>NC_140689.1:0-2517500 GCF_054131305.1 Coturnix japonica
CTCCCTTAAACCCCCCCAGACCCCTATAGACCCCCTTAAACCCCCCTTAAACCCCCCCAAACCCCCACAATCCCCCAAATCCCCCCAGACCCCGCCCCCAAACCCCCTCAAAACCCCCCAACCCCCCCCAAACCCCCCTAGACCCCCCCCCAAACCCCCCAGACCCCCTTAAACCCCCCTAGACCCCCCCAAACCCCCTCCAAACCCCCCTTAAACCCCCCCAGACCCCCATAGACCCCCCAAGACCCCCCTCTAAACCCCCTTAAACCCCCCAGACCCCATAGACCCCCCCAAACCCCCTCCAAACCCCCCTTAAACCCCCCAGACCCCCATAGACCCCCCCAAACCCCCTCCAAAACCCCCCAGACCCCCATAGACCCCCCCCAAACCCCCCTCCAAACCCCCCTTAAACCCCCCCCAGACCCCCATAGACCCCCCCCCATCTGACCGAGAACCCGGCCCATGACGGGCACGAGTGTCTGATCCTGGTTGACGCGGTGACGGTGGCGGCCACGAGGCTGAAGGTGACGATGAGGACGCCCAGGATGACTTGGAGGAATCCCAGAACCAACAGAACCTGCAGCCAGGTTCGGTGTGTTCGGAACCGGGTCAAACTTCGAGACGAACGACCCGTTAATGAACGGCTGGAATCGCTGCTGGACGGCATGGCGGATAGAACCGAACCGAACCCGGAACCGGGATGGAAACGAGCGACCCAAATGGGAGAATCAACGTCGGAACCGGGACGGCCCCTCCGTCTGCTGTAATGGGGGGGGGGGGGTTCGGTTCGGATCCTCAGCTCCGTTCGCTCATCGGATCGATCTCAGAGCCCCTCGTTGGGGGTCTCGTCCTCCCCCTCCTCTATCGGCGGCCGTGGGGGGGTCATACCGGACCGGGGGGGGGGTTCGGTACCGACCCGGACCCACACGGTACAGCGGTTCCGGTCGGGCGGAGCGTTGCGGGCCGCGTTCAGCTCTGAGCATCCTCCGGTAACAGCGGGGGGGCTCCGGGCGATAAGAAAAAGAAGAACGACCCCCCCCCATCCGCTCTCACCGCCGTTATTTACCGGGACCCCCCCCACCCCACCCGGTGAGGAGGGGTCGCGGTACCGGAGGGGTCGCGGTACCGGAGGGGTCGCGGTACCGGCGATACCCCCCCCCCCCCACACCGGGACACGGAGCCGCGGCCGCGCCCCGATGCGGAGGGGCAGAGCCGGGAGCGCATCGAACCCCCCCCCACGTTAACGCCCCCCCCACGTTAACGCCCCCCCCACGTTAACGCCCCCCCCCACGTTAACGCCCCCCCCCCCACGTTAACGCCCCCCCCCCCCCCACGTTAACGCCCCCCCCCCCCCACGTTAACGCCCGCCCCGCAGCCCCGGGGGGGGGGGACACGGAGATACCGGCACCGGGGGCCGCCCATAGGATGGAACGACGGGAGATGGAGTCCCGTGTAACGGGGGAGGCGGCACCGCCCCGCACGGAGACCCCCCCCCCCATATTTAACACCCCCCCACCTTATTTAACCCGCCCCCCCAGCATGGAGACCCCCCCCCCCCATTTAACCCCCCCATCCCTTAGAACGAGGTCACAGCCCGGAGACTGGAGACCGCCCCCCCCCCAATTTAACCCACCGCCCCGCATAGAGACCCCCCCCCATTTAACCCACCCCCCCTTATTTAACCCACCCCCCCCCATTTAACCCTCCACCCCACCCCTCAATTTAACCCACCCCCCCCATTAGAACGAGGTCACAGCCCGGAGACTGGAGACCCCCCCCCCCCCCCCCAATTTAACCCACCGCCCCGCATAGAGACCCCCCCCCCATTTAACCCCCCACCCCTCAATTTAACCCACCCCGACCTTAGAACGAGGTCACAGCCCGGAGCCTGAAGACCCCCCCCACTATTTAACCCCCCCCATTTAAGCCACAGCCCCGCATGGAGCCCCCCCACCCAATTTAACCCACACACCCTGGAAGGAGCCCCCCCCCCATAGAACGAGGTCACAGCCCGGAGCCTGGAGACACCCCCCCCCCCCCCCCCATTTAACCACCCCCCCCATGGAGACCCCCCCCATTTAACCCACCATCCCCCCCTCGCATGGAGACCCCCCCCCCATTTAACCCCCAACCCCCCTATTTAACCCACGCCCCCCCATTTCTCCCCACCCATTTAACCCCCCACCCCCCCATTTAACCCCCCACCCCCCCATTAAACCCCACCCCCACCTCTATTTACCCCCCCCTCCATTGAACCCACCCCCCCGCATTGGGACCCCTCCCCATTTAACCCCCCCCTTTATTTAACCCACCCTCCCCCCCATTTAACCCCACCCCCCCATTTAACCCACCCTCCCCCCTATTTAACCCCCCCCATTTCATCTCCCTTCATTTAACCCCCACCCCCCCTTATTTAACCCCACCCCATTTAACTCACCCCCCATATTTAATCCCCCCATTTAACCCCCCCATTTAACCCACCTCCCCCTATTTAACCCCCCCCCATTTAACCCCCCCCTACTGAACTCCCCTCCCCATTAAGCCCCCATTAACCCCCCCCCTCCCCCCTATTAACGCCCCCCCCATTAACCCCCCCCAGTTGAGTTCAACTTCATTTATTCCTTAAATTAAAAACCAAAGGCAGGTTCGCATTCGGCACAGCAATGGGGGGGGGGGAGGGGGGGGGTACCACAACCAAACCCCCCCCCACAAGGAACATGTGAAGGCACGAACCCCCCCCCCCAATAAGGAGCAGCAGGAATGAACCCCCCCCCCCCCAACCAAGCACAACTCACAGCCCCCCCCCCATAATAATAATGCCGGAGGGGGGCTTCACCCCATAGCCAGGAGCACAGGGGCGTGCAATGCAATGCACACCCCCAACCAGTAGGGGGCGCTGCTAAGAGATACGACATGGGGTTAATGGGGGGTTAATGGGGGGGGTAAATGGAGGTGGTGAATGGGGGGGGGGCTTATGGGGGGGAGGATGCTGCCCCATAGCAGAACAAAAAGGGGAACATACAAGGGAGGCACCACTGCTGCCCAGCACAGCGTATCCCCACACTCAGTGGGCAGAGAATAAGGGGGGGGTCTTCCCCACACGGCCCCCCCCATAGACAGAGCCCCCCCCCCATCCGGGGGTCTCACTGCAAAGGGAACACAAAGACCCCCCCCCAAACCAAGGCTGCATCGGCTCCTGAGTGTGGCCTGAGCCCCACAGCAGCACATGGTGGGGGGGGAGGACACAAAGACCCCCCCCAAACCAAGGCTGCATCAGCTCCTGAGTGTGGCCTGAGCCCTGGGGGGGGGGGGTTAGATTGTATGTAACAGAATGAATGGGCAGCAGCCCATATTGGGGGGGGGGTCAAAACCCACCCAGCAGAGCTAGAAGGGAAAGCAGAGACCCCCCCCATCCATCAGCATAGAGAGAGATGGGCTGCAGCACCAGCCAGCACAGGGACAAGGAAAAGGGGGGGGGGGTTAATGGGGGGGAGGTAATGGGAAATGGGGGGGCAGAGAGCAGCAGACCCAGTGCTCCCAATGTGGGACCATCCAGTAGGGATGGGGGGGGCTATGGGGCTCCCAGCCAGCTATGGGGCTCCCAACCCAGCTATGGGGCTCCCAGCCAGCTATAGGGCTCCCAACCCAGCTATGGGGCTATGGGGGCTCCCAACCCAGCTATGGGGCTCCCAACCCAGCTATAGGGCTACGGGGGCTCCCAGCCAGCTATGGGGATCCCAACCCAGCTATGGGGGCTCCCAACCCAGCTATGGGGCTCCCAACCCAGCTATGGGGCTCCCAGCTAGCTATGGGGATCCCAACCCAGTTATGGGGCTCCCAACCCAGCTATAGGGCTATGGGGCTCCCAGCCAGCTATAGGGCTCCCAACCCAGTTATGGGGGCTCCCAACCCAGCTATGGGGCTCCCAACCCAGCTATAGGGCTACGGGGGCTCCCAGCCAGCTATAGGGCTCCCAACCCAGTTATGGGGGCTCCCAACCCAGCTATGGTGCTCCCAACCCAGTTATGGGGCTATGGGGCTCCCAACCCCGCTATGGGGCTCCCAACCCAGCTATGGGGGCTCCCAGCCAGCTATGGGGGCTCTCAACCCAGCTATGGGGCTCCCAACCCAGCTATGGGGCACAGAAGGCGTTGGTGGCAGCACCTGCAGCTGATGCAGACAATGCAGGGATGGGGGGGGGGGGGCATCCAATGAAAGTGCAAACCTTGGGGTTTCCTCTTCGTGGGGGGGGCAGAGCTATGGGGCTGCCAGCCAGTTATGGGGTTATGGGGCTATGGGGGCTCCCAACACAGCTATGGGGCTCCCAACCCAGCTATAGGGATCCCAGCCAGTTATGGGGGCTCCCAACCCAGCTATGGGGGCTCCCAACCCAGCTATGGGGGCTCCCAACCCAGCTATGGGGCTATGGGGCTCCCAGGCAGCTCTATGGGGCTGCCACCCATCTATGGGGCACGGAAGGCGTTGGTGGCAGCCCCAGCAGCAGCGTTGGCCGCAGCCGTGCGCACGGCTTGGTTGGAAAAGACCCCGGCAGCAAATTCCTCCTGGGCCTTTTGGAAGCTGGCGCCGGTGCGACGGTACAGGGAGTGGATCTGGGGCAGAACAGGAGGGTTTAAGGTCTGAGCGTCAGCGTTAAACCAAACCCAACCCAACCCCAACCCAACCTCAATCCAACCCCAACCCAACCCCAATCCAACATCAATCCAACCCCAACCCAATCCCAACCCAACCCAACTCAATCCAAGCCAACCCCAAGCCAACCCCAATCCCAACCCAACCCCAACACCAACCCAACTCAATCCAACCCAACACCAACTCCAATCCAACCCCAACCCCACCCCAATCCCAATCCAACCCCAACCCAACCCCAACTCAATCCAAGCCAACCCCAACCCAACCCCAACCCCAACTCAACCCCAATCCAACCCCAACCCCAATCCAACCCTGACTCCAATCCAACCCAACTCAATCCAACCCAACTCAATCCAACCCTACCCCAATACGACCCCAACTCAACCCCAACCCAACCCCACACCAACCCAACCCTGACCCCAATCCAACCCAACACCAATCCACCCCAAACCCAACCCCAATGCAACCCTGACCCCAATCCAATCCCAAGCCAACCCCAACCCCAATCCCACACCAATCCAACCCCAAACCCAACCCCAATCCAAGCCAACCCCAACCCAACCCCATCCCAATCCAACCCAACCCCAATCAACCCCATCCCAATCCAACCCAACCCCATCCAAACCCCAATCCAACCCCAACCCCAATACAACATCAATCCAATCTCAACCCAATCCCAACCCGATACAACCCCAACCCAAACCCAACCCCAATCCAACCCCCAATCCAACCCCAACCCAACCCAACTCAATCCAACCCAACCCCAATCCAACCCCAACCTGAATCCAACCCCAATCCAACCCAACTCAATCCAAGCCAACCCCAACCCAACCCCAATCAACCCAATCCCAATCCAAACCCATCCCAATCCAACCCAACCCAATCCAACCCCAACCCCAATCCCACACCAATCCAACCCCAAACCCAACCCCAATCCAAGCCAACCCCAACCCAACCCCAATCAACCCCATCCCAAACCAACCCAAACCCCAAACCAACCAAAGCCCAATGCCAATCCAACCCCAATGCCAATCCAACCCCAATGCCAATCCAACCCCAACCCAACCAAACCCCAATCCAACTTCAACCCAACTCCAACCCCAATCCAACCCAACCCCAACCCAAATCCCAACACAATCCCAACCTGATACAACCCCAACCCAACCCCAATCCAACCCCAGCCCCAATCCAACCCAACCGCAATCCAAACCCCAACCCAATCCCAACCCAGTCCCAACCCAATACAACCCCAACCCCAACTCAATCCCACCACCAACCCAACTCAACCCAATGCAACCCCAATCCAACCCAACCCCAAGCCAATCGAACCCCAACCCAATCCCAACCCCAATCCAACCCAACCCCAAGCCAATCCCAATCCAACCCCAACACCAACCCAACTCAATCCACGCCAACCCCAACCCAACCCTGACCCAACCTCAATCCAACCCCAACTCAACCCCAATCCAACCCCAACCCAATCCAACCCAACCCAACCCCAACCCCAATCCAACCCCAATCCAACCCAAACCCAACCGCAACCCAAACCCAATCCGACCCCACCCCAACACAACCTCAATCCAATCCAACCCCAACCCCAATCCCAACCCCCCCTTAGGCTCAATCCGGAGCCCCCCCCGCCCCCAAACTCACCCTTTCAACATGAAAATCCCCAAAGCAGCCTGTGCTGTGAAGAGCAGCGACACCAGGATCATCATCACGGCCACAGCTTTGTTCTTCTGCAGGGCGACCAGGCTCAGAACCCAACCGCTGTCAAACAGAACCAAAGGAGACGTGGATGCTGTGCCCCCCCACCCCAAATCCCTCTCTTCCAGTCCCAGCCCAGCCCATACCTGAACCCCAGTTTGGACCCCCCCCAACCCCTCTTTTCCAGCCCCATCCCCAGCTCAGCCCATAACTGAACCCCAGTTTGGGACCCCCCCCCCCACTTTTCCATCCCCATCCCAGCCCATACCTGAACCCCACTTTCAGATCCCCCCCCCCCTTTTCCACCCCCATCCCCAGCACAGACCATATCTGAACCCCCAGTTTGGATCCCCCCCCCCTTCCAACCCCTCTTATCCAGCCCCATCCCCATTCCCAGCCCACCCCATACCTGAACCCCCAAGTTTAGGACCCCCACCCCCAACCCCTCTTCTCTTTTCCAGCCCCATCCCCAGCCCAGCCCATACCTGAACCCCAGTTTGGGATCCCCCCCCCCAAAACTTCTCTTTCACCCCCATGCTCAGCACAGCCCATACCTGAACCCCCAGTTTAGGACCACCCCCCCCTTTCCCATCCCCATCCCAGCCCATACCTGAACCCCAGTTAGGGACCCCCCCCCCAACCATCTCTTCCAGCCCCAGCCCCAGCACAGCTCATACCTGAACCCCCACTTCGAGATCCCCCACCTCTTTTCCAGCCCCAGCCCCATCACAGACCATACTGAAACCCCCGTATGGGATCCCACCCCCCCCCAATCCCTCTTTTCTAGCCCCAGATCACACCTGAAGCCCCAGTTTAGGACCCCCACCCCCCCCTTTTCCATCCCCAGCCCATACCTGAACCCTCAGTTTGGGATCCCCCCCTCCCCCAAACCTCCTCTTCTACCCCCATCCCCATCCCAGCCCATACCTGAACCCCAGTATGGGATCCCCCCCCTTCTAACCCCCAATCCCTCTTTTCTAGCCCCATCCCCATCCCAGCCCATACCTGAATCCCCAGTTTAGGATCACCCCCCCCTTTCCCATCCCCATCCCAGCCCATACCTGAACCCCACTTTGGGATACCCCCCCTTATAGCTCCCCTTTTCCACCCCCATCCCCATCCCAGCCCATACCTGAACCCCAGTTAGGGACCCCCCCCACAACCATCTCTTCCAGCCCCAGCCCCAGCACAGCTCATACCTGAACCCCCACTTCGAGATCCCCCTCCTCTTTTCCAGCCCCAGCCCCATCACAGATCATACTGAAACCCGAGTATGGGATCCCACCCCCCCCCCCCCAATCCCTCTTTTCCAGCCCCAGATCACACCTGAAGCCCCAGTTTAGGACCCCCCCCCCCTTTTCCATCCCCAGCCCGTACCTGAACCCTCAGTTTGGGATCAGACCCCCCTCCCCCAAACCTCCTCTTCTACCCCCATCCCCATCCCATCCCATACCTGAACCCCAGTTTGGGATCCACCCCCCTTCTAGCCCCCCTTTTCCACCCCCATCCCCATCCCAGCCCATACCTGAACCCCCAATTAGGGATCCCTGCCCCCCATCCCTTCTCTTCCAGCCCCAGACTCAGCACAGATCACACCTGAACCCCCACTTTGAGATCCCCCCCCCCTCTTTTCCAGCCCCATCCCCATCCCAGCCCAAACCTGAACCCCAGTTTGGGACCCCCCAGCCCCCCCACTTTTCCATCCCCAACCCCATCCCAGCCCATACCTGAACCCCAGTTTGGGATACCCCCCCTTCTAACCCCCCTTTTCCACCTCCATCCCCATTCCAGCCCATACTTGAAACCCCCACTTTGAGATCCCCCCCCTCTTTTCCATCCCCATCCCCATCCCAGCCCATACCTGAATCCCCAGTTTAGGACCACCCCCCCTTTCCCATCCCCATCCCATCCCATACCTGAACCCCACTTTGAGATCCCTCCCCCCTTTTCCACCCCCACCCCCATCCCATCCCATCCCATCCCATACCTGAACCCCCAGTTTGGGACCCCCCCCCCCCTCTTATTCACCCCCATCCCATCCCATACCTGAACCCCAGTTTAGGACCCCCCCCCCTCTTATTCACCCCCATCCCATCCCATACCTGAACCCCCAGTTCGGGATCCCGATGGCCTGCAGGACGTACATCACGTTCTGGGCAAAGAAGATGAAGAAGAAGACAAAGAAGTTGAACGAGCTGTCACTCCTGGGGGGGGGGAGAGATACAACATCAGACACAGCTCAAACCACCCTCAATACAAGGACAGCACACAGCCGGACCCCCAGGACCCCCCCCCCCCAGGGTAGGGATAGACACTGGGGAGGGGTCTCACCCCATCATAGAGCCTGATATCCATAGCAATGAGCCCCATATTGAGCCGATATCCCACCCCCATCACCCTACTTGTCCATAGGGTCAGGTTGGGAGGGGGCTCAAAGCTCATGAAGCTCCAACCCCCCCCAACAAGCAGGACCACCAACCCCCCCCCCCATTAAACAGCAGCTCAGGGTCCCATCCAAGCTGACCCTAAACCTTAAACCCCCAACCCCCCCTATTAAACAGCAGCTCAGGGTCCCATTCAATCTCACCTTGACCCCCCCCAGGGATGGAAGGGGCACCCACAGCCCCTCATAGCAAAGACCCCCCCCTTAAACCCCCCCTCAATCCACCCTAAAACCCCCCCTCAATCCACCCTAAAACCTCAACCCCCCCCCCCCATCCTGTTCTTATCTCCCCCTCCCAATAGTTGCCCCCCCCCCATTTACAGGCCCCCAGGGTCCCAACCCCCCCCCCCCCCCCCATTAAACAGCAGCTCAGGGTCCCATCCAAGCTGACCCTGAACCCCCCAGGGATGGAAGGGGCACCCACAGCCCCTCATAGCACAGACCCCCCCCCCCTTAAACCCCCCCTCAACCCACCCTAAAACCTCAACCCCCCCCCATCCTGTTCTTATCTCCCCCTCCCCAATAGTTCCCCCCCCCCCCATTTACAGGCTCCCAAGGGTCCCAACCCCCCCCCCATATTAAACAGCAGCTCAGGGTCCCATTCAATCTCACCTTGACCCCCCCCAGGGATGGGAGGGGCACCCACAGCCCCTCATAGCACAGACCCCCCCCTTAAACCCCCCCTCAATCCACCCTAAAACCTCATCCCCCCCATCCTGTTCTTATCTCCCCCTCCCAATAGTTCCCCCCCCCCCCATTTACAGGCTCCCAAGGGTCCCAACCCCCCCCCCATATTAAACAGCAGCTCAGGGTCCCATTCAATCTCACCTTGACCCCACCAGGGATGGAAGGGGCACCCACAGCCCCTCATAGCAAAGACCCCCCCCTTAAACCCCCCCTCAATCCACCCTAAAACCTCAACCCCCCCCCCCCATTTACAGGCTCCCTTTAGGTAATGAAGGCTGCAATGTCCCCCCCCCTCACCTGAACGCTCTGTACATGGGCCGGTACCAGCAGACGAAGGAACACGGCGTGTAGAGCAGAACCCAAAGGATGGACAGACCGAAACCGGAACCAGAACCGGGATCAACACAGAACCAGGCCAGGGAGGAGAGGAAGTTCAGCAGCAGAGACACGGCGCTGGCTGAGATGGAGGAGATGGGTCACACAGAGCAACTCCCCCCCCAACCCCACCTGGACCCCCCCCAAACACCCCCCCCCAGCCTCCCCAAGCTCCATTTGGACCCTCCCCAAACCCCTCCCCCCCCCAGCCTCCTCAAACCCCCACCAAACCTCCCACAAACCCCACCAGGACCCCCCCAAAACCTCCCCAACTCCCCCTCCCAAACCTCCCCGACTCCACCCCCCCCCCCAAATCCCACTCAGACCCCCCACAACCTCCCAAACCCCCCTCCAAACCTCCCCAAATCCCCCAAACCCCACTCGGACCCCCCAGACTCCCCCCCCCCCCCCCGACTCACTTGGACCCCCTCAAACCCCCCCCCCCCCCCCCCACCGACTTCCCCAAAACCTTCCCAAAAATCCCTCCCTCCAAACCCCCCCCAGACCCCCCCCCAAACATCCCTAAATCCCACTCCTCAGTCCCCCCCCCCCAACCCTCCCCTCAACCCCCCCCCAGACCTCCCCAAACCCCCCCAGACCCCACCCCTACCCCCCAAACAGACCCATACAGAGGTAATACATGCCCCCCCCCCCCCCAAACCTCCCCAACCTCCCCCCCCCCCCCCCAAGTCCTCCCCAGACCCCCCACCCCAAACCCCTTTCAAAGCCCCCCAAACCTCCCCCCCAACCCCAACTGACCTGACCCATCCAGAAGTAATACATGGCCCCCCCCAAAACCCCCCTTAGACCCCAATGGGATCCCCCCAGACCCACAAACCCCCCCCAACACCCCCCCTCCCCCCAGATCCACTGGGACCCCCCAGACCCCAAACCACCCCAAGCCCCCCCTAGATCCCAATGGGACCCCCCCAGACCCCCCTTGCAACCCCCCCCCCCAATTATTGACCCATCCACAGGTAGTACATGCACCCCCCCACCAAAATCCCCCCACTGGGACCCCCCAGACCCCAACCCCCCCCCCAAACCTCCCCAATCCCCCCCCAACCCCCCCTAGACCCCACTGGGACCCCCCCAGACCCCCAACTGCCCCCAAACCCCCCTTAGACCCCAGTGGAACCCCCCCCCCTTACTGACCCATCCACAGGTAATACATGCCCCCCCCCCAAACCCCGCTTGGACCCCCAACCCCCCCTAGACCCTCTTGGGACCCCCCCCCCCCTAGAAACCCAACCCACCCCCCCCGCCCCCCCATTACTGACCCATCCACAGGTAATACATGCCCCCCCACACTCCAAACCCCACTGGGACCCCCCAGACCCCAAATCCCCCCCAATCCCCCCCCAGACTCCCCTTGGACCCCCTCCCAAACCTCCCCAACCCCCCTCCCAAACCCACTGGGACCCCCCCAGACCCCAAACCCCCCCCCAGACCCCCAACCCTCCCAGTCCCTCCCCGCTCCTCACTGACCCATCCATAGGTAATACATGACCCCCCCCCCCCAAACCCCCTCTAAACCCCCTTAAAACCCCCTTATACCTCCTCAAACCTCCCCAGACCCCACTGGGACCCCCCAGACCCCAAATCCCCCCCAAGCCCCCCCCCAGACTCCCCTTGGACCCCCTCCCAAACCTCCCAACCCCCCTCCCAACCCCACTGGGACCCCCCCAGACCCCAAAGCCCCCCCAACCCCCCCCCAAGCCCCCCCTAGACCCCAATGGGACCCCCCTTGTGACCCCCCCCCCCATTACTGACCCATCCACAGGTAGTACATGACCCCCCCCCCCACCAAAACCCCCCCACTGGGACCCCCCCCCCCAAATCCCCCTTATACCTCCCCAATCCCACCCTAGACCCCACTAGGACCCCCCCAGACCCCCGACCCCCCCCAAAACCCCCCTTAGATCCCAACGGGACCCCCCCAGACCCCCAAACCCCCCCCAACCTCCCCCCCCAGATCCACTGGGACCCCCCAGACCCCAAACCACCCCAAGCCCCCCCTAGATCCCAATGGGACCCCCCCAGACCCCCCTTGCAACCCCCCCCCCCCAATTACTGACCCATCCACAGGTAGTACATGCCCCCCCCCCCACCAAAGCCCCCCCACTGGGACCCCCCCAGACCCCCCCCCTCCCCAAAGCCCCCCCACTGGGACCCCCCCAGACCCCCCCCCCCCCAAAATCCCCCTTATACCTCCCCAATCCCACCCTAGACCCCACTGGGACCCCCCCAGACCCCCAACCCCCCCCCAAACCTCACTGGGACCCCCCCAAACCCTCCCCAAGCCCCCCCTAGACCCCATGGGACCCCCCCAGACCCCAAACCCCCCCAGACCCCAAACCCTCCCGGTCCCCCCCCCCACTCCTCACTGACCCATCCATAGGTAATACATGACCCCCCCCCCCCAAACCCCCTCTAACCCCCCTTAAAACCCCCTTATACCTCCCCAAACCCCCCCTAGACCCCACTGTGAGCCCCCAAACCCCCCCCAAGCCCACCCTAGACCCCAATGGGACCCCCCCCCATTACCGACCCATCCACAGGTAGTACATGCCCCCCCCCCCCACCAAAACCCCCCACTGGGACTCCCCCCCCAAACCCCCCCCCCCCCCAAATCCCCCTTATACCTCCCCAATCCCACCCTAGACCCCACTGGGACACCCCCAGACCCCCAAACCTCCCCCAACCCCCCCCCCCAGATCCACTTGGACCCCCCAGACCCCAAACCACCCCAAGCCCCCCCTAGACCCCACTGGGACCCCCCAGACCCCCCTTGCAACCGCCCCCCCCCAATTACTGACCCATCCACAGGTAGTACATGCCCCCCCCCACCAAACCCCCCCACTGGGACCCCCCCAGACCCCCCCCCCCCCCAAATCCCCCTTATACCTCCCCAATCCCACCCTAGACCCCACTGGGACCCCCCCCAAACCCCACTGGGACCCCCCCAAACCCTCCCCCAAGCCCCCCTAGACCCATGGGACCCCCCCAGACCCCAAACCCCCCCAGACCCCAAACCCTCCCGGTCCCCCCCCCCACTCCTCACTGACCCATCCATAGGTAATACATGACCCCCCCCCAAACCCCCTCTAACCCCCCTTAAAACCCCCTTATACCTCCCCAAAACCCCCTAGACCCCACTGTGAGCCCCCCAAACCCCCCCTAGACCCCTTGGGACCCCCCCCCCATTACGGACCCATCCACAGGTAGTACATGGCAACCCCCCCCCCAAAACCCCCCCCAGACCCCAAAGCCCCCCAACCCCCCCCCCAAGCCCCCCTAGACCCCAGTGGGACCCCCCAGCCCCCCCTTGGGACCCCCCCCCGTTACAGACCCATCCACAGGTAGTACATGGCAACCCCCCCCTCAAACCCCACTGGGACCCCCCCAAACCCCCCCCAAGCCCCCCCTAGACCCCAATGGGACCCCACTGGGACCCCCCCCATTACGGACCCATCCACAGGTAGTACATGCCCCCCCCCCCCCCCCCCCCACCAAAGCCCCCCCACTGGGACCCCCCCCCAGACCCCCCCCCCCCAAATCCCCCTTATACCTCCCCAATCCCACCCTAGACCCCACTGGGACCCCCCCAGACCCCCAACCCCCCCCCAAAACCCCCCTTAGATCCCAACGGGACCCCCCCAGACCCCCAAACCCCCCCCAACCCCCCCCCAGATCCACTTGGACCCCCCAGACCCCCAACCCCCCCCCAAAACCCCCCTTAGACCCCACTGGGACCCCCCAGACCCCCCTTGTGACCCCCCCCCCCCCGTTACGGACCCATCCACAGGTAGTACATGCCCCCCCCCCCCCATATCCCCCCACTGGGACCCCCCCAGACCCCAAACCCCCCCCCCCAGACTCCCTTGGACACCCCCCCCCCCATTACCAACCCATCCACATCCCCCCAAACCTCCCCAGACCCCACTCGGATCCCCCAGACCCCAAACCTCCCCAACCCCCCTCTAGATCCACTGGGACCCCCCCAAACCCCAACCCCCCCAACCCCCCCCTAGACCCCACTGGGACCCCCCCCCATTACGGACCCATCCACAGGTAGTACATGCCCCCCCCCCCCACCAAAATCCCCCCACTTGGACCCCCCAGACCCCAATCCCCCCCTAGACCCCAATGAGACCCCCCCAGACCCCAAAGCCCCCCAACCCCCCCCCAAGCCCACCCTAGACCCCAATGGGACCCCCTTGTGCCCCCCGCCCCATTACGGACCCATCCACAGGTAGTACATGGCCGTGACGGTCCTTTGGAAATCAGCCGGTATCTCCACCGTGATGTCGTGATAGAAACACGGTTGAACCGGGCAGAACGACGGTAACGGCGGCCAATTGTTGGCTCTGCCTACGGGACAACGGCACCGATAACGGATAAGGATGGATATAACGGGATAAAGGACCGAATGGAACGGACCCATAACGGGCCCATAACGGAACCCACCGGAGCCGCCCCCCCCCATGGCGGCGTTCTGCAGCTCCCGTTCCCTCCGGTCCAATTCCTCCGCTTTCCGGTTCAGTTCCTCCTGCCGTTTCAGCAGCTCGGCCGTAGCGGCGGCGGTTGAGGCCTATGGGGGGATAACGGGGATCGGTTGCCATCCTTATTTCCCCGGTATTTTGTACCGGTACCGGTACCGAACCTGTGTCCCGTAGGAGCCGTAGTTCCGTGGTTCGGTTGGGCTCGGTCTCCTCGGTTCTCCTCCATGTGGCGGCGGAACCTCACGGTACGGCGGAGGCTGCGGGGAGTGAGAAGGGAACGGTGAGAGGAACGGGAGCACCGGACCGAACCGAACCGGGACCGAACCGGGACCGGACCGACCCCGGTTCCATCCGCCCCGTGTTGGCTCCTCACCGCGCTGTTCTCAAACGGGTTATAAGCGTCCAACGCCGCGCTGTCGGTACCGGACCGGTGCTGCACCACGGCGGGGTCCTGCAAGAGACGAACCGGGATCGGTACCGGGAACCGGACCGGGATCGGTACCGGGATCACACCGGGGTTACACAGGGTCCAAAGCCTCGCACCTGGAAGGGGTTGTCCGGGAGCACGGCGGGGCCGCCATGTTGGGCCATGGCCGAACCGGGACCGGGACCGGAACCGCCGCCGAGTCCGCCGCGCCAACCCCGCCCCTCGCCGCTGATTGGCTGCCGCCGTCATGACGTCACCGGCGCCGCTCGGGCCTAGCCGCAGGGGGGCTCTGCGCATGCGCTGGATCGGGCTGCACGCTAAGATCACGTGATGCGATCACGTGGCCGGAGTCACGTGGCGGCGTGCGCTCCCTCTTCTCACTTCCGGTCTCGCTGCCCGGAGGCCCCGCTTATAGGGCGGCAAGGCCGGATATAGGGCGGCACGGCCCCGCTTATAGGGTTGAAGGCCTCGCTATGGGGCTGCAGGCCCCGCTTATAGGGCGGCACGGCCCCGCTTATAGGGTTGAAGGCCCAGCTATAGGGCACCAAGGCCCCGGTTATAGGGTTGAAGGCCTCGCTATGGGGCTGCAGGCCCGGCTTATAGGGCGGCGAGGCCTCGGTTATAGGGCTGTGGGCCCCGCTTATAGGGCGGCAGGGCCACGCCATGGGGCTGCAGGCCCCGCTTATAGGGCTCAGCGAGGCCCCGGCTTATAGGGCGGCAAGGCCTCGCTATGGGGCTGCAGGCCTGGTTTATAGGGCTGAAGGTCCCGCTTATAGGGCTGAAGGCCCAGCTATAGGGCGCCAAGGCCCTGCTTATGGGGCGGCTGGGCCCCGCTTATGGGGTTGAAGGCCCCGCTTATAGGGCAGCAAGGCCTCGCTATGGGGCTGCGGTCCCTGCTTATAGGGCTGCAGGCCCAGCTATGGGGCTGCAGGCCCTGCCATAGGGCGGCACAGCCCCGCTTATAGGGCTGCAGGCCCTGCTTATAGGGCTGCAGGGCCACGCTATAGGGCTGCAGGGCCACGCTATGGGGCTGAAGGCCTCGCTATAGGGCTGCGGTCCCCGCTTATAGGGCTGCAGGCCCAGCTATGGGGCTGCAGGCCCTGCCCTAGGGCAGCAAGACCCCGCTTATAGGGCTGAAGGCCTCACTATGGGGCTGCTGTCCCCGCTTATAGGGCTGCAAGGCCCCGCTTATAGGGCGGCGGGCCCCACTTATAGGTCTGAAGGTCTCGCTATGGGGTGGCAGGCCCAGCTTATAGGGCTGCAGGCCCCGCTTATAGGGCGGCACGGCCACACTATGGGGCTGCAGGCCCCGCTTATAGGGCGGCAAGTGCCCTGCTATGGGGCTGAAGGCCTCGCTATGGGGCTGCTGTCCCTGCTTATAGGGCTGCGGGTCCCGCTATAGGGTTGCAGTCCCCACTTATAGGGCTGCAGGCCCAGCTATGGGGCTGCAAGGCCCCTTATAGGGCTGCATATATATTATAGGGGGGACCCTGACACAGATATGGGGCTGCCCTTTATCCCTCTATGTGATACAGCAATACCCACCTGCAGAGCAGCCTGGCTTCCCTGTGCCCCCATAGAGCCCTATGCCCCCATAGAGCACTGTGCCCCCCATAGAGCCCTGTGCCCCCCATAGAGAGCCCTGTGCCCCCCATAGAGAGCCCTGTGCCCCCCATAGAGAGCCCTGTGACCCCCATAGAGAGCCCTGTGACCCCCATAGAGAGCCCTGTGACCCCCATAGAGAGCCCTGCGACCCCATAGAGAGCCCTGTGCCCCCCATAGAGCCCTGCTGAGGGTTTTTCTTCACTTCATATTTATTTTCCCCACAAAGACTGTACAAAAATCCTTATAAAACTCTGGTATGAGGACGGGGGGGGGGGGGGGGGGATACGACAGCGATACCCCAACAAAATAATATATATATATATATATAATAATAATAATAATTCCCATGCAGTCCCACCAGTTTCATAACTTACACGGAGCCAGAGAAGCTACAAAGAGCTGCGAGTTTTGGGGTCTGTACATTGAAGGGAATTAGGGTCACAGGAGCCAAAGCAACACATGAACAAAGGTATTTACACTATGGACATGCAGACCCCAATGTTGGCATTAAGAGGTGGGGTCTGCATTGCTCAGTTTGATATAGAATATGGGCTTATTTACATTATCTCACATATTAACAAGCTTTACAAAGATGTCCTGGGGGGGGGGGGGGGGGGGAGGATTGGGATGTATCAAAAGAAAATGAGAAAAAAAACCCATAAAGAAATGAAATAAGAAAGGGGAAAGAAAAGCACCAAATGTGTCTGGATAGAAATCGCACAGGCCTCCACGGGGGCTAAAATCTGAGGGTGGGATGATGGCACCTGTGGCGTCACCGGCTGATGTCTCTGCTCGAGTCCCACATCTTTGTGTTCGGTTCCAATTCCAACACGTCAAAAAATGGATGTTTGAGGGCTTCGTTCAGGCTGATCCGTTTGGAAGGTTCGTATTCCAACATGGTCTCGATGAGGTCGAAAAGACGGTGGTGGTCCTCAGCCTCCGAGGTCAGGTAACGCTGGGGGGAGAAAGAGGGGAAGGGGAGGTCGTCAGGGTGAGGGTGATGCTCTGTGTGCTGCTCGTAGTGCAATATGAGGGGCTGGAAGGTAATTGGGGGGGCTGACAGCTAATTGAGGGGCTGAAAGCTAATTGGGGGGGCTGACAGCTAATTGAGGGGGCTCAAAGCTAATTGGGGGGCTGACAGTTAATTGAGGGGGCTGACAGCTAATTGAGGGGCTCAAAGCTAATTGGGGGGGGCTCAAAGCTAATTGAGGGGCTGACAGCTAATTGGGGGGGGCTGACAGCTAACTGGGGGTCTCAAAGCTAATTGGAGGGCTCAAAGCTAATTGGGGGGCTCAAAGCTAATTGGGGGGCTCAAAGCTAATTGGGGGGGCTCAAAGCTAATTGGGGGGGGCTCAAAGCTAATTGGGGGGGCTCAAAGCTAATTGGGGGGGTTGACAGCTAATTGGGGGGGCTCAAAGCTAACTGGGGGAGCTCAAAGCTAATTAGGGGGCTGACAGCTAATTGAGGGGGCTCAAAGCTAATTGGGGGGGCTCAAAGCTAATTGGGGAGGCTGACAGCTAATTGAGGGGGCTGACAGCTAATTGAGGGGCTCAAAGCTAATTGAGGGGGCTCAAAGCTAATTGGGGGGGCTGACAGCTAATTGAGGGGGCTCAAAGCTAATTGGGGGGGCTCAAAGCTAATTGGGGGGGCTCAAAGCTAATTGAGGGGGCTCAAAGCTAATTGAGGGGGCTCAAAGCTAATTGGGGGGGCTCAAAGCTAATTGAGGGGGCTCACAGCTAATTGTGGGGGCTCACAGCTAATTGTGGGGGCTCACAGCTAACTGGGGGGCTCAAAGCTAATTGGGGGGGCTGACAGCTAACTGGGGGGCTCAAAGCTAACTGGGGGGCTCAAAGCTAATTGGGGGGGCTCCAAGCTAATTGGGGGGCTCAAAGCTAATTGGGGGGGGCTCAAAGCTAATTGGGGGGACTCAAAGCTAACTGGGGGGGCTGACAGCTAATTGAGGGGGCTGACAGCCAACTGGGGGGGCTGACAGCCAACTGGGGGGGCTGACAGCTAATTGGGGCGCTGAACGCTAATTGAGGTGGGGGGAGAGGTCTGCTCAGACCTTCCCCTTGTCCTAAAGCTCCACATGAAAAGCGTGGACCTCTCCAGTTGCATCCTCCCCCCCCCCCAATTCCTTTCCTTCCCATGCACTCCCTGAAGTCTCTTTGCCCTCCTCATCATCATCCACTTGATGTTAAGCTCAGGCTGCTGCAGTCTTCCTAGTTTTACATGTGGGGCGGCCAAGGCTCCTTCAGCAGGACGCTGCTCTGAGCCTTTCAGTGGCCTAAACCTTTGCCCACAGGAACCATCTTCAGCAGCACCGGGGCTGGCACTGTAATGCTCTGCAATGAGAAAAGGATGAAGGAAAACAGGGTGGCTCCCACCCACCCCCACCTTACCCGCAGCGGTTTGCAGTTGTCCCTAACGTAACGGCCAGCAGACGTGTTCTCATCCCAATCCAAACGGCCATGGTAGAAATACTTCTGCTTCCTGTCATAAGGAGAAGTGGGAACAGGTTGTAGATGCCACCCAAGCACCCAAAACAACCCTGGTAAAGCAGTAAAGCTGCCCAGCAGGTGAGTCAGGATGCTGCAGCAGCACACAGCTGACTCAATAGGTAAAGCTGGATGCCTTGAAGGGATGCATTAAGATACAGGGAAGAGCCAGGAAGGCCTCAGAGCACAGCAGCCATTACTCACCTGGTCTTCCGGATCATGCGAGATGGAATTGGCCCCAAGATCCTCTCCATCATGGCCAGGTGCTCCCTGTTGTCGTGTGTCTGGGGGAGAGAAATGTAAAGAATGGAACCTATTCCAGTCATTCTGCCTCCAGCCCTGGAGGATTCCCAGCTCAGCAGCCCTTTGTTGGCCAACACTATGGTCATATCTACAACACTGCAGCCGTGGAGGGGGGACTCCATCGGTCCCAGAGGCTGCGAGCTGCGCTGGGAAGCAGCCAACGTCCTCTTTACCACTTGTGAGGGAGGCAAACAGTGCACAGTTCTCACCTGGAACAGGGTGAAACCCACATAATACTCAAAGATGATGCAGCCGATGCTCCAGACGTCGCAGGGTTGGCTCCAGCCAAGCTCTAAAAGAGCAATGTGGTTTGTAAAGAAGAGATGGAAGAGATGCAGCCATGATTCCAACCTCCCCCCCTTTCCTTTCTCTCACCCTTCCAAGAGCAAACAAGACATTAGAAAACCAGTTCCCTTGTCACCTGCTGCCTCTCCCCCCCCTCAAAAATAGGGCTGTGAAGTGAAGCAGCTCCCACCTCACAGGGTAAACTACTGAACTCCCAAGGTTGGCTATTGAATATAATGGGAGGTCAATGCTTCTTAACCCAACAGGCGACGCTCAGACCATGCAGTACCCACCCAGAATGACCTCAGGGGCCCGGTAGTGCCTGGTGGACACAATTGTGCTGTGATGCTCGTGGTCAAACGTGGCGCTGCCGAAATCCACCACCCTGATGGCCGTGCTCTTCACACTGCGCTCGTCCCGCTTCTGTACGAGGATGATATGGGTCACAAAGAGCTTCGAGATGAAGACTGAGCTCCCTCCTTACACAGCCAACCCTTCCCCATAGGGTCCTCACATCAGCCAATGCAGACCCCAGGGCCACATCCAACCCCCTCCCACCTGTAAAGGAAGGGAAACCAAGGAGCCAAGGCCTGAGCTCTGATGTGAGGCCGACCATTACCTTTTCCAGGTTATAGGTGAGCTCATAGTCTGAGTTGACAAAGAGGATGTTCTCAGGTTTGAGGTCGGTGTGAGTGAGTTTGTTGTCGTGCAGAACTGAGGAAGCAAACGAGAGTCAGAGCTGAGGAACAGAAGGCAAAGCAAGGCCGCTAATATGGGTTTGTTCTGCTCCAACTGGCACCGGTTCGGCTCGTGGTTGGGGCTGGGTGTGAACAATTAGGGTCATCCGGGCCAAAAGGCTTCAAGAGAAGCTCAAAGATTGATTGTATTGATCAGCAGAACGCACACACCCATCAAAAGCATCAGGAAAAGGCACAGGGTTCATTCCAAGCACCAGGGGCAGGAAGGCTCAGTCTGACAGCTGGCAGAGCAGCATCGCAGCCAGAACTAAGCGCTGGACCCACAAACATGGGGCTGAGGATGGGAGCTGTGCTGCACAGCCACACAGCTGAGGACCAAGGGAGAGGAGAGCAGCCAGCACTTACATTTCACAGCCTGGCACACTTGGAAAGCCATGTGCCGTACTTGGTGGATGGGGTAAGGCAGATAATTGTTGTCCTTGAGGAAATCGAAAGTGCTGAGCCCCAGCAGTTCAAAGGAGATGCACATGTGGCCGTGGTAGTCAAACCAGTCGAACATCCTGACACAGAGACTGGGGAGAAAAAGGCTCTGATGCAGATGGGATCCACACACAGCACTCAGCCCTATGGTGCAGCTTTGCCTTGCTGGGTTTATACCCCATAGAACTCAACCCAACACACCACCAAGAACCAGAGCTACGAGAGGACTCAGCACCTCCCACCCACCACCCTGTAGCTGGACTGAGTCAATGCCTTCCCTCTGCACCGCTCTGAGTTCACTCACTTCTTGTTCTCGGGATCCTTCTCGTTGATTTTCTCCAGCACGTTGATCTCCAGCCGAGCGGCTTCTTTGTATTTCTCCACATTTTTAATGATTTTGAGAGCAACACGTGCACCACCCCTGGTGAGAAATGGGAAGAAACTCCATGTTATCGCTGCTGAGATGGCTCGGTGCTCCATAAGGAAGGCCCTTCTGAAGCCAACCTCCCCTTGTGAATCATAGAATCCCTATGAAGAAGCACAGAGTGCAGCTTCCTGCCCTCCTCAAGCCAGAAGGAAGCAGTTCCTCAAGGGCTGAGGGGCAAAGCAGAGCTCCTTTCCTCCCCAGGAAGAGCTGAGGTTCCCTGCAGCAATGGGTGACCCACAAGGAGAAACACTGGGACCCCCAGCCCCATTCCCACCCCCAGCTCCTCTCCCCCCCTTCCTTCCCTATCCAGGAAGAGCTGAGGTTCCCTTGCAGCAATGGGTGACCCATGAGGGGAAACACTAGGATCCCACAGCCCCATTCCAACCCCAGCTCCTCTCCCCCCCCCCCATATCTCAATGCAAAGACCCCACAGCCCCATTCCCACCCCCAGCTCCTCTTTCCCCTCCCTCCTTCCCACTCCATGAAGAGCTGAGGTTCCCTGCAGCAATGGGTGACCCACAAGGAGAAACACTGGGACCCCATATCCCCATTTCCACCCTCAGCTCCTCTCCCCCCCCCCTCCTTCCTTCCCTATCCAGGAAGAGCTGAGGTTTTCCTGCAGCAATGGGTGACCCACAAGGAGAAAGACCCCATAGCCCCATTCCTACCCCCAGCTCCTTTCCACCACCCCCCCTTCCCACTCCAGGATGAGCTGAGGTTCCCTACAGCAATGGGTGACCCACAAGGAGAAACACTGGGACCCCACAGCCCCATTCCCACCCCCAGCTCCTCTTTCCCCCCCCTCCTTCCCTCTCTAGGAAGACCTGAGGCTCCCTTGCAGCAATGGGTGAAACACTGGGACCCCCAGCCCCATTCCCACCCCCAGCTCCTCTCCCTCCCTTCCTTCCCTATCCAGGAAGAGCTGAGGTTCCCCTGCAGCAACGGGTGACCCACAAGGAGGGCTGGGGGTCCCAATGTTTCTATTCCCACCCCCAGCTCCTCTCCCCCCCAGGAAGAGCTGAGGTTCCCTGCAGCAATGGGTGACCCACAAGGAGAAACACTGGGACCCCACAGCCCCATTCCCACCCCCAGCTCCTCTTTCCCCCCCTCCTTCCCTCTCTAGGAAGACCTGAGGCTCCCTTGCAGCAATGGGTGACCCACAAGGAAAAAGACCCCACAGCCCCATTCCCACCCCCAGCTCCTCTCCTTCCCTATCCAGGAAGAGCTGAGGCTCCCTTGAAGCAATGGGTGACCCACAAGGAGAAACATTGGGACCCCATAGCCCCAATCCCACCCCCAGCTCCTCTCATCCCCCCCCATATCTCAATGCTCACCTCCGGTGATCCATGCACTGCACCACTCTGCCGAACGTCCCTTCCCCTAAAGTGCTGAGAATCTCATCTGGGATGGGAAGGAAAAAAAGAAGAGAAAAAGGGGGTGAGAGAAACGACCAGGACCTGAATGAGGCACGTACACGAGGCAGAGGAGAATGCATTGCAAAACCTAACCTGCACACAGCATGAGAGCTTCCGGAGCAGCGGAAGGCTGACACCGGCTGCACGAGGCAGCTGCCCTAAATTCCCTGGCTCTTCAAGTAAACAATACAAGATATAAACATAGCTTTAACCAAAAAAAAAAAAACCCAAAACAAAAAACCAAAACCAAACCAAAAAGGGGGGAAGGAAAAGGAGAAAGGGTTTTTTCTCTCGAATAAAACAGCGGAAATCAAAATGGAACAGAAAAAATAAATAAATAAAATAAAAGATAAAAAGACAGATCTGCGACTGCGATGGGAGCTTAACTAGAGAGCTAAATTATGTTACGATTTGGCTGTACATCTTTCTTGTAGCCAGTCGCCGACGCGATAGATCAGATGCCCCTCGTCGTCGTCCTCCACACTCTTGGCCCTTCTGCTGCTCTGTCGACTCCTCTGCTGGCCCAGGCAGACACAGGGAATTCATCATTCACCATTCAATCAGATTTTCACACCAGCGCAGCAGCCAGAATTGGGTGGTTTGGAAATTCACATTGAGGAGGGGTTGCAGGAGGAGATTCCCAGCCAATTCATACGGCACAGAGGAATATATAACGATAGGGATATTGCAAGGGAACATGTCAAGATAACAACACACTAAGCTCAGAAAAGAAAAAAATAAAATAAAAAAAATCAAAGAAAATCAAAGAAAAAATAAAAAACAAACGAAAAAACCAGTTTTTGCTTTTCGGCGTGGCAAAAAAAAAAATAAAATATGAAAGAAAATGAAAGGAAAAAGAAAAACCTACAAACAGCCCCACCCCAACCAGCGTGAGAGCAATGGGGGCCGGCAGAGGGGCTGCTCTCGCTCCTATGGGGGCTCAGAGAGGAACAACGCTGCCATTGGGGTCCAATGGTGCCACGCGTGGCTCTGCCGCTCAGTGAGCACAGGGGGGGCATCACAACAGCCCCGTTAATCACTGAGGGATGGAGGCAGGAGATGGGACGTCCTGCCCTGCACGGACATCCCCGACCCCTTCCAACCTCCCCCCTTTTGCTCCCCCCCCAACCCCCCCGAGTGCTCAAAGATGGATTCGGAGACTTTAAGAAGCAATTCTTGGTATAAAGATCCATCTGAAAGCAGAATGGTTGGAGAGTAACGGCCTGGGGCAGACGTGGGGCTCCTTCCTACGCCCTCCTCCCTTAAAGAAGCTGATCCTGGAAAGGTTGATTTCCAAGAGAGAAGCAAAAGCCCAAAGGGGAACAGGGGCAGCCTGGGATGAGGCAGGTAAGAGGTTTTACACCACAGAAGAGATAAACTCCTGTTTCCAGCTCTTGGGAGCAACCAGGCAGCAGCCTGAGGACCTGGATACAGCCCGTAACCCCCCAGCCCTGAACACATGGTGAGAATGGACCAGCCAACAGTGAGAGCTCCAGCACAGAGCACAGAACACGGCTGGGCTCAGACAGAACCGGGAGGTGAACAGCAGAACAGACACCAAGAGAAAGACAGGGATGATGCTGACAAGAGCCTGAGCTGCGCAGATCACAGGCTGCATCCCTTTATGTGCCATCCCCAAAGCATTGGGATGCTCAAAAACAGCCTGCCAGGACATGGGGCTTAGCTCAGAGATGGAGCTGCTGCCATAGGGTCCAAGTCAAGGACCAAGAGGGACCTGCTGCACACAGCCTGGGCTCTATAGGACCTGCTGCACACAGCCTATGGGCTCTATAGGACCTGCTGCACACAGCCTATGGGCTCTATAGGACCTGCTGCACACAGCCTATGGGCTCTATAGGACCTGCTGCACACAGCCTATGGGCTCTATAGGACCTGCTGCACACAGCCTATGGGCTCTATAGGACCTGCTGCACACAGCCTATGGGCTCTATGGGACCTGCTGCACACAGCCTGGGCTCTATGGGACCTGCTGCACACAGCCTGGGCTCTATGGGACCTGCTGCACACAGCCTATGGGCTCTATAGGACCTGCTGCACACAGCCTATGGGCTCTATAGGACCTGCTGCACACAGCCTATGGGCTCTATAGGACCTGCTGCACACAGCCTATGGGCTCTATAGGACCTGCTGCACACAGCCTATGGGCTCTATGGGACCTGCTGCACACAGCCTGGGCTCTATAGGACCTGCTGCACACAGCCTATGGGCTCTATAGGACCTGCTGCACACAGCCTATGGGCTCTATGGGACCTGCTGCACACAGCCTATGGGCTCTATAGGACCTGCTGCACATAGCCTGGGCTCTATAGGACCTGCTGCACACAGCCTATGGGCTCTATAGGACCTGCTGCACACAGCCTATGGGCTCTATAGGACCTGCTGCACACAGCCTATGGGCTCTGTAGGACCTGCTGCACACAGCCTATGGGCTCTATAGGACCTGCTGCACACAGCCTATGGGCTCTATAGGACCTGCTGCACACAGCCAATGGGCTCTATAGGACCTGCTGCACACAGCCTATGGGCTCTATAGGACCTGCTGCACACAGCCTATGGGCTCTATAGGACCTGCTGCACACAGCCTATGGGCTCTATGGGACCTGCTGCACACAGCCTATGGGCTCTATCGGACCTGCTGCACACAGCCTATGGGCTCTATAGGACCTGCTGCACACAGCCTATGGGCTCTATGGGACCTGCTGCACACAGCCTATGGGCTCTGTAGGACCTGCTGCACACAGCCTATGGGCTCTATAGGACCTGCTGCACACAGCCTATGGGCTCTATAGGACCTGCTGCACACAGCCTATGGGCTCTATAGGACCTGCTGCACACAGCCTATGGGCTCTATAGGACCTGCTGCACACAGCCTATGGGCTCTATAGGACCTGCTGCACACAGCCTGGGCTCTATAGGACCTGCTGCACACAGCCTGGGCTCTATAGGACCTGCTGCACACAGCCTATGGGCTCTGTAGGACCTGCTGCACACAGCCTATGGGCTCTATAGGACCTGCTGCACACAGCCTATGGGCTCTATAGGATCTGCTGCACACAGCCTATGGGCTCTATAGGACCTGCTGCACACAGCCTATGGGCTCTATAGGATCTGCTGCACACAGCCTGGGCTCTATGGGACCTGCTGCACACAGCCTATGGGCTCTATAGGACCTGCTGCACACAGCCTATGGGCTCTATAGGATCTGCTGCACACAGCCTGGGCTCTATGGGACCTGCTGCACACACCCTATGGGCTCTATGGGACCTGCTGCACACAGCCTATGGGCTCTATAGGACCTGCTGCACACAGCCTATGGGCTCTATAGGACCTGCTGCACACAGCCTAGGGGCTCTATAGGACCTGCTGCACACAGCCTAGGGGCTCTATGGGACCTGCTGCACACAGCCTGGGCTCTATGGGACCTGCTGCACACAGCCTATGGGCTCTATAGGACCTGCTGCACACAGCCTGGGCTCTATAGGACCTGCTGCACACAGCCTGGGCTCTATAGGAGCTGCACACAGCCTGGGCTCTATAAGACCTGCTGCACACAGCCTGGGCTCTATAGGACCTGCTGCACACAGCCTATGGCCTCTATAGGACTTGCTGCACACAGCCTATGGGCTCTGTAGGACCTGCTGCACACAGCCTGGGCTCTATAGGACCTGCCGCACACAGCCTATGGGCTCTATGGGACCTGCTGCACACAGCCTATGGGCTCTATAGGACCTGCCGCACACAGCCTATGGGCTCTATGGGACCTGCTGCACACAGCCTGGGCTCTATGGGACCTGCTGCACACAGTCTGGGCTCTATAGGACCTGCTGCACACAGCCTATGGGATCTATAGGACCTGCTGCACACAGCCTATGGGCTCTATAGAACCTGCTGCACACAGCCAATGGCCTCTATAGGACCTGCTGCACACAGCCTATGGCCTCTATAGGACTTGCTGCACACAGCCTATGGGCTCTATGGGACCTGCTGCACACAGCCTATGGGCTCTATGGGACCTGCTGCACACAGCCTATGGGCTCTATGGGACCTGCTGCACACAGCCTATGGGCTCTATAGGACCTGCTGCACACAGCCTATGGGCTCTATAGGACCTGCTGCACACAGCCTGGGCTCTATAGGACCTGCTGCACACAGCCTATGGGCTCTATAGGACCTGCTGCACACAGCCTATGGGCTCTATAGGACCTGCTGCACACAGCCTATGGGCTCTATAGGACCTGCTGCACACAGCCTATGGGCTCTATAGGACCTGCTGCACACAGCCTATGGGCTCTATAGGACCTGCTGCACACAGGCTGGGCTCTATAGGACCTGCTGCACACAGCCTATGGGCTCTATAGGACCTGCTGCACACAGCCTATGGGCTCTATAGGACCTGCTGCACACAGCCTATGGGCTCTATAGGACCTGCTGCACACAGCCTATGGGCTCTATAGGACCTGCTGCACACAGCCTATGGGCTCTGTAGGACCTGCTGCACACAGCCTATGGGCTCTATAGGACCTGCTGCACACAGGCTGGGCTCTATAGGACCTGCTGCACACAGCCTATGGGCTCTATAGGACCTGCTGCACACAGCCTATGGGCTCTATAGGATCTGCTGCACACGGCCTATGGGCTCTATAGGACGTGCTGCACACGGCCTATGGGCTCTATGGGACCTGCTGCACACAGCCTATGGGCTCTATGGGACCTGCTGCACACAGCCTATGGGCTCTATGGGTCCTGCTGCACACAGCCTATGGGCTCTATAGGACCTGCTGCACACAGCCTATGGGCTCTGTAGGACCTGCTGCACACAGCCTATGGGCTCTATAGGACCTGCTGCACACAGCCTATGGGCTCTATAGGATCTGCTGCACACAGCCTATGGGCTCTATAGGACCTGCTGCACACAGCCTGGGCTCTATAGGACCTGCTGCACACAGCCTATGGGCTCTATGGGACCTGCTGCACACAGCCTATGGGCTCTATAGGACCTGCTGCACACAGCCTGGGCTCTATAGGACCTGCTGCACACAGCCTATGGGCTCTATAGGACCTGCTGCACACAGCCTATGGCCTCTATAGGACTTGCTGCACACAGCCTATGGGCTCTATGGGACCTGCTGCACACAGCCTATGGGCTCTATGGGACCTGCTGCACACAGCCTATGGGCTCTATGGGACCTGCTGCACACAGCCTATGGGCTCTATAGGACCTGCTGCACACAGCCTATGGGCTCTATAGGACCTGCTGCACACAGCCTGGGCTCTATAGGACCTGCTGCACACAGCCTATGGGCTCTATAGGACCTGCTGCACACAGCCTATGGGCTCTATAGGACCTGCTGCACACAGCCTATGGGCTCTATAGGACCTGCTGCACACAGCCTATGGGCTCTATAGGACCTGCTGCACACAGCCTATGGGCTCTATAGGACCTGCTGCACACAGGCTGGGCTCTATAGGACCTGCTGCACACAGCCTATGGGCTCTATAGGACCTGCTGCACACAGCCTATGGGCTCTATAGGACCTGCTGCACACAGCCTATGGGCTCTATAGGACCTGCTGCACACAGCCTATGGGCTCTATAGGACCTGCTGCACACAGCCTATGGGCTCTGTAGGACCTGCTGCACACAGCCTATGGGCTCTATAGGATCTGCTGCACACAGCCTATGGGCTCTATAGGACCTGCTGCACACAGGCTGGGCTCTATAGGACCTGCTGCACACAGCCTATGGGCTCTATAGGACCTGCTGCACACAGCCTATGGGCTCTATAGGATCTGCTGCACACGGCCTATGGGCTCTATAGGACGTGCTGCACACGGCCTATGGGCTCTATGGGACCTGCTGCACACAGCCTATGGGCTCTATGGGACCTGCTGCACACAGCCTATGGGCTCTATGGGTCCTGCTGCACACAGCCTATGGGCTCTATAGGACCTGCTGCACACAGCCTATGGGCTCTGTAGGACCTGCTGCACACAGCCTATGGGCTCTATAGGACCTGCTGCACACAGCCTATGGGCTCTATAGGATCTGCTGCACACAGCCTATGGGCTCTATAGGACCTGCTGCACACAGCCTGGGCTCTATAGGACCTGCTGCACACAGCCTATGGGCTCTATGGGACCTGCTGCACACAGCCTATGGGCTCTATAGGACCTGCTGCACACAGCCTGGGCTCTATAGGACCTGCTGCACACAGCCTATGGGCTCTATAGGACCTGCTGCACACAGCCTATGGGCTCTATGGGTCCTGCTGCACACAGCCTATGGGCTCTATGGGTCCTGCTGCACACAGCCTATGGGCTCTATAGGACCTGCTGCACACAGCCTATGGGCTCTATACGACCTGCTGCACACAGCCTATGGGCTCTATACGACCTGCTGCACACAGCCTATGGGCTCTATACGACCTGCTGCACACAGCCTATGGGCTCTATAGGACCTGCTGCACACAGCCTGGACTCTATAGGACCTGCTGCACACAGCCTGGGCTCTATAGGACCTGCTGCACACAGCCTATGGGCTCTATAGGACCTGCTGCACACAGCCTATGGGCTCTATAGGACCTGCTGCACACAGCCTATGGGCTCTATAGGACCTGCTGCACACAGCCTATGGGCTCTATGGGACCTGCTGCACACAGCCTATGTGCTCTATGGGACCTGCTGCACACAGCCTGGGCTCTATAGGACCTGCTGCACACAGCCTATGGGCTCTATGGGACCTGCTGCACACAGCCTATGGGCTCTATGGGACCTGCTGCACACAGCCTATGGGCTCTATAGGACCTGCTGCACACAGCCTATGGGCTCTATAGGACCTGCTGCACACAGCCTATGGGCTCTGTAGGACCTGCTGCACACAGCCTGGGCTCTATAGGACCTGCTGCACACAGCCTGGGCTCTATAGGACCTGCTGCACACAGCCTGGGCTCTATAGGACCTGCTGCACACAGCCTGGGCTCTATAGGACCTGCTGCACACAGCCTGGGCTCTATAGGACCTGCTGCACACAGCCTGGGCTCTATAGGACCTGCTGCACACAGCCTGGGCTCTATAGGACCTGCTGCACACAGCCTATGGGCTCTATAGGACCTGCTGCACACAGCCTATGGGCTCTATAGGACCCGCTGCACACAGCCTATGGGCTCTGTAGGACCTGCTGCACACAGCCTATGGGCTCTATAGGACCTGCTGCATGCAGCCTATGGGCTCTATGGGTCCTGCTGCACACAGCCTATGGGCTCTATGGGACCTGCTGCACACAGCCTATGGGCTCAGTGTGATTTGGAACAGCCAAGTATCTGCTGCACAAACCTCACACAGTGGCTCTTTGGCTGTGATTAACAGCCCTTAATGAGCAGCAGCAAACAAAAGCAACACTCTGAAGGGATAAAGGAGCTGGACTGCAGCACCACCCCATGGGGCCACGCCAGCCCTGCCAGGCTCTCATAGCCTTGCACTGAGCTGACAGTGCAACCGAGTCGCATCAGTACAATGACCAAACCCTACACCAAACCTAACCACTCCTCCAACCGAATCCAAGAGCCAGTTTAGAAAGCAGAGAGTTTTCTACTTACCCCAACTCTCCACCTGCGAGAGAAAGGTTTTACAGGGGAGGCCCAACACGGCACGGATACTCACCGATGAGGAACGACTAAAGGACCGGCTGCGCCGCCGCCTCCGCCTGTGCTTACGCCGGCTGCTTTTGCAGCTCCGGTAGCTGCCGTCACGGTCCCGGGATCGTCGGTAGTCGTAGGAGTGCCGGTATTCGGGGTCGTAATAGGGCTCCCCTCGCTCACGGCTGTAGTCGTTGCGTCGGTAGCTGTCACAGTAACGGCGGTCGTAGGCCCTCCTGTCTGCTGAGTGGTCGTCGTAGCTGGGGAGGGGGGAGATAAGAGGGGGGGGGGTCATATAAAGAACAGGAGGGAACTCGAGGGGAAGGGGAAGCAAAGAGGGGGGGTCATAGAAAGAATAAGAGGGAACTCGAGGGGAAGGGGAAGCAAAGGGGTGGGGAGGGGGGGGTCCATATAAAGAACAGGAGGGAACTCGAGGATGGTGGAGATTCAATCCATAGTTTAACAACAGCCCAGGTAACCTTGAACACCTCCAGGGATGGAAGGGGCACACACAGCCTTATGGTGCCCTAAGTGTTCTTAGGGCACCCCATGGGGTCCAAATAGCACCCCACAGGTCCTAATGGTGGTCTATGGGTTCCTATGGCACCCCATGGGGTCCAAATGGAACCCCAGAAGTCCTTATGGTGCCCTATGGCACCCCACAGGTCCTCATGGTGCCCTATGGGGTCCCATGGCACGCCACAGGTCCTTATGGTGCCCTATGGGTTCCTATGGCACCCCATGGGGTCCAAATGGCACCCCATAGATCCTTATGGCTCCCCACAGGTCCTTATGGTGCCCTATGGGTTCCTATGGCACCCCACAGGTCCGTATGGTGCCCTGTGGGTTCCTATGGCACCCCAAGGGATCCAAATGGTGCCCTATGTGTTCCTATGGCACCCCACAGGTCTTTATGGTGCCCTATGGGTTCCTGTGGCACCCCATGGGGTCCAAATGGTGCCCTATGGATTCCTATGGCACCCCACAGGTCCTTATGGTGCCCTATGTGTTCCTATGGCACCCCATAGATCCTTATGGCTCCCCACAGGTCCTTATGGTGCCCTATGTGTTCCTATACCACCCCACAGGTCCCACCCCTGCGCGGCCGCCCCTATAACCACCCACCTCCTGGATCGGACGTGGTAGCTGCCCTCCCTGCGGTGCCTTCGGTCCCTTTCGCTGCTGCTGGACCTCGACCGCCGCCTCTTGTGTTTGCGGCTCCTGTAACGTTCATGGAAGCTGCCCCGGCTGCTGCGCTCCGACGAGCGGAACCTTCTGGAGTGAGGCATCTGCAGAGAGAAAACAGCCTTAGGATCAGGGCTGGGTGAGGGGGAGAGCAGCAGAGCAAAGAGCTGGGAGGGCTAAAACAGCCAGGACACCCCATAGCTTCACATGTGAGATGCTGTGAGCGCCCACTGCTTTGTGTTTCCCTCTGCATCTCCTATACATGGACTCAGTTATTACAGTTAAACAGCTCTGCTTCCCTGCCCCACAACCAGCGGCTCCCCTCCCTACAAGAACAAAGATCCCTATGGGATCCGAGGGGCACAAACACCCTTTGGGTGCATAGAGATGTTCAGGAAGCCTTACATAGCTCAGCCCATAGGGCAGCACTGCACAGCCCATAGGGCAGCCCTATACACGGCCCCATAGGGCAGCCTTACAAAGCCCATAGGGCAGCCCTGCATTGCACAGCCCATAAGGCAGCCTATACATGGCCCCACAGAGCAGCCCTCACCCGGAGCCCCATAGGGGCAGCCCCATACGCGGCCCCCCATAGGGGCAGCCCTATACGCGGCCCCCCATAGGGGCAGCCCCATACGCCGAGCCCCATAGGGGCAGCCCCATACGCCGAGCCCCATAGGGGCAGCCCCATACGCCGAGCCCCATAGGGGCAGCCCCATACGCCGAGCCCCATAGGGGCAGCCCCATACGCCGAGCCCCATAGGGGCAGCCCCATACGCGTATAGGGCCCCCCATAGGGGCAGCCCCATACACGGAGCCCCATAGGGGCAGCCCCATACGCGGCCCCATACGGGCAGCCCCATACGCGGAGCCCCATAGGGGCAGCCCCCCCCCCCTCCCCCGGTTCCGACGTTCCCAACGCGTTTTTATCCCTTCCCGACGTTCGGAGCCCATCCCCGTCCGGTTACCGGAGCGTCCTTGAGTTCATAGGCCTTAATTAAAGACCGTCCGAACCGTCACCGGGGCCGTTCCGAACCTCCGGAACCGGTTTGGGGACGGCAGCGTGGAGCCGTCGGGTGGGGCCCAGCACCGGACGCGGTCTCGAGGTGTCATGGAGCGGGACTGGGCCATGAAGCGAAGGCTGGACCGGACCGAACCGGGACCGAGACCGAACCGGGACCAAACCGGGCCGGAACCGGGACCGAGACCGAACCGGGACCAAACCGGGACAGAACCGGAGCCGGACTGAACCGGGCCTGGGCCTGGACCGAACCGAGACCGAACCGGGCCGGGCCGGAACCGCCGCTCTGCCCCGCGGCCTACCTCGGTCCCGCGGCCTAAACGGAACCGCGGCCCAGCCCGGCCCGTGATCGATCCTCGCCGCCCAACCCCGCCCCGATCCTCACCGTCCTCGCAGCCAGCCCGGTCCGCTTGTCCCACAGGAAGTCCGTGATGGCGGCCGTGGGTTCCCGGGGATCCCGGGCCCCGTTCCGGCTCTTCAAGCTCCGCCGTTCGCCGCCGCCCGTCGATCCGGGTCCTAGCAGGCCGCACGCACGCACGCACGCACGTACGTACGTACGCGTGACGTCACGCAGTGGGCGGGGCCGTGGGTACGTACGTACGCGACGCCCCGCCCACATCCCGGCCCACGGCCCCGCCCCGCCCGCCGCCGGTTCGGAACCGAGGACACGGCGATAGAACGCAGCCGGTTACCGAACCACCGGGTACCGGGCATGTACGACGTGACGGCGAGCAGGGCGGCTGGGAAAGGACCTTTGAAGGAAACGTGAAGCTCGGTGGAAGGATGGACCCGGTACCGGGCCGGAGCACCGAGCACCGGGAGAAGCCGCCGGTGATGGATGGGGAGGCGGCGGGGCGAGGCGGAACGGGGACGGCAGCGGGGGCTCAAGATGAGGCCTCTCCGGTGGAGCAGATTGTGGCGGAGGGTGAAACGGCGGCAGGAACGGGAACCGGAACCGTAACGGGAACGGGAACTGGAACCGGAACGGGAACGGGAACCGGAACGGGAACGGGAACGGGCACGTTCGTTCAACGGCAGCTCGGGGCCATGCTTCAACCCGCCGTGAACAAGTTCTCCCTGCGTATGTTCGGTAGCCACCGGGCCGTTGAGATCGAACGGCAACGGGTGAAATCGGCCGGTTCGTGGATCATCCACCCGTACAGCGACTTCAGGTGGGACCCGGGATCCGTTCCCCCCCCCCCGGTACCGCCGTGTCCCGATCCCGGTTCCCGTTACCACCGCCGCTGTCCATGGTGCTGAAGGCGGTAGCGCTGTCCATGGTGCTGAATGTGCTGTTGCTCCGCCTCACCGGGGCAACAAGTGCCGGGTCTCCATCCGCTCTACCCCATCCCCACACCGGTACCGGCAATGTTACCGGCCCGGTCCGGTGCCCTGACACCTGTAGAGGCCCGGGGTCCGGTTCCCTACGTCACGGAGGGGCTGCGAGGCCTCCCGGCCCCATTTAACGGCCCTAAAGTTGACGATCCCTAAAGCTGAAGGTGACCCGGAGCTCGGAGGGCGGCCGCCGGGATTACACCGCGGTTGATCACATTACCGGGAGAAACGGGGCCGTGCGGACCGAGCCGTGTCCGTTATGACACCGGGCGAAGGACGGGATCTGCCCTAAAGAAGCTTAAGCCGAAATCTGAGTCAGGAGCTCCCGGCATAGGCGGGGGGGGGGGACATGCGATTTCTTCCCCCCCCCCAGCGATCCACCCATGGACCCCAAGGGACCCCCAGCCCCTTCAATGGGGGGCTTTAATGGGGGGGGGGGGCAGCAGGGACCCCCGTGATGCTGCGACTTCTCCTCCCCCCCCCGTCCCCGCCCCACTGCAAAGGATGCGGGATCCCCACAGTCCTTAACACGGGCATCCCTTTGGGGTCCTTTTAGCCATACAACATCCAGGCTCAGACTTCAGGCTGCTCGGGGTCTCTGCAGACCCCCCCCCATCCAATTCGAGTCCCTGTTCTACCCCCCCCCCACCTCTCGTGCCCTCCTACCACCACCAGCCGGGCTCCATCTAAACCCCTCTAAGCCCCGAGCTCTCATTTTTATGGCTCCAACTTTGATCCCCCACAGGTTTTACTGGGACCTCATCATGCTGCTGCTGATGGTGGGCAACCTGATCATCCTGCCCGTGGGCATCACCTTCTTCAAGGACGAGAACACCCCCCCCTGGATCGTTTTCAACGTCCTTTCGGACACTTTCTTCTTGGCCGACCTCGTCCTCAACTTCAGAACCGGCATCGTGGTGGAGGATAACACCGAGATCATCCTGGATCCCCGCACCATTAAGATGAAATACCTGAAGAGTTGGTTCCTGGTCGACTTTATCTCCTCCATCCCAGTCGATTACATCTTCCTCGTCGTCGATCTGGAGACTCAAGTGGACTCTGATGTCTATAAAACAGCCCGTGCTCTTCGCATCGTCCGCTTCACTAAGATCCTCAGCCTGCTGCGCCTGCTGCGGCTCTCACGTCTCATCCGCTATATCCACCAATGGGAGGAGGTGGGAACCCCCATCCACCCATCCGGGGGGGGGTTCTCAGACCCTTCTTTAGGGTCCTGGTGTGGCTTAGGGGATCCCTGGGGTGTAGAGGGGGATGGAGGCATCACCTCTCCTTCCCCCTGCCCAGATCTTCCATAGATCTTCCATAGATCTTCCATAGATCTTCCATAGATATTCCCCATCCACCCACCCAGGGTGGGGGGTCTCAGACCCTTCTATAGGGTCCTGCTGTGGCTGGTTATGGGGTGCAGAGGGGGATGGAGGCATCACCTCTCCTTCCCCCTCCCCAGATCTTCCATATGACGTACGACCTGGCCAGCGCCGTGGTGAGGATCTTCAACCTCATTGGCATGATGCTGCTGTTGTGCCATTGGGATGGATGCCTGCAATTCCTTGTGCCGATGCTGCAGGATTTCCCTGAGGATTGCTGGGTCTCCATTAACCACATGGTGGTGAGTCCCCAATGCATCCCAAGGGCTGGAGCTGCCCGGACCCCCATGGCAGCAATGGGGCCATTCCTTCATTCCCATTCCTTGGCTGATGCTGGAGCAAAGGAATTCCATGTCTGAGAACCCCCCAGATCCTGTTCTAAAGTCCTTCCAAGTGTAGAGCTGCACCCTTGGGTCCTGGTTGCATCATAGGATTTTGTTGCCATGGGTGCTTGGGGGGTCCTGGCTCTAAGGAGGGGCACTGGGGGGCTGGGGGGTCTCAGCTCCTTCCATCTGCTGCCTCTCCTTGCAGAACGACTCGTGGGGGAAGCAATACTCTCATGCCCTGTTCAAGGCCATGAGCCACATGCTGTGCATCGGCTACGGCCAGCAGGCGCCCGAGGGGATGACCGATGTCTGGCTGACCATGCTGAGCATGATCGTGGGGGCCACCTGCTATGCCATGTTCATCGGCCACGCCACCGCCCTCATCCAGTCACTGGATTCATCCCGCCGTCAGTACCAGGAGAAGGTCAGCAGGGGGGTGAGGGGAGTGTGGGGCTGTGCCCCCCATCACTGGGGGGTCTGCTTTGTCTCAGTGGGGGGCAAGTCCCCATCGTGCAGGTTGGGGTGCGCTTGGTGGTAGGATGGGCTTCCAGTTGGGTTGGGTTGATCCAGTTGGGTTGGGTTGATGCAGTTGGGTTGAGTTGATCCAGTTGGGTTGGGTTAATCCAGTTGGGTTGGGTTGACCCAGTTGGGTTGGGTTGACTCAGTTGGGTTGGGTTGATCCAGTTGGGTTGGGTTGATCTAGTTGGGTTGGGTTGATCCAGTTGGGTTGATTTAATCCAGTTGGGTTGGGTTGATCCAGTTGGGTTGGGTTGACTCAGTTGGGTTGGGTTGATCCAGTTGGGTTGGGTTGATCCATTTGGGTTGGGTTGATCCAGTTGGGTTGGGTTGACTCAGTTGGGTTGGGTTGATCCAGTTGGGTTGGGTTGATCCAGTTGGGTTGGGTTAATCCAGTTGGGTTGGGTTGATCTAGTTGGACTGGGTTGACCCAGTTGGGTTGGGTTGACTCAGTTGAGTTGAGTTAATCCAGTTGGGTTGGGTTGATCCAGTTGGGTTGGGTTGACCCAGTTGGGTTGGGATGATCCAGTTGGGTTGGGTTGACCCAGTTGGGTTGAGTTGATCCAGTTGGGTTGGGTTGATCCAGTTGGGTTGGGTTGATCCAGTTGGGTTGGGTTGACGCAGTTGGGTTGGGTTGATCCAGTTGGGTTGGGTTGATCCAGTTGGGTTGGGTTGACGCAGTTGGGTTGGGTTGATCCAGTTGGGTTGGGTTGACTCAGTTGGGTTGGGTTGACGCAGTTGGGTTGGGTTGATCCAGTTGGGTTGGGTTGATCCAGTTGGGTTGGGTTGACCCAGTTGGGTTGAGTTGATCCAGTTGGGTTGGGTTGATCTAGTTGGGTTGTATTGATCTAGTTGGGTTGGGTTGATCTAGATGGGTTGGGTTGACTCAGTTGGGTTGAGTTGATCCAGTTGGGTTGGGTTGATCCAGTTGGGTTGAGTTGATCCAGTTGGGTTGGGTTGATCTAGTTGGGTTGTATTGATCTAGTTGGGTTGGGTTGATCTAGATGGGTTGGGTTGACTCAGTTGGGTTGAGTTGATCCATTTGGGTTGGGTTGACTCAGTTGGGTTGAGTTGATCCAGTTGGGTTGGATTGATCCAGTTGGGTTGGGTTGATCCATTTGGGTTGGGTTGATCCAGTTGGGTTGGGTTGACTCAGTTGGGTTGGGTTGATCTAGTTGGGTTGGGTTGATCCAGTTGGGTTGGGTTGACTCAGTTGGGTTGGGTTGATCCAGTTGGGTTGGATTGATCCAGTTGGGTTGGGTTGACCCATTGGTGGTGCTGAGTTCACCCCAGCGTTGTATGTCTCCCATCCTGCCCTCCATCCTGGGGTCTGAGTGGACCCTGGGGTGTCCATTGGGGTGGGCATCTCCTGACCCCCCTCAGTCAACCCTCATCCCATCACATCCCAACGTGTCTCCGTGCTGTCCCCGCAGTACAAGCAGGTGGAGCAGTACATGTCCTTCCACAAGCTGCCGGGGGACACTCGGCAGCGCATCCACGAGTACTATGAGCATCGCTACCAAGGCAAGATGTTCGACGAGGAGAACATCCTGGGGGAGCTCAGCGAGCCGCTCAAAGAGGTGTGGGGTCGGAAATGGGGGGAGGGAGGGTGGGAGGGCTGTGCTATCAATGCTGGGTTGGCCATGGGGGTGGGAGGGTGGGAGGGCTGTGCCATCAATGCTGGGTTGGCCATGGGGGATGGAGGGATGGAGGGCTGTGCTATCAATGCTGGGTTGGCCATGGGGGATGGAGGGATGGAGGGCTGTGCTATCAATGCTGGGTTGGCCATGGGGGTGGGAGGGATGGAGGGCTGTGCTATCAATGCTGGGTTGGCCATGGGGGTGGGAGGGATGGAGGGCTGTGCTATCAATGCTGGGTTGGCCATGGGGGTGGGAGGGATGGAGGGCTGTGCTATCAATGCTGGGTTGGCCATGGGGGATGGAGGGATGGAGGGCTGTGCTATCAATGCTGGGTTGGCCATGGGAGATGGAGGGATGGAGGGCTGTGCTATCAATGCTGGGTTGGCCACAGGGGAGGGAGGGATGGAGGGCTGTGCTATCAATGCTGGGTTGGCCATGGGGGTGGGAGGGATGGAGGGCTGTGCTATCAATGCTGGGTTGGCCATGGGGGATGGAGGGATGGAGGGCTGTGCTATCAATGCTGGGTTGGCCATGGGGGGTGGGAGGGATGGAGGGCTGTGCTATCAATGCTGGGTTGGCCATGGGGGGTGGGAGGGATGGAGGGCTGTGCTATCAATGCTGGGTTGGCCATGGGGGATGGAGGGATGGAGGGCTGTGCCATCAATACTGGGTTGGCCATGGGGGATGGAGGGATGGAGGGCTGTGCTATCAATGCTGGGTTGGCCATGGGGGATGGAGGGATGGAGGGCTGTGCTATCAGTACTGGGTTGGCCATGGGGGATGGAGGGATGGAGGGCTGTGCTATCAGTACTGGGTCGGCCATGGGGGATGGAGGGATGGAGGGCTGTGCTATCAGTACTGGGTCGGCCATGGGGGATGGAGGGATGGAGGGCTGTGCCATCAATACTGGGTTGGCCATGGGGGATGGAGGGATGGAGGGCTGTGCTATCAATGCTGGGTTGGCCATGGGGGTGGGAGGGATGGAGGGCTGTGCTATCAGTGCTGGGTTGGCCATGGGGGATGGAGGGATGGAGGGCTGTGCTATCAGTACTGGGTCGGCCATGGGGGGTGCTGGGCTGGGCTGTGTCCCCTGTTGACTTGCGTCCCCTTCTGAGCTGCTCCTCACCCTGCAGGAGATCATTAACTTCAACTGCCGCAACCTGGTGGCCAACATGCCTCTATTTGCCAACGCCGACCCCAACTTTGTGACCGCCATGTTAACCAAGCTACGTTTCGAGGTCTTCCAACCCGGGGATTTCATCATCCGCGAAGGCACCGTGGGCAAAAAGATGTATTTCATCCAGCACGGGGTGGTCAGCATCCTCACCAAGGGCAACAAGGAGACCAAGCTGTCCGACGGCTCCTACTTTGGGGGTGAGGGGATGTGGGGGCAGAGGGAAGGGGGAGGTATTATGGAGCCCATGGATGGGGCTGCTCCTGCTCTGAGCAGTGCATGGGGAACAGAGGGGGGTGAGGAGGGGGCTGCTGGGACGGTGCTGAGCCCCACATCCCCCTTAACCCCCATCTCTCTATGCAGAGATCTGCCTGCTGACTCGGGGCAGGCGGACGGCCAGCGTCCGAGCCGACACCTACTGCCGCCTCTACTCCTTGTCCGTGGACAACTTCAACGAGGTGCTGGAGGAATACCCCATGATGCGCAGAGCCTTCGAGACCGTGGCCATGGACCGCCTGGATCGTATCGGTGAGGAGATGAGGAGGGGGGCACAGGGCTGGAGCCCACCCGTAGGGATGTGCTTTGCTGTTGGGTTGGATCTGGGTGGTGCTGATGGGCCGGGCTGGTTCTCCTGCCCTCCCCATTCACGTTTGTGCTGGTTGGTATCATCCCGCTGCCCGTCCTCATCCCCCTACTGAGGACAAATGGGACCACAGCCCCAAAATGCAGCTGGGACCCTTTGGGATCAGGGCTTTGCTCCTCCGTGCTGAAGCCAGGACCCCCCCAAAGCCTCGACCCCTAAACTCAGTGCAGACTCATAGTCCCTCCCCTCTACCACCCCCCCATTAGCAGTGCTCTGTGCTCACTGACCCCTCTCACCCAGGCAAGAAGAACTCCATCCTGCTCCGCAAACGCGCCGAGCACAGCGCGGGGCCCATCAACACCGAGATGATCCAGCAGATCGTGAAGCACGACCAGGACGTGGCCCACAACATCCAGGAGCTGCAGCAGATGACGCTGGGCCGGGAATTGAGTGGAAAACCGGTGATTTGGGAGCCTTTGGTTCACGCTCCGTTGCAAACGGCGGCAGCCACAACCAACGTGGCCATTGCGCTGACACACCAGCACAGCCTGCAGGCTCACATCTTCCTGCCCCCCTCCTCCATCTCCAGCCCCCTGTCCCCCGATGCCGCCCTGCTGACCAAACCGGTCCGTCGCTCCCAGCCCAGCCTGGGGGGCTCCCGTCCTTCCTCCGTCAGCTCCCCCTCGGGGGCTCCATCCCACCTGCAGACCCCAGCCGCCGCTTCGCCGTCTTCGCCCATGCTCCAGTCCCAGGTGCCCGTGGAAAGCGGAGCCCAGCGGCCGAGCCTCGGGGCTCAGGGTCCCCCAAGAGTGGGGCAGAAGGGGGAGATAACGGCCAAGCAGCCCCCGGTAGCGGCGGTGGGACCCCAACCCCAGCTCTCCAAGTCCCGTGGCGCTTCGGTATCCACCTCCCTGCTGCAACAGGCGGCGGGTGCCCCGTCCCCCAGCTCGGAGCCGCCGGTGGGGAGGACTCTCCATTACAGTCTATCCAGAGCCACCGGCTCCCACATCTCGCTCCTGATGCAGCCTCAGCAGTTGGTGAAGCACCGGAGCATCCACGGGCTGCCCGTGGGGCGGCTCACGCCGGACGTCCGCCTCCTGTCGGCTTCTCAACCCTCCCTACCCAACAAAGTGGCCCAACAAGCGGACGGCAGCGGCTCTTTGCAGCAGGGCAGGAAATCAGCGGGGAACCTGGCCCGTAGATCCTCCCCTTCGGTCTCCGGACTCATCTCTAAACCGGCTCCGGGGGTCCCACACCCGCAGCCTTCGGGACCCCCGACCCAACCGAACCGTCCCGCAGCTCCCAGCCCTCAGTCCCCGGTGTCGGCTCCCCGCCCGGTGGCGGCTCCTTCCCGTAAGGGCTCCGTGGCCTTCAGCCCCGACGTGGAAACGGGGAAACCCAAACTGCCGTCCAACATGTGAACCCACGGCTGCGTCCGTAGGAACGGAGAGCCCGGCCGAGACCCGGAGGGGGCGGCGAGGTGAACGGGGCGGGGGGGGGCTCAGGGGCAGCGGTGGGTTTGGGGCTCTGAGGATGGGGGGGGGGGGTCTCCTTTGGGACCCTCGAGGTTCGCCCTCCTGCAGGCGCAGCCCTCACCCCAAACCCTTCCCTGGTTCCCAGCTGCCCGCAGTTCAGAACCGGGACCCTCGTTGTGTCCCCCTGCACCCGGTGATGCCGGATCCGGCCCCATTGAGCTGCCCGGCGCTTCGTCCGGGAGGGGCTGAGGGCAGGGGGGGGGTCGGAACCCACCGGCCGGGGGGGCAAGAAGCAGCGCCTGGGGCCAGGCAGGGCCAGGAAGGGCCGGGACCCCCCCCAGGGCCAGGAAGGGCCGGGACCCCCCGGGACCCCCCCCCCACCTCGCGAATACACCGGGACTGAATGAAGCCCGCAGTCCCGGAGCAGCGCAGCGCCGAACCGGGGGTGGGCGGCTCCCCCCGGTGCCGCTCCTCCGTTCTTTGGGGCCGGGGATGCAACGGGACGAACCGAACCCCAAACCCGAACCGCCCCCCCCCCGAGCCAACAGCGTGTGAGTGTGACCCGTGGTTCCGCCGAGCTGCTCAGCTCCGCTTCGTCGTCGCTTTGGGCTCCGCCGTGTTTAACAGCCCCGGTTACAGTTGTGTGTCCCCCCCCCGGACCCCCCCACCCCGCGTTGCTTTCCGCTGCAGGATCCGCGGCTTTTAATGCGCTCCGGGGTTCGGCTGCTGTTCATCGGCCCCATTCAGCGGGTGGGGGTCGCGTTTATCCTCCTCCAAAGCGAAACCCTCCCGCCCCCCCCCCCACCCCCAGGTCCGGTTCGGGAGCCGGTCGGAGGGGGCGTCCAACACTGCCTTTTTTTCACGGACTTAAACCCCCCCCCTCCCCAAATCCCATCCAACCCCACCCCCCCATCCCAGCGGCAGCCCCTCGGGTAGGGGTCTGCGCTGTGATATAGTGGGGGCCTCGTAGGGTTCCCCCCCCTCAGCGCTGCTCAGGACGGCACCGAACGCGACCACCGCCCCACAGTGCGGCCAAAGGAGACGGCAGCCCCAAACATGGGGGGGGACAGCGACCCTATGGGGGTGTTTGGAGTTTAAGGGGGGGGGAAAGGGGGACGGCGACCCTATGGGGTTGTATGGAGTATAAGGGGGGGGGAAGGGGGGACGGCGACCCTATGGGGTTGTTTGGAGTATAAGGGGGGGGGAAGGGGGGACGGCGACCCTATGGGGGTGTTTGGAGTATAAGTGGGGGGTAAAGGGGGACGGCGACCCTATGGGGGTGTTTGGAGTATAAGTGGGGGGTAAAGGGGGACGGCGACCCTATGGGGGTGTTTGGAGTAAAGGGGGGGGGGGAGGGGGTGAAGGGGGACGGCGAACCTATGGGGTTGTTTGGAGTATAAAGGGGGGAAAGGGGGGACGGCGACCCTATGGGGTTGTTTGGAGTATAAGGGCGGGGGGGAAGGGGGACCCGTGGCCCTATGGGGTTGTTTGGAGTATAACGGGGGAGTAAAGGGGGACAGCGACCCTATGGGGGTGTTTGGAGTAAGGGGGGGAAAAGGGGACTGCGACCCTATGGGGTTGTATGGAGTAAACGGGGGGAGGAAAGGGGGACGGCGACCCTATGGGGTTGTTTGGAGTATAAGAGGGGGGGAAGGCGGACCGCGGCCCTATGGGGTTGTATGGAGTATAAGGGCGGGGGGGAAGAGGGACCCGTGACCCTATAGGGGTGTATGGAGTATAAGGGGGGGAGAAGGCGGACCGCGACCCTATGGGGGTGTTTGGAGTATAAGGGGGGGGAAGGAGGACCCGTGACCCTATGGGGGTGTTTGGAGTAAAGGGGGGGGGGGAAAGGGGGACAGCGACCCTATGGGGTTGTTTGGAGTATAAGCGGGGGGGGGGGAAAGGGGACTGCGACCCTATGGGGTTGTATGGAGTAAAGGGGGGGGGAAAGGGGGATGGCGACCCTATGGGGTTGTTTGGAGTATAAGAGGGGGGGAAGGCGGACCGCGGCCCTATGGGGTTGTATGGAGTATAAGGGCGGGGGGGAAGAGGGACCCGTGACCCTATGGGGTTGTATGGAGTATAAGGGGGGGGGGGTAGATGAGGACCACCCTTGTGCCATCACCAAAGACCACCCCCCTTCTCCTCCCCCCCCCCCCCCGGCGGGGCTGGCGGCAGTCGCTGTACAGAGCTTGTAGTTTTCATATCGCAGAGGGTTCGTTCGGTTCGTTTTGGGGGTTGTTTTTTTTATTATTAATTAATTATTATTATTAATTAATTATTCCTTTTTTTTTTGTCGCTGTTGTTGTTGTCGGCGGTTGGACAGAAATGGGGGGTTCCGTAATAAAAGGAGAATCGGAGCCGGGTTTGCGGGGTCTCCTTCAATGCGGATAGAGAAGGGGGGGGGGGGGGGCAATGAATCCCTGAGGGTCCCAGCACGGAACCCATAGGGACCCCCGGGGGGGGGGGGAAAGGAGGGGGGGGATCCGTCCTAACAGCCACGGGAAGGAGCGGAGCAGCAGAGCCCCCCCCACCCCCCCCCCGTCATTTGGGCTCCGGGGATTAATGTGTTTAATCTGAATTAATTTTCCCCTTCTCCTTGTTATTAACCCGAGGGGGGGGGATGGGGGGTAGGGGATGGGGGGGGGGAATGGAAGGGGGGGAGAATGGAAGGGGGGGAAAGAAGGGAGGGGGATGGAGGGGATAGAGGGGGGGGAAGGAGGGGGGGGGTGGAAGTGGAGGGGATGGAGGGGGGGATGGAGGGGGGGGATGGAGGGGAGGGTAGAGGGGGAGAGGATGGGAGGGGGGAATGGGGGATGGAGGGGATGGGATGAAGGGGGGGGTGGAGGGGGGGGATAGAGGTGGGGGAAGGAGGGGGGGTGGAAGTGGAGGGGATGGAGGGGGGGATGGAGGGGGATGGAAAGGGGGGGTGGAGGGGGGGGTTGGAGGGGAGGGGATGGGGTAGAGTGGGGGGATGGGGGGGTGATGGAGGGGATGAAGGAGGGGGGTGGAGGGGAGGAGGATGGGGAAGGGATATAGGGGGGGATGGGGGAGGATAGAGGGGGGGGACGGAGGGTGGGGATGGAAAGGGGGGTGGAGGGGAGGGGATGGGGGAGGGTATGGAGCGGGGGGAGGTGGGGATGGGGTAGAGGGGAGGGGATGGGGGGGGACAGGGATGGGAAGGGAGGGAATGGGATGGGATGGGGTGGGATGGGATGGGATGGGATGGGATGGATGGGATGGGATGGGATGGGATGGGATGGGATGGGATGGGATATTATGGGATGGGATGGGATGGGATGGGATGGGATGGGATGGGATGGGATGGATGGGATGGGATATTATGGGATGGGATGGGATGGGATGGGATGGGATGGGATGGATGGGATGGGATATTATGGGATGGGATGGGATGGGATGGATGGGATGGGATGGGATGGGATGGGATGGGATGGGATGGGATGGGATGGGATGGATGGGATATTATGGGATGGGATGGGATGGGATGGGATGGGATGGGATGGGATGGGATGGGATGGGATGGGATGGGATGGGATGGGATGGGATGGGATGGTTGGAGCTTTGGCCGTCCCCCACCCGCCCCCGCTCCCAGGCCGAGCCCTCGCTCCATTCGCTCTCTCCACCAATCACAAGCCACGCTCCCGCCCTCTCCTCTTTCCTATTGGCTCAGCTTCCTTGGGCCCATCCTCATACGATCGAGCTGTCCAATCAGAGCAAGCACCATGTGCTCCCTGGCACCGCCTCCTCTACGCGCGCGGAGCACGCTGGGAGTTGTGGTCCGGAGGGGGCGTTTCCTCATGGCGGCGATTCGGGTTGTGAACTACGATTCCCAGAGTGCACCGCGCGGCGCAGGGCGGGGAGAACGGGAAGGTCGCGGGGTGATAAAGCGGCGCTGAGACGGAACCGGAGCGGGACGGAATCGGGACCATTATGAGCGTGAATGGGGCGAACCGGGCCCAGAAGGAACGGGAGGAGTTTGTGGGGTTCTTCCCACAGGTTGTGAGGGATCTGACCGAGGAGGAGATACGGGACCGGGACGTGGGAGATGCAGTGGGGCGGCTGAAGGAGGTGAGAGATACGGGATCAGTGGGACATGGGGGGTATTGGGACCGATAGGTGTTGGGGTCAATAGGTATTGGGGTCGATAGGTATTGGGGTCAATAGGTGTTGGGGTCGATAGGTATTGGGATCAATAGGTATTGGGAATGGGGGGTATTGGGGTCGATAGGTATTGGGGTCAATAGGTATTGGGGTCAATAGGTATTGGGATCAATAGGTATTGGGGTCGATAGGTATTGGGACCGGGGGGTATTGGGATCAATAGGTACTGGGGTCAATAGGTACTGGGATCAATGGGTATTGGGATCAATAGGTATTGGGATCAATAGGTATTAGGATCGATAAGTATTGGGGTCAATAGGTGTTGGGGTCAATAGGTGTTGGGGTCAATAGGTGTTGGGGTCAATAGGTGTTGGGGTCAGTAGGTATTGGGATCAATAGGTGTTGGGGTCAATAGGTGTTGGGGTCAATGGGTATTGGGGTCAATATTGGGGTCAATAGGTGTTGGGGTCAATAGGTGTTGGGGTCAATGGGTATTGGGGTCAATATTGGGGTCAATAGGTGTTGGGATCAATAGGTGTTGGGGTCAATAGGTGTTGGGGTCGATAGGTATTGGGGTCGATAGGTATTGGGGTCGATAGGTATTGGGATCAATGGGTATTGGGGTCAATAGGTACTGGGATCAATAGGTATTGGGATCAATGGGTATTGGGATCAATGGGTATTGGGATCAGTAGGTATTGGGGTCAGTAGGTACTGGGGTCAATGGGTATTGGGATCAATGGGTATTGGGATCAATAGGTATTGGGAACAGGGGGTGTTGGGGTCAATAGGTGTTGGGGTCAATAGGTGTTGGGGTCAATAGGTGTTGGGGTCAGTAGGTGTTGGGATCGATAGGTATTGGGATCGATAGGTATTGGGATCGATAGGTATTGGGATCGATAGGTATTGGGGTCAATAGGTATTGGGATCGATAGGTATCGGGGTCAATAGGTATTGGGATCGATAGGTATTGGGATCGATAGGTATTGGGATCAATAGGTATTGGGATCAATAGGTATTGGGGTCAATAGGTATTGGGGTCAATAGGTATTGGGATCAATAGGTATTGGGGTCGATAGGTATTGGGGTCGATAGGTGTTGGGATCGATAGGTACTGGGGTCGATAGGTACTGGGGTCGATAGGTACTGGGGTCGATAGGTATTGGGATCGATAGGTATTGGGGTCAATAGGTATTGGGGTCAATAGGTATTGGGACCAGTGGGACATGGTGGGTATTGGGACTGGGGGGTATTGGGGTCAATAGGTATTGGGACCGGGGGGTCGATAGGTATTGGAATTGATAGGTATTGGGGTCAATAGGTATTGGGATCAATAGGTATTGGGATCAATGGGTATTGGGATCAATGGGTATTGGGATCAATGGGTATTGGGATCAATGGGTATTGGGGTCGATAGGTATTGGGATCAATGGGTATTGGGATCAATGGGTATTGGGATCAATGGGTATTGGGATCAATGGGTATTGGGGTCGATAGGTATTGGGGTCGATAGTTATTGGGGTCGATAGGTATTGGGATCAATGGGTATTGGGATCAATGGGTATTGGGATCAGTAGGTGTTGGAGTCAATAGGTATTGGGATCAGTAGGTACTGGTACCAGTGGGACATGGTGGGTACTGGGATCACTGGGTACCGGGCCTGCTGTGCCCTGGGAGCTGCAGGTATTGGGACCAGTGGGTACTGGGACCGGTGGGACATGGTGGGTACTGGGATCGCTGGGTACCAGGAGCTGCAGGTATTGCCCCCCCTTTTACAGGTGCTGCAGTACAACGTACCTGGTGGGAAGCTGAACCGTGGGCTGACGGTGGTGGCCGCGTTCCGGGAGCTGTCGGGGCAGAATGACGCTGACAGCCTGCGCTGTGCCATGGCCGTGGGCTGGTGCATTGAGTTGGTGAGTGCTCAGCCGAGGGCTGCGCTGCAGGTTGGGGTTGTAATGGGGTCCCTGTGGACCCCCCCCCCCCTCATGCACCTCTCTCAGTTCCAGGCCTTCTTCTTGGTGGCTGATGATATCATGGATCAGTCCCTGACGCGGCGGGGGCAGCTGTGCTGGTATAAGAAGGTGGGAGCAATGGGGGCTGCCGTCAACCTGGGGCTGGGGGCTGCCATAAACCTGGGGTTAGGGGCTGCCATAAACCTGGGGTTAGGGGCTGCCTTCTGTCTGAGGTTGGGGGCTGCCCTCTATCTGGGGTTGGGGGCTGCCCTCTATCTGGGGTTGGGGTCTGCCCTCTACCTGGGGCTGGGGGCTGCTCTTTACCTGGGGCTGGGGGCTGCCCTCTACCTGGGGCTGGGGGCTGCTCTTTACCTGGGGTTAGGGGCTGCCATCAGCCTGGCGTTGGGGGCTGCCATCAATCTGGGGTTGGGGACTACCATCAATCTGGGGTTGGGGGCTGCCCTCTACCTGGGGCTGGGGGCTGCCCTCTACCTGGGGCTGGGGGCTGCCCTCTATCTGGGGTTGGGGGCTGCCTTCTATCTGGGGTTGGGGGCTGCTCTTTACCTGGGGCTGGGGACTGCTCTTTACCTGGGGCTGGGGGCTGCCCTCTACCTGGGGTTGGGGGCTGCCCTCTATCTGGGGTTGGGGGCTGCTCTTTACCTGGGGTTAGGGGCTGCCATCAGCCTGGGGTTGGGGGCTGCCCTCTACCTGGGGCTGGGGACTGCTCTTTATCTGGGGTTGGGAGCTGCCCTCTATCTGGGGCTGGGGGCTGTCATCAACCTGGGGCTGGGGGCTGCCTTCTACCTGGGGTTGGGGGCTGTCATCAACCTGGGGTTTGGGGCTGCTCTTTACCTGGGGTTGGGGGCTGCCCTCTATCTGGGGCTGGGGGCTGCCTTCTACCTGGGGTTGGGGGCTGCAGGGTGGGCTGCACTATGACCACTTCATGCCCCCCCCCCATGCAGGAGGGGATCGGTTTGGATGCCATCAACGACGCCTTCCTCCTCGAGTCCTCTGTATATAGAATGTTAAAGAAGTACTGCGGGCAGCAGCCGTATTATGTGCATTTACTGGAGCTCTTCCTGCAGGTGAGACCCCCCCTGGACCCCCCCCACAGCTTTAATCTCTGGCTTCTCAAGTCCATGAGCATCCAACCCCCCCCCCCAGGGGTCCTTCCTCCACGTGTGGGAGGAGCTGAGATTGGGCTGGAAATGGAGGTTTTTGAGTGTTTTCATCCTTAAATCCTCCTCCTTCAGACCGGCTACCAGACGGAGCTGGGGCAGATGCTGGATCTCATCACAGCTCCCATCTCCAAAGTGGATTTGAGCCTCTTCACTGAGGAGAGGTAAAGAAACCAAAGGGAGACGGCTCTGATCACTGTCCCTTGTAACCTCATTCACTGCCAGGACCTGGGGGTGTACAGAGGGAGATGCTGCCCCCCTCCCTGCTGTGCTGAGCAGCACTCAGAGCCTTTTACACCCCACCATAGGTACAAAGCCATTGTGAAATACAAGACGGCCTTCTATTCCTTCTACCTACCTGTAGCTGCTGCCATGTATATGGTGAGTCCTGCAGGAAGGGGCTGGGCTGCTACACAACATCAAGGCATTAAAAACACACAGATACTAAAAGCTTTTTGCTTCCTCCCCCCCTGTTTTAAGGCTGGGATTGACAGTAAAGAAGAACACGAGAATGCCAAAGCCATCTTGCTGGAGATGGGGGAATACTTCCAGATCCAGGTAGGAGCCCCCCCCCCCCCCCAATTCCATATTGCCCCTCTGTCACACAGCAGTTGTGGGGCCGACCTTCCCATCCCTGTGCAGGATGATTACCTGGATTGCTTTGGGGACCCGGAGCTGACGGGGAAGGTGGGCACCGACATCCAGGACAACAAATGCAGCTGGTTGGTGGTTCAATGCCTGCAGCGCGTCACGCCGGAGCAGCGGCAGCTCCTGGAGGTACAACAACCCCATAGAATAGAATAGACATAGAATGGCCTGGGTTGAAAGGGACCCCAATGCTCATCCCATTCCAACCCCCTGCTGTGTGCAGGGTCACCACCAGGCTGCCCAGAGCCACATCCAGCCTGGCCTTGAATGGCTGCAGGGATGGGGCATCCACAGCCTCCTTGGGCAACATGTTCCAATGCATCACCAACATCTTAAGGTCCAACCTAAACCTCCCCTTAGTTTAAGACCACCCCCCCTTGCCCTATAGCAGCCCACCCTCACAAACAGCCGTTCCCCTTCCAGTTTATTTGCTCCCCTCAAATACTGGATGCCCACAATGAGGTCCTCATCCCTCTGACCATCTCAGTGCCCCCCTCTGGACCTGCTCCATGAGCTCCACATCCTTCCCATGCTGTGTGCCCCAGGCCTGGCTGCAGAACCACAAATGGAGCCTGATGAGCTGAATAGAGGGGGCCAATCACCTCCTTCTCCCTGCAGACCCCCATGTCTGCAGAGGGATCTCCCCCCAGTCCATACAACCACCTGGGCTGGCCATTATTGCACCTACATCACGCAGGGCTGCAGCAGCCCCACGCAGCCCCTCCATCTCTGTGCCTGCAGGAGAACTACGGCCGTAAGGAGCCCGAGAAGGTGGCAAAAGTGAAGGAGCTCTATGAGAGCGTGGGGATGAGGGCCGCGTTCCAGCAGTACGAGGAGAGCAGCTACCGGCGCCTGCAGGAGCTGATCGACAAGCGCTCAAACCGCCTCCCAAAGGAGATTTTCCTCGGCCTGGCACGGAAGATCTATAAGCGCCAGAAATGAGCGGGGTCGGGCCAGCAATGGGGCTCAGAGCTCCGCGTTGGGTTGGGTTGGGATGGGTTGGGTTGCATTGGGTTGAGTTGAATTGGCTTTACAGCCCCGGTCCCCCCAGTGCTTCCTCCTCCCGTTGGGTTGAGTTGGATTGGGTTGAGTTGCATTGGGTTGGGTTGGTTGGCTTTGCAGCCCCTGACCCCCCGGTGATTCCTCCTCTCATTGGGTTGGGTTGGGATGGGTTGGGTTGCACTGGGTTAGGTTCAGTTGGGTTGGCTTTGCAGCCCCGGTCCTCCCGGTGCTTCCTCCTCCCGTTGGGTTGGGTTGGGTTGCATTGGGTTGAGTTGGGTTGGCTTTGCAGCTCCGGTCCTTCCTCCTCCCATTGGGTTGAGTTGGGTTGGGTTGGGATGACTATGTAGCCCCAGTCCCCCCTAGTCCTTCCTCCTCCTGTTGGATTGGGTTGAGTTGCACTGGGTTGGGTTGTGTTGGCTTTACAGCCCCGGTCCCCCCGGTGCTTCCTCCTCCTGTTGGATTGGGTTGAGTTGCACTGGGTTGGGTTGTGTTGGCTTTACAGCTTCAGTCCTTCCTCCTCCCGTTGGGTTGAGTTGAGTTGGATTGGGTTGAGTTGGGTTGGGTTGCATTGGGTTGGGTTGGGTTGGCTTTGCAGCCCCTGACCCCCCGGTGATTCCTCCTCCCATTGGGTTGGGTTGGGTTGCACTGGGTTGGGTTCAGTTGGGTTGGCTTTGCAGCTCCGGTCCTTCCTCCTCCCATTGGGTTGAGTTGAGTTGGGTTGGGTTGGGATGGCTATGTAGTCCCAGTCCCCCCGGTCCTTCCTCCTCCTGTTGGATTGGGTTGAGTTGCACTGGGTTGGGTTGTGTTGGCTTTACAGCCCCGGTCCCCCCGGTGCTTCCTCCTCCCGTTGGGTTGGGCTGGGTTGAGTTGGGTTGAGTTGGGTTGACTTTGCAGCTTCAGTCCTTCCTCCTCCCGTTGGGTTGAGTTGAGTTGGATTGGGTTGAGTTGGGTTGGGTTGCATTGGGTTGGGTTCAGTTGGGTTGGCTTTGCAGCCCCTGACCCCCCAGTGATTCTTCCTCCCATTGGGTTGGGTTGGGTTGCACTGGGTTGGGTTCAGTTGGGTTGGCTTTGCAGCTCTGGTCCTTCTTCCTCCCATTGGGTTAAGTTGAGTTGGGTTGGGTTGGGATGGCTATGTAGTCTCGGTCCCCCGGTCCTTCCTCCTCCCGTTGGATTGGGTTGAGTTGCATTGGGTTGGGTTGGGATGGCTTTGCAGCCCCGGTCCCCCCGGTGCTTCCTCCTCCCGTTGGGTTGGGTTGATTTGGGTTGGGTTGGCTTTGCAGCTCCAGTCCTTCCTCCTCCCATTGGGTTGAATTGGGTTGGGTTGGCAGCCCCGGGGTTGGGTTGGGTTGTGTTGGCTTTGCAGCCCCGGTCCTCCCGGTGCTTCCTCGTCCCGTTATCACGGTTCGGGTGCCTCATTTTGATGCCATGTGTCAATAAACGTAATTTATTGCCGTGCTGCTTCTTCTGGTCGAGACGATGCGGCGCTGAGGGCGGATCTCTCCCCATCCCCCCCCTCCTTCTCCATCCAACCCTCCCTCCTTCCCCCCCCCCACGTTGGGGGCTGCGCTCAGTGGGGCGGGCGGTTCGGGGCGGCCCCTCCCCGCCGCATTCAGCGACCGGAGCCGCCGCAGCGCGGAGCGGTGAGCGGGGCTGGGGGGGGGGAGGAGGATGGGAAGGGGGGGTTTGGGTTCCCCTGCGGGTTCCAGGGCTGCGGTGGTCTCATGGCCCGGCTTTATAAGGGGTGAGGGGGGGCTTGTCCTAATGATGGGGTCCCGTGAGGACACGAGCCGCCCGGAGCGCTGCGCTGCAGCATCGTGATGCTCGGAGCAATGCGGCACGCTGCGGTGATGGCTGCGGCCGCGGGGTCCTCCCGCTTGGTCCGTTGTTCTGACCGACGATGCTCCGTCCTCAGAGCCCCCCCGGGGTCCCTCTATAGTGGTCGGGGGGCGGCGGCGGCTCCGGTTGACGTTTCAAGGGCGTTTTCTCCTTGACGGCGTCTCGGAGCCGCTCCCCGCCCGGCAGAGCGATCCCAGCGCTCCCAATCTTTGGTCGCATCCCTTTATCCGTGTCGGTTCTCCTTTATCCGTGTCGGTTCTCCTTTATCCGTGTCGGTTCTCCTTTATCCCTGTCGGTTCTCCTTTATCCGTGTCGGTTCTCCTTTATCCGTGTCGGTTCTCCTTTATCCGGGTCGGTTCTCCTCCAGGTCTGCGCTGCCGTCGAGGCACGGAAGGTTCCCCCGGCGCTGGGAGGAGCCGGATGGTTTGAGCGGAACCGGCCGAGCGAGGAGCCCCGCAGCTCCCAGGAGGAGGAGGAGGAGGAGGAGGAGGACGGCGTCATGCTGGCTCCGAAGAAAGGGCTGCTGTGTAACCTCAACCACATCCACCTGCAGCACATCTCCCTCGGGCTGCACCTCTCCCGGCACCCGGAGCTTCAGGACAGCACCGGGTTGGGGGAGCAGAAATGCTGCAGCGGCTGTAGGGAGAGCTGCGAGCAAGTGGACGCCAATTCCAACAGCCCCTCTTTAAAATGCCGATGCTGCCAATCCCACCCCGAGCTGCCCGCGGTGCTGGGCCTGCAGAACCAGCCGGTACCGGAGGAGGAGGAGTTCCCCCACCTGCACGATGGGGAGGAGGCGGTTTCCCCTTGTGATCCTCCTTCCACCTCCTCCTCGGTCAGCAGCTGCTCTGATTTCAGCCTGGATGAGTCCCCGGTGTCGGTGTATTACAGGGGGTTCCCAGCAGAAGGTTCTCAATCTCCTACAGAGCAGCTCGGCGTTGTTCCTGCTGAAGACGAGCAGGATGAGCCTGGGGTGGGTGAGGGGAGAGACCCCAACCTGAACCCAGCAGCGCTGCAGGGGGAGGAGGATCTCACCGGGGGGAGCCCCGACAGCCTCTGCAGCAGCAGCAGCAGCAGCGGCAGCAGCTCGCTCGGTTCACACTACGATGAAACCTCAGCCGTGCAGCAGAACGCAGCCAGCCCCATAGACCTCAATTGCAACCCCCTGCCCGACAGCAGCGCTGCACCGTGTGGTTGGGAGCAGAGCCTGAACAACGCTCCCAAACCGCAGCCACGGCTGGGCAGCGTCCCCCCTCCCGTCCCACCGCGGCCAAAGAGGCGGCTGCAGCTCCTTAACGGGCACGGAGCGGAGCGGCCGGCTCTGCCTGCGAGGCCAGCAGCGCCCGAACCCGGCTCTGAGCTGTGCAGGGATGAAGCCAAGAAGAACATCACCTCCTTCCACGAGCTGGCTCAGAAGAGGAAGAAGAACACGGCCGGGATCGCTCCGATCCCAACCAGGGTGGATCGAAGCGACTGGTTGATCGTTTTCTCACCCGATACCGAGCTGCCGCCCCACAACGAGCTCCTGCCCAGCACAGCGGGCCGGGATACGAAGCAGCCCCAGCAGGAATGGGGGGTGAAGCATCCCGGCTCCGTGCAAAGGGAGGTCACCACGTTCAAGGAGCTGCGTTACCGCAGCGCCTCTAATAAACCTAAGGGCCAACAAACGGCCCCGCAGCGCCCACCCCCACCCCCGGGGGGGTCTGATGGCTCCAGCTGGGGGTCAGGGCTGGGGGGGAGGCTGCCAGCACCCCCTGAGAACCAGCAGGGACGGAGGAGACCCCGACCCGCATTGCAGCCCATTGCAGAGGGACGGCAGCGGGATGCAGAGCTGCCCCTACAGAGCCGCCCTGGGGAGCATCGCGGCTGTGACACGCGGACATGGAGGAGCGGGGGGTCCGGTGGGGACCCCCGAGGGTCGGGAGAGGCTGAGAGCAGAGAGGAGACGCATCAGGAGGGTAAGAGCCCCCTCCAGCCCTGGGGGTGCCCGTTTGTGGGGCACTGAGCAATGGCAGCGGGTGGGTGGGAGCCCTATGGGGTGGGAGTGGGAGCCCTATGGGGTGGGAGTGGGAGCCCTATGGGGTGGGGGTGGGGGGTCGCAGGGCCGGGGCTTTGCATGGGGTCCATATTCGGGTGGGTGCAGCCCCTCGTATCGCTGCTCTATTGCTCTGTGCAAAGACGGGGCTGAGCCGCCCTCATTTCCCCATCTCTCAGCTCTGCGGCAGCGGCTGCTCAGGAAACAGGGGGGGGGGGGCCTGGGGCTGCCCTCCCCCTTCCTCCGTTCTCCCCCGTTCTTCTCCCGGTCCGACCTGCAGGGAAAGGCCCTGGGCGGTCCCCGAACCCCGCCGGGCCCGGCCCTGCCCTCCCCGTTCCCCTCCGCCCTTCCCCTCCCCTCGATCTCCGGCTCCATGAGCGAGCTGCCCCCTCCCGGTCCCAGCCCCGCTTCCCAACGCGGTGGTTGCTCCCTCGGTCCCCCGCAGCTCCGTTCCCTCCCGGTTCTTCCAGCAGCCCGGCCCTCCCCACCCGCCGCCGGAGCTCCGGGCGCAGCGCAGCCCCACGGGGACGGCCCGGACGGACGGCGGGGAGCTTTGGCCGAGCAGAAGAAAGGTAACGGGGCCTGAGGGGCGGGGGGCTGGGGGTGGGAGGGCGGAGCTGCGGGGCCTGCAGAGGGGCGGCTCCTGCGGCCTACGGACACCCCTTGAGGCCTACAGACACCCCTTGAGGCCTGCAGGCGTCTCCTAAGGCCTGCGGCCCCCCCCTTGAGGCCTACAGACACCCCTTGAGGCCTGGGGGCATTTTCTGCAGCCTGCGGGCCTCCCCTGTGCCCTATGGGTATCTCCTGGGGCCTACAGACACCCCTTGAGGCCTGCAGGCGTCTCCTAAGGTCTGCGGACCCCTCCTGAGGCCTAGGGGTACCCCTTGAGGCCTAGGGGCATTTTCTGCAGCCTGCAGGCCTCTCCTGTGCCCTATGGGTATCTCCTGAGGCCTGGACACCCCTTGAGCCCTGAGGGTACCCCCTTGAGGCCTACAGACACCCCTTGAGGCCTAAGGGCATTTTCTGCAGCCTACGGCCCTCTCCTGTGCCCTATGGGTATCTCCTGAGGCCCACAGACACCCCTTGAGGCCTGCGGGCACCTTCTGAGGCCTAGACACCCCTTGAGGCCTGCAGGCGTCTCCTAAGGCCTGCGCCCCCCCCCCCCCCGAGGCCTACGGGCACCCCTTGAGGCCTAGGGGCTTTTCCTGCAGCCTGCAGGCCTCTCCTGTGCCCTATGGGTATCTCCTGAGGCCTACAGACACCCCTTGAGGCCTACAGGCGTCTCCTAAGGCTTGCGGGCACCCCTTGAGGCTTACAGGAACCCCTTGAGGCCTGGGGGCATTTCCTGCAGCCTGCAGGCCTCTCCTGTGCCCTATGGGTATCTCCTGAGGCCTAGACACCCCTTGAGGCCTGCGGGCACCCCTTGAGGCCTAAGGGCACCCCTTGAGGCCTAGGGGCATTTCTTGCAGCCTGCAGGCCTCTCCTGTGCCCTATGGGTATCTCCTGAGGCCTACAGGCACTTCCTGAGGCCTACAGACACCCTTTGAGGCCTGTGGGCACCTCCTGAGGACTAGACACCCCTTGAGGCCTGCAGACCCCTCCTGAAGCCTACAGGCACCCCTTGAAGCCTGTGGGCACCACTTGAGGCCTGCAGACCCCTCCTGAGGCCTACAGGCACCCCTTGAGGTCTGGGGGCATTTCCTGCAGCCTGTGGGCCTCTCCTGTGCCCTATGGGTATCTTCTGGGGCTTACAGGCACTTCCTGAGGCCTACGGGGACCCCCTGAGGCCTATGGAGTCCCCTTGAGTCCTGTAGGCACCTCCTGAGGACTAGACACCCCTTGAGTCCTGCAGGCACCCCTTGAATCCTACGGACACCCCTTGAGGCCTATGGGCACCTCCTGAGGCCTATGGAAACCTCAGTGCAGCCTGTGCCCCTTCCCCCTGCCTTAATCACAGCCCTGAGGAGCCGCAGGGCCCTACAGGGACACCCACACTCACCCCTTGCTCTGTCCGGGCCATGGGGTGGGTTGGGATGTATCTGAGTGCATTGATGTTTTCCTTCCCGTGGACCATCAGCTCTGCTGATTGCTGTCAGCACCGCCGTGGATAAAGTCATCGCCCACTTCAGCTCCGCACGGAACGTGGTGCAGAAGGTGAGAGTCCGGCTGGGGTGGGTGGAAGGAACGAGGGGCTGTGGGGGCTTTGGTAGCAGCTCTGCATTGTTTCATACCCCCATTCCCCATCTATGGAGCTCACCAGAAGGAGCTCTGTGGGAAGGATGCCATTATCTCTTCTCTCCTTGTCCATATATACTGTTGCCTCCTCCCTTCAGGCTCAGCTGGGGGACAGCTGGCTCAGCCCTGACGTGGGCTACCTGCTGCTGCACACCCTGTGCCCCGCTCTTTATGGTCTGGTGGAGGACGGGCTGAAGCCCTTCCAGAAGGATGTCATCACAGGACAGAGGAGGAACTCGCCCTGGAGTGTGGTGGAAGCCTCCGTGAAGACAGGTGGGTGCAAAGAGACATGGGGACAAACACCTCGGGATGCCTGGAGCCATCTTACTGCCCAGCCCAGGTCCTTATGGTGCCCTATGGGTTCCTATGGGTTCCTATGGCACCCCATGGGGGGCTGGGGGCGGGGGTTGTGCCCATAGCAGTGATTCAGTGTGTGCTGTGTGTCCCACAGGCCCCAACACTCGCTCTCTCCACAACCTGTGCTGGCGTGTGGCTGGGCTGGCTCCTCTCAGCAGCACCAGGCAGAAGTTTCATGCCTTTATCCTCGGCCTTTTGAAGTGAGTGCTGGCCCGGGCTGCTCTTGTTTCTCTTCCCTGGAGTGGAATCCTGGCACCTCTAACTTGGGTTTCTTTGATTTTGTTCAGTACGAAGCAGCTGGAGCAGTGGGTCTCACACCTGCAGAATAGCCCAGGTAGGACGCGGCGCCCCCCACCACATCACGGGACCCCTTCTGTGTACGTAGAGCCAGGGTGATCCCTCCTGTACCCATTGCACACACAAAGCTTGGCCAGGACTTCCACAGCAGATAAGGGCATTGCTGTCCATGGCTGTCAGGGCAAGAGTTTGGAACCAGTAAAACCCTCTTTGACCTGCTGGGATGGGAGGGTTCTTTGGGTAAGGGATAGGGACGTTTTCCAGCCCTATAACACTGTCCATATTTCGTAGGTGTCATCTCCATGCTGTATTTTCCTACGGCTTTCTTTGCTCTGAGCCAAGGCCCTCTCCCTCATCTTGCTGACGAACTGCTGCTGCTCATCCAGCCCCTCTCGGTGCTGACCTTCCACCTCGACCTGCTCTTCGAGCACCATCACCTCTCCGTGGACGTAAGGCCTTTGTCCCGTCGGATGGACTCACCCCCATCTCCCACCCATCACTTTGCTCAGGGGGCTGCGCAGCCGCTGGAGGGTCAGAGCAGCACCACAGGGGCCAGCCTGGAAGACGAGCTGCCCCCCGATACTCTGGGAAGGGCACCTACAGCAGAGGAGAGCCCACGGTCCCAGTGCCAAGCAGCCGTGCGCAGCCCACAGATGGGGGCTGCCCTGCAGCAGACCTTCCAGCACGTGCTGCGTTGGGGCGACCAGCTCAGCCGTGCTTTCCTAGGAGCTGACAGCTCCCCGGGGGTCGTTAGGCCTGAGGCAGGCACTTGGGATACAGGAGCTGGCCCCAGCGGCTGGTGGGCTCAGCTGAGCCAGGCCTCCAGGATTTACACTGCTCCCAGCAAGGAAAGGTTCCCCTTCGTCTGGTGGACAAAGCTGCGGACGGCTGCGGGGGACCCCAGCCCTGACCAGGTGGTTCAGCCCCCTCTGAGGGAGCCCAAAGGCACCGAGCTGCAGCTGCTTCAGACCAAAGCTCTCCCTGAACTCTCCAGTCCCAACTCCAGCAGCAGTGCTGACACCTCCGGGACCTCTTCCCCCGAAGACCTCGTCCTGCTGGCTGGATCACCCCTCCCACCCGCTGCACAGAAACCCCTGGCTGCTCCCCCACAACCCGGTGCAGGCAGGAGCCAGGCGGCACCTCCCGACCCAGGAGCCTGCAGTGCTGGCCCTGACAGGGGCAGCTGGCTGGGCCGGCTCTTTGGAGCCAGCAGCCCCTCTGCCAGGAGCTCCCCTCCCAGCCCCGATGCCGTCACAGTGAGATCCAGGTGAGACCCAGTGGGGCAGGCAGGGGTGGGGGGCAGCAGGAGCTCATGGTTGGGGCCCAGAGATGCTATCAGGGGCCTCCCCAGATCACTAGAACTAAGCTCAATGGTGACCTGCTATTGGCTTGGCAAGCATGCTTGGCCTGCACACACACCATGGCACCTACACCAGGATGCAATCAGGATTAAAACAACATCCCCATCACTGTGCAGTGCTTCATCCCATCCAGCCATACATACACATGCTCTCAAGCCCCAGCATCTCACTGTCTCGTGGTCTTTCCTATATGGGAAAGACTATACTATAGCTGGGTAGGAAAATCAATCCTAGGTGAACCCGTGGCTTCCTTTGCTTTGTGCAGGAGACCTTCCAGCTGGCTGTCACCCAGCTCCCGTGTCCTGGCCGTGGTGGTGAAGGGGCTGGTGGCTGAGAAGAGCCGAGCCCCACAACAGCCTGAAAAGAAGCTGCCGGATTCACTGCAGACCCACAGGTGACGTAGGGCTTTGTGTGGGGCTGGAAAGCTGCTGCTGGGGTGTTGTTTGGGGTGGGGGGTTTCTGAGGTACAAATGTCCATTGGTGGTTGTTGTGCAGAGCGGTCCGGGCGCTGTGTGATCACGTCGGTGCTGCTGACGGTCACCTGAGCTTCCAAAAAGGAGACGTTCTGCAGCTGCTCTCCACCGTGGATGAAGATTGGATCCGCTGCTGCCATGGAAATAGCACTGGCCTAGTTCCTGTGGGCTACACGTCGCTCATCTTGTGAGGAGGAGGAGATGAGAGGAAGCAGCTGATCTTGCAGCACCTCCCTGCCCCATCTCCATCACTTCTAGGCCTGGATGCTTTGCAGGGGTCCCTCCTGCTGCTCCTTGTATTTACTGCTGCTCCTTTGTATTTATGGGTGTTGTCACAGCCCTGCTGCCACCTCACCACAGCCCCTCATTGGAACCTGCTCTTATTCGTGTTCTCTGGGGGCCAACAGGGACCCCAACCCCACGCGTCCCTCTCAGCCCCACGTTGCCGTCTCTGTGCCATCGTGTCCCATCACTGCCACCTAATTCCATTGTGCCCCGCTTTGCTGCAGGGCTGGAGGACCCCAGCCAGCCCCGTGCTGCCCCATCACCGTGTAAATAGTTGTAACCACGGGAAGATGCTTATTCCAGGGGGGAAATAAAGGCTGTGACTCGCGTGTGCTCAGGTGCCACAATCAGTGTCTGAGTGAGGGGGATTTCAGGCTTTTCTCCTGATTTCTGAAGCTGCATCCAACTATTGCAGCCTATATGGGGCTCTGTGCTATGGGGAGGTGCTGGGGGGGTCCAATGATGGGAAGCAAAGAGGAGAACAAGGGCCTGGAGCAGCTCAGCTCTGCAGGGAGGAGAGGTGGGAGGCTGCAGAGGATCCCAGCCCTGAGCAGGCTTCGGTCCCCAGCACATGGAGCATCTCCAATGGCAGATGAGCACACAAGCACTGTCCTGCTTTGGGGATAAAAGCCGACCTTGTTGGTTTTTATTCTGTTCTCATTTTCATTTATCTCACTGGGATTTTTTTTTCTGCTCGTAGACGAGGGATGCTACATCTTAATTGGAATGTTATCTGGATTGCCCCTAAGTAGGTTTGATTGGACGTCACGACTGCCTCTGGACTTGGAAATAAGGTCAGAGCAGCAGGAGATTAATCCAGGTACATTTTGCAATGACTGGTTTTTAAAGCACTGCAATCATTGCCGTGGTGCCTCCGCTTTAAAAGGGACAACGCAAGGGTATGGGACAAGCACGGCCAGGAAACAGAAAGAAAAACTGGTTTACATCCCAAACGGCTCCTCAAGGTGCTATTTAATTCTCCAAATAAAAACCCAACCATCCCAATTTAGCCCCAGGAATCACTTCTGAACCACAGCGGGTCCCTAAAGGGGGATTTGTCAGCAGGGTCAGGGGGTGCAGGGCTGGAGCTGCCCCCTACAAGGACCCTATGAAGGGATGCAGTGCTCCCCCTCCCCATCTCTCTGCTGCTGAACACGGCAGGGCTGCAGCTCCCAACACCTCTCCATCTTTCTACCTGATTCTTTAGGTTATGGGAGGGGATATTGCCATGTGTGTGACACCACTGTGCTGTGAGCTGTGTGTGTGTGGGGCTCTGCATTTGGAAGCAGCCGTTGCTTATGGAGGTGAAATATCCACATACCAACCTGCCACAGCAACCACAGAATGGGCAGGGTTGGAAAGGACCACAAAGATCATCTGGTTTCTGTTGTGTGCAGGGTCACCAACCCAGGCTGCCAAACATCCAGCCTGGCCTTAATGCCTGCAGGGATGGGGCACCCACAGCCTCCTTGTCCAACCTGTTCCAATGCATCACCAGCCTCTGGGTGAAAAACCCCCTCCTAATATCCAACCTAAACCTGCCTTATCTCAGTTTAAGATCATTCCCCCCCATATTCCTTGTCCTATCACTGCCCAAATATGTACCAACCTTCCATATCAAGGCGAACCAACCTGCCACAGCTGCCTACCAACGCTGTTCCCTCTGCCTGGGGCTGAGCACAGCCAGCAGTGATCACTCTCAATGCAGATCTGTAAGAGATACATCCAGAACCATTACTATGGGGCACAGTGCTACGGGATGGGGGGGATATAAGGGAGGAGGGGGGGGATATAGAGGAGGGGGGTTATAAAGGAGGGGGGGGGGGGTATAAAGGAGGAGGGGGGGGTATAAAGGAGGAGGGGGGGGTAAAAAGGAGGAGGGGGGGATATAAAGGAGGAGGGGGGGATATAAAGGAGGAGGGGGGGGTAAAAAAGAGGAGGGGGGAATATAAAGGAGGAGGGGGGGATATAAAGGAGGAGGGGGGGATATAAAGGAGGAGGGGGGGGTATAAAGGAGGAAGGGGGGTATAAAGGAGGAGGGGAGGGTATAAAGGAGGGGGGGGGGTATAAAGGAGGGGGGGGTATAAAGGAGAGGGGGGGATATAAAAGAGGTGGGGGGATATAAAGGAGGGGGGAGGTATAAAGGAGGAGGGGGGGTAAAAAGGAGGAGGGGGGGGTATAAAGGAGGAGGGGGGGGGATATAAAGGAGGAGGGGGGGGATATAAAGGAGAAGGGGGGGATATAAAGGAGGAGGGGGGGATATAAAGGAGGAAGGGGGGTATAAATGAGGAGGGGGGGTATAAAGGAGGAGGGGGGGATATAAAGGAGGAGGGGGGATATAAAGGAGGGGGGGATATAAAGGGGGGGGGGTTATAAAGGAGGAGGGGGGGGTAAAAAGGAGGAGGGGGGGTTATAAAGGAGGAGGGGGGGTATAAAGGAGGAGGGGGGGTATAAAGGAGGAGGGGGCATATAAAGGGGGGGGGTAAAAAGGAGGAGGGGGGATATAAAGGGGGGGGATATAAAGGAGGAGGGGGGGGTAAAAAGGAGGAGGGGGGGGATATAAAGGAGGAGGGGGGGATATAAAGGAGGAGGGGGGGATATAAAGGAGGAGGGGGGGATATAAAGGAGGAGGGGGGGATATAAAGGAGGAGGGGGGGGATATAAAGGAGTGGGGGGGATATAAAGGAGTGGGGGGGGAATATAAAGGAGGAGGGGGGGGATATAAAGGAGAGGAGGGGATATAAAGAAGGAGGGGGGATATAAAGGAGGAGGAGGGGGTAAAAAGGAGGAGGGGGGATAAAGGAGTGGAGGGGATATAAAGGAGGAGGGGGGGCATATAAAGGAGGGGGGGTAAAAAGGAGGAGGGGGGGGATATAAGGGGGGGGGGATATAAAGGGGGGGAGGGGGGGATATAATGGAGTGGGGGGGATATAAAGGAGGGGGGGGACGTGGCAAAGAACACCCCACAAAGCCATGGATAGGAAAAGATCTTCCATTTAATACTAGACTCTCTCAGGATCGAGATGCAGGCTTTTTTTTTGTCTTTTTTTTTTTTTTTTTCCTCTTTTTTATGCAATTACATCCAAATGTTAAAATTGGTCATACATCATTTACAAAGATTAAACATCAAAACAAATGGATCTATCCCGATATGCTTTTTTTTGTTTGTTTTTTTTTTTTTTTTTTAATCTTTCTCGTAAAAAGGAAATATATTATTAGCAGCATTTTATTTTCAGCAATCACACAGCCTACAACCCATGCAGACTAAAAAGAGTTCATTATCTATTTGTAATGTAGTGCCTTCCTGGTCTCAGAACAGCAATCCCGGTGACCCAGCGGCCTCCTCGTTATTATAAAACAACAGGAAAGAAATAATAATAATAATAATAATAATTAATAATAATAATAAAAAAAAAAACCCAACGTCATTAATTTCTACACCAGTAAGAGAAATAAAAAGAACAACCAACAACTTCTTTTTTTTTGCACTTACCTACCAGTTTGATTGTCTAAAAAACGGCTCGTTTTTAGTCTTTCAACAAAAGAAAGATCAAAAATGACAGAGTTTTGCCTCGCTTCTGCACGCACTTTATTGGTTAAAAACGCCTTTTTTTTGGGGGGGGGGGGAAGGGGGTTATTTTAGTGTTTGACACCATTGGAGACAATGATTTTCTGTTTGAAACTCAACCATGGGACGACTCAAAGGGGCTGGACATGCGGTTTATCCTACGACACGCACGAGTATTTGATACTCAGGGTTCCTGGTTCTGTACAGTGCTTCTCTACAGTAAGAAAATATCCCAAACTATTTTCTTATTTCTTTTTTTTTTTTTTCCTTTTTTTTTTTTTTTAATAAAATATTTTTTAATTATTTTTTTTTCTTCTCAAAGGGTTTTTTTTCCTTTCTTTTTTTTTTCCTTTTTTTCCTCTTTTTTTCCCTCCTTTTTTCTCTTTTTTTTCCTCCTTTTTTCTTTTTTTCCTCCTTTTCTCTTTTTTTTCCTCCTTTTTTCTCTTTTTTCCCCTTTTCCTCTTTTTTTTCCTCTTTTTTCCTCTTTTCCCCTCCTTTCTTCCTCCTTTTCCCCCTCTTTTTTCCCCCCTTCCTTCCTTTTTCCTTCCTTCCTTCCTTATTTTGTTTCGTTTTCTTGTTAAATCGACACATAAAAGTGAATGGAATGAGTCATGTTCCACTAAGAGTAAAAGAATCATCATCATCATCATCATCATAACAAGAAATGTACATTATAGGACAAGCTTGGTCCATTTAAAAAGGAACATGTAACTACCGTATTGCTTTACATCCACGCAGCAGATATATACAACTTGGCACATTAAAAACTGGGTTTTTCTTAGAAGAACATCTAAAACAGGACTGTCTATGCATGTGTACGTCTGAAAGACACAAAGCAAAGCCATCCGAGGGGCAGCTCGTGCCCACCACCCCCTCCACTGGGTTATAACAATCCTTGCCTGACCCGACCGGTCCCATCGGTGCTCCATGTAGGAGAGCTCAGTGCTGCGGCTGCTCCTATGGGATGAACACATCAGGGTGAGGGGTGGGGGGTCGAGGGGGGGGGTTGGACACACAGCCCCTAAATGAAGAGGCGGACGTTTGAAGCTGTACAACCAGAACACAAGAATAGTGTTAGCAGTTGATATATCCTACAGTTCACGACAAATACTCGCTCTGAATACTGCTTTGAAGGTTCAAATGTAGTGAAGGATATTTCTTTTTTTTATCCTGTTTTTGTTTTCCTTTTTTTTTTCTTTTCCTCCTTTTTTTAACAGGTTTTTTGTTTGTTTTAATTCGCACGACACACGAGACACACGAGAACCACAGCTTAGCAAAAGAACCAACAGCAAATGGTGTTGTCAGGGTCTGACTCCGCTTTATAAAATCTCTCTCTGCAGAAAAAAAAAGAACCAGTGAAAAAAAAAAAAGAAAAAAAGAAATCACAACCCATCCCCCCCCACCCCAAAACCTCCCCCCATCCCCCCCAATCTGCACAATGCAGAACAGAACGAGTGCCTCAGCCAAACACCTCCTGCCTTACACCAATGGGACTCATCAAAGGGGACCCAAAAGGTACACGAGGTGTGCACCCCTTTTTTTTTTGCTTGCACCCTTTTTTTGTCACTTCTTGGTATTTGTGCAAATCAGAGGCCACGACTTTAGGGCGGCCTTTCATTTTAAGCCACTGGGCTTTTCCCCCCCCTCCCAATCTGGGTTTCATTCACCGTATGGGCAGCGGTGGTGCCAGCTGTATCTCATACAATCACGGGTTAATTGGTGACACGGGGTGGGGGGGGGGGATCTCAGCATCACTTCTGAACCTCCCCATCCTTTTTGTTTTGTTTTCCTTCCGCTGAGTGGGAATATCAAGCAAAAAATAAATTAAATTTGACCATCCTGGACAAAGAACCACGAGGTTTTTTTCTCAGTACCTAACATCAATACAAGGCACGCCCAACAACACACACACCATAAGAGCACTGCAGAGCAGGGCAGGACGACCTGCCAACCCAGACATCTAAGTGCTAACTGTTTGTCAGTTTGTCAGTTTGCTGCTGCCCCTCTTTTTCCTTGGCTGGTGCACAGGAAGTTGGGCTCCTGCCCTCAGTCCTCAGCAGACCTTGTAGCAGCCTCCAGATCACGGCTTCCTCGCGTTGGCGTCACTTTCTGAAGCTGCTATCTGGGATGGTGAGAGTGCGTCTCCTCAGTTTTCTTCCTGATCCTTCCTCCAGCAAATACGTGACATCAATAGCTGCAACAGACCACAGGCCATGGGTGAAGATGGTGATACCACAAACACTTGAACCGTTTCCCTTCCATAGCTCGTTTGAGATAAAGACTTATAAAGCCACCCATAAAGACTCCTCTGGACAAGGTTCTGAGCAGCCTGGTTTGTTTGAAGTTATCTGTGCCCTCTTTAAGTCATACCAGAAGTGCTGCAGCATGGCAAACCAGCCTGTGTAAGGCAACCAGAGCACAAACCCTATGGGCAACACTGGATGTACAAGAGCAACCTGCAGCAGCAACACACAGGCTGCTGCATCTCCACTGTCACGGCAATGACACTGCAATTAAAAACAGGGGCCTAATTAACCACAGCATCATCACTCCATAGTTTAGGAGCTACTCAGAACCCACCAAAAGGACCCTCACTAAAAGTCAAACGTCACTTTCCAAAGTCTCTTTTTCTTTGTGCCTGTGAAGCTTCTCTGCTGTGAACAAGGAGTGATGGAGGGAACGACTTCAGAAAGTCTCACAGGTTGCTTAAGATCTCACACAAAACCACCTATTTGTTTCATTTAGATTCTGGAAAACGCTCCTTTTGCAAAAGAAAACATCACTGCAAAGAAAACCGATCCTATTAATCATATGAATAGGTTCAGACAAAGGCATTTCTTTCATCAATACAGCCTGAAGAACAAACCACCAAACCTATGAGAAAGGCTGTTGTGTAACTACAGCTTCACATCTCACCGTTTTTCCCTGGGATTTTCTCTAAGAGGTTGAGAAGGATTTGATTGAGTCTCTCTCTCTGGATGTGCCGCCTCTCCTCCGGGCTGCACAGCTGCTGTGTGTCACCAGTGCCTTCCTCTGCTTTTTTCTCTGTTTCAGAGGTCTCGGTAGGGACCGCCTCTTTCTCTGGCTCCTCCAGGCTTGGAGCCTCACTCCCAGCTTGCTCCTGGTTTCCTAACACGTCCTCCATGAGTGGAAGAGACTCTTCCTCCTGGTTCAAGTCTTTGATCTGTTGCTTGGCGCGATCTGATTTCCACGATGACCTGGAAGAGAAGAAGCATTTCAATCGTTTCAGGTTCCAATGGAACACAGCAGCCCTGCCTGCTTTCAGAGCACCAACGCCACACGCTGAGATCAGATCCCCCTTCTGGCAGCAAGGCACGCAGCCTGGCACTGCTGTGCTGCCTCTGCCATCTCCCACACTCAGCTCTGCTAACGTGCAAAATGGCTTCTGTGCTCCTCCTTAAGTACAGCACCCAGCAACACCGAGGCTGCTGCTGCTCTCCCTTCACCCTCATTCCCTTTTCCCTTCCTGTTAGCTCTGATGTAACCTCTATTTACTATTTCCACTGCACTCAGGAGATGGGTAGGAAGAACACGGGGGCACCCAACAAGCAGAATCAGCCATCTCCTGCCAGCAGCCTGGTAGGACTCACCTGCCTCCATTCCTCTTGTAGTTGTCTGGTACATAATGGGGCTGGAACAAGAATAGGGATTATGGTTAATACTGCATGCTGTGTGGTTTGCTCCGAGACACACAACATCACTTCAAGAGCTGCAGAATTGCTGCTGAAAAGTGAGCTTTAAGACTTCCCCCAGTTGAGAAGGGCTCACAAGGAATTACCATCTCAACCTCTGTCAGAAACCACAAACTTCAGACCTCCCCATCGCCATCCACTCCACATCTGCTCAGTTTCAAATTGCACATTTCTCTGCACAGAGTCATTTGTGTTTTTTTTTTTTCCTTCCCGTGCTTTGTTTCTAGCCAGATTTCCATCCAAGTCTGTGTGTACGCCTGCGTGTCGCTTTCATAAGGTTTATTGTGCTTCACGGCACAAACAGAGCCAGGGGCCTCTCAAAAACACGTCCATAAAGGAGCTATGAGATGGGCCACTTACAGAGAAGTCTCTCTTGGGAGTGAGCTTCTTGGGGAAGTGGTCGAAGGCGTAGGGCTTGGTGCAGACGGGGTAACGATTGCGGTGGATCTTGTAGAAGAGATGAGCTGATTTATCCAGGCGGTAATCACAGATGTACACATCCTGCTCCTTCACACCTTTCGGCCTCCCTGCGGTTCCAAAGCAAAGAATGCATGAAGAGAACACGACCCAGGTTTAAATGAAGGCAGAAAGGCCACATGCAGTGCAATGGCAGGCATTGTTTGTCCCCTTGCTTCACTCGAACGCTGCACACATTTCCAGTTGGATGGAAGAAGAAAATCTGCACATTCACACCAAATATTTCCCTTAAATTGACAAGTTCTGCCTTCACCGCTCTCACTTTCCCACCTTTACCCAGCACAGAACCACCCTGCTGCTGCCCTGCAAAGCAGAAATCACAGTTCAAAGTGCTACAGACAGCTGCCTTCTGCCTTTTAGCAGCACAAACTATTACAACATGCTTCCCAAACGCCATTTCTAAGCCTAAGTTTCCTTACCTTTGCAGTAGGTGTACAGGTCAAGAACGCAGCACGTTCCCACCACAGCCTCTAAGGGGATAATTTCATACAATGGCACCCGGAACAGCTCATTGTGATAAAACTTTCGAGAAGGGGAATGATGTGTTTCATGCGGACGGAAATAATGATGACCAAATGCAAACCGTTCCTCTCTGCTCGGAGATGTGGAGGTAAGAGAAAAGAGAGAGAAACAAAAGAGAAAAGACTATTTCTATGAGCCTGTGATACAACTTCTTTCCGTTATCTATCCTGCACTTTTGCAATGGCTGCGATGAAAGGAGAACTCGGATGAATATAACTTTATCCCCACTTTGCTAAGGGGAAGTGCTCCCACTGTGATCTCTATGAACACAGCAGATTTACATTGCTGCTATCGATAGGCCATAAGCATTTAATCATGTTACAATGGCTTAGCAAGCCAGTGCTCGTTAGCGGAGCCAATTCAGCTGCTGCTGTGTATTCTCAGCCTATTCCAACAGTGAAGGAAATACATCAAGCTGTATCTCCTATCCCTATTCACACCTCCAACTGGACGTGCTTTGACTTCGCAGTCATGGAGCACATGCAGAGACAAGCAGGAAATCATCAAGCCTTGGCAAGTTAACAGTGCTCAGCCCTGTGTCTTTAAGCTAAGAGCTCTACAAAAGCGCTGTGTTCTGACAGGTGGGAATGCCTCAAATTCAACAAGGTGCTTTCAACGTACTTCTCGTTTTTCCAGAGCTTTTCAATGCGGAATATATCGAGTTTCTCCCTGTTGATGTGGGACAGCAGCCGGTAGGACTGCCGGACCGGGTGTCCATCTGGAGTTCTGCGGCTGTCTCTCATCAGGTAAACACAATCACCTGGCAATGGGCACAAAATACACACCTGTAAAGAACTTCTCATCAGTCAGGCTTCATTCAAACTAATGAGACAAGAGCTACTTAATTACAAAGGGTGATACAGAACCAACGAAGAGAAAGGTGACCACCATTTGCACACGAACATCACTAGCAGAAAACCAAACACAAGGCAGAGCTTCCTCAGCAGCTCCACGTGAGCTCTTAGTACGTGCCACCCCCATAGGAGCAAAGAGTGCAGCTTTCTAACTGAGATCTGTGTGCTCCTATCTGATGGGAATCGTGGCAGCCATTGGAGGAAACACACGTACCTTGACGCAGCAGCAGCTCGTCCCGTAACAAACAGATGTAATACACACAGCCAGGCTGGGTGTAATGGGGCCGGGGAATCATAGGAACCTCCTAAAGGAGAGAAGAAAAGACACATTCAGCGGCACTACAAGCAGTGACTCCCATTTGGAAACACACAGGAGCAGACAGGGAAGAACCGACACGTCAAGAAAACCACGTTATAAAGAATCCCACACAAGCCATGGCAGTGTCAATAGACAGAAATCAAACAACTGCTTCAGTTTGTGGCTGTAGCAATGAATTTGTTGTTGTTTTTTACCCTGTTCACGGATCGAGGCTCACACTGCTCACACAGGTAGTGCTCCACGTCAGAATTCACCCCCATGCAGTCACAGTGCTGCCAGACCTAGGAAAGCAGAGCATCCCCATTAGAAATTCCTATGATACGCCTTATTTACAAATGGAGCTTTCTCAGAAATACAAAGAAGGGCATAAAAACGAGCTTCCCAAAGGAAATCAAAGACTTTCTCCAGGCTACTTCACACAGTGGAAGACACAGACACCATCTCTATGCAGCTGTTGGTGCAGCAACTTGTAACTGCTCAGATCCTGGCTGTGTAGGACGGGAGTTTCTGGCAGTATCAGAAAGTAACAGCCCACCTCCCTCCCCCCTTTCTTTGAACACAGAATCTCTCAATCTTTCTGGAGGGGAAATGAAGGTCTGAGGAGGTCATTTAAGTCTATCGGCTGTAGGTACGATTTCCACTGGTTGTGGTGAACAGAAAAGGGGCTCCATTTTGCATTCCCCGGCCTCACCATGCACTTTTCACACTGGATCATGAGTCCTTCATCTTTGTAAAGGCCGCAGATGCAGCGGATGACGTCCTCATCCTTCTCGTGCCCGTTCTCCTTCTCGCAGACAGACGTCTCGCTGCTGTCAGCCTCGCTCGCAGTCTCTCCCACTATCTCATCAATCTGGGCAGACGCCTCATGGCGGGCGTTGTAATACGCCTTCCGCAGCCTGCACACATCACGACCAGTTGGAGACTTCCTGCCATAATATTTCTGAATTCAGAACAAAAGGAAGAGTTAAAAACCCTTTGCATGTGTTTGCTTTTCCCCTCTCAGGTTCCGTGCTTTCAGTGCACTCCTGTTGGTTTGCATGCACTCTTAAAGATGCACACACTGATAACACAACTGTGCACCTTGGCCTGAGCAGCAAGCCCACCCATCTTATGTATGGCACTAAAGAGCAATTCACCCCTGCCCAGAAGCACTGCAGTTTCTTCAAGGTTTGCTACTTGATGTTTTTTACCTTCTTTTTGTCCCACCTATGGCAACAAAAAGCACTCAGAATAACCTGAGGCACACAGGCTGTTCTTAATGTTTGATCATAACAAAAGGATTAACAGAAGTCCTCTTTCTATACGATATCTTTATATCTTTTATGACTGTAAGTCAGGGAAAGCATTCAGCTAGGATATATCCTCACTGTGTGCAAGAGCCTTAGGGCCAGAGGGAGCCTCACCTCTGCGTTCCTGAAGACCTTCAGCATGTCCCCATCAAAAGCTTCCACAGTTTTGTAATAGCCAGTCAAGATCTGTTTCTCAATGGTGGCAAGGTCCAGTGGGTCGGAGATCTTTTCGTAATAGTCTGCATTTCTAAAATGAGAAAGTCATTCTCATCAGCATCTCAAATGTATGTGAACCCATTATGGAACGCTATGGGTTACTCTGAGCAGTACTTACTTCTTCTTTGGGGGCAGGTTCAGGAGGGGAGCTGCAAGAGCCTGCCTGGAGGAATCTGCAATGGGAACACAAAGTTTAGCAGCAATTAATGGAGTGAAACTTGAAAAGTAACTAACAACATCCGACTTAGGTTTAATGAAATCAAATGCCCTTCCACTATCAGGGAACTGAAATCAAGTTGGGTGCTGAGGAGTTGGATGCTGTGCTCAGACTGTGCCTATAGAAATGCAGGATGGGCTCCACTGCAGTTTAAATGGCACCATTTTGTTGAAATACTGAAAATAACCCCACCTTGTTTAAAAGCATTATCTGCAGATTGTGGTGGCAGAGAATAACACTGATAACAGGAGGAAGGGGGAATAAAAGGCGAAAGGTTGTTTAAAATCCTGACATCAGCTTTTTATATATATATATATATTTATTTTTTTTTCTAATGATTTGTATTCCATTGCTCCAGAGGCTGAAAAAGTCTCTATGGAGACCTTCCAGGAGCATTACCTTCACCTTTATAGGCTATGATGCTGTCACAAATCTCCTTGAAGATCTGTGCCAGGCGGGCAGCACGAGCCACTTCAATGTTCTCTTCAGCTGCAGCCAAACGCCGCGTCCGGACCGAGCGGGCGGTCTGAAGGGCTGAGAACTGGGTCATGAAAACATCTGAAAGGGCAGAAAGGAATTACAGCTACAGAATTCCACTAAAAACCCAAGTGCAGTGTTATTCTTCAACACAGCAAGTCATTACTCAGACCTGGGACAGGGAGAACTGGTCAGGAGTGCATAAAGAAAGGTGACACAATCAGCTTTTATGTATTAAAACAAACTCTTCCAGGAAATAGTAATACAAGATAAATAGAGCTGGACCTTTCACGCTGCTTGCAGTCATTGTGCCATGATAAAACAGTGCCTAGAAACATCATCTTCTGCATGAGAACTGACTAAAAGATACGTGAATAATTGGTTGTGTCTGTTCTATTTGTCTTTAAGCTCAGCAAAACCACACATTCCTAATATTTACAGCATATTTTAAATAAGGGATGGCTCATTTACTCTCTTCTCCCACCCAGATCCTCTTTTCCTTGCATGCTATTTAATACAGATCTCTTCCAGAAAGAGCACAGTGAACCCTTCCGTTCTCAGCATCCTTATTTTTCTGTCTTGCCTGAAGTCCTTCCTACCAGAACTGAAGGTTTATCACAGATCATAGTACATTGCTTTGGGAAATGAGCCTGTGGGTTCATTCCATCCTAAGGATATCCCAGGTTTCTTTTTTCCCTTTCTAGTGCCATCATCCAGATGGTTATCAAAGTATTTGATGTTGCTGGAGCAAACACAGTGCATCATTAAATCCACTCCACACACTCACTTCTCAGCTCCTCATGTACTTTACAGAGCGGAACAAATTCTATGCAGCAGTAAAAACTCTCTTCTTTTTGGGTTCTTAGAGGAAAAGAGCAGCAATGTGAGGACTCTGTGCTGGCCTTACCAGATTTGATGTTGCCATCATCCCGACAGATTCCATTCCAGCGACTGTATAACGACGCCGTGTGGATGTTATCACTGACTTGCTTCACTTCCTCTTGCTTTTGTCGAATCTTTTCCCAGTTTCGTACCAGAAACACGTGGTGTTTTAACACAAAATTCCTACACATATAAAAATAATTCAAGGATCAAAAATCAACACTATTACGTGGCCAAAAAGACAGACATGCAGAGGTAATGTTCTCATGTCTGCGGTGAGGAATCCCACCCCTACTTGTTGCTTAAGGCTTCCTACTGCCCTGTCCTATAGAAAATATCGGTTCAACACTTGCACAACTCTCAGTTCCTGAGCAAAAACCACCACTGAAGCCTGTGCTCACCTTTCTCTGTTAGACATGGGTTTCATTTGGAGCTGTGGTGTCAGCCTGGTTGGTGTGTTCACACTTTCGCTGGGCTCCTCTGGCATGTGGCCCCTCTGGAAAACAGATCACTCTGATAGACAGGAAAAACTGGGCCAAGAACTGCACAAAGCAGGAAAAAAGCAGTTCCTTTTGGACAGAAAACACACTATTTCTTTATTACAACGCTACAAACTGATTTCTTGTAATCTTTTACCCATGCAAGATGCTGCCTTTACTACTTACTCTCTTTTTCAGTTTGTGCTTAGACTTCCTCTTCTCCTTCGACCTCCCCGTCCTCCTGTGGCTGCTCACGGGTTGGTTGTTTTTGTTTGGAAGTCCATTCACTCGCTGACTTTTACCCCCAATTATCCCTCTGCATTTCTCAAACCCACACTTGCAGAGTTGCTTTGGAATAAAGAAAAAAAAAAGAGTAATTGTTTTAAATGGAACTCAAAGCACTTCAGATCCTCTCTCAGTATTATAAAGAATGCAGCACAAGGTTTTGTTCCTCAGCCTTCGCTTTGCTGGCACTGAGAGCTTTCTCAAGGTTCTGCATTGTGCTCCTCACCTGCTTTTCAACATTAAATGAGTGGAAGTTGTAGTCGTACGTCAGCTCAGTACCAGCAGGCATGTCTTTAAGTGCATACAATCCAATCCGGTAAACACCATTAACAGACCTGCAGGAAAAAAAAAACACATATGTATAATAAAAGACTCCTAATAACCAAAATAAATGTGCCTTTGTCCATACAGAACTGCTGGAGACAGGAAACAATGCTTGTGCCATGCTCAGGAGTACCCTTGTCCTTCGTTTGCTTTATTCTCATTGCTCTCTTTGACAGCAAACTTGGAAAGCCAAATCCAAAGGAAAGCTGTGCTACGAGAGCAGGAACCTGAGCTTCAAACAGAGACATTACAAACTGCATCAGCTGCTGTGCAGCATCTCTTATCAGCTATCAGGGTCCAGGCCCTCACCACCAATACAGCTTTCACTGAATGCTGTATCTCATCTCACAACATGCCCTGAAATTTACTGCCTCCCCAACTCTCTCTTTATTGTGTGTGTTGGATTTTAATATTTTAAACTCCATTACTATTGCTTCCAACTGCTACAATTAACTGAGACCTAAAAGCTTCCCAGCTACTTTCCATCTGCAACGTGAGCGTGACAATATACATTTTTTACACTGTTGAACCAAATTCCCCTATTTTTTACACCAGATTCCCTTCGATTCCCTGTTTATCTCTGTCTTAGCCACCAGCATCTCAGTCTCCCAGTAAACACAACAACATTTTTCTTACCATTTCTGCATCTCACAGTTGGGATTACAGCTGTGGTTGATAAAACGAGCCTCGTTGCCCATACGGTAACTATCGATCACCATTCCACTGTCTAAATTCAGGCAGTAATGATCACTGTGGTTATGGTATTGTTCAATCATCCGGTTCCTACGAAGCAACATAGGAAAGTTATTTGTGATCCTCCCTCCCCCCCCTCTTTGCTGCAAAGCAAACAGGGAGTAACACAGTGACAGTGTATTCCAGAATTCAGGGAGGGTTTTGAAGGAAAAGCAGTTGTGATTTCTGCATGTTATAGAATGGCACACCCAGAGATGGAGGAGAATCATTCTAATATCTGTCAATGCTACTGACAGAGAAAATGCAGGCATACATTCCTTAGTGTGTGTATATATATGTGTATGTACAACAATCAGATCCTCCCTTCCCCTGCCTGCAATGGGACACAGCGTCCATGCAATACAGCTGAGCAAGAGCGGGCAAAGATTCAGCTGTGCCAACAGATCTGCATGGCAAGATCCTGTTTGCATCTGATGGAGCTCTCTGAGCAGCAAGGATGTCTCCTCATGGTAAATCCTGCTATGCTACATTGTTAACAAGGCTGTGATTTCTTTCTTTAATTAGTTATTAATGTTCCCACTCGCTCTTTTCTTTTCACACCTCTCTGCAATATCTGCTTTCTCTTCCTGTCCTGTTCTGACCCCGTGATTCTGTTCTGCACAGTTCAGATCCTGCACAGCACTCGTATCAGATTCACATTCATTCACAGCGCTGGCACTGACAGAGCAGATGGGGCAGACATTGCATTCCACAGAATAACCACTCCTCTCTATCTGACCATGAAAAAGATGGTTGAGCAGAAAAGCTGAATTCTAAGCCTTCCTTCTGGTGGCAGTGACCTGAAAAGCATTTCTTCTTCTGTATTCTCCCATTCATTTCTAAGGATTTCCCAACAGTGACAATGAATGCTGAAGTCATTGAGCTTTCCACACAAGCAGCAAGTAAATATTTCTACCTGAATTCTTGCTCACTAACAACTTCTCCCAGGTACTCGATGATGAACTGTCCTGCTTTCAGGGGCTCCTTGGTGCGAATACCCCATCCTTTCTCCTCAGCCCGGAACCTCTCCAAGCACTGCACCCATTCATGCCTCTGGATCCGTTGGTTACAACACTGCTCACCACAAGGGCAGGTGTTTGGTGAACACTCAGCAAAGATCATCCTAAAATTCAAAATGAAGAAGCGTAAGGAAGGCAAACAGTGTGTTATCTACATGAACTGATACACAGCACAGTGGGTCAGCCCCCTCCTGACCTGTTAAGGCAATCCTCCATGCAGCCCTTCCCGTTCTCATCATCTGGTTTCTTGCAGTTGCAGGTAGTGGCTTCGTAGCCAGAAAGAGGTTTGACATCCACGTAGACATCTGGAGGGGAAGGGAAGAAACAAGGAGATGGGGATTCCTCATAGGGGAATACAACAACCATTCACTTATAGAGCTCTCAGTACAAGAAGGGAAGAAACAAGGAGACGGGGATTCCTCGCAGGGAAACACAACAACCATTCACCTACAGAGCTCTCAGTACAGTTACACAGAGTGAGAACAGGAGGAAGCTCCTCAGGTGGGATGGAAAACGTGACAGAATTCCAGTTGCACATTTAAGTAGCAATAAGATTTCACTTACTGGAGCGGATTTTTTTATAAAGTGGAACGTCCGGCTTTTTATACAGCTAGAAAAGAAAGAGAGAAACAAATAAGACATTGTATAACCACACTTGATATTCAATGGAACTGAGGATGTGATGGCCTGTCTGTATGTAAAGGTTTGTAATCATTGCTGTATCACATTCTGGACATACAAGGCTGCTCTGTGTGGCTGTCGATACCTGAGGTAGCTACAGGAAATGTCAAGGAAACAGATTGCATTTATTATCTGTTTCTTATTGATTAGATAAAAGGGGCAGATGTACCTCAGTTTCAATATAGAGCCAGGAAGCGTCCCCAGCTGAAACGTCAGCAGCTCTTGGGACTTTTAAGACCATAATGTGGTGTTTTAAAGGGGATTGAAGAAGCAGCAGCCACATGGGGATGTGCTTTGCTCACTGACACACTGATGTTCCACATCTCAGAGCACTGCTCTGCTGCACGGCTGGGGACAGATGCACCTCCCAGCACTCAGTGCTGTTAAATCACTCGGTGGAAACTTCTCAGGGGGAAAAAAATATATATATAAATATATAAAATAATCCTATTTTTAGGTTTGCCCGTATTAAAAGCACTTGAAAAAAGAATGAGACCGTTCAACACTTTCTCTTCTTTCCTCAGCATGAAAAATTTCGGCTTGCAAAGTGAAAAATAAATTCCACTCTGCTGGGAGAGCTCCAAGAAAAATAAGGCCCGAAATGTCTCCGTGCTGTTGGCAGAACATCTGAATTCTCCCGAGGCGTGTCTAAAACAAGATCAGTGCAGAAAGCAGGCAGGCTACCAAAATAAAAGCCTGTAGCTCAATTAGCGGCTTCTCTGGCAGAAACCTATAGGGTTTGCTGTTTTGCAAGAGATGGAATAATGGAAACTATTCACATGAAACACGTAAATAAATCCTTTCTTCGTCACCCAGTGGCAGCAAGAAGAATATTCAGCAATACACGGAATATATAAACACGGCTTTCATGCAGGAATTTTGCTATTTTCTTTCCAACCATAATCTTGGCAAGCAGTAACTTTTTATCTCGTACCTGATTGTGTTTCCACTGCCAGAGGATGTCGTAAGGCAGCTGGAAGTCGATTCTCTTTTGTCTGAGATACTTTCCTGAAACAAAAAGGTTTGTAAGTTGCACACACTCATATGCACGGATCCCCCCAGGGGCACCAGGATTGCTCCCAGGCACATGGCCAACATTCTGATAGGGCCTCTCAGTGTCTGCAAGGCAGCAGAACAGCAGACTCTTCCGAGAAGGTTTTACGTATCGGTGACAAGCACAGGAAGGAGCCCACCATCTTGTGATCCTTTGCATTCTGCTCTGTTTTCAAAGCAAGGTCTGAAGTAATACAGAAAGCAGGCAGGCTGTATGAAGGAGCTGCATCCTGCTCAATCACACAACATTAAGGGTGTCCTTAAGCTCTACCTGTTACAATTAAGCTCTTGAGAGCTGTGCTGCAGGTGCTCATCCAGAAGGAGACACTGAATGTGAGTTACAGGACTGAAAACAACAGGCAGAACCCAGCAGCTCTGTGCCGTGCTGCACAGCAGTTACCAGTGTGCAGAAATCCCCATCAAAGGAAACACCCTCCCCACAACGTCTCTGTGTACACAAGCGAGACGATTTAGCACAGAGACCAAATATACACACAAGAATTCTGCACGCATGATTCACACGAGGTGGTAAATCACAATACTGTGGCTCAGGGAAACCAAATCAGTTTTGGAAACAGTTTCCAGGCCTGTTCGTACAGCCTTCACCAAGTGAACAAATTCAGACTTGACAAAGACATTCCTGACTGCTTCAGAAACGACTTCAAGAGGATCTGTATTTTCAGCAGTGATTGGAACTCTCTTTAGACAGGAGTCACTGCTGTCACTGTAAACCTTGATTTATTCTTCAACTCACTGTCACCCCAATCTCTTTGCAAAAGAAGGAAACTGACTCGTTAAATGCTTCATTTATGTAAGGCCTGAGGCTTGACACAAAGTGCTGGGTAACTTCTAGCTAAGATTTAAACGTTCTCTTATCATTTGGTTGGAGCATTGCTGTCACAGAGCAGCAGTGAGAGGAGTGACTGGAGACGAGGTGACAGATCCTCCTCTGATCTTCCCAGGTTCTCTAAATCCTCCCTCAGTAATCCGTGGCTTCATGTCAATTCACACGCATACCCTCCCCACTGGAAAGCAGAAAGGGTGATGTTTTCTCTACAATGCACTCCTAAATTACTTATTTTCAAAGCTTTATTCATCCATAACAGGTTCCAGGAAAGAGCTAAATCTGCTGGGAATTTGCTTTCACTTCTATGACCTCACCGGGCAAAACAAAAGGTTCTTTCAAATGCCCTGGCAAAGTGCCTGCAGAGTGTGCTGTGTCCTTCCAGCCCTCCCCAAGCAGCCACCAGCACAGCCCTAAACCTGTAACTCTGCTCTGTAGCGCACTAGTCTCCAGCTACCCAACACAGAGCAATTAAAGCAGGCTTATCTTTATGGCAGAAGCTTGTTTGTGTCTGCTAGCACAAACAAACTTGAGGTCACGGCCTTGTGAAAAGAGAGCAGGATTGCTGCAAACCAAACCTGAGCATCCTGACAGATGGTTCAGTCCTGCAATACAGTTATACGACCTAATTCAAGAAAGAACTGAAAAAGGTCACGTACTTGAGAATCCCAATTAACACCTTCAGCTCTGGAACCTATTTCTGAAAGGTTTATGCTTTACTGATTCATACAGACATTGTTCATTTAATGTTTATCTTTTTCATTCTTCCTCATATTCTTATTTAAAGACAGCCATCACTAAGTGCCATAAGCGCAAGGGGGGGTATATAACTGCTTGCTTAGCATTTGAGATTTAAGAAACTGGACTAATTGGACTGTTTATGAGGGTGGATAGTGATAGGACAAGGAGGAATGGGCTTAAACTGAGACAGGGGAGGTTTGGGTTGGATCTTAGGAGGAAGTTTGTCATGCAGAGGGTGGTGATGCACTGGAACAGGTTGCCCAAGGAGGCTGTGGATGCCCCATCCCTGCAGCCATTCAAGGCCAGGCTGGATGTGGCTCTGGGCAGCCTGGGCTGCTGGTTGGTGACCCTGCACACAGCAGGGGGTTGAAACCAGATGATCTTTGTGGCTCTATTCAACCCAGCCCGTTCCATGATTCTACTATAATCACCTCTGGCTGTTCTACTGCAATATTAGTTTGAGAAGGAGACTGTCATAGCACTTTCAGGCTGAAGCACTACAGCACTTAAAGCACACTTAAAGCCAGGCTGACCTTGGAAAATAAAACATAAGAACAAAGCAAAAACAGCACAAAAGAAACCTCTGGAATCAAACTCTTGTCTGCTGAAAAACACAGAAGGATGAGTGTGACCTCTGTTAATACCTGAATGATATTATTACCTTAACCATGTGATAAAATAAAAGGGAGAGAGACAAAAAGTCCACGCAGAGTACCTCAGTGTCACCTGAGAGCGATGTTTGTTTCCTAACAATTAAAACATGTGAAGTACCCACCGACATGAATAGGGGCTGGAAACAATCCATGCTCGTGCTCTCCAGGAGTGTATTCCAGCTTCTCTTTCTTCAGCTGGATGAGGCGACTCTTCGGACTGTGGGTAAAAAACACACAAAAAATGGATCATCTGTTTCAAGCAGGCAAATATCTGAAACATCAGGCAGCAGAATGATAAAAGGAATGGCCAAAAGAAGTCATTTCCAGGTTGTCTGCCAAAGAGGTTTTGCCCACATGGGCAGACACACGGTGATGGGAAAGTTTATTATGAAAAAGAAATGGGAATATTTAGGCAAAATGCATCCCAAAATGATCATCTTTGTTTGGTAAGGTACAAAGGGATTGTATCTACAGATTAAGAGAGGTTAAGAAATTAGGACCCCATTTACTGACAGTAAACATTCACTCCATTTGCTTTGGCTCCTTCACCCACCAGGAAAAAAACTTGTTCATCTGGAGAGGATAAAAAGAGAACCCACAACTCTGCCCCTTCCAAGTTGTGCTGCTCTGAATCACAGAGGCTTGCAAGGAAAGTGACTTTGTGGTCACTGCTTACAAGACCTGGAAAACAAGTTCTTATCAAGAGGAAATGGAAAAGCATTGTGAAGAGGCAAAGAATGAACCTCTGTTTCCAAGAGGTAAGCAAACCCTGAAACCAGAGGCAAATAGAGAAGGAAAAACGTGCAGTAGGAAGGGAGTGACTAAATGCCAACCTAAAGAGCCCCTTTCACACCTATATATGTTGACACCATGTAAAGAAAATCACCAGAAAATTAAGTTGCCAGCTAATTCCCTAAAAATATACAATATTTGTTGATTTATTATTTCATTTCTTCGGCAAAGTGGACTTTGTACTCCTCTAGCAAAGCCACTGCTGGGTAAACAGATAATGACTGCAGAACACCATCTTTGTTCCTAAACCTGCAGCTCTGTGCAACCACACGTGGAGCTTCTCCTCAGCAAAAGGTGCAATTCCTGCAGTGGGAGCTGAGGACTCTGGATAATTCACGTGGATGTTCATGTGTACCTGCAGACATGGTCAGAAAAGGACATTTGGAGATAGAGGTAAAGCTGAGGCTGACTTCTGAAATCACTCCTTTCATTCTAATCTTATTTCACTCTCATCTGCAATTACGAAGTTCGAGCTGCAGTCACTGTGCTTGAATAAAAGGCAAATGATTTCTACCTTTTAATGTGTCAGACCATAAGAGAATTCTTGACTTTCAATACAATGCTTCAAACAGCTGCAGGAAGGTCTAACTACAAACAGAAATGGGCTGCTTCTCAGAGATGGGACAAGTCCACCTCCCATTGCACACAGGTGAGATACTGCTCCTGAAAGCTCAGAGAAAGCAAAAGAAACAAGCACACCTGCCAGGGCCATGAGCAGGCCATGCATCTGGAATTCTTTCCTAAAAAAAGCTATCATCTTTCAGTCCATAAAAATAGAAAGCAAATAGGCCCTTGTATGCAGACACTGCACTCAGTGCCTGAACGCTCAGGCTCTGCCAGCACTTTTACTGCCATGATCGTTACTGTCAAATGAACGTCTTACATCCTTCAAGGTCGATCCTCAGAGACACCTTCAGACACTGCTGGAGGCTGCTTTCTGATGAAGGTTATGTTTTAAATCTTCACCGAGTCAGATTCTGCTAATTAGCACGCATGGTATTTTTCACATGCTTTAATGAAGTTGATGGTTTTTGCTTCAGCTGTTTATTAACCAGCTCTTTCTGGCTTTATTTGAGAGGAAACTGTTTCCACCAGAACATCAGACAGTAACATTGCACTGCTCTTACTTACTCTGCTGTTTTGTACACGTCAGAGTAGAGCCCAGCCTTCTGGTACTTCTTCTTTGGGGGTCGGGGGGCTTTCTTCTCACGCTGGGGAAGAGAAGGCAAAGGCTGCTGCTGCTGCTGCTGCTGCTGCTGCTGCTGCTGCTGCTGTTGGGGGTTCTCAGGCTCAGGTGGTTTCCCAAGGGCATCCTGAGGACTGGGTGGTTCAGGTGGTGCCTCAGAAAAACTGGAAGAAAAAAGGAAAGGTGATCTTACTAGATTTATATTTCTTACCACAAACATTTCCTTACCATATTTCATTATGGACAGCAGCACAAAACCCTCTAGGTTACGGAATTACTGGATGTCTCTGCTATTTAACAACGCAATTCAATAACCACGAGCAAGCAGTGGTTAAACATAACCATAAGAAACACAGGATCTTTATACAATGATATCATTCCTCCTAACGTTTAGCCCTTGGAGCCTCACTGAAGTAATTTAGAAGGTGGTTTGTACTATTTGCTTTTGTACTCTAAAAATAGCAGGTGGCCAACATTCATTTAACTTCCAGGAGAGTCAAGCAATGCATTCTTGGAGCGTGCAGCTCCAGCAACATTATGCTTCAGCATTTGGTTCTGAAACAAAAATGGGTTGTTATTTTTTTTAGTACTATTCACAAACCTCACGGAGGAATTTGGAGCAGTTTGATCTCTTTGTTTTGAGGGATTTCTGGTGTTTCTCAACCAGCGACTGCACCCTTCAGACAGGTGCATACCGTACCTCCTACTCACTGTTTTGCTTTTCCTCTTTTGCTGCGTATCAATTGATCTCACCTGACATTCAGTGCTGCTTGTAACTGTTTCTCAAGCATAAAAGTCACACACTTAAGATTCCCACGGCGTTGCAGCTCTCACAGTTCCTCATTCAGCGCATGACGTAAGAACTATTAAGAACTATCTTGGCTAAAGCACCTCATCAGTTTTCCTGCTCCAAACCCACTCAGTGCATTCTTCACCAAGATGATGATGTTTCACTCAAGACACAAAAACAAGCTTTACATTACCTGTGATTTTATCCCATTTAGGGGGATAAGTAGTAGCTTAGAAAGACCCCATGCGTTCTGAAAACCAACAGTGAACTCCTCAGTGAAAACAAATGTAACGAGCAGAGCTTGGAGAGCAGGATTCTTTGATGGGTTAAAACACTTTAAACATCAACAGTGGTGAAAATGAAGGCACACAGTTCTAAGGGAATTACCTCTTACTGCTCTCCTGTTCATCTTCTGGTAGAGGCTTTTGTCTTTTCCTGGCCTGTTCCTCTGAAAGCCACCTCTTCCTCTTCCATCCTTTTTGGTGATCTGGATTCAAGTTTACGCTTTGCACCACAGCTTCAATCACATCAGTGATGGTATCAGGTCCAAGGTGTAAAGGACTGCTGCTTTCTTCCCTCTTATCTAACTCCTGACTGACCAGCCGAGCTGCCTGGAAGGCCTGCATGGACACAACAGCCTGCATTGGGTATTTCCTGGGCCTACCTGGCCTGCGCTTCACAAAGTTATTCCCTGTCCGTGACTGCCTTTGCAGCTTTTTGGCTTTCAGAATTTTATTGACGTGGTCAAGATTTTTTTTTGTTGCCAAGATCTTGTTATAATTGCACATTTTTCTAGCTTGTCGCTGCATGGCTTCGACCACACTTCTCTTGAGATGATGTGGGGAATAGCTGTTTGGTAATCTGTCTGACAGAAGCGAGATGCTGTCGCTGCAGGAGCTGCTTGGGATGGCTGGAGCGACGAGGTTGTCCTGTTTCCCCAGACTTCTCTCCCTGTTGTGGTTTCGAGCAGGACTAGATGATGGTGGAACGGATACATTTGCAATGACTGCTTCTATGCTTTTGTCCAAAGCAGCCTGGCCTTCGTGCTGTGCCATGCGCTGCAATAAGCTGTCCACAGGATCATCAGCAGCCGTCAGCCTTGTCCCCCGTGTCGGTACTCCTATCACTGAAACACATCAGAGAAACAATCAAAGTTTGAAGTAAAATCCAACACCGTGATGACTGAATTGATAGCAAGAAAGGTGGGGTCGGGTACAGGTAAGCCAAAATACCTGGACAAAGAGAAAGGCAAGTTCACACAGGAAGTCAAATGAGATCTCACTTTTAGATCTACTTCAACTAGTGGGTCGTGGGCTGTGGACTGAAAAGCACGTACTAGGGTTACTCTTAAAGAGAAGACAACAGAATAGTTTTGTAAAAGGGTTTCTATCTTTTGGCAAGAAGGACATCGTGCATTAGCAGTCAAAGATGCAGCACAGACAATGTACAGTATTTTCTAGTCCAAGTCTGTTATGGAGAGACGCATTCCTCATCAGTTTTCCAAAGTAATGAATTTGCAAGTGCAAATGAAAATATTATTCTGAGAGTGCAAACAACTTGAAGGAGGAAGAATCAGCATATCCGCTCCTAAAGCCCTTCTATGAACAACTTTCTTCCTACAGGGCTCAAAAAAGAAACAGCAGCATGTTCGTGCAGTCTCTGCTGCAAACATAAACACTTGGAAACCTAACAGCCTGAGCGACTCAACACACTGGAAGGACTTTCAGCTTTCAGTTTTAGATGGAGGAGTGAAGACAAGCTTCCCTGTTTTCCTCTGGTCTTTAAACACACGCTGGGGCAGAGCTGAAGGTTCCCCACAGAAACACCATCTGCTCAGCACTGGGAGCTCAGGGAGCAGCTGCACTGCCCGTGATAACTGAACAACACGGCACATTTGGACACACGGCCCAGGGGCTGCCCATCAACCAGTGCTTCTGTTGGGAAAATGATTCCAAAGGATCAAGACATCTGAACTCTGATCCCCAACAGCTGCAGCATTGCTTGTATACTACTGGATGGCAAGGAAGCAGCTCTCTATGCCAAATGCACTCCAGATCTGCAGGAGATGTGACAAGGACTGCACTCTTCCAGCAGCAGCATCAGTTCAATGTCTTTGAAGCTGACAAACTCACAACTCAGCTTTGTTCTTTGCTCTCCCACCCAAGAAATGCCTGAACTTTTGACACCTGCCTATGTACAGGCTTAAACTGCTTGCAGTTGGCCCTTTCCAACAAGCAACTGAAAGTTAACAAGACACAGATACTTCACTCTGGGTGGATTTCCTCAGCATACGCTGAAGGGTGGTAAATGTTTGTTTAAAGGGAGGAGGAAATAGCAGTTTTGCCACATTCTTTACATATGGAAATTGTAACAAAGTAGTTCTGTTAGTACATATCCTAGGGATGTTTACTACAAAGTTGCAATCAACTTTTACTGTCTAAGAATGTTGGAACCCTCACAGAAGGTTTTTTTTTCCAGCTGGCGTTCTATAAATGCCTTTCTTGCCTCATCTTCTGGGCCCCACAGAGGGATTGATTCACCCAATTCATTGATTAACTGCAGTGCCACAAGAACTGCTAGCAATTAAAGACCCAAGCTACATGAAGACTAATTTAACACGGTGAGGAACCCAACTCCATTCCACCACATCTACTCTGCTGCTGCTTCTCTACATGCCAGCTCCATTTCCCCTGTTCTACAACCCAATTTGAAGCATTTTAATCCAAGTTACAAGTGGAAAAAGTCAGCATCTCCACAAAAATCCTGCTGCTGTCAAGTTCTCATAGCAACGTTGTCTTTGCCTGTAGTGCTAGAGGCTTTAGCATTGCAGTGATCTCCAAAACGAGATGAGCAAATATTACTTGCCTGTAGAAGATGTGCTCTCAGATGTTGATCTCTTTCTGGAAGGGCTGCAATTTGTGCTCTCTGACTGCCTCTGGGAAGGTTTGTCCTGTGTTGGCAGAGCGCCTGAAAAGCAGATCAGGGAAGACAAAAGCACACAAAAAAAAATCACTTCAGTCTGGCAGTGCCAGTAAAACACAATGCAGATGCTCAATATTCAAACTAACTGTATATATATATATATATATATATATATATATATATATATATATATGTATATATTTTAGCATTAAGAACAATTCCTTGTGACAATGTCAGTAGTTGCAGAAGGATCCCCACCATCACAACAGAATTTCTCACAGTGGCAATGGCACACATGGGACAGTAAAGCAATGCATGAGGAAGAGAACCTTAGTATCTGGGGAGTAGCTTTAAAGTAAGAAAAAACCAACACCAACACAAACAAAACACCCCGACACATCCCTGCTTTCAAATGAACTCCTCTCCCATTTCATCTTCATGGAACAGCTGAGGTTGGAAAGCACTTCAGAGGATCCCAGACAGCCACCATGTCAAATTTCCAACGTGTTCACAGGGACTCCAAAACCTTCCTAGGCAATTCAAACCAGAGTTCAATCCCCTAACGATTGAACATTTTTTCCCTTCTAGATGGCCAGAACTTCCTGTGTTTGACTTAATGCCCACTGCCCCTTTTCCTCTCACCAGGCAGCGCTGGATTCGGTTCCCTTTCCTTTACTCCCTGCCATCAGGTCTATGCAACACTGATAAGATCTCCCCTGAGCTTTCTCTTCCACAGGCTGAGCAGTCCCATCTCTGTTTGTATGATGGAATTCCCAAGTCCTTAGTCACCTCTGTGGCTTGTCACTGCACTCCCTACAGTCTAACTATGCCTTTCTTGTACTGAGAATCCCAGAACTTTCACGATTATCATTACCCTGTGGTGTAACACCTAAGAAATGTTTGACTGAGAGACAAAGTAAACAACACCACTGCCCAAATATTCTAACTTTCTGACAAAGCAGAAGCACCAGATTTAATTTTTCACTGGACATTATCCTGAGCTGCAAGTTCAATGTCTCTATGTGGAGAGTTCCCCACGTCCCTTCATGGCATAAAGCTGGTGGGCTCTGAGTGCGTTTCTATAGGGGCTGCTCTGACAACATGAAGCTAAGAAGGAAGTTGCAATGGAACTCTGCAGGGAGACCACATGCAGTTGCTTAATATTAGAAAGAACAATTGTCTTCTTATCCCTGGATCAATTTTTCTAGTGAGGAACTACAAGAGATATTGATTTCATAATGTGTAGATTAAAATAAATGCCCTGAGACCTCAGGAAAAAAAAAAAGGGGGAAAAGGGAAATAAAAGGCTTACTGCTTTAAGAACAAAGAGGTTATAATAAGTTTCAACTGGAAAAAAAAAAGACAAGTGAAAGGAATTTAAAGAGCTGCTTCATTACAGAGCAGCTTGTCACTGGGGTTTCTTACAGATGACCACACACAGAGGATTCCTCCCTCTCAGAGATGTAACTGCTCACCCCCCTCAGCAGGCAGGAGCCCTTCAGCCCCTGCGGGGACTCAGCTGCACAGCCAGCCAGGGCCTGGGGTGACAGAGGCTGAGCCCTGATGGAGTTCAGCATTAGGCCCAGGGTGTTGTGCTAGGCCTGGGGTCAGGCAGCACTAGGTCTGCAGTTAGGCAGACAACAGGCCCAAGGTCAGGCAACACTAAGCCCTGTTATACTGCCACATAGGCATGGGCTCAGGCAGTGTTAGGCTTGGGCTGCAGCACTAGGCTTGGGGTCAGGCAAGTGCTAGGCCCAGGCTGTGACACTAGGCCTGAGGTCAGGTAGGCACTAGGCCCAGGCTGTGACACCAGGCCTGGGCTGCAGCACTAGGCCTGGGGTCAGGTAGCCACTAGGCTCAGGCTGCAGCACTAGGCCCGGGGTCAGGCAGGAATTAGGCCCAGGCTGTGACACCAGGTCTGGGGTCAGGCAGTGCTAGGCCTGGGCTGCAGCACTAGGCCTAGGGTCAGGTAGGCACTAGGCCTGGGGTCAGGTAGGCACTAGGCCCAGGCTGCAGCGCTAGGCCTGGGGTCAGGTAGGCACTAGGCCCAGGCTGCAACGCTAGGCCCAGGGTCAGGCAGTGCTAGGCCTGGGCTCCAGCACTAGGCCTGGGGTCAGGTATGCACTAGGCCCAGGGTCAGGCAGTGCTAGGCCTGGGCTGCAGCACTAGGCCTGGGGTCAGGTAGGCACTAGGCCTGAGGTCATGTAGGTGCTAGGCCCAGGCTGCAGCACTAGGCCTGGGGTCAGGCAGGTGGTAGGCCTGGGGTCAGGTAGGCACTAGGCCCAGGCTGCAATGCTAGGCCTGGGGTCAGGCAGGCGTTAGGCCCAGGCTGTGACACTAGGCCTGGGGTCAGGTAGGCACTAGGCCCAGGCTGCAGCGCTAGGCCCGTGGTAAGGCAGGCGCTAGGCCCAGGTGGAGGTGCAGGCCCCGGCGGTGCTAGGCCCAGGCCTTGCCGCCAGGCGGCGCCGTTGCCCACGGCCCTGCCCCGCGCTGCCGTCCGCCGCTGCTCAGCCCTCGGGTCGGGCACAGCGTACAGCGCTGCTTCGTGACCTGAAATGGGCAAATCTGCAGCTAAAATAGGTAGCATTTTGAACACGGAGGCTCACAACCTCTGAGCTTTAGGCGCACATATCTTTTGTCATGCCTCAAACCTCTCAGTCAATAGGGTTTCAAACAGATAGGTCTCCACCAAACGGCTTCTTTAGGCTCCCCTTCACTCCAAGCACCATAAAACCGCCTTAAAATAAGCTCCCAACTGTTCAAAGCAATTCGTGTTGTGATGCTGTGGTGGCTCCCAGAAGCCCCATACAGCACTGCCCACAAGTGGCTGCTCTGCTGAAGCCCCACTTAAAGCAGCCTCATGACCCTCCTGTTTGCCCCTATGGACTGTGTGAAGTTACACACCTTGAAACACCTCTCTGAGCTGCATCTCCTGTTAGACACCACCATTCATCCACCCAGTCCCGTGTGCCAAAACACAGCATCGCAATTACAGTCCTGATCCAACCCGACAGTGTCAGACATCAGCTAAGACGACACAAAGTACCTGCCAAGGAAGGCAGCCGTGCAGGGTTTGTGTTCAGAACACTGTGGAAATGGAGGGTGTTTTCCACACAGGGTATTTCTGAGATAAATTACGATAAATATCCCCCCATTGTGGATCACAAAGGGCATTAAATTGCCTGCTGCTGCTCTCCCACTGCTTTCGTTAACAGCTCTTGCTCTGTGTTCCCTCCATCACGCACCTCAGCTGCATCCAGTTCAATAAACAAAAAAAAACTCAATCTCGATGCACCACATTTTCCCTTCATCTGCTCTATTTTCCACAGTACACAAAAATAGGACCCAAGTCTTTCGCAGTAATGGCCACAGAATCACAATTCAGCAGCACAGATTACAAACAAAGCCAGCTATGCAACTTGCCATTGATCTAAAGGGGAAAAAAAATAGAAGCTTTTTCTTCTAGATGCAGTCTAAGCTCTCCTATGTACAGCATGGAGACGATGCGGGCATCAGGAGCTCCTTGTGAATGAGCTGAATGCTGAGCTGGAAGCTGGTCTCACAACACAAACAGCTGGTTCCAATCACGAGAAATACACTTACTGAAAGTGATACGCTGCATCTGATGAACCAAATAAACACACCCTAAGAGGGAGAGTGATTCACAGGCTTTGCTAGCAGGTTTCAGCCTAAAACATCTCTAATTAGGCTGTTCCTCATAAAAACCCAAGTCAGATCATTCACTGTAATGGAATTCCTCAGGAAATTCCCAGAACTACACGAGCTACCACAACGATTCTCCTCCGAGCTGCGTGTAACCCTTTGGTGACTGAGCTCTTTGAGTTCTTCTCTCCCTCTCAGCAGATGTTACAGCCATCCTGCTTTCTTCTGACACCTCCCCCGACGTCGTTTTAGCGGCAGAGATGTAAAAATACTACAGTTCTGTCTTTCTCTTATCAGCACTGTATGCAGATGTACCTTACTTTCCTCATATTGGAGGGTAATACGAATGTAGGCGAGGCAGTAGGAGGCATCAGAATGGAAGTCTTACAAGCAAAGGATGAAGATGAATGCAAGGAACATGAGGAGGTAACATCCCTTACTGACAGTGAGCTGCTCCCCAAGTTCATGCTGTGAGCTATTAGTCACAAGCGGTTTGGGGCAGAGGATTTACATTTACAAGGGAGAACATAGGCAAGAATCAGAGTAAAGGAGGAGAAACGCTCAGCATTTCTTAGCACAGCAGAATGGAGGTCCTTGAACAGCAAATCCTCTGCTGGTGCCACTGCCATTTCCTGTGCTCAGTCTCAGTTGCATCTAGGGATGTATGTAAGATGAGCTTCCTAGCTACGAATAAAACAGTCATTACAATGTTTGGTCTTGGGCATTCCCAGGATCATTTTGCAGCTGTTTGGAGGTACTGCAAAAGGCCTCAAGGATCAAAGCCAAACTACAGGAAAAATTATCAGAACACCTAAAATCGAGTCATGAAAGAAATACGGAACATCTTCTTTAACGGAAAAGTTGCTCACAGTAGTAGTACCCATAGCTAGCCTAAAATCAATCCATCAAACTTCAAAACAAGCAGAAAGATGGTTTCTACAGTATCAAAAATGATCAGAAATCGTAAGGAAAAAGGAAAGACTTTTGAATGAGAAAACATCCCTAGAAAACTTTGTATGCTTCTACAACTAAGCAATGCAAATCTGGTGGGAAAAGGTACTTAGGCAGCCCTGTACACAGGAGACTTCCCATTAATCTGTGCCAGAAGCTGAGCAGAACAGTGCACTGACACAACAGAAATCCTCCATCAAAACAATGGTAGTCCTAAAATCCAACACAGAAAAAACTTCCACAAAGCCAAATCTATCGCTGCCTGCCTTCCCAATGCAAGCTGCTTTAGAGCTTACCGTAAGACTCATGTGGTGATACAATGAGAGCTCCCTTACCTGACAGTGGCTGCAGTGCCTTTTCAATAGAAGGCAATGGTTCCTTTCGGAGCGGTCGATTTAGCGAGCTGTCCTGTGCACTGAAGAGTCCGGGGCTGTCAGTTAGTTTTTTACGTCCATTGGTGCTGGTAGAGTTTGTGACTCTGCAGCTGCCTATTGCACTTGTGAAAAGATTTGTGTGTTCATCACTGCTGGCCGGCTCAGAGCTGGGAGTAAATCCCCCCAGGGACAGACCTGGGGAGCTGTCTGAGCAGTCTATCTGTAACGGAGTCTGCAACCCCAGTGCTAAGGAATTAGACTCCGAAGGCTCCCTCCGGACCCACTGTTCATCTCTGCTTAGCAATCCCTTTGAAGGCGACAGGTGGGGACAAGACATGTGACATCTGTGTTTCTCCTTATGTTTGTACCTCTCACCGACAGCCTCTTTCCCAAATCTGTAGCGCTTCAAGGACTCCAGGACTGTTCTTGAAGAGCTATTAGCCGTGATGGTGTCCATGGAAACCTGCTGCTGCTCGGATGTACGATGCTCTCTGTGTTTGTGGCGATGCCTGTGCTTGTGTTCCAGCATCCAGCCATAAGCCATCTCGGGTGGAACGCTGGGGTACGTGCTCATGGACAAGAGCGGAGTCCTACTTGTCGTGAGGAAAGCCTCCTGCCGTAAAAGTTTATGCTTTTTCTTGTGGTATTTGGTGGGATTGAGAAGCAAATGGCCTGTATGCATGTAGGAGGGTGGTGGCAGCGGGGTGGTGAAAGAAGGAGAAGGTGGTGGGGGATAAAGAGTCGGAGGGTACCTTCCGTAATAACCTAAGCCTATGGGAGCAGCTGTGAGGGGGGAAGGAGAGTAAGGCATGCCATAGGAGGGATAGAACCCGGTGCTGGAGAGAGGAAAGCTGAGGCTATGCATGAAAGGCATTTCTGCCATAGCCTCCCTCATTTTCGGAGGCCTGCCTCTCTTCTTCTTTAAATCAGGTTTCCTAATGTAGTGCAACGGATCTAAAGGAAAAGTAGGGTGAGTATAGAAACTATTGAAATTTATCCGGAAAATGGTAGGCAGGAGATCTCGGGGGATAAAATGGTGACTTCTGTGGGTTATTCTAATCTCGCTTAATCGACTGATTAACTCTTCCAATTCAGCCAGGAAATCCGGGTCCTGCCTACCTCGAAGCTGAGGATACTTCTTTTTCCTTTTCCGCTTCTGCCTCTTCATTTTGTCATAACTGAGGTAATCGTGACTCCGGCGCTTGCATTTGTGTTTATGCTTTTCTTTGAGATTACTTAAAACCGTGGAAGCTTCGGGTGCGATAAGGGAAACGTGATCAAACGAATGCCTCTTCTTCTTCTGCCCACAAAACTTCTCGGCTCGATCTGAAGTGCTGTTGTTATCTGTTCCTATCCCGCTGTCGCTGGGTATGGTCTCATCGCTGTGAGATTCGCTCACGGGGGAAGGAGTGGCTTCTTTCAGCGATGTCAGCTCACTCAAGTGAGAAGGAGAGTTTGGCAACAACGTGGGTGGAGATAATCTCCTCCTTCCCTTAGCAGCTTTCTTCATTGCGAGTGTCTGAACAACGCTTCCTTGCCTGGAGTGGATGTGCAAGTACGGCACCGAGCTGGGCTCGATGAATCCCGCGTCGCTGCTGACGGGGCTCTGCCCCCCACTGACTGCAGAGGACTGGGAGCAAACAGGGGATGGGAGAATCTCGGAACTATTAGCTGCTGAAGGCAGCAAGTGGGGAAGTACTTGGCCAAATGATGTGCCGGGAGTTTGCTGGGAAGATTTCTCAAGAACTGTCAGACTGGCAGAATTACTAGTTAAAATACCGTTCAGGACAGCTTTGGGTTTCCTTCCCCTCCTTTTTCCTATGTAAATCGTTCCTTTCTTGCTGACGTTAATTTGCTGGCCTAATTTTGAACCGAAAGTGGCGGCAAGTGTCGACACCGTGTTGTGGAGCTTAGATTGCACTTTCCCTTTATTTGGTTCCACCGTACTCGAGAGAATCTGATTCAAAAGTTTCTTTCTCTTCAAAGTTTTCATTTTATTTATTTTCCGAATAATAGTTTTCATTAACTGCCCGTTGTTTCTCTTGGCAACTTTTCTGTCTGAGTCTCCTTCCAAATCACTCATGCTACAAATATTAGGTTTTTGGACATCTTCTGGTCCTCGGAGCTGGTCCTTTCTCTCAAAAAACTCCCCGCTCCGATGCTGATCGCTTTCAGATTCTATCTTGTTTGAGCTTTCTGTTCCAACAAAAGGTGCTACAGAAAGAATCGGTGGCTTCATTTTGATCGATGACCTCATCTGCCTTTTAGGCCTCCCCCTCTTTTTAGGAAAAGCTTGTCCCGATAAACTCTGCTTTAGGGAAGGAATTTCCACCTCGGGCTGCAAAATGGGAGGTTCTTGCTCTTCTTTTGACTGCACCGAAAAGACTTTTGACGCTGGGATCTTTAGAGTTCTTTTGGGGGGACCTTCAAGCTCGGGCATCTCCTTGGATTTAGGTCTTCCTCTTTTAGGTTTATACATGTCAGGTAAGAAATCATCCGACATACACAAACTTGAAGGTTGTTTGTGTGCACTGTAGAACTTTGGAGTCTGCTTATCAGACTCGGTTAGCAGTGCAAGAGACTGTCCACTACCCTCGTTCAGTTTTGGCAGCTGATGCTTAACAAATTCGTGCTCCACGAACGAAGACGACCCTATGTTTTTTAAGAATTTGGCCTGCTCCAAATTACTGTTGGATAGTGCACTGTATGAAATGTTTTTAAAAAGCTCTGACCTTTCTAGTTCCAGACCCTTCGGAGGCCGGCATGTGCTTCTCGACACCACTTTAGTCCATCGTGGCTTCCTTCCTTTCCTTTTCTTTAAAGGTTTGGATTGCTGACTAGTGCTCAGATTTTTTGCTCCTTGGCAGGATTTGTCTGATGCAGCTATTGCACCGATCTTTAGGAACTGCTTGCTACTAAACAAGCTTGTAAAACTCACTACTGAAGGGGTGACAGTAGCATGAATGCTCGTTTCAGCTGCCAAAATGGGTTTTTTCCCTAGAGAAGGGCTGGTTCTTGAAGGTTCTACATAAGTAGCTTTTGATTCACTCAGGTCTTTATCAGCACCTTTAAAATCGGTGCTCAGAGCATGGTTCAACGTTCTGTTTATATTTAGAAGCGTACTGTCAGGAGAAAACTGAGTTTTGCCAATCTGATCTGAAATACCTTCTAGGAGATCAGCCGTGGAGCTCAGATGCAGCGTGTTGGATGCTAACTGCGAAGATGCTGCTGAGAGGCTCCTGTTTAAGGTGGTAACAGACACTGTGGGTGAAGGCGATGGGAGATTTCCCTCTCCTACTGCACTAAATGGGGACTTGGCTGTGGATACATCCGAAGCACCTCCTGTCCTGAAGTCTGGTGAAGTGCAATAGACTGGAGGTTGTTTTTCATGCTTAGATGTTTCATAAACCCCTTTCTCACTGGCTGAGTAACCATCCTGTGGGACACAGATTCCTTCATTAAACATTTCTTTGCCTACGTCAGCAATTTCTTTCCGAATTGAAAATTTATCCAAGATACTTTCTTTGCTCTGCCTCACAATGTGCTTCTCAAATGTTTTGCTGCTAGTATTTTCTTTCAGTAAATCCGTAGCATCGTGGCTTTCGAGGTTTGAATTGCAAGGAAGCTTAAAGGGCTCTGAGGCAGGCATAAGGGAGTCTGCTTTCAGAGTTCCAGAGTCCTTGTTAACCAAACCCACCGGAGTGCTGATTCCTGTTGGCTTCTTTCCAGAGTCCTTGCTAACCAATCCCACCGGGCTGCTAATGCCTACTATCTTCCTCCCAGAGTCCTTGTTAACCGGTCCCACTGGGCTGCCAATCCCTGGTGTCTTCCTGCCGGAGTCTTTGTTAGTCAGAGCCGTGGCATTGCCAGTCCCTGGCATTTTCCTCCCAGTATCCTTGCTAACCAATCCTGCAGGACTACTTATTCCCAGCAACTTCTTCCCAGCATCCTTGTTAATCAGTCCAGCTGGAGCGCTGATCCCCGCTGGCTTCTTTGCGGACTCCTTATTAGTCAATCCGGTTGGAGTGCTGATACCTGGAAACTTCCTCCCAACATCTTTGTTAATTAATCCAACTGCAGAGCTGGTCATCGGCTGTTTCTTTCCGGAGTCCTTGCTAACTAACCCAGGTGGAGTGCTGATCCCTGCCAGCCTCTTTCCAGAGTCCTTGTTAACCAATCCTATTAACGGGCCGACCCCTTGTGGCTTCTTCCCAGAGTCTTTGCTAACCAATATGGCTGCGCTACCAATCCCTAATGGCTTCTTCCCTGAGTCCTTACTAACCAATCCGACAGCAATACCAGATCCTGGCAACTTCTTTACCAAATCTTTATTAACTATCCCGCTTGTAGGAATGGTTCCTGGCAGCTTCTTCCCAGAGTCTTTAACCAAACCAGACGCAGTTCCACTTCCAGGCTTCTTCTGCTTTGTTTTGGAAGACTTTGAAGGAGGACAAGTTGCAATAAGTTGAGCCAATTTCTCTGTTACAGTTGTTGCTCCATTAATCTGTGTTCTATCCTTTAAGTCAGAATTATGGCTACTGATAAGAGTCGGAGGAGATGACTTTATATAATCTGTCATTTCAGTGTGCAATGGGGAAACTTTCTTAGGTAAGGGATTTGTTTCTACTTGTATACCTTCTTCCACATGTAATTCAACTGTTGTAACTTCTCCAGCTTTCTTGTACGACTTTGAAGGGTCCTACAAGTTAATAAAAAGAGAAATTCTTTAGGAATAGAACACGAAGACCCACTACCTCAACAAATTCCATTAGGAACCCGTCAATAATTCTTCTTTCAAGGGACATTCTTTTCACACAGAGCACATCTTTGAAATGCATGGGCATATTCACTCCAATCTGGGCCTAAGAATGGAAGATTCCCATTCCTTATAATTACATGTACACACAGTTTATAGACGTTATGGGGCACACCATCTCAAGCATTAAATAGAAAGGGAAAGGCATCAGTGCCATTCTCATCCATCCCTCTCCAATAAAAGCAAGTAAGACAATTGTTTGGTACTTACTGTACTTAATTACAGTCAGCACTGGATAGATTACAGTTTAGAAAACTCTAACTACAGTTGGCGAATATCTAATTATGCTGAAGGAAGACACAGCCTGGGCTCCTTTGAAATCATCTGACAAACAGCAAACTTTGGTGCTGCTCGTGAATGAAGCATTTACTCAGCAAGTTATACCAGCACCAGTCCAACAGAAGACTGCAAGCTGGATTCAGTCTGACATTATTTCCTAGAGATGGGCAATAGTTACTTGGGTAACATGTGTTGCCTGAGCTGTCAGAGCTTCTGCAGTGCACAGACGTGCTGATCTGCCACTTTTCTGCAGGGCCAGAGCCAGAGGTACAGCTGGCACTCAATGGAAGTTACTGAGTCAGCATGACCCACAACATGGTTCCAAACCTGAATTCCAACCACTGCAACCAGGGATCTCAGACATGCTGTAGGTACGGGGAGACTGTGAGTCCCAGAGATCTTCAATGAATAGTATGAAAGTAATCCTTTTGATCACCCTTAATCACAGAGTTCCTTCTTGTAGTTCTGTATTATTAAAAGCTTCTGTTAATGGGAGGTATTCTTATCACTAAGGCGTATCACACAGAAAGAATAAGATTGCTCTAAAAGTGACAATGAAAATTAAACTTAAGTAGTGCACAGCCAGGAACTTTGGGAATAGCAAGAATGAAAAACAAGAAATCTGAACACACTGTTCATGCACTGAGGAAATAAGCAACTCTTTCAGCTTAACAGCATCAGTACAACTGTACCAGCACCAGTCACAGTGCTTGCACATACGAGGTCTATGTATTTTAAAGTAAGTTACCCAAAAACTACTCAAAGCAGGTCACTCCACCTGCCTGAAATGAGCCCTGAGTGCTGCCTCGATCTCTGCTGGGCTCACACTTAAAATCCTTGATGCACCAGAAGCAAAATGTCACTGATGTTACCCACCACCACCTACCAGCCTGAGTGTGTTTTCAGAAAACAAACAAGGTTTCCCAAGAACAGTGATGGATCTCTGCTCAAAGTTCTCCTCCTGGGGAAGGGTGGGCAGGAGCATCGGTAGAGGCTGGATGCCTCCAAACGCAGCAGCAGAACAAAACCCACCAGTCCTATGGGCTACTGATTTTTTAGCTGTGGTGGAAAAAAGAGACTGTGGTCTACAGAGAATAGTTTGGCACTTAGCCCAGCTTTTTCTGTGGCAGCTGCAATCTTATGTAAATTCTGCTGGAGCGTCACATTTCAGGAACTTCCCCCCTTATCCCCCTCCCATTCACCCACCCTCATACTCACCAAACCCACAGCTGGGGGCGGGGAGCAGCCCAATACCCTAAAGCATGGGGACAAAAGGGTGCAGGGCTTTCCTGACATGACTTCTGTTGTGCAAACAATCATTGCATGACAGGGGAAGGTGTAACCTGAAGTCCGAAATATATTACAGAGTGCTTTCGATGAGTACAGCACTTGAAAGCTTCAGTTTGGCCCTGTTCACATGCAGCTCTCCAAATGCTATCTGGTCTTTCATTCTGTCCCTGGTGCTGGAATCTGCTTTATGTGAAGCTCATCTTTTGTGTGATCAATCTAAGACAAGAACTGATGTCCCACATCCTGCAGAGAACACTCTTGAGCTACTCCAAAGAAAATGAACCAAAGCATTTACTTAGTTTCGTTACCTTTTTGCCTGGAGTTTTTCACTCGGTGGCTGTGATCTCATCAGCACCCTTCCCTGCCTAACCAAAGGCAAGATACAGAAGGACAGAGTGCTGCACTCAGCAGTTTAACAAAGAAATAAGATGAAGCAGAAAGGCATGTCCCAGCCTGCACACCCTATTTTAGAGTTGCAGCAGACTGTAGCTATGTTACTATCGCTTCTTACCCTCCTATTATCTAAAACTTCAGCAATGCAACTCTGCAGTGCCTCTCTATGCCTTCACATCAGCGAACCATCTAAAACCATCTCATCTAAAACCAACAGAAGCTAAGTTTGTATTTATCTGTAAATATGGAATGGAAAAACAGACACACTGCCATTTATTCCTGCTTTTTTTTTTTCCCCTTCTTTTCCTCTTTAGAAGGCTGTTAAGCTTTGTTACCTTCACATTTCTGGAAGACAAACCAAACAAACTCACCCACCACTCATCGTAATGAATGGAGAGGAACCATCTGTTGGCACAGCTGAAGATGCTGCCTGAGTTTTAGGAGCCCTTTCAGCACTAAGCTTGAGATCCCATCCAGAGATGGGAGTGCAAAGCACCCTCCTTTTTCCTTCCAAGAGAAGGATTTCTACTACTTCTCTTTGTGCCTTGGCAGCTAACTGAGCACATTGCATGTGCTGAATTCCCACTCAATTCCTCCCTCCAAAGCATGGACAGTTCAGTTTCACAGCTACAAAGACTGTCACAGCTTGCTCCGAATGGGTCACAGAATTGCTTCTCCTCACCTCCTCTCTACAGAAAGGAAAGATTAAGGGATCAATTTCATTTGCCGAAGCGTAATTTCCAGCGCTACAACTTGTTTTATTTCATCACAGTGCGAAAAAAAAGATCCCTCTGGTGTAATATTCAAAACACGTGGTGGTTTTAAAGCCCGTTTACCATTTGTTTCTAGAAAAACACATTTTATCTCATGCTGGAAATCAGCAGGATGCTGTAAACCATCGCTTCAACCATAAGGGAATGGAGTTCAACAACTTCTACAACACATCAGCACGGTGATGGTTCAGCAGAGCATCTGAACTGCAGGACTGTTAGTGTGGGACCTGAAACTGTTATAAGCAAGGAGAATTTGGATTGCAGAGATGGACTGGATCTGCCCTATGCTCTACATTATTGACCAGACAACGAGCATCCCATAAACAAACCACTCACCTGTTTTGAAGGACAGTGCTCATTCTTCTCATCTGTCATCTTCCCACTCTTTGGTGGCCTTCGTGGTTGCTTGATGCTGGTTTTTATTGCAGGCCGGCACACATAATTCTCAAGGTTCTTAGGAGGCTTTTTCGTTCTCTTTGCTTGGAGACCAATCTTCAATTTCAAGTTGCCCTCTGAAAAGTTTGTTTCTTTCACTGAAAACTGTTGCTGTGCATCAACCAGAGCCTCCTTCTTCCCATTCTCCACACCGTTCCCCTCCCGATTCTTCTCACCCTCTTCCTCTTCCTTGGTGCAGCTTTCCAGCTCTACGTCTCCCTTTCCCACCAACGTGCCAATGTTTACCAGAGAGGGGCTTTTCCCAGAAAACCCTTCAGAATCAGAGCCCAAGCCTAACATAGCAGTATTCCGAGGGTCCATCACAGGCGGAGTCCAAGCCTTCGGGTAACTGTAGGGAAGATTTACGGCGATATGTTCCACAGAAGATCAGTTCTATTACTGGCAGCCGGCATCTTTTACTCTGCAAAAGGAAAAGGAAGATAGAGGTAAACTCCAGTTTGAGAGCAGAAGTGAATTGAGCAGTAGAAAAACAATGCTATGTCAGGAAGCTTTGAGATGGGCTGCAATGCCTGCTTGGAGCTGAGGACTTTACAGTGACTGGGAACAAGGGAGAACGTGGAAAATAAATAAGCACCTTCATTTGAACCTCCAGGAATGTGGGAAGAGAGCAGTCCACACTTCTGTCCATCACTGGGACACTGATGCGTGTATATTTAACCTACCCACCATGGGATAGCAAAGGGAACCACCATTTAATCCACCATGGGATAGCAAAGGGAACCACCATTTAATCCACCATGGGATAGCAAAGGGAACCACCATTTAATCCACCATGGGATAGCAAAGGGAACTTTCTCATCTTAGCTTCCCCAAGAAGTAAAGCAGAAGATGATGGGAACAACCTAATACAAGGGCTGCACCTCCAGCTATTCTCTCTCAATAAGAACATCCCCAAACAATCAGCAACGCTGTTATTGCTCAGGAGGCTGCAGGGAAGTAGGTGAAACCTCCAGCTTGCAACCAGATTAAAATCATTCTGTGGACCCATGGGGTGACACAGGGGACTCAAAGCAAATCAGTGCCAGGCAGAGGCCATGGGGCAACCTCGTGTCAATGGAAGAGGGATCCACAAGCTGACACACCAAGGAAAACTGGCCAGCACTTCATTAACCAGAACTCACGGATTAGCTGAGAATTAATTGCTTTCTAGAAGTGGTTCCTACAGGTTGTGATGCAATTTAAGTCCCAAATCTTTATCCATACAAACGTTTCCTTCTCCATTCAGGTAACGGCAGCCCAGAGCAGCCACAACCCTTCAGTCCCATTCCTACAAACACAATTAATGAATGAGCTTCAAATCTGAAACCGAGTTGAATGGAAGCAGCAGCGCCAGCACTGCTGCACCTGGCTGCATGTTCCCTTTGCACAGATGAGGAATAACACCCACACAGCAGCTTCAGGACCAATGTGAACCTTCAGAACCTGAGGTCCATCTCAATCCACCTTAAGGGGACCCAGCACCATCCCAGAGACCAAGTCCCCAAATCGATGGCTCTCATCAACACGTAGCCAGGTCATTTCATTTAGCCATTAATTCCACTCTGCACAGACAACAAAAAATGCTAATCCCGGACCTAATCATCATTTTGCCTTGATCACTGTAATCTTCTTCTCTCTGACTCTCCAATTATCCCACTCTAATTCATACAGAATGTGTCTGCCAATTTGATCGTTTTCATAACCATGGACTGATTGCATCTCATCCCTTTCAATCCCAATAATGGGCTTTTTTTCTTCCCCATCCCACCAAGTTCAGGCTTCCCCATCTCAGCACTTTGAACTGCTCCTATACCTCAATACCTTCTGTTTAACCAGTGTATGGTCCTTTTTTTGGCCTTTTTTCAGCTTTTTTCCTAAGTTATGCCATTTCCTATGGCACCCTTCACTCTCCACAACATCCACCCTTAGGACCTTCATGGCTCCTCCAGCAGCTCAATGCCTTATATCTTCTCATGGATGTAACATAATGGAGCAGCTGGATGGCAAAGCCACAACCCAGAGGCAGCTGGAGCAGCTTCCAATGAATCTACCCCAAAAACACCCCAAGATTTGGTGCTTTTAGGACAAAAGATGATCCCATATACCTGAAGGATGCCTTCCCTTCCCACGTGTGTCCCATTAGCACACAGACACTCATCAGCTCAGCTCAGAGGACTATGGACTCACAGAGCATCACTCTAAGATCCCCACTATGAATGAGCTTCGCTGCACCCACCTGCAGTGCCCAGTCAGACCAAGGGGACCTTAAAGCAATGGATCCCAACTGCTCATACCCACAGTTCAGCATCTTCCAGACCTGTCATAGGATCTTCAGTTCACATAGATTCTGCTACATCAGTGACTCTCCAGCACCAAATACAGATCACCATCCTCACCACCTCCCCATAGGGAAATGCATTGAACTTCCAGCCACTTACCCCATAGATCCTATAGATCTCAGCCCCCCTCCTCACCAAACAGAAGCACTTTCACACCTCTTCAGACAGGTGCTGCCTGGGACTAAAGGCTGAGCGGGATGATGGTCATCCTATTGATTCTCATTGCTGTGCTGGCTGCATCCAACTCAGCACAGACAGTCAACAGCCCATACAACACCACCAACCTCCTTAAAAGCAGCTGCTATGTAAGCACATGGGCTACGTCCACCTTTCCCCTATGACACTGCATTGCAGTTTCAATCCATAAAGCTGCCTCCAAGCATTTAAACCCCTCCTGTCACCCTCACGGATGCCTTGAAACTCTTTTCCTTTAGTCAATTACGACTTCATTTCTGTTTGCTGTTCATTATTGCTATGACACCGTGAGCTTTTCGGATGCCTGTTGACTGCCTGTAGTAACCAAACGTAACCGGAGGCCAAAAACTTGGATGATTTTGGTTTGGAAACCACGATCCACAAGATCCTCCCCACCCCCTCCAGCATCTCAGAGCTCACAGCAGCCACCAAAGCTTTCGTTTTCGAGTAAAAATGCTCCTTCAGAACTCAAGTAAGCAAACAGACGATGATTTTAGAGCCCATCTCCACCCATATGTTCAACCAGCTGCTGGAACTTCCCCATTCACACCAGGCAGCAGCATTGGGGACGGCCCCATGATCCTCACAGGTGACCACATACAGCACAGCTCCCCTTTACATCATTTTCCAATGCAGGTGCACTCAGAAGAGCAACCAAATGCATAGAGATACTTCATATGTATTTAAGTGTGTGGCCGTGAAGTCAAAGCAGACACATCCCTGCACTTCCAGCTCCCCACATCTCCCCATGCCATAAGGAACCTACTGCTGTGCTTCTTGTTCAGCTCCTGACAGCTCCCAAGGCAGGGAATACACGCCCTGAGGCCATCGGATGGAAACCCACATTTCAGGCTCTTTTTACTTCTCTACGGAGTAATTAATGGGGTGAAGGAACCACAAACCGAGGGCGAGAAACAGAAGTTACTGAGGCTGGAGATTCACATTATCATGGAGGGGTCAGAAGGGGAAATGAACTCATTCAACCCCCGGGCAAAGCGGGATCCCTACAGGAGAGGCACAAGTTACACGGTACAAAGTAAAGGACAGCACCACGTTTTGGCTTCTGAGCTGAGAAACGGGTAAAGCTGAGACCCACGAGGCTCAACATTCACATCCAAGCTCATAAACGGGCCTGAAAATGGAAGGGCATGGAATGGAAGGGCATTTTACACAGTATGATTTGTGGTGGGGGGGGATGGCAAACAACCATTGAGACCCACGAGGGGCTGAACCAACCCAAAAACACCCCAACGTGGAACAAAACACCCCCCACGTGAAACCAGCCCCATCTTCCACCCAGACCCCCACCCTAAGCAAAGGAAACTCGGACCCCCCCAAAGCAAAGGAAACTCGGACCCCCCCCTCCCAAAGCAAAGGAAACTCAGACCCCCCCAAAGCAAAGGAAACTCAGACCCCCCCAAAGCAAAGGAAACTCGGACCCCCAAGAAGCAAAGGAAACTCAGACCCACCCTAAGCAAAGGAAACTCGGACCCCCAAAAGCAAAGGAAACTCGGACCCCCCCCCAAAGCAAAGGAAACTCGGACCCCCCCCCAAAGCAAAGGAAACTCGGACCCCCCTCCCAAAGCAAAGGAAACTCGGACCCCCCCCCAAAGCAAAGGAAACTCGGACCCCCCCCAAAGCAAAGGAAACTCGGACCCCCCCCCAAAGCAAAGGAAACTCGGACCCCCCCCGAAGCAAAGGAAACTCAGACCCCCCCAAAGCAAAGGAAACTCGGACCCCCCCGAAGCAAAGGAAACTCGGACCCCCCCAAGAAGCAAAGGAAACTCGCCCCCCCCCCCCCTCCTAAACTCACCGGGGAACTTCCCGGTCCCCCCGGTGGAGCTGAACGCCGTTGGTTCCCTCGGGGCCTCCGCTCCGTATCGCTATGAACGCGGCTGTCAGCGCCCCGTGCATCGGGCGTTGCGGGGCCTCGGTGCAGGCCTCACCGCTGTCAGCGGGGGCAGCTCGCGTCCCGCCGCCCTCCTCTCGCTGTCAACGAACCTCCGCCCCTCCCGGCTGTCACGGAGCCCCCGCCCCGCCCGCACCCGGCCCCGCTCCGCCGACCGGAGGCTCCTCAACCCGGATCCCCCTCCCTTCTCCCCCGCTAGGCCGCACCGAGCCGCCCTCGAGCGTTCAACGGGAGCCGAAGGCGGCGGGACGCGATGCGCTGCGCTGCGGGGCGGAGCGGGGCGGCCCTCCCGGCGGCTCCCGGCCCCGCTCCCCTCCCCCCGGGCTCCGGGCCTTGAGGCGGTCCCCAGTCCCCGCCCGCCGCCCTCTCCCTCTCGCTCTCCCTCCCTCCCTCCCTCTCGCTTCTCACCGTGTCAGCGACAGCACGGCCGGGACCGAGGCCGGGCTCCTCTTTGCCGCATCCTCCCGGCCGCCCGCGACAACGGGGCCAGGGCGGGACCGGGACCGAGCGGCCGCCGCTTCGGCCCTGCTCCGAGCGAGGCGGCGAAACCAAAATGGCGGCGGCTCCTGCTCCACCGCGAGCGAGCGCCCGGAGCCACGCCCACCCCGCAACAAGCCACGCCCCCTCCGTAGGCCACGCCCCCCTCACGCGTGGCCACGCCCCATCTTGGCAGCCTGAGGGGGGGGGGGGACAACGTGAGAGGAGGCCGTAGCGCTCAGCTTGGGTCGAGCCGCGTTTGCGCTTGAGCTTTTTGTCCCTTGCCGGCAGCCGTAGCGCGGCGCTCGGCGCGCTCCTGTCACGGCGGCGCGGCGGTGAGTGCCGGGCTGAGGGGAGCGGGACGGGGCCTGTAGGCCGCAAAGCGGGCCGTGTAGGCCTCAAACCGGGGCCTACAGGCCGCAAACCGCCTCCGAGGCGCCGCCCGGCCCTGAGGGGGCTCCGTGCCCGCGGTCGGGCTGTGGGAGGACGGCGGTTCGGGTTGAAGGGGCGGCGGGGTGCGGGTGAGGCCTAATTGCGGCCTGGCCGCCTCCTGAAGGGCCCTTTGAAATGGACCGGGATGGGCTGTGAGGTGTCAGAGCCCTGTGGGCCCTGAGGTGAAATTCACTCCTTTCCATTGCACTAAATGGAGCCCACCCGTATCAGCTCTATTGCTGCTTTATGTGGTGTCAGGCTGGATTTAAACCCTATGGGAAGAAGGATTTTAGCCCTGGGGTAAAATAGATCGAAACCAATGGAAATAATTGACCCCCCCCTCCTGTCCCTGCAGGTAAAATGCTGAGGAGTGTGAAGGGATTCATCTGCCGCCCTCTGAAGGTAAGTGGTGGGACAACATGGGGCTGCTGCTCCTATTACAGCTGTTCTATGAGCCTGAATGAGGGGCTGCTGCCCCTCTTGCATCTGTCCTATGAGCCAGAATAAGGTGCTGCTTCCACTATTACAGCTGTCCTATGAACCACAATGAGGGGCTGCTGCTCCTATTACAGGTGTCCTATGAACCAGAATGAGGGGCTGCCTCCCCTATTACATCTGTCCTATGAGCCACAATGAGGGGCTGCTTTCCCTATTACAGCTGTTCTATGAGCCACAATGAGGGGCTGCTTTCCCTATTACATCTGTCCTATGAACCACAATGAGGTGCTGCCTCCCCTATTACAGCTGTCCTATGAGCCTGAATGAGGTGCTGCTTCCCCTATTACAGCTGTCCTATGAGCCTGAATGAGGGGCTGCTTTCCCTATTACAGGTGTCCTATGAACCACAATGAGGGGCTGCCTCCCCTATTACAGGTGTTCTATAAGCCAGAATAAGATGCTGCTTCCACTATTACATCTGTCCTATGAGCCTGAATGAGGGGCTGCTGCCCCTATTACAGCTGTTCTATGAGCCACAATGAGGGACTGCTTTCCCTATTACATCTGTCCTATGAACCACAATGAGGGGCTGCCTCCCCTATTACAGGTGTTCTATAAGCCAGAATAAGATGCTGCTTCCACTATTACATCTGTCCTGTGAGCCTGAATGAGGGGCTGCTGCCCCTATTACAGCTGTCCTATAAGCCAGAATAAGGTGCTGCTTCCACTATTACATCTGTCCTATGAGCCACAATGAGGTGCTGCCTCCTCTATTACAGCTGTCCTATGAGCCAGAATAAGGTGCTGCTTCCCCTGTTACATCTGTCCTATGAGCCTCAATGACCGTTTATAACCATAACAAGTGTGGTTCTTCCCATCTGGTGTGAGAATGCGGTGTCTCCCTGTATGGGAAGCGAGGCAGCTTGTTTGTGTTCCTCCCTTTCTGTTTCCGTTCCTTCCTTGGTATAAATGGGAGGCAGCAAATCTGTGCCTGGGTAAGAGGGCTTGAATGGGACGACTGTTGAAAGTGCATCCCATAATGCACAGAATGCAAGAATTCACCATATTTAATACCAGTGCTTCTTTAGAAGGTGGAGAATCTGTTTGTTCTGCACTGCTTTAAAAGGTAAAAGGAAAAAGCAAAGCCTGGGCTGCAGGTGGAAGGTGAGCTTCAGGTGGGTGCATAACATTGGCTCAGCAATGCAGCAGCACTCTGCTATCAGCAAAGCTTCTTTACATTATATACAGTGTAATGAATCCATATAGCAGCAAAACGACTTCCTAGAGGTAAAGAACTGCAGCTGTTTGGTTGCTTTCTCATTAGCACTTAGTGATTAGGAACCTGTCTAAGAGGAAAATCATCACTCTATGTTTCCAGAGGGCAGGTTCTGATATCACAGTGTTGCTCATGGTAGCCTGCATCATTTCAGGAGGACCCAGCTACGTAGCATCATGTAGGAACAGCTCCACCTTACGGCACATGACTTTATGATTAATCTCCCTGCACCACGTGATGCTTTGCTGCCATTTCAGGGATCCGAGTTAAACTACAGCCCTTCCACAGATGGAAACTCGCTGTCAAATCCTCTCTGTCTTGCTTGGATCGGCTGCGTTAGGAGATGACAGAGGGATGGGAGAGCTTCAGGTGCATGTTAGGATCCTGCAGAGCTGTGCAATGAGTCCCAGAGGAGCATGATTGTGTTCCATGCAAAGCCAAGGGGAGCTCCATCCACAGAGCTTAACAGCTGCTGGCTTTTATAGCACGGGGAGCCCGACTTCTGCTGCTCTGAGATTGTCCCTTGTACAAAAGTGATTTCATTAAGCATTATTCAAGGAAATTCTTGAGCTGCACCTAAAGGAAACCACAGGCAGAGCCTGAAGTTCACCCTTGGTTAGTTTTCAGCCCTGTGGCTCTTCAGACACCCCTAGAGCAGTAACAGAGAGTGAGCAGAGCTCACACAATGTGCTTTGCTGGAGGTTTGAGGGGGTGAGAGCGTGGGATGCTCAAAGACAAGGAGAAGGGCTGTTATTCTGGGCTGGGAGTGATGTGTTTTGGTGAACAGGTGGTAATGGTTGCACGCTGTGCTCACCTATTAAATGAGCATCTTCAGGCTGTGCATTAAGTCACCTCCAGGGGTTAAGTCTAGCCCAAATGAGCCATCCTAATTGATCCTTTGTACTTCAGGAGGAAAAGAACCCCCAAGGAAGAGGAGAAGGTGGTGTTAAAAAGGTGTTGAAGTGCTGATGGAAGACCCCATCCTGTGGTTAATGCGGGTTATGGGGTAAAACCTGACCCAGCGCTTCCTTCTGAGCCCTTGTGGTGCTCAATTGAGCCCCGGAGGAGGATGGGGATGACAGCAGAATTGCATCATGCAGTGTGGAATGGAAACAGCTGTTCCTGTCTCTGACCTTCAGTTTATGACCGCCCTCATCCAGACAGACCAGCAAAACACTCACTCTGTTTATAGCCACAGCCTGCAACTGTTCCAGTCCATAACATGGAGGGTGGCTTTCAGTTTTGCTTGCTTTGGTCACAGCCTCTGGCGTATACAAATGTTTTATTCATTGACAAATGCATCTCATTTCACTCATATTTTCTTCCACCATCACATAATGAAGCGCTTGTCCTTCTGCTCCTTGCTTTCTCACTGCGTTGGCCGGGCTTCATGGGCGTGCTTTAGCACTTTGCCTATGGAGAGAAGAACTAATCAGCTTAGCAGCCTTGTTTCAGTTTCTCAGTATTGTAATGAAAGAGCCTGTATGCAGGGACACAGCCAGCAGAAACCAGCGTGGGGAGTGTAATTAGAGCTATCAAATAGCGGGCAGCTCTGCACTAATCTCTCAGTGATTGAGGTGGTTATGGATTATGAGCTTGGATTATCATCAGCGTGGGCAGAAATGTTATAGGACTGCCCTGTAACAAGGTCTGGTACAGGTATGTATCCAAGAAGATAACTTGGTTAGGGACCAGCTTGGCTCTCTGAGTGAGTGAAGTGGATGGAAATGGTTTAGAATCAAGCATGGAAAAGTGCAGTGTGGTTTTTCATCTTGAGTTTCCATTCTAATGGCAGATTCCAAGTCTAATGGCAGGGACTTTACTCTGTGCTGGTGTCTGATCCTACTTGTCTCTCCTCAGTTGGACCATGGATACGCTCTCCACACGGCAGCCAAGGATTGCTTCAGTTCAGTTCTCAGCCAGGACGTCCAGACCCCAGCAGAAAAACCAAGAGCCATTTTCTACACCAACGAGAGCGACCCGGTGAGTCACTGCTGTGGCTGCTGCCAATGAGAGGTGCCCACAGTCCAACAGTGTGTGCGTGTGTGGAGCCAGAAATGCTTCCTGGGATGGAGCTGTTTTAGGCCACAGAAAGGAAAGCGGTGATTCCCCAACTCAGAGGAAAACGGGCTGTGATCAGTATAAAACCAGACCTGAGTTTAAAACCAGACAGGGCTGATCTGCTGCCTCAAAGCTCCTGGGAACAAGTATTGATTCCTTCTCCATAGTTGCGCAGATGAAATAGACGAATATATTGTACGGGCTCAGATGTGGCTTAGCTTGTCATCAGACACCATTAATTTCAACTCCAGGGTTATTCTTCCCTGACTAACCTCCCCAAATTGGCTGTGATGGGGGGGGGGGTAAAACAGCACACCCCAGATAACCTCAGTGCAGCGTGGCTCTCCAGCAGCACAATTCCAACCTGCTACTCTTCGTCTCAAGCACAAAACGAAGTGGGATAAATGAATGGAATAAGCCTTTGAGATGCTTTTCTGCTGCTTCTGTAATTGGAGTCTTTCAGTGCTGATTCCTTGGGGGTCTCTATGGAAACAGCAGCATGCAGATGATCTCACTCACGTGGTCCCGAGCGTCTCTATAGATCTCACAGAAGGGTCCAGATGGCACGAATTGTCTCTGCTGTCCTGTGCCTACAATCCACGTTGCTGGGCAACTGGCTTTGGCATTCTGACTTTCACGTGCCTGATGTTGGGTGACGACCAGCATCTCTTCATTCCTCCGATCAGTTCCTCGATGTGCAGCTCTGCAGACTGCGTGGGGAGCGGAGCGGAGCTGCTGGATCAGCAAACCTCATCGTTTCCAACTGGGCTCCTACGTGTGTGCAGTAAAAACCCCATTAAAAATGGATTAAGAAAGCCAGAGGAAAGCTAAATTTTTAATAAGGCTTTGCTTTTATACAGCTTTCTGTTAGCAGAACTCAAGAGTGACTCAACACGGTGATGAAGGTAGGGAGCGTTTTGCAGGTGTGGCAGCTGAGAGTGGAGGAATTTGCCTGAGGTTGTGCAGGAGATGAGTGACAAAACTGGGAGTAAAACTGATGCCTGGAGCAGCGCCACGCAGCAAACACAGCTGCTGGTAGCCTGTGTCAAACCATTCCTTATTCACAGATAGGTAACAGGGAAATCATCCACCCGTGGGCTTGAAGGAAGTACATTTGAGTCTAGCAGACCGCTCTGAGGGCGGTCACAGTGCTATTAAGGTGTAGCAGTGATCAGTGAAGGATTAGATGCTTCCATCAAGCATAGGGCGCAGTGCCTATGAAACACAGCAGCTTGTGCACAAGCTCAGGTAGCCTGGAGATTTCCTATGGCAGCAATAGCACAATTCCTGCCTGACTTTACTGCGCTGGTTCTTCTGCCTGTCAGTAAACAGGTGTTTGTTTTGACTGCAGAACAGAGTCAGACTTCAGAGTGTTACCCTTTACTCTTTGCTTCCCCAGGCCAAGCACAGCGAGCAGCACGAAGGCCGCTATTACAGCGTTCCTCTGGAGGAGCTGAAGGCTGTTCTTCCACATGGGCTGCCCTATCGTTTCCAGCAGCAGGTACTTCTGCATTAAGGCACGTTTGCGTGAGTGCTTTAGAGATGCTCGTACCGAGCAGCAGCAAAGATATAACGATGGACTGAGGGTGCCATCCAGGAAAGGCCTTGGTTGGTGTCAATCAGAGACGGGCTCGCATTAGAAGAGCTGTGATGTGCTGACTCGTGGCTCCTCATTTTTGTCCTATTCTCAGATTAAGACCTTCAAGGAAGCCTGTGTCATGGTGCGAAAACCTGCTCTGGAACTTTTCACATACCTGAAAAGCACCAACTTTGCCCACCCCGTCGTCAGATACGTGATTTGTATCTTTTATCACTCAACTCGGTGGTGGAACACCAGTTAAATGCAAGCAGGTGAATGCAAGCACGTCAGGGCAGTGTTTTGCTGTATGCTGAGCACTGTGGTTTGTCCTTCAGGAGCTGCCCCATCTGTTGTTATTAAATCCACCCTGACAGGTTCCTAAAGCTGACAGCCCTCACTGTAAACCATGTTGGGTTTAGTTCCACCAAGGATTATATTGACCCAACTGAGGGAATGGGAATCACAGCTCTGAAGTACTGAGGTGGTGGGGGGGATGCAAGGAGGAGGAATTCACTGCCTTGCTTTGCTGCTGGATGGATGGAGCACCATCCTTGCTTTTCCCACCTTCGTGCTTCCTTTATTATTGCCAAGTGATTAAGAGCTGCGTGACGCCACAAAGCATTTTGTTGGAGACTTTCCTTGACAGGCAGCGTTGGAGATGGTGAAAGAGGAACTGGGAAAACCATGACGCTGTGCCACGTGGTTCACTTCTGCTCACGGCAGGGCTGGCTGGTGCTGCACATCCCGGATGGTAAGGCCGTGTCAGGTACACACACCTGGCACTGATAGGGAAGATTCTACCTCAAGACAGAGCTGTAGGACACTAAAAATGACGGCTCTGCATCACCTTTATCCTCACAGGAGGGCTTTGTCCATTAATGCTGGCAGGCTCCTCTCATAAATGCAGCAGGAGGAGGAGAAATGATGCACCCACATTGTATATTTTGGCTAAAAACAACTGCTTTCCTTTGCTCGCAGCTCATCTTTGGGTGAAGAACTGCAAGGAGCTCATGCAGTCCTCTTATAACAAGGAGAGGCTCGATCAACCTCTACAGGCGTCCTTCTGGCTCCGGAACTTCAGAACCACAAATGAGCGCTTCCTAAAGGAGGTTTGTAGGGGCTGCCAGGTTCTGGGTCACCTCTCTGGGACCACTCTGGGCTGCCTTTGTAATTACTGCGTTGATTTAATTGCCGTTGTCCTCTTATACAGATAAAAACACAACAAAAATATGTGTGGGGCAAACGAGACAGCACAGAGCAGGGCAGGCCGCTGGGAGAGGTGGTGGAGCAGGTAAGGAGCTGCCTCGCTTTGTCTCAGCTTCTATATCATAGTTGCTTTTGTAGGTGCTTCAGAAGGCTGTTAAACCTTCCCAACCCCTTTGGAAGGGCAGACAGTGCCCCAGCAATATGCATGAAGAAGGATTTGTTCCTTTTCCTCCTCTAAGGGCTTAACTCGAGTGAAGAACGCCAGCGATGTGGTTGGGGTGGTGCTGAAAGAGATCAAGCAGCAGAGCTGCCTGGGTTCATTTCGAGTCCTGGTGGCAGTGGATGGAGTCAATGCACTCTGGGGAAGGACGACGTTAAAGAAAGAAGACAAAAGCCCTGTAAGAAGAGAGTGTGTGTGTGTGTGTGTGTGTGTGCTGTGGGGGGGGACTCATTGTTTTAATTGAGAAATAACCCTGCTGTGAAGTCATACATAAACTCATGTTTGGCTCTACCAGCTCGGAGGGATGTGCAAAATACAGCCTGGGCTTCAGGCAGTTTAACTGAAGGAAGTTGTCTCAGTAAGGAAAAGATTGAGATACAGCGTGATGGCAGGGAGGGTTTGGGGGCTTCTCTGTGATGTTACTGGGGCTGAATAGGGTTAAGAGCAAAGAAGAAACGCACCTGAATGATGCACAGAAATGATGATTCCGAAGTGATTTAAAGCTGGGGGTAATGAATGGATTCTTCAGGTAGAAACCACTGACATAAAGCAGTTGTACCATCCCCTCTTATCAGGTTTCTCCAGAGGAGCTGACGTTGGTTCACAACCTGAGGAAGATGATGATGAATAACTGGGTGAGTTCTGGTCCTTCAGCTCTCAATTAAAGCTCCTGCTGAGGTGTGAAGCTGGTCCTTCAGTGAAGGAGAGCACAGTGAACTGCTCGGGGTCAGCGTCTGGCTGATGTATGGCAGCAGATGCACGTGTAGGAATGTAACAGCAGCTCACATACACAGCGATGCCTTCCTTGCATAGTTTATAACTCACTTCTTTAGATCACAGCATTTACCAACTGCTAACGATGCTGCAGTTTATGATTCGATTGAATGAAGGAGAACTTTGTGCTGTAGGGGATCAATCCCATATAGATACCATGGATCCACAAGGCAGCGTTTTGAAACTGAAGCACCTCTGAGCTGCTGCCTGGAAGTCAGGCTCATTTCACTCTGCCCCTCTGTTTCAGAGCAATGGTGCCGTTGTGACAACACTCAGCCAGACCGGTTCCCTCTTCAAGCCCAGCTCTGCCCATCTGCCCCATGAACTGCTGGGAAAGGTGAGCAGTCACAGCTTCTCCTTGATGCTGTGAGCAGTTCCAGCTTCTCCTTGATGCTGTGAGCAGTCACAGCTTCTCCTTGATGCTGTGAGCAGTTACAGCCTCTCCTTGTTGCTGTGAGCAGTTCCAGCTTCTCCTTGATGCTGTGAGCAGTTACAGCCTCTCCTTGATGCTGGACTTGGTTTGGAGCTGCACTCAGCCCCAAGGCTGCAGTCTCTGCTCTCCTCTTTTGTGTTGCTCCATCTCACTTCGTTCCCTTTGGACTTGCAGGAGGGTTTCGATGCTCTGGATCCCTTTGTCCCCATCCTCGTTCCCAATTACACAGAGCTCGAGTTTGAGAGCTGTTACCGTTACTACCTGCACTGCCGATGGCTGCAGCACGAGAAGGGTGAGTCCCTGCCGGGCTGGGGGCTGTAATCCTTGTTCTCCTCCTGCTCCTTCTCAACCCTTCTCTGTTCCTTCTCAACCCGTTCTTCTCTTTCAGCCCGCACGGAGGACGGCAAAGAGGAGCTGCGCTTCCTGAGCGGCAGCAACCCATGGCAGCTGGAGCGGCTGGTGGCGCCGCTGTAGGGAATAAAAGCTCCTTTTATTATAAAATCATATTATTATAAAAGCTCCTGGCAATAACACACGTGTGTCATTGGGGGGGGCGGGGTCTCGGGGAGGGGGTGGAGCCCCATAGAGGGGGGGAAGGGTCTCGGGGAGGGGGTGGAGCCCCATAGAGGGGGGGGAAGGGTCTGGGGGAGGGGGTGGAGCCCCATAGAGGGGGGGAAGGGTCTCGGGGACGGGGTGGAGCCCTATAGAGGGGGGGGAAGGGTCTCGGGGAGGGGGTGGAGCCCCATAGAGGGGGGGGGAAGGGTCTCGGGGAGGGGTGGAGCCCCATAGAGGGGGGGAAGGGTCTCGGGGAGGGGGTGGAGCCCCATAGAGGGGGGGGAGGGTCTCGGGGAGGGGGTGGAGCCCCATAGAGGGGGGGGGAAGGGTCTCGGGGAGGGGTGGAGCCCCATAGAGGGGGGGGAGGGTCTCGGGGAGGGGGTGGAGCCCCATAGAGGGGGGGGAGGGTCTCGGGGAGGGGGTGGAGCCCCATAGAGGGGGGGGGGGAAGGGTCTCGGGGAGAGGGTGGAGCCCCATAGAGGAGGGGGAAGGGTCTCGGGGAGGGGAGGGGCGATTCCGTCACGCGTTTTCCGGTCACGCCGCCAATGAGCGGAACGCGGAGCGATGGCGGGGGAGGCGGTGACGCTGCAGCTCGGGCACTACGCGGGTTGTGTGGGCGCCCACTGGTGGGGGCTGCAGGTCGGGCCCAGCGGATGGGGCTGGGGGGGGTCGTGGGAGCTCCGTTCTTATCTCTTACCTCTCCCCCCCCCCCTTACCCCATAGCGCTGCCCCCCGCCGGACACCGAGCTGAACCATGCGGTGCTGCTGCGCTCCGGGCGGTCGGGCTGCACGCCGCGTCTCATCGCGTTGGAGCTCAAAGGTACCGGGGGGGTCGGCGGACCCTCCCCATCCGGTGACCCCCCCCCCACACCCGGTGACCGCCGTGTCTCACTACTGCAGGCGGTGTGGGCTCACTGCGGAGCGGCGGGGCCGGCCCGGAGCCGCTGTCGGCCTGGTGAGTATCGGGGTTGGAGTTGGGGGGCTGTACGGGGGGCTCCGCTGTCAGCTGCAGCCGCTGCTCGTTGTTTGCAGGCGGGGGGATGTGGACAACTACGCGGAACCGGTAACGGGAACAGCACGGCAGGAGGTGAGAGAATGGAGGGCGGAGGGAGCGTCCATCCATCCTCATCCATCCATCCATAACAGCCCCTGCTGGGCTCTTTCTTTAGGGAGATGCTCCAGGTGATACAGGCAGCAGCTCCGGTGCTTCTGTTCAAGGTGTGTGTGCCTCTATTTCATGCTTTGCACCGTCTCTGTGGCTTCAATTCACCTGCTGAAGATGGAACTCTGTGCCCTTCTTCCATCTCCTCGCATGGAGGAGGGAGAGAAGAAGCTCTTCTTTCTCTTCCACTCTCAGTATCCCCTTGAATGGAGAAGTCCTTCTTGGTGATTCCTTCTCTCTCCAGCCCCAGGCAGCAGCACTCGGCTCTGGTCTGATTATCTCAGTGTTCAGCTGCACCCCAGGAGCGTTTATATCCTCCAACAATACAACCACGATGGGTACGTGTACAGCCAGATCCATCATCCAGAGCAGGATCTTCACTTTGCCTTCATGTGAATATACAAAAAGGAGCAGAATAAGAGCTCATCCTGCTTTTATTTTTGTGTATATAGGGATGCTGGTCGTCTAGAAGCCTTTGGGCAAGGAGAAAAGCTCCTGCAAGATGCTGCCTGCGTGGAGGAGGTGGAAGATCGCCTGCATTTCTATGCTGAGGAGTGCGATTACCTGCAGGTGTGACAGCACAGTCCAGCCTCCCTGCTTCATTTTCCTTTGCTTTAACAATTAGCAGCAGTTCACAGCCCAGCCCTCGCTTTGCACAGGGATTTCAGGTGCTCTGTGACCTCCACGATGGATTCTCTGGAGTTGGTGCCAAAGTGACGGAGCTGCTGCACGATGAGTATTCAAGAAAAGGAATCCTGACCTGGGGCTTGACTCCGGTCACTCATAATAAAGGAGTAAGTAAAAGGGGGAAAAAAACCCACAATAAACAGGTGAAGCTACTCTGTGCAATCGAATTACATTCATTCTTTGTGTCCTTTCTCCCCCCAGGATCCTCAGAAGAACTTCTACAGGGTGCTGAACACGGCCCTCGGCATCGTGCACCTCTCTGCTCACAGCTCCCTGTTCTGCCCCCTGTCACTCAGCAGCAGTTTAGGAATCAAACCTCAACCTCCCATTGCGTTCCCCTACATAAACTACGACGTACGTCCCGTGCTACATCTCACCTAAGAGCAGCAGAAATAGCATTAACGTTATATAACGTTATAAGCATGTTTCAGGGATGTATTTGACAGGGGTTTGCTCAGCTTTTCCCCCTTGTTAGCAGAGCCTGATCTGCTGACTTATCGCTCCTGTATTTTCTATCCAAGTTCATTGATTTTTATACACGTTACTTAAGGAACAGAAGAACTGACCTCATTCTTTAACTCTTCCATTTACCCTTTCTGCAGGCATCTCTCAACTACCACAGCAGTGCAGTTCTGGCAGCAGCACTCGATACCCTCACGGTTCCATATCGCCTCTGTTCCTCTCGAGGCTCCATGATGCACCTTGCTGAGATGCTCAATTTCTCTGGGAGAAAAGTAAGGGCTGTGAGCACAGCAACCTCAGCCTCCTTCATCTCTACAGGACCTACAGATGGGGAGCGTGATGCAGAGCCTGAGTTATCACCTCTTTCCACTCAGGTTGTGGCTGCGTGGGCTGCAGTTCCCTTCCCCGCTGTGCGTGGCCACTCGCTCCCAGATGTTTTATGTGCACACCAGCAAGACGTGCCCTGGAAGCTTCTGTCCTCGTGTAGGGAGCAAAAGGTCAGCCGCTGTTTTGCTCAGTCTGTTGTGCTAAGAGGAGTTTGCAAAGAAAGCCCCGCCAGGTAACGACTATTTGAACTACGCCTTCCATCAGCAGTATGGCGCTTCTGTCAGAGATAATCTCTTATAGCTATCAGGAGATTCAGTTGGATTCAGGGCCCAGTGATCCCATTTGCTATCAGCTGCATAGCAGAGCAGTTAAACAGCAGCTGAATCACCAATATCTTCATTTAAGTCCTTCTGAAAACCATGAATTTGTTCCCATTCAGCTGCCCAGGACAGCAGCCGCCTTCTCCATTCCATGCCTGTGAGACATCTGAGCAGGTGCTGCAGTGTTATTTACACACTGTGTTTCCTGGGGCGTTCAGGTTGGTAAGAGGTTCCTTAGGGAACACTGCATGGGGATGGAACACACTGCATGGGGATGGAACACACTGCATGGGGACGGAACACACTGCATGGGGAGGGAACACACTGCATGGGGAGGGAACACACTGCATGGGGAGGGAACACACTGCATGGGGAGGGAACACACTGCATGGGGAGGGAACACACTGCATGGGGAGGGAACACACTGCATGGGGAGGGAACACACTGCATGGGGAGGGAACACACTGCATGGGGAGGGAACACACTGCATGGGGAGGGAACACACTGCATGGGGAGGGAACACACTGCATGGGGAGGGAACACACTGCATGGGGAGGGAACACACTGCATGGGGAGGGAACACACTGCATGGGGAGGGAACACACTGCATGGGGAGGGAACACACTGCATGGGGAGGGAACACACTGCATGGGGAGGGAACACACTGCATGGGGAGGGAACACACTGCATGGGGAGGGAACACACTGCATGGGGAGGGAACACACTGCATGGGGAGGGAACACACTGCATGGGGAGGGAACACACTGCATGGGGAGGGAACACACTGCATGGGGAGGGAACACACTGCATGGGGAGGGAACACACTGCATGGGGAGGGAACACACTGCATGGGGAGGGAACACACTGCATGGGGAGGGAACACACTGCATGGGGAGGGAACACACTGCATGGGGAGGGAACACACTGCATGGGGAGGGAACACACTGCATGGGGAGGGAACACACTGCATGGGGAGGGAACACACTGCATGGGGAGGGAACACACTGCATGGGGAGGGAACACACTGCATGGGGAGGGAACACACTGCATGGGGAGGGAACACACTGCATGGGGAGGGAACACACTGCATGGGGAGGGAACACACTGCATGGGGAGGGAACACACTGCATGGGGAGGGAACACACTGCATGGGGAGGGAACACACTGCATGGGGAGGGAACACACTGCATGGGGAGGGAACACACTGCATGGGGAGGGAACACACTGCATGGGGAGGGAACACACTGCATGGGGAGGGAACACACTGCATGGGGAGGGAACACACTGCATGGGGAGGGAACACACTGCATGGGGAGGGAACACACTGCATGGGGAGGGAACACACTGCATGGGGAGGGAACACACTGCATGGGGAGGGAACACACTGCATGGGGAGGGAACACACTGCATGGGGAGGGAACACACTGCATGGGGAGGGAACACACTGCATGGGGAGGGAACACACTGCATGGGGAGGGAACACACTGCATGGGGAGGGAACACACTGCATGGGGAGGGAACACACTGCATGGGGAGGGAACACACTGCATGGGGAGGGAACACACTGCATGGGGAGGGAACACACTGCATGGGGAGGGAACACACTGCATGGGAGTGGAACACACTGCATGGGAGTGGAACACACTGCATGGGAGTGGAACACACTGCATGGGAGTGGAACACACTGCATGGGAGTGGAACACACTGCATGGGGATGGAACACACTACATGGGAATGGAACACACTACATGGGAATGGAACACACTACATGGGAATGGAACACACTACATGGGAATGGAACACACTACATGGGAATGGAACACACTACATGGGAATGGAACACACTACATGGGAATGGAACACACTACATGGGAATGGAACACACTACATGGGAATGGAACACACTACATGGGAATGGAACACAGAGTTTGGGGTAATTCCATTCAACTTCTTCCTCCTGGCAGTGCATCCCATGTTCTTAAGGAGCCCTGCGTTACTCTACCTCCATATCCCTGCTTTTTTTCTCCTCTTCTGAGCAAACAAGGCTTCCTCCCAGATGATCTTTCCAATTACTCTATAGCAGGTAACGTGGAAAGGACTAACAAAGGTAAAAGATCCCTGAACTTGTAGGGCAGAGAATGAACAGCGAGCTCTGAGTGCCAGTCAAACACTCGCTGAATCTGCTCGCACTGTGGAGCAGAACTGATAAACCCAAAGTTTGGATTACTGTGTTTAAACATAGATGTTTTCTCTCCTGTTTTCCAGCTGTTGAAAGCATCCCTGTGCTGACATCGCTGCAGTCCTCGCCAGCTCTGCGCACGCTCCTGAGTGATCTCTGCAAGGACCTACAAAAGTTGGGCACCCGGCGCTGCGCCAGCTTCTTTGCTGCAGGAGTTGAAGAGGATGATTTCCACGAGGCCTTCCAGGAGCTGAAAACTCTGTCACAGTGCTACCAAATGGGTTTTGAAGCTGGTGACTCTGAGGATGAAAGCGACTCGGACTGATGGAGTTTTATTATAGGGGGGGTTCTTAAATAGTGCTTTCAAAATAAAGGGAACAGTTCTGAAAATGGCCCAACTGCGACTTCCTTTTTATTTTAGACTATTAAAAGGCTGGTTTGAGTTACTTGTGTTCTCAAGGAGGAAAGGTGCTTTGCTTCACTTCGCACCCAACTCAGGCAGCTTTAGAGTAAGACCACACAATAAATACCATCTGAATTCTCCTAACTTTCCCATATACAATCAACACAAGGGAAACAAATGTACAAAAAAAACCTCTTGTGTTCCACGTGAAAACAGACATCTTATGATACAATATTTACACACAAAAGGTAGAATGGCCCAAATCTTTACCGCGGATAGAACCATCACTTCTATCGTCCTGCTTCTGAAACGCCTCAAACTGATTCTAAAGGAGGATATTCCTCTTTGTTCCCTTAGTTCAGTGCAGATGGAAAAGTGCTGCTTGGCAGAAATTTAAGTGATCCAAAAAACCAAACAAGAAAGGTGCCACCAAATACCTGCAGAAGCATTTTTCCTCTCCCTGCCCAGCAGCAAACAGCTCTCCTGCTGCAGTCAGCAGCATTTCCAACCAGGATAAGCCTCAGTCGTCAGGTTCGTCCTCAGAAAGCAGAAGGTCTTTGTCTGACAGCTGGTCTGCATTGCTGGTGCTTGTTGCGTCCTCCTCATCTTCTGAGCTCCCATCACAGGATGTGTGGAACAGCTTCATCAGTTCCCTGAACCGGTGGGATACCTGAGGGAGAAGGGAAAGCCAAGGTGAGCAGGGGCCTGAAAGGTGATAGGAAAAAGGAGTTTCAAGTAGGAATATCATGTTATGAAGGTCAGGTTTCATTTGTATATTTTGAAGTATAAAAATATGATGAGATTTTACACCAGGCTCATTCCTAAAGGGAAATTAAAATGAGAGCACAGGGGGCTGCACTGTTGTGGATTCTTTGATGCAGCATCACATTGAAAATTCAGTTTGGGCTGCGTGTACAACAGCAGCTCCACAGCCCTCCTTCCTTCCCAACCCCTTTCCCTGTTCAAACACAAACATTTCCACACCACCCTTACCTCAGCAGCTGTCTTGTTCCCCAGTTTCTGTGAGATGGCCTGGAAGGTTTCCACGTGGGCTCCTTTCTCCTGGCAGGTGGTGAGGATGACTCTGTCTGCCTCCCTGTGAAGCAGCAGGATGGTTATCAGAGCAGCCAAAGCCATGAGCTAAAAGTGCCGCTGCCACCACAAACCTAAGAGCTCCATCCCTGAGTGAAGACCAAACTTCCCAACCTCAACACAGTGCAGCAGACCCAGTTTCTTCACTGCTACCACCACTGCCAGTCAGAGGAAACCTCTCTGTGTAGAACTTGTTACCCTGTTTTTAATCTTTTTGTAGGGAAAAAAGGTTTTTTCCCCCTCTCCCCAGCTTGGAGTACTGCAGCAATTACACTGCCACAAGCAGAGGCAGTGTTCCTGATAGGAGCAAGGCAGCAGCTATGGTAGATTGTGGTTAGAGGCAAGAATATTCAAAAGGGGGAGGGAAGGGAGCAGAAGACATTAGAAAATGGGAAAAGAAGATGAAAATAAAGAACTCTCTCAAAACAGCAAAGCCAAACACTGAGCACACAGAGGGTGTAAGGTGCAGTTTAAGCTGACGTACCTGGTCCAGAGAACAACCTTCTCCCCAGTAGAGCTGACTTTGCTGTTCTTGGCACACACCGTGGCTTCTGTGACTCGCTGCTGTTGCTGCTCCTCTTCCTTCTGCCCCAGGGAGGCAGTGCACGCTTTGTACTCTAGCTCCTCAGAATGCTGATGCACCTGGAAGCAGTTGTTTGCATTTGACTTTAACCTGTTCTCAGGAATACTTCCAGTGCAGCCCATATTATCTGCTTCCAAAGCACAATTACTTGGGGGCGGTGAGCAGCAGCTCTTACCCAGTGCTGGTTTTCTAGCTGGTGTTATCCAACTCTGCTTTGCTTCAGATTTTCCTTCCAGAGGCAAAGGTGGTCCCTCAAATTCTCTCGTGCTTAATTTTGAAGCATGACCAAACTTATTTGATGAATCTGAGGGAAGCCCTTCAGTCTGACGCAAACTGGTTCTGGAGGAGCTGGGTGGCACTGAGCCTTTCACTGCAGCAGAGGATGATGAGTGCAGATCCCTGCTCAGCCCAAGGGAAGCATCCACATCTTCTTGATGCTGCTGCTTTAGTCCTTCACTGCCACTCCCTGTGCTGCAAGGGCTGCCTTTGGTTTCTTGAGGTAGTTTTGGGGCAGCTTTCTGCAAGCGTGTCCATCCAGGTGCAGCAATGAAAGACTGACTGTCCTTGGCAGCACTCAGACCTCCTTCCTGGACCCGGCGTTCAGGCAATGCAGCTTTGTCAGGAGATGTGTGTCTGCTGCAAACTGCTCTTCCTTCTGGCTGAGATCCTGGTGAGAAACCCAAACAACCTGAGCTCAGTTCCTGTATGAAAAAGCTTCTGGAAGTTTTGAGTGCCTGCTTTAAAGAGGTTTTTGGATTCTAGAGGATAAGGGAATAAATGAGGAGCAGTCTGGGAGCAGTTTGTAATGCAGGAGCACTTCCAAGAAAGCACTCTGCAGCCCAATTCCTTCATGACTGTGAGATGTGATGGGGAAATGAGCACATGGAAAACCTTAAGTGCACCACCCAGAACAAAGCTCTCATGTGAGAGAGGTGTTGATGCTTTCAGTGCCCTATTCACATACATTAAATTTAAACCACCGTTATTTAAGCTTTACTTTGTCACCCAGAGATCCCTTTCAGTTTGTTTATCCTGCAACAATTGTGTTTTCCCCTTCTCTGTGCTGCACTGAAGGAGAAAGGAGTAGCATTATTTAAAGGGGGATTAGGGAGACTGATCTTGAATTACTGTGCTACAATCAAAACTAGGGGGAAAAAAAGCAGCATCATGGAGTGGTGGTGCTGGGAATAGAGTTAATAAGTTGGCAACAATCTTAAATGTATCAATAAATATAAAAAGGGGATGACATTTCCAGTCAGGAAAGCTTTTCTTGAAGTGAATGCTTTGAATACACCACATTTAAAGTATCTCAATCATCTCCATTAGGGGAAGTTCCATGCTTCTTTTCATCTATGGAAAAAGATTCGGAGATAAATGCTAATAACCCTCTGTATACAGGATGTTCACCCACCTGCAGGCAGAGGGTCCCCTTTCTTTGACACGGTTCTTGTTCTGCTCTGGACATCCTCTCCCTCATCTCTGTGTTCCAAGTTTTCTTCTGCAGGTTCCTTTGACGTTCCAGAATCCTTCCCTTCAGGTTGAGGACTCGATTCTTGCTGAACAAGGCTGGCACTCAGCTCCTGAGAATCTTTGTTCTTATAAAATTTATTTTCACACACCTGCAAACGAGCAAATAGGCATCTAAATACAGATGTAGCAGATCCAACTAAACCCAACATCAGTCTTTGCTCCCAAAGCATTACTTGATCCTAACTAGGGCTTCAGTTTGGCAGCATGTTTGCATCTAGGAAGATGAATATTTTCCATTATGAATAGGCACACAGTAGCTGCAGAAGCATCTTTCAGAAACACACACAAAAAAGCTTATTTTATCTCAAAGAAACACCAAAACTGACAAAATTTAGTACAGCAAAGTAGGGCAATTGAAAATGAGCAGGAGATAAACCAGAGAAGGCCAGACAAAGCACACTGAAGAGGAAGGCAGGATCGGTTCTTTGCTCTCTTCCCCAACACATGATACTTCACGCAGTAGACCTGAGTCTGAAAAGCTCATCACAACAGTGATGCTCTTGGCAGAATTATCCCCTCCACCCACCACACTAAAAGCTTCACCTCACCTTACTGCTACAATGGCTGCAGCTCCTCCTTTTGCTTTTCTTCAGCTTGAGTTCACCGCTCCCTTCATGGCAGGAACACGAGCATTCCTTCATCCCATCTCCCCACTCAGCCTCCTGCAAACAGACAGGCTGCAGCTGATCAATGTGCACTGTATACACAGACACATCTATCCTCATGGGAAAGAATTTGCCTGGAGTCCAAATACAAGGACTAATGAGATGCCCCCAGGCCCACCTTATCATTGTTCTGGCCTCCAATTTCTTTACGCTTCTTATTTTTGGGGGCTGCATGAATTTTAGGTGGTTCATCCTCTTCTTCTACATCCGGCAAAGACACCTCTTCAAAGCCATCAAACTAAAAGAAAACAAAAGAAGAACTGCTCTATCACCAAAGCTCTCCAGAAAACCAAACTTCATTTTCCCTGTGAATTTCTAAATACTGAGATCAGTTCCAGTGCTCCACCAGCCCAGTTGTGTTAGAAGAGACAAATGCTGTATAAAGATTTTAAAGGTTTGCTCCTGTCCAACAACTTTCCCACCCTGCTGCTGCCTCTGTTGCTCTAGAAACGCAGCCATGAATGGAGTCTTTCAGGTTCAAACATTTTTATATGTTCTTATATTTCCTGGTTCTATGAAAACATCACTGTACCTCATATTCCTTCTCTTCTGTCCAGTTGATTTCCTCAAAATCCCCCATGCGACTGGCTGAGGGCCGTAAGTGGTCAAAGAACACAGAGAACTCATCCTGCAAGTGGTCGTGTCCTTTCAGCAGTTGCCACATTTGGGTCTTCAGCTAAAAAGAGAGAAATCCAGAGAAAAATAAGCATTTCATTCCACATCATCACACTCTTTAAGAAGGATTTCTCAGGGCAAGCAGAATATCAAGGCTTATTACAACTCCATTGTATTAGCTCAAGAGTATTTTGAGATAATTCCATACACAGCTATCAAATTAGCAAAGAAATACCACTACAACATGCTGCACATGGGAACTGAGAAGCAGGATATCTCATTGCTTCTCAGGGATTTAGAGGAAGGAGAAACCTGAATGCTTCCTCACCTCTGCAATCTCCTGGGGGAGGCAGTCCACAGAACTCTGCAGAACTTTGATGATCTTTTGATGGTGGGCAGGATTTTCAGCAAAGCAGATTTCCAGCTGCCTGAGGAACTTGCGGCTCTTCTCAAACGCTTGCTGCTCTTCAAACTGATTGAAAGAAAGAACAATCACCCCCCTCATGAAAAACAAACCTCAGAAGGAATTTAACAGGCGAAACTTCTGTCTCACAGGTGGGAAAAGCGGAAGGCTGACAAGGAAACCATTCCACTTGCTGTATCTGCCCATGTCTCTCTATGGTCAGGTTCTGGGACTCCAGAGGGAAAGGTTGATTGATTCTCCACGGTCACACCCAGGATAAGTCTCATAACAGACACCAGACTTTTCAATTCCAACTTAATTAAGCAGAAGGTAAGCAAATGATTTACCACCTGTCTTTCCTTGCCCTGGGGAAAATTCCTCATTCTTTCACTCCCATCGGCATTCATGCTGTCTGCTTCATTCACACACACTACCTACCAGCCCACACTCCAAAGCTTGTTCTGGCAAAAGAAAGGCAGCAAAATCTGTGAGCAACTGTGGCCAGTCATGTAACAGTTTCTGTAAGGTGAAATATAGATCCACAGCTGTTTGCTTGTCCATGCTGATCTCAAACTCGTAGATAACACGGAGGAAGTCTTCATACTTCCCAGGAATGTGCTGTAGTGCTTCACGCACCTGCAAAAAGAACAGCAGATCTTTATAGGATTGTGTGACACCCAGGAAGGAAAAAGTAAACATAGGAGTCTCTGATCTCTTGCTACTCAGTATTCTTGCAGTGCTCCCAGTTTCTCTGGGATAACAAAAATCTCTTCCTTTAAAGATAAAAGCAGACTGCTCACAAGGAACAAGGGATCCAAACCCAAAACCATGTAATTCTGAATTTAAAACTGACCCAGTGCTGTGGGTTGACCCCAGACAACAGCTGAGCATCCCCACAGACACCAAGCAGGGCAGGGGAGAGAATACGAAGAGCAAGAAGAAGAAAACTTATGGGCCAAGACAAAGGATTTAGTAAGTAAAGGAGCACCACGTGGGGTGCTGTGAAGGATGGCAGCTCCATCCAGGCCAGAAGCAACACCCACAGTTAGAAATGGCCATTACGCTGCTCAGAAATTAACTGCGTTTGAGGATTCAAAGTGTCTGTGATTCCTGTCTGGGGTTACAACTGTTCTGCCTTACCCTGGTCAGATATGCTTGTGCAAATGCCAGATCCTTCTGCTCCCTCAGGGGGTCCCTCTCCAGGATGTTTTCATCATACAAGAGGAGCAGCTTTGATGTGTCTTTACTTGCACGTGCCCGGCCCCTCTTATTTCTGGCTCTGTGAGAGCTCCTGCTTTTCCCAGGGGCTTTCATGTTCTCTCCTGTGAAGAAAAACATCGTAAGTCATACACCCATTTTTCATACGTTCTCTTGGCTGGCAGACAACTATTCCTCTATACTAACACGGCAATGCAGAAGCAGCTTTTTCAGAGTTGAGGTTTTCACATAGTGATCAGTGAACTGCTTACACCCTCCTCTAAGCATATGAGCAACGTACTTCTAGAGTTAACGCTATAGTGGAATGGAAACTACTGTGACAGTATAGGGTGGCAAAATCTTTGACTACAAATACAGCAGAAGCAGACATGAAGGAAAAGAGCTGCTTACCTTTGGAAGGCCTCCAGCAGGCAGGGATCTCCAGCAAGGGATGCCCTCACCTCCACTGCCAGCCCTTAAATGTGGTCTGGGAAGGGGTGGCTCCTGGCTCCACCCCTTTCAGTCACTCAGGTGTATTGCTTGCACCTGAGCTCCCCTGGGTTGGTCCTGCCCTCCCACCAGGTGCTTAATCACTGTTCCAGACTGTGATTTAGCATTTCCACTATGATTAGTCAGGCTGGTTAATGATATAAATTGGCTGCTTATAGCGGTCAACAAGAAAAATCCTTGGAAACAGCCAAAAACCCATCTCTGACCTTAGCTGCTACACAGCTGTCCTTTATTGCTCCCCAGCACAACCTTACATCACGAAATTCAACTCAGCAAAGATGTGACAGCGTTCCCATTTGTCATTTTTAATGCAGGCAGTAGTTATATTCCCCCACGCCCTGTGTCAAAAGAAACTGACAAACCTTACCTGGAGGCATTCTGTGGGCTTCCACCTGCGGGGCCATGTTGGTCAGCGTGAAGGCTGACTTAGGTTCCTCTGACACATCTCCACATACTTCATCATCTTTCTGTGAGCTCTCTATTCCCTCCCCTTCCTCCTCCTCCTCTTCCTCTGGCTCCGAGTTCTCTTCCTGGGAGTTCTCTTCTTCAGAATCTCCTTCTTGGCTTAAACGTCTCTCTGTTGCAAGCCAAGTCAGCTTCTCCATTGTCTCCTAAGAAAGAAACAATGAAACCCCAAAACATTTTCTTTTAGTATCTGTTTGTCATTCAGCAACCAGTTCACTCAACAAGAGTGTGAGTGTTTCGGAACACCATCATTTTTTAAAGCTTAGTTTGCTCTTACCTGAAGTTCAGGCACTGAAAGGATGGATTCTTCCGAGGCTGATGACATTTCCTCGTCCTCATCTTGTGTAAAATCATCAAAGTCATCATCCTCTTCCTCCTCTTGCCCTTCCCTTTCTCCTCCAGCTTCGGGACCAGCGGGTGTCCCAACAGACTGCCCATCCATGCTGGATGAATCCTCTGGTCTTCCTAGAGGGCTGCTAAATTCTGCTTCAACATCTGCTATAGATGAATGATTCTTTGGAGACTCGCTGCATGCTTGTGCTCCACCAACAGCACCTGCCTCCCTCTGTGCTTCATCACGGGGAGATGACTGCAAAGCCTGCCTTTCTTCTTCTCCCTTCTCTTCACACAAAGAATGCTCCTTTTTAACTTCTTTCAGCTCATTAGCACACGAGCACGCAGCCTCCATGTTCAGTTCCTGGCCAAGCCCCAGCATGAATTCCTCCTTGACCTCAGCACACAGCAGATTCCTCTTCTGTACTGGATTTACTTCCTTGACAGCATCATTTGAATCCTCACCTTCAGTTTTCACTCCTTTATCTGCATCTTCTAAATGAGGCAGAAGGTCCACAGACAATGGCTCTGAAGTGCTCTCTTCTGCTTTTACCACGGTCCAGCTACAGCAGTCGCTCTTGTTTATCTTTTCCTGACTGCCATTATTTGAAGCAGTGGGGTTTGCACTGCATTCCTTCTTGGGGGAGGCAGCTGAGCTTGGAACACACAGCTCCTGGGGTTCAGCCTTGGACTCTGCTGTGGGACAGGAATTCTTGTTGCTTCCAGCAGGGCACGAAGGAAGCAGATTCAGCTGCTCTTCGCTTTCACCAACAGACGATGCAGAAAGACCAACAGGGTTAGGAGAGACAATCAATGAAGGAATCGAAGACGTCACCAGAGGTTGATTTAATGGACATGGGAAAGTGGAGGGATTTACCAGTAAGGTTGTAACTGGAATAGCTTGAGTGCCTCTACCAACAGCAGTATTTATGGACTGAATCATATTGCAACCATTGCCAATGTTAACCACTTTCACCGTGGTAGCAGGCACAGTAAGGATGACAGGAGATGGCTGAATCAAAGGCGGAGCCTTTATCAGTGGGGCAGTTTTTGTCCCTTTTTTCTTTTGGTACCCCTTACGAACACAAGGTTTACGTACTTTTGTTCCAGCCAAATCTGGCAGCATCAATTTGGGCTGAAAAGTTACTGGGTTTGAGGATACCAGAGCTGGTGGCACAGCACCTAAGAAACCTTGCCTGGAGTCTGCATGTGAAGCAGAGAGCACGTTCTGAAACTCCAAGCCATCCCCACTTCCTACCACTGCTGGGACATTCAAAGGCTGCACTCCTGGAACTGCCTGCACAACCGTAGCTGGTTGGATTAACTGAGGAATCTGAACCATCAGTTTGCCAGGAGGAGCTTCTGACTGGGATAACTTCACAGTTTTCTGAATGTTAACAGTGTTGGAACTGGGCTGCAGGCAAGGATTTGGTCGAATGAGGACAGGCTTCAGGGCTGAAGACTTCTGCCTTCTCCATGCTCTCCTAGAGAATCGATTAGCAAGAGGCTTCAAGGTTAGGACTAGTCCCTTTGGCATGAGTAGAGGGTATTTTTCACCACATTCTGTGTCTGAAGTTTCCTTTTCTGTGCCCAAGAGGTCTGATTCTTCATCAGCTGAGCCCGGCACCTCCTTGACATCTTCTGCTAATTGCTTCAATTCCCCCTGAATGGAAGGCAAGCTGGCCTAAAGAAAACACAAGAGGTTTTCAGTCCAGCCTGCAGGTTCTTCCTACCCTCAAACAGCAGAAGAAAGAGCAGAAATCGTACCTTTAGCCAAAATGGCAGGCGATGCTCCTCCCTCTCCACAGGTGGCTTCCACTCATTAGGTTGGATTTCATCACAGCACTTGAACAGAACAGGCAACTGCTTTGTCTTTTTATAGTGCTACGCAGAGAAAAGCAAGGCAGCTGTGGTCAGAACACCTGTCTGATAACTGGCGGCATGCAGGCTAAGAAATGTGCTGAGTAAAAGCACTCACTTGAACTAAATAATTAAAACCACTACAAACAGGTACGCAAACATAACGTTAATAATAAAAGCTGAGCAAAGTCACTTTTGCACTTAGGAAACTGTCAGCATATACACAAAAAGGTCCTCGGAGCAAATAGCACACCTCATACTGCATGCCACATAGGAACTAAATCTGAGGCACCGATCCATAACACATCACTTACTCTGATGATATTATCTGGGGCTCGATTCATATTGAGATTCTTGATTCGGACTGTCAGCTGGTGGGCAGTTTTTGTTGGCAACAGATACTTGCTGATCAAAGGCTTTGGAAACTCTGTCCCTTCAAAATGTTTCAGACCCAAAGCTAATAAACTGAAGAAGGAAGGAGAGGAAAGAAAACAAAGAAAAATCAGTCTTTTAACAGTACTCTGGAATGCTATTTGGATGTGCTGTTCCACACAGACAGGTATCCTTAAAGTTAGCATCCTAGAAACTCTCCACACAAAGAAAGCTCACATGTGTGTGTGCTATTCAGTAATTCTAAGCACCTACTTGTCCTCTGCCTTGGTGAAGATAATCTTGTCCCGGGGAGGGTTTGCTTTCAAGGAACAAATTGGCAGTAGCTCTGGATACATAAAGACTCTCCTTGTTGCCAAAATCCATGCCACTTGCTTTGGTAAACACGGAAAATCACTGGCTGTGAACAGATAAGGACAGATGCATGAATGGCAAATACTGCTTCTCACTACTGACTTCTTGAGAAGAGTGTTTATTTTATTCCTTTCTGTGAACCTTTCCACTTTCAGTGAAGAAAGTTGACTTCCCCCCTGGTTTTTGGAATCTGCATGTTACCTAACTTCTGCTGTGAAAGGGAATTCCTTATGTGTGTTAAGCAACACATCTGGAACAACTATTTCCAGTTTCACAGCTTTCTTGATGGAGCTCTGCAGCTCATAAATACTACAGCGAATAGCAGGATTATGAAGCTTGAACAGAAGTCAACAGCTCCTATCACACGCTTGACTGGGTTACATGTTTACAAAGTGAAAAGGTAATCAACACAAATTAAGACTTTGCCGAAGGATATAAGAAAATCATAAAAGAAAATTCCATTTCAAACTGTCCGGACATCACCTCATTTCAGCAGTGCGCAGTTCCCACCCTAAACTCCTTCCCATCACCTCTCCCCTCACACACATACCGCTTTTCTTTGCAGCTTTGCGAGGGCTGCAGTCAACCTGAACTTGGGCATGGAAATCCTCAACGAGCTGCAAGGCTCCCTTCAAGTTACAGGGCTGGAACATTGTCTGGAACTTTGGATAGAATGACTGACGAAGGAGCGTGGAGCTCCGAGCAAAGTTCCCCAACTCGTTCTGCAAAGTCATGCAGATCAAGAAAAGATTTTAGATAGTCTCCAAAGGCTTTTTTAAGAGCATGTGTGTCAATGCAATCACATAACCAATAAAAGCTGGTGAAGTGGCAGGCATAGAAAATGCATTGCTATGGATTTTCTGTCTTGTTTTTAAGCTCTACAAATCTCAGTTGTTTTTTAATACTTAGCTTTGTCTGATCATGTGAACTCCCCAACTTTCTGGAATCTTTCAAGGTCACTAAAAGTTCACTCATTACAAAAGCTGCATTTGTTGAGCTTTGTTTTCTCTGTTTCCAAGGAAAAAGCATAAAACGACACCAACCAGCCAACCCAAAGCACTGGTCTCAGCACAACAGGAATTATTTCTTCAAGCGCTGAGCCCACTAATCAGCTAACAACATCACTCCTTTACTCAGAGGTAATCTCACTCAGTTTAATGGGATCAATTAAACGAATAGAGCTCTCTAAACATCTCCAGTGGCCATCAATCATTAACAGTGGCATAGCTCTGTTTTTAGACGTATCCTTACCAAAAACATCTTCGTGGTACTTGCTTCTGAACTTAAAGCAGGGTTGGAACTTGCAAGAAGATGGATTTGAGTCAGAAGCTGAACATGCTTGTAGAATAAAAGCAGACAAATGGAGATTGTCAGTATCAGTAATCCAAAAAAACCAACAGCATAATATAAAGGAGCAAGAAATATCTCCTGAGAACCACAAAAAAAGCAAAACAGGCAGACTTCAAAAAAACAACCAAACAGTAAAGCCTTTTAAACAGTAGAAAACTAAGGAGAAAACTTCAATAACTACTGAAGATCCAACTTCAAATGCAGCTTTCTCAATTAATTTCTAAAACAAAACACACCAAACTGTTTGTTGTACCATTGACTTCCCTCCTCCCCCTCTCCACCCAAGGAAGGCACAAGGTAAATATTCATTAGGTCCAACCTGATAATATTTTATTACCTGCTGCATCTGCTGCTGCAGCCTTTTCCTTTGTGCACAGTCCAGAACAAGGCTCTGGAGAGGCTTCTCGTTCTGAGGCTTTGATTTCTCTGTCTCTTGTGGTGGCTTGATGGATGATTTCTTCATTCTCAGCTGCTCAAGTTGTTCCTTCACAGTGCGATGTTGTTCGTTCAGCAAATTGGCCAAAGGCTCTTCAAACCTGTTTGAGACCAGGAAGATCAAAATATAAGCATACAACTAATAATCACCTGTATTCACTTAGATTGTTTTACTCTGTAGCTGGTTTAAGAATTGCTGAGCTCTCCTCTGGTACCGCTCATCCAGAGAAGAGTATTGAGAAACTCCAGCCTTCGTTTTAGCTCCTTTCCCAAACAGATACAGCTTGATCTGGAACTGATCTGCCCCATAAACAAGGAGACACCACCCTTATTGCAGTTCACCTTCAGTCAGTTTCTGTAATTTCTTAAATAAGCTGGTAAGGCCCAGAAATAAATGCTTTGGAGCCTTTTGTCTCTGAGCTACTATGAGTGTAACTGATACCAAAAATCATCAGAAGTTTATTTGCACACTTTAATGTTTTCAGATGTAAGCCTCGGCAGTTTTATGCATTCTTTTCCTTAGGAAATGTTACTATTATGTTCAAGTTATCTGTTTAAAAGGTAAAACACCACACTTAGTCAAACCAGTTCAATACCATAGGAAAAAAAAATGGACTATATCCTTCAAATTAATGGATTTTGCTGAAAAAGCATCACCTCCCTGCCAGATGGCACAGTACAGCTGCAGGTGACCGTGGGCTTTTTGCCACATCAATTACTAATAATTAGTTCTATGACAACAATCAGACAGTCTCACCTCAGTGCCTGTGGTGTATTAAAATTTGGCCGTGACTCTGTAACATTGTCTTCATCTTCTGGGCCTTCATCTTCCATGTTTGAGAAGCCCATCTCATCCTGAAACTGCCAGCAAACAAACAGTAACAGTCAGGAAAAGAAAGCTAAGAATTACATTTACCACAGTGTCTGTATTTAACAAAGCCCATGATGTTCCTCAAAGCACACACATTCACTTCTGCAGAGGTTTACCTATGCAAATTCCTTCCCATGGTTACAAATTACTTTTGTGATGGATTTTTGCACACATTCAGCATGGAACATCTTACAGAGAACCCTCTTACAACTGTAGATTGATTTGAGAAAGGTCTGTTCTTCAGTGCTACCACTTACTGTCTCAAACAGCTCCTCCATTAGTTCATTCACCTCCTTTTCTGCAAGCAAAAATAAAAAGAAGTTTGAAGATTCCTCCTGCAAGACACCTAGCAATCCTGTCATCATGTCAAGCCATTGAATGAATCTCTCCTGCAAAACACAACTACCTCTGGGAAACAAAGAGGCCCAAGAAGGAAGGGCCTCTGATACACACAGAATGGCTGAGGTTGGAAGCGACCTCTGGAGGCCATCTGCTCCAACCCCTGCCTCAAGCAGAGTCACCTAGAACTGTCTGCTCAACACAACACTCATGTGGCTTCTGAGCACCTCCAAGGACAGAGACTGCACAGCCTCCCTGGTCAACCAGAGTCTGAGCTGAGTCGCCAGTCAGCAAGATGTATCTGACAGCACAGCAGCTCTGGCAAGATACCTCCACGTATTCAGAGAGAGCCAGTTCTGCATAGAAAAGCTTATCAAATCAGTAGGCAGGATGTTCTTTTCCTATTATTATTATTGTTTTAAATCTATTAGCCTACGCTGCAAAGCCTTCGCAACAGAGCACTTTTCAAGACATATTACTAATCCTAACAGGAAGGGCAACAAGACTCCCTAAGGACTTACTGGTAATTCTCACAGCACGATCATTTCTGAAGTCCTCTGTGTCTGGCTCATCCAGATCTTCCAAGAAGTTGTACTCGGGGTCATCATCATCGTCCAATTCATCTAATAGGAGATATGGTTTGAAATGTCATTACTCTGCCCCAGGACCAAATCAGTGTGTACAACATGTGTGCTACAAAACAAGACAACGGCTGCAGCCAAGATCATGAACAACAGGAGGAAAATGCAGTCAAGAAGAGGAAAGAAGAAAAAAAAACCTCAGGTTCCATCAGTTCCAACAAGCACCAACATGTTATACATACCTTCATTCTCTACATCATCATTCATGAGCCCTCCAAGCCACCTTTTCCATTCTTCATCATCTGCAGTGTTGGGATCATACATATCAGGTGTGATATCCGGGGCTCGGAGCTCAGCCTCCAGCTGACCAAGGGGAACATCCTTCAGGGGTCGCTTGGATCGGGTTCTGAAGGCAATGAGGCTGTCTTCCAGAGGCTGAAGAATTAGGGAAAGCATGAAGGAATTACAGTTTCTCTACCATGAGGATTTTCATCACAGTAAGAAGAATCCAATATCAAAAGTATCAGATTCTTGCCACAAAGAATCATTTACTTGGGTAGCCCAAGAAAGCCAAACTTTTATTACTCTTGCTACTCAGCTGTTAAGTCTTTATAAATGTTGCAATGATCCTCCACACACATTTTACTCCTCTCTTCCTTTCCACTACCTGTAATTAACACAAAGCTGCAGCCCAGCACTGTTTCTTATCTCTCCTCAACCCCTGCACAGCAGTATTTTTCTCAATATTAATATGAAATAGCACTTCCCTTTACAACCAAGCTTCCCTGCATATTCTTATCTGCCACAGAATTACATTTAACAGTAAAAACAATGAAAATGAGAAGCTTATGTGCACAAACAGCAAGCACAGTTATGATGCAAGAAATTAGAAGTGTGTGTCATTAATAGTGCTTGACTAACAGCTACCACCACTTTCACACAGTGCTTCTATCCTACACACCAAACGTATTCATCTCATTTAAATGTACAAACTGGGAACAGAACGCAGTAAAAATAGCAGAGGACACCAGTGAGCCTCCTCTTTTTTTTAGCAAATCTTCATTCAAAAGGATAAAATACTCCCATAGCATCCCAAAATACAGTACCTGGTAGGAGTCCATGCATACAGGGCTGGAAGCCAATTCTTCATCCACCGCATGCAGCTTCTCCATGAACGTGCTGTCTTTGCTTTGCTTTGGTTTAGGAGGAGGTGGAGGCCCCATGGGAACTACTTCAGCACTAATGTGTCTAACAACAGGCGTAGGAACCTTCTCCACCTAATTAAAAAGGCCTCTGCGTTAAAAGGATTCATTCAGAACAGATTTCCAAGGACAAAGTAAGTTGTCAGGGTTATTATTCCCCTGTTTGAGCACAGTTTAGCCCAACAGAAACATCAGAGATGCTTCAGTTCTCACAACTTGTTGCTGATGCAGGTCTGGTGATGCCCAGTCCCTGCTATGTTGTAAATATTCCTCCCACTGATTTCACAGTGCATACAATCACCACAGACACCTTTGTGCTTTTATCAGTCGCTGTCCTTCCTGAGCCAAGCATACAAAGCATTACTCCCTCTCATCCCAATAATAATCAGAGGAATAACAATTATCTGAAGAAAAGCAGACTCCTTCCATTCCCAGGGTCTTTTTTAAGCACTTCTGCCTATTATAGATGAAGCTTTTTCTGCCAAGGCTGCATTTATCTGCTTATGCAGGAACCACTGCAGTGGGACCCCAAATCTACACAGCACCTGCACCACCACCACAGCTTAAGGGAACAGTATCTAATTTTGCTTCTCTATTAATAATTCAGGAATGATAACTAGAGGCTCTTTCTAAAAAAGGCATCAACTCTCTTTTAAACTCACCTCACAGAGAACTCCTCCCTCTTCATCAGATGATCGCCGTGTCCGGGATCGCTTTGCTCCCCGAGGAGATGAGGCAGTGCTCTCCACATCACTTTCCAGTAAGCTCTATCATGCAAGAGATACAGAATGCAACCAAACTATCATGCCACTATCAAGCCTCACTTCAACTAATATACCCCAAGATACTTATTTACCCAAGGGAATAATACAGAATTCAAGAGAGATTACTAGAAGTTCTTACAACAAGCATTCACTTGGTAAAACAGAATGCTCTGCAGACAGTGCCACACTGAACAGATCTTAGCACAAGTTACATTCACCTCTTCTGCAGTCTCATCTTCATCCTCATCATCAGGCTGGTATTCTTCATCAGATGAATCATCCTCCTCAAGAGGAATGTCCACAAACTGAGGCGGCTGTGACACAACAGAAGAAATGTGACAGCTTTTAATAGGCAAAGTAAATCACTGCACTCTAACACTACACTATCAGATGAGTCTTTCTGACAACATCCCAGAGGCCAGCCAAGAGATTGCCTGCTAAGCAGAGTGCCTCTAGCACAACCTGCAACTCTTAAGCAGTAGTTCACTTACCTTTACCTCATTTGCCTTCTTAATTGGAGAAATATTCCACGTTGGAATCACCTGAAGAGGGTAAAAACACACCTTATTCAACCAATTACATCAGGCGAGTAACTGAGCTGGAGTCTTGTTCTCTAATGTAGCCAAATAGCAACAGACTTTGAACAAATGCATTATAAACCACCCCTGGAACCTCTGCAGGAAATACCTTGTATTTATATAATGTATATAACTTAGTATAGATATTATATGACACATAATGGGTACTATCAATTCACTGCACTAACTCTGACCTGACTCTGCTCATCTAAAATGAATTGATTTTACACATCTGTATCAAAAACACATGCACAGAACTTCCATGCCAGCCAATATGAAAAGCACACCTGATGCTCCCTTTAGAAGTCCTGCCAATCAAAGGCATAATAATAATCAAAGGTGTAATAATTAAAGCAGGTGATGAACTTACCACTCCTTTCTCCACAACTTCCTTCAGTTTGGAACGAGTCATTTTGGGTTCCTATGTTTAAAACAGAAAACCGCAATCTGTGTTCAGCTCCTCCAACTGCAAACTTCACCCCAGCAATTATTAACTACAAATACTTTTCTCCCTCAAACATTACTTTTTAAACAAGACCTGAGTGAAGTAAAAATAGCCCAGTAGTTTTCTTCCATTCATGCTCATAGACAAGACTTGCTTCATCCAGGTGCCAAATCTGGTTGTGACGATACTACCCACCCTCTCTATACCATAATTCAAGAGGGTAGACTGGAGAATTTGTGTGCTCAGATCAAGAGGAAAAATAAACAGAAGAAGCTTTTTACTTACAAACAAAGGTATATCTTCTGTTTCACTGATCGCTGCTTTCATCATGGCAACCACATGCTCATTGGTGATCACCTCCTACAGGAACACACAGAAAAAAGGTCACCTTCATATCCTGTTTGTTGAAAAGATGCAGACTATTGGTGAAAGTTGGAACCGTGAGGCAGAAATAATGAGTGCACTGTAATGGCAGGCACTCACATGCAGGATGTTTCGCACATTGACCACCGTCAGGTTATGCTGTTTGGCACCATCTTCTAAGGTGCGATCGAGGGTATCATCTAGCTTGATATCACAAGACAGAGACCTCTCTTCTTCTTGACTTTTCCCTTCTCTTTTCCGTTTGTTGGCCTTCCTCCTCCTCTTCCTCCTCTCAATATCTTCTCCATCTTCCTCCTCTGAAAATTGACAACAAAAATTACATTATAGGAATCTGGATGCTTCCGACAGTGCGACTTATATAAGAAACCAAACACTCTAATTCTGTGGACACTAAAGTGGTAGGAGCCTTTTAGCAGCTGATAATGAAATCTTCCAAATGGAAAAGGCCATAAGAACTCAAACAAAAGATTCCAGTTCTGTAGGAGCTCACAGAGTCACACTAGTCAAGCAAACAAAGGCGATGAATTTGACATCTCTACATCTGATTTTATGGCATGTCTCAGCAGCCCTTTAATGGTCTCCCAAGGGGAGATGTTTTAATCTTGACTGCATGCTTGAAACAATCAAAAGCAGGTTACAATTTGCAGGACTTAAAATGCTTCCCAAATGGTGTTTTGCTGAGTCAGGGAAAGGAAAACAATCGAAACTTCCTCTGAAGGAAAACAGTACTTTAAGCAACTGAAAAACACAGAGATCATCTCCAGCAGGTTTTCGCTTGAATGCCCAGGGGTTTATTTAACCACTGAGTTACAGGGCATGGGATGAAAGATCCAGAAAGCACTGCACTTAAACAGCCCCCAGCATGGCATACACACCCCCAAAGTTCTGGGTACAATCCTATCAAGTCTGTTCCTTGCACAAAGCTTAACAAAGAACCCCAAACACTCCTTTTCCCCATTAGTCTGCTGGGGCCACTCACCAGGTCTGGTGCTCTTCAACAGCTTCATTGCAGCAGGACTCCTAACAGCTGGCTGCAGATTGCTCCTCGATGGAGATTCCTGCACTGCAGATGGGCTGTCAGTCAGACACGGATCTCTCAGTACATTTGCTTCCAGCTCTGTGTGTAGTTTAGGAGCTTTCCCTGTGAACAGCGTTGATCAGGTTGCAGTCGGAGATAGAGGCAGGTGAGCAAAGTTAACAGGCTGCTCCATTTACAAAGTCCATCAGAACCCATTCAAATCCATTAAATCAATAGTACTGAGTCATGCTCTGTCACCCAGGCAGTGAAAATGACCCGAGTGCTTCAGCATCATTCCCATTTTTCCTGCCAAAAACACACCCAAGCGAAACGAGCCTCACACCTCCAGCCATCTGTCTTGTTCCCTGCCTTAAACATTGGCAAACAGCTGCAACAACAGAAAGTAACAGCAAGGGGCAGACACTCCTTTACCAGCCAGCACAGCATGTTGGCAGCCACAATAGCACAGCTGAGTGCAACCTCAGCCACCCCTGGGCTCATTTAAGGTCATTCTGCTGCTGGAAGGGTCAATTCTATTCCCCTGCCATCACTGTCCTGCACAGCTCTGGGATTTACATGGGACAGCTGAGTGCTGTGTCACCCCCAGTGTGAAATCAGCTCTCAGTCAAACCAGAGAGCCACAGAGAACAGCAAAACTGGGGGCAATGCTTTGCACAAAGCAATGAGGAAACATGGTCAGGTTTTGCAGCTTATAATGAGCAGCTGGAGCTTTCAGAACACCTCAAGGCAGAATGGGAAAGGTGTGTGTGTGTAATAACCCCCCCCCCCCCCATAGAACAGCTCTATGTAATGGCAATGCCATCAGGTCAGCAAACCTGGGTGCAGAACAGAAACCAACAGCTCCAACTGCTTTTCATCTTGTGCTCAGATCCTCAGCCTCCCTGAGCCTGGAGGCAGAGATACATGACAGGGCGAGATAAAAAGAGAACAGTGTAGGAAAGCAGATGCCAAGCATTTATGTCAGCATACAAAGACCAGAGATACAAAATAGCACCGCCGTGACCAGAAATGCCTCTCAGAGCTCACAGCAGCTGAACCAAATAAACTCTCCATACCTGAGAGGCAAAAAGAGCCCTCTGCCTCTGTGTGTGCTGCCTCAGTGCCCAGCACAGAACGTTTGTTTGGAAGAACAAAAGGTGAGACAGCTGTCCCAAATTGAGGCCTGGCTTTGGACAGCCACCTCCAAGTCATTTATTAAACATAACACCAAATAATTCTCTTTTCTGGATGTTATTATAGGGAGTGATTGCAGCCCGAAGTCCATAGGAGAGGAAACCAGAAGATGGGATCAAGTTAGTGTGGGGTCTGCAGAGCAGAGCGCTCTGGAAGAAGCATATAGTGGAGCTGTTCCTCACTCACTTTCAGTTATTTTCAGGGCGAAAAACAACTTTTAAGACACAAACACCCTGTGAGCTGCCACAACACAGTGTGAAGGAGGACCAAAGCCTTAAGGATAAAGATACGAAGGTCTCCCGGTGCTCCTTAAGGCAGGGCCCGCACCGAGGCCTCACAGCGGGCAGCCCCTCGGGACCCCCCGGGTTCCAGCACCTCCTCACCTTCCTTCCCCCCTTCCATTCGCTTCCCGTCCTCCCCTCGCTCGGTGTGAGCATCGCACGGCTCCATGATACCGGGCCGGCCCTCGTTCCCCTCCTGAGGCGGCCTCGTTCCCCTCCTGAGCGGCTCCGGGGTTGTTCTCCACACGGCTGCGGGTGGTGGCTGTGATGGTGGCGGCTCCCCGTCCTCCCCGCTGTGCGGCCCCGAGGCCGCCGCTCTCCTCTTCTTACAGGGCAACATCTTCAACGACAGCGCCATCCCGCCGCCCACCTACGAGGGGGGGGGAAGGAAAGCGGCTGAATCAACGCGGCCCAACACCCGCCGGCCCCGCCGCGTCCCGTTGCGGCTCCTCAGGAAGCGGAAGCGCCGCGGAGGCCGCGCGCAGGCGCCGCGCCGCCATCTTGGATGGAGCGCCGCCATGTTGGGGGGGGGGAGGGAGAGGGAGACGCCGCCATGTTGGGGGGGCGGCCGCCATGTTGGAGGGCGAGGGCCGCCATGTTGGAGGGCGAGGGCCGCCATGTTGGAGGGCGAGGGCCGCCCGCCGCGCCGCCCGAGGGGGGGAAACCGAGTGTCGCCATCTTAACGCGACCACCGTACTGAGGGCGGCGGAACCCGGGGCTGAGCCGTGAGGGGAGAACCCGCAAACAGCGCGGACAGCACCGTCCATTGAGCGCGGGGTGCGGGCTCCGTCCACACGCACCGCAGCCCTTCAAGGCCTTCGCCCCGCTCCCCGTCACCGCCGCCCGGAGCCGCGGCCGCAGCGCCGCCACTGCCGAGTCACCGCCGGGCGGCTCCGGGGCGGGGCGGGGCGGCGGGGCGGGGCCGGGGCCGGGCGGGGCCTGCGCCGATCGGGGACCAGTCGGCGGCTCCTGCATCCCGGGCTCGGAGCATCCTCCGGGCGGAGGCCGAACCGCGGAGCCTCCGCACCGGCTGCCGCATTCCGCCTCAGCGCGGACCATGGCGGAGATCACCAGCGTCCATCCCGGCTTCGGTGAGTGACGCCGGGTTGCCCGGAGTCCCCCGTTCCTCCTCCCTTTCCCCCGGAGCCGGGCCCTGCCCGCCGCCTCCCAACCCCCCCCCCCGGCCCTTTTCCCATAGGTGGGGGCTCGGAGCGGCCCGGGCCTGGCCGCGGTGATGATGCGGAGGGCGAGGCCCGGCCCCGGTACCGAGCGCCCCATGACGCGCTGTCTGCGCCGCGCCCGGCCCGGCCTTTGTTTGCTCCTCCCCGGGGGCCGCGGGGCTGCGGCGCCGCTACCGAAGGCCGAACGGGGCTGGGGGGGGTCGGCCAGGGTGGGGCGGGGTCGTTATCCCACCCCCCACCTGCAGCATTCGGTGGGGACGTGGAGGACCGAGGGAACGGCGGGGCATCATCCGTCCGAACGGTCTGTCCGTTGGGTTCCTATAGCCCTTCAAAGCCCAATTGCTGCTCGTTCTGTCCTCCAGCACTCAGCGACCTTCCCTCGGCACCTATCGCTAACCACGTCTCCTTTAAATTCTAAGGCTTTTAATAGCGTTAATCCATCCTGCATCACGTCCTGCATCCCTTATATACAACGTATGTATGTCACTTGCTGGACTGCCATCATCACATCGCTGGCCATCAGGGTGTAATCAGCAAATATTGGTATTAAAATGAAGTTTTCAATGATCTCTCATTAACCAAAACCATCATTCCATGCCCCAGAGATTGATTTGGGTTCCATTTAGCTCTTTGTATCGCATCAAAGCGAAGCTATCTTCTATAAATGCTGCATTTTGGTAATAAAAATGGGGTTCTGTTGGAGAGAAGGGACAAAATGGGCCGCGGTGCTGTTTTAAATGGGCATTTAAAGCTGTGCATGAACTCATAGAACCTCATGGATGGGAGTTGGGAGGCAGCTCCCAGCTGCGAGGAACTACAGGAACAGAAAGCATGAATGTATGGAAGCATTACGTAAAGTGGGAGTCTCCAGGCAGGAGAGAAGAGGAGCGTTGGGCAGAGCTGGTTGTTCTGTGCTCTTCCTTTTAAATGCAGGGAGAAGCATCCAGCAAAACAAGGTGGGGACGGCTTGAAATAAAAGCTGTTTTTTTGTGTGTGTGTTTAATTAAGAGACACCATGAGATGCTGTGAGAGCCAACTTGAGATTTAGAGGGAGGAAAAAAATGGCTGTGGCTTGTTTGGTGCTTTCTGATGTGACTGCTGAAATTGTTTATTGGGAAATAAAGGTACAAGAGCCGATTCTCTGAGGACACAATGGGAACAAAACACACGAAAACATGAGGTCAGAATAAGAAAAGAGTTTGGGCTTTTGTCCTTTCCTGCGTGTGCTCTGAAGCTTTTTAAGATGTGTGTGTTGAATTGTACTGCCTTCAGATCGGTTCTTAAAGACCATTTGGGTCATTTCGAAGAGGGAATGTGAAATAAGCAAAGCAAAGATGTGTGTTAGTGTTTGTCAGCGTTGATTCTGCCCCTTGCTTTGAGCTGTAGGCCTGAAGATGTGCATTGATGGAGGCAGTCAGCACCTGAAAGACATGGAGCTGCAGGAAGGGAAGGCTTCCATCCAACCCAAAGAAGGAGATTTATTGTTATGGGAAAATCAGATTTCCCTCAGCCTATGAGGTACTCAGATCACAGCCTGGCAGTTCTTTTGCTCTCTCTTGTCCTCTTACCTTGCAACCTTAATAACAGGAAAGGCAGAGAAAGCACCAAATTCGAGTGTTGTCTGTAGCTGAACCATTAATTCAGATGATGAATTTCTGTTGCTTGCAGTGAGAAGGTGTCAATCAGGTGAGCTTACCTCTGTGTGGCTGTTCCACTTCTTGTTGTGATGATTTTTTGGCTCTCCTATGGAAGCGAGCAGAGTGTGCAGCTTGTGAGGAAAAAGATGGGGCAGAGGGGGTTTAGTTTGCTTAAGAAAGAGAAAAATAAAGGGGAAAAATGATTAGTCAAGCAATAATACAATCATGATAAGACCGATACCTTAATATGCTTCAAAATACCATTGCTTTTAGTGGTAATATTCTAGTGTTAAGGCGTTTTGGCTATAGAGAGAATACAGCAGAAGCAGCCGCTTGTTTACTTCTGAAATAAACTGAATTTCACACTCCTCCTCATTCCTTCTCACTTCTGAGGGGTCAAAGAAACGTGGCGCAGAAGGCGACTGTCCAACAGCAAATAGGGATGTCAGAATGGGGATTAATTTCTAATCCTGAGCTTCGGTTCTATAAGCAGCACCCACTAAATGCATTCTGTACCATAGGAGGAGGGATGCTGGGGCTGAGGATCCCTCCCTTCTCTCCCCTATTACGATACGACCGCAGCGTGAACGTCTCATGGCACAAGAAGAAGATCTTTTCCTTCTCTTTTAAAGCTGAGCATAGCCAGCTCCTTCAAGCTGTCCTCATATTCCATCTGCTCTCCGTTCTCCACCCTCCATCTGCTCCAGCTCTTTAATTATCCTGGTGGCCCTTGACTAAATTGCTTGTATATGTCAATATAATGTACTGGGGAGCTGGAAACTACTGGTTTCATTTTGTGTTTGATAATACATCTCCAAAAGCAATGGTTATAAATAGAAAATAACGAGCTTGGTTGCTAAAAATGATTACTGTGCCTTTTTGTTCAGGCCTGACATTGCTGAAGAACCCAACTGACACATAAACTCTAGCAAAATATCAAATAATCCCTACGTACAAAAAGAGGATATTCTGTCCATTGCTTTTAAACACGAGATTTTCATATGAGAAAGAGTTCAAGGTTTGAATTGCTCATAAGGGACAATTTATGAATAATCTTATGACAATTTCTGAATAATCCAGGGTTGGGTCCATAGAAATACAAGTTAACTTTTTATTCTAGGGATGCCTTGATACTAGGCTTAATGAATAGCATGTTATAGTCTCTGCCCAGGTATGCTCCCACTTGGGGGGCTGTGGCACTCAAAGAAGTTCCAGCTCTTTCTTGACTGCTTTTCTCCCCTACAGATGTCTCTCCAGTTGTGGCAGGCCTCATTGGTGCTACTGTCCTGGTGGTTTCTGTCTCGGTAACAGTTTTTGTGTGGACATGCTGTCACCAGCAAGCAGAAAAAAAGCACAAAACCCCACCGTATAAATTCATTCACATGTTAAAAGGCATCAGCATCTATCCGGAGACCCTGAGTAACAAGAAGAAAATCAACCGAATCCGGAGAGACAAGAATGGAGCTCCTAAGGAGGCTGGGAGGGGAAACCTTTTGGTGGATGCTGCTGAATCTGGCTTGGTAGGCTCTGATAAGGCTCCAGATGGGCCAAATGCAGCTCCTCACATTGATCAGCTTCCGATCAAAGTAGATTATGGAGATGAACTAAGCCCAGATCAAAGCCTCACTCCGGGTGGAAGTAAAACCTCCTCCCCATCTTCTCCAGGGGAGGACGTCCTGTTGGGTGAACTGACTTTCTCAGTGGACTACAACTTCCCTAAAAAAGCCCTGGTGGTTACTATCCAGGAGGCTCACGGGCTTCCAGTTATGGATGAGCACACTCAGAGCTCCGACCCATACATCAAGATGACCATTCTTCCCGACAAAAGGCATCGCGTGAAGACCCGCGTCCTTCGCAAGACGCTGGATCCGGTCTTTGATGAAACCTTCACCTTCTATGGGATCCCCTACAGCCAGCTCCAGGATTTGGTGCTTCACTTCTTGGTGTTGAGTTTCGATCGCTTTTCTCGAGATGATGTGATTGGAGAAGTCATGGTGCCCCTTGCGGGAGTGGATCCGAGCACTGGGAAGGTTCAGCTGACCAGGGAGATTCTCAAAAGGAACATACAGGTGAGTAACTTCATCTCGTGTCATTGAGCTTTCCTTGCATTGCATTTGGTCCCAGTTCTTCTGGTTTGGGAGCCTCAGTGATCTGGTGAGGCCAGACCGGAGACTACACCATTCTTAGTTATGAAACCCATTTTTTTTTTCCACAGATGTATATTATTTTACTAATATCTGACCATGTTCTTTTAGTTTGGCAGTTCTCTGCTGTGTGGTTATAGAGATTTGGTAATAGGGGCACAGAAATGGGGAATGCCACTCCCAGTAAAAGAGCATTGTGACAAAGGGACATTCATCCTTGTCCGAGCTGTTCATGGAGAACAGCTAGAGATAGAGTTGCACTGAATACCTTTTAAACCAATTCTGAGTAACAATATATCCTGCTCTGCAAAGACAGATCGCACTTAGTGAAGGATTCATCTGACCCTTCTGGACACCTCCATTTGTAATTACCTAATTTGTAACTGTAGGCTGTAAGCCATTGAAAATATATCAGCATCACCAGCAAAGGCTGCTACAAAACATGGATGGGGAGACGTCTGGAGCAGCTCAGATCAATCCCACCCCCATCGACCTCCTCCTTTTCCCATGTGAGGATGAAGTGTATCTACCCAGTGTAGATATCTAAAACCCAAATGAAGTGAATCCTGCTCTCATGTCTCGTGCTGTGGACTGGAAAGAAAAGCAGCCTGAAGACTCACCTCGATGGGGCTGCTTTACATTCTGCATTAGGGTTTTTAAAGTATTCTTTTCAGTGCATTGACTGCATGTCCTGTAAGTTCTACAAGTAATAGGTTAAAAATTGAGGAAAGTGGTCACACTAAAAAATAGATGTGATCAATTGTGCACGTTATTTAATATGCAGCAGTAACTAGAAGTAAATTTACCTTGGTGTCAGCTGCGCACATGATTTTCTCCAATTAATTTAAGCATCAGCATTCAAAACAACAGATTTAACGTTTATTGTGGTGATGTTTCTATTGGAAACAAAGCAAATCCTCCATTTGTGACCTCCTTCCCCATCTGCACTGCAGGGGGGGTTAAAAGGAGCAGATGCTGATGGAGGGGGCAGGGCAGGATGCTGATAGCTGAGCTTAAAGCAAGCAGCTGTTTGAGTTCTGCAGTGCTGTCACTGCTGTGCTCCTTACACCACACCATCTCATGCCCATTGCCAATACCATCTTCCTTAATAGCAAATAAACTTAATTGAAATTAGCGCCATCTCACTGGAAGTTAATGAGTGCTGACTGGAAACCAAAGCTAATAATCTTAATAGTGTTATTCTTTGGAAGTATGAACGACGAGTTTAATAGAATAGTTTCTTTTTTGTCTTCATCATTTTCTGGTGCAGGATTGACTGATGGTGGAGCTCCCAAAGTGTGCCCAAGGAGCTCAAGGTGCTCACCAGTGTAACCTCCAAAAGAAATCAGTGAACTTAGAGCTCCCAGAAACCACAGCATCTCCAGAGGAGACCTCAGAGGAACCCTGAGGTACTCATTTCTCTGAGCATGACCCCAGGTTTGCTCCCAGAGAAACTGAAGGCTGTGGTGATGCTTACTTTGCTCAGCAGACATGGTATATAGAGCAGAGGATGTTTTACCTTCAGCAGCTCGCTCTCCTTCTGGAGACCTCACATGGCTACGGCTAAACATGGATTTAGAATGAAACACAGATGATTTTCCAACTTCCTGGTCTTTTAGCATAAGAAAAGGAGAACACCCCCAACATTACCCCATGTTTGTAAGATCTTGTCCTAATACACTATTGCTGTTTCTTGTTCACAGAAATGCATTAGCAGAGGAGAGCTGCAGGTCTCACTATCTTACCAACCCGCGGCACAGAGAATGACCGTCGTGGTGCTGAAAGCCAGACATTTGCCAAAGATGGATATCACTGGCCTCTCAGGTAGAAGCTATTTTCTCCAACCCTGAATATGTTTGTAGTCTGCCACACAAAGCCACCCTGAGGGCAGTTCATAGCTTTGCTGCGCGGGTGCTCCAGCACAATGTTGTTTCCATCTGAAAGAACATGCAGCAAAATACAGGCTGGGTTCAGAGGGGGGAGGAAGGAGACTTTAATATCCAAACAGAGCACAGCAGCTGTTGGTTGTTGGGTAGGAATTGTGTTGCAGAAGGTAAATGCATTCTGATAAATAAGAGAATGTGAGAGGAAACTCCCAGTCGCTACAAGCTCAGCTCACTTTCAGATCATTTACTTCTTCTTATTGTCTTTACTTTGCATACTTTTCCTCAAACTCCTGAGCGTGATGGATCACTGCAAGTGACAGAACAGAACAGATGCAATATGCAAGGCTAACATTTTATCCTTCCCTGATACTTATGTTATGCATTAGCTTATGATTTAAGAAGTAAAAACCAAACATTGCCAGCTGGGTGTCACTTCTAGCTTCAAAACTTGTGCTAAGTCAGAAAAGCACGTGTATATATATATATATATATATATATATATATATATATGTATATATATATGTGTGTGTATGTATATATGCCAGCATTAGGATTAAATTAATATACATGGCATACATAAAGCGCAAATTGACTTGAGTCTGGTGGCTCTGGGCAGCACATAGCAGGGGGTTGGAACTGATGAGCATTGAGGTCCTTTTCAACCCAGGCCGTGCTATGATTCTATGGTGTGAGCTGGTTGCTTTGCAGTGGGAGAATCCTGACAGTCCCCAACTGTGGGAGCTGAAGCGTGAACCTAGACGTGCACAATTCACTTCTGCTTGGATCAGCAAGCTGAACCCATCCACCTCTTCCCAGAGCATTGCTGGACTGTGTTATTAGTTCATGTCTCTCTTCTCTGACAGATCCCTACGTTAAGGTGAATGTTTATTATGGAAGAAAGCGCATAGCAAAAAAGAAGACCCACGTGAAGAAGTGCACTTTGAATCCCGTCTTCAACGAATCCTTCATTTACGACATCCCCGTCGATCTCCTTCCTGACATCAGCATCGAATTCCTGGTCATCGATTTCGACCGTACCACAAAAAATGAGGTGGTGGGACGGCTGATTTTAGGAGCTCACAGCATCACTGCAGCTGGTGTGGAGCACTGGAGAGAGGTTTGTGAGAATCCTAGAAAGCCTGTGGCCAAATGGCACAGCCTGAGCGAATACTAGCAGAGGTTGTGGCAGCTGATCATAGAACAGACTTACACCTTGTTTTAGCTGTAGAACTAAACTTTCATAAGAAGCAGCAGCTGATGGGTTCTCTAGTGATGTGATTTTGCAGGGCACTACGATTCTAAAGAGCATTAAATTAAAAAGAAAAAAAAAAAAAACCATAAAAATACCACAAATATATATAACAGTGTAATCACGCTATTGCATGCCTAATACAAACTGAAATTAGTATAACTACCCAATATCAAGTTGCAGATTTTAATACAATTATCTGTCACTATGGAAGTTGTGTTTGTGCCGAACTGTCTTTGCTGGTATTCACCAAAATTGGCCTGTCTTTATTAGGCTTCTCCCAAAGTTTCTGGATTCTGCTGTTGAACCTCTAGTTTCTTGTTAGTTTGCCTGCCCATTGGTTCTTGCAGTTCTCTTCTTTGCTGGTTTGGGAGTACCAACTACGTTTCCATTTAAGGTGGTTTAGAATTCTGCACTAAAGCAAAAGGAAAATACAGGGGAAAATGGCACTTTCCTTCAGAGACAAAAAAAAAAAGAGTCTTTATCAGGTAGTAAAAGACTTCTATTGTGGTATCACTGCTTTGGGGCTGGAAGGCCACAGCCTCAAAGATTCCCATCTAAAATTCACATGCCAACAAATGGATCGCTTTGCTTTTGCCATGTGGAAATTAGCACAGCCACCATCTGCCAGAACTGGGTTTAATTCCACTATGCTGCATTTTATTTAACCTTGTGTGTGAAGGGCCCAACAAAACGTGACACGGCGCTGTTTGTTAAGGAAACTCTTTGCTGGTTCTTTTAAACATTAAATCATGACATTCCACAGGATTGGTAAGTTCTGTAACAGCAGCATAATGTGATGAGATAGGAGAATAGTGTGGGGAGAAGCATGAAGTGAAGGCTTCATAGAGCTTCCCTTAGGTTCAAAGGGAGTCAGTTCACATGTGCTCTCCAAAGAATAACGCAGGGCAAAGTGTGTTCTGACACCAAGTCAAACTGGTCAAGCAGTTAAACTTTAGGATTTCAGAGCAGCTTGAGTTAGCTCTGAAATTGAGGACACGACTTCTGAGACTTGGAATATGTGTTCTGTCATCTCTGAAATGCAACAGTGCTGCTTAATAAACGTGGCCTGCAGCGCTTCATGCTGCCAGCCCCAAACACTCAGCAGCTCTGAGCTGAAGTTCCACCAATATATAAATGAAGTTTGGAAACAGATGCATTCAATCTCACTTGATAGCAAGACAACATCCACCAAGATGTTATTAGGCAGGAGGATCTTGGTGAGTAACTTGATTGGGCTTCTTCCTACGTTCAAGACAAAAGGATGATAATTGGCAGCAAGTAATTAGTTGTAAGCATTGTTGGTGAGCTGAGCGTAAATAGTCCTAACAAGCAGCAGAAACTCAAAGCATTTCTGTGCTCTCCAATGGAAACACAAAGCAGAACTGAGCTTGCAGGGAGGCACGCAGCAGACTGCGAGGTCGCAGTGTCGGTGTGGTTGCTTCCAGGCAGCCCATCTGTTCTGTGCCACCTAGAATGTAAATAGCGTGTTGTAATTAAACACTTCTGAGATCGCTGAACTATATTTGCAGGACTTGGCTATTGAGTTTTAGAGCCTTGATGGAAAAATGATCCTTTCCACCTTCTTCCTAATGAAAGTAGAATCCTTGAGCAAGTCTGACTTGGATTCCTTTCCAACCACAAAGTAAAGCAGTGCTGCTGGGATGGCTGTTCAGGTGCACAGTCAGTGCGTGGTCCATTGGCAAACCTTTGGCATCTCTCCCTTAGAAACTGCTTTTGGAAAGCTGGATTTTCTCACTCGTAGCCATTTTCTCATTGAACTTCCTTCTGGGCAAAAGAGAAGTCACATCTTCTTTCAGAAGAGAAGTCACACTGAAGCTGCAGCTCTATTGCTCAGTCCCATGTGGCAGATGGAAGCACAGGCTTCTGTTTGTGTTTAATCAGTCCCAACTACAAGCATTACAGCCTGAGGTTACAGCAGATTTTATCTTTGGCCCTTACAGCCACAAACCAGAGCTCTCCTTTGGAAACAGCCGCTCAACTTTTAGGTATCATCACAGCTTTTTCTTTCTCAGAAAATCCAATCATCAGAACAGAACAAAGCAACACAAAGTTCCCTTTTTATTTCCCCCCCTCCCTTCAGTGTGAGAAGCATGCGTTAAGCCTAGATGATCTCTATCAGATTCCTTTAGTTGAGAAGGAAAGATGAACTTCTTGTCAAGGAAACATGCTCAGGGTAAATAGTCTTAGGCTATCGGGCAGATAGGAATAGCTCCAACGCTTCCGGAATAATAGGAAACTGAAGATGTGCAGATTATATATATTTTTAAAAGGTAAAATAGACAGTAAGTGACAGCGGACTCACTGTAAAATCTCCCAGATGTGGTTATTCTTTACCTTGTGTCTTCTATTGTAAAATTAACTTGGACAGTTACAGCGTTGTGTGGAAAAAAAAAAGGCAAAAATCCTAACTCAACATGTGTGAAACTGCATAATGCTAGAAGCTACTTGACATTATGTAATGCTATCTTGTATGTTGAATTTGTTAACGCACATTGAGCGTGGAAATAAAACTTAAATCACTTTAGATGGTTGACTGCGCTGTGTTTGAAAGGTGGAAAGAAACATACCTGAAAAACAGAGAGAGAACAAAACCCCAGCAACTGAAGTGAGCTGCTGTCACTGCAACATCAGCACATGCAAGGACTGTCATCACTGAGCCTCTCCATGGCTGTAATTTAATGCGAGTGGGCATCTAAGAGGGAATAAATGGGCAAAAAAGAACGTGGTCTGTGAAAGAATTCTTTGAAGAAAAGCAATTGGATCCTTTTCTTTGTGGTTCAGACGCATTCCTGGATTCCCAGCCTGCTTTATTCAGAAACACTTTTGTCCGTGTCACTGTGAGATACAATGGCGTGTCCCCGAGGCACGGCGCTCTGTAATGCAGCTTCTGCAGCTCCCATCACTGCTCCAGAGCTCAGCACTGCTGGGCACAAAGCCACGGCTTTAGAAAACACCAAAGAGTGCAGAATACCAAACTGTGTTTCCACAGCAACGTGGCTACAGAAACCCTCCAACACGGCGCTTCTCCCCGGCCTGGTGGCCTCCCCTGCAACAAAAGATGGGGATCCAGAGGTGGCTGAGGAATCTGAACACCTGAAATAAGCTCCATGGGAACTTTGGGTCTCCTCTTTAAGATCTTGGTGGTTTCAGCCCATAAAGATCATCCAGTGTCCCAGAAAACGGAACGCAGTCAAATGCCACAGCTCCTCAGACACCATTTTCCAGCAGAAGGGAATGGTTCATTTGGGAAGGAGGAAGAAACACATCCAAGAGGTAAGGATATCCCAAAATGCTGCCCTCCATCCAGAGCACAAAGCTGTTCACCCACCCTCACCTCACTGCCCACCCTGCAATCAGTTATTTATCAGTTATTTATCACTGTAATGACTGCAGTTGGCAGAGTGGTTTTGGTCGACCCCTCTCCTAAGCAGGCAGCTCCTAACACTCTGCAAGATGTGAAAGAAAACCTCACCCCTCTCTGCTTGGCTTCTACCTCAAACATTGCTCGGCTTTCACAAACATCCCATTTCAGGTTCTTACACCATTCAGCCCAAGCAGAAACAAAAGGATTTGCATAAGAAAAAGGAAAGAAGCAAGCAGAATGGGTCTGACAAACCCTGAAAAGAGGAAACGTTATAGGGAAAGCATGGAAGCTTTGCTCAGACGCTCTTCCCACCTTCTCTGGCTGATGCTGCCATTGAAATCAATAGGATTTTTGCCATCTTTCTCTGGCAGCATTAATTGGGCCCTTCCTTCTCCAACAGCTTCTACCTCTCCTAATTCAACACAGGAGCAAGAGCAGTTTCCATGGCAATGTGAGTTACTTTTTGATGACAGACGGGATCCGGGCTCTGCTGCTATTTCCTTTAACAGGCAGTCAGAAATAGCTCATCCATCCCCAGCAGCACCTTATGCTTCAGTCCTGTTCCACCCCGTTTACAAGCAGCGTTTGGATACTGATCATTTAAGAGTGAGCGGGCAAACACTCCTTGAGCCATTTCATTTGGGTTTGGTTCAGTTTTGAGCACGTTTAGAATGTGCTCCCTTTGGTGTTTGCTCTTAAAAACCAATTGACTTCTCTAAAATACACAACATTTCAGAGGGGAACTCTCCTTACCAGGATGAGTATGGTCATGGTATGGTACAGTATACTATACAGGCATGGTATGGTATACCCTATGGGCATGGTATGGTATACTACATAGGAATGGTATGGTATACTGTATAGGCATGGTATGGTATACCCTATGGGCATGGTATGGTATACTATATAGGAATGGTATGGTATACCATATGGGCATGGTCTGGTATACCATATAGGAATGGTATGGTATACTACATAGGAATGGTATGGTATACTATATAGGAATGGTATGGTATACCATATGGGCATGGTTCCACTTAGGGAGCTTCACGTTTCAGCCACATAATAAACTTGGTATGTTTTTCTCCTTTCCAAGTCATCCAAGATAACATACCTCAAACTTCAGCTTTCACAGCCAGAAATACAGCTTCTCTGTATTCCTATGGTTTATTTCTTCTTAGAGCATATAAAACATAAGCAGGACTTAGCAAAGAAACCCGTATCAGTTCTAACCTTCCCATCCAGAACGATGCTGATCACGTCTTCCACCGTCGGCCATCTAGCGGCTCAGCTGCTCCAATGCAAATCCCCATCACACGTTTCCCATCCAGTGAGTTTCTCACGCAGGCTCAGTGCAAGGAATGACCTCAGCCTGTGAAACATTCCAGTGTCGCTCATCTGCTGTGGCAAAACGCAAACCAGAACGTTTGTATTGGAGGATAAAGGAACATCTCACATCTACAGGTCCTTGCAGCCACGTTTATGGGTGTGTAAAGGAGCAGACATGGCAGCACACTCCCCTGACCCAGACTGACTTTATCTGCAGGGTTTTTTTGCTCAATACTCAGGAATTAACATCCACATTTTACCCATTCTGCATACCTGTAAACAACTTTTTGTCATGTCAGCAACCTTTATCTGCAACAAGAAGGCACCCTGCTCCTGCATTCCTGCAATAGAAGCAGGAAAGTAAAGCTGTATCAGCACCACGCAACACAGCAAAGCTTCTCTTAGTGGAGTCCAAGCAGACAATGAACAGTAAGATCTGCTCAGCTGCACACAGCGTGGCAGTGTTGGACCCTCCTGAGCTGCAATTCCTTCATTCCTGGGGATGTTTGTGAACCGATGGCAGTCATTTCTGCCTTAAACACCTCCAAGTGTGGCCTCAGGGTGGGGTGAAGCAACTAAACTCCCCCTCTGTTGCCATACAGAACATATTTGCTGCCTCTCCCAGCTCCTGGGGGCTCAGACAATGGCACACAATGGTACCGACTTCCTGCAGCACAGACTGCCTCAAAGGTCAAAGCCTCCACCGGGATGGGCTGTTGGACACAAAACACTCCTGTCGCTGCTCAGATGACAGACAAATGGCATCTGACAACCACAATGAACTTCAGGGAATGCTGCGGTGCTCATTTTTTTCATTCCATAGATATTTTCATGCTGTTTACAAAAGGGCCATTGCTGGAACCAGTCTTTCATGGCATCCAAATCCCAGGGATGAACCTAAAAGCGAAGCCCTGAGATGTCTGCCTCAAACCTAATTGGAATTTGCCTCTAATTTGCCTTTAGATCTTAGCATAGTACCTACATACGTACTCCAAAACCAAACCAAGAGCCTTTTCCTTCAGGCTGAGCTCTGTGTCCTGCAGTCAGTGAAATGCGATGGGGATAAAGCAAAGTGCTCCCTGTCTTTAGATACACTTGTTAACTCCAGATGGATCAGTCCAAGCCACGGAGCAGCACTGAGGCATCACATCACTCCTAAGGACAGAAAGCATCAAAGCTGTTAAAGTTTCACACCATTTCACCATAAATACCCATTTATTTTACATTTATTATTATTCCTGGTTTACTTTCAAGACTCCCAACATTAAGATATTTCTGAGCTCACTTCAAAGCACCCCACGAGCTTTTCTTCAGCCTCAAATGTGTGTAGCACGATGGGTGCAAATCCCACACCATGCAATAAAACACCCGACACCAATTTGGTATTAAAAACTCTATATTGTGTCAAATAAAACAATAATCCCGCGTACAAATTCATACATGACAAAAATAAAACTTCTTTTTTTTGTTTTCCTTTTGAATAACACTGTAAAAAAAAACCAAACAAAAGTGCTTGCTGCCGTTCTGATTTAGTAACTCTAGAAGCAACAGGCTCATAGAAGGCATTAGTAAACATATATGTTGCATTGAAGGGATCACGTAAGGCACAGACATTACAGACAGGGGATGGGGAGAACTGGGCCTGCACAGCTGCCAGCACTGCCTGAGATTGGAAGTCATCATTGCCACAAAGGAATCAGGACTGCTCCTAAACCCCACTGCCCATCCCTGGCTTTTATCTATCGGTTTTAGATGGCATTGAATCCAACATGGAGCAATTCAACACGGAGCTGCAGTTCCACACAGGTTAAGTGCAGTCAATCCAGCACAACTGCAGGCATGGTGAACTGAGCAGAGCTCTGACATTCCCATTATTCTCTCTGCTTTGCAATTGGTGTTGATTACCAGCACGGCCTTACACTGGAAAAAAGAGACACACAGAAATCCCTTCCAATGCTGAGCTTGGCTACAAACACACCTTACACAAAGAAAATTCCCTTAGAAGCACCAGGCACTGAAGTTCCAGTGGTATCTTACACAGTAAGGAGTGTAGGAAGAAGAAAACCTAAAGGTCTGTGTGTTCATTATCTTCACTTTTTTGCTCCGGATCTTTTTATACATCCATTCCAACAACTCGTTTCAGTTCTGATGGCACTGCAAGGCCTTTTGGTCAGTAGGATTAACAGCAACTGCCACGGAGGATCAACAATTAAGAGAAGCAATTGATTAATACCGCACTTACAGTCTGCTAAGCTCTCAGCATTAAACAGAGACTCGAGGCACTTCATTCTCTGTGAAAGGCCTTTAAACCCATCTCTGATTTTCTGTATCATTTACTAAACAACCCCGGACATCCATCTCTCCATGAGTTTTTTGTACTGTAACAACAGCTCTGGATTTAAATCCTATAAGCAGAGAACATGGAAAATCATCCCCAAGGAGGGAGGATGTGCTGATGGTTGGGTGGGAATGTCCAGCAGTGCTGCCCCATTCACTGCTCCCAACTTTAAGGCAGCACTGAAGAACCTCACCAGCATTAAGGATAGCAGTTCTGGCCCCAATGCCTCGCTTTCAGTCTTCATTACAAAGCAGTTATCACAGATTAATCTGAAATGACTACGTTAGAGATTCCTACTCGATAATACTGTCTCCTTTAAGACAACCATATAAAACTGAATGTAAATAAATACGCCACTGCAACCATCGCAGCTACGACTTCAACAAACAAGTCAGAAAATCCAAAGCTGCAGCTTCCAGCTCACCACAAACGTTCCAACAACACCATCAATGCTAAATGGAGGGACGATGCTACACATCCACGTGCTGCTGCCAACTTAGAGCTGCCAGAGGAACAAGAATTGGCTGTTTTTGACTTGCTGAGGGTCCCAACCAACACACACTGAGAACTCAATGCTTCTTCAGGTGAACTTTTTCCTTGCTAAATCCATGAGAACAAAGCACAAATCTCCCCTCACTGCCATCCAACCTCAACAAAATCCTCCTCTGGTGATGGGAACGCAGCAACATTTTGTTGTGCAAACAACTGAGAAACAGGATTGAATTAAGTTGGGTAGAAATTCAGCATCTTGTTTGTTTTTTTTTTTACCTCTTAAAACAACTCAATGCAGCGACCAAAAAGTGCAGCGTCAGAAACCTACCAGCATCTGTAACCAACATACAAGCAGTATTTGGAGAATCCGGTCTAAAAATGACAACAAACAGAAGTCAAATTGTTACCGTGTCTCGAGTTAAATATCCAGAACTAAGAGAGAATATCATTTGAAGCAAAAAAGAATGGCTAAGAGTGATGCTCCCCCTCACACAAGTCCCATCAGTCTTTAAACCTACTGCTGAAATGTTGTCATTCAACCGCTTTGGTTACGAGTGGCTGCTCCCATGTTTTCTCTTACAGAGGAGTTCGTTCTCTTCAAGTGACCGAATCCTTCTTCCTCCTGAACGGAGATTTCAATCTTTTCCAAACGCTGCTTTTAGGTTTGGATTTTTTCTCCATTGCCATCACTGCTTCTTTCTCTTTCCTGCGGATTTCTCTCACCAGAGCATGGAACACGTCGTCGATGTAGTAACGATACGCAGCCGAAGTCTCAAAGAAAGGACAGTTGAATTCTCGTGCCAATGCAGAACCTTCTTCTTTGGAGACCTGCAAAAAAAACCCCATATACTTGTCAAGAAAGCCCAAACCAGGCAGGTTCTTCCTTCCTCTCTTCTTGTTCACGGCTCAGAGCTGCGTGTGCACCCTCCCCATTCCAGAACTGCCCACCTCCACCCATGTCTGCATCTTTCTTTACAAACCCTCTTCTCTTTCATCCATCAAGCAACGTAACCACCCATAGGAGACTCATGAAATACAGCAGCTCTGGTTATTCATAAAACAAGAAAAGCCTTTCAGAGCGTATTCCCTTCCCACAATATAGTCCTGGATGCCTGATGAGAGCAGCCCTCAGCCCAGGATGAACATTTGTCAGTTTCCCACAGACAAGAGTTACCATTCCCTTAAGCTGAAGCTCCCTTTCTGTTCATTCTTACCCCCATTATTACACCTCCTTTCTTAGCAGACTCGCATCCTTAGGTCTGTAATACTTACAAGGGGTTTATGCAGTGCTGTACCCCCATTAACAGCAGGAAATAAAGACAGGAAAAGCCCAAGAGCAGCTGAAACTCAAAGCATCAACTGGAAGATTTCACTCCCATGGTAGTTATATGCTATATGCATATATGGCTATTCAGCACTCCAGCTTAAATTCATACAGCTCTCATGTTCAACATACTACAAAGTGAACCCCAAAGGAATTAAGAACACAATCTATCACCATGTTCTGAAGCAGGTGGGAAGGTCTATTTGGGAGCCACATACCTGCCTCAGCTGCGTCAGGTCCGATTTGTTCCCCACCAGAACCACGGGGGTGTCGTCGGTGCGTCGGACACGATAAATGAGCTGCTTGAACTCACGCACTTCGTGGAAGCTGCGTCGATCTGTGATGGAGTAGCAGATGATAAACCCCTCTCCAGCCCTCATGTATTGGTCCCTCATGGCCGTGAACTCTGCCTACAAACAGAGCGTGACACAAACACAACCGTTGTTTGATTTGCTGAAAATTGGAAGCATTTCTCTCCTCATCCTGTCACACAAAGGACAAAACTCTACGGGATCAACACCACCTTTCCCTTGGTAAAGAAATAAACATAAGGAAGTATTTTGTATCTGTAGAAGGACCCAAGGGATGATACGTACCCTAAGAGGACAGGCTGGGAGGGCTGGGGCTGCTCAACATGGAGAGCTGAGAGCGGCCTTTCAATTACTAAAGAGGCTGTAATTAAGGAGGGGACTGGCTCATTAGCAGAGCCTGCTGTGAGGAGACTGAGGGAAGCGATATCAAACTAAAAGAGGAGATTCCAGTCAGGTACAAGAAGGGAGTCAAACCAATCCAAAGACTCTCAGCCAATACACATCATGTGCTGAGTGCAGGCAGTGAGATGAGATCTCCATTGCATTCGTGTGCTGTGTTAGTGACACATGAATGAAGTGCTGCCTGGGCTGCCTAAACAACAGCGATGCTGTGGGTATAAGGATGAATTCAGACAGCTCTAAAGGCCACTCAGAAGAACAGAAAAGCACATTGCTGTGGGGTTCTTTCTATCCCTGTATCCTCCCATGCACTCAATGCTGCTCACCAACCTGTCCCGCTGTATCCAATATATCCAGGTTGGCAGGTTCGTCATCGATGCGTATCCGTATCTTATAGGCATCCTCTGGATCCGCAGCACGTCGGGGAGAACAAAACGTGAACTGAACTCCATTGCAAAACTCATTCATCACCGACACACACGCAAAGGGGAACGTTACACAAAGGGAACCCGATACGGTAACACAGCAAGGGAGCTGCAATTCAAAGCACCGGACCCACAGCAGCGCGACCGCGGGGGGCTGAGCGGGTCGGGGGGGCCGTTCTCACCGATGGTCGGATCGTGGTCCTCGGGAAAGCGGTGACTGATGAACTGCATCGTCATGGCTGCAATGGAGAGAAACAATGGAAGAGAAACAATGGAAGATGATGCCCAACGCGGCCCCAACGGCGGCACAGCGCGGAGCTCCGCCCGGCTCCTCACTCACCGCTCTTCCCGACGCCGCCGGCTCCCAACATCACCAGTTTATACTCCCGGGGCTGCCCCGCTCCGCCCGGCCGGGCTCCGGCGTCCATCTCCAAAGCTCCTGAACGGGGGGAAAACAGCGTGAGGCCCGGCAGCCCCTCGTGAGGCCCAGCAGCCCTTCGTGAGGCCCGGCAGCCCCTCGTAAGGCCCGGCAGCCCTCTATAAGGCCCGACAGCCCCTCGTGAGGCCCGGCGGCCCCTCTATAAGGCCCGGCGGCCCCTCGTGAGGCCCCGCCGCTCCGCTCCCCGCTCACCAAAGGCCGCTCCGTGACGCCGCCGCCGCCTCAAGGCCCGGCCCGGAGCGCAGCCGCCGAGCCCAAAATGGCGGCGGGGCCGCGCCAACGGGAGACCGCCCCTCACGGAGCCACGCCCCCTTTAAGCCACGCTCCTCTTGCTTAAGCACCGCCCCTTTAAAACATCCCAGTGCTAAGCCACGCCCCTTACTTAAGCCCCGCCCCTTTAATCACCACCCATTGCTAAGCCACGCCCCCTTACTTAAGCCACGCCCCATTTAAGCCCCCACACCCCTTGCTTAAACTCCGCCCCCTTTAAGCCCCACCCCTTGTTTAAGCCCCGCTCCCTTCTGTGTCCACCCTTGCTTAAGTCCCACCCCCCTTTAAGCCCCGCCCCTTTAAACAACACCCCTTGCTAAGCCACGCCCCCTTCAAGACCCACACTCTTACTTAAGCCCCGCCCATTTAGACATCGCCCTTTGCTAAGCCACGCCCCCTTGCTTAAGCCACGCCCCCTTTAAGCCCACATCTTACTTAAGCCCCGCCCCTTTAAACACCACCCCTTTGCTAAGCCACGCCCTTACTCAAGCCCCGCTCCCTTTAAGCTCATCCCTTACTTAAGCCCCACCCCTTGATTAAGCCCCGCCTCCTTTAAGCCACGCCCCTCTAAACACCACACCCTTGTCAAGCCACGCCCCCTTACTTAAGCCCCGCCCCTTCAAGCAATACCCCTTGCTTAAGCCCCACTCTTACTTAAGCCCCTCCCCCTTACTTAAGCCCCGCCCACTTTAAGCCAACTTCATTGCTTAAGCCCAGCCCCCTTGCTAAGCCCCGCCCCCGTTTAAGCCCCGCCCTTGCTTAAGTCCCTCCCCCTTTAATCCCACCCTCCCTTAAGCCCCGCCCCTTTAAGCCCCAACCCCTTGCTTAAGCCCCGCCCCTTTAAACACCACCCCTTTGCTAAGCCACGCCCCCTTACTTAAGCTCCGCCCCTTACGCACCACCCCTTAAGACCATCCTACTTTAAGCCCCGCCTCCTTCCTTAAGCCCCGCCCTTACTCAAGCCCCGCCCCCACACGACCACGCCCCTCCTTGGCCCCGCCCCCCTCTGAATTGCTGGCATTTAAAGGCGCAGCTCACCAAAACGGCGCGTGTCTTTATACATCATTTATACATTTATTTATAATGAAAGCATGGTTCTGAATTTATTTACAAGACATAGGAAAAAGTCAATGTTTGTACAAAAGGTGCCAGCCGCTCCCTGCACTGATAGGCCGGAGCCATCGCTGCTGTTCCAGGAGCTGCTGCTGTTGTCCCACACCCCATTAGCTCTGAGCACCCAGCCCTGCCATTAACGTTGTGCTTTGTGTCCATAGAGATAAACGCACACCATTCAGATCAAGCAATGGCTCAGCTCTGTGCCAAACCAACCCGCTGCCTTTTTCTCTCTCTCTTCTTGTTTAAAACAGAACGGGTGGAATCAAAGTGAGTTATAAGATGTGGGAGAGAAGCTTGGAGGAGCCACAGGTCCCGTATGAGCTGCATGAAGGAGGCAGGGATTGCTGGAGGTGGGTGAGCAGCTGTGTGACAGCAGCAGGATGGACCCACAAAGAGCCAAACAACACCCCCCAAATCCCTTGGCTGGAAGCAGAAGTCGTGGGGTTAAACCACATTGCAAAGAGAACACAACGTGGAGTTACAACAGGAGGTGCCTTAAAGCAAAAGGATCGACTTCAAGAAACGCAATCAGATCGCTCTGAACTATTGGATCCTGCTTTTCCCTTTCTCACAAGTCCAAACATTGAGAAGCCACAGTCACCACAAACGGGACCGTGAGCACGGGCTGAAAGCAGGAGCATGAAATAAATACAACACCAGGTGGGTGGTGGAGTCAGCGTGGCTGACAGTGTTTCCTTATTTAAGTTACCCTGGAAAAATGGGAAACAAGAGCGACAGGTTTCTCTCTTTCCTCCCCCACGATGTAAAAGGACCGACCCTGTCCAAACTCTATTTCAAAATGGTTTTCAGAGGTGATAAATCCACTGCAGAAATAAAAGAGTTGAAACAAAAAAAATAACGGAGCCCTTTTTCAAGGCGGAACACTGAACCTTTAGCTTCTGCAAATGTAAAAAACAATGCGTATCTGCCAAGTTCCTTTTTTGTAATATACATGCATTATTGCTAGAGGAAAAGAAATAATAATAAGAGATGAATGGAGACAGTTCTGGAGCTTTTTAGGGTGCCATCCAAAATGGCATCTGTTGTTTGGCTCGCTGTTGGGAGGAAGGATACTGGTATCCTAAACTCCACCCCTGTGAAAAAGTACTTGCATTTTTATGGCTGCCATGTTCCTCCTCTTCATCTGATGAATCTCCAGCATATGCCACCAATCCAAAGCCCTTCTCGGATGTTTTCATCTTCTTTGCTTGATGATCTAAGCAAGGGAAGGGGGTGGAAAAACAGAACAATCCCCCCCCCCCAGCCCCCCCAAGAAGGAAAAATCAAAATAGAGAGAGATAAAACGCCCCAAAACAAGTTAATTCAAAAATAAAAAGATGTTAATTGTAAATCGTTAGTTGGACACCATTTTGAGGTCACAAGGCCAATGGTCACCCAAGGTCGAAGGCCACGCGAAACAGCAGCAGCAACAGCACATTGTGATCCATCAGAACCATGTAAGAGAACAGAGAAAGAAGAAAGAAACACACAAGAAAGGTCAAGTTAGCAAATGGGTCGAAGTGATGGCAATTGTACCGTTTTAGAGATCAATACGTAAAGAAAAGTCCAATTTTTTGCTCAAAAGAAAGCTAGCAGAAGAACAATCTCTGGGAACAATACTGCAGAAAAACTAAGGTTAAACAAACTAATACGATGTACCTGCAGACCTGGTATGGAAGGCACTAAACTACCAGGAGAGTTAAAGTGATTCCATGTTTTACCAAGCTGCAAATACCCGATATGTGACAGCCCTATGAGAGGATGACATCTAATAACGCTTCTGTTTGCAGACAGGGTTGACAGAACTCGTGTCTGTAAATACACACCTGAACCATAACTGCCACTGATACTCCTCAGTGCTCCTAGAGATAGCTGTACGTGATATAAAGTCACATAGATATCTGTTACAGAGCAACCCCATGAGATTCTGTGCTGACTGTGGGTCAAAGCTCAGTCCTCCTGCCTCCATCACACCCTCATTGTTCACATAGTTATTAATTAAAGCTTTATGAGAAGCACCGTGTGTTTAATCACAGTGATTTTAGATCAATGACCTCCCTTCTACTGACTGCAGTAAAAGGGACACAAAAAACCATCACCAATCTAAATGTGCATTAAGACCAAGGCAAACTCGGCTGACAAATGTGTTCTATTCGTTGTACTCACCATGGCTGCCTGGTAAAGACCCCACACCGTTCCTTTCTTCAGATTCTGATTTCATCCCAGTGACAGGAAAAGCTGGTGGAGGCATCAACTGCCTGTTCAAACAGACAGAAACCTTTGTTACCTTCTATTAAGAGCAAGCACAAAGATAACAGCAAACAAATTCCCAACGCGGTCCTTGCCATTAACTTTGAGTTGGGCTCATTGAGTTCTTTTCAAACTCAAGACATGAGAACATAGAAAGGTAACAGCAAATACAACACGTGGTTGTTCCATACCTGTCCCTCTCTCTCTCCTTTCCTGAGGAACTTGCTGGCTTCGACCCGGCTCCATCGATTTCACTCTGACTGGAGAAGCCTGTACCTAAATTAGTCATATGAATGGGTCCATGCTATGAGCAGAAAAACACACGGCATTAGCAAATCTACAACTACAACACAAGCTACAGCTCCTTAATGATACTGATAGGAAACCCAACTTTTCAGAGTACATTGCCAACTACTAGGAGCAGCCACTAATCACCACTGGTAAACAAAATGCTTTTTGGGTTTTTTTTTCTTCCTAAAAATACTGAGGGGTAAAGTTGTAAATAACATTCCTGAGCACCAGCTGTAGAAGTCACCTCAGCACCCAATCCCAGTGCTGTGATGACAGCTGTTTAGATCACGGATTGACTCATTACCTCCTCAATCAGCTAATTCTGAATACTCTTAGAGGCCTCATGCCATGGTAAACTCTGCTTGACATATATTAATATATAACATCCTTAAACAGGACTTTATTTTCTCTAGGCCAAGCTTTTATTAATGGGTTCTGCCTATGAGCATTTGCAGAACCTCTATTTTCTCACACAGAAGTCTGATGAAAAGCTCAAAGTTATTTCACATAAACTCTATAACTTTTGCTGCCTAAAATGAATACACAGAATCACTCTCTTAAAATTAGGCTTCTAACAATCCTCCCAAGTGCTGCCTGCAAGAAAGGGAAATGGGAAAGCATGGATGTTATAACCCTCACTTGGATGGAGGTTGTAACCCAACCCATGGATGTTATTCCCCTCCCTCTAAAGAAGCCCATCCAAAAGACCCACAATAAAACAAAAAGGGGAAAAAAGCCCCAGATATCACTTTCAACTAGCCAGGCACACGCTGTTGCCATCTCTTTGACCTGAGTGCACTGCTGCTCTTCATGGAAGAATGCAGGCATGGAAAGCAAGCTGTCAATGCATCAGATAGCTCAGCCTGAGAGCAGTGCTCCAGCTCAAAGGAATGGAAGCGTGGTCTCAATGTTTTGCACCCATCACTGCTGCCTGCCAAAGGGCCTGTCTAAATTTTCTCAAATAGACGGTGCTAATAACAACCATCCCTCTCCAGCCAAGTTTCATTTTGTTGAATGAAGTAAAATTGCTGATTTTATTCCACCTGATATCCCAGCAGTCCTGATTCCCTCTCATCGGGCAGCTCCTCGGTAAAGCGCCTCTTTTGGCCTTGGGGATGGGGTTGGACTTGTGGCTGTGAACCAGCTGGTAAGGTTGTTTTCACCGGGGCAGCAGCAGGAAGGAAAGGAGCACTCAGTGGACTCTGGTATGCAGAAATTAAAAACAAAGAAGGTAATGCCTCATATGGATATTACCAAGTTAATCCCATAATCAGTTTCATATAGAGGATCAGAAAACACAACCAGTTCCCTTTGCAGAACCCGAGGCGAAAAGGAAATGCAGAATTTAAGGCAAGTGCCTGAATTACAGAATGCTCCCAGCTCAAAGTAATCACTGTCTGTAGCTCAGACTCCTTGCACCCACAGTGCTTATAGTAATGTCATGAATGATTGATACCTCCCTGTAAGCACAACTTGTGTTAGCTGGGTATAACATGAAAAAGAAAATGCAGCCTTAAAGAGCCATGCAAAAAAAAAAAGCAAGTGGTTTGGACAAAAGCATCAAAGCAACAACCCCTGAAATTGCCTTTGTATGCCCTAAAGGACATTCTCCATCTGGAAGCAATTCAAGGATGCTTTTGTTAGCAAAGAAATGGCTGAGGAAGTTGACAGCTCTAAGGCAAATCCTTCAGCAGTACCTGTCCAGTGCTGGCTGGAGGCTGTACTTGAGATATTGGATACTGTGTTGGCACAGGTGGAACTCCTGCAGGTAGTGTTGTTAGGACTCCTGGTGCCATTGGCACTGCAGGTGGAACTATGCCTGGTACGCCATATGGAGGCTGAACTGGTTGCTGAGGAGGGGGAACGACAGGATAACCAGACTGATATCCATTGGAAGGGTAATATGATGGCTGAGAAGGAACGCTGTTTATAGCAGCAGGCTGCGCAAAGCCTGGAGAGAGAGGAAGAGGAGAAAAGGGTCATCGTCAATGCAGCCAAGAGCCACAAAAATACTGAATTAATTACTAAATATAAAAGAAACACAACTGCTTTTAGACACCAGGAGCAAAACACAAAGACTTCCACATGTAAAGGCATTCCACCAAACTTAACTCCACAAAACACAACACCAAAGGTTTCGGTATCGCCAACGTTACCTGCTAAAGGTACAGCTGTAGTTATCTGATTCACAAATCGAGAGTATTCAGCATGAACCTACAAAGGATGTTCAAAGGTGAGAATGTAAGCATCCACTTCCTGCATTGCTCTCTCACAGGCAAAGGGCAGCTAACTGCGCATCCTCATAAAGCCATAAGGGAACTTTGACTACAGAACACACTGTATTCAAAGGCTTAGCAAGAAACCAAACATGAAAACTGAAAAAAATCAGGAATTCAGAGCAAAACCTATCAATATTATGTATAACAAGCCACTAATTCTGCTGGTCTGGGTCACAAATTGGTGTAAAACACAGGAAAGCCTTTCACAGGACATACAGCACGGCAAGGGAGTTACTTTGTAAAACACTTAAAGCATCCAACAGCTCCCAGACATATTTCAAACCATACTTTGTTAATATTTGCACTTGGAAATGGGCTACAGAAAGGCTCACTCTCAAAGGGCTTCAATCTTTTGAGTACTCTGTTGCATTCAAGTACAGAAAAAAAGACTGAGAAATGAATTTTGTACGTGTGAGAGATCATAAACATTCTTTTGGTGCCAAACATAACAGTCTCTTTAATAGAAAGAGACTGTGTGTCTCTAGATGCTGTTTAAAGCTAAAGCAAAATAAGCTCTGAAATTTCTAAGAGCTACTCACAGTTTGCAATAGATTTTCACACAGCTTTTTAGCAGCTGCCAAACCTTCTGGCTTCGGATGACTGAAAAGAAACAGAAAAATTCATAAGCACAAACATTTCTACTGACCCGAGCAGCTACTTCTTTCACTTGCAACCTGCTGTCAAATGTTTACACCTCAAGGAGCCTCATCATACCTGATGTAGATGTACATGGGTTCGAAAGCTTCTCTGCCTGATGCTGGTTCTATGCAACCTGAGCCTTTCCCACGAAGAAAGACTTTGGCACCTGTTTCAATCTGAATATGCTGCAAATAGGAGCAACCAGGCCCTTCCACTTTCTCCTTCACATTAAATGTAGGTACAGCGTGTTCCAGACCAACAAATAATTTATCCTGAACATAATGCATCTGTAAATGTAAAAAGAAAAGCTTATTATTTCACTCTTACTATTGATCATTTCACTAGAGACCATAAATCAACTTTCTATGACAATCAGAACATTCAGTGTTGGATGGCACAGTGGGCCCTAAGCTTTCTTCTACATAGGACTGCTCTCTCCATCCCTTTTCTTCTAGGAGATCACTGTCACCTGAGTCCCACTCTTCAGACTCAGTCTGATTAGTCCTCCAGTTCTCACCACAGCTACGTAAGTGTTTAATCCTTTCAATAAATAGCACACAACACACATACTTTGTGTTTAAAGTCACAAACAAATCACTCACCCCTGACTGGAATGGAGGTTTCTGACTGACTGCTGGAGACATCTGAGTGATGGGGGCAGGCTGGTGGTACACAGTCACCGTGGCTCCATTGAATGTTGGACTAGAACCTGTGGCAGCCTTCACTACTCCGTTAGTAATTATCTCTTTAATACGATTAACAGCTCCTAGTTGACAGGATATGAAATCCATTTACATTTCAGCAGTGGGAAGTTACTAACAGAGCCCCTTGTGCTCCCCTCAAAATCACTTGTGCTGATGGGACAGCCACACAAATACTGATCTTTTTGGTAAACACAACAGATGCAGTTCACCATAAGAAACGCCCTCACGTCTGACTGCAAAGAAAACACCATTTCTAACCCTGCACAAAACTTACATCTGCATGAATGAGCAGGGTAAGAAAAACTGATTGCTGGCTGTAGGAGGTAGATACAAGTGGGCAGATCTATGGTTAGCATGGGAACACAAGCAAAATGCCTTTAGCTTCTGCATGGAGAAGGAATTTGCTTGTGAGAAACTGCTCTGATGCTGTTTCCTGATATGTATGAGTTATTATCTCCTGCTGTTAAGTATATGGCCATGGAACCAAAAGGGGTTTGTGGGCATCTCAGTGGTCAACCACCCCCAGAAATATGAGCATTTCCCCATTAAACTGATGGCTGTTAACTTCCCTCTGTCTACTCCCTTCAGGATCCATAAACCTTACACTGAAGCATTGGTGCTTTTGCATTACACTTATCAACACAGATTACTTACAGCACAAATGCTGATCAGTCACAACAAAACCCATCAATATACAAGACTGTCTGAACACTGCAAATAACAAGAATTAGAAGTGGAATGCTTGGCACACTTACTGTCAACCAGCTCCCTTGTCTGACCCTGGACGTGAAGATACAAAGGGCGATCTCTAGGAAGAAAACATCAAACATCCCATGACATCAACAGAGTGAGAACCTCACCACTTAAACACCCCATTACAAAGAAAGCAGAAATACAAACCCAGGTCCCACTTTTGCTTTCTCCTCTGCAGTCATGAACCGCCCTCGAGTAGAGACAGCAGCTCCACTCAGTCGACTTATCTGCAGGCAATTAAGAAAGCAGAGAGAAGTTCAGTGATAACAAACAGAACTTTAAAACAAACAGCTTTAAAGCAGTTGAAGTTGCTTTATAAAGAGACCAGAAATTGTTACTAAGGTGGTAAGAGAATGAATAGTGCTGCTAAAGAACACCAGCTGTGCTACCTTACCACTATACAGGATGTATTATTAAACCAACCATTAAACAAAGAACCTTAGAAAACACTGTTTTTATAACAGAAAACTGCACATGCTTTGCTGCAAACTCTTTTAACCTCACAAAGAGGCACAGAAGATCTCGAGCTGCCAAACCAAAGGAAGCAGATGTAATTCCTGAACGTACCTCATCCTGGGTCTGTCCCCTCGTCAAGAGGTTTCTGCACGTGAGGGGCACATCGTTGATTTCCACCTCTGCCACCACGAGGTCATCTTTGCTTTTATTTGTGGTCGGGCCTTTCCCAAGAGCCTGCAGCTTCAAAAACAATCATTGTAAAGACCGACCGGTGGTTGGAAAACTGAGATAAATTGAGTAATAAACAAACAGAGCCTACAGAAGGGAGGGGTTTAGCAGTCTTATCAATATCCTGCTACATCTGTTGGACCCTCCAATCCATAAAACTATTCACTGAAAGTGCTTTAAAGCCACTACTTAATTTAACACTGCAGAACTTTAATCTCAAGTGATAAATACTATCAGGTTAATCACAGGAGATTGTAATGTAGATAATGAGATAAGCAACAATGCTGCACCAATGGAAACCACAGTGTTATACACTTGGACTACCATTCCTGACCAGTGTTGTGCTGCCAAAGAGCTCACTGCTCTTGCTCAGAAGGCAGCAAGAAGTGTTTTCCATCCACAGAGAGCAGAGAACCATCTCTAGTGACTGCAACATGGGACACGTTTACCCCTCTTTTGTATTACCTACAAATAACTCCAATGAAAAAACTACAGCTTGCTCTCAAACCACTTAAAATGCGGAGCTCTCAGAATACCCAGCACTGCCACTGATAGTCTAAAAACACAAATAACTTCTCCCATTGCTTTCTTACACTCCACCATTCCCACGTACTCCTGAAAACTAGTTGATTAAACCACACACCACCCAATCCCCATCCCAGAACTCTCCTCTCCCTTCTCCCACCTTTATCCTCGCCCCTCTCCCACCTTTATTCTCACCCTTCTCCCACCTTCATCCTCGCCCCCCTCTCCCACCCATATCCCACCTCATCCTCGACCACCTCTCCCATCTTCATCCTCGCCCCCTCTCCCACCTTTATCCTCGCCCTCCTCTCCCACCTTTATTCTTGCCCCACTCTCACCTCATCCTCGCCCCCTCTCCCATCTTTATTCTCACCCCCCTCCCACCTTCATCCTTGTCCCTCTATCACCTTCATCCTCACCGCTCTCCCACCTCATCCTTGCCCCCTCTCACCTTTATCCTCGTCCCTCTCCCACCTTCATCCTCGCCCCTCTCCCACCTTTATCCTCTCCTACCTTTATCCTCGTCCCTCTCCCACCTCATCCTCGCCCCTCTCCCACCTTTATCCTCTCCCACCTTTATCCTGGCCCCTCTCCCATCTTTATTCTCACCCCTCTCCCACCTTCATCCTCGCCCCTCTCCCACCTTTATTCTCACCCTTCTCCCACCTTCATCCTCCCCCCCCTCCCACCTTTATCCTCACCCCCCTCTCCCACCTCCATCCTTGCCCCCTCTCCCACCTTTATTCTCGCCTCTCTCTCACCTTTATTCTCGCCCCCGTCTCCCACCTTCATCCTCGCCCCCGTCTCCCACCTTTATTCTCACCCTTCTCCCACCTCATCCTCGCCCACTCTCCCATCTTTATTCTCACCCCTCTCCCACCTTCATCCTCACCCCTCTCCCACCTTCATCCTCGCCCCACTCCCACCTTTATCCTCGTCCCTCCCCCACCTTTATCCTCGTCCCTCCCCCACCTTCATCCTCGCCCCCTCTCCCACCTTATCCGCCGTGTTGTTCGCCGGCTTCAGTTTCCCTTTGGCCATTAACATCGCGTTGATCTTCGCTGCTACAGCCGCTGCCGCATCCAGAGCCCCCGACGGAGCCGCGGAGCTCTCGGAGCCCCCCACGGCCGTTCCTCCATCTCCACCACCGGGAAAAGGCCGCCCGGGTAACGGAGCTGCGCCAGAGAGAAGGAAGGCGGGGGCCGGGCCGGGCTGATCCCATTTGCTGCGCCGCCTGTAAGCGGAAAACCTTCAATCCCCGCCCTCTGGAGGCCCAGCAGCCAACCGGGCCGTTAAACCACCACCTCGAGGCCTCCCCGCTGCACAGCCCGCATCCCTCAGCCTCACCCGCCCGCGGTCCCGGCGTCTCGCTGCCCGCCGCCTCCCGCTGACATGGCTCCGGCCCGGCTCCACCGCCTCAGCGCGTTACGCAACGTCATTTCCGGCCAACGCACAGCGACGCAACGCCTCTTCCGGTCGTTGCCATGACGACGACGCACGCTCTGTAACCCCCGCCATTAACGTCACGTCGGACGGATTAGGCCCGGCACGGACAGACCGGGAGGGAAGGGCTGAGAACCGGCAGCGGGCAAACGAGGAGGAGCGGGGCGGAACCGAGGCCGTTACTGTCCAGGCGGACTCCCACTTTAAGGCTACGAACGCGGCCTAGGCCTTCTGGGGCCTAGCGCAGCAGTGACGTCACCGGCAGCAGTGACGTCACCGGCAGCGGGAGGCGCATGCGCATTGCTCACTCCCGGTAGAACACGGCTCCGCCTGTGGGAGAGCTGCGCATGCGCACTCCGTCCTTCGCGTCCAGTCAGAGCTGGTTTCCCGCCCTGCTCGCTTCATGTCCGCTCTCCTCACAGCGCCCCGTTCCCTGTTTGGTGTTTCCCGACGGCTTTATTTTCTCTCTGGGTGTGAATAAACGCCCTCAGGTGCCGTCTGACCCCCTGGGATGGACCATGGGGTTCTTCAGGAGACCCAATGATTGCCAGGCAGATGGAGCTATAATTAAAGGCTTTATTATTTTGCAGGCTTATCAGTAACGGCTTATAGCTATGAGGTGTGCCCTCATCAAAAGGACCAGGCCAAACCCTACGAAGGCCACAACCTGACCCTAAAATGCACAGAAAACACGGCGCTTTATCCACCCTCAGAGGTAACCCTGACCAGGGGGATTCCTGTTGGCTGCAGCTCCAGCCCATGGCCCAGCTGATAGAGTTCCATAACCCGCCTTGCTCCCCTCTGTGTCATAACCTTACATCACAAAGTGACAGTCGCCTCCACATCAGTGTTGCCTCAGGCCCAGCCCAAGGCCTCCTGACTGTCGCAGAGTTGCTCTCACATCCATTTTTCTCTAGAGGACACAAGAAATCTCTTGAACCTCAGAGAACGAAGGAGGAGGGAGCTGTTCGGCAAAGGACAGAGGAGGGTATCGGGAGTGTTTCCTGGTAGCAAACATCAGGAACCTTTTGTTCTTTAGCTTCACTTGCAAGAAGCAAGAGCATGGTCAACCTGCTAGAGCTGATAACAAACGTTGAGACTGATGGTTGCAACATAGTCATGTTTCCCACACTACAGCAGCTCTCTAGCAAAGGTAAGGCATCTGGGGCCACTCAGATCCATTTGCTCCTGAGCTGCAGGTCTCTCCCAGCACTTTTAGTCTGAAGTCTATCCAAAATTGAGTCAGAGTCATGAATGAATTTATCTGCCCAGGGAGCTTGTGGATGCCCCGTCCTTGAAGGTGTTTAAGGCCAGGTTGGATGGGGCCCTGGGCAACCTGATCTATGGGGTCTCTATGGGGATCTATGGGGTCTCCTGGGCAACCTGATCTAGTAAATGTGGATGTTTGGTGGCCCTGCCAGGCAGGGGGGGTTGGAACTTCATGATCCTTTAGGTCCCTTCCAACCCAGGTCATTCTGTGATTCTGTGGGGGCTTTGGGATTTATGGAGTTTCTATGGGTCTCTATGGGGATCTATGGGGGATCTATGGGATCTATGGGGTCTCTATGGGGATCTATGGGGGATCTATGGGGTCTCTATGGGGATCTATGGGGGATCTATGGGGTCTATGGGGTCTCTATGGGGATCTATGGGGGATCTATGGGGTCTATGGGGTCTCTATGGGGATCTATGGGGTCTCCTGGGCAACCTGATCTAGTAAATGTGGATGTTTGGTGGCCCTGCCAGGCAGGGGGGGTTGGAACTACATGATCCTTTAGGTCCCTTCCAACCCGGGTCATTCTGTGATTCTGTGGGGGCTTTGGGATTTATGGAGTTTCTATGGGTCTCTATGGGGATCTATGGGGGATCTATGGGATCTATGGGGTCTCTATGGGAATCTATGGGGGATCTATGGGGTCTATGGGGTCTCTATGGGGATCTATGGGGGATCTATGGGGTCTGTGGGGTCTCTATGGGGATCTATGGGGGATCTATGGGGTCTATGGGGTCTCTATGGGGATCTATGGGGGATCTATGGGGTCTATGGGGTCTCTATGGGGATCTATGAGGTCTCCTGGGCAACCTGATCTAGTAAATGTGGAAGTTTGGTGGCCCAGCCGGGCAGGGGGGTTGGAACTACATGATCCTTTAGGTCCCTTCCAACCCTTCTGTGATTCTGTGGGGGCTGTGGGGTTTATGGAGCCTCTGTGGGGTCTGTGGGGTCTCTATGGGGATCTATGGGGTCTGTGGGGTCTCTATGGGGATCTATGGGGTCTATGGGGGATCTATGGAGTCTATGTGGTCTCTATGGGGATCTATGGGGTCTCCTGGGCAACCTGATCTAGTAAATGGAAGTTTGGTGGCCCTGCCAGGCTGGAGGGGTTTGGAACTTCATGATCCTTTAGGTCCCTTCCAACCCGGGTCATTCTGTGATTCTGTGGGGGCTGTGGGGTTTATGGAGCCTCTGTGGGGTCTGTGGGGTCTCTATGGGGATCTATGGGGTCTGTGGGGTCTCTTTTGGGATCTATGGGGTCTGTGGGGTCTCTTTGGGGATCTATGGGGTCTCTCTGGGGTTAATGGAGTCTATGGGGGGTTGGAACTACATGATCCTTGAGGTCCCTTCCAACCCAGGTCATTCTGTGATTCTGTGATTATCCCAGGGGCTGTGGTAGATCACACTTGCCATCTCGTTTAGGAATGAGCTAAGAGGCCATTAACTTGCTGACTTAAAGCATTCTGTGTCTTCTCTCGCATTGCAGATGTCACTACCATATGGGACAATGTGTTCCAGCGTGTTCAACGTTTGCTCCTGCTGCCAAAGGTGGGACTGCACCCTACTCCTTCCCTTGCCCAATGGCTGCAGTAGTCCATGTAACCCTGGGCCAGCAAGTGCCCTTGCTCTTCCATGTACAGACGTGCCACAAATGTGCCAAAGCCCACTTTCTTCAATCACTTGAATTATTAAAATAGTTGAAAATACGGTACCTATGCCAAATAATACAAATAATCCAAAAGTATTCAGAATATGCTTCTCTGATCCTTGCTCCCAGAGCAGAGAGCAAAAACACAACTGGGGATGCTTAGAGAGCAAAGGAAAGAACGTGTCCTGAGTACATGGTCTTTTCCAGCTCCCCCATCTCAGTGTTCTGCATTACAAGCCATGGGACACCCCTTTGCAAGCTGCCATAGGTCCTCACTCTGTCCTTCTCCTTTTTGTTCCAGCCTCAAGCTGTCAGCATACCCGGACTGGGAACATTTTGTATTCAAAAGTGGCAAGCTCTTGAGGATGGTGAGACGATCACGTTTCAGAGGCCACTGTTTTCACTGTCCCAGGCTGTTGCACAGATTCGTGACTTCAAATACCCTTTAATGCAGTTTCCTGGTAAGAAGACTAATTAAGGGAAAAAAATGCTCAAATACATTTGCTTATTTATCCCAATTAGCAGTCTTTGGTGGTTAAGATAGCACTCTAGCAGTGCACTTAAACCAGAAGCTCCTGGTGCATTATCTGAATCTGCTCATTGCAGATGATTGCACTGCTTTGACCTTATTGCAGTCTGAAGGGAACTTACACCCAGCAGGGGAGTGAACTCTTCGAAAGGGCTGACAATAGCAGGACACAGGGAAATGGTTTTAAGTTAAAAGAGGGAAGATTTATGTTGGATGTTAGGGGGAAGTTCTTCACTAGGAGAGTGGTTAGGCCCTGGAACAGGCTGCACAGGGAGGTTGTGGATGCCCCGTCCTTGGAGGTGTTCAAGGCCAGGTTGGATGGAGCCATGGGCAACCTGATCTATGGGGTCTCTGTGGGGATCTATGGGGTCTCTTGGGCAACCTGATCTAGTAAAGGTGTATGTTTGGTGGCCCTGCCAGGCAGGGGGGTTGGAACTACATGATTCTGTGCTCAGCTGCAGTGCAAGTCGGTCACCTTGCTCCTCTTTTCCAGATGACACTGAGATAATGGTGCTAGACCCTGAGACCATACGCATGCACACACATTCTCAGCAAACAGTGCAGGACTGTCTGTTGGAGACCTTGCAGTATTTCTACCACATCCTAACAAATGGAGAAGATGCAGACTTCACACTAACGGACGTTGGCACTCTTGCTATCCGAGGGCAGCAAGCAGAAATGACGTTTGGTGAAGACTTTTTACAGCAACTCAACAAGTCTGAACATGTGGCAGAGAAGCTTTTCAATGTAAGTGTTTTGTTTTTCCTGTGCTGCTTACAGCAGGTTTGAAGTCCTGTACAAAGCCAGGGAATGAAGCTCTGCTGCTAGCTGTGAGCTGCCAGGCCACTGGAGCCAGGCATGCAGCAGTGAAAGCTGTCTCTCTATTCTTTCTGGTATTTGCTCGAGCTCAAAGGTTCTGGGAATGAACACAGGCTTATTTTTACTTGGCAAGGCAGAGCCCTGGAAAAGCCTCACCACAAAGAGAAAAAAAGGCCAAAGCAGTGACAGGGCCAGTGATGTTTGATGATGAAAGCAGCAGCCAGAAACTCGGGCTCGTAACAGGCCTTCCATTGTGTTTGCTCCATTGCCTTGTGCAATGGTAAACAAGTGGTCAGTCTCCTGGCTGAGCTGCTAACTGCTGTCCTTGCAATAAGGCTGGCAACTCTCCTGATCCTAAGAGAATATACACCACGCAGCTTGCTTTGGCAAGAGGCTGAGACGCTTGTCAAGACATTTGCTGAGAGGCAGTGAATTCTCAGACGTGCAGAAAGGCCTTTGTGAGTGCTGAGATTCTTTCCTTGGAGTCACATCAGGTGTTTCTGTCACTTGCAGAAAAGATGGGTCATCTCGGACAAGGAAACTGCTCTCCTGCCGAGCCATCTTGGCTGCATCCACCTGTTGCCACAGTGAGTATATTTGTTCTTACAGAGCTTGTCTGGACAAGTTTGAATGTGCTCAGCTCACCTTTGGTTGTGCTCTTTCAAGCTGCTGTTTGGCAGTTCATTTTTTCCTTGCTTTTGCTAAGCTTGGACTTAAAGCATCCACAGTTCCTGACTGTGCTCTGCATTTTACCATTCCTCCAATCAGAGGGAACCAGTTTGCTCTGCAGAGAAATTTAGGCCATGCTCCTAATGTTTCCCCTGCTTCTTTTCTGCACTTGAGACTGCCAAAACATTGAAGTCAGATCCTAATATTGCTGTTGTTTTCAACCCATCATTGAAGGTGTCTCTTCGAATGTGGAACAAAAGTAGACGTATGCATGTCCTCTGCCCGCAGTGTTTCCATGTTGTGAAAGTCGCATCAGTCTCAGCACCTCTGAAATGCCTTCTTGTGTCAAGATGATACAGGAAGACCAGGGCAGAATAAAACCCAAACCTCTCTCCAAGGAGGGGCTGCTGAGCTTTCCTGAGGCCAGCACTGCTCACTGTCATGGTTTAGAGCGCACAATTTAGTCTTTACTGGCACTGACCTGACAAAGGAGCCCTGCTCACAGAATGGTGCCTTCTTCCTATTTCCAGGTTTGAGATCAAGGAGGTACCTCAACTTGCTACAAAGCCACTACCAGAGCAAAAGCTACTTGAAAGAAAAGGTAAAATTAATGACTGATCCTTGAGAGGTTTGTGCCTCTCCCTGTAGTCATTCCTAGCAGGTGCTTAAGACACCGTGGTACAATGAGATGGCTGGGGCAGCAGAAGCATTCTGTATGCCTCTGTCTCCATGTTTTCCACTTGTGTTCCATGCCCCACAGTGCATCTCTTCCACTTAAAGAGTTTGTTTCTTTATACTGGAGAGAGTAAACTAGGAAATTCAGCACTGGGAATTACAAACTCTGTCTTGAGTTCTGGGAGAATGGGGGATTGGATTACCTCCTGGATCTGTGCCTCCAGTCCTGAGAGCCTTTCTCCTTTCCTGTTCACAGAGTCTTTTCTCTGCAAGCTACTCAGACTACGGACCATTACTCAAAGTGCATTATTCACAGATGAGATGGACGAAGAAGAGGAGCATTCTGACAGGTGATTCTCATCAAGGATTTGAGTATAGTGAGCTGTTGCTCTTGTGCCTGTGCGATATTGACACTGATGCTGCTCTTTTAGCAAAGTGGCATTACAATCAACACATCCCAAGAAGGCAGAGCAGTGTCTTTCTGTGGTGCTTCTTCATACTTCCTTTAGTTCCTGAAAAGCCTCTTCTTTGATAATGCTGAGCACAAGAACAGGCATCGTGGCTCTAGCCCATCTTTTCTGCCTTTGGCAACGCTCCCCAGTAACAACCCCTTTTCCTTACTAAGTAATGCAGTATTTGAGACTGCATCCCAGTTCTCGATGTGGGGGCCAGGGTGGGGAGTCACCAGCATTGCCTGTCACTGCACAAGGTGCAGTTTCTCATTCCATCAAGAGGGACAGAGAGCTGTGTGTCCTGAGCTCTCCTCAGAGGAAACCCTCATGTCCTTGGAGGCACATCTGAGCATTACAGCTCAGTGCTGTTATCCCCCGTCTGCTGATGGGAAGACAGTTGGGTGAAGAGGCCTCATCCTGCTGAGGAAGAGGACAGAAATGGATGGAGAAGAAACTCCTCCTGCACTCACACCGACTCACCTTGGTCTGTTTGATGTTTTTTTAGCCCTCTCCCACAGACACCAGGCACAGAAGGAAAGCAGGCCAGAGAAATACCCACCTTTCCAGTGGCTGCTTCTCATCCTGAAGAAGACCTAGATAACCTGCCAGCTTTGATCCAGGAGAGGAAGCAATTCAGTTCTCAGCTACAAAGCTTTGGAGACGTTGAGAAATGGCTGAGTAATAAATCTTCCAAGAACGAACTGGAAAAGAGACTCTGGAAACACATAAAGACACACAGAGCAGAGAGAAGGGCTGAAGAGTTAGCTGTGACTGATAACGTAAGTAGATATTGTGTTACTTCAGCCTTGGGATCACTGCGCTGCATCTTCTATGGCTCTGCTGCAGCTGCAGCATCTATTGCTTAATCAGTAGAGTGATGCTGCTCTATCCCAGCCACTCTCCTGGCATGGTGATTCTGTGCAATGGGGATGTCAGGGTATTTTCCAATTCCCTTTCAGGACACACCAGCAAGCAGCCCGCCTCAGGAGGACATTCCCCCTCCTTGCATACCGTACCCCCAGGCTCTCATCACACTGCATGACCTCCTGCGCAAACAGAAGACAACACTGGTGAACGTCTTCAAGAAAGCTGGCATGGAGGGCAGAAATATCAAGAAAGCAGACTTCATTAAAATCATCAAGCAGGTATGGAAGGCTCAGAAACTGCCACAGCTCCACCTTCTCTTCTTGTTTGCCAACCCAGAGCCTTTATCTACATGTTCACACAGCACAACTCATGCTGACCCTCACAAGATCACATTCAGGTCTACTAGGGATTAGCACTTCAGACACTTTATGATGGTCTGGCCTATGACAAAACATATTCTTGATACCCAGAGGGCTGGGAAGTTTGGCACAGTAAAAACAGAGCTCAGCAGAGCCAGCAGTTGGCAACCCTGCCTGTGGCAGAGCAGTTGGAACTCAGTGATCCCTGAGGTCCCTTCCAACTCAAGCCATTCTATGATTTAGAGGGCAGCAGCAATGCAGTCCATTTGCTAAGCCCACATAAAGCTCACCTGGTGGCCTCCTGCTCTGGGGACAGCCGTGTTTGTTGTTTTATTGATCACACTGTCATTTTCTGCTTTGGTTGTCAGACAAAGATTTCCATCAGCGAAAAGGAACTGGAGGATGTGATCGTCTTTCTGGCTGCCCCTAACGGTGGGAAATACATTACCATGGAAAAGCTGATGGAATGTCAAAACGAGTGGCTGGAAATGAAGAAAAAAGAATCCAAAGAGGCCAAAGGGGGTAAGAGGAGAACACTGGGCTGGGAAACCCTCTCTGTATCTTTTCAGACTATGGAATGTTCCCATGAGATATATCTGTTGGGCGCTCCAATGCATGAAATGCCAAAATCCTTTGCCTTGTAAGCATTGGTCAGCCCTGATGTTTCCTTCTGTCACTGTCTAACAGGGTTTCTCTGGGCTTTCTTGTTTTTTTGGGGGGGCCTTTTGAACTCTTCTAGGTGCACAGACTCAGCCCCTTAAAGCCACTGGCAGATCTGCCATATCTCCACCTTCTGCTGAGGGCAGAGACAGTGGGATGGAGCCTACCAAGCCTGAAGTAAAATTAACACCTTTAGAAGCTACCCCAGACCTCACTGAGCTGGGACAAGGTCATCAAACTGACCATGAAATGAAAGACACTTCAGAAGCATCCAGAGACAGGACACATGAAGCTGTCAAGAGACAAGAGATGAAGAAGGTACTGTGCATGTGGCAACTCTTTTGAGATTAATCCCTGTCTGGAGCTTCTCTAAAGAGAATGGAGCAACTACAACATCATGCTGAATGCTAATCAGAGACTTTCTTTTGCTTAAAGGACCAGGGCAGCCCAATCAAATGGGCAGAAATATCTCATCTGGAGAGATCTGGGCAGCTAGCTGTTGAAGAGCACTGCTTCCCAGTAACTACAAGCAATGACATGGGTGCACTGGTCAACCAATACCGCAGTAAAGGGGCTGTGAGTTACCTGAATTCCTCCAAGCTGTGCAGAGAACATGACATTGATCTCAATGAGTCAGCGCTGCAGAAAGGTAATGCAGCCCCCAGGGCCTGAGATGAATCTGACAAGCTCATCTCTTCCTCAGCCCAGAAATATGACCAATGTATGGGGAAGGGAGCTGCTTCTGGAGTATACTTGCAGTCCTTGGAGGACTGGTTAGGATCAGCAATCCCATCAGCATAGAGTGCTCCAGATCAATCAGGGCCAGGTTCAGCTGAGAGCACAAATGATGAGGCAAGCTCATGGCAGTGGTGCAGGGAAGGCAAAGCTGGGAAGTCAAGCCCCTGTCTGGTTCAGCAAGTCCATCGCCAGGCAGAGCCATGGCTGTGGCTGAGTTGAGGTCTCAGCTGAAATGAGGCTCCTGATCCCAGGGTAGAGAGCTCAGGCAGAAGCCCCACACAAAACTGCTTAGGTCCACTGAGGCCTCACAGCACATGCAGGGCCATCATCCACCATCATCCTTCCTCCCTTACACAGTAGCTGTAACCATTCCAGGGCAGCATCACAAATGTAAAGCAGAGGTGAAAGGGATTGGATGTGCTTTGCCAACAGGCCTGCTGCACCCAGGAGACAAGATCATCAGGAGAGGACAACATCTAATGAAGATCAGGCAGCCTGGAGGATACTATGACATAGGAATTGCTGATAAGCCTGGAGGATACTACAACATAGGAACTGCTGATAAGCCCTCACCTCCGAGCACATCCAAGTCATCAAAAAGTGCAGCTGGAAAGCAGGGCAAAGAGGAGTAAGAGTGGTCACATTGCCCAAACGTTTATGTTCACAAAACAGGCTTCGTTCTTTCTTATCCTTATTTTCTTTTCTTTTTTCTTTTTTCTTCCCAGCTTTCAACAGATGAATCAGAAAGAAAAAGGGATCATGATGTCAGACAACAGGTTCTGGCCAGGTCACCTTCTGGACAAGATGCGCCTCTGCATTCCAGAAGAGAAGTTCAACAGGGCACATCCCTTATTCAGCTGTGTTCGCATGACCCGGCCTGTATACGGCATTATGTAAAACCACAACCAGCACCAGCCAATCCATGAGACATTGTGTCCACCAGGGATGTAGCATCCAAGACTCATTCTATCTGAGTCTTCTAGCAGCACAAGATATGAGCAGAACATTGCAATTCATCATCAGCTCAAGAGATCTGAGCTGTTCTAAAGAAGCATAGACACATAGAGAACACCCTGAGCTGGAATGGACCCACAAGAATCATCTAGTCCAACACTTCAAACCCAAATAAACAACATTATTCGTCCTATTCTCAGGACTACTTGCATTCTGTGAATGGAGAAATAGACAATAGAGATAAGCAACAACCACAGCGTTGTACACTTGGATTGCTCCCAGAGGAGCACCTTCATGCTCAGAAAGCTGCAAGAAGTGCTTTCCACACACAGAGAGCAGAGAACCACCTCTGGTCACTGCTACACGGGGCACGTTTGCCACTCTTTTGTATTACCTACGAATAACTCCAATGAGAAAACCACTGCTTGGTTTCTGTTCCAATTAGATATGGAGGTCGGCTGCCTTGCCTTGATCTCTGAGGTCCCTTTCAACCCAAGCCATTCTATCATTCAAATTACCAGGAAGGTAATGCAAAGGCTGAGCTCATAGCACACTAAACATGACAAGCTCTTGTCTCTTCTCATGGCATGAAAGCATGAGCAATGTATGGGGTGAGGAGCTGCAGATGGAGATTGCTTGCAGCCCATAGAGTGTCATGGCAGGATCAACGCTCCCATTAGTGTCTATGGCTGAGAGAGGAAAGAAAAGAGTGCTTTGGATCAGCCACAGCCCTGGCTTCAAAGCCAGGTTCAAACCCAGAGTGTTTATACAGGTAAACCAGCCATTATTGATGTCTCTCTTATCATCTATTTCATGTATCCACATTGGTTGTCATTAGTTATAATACATCCAAAAGGTTTGTCTTGTATCCAAAAAGGTTCCACATCTCATTCCATGCTGCTTTTTGACCCATATATTCTGCAATATCAGTAATATGGTAAGAAATACAACAAATCAAGGCAAAACCAGGCAGAAAAAAGCAACTAAATAGGAGAAATCTCAGATACATGGCCTGGAAATCATTCAGTATCCACAGGAAAGCCTTTCTTTATAGCCTATTTGAGCCTGCAGCTCTCTGCTGAATGCTTTAATATCTCACATTGGGGAACTCAGTACTTATTTTTAAGTCTTTCTGCTGAAATAACCCGATTTCAGAGCTTTTCCAGCTCGAGGTAAACGTGAATGAAACCAACGCCATTCAGGTAAAAATTGGCGGGAAACAACAGCCCCCCCCCACCCCGGCCGCCATTTTTTTTTTTTTTGCACACGGCACGAAGAGCCGCGTGCCGGGCCTTTGAATTGCCCTCTTGCTTTTGCACACGGCCCTTCAGGCGCGCTTTGGTGCCGTGTGAAGTTACCTCAGGGAGGGCGGTGCTCGGGCCGGGTCGCCTGTTGTCTGTGGGAGGTGTCGGCCTCGATCACAGCTGGGCTTCGATCGAGGTATTTCAGGTGATCAGCTGAAGGACAGAGCGATGGCGACTGCTCAGAAGCCGAAGAACTGCGTGGTACGGTTTAGTTCCATCACAGCGTCTTACTGAAGTAAAAAACCAGCGAATCTTAGCTTAAATAAAACATCCAGCTGCCTTGTAAGCTTTCTGTGCTTGAAAATTTGGGGCTAATTCCATCTTTAAATCCAAATAAATGTGCTCAGCAGCAAAATAGGGTTAAAGGGATGGAGTCTGTAGTGTGCTTGGCCTAAATCAATGGTGTTTTCAGACGTTATCACACCAAGTGTTACAGGTGGTGGCTGTGGGTTGGTAGTTGGGCTTCATGGAGTCACTATGGCTGGAAAAGCTGTTTATGAGATGCCTTCCCCCATCTGTGGGGGCACCCATGGGTGAGGTACCCACAGCTCTAGGCAGCACTGTGCAATGATCTCTTTGTGGTCTTATCCAGCCTCAGTGATGCTATGAATACACCTGGCTTCACAGGAGCTAAAAATCACGTCTGCCATTGAAACTAAAGCATTCAGTGGGGCAGGGTGTAATCTGTACAGGTTTGCTGTTGGAAAGGTGTCTGATTTCTCTCTTGCAGAGCGCAGTTGTGTTTCCCAATAAGATACACACAGAACAGCAGTCCCTGACTCTGGTGAAGAGGCTTCTGGCCGTGGCAGTGTCCTGCATTACGTACCTGAGAGGGATCTTCCCTGAAAGCGCCTATGGGACGAGATACCTGGATGGTAACAGGCTGGTTTTGCATAGCAGATGGACACAGGGTTGTTGTTGAGTTTGTTTTTAAAGCCACTTCATCCATTTAATTAAAGACAGTAGCTATTTCATGTGACCATATTGAAACTTTACTAATATGGCTGTTGTTGAATGCTATTATAAATATTGGTGATGCTCACTGAGCAATCAGAGCATTTACACTTTAATCTGTGCTTAACAGAGTGTCTGGAGAATGAACTTGACTCCCAATGCTGTTGTTTTTTTGTCCTTAAAGATGCCCTTTTTCATTTTCTTTTGAGATCTCTGTGTCAAAATCTTAAGGGAAGATAAAAACTGCCCTGGCTCAACTCAGCTGGTGAAATGGTACGTTGACCACATGCCCACACAGCAGTTACAGTGTGTATATTCTGAAACACAGCTTAATTAACAGCCATAAGAAAAACTTTGCCTTGTGGAAGCAAACAAGTGCCCAGGTTGTGTTCTTAGAGCCTGATCTTCACTATCTGGTTGTGTCTTAAGTTCTTATCGTGCTTTATCAGTAATAACACACAGTCAGGTATCACAATTGGTGCTGTGAGCCGGTGGGTGGTTGCAGCCACAGGACACAATCATGTACACAGAGGATTCCTAAGGGTTGAATGTATTCAGAAGGAGTGGGTTTGCAAACTGGCCTTAGAGGTGAAGCTAATAGGGATTAGGTCAAGCTCGACAATGTTATTTGCTTCTTGCAGGATGCTGGGATGCTACGATGCCTTGCAGAAGAAATACGTAAGTCTTTCAGTGTTATTCAGCTGTTTGATTGGCGTTTAAGCATTTATGTGTGTGATTCCACTGCTTGCCACTGACGTTGGGGGAGTTTCTGGTTACAGGATAAGTGTTGTTTGGTGCACTAAGACAGATAAAGTGTGGGAGTTCAGGGTGATACTCATTGTGTGCTGGGTCTCCTGAGGCCAAATAAGCAAATCATTTCTCAAAGAGATGAGCTTGAACCTATGAAGAGCTTGATTGCTTCAACTAGGCCTCGAGTGGTCGTAATTGGTTTTGAGAGCTGTAAAAAACAGCTTGTGAAGCAGAAGTGGGCTGAGCACACCTGACTGTTGTTCTTCTCTTTGCTTCTCACAGCTAAGAATGGTTGTCCTGGCGGTAAGTGTGATCCAAGAGCAAAGCACTTGTATCTAAAGGTTGGTGCTTAGATGTGTTTGTGGGTCTTAATCTGTTCCCTGTCCTTCCTTTTGAACCTCCAGGTCTACACCCACCCTGATGATCCTCAGGTAAGAGTTAAGGGCTGTGATGATGTGATTTAAGTAAAGGTTAGTCAGGGTCTGGGGGGAAAGCAACAGCTCTATTGGCTTCCTTGACAGCTGATAATTTAATAACTGCTGCATTTGTTTGCAGACAATTACAGAATGTTACCACTTCAAATTCAAGTACACCCCCAATGGGCCAGTCCTGAATTTCAGCAGGTATCGTCACCCTGCCTGGGGTTTCTTTGGTCTGTCTTGAATTCTAGATCAGCATGGCCTTGTTATTTAGCCTTATTTTTAAAACACACTGAATAATTTTAGCATTTTAAACTCTCACAGTCCACAGTTGTGTGTCTTAAGACATCAGCCCTTCAAGTCTGTGTGAAAGCTGAGTGTTCTCTGTTTGCAGTAAGAACAAAGAGAGCGATTCACCCGTCAGCTGTGCAGACACCAAGAAGGCGAGCATCCTCCTCATCCGCAAGATCTACATCCTGATGCAGAACCTGGGCCCCCTACCAAACAACGTCTGCCTGACAATGAAGCTGTTCTACTATGATGAAGGTGGTGTTTCCCCATTGCTTAGATGCTTGAGAGTGATTGAAAGAAATCATTTTGTTTGTAATTAGTGCCACTTAATTATTTCTCAGGACACAGTTTCTAAAGTGCAGGGGGTGACGATCTGATCTCATAGCAGGAATACGGCCTTGCAGCTGATTTGATTGCAGTGAGAGTCTTAAGGACAAATTGTGTTTTCCTGAGTGCTTTAGGTGCCAGTTGGTGCTGCCCTGTAAATACCTGACAATAGCTGCTGCTTAGAGGAATTCCTAGCTCATCTATTTGCCTGTGTGAACTGTTTCAAGCAGTTGTTGTAGAGGGAAAGAGTTTCATTTAGTATGAGTGGAATATTGGTAATTCCTTTCCTTCCATGCATGTTTTTGAATGGCTTTATATTTAAGGCAGAAAAGTCTCTTAACCCCATAAGCTGAGCTGGTTTTCTCCTGCAGTTACACCTCCTGATTATCAGCCCCCTGGCTTCAAGGAGGGTGAATGTGAGGGGATGATATTCGAGGGAGAGCCAATGTATCTGAACATGGGTGAGGTGCCGACGCCTTTCCACATGCTGAAAGTGAAAGTCACAACTGACAAACAGAGGATAGAAAACTGCGATGAAAACATCCTGAAGCAAAGAGAGCCCAATGTGCCCCTGCCAGTGCTCACGGTGAATGGGGGTGAAGCAGAAGAAAACCAGCACGTGAAGGTGAGAGCTCAAGTGCTCCTGAAGCTTTTGGAACTGTTTTTGATCTGTACTGCAGAAAGGGGCCGTTAATTCATCTGCATCTATTAGCATGGTATTATTAATAAGGAACGCAGTATTTCTGTGCTGCTTTAGGGGAGATGTTACGTGCTCAAGGTTTTATCTTTCTAGTATCACAATCATTTTAGATGTTCTTCAGTCATTGAGTTCCATGCCTGCATGTATTGATGGGGAAGTAACACTGAGCTGGGCTGTAGATCCCAAATCAGATACAAATATGTTTTGTTTCACTTAGAATCCATCTTAGGATCTGACTCCTGTGAGCAGGAGCTCTTTGCTTCCATCTGTAGGAATGGGCCTTTTTCTCATTCCAGGAAGATCCTGTGTTGGATAACAAAGCAGGAGATGGTGATCATGGAGATGCTTTGGAAACCCAAGGTAGAATTCATGTATTTTTATCTTAATTTAAGAGGTTTACAAGGCTGTCTGAAATAATGCTGCTGTCATCCTGCAATGGTTTGTTCTGCATGGCTGCAGAGCAATGCTGGTGAAGCAGTTTGTGCATGGATTGGAAACAGGAGGAAGCACCTATTCTCTGTATCTATGGTGCACGATTCCTCCCTCACCTCAGCACTGCAGTGGGGTGAGGCTGGGAGTGCATTGTGTGCTTTGCTTTCTTACAGAGGAGGATTTCCCTTGTGGAAGGGATGGAGTTTTGAAGGCTGGGGAGAACAGGAATCAGTACATCTCCAATCCTCAGGTATGAAAACTGAAAATGGAAAAAGCTAATCTAAATGTGGGGGACTACTTCAGATACAGGTAATGAAGGTTCTTAAGGCAGAACAGCCCAGATAACCGAGTGCTTTATGAAGTGCTTTGCACTGAAGCTTGCAGCATTTATTTTCTGGCTGTTTTCTATAGGTTGATCATCTGGCAAGGAAAACCTCTGAACTTAATGTGTCGGAAAGCAGGACAAGGAGTGGGAAGTTATTCCAAGCCTACATTGTGAGTGTCAGTTTTTCTTTACTTTTTTGAGGTGTTTTCTGCTCCAGTGGGTAAGCCTGTCATCTTTACTACGCTTTGTGCTGAAATAATGGAATTCTCAATGATTGATTGATATTCTCTAGAGAATAGAGTTAGCCAAGCTCCCTGCTGCCCAAAGCCACTGCTGGGAAGGAGATGTGTCAGCAGGGAGCTGGGTTCCCCTGGTCCTGCAGGTGGAGCAATGGTGGCTGTGCTGGGATCTGCCCTTGGGAGGCAGCATTGGGTCCCCCCATTGTCCATTGCAGGTCTTGTTCTGTTGCAGGTTCACCAGTCTGAGCTCTCCTCTAGTCAGGACATGCTGCCAAAAAGGAGGAAGATAAGTGAGCCAAAGGAGCAGTTCTAGACACCCATCTCCTGCTGTCTGCCTCACAGGGTGCTTCCCACACCGCTTCCTTCTTGTATTTAATATGGATATTAATACTGATTGGATTTGGGGGGATTTTGGGGGGTTTCCTCTTCTATTGGTGGCCATAACGTAGTGGGTTTAAGGAGAAGAAGTTTATCAAGATGGAGAAATGAGCAGTGAGTTTCTATAGGAGGTTGCATCCCCATCAAGAAACACACATAGAATGCTGCTGCGATTCTGGTCAGATTTCTGGTGTTAAAGGTTTGGCTTTTCTGGTGTTAAAGGTTTGGCTCTTCTGGTGTTAAAGGTTTGGCTTTTCTGGTGTTAAAAGAGTAGAGCTGGAACTGTTAAAGTTCTTTGATTCTTCCAGAACAAAGTACAGGCGTTCTTCATATCATTAATTACATACTTCATGCCAAATGCAGGCAGGTGGGTGGCTGTTTGCATATGGTTCATTGTTGGCAGCTGTTTGTTAGGATGGCATGAGATGATCTGAAAAAGAAACGTGTTGTGATGGAATTGAAGGAGTTGGAGGAGGTGCCACTTATTCCACCAAAGCAATGGTTCATTTTGGGTGTGCTGTAGTGACTGTAGTGATGCTGTCTGTGTTGTTCAGAGCTGCTGCTCTGTTCTGGTGTGGATAGCTGAACATTTCTTAGCACGTTTGGTCATATTAAAACACCTTTATTCAACATTTGGTTGCTGTCTTTCTTTTATGCTTTGACCGGAGTGCATTTAGGGGTGTTAGTAAAACACAGGGGACTGTTGTGGGTGGTTGGTAAAGTTCATGTTCTTGTCTGTGTGGGTCTGACCCCATCCGGGATGGTCAGAGGGGGCCAAATAAAAGGCAGCTGTGGGGCCTGGTGCTCACAGTGTTCTGTGCTGAGCTGTGGTGGTGCAGCCATATGGGATGGCTCTGTGGGCTCTGCAGCAATATGAGTGTGAGGGGTTAGTGGCAGCTCCAGGTGCAAAACCTGACCTCTCAGCCCGGAAGCCCTCAGGGCAGGATGGCCCCGTGGTGGCTGCGATTCCTGGTTCCCTTCCTGGAGGTGCAGCCATCTGAATCAACACGTCACCGTGTGGCAGTGGCCGCTCCCTGCTGCGGCTCCGCAGCCCTGGGCCAGGTGAGCTGAGAGCTCCGGGTAAGAGGGGCAGGGTGGCTGCCCCCTGGCCTCCCCTGTAGCCATGCTTTGGGTCAGGCTGTTGCTATACCCTTCACTCTGTTCTTTATCCCCAGGTGGGGATGACGACGCTGACACATCGGGGATGGCGTGGGGACAAAAGGGCTGAGCCTGAGGAGGACGTGGCTGCAGACAAGGAGCTGCCTGATGATGACTCTGACAACTCCAAAGCCCCCCGCCTCACACTGATGGAGGAGGTGCTGCTCCTGGGGCTGCAGGACAAGGAGGTGAGTGAGGCTCCAGGACAGCAGCAGCTGAAGGGGTTGTGTGAGTTCCCCTGAGCCATCCCAGCTCAAACTCAGGGGCTGAGCAGGAGGCACAGGAGAGCAGAATGCAGAGCAGGAACCTCGGAGCAAATATCTGAGAGCAGCATAGGAGTGTGGTGTAGTTTACATTCTCCTTGGGCTACATTTAACATTCTCTGTGTAGTTAATGTGTGCCTGGGAATGGATCTTTGGCCAGCAGGAAATTAAGAGAGCACAATAGATAAGGAAAACGCTTGCATTGTTTTTGCTGGCTTTCTTTTCCCCTTCTTGTCCTTCCACATTGTTCCTTGGGGCAGCAGAAGGGTGGCAGTGAGCTGGGCTCCATGACACTGTGCTGCCCCAGTTCACCTGTGGGCTCATGGTTGGGCTTGTAGGGAAAAATACAGTCAATTTCAGGCAGATCCAAGGAGCCCACGGTGTGATTTCATTCTTATAAGCACCAACCTGTCACCATTCTGACATGAACCCAGGAGCTTCCAGCTTATCTGCTTTCAGAGCCCTAAAATTCAGGGTAGGAATACAGCCTCCAGCCCAGCAAATCCAGACCTTAGGTGTCATCTCTGCCTTAAGTCCACCTGCTAAGAAAGAAAAAGCCCCTTTTGCATCTGCCATGATGGAAGGAAGCGGAGCAAGTTGTGCAAGCATAAAGAGTTGCTTTGTCTTTACTCACCAGGAAATGAAGAAAGCAAATAAAATCTTTCCTTTATGGTTCCCTCAGCTACACAGGCTGAAGAACACGGTGTTCATAAGGTGCTGTGCAAACAGATAATGGTGCTGAGGTGAGGAGTCAGTGCCTGGTGCTGAGGGCAGCACTATGGGTGGTATAGGGGCAGCACTATATGGATGGTCCAGGGCAGCACTATGGATGTGCCAGGGCAACACTATATGGATGGTATAGGGGCAGCACTACATGGATGGTATAGGGGCAGCACTACATGGATGGTCCAGGGCAGCACTATATGGATGGTATAGGTGCAGCACTATGGATGGTATAGGGGCAGCACTGTATGGATGGTATAGGGGCAGCACTATATGGATGGTATAGGGGCAGCACTATATGGATGGTATAGGGGCAGCACTATATGGATGGTATAGGGGCAACACTATATGGATGGTATAGGGGCAGCACTATATGGATGGTATAGGGGCAGCGCTACATGGATGGTCCAGGGCAGCACTATATAGATGGTATAGGGGCAGCACTATATAGATGGTATAGGGGCAGCACTATATGGATGGTCCAGGGCTGGATGGTGTTGGCTGTGGATGTGAGCTTGCACTGCTCACACTGTGCTAGGGGCTCCGTGGGGGGAAATGTTCTTGGCTGGAGCAGGATGTTGGGCATCCAGTGTTATGGAGGACCAGCTCTTACCCTTGCCTGTCCCCAGCTCCCTGCCTGTCCCCTTGCTTGCAGGGCTACCCATCCTTCTGGAATGACTGCCTGTCCCCTGGTCTGCGTGGTGGGATCCTCATCGAGCTGGCGCTGCGGGGCCGCATCCATCTGGAGCCGCTCACAGCCAGGAAGAAGCGGCTGCTGGACAGGAAGGTGATGGCAGTGGGGCTGAGGGGGGGGCGTAATGGATCCCAGGTATTGTGTGCTCCCCATGGGTGCTTCCCCACGGTGCTGTGCTGTGTTGGTTGGCTTTGGCTCATGGCTTTGCCCACCGGTGCCCCACTTGGGGCCCATCTTGTGTGTCTGCCCTCACTTGGGCCTTACAGTTTCTAATTGGTTCTCATAGGTGCTGCTGAAGTCAGCGGCTCCCACTGGTGATGTCCTCCTGGATGAGACCCTCCGGCACATCAAAGCTGCTGAGTCCATTGAAACGGTGCAGACCTGGATAGAGCTGCTCACAGGTTGGGCCAGGGGGAAAAGAAAGCGCAGGGTTTGGGTTGGAAGGTGCCTTACAGACAGAGCAGCTCCTACCCCTACATGAGCAGGGATGGGGCACCCACAGTGCTCTGGGCAGCAGCGCCAGCACCTCCCTTCCCACCTCACATCTGACTTCAGTCTCCCCTCTTGTAGCTTAAAGCTGTTCTGCTCATCTATCCCACCTAGGCTGTGTCAGAATCCCGCGGTTCCGTGTCGGGATCCCGTGGTTCCGTGTCGGGATCCCGCGGTTCCATGTCGGGATCCCATGGTTCTGTGTTATGACCCCGTGGTTCCGTGTCGGGATCCTGCGGTTCCGTGTCGGGATCCCGTGGTTCTGTGTCAGGATTCCACGGTTCCGTGTTTTGATCCCGCGGCTCCGTGTCGTGATCCCGTGGTTCCATGTTGGGATCCCGTGGTTCCATGTCGGGATCCCATGGTTCTGTGGTCATTCCTCCCCCAGGTGAGACCTGGAACCCCTTCAAGCTGCAATATCAGCTGCGGAACGTCCGTGAGCGCGTCGCCAAGGGGCTGGTGGAGAAAGGGATCCTGACCACGGGCAAGCAGAGCTTCCTGCTCTTCGACATGACCACCCACCCCGTGTGTGACACCACGGAGAAGCAGCGCCTGCTGAGGAAGCTGCAGAGCAGCCTGTTGGAACATTGGACTGGAGACGTGCGCCGCATGGAGCGCAGGCTGCTGGCGCTGCTGGTGCTGGCCCACACCTCGGATGTGCTGGAAAAGGCTTTGGGAGGCCTGGAGGACACGCAGTATGAGCTGGCCATGAGCAGAGCCAAGGATGTGCTGGAGGCTGACACGGAGCTGGAGGCGGCTCAGGGCAGAGGGACCGAGGTGATCTGGGCTGTGCTGGCAGCGCTCAGCAGGGCTTAGGGGTATGGGGGCACCATTCAGCAGGGCTTAGGGGTTATGGGGGCACCATTCAGCAGGGCTTAGGGGTTATGGGGGGGCACCATTCAGCAGGGCTTAGGGGTTATGGGGGGGCACCATTCAGCAGGGCTTAGGGGCTATGGGGGCACCATTCAGCTGGGCTTAGGGGCTATGGGGACACCATTCAGCAGGGCTTAGGGGCTATGGGGACACCATTCAGCGGGGCTTAGGGGCTATGGGGGCACCATTCACCAGGGCTTAGGGGTTATGGGGGGGCACCATTCAGCAGGGCTTAGGGGCTATGGGGGCACCATTCAGCAGGGCTTAGGGGTTATGGGGGCACCATTCAGCAGGGCTTAGGGGTTAATGGGGGCACCATTCAGCAGGGCTTAGGGGCTATGGGGGCACCATTCAGCAGGGCTTAGGGGATATGGGGGCACCATTCAGCAGGGCTTAGGGGTTATGGGGGCACCATTCAGCAGGGCTTAGGGGTTATGGGGGGGCACCATTCAGCAGGGCTTAGGGGCTATGGGGGCACCATTCAGCAGGGCTTAGGGGCTATGGGGGCACCATTCAGCAGGGCTTAGGGGCTATGGGGGGGCACCATTCAGCAGGGCTTAGGGGTTATGGGGGCACCATTCAGCAGGGCTTAGGGGTTAATGGGGGCACCATTCAGCAGGGCTTAGGGGCTATGGGGGCACCATTCAGCAGGGCTTAGGGGATATGGGGGCACCATTCAGCAGGGCTTAGGGGTTATGGGGGCACCATTCAGCAGGGCTTAGGTGTTATGGGGGCACCATTCAGCAGGGCTTAGGGGCTATGGGGGCACCATTCAGCAGGGCTTAGGGGTTATGGGGGCACCATTCAGCAGGGCTTAGGGGTTATGGGGGCACCATTCAGCAGGGCTTAGGGGTTATGGGGGGCACCATTCAGCAGGGCTTAGTGACTATGGGGGTCACCATTCAGCAGGGCTTAGGGGTTATGGGGGCACCATTCAGCAGGGCTTAGGGGCTATGGGGGCACCATTCAGCAGGGCTTAGGGGATATGGGGGCACCATTCAGCAGGGCTTAGGGGTTATGGGACACCATTCAGCTGGGCTTAGGGGCTATGGGGGCACCATTCAGCTGGGCTTAGGGGCTATGGGGGGGGCACCATTCAGCAGGGCTTAGGGGATATGGGGGCACCATTCAGCTGGGCTTAGGGGTTATGGGACACCATTGAGCAGGGCTTAGGGGCTATGGGGGCACCATTGAGCAGGGCTTAGGGGTTATGGGGGGGCACCATTCAGCAGGGCTTAGGGGCTATGGGGGCACCATTCAGCAGGGCTTAGGGGTTATGGGGGCACCATTCAGCAGGGCTTAGGGGCTATGGGGGCACCATTCAGCAGGGCTTAGGGGTTATGGGGACACCATTCAGCAGGGCTTAGGGGCTATGGGGGGGCACCCTTCAGCTGGGCTTAGGGGTTATGGGGGCACCATTCAGCAGGGCTTAGGGGCTATGGGGGCACCATTCAGCAGGGCTTAGAGGCTATGGGGGGGCACCATTCAGCAGGGCTTAGGGGTTATGGGGGCACCATTCAGCAGGGCTTAGGGGCTATGGGGGCACCATTCAGCAGGGCTTAGGGGTTATGGGGACACCATTCAGCCGGGCTTAGTTGTTATGGGGGTACCATTCAGCAGGGCTTAGGGGTTATGGGGGCACCATTCAGCAGGGCTTAGGGGTATGGGGGGCACCATTCAGCAGGGCTTAGGTGTTATGGGGGCACCATTCAGCAGGGCTTAGGGGCTATGGGGGGGCACCATTCAGCAGGGCTTAGGGGTTATGGGGGCACCATTCAGCAAGGCTTAGGGGCTATGGGGGCACCATTCAGCAGGGCTTAGGGACTATGGGGGCACCATTCAGCAGGGCTTAGGGGTTATGGGGGCACCATTCAGCAAGGCTTAGGGGCTATGGGGGCACCATTCAGCAGGGCTTAGGGGCTATGGGGGCACCATTCAGCAGGGCTTAGGGGCTATGGGGGCACAGGGGTTGATTGAGGGCTGTGGGTCCATGTGTGGAGCTGCTCCCCTGGGAAGGGTCTGGAGCCCCTCGGGGGCTGCATGCAGAGCCCCTAGGTTAGGGTTAGGGTTTGGGTTTTGGTTAGGATTAGTGTTAGGGTTAGGGTTAGGGTTGGGTTAGGGGTTAGGGGTTAGGGGTTAGGGTTAGGGTTAGGGTTAAGGTTAGGGTTAGGGTTGGGGTTAGGGTTAAGGTTAGGGTTAGGGTTCGCCTCCTCCTCCTCCTCCCTGCTGTATTGGGTTAGGGTTAGGGGTTAGGGTTTGGTTAGGGTTGGGTTAGGGTTATGATTAGGGTTAAGGTTAGGGGTTAGGGTTAGGATTAGGGGTTAGGGTTATGATTAAGGTTAGGGTTAGGGTTCGCCTGCTCCTCCTCCTCCTCCCTGCTGTATTGGGTTAGGGTTTGGGTTGGGGTTAAGGTTAGGGTTGGGGTTGGGGTTGAGTTAGGGTTATGGGTTACAGTTAGGGTTAGGGGTTAGGGTTTAGGGGCTAGGGGTTGGGGTTAGGGTTAGGTTTAGAGTTCACCTCCTCCTCTCTGCTGTATTGGGTTAGGGTTGGGTTAGGGTTAGGATTAAGGTTAGGGTTAGGGTTAAGTTTAGGGGTAGGGCTTAGGGTTTGGGTTAGGGTGAAGGTTAGGGTTAGGGTTGTGTTAGGGGCTAGGGATTAGTGGTTAGGGTTAGGGTTCGCCTCCTCCTGCTCCCTGCTGTATTGGGTTAGGGTTGGGTTAGGTGTTAGGGTTAGGGTTAGGGTTCGCCTCCTCCTGCTGCTCCCTGCTGTATTGGGTTTGTGCCCTGGTTCTTTAGGGGCTGTTTGTGCCGGGGGCAGTTGCGGTGTCTCTGTGTCAGACCAGAAGTGTAAAGTTTACACTGATTATTTGTTTTTTATTCCTGTTTTTGTTGGTTTTTTTTCCCCCCCTGGGAATTTTGAACACGTTCCTTTCCGTCCTGCAGCCCTTCTCTCAGTGCTCTGCCTTCGTGCTGGATCAGCTCCTCTTTCCTTTGGATTTTGGGGTTGGGGGAGGCGGTGTCAGCTCCATCCTGGGGCCTTGATGCGCTACGGGAGCGGTGGGGGTCGCACAATGTGGGGTCGCACAATGTGGGGTCGCACGATGTGGGGTGGGGGCGGGGGGCGCTGCGAGTTGCGGGGCCGCGTGTCCTGCAGTTCCCGCTCTGCCCGCCAGGGGGCGCCGCTCCAAGGCTCTACCCAGCTCCCTACCTTTGGCCACGCCCCTTTTCCCCTATTGGTTCTTTCCGCTGTCTATCAAACTTTTGGCCACGCCTCCCGCCCACCAGGTGTTCTCTCACTTCCCATTGGTTCCATCAGCCTCACACGGGTTGGCCAAGCCCTGCCCTTTTCCCCGCCCCTCGCAGCTTCTCATTGGTCTTGTGTGACGTCACTACGGCCTCCTGGCTGCTCCTATTGGGCAGCCTCCTGTCAGTCACGCAGCCGGGGCGACAGGGGGCGGTGGCGGCCATTTTGGAGCGGAGCTCGGGGCCGGTCGGCGCGCACGGAGCGACGCGAAGCCGCAGGGCCGCCCGTCCCGCCATGGCCGCCCCGTTGGGAACCGGCATCGTCACGGAGCACTGCGGGCACGAGAAACAGGTGAGGAACCGCGTGCCGGGCCCTCCCTCTTCCCATTGGTCCGGCAGCGCGCCACTCTTCCTCGCCTCGCTCAGCGGTTGGCTCCCGTCGTTGTTTCCGTCGTTGTTCTTCTAGGCGCTCATTGGCTGCCGTGTGGGCGCGGGGGTGGGACTTCCGGGAGAGGTGGAGGGGGTTGTGGGGCCCAGTTGTGCGGGGCTCAGTGCGGAACCGGCTGCGGGTGGGGACGGAGCCCCGCGGTCCGTTACACTGTTACAGGCCCCGCTGCCTTTCAGGACCCGCAGGACAATGAAGCCGCCATCCCGGAGCGGGTTGAGGAGGCGAAACTGAAGGCGAAATACCCCAACCTGGGCCAGAAACCCGGCGGCTCCGACTTCCTGATGAAGAGGCTGCAGAAAGGGGTACTTAGAGCCGTGATCTCCGTACAATGGGCCCGGGGTGTCACAACAGCACTCACAGCATCACAAAAACGGGGGGGGGCTGCCCTGTGCCCCCCTTGTCCTGCCCCCCCTTGTCCTGCCCCCTTTCAGCTCCTGATCTCAGCCCCACAGCTCTCATCTGTTCCCCATCAATTGTTCCATACCCACTTGGAGGCTCTCCCAGCACTTCCCACTCTGCTTATAACTATAACCCCTAACCCTAACCCCTAAACCCTAACCCACTTCAACTGTAAGAGTAAGGTAAGGAACCTTACTCCACTCCCCCCAGGACGGAGTAGGGGAGCATCACCCTGCCCCGTGCTCTGGGCATTGCACCCAGGGTCTCATTAGCTCTATTGGCTGTTAATTGCACCCAGGGTCCCATTAGCTCTATTGGCTGTTAATTGCACCCAGGGTCCCGTTAGCTCTATTGGCTGTTAATTACACCCAGGGTCCCGTTAGCTCTATTGGCTGTTAATTACACCCAGGGTCTCATTAGCTCTATTGGCTGTTAATTACACCCAGGGTCTCATTAGCTCTATTGGCTGTTAATTACACCCAGGGTCTCATTAGCTCTATTGGCTGTTAATATAACCCCGTATTGCTGGTCCTGGTGCAGCCCCCTCGCTGTTTGCACAGCCCCTGTGTGTGCTGCATTGCTGACAGGTCATGTTTTAGGTCCCAGCTCTTAAAGCAAGCACAGAAATGAGGGATTCATCCTTTGGCACCAAGTAGGGAAAGGGCTCTAGGGCTGGGCTGGGCTTTGTGGGGCCCAAAAATCAGTTGGCAGCATCACTGGATACCCTGGGATGGAGGAGACCCACAGGGATCACTAAGTCCAATTCCTTTCTCCATTCAGGACCGCCCAGAGTTCAAGCAGGATTTCTCAGAGCACTGTCCAAACTCTGCTCGTCCTTTTGCCCTTTGCTCTGCTGTCAGCAGGGCAGAGCAGCGCCGTGGGGTGCACAGAGTCACGGGCAAGGGAGCGGGCTGCCCTTCGCACCACAGCTCAGCACTGATGGGAGCTGTCTGGGTGCCACATCTCTGCAGGCATTTGGCTGCAGGAGCCTGGCTGGGCTGTGGGTTGGGCTGGGCTCATTCTGCCTTTGTCCCACAAGCTCTTTTGTCTGCCAAAGTGGGATCAGCAAATGTCCCCCAGCTGCGTTGCTGTAGCTGAGCCTGTCTGGACGAGGCTGCTGACACAGCGTCTGCCCTGCAGTCACTGTTAGGATCACAGAATGGGTTGGAAGGGACCACAGAGCCCCCACAGCCCCATCAGTGCTGTGGGCTCAGACACAGTCACTGTTAGGATCACAGAATGGGTTGGAAGGGACCACAAAGCCCCCCCAGCCCCATCAGTGCTGTGGGCTCAGACACAGTCACTGTTAGGATCACAGAATGGGTTGGAAGGGACCACAAAGACCCCCCAGCCCCATCAGTGCTGTGGGCTCAGTGCCCTCCCACCAGCTCAGGCAGGACCCACACTAATGTGGGCAGCAGTACCAGCATGGCAACACTTCAGGGTAAAGAATTTCCGCCTCATATCTGACCTAGATCTCCCCTTGTTTAGCTTCAAGCCATTCCGTCTTGTCCTGTTATTGTCTGTGTGTGTAAGAAGTCGCTCTCCTATGTGTTTATAAGCTGGAACGAGAGGGGACAGGTTATAAGCTCCATTCAAGTAATGGAAGGAGAGAGGACAGGGGTGTAGGCTGCTGGCTGGGATGAGACACCTGAGCTGTGCTGGGTGTTGTGGGGAGCTGCTAAATAAAGGCCCAACAGTTGCCTTGGACTTTCCCCTTGCGTGTTGTTTGGGTGATAAGTTGGGTATCAGCCATCGCAGCTTCTTAAAGGTGTGTTTATAGCTCAGTGTGCAGCTTGGCCGTCCTGCAAAGAGCTTCAGAGTAACCTGAAATCCTTCTCTTCTTCCAGCAAAAATACTTTGATTCCGGTGATTACAACATGGCCAAGGCGAAGATGAAGAATAAACAGCTGCCGACTGCAGGGCCGGATAAGAACCTGGTGACAGGAGACCACATCCCAAAGCCTCAGGACCTCCCGCAGAGAAAATCCTCACTCGTGGCCAGCAAACTGGCAGGGTAGCCCGCATTCAAGGGCTGGTTTTTGGGTTGTTTTTTTCCTCCCCCCCCTTTATTTTCTTTGTTCTTTTGGTTAATTGGATTGAACTTCACTGTACCATAGAGCTGGGAGCACCAGAATCCACGTAGTTATACGAGTATTTCTAGCAAACACGCAGCACAACAGAGAAGGACAGGAGATGTCAGTAACCCAGGCCACGCAGGCAGAGCTGTGCTGGATTGGGTTGCACATTTGCCTTTTGCGAGCTGGTTTTGCTGCCTTCACTCTCACGCTGCTCAGAACCATCCCTGCCTGCAGTCACTGCAGCAAGCAGGGAAGCGAGGAGCACTGAGAGGAGTTGCATGGTGCCATCGTGGTGTGTTGTCTGTATGGGAAGATGCAGAGGGGGATGTGGCAAAAGCTGATGCCCGGCCTGCAGTCTGGTTGGGTTGTGTGTGTTGGGGCCCTTAATCGAATGGTTGAGTTGGGACAGTGGCTGCAGCAGCTTTGCAGGTAGTTTCCTGCTCTGTTCTCCCTGCCGAGGATGCCTGCAGTGGTGAATGGAGCGTGATGGGAGCCCCATGTGGCCTCACTCGGAGCCTGGAGTCGTGCTTGCAAAGCACAGGGCTGGTGGTGCTGGGATAGATGTGAGCTTTGAGAGCAGCAGGGCAGGGTGGAACCCCAGGAGAAAGAGAAGATGATAGAGGCAAATGTGTGTTGGCAGTCTTAATGCATCCCTGGCTTGAGGTTCTTTTGTTTGTTTTTTTTCCTCTTTCTTTTTCTCGCCTTTTTGTTTCAGGCTCGAAAGGAGCAAACAGAATGAGGTCAGCGTGGTGGCTGCAGCACAGTGGGGTGCACGCGGTGCCCACGTGGTGCTGCTGAAGCAGCTCCAGGTATGGGGCTGTTCGATGGGGCCTTGGGTTGAGGTTTGTGCCAGGACAGCACCGAGTCCAAGTCAGGTTTAAACCCAGCCGTGGAGGTGGAGCAGCCCTGTGGCTTTTAGGGAGCTGTATTGGATCAACAGCAAACAAAGGAGGGAGGCAGTGGGTGATGGATGCACTGCTTCCCTCACATCTGATCCTGGCTGGGTCACAGAGCTTCACTTTGGCATTGCACTTCATGCTGCTGTGAGCAGGGAGTGATGCTGTGCTCGTACAGCTGCTGTCAGGTGGTTTATCAGTGACCCTGGGCTGTGGCCCCATGGACTTTGTGGCAGGGATGGGCCCAGCCCTGCACTGCCCGGCTTGGATGCTCTGCTGTTGGTCCCAGCTGCAGTTGTAAATAGATACGAATCGTATATACAAATATATATATAATTTTTTACATCTTCATCTCGTCCTCTTTTCCAGCGTGCTGTGCTTTAAAAAAAAAAAAGAGGAAAAATAGTGAAAAATGCTAAAGCAGCCTTTGTAGCTTTGGGCTGCTCCTGTGCTGCTGTCTGTGCCCACTGGGGGCAGGGAGGGCACGACTGACTGTGAGCACGTCGTCCCTGCTGGGCTGGAAATGCCATTCGTGTTTGCGCAGCGGGGAGGAAGCGATTGTGACAACACAGGATGAGAACCAGCAACAGAAGTTCAGTCAAATGGCCGTAACTTGCTGTGGGTGACGTCTGTTCTGTCCCTGGAGCAGCAGGGCAGTGTCCCCATGCTGACAATGTGCCCACGTCCGTTGCTTGCTGGGCAGGGCATAATGGAATCTGCCTTTCGTTTTTAGGGCCGTTTGCACCTTTGGCCTCTGCTCCTGAGTGTGGCTGTTGTGAGGGTGAGGCTGACAGGTTGCAGTGAGCCAGCAGGAGGAAAGTCTTGTGTTCAACACCAGGTATCCAAGGGTGGTTTTGGTGCTCCGTGAGCCCCAAAGGGGTTTCTTTGGGGTGTAAGAACAGATCTCCATTCCTTTCCCTGCCCTGTGCCAGGGGCTCCTGGTTCCCTCCAGAGCTGCCCCTCTGTCCCTTCACTGGGGCTGAGCCCGCAGCCTTTACTTGCCCACATCACCAACAACCCTGATGTCACACATTGCTTCCTCCATTTGCTGGCGTCACTGAGGTTCAAAGCATTGCGCCGACCCTCCCCACAGCCCCGTCATCCCATCAGCAGCCATCCTGCTCCCCTTTCCCCCATTTAGTCATCCCCTCGCTCCCACTTCAAAGCAGGAGCCGGGTGTTTGCACAGGGACACGCTGTTCCAGCCGGGTGCCAAGTATGTGCCGGTGTTTGTTTGTGCTTTTAGAGCTTGGCACTGCTGGGGAAATATGTGCTGGGCGCTGCCCTGAGCTGCTGGAGCGAGTTGAGCTCATTTCTGTTATTGCTCCCAGTGCCAAGAATTCATTTCCCAACAAGGACACATTCCTTGGGGCCACAGGGAGGGCTCTGGCGTGGGATTTCTCCTTCCAGATCCTGGTGTTGCTTGGTCTTGCTTGAAGGAGTAGGCAGCAGAGCAGAGGATCTGTGGGGTTCATGCATTGAAGCTGTTCTTTTAGTCTGGGGATCTTTTAGGATGGGGCTGCACCCTGAGCTCACTTGTAGCTTCCTCCTCTGTCAGTGGGTGGTGAAACTCCAGATGAAACTCCAAAATCACCTTCCTATTGAGTTCTTCACATTGGTGACTCCCTGGGTCCTTTCTGCTTGTCTGGAAGAGGAAGATCAGCCTGAGGGGCTCTGTGGGGTTTCCCACCTACATCTGGTATTTTATCTCCACAGCTGGAGTTCCCCTCCATCCCACACACCACCATCCCCATGGGTTGGGACGGGGTTTCAGGTGTTTTCCTTGTCCATTTTGTGGGGCCGTTTGCTTTCCACTTTCCCTCTCCTCGAGGTTTTGGGGCTGAGCCCACGCTCCAAAGGTAAAACAGAGTCCAGCCCCCATAGCAGCCTCAGGCTGACGTCAGTTTCCTTTGGTCCACAGCTGCACCCACGCCAGGTATTCAGTGGCCTTTGGACTGAGCAGCACCACAGCCCTTCCTGCAGAGAAAACCCCTCCTGAGGGGTCAGCCAGAACGGGTGATTCCTCAGAGATCCAATTTCCAGCATCCTGCCTGTCGTTGGGCACAGAAATCCATTGAGCTGCACCAGGAGCTTTGCCTCACTGCAGCACCATGCCATTGCTCCTGGCCCATTCACAACGGTGGGGATGGAGCTGGGGGTCTGGGGGTAAAGAATCTTGACTCCTAGAGCAGCTTGGGTTGGAAAGATCCTTACAGCACCACCAAGCCTTGTTGTGGGTTGGAAAGAACCTTAGAGCCCCAACCTGTGCTGTGGGTTGGATGGAATCTTACAGCCCCACCAACCTGTGCTGTTGGTTGGAAGCTACCTTAGAGCCCCATCAACCCATGCTGTGGGTTGGAAGGAACCTTATAACCCCAACATGTGCTGTGGGTTAGAAGGAACCTTAGAGCCCCACCAAGCTGTTGTGTGGCTTGGAAGGAACCTTAGAGCCCCACCAACCCATGCTATAGGTTGGTAAGAACCTTACAGCCCCAAACTGTGCTGTGGGTTGGAAGGTACCTTATAGCCCCAACCTGTGCTGTGGGTTGGAAGGAACCTTAGAGCCTCATCAACCCATGCTGTGGGTTGGATTGAACCTTACAGCCCCACCAACCCATGCTGTGGGGTGGAAGGGACCTTAGAGCCCCACCAACCCATGCTATAGGTTGGTAAGAACCTTACAGCCCCAAACTGTGCTGTGGGTTGGAAGGAACCTTATAGTCCCAATGTATACTGTGGGTTGGAAGGTACCTTACAGCCCCAACCTGTGCTGGGGGTTGGAAGGGACCTTAGAGCCCCAAACTGTGCTGTGGGTTGGATGGAACCTTACAGCCTCACCAACCCATGCTGTGGGTTGGAAGGAGCCTTAGAGCCCCACCAACCTGTGCTGTTGGTTGGAAGGTACCTTAGAGCCCCATCAACCCATGCTGTGGGTTGGAAGGAACCTTATAGCCCCAACATGTGCTGTGGGTTAGAAGGAACCTTAGAGCCCCACCAAGCTGTTGTGTAGCTTGGAAGGAACCTTAGAGCCCCACCAACCCATGCTGTGGGTTGGATTGAACCTTACAGCCCCACCAACCCATGCTGTGGGGTGGAAGGGACCTTAGAGCCCCACCAACCCATGCTATAGGTTGGTAAGAACCTTACAGCCCCAAACTGTGCTGTGGGTTGGAAGGAACCTTATAGTCCCAATGCATACTGTGGGTTGGAAGGGACCTTACAGCCCCAACCTGTGCTGGGGGTTGGAAGGGACCTTAGAGCCCCAAACTGTGCTGTGGGTTGGATGGAACCTTACAGCCCCACCAACCCATGCTGTGGGTTGGAAGGAGCCTTAGAGCCCCCCAAACCCATGCTGTGGTTTGGAAGGTTCCTTACATCCCCAACCTGTGCTGTGGGTTGGATGGAACCTTACAGCCCCCCCAACCCATGCTGGGGTTTGGGAGGTTCCTTAGCCCCAGTCTGTGCTGTGGGTTAGAAGGAACCTTAGAGCCCCACCAAGCTGTTGTGTGGCTTGGAAGGAACCTTATAGCCCCACCAATCCATGCTGTGTTGGAACCCATGCTGTGTTGAGACCTGTGCAGTGGGCTGGCACCATTGCTTCGGGTGACATTTGCAGGTGTTGGCTGTGACTGCAGCAGGTGGTGAGGGAGGACTTGGCTGGTAACGAGGTGAACGCACAGCAGCTCCCTATGGGCATAGAATCACAGTCATTAAGGGTTGGAAAAGCCCTCAAAGATGCATCAATTGAACTCGAGAAAGCGGTGATGAGCACCTCCAGGGACAGTGAACTCCACCCCCGCCTCCCCGGGCAGCCTCTCCCAACGTCTGACCGCTCCTTAAGAGAACACTCCCATTATCCATCCCGAACCTCCCACGGAACCGCAGGGAGCGGCGAATGTTTCCCACAGAATCACAGAATGACCCGGGTTGGAAGGGACCTCAAGGATCATGTAGTTCCAACCCCCCCTGCCTGGCAGAGCCACCATGAGCCAGCAGTGCGCTCTGGCAGCTTGGAAAGCAAATGGGATCCTGGGCTCCATCAGGAGAGGGGTGGTCAGCAGGGATAGGGAGGTGATTGTCCCTCTCTACTCGGCTCTGTGTCCATTACTGTGTCCAGGTGTGGAGCCCTCAGTACAAGAAAGACATGGAGAGTTTGGGAAGGGTCCAGAGGAGGGTCATGAGGATGGTCAGGGGGCTGGAGCACCTCCCCTATGAGGACAGGCTGAGGGTCTATGGGGCCTGTATTGGGTTGTGGGGCCTGTATGTGGTCTATGGTGCCCATATGGGGTTGTGGGGCCTGTATGTGTTTGTTCAGCCTGGAGAAGAGAAGGTTGCGGGGTGACCTCATTGCAGCCTTTCAATACCTGAAGGGAACTTACACCCAGCAGGGGAGTGAACTCTTGGAAAGGGCTGACAATAGCAGGACACGGGGAAATGGTTTTAAGTTAAAAGAGGGAAGATTTAGGTTGGATGTTAGGGGGAAGTTCTTCACTAGGAGAGTGGTTAGACCTGGAACAGGCTGCCCAGGGAGGTTGTGGATGCCCCGTCCTTGGACGTGGGACAAATTGGCCTTTTTGGCCCTTTTTCACCCCAAAATCCCACTTTCCCCCCCCTTGAGACCGCCCCGATCTCAGCCCCTCCCCCTCCCCTCCCCCTCGGGGCCCGCACCGGAAGCGGAACCGCCCCCCCCCTCCCCGTGTCGTCACCGCGGCCATATAAACCTCCCGGCTTCACCCTCTCTCGCCATCCGCCGCCGGTGCTGCTCGGGCGCCATGTTTGCCGTCAAACGGAACGCCGTCATCGGCTTCAATCTCTATTGCGGCGGAGGAGGCCCGGGCCTGGTGCCCGCTTCACCGGCAGGAGACCAACCCGCGCCACCCGCCGCCGCCGCCGCTCCGGCCGCCGCCACCGGCTCTGAGGTACCGCGGCCTCTGATTGGCTCAGCGGGGCTGTGGGCCTCCACCGGCCTCGCCGAAGCCCCCCGCGATCCTATTGGCTCCGGTGCTGCCCCCCACTCTCCGATTGGCTCCGGGGCTGCCCCCCACTCTCCGATTGGTTCCGAGTTTGCCCCTCACTCTCTGATTGGTTCCGCCACGGCCCGCCGGGCTCCGTCGGACTCCACACCGAGGCCCGTCGCTCTGTGGAGCCCCGAGGAGGAGCTGGACGGATACGAACCCGAATCCGAACGAGGCCCCGGGGGCGATTCGTTACCCGGTACACCGCCAGAACTGCCCGACGACGAGCTACGGCGGGATTCCTTAGAGCTCATCCTCCGGTATCTCCGGGAAGCGGCGGGAGAAGCGGAACCCAGCGTTAAAAAGCTTTTTCCGGGTCTATTGGGTGGGCCTGGACGGCCCGGTAAAACGGGGAACGGCGTCATGGAGAAAGCACTGGAAACGTTGAGGAGGGTCGGGGATGGAGTGATGGAGAAACACGAGCTGGCGTTCCAGGGTACGGAGGAACGGGAAACGGAGGGGGGGGGAACCGGGAAACAACGGGGGGAACCGGGAACCGGGGGGTGAAAACGAAAGTGGACTTTGTGCTGGGAATGGGGGGGGGCTGGGCCGAGCCACGGGGCTGAAGGGCGGCTGCAACCGTTGTGGGGGGGGTAAAGGGGGTGGGGGGCTCCTCACGTTCTTTGGTGGGCTTTGGGAGGCCCTACAGTGTGGTTATGGGGTCTGGGAGACCCTACAGTGTGTGGTGGAGACCCTGCAGTGTGTGGTGTGGGGTCTGGGAGACCCTGCAGTGTGTGCTATGGGGTCTGGGGGACCCTACAGTGTGTGCTATGGGGTCTGGGGGACCCTACAGTGTGTGCTATGGGGTCTGGGGGACCCTACAGTGTGTGCTATGGGGTCTGGGAGACCCTACAGTGTGTGCTATGGGGTCTGGGAGACCCTACAGTGTGTGCTATGGGGTCTGGGAGACCCTACAGTGTGTGCTATGGGGTCTGGGAGACCCTACAGTGTGCTATGGGGTCTGGGAGGCCCTACAGTGTGCTATGGGGTCTGGGAGGCCCTACAGTGTGCTGTGGGGTCTGGGAGACCCTACAGTGTGCTGTGGGGTCTGGGAGACCCTACAGTGTGCTGTGGGGTCTGGGAGACCCTACAGTGTGCTATGGGGTCTGGGAGACCCTACAGTGTGCTATGGGGTCTAGGAAACCCTACAGTGTGCTATGGGGTCTGGGAGACTCTAGTGTGCGGTTGAGACCCTACAGTGTGGTGTGGGGTCTGGGAGACCCTAGTGTGTGTTGGAGACCCTGCTGTGTGCTATGGGGTCTGGGAGGCCCTGCAGTGTGGTATGGAGTGATTTTAGGGCTCCTTAATGCGGTGTGGAGGGGTTGGGGATCCATTCGATGCTGTATTGAGGGCTGTGGGGCTGCTCAAAGGGCTCCCCGGTGCTGTATGAGGGGTTTTGGGGTTCTCTGGTGCAGCGTGAGGGATTTGGGATTCAATGTATTGCCATATAAAGGAGCTTGGGGACGCCCTGCTGTGGGATTTAAGGCTCCCTCGTGGTTCTATATGGAGGGGTGGGGGGGAATGGAGGAAGTTTGGGGTCTCCCCGCTGAGCTGAGGGGGTCAGAGTTCCCCTAAAGCCTTGAGGAGTTTTGGAGTCCCCTTAATGAGAGGGTTTGGGGTTTTCTTACTGCTGTATTACAGCTTTTTGGGGCTCCCCCTAAAGCCGAGGGAGCTTCAGTGCTGTGGGGTTTGGGGCTGTGCCACGAGGTCGGGTCCCTGCAGCTCTTGACTCAAGTAGGAGAAGCCCCCCCCCCTCCCCTTTAAGACCGCCCCCCCCCCTCCCCTTTAAGACCTCCCCCTCCTTCCCTTTTAAGCCCCCCCCCTCCCCTTTAAGCCCCCCACCTCCTTCCCTTTTAAGCCCCCCCATCCCTCCCCCTTAAGCCCTCAGCTTGTAGTATGGCTGCTTTAAAGAGCTGATTCTGACCGGACCCAAATGTAGCCTGGAAAATAGCCCCTGGGCTGAGCAGATGGGATTGGGGGGGTGGGGGTGGGGGGGCTGCAGGTTTGGATGTGCTGGAATGGACTGGAAGGGAGAACCGGCCATTTTGGGCTGCTCTTATGTAACTTGGAAGTGAGTCCTTGGAGGGGGGGGATGAGAGCCAACCATTTTGGGCTGAATTTGTGTCATTTCGAATGGAGTCCTTGGGGACCGACAGGAACTGACCATTTTTGGCTGTTTTTGTGTAACTTGGAAGCGGCTCCTTTTGAGAAGGGAAGGGTGGAGGGGGGGGGAGGAGGAGAGGGTGGGGAGGGAACAGTGAGAACCAACCCTTTTGGCTTGGTTTTATGTAATTCCAAGCCCAGCCCTTAGGGACCAGCAGAACTGACCCTTTTTGGCTATTTTTGTGTAACTCGGAAGTGACTCCTTGGCTGGGGGGGGGGAAGGGGGAAAGGAAGGAAGGGAACCAATGAGAACCAGCCGGTCTTAGCTTGGCTTTATGTCATTCCAAGGCCAGTCCTTGGGGACGTGCAGGATGTGACCGTTTTGGGTTGGTTTTATGTAATTCGGAAGTGACTCTTTGGGCTGTGGTGGGTGAATGTGATGCCAGGTCAGGGCACAGCAGTGTTGGTGTTCTTCCTCCCCCCCCTCTAAGCCAGCTTGTGGTGAACACCTTCCATTTTCCAGTTTGTTGTTTTTTTGTGTTTTTCCTTTGAAATGCAAAGGGATTCAGTTTGTTCCTCACTTCCTGCATTGCACTGATGGAAAAAGTCCAGGGGTTAAGTGCCCTGCCCCAATTAAATGGGAGGGTGTGCTGCTAAACAAGCTGAGCTCGGGGTGTGTGGGTTGACCCAAGCTGCTGTTAGCAACTGAGGCTTCTGCAGAGCTGGCAGCCCCGTGTACAGAGGAGGAACTGGCTTCTGGGAGGCTTCCTCTTGGTTTGAGCAATAACAAGCAGTGCCTTTCAGTTTCATAAAGGCTTGTCTTGTTTGCTTATTCATGATGGGGCACTGTGGGTCAGGCTGTTCCAGGTGGTTGCTCTGGGCCTCCTGCTGCCCTCCAGGCTCACCAGGGCCCTCATGAGATCTCCATGGGCAGCATGGGATGGAGGTGGGGTCCCTGCCCTGCTGTAGCAGCTGCTCTATCACAGCTCTCAGACCCCAGGTACAGAGGCTGCGTCCTCACACTGGTAGCTTGGCATGGCTCAGCCCCATCTCTAAGCTGGAATCTCTTTGCAGGAATGCTTCGGAAGCTGGAAATCAAGAAAGAAGAAGATCTGCAGGCAGTTTGTGAGGTGGCCGCTCACGTTTTCAGCGACGGAGTAACAAACTGGGGCCGAGTTGTCACGCTCATCTCATTTGGTGCCTTTGTTGCAAAACACCTGAAAAGCATCAACCAAGAGAAATGCATCAGCTCGTTGGCAGGGATCATCACAGACGCTTTGGTCTCATCCAAACGCGAGTGGCTGATGAGCCAGGGAGGCTGGGTGAGTCACTGCCCACCACGAGGCTTTCAGAACCATTCAGTGTTTCCTATTTCCCTTAACCCACTGTGGGTGTCAGCTGCCTGTGTCAGCAGAGTGCAGATGAGTCACTGTTCCAGTTAAAACCACCATCTGAAAGCACCTAGCCAGTGGCATGCAGGGCCTTTGACCCCGTTGCTTGAAGCAGCTTCTGACCCAAAAAACACATGCACCCTGCTTGGCAAGGAAGTGGTGGCATCCCTAAAGCAAAACAGATCGGGGTGCTTTGAGCTTGCCTGCAGTTGTGGCTCCTGGTTGTTATCTGGGTTATGGCTGCAGCAGATCTCCAGGAGCTGAGGTGTGGTGTGGAGCCTCACTCTGGGCTGTGTTTCCCTATGGAAAGAGGCAGCTGGCACAGGAACGACTGACTGTCATTCACTGACTGTCTCTACTTTCTTTCAGGAGGGTTTTGTTGACTTCTTCCGAGTCGAGGACCTGGAAGGCAGCATCAGGAACGTGCTGATGGCCTTTGCTGGAGTGGCCGGCCTGGGGGCGAGCTTGGCCTACATGATCCGGTGAGCTGCAGTGCTGCACAGGGGCAGAGCTCAGGGCAGACCAGCTCTGTTGGGAGCTGGTGAGCTGATCACATCCTCCCATGTGTACCTATGCAGCTGGACTTGACCCCAGGAGAATATCTAGGCATCCCCTGAGCAATTCTTTCCAAAGAAAGAAAGAAAAGAAGGTATGTTCCACTCAGATCGTGGTGTACCAATGAGGATTTATTGCTTTGGGAACAGAAAGTGGAGGAGTTGACTGATACTCTGCTTCGTTCAAGAGCATGAGGAGAGAAAGGCAAAGTGGGACAGCTTCAGTTTTATCCCAGTGGAAACAGATCTGCTTTGTGAGCCAATGAGCACCAGCAGCAGCTCCTGCCTGGACTGATCCTCGTGGCTTTGGCGCGGCGGCTGTTGTGGAGCCGATGCTTCAGAGTTGTGGTTGTGGGTTTTATGGATAAATGGCATCTTCAGCTTTCCACTCCGCTGCCTAAACTCACAGTTCTGCCGTCAGAGCCTTTTTAGGCAGCGGGTGTTGTGCAAAGCTGAGGCTTGCAGCCCGTGCTGGAACGCGGGGTGGTTTCTATTCCCTGCCTTCCAGCAGGGTTTGCTCAGGCCGCGGGCGGCCCTGTGAGCTTGCAGGCCTGCAGAGCTGCAGCTTGAGCTGGCACTGTGGGAACCACAACCAGCTGCAGCCCGGCAGGGCCGTGTCCGACTGCTCTCACCGCCACGCCGGCTGTTTAAAAATAGGGAGAAGATTTGTATCAAACCCCACTTTGGGGGGCGAGGGAGGCTGCAGAGAAACCTGTTGAAATATCTGTACATCTGCAGAATGTGAGAGTTTTTACCAGGGCTCAACAACACAAAAAGCAAAGGTTGAATGTTGGCGGAGCTGCTTAAGGATGTGTGCTGTGCTTCAGCCCTTGTGTGAGAGGCTTTAGTGGCAAAGCCTTGGAGCAAACCTTTCTGTGTGCTCAAGCAGAAGGGTTTGGGGTTGTAGTGGGGATCAGTGGCTGCTGCACTCGCTGCCTCCTGGCAGCAGCTGCCACTGCTGTTTTCTTTGATTCCTTTTGGTTTTCCGAGCTCTTCTGGCAGATGGGGGGTTGTGGAAGTTTGGTGTTGGTTTACTTCCTTCTCTCCCTTTTAGTTTTGACTCCGTAAGCAGCGAGCACAGCCAAGCTGATTATTTGAATGTAAGTGTTCTGCAGCTGTGTAGAACTCAATGCCTCGGCTCTGCAGCTGGTGCCAACCCCAAACACAGCACCCACCCCTGGGGGCTCCTTATGGGCCTTTTGGGCCTTGCTGTGTTTGGGGTTGAGCACTTCCCTGCAGGGCTGGGGCTGGGTGTGGTGATGAACCCACCCAACTGCAGCCTAAGCATTGCCCAGTGGGAAGAAAGCTAAAGGCAGGGCTGTTGTTTGGCCTGCCTGGGTGCTCGAGAAGCACTTAGTTTTGTCAATAAATGTCTTTTGTTCTCAATGGGAGCATCAAACTTTTGCCTTTAGCAGGATGGGGAGCTGATGGCAAGCTATGAGGGTGCTACCCCCACTCCTACCCACCAGCCCTGTTGCTGTTGCTGCCTGCCATTGGGGCTGTGGGTGAAACCCCAACTGCAGCCTCTTGGTTTCGATTCCTGTCGAGCTGAAGAAGGAGGAAGCGAAGCAGAACCGTGTGGCTGCGGGGAAGTCCCCCCCCATCCATGGGGAAATCACCCCCCTATGGGTAACTCAACACACCTCACCGGCTCCGTGCCCTGCTCTGCAGGCTGCTCTCCCCGCACAGCCCTTGAGCTTTCAGGGCTGTTTTGGGCCGGTTGTACTATGGTAACATGCAAAACGGAGCTCGGCCACCTGCGCTTCCTGGAAGCCGAGGTGTTGATAAGGAGCGGCCGCTGGCGCAGCTGATACGGCTCCGCTTCCTCTTCAACCCCGCGGCTTTTCGAAGAAGCGGAGCCGAGTTCCGCGAAGAAGCAGAGGAAGTGACGGCCATAAGGGGGAATGGGGGGGGGGGGGATTGGAGGGGGATGGGGAGGATGTTGGGGGGGGGGATGGTGTGGGCCTCCATCTGATAGGGAGCTCTGGGTGCAGGACTGGGGGGCTGAGAGGCCCAAGGCTGTGGGCTGCCATAGAATAGAGGGGATGAGGGGACCCACCCCCCCGTGGGCTGCCATAGGATGGATGGGATTTAGGGACGCCCCTGTGGGCTGCCATAGGGTGGGTGGGATTTAGGGACCCCCTCTGTGGGCTGCCATAGAATAGATGCGATGAAGGGACCCCCCTGTGGGCAGCCATAGGGTGGGTGGGATGAAGGGACCCCCCTGTGGGCTGCCATAGAATAAATGGGATTTAGGGACCCCCCTGTAGGCTGCCATAGGGTGGGTGGGATTTAGGGACCCCCCCCTGTGTGCTGCCGTAGGGTGGGTGGGATTTAGGGACCCTCCTGTGGGCTGCCATAGAATAAATGGGATTTAGGGACCCCCCTGTGGGCTGCCATAGAATAAATGGGATGAAGGGACCCCCCCTTCTCACCGCCCCCCACCCCACTGTGTGCCCACAGGATGGGGGCGGCCACAGAACCAGCTGCTCGTGGGGCTCCGGTACGGACCTGCTTCCTCACAGGTGACTTCAATAAAGGGCTGTTTTAATGCAATGGCTCCGTTTTGAGGTGGGGGGGGTAACGGTACCGGCCCGGTTCGCTCCGCTCTCCGCCCCCCGCCCCATTATGGCCCCGCCCCCTCCGCTCAATTCTGCCTCTTCTCTCAGGCCCCGCCCAGCAACAGCGTCCACCAATGGGCTTTCGATCAGCCACGTGACCGCTTCCAGGAACCCTCCACGTAGCTGCGCTGTCACGCGTGGGGCCGTCGGAACTGGGCTGGGGGGGGGGGGGCATCCAGTAGAGTCAATACAAGGACTCCTGGGGGGGGGGTTGCGGGGATATAGACCACCTCCCCCCCCCCCCCATCTTCGAACCTTCCAGCTTCCCACGCGGAATAAAGTCACGCGTGTGAATCCACCTCAAGAGCGGATTGGGGGGGGGGGGGGGGGGAGGGGCGAAGGGCCGGTGCGGTGACACGGGGGAGCCCACAGTGCACACACCTTGTGTAGGGACACGGAGCCACGTGTAACGGGGAACACCCACAGCTCCACGGAACGGCCCCGGACACGCGTGGGTGCCGGGCAGGGTCACACCCGGCTCCACAAACAGTGACACAGTTGTGACACCCCGAAAACACACACAAAAACAACAGCAAAACACACACACCCCCCTTTTAACCCCCTCCCCTCTCCTTTTTACCCCCCCTCCTTTCAACCCCCCTCCCCACCCTTTTACTCCCCACCCTTTTAACCCCCCCCATTAAAGCCCCCCCTTTTAAACCTCCCCATTTAACCCCCCCTTTAAACCCCCTCCTCTTTTAAACCCCCTTCTTTTAATCCCCTTCCCTCTTTTTAACCCCCCCTCCTCCATTTAACCCCCTCCCCCTTTTAACCCCCCCCCTTTTAACCCCTCTCCCCTCCTTTTAACCCCCCCCTTTAACCCCCTCCCCTCCTTTTTACCCCCCCTTTTAAACCCCTCCCCCCATTCCTTTTAACCCCCCTCCCCTCCTTTTTACCCCCCCCCTTTAAACCCCCCTCCTTTTTGCCTCACCCCCCCTCCTTTTAACCCCCCTCCCTTTCTACCCCCCCCCCCCTTTAAACGTCCCCCTCCTCTTTTATACCCTCCCCTCTTTTATACCCACCCCCCCTCCCCTCCTTTTTACCCCCCCACATCACCCAGACTGAGAGAGACGGGACACAGAGCAAAGTGACACCAAAGCACCTTTTATTACCGGGACTTTAAGACTCCTGGCCGTAGATGGGGGGGGGAATGGCAGCTCCTAGCTTGACCCCCTCCATATATTCCCCTTCAAAGCAACGCAGCCGCTGGGCCCCCCCCCACGCACAGCAGCCGCGGGGGTCGCGCCAGGAGCTGCGTGGAGCAGCACAGAGAGCATCGATTTGCTGAGAGAGCTGTGGGGAATGGGAGAAAGAAAAAAGGGGGGGGGTCAGGAGTGTCGAACCCCCCCCCCCTCCATGCCCACCCCCCCTCAACCCCCCCATTGCCCACCTGCTCCTCGGCACAGGGGCTCCTCTCGTCGTGGGGCAGCGCGCAGCACGTGGAGGTCACAGCTTCCAGCAGCTCTGGCACAGGGCGTCTATGGGAGGGGGGGGGTCAGGAATGGGGGTCTATGGGAGGGGGGGGGGCAGGAATGGGGGTCTATGGGAGGAGGGGGATCAGGAATGGGGGTCTATGGGAGGAGGGGGGGGCAGGAATGGGGATCTATGGGAGGAGGGGGGGCAGGAATGGGGGTCTATGGGAGGGGGGGGGGCAGGAATGGGGGTCTATGGGAGGAGGGGGATCAGGAATGGGGGTCTATGGGAGGAAGGTGGGCAGGAATGGGGGTCTATGGGAGGAGGGGGATCAGGAATGGGAGTCTATGGGAGGAGGGGGGGCAGGAATGGGGGTCTATGGGAGGAGGGGGGATCAGGAATGGGGGTCTATGGGAGGAGGGGGGATCAGGAATGGGAGTCTATGGGAGGGGGGGGGGCAGGAATGGGGGTCTGTGGGAGGAAGAGGGGCAGGAATGGGGGTCTATGGGAGGAGGGGGGGCAGGAATGGGGGTCTATGGAGGGGGGGGGTCAGGAATGGGGGTCTATGGGAGGAGGGGGGGCAGGAATGGGGGTCTACGGGAGGAGGGGGGGTCAGGAATGGGGGTCTACGGGAGGAGGGGGGATCAGGAATGGGAGTCTATGGGAGGGGGGGGGGCAGGAATGGGGGTCTGTGGGAGGAAGAGGGGCAGGAATGGGGGTCTATGGGAGGAGGGGGGGCAGGAATGGGGGTCTATGGAGGGGGGGGGTCAGGAATGGGGGTCTATGGGAGGAGGGGGGGCAGGAATGGGGGTCTATGGGAGGAGGGGGGGTCAGGAATGGGGGTCTATGGGAGGAGGGGGGGCAGGAATGGGGGTCTATGGGAGGAGGGGGGTCAGGAATGAGGGTCTATGGGAGGAGGGGGGTCAGGAATGGGGGTCTATGGGAGCGGGGGGGTCAGGAATGGGGGTCTATGGGGTTGGGAGGAGGGGGACTCGAGCATGTGCATCTCCTACCCAGGCCTGAGTGTGGGGTGGCACCAGGCTGGGGGGTCCTAAGGGGACAATGTCTAGTGCCACCAAGACACCGCAGGGGGTGGTCTTGGGGCTTTGGGGGCAGCTGGGAGATGGTCCCAAGAAAGGTGTGGGGGGGTCCCAGGCGCTCTGAAAGTCTGGGGAGATGCAGGGATGTCCAGAGGCTTTTGGGTGTTGAAGGGGGTGATATGCCCAGGGAACCCATAGAAATGGATGGGGAGGGTCCCAGAGGTTTAGGGTGGGGGGGTTGATGTTCCCAAGGCCACATTAGCGGGGTCCCCCCCAGTACACACCGCTTGCTGAGCAGCCGGATGGGTCCGCAGAGGGTGCGTAGCATGGCAGGACCGGGTCGGGCCAGGCTGATGTTGTGAAGCTCCTGGTCATAGTCAGGGTGGGGGGCGGAGGTGGCGAAGCAGCGGCTCCTGGCATAGCCCGCCCCCCTCCTGCAGCAGCGGTGCTGCCGGGTCTTCACAGCCCCCTCCTCCCGGCAGAAGCGCTCCAACCCCTTCAACCACTGCAGAGACACAAACACGGCTGTACCTGGATGCTGCCATCACCCCCATGACACCTTCGTCACACCTTGAGATAAGTGGGGCCTTCCTGAGACACTGAGTCACTTGCTGGGTCAACCCCCCCCCCTCCAAGGGACACCTGTGTCACACCCAGGGACATGGGGACATGCAGGGCCCTTCCCACACACCCCACAGACATTTCACCCCCTTGGGATAACCCAGGGGACACTGGTGTCATCCCTTGGGACACACCTAAAGCCACCTGTGTCCTCCCCAAACACCTTCATGGGACACTTGGGTCACTGCTCAGGAAACACCGTCATCATCCTCCATCCTCCCAAACACACGGATCACGCTCCAAGACACCTGGGTAACCCCGAGTGACACTTGTGTCACCCCCCTCAAGGAACCTAAATTACACTATGGGATGTCTACATCAACACCTGGGACATCAATCAATCCCTTGGACCTGTGTCACCCCCTGGACCTCTATCACCCCCTCCACATCTCTATGTCACCCCCTCTGCATCTCTATGTCACCCTCCAGACCCCCATCTCACCTCCATGCCAACTCAGCCACCTTTGGACCACTCCTGTCCTGCCCCCCCATCTCCTTCCCACCCCCATGTCCCCCCCATCCCCAACTCACGGCAGCGTGGGCGCACTCCAGGCTGCTGTTGTGGCAGCAGCGACCAAAGTCACGCTCCAGCCGGCTGTGGAACCGGGCTCGGGGTGCAGGGAGGCCTTTGGGACTGGGCCGCAGCCCCCGCAGGAGGCAGATGTTCTCCATGTTGGCCACGTTGGGCTCGCCAGGGGGGAAGGATGGCACGAGGACGGGCTCAAAGACGGTGATCTCAGTGATCTCGGTGATCTCGGTGGTGGACACGGTGGCGTCGACGAAGCAGCGGCGTCGCGCAGCCCCGTGTCGGTGGCAGCAATGGAACTGCCGTGTTTTCACCCCAAATTCATCCTCGCAGAACGTGTCCAAGACGTCGGTCCACTGCAGGGACAAAGGGACAGGCTGGGTCAGCATCAAAATGCCTGCGTATCTGTGTCATCCCCTATGGGATACCTGTCACCCTCCTGGACATCTGTGCCATCCCCCAAGACAACTGTTATCTCCTTGGGATAACATTGCTCCTCCAGGGACACAATCTTGGATATCTGTCCCCTTCATATCTTTGTCACCCCACAGAAACACATGGACCCCTCCCCAGGCACCTGCATCACCCCCTGGACATCTATTACCATCACCTGGCACACTCCTGTCTCCCTCCCATACACCCATGTTTCAATCCCCCACCCCACCCAAAACACATCTGTGACCTCTATGGGACATCCGTGTCACCCTCTGGGATACCTACGCCCCCCCCCCCCCCCCCAAGGGGACACCCCAGCTCTGTGTGCCCCCCTTGGTGACATGAGCCCAGACTCACCGCCCGCCGGGCACAGGGCAGCGGGGCGTGATGCTGACAGCAGCGGTCCAGGCGAGGCCAGAAGCTGTCGAGTGCAGCCACCTGTCTGCGGAGGTGGGCGAAGGAAGCAGGGGGCAACGAGGGCCGGGGGGCACGGGGTACCAGCGAGGGGCTGCGGCAGTAACGGCTGAGGGCATCAGGCAGGGGCCAGGCTGGGGGGAAACCCTCCAGGATGCTGCCCCAGGTGGAGGTGGGTGACGGCGCCCGTGGGTACGGGATGTCATCAGCCCCCGCTGATGCGATGATGTTGGGGGACAGATGGAAGTCCTCCTCCTGCTGCACTGTGGGGAGAATGAAGGGTGATCCCACATCATTCCAGCTGGGTCCCCATTCCCACAGTCCCAGGTGTCCCCTTGTCCTGTGGACTCAGACCCGTGTGAGTCCTACAGCCCTGTCCCCATGTCCTCCTGTTCCCACCCTCCCCCTGTTGTTCCCACCCCTACTGTCCTCCAATGTATGTCCACCCCTGTCCCCACATCCCCTCCATCCACATCCCCATTTACTCCCTGTCCCTACACCTCCTCCATCCCTTGTATGTACCCCCCACCCATACCCCCATCCCTGGCACAACCCTGTGTTCCCCACCCCTCCACCCCCCATCTCTCCACTCCTGTGTTATCCCATCCTCCCCCCATTCCATCATCTCCCCATTCTCACACTGCTGGATCTCGTGGGATTGCTGGATCAGTTGCTCATGCTGGGGATTCAGGTTTGCCACTGTGACACAGGGGAACAGAGAGCACAATGTTCACCCCTGGCTCAGACCCCACAAACACCCTCCCCTCCCCCTGTCCCAGTGCTGAGCTGGGGGCACAAATGGGGACCCAAAACCCCCAGATATTGGGGGTACATGGCAGGCTGTGACAGGGACAGGACAGGGGTGGCTGGGAGGGGACACAGGTGGTGGTGAAGCAGCCAGGAAAGAGCTCAGGAACATGGGGAGGGGGGACACGAAGTGTCAGGGAGGGACCTAAGTGACCAAACAGGGACGTTGAGCACCCAAAGGGGGGACAGCAGTGACTGAGTGGTCTCTGCAGGGATAGGGATGCAGAAGGTTGGGAGGGGACCCAGGTGTGTGGGAAGGGGACCCGGGTGGCCAAGGAAACATGAAGAGGCCATGGAAGGGATATAAGTGGCCATGGAAGGGACACAAGCAGCCATGGAAGGGACCCACACCTGGGAGGGAATATGGCAGGGTGGTGGCCCAGGTGTACAGGGAGGGGTCCAGGCATGCAGGAGGGGCCCAGAGGAGCTGAGTTGTGCCCCAGGGGCTGCAGGGGATTCAATGGGGAACTCAGTAATGGGGAACTCACCGGCGGTGCCGAGGAGGAGGAGGAGGAGGAGGCCGAGGGCGGCCATGGTGTCAGGCGCTGTGGAGCTGCTGGAGGTTCTGCTGCCTTATGAAGAGCCGGGGCGGTGCGGGGCCTCATCCCGAGGCTGAGTCACGGCCTGACGTCGCAGCGGGGCCGGAGGGGGGGGAAAGGGGGGACCGGGGGGGGCTGTGGGCACCCACTGAGGCCTGCACCCCTGGGCTGGGCCCAACTGCGGCCTGCGGGTGGGCCCCATGCCTCGGCACAACCGGCCCGGCCGGTCCTGGGGCACCACGGCACCAACAGGCCTCAGCACCGCCACAGTGGCCCCAAACCTGCCACGGTGGCCCCAAATCCATCACAGTGGCCCCAAACCCATCACAGTGGCCCCAAATCCATCACAGAGGCCCCAAACCCATCACAGTGGCCCCAAACCCATCACTGTGGCCCCAAACCCATCACTGTGGCCCCAAATCCATCACAGTGGCCCCAAACCCATCACAGAGGCCCCAAATCCATCACAGAGGCCCCAAATCCATCACTGTGGCCCCAAACCCATCACAGTGGCCCCAAATCCATCACAGTGGCCCCAAACCCATCACAGAGGCCCCAAATCCATCACAGAGGCCCCAAATCCATCACTGTGGCCCCAAACCCATCACAGTGGCCCCAAACCCATCACAGTGGCCCCAAATCCATCACAGTGGCCACCACGCTACCCCCCCCCCACCTCAACTTGCATCACAGTCAGTGAAAGTGAGGTAGATTTTTGTGGTTTTTGCCCCATTTTTGGGGCTTGCTCCACCCAGTGAGTCACCCCCACTGCTGGCAGGATGATGGGGATGGAGGGAGCCTGCAGGGGGATCCCCCCACCTCCTTGGCATGGTCTTATCCCGTTCCCATAAGTGACAAGGATAAAGGAGGTGACCCCCATGGGACACTGAGTACAGGTGGAGTGTGACACCGACATGGTCACGTCCTTTACACCCAGGAACGTGGAGGGGGGAGAGGGTGGGGGAAAACAAGGGCTGTCTGATTACAGTGAGGAGGGCCCAAAGAGCCCCAATGGCACAGCCACAGCATGAGGACCCCATTCACAATGTTACTGGGGGGGGGATAGGGGTGAAATTTAGGGTTGGTTCCCACAGGAGCAGCCCCAACACCCCCTCCCCAACCCCCCAGGCTATTGCCCAAGGCGACGGCTGACGCGGGTTTGCGCAACCCCCCCTCGGGTAGGGGAAAACCCAGACAACACAGCGGGGGGAGCACAGGCGTCAGGGAGGGGAACCTGGGTGTCGGGGGAGGGGGGGGGGAAGGAGTCTGGTGTCTGGGGGGGGGGCAGAAATATGGGGTAAAGGGGGACCCAGGTGGGTTAGGAAGGGGTGGGGGGGGGATGCATTGGGTATAAATAGGGGACAGGTACCAACGTGAGGAGGATACAGGTGTCTAAATGGGTGTGTGTGTTTGTATGGGGGGGGCCCACAGGTGTCCTTCTCCCAACACCTGCAGCTGCTCTTGGCAGCAGGAAAAGTATGGGGGGGGTGCTTTGTTCCCAGCAGAGATACAGCCAAGCACCATTTCCCAGCACTTTAATGAGTGTGTGGTGGTGGTGGAGAGGTTGGGGGGGGGAAACAGAGGATATGGGGTGTGTGTAATGGGGATGGGGGGGGTCAAAAGAGTTCCTCAGCGTTGGGGACGCGGGTGTCCCGCAGCTCCCGCAGCCGCTGCAGCACCTGGTGCAGGTTGTGCTCCCCCAGCTGCCGGTTGTCCCGCGTACGGATGCTGACGGTGCCATTTTCCTGCTCCCTGCGGCCGACCACTGTGGGGGGGGGGAGGAGAACAGGTTGGGTTTGGGGGAAAACAGGTCGGTTTGGGGGGAGAACAGGCGGGTCTGAGCGGGGACAGGTTGGTTTGAGGAGGGGAACGGGATGGTTTTAGTTGTGGGGGGGGGGACAGGAAGGCTTGCAAGGAAAACGGGTTGGTTTGGGGAGAAATGGGTTGGTTTGGAGGACAATAAGGTTATTTTGGGGGGAGCAGCCCTGTGTGGCACCCAAACATGTGGGTGCAGCCGTGTGCTGTGCACACCCACACCCCCCTACGCACACACACACACCCAGTCTGCGCACACCCACACCCACGCTGTGCACACCCACACCTGTGCTGCACCCATGCACCCCCGTGTGGGCACACTCAGACTGTGAGTCACACACACCTATGGGAACCCCCCCCCCGCAGAGCTCCCACACCCACCCATGTCCCCCCATTATGTGTGCACACCCACATATGTTCCCCCGCACACCCATGGCAGCCCCCAGGTGTTCATTTGCAGCCCTATATGCACGGTCCTGAGCAGCAAACCTCAGGCAAAAGGGTCCCTGGGGGTCCCAAAGGATTCCCAGGGGATCCCCATAGGGTTCCCAGGGAGGCCCTGAGGGTGTTCCCAGCCACTTCCTGATGCTCTCACCCCACAAATCCCAGTTCCCGTCGGGATGCGGATGCGGAGGTGGGCAGACAGCCGGGAACCACTGACTCAGTGCTGCCACTCCCATGCCTGGGGAGGGGGGGACGGGGGGGACACATGGTCCGGGGTGACTGGGGTTGACAAGGAGCCTGGGGGTGACCCTGTCCCCCCCTTACCCAGCTGGAAGTTGTAGTGGTTGAGTTGTGCCCGGCGAATCTTCCTGCCCAGTGTGGCACCCGCATCAGCATCCAGGTCAGCCATCACGCCGTCCCGCCGCAGCATGGCATGGACCTGCCAACATCGGGTCAGCAGGGACACGGGGGACATAAGGGGGCACTGTAGGGCCATTGGGGACACACTCACCTCGCGGGCATAGCCCTCAGTGTCAGGTGCCTGCGGGATCACCATTGCCTGCAGTGGGGAGAGCCAGAGCGGCCTGTGGGGAGGCAGCTGGGGGTAAGGGAGGGAAGGGGTTTGGGGTCTCCTGGAGACAGGGCTGTGTGGGACTGGGGTGTACCCAGCACTGAGGGTGCTCCAGGTATTGGGGATGGTTTTAGGGGGATGCTCCTGGGAATTAGAAGGGTGGTGTGGGGATACAGAGGCACACCTGGGAACTGAGGGTATCTGGGGATGGCGGTGCCTGCAGGGGATGGGGTTGCTCCTAGAGACTGGTATGACCCCATGGACTGGGGGTGCTTTGGCCCCTCACCATTTACCGCCGCAGCTCTCGGCCAGCACGGCCACCATGCGCTCCACGGAGCCCAGCACCGCGCGGTGGATCAGCACCGGCCGTGCCATCCCTCCAGCTGCACTGTGGGGGCACAGAGTGGGGGGGCTGTTGGCAAGCACTGCTCCTCCCAGCACGGCCCATCACCCCAGTCCCGCATATGGCCCCAATCTTGCCCCCTGTCCCCATACCTACCCTCAACCCCCCCATCCCAGCCCCAATCCTGTTCTCTCCAATGACCCCAACTCAATACATTCTGGTACCTATCCCTGCCCCTTGATCCCTGATCGCATCTCCACCCACCATCCCATCCCCAAACCTGTCCCGTCCCCATCCCTTCCCACCTCCTCAATCACCCCCCTTCCCCTACCTGGCATACTCCAGCCCAAACCTCTCGGGCATCTGGAAATCCAGCTGGATGGTGCCACACTGATGATGCCTCCCCAGTGCATCCTGGATCCGGATATCGATCTGCAAAAAGGGAAGGGAGCAGAAGTGGCTCTTCCCACCCTGACAGGAGACATAGCAGCCCCCAGAGGACAGTAAAGGGTCCTTAGAGACTCCCCCATTCCCCTACAATGTGATGCAAAACCAAACTCACCTTGGGGCCATAAAAAGCACCGTCACCCTGACTCAGCTCCCAGGGCTCCCCAAAATCTTGGAGGCTCTTCTCCAACTGCTGCAAAAGCAAATGGGAAGGGGAGGGGACAAGATATGATGGTCTGGATGCACTGCATAGATGTGATGCTTGAAGGTGGTGGGGCAAAACCAGGCCACGATGCTCAGGGTGTGTTGCAAAGGAAAGACATGTGGGATGTGAAGCACGGGGGCACAATGCAAGAGATGCAACACATGAGCACAGTGCACAGGATGTGAAGCATGGGAGGTGGCCCAAAAGTGCAAATGCAGAGGTGTGATGCGTTGGATGTAATGCATGGGATACAGTGCAAAGGACAAGAAGAAAGGATGGGATGTAGGACCAAAATGCATAGGACACAATGCACAGGTGCAAGAGCACAATGCATAGACACACAGCACAGGAGCACAGCAGAGATGTGGCGTGCTACCCAGTGCAGGAGATGTGATGTCAATACTGTCCCACCTGCTCAGCACGGTCCCAGGTTGCAGCATCCCCCAGGAAGCCATCGGGGCGTGTGGCCAGAGCCATTTGGAAGGAGAAACCCAGCGTGGCGTAGACGGAGCGCACGAAATCCAAGCAGGCACCGATCTCAGCCTCCAGCTGTGGGACAACACTGTGAGCAGGGAAACAGGGAACACAGGGGGGACACAGAGGGGACACAGGGGGGATACAGAGGGGACACAGAGGGGACACAGAGGGGACACAGAGGGGACACCCACCTGCTCCAGTGCACAGAAGATGTGTGCATCGTCCTGCTGGAAGCGCCTTACACGTGTCAGCCCGGTCAGGGAGCCAGGGGGCTCATTGCGATGCAGCACCCCAAAGTCAGCCAGGCGCAGAGGCAGCTCCCGCCACGATCGTGGCCGGTGGGTGAACATGAGGCTGCCAGCAGATGGATGGATAGATGGATATCTGAACCTGCTGCCCCTCCATGGTGCTCAGCTCACCAGTGGGCCTCCATGGTGTTCAGCTCACCAGTGGGCCGGGCAGTTCATGGGTTTGAGTGAGAGCGTCTCGGTGCCGGTGGTGAAGGAGAACATGTTGGCGCTGTAGTGCTGCCAGTGCCCTGAGAGCTCCCAGAGGCGTGGGCTGAAGATGTTGGGGGTCACCACCTCGCTGAAGCCCCTCGCCTGGTACTCGCTCTGTGGGGATGGGATGGGGACATCAGCCTAACCCTAGGGAGCTGTGTGCAGCCCATGGTGGGGTATGAGGGGCAATGGGGCACGGCACTGTCCATAGCAAGTAGTAGAAGAAGGGATGGTGGCAGCCCAAGGGGCTTTGAGGCCATACCCTGATGAAGTCAATGAGGGTGTTGTAAATGTGGGCACCACGGGGCAGGAAGAAGCAGCTGCCAGGACTGAGGGCGTGGAAGAAGAAGAGTTCCTGCTCCTGTGAAGTGGGACACGTCACCGTGGAAGCCATCAGCAGCCGGTTCCCAAGAGCTGTCCTATACAGGGCTCACCTTCCCGATGCGACGATGGTCACGGAGTGCAGCTGCATCCTGTGCCTGCTGCCAGGCCTGCAGCTCCTGCGTGCTGGGGAAGGCGATGGCAGCGATGCGCTGCAACGAGAGGCGGCCCGAAGGGCTCTCCCAGAACGCAGCTGAGCTCTGCAGGAGGGATAGGAGGAGTTATATGGGATGCCCACATTCCCTCAGCCCTCATTCCTTGTGCTGCACCTACGGTCAGGACGCGCAGTGCCCCAATCAGCCCCGTGTGTGGGAGGAGGGGACCACGGCACAGCTGGAGCAATGGGCCACACCTGCAGGGATGGATAAGGAAAGTGGGGGGGGTTAGTCACCATTCTGCCCCACACAGTCCACGATGGGCCCATTGTGCTCACCTATACACAGTGGCTGTTGGAGTCGTCACCTCCTCTTCAATTCGCTGCAGCTGGAAGCTGTTGTGCTGTGGGGAGTGAGGCAGGTGATAGATGACGTGGGTGACATCAGCATAAAGTGACACCAGCGATGGGAGGGTGCCACTGCCCTCAGGGATGGGACAGCCACAACCTCACCTTGAAGAGCTCCAGCAGCTCCTCACGAGTGACCTCGAGGCGCTCAAAGAGGTGCTGGGAGCGGATGAAGGCCATGCAGGCATCCTCCAGCACCTGCAGCTCATTGCGCTGCACCGTCCTGCAGGCACAGGGACACGCTGGGGATGTGGGTGAGGGGATCCATGGGGCAGCAGCCCCACAGCCCTGTACCTGTCACCCATGTGGGCGTCGCAGAAGAAGCCATCCTCAGTGGCGACGGTACTGCAGATGGTGGCTCCATAGAACTGCTCCACTGCTGCTCCCAGGATGAAGGCACCGGACTGCCAGAAAGCCTGAGGGAACAGCAGATGATGGGGGGACACAACAGATGGGGGGGGACACACAGCAGATGGGGGGGGGACACAGCAGATGGGGGGATGACACAGCAGATGGGGGGACACAGAAGATGGGGGGGACCCAGCAGATGGGGGGGGAAACATAGTAAATTGGGGGGGGAAACAGCAGATGGGGGGGATGTAGGAGGTGTGGGCAGATATGGGGGACACAAAAAGCATGGAGTACAGTGGGGATATGTGGGATCATAGAGTCACAATGATAGGTTGGAAAGGACCTACAAGATCATCTTGTCCAACTGTCAGCTGGTCAGGGGACACCGTGGATCTGAAGGGCAATTTGGGGACAATATGGGGTGGGGGCACAGGGAATACGAGGGCATGGAGGATAACTGGGATGGCGGGGGGGAAGTGGGGACATGGGGCTGTAGGGGATATAGTGGGGACAGGGATTGGTGAGCACAATGGGGATGGGCTGCGGTTGGACCTGAAGGTCTTTACAGACTTTATTGATTCAATGACACGGGGAGCACGGAGGGGCACTGGGGGGTGCTGAGGATGCCCGGGGGTTAAACGGAGATGTGTGGGCACAGAGGGGGGGGGAGCTGTGAGACTCACTTCGCGACCCTCCGGCGCGGTGAAGTCGAGCAGCTCCAACTCCACGTCGCTCTCCAGGGGCCGCTCCAGGTCCCGCAGCTCCCCGTTCACCCGGGCCAGCACCGCCGAGCGGCGCCTGCGGGGACAGCGAGGGGACAACGTGGGCTGTTGGGAACCGGAGGGGGCGGCCATTTGTTGGTGGGGGGGGGTTGGGGGTCGGGCCGTACCCCAATTGCTCGGCTACGTGACGCGGGGTGCTCCGCAGCGCCCGGCCGGGAAGGAGGCGACCCCCGGGCAGCGAAATACGGATGGGGGTCCCCTCCGAGGGGTCTCTTCCATGGTGGGTGCCATCCCGCTGCTCGCGGTCCGCTTTCAGCCGCTCGAAAAGCCGCAGCCGTTCGGCGAAATGGGGCTGGGGGAGGAGATGAAGGTCAGCGGGTGAGGACCCCAAATGGCGAGGAGGGGGTTGGGGGTCTCAGCGCACCCGGTACCACCGCCGGGACCCCCGCAGCAGCAGCCGCCCCCCGCTCAGCACGGCGGGCATGGCGGGGCCGGGACCGCCCCTTCCGTCGCCGGGCGGATGCTGCGGCCTTTCCCGGGGCGGAGCTCCGCGGTTACGGCCTCGGGGTGAGGGGATCCAACCTCACATCGCCCCCAAAAGGCCTAAAGTTGATACACCCCCTCCCCTCTTTTTGGTCCCCAAAGCGCCGCCATTTTGTCCTGCAGTCAGACCCCCCCCGGCGCTGCAGACCCCCACCTGCCGCCATTTTGCACTCCCAAAGTCACTCAAAATGCCCCTAATTCCCCTCGAGGCCGTCATTTCACACTCCTGCAGTCACCCACCCCACAAAACACCTCCAATATCGAAACTCTGCCGTTCTGTGACCCCCTAAAACCACCCCAATGCTGTAGGCCTCAATGCCGCCATTTTGGCCTCACACAGCCACCCCAAACCCTTCAGGCCACACAGCGCTGCTATTTTGCTTTCCTTCCCCTTCACAACCCCACTGGGAGCCAACAATAACCCTATTATAGGGGTGGGGGCTTCTCTTTCCCCATAGACATTGGGTTTTGCCATCCTCATGCTGAGGACTGACCCTGGGGCAGCAGCGATGTCCATGTTGGGGTTCAGACCCACATCCCGGTGTCATTTGGAGTCAGCCATGTTCCATCTGCAGCCCATATAGTGCTGAAGAATCGTTCAGCTGAAGGAAAACATGTGGAAAAAGGAGCCAGAACAGCACAAAGAGGGCAAAAATGGAGTCAGATGTGAAGGAAACCTTTGAGATACTGAGCAGGGAGAAACCATCGCTCCTTCCATTGCTCCTTTCTGGGTGGGAGAGCAGAGCTGGAGGCATTGGGAAGGAGGAGGAGAGGGGAGAAACCATTGCTCCTTCCATTGCTCCTTTAATCCATTGCTCCTTTCTGGGTGAGAAAACAGAGCTGGAGGCATTGGGAAGGAGGAAGAGGAGGAGGAAAGCAGCTCCCAGGCCCTGAGGGTGCACCCATAGCAAAAGCTGCCCCTTATCCATCTGTGTGTCCATCCCTATGTCCCTTATGGCTCCTATTTGGGAACCATGAGACATGTTTGATTTATCATAACTTTATGTAAAAAATAGGTGTTTTTATTTCTTTATCCTCGTCAGGTGAAATACAAAAAGCATCATTGGGGATTGAAATCACAGATATGGGGAGAAAGAAAAATATCCCCATACAAAACAACACCCCCAAAATGCCTTCATGTCTCCAATCACCGCGTGGGTTTTACTGTGCCTTCATTAATGCTATTTTAAGTGATGAGAGGAACCAGACAGAGAACCATACAGCTCCCACTGTTAAAATACCTCATTTCTGATGTCTTTTCTTTATGGGAAGGTTTCTTTCCTCATCAGTCCTTGTGTTCATCCCAGCCTTAGAGCCATGGGGACATCAGCAGCTTCACTCTTGGATCCCAGACTTGGAGATCACTGCTTGAAATGAGAGCAGCAGGAAAGTCATTCACATTGTTGTATCCAGGGGGGGAAAAGTGGGGTTGGGTGAGCACTGCAGCCATAGCCAGACCCCACTGTGGGGCTCAAGGGATAAAATAGGGCTCCAATGCTTCAAGATGAGCAAACCAAGCACCGGGTTTCCCATCCAGACCAGGAGCCAAAGCCATTCAGAGCTGTGATTCACTGCTTTGAGATACAGGGATGGATCCTGAGCTCACCCAGCACCTCACAGCCAAACACACGTGGATGGAACCGAACCACATCCCCGAGCACAAGAGACAAAAGAAATGATGTGCCATTATATCTGGTTTGGTAATCTTTATGTAGATATTTAACCCTACACCCTTATCAAACGGATATATGAGTTCTACCAACTAAAAAATAAAATAAGTAAAATTCCAACTTCATATAAAAGCCCCCCCCGAGTGAGTGTGTGTGGGATGGGGGGGGGGGGGAGCAGACATCACCCCATAGCTCTGCATGCAGGATCTGCTTGTGTTTGTCAACAAAGAGATGCCATTAAAAAGTGATTATATACACACGTACAAAGTCAATGGTGTTCCCAGGAAAAAAATAAGAACCCAAACAAACAACAGACAACGGATTTGTTTGGTGTTTTTCATCCCCCACCCCCCCCAAACGTGGTTAAGATCTACAGGAGGGCCCATAATGGAGCTGAGGACGCAGTAATGGGGAGGGGGGGGGGATATAAGGGATGCATGCTGGCCCTGGTGCTGCACCAGGCTGAATTCCCTGCTCTTTTGGGGGCAGGGAGCTGCAGGGAGCTGGGGAGCACGTGGGTCAGTTTGCAGCTGGAAGAGGATCCTGGAGTGAGCGATGTTTGGGGCAGCTTTGAGGTGTTGCTGCAATGCCCAATGCTCCCAGCTGCCCCCCAAACCTCACAACCAGGAGGGGACCTGCAGGCAATGGGGAGGGGATTGAGGAGGGGGGGAAGGTGGCTTGTCCCCAAGAAAGGCACAGGAAGGGTTGGTGTTTGTCACAGCACGAAGCGCTTGGACCCTTTATTCACCCCTCCCAGCAGCCGAGCTCCTGCCCTGACCTCGTGTCTGACACAGAGGACTCAGGAGCCAAAGCCATTTGGTGATCAGCTAAAAGAACATCCCAACGTCGCGCGTTTCATCTTTCTTTTTTTTTTTTGTGTGTGTTTTGTTTTGTTTTCAACTACTACTGGAAGTTTTTATTACAACAGCAATACTTCTTTTCGTTAAAACATCTTTTTTCTCTAGTCTCGCACCAACCAAAGGTGGGGGGGAGGGGAGGGGGGATGGCCTTAGGAAATGAACAACCGAAAAAATACAGAACATTTAATTTAGGAAAGTGTTATATGGGGGGGTTTGTTTTGGAGGTGGGGGGTTGGGGGGGGGGTTGGAGGGGGGGAGAAAAAGTAAAAGAAAAATCAAGTGAAAGCGCTACTCCACTGCTCCTACAACGTCCCAATACCTTCGCTTAAGAGATCGGCATCTGCTTCAGTACCTGGGGGGGAAAAAGGGGCGTTTTGGTGCAAAGAAAGGGGAACCCCTTCCAAAAGTCGGCCTCGGCCTCTTCAGGCTGTGAAAGGGGTCTCTGTTCATGAAGGGCTCCCTGGGCCTGAAATCTGCCCGCGGGGTTCTGACCATCATCCCGCCGCGGTTCGCACCGTCTCTGTGAGCTGGGCCGATAGGGGTGACGCTGCGGGTCGGCCCCAGCTGCTCCCTGCCCAGCGAGGCCATCCCCACGCCTTCGCGGACGCGGCCCAGGGTTGCACCACCGTGGTCCCGCTGGGGCTGGGTTGGCTCCCTGGGTCCCGCGTGCACATTGAAATGCTCTTTCATCGTCCCTTGGTGAACGGTACCGTGCTCCTTAGGGAAGGCGCTGCCTCCATGCTCCACGGCGAGGGGGGGAGCGGGGAAGGGCACGCCGCCGTGCTCCCCGGCTGGCGGTGGCTGCGAGGGGAAGGGGACGCCGGCATGATCCCCAGGGACAGGGGGTGGTGGGGGGGTGGGGAAGGGGACCCCGGTGTGCTCCACGGAGGGAGGAGGGGGCACGCCATGGGGCAGTGAGAGAGGAGAGGAGGTTTCTTTTGAGAAGGGGTTGGTGTGATCCACGGGCGGCATGTGGGGAGGGACCGAGTGATCCCTCGGGAAGAGGCTGCCGTGATCCTTAGGTGGCGCGGCCGGGGGTCCGGCGGGGGGACCGACTGGATCCCTGGGGAAAGGAGTCCCGTGCTCGATAGGAGGAGGAGCGATGGGAGGCGGCATGTGGTGGTCGAAAGCAGGGCTGAAGTTGTTTGTTCTGAAGTTGTTGACGCTCTCCTGGAAGGGCGGCACGCGCTCCTTGTACTGCGCCTGGAAGCCACCCATGCCGGGCAGCTCCGACGCGCTCGAGGGTCCATTGTCAAAGGCGCTCCCCGTGTTGCTTATCTCAAACCACCCCGACCTGTTCGCCTCTCGTCCGTGTCCTCTGCTTCCTTTCCCCAGCACTCGGATGGACTCCACGGTCTGGATGGGCTCCCCAGACATACCCCTGCTCGATGCATTGTGGTAGCCCAGCGTCTCAATAGGGGCTCCCTTCTCCTCGGTGCTGTCAGGCAAATCCAAGCAGGATGATGACACTCTTGTCTCTATGCGGTAGTGCTCCTCTTGCTGCTGCTGCTGCTGCTCTCCTTTGGAAGCAGCAGCCTGGCTGTGGCTAACCCCTTCATTTGAAGTACTTTTAGAGATCTGGCTGAAATGCTTCTCCTCTGAGGGTTTACGAGAAGCATTTTTTAGCATGTTCTTGAATTCAATCGTGGATGTAGCAGAAATGGAAGAGCCCAGGGCCTTGTCCACGCCTGACGCAGGCGGTCTGCCTGCGGGGCTGGGAAGAGTGCTCTGAGAAGAGAAAAGTGACCGGTGGGGAATTGAGTGGGGTGAATCCGGGTACTGCTTCTGTGAGAGGCCAGAATGCACCACGGGTTTGGACAAGTTGTTATGATTGGAGTCTGGTGCAAAAAAAACATCGTTCTTACTGGGCGAAGGGGATCCATCCGAGGTGGAGTCGTTTCCCCTCAGGCCGTAGCTCCCATACATCCCCGGAGACGTCGATAGTGTGTCGCAGCTCTCACTCTGATCGAGAATAGACCTCATTGACTGAGGAAACGACGACTTGACGCTAAAATCCTGCGATCTTTGACCATAGCTTGGCAGGACTGGCTGATATTCTGCACCTTCAGATAGCTTACTTGATTTCAAAATAGACTTGGCTGGCTTCTTCTCCAGGTTTAACATGGCAGACGGCGGTGGCCCAGAGTAATCAAAGTCACGGTAATCTTCATCTTCCTGAAAAGATGTGTCCGGGTAAAACTTCTCCTGAGAGGAGTCCATTAAAGAGGAGGGTATTTCCATGCTGTCTGCAGACTGCTTGTACATTCCGGCTGGAGAATCTCTGCCCAGGCTGAAGGGCCGGTAGGTATGAACAGAATTGGAAAGTTCTTGGGGATATCCATCATCTCTGCTCTGAAGAGGTGACCTCGTGCTGCTGGGAGTAGAAGAACCAGGGCTCATGATTTTAGAGAGCAAGGAAATAGTGTCAACGTTACTAGAGGTCGGCTTGTCCATCATCTCGTCCTGGGTGGGTGTCCCACTTCGCTCGTCGCGGACTGGTGTTCCATCCACGTTGTCCATGGAAGTGCTGGTAGGACCACGTTGAAAGTCAGAGGAGTGACTTTCTGGTGCGATGTTGGACCCTAAGCTGCTTAAAATTGGAATATTCAAGTTTAGACCACTGAAGCCAGGATTTCCCTTCAAGAAATTGTGTATCTTCATCTCCAGGCTTGGAGAAGGGGGCTCTGATTCCAGCTTTGCCTTTGAAATTTCAGAGGATTGACTCATTGAAGTGTCTGTTGTTAAAAGGGAAGAAGAACTGGGAGGGTGGGAGCTGGAAAATCCCAGGGAATTGGTTGGTGGCTTAAAACTAGAACTTGAGAGCCCTGCAGTATGTCCAACAGGAGCCTTATTAACTGAAGTTGAGGAAACCTCAGCGGTTGATGAATTTGGAGAGTAACCAAAAGTTTTGGATATAAAAGACTGAGTGTTGGAAGGAATATTTCTTCCCTTCAAGCAAGGAACGGTTGTGTTGGCTGGTGATGCCGTAGTGCTCTGTGATGCAGTTTCACTTGACTGAATGGTATTTCCAGCAACACTCTGAAGCAAAGACGACAAACCTGAAAAAGAGAATGCTGCAATCAGATATTTGGGTAAGAGGTAAGATAACTTCAACTACTGTCAAGGGAAAGATCTCTGTGTTCTAATATGGATGTTCCTTAAAGCTGCTTCATGTTTTAGCCAGGAAAATGACTGGATTTTGATGCTTTAGTATTAATGTTAGTACCCACAGAGGCACAAACCTTTGTCAGAGCCTTAAATTAACCTATAGATTAGAACACACAACTGAATAATTCAGGTAATAACTCGTCCTGGCTTTGTGGCTCAGAGGCACATATGCTGCATGACTGACCACTGCTGCAGAGGCAGCAATAGCACTTTCAAGATTTTCTGCTCTAATTTCTAGAAAAGCTCTATGAGGAGCACAAAGAAACCACAAAGACCCCATTTGGTCTCCTGTCACATTCAGCATTCACTCCAGTACCTTGCAGAGCTGGTGCAGTCTGAGTCTGGGTTTTGGAGAGAGCAGACAGGATGCTTTCAGGAGTTATTTCCACTTTGGAGAGAATATTTGCAAGAGGATTGGAAGGAGCAGATGGAGTCCCCATAGCAGGAGTTTTCAGGCCACTAGTAAGAGTTGTGGGGCTTGTTGGGGTTCCTGGAGAAGGTCTTGATGCAGGACTGACACCTAGGGTGGAAGCATACATCACTCATGTATGTTGATTTGCTAACAGGTGCTTTCTTGGCTCATGTTTTCCACACATACAACTGCAACAGAGTTCCATGTGCACAGAGAGGCTCATAAAGCCAACAATCACGTTAAGAGAAACTCAGCCAAATCTTTTAAGTAACAATTAATTCATGTTTATTTCGCAACCACTTTCCTTTAATGAAAGATTACAAAACAAAACTCCATTACCAGCGCCTCAAAGCCAAACACTTGTGTCAGCACCACTTCAGCACTCACCTGTGTTTTTCATTACAGAAGTTAAACTGCTAAGAATGGAGCTGATCTTTGCCAGGTCAACATTGGCGAGGTTGGGCAAAGCAAGAGCTGGTGATGAAGAGATGGGAGCTGAGCTCACTGGCTTCGGAGCTGGGGCAGGTGCTGTCACTGTCACTGAGGTTGTGGCTGTGGCAGTGGTACATGGCACCACTTTGGGGGTATTTTCAGTCTTCACAGGTGCTGAAGTTGGAGCAGCTTGCTTTTCCTTCCTTTCTTCCACTGCATCAGGGAGAGGGGGATAGGAGGGGTGGAAACGAGAGCTGGGTTATCACTCTGTCTATAAAGGATTACTCCAGGTACAGGATTTTCAACGTGTGCCTTATTTAACCCCAGTTAGAGAACTCAAGTGATTCCTGTAAGATATGTTAGAGGAAACAAACAAACAAACAGCATTTTTGTGCTTAGCTTAGGGGCTGGGATGGTCACAGATTGTGACTTCCCTGCTGGGGTGAGAGGACTGAAACCCAAGTGCTCCATCCAGAGTCCAATCAGGGTTTTACACCAACACTGGGTTCAAAAATAGGCCCAAGAAAGGCTGCAATCCCCACACAATGACTCTGCTGCTCCCACAGAACATACCAATAATTTTAGACGTATCATCCTCTACATCAGACAGCTCCATGTCCTCCACATCCCGATTATCTGTCACGGGCTCCGGAGATCCCGGCTTACGGCTTCCAACTGCTGGAGAATGAGAGTTATCCTCTTCCCCCATTCCCTGGAAGGGGGACTCAGAGCCTGTTGGAGATGGGGCATCCATACTTGGAGAAGGGACAGGAGACTCCTCCGGATCAGGAAGTGTTGCTTTCAGTTGATCCAGCTTTTTCTTCAGATTGCTCACTCTATTAGCAAATGTTTTATAAGCCTGGGACAGAAAGGACGTTGATATTTATTTAACAAGACGATAACATGCCTCAGCATAACAGAAATTATAACACATCCTTAGAAAATCATTTCAGTTTTCAATTATCTGTACCCTGCACTGAATACACCGCAGTCAGAACGTGGATCTTCAGTCTGACTAACAGAGCAAGGACCAAACTTTCATAAAAGCCATTTTTTAACAGATTCTCTCAGTCTGCTCATCTAGATTACACCTAGTACGGCTTCCAGAACTCAGGATTTCTTAGGAAAAGTGCAATTTTCTCCACATTTAAAAACGTAGAAGTGCTACAGAACTTCGTCAAGGAAGTAAAACCCAGCTTCTGACCCACTCATTTGTATAGTCTCCTTTTTCATAAACAGATGTTGTATTTTCCAGCCTCTAACATGCCCAAAAGAACAAGCAAAGATCAGCCTGCCTGAGGAAGATGAAGGAAACTCCTACTTACATTTGCTACCACCTTGACTTCCTTATACTGTGCTTCATAAAATATCCCAGCATTCTCCAGGGCTTCAGTTAAAGAGGGGCCATTTTTCACTTGCTTGTCTAAGCCATTCACAAACTCTTCCAGCTTTGAGCTTGCTTCTTCAAACTCCTTGGAGAACTTCTTTCCACCTGTTTTGTCTAGAAGGAGATGAACACCACACATGTGAACTGTTACCCACCAACCAGCTCTCAGATATTAAATCTGAAGTTATTTAAGGTGAACTGAACAGGTCAAGAATTCATGCCCTAAGGATGAGTGAGGGCATCTGTGAATGGTACGCAGTAGAGTCTCACTGTCTATGCCTTTATCAGCTAGTTTCTAAATACAATTTCAAATTAAGTATTTTAGGCACCTGTTTACTGGTTCTTAACTGCACAGAATCCAATTTCTGGCTTAAGGCTCAACAGAAATGGTGAGTTCCCAGAGCTGTTAAGGTTTTATTATATCAGTTTTTTTATACATTAGACTGCCTTTACCTTTTAAGCATTTAAGTGTTTCGGTGCTGCATACATCCACTCTCATGGTGGAAAGCTGCTTCTCCTTCAGTTCTATCTGGTCTTCCGAGCGCTTATATAATAGCAGTTCATCAATGAGAGACTGTGGCTGAAAAATGAAATAAGAAAAGCATCCTCATCACATTCTGCAGAAGAGCTTTACAAAGCAACCACCACAGACCCTCTTCAGCAACAAACAGTGTTGGGACAATTAAAAGCAGGGATGGACCTTTTCAGGTTTTATTTCTTAATAAATCATTGCCTTTGCTGGTCAGCTTGCTTTTCAGCCATGCATCTTACACATTCTGGGCACCCAGTTAAGATAAATGTACTGCCAAGAATTCCTTGGCCACCCTAAGCTATGCCTCAATAAGGTGGTCTGCCCATACACCTCAGTGGGCACTGTCTGTGCAGCCAGCCCTTCAAAGTGCAGCCTTTGGATTTCACGCTGCTCCTGAGAAGGTGAACTGCTCTGTTGCACCAGGTTATTCCAAAGGAAAATCACTACTTCTGCAGTGAGTCTCCATGCAGCTCAGAACACTTTTCAACTGCCCCACTGTCCTTAACAGTTCACAAAAGGGGTGGGACTCAGCTCTAAATAGAAACTGCAGCTGAGACACCTAGCAGCCACTATACACCAAGGAACAAAAGAATACTGAATAGCAGAGCTTCTGAGCAAGCTTATGCTGCTGGTGGATGTAAGCTACACAAAAGTTACAGACTAAGGACAGAGGTTAGTGCAACCAAACATCTCAACTAGAAGACTTACTCTGAATTCAGCAACGATCTTGGACTTCAAAGCGGCTTTGGGGTTTGTGGATGCTGCTGGAATAAAGAGAAAGTGTAAAGAAATCAAGGAATGACATACTGATGCTAAGCAAAAGTCAAGAAAGGCAGCTCTAATTAAAGTATTTCAACACAACGAAGGACTCACAGGCTGTTGTTACTCACTGCAGCTCTCCCTCCACACACATGTCCCTCAGTGCTCTAGCTTTCCATTAGCTAGATTGTCTTTGATTGAGGCCAACAAATTATACCACAGCTTTATAGAATTTATGTGCTATAAAAGTTCACCTTTTTCAGCTCTGCAGTTGGTCTACGCAAGGCTCACCTGGCAGCCCTATTGGATGACAGTTTAGACCTCTCTACAAAGGAAAGTAGAAGCGTTTCCTAAATGCCAGACACACAGCTCATTATTTCCTTGTGATGTGGCCCTTCTTTACTACTTACAAGGCTTAACCAAGTTCTCAGCCTTAAAAATAAACTCCTACTTCTATTCTGATAACTCTCTCGTGTTACTACTCCCTCAGCAGTGGTGAGGACGGATGGAATCCCACCATCAGGAGACACTAAATCCATTTGTTTCTGGACAAAACAGGAGAAACATCTGATAAGAAGTGAAATGATACATCCTTCGTCCATGCTGAATTTACAGTGCACTTTTGTCTGGGAAAGCAGCTTGTGATGTTAGCCAAGAAATAAAAGCTTCCAAGCTCTTTTGTTAACCTTCTGATCTCAGCACTTGCACAGGCAGATGTATGCTGCATCTTACACCTAACATTCCATCATCCTGCTTTATTGAGCATTCAAGACTTTAGTGTATAGCAAGGTCAGTGAGATCGCTGTATTACAAACCCATTTCCAGCTAGACTGCATTCTGATAATGCTGGATGGAAAAGTTCACGATTATCTGCACTGCCAGCTTCCAGTTTTCTTTTATCCTATCATCTACTTTGCTGTTGAAGATGTGTTCCTGAGCATGCAGGTAGCTTTCACCATGCCTTCCTGCTGCCAAAGTACAAGGTTCTGTCTGTCTTCTCTCCATCTCTGCATAGTCTAATGCCAGTTTCCAAGAGGTTTCACCCGATCTTTCCTCTACTGTTCATAACCTCTGCTCTCAAAAGACTTTTTTTTCCTCCATACTTCATTCCTTTAAAAAGTGGTTCTCTAGTAACAACTCCTTGGTGCTTTACACATTAGTCTGTAAGGAGCTTTACAAGCCTGGAAGGTGCATGCTGGCTCGTATTTTAGTCCAGGTACTCTGCCCATTTTGGGCTATAGCCTTTCTTCCTCGAGAAGGCAATTTTTATATTAGTTCAGAGAGTTCACATTGTTTCCTTACTTTGAGATTTCTTCCACGGCTTATTCGGTTGTTTGTTCAGAGTTTCTTTCAGCTGCTTCTGAGTTTTGAAAGTGGTACCTGGAAAACATTTCATTTTTTGCAGTCTGGCATTATGGGATTCCTTTAAGAATCTGGTTTTGGTGCCATATGGTTGTATGGTAAAAAGAGTGAACAGAAATTTGTTTTAAAATACCTAGACCAAATTCCTTCGATGAGCTGCTGGATGCCTAAGAGAACCTAAGTTTACTCAGGGATACAGCAACTTGTGGGATGGTCTTCCATTTTTAAATCAAGTTTCTGTTTGCCCTTGCACTGAGACAGTTCAAAAATCACACTCATAACCAAAATAAGAAGGAAAAACACAATGCAACTGACAACAAAACTACACCACTGTTCTCCTCAGATGGGCTTTTAGGAAACGAGCATTCAACAGACACGTAATGCAAGCTGGATAAACAGCCACAACAGCTACTTCGCAAACGAACTGAAAGATGTTTGCTTAAAAATTACAGCAGCTAAGAAAGATTTCAGGACATATGCATACACTTCGTTTCTTGACATGCAATGCTCCACTGAATCCTTTTCATGTGCCAGACCCTGAGCCCAAGATATTGCATCTCTCCTGCAGTGACTACAACTGGCTCTTCAAAACCACAGATGAGGATTTCCTGAAGCTCCTTTGGCTGTCAGTGAGGTAACCAAATGAAGTAGAAACACAAACTGATTTCCTTCAAGTCAAGGGCCACAGTGTTGGCTAATTTCTGGCTGCAAGTGACCACACGTGCCTACAGCCAGTGAGTGATTTCAGTTTTTAAGCAGAGTTCTCTTATTCTCAAGGACATACATGCAGCTTTGCTTGCAGCCTGTTTTCCTACACAACAAATACGAACAGCAAAACCAACTTAATACTAAAGCTGAGAAAGAAAGGAACAAAACCACTGTAGTTCTTCAGCCCACACTGAGACTCAGCTCGAGATTAAGAGCATTCACACCTCAAAGGAAAAGCTGCAGCCTCAGGTCCTCTGCCAGGACACACTTCAACACTTCCAAGAGTGCTTTGCACTCCTGATGTCTTTACTATCAGCTGGAACAACCCCAGCTTACGTTGGAGGACGCAGAATTGTCTTCAGGAAAGTGCAGGAAACACATTCAATACTCCTTGCAACCTCTCACTATCTTTATGTTTTTTGTTCCACGCAAATGTGAGAAGAACACAAATGCACAACAAATGCATTCTGTTCAATCACCTCAGATATGTTCACACTGAACTCACCTATAAGTTCATAAGTTAAGAAACATGAAAGGCAAATCACTTACTCAGAGCTTCTTTCAATGCCAAAATGGTCTCCTCAGGGTACACATTTCTGTCCTCCCAGATTTTGAAGATTCTTTCTATAGATTTGGAAACCGACGGATCCCTAAAAAAGAGCATACTGGCTTTTATCTTCCACTTCTCATGATTCTAGAACAATGTAAGCAATTATACATCACTAAAAGAGCCTTCAGACAGGGGCTATCTGCCCAGATGAAGACTAATTCCCACTGCAAGGCCTCTGAGTGAAATTCAAGCCACACACTGTTGTTAAGAAGAATGAACTAATGAACACAATATGACATTTTGCTCCTGTTTCTGGAGGGTTTGAGACACCTGCAACGTGGAGGAGGAAAAGAAACATCACTTCTCTGAGACGTTAAACCTCACACTGTTACTTACTTCACTAAAGAAGCCGCTTCAGGAAGCACTTCTGCAAATGTGTCACGGAATACGATGGCGTTTTTTCTCTTGCAGTTCTGTATGACATCATTGGCCAAGTAAAAGAGATTCAGTCGATGAGGAAAGGCAGCTGAAGATCAAAAAGAAAACACAGGTATGTTATCAGGTAGGAGAAGTGATGTCTGCAGCATTTCTGACATAAGGTAGGGGCCTGCTTTTGTTCAGCATTTCCATCAGTGCTGTGTGCAACAGCAAGTTCAGAACCATGATAAAAAGCTTGAGAGGGCGACTCACAGAGCTCCCCATAAGTCAATGCCATTCACTCCTAATGCCAGGCCTCCTTTCTGACTTGGGCTTAGAGAGACCACAAAGCCCTCCTGGCCCCAGATCCATCATTTCAATGCATCTGGCTCAAAGCAAATCCTCAGCAGCATGAGAGTTCCTGCTGTTCTGGCATTAGCTTTGGTCCCTGAACCTCCTACCACTGCATCCCCAGGCAACAACACACCTGCCCTGCTGCTCTCACTCGAAACATCTAAACCAAACTCCTCTTTTATCTTACCTATATCCAATTCCAAATTCAATTATTCCATCGAACCTTCTCTTAAACGGAGCAGTAACAGCGCTTGTTGCTCAGTAAGCTGATCTACATGCTAATTCATTTAATTTCACTTAATTTAACTACATCACGTTAGGATTTAAATATAGGAACAGTGACAATATCTTGCTTTGCTGGAGCTCGTGGGAGTGCGGAGCAGACATCCACCTTCCTTGGGTGTCCCTATGGGCTGCACCCTGGTGGTGTTGGCCATCAGCATGTTTCTCTGACTGCCCTGGATCTTCAGGACCTGGGCAGCTTGGGGCAGAGGCTTCATGCTGTGCTGAAGCTCCATTCTTACGGGTGATTCCACTGTCCCCACTGCTCCCATCTCCAGGTTTCCAGCCAAGAAGCATTCAGAGAAGAGGAATATGGTGCTCTCAGCACAACCCCTGACCTGCACTATGCAGCCTTTACCACACAAAAAAACCCAAACCCACAACAAAAGCCAACCAAAAAACCCACTGTGGTAACTCAAACTCCTGCTGACCCTCTGTAACAGCCCAACCTTTCCAGCTCTGAGCCAACCAGAAAGAAAGCCACAGCTTGCACTCACACCTCACATCACACCTGATAAAACCCCTCATGCACACACTGTGTTCATATTTGGCAGCTGACAACAACATACTTGTACAGTTTGATTGGAAACTGAATGATGAATGTAACACATCTCTCCTCCTGCGTTCATCTCAGGCACAGAGAGATAAGAGTGGCCACCAGTGTACTTACTGCAAGCAGTGTACCTGCAGAAATATGGGCATAGCTCACTTGCAGCATATTGAATGCTGCTATTTCAATGGCCTTATTGTAGAGCAGACAATCTCCGCTCGTGAATGACACAGCACATTCACACATGAAAAGCTGTGCCTGTGTGAAGTCCCCTCCGTGCACCACCACTCATCCCAAATCCCACACTGATGGTGAAAGGGCTTCTACTGTGCCTAAGGAAACAGCACAAAGCACACCAACCTGGCAGCACTGGCACACTGAACCTCCACTGCCTTGTGCTGAACCTCAGCACAATTGATGTTATCCCCTCAGTATGAAGCTTGTTGGAACCAAACCCACCCACGTGGCACAAGAACCAGAATCCACTCCCGAGTGTACCCAGCAGCACCCAGCTGCATAACCACCGTGTGAGCTGCAGGAAAGCTGTGTGAAGGAAACAACCTGCCTTTGGCCCCAAGGTGCACTTTGCACAAGGCAATCCCAGCCACATCTGAGGGGTGAGAAGCTCCTCCTCCTCCGTCACGCTTCAGGCTGCCTTGGCTCAAATGGGAAACAGCAGGAAAGGGTGACTGACAACAGAGGCGCGTGCATCTGGTCTGGTTGCACTGCCAGCACTTGGAGCAGCTTGGAGCTAACGTCCAATAGAGGTATTTCCATCACTGAGTTGTCTTCTGGAGCTCCTGGTGGCCAAAGGGCTGAGCAAGAGGCAGCAGTGAGCCCTGAAGGCCAACAGGACCCTGGGGTGCTCATCCCCTCTGCTTTGCTCTGGGGAGGCCACAGCTGCAGCACTGGGCCCAGCACTGAGTTCCTCGGTTCTATGCAGAGAACTGCAGAGTAGTGGGAGATTGGAACACCTCCCAGTGGGGAAAGGCTGAGAACCCTGGGGATGTTCACCAGGAGAAGGTTGAGAGGTCCCCATCTGAAAGCAGGACACGGGGAAATGATTTGAAGTTAAAAGAGGGAAGATTTAGGTTGGATGTTAGGGGGAAGCTCTTCACTAGGAGAGTGGTTAGGGCCTGGAACAGGCTGCCCAGGGAGGTTGTGGATGCCCCGTGAGGTGTTCAAGGCCAGGTTGGACGGGGCCATGGGCAACCTGATCTATGGGGATCTATGGGGTCTCTATGGGGATCTATGGGGTCTCTATGGGGTCTCTATGGGGATCTATGGGGTCTCTATTGGGTCTTTATGGGGATCTATGGGGTCTCCTGGGCAACCTGATCTAGTAAAGGTGTATGTTTGGTGGCCCTGCCAGGCAGGGGTGTTGGAACTACATGATCCTTGAGGTCCCTTCCAACCCGGGTCATTCTGTGATTCTGTGAAAGGTGGGCGTCAGGCTCTGTTCAGTGGTGCCCAGTGACTAGAAAAGGGCACAGGACACAAACCAGAACCCAGGGAGTTCGGTCTGAATGTGACAGAGCTTTGGCACAAGCTGCCCAGAGAGGTGGGGGAGTCTCTTGAGACTCACCTGGACACTAGGTATAGTGTGGCCTGCTATAGGGAACCAACCTTGGGAAGAGCTTTAGAAGTCCCCTTCACCCCTTAAGGTTCTGGGCTTCTTCCAGAGAGCACAATAAGCTCTTGGCTATTCAGTCATGTTACTGGAGAGGGCTGTGAGGTGCTAAGCAATCCTCACAAACATGGGGGATGCACCAGGGCAACCTCGGAACCAAACAGAAATCCAGCCTGGTACTGACAGCTTATAACCAACAGGAGCTTGGAAGGACAGAAGCAGAGCATCCATGGCCCCCAAAGAAAGAATAAAGACTTCTGATGAACCTTGGAATAAGGGAAGGACTAATGAAGGAGCGTAAATGAGAAGGAAGGGGCAGCGTCAAAGGAATGTGCTTGAAAAGGGACTTTGGCAGCTCCCTGAGTGGAGGAGTGGAGCAGAACCACCTGTGCCAGGAGGAGAAAGAAAACTGCTGTGACCACAGCGAATGCAGGGCTCCAGAGACGAGCTCTGAAGAAGATAAACACACAGTGCTTTGCCTTGTGTGAATTTATAGCACTGACAGCCCAGGCAAAGCTATTCCTTGGGTACAAACAGGTTCTTACATCACTTTTTAATCACTAAGTGCACTAACAAGAAATAAATGTTTCACTAAGTTCAATGTGATTTTTCTCCCATCAGATCAACGTTAAGACAAACTCCAGCAACCAGTGGCAGAGATCTGAGCTTATGGCACATGGAATCACCTCCTGGTTGGGTCAGAAAGGACCTCACAGCCCCCGATAAGCTGGGTTGGGTCAGAAGGGACCTCACAGCCCCACATAAGCTGGGTTGGGTCAGAAGGGACCTCACAGCCCCCCATAAGCTGGGTTGGGTCAGAAGGGACCTCACAGCCCCCATAAGCTGGGTTGGGTCAGAAGGGACCTCAAAGCCCCCCATAAGCTGGGTTGGGTCAGAAGGGGCCTCACAGCCCCCCATAAGCTGGGTTGGGTCAGAAGGCACTTCAAAGCCCCCCATAAGCTGGGTTGGGTCAGAAGGGGCCTCACAGCCCCCCATAAGCTGGGTTGGGTCAGAAAGGACCTCACAGCCCCCCATAAGCTGGGTTGGGTCAGAAAGGACCTCACAGCCCCCCATAAGCTGGGTTGGGTCAGAAGGGACCTCAAAGCCCCCCATAAGCTGGGTTGGGTCAGAAGGGACCTCACAGCCCCCCATAAGCTGGGTTGGGTCAGAAGGGACCTCACAGCCCCCCATAAGCTGGGTTGGGTCAGAAAGGACCTCACAGCCCCCCATAAGCTGGGTTGGGTCAGAAGGGACCTCACAGCCCCCCATAAGCTGGGTTGGGTCAGAAAGGACCTCACAGCCCCCCATAAGGTGGGTTGGGTCAGAAGGGACCTCACAGCCCCACATAAGTTGGGTTGGGTCAGAAGGGACCTCACAGCACCCCATAAGCTGGGTTAGGTCAGAGGGGACCTCACAGCCCCCCATAAGCTGGGTTGGGTCAGAAGGGACCTCACAGCCCCCCATAAGCTGGGTTGGGTCAGAAGGGACCTCACAGCCCCCCATAAGCTGGGTTGGGTCAGAAGGGACCTCACAGCCCCCCATAAGCTGGGTACCCCACCAGCTCAAGCTGCCCAGGGCTCCATCCATGGCCTGGGGCACCCACATTTCTCAGGGCAGCAGTGCCAGCATTGAGACGCCTCTGGCTAAACAATTTCCTCCTATCATTTAACCTAAGTCTCCCCTCTTGTAATTTAAAGCCATTCCTTCTTATCCTATCACACACATCACTTGCTTTACCCACTGTTTATGAGCTCCCTTTAGATACTTGAAGGCCACAACGAGCTTTCTCTTCTCCAGGCTGAACCCCCCAAGCTCTCAGCCTCTCTCCATAGATGTGCTCCATCCTCTGGAGCATCCTTGTGGCTTCTGGACCCCACCCACTATTCAGCTGTACCTTTTAGGGTTGACAGATTGCTTGACACATTACCAGGCATCACCAAAACAACCCCCAGAGCACACACAGCACCTCTTCACCCTCCACTCCATACTACCAAAATGCATGTAGGGTCGCAGCACGGCTTTACAAAAGGTTCAGCACAATATTGTCATTGTGTAGTGTTGCTCTGCTTTAGCTCCTCCAACACACCAAACCTTCACGCATCAGCCAGGCAGCAGCTAGAACTCAACCTTGCTTAGAAAACAGGAACTTTGCCACTCTTGTACCATTGCTGGCATTCACCAAATCTGAGTTTTGGCACCCAACATGTTTCCTTCTTATCGATGTCAGGCTGTGTTTCCTGTAGAACAGGATGGTCACAACCCCCCACTCCACAGCAGCGAACACTCCAATGTTTCCAAACGATGCTCTACAACAACTAAGGCCAAGCACAAAGCATCATTCCAGAGGCCCAACAGTACCACAGCTCGTCTACAACGACTCCATTTATATATCCCAAAGCACACAGAGGCGACGCTAAGCTGAAAGCCAGCCCAGGAGTGAAGCCATACCGAAAGGCCTCTGCGAAATCACACCTCAAAGCACGTCAGATCTGAGAGCTCCATCAAGTTGAGCTGGGCAGAGCTTTGACACAACACCATCACAACTTCCCCCCCCCCCATAATACTGTGTTGTAAGCACCGTGCTGAGCCCCACCATCACATAGAGCCCCACCATCACACAGAGCCCCACCGCCAGCCCTGAGCTTTGGCAGCATCCAACCAAAGGAACTCTGCCATGAAACTGCTCCTTTCCAAACACACCGACACGGACCCGTCCCAACACCACAGTGCGGGATCAGCCTTTGGAGCACGGAATAGGAAACCCAATCTCAAGTTTCCAAAGCGTTTGAGAGGAAAGGAACCCCGTCAGGAGTGGGAACTGCTCCCTATCCCCAACACGGAGCTCCATAAGGGCCGCATAACCCCACCAAAGGGAACCAGAAGGACGGGATGGGGGGAAAAGGGGCGGCCCGGTCCGACCGCTGCCCGCACTCACAGCGCCGCAGCCACTTCATCCAGTGGTAGACGATGGTGCTGTGGTGCCGTTTGTTCTCCAAACACCACGACGAAAGGCCTTGGATGGACTCCATAGTGTTGGTCACCGCCTGCAGCTTCCTATCGAGCGAGGCCTCCAACGCTCCGGCCGACGAGGACGCGGCCGATGATGATGAGGCCCTGCCGCCGCCTCCGCCGCCCGCCGCCATCTTCGTGCCCTGCTCTCCCAGGCGGGGCCGCGCGGACGGCGGCGGCGCTCCCGGCCTTCACAGCCCCGCGGGGCCGCGGCCGCCGCCCGCCGTCACGGTCCCGGGGGGGGTTGGGAGGAGAAACGGAGGGTGTGGGGGGGTGTGTGGAGAACGAGGCGGCCCCACACCGAGAGGCCGGGCCGCGTTCCGAGGTCGGTTCGGCAGCCGCACGGGGCCGTCTCCGCTTCGTCCCCCCCCCCCCCCCAACCAGCAGCACCGCGGGGCGGTGGTGGCTCGGTCACTCGCCGGCCCCCTCCGCGCGCAGCGCCCGCCCCCCCGCCGCCATTTTGTGCCAGGCTCCCTCACACGGCCTCGGCGGCGGCACCCCCCCCCACCACAGCCGCCTCTGCACTGCGCATGCGCCGCCGCCCGCCCTCCTGAGCAATGCGCATGCGCCGCTCCACCCAGCCGTCCTCCCTGCCGTCGCGCATGCGTATTGAGCATCACCCCCTCCACAAGCATTGCGCTTCGCTCCCGGCCTACCCCGCGGCCAAGATGGCGGCCGCCTGCGCTGTGGGGAAGCAAGATGAGGCTGGAAGTAACGGGGCCATAATGTCCGACCCGGCCCCGCTGAGCTGAGCAGAAAGCTGGGAGAGGCTGAACTGCCCTTCGCAGGGAGCACTGCAATGAGATCAAGCCTCGCTTAAAGCACCAAACTCCCATTAAACCACCAAACCCCCCCATTGGGTGCTGTTCCAAACGCTGCCATAAACACACACAAACCGAAGGCGGCTTCAGCTTCTACAAAAAGAAACCAACATGTTTATTATGTAAATATAGGATGTGGGCTAAGTCCCCGTCTCCTACTCTGCTTTACAAACACCAAGTGCTCCTCCCCTGTCCCCTGTGCTGCCCCACACAGACCCCCTGTGCCCCCCCACACCTCCCAGCACAGCCCTGAGACCTTCGTACCTGAAGGGACACAAAGAGCATAGAAAACAACTTCTCCCCTTCAGCTCCATAACAATTCTTTCCATAGAAGGTCACATTCCCAGGTCAGATTCCCTACAGTGTGGGCTTGGGGGGGGGCAGCCAACAGGTTCACACCTCCTCCAGGAGCTGAACGTATCCAGAAAAACAAATTGTTAAGTGATTTGCTTTAAAAAATATTTCTTTTAATCATACTTCGCTGTACTGAGACCGGAGGGGGAGGAAGGGGGTCGTTCAAGTTCCCACGAGGTATTCGTTCTCAAACGAAGAAAGGGAGGGGGGGGGGTGCCGGGGGCAGCATCACCCTCAGTCTGTGGATTCCAGCACGGATTCACTCAGAGCCAGGTCCCAGTAGTGCTCTGCTCCGTGCTTTTTAAAGTGCTCCCGTGCCATGTTTTCAGTGGGGCACTGCTTAAATTTCATTTCGCCAAAGCTTCGATCCTTTGCCGTGCCCTGGAAGAGAAAAGGGGACTCATTTCCACAAGTCTATGGGGAGAAAGTAACTGAAATAAAACTGAGAATAAATGTTTTTTACAGGTCAACAAGCAATTAACCCAACTGCTGCAAGAGGTTTGGAGTATCTACCCCACACTGTGTAATTCTGCTATAGCTTAAGAACTGTACAGTTCAATTCAGATCAGTAGACTTCCCTTCCATACAAAGCAGCCATTCTATCAGGCAGGGTTAACCTGTGCCTTTCCTAAGCCCCCAGAACTCCCAGCAAACCAGAACTCTGCCCACTCACCTCCCAAACCAGAGAGCATTTGTTTGTTTTCTTAACAGACTCCTCATCAGACTCGTCATCATCTGGAATAGAAACAGCAACAACAAATTCTAGTCCTGCAGAACCACCACTGCTCAACCAACCCAATGGCTACAACATCATCTGTTACCACCTCCTTCCCCACAGGGTTTAATGCTTACCTTCTCCCTTGGTGTTTGATGTTTGTTCATCCCATTTTATTCGATGAAGCATAAGACGTTTGAATTTCTTCTGTGCTTTCGGGCCTGGGGAGAGAATTGAGACTTACATTCACAAAGGTCCTTAACCCTCATGTTTTTAGGAGACTTTAAAAGGCAGAAGAACAACAAACACACAAGTAAGCCTTTCAGAGCATGCTCAGCTGATCAGACACAAGTACAGCACAGCCAGGCCCTTCCAGCCAAAGTGTGAGTAACTGCACTGGACTCTGAACGGATGCAATGATTTAAATCAAATGCATTTTCCATCAACATCAAACGTTCTGTTTATTTCTATCTGGCTTGCAGTGCTTTCCCCTGTACTTAAAATGAAGGGAGTTTCAAAGTGCCTCCTTACTTCCTTTTTCTTCCGTAATCCTCTGGCTGTTATTTTCACACACAGGTGATCTTTGCAAAAGCAACCTATGAACATCATGCTGTGACCAAAACCCGCCTTAACAATCCTCACCTCCTTCTACCACGACCACGTTGACATCTTTGTGTAGAACCACCACTCCTGTTAAGTACAGCTGGCCAGCATTCGCCTCGATTTTGAATTTCTTTGCTGGATTGCTCAAGTTTCTGACCCTAAGGACAGGATAAGAAACAGCTGTTTGTGGAAGAGCAGAGCTATTGTTTAAGATCTTGAAATTCTCTGAAGATTTCTGCACATCAATCCATCAAGGAGGCTAAAGGACTCTCCTCCTTAGTGCCACATGTTTCTATAGGGCATTTCTTAGGCCTATTTATAAACTGACATAAGGACAAACATCCATCAGGAGCACACATCCTACATGCTCACCTATACACAGCTATGTGAACTCCCTGTGAAACATCTTCTTTGAGCTTTTTAATCTTCTTTGCTTTTCGTTGCTCTGCTGTCAGTTTTCTTGCAGCATTTGCTTCTTCGTGAGCTCTGGATACAAAAACAAGACACAGCAATAAGCAAAAATACAGCCCTACAATGTACCTGTTACCACACTGAAATGGATCCTTCAATCTTTAAGTATAGAATGTATCCCCAAACAGCTCCAAATCCTACCCAGATTCCTGAATTGAGCACAAAGGCACTTTTAATTCAGTCACCAGTTCAATTCTTCCCTAAATGTGTTCATTGCTAGCAACTGTCACATCAATCATCATCACAGTAGGAAACTCATTTAACACAGGGTACAAGTCAGTCTCCAATGCCAAAAATTGATCACACAGACCCAAATCCCCACTCAGTGCCTTGAGGGTTCATTCAAGACAGCTGAAATAAACTGCAAGAGCAACACACGCAAACAAACATACAAATCAAACTGCTCTTGCTTTGCTACATCGGTTCTGGAACTTACTTCTCTAGGAACAAATGTGGCACCATCACAAAATCCATTCAGAAAGGACAAGCAACAACAAGATAGTATAGCAGGCCACCTACTTCTGTCTCTTTGCCATCTGTGCTCTAACATGAGCTTCGACTTTTGTTGGGTCCTGAACCGCTTCTGTCCCCAATACTCGCATCAAGTTTGAAATTCTTACTGCAAGGAAAATGTGAGAAGAACTGTCAGATCTCACAGATACACCCAGCACGTTCATATGCTTATATGGGCTCCTGCTGCAATTCCCAACCACATTCCCAGTTTGACAGCTAACAGCCTGCATCAGCCCAGCTCTCTGCATTCTGTAGCTGTTACTTACCTTTGGGCTCTGGAGGTGGCATCAGGCCCAGCCTGACTTTCTCCTGTAGCTCCTTCTGGGCTTCTCTCCGAGTCTGTCGCCGTAACTTCTTCTGCTCTTTCTTAGTTAAATAAACACCCAAGGTCACTGGTGTGTCACTGTCCACTGCAAAGAGAAACAAGGCCAAGATAAAAACAAATGTTATGCCAACCTTTTGAAAACCAGACAGAAACTCTCCCCTCTCAGTTCTGGATGTTTTTGCAGAACTTTCATATTTACTTTCATATGATTCCTTAACTTTACACAAGGATAAGAGACACAACAGTCAGTTGCCTGAGGCAAGCATGCTGGTTCACCCTGCCTAGTGTCAGCCTTATGGAGTATTTTATATCTAGTCAACCAGATTGGGCATAGTCTGAGACCAGAGTGCTACAGGGCAGTACCTGGTGGGTTAAGCTGTGCTGGGTGCTCCACGAGGTTTGTGATTCCAAAGTATTCATCTTTCTTTGAAGATGTTCCGCCTTTTCTAGAAAGGAGAGAGTTGGGCATCATTGCAAACCTCCCAGCCTGGATTCCTGCATTCCCTTAAACACAAGCCATGGAAAAAAAATAACACTTCCCTTGGACAAATCACGGCAGATATTTGACATGCACAAACCTCTACCCAAAGCATCAAACAGAGGCATGCAGCATAGATATGACCCCTGGTGGAATACCCACACACATTTCAGTTAAGAGACAGGCTTGCCACAGCTCAAATGTGAATGAGACTTGTGAGTAACCTGTAGCTGTGCTTGAGAAAGCACACAACCAACCTCGGGCCAAACAATCACCCTGACTGCAAGGCAGTCACCTGCTCAGTCCCTGGAGGAATGCTGCCTTCGAAGAAGGGCAGCTGCCTACCAACACCCCTGAAGAGACCTGGGAGCAAACCCAGTGCCTGCCTGTATCTCAGGGACTGTGGCAGAATTCAATAGCACATGGAGATGTGTCCAGCCTAAAGTGCACCAGAAAGCCCCATATTATCCCCAAGAAACTCCCAGAGTTCCCTCCTGCAGAACAGTCCAAGCTTGGTACATAAAACACTTACAGATCAAGGCCGTTAGGGATGATGTATGAGTCCCACCACTCTATCTCTGGGATCTCCCCTTCCTTCAGCTCCTTTTTAGGGGTAATAAGAGCCAACTTGGTAGAAGTGTGTATTCCTGTCTTTCTGGCAGCCTGAGAGATCTCCGCCTGCAGCTTTTCTAGTTGAGCCTGAGAACAAAGAGAGGAAAGTGGCACATAAAAGTCATTCCCAAATAGCACAGCTTCAGGAAAAGCGTAGCATGTTTGCATCTTCCAATATGTAAATGTATATGCTTAAATCTGAAGCAAACCACAGAGAAAACCTCACAAATCAAGATGATGAAGTGCTTTTACTAATAAACTTGCTAAAAATTGGGTGTTATTACTGAGCCTTCTTGGAGCACAGAATGAAACCCAAATAATGTCTCTCTGGGCATCACATCCCTGGGATTTTCTGCATAATGAAGCTCTTCTCTCCCATTTTCCCCACATATTTGGGCAGTTTACCAAGATTTTTTTCAATCTACACCCCTAATGCGACCACTTCTGTAGAAGGATGACTTGGCCAGAGAACTATCAATTCTCTTTGGTATTTTCCAAATCCTTTGCCAAATCAGAACAACAAACCACCAGATTTTGTCTTTTATCAAGTGAGGAAGCGCCTTCCACAAATCTATTCTCATTTGGAAATCTGCCTTTTCAATAAAGAACAACGTTAACAAAAAAAGCAACGTGTGACTTTACCAAAAAAGCTTCTTATCAAGTGAACACAGCTCCCTTCACATCCCAGGAAAGGAGAATCAACTCCTATCCTGTACCAAACCCTCATTTCTGTGCTGTCAGTTAGCATGGCAAGACCTCAAATACCTTCGTTCGCAACCTCTGGGCAATTTTCTCAAATTTGCCTTTTTCATGGAACTTAAAGGTGCGTTTCTGACGCTGGGCTGGGGTTATGGAGACCCGGGGGTCAAAGTAAGTGTTGGATTCCATATCTTCCGAGGGCTTTTCTTTAAGCTGCTGTTTGAACTGCTCTCTCTTCACAGCTCTGATGTTTGCTTTTAGGGTTGGCATGCGGTGAGTCAATTCAATCTCTTTACCAGTCGCATCAACAGTTCGGCCTTGTTCATCCAAGATCAGTGGCGTAGGCTTTGTCTGATCCTTCAATTCTACCTTCCTGGTGGCAAAACAAAGACATTACAGTGTGATTTTAGCATTAATTCAGAGGGACTGAGAACCATATTCCCATAGCAAGCACCAGACCTCTTAACTCATGAAAATGTTGTAAATGGCTTCTTTGCACTGTTCAGTTCTCATCTACAAGGCCAGAAAGGACTCAAATCTCACGTACAGAGAAGTTGAGTGTTACTCAGGGCAGGAGTAACCTCCATTTCACTTCTGTAACATATCCATTCCCTCAGCAGCCACTAAAGAGCTGCTAGAAATGATGGTGCATAGGGGAAACCCTTTGGCTACACCTTCTATTAACACTCTGGAGCTTCCATTGTCAGGATTAGCATTCAGAAAAACAGCAGCTACTCACGGCGGTGCGATCCCCATGGCGTGCAAATTGGCCAGCCCCACCATGTTGGCATTGCCAATAAGCCCTGGTTTCAAGGCCAACTGAGCCTGAATTCGGGCCTGCAGCTCGGCAGCTTTCCTGGCCTTCTCAATGGCATCATTCATGAAGGTTGCTGCCTGGGAGGGCTGGATCGTGTTGCCGATGGGGAGACGTTCCGATTGGGATGAAGAAGAAATTTTTGGCTGTTGATAGAGAAATGACTTTTTGTTACACAGCTGTTCTAACAGACTCAGGTCAACACATCATAGCCGTGTGCTACACAGCATCCAGCAGCTACCTGTGGTGTTGGAGGACTGATGAAGCTCAGCTGCTTTTTCCTCTCTTCGATCTGCCGGGTGGCTGCTTCCATCATCTGTTTGATCTGTGGAAACAAAATTGGATGGTGAATTTTTCTCCACTTTATTGGAAAGAGGGAAAAGGTCACCAGCGCCCTTTTACAGCTGCAAATGAGCTCAAGGCAGCTTAATGAGAATAGAATTGTATCAAGCTGCTTTAACTGATGACTGCTGGCTGTAGGAAGGGAATCTAACAGTGCAGGTACTAAGACTTTCTCCTCTTGGTTACTGCAGGTTATAAGTGAACATCCAAACTTTCCCCACTTAAAGACTCCATGTTGTCATTAGCCCAGTGCATAAGAGGCAGTGAGCTTTGTGAAAAGAAGATGGGCAGCAACTGCAGCAAACAAAGGATGGCCAAAAGCAGCTTGCCATTTGCTTTCACAGCTTGTGAATCAGGATAAAACAAACATTTAACTGTATCAGGATTCGAGATCTCAGAGGTAGACAGCACTGTTCTGGAGACAGAGCTGATGTAACACAGCCCTGTCAGACTGACCTGCAGCTTGGTCAGCATTCCTGGGCTTTCTGATGGCGGGCCTGGAATAACTTCAGGCTCATCCTCAACCTCCTCAAATCGTGGTATGCGCCGTTTCTTGACACCGGAAGATTCTTTGGATACCTCAGAGTCATCACCAAAAACATCCTGAGGTAAAAGGAGAGAGAAACAAAAGTGATTAAAAGCTAAGAATTTCCATCATCAACACTGTTTTGGGACAAGAAACCACCATGAGAATCAAATCCAGCACTGAAAGGTCAGCAGTGCAGTGTCTGAGTTTCCAGGGTGGCACTCACAGGTTGCCCTAACTGGTAGTCCCACATGAAGTCTGTGCCCTGGTTCCCCACAAAAGAAGCATCAATGATGATCCATCCAGCAGTTTAAAGAACAGGAGACACTCCAGGGATACACCTGTGTAAAAGCCACCATTGCTTTCTTATGTGGTCATGGGATATTAGGAATTGAGGAGATGTAAGATCTCACTCAGCTACTCAGAGAGGTGGAGAAAGCCTGTACACCTTAGCGTGACCAGGTCTTAAGGGTACTTGTATTTTCAGTCAACTTCAGAGGGGGTGAAAACAAAAGCTGCTCCCATCCTACTGTGTTCTGACCAAAGGGAGAACACAGTCCCAAACCCTGGAGGCAGGGAGATACCCACAGCATCTCCTTACAGCCTGATCCAGTAGGATCCAGCTCTGAGCCAGAGCTAAGTTGCTTTTAAGAAGCACAGCTCAGAGAGCAAGTGGAGGACTGATCTCACTGATGGACTTAATGCATTAAGTGTCCATCTCCCAAAAAGAAAAGTGTGCTTCACACAGAGTTCCGTGCCATTCAAGCACTCCCCAGCTTGTGTTGTTGGTGGTTATGGATTTCATTTAGTCAGTGCCAGTTTTGTGTATGGTGAACTGGATTTGTCCATGCAATTGTGTTCCTGCATTGTGTGTGAGAGCGTTATTGGAAATGAAAATATACAAACCGGTTGTAAGCGTTAGTTGAAATCCCTTCTTCACTATAATGGTTCATATTCTACAAGGACACATCCTCATCCAGAGACAGGTACTTCTTGGAAAACCTACAAGTTCAAGAGAAAGGACTTGCCCATAGTATAAAGTGTGTAAACCATTACGTTTTAGTTCCTGAAACTTCCCAAGCAATGACCTACCCCACAAGAGTTAACCAGAGAGAGAAGAAAGGCTGGGTGGAATGCTGAAGACATCTAATATGACTAGAAAGTACCATCCTGAATTATTTCACTTCCTGATGCTATAGAGCTAAGTGTGTAAGTATAAATTCAACTCTGAGACATGAAGTGGTGGTGGGAAAATTCATTCTATGCAGGATCAGGATCTGACAGCCTCAATTAACCATTTCACTCTACAAAAGGGTGAGGACAGATCTTGACAAAGGATCTCCAAGATGTAATTCCAGAGACAGGAGCTGATGAGAAAGGCAGGTTGGATGCCTGTCTCCATACCAGGAGCCAAGAGATGAGGATAGGTCTGCTCTGCTGCATCCCAGGCCTGCTTTGGGTCAGTTTAGAAGCCAAGAACACCATCAACTATCTGTGGTCATGTAGGATACCCAAGCAGGTGTTTCACTGGAGAAAAGTCACCAACCCCACACCCAGCCACATCCCTGCCTCAATGTGCAGTGTGAGACAGCTTGCCAGGCTGCAACAGGATGCTGCTCCCTCCCCTCCCCCTGTTCTGCAGTGCACTGGCCACTGCCACAAGGAAGATGAGAGGACAAGACAGTTTGAAGCCAGGTGCAATAACATGTTAACTCTGAATTTAACTTCTGAAGAAGTGTGGGATCTGTGCATGTTAGCAGTGCCACAGGACAGTACAAATCTCCCTATAATGCTGTGGCAGGAGGTCTTATCACCACAGAGTACTATGCAGCAATACAATGCATGATGTTACTATCTCTCTTCCATATCCACAAGAGGTCAAAAGCAAAAGCATTGAGGGGGCACAGCTAGCAGAAAAACAGCCTAGTCAAAATCTTGCTTTATAGTGGCAGCGTGGCATGACAAGTGTGTGTACCAGGCTAAAACCCAAATTAAAGTGGAACCACAGAACAGAAACATTTGGTAGATGCTTATTGGCATCACTGTTCAAGAAAGCTGCAGAAACCTGTAGTCCTTTAAGCTATAACATTCACTGGGAGACCCAAAATCCAGCCCTCTCCAGATCAATGAATGAGGTTGCACTGCTGCTGCTGTACTGAAACAGGCAGGATAGAAACTGCTTAAACACACTGTTCTTTAAAGGATGAATGTATCTGAGATCCAGAGGAGGCCCTTCTCTGGCAGGTATTAAAACCCCCTTCAGAGAGTGAGAGGAAAAAAAACAAGTTTCTAATAGAAAATGGGGAGCGAAGGCAGCAGTCTCCCAACACATCTGAGGAGGGATAAACTGAAACCTGAAAAGGATTATAACTGAGCTCAGGTGCTGACTAAACAAACTTACAGAGCAATACAGTTTACCATAACATAGGAACCTCAGAGAAAAAGTCAAAGGAAACTTACTTTGTAAGCAGGGAGCAGCATGTAGAGTAGCCACTTTTAAACTCAGTATGCGAGTGATGAAAAAAATGGATTTCCAGAAGGTGGCCAGTAAAGTCTTCAAGAGAACAAAGGAAGTGAAAACAGGTTTGGATGCATGAGCCTTCCCCATCCCAGACAAGCGTTAGGTGGGAGAAACACCAAAGAACTATTACATCCCTGCTGTAATCAGCCTTATGCTATGGTGGCGGGGGAAGAAGTTGCCAACAATTGCCCTCTGTGGATTCCAGATGGAAAAGAGAATGAAAACCTATCAGATCACTCACCCATTCACTTGCAAAAGGGCACCGTCAGCTGGCAGATTGAAACATTGCTCATCAGAGCAAGGAAGAGGAATGAGAAGTTACTGTGAGGTGGGACACACTACCCCAATTTGCAAGGCAGTCAAGAGTCAATACTGCCAAATGCAACAGTCATGAGTAGGAGAGGAAGCAGATATGGAGCCCTGCTATCTGAGATTCTTCGTTGCACAAGCCTAGCAGAGATTGTTAAAGAAACCAAAAGCTCAGGCTTCCACCTCGGACACCACCAAGGACAGCGTTCTGCTACCTGGTGTGAAGGCAAAGAGAACTGAAAGGTAAAGGCTCACACACTTCATCATGGAGAAGGGTCTTTTCTCTTGAACTTTAAGCATTACAAGATGTACCTCTCTGGAAGAGGAAAGTGTGACAGAGTACCAGTGCTGCCTCCAAAGCCACCAAACAACAATAAACCACAATCAATAATCAGTCCTGGACTCACCTTTAGCTCTCGCTTTCGATTCCGGTCACTGTTGGATTTTGAGTGCCTGGAGCTTCGCCCTTCCTCCACTGCTTCAAAAAGCTTGTCCACAAATCGCAGGGTGGAGTCATCAAGAAAGGGCTTGAGATGGTCTGAGAAAGAAGAGAAGTTGTGTCAATGGCAGAATTCACAGCTCAGGATGAGTGGGAGAACTCACAGAGACCTCTGCAAAGCCACAAAACAATATTTAAACACAGCTTCAACCCAACTAATGCACTGGAGCCTGCAATCAGGGCTCAGGAAGCCTCTGGGATCTGCAGATGCTGACATCCAGAGTTAAGAAAAAGGGCAAACAAAAGGACATCCTGCAGTAAGGAGTTTAAATTCACTGTACTGGAGTCCAGACCTCCACTAGATTAAGTTTCTGCAGTACATCCCAAAGCTTTTGAACTTGTCTCACCTGCACATATTTACCTCTGCCTCACTGAGGCTGTCAGTTGTTACCCCTATCACTGTGCACAGAGATGAATGTGAGAGCTCCAGGGTTTGTTTAGCTTTGGTTTTAAGCATAAAAGCTTGTGTTGAACAAATCTGCCTCCAGATCAACACAGATGGCATCCATCTCCCAGACACTGACAGCCTTGAGTGGCAATGAAACCACAACCTGTCATGCATTTACACACCAGCAGCACAGGCTCAGCCTCCCATAGATGGAGGGAAAGAGCATAAACTTGATCTGAGGCCGCTTCAAACATAACACAGTGTCTAGAAATGGGGGATGCCAACACACACTCTTTCATTTCATAACAGAATCTGGTTTTTGTCTGCATGTTATATACATTTCTTTCTGCCAAAGGGCCTGACTGCTTCCGACACAAGCTCAGGGCTGTGTGACATACCAGCTGCTTTCTTCTTGTCCATGCCCTTCCCAACACAGTTCAGTGCTGCAGTGACCACAGTGGGCTCGGAGAAACCCAGCACTCGTTTCACTGTCTTCTCGATCCATGGCTTCAGCTCATCCAATTCCCTTTTGGAGAGCGACATTTTTGCTCGTAGCTGAGCTCAGTTCTCTTGCTCGTACCTGTCAAGAAAGCAAACAGGACAAGAAGAGATTAATAAGACAAAGCATCAGATGATCGTTGTTTTGTTGCATTGAAGACAGGGCTTGCAGCTGGTGAAAACTCCTGGAGGTTATTTTTACTCCCTTGTTTTTAAAACATGTGCTAAAATTACACGAGCAACACAGGAGTAAAGAACAGACAAGATGCAACATCAAACTGTGAGAAGAGAAACTCTGCTCATGGGTTTTATGCAGAAATGAAGTGCAGAATGTCCTAACCCCGACCAGCACAAGAGCACCCTTCCTTTAAGGGAACTGGGAGAATGCAAGGCAAGCATGTTCCAGTTGCTGTAAATCAGGATCCACTTCCACACACAGATTACAGAATCACAGAATGACCCGGGTTGGAAGGGACCTCAAGGATCATGTAGTTCCAATCCCCTGCCTGGCAGGGCCACCAAACATCCACATTTACTAGATCAGGTTGCCCAGGAGACCCCACAGATCCACATCGAGACCCCACAGATCAGGTTGCCCAGGGCCCCGTCCAACCTGGCCTTGAACACCTCCAAGGACGGGGCATCCACAACCTCCCTAGGCAGCCTGTTCCAGGGCCTAACCACTCTCCTAGTGAAGAACTTCCCCCTAACATCCAACCTATAATTCTAAGATTCTCACACACAGGAGGAGAAAAGCTTGGTCTTGGTGTTGCTTCAGCCCGTGGTTTCTCCTGCTAACACAGCCTGAATCAGCTGTCAGCTACACTCACGCCAGCCCACTTAGAGATGCCCCACAAACCACTTCCAGGAGCACAAGTAGAAGCTTTTCATGTACAACAACACCTTAAACACATACAGCAACATCTCACACACACTTGGATCACCTCGAGTTCTTCCCATTCCCATAAGGTTCCCATACAACTCCGAGCACACTCCCAGCTCTAGGCTGCCTCCCTTATAATGACCAGGGGGAACTCAATCTCATTTAGGTTTACTGATACTTAACAATCAGCACATGCCTGACTACCTTTGTGTTTGCTGCTTAAATGAAGCAGCAGATCAGCACTGCTGCCCTGTTGGCTCCTACTGAATCCAATTCCAAATCAGACTCAAGACAATAATTTCCCACCGTTAATCGTTAGCAGTTCTTTAACACAAGCTGCAATGAAGCGGATGCAATAATGTTTAATTACGTAGCCAGGCACTAATCTGATTTGGAAACCAAGTCTCCTTTATCTGGAAACAGGAGAAAATCTTCTTAAGGAAATATGTTTGACCTCAACATTTCATGCCCATGGGAGAAACCTTGTGGAGCCTTTACCTTAAAATGAGAGCAAACAGCATCCAAAATACACTTATCATCACTAAAGCTGAGAGCAAAGATCCTGGATGTGGTAACAAAGAGCTTCTCAAGTTAGAGACTGAAAAACAGCCAAGAGAAGGATCTGAAAGAGCAGCAAAGGGGCTGAAGCATCAGCTGGGAAGCTCCTAATGATCCATAGGGAGAAGGCTGGACACAGCTTGCAGCCCTGTATTCTTTTACAGCAGGTTTCAATGAGATACATTAAAAAGGAGCATCAGATACAGCCCAAAGGGGCATCATTACAGTAATTCATCATTAAGTCCAGGCTTGGAAGCAGGTAATACTTCAAGGTGAGGTTAATTGAGCGTCAAGATGCATCAAGATAACTGATTACTATGCCATATCAGCACTGCTGATGCGTTACAGCTTTCTGCATGCTTGCTCAGAAAGGCTAAACAGGATTAATTCACACTTGGCTTAAACTTCACGTTCCTCTTCAACTTCTGCAATTAACGAGGACGGAGAAAGAAGAGCAGCCGCTCCAATAGTATTTCCCTCCCCCCCCCATATCAGTATCATTGGGCCGCTCCTACAGCCGTCGGTGCTGGGAGCTCTATGGGACTTTGAGGGCGTAAGAGGAGCAGAAAACGGGCAGGTAACACCCACATGGAGGCACCCACTGACCCTCATCCCTCCATAGAATCACAGAATGACCCAGGTTGGAAGGGACCTCAAGGATCATGTAGTTCCAACCCACAATAGACCCCATTAACCCCATAGAGGCCCCATATCCACCCCATAACCCCATAGAGACCCCATAACCCCATATAACCTCATATAACCCCCAATAACCCCACAGAGACCCCAAAGACCCCATAGATCCCAATAGATCCCCATAGAGACTCCATAAACCCCACAGAATCACAGAATGACCTGGGTTGGAAGGGACCTCAAGGATCATGTAGTTCCAACCCCCTACCTGGCAGGGCCACCATACACACACAGTTACTAGATCAGGTTGCCCAGGAGACTCCATAGATCCCCACAGAGACCCCATAGATCCCCATAGAAACCCCAGAGACCCCATAGATCCCCCATAGAGACCCCACAGAGACCCTATGGACCCCATAGAGACCCCATAGATCCCCATAAAGACCCCAGAGACCCTATAGATCCCCATAGAGACCCCACAGATCAGGTTGCCCATGGCCCCGTCCAACCTGGCCTTGAACACCTCCAAGGACGGGGCATCCACAACCTCCCTGTGCAGCCTGTTCCAGGGCCTCACCACTCTCCTAGTGAAGAACTTCCCCCAACATCCAACCTAAATCTTCCCTCTTTTAACTCCAAACTATTTCCCCGTGTCCTTCTATTGTCAACATCCCTCCGGTGCTTCCCAAAACACGGTTAACGTGATGCTGAGACCACAACAACCGCAGCCCTTCGGTTCCCCGGCAGCTCCCACAACTCCTGAAGGGATCCTCTTCAATTAACGGCTCTAATTAACGTTATGAGTTAATTGAACCCCAACCCCGAACCTCAGCCCCAACCTCAGCCCCGGATTTAAGCGCATCAACTCAACGCTCCCGTTGGGCCCAAGCGGAGGGGCCTGGCCTCGCCCCGCAACCCCGCGTCACGGCCGGGCCCCGAGTCCCCTCAGATCCGCTCCTTCACGGTCCTTCCTCCCCCCGTTCCCCTCAGCCGCTCCCTCCCCTCCTCCCCGAGGCCTCTCACCGCGGCGGGGCGCGGCCCCCGCAGGCCCCGGGCCCGGACGGCGACAACGGGCCTGACGGCGACGGCACGTCGGGGCGGAAGCGGAAATGGCTGCGGGGATCTTTTTGCGCATGCGCGTCCCGCCCGCCTGAGGGCTGCCGGGAAAGAATGGAAGGAAGGAAGTGAAGCCGCGCGCTTTGCTCACGTGACACGAGAGCGCGGGAAACCGGTGGAAAAGGCGCGCCCCGCGTGGCGGGAAATAACCACGTGGGGGCGGGCGGCACCACGGGCACATGGAACCAGCCCGGCCCATGGAACCAGCCCGGCCCATTAACACCACCCAGAACCCAAAACCCAGCGCTTCTCCCCCCACCCCCGACCATAACACCCGAGCGTGGCTGAAGCAGAGCGCTGCACACAGCATTTATTAACAGCAGCAGCACCCAAAGGACAGACGGCCGTGCAGACAGACGGCTGTAACCCCGTTAGCAGCCCAGCCATGGGTCCATGCGACTCTTGCGGGCGAGGAAGGAGATCTTGCGGGCCATCTCAGTGTTGTACACACGCCTGCACGCTTCATAAGCCAAGCGCTGCCTCTTGCGACACGGCTTCTCATAGTACCGCCCCTGCTTCACCGATTCAACAATGCCGTCCTGAGACAGGATCCTGTGGGGGGAGAACATCAGTCACATTGAACAGTAAAGCAAGAAACTGAAAGGTAGTTTAGAGAAAGAAGTAAAAGAAACTTAAAGGTAACAAGTAAAAGAAACAAGGGGCTTGGGAGCCTGGAACAGGCTGCCCAGGGAGGTTGTGGATGCCCTGTCCTTGGAGGTGTTCAAGGCCAGGTTGGATGGGGCCCTGGGCAACCTGATCTAGTAAAGGTGTATGTTTGGTGGCCCTGCTAGGCAGGGGATTGGAACTACATGATCCTTGAGGTCCCTTCCAACCCGGGTCATTCTGTGATTCTGTGGGAGAGCAGGGAGGATGCAGATAAGGATTGAGACCTCACGGATGAGGAGTTGCATTTCCTCTGATAAGAACAAGAGGGGGTCTGCATGCTAAAGAGCTATTGAATGTGTATCAGAATTCCTAGAACTATTGACTATGTATTAGAAGCCTAAGAAATCATTGAATATGCATCAGAATTCTGAGAAATCATTGACTATGTATTAAGTTTGTGTCACGATTTTACAAGTCGGTGTGCATGTTTGGTGGAGCTATCCCCCTTGCACCCGGCGCTGCGCAACGCTGGAATAAACATACCTGCTTTATAACCCATCTCTGGATTATAGAGTTTGATTCTGCAGGTCAACATCTTCCTCCTCCCTCATGGCCACTTCCTAACACTGCCCAGCTGCTTCTAATGGCCTTTATCCAGCCTTTAAATCTCCCCCTTTCACTGACCCTTCTGCTTCTAATTGTCCTTTATCCAGCCTTTATATCTCCCCCTTTCGCTGCCCCTTCTGCTTCTAATTGTCCTTTATCCAGCCTTTATATCTCCCCCTTTTGCTGCCCCTTCTGCCTGCTGAAGCTTTGCATTACAAGATTAAACCTCATTATCACTTCTTGTTCTCCCTGCCCACCCCACAATAAATGAGCTTCTTTCCTCCATGCCGAGCCCTGCAGAGATCCCTGAGTATGGCAGCGCAATGCAAAGATCTGCTGTCTGCTCCCAAACTTTACAGCTGTTGCATTCTGTTCTCGTTCTTCCTCACTGCATGTGTGAGGTTGCAAGGACTCAAAGCAATCCTTCTGCTGCTGGAAGCTGAAGTCACTGCAGCTCTGCAAGTGCTTCTGACTCCATAAGAATGCAACCAAGAGTGGGCTGCAATAAGGAGGAAGGTGCCATAGAATACATTAAAGCACATAGGGATGGCCCTGGGGATGCATAGGAAAAGCCTGGCCTTGAAGCAACCTAACACCAGCATTGTGCTGCAAGACCTCAAAACAGCAGTGAGAGCTCTAGGAGTTGTTTAGGGTGCACTTGTCAGGCATTTGGGATCAGCAGAAAGCCTGCAGAGTGCCTTAGAGCAAACTGGAGAGCTCTGGGTGCAATTTAGGGTGCTCGAGACCAAACAGAAGGGTCCCAAAAGGCCCCCAGGAAGCCTGTAGGACACCCTACAGCACTATGAAGGACTCTGAGAGCACTGTGGTGTGCCATAGAGTACACTGGAGCACATAGGGATGCCCCTGGGGCTGCACTTTTTGGCCATAGAGCAAACTGGAGAGCTCTGGGCACTATTTAGGGTGCTCGAGAGTAAACAGAAGGGTCCCAAAAGGCCTCTAGGAAGCCTGTAGGTCACCCCACAGCACAATGAAGCACTGTGAGAGCACTGTGATGTGCCATAGAGTACAATGGAGCACATAGTCATATAGGGATGCACTGTGATGTGCCATAGAGTACAATGGAGCACATAGTCATATAGGGATGCACTGTGATGTGCCATAGAGTACAATGGAGCACATAGTCATATAGGGATGCCCCTGGGGCAGCACTTTATGGCCATAATCACCTGCCCTTGACTTCACAGCCCCAATGAGCAGCAGGGCAGAGCATCGAGGCCTCATTCAGATGGCACTGAGGCTCTGCCACTGCTGTCCTATGGGAATCTCCCATTCCAAGGCCACAAATGGGGCCCTGAGCTTCTATGGAGCAGCCAATGCAAGTCAATGGGAGGACATAGGGGATGGGGGGGGTATGAACTCCCTTCAGTCCCACCCCTCAGCGCCCCCCGTCCAGGCCCAACTTTAGGCCCTCACCTGCTCAGCGCCCCATAGGCCGCATCTACGTTGCCGTTCTGCACCATGACGGTTCGGCCGATGAAGCGGAGGTGATTCGCCATGGCCGACGGGAACGATCCGGGATCTCCCGGTCACCCCGGAAGTACCGGGACCCCACGAAACACCGACACCGGCACTCACCTCAGGGCGCCCCGGAACAGGAAATCGCTACCAGGACCGGTTGTGGGCGGGGCTTAACGTAAGGGGGCGGGGCTTAACGCAAAGTGGGCGTGGCTAAGAGAAACGGGCGGAGCTTACGACACGTGTCGCTGGGTGCGTGGCTTGAATGAAAGGGGGCGTGGCTTGAATGAAAGGGGGCGGAGCCAAGAGTGAGGCTCCGCCTCCGGGTATCCCTATGGGGTCTTGGGTAGGGGGCAGTGCGTGGGGCTGGGGTCGGCTCCAGGGGATCCCTAGACCAAGGGAGACACTGGGCTTGGGGGTTATGGGGTCCTAAAGGATACTGGGCACAGGAGGAGGTACAAGTCATGGTAAGGAGCAACTGTGACTAAGGGACACTGAGCCCAAAGAGGGGATAGGGGATACAATGGGGGATATTGGAACGGGTCCTGGAGGGATGATGGTCCAAGTGGGTATGGACACAGCAGGACTGAGGGTCCAGGGGTGGCACAAGACCCCAGGGTGACAGCAGCACCGGGGGGGGGGGCACTGGAGCACACGGGGGGAGGCATTGGATCCAAGGGACAGCGGCCCCAGGGGACACAGGACTCAGGGATGACAGCAGGACCCCAAGTGGGGACACCAGGTTCAATGATGACAACAGAACCAGAAGACAAGGGGAGGTCCCAGGGGACACTGTGCCCTATGGGGGGAGACATGAAGTTTAGGGGACAACAGCTTCAGGAGGGCAACTGGGGCAAGGGTGGGGGGGCACTGGAGGGGCACCAGACCCAGAGGTGACACCAAGACCCAAATGGGAGCCAAGCTCAGGGGACACCAGAGCCCAAGAGGACAAAACCCACACCCCGTCAGCCCCAAAACAGCCCCCACCCCTCCCCATATAACACCCCGAATGAGTACAGAGGATGCTGTCACAGCCCAGCCCGGCTGCTCTGCTGCCATTTATTGCTCCCACGGGGGGAACGCGTCGCGCCCCCAGACCCCACGGGGAAGGCACGAGGCCGGGGGAAGGCTGTGCTGCTGCAGGGGGGCCTGCCCCCCACCCCCATCCCCCTGTCCCCTTGTGCCCCCCAACCCCCTGGGGGTTGCAGCAAGGCCCCAAGGCACTGCGCTCGGGGTGGGGGGGGCGGCTCTGCTGCGTGTCTATGGGGTTTTAAGAGGGGGGGGTGACCCCAAATATCTGCTTCATTCGAGGTCTTTCTTGCAGTCCAGGGACGGGGCGCTGCCTCCTGCTCCCAACTTTCCAAGTAATAATTAAAAAACAAACAAACAAACAAACAAAAAATAAAACCCCAAACGAACAAACAATTAAAAACCAGAAAAAAAAGGCCAAAAAAATAAACCCCCCAAAAAAACCAAAACGAAGAGAAAAATCCAACGTTGGGGACGGTCACACATCAGGTGTTGTAGGGAGAGCCCCAGTCCGGGTGGGGAGGGGGCACTTGGGGTGTGTTGTCCCTGTTGGTGTCGTCTCTGTTGTTACCCCTGATGTTGTCCCCGATGTCCCCCCTGATGTCCCCGATGTGGTGCCGTCCCCGTGTGCGCTGTGACGGTCACGAAGAAGCAGGAGGACCCCGACGGGGTCGGGATCGGGGCCGGCTTTGGGGGCGACGTGGGGGAACCACACTTTGAGCATCACCTCCACCTGCAGCAGGGTCCCCAGGTAGCGCGCGCTGTGGGGCGGAGGGGGGCCCCGTCAGCCCCCAGCCCCACAATGGGGAGCATTTAGGGGAGGGGGGCTGTGGAGCCCCTCATAGAGAGGAGATCCTTGGGGTTGTTTGGGGGGTGGGTACTCACCCCATTTCAGGCTTCTGCAGGACACCAATGATCCGTTGGATTCTGTCCATGGCCACGCTCTGCTGGAAGCTGCTGAGCCCTGCGGGGTGGGATCCCCCCATCCCATGGGGTGAGTTTGGGGACACCATGGGGGGACACTGGGATGGAGCTTCCTTGTATAAATCCCCATCCCATGGGCTGAGTTTGGGGACACCATGGGGGGCCATGGGGATGAAGCTCCCTTGTATAAATCCCCATCCCATGGGGTGAGTTTGGGGACACCATGGGGGGACACTGGGATGGAGCTCCCTTGCATAAATCCCCATCCCATGGGCTGAGTTTGGGGACACCATGGGGAGACACTGGGATGGAGCTCCCTTGCATAAATCCCCATCCCATAGGACAACCCTGAGGGCACCGTGGGGACAGAATCACTGTGCCATAATCCTTGTCCCATAAGGTGGACATAGGAACGTAAAGATGAGACCCCGTATCATAAATCTCAGTACTATGGAGCAGGTTTTGGGGTGGCTGTGTAGGGGACCACGGGGATGGAACTAAGTTCCCATCCTATGGGGAAGGGAGGGGGGTATAGGGGACACTATGGGGACGTGGTGGTGGAACTCCCATGCCATAAATCCCTATGCCATGGTTTTAGGATCATGGGGCACCCACCTTTGTCATATCTCCCCATGCGCAGCCCATTGAGCAGCTCTGTCAGAGGGCGGATGAAGCCCCGCAGCTCCCGGCACTGTGAGGAGGAGGAGGAGAAAGATGAAGGCCACCATCCCTATGAGACCCCCCAACACCTCCCACAATGGATTTGGGTGGGTCAACACTGCTTTTTTTCACCCCAAAAACTCACTTTTTGGGCAAACAGCCGGTCACCATCACTGGGGGGGGTGGTGCTGTGCCAAGCACCCCCATCCCCATCCTTTGGCCTCTTGGCACCACGTGGCAACTGGGGCAGCTCTGGGTCCCCCCCAGCCTTTCTCTTACGGCCCCGTTCAGACCGGGGGGGCCCTGGGGGGGTTCTGGGGGGGGTCTCAGTCCTGATGCCATCACCAGAACCAGGGGAGCGCTGGGAGGGTTCCATGGGGGTCGGAATCACCTGGAAAAGGGGAAATCAATGGGGGGGGGGGGGGGGAAAGATGGGCAGTTTATCCTCTATTTTTTGGCCCTTCTTACTAATATATCTTGTCTTTTAACCTTTTTTTGTCTTTTTTTTTCACCTTTTCTTCTTTTTATCTTTTATTCCATTCATCTTTTACTTCTTATTACCTATGAAATAGCATTTCTCCTGTAACCCACTGAGCTCTTTCAGCCCTTCTAACCCCAGTACCACCTTTACATCCCCTTTACATCCCCTTTATACCTCCTTATACCTCTTTATATCCCCCTGTACCCCCTTATACCCCTTTATATCCCCTTTATACACTCTTATACCCCCTTTATATCCCCTTTATACACTCTTACACCCCCTTTATGCCCCCTTTACATCCCCTTTATACCCAATTATACCTCTTTATATCCCCCTATACCCCCCCCTTATACCCCTTTATATCCTCTTTATACACTCTTATACCCCCTTTATGCCCCCTTTACATCCCCCTTATATCCCCCTATACCCCTTTACATCCCCCTTATACCTCTTTATACCCCCTTTATACACTCTTATACCCCTTTATGCCCCCTTTACATCCCCTTGATACCCCTTATACCCCCCTATACCCCTTTATATCCCCCTTATACCCCTTTACATCCCCCTTTATACCCCTTTACATATCCCCTATACCCCTTTATACCCCTTATACCCCTTTACATCCCCCTTATACCCTCCTATACCCCTTTACATTCCCCTTATACCCCCCTATTCCCCTTTATACCCCCTTTATACACTCTTACACCCCCTTTATGCCCCCTTTACATCCCCTTTATACCCCCTTATACCTCTTTATATCCCCCTATACCCCTTTATACCCCCTTTATACACTCTTATACCCCCTTTATGCCCTTTATATCCCCCTTATACCCCTTTACATCCCCCTTATACCCCCCTATACCCCTTTACATCCCCCTTATACCCCTTTATACACTCTTATACCCCCTTTATGCCCCCTTTACATCCCATTATACCCATTATACCCCTCTATACCCCTTTATACCCCATTATACCCCTTTAAACCCCCCTATACCCCATTACACCCCTTTATACCCCGATCCTCCCCTCTCCATTCCCGGTTCCCCTCCCCCTGTCCCCTTTTACCCCCCACCCCCACTCCAGCCGCCCCTCACCCACCCACCTGCCGGCAGCAGCCGCTTGGGCCGGGCCGTGCCCGCCCGGTTCCGGTTCTCCCGGTCCCTCCGTCCCGGTCTCGTTCCCGTTCGTTCTGTCCCGGTACCGGCGCCGGTTCCGCCCCGGCTGCGGTTACCCCACGCGTACACGTGCGCGGCCGCACGTGCCACCGCCGTGGCCCCGCCCCTTGACATCCCATTGGTTGTCGCACCCCTGGTAGTGGGCGTGGCCTCCTCTTGTGGCCACACCCCTTTTATCTGATTGGCTGCCGCCGCCGCACGCTGCGCCTAATGCGGACGCTGCCCGCAGGCGATTGGTTGGGAGGGTGGGGCCGTGGCCACGCCCCTCCATGTGGCGGGGCGGCGGTGTGACGCGGCGCAGCGCCCTCTAGCGGCCGGAGGAGGTAACGCAGGGGGTGGCGGGGAGCGGGGGGGGCCTCAATGGACCGGTCCGGTTCGGCCCACGTTACCGGAACCTTCAGGAAGAGCCCACAGCGGTCCCGTCCCGCCGGTACTACGGGACGGAGCTCGGTACCGCCCACCTTCCTTTCAGCCAATGGGAGCGCGGCGTCTACCTCAACGCCGTTACATAATGGGGTGGGGGGTGGGGAGCAGGCGCGTGTGCGCCCACGTGGGGGCGGGCGCGGGCGCGGGAACGCGCGTGGGGGTGGGCGGAGCTTTATCAGACCCCTCCTCTCCATCCCCCCCCCTTGTGCCCTCCCCCTTGTATCATCCCCCATTGCTCCCCCAGTACCATCTCAGTGCCCCCCCAGTGCCTCCCAATACCCCAGCGGCTGCCCCACAAGTGCCCCCCACCCAATGCCTCCCAATTACCCCCATAGTGTCCCCCCAATTACCTCCCATGTGCCCCCCAAACCCTACAACCCCTTTAGCACACAGAGCCCCCCCCAAGTCCCCACTACCCCCATAACGTTCCCCCCCTTGTGCCCTTCCCCATCATTCCCCAGTACCATCTCAATGCCCCCCCCAGTGCCTCCCAGTACCCCAGCGGCTGCCCCATAAGTGCCCCCCACCCACTGCCTCCCAATTACCCCCATAGTGCCCCCCAAACCCTACAACCCCTCCAGCACACAGAGCTCCCCCCAAGTCCCCACTACCCCCATAACGTTCCCTCCCTACCCCCCCCCCCACAGCGCCACAATGCCCCCCTCCAACCCAACGCCCCCCTTCCATCCCATTGGACCCCCCTCACCCTCCCTCCCACCGCCCTGCTCCGCTCCTCCATCCCTCCCCATCCTCATTCCCACCTCCACGGGGGGGAGGAATTCCCAAGGGGGGGGTATTTAAGGCCGGGCAGCAGCACCCAGCAGCTCCCCCCCCCCCACCATGCTGCGTGCCCTCCTGCTGCTGGGGGCTCTGTGCCCTGCGCTGCCTGATGGTGAGTGCCCCCCCCCCCCAATTTTGCCCATTTCTGCAGGAATTCACCCTATTTTGCAGCTCCCCATTGATGTCAACCCTTCCCTGTGGCTGTGGGGAAGGGTCCGGGGATCCCCTGGGTTGGGGGACCCCCTTAAAGCCCTGTACCCCCCTCAGAGTTCCCCAACAGCTCTGCTTCCTCCACAGGTTCCCATTGGACGTATGAGGGTGAGTGGGGTCCATGCAGCAGCACTGGGGTGAGCCCCCCCGTACAGGCACCTCAATGGCACCTGGGGTCACCCCAGTTCCCCATTGCCTTCGCTTTGGGTGCCTCATTCCCACCCCAAATCCCCATTGCCCCCCTCCAGACACCTCAATGGAACGCGGGGTCACCCCACCCCAAATCCCTATTGCCCCCCCCCCCCCCCAACACCTCACTGTAACTCAGGGTCCAGCCCCAATGTTGCCACAGAGCAGAAGGGTCCCCCTAAATAGGAAGGTGCTCTGTGGGCAACGACCCCCATAAACCTCATCCCACCCATAGTAAGAAGCTGCTGGATGGATGATGGGGCCCCCACAACCACCCCCCCTCAATGCCAAGACCCCAATGGGCCCATTGTACTCCTTTATATAAGGCTCAGGGCCCCGCTTCGGCTGCCAAATCCAATTAGGGTCCATCCACGGCCAAATCCCCGTTAAACCCCTTGGTGGGGATGGGGACCCCACGGGTGCCACTTGCTATGGGGTCAGAGCAGGTCGTCTGAGCGGCTGCTTTTGTCCCTGCTTCACCAGCTGGAAAAATGTCCCCAGATTAGTGGTGGCACCAGGCTGGGAACGTCACCGATGTCCCCAAGGGGCCAGATTTTGGGAGGGCAAAAACAATGGCTTTTTGGGGGGAAAACAACAGCATTTAGGTCCACGTGATGCTCTGGGTGTGTTATAGGGCTATGGGGAGCGCTGGCCCTATTGGGGTCCTCATGCTGTCACCCCACAGGTCCCCAAGGGCAGCATCACTGGACTGAGGGACACTCTGCATGCGGGGGCCAATCCCAATCCCCCATTGACATTACAACGCAGAGGGTGCTACATGACCCCTCACTGCCCCCCATCCGCCCTATGGGGTACAACCACCCCCTTGTCCCCACCTTCAGCCTCACCAACAACGGCCACACTGGTAAGAACAGAGTCTGGGGGAGGTGATGGGGGTCCCATCATAGCCCTTCTCAGTCCCCACGTTGTGGTATTACTTGCAGTGATGCTGGCTCTGCCACCCACCCTACGCCTGGAGGGGCTGCCCCGAAGCTTTGCTGCTGTACAGCTCCACTTTCATTGGGGTCGGAGTGGTCATACAGAGGGGGCTGAGCACCTCCTGGATGGGCACCGGGCACCCGCAGAGGTATAAGGGGTGTGTGGGAATGGGTTTGGGTGTGAGAAATGGGCTCAGGAATGGGTATGGATGTGGGAAATGGTATGGGAACAGGTGTGGGAATGGGTTTGGGTGTGGGAAATGGGCTCAGGAATGGGTATGGATGTGGGAAGTGGTATGGGAACAGGTGTGGGAATGGGTTTGGGTGTGGGAAATGGTATGGGAATGGGTAGAGGGGTGGGAAAAGGTATGGGAACTGGCACAGGAATGGGTCTGGGTGTGGGAAATGGTATGGGAACAGGTAGAGGAATGTGTCCAAGTGAGGGAAATGGGCGCAGGAATGGGTTTGGGTGTGGGGATCAACATGGGAATGGTAAAGGGTCTGGGAAATGGCATGGGAATGGTGTAGGAACGGATATGAGAAATGGGCTCCGGGATGGGTCTGGGTGCAGCAAGGGGTAGGTGAATGGCTCTAGGTCTGGGAAATGGCATGGGAATGGGTATGGGAATGAGTGTGGGTATGGGAATGAGTGCAAGAATAGGTCCAGGTGCAAGAAACAGCATGGGAATGGGTGTGGGGGATGGATATAGGTGCAAAAACCAGCACAGAATGGGCCCAGGATGGGACAGGGGCAGGATGTGGGGCAGGGTGTGGGGCACAGGGCACAGCTGGGGGTCCCAGCCCCACGGTGCTGCAGATGCATGTGGTGCACTACGACGCGGAGCGCTACGCCAACGCCAGCGAGGCGCAGCACCACGCAGCCGGACTGGCCGTGCTTGGAGTCCTATTGGAGGTATGGGGTTGGGTACAGCCCCCCAACCACCCCCCAGCCCTACAGCACAGCTCTGAGCCCCTCTTATCCCCCCTTAAGGTTGGTGATGAACCCAACGCCGCCTACGCCAACATCCTGAGCCATTTGGGCAGCATCCGCTACGCTGGTGAGATGGCGGCGTGTGAGCGAGAGGGCAGCGCATAGGAGACAACAGAGGGGACAGTGCAGGCAAGGGGGACCCCACACTGCTGTCCCTTGCAGGGCAGACAACGTCCATCCCCTCCTTCAACGTGCAGGAGCTGCTGCCCAAGCGCCTGGACCGCTATTACCGCTACAACGGGTCCCTGACCACCCCGCCGTGCTTGCAGAGCGTGATTTGGACCGTGTTCCAGCAGCCTGTCCGCATCAGCATGGCACAGGTACAGCTTTGGGGGCTTTTGGGGTTGTTGGGATGAGGAATGAGGTTGCAGCCAGTCTGTTCCCGTTGCAGCTGGAGCAGCTGCAGGGTTCCCTGTATGCTACAGCAGCTGATGAGCCCTCAGTTGAACGCCTGGAGGACAATTTTAGGGACCCCCAAGACCTCAACCAGCGTCCAGTGTTGGCATCCTTCAGCAGTAAGAATTAAGCTCAGGGATGGATGCAGGGGACCCCACCAAGGCCCTCAGCACTCAGTTTGGGCTCTTCTCTTGCAGGTTCCCAGGGGTATTCAACAGGTAAAGCACAACCACGGCAGCTCTTAGGGGTGGGGGTCACCCCTTTCTTGCCCTGAGCCCTCTGTGGGGTCACACACAGGTGAAGTCATTGCCATCGTTTTTGGTACCGTCCTCGGCTGCTTCGGCCTCTTCCTCGCTGTTCACTTTGTGAACAAACGGCTTTGGTGAGAGACCCCCATAATAAACCCTCACCACCAAAGAGGAGGGTTTGGGGTGGGGGGGCCCACACTGGGACCCCCCCAAATCCTCATGGAGGGTCTCATCCTGGCCATTCTCTTGCAAGGCAGCACCCAGAAGACCCAGGAACAGGACGTCGTTTTCAAGGCCTCCTCCCGACGCGCGGCTTCAGATGAGAGTCACCAACCCTGAGCCAGGAAGGGCCCCCCTTAGGACGAGTGTAGTGGGGCTCAGCCCTCCAAAAGGGGCCCCCATTGGAAGTAAAGCCCCTTCCCAACCCCACAGCTGGGGGGGCTGGAGGCAGATCAGGTTGCAGAGCACTGATCCCCATTCCCCCCTCCCCCAATTTCACCCCCATCCCAGAAAAATCTCGGTGCCATGAATGCTCATCACTATTAAAAGGGTTTTACTTTGAATCAAAAAAATAATTTAAGACTCCTTCCCTCCCCCAGATCACAAAGCAGCTCCCAGACACTTGGAAATATAATAATAACAAAACAGAATGGGAGAGCAGCAAGCTGGGGAGGGCAGAGCAGCCCCCAACCCCTTGCTGGTTATGGGGGGAGGGGTCTCCGTGCCCTCAAAACAGAGATCATCCCAAAAACAAAAGGGGAATGGGAGAGTGGGATTGAACACTGGGGAGGGGGGTGGTCCCAGAGTCACAGCCCAGAGCCCCTCAATGGGGAGGGTGAGGGAGGGGGGTCCTCTCCCCCATGCCTGGGGGGCACTGCAGCAGCCCCAGAGGCACCTGGATCTTCTCCCAATGCTCACCCTCAGAGATACCCTGTAAAAGTCTAATGAGAAGTCACTAACAAAGCTAATGGGAGCGCTATGGCCAGAGGTGCCCATGAGGCTACAGCATGGCACCAGGCAGAAACTGCCCCCATAGGTGCTCAGAGTGGGCAGGAGGGAAGGGGGATGGGGCTGGGAGCAGAGTTTGTGCCCCAGCTCTGGGTCAGGGTGGGCAAGAGGGTTGTTCAGTGGGGCTGCACTGGGGCTGAGCTGAACCCAGCAGAGCCATCTGGGAGCTCCAGAGGAGCAAACCTTCCCCAGGCTGCCCTGGCACCGCTTGGAGCCTCACAGCCTCAGCATAAGTGAAGGCAGTACTGAGACCTCCCAGCTGGCAAAAACAGGGCACTTGGGTATCGAGGCGATGCAGGCAGGCAGGGCTGCTGTCGCTGCTCAGTCCTCAAAAGGCACCTGCAGTGCTGAGTACATCATCACTCTGCTGTCATCCTCCTGCTTGCCTGGGGAGGGAGTCCCAGAAAGAAAGGAAGAAGATGAGCGTTTAGCAACAGAGAGTGGGGCTATTTTGGGGTGGGGGCTTAATATAAGTCCCCCAAAAGCCAGGAGCTGCAGCTGCTGCTTGGGGACAGGCAGGCAGGTCCAGGTGACACCCATCCTCCCACATCCCCTCAGCTGATGCCACCCAAAGCCCACAGATCTCCCTGCACCCTGGCAGCAGGGGATGACCCACCCAAATGCCCACAGGGCACAGAACCATATGAGATCCCGAGCTGGGAAGGACCCATAAGGATCACTGAATCCAACTCCTAGCTCCACACAAAAATCAGACCACAAACAACCCTATTTAGCTGCATTGACACCCCATATCAGATGCCCCTCCCTGCCCAGCCCACTTCTTACAGGAGAGGCACTTGAGGATGTTGTGGAAGGAGCCCCCAGCTGTGAAGAAGGCCCAGATGCCCATACAGAAGGTGATGATGTAAATGGGGACCAGGCTGGCCACATACCAGGGGTTCAGGAATGTCTGCAGAGGCAGAGAACAGTTAAGAACATTATCACCTACCAGCCACACCAGGCACCTCCAAGGCCCTTGTGATTTGGAATATGGAAAGGGGAGCCCTCCTCTCATGTAGCTGCCTCCAAGCACGGTGGTGCTCCGGTAAGCCTGGCTAAAACTCCTGCCTACAAGTTTCCCACCAGGGGCTTAGCAAATAATCCTCCAGCTGACCCGCAGCCCTCCACTAACCCTGCTTAAATCCCACATCCCCAAGCCACAGCACAACAGGTTGCCCTGGCCACAAGCTGCACAAGGGAGACAGGAATTGCCCCACTCCTCTGAGGCAGAGAGGGAGCCTGAGACCCCAGGTGGGGGTCCTTATAATCCCCTCCCTGCCCCCAGATGGGCACCTGATGACACCCAGCTTTACCTGGGGGACAGCTTTTGGTGCAGAGGTTGTCTGCTCCAGTATACCAAACTCACCAGCCCCGATGTAACAAGGTGACTGATGACAACCAGCCCCAAGCACCAGTAACGGCGTTTTTCACAGGCGTCAAAGAAAATCACTCCCCAGAAGGTGTGGAGCAAAACGACGGCCATGGTAAGGAATGCTGCGGGAAGAGGGTGACACAGAACCCCTTTAGAGCCCCCCACGCTTCCCTGCTGTGGTGGGGCAGGACCCAAGCCAGCCCCCAGCCTCACCCGAGGTGATGAAATAGTACGGTGAGTCCCCATGGATCCCAACGATGCCCGGCCCGATGGAGTCTGCCAGGATATTAATGACTGAGAACACGCCACTGATGATGCCAAAGGACAGACCTGACACTGCAGAGGGGACAATGACATCAGCTATGACCAACTGTGACTGTGCTGTATGCAGTGCCCACCTGATGCCTGCTTGGTTCTATGCTCACCGTATGCCATCTGCTTGAGAGAGATGGGAGACCGGCCGTCCTCGCTGATCGTAGCCAGGCCTTCATCTGCTTTCCTGCTTGGGCAGAAGGGAAAGTGTGAGGAGGTGGGGAGGAACAGGGCCTGAGTGGGGATCTGCCCTGCTTTGTTAAACAGGATGGAATAGGGGTGGTTATAACCAAGTCTGGAGTGAAGGAAAACAGCTCCATTGCAGGATCTAAGGAGGAAGAATCTTTGTGGATAAAAATCAGAGATCAGCAGTGATCACATATACCAGAAAGTCAATACACAGCTTGAAAGGACTCAGGCTGAGGGAGTGAGGAGTGCTGCCCATGGATGGGCCCTTACTTGAGCAGCTTGAAGTAGGCAAATCTGAAAGCCTCCTGCAGCAGGACGGAGACAGCAGCTCCAAAGATGAGGAGGCCATACTGAAGTCTGGCATTGCCCTGGTCGCTGAGATGGACTGAAATGAACCAGATGAGAGAAGCCAGGAGCAGTGAGACCAGCCAGAAAAACGCCCTGCAAAGAGAGAACAGCGGGCTGAGACGGGGAACCCCAGCAGCACTTCCAATCAGGATCTATGACACACTGAGCCATCAGCTGCTGCTGTGGTTTGTTTTGGCTACAGGTCACACGTTCAGCATGGGAAGTTTTTCGTGGCAGTGTCTGCTGTTTGATCACTGTCACGTGAGCTGAAACAATCTGCCCGAGGAAGCTCACAGCTGAAAAATCAAACAGATTTGAAGACAGAAATCTTCCTTTCTCTCTCAGGGCCATGTCAAGCTTTTCTGCAGACAGCTGCTGCCCTAGGGAGCAGGGAAAGGTGCTCAGTTCTGTGCCTGAGGAAGGTTCAGTCAAGGGTTGCACAGTCAAGATGAGAACAAGTGAGAAAGGGTCAGCTCAGAGCCACCCCTGTCTCCTTCCCAGACAGAGAAGCCCTGCATTAACCCATGGCAGCAGCAAAGCCCTGGCAGGAGCCGTGATCTGGGGACCAACCATGACAGATAACACTTCCCCTGGTGGGGTGGGGGAGGCACAAAGGGGTCATGCCACCAAACCTGCCCCAGTAACAGCACCAGGCCAGGCACAACAGGCCAGACTCCCAAGGAGAGGAGGCCCTGCATCCCTGCTGCATCCCCACCTGCCCTCCCACAACCCCCCCAAAGATCCCCAGAGCCACCAACACCCCACAGCCCCCCAAGGCCCTTTCCAGGCCCACCAGGCAGCACCTCGGGCCCCTCAATACCCCAGCACCCCTCCCACACCCACCTCAATGGGCCCTGAAGTCCCACTCAGCCCCCCAGCGGACCTCAGTACCACCCCCCCCTTAGCTGCTCCTGGTCCCCCCCACGGTCCCCAGACAACCCCTGTGGGTCCCCAGCAGCCCCTCAAGCGCCTTCCTATGGGCCCTAAAGGCTCCCAAATACCCCCTATGGGCCTTAAAGGCCCCAGTACCCCCTATGGACCCTAAAGGCCCCCAATACCCCCTATGGGCCTTAAAGGCCCCCAATACCCCCGATGGGCTCTAAAGGCCCTCAATACCCCCTATGGACCCTAAAGGCCCCCAAGTACCCCCTGTGGGCCCTAAAGGCCCCCAATACCCCCTAGGGACCCTAAAGGCCCCCAATACCCCTTATGGGCCCTAAAGGCCCCCAGTACCCCCGATGGGCTCTAAAGGCCCTCAATACCCCCTATGGACCCTAAAGGCCCCCAATACCCCCTATGGACCCTACAGGCCCCCAAGTACCCCCTATGGACCCTAAAGGCCCCCAATACCCCCTAGGGACCCTAAAGGCCCCCAATACCCGCTATTGGCCCTAAAGGCCCCCAATAACCCCTATGGACCCTAAAGGCCCCCAAGTACCCCCTATGGGCCCTAAAGGCCACCAATACCCAATATGGGCCCTAAAGGCCCCCAAGTACCTTCTATGGACCCTAAAGGCCCCCAATACCCCCTATGGACCCTAAAGGCCCCCAATAACCCCTATGGGCCCTAAAGACCCCCAATAACCCCTATGGGCCTTAAGGGCCCCCAGTACCCCCTATGGACCCTAAAGGCCCCCAAGTACCCTCTATGGGCCTTAAAGGCCTCTAATACCCCCCTCAATGGGCCCTAAAGACCCCCAATATCCCCTACGGACCCTAAAGGCCCCCAAGTACCCCCTATGGACCCTAAAGGCCCCCAATACCCCCTAGGGACCCTAAAGGCCCCCAATACCCCCTATGGACCCTAAAGGCCTCCAATACCCCCTATGGGCCCTAAAGGCCCCCAGTACCCCCGATGGGCTCTAAAGGCCCTCAATACCCCCTATGGACCCTAAAGGCCCCCAATACCCCCTATGGACCCTACAGGCCCCCAAGTACCCCCTATGGACCCTAAAGGCCCCCAATACCCCCTAGGGACCCTAAAGGCCCCCAATACCCGCTATTGGCCCTAAAGGCCCCCAATAACCCCTATGGACCCTAAAGGCCCCCAAGTACCCCCTAAGGGCCCTAAAGGCCACCAATACCCAATATGGGCCCTAAAGGCCCCCAAGTACCTTCTATGGACCCTAAAGGCCCCCAATACCCCCTATGGACCCTAAAGGCCCCCAATAACCCCTATGGGCCCTAAAGACCCCCAATAACCCCTATGGGCCTTAAGGGCCCCCAGTACCCCCTATGGACCCTAAAGGCCTCCAATACCCCCTATGGGCCCTAAAGGCCCCCAGTACCCCCGATGGGCTCTAAAGGCCCTCAATACCCCCTATGGACCCTAAAGGCCCCCAATACCCCCTATGGACCCTACAGGCCCCCAAGTACCCCCTATGGACCCTAAAGGCCCCCAATACCCCCTAGGGACCCTAAAGGCCCCCAATACCCGCTATTGGCCCTAAAGGCCCCCAATAACCCCTATGGACCCTAAAGGCCCCCAAGTACCCCCTATGGGCCCTAAAGGCCACCAATACCCAATATGGGCCCTAAAGGCCCCCAAGTACCTTCTATGGACCCTAAAGGCCCCCAAGTACCTTCTATGGACCCTAAAGGCCCCCAATACCCCCTATGGACCCTAAAGGCCCCCAATAACCCCTATGGGCCCTAAAGACCCCCAATAACCCCTATGGGCCTTAAGGGCCCCCAGTACCCCCTATGGACCCTAAAGGCCCCCAAGTACCCTCTATGGGCCTTAAAGGCCTCTAATACCCCCCTCAATGGGCCCTAAAGACCCCCAATATCCCCTACGGACCCTAAAGGCCCCCAAGTACCTTCTATGGGTCTTAAAGGCCTCTAATACCCCCTATGGGCCCTAAAGACCCCCAATAACCCCTATGGACCCTAAAGGCCCCCAATACCCCCTATGGACCCTAAAGGCCCCCAATACCCCCTATGGAACTTAAAGGCCTCTAATACCCCCTATGGGCCCTAAAGGCCCCCAATAACCCCTATGGACCCTAAAGGCCTCTAATACCCCCTATGGACCCTAAAGGTCCCCAAGTACCTTCTATGGGTCTTAAAGCCCTCTAATACCCCCTAAGGACCCTGAACGCCCCTAAGTATCCCCTATGAACCCTAAAGGCCCCCAATACCCCCTATAGACGCTAAAGACCCCCAAGTACCCTCTATGGGCCTTAAAGGCCTCTAATACCCCCTAAGGACCCTAAAAGCCCCCAAGTACCTTCTATGGGTCTTAAAGGCCTCTAATACCCCCTAAGGACCCTAAAGGCCCCCAAGTACCTTCTATGGGTCTTAAAGGCCTCTAATACCCCCTATGGACCCTAAAGGCCCCCAATACCCCCTAGGGACCCTAAAGGCCCCCAATACCCCCTATGGAACTTAAAGGCCTCTAATACCCCCTATGGGCCCTAAAGGCCCCCAATACCCCCCTCAGAGCCCTCCCCCCGCCCCAGGCCCACTCTCACCCCGCCACCAGGATAATGACCCGCAGCGGTTCCGCCGCCACCGTTAACAACACGAGGGCGAGCGCTGGGCCGAAGGCGATCCCGGCACAACCGAAGAACACGGCGGCCCCCATGGCGGCCTGGGGGGGGGCGGGGGGCGGAGAGGCCGCGGGGCACGACGGAAGTTGTAGGCCGGGATAGAGCGGAGAGCGGACAGCGCCCCCTGGCGGTGGGAGGTCTCATTACAACGAATGGGGTCGGTGTGGGGTGGGTTGGGGGGGGCGGAACGAGAGCAGCACGCTGTGGGTCGGGTTGTTTTTGAGGCTTAAAGGCCTTTATTTCTTTGCCTTTTGGGTAAAGCGGCCGGGGAAGCCACAGTATGGGCTATGGGGACTGGTGGTGTCTTGGCGGTGTGGGTCCGGATAGGGGGAGGTGTGCGTACATCAGCTCTCCCTATAGCACCAGCACCATTGCTGTGGCTCCAGCCCTATTATATCCTCTGTCAACCCCCACCATCTTCACAAGGGCCTCATTATACCCCCACACAGTCCCCCATGGAACCCCCACATGGAACCCATCGCCACCCTCATTGCTTCCCATTACTCCCCATCATCCCTCATGCCCCCCCATTGCCACCCACTGTCCCTCACTGACACCCCATTGTCCCCATCACCCCTCACATCTCCCCACTGCCACCCATTGCCCCTCACTGACACCCCATTGTCCCCCATTATCCCCTACGTCCCCCATTGCCACCTGTGGCCCCTCATTGCCCCCATTTATTTCCCACATGCCCCCCCCCATTGCCACCCATTGTCCCTCATTGCCACCCACTGTCCCTCATTGCCATCCATTGCCCCTCATTTATACCCCATTGCCCCTCTTTGTCCCCCACATCCCCTCACTGTCCACCACTGTCCACCCCACCACCCCCACCCGGACCCCCACCTGTGGTCCTGGAGGCTCTGGGACCGTTGGCTGATGGCTTGATGATGGGACAGGAACATGGCTCCAGCACTGGGCTGGGGTGATGGGGAGGTAGAAGATGGAGGGAAATTGAGGGTGGGGGCAATTGAGGGTGGTGGAACTGGATGCAGCAGCCCCATAGGGGTACACAGGACAGTGGGGGTCAGCAGGGGCAGGAGGACACCCCCTCCCTGCCCCACTCCTTACCTGCCCATGCAGGGAGGAGGCAGCAGGTGCTGAGGCAGAGGCTGAGCAGTAGCAGCAGCATCCCAGCCATGGCCATTCCCACAGTGCTAGGCAGTGGGCAGCCATCTGGGGACCAACCTGTGTCCCATCACTGCCACACAGACTGCTTTGTCCCCCAATGGACCCCATTGCCTCCTCTCATGACCCCACAACAGCCACAATGATCCCATTGAACCCCACATTACTCTCCTCTGATCCCCTGTATTACACCAGTTTCTCCCCCCTCATGTCCCAGCTGGAAGGAGCCACAAAGAGGGTTCACCCCAGCCTCCTTTTCCCCCCATCCTTCCAACCCTGTGCTTACCTACAGCCTCATGCATCTCTGTGCTCCTCTGGATGAGAGGCCCAGAAGCATTGAAGTGAACCTCACAGAGCCCCCCCGGCCCCCCAGGGCTGAGCAGCAGCTCTGTGCTGTTCCCCAGCCCCAGCACCTCCTAGGGACGGTCCCCCCTTGGCCAGGAGATGATGATGGGGCCACCAGAGGCACCCACAGCACAGACTGGGCTGAGGGGGGACTGGGGGGACCCGCGGGCGGCCAGAACCCGAACCCAGCTGTGGATCCTCCAGCTGTCTGCAGAAAGAGAGCTCAGTGGGGACCCCCATATAGTGCCAGGGGGAGTGGGGGGGTCTGTTTCAGGGAGGGACATGGGGGTCACAGTCACTGGGGGAGGCACGAGGGTCCATTTCAATAGGGAGGATGTGGAAGGTGGACAACACGCAATGGGGGAGCTTTGGGGTTAAACTCATGGGGGGTCCATGGGGGTCTCATTTAGTGGGGTGACATGGGGGGTGTCCCACACAGTGAGGGCAGCATGGAGTGTCCCAACCAATGGAGGGATGTGGGGGTCCCGACCCATTGGAGGGCATGGAGATGCCCTTAGGAAGGGAGGAGGCAGGGGGCTGTGTGAGGTGAGGAGGGGTCCCACTCAGTGGGTATTATGGGGTTCCCATCCAATGGAGCCTCGGGGGTCCCCCCACACCTTCCTACCTCCCACCAGCAGCACGGTGCCATTGCCAAACTGCAGCTTGGAGCCGGTGGAAGCCGCACAGAGGTACAGAGCAGCGTCCTTGGGGTGAGCAGCCTGGATGTGCAGCACAGCGTAATCCCTCTGATACTCACAGGAGAATCCATCCTGCTTTCCATCTATGCAGCTCAGAAGCAGTCGGGGCGCCTCTCCGGGGCTGCGTTGAAACCACTGCACTTTACCTGCACCGTCCATCTTCCTATCTACAATGCATCTGATGCTCACCGCAGTCCCAGGTTCCACAAAGAGGATGGGATCCGGCTGCCACAGCTCCAGCAGTTCTGCAGGGACTGAGTTGGGGTCACCACCAGCCCCAACCCCAGCACCCTGTTAGCATTAAGACCCCCCAGCCCCAATACACACCCATATACAGCGGCAGCAGCCTCACCGCCACCACTATGAAGGAGGAACCCCCCGGTGCCATCGGTGATGTGCAGCCCTTCTGCAGGGCGCTGCTCAAAGCATTGGCCCTGGCAGCAACGCTTCCTGGCCACGTGGATACCATGTCCCCATCAGAGTCACTTTTTTCCTATAAGGGTAGGTCATGGTGTCCCCAGGAGGGTTGTGAGGTCTCTATGAGGATCGTGGCGTCCCCACATGGCTTGGATGTCCCCATAAGGGATGGAGTGTCCACATGAGGAATATGGTGTCCCAAAAGGAATCAGCCCCATAAGTGGCACAGTGGCCTCATGAGGGTTTCAGTGTCCCCACGAGTGTCTCAGTGTCCCCATGAGAGTCTCAGTGTCCCCATGAGTGTCTCAGTGTCCCCATGATGGTCTCAGTGTCCCCGTGAGAGTCTCAGTGTCCCCATGAGGGTTTCAGTATCCCCATGAGGGTCTCAGTATCCCCATGAGAGTCTCAGCAACCCCTTGAGGGTCTCAGTGTCCCCATGTGAGTCTCAGTGTCCCCATGAGGGTCTCAATGTCCCCATGAAGGTCTCAGTGTCCCCCTATGGATCTCAATGCTCCTGTGAGGTTCGTGGTGTCCCCATGAGTGTTGTGGTGTCTCCAGGAGGATGATGGTGACCCCACATGGAAGTGGTGCCCCCAGGAGAGTTGCAGTGGCCCTATAAGGACCGTGCTGTCCCCACAGGGATCATATCCTGCTCTGGGTTTGCAGGATCACACCCCAGCTCTCAAGCCAAGTACTGTGTGGGATTCATATTTAGGGGTGAAAACACAGATATTTGGGTTTTTAACCACTTCTGCAATGCTCAGGGCTGGAGATGGTCCCTCAAGGACCCTCTGCCCCCCACCGATGGGGTGAAAGAAGGCAGTCCCAGCCCCCAGCACTGCAAACCACAGTGTGCTGCAGTGCCAAAGACCTTCTGGGGATGAAAATCCCCCCCCTGCTGCCATCCTCACCTCGGGTTCTCACCAAAGTGGCCTTCAAAGGGCAAAGGACTGAAGGCAGTTTTGCTCCCCCGGCGCTGCCCGCCCTGCTCTGTTGTTGTGGTCGAGCAAAGACGTCGAGATGCTGGAAACCCAACGGTCTGAGGGCAGCAAGAAGGGTGGGGGGTAGCAACAACGGGGGCTGTGTGCAAGCAAACAACAGCAAGGTGACAAAACAACAGGGGCGGGGGGGATAAAATGAGCGAGGTGAATGTGACCGCAGTGCTGCTCCGGCTGCAGGAACCACAAAGAACTCAAATGAGCTGCCCTCACCCCACCCATGACCCCCAGCAGCCCATGTCCCCCCCTGTCTCTCTGCATCCCCCACCCCCTGATGTCCTGCATGGGCACCATCTCTGTCCCCTTCCCAAAGTTCCCCCCTCCCCTCTTTGTGTGCCCCTAAATGCAACCCGGGCGCGTTGGTGTCACATCAGCCATAACCTCGGCTGCAGGATGCGGCCCAGGAAGGCTCCTCCTCGGCCTCAGGGTCCCGTCTCACCCCAAATCTCCCCCTCAGAGCTCTCTGCAAGAGCTGAGAGCAGCCTGAAGCCGTGCAGCTGAGCTCAGCTCCATCCAAGCATGCCCTGCAGCCCGGCCGGTGCCATTCTGCTGCTGCTGCTGCCCGGTATGTGCTGCCCCAGCCCCATTTTCTGCTCCCTGTAGCTCTTAGCATTGGCTGAGTGGTCCAAGCAGAGGGAGGGGGGCTCACATTGGTGTGATTTGATGTAGGATTTGGTTTCGCCACGATATTTGCTTTTAGCCTTAAATTCTCAGTGTGATCTCTGTTACAGTTCGGATGCAATGGCGGATCCACTGAGCACCGCTGCCTTCCCTCCCCATGTCCCACCTTCAACATGGGGATGACACCCCTCACCCAGGGCAGGGCAGCTCTGTGTAGCACCATCTCAGACCCATAGAATTCCCTTTCCCCATAGGATTTGTGCTGGGGTTGAGGCAGCACTGAGCTCTGGGGGCAGCAACCAGCACCCATCAAAGGGCTCCGAGCTGCCAAATGCCAGTAAAACCCCAAATGGCCCCGATTTGGGGCTTGCCCCACACTCAGACCCTCTCACCCCATAGGAGCTGCTTTGGCAAAGATACGGATCCTGCAGAGCCCTGCACAGCTTTGGGTCCGCCCTGGGCACACAGCAGAGCTGAACTGCAGCACTGATAGAGACCAGAATGCGGATCGGCTTTGGGATGTGAATTGGTACTGGGAGCTGCAGGGCAACAGGTTGCACTCCATCTATCAGAGCTCAAATTCCTCACGTTCAGATGGAAAATACTCCGCGATGGTGAGAGCAGAGGGATTGTTTTCCCTTTACATCAGCGCTGTGCAGCTGGAGGACTCTGGCTTTTATTACTGCAGTTCCGCTGCTTATCCATTTGAGTTTGGGAACGGGACCAGGCTGGTGGTCACAGGTGAGTATTGGGACATCCTGGGGACAAAGCAGGTGAGGGATGAGGACACAGCTCTGGCACTGCCATCACCCCATCAATGTCCCCATTGCCTGCAGGTGCTGCAGAGCCCACTCTCTCCATCCTGCTGCCTATGGATATGGAGCTGCGTGAGCCACCCTTGGCTGCCATCCCTCTGCTCTGCCACCTCTATGATGTCCCTGAGGGATGGGACGTCGTCCATTGGCACCACAGCAATGTCAGTCACCCGATGATGGCCACCTCTATGGATGAACGTGGTGTCCTCAGTGCCTGGAGCCTCACTTGGCTCACAGCTGAGCAGTGGGATGGCACCGTGGGGTGCACAGCCATGCAGAGCAGCACAGGCCATCACTGTGACCACCAGCCAGCCCAGCAGCACAGGTCAGCTCCCATTGCACTGCTCTATCCCCTGCTTGCATGGATATAACTATGGGTACCATGGGGTGCAGCTTTGCTCTGTGCTCACTGGGTCCAGGGATGCTTCAGCTCTGCACTCTGTAGCAAAACCCACTCAGTGAAGGACATGGGGATGGCACTGAGCCCGTTGTTCCCCCTCCCAACAGACCCCAGCCCCTATCAGCCCATCCCACCCCAATTCTGCCATCTGTTCCCCATTGGGTGCACTCTGGAAACCCCTTTCCCCCATCTCCTCACATCCCCATGTGCTGAAATCCCCCACTGCTGCACAGCCCAGTGCTCCAACCATGCTCCAATCCTCCCATCCCACCCTTACATCAATCACAGCCATTATGTGACCACTACAAAACCCATCCCCATGTTCCCCCCCCACCCCACAGCACAGTGCCTGCAGTGGCTGCCGGTGGTTCTGCTGCCCTCAGTCCTCACCATCACCATCCAACTGATGCTGCAGCTCTGCACAAAGCCCTACAATGGGGGTCCCGGAGCCCTACAGCCCCCCCAGCAGTGCAGACCCCCACTACCACCCCATAGAGCTACAGAACGAAGCCAGGAGGTGAGTTGCCCCCCATCCTGGGCTGCCTGATTTATGTCTCTTTCCCTCCTCCCCCTTTTTTGCCTTTATTTTTCTCTCTTTTAACCCTTTTTTACTCTTTTTCTTCTCCTCCTTTTGCCCTTTCTACTCTTTTTCCCCTCCCCCAGCCCTGCTCTGCTTCCTCTTACACCCCAGAACCCCCCCTTAAGGTTCAGCTGTGAGCATTGCTGTGGGACATAGGGGCACTCATTTCTTCCCACGTGTGTTTTAACACCTCCCCCTCCTCTCCCTGTGTTGCAGACCGAGTATGCAGAGGTGGCACTGAGATCCCCTTCCCCATGCATGCAATGAGAGACCACAAGCAAAGGGAGACCACAGAGAACGGCTCAGGGTGATGGGTCCCCACACTGTGGGGGTCTGCAGCTCTATGGGAACTGTGCAAAAAGACCCATGAAGTTTGGGGGAAATCTCCACCGAGGGGATTTCAATGCATGGCCCCATCCGTATTGGGGTGTGCAGCCCCACAGCCCTTGGGTGCTGAGTTCCCCACTGTTGTTTCCTTATTCTGAGGGGAGAAAATGTGGTTATTTTATGTCACATCCAAAGTGAGCGATGGGGGGTGATGGCATTACCACCATGCAGAGCACTGGAAAAACCCACTGCAGGCTTTTTTCAACCCAAAATGCTCTGGAAAAGAACTGTCCTCCCCATGCAATGCCAGATACCCAGCACACCCTGAGCAGTCCCAAAGCCCTTTTAGCCCCCCTGCATGCCCCCTAAGAGCCCTATGAGGGGTCTGCTGTGTGTAGCAATGCTCATCCCCATCAACACCAGGTCGTGCCTCGTGCTACCCCATATAAACCCCCCTGCATGCCCCCTAAGAGCCCTGTGAGGGGTCTGCTGTGTGTAGCAATGCCCATCCCCACCACCGCTATGTCTTGCCTTGTGTTATCCCATATAAACCCCCCTGCATGCCCCCTAAGAGCCCTGTGAGGGGTCTGCTGTGTGCGGCAATGCCCATCCCCACCACCACCAGGTCGTGCCTCGTGCTACCCCATATGCCAGCTATCAGGAAATGCTATTAAACAGGACAAAAATAAAAACCCCTTTTAAACCTCAGGAACAAAGCAAAGCTTCAATTCCTTTCCACCTTTTGCTCACTGCGCAGCAGCTCAGAGCTCCCATGGCACACAGTGGGGATGCTCACAATGCTCCCCATGCTCAGATCCCCTATTTCTCCTTTGCCCCACACACTCAGCTCTGCGCTGAGTGCATCCCCTTCCCTCCCTGCTTTCCCATTGCAGCCGAACCATCCTGAATAGGAAGCTGCTCCCAAAGGTTGGGGCTGAACTGTGGAGCTGTGGGAAAGCCCTGAGCGCTTCCGTGCAGCACTGAGCAGCTGCTCCTGGGGGAGAAGAAGGGAAACGAATGCATTCCAGCTTGGAAACCACCCGGGAGTGAGCAGGGCTGTGTTTAATTAAGAGGACAGACAGCGTTTGCAAAGCAAATGGCTCCAATGTGTGGTTTCAGGGGCTAAACCCCAATGCAGATGGGCTGCTCTCAGTGCCCATCTGACCCTAAAAGCAGTCACAGAGTGGTGCTCTGAATGCAGCAGATGTGGGAACCTGCAGCAACGTTGGGTTTAGTGGTTGGTTGGTTTCTTTCTTTAAAGAACTACCATTTAAAGTGACATTCTTTTCACTCTCAATGTCAGCACTGGCCCCGCTCAGCCCATCCCAAAGCAACCACTGTTTACAAAGCAACAGGGAAGGGCAGGAAAGCTCTGTTTAGGGGAGAAATTCCTGCTGTAAGAGTAGTAATCCCCAGGAGATGCAGTGGGAAAAGCACTCAGCTCTGTGGCCATCAGTCCCAGTCACACCAGGTCCCCCATCCCATCACTGTTAGAGGGTTTCCTCCCCGCTGTATCCCATAGGAGCAGCTCCAATCCATCCATCTATCCATCCACCTCACCCCGTAAGAGGCTGCTTCCGCAGGAATCCTGCTAATGTCGTTGTGAGCAGGACGGCCTCGTTTGCCCGCTTTCGTTGATTTTAATCTTCCAGTTTTGCTTCCTCTTTTGGGAGGTGGGAAATGATGCAATGCTTCAAGCAGAGGATGGGATCGTGCTCACCTTCCTGCTCCATCTGCAGCACAGAGCCCCAACCATGACCCAGACTGATGGTCCTGGGGGGTCCCTTTACAAAGCATCCCTCCCACCACTGGGTTCCTCTTCAGCTCCTCAAGCTATTGCAGATTGATTTTAACATAGGAGCTTTAATACACAAAAAGACCTAAAAGTGCACAGCTTATATAAAATGGGGATGGGTTTGGCCACGTTTCTTGGCTGCCTTTTGGATGCTGCTGCTGTTGTTCTCAGTTACAAGAAGGAACCTCATGGGAAGAAGTTAAACCCAAAGCATAGAGGGAGCGCTGCATTCCTCCAGCCAGAAATCCTACATGAGTGTTGTAAGCAAAAATGGTTAAGTGGTGTTGGGTGGGAGGGAGCAAATCCGGAGCTCTGTGGGCTTTGCTTTCATATGGGGCGCTGGCAGCAGCATCTATAGCAGCTGAGAGCTACCTCTGAGTGCAACCCCTGGGTGCAACCCCTAGATGCAACCCATTAGTGCAACTCTTGGGTGCAACTCCTGAGTGGAACCCCTGCATGCAAACCCTGAGTTCAACCCCTGGGTGCAACCCCTGGTTGCAACCCCTGAGTGCAACCCCTTGGTGCAACCTGTGGGTGCAACCCCTGCATGCAACCCCTGGGTGCAACCCCTGCATGCAAATCCTGAGTGTAACCCCTGCATACAACCCCTGCATGCAACCCCTGCATGCAAACCCTGAGTGCAACACCTGCGTGCAACCCCTGCATACAACCCCTGCATGCAAACCCTGAGTTCAACCCCTGGGGGCAACCCCTGCATGCAAACCCTCAGTGCAACCCCTGCATGCAACCCCTGAGTGCAATCCCTTGGTGCAACCTGTGGGTGCAACCCCTGCATGCAAGCCCTGCATGCAACCTCTGCATGCAAACCCTGGTTGTAACTCCCGAGTGCAACCCCTGAGTGCAACCCCTGGGCACAGAGCTCTGTACATGAGCAGGGAAAGCGATGCACTCAGCCCCAAAACTAACATGGTGCCAAGGCTCTGCTCTCCCTACTGCACCACCTTATTGCCCCAAAGAACCCCCAGTTTCATCCATTCCCCCACCAGCATCGTGCTGCATGTTCACTTGTGATCGTGACATCCTCTGATTGTAACAAGCCCAGCCCCAAGCCAGCACAAATCCCTCTGAATCCAGCCTTGAGGCTTTGCCAGGATCTTCTCCTTCCCACCCCATCAGTCCTCCTGATGAAAGCTACTAGAATCCTCACGGATGTGCCTCCCACCAGCTCCAACAACACGATGTTTTAACTCTTTTCTGGCTCCCACTTTGCTGATGCAGCTCCCAGCCCCATCCTGCTGGGATTCCTCCCTGCTTTAATCTGATATCAAATTATGGCCGTGGTTGAAGTTTTGGTTGTGATGATGTTGAGGGTGGGAGTTTGGGATGATTGGGAGGGGAGCTGGGATGTTGAGGGGGGAGGGGGTTTGGGATGCTTAATGAGGGGGTTGGGGATGTTTGGATGGGGGGAGTTGGGATGTGGGGAGGTTTGGGGTGTTTGGTGAGGGGGTTTGGAGGTGATTGAGAAGGTTGGGGTTGTGTGAGGGGGTTTATGGATGCTTGGTGGGGGGATTTGAGGATACTTGGGGGTTGTTTGGGGGGCCCTGGGGGGTCTTTGGGGATGGATGGGGGATTTGGGGATGCTGGGATGCCTTTTTATTGCTCCCCCAAACCTGGAGCAACACTGAGAGCCACTGCAGTGCAACACCCATCCCAATGAGGGCACAAGCTGCGATGAGAACTGCACCTTTCCCCCATCAAACCCACTTCTGCCCACTGTGTAACACACAGGGATTGCTCTGTGAGGCCCCATTGCGTGCTCCATCACCTCCAGCCCCCCCACTCACCTCCTTTCCCCTCCACCTGAGTCCATTCTACTCTCCGTTATCTTTGGAGAAGGTTCCAAACCCTCCAACCCAGAAAGCAGAGCAGCAGCATTTTACTTCCCTAAATATTTCTCCCCCCACAAAAAAAAGGGTTTTTTTTGTGCTTTCTTGTTTTTCTTTCCTGTTTTGCTTTTTGTTTTTAGAGATGAGAGAGGGAAAAAGGAACTGATGCCAATACTTCTCTGAGCACAATATGAGTGGATGCACAAAGTGCCTCCTCGAAATAGGGCATCCCTCTGTGCTAAGGACTCACATAACCTCACCCTGCAGCTGTTCATGTTTCTTCTTTCTGATGGGGAAACTGAGGCTACAAGCAAAATGACAGCTGGCAAAGAAGAAAAAAACCAATATCCCCAAAGAGTTGAAGGGAGGGGGAACTGAATCTGACAGCTCCGGCCCCAAAAGCATCAGCACCCAGCAACGCAACCCATAGCCCAACCTGACCCTGCATGGTGTGGGGGTCCTGGTGTCCCACATCCTATATTCCAGCGCGGGGGCTGCTCGTCCAACCCCTCTCAGTGTCATTTCCTGCCTTTGAGTTGCGGCTCCAGGACGTCTTAAGGAACTGAGCAGTGTGGAGCAGCATCCGAAGGCTGAGCCGGGACTTATAGGATGATGAACTTTGTATGGGCGTCACTTTTCCTTCTTCAGCTTGCATTGGGTAAAAAAGGCTCTTTTTTTTATTTTTTTTTTTCTTCCTCCTATTTGCTGCTTTGCAGCTCGGGGTGGTTGTGCTGCTAAGATGCTGTGTGGGGCTGAAGGGTTTTGGGGTGTTTTCTCAGCAGCTTGGGGAGCAAAACCAATGTGAGCACAGCTGGGAGCTCTGTGTCACAGCAAAGAGTGGGCTCAGAGTTTGATAAACTCTATTGCTTTCTGTATTGCACCCTAATTAACTCCCTGTATGCAGCTGAGAGCTGTAAGAGATAGGAACGGGGTGAGGGAAAAAGCAGGATTGATTTGTGCTTTGGGAAGGCAGAACTGAAGCCAAGCTGGGCACTGACAGCACCCGGAGCTGCTCCTGCTTCCCAGGCAGCAAAGGAATGGAGCTGAGAGTCCTTAGAGGGGTTAAATGGGATTTTGGGATGGAAGCTCCTTGCTGTAACTCCCGTACTATTTCCCGTATTATTCTTAGCGTGGCTCCAGCGTAAATACAGCAAATAGCTTTCTCAGAATGCGTGGGGAGAGAGTGCTGGGAGTTTATCCAAGTGGAGCCAAAAGGAGCAGAGCTTTTCCCATGGCCATAGGATGTCGGCTGGGTGGGTACGAGGTGACCCAGGGCTCTGAGTTTTGGCTCCAAGAATTGAACGTTGGTGGGATGTGAACGGCTTTAGAGGCAGAGAAATGGGCTCCTTAATTGAAGGGTGTGATGCTGAGAGCCATTGGGTCCAGGCTGGGGAGGCTCAGGGATTGTACGGGGCAGAGAGGGGCACCCATGGGTGCTACCAGTCCCGATGCAGCCTTAACATGATAGAGCCAAATTGTTCATTCCCAATTGGCTCTCTCTATATCAAAGTCCTATATGGAGAAGGGAAATGAGTGGGGCTCACTGTGGCTTGGATCGAGCTGTGCCTACATCTATTTATAGTGGCTTGGCATGGAGGAAAAGCCAGCTGAGAGCTCACAGCTCCCCGAGGGGACCCAGGATGGATGTGGGCAATGGGGATGAGCTCCACAACCCCATTGCTCTGCTCCTTTCCTACAAATCCATTCCTAAAACACAGGAAAACACAACGCCGCGGCCAGCTCGGGTCCAGCCCGTAACTTGATATCTTTTGTTCCATGTCCTTGATTTAATTAAGGGCCAGATTGGGAATCCATTACTCCCACGGGGTGGGGAGGAGGGAGGAGGGGGGGGTTGGGGAGCGACTTTAGCACAAAGCACCCATAAATCAGTGAAACCATTCCCACAAAACCACATCCCATTGAGCTCTGTGCAAAGCTCGGCTGACGTGAGGGGGGGGTTGTGGAGGGGGGAGGTGGGGGGTGGAAAGGCAAACCATTTCTTTTTTTGGTTTATAGGAAATGATGAGATAGCAGAAGAGGAAATCTCTAAGTTTTTATACGACTACGCATCTCATTACAGTAAGCAAGCTTTGTTTTGGGCTGATTTTGTGCTAACTACGTGATAAAAGCAAGGGGAGGGGGGGAAGGAGGGAGGAGAGATGGGGGGCTGTGGTAGGAGAGAGAGCCATTCCCATCCCCATCTCCATCCCCATCCCCATCCCCATTACCATCCCCATCCCCATCCCCATCCCCATCCCCATCCCCATCCCCATCCCCATCCTCATCCCCATCCCCAGCTGTTCTCATTATAACCTGAGATCACAACCTGCCAAAGCAATGGGGTTATTCTGAACGTTGATGCTCATGGGACCACACTTTCATTCCAGGTGATTACTTATATGCAACTGCAGAATACTATACTGACAACACCACGATACTACCTACGATGTACACGGTGTATGCATATAATGAAGGTGAGGTGAGTTGGACTTTCTCTTTGTATTTCTGTTTGGGGAGAGGGAAGTAAAAAATAGAAAGGGTTCTTCCCAATAAATGGGCTTGAAATGTTGGCTTTAAACTGTTGGACAACACAAATGTGTTTGGGCAAAGGGCATCCATGCCACAGTTGTGATTTGCTGTCACAGTGAGGACTATTCTTATCCCTGAACGCCCCTTTGAGCACCCGCTTACTTTGGGATTTGGAAAAGAATGTGTTAAACTCCCCAAATTCTAAGCAAACTTAAACTTGCTTTGCTAAGCTCATGACAGAGTGTTCCCAAAGCTCCCAATGGAGATTATCCCAACTGGGATGTTCCCAATGGGGACTGGCCCCATGGGGATGCTCCTAATGGGGATTGGCCCCACTGGGATGCTCTCAATGGGGACTGGCCCCACTGGGATGCTCTCAATGGGGACTGGCCCCACTGGGATGCTCCCAATGGGGACTGGCCCCACTGGGATGCTCCCAATGGGGATGGGCCCCACTGGGATGCTCCCAGAGGGGATTGTCCCAACTGGGATGTTCCCAGTGTAAATTATCCCAACTGGAATGTTCCCAATGGGGATTTCCCTACTGGGATGCTCCCAATGGGGATTGTCCCAACTTGGATGCCCCCAAATGGAATGCACCCCATAGGGACACTCCCAACAGGGACTATCCCAACAAAGATACTCCTGGGCACATTTCTTTTCCCCAAGGCCTAAGCAAGGGGACAGCATGAAAGTAGAGGAGATGGGCAGAGCATGAACACTTTCAGTTCCCCAAACCATGCTGGTTTTGACCCATTTCTTTTCATTGACTTCCTAGGAGTTTTTCGGCTCGCTGGGATTACCCCTGCAGTGCCATTTGCCCCTGCTCCTCCTCCTCAGCCTCCTGCACCTCCTGCTATGACACACCAAAGGTACAAAGCCACGCAGCGTTCCAGCACTCCCTTCAAGCATCCCCTTTTAAGCCAGATAAATGCATTTCTCCCCAAAGCAGCAGCTCTTTGAAGCACCTTTCCACAACCATCAGACCTCTGGGGCACCCAGCTCTGTGCTAAAGAAGCACGAATCACCCTAAGGACAGCCAAAGAAGCATGAATCACCACAGGAACTGTGAAAAAAAAAGGAAGCCAAAGGGACTTTTAGGGTGTTTCCCAAAGCATTCATCCATCCAACTCTGCATGCAACCTCCAGCATGGGGAACTCTGTGCTCCAGGAACCCAAACCCTATTGGCACCCAGGTGTGCTCTGAATTCCCACAAGGCTTCAAGTCCAGCCAAGACACAATGGGAGGACATGGGAATCACTTCCTAACCTCTTCCCCTCTTTGCAGACACGATGGCTCGGATGAAGAAAAGAATTGGAAGTTACATCCTCTGCACGAAGCAGTCATCTCTGTTTTTAGTACGGCTGTGATTTTATACACAGGTTTTTCTTTTTTCCCCCCAGCAGATGGATGATGCCATCCCAAGCCATAAAAGCTGTGCAAACACTGAGGAGCTTTGTAATGACTAGGTTCTTTCCTACTTCCTATTATTCTGTTGTAAATATGAACTCCTGCCAATAAAGTGACTAACAATTGACTTTCTGTCTCGGTTGTGTGCGACGGCGTGAAAGCACAGTTGCTGATTGCAATGCCTGCATGGAAAGCACAGCTCTGTTATCCCAATGGGGTGGATCTGCCCTCTCTGAGCAGCAAAATCTCAGCAGCTTTGGGGCTGGAAGCAGATTTTTGCCTTTAACCAGCCCTGCAGATCATCACATTAATGGAGGTGCTTTGGTACAGGCCCAAGGGATGGTTGTCCTGAGATGCCAGGAGTCAACACTGTGAGGTTTAATAAAGTAGAGAAATCAAAGCTCAGGTTGGAGGGGACCTCAGAGCTCAACTGGTCCAATCTATTGTAATAAAGCACGTCCCATAGCAGAGAATCCAACACTTTGTGTACCCAAACCTTGCATTCTTGAGTATTAGAGCTTCCACTGTGTCCCTGGGGAGTTGCTGTGTTATCACAGTGACAAAACTGCCCTCTTGAGTCCAACTGGAATCTCCTCCAGTGCCACCGGTGCCCATTTCCCCATCTTTTGGGCATGAATCCTTCTAAATGAGGAGCGTTTGACCCCTTTACAGACAGATATCCAATACCAGGCCACAGAGATGAGGTCTCATGAGCCTTTTCTCCAGGCTGAACAAGTCCAGTCCCTCACCAACCCATGGGTTATTCTATGGTTCTGCTCTGAACCCCCTCCAGTCCATCTCCAGCCTTTCTGAATGGCAAAGAGTGAGAGCAGCATTGGTCCAGATAGCACAGAGCTGAGCAGGATATCCCTGTCCTATGATGCTGATGCCATCACTGTGCTCCCAAAGGGGACTGGCCCCACTGGGATGATCCCAATGGGGACTGGCCCCACGGGGATATTCCCAATGGGGAATGGTAGAAAGATGGTAGAGGTTAAGCTGAAAGGGACCTTAAAGACAACAGAACCATGGAATCACAGCATGGTTGGGTTGGAAGAGACCTGGAAGATCATGAAATCACAGCATGGTTGGGTTGGGAAGGACCTTATTGATCACCATGGAACAATAGAAGGGGTTGGAGGTATCCCCAGGTTCTGGTGGGTCTTCATGGGTCCCACCAGAACACAGCTGCATAAATATGGCGACTTGGAGGACCGCTGACCATAGAGCCGCAGCTCAGTTAGAGGTTCTGGGGTTGTTATGGGGTCTGGTACTCTCCACGCTCATCAATGCTTTATTGGGCAATGCACACCAGTCAAACCAGCAGAAGCACCTCTTTGCTACAACACAGACAAGGGAGGGTGGTGGAAGGACGTGGGGATGCTCATTCTGCTTGATTTTTGGGTGCCCTTGCAGGGTCAGCCTCAAGCACCCTCTCCCCATTGTGCAATTGATGTTGGTGCAGATGCTTCCATGGGGGTTTGCTGCTCCATCCCTTATGGCTCCATGCAGTGCTGAGGACACAGACAACAACCAGCCCCACCAATAGGGTTCCCAGTGCTGCCAGCAGCAGCAATGCTCTGAGCCGGCTGCAGAAGAGCGAGGAGACACCTAGGAATCAAACACAACACGTGAAAAACCACATGAAATGGGGAAGAAATGGGGGTATTTCAGAGCATCACATGCTGAGCTTGTTCTGCCCAACTCCTGCACCCCAGCAGCTCAGAGTTTGCCTTTCTCCCAGCTGCTGCCATCAGGACATTGCCAGGTTCTGCTGGTAGCAGCTGGAAGGATGCAGGAAGAGATGGAAGATCCATCCCCAAACCTTTATCCCCCATCTCCTGGCCATTGCATGGCCATGTTGTGCCAACCTACACAGAGCAGCTCAGGTTGAAGCCTTCTCCAGCTGTTAACACCAACTCAGCCCACAACAGGAGCTGGTGCACAGCCACAGGCCTTCAGATGTCCAACAAAGAAATGCCCTGACACCCACCTCCATCCACAGGAAGACTCTGTAGCCATCCCATTTTGTGGTGCCCTCTGAGAATCACTTTTGGGTCTCCCCCCATTAAGACAGCCCCAATATCCCCTAAACACCCACCCCATGGTGCCAATACCCACACGAGCCCCAACCATGCCATATTGCCATGCTGCTTACCCACTACAGTGACCCGCACCCGCAGGCTCTGGGCTGGGCTGTCCCCATTAGAGGCCATGCAGTAATACTGCCCCTCATCACTCTGTTGGGTCAATGGGATCTCATAGTGGCTGTCCCTCCCCAGGACTTCAACAGAGCCCTCTCGGTGCCAGGAGAAAGAGATGGAGCCGGTGCCCATGGCCACAGAGCAGTGCAACACCAGCTGTTGTCCCTCCATCACCTGCCCCTCCTGGGGCCAAACCTCCAGGGATACCCCTGAGATGGGGACTCCTGTGAGACATGAGGGACGAAACAGCCTGATTTCCAGTGTGAACACTCCCATCTTTCCCAAATAGTGAATGAATGGGGCCATGTTGGATGTCAAAAGGGAAGAAGGGAGGTGGGCATTGATGGAACCACCCTGCATATCTCTGCAGGTGGCAGACCCCAAAGGCTGCTCCCCCCCAGCACCCCAAACACTCACGTTTGATGGTGATGGGAACCTGAGGACTCCATTTCTGGACACTGGAACTCTCTGTCCGCACCTCACAAGAGTAGAACCCAGTGTCCAACAGCCCCACTGTTGGCATCTGGTACTCAGAGGAGGTCATGGGACCTCGAAGGACTGTGCTGTTCCTATAGAAGAGGTACCAGAGGACAGTGGTGTGGGGTCTGTAGGGGCTGAGCTGTGTGATGCAGCTCAGGTTGAGGGGACTTCCTTCCATAGGCTGTGTTGAGTTTGCTATACTTAGCACTGGGGAGGTGAAGAGCTCTGGAAAGGGAAAGGAAATTGGGTTGTTTTTTCCTTCTTTATTTCGATTTAAAGGTGTATTACAAGCTCATCAGGGTACATCTTCCTTAGATGAACCTGCTCTGCCAGCAAGGAGCTGAGCATGCACAAGAAGCAGAACCAGGACAGCTGACCCAGCTGATCTCAACCCATAACTTTCCCTCCTACCCCATATTCTCTCCCCAGTCCCACTGTGGGAGGGTGAGCAATAGACTGCAGGGCACTGAGCTGAACCCTCACCCTTTATCCTGCAGCTCCCACATCAGGGGGGGGCTGATGGAAAGCCCTAAAACTAATGGGTGATTTCTTACCTTCGACAGAGACATATAAAACCTGAGATTCCCTTCTCGTTAATGACAAGTAAGAGTGCATTTCTGCACTGCAGTGATATCTGCCGCTGTGCTGGGTTTTGGCTTGGGGGATGGAGAGCTGCCCAGCTGTGGTGTAGGGTTTGGTGATGTCAGTTCCATCCCTGTAGTATCGCACTGCAGCCAAACTGCCCCCGTTCCATCCCCGGCACCGCATTTGCAGCAGCTCCCCTTCAAACACTGCATGTGATGGGACCTGGAGGATCAGCAGGTCTGCAAGAGAACCCAAAGGTCTCTGCTGAAGGTCTTGCACTTGGCTTGGGATCATCCCAAACCTCAGCACAGACCAGGGGATGAATGCTACCCTATAGGAAAGGACTTTGGGGATGGACAACAAAACTCAGCATGAAGCAGCAGTGTGACTGCAGCCCCATAAGCCAGTTGTATCCTGGGTTGCTCATGAGAAGCCATAGATTCTCCATCATTAGGGGTGTTCAGGGCCAGGCTGGATGGGCTTATGGGCAACCCCATAGCAGGGACTGGAATGAGGTGGCCTTTAGGGTCTATTGCAACCCAACCCACTCCAACAAATTATGCACCCCACAAAGATATGGAAGCAAGAAGCCCCCCCCCAAAGCTCAGCCCACGACACCCCAAAGCCAACAGTGCTGCTCCTTTTATGCACAGGCTGTGTTTGTCCCAGGGCAGGTCCAGAGCAGTTCTCAGCACTCACCATAGGAGACAATCAGGGTGATGGAGTTGCTGGATGTAGAGCCAGGGCTCAGGCACTCATATCTGCCATTCTGTTTATACTTGGCCTTCTGGATCTTGTATGTGTTGGTTTCTGTGTGCTCCAGGAGTTTACCATTGTGGTACCAGGCTGTGGGCTGCTGCCCATACACAGGGGGTCCCTGGCACCGCAGGGTGACACTTTCCCCTTGGAATATCACCCTCCAGGGGGGGTCCATGGTCAGCAGGGCCATCTCTACAACTGGGCAGGAGGGGAAATTGAGGCAGAGCAGGGATCAGCACATAGCAGTGTGCAGCCCCAAAGCATTGGGATGGGGGAAAAAGAGGGACATTGGATGTCCCAGCACGCCTCCTCACACATCACGCATGCACTCACCAGCAAGGCCGAGGGCTTGAGCTGCAAGGACGAAGAAAAGATGGGATGAGAAGCCCCAGGCAGCACTCCCAAGTCTCCTGCAGTTCCCTGCCTCAGATTTGAGCCATCATTGGGCTGGTGGGGCTTGGTGAGGTCTGCCATGTTCCTAAATACCACCTAGCACCCCCAACCACTCCATGGCACATCCTCACTGTGCTCATGCCCACCATCCTTTCTGGAGCCCAGTTTCCTTTCTGCCCAACAATGCTTGGGACCAACCTACAGAGGAAGCCCTGTGCCTGTATTGCAATGGGGCTGCCCCATCCCAATCCCCTCAACCACATGGGATAAACAAACATCCCTCCTTCCCCAAACAGAGCTCACCCTTCCTCAGTCATATCCCAAAGCAACACAAGGAGCAAGCGCCCCATAGACCCTGTGCTGGAGATGGAGCTCCTTGACCCTCCCTCCATCTCCCCAAAGATCAGTGGGACTTTTTGGGGCCCCCACTCACCCTACAGCTGCACTCACCCATGAAGAGCAGAGCTCTGCTCACCGCCATCCCGAACCACCCTTCTGGCTCTAGATACCCCCACACAGAGGTGATGTCCCCTGTGTGGAGATGCTCTTCTGAGAACAAAGGAAGGAAATGGGTTTGGTTCACTAATATTTTATGAAGGCTAACCGGAAATCTCTGTGCCGCCTTAATGACCATGCCTGTGGACACCTTGTCTTACCCCCTTTATAGCAGCTGTCTCTCAAACCCACAACGTCCTGCAACCCCACTGAGATGCCTCCTTTGTTCTATGGAGACTCCATCCCTCATGGGTCATTGTTGGCACTTGTTGCTTCTTTTTCCTCCCCTTCCATCCAGGGGAAAGGGATCATGATGGAACCTCCTCACATGAGGCTTTTGCTGCTCTCCTTCCCCACTGTTTTGGGCTCCATTTACACCCAACCTCTGACAGAGGCAGGACATCAATTCTGAGCTCACACACATGATTTCTTTGAACTTTTTCTTTTAGACTCCCCAGAAAAAAAGATACAGAGGCTCTATGTCCATTCTATGCTGACACCAATGGAAAGAAACCCACTATTCAAGTGGATAAAAGTCTTCAAAGGTCAAAGAGTGGGAAGAAGCTCCATTGTAGGGTCAGGATCTTTGTCTTTTGCCAATGTTTATTACCTATAAAGATGAATCTCTATGGGAATATGGATGTGGCTGCTAGCAAACATGCATCATCAACATGGAAACATGAATAACAAGAGCAAAGGGTTTCTATAAGGTAACAACTCCGAATATAGACCTACTGTTGTTTTTCCTTTGTCCATATAGTTGAAGGATGAAGCCACACTTATGAATACACAAGGTTCCAAATCACTGCCTGAGCACCGGTAACACAGTTAAAGCATCAGACAGGTCCAACAAGCAGCAATGGGGGGAATAAATAGGGTTAAAACATCAAAGCATCCAGGAGGTACCAAAAGGAACGAAGGGAAGGGGAATGTGACAGAGGATGGAGGAAGGATGAGGAGCACACAAACACTACAAGCATCAGCAGCGGAGATGCTGCAGTGAAAAGTCATCATCTCCCACCTCAAACCTATCAGGTTGTTATAAAGGTGTCAGATTGGGATTTATGGGGAAAAAAAAAAAAAGACATAAAATAAAAGAGAAACCTGCTTGGAGATCATCTCTGCCGGGACTCGAACCCGGAACCTCTGGATTAGAAGTCCAGCGCGCTCGTCCATTGCGCCACAGAGACCTCACCATGAGCACAGCATCAGTACCGGAACTGAAAAATCCCCTCACCCCGCATCATTGGGGGGGTCTGCAGACCCCACTCCCACCCCACGGCACTGAGATGGCACAAAAACCCGGCTCTCAGATCCATCTCTCCATTGCAAGCTGACATCTCAGCATCCCTTCCTTCAGCTCGGATGGGCGATAATGCTGGGTATGATCCATATCTCGCTCAGCAGGCGGGGATGCAGCAAAAACCTGGAGGTAGGATCGTCGCCTGCATCCCTGGCAACCTCTGTGCAGCATCAATGGCTCATGTGAGGGTAAAGCTAAAGCCTGGAGCAGAGCGAATCGCTGCCTCTCCCATCCTTCATCACGGAAGATGAAAGAGGATTTAGCTTACGATGCCAAACAGTGACAATAAGGATGCGATGAAGAACAAAGGATGCTGTGGTTTTTTTTAAGCAGAGAAATGCAGCCATCGTTGTATTACTTTAAGCAAGCTGTCAAGCAAAGGGTTTGATCCTTCTCTAAGAGCATCTTCTGTTGGGAAAGCATTTAGGTACCGAAACAGGAGCCCCGTTCTGCATCCTCTGAGCTACCGATGGGTGCAGCTCTGTATGTGATGCCCCACATTCTGCAGTGCTAAACCCCACAATCTCCGGAGCGATGCTTAAACCCCAAATGAGGGAGAAATTGGGTTGTGAGGTGATGCAGTGCATGAGCAGAGACACAGCACTGATTGCGTCAGTGCACCCCAGGTGAAACCAAAGCACTGGGTTCCACCCTTGGTGCTTCTTAGGAGGGTTTTCTGTTGTCTTGATGCCTGTTTTCCCAATGGGCAAATGGGTTTTTAATGGGGTTTGTGCTCTGAAGGGCAATACTGTGGGACATCAGTAGGGCAAGTGGATCCAAAGCTTCCCCCCCCCCTTCTTTGCTTTGCTTTCCCTTGGAAGAAGGCTGCAAAGAGAGGGGAGGAAGGCATGGGTTGAACTTCTATCAGCCCAAATCCTTTCTGCTGCAAGAGATGTCCAGTAAATTAACAGCGCCTTGAGATAAATTGCTCTGTGAACCAACTGTAGTGCCGTAACCCAACCTACGCCTTGAGAAAGCATCAAGAAAACGCCTACCAGCAGGGTGAATAAGGGCTGAGCTTAAAGGCTGCCACCTAATAAATCTTTGGCCAAGTAATAAAGAGCTCAGTTTGAGCAGAAAAGAAGGAACAAATTTCACAGAGCCCATGACTGCACTTTCCCATTGTTTCCCATTGGAAGAGAAGGCACCAACTAACATTGGGAGGTGAAAGCCTTGCAGGCTGGGTGGGGTTGATATGGGATAAGGGAGGAATGTGTCCCTTCCAGCCTTCCCCAAGATATCGACTGTCCCTCTGTTACCTTCAAATGCAATAAAGCTGAAAAGCAGAGACTGGAGCAACCAGCACAAGTGCTGGTCAACCATTTTGATGCCAAGAACGCTAACAGAGCCATTTGTGGGGGAAGGTGACAATGAGATTCAATCAGCTTCATGGTTTGCTCTGAGACCAAAGCCACATCTCCATTTAGATGAGCCCCTTGCTCTTGGTTTGACCACCACGTCCTCCAAACTGCAATGTCTTGGTGGCTTTGCATGCAGCACCATCCAGACTCATCTAAAAGGCATTCATCGGCAACACCTGCTCCCCTTTGTAATTAACATCTCATTATGAGACAGAGGTCACCAAGGTGGTGATGGGAAAGACTTCAAGTAGAAACCCCCACCCATCCAAGCTCACTGCTCAGGAGGAGTTGTAGGATGTTGGAAGCATTATTGGGGTACCCCATGAAAGGTCACCACCTCCAGCATTGCAACTCAAGGAGCAGGGACAACTCCTGGCAGACAACACAGGTCTGGTTGGCACCATCCCTATAAGCCTTAGCATACCTGAGAGGGAAAGATAAACCTAACCCTGGGTGGGACAGCATAGAGCTCAGCAGCTGTTGGAGATGGGGACTGAGCTGGGCAATGATCAGCCTCCCTCTATGGCCTGGTGGTTCTGCAGACCATGAGCTGAGGAGATGCAGCCACCTTCCAGACCTCAGGACTGGGAACACAAGGATAAAATTCCCCTTCTCTGCCCCACAAGGGCTGTCCAAAGTTTAATGTTATGCCCTGAGTGATGACCATCTCAACAAGGCACCATCTGAGTGTGTTTGGGGCTCACAACAACCCCTGTGCACGCGTTCCTCAGCACGACTGATCACATTAACACCCAAAGTCTGCCACAATGCAGGTTTAGATGCATCCCACCATTACCCATCACTTTCCAAGCATGGTTATTCAGTTCTAGGCGCATTCATGCCAACCTCATGGGCAAGATGGTGTTTGTGAGCACCCCGAGCAATGACACTTTGTTTTGAAGCACCCAGCAAGCCAAAAGTCCCCTCTGCCTTTGCTCCTTTGCAGAAGAGCAGCATCAGCAATCTCTGCATGCCACTGACACTGCAAGATCCAAACCCACCTCTGCCTACGGTGGTGATTGATGCCTCCAGGAGGACGGAGCCGTTTATGATTCATAAATTCAGGCCACATTTTGGAAGGGAGCTGGGATCTCTCCACTAAGGAATACCGATCAGCCTGAGCACCGTATCACATTTTAACGCGTTTTCTCCCCAAAACGACTTTCCCAACAGCACCCCCCCCCCACCTCGTGCTCAGCCCCACGTGGAACAGGAAGGGTCGTGCCTCAGTTTCCCACCTCCACTTGGCTGTGTGGGCTCAACCTGCCCCCCCCCCCCATGTCCCCACAGCCCCCAACCCACCCTGATGGGGCGCATTGGTGTCGCCCTCAACGCTCCAGCTCTTCCCAAAGGGTCTCCCCATCACTCACTCGCTGGCTCTCAGCCCGATGCTCTCAGCTCCGCCGTCCCCTTCCAACACTTCGGGACTTTCTTTCGTGTTTTAGGGAGATAAAAGTATAAAAGAAAAGCATTTTTTTCCACCTCGGGGCTCCCCTAACCCTTCCCTCATCCCTCTCCCCTTCTCCCTCCAACTTCTGCCCCATTTCTTCCTGCTCTTTCTTTGGGATCCAGCCCTTCTCCCCCGCTCCGTCCTGTCTCCCTTTGTCCCCTCTCGTCCTGCCCTTTCCGCCTGGGGGGGTGGGGGGTGGCCCCATAGTTTCCATGGGGATGGAGGCGGTGGTTGCAGGAGAAGCACAAAGACAAGGGCGGAGAGGGGGGGAAGGGGAGGGGGCAGCGGGGACGTGGCACAAAGAGCCGTGCGGGTTCGGGGGGTACCGCGTTCCCACTGCTATAACCCCACTTTTTGCTTTAATTCATGCTTCCGGCTTCGTGAGCCTTTCTTTCTGGAGTTATACTAATGGGCCATATAGGAAAAGGAAAGAGAAAGTTGTTAAAAAGTAACCAGAAATATGTGGCTGTTCCGGTTCTGCTGCTCCACGCTTACATCTGAGGTTGGGGAGGATGAGAGATGCGGTTTTGGGGCACGCAGAGCAAGCAAAAAGCATTGAAATGCTGTCTGACCTTATGGGCATCTCCATCAGCACATCCAGATCGACTCCATCCCATGGGAAATAATGGGTTGCCCCCTAATAGGATGTTAACTACTGGGGTGCTGCTACCACCCAATGGGATTCCCTTAGTGAATCACAGGCTCTTTTGAATTGGGAGAGATCCTTAAAGGGTCCAACCTCTCTGCAAAGAATGGGGACACCCAGAGCTCTATCGAGCCCATTGATGGGTGTCTACAAGGACGGGGCACCACCACCTCTCTGAGGAACCTGTGCCAGTGCCTCACTGTCCTCACTGTAATAAACTCTACCCATCTATCCAGTCTAAATCTCCCTCTGAAACCATTTCCCCTTGTCCTATCACACAGACCCTGCTGAAGAGTCCACCCCCTTCCTTGTTAGAGCCCCACTACTACCGCCACCCAATGGAGACACCAGGATGATTCAGATCCCATCTTTTACTGAAGCAAAGAGGGAAGTTTGGGTGAAGGCAACGTTTATGGATGCTGAGCGGGATTCATAGCCTCAGCCCATCCACACCACACCCCCCTCATACATATTAACTTTTTCATCTCTTAATGGTGATCAGTTGTATCAAGCTGTGTGTTTGTTAAGCTCTTTAGCTCTAGTTTCCCCTCATCTGTTTGCATGCTGCTCATCCCGCCCATGCACCAGCCTCTCCTGCAGTGGTTTTGCTTCTTGCCACGTTCCTTTGGCTCTCCACTCATACACCTGACAAGGCACTGCTATGGGAGGTGGATCTGAATTACATCCTGAGAGGTTACAGCCTGTAACAGAAGAGCTTTTAATCTGGAAAGGCACAAGATTCATGTCAGGACACTAGAATGCATTAAAACCATTAAAAACGAAACAAGTTGTAATTATAAAACGACAATCATTGATTTTACACTTAGTTCTAACAGCGTGTCACAGTTGTTAGCTTTAATCAGTTAGGATTTCGCTTTCCTGTTAATTAGTCAAACAAAACTAGGCTAACTGCTCATAAGGCTCACAGAGAGCACAGACACTGGAGGGCACTGGAGAGGATGGATCCCTCTCCCTTCCCAGCTCCTTTGTACCCCAAGGTCTTATCTCACTTCCAGCTCCCATTGTCTGTTATACCAACTTTATGCTATCATGCTACTATAGGAGACCTCTTGAGTAGGGCTGATCTCTACTGGTAGAACTCTACTGGTAGAGCTCTACTGGTAGAACTCTATTGGTAGAACTCTACTGGTAGAACTCTACTGGTAGAACTCTACTGGTAGAACTCTACTGGTAGAACTCTACTGGTAGAACTCTATTGGTAGAACTCTACTGGTAGAACTCTACTGGTAGAACTCTATTGGTAGAACTCCATTGGTAGAACTCCATTGGTAGAACTCTACTGGTAGAACTCTACTGGTAGAACACCACAGGAGCACGGAGGGGATGGTGGATGGAAGAAGCACTTCTGAACTAGATCAATCCCCCCATACTGCTGTAGCAGTGCTTCCCAGAATAGAGTCTTGCTGGTTCAATATGCCAGGTTAAAAGACACAAAAATAGCACCTACCTTGCATAGGGTTGGGCCAAATGATTCCTCAGAGCAAGGCAGGCTGTATGATGATGCTACAGAAGGACAGACTTCCATGTAGAAAATGACTCAAAGGGGAAGGAGTTTGTAAACTTTATATGGGCTTCACCTGTGATGTGAATCTCCACATGTGAAGCTCATTGCTGCAGGGTGGGATCTGAAGAACTTTACATTGCAGCCCTGGGTATTTATCTGGGGTGTAATGGGAGTATGCATAAACTTTCTTGTGCTGGCTGGAAGCAAGAAATGGGGAGAGAAAGCCTTGTAGATGGGATTCCAGAGCTGATGAAGGAAATAGCTCTGAAGGGATGCTGGTTTTAGGAGGAAAGTGATGCACTTAATGCTGAGGACATTGAAGACCCGCAGGAGAGCACTTCCAGGACTTAAAGTCTCCTTCCCAGCACCGTACACGTTGTGCTTCAGCTGCTGTGTTCCTTCAGATTCCCACTTGGTGCCACTGTTGTTCCATATTTGTCCCCAGTAACAGAGCAGCAGAAGGGGGGGAGTCTGCGAGGGGCAGGAGAGGAGGGTCAGGACAAGGCAAACATAGTTTAGCAAAGTAAAACAGTGCTGGAGTCCATTACTGCAGAGATTTCCTGCAGCAAGGCCCTTTTTCTTGCAATTCAGGCAGGGATTCCTTGCCATGGTTGAGCAGAAAAGGGGAATCCTGAGCCCATGGGGAGGTGGGGTGGGGTGGAGGGCCCCAATGGTCCCATCCTGTTCTCCTCTCCATCCACTCACAGTGAAAGCTCATAAGTGGTAAATATACTTGCATATGTGGAGGTCCCTTTGGTGTCTGATGGTGTCAATACAGCCTGAAAGAAGTTTGCGCACAGAGTGTTGTCACTGGAGCTGCCTTTATCAGACAAGCACTGTCTCATTGCAAGCACAGAGAGCTGAACTTGCAATCGTATCACTGTCATAACGAGGTGCTGGATATTAGCTGATGGCTTTTTGGCGTCTGGCCCAGTGGATGTTACAACAGAACAAATAGAGCCATCAGATCTCCCCCCCCCACCCCCCAGCCCAGGGCTTTGTGTGGTTCCTGCTTTACAGGGGAATGGAAGATTTCATTACCTTGCTTCCTCCTAAAGAGATGGTTTCAGCCCCCAAAGATTTTCTACATCTTTAGCAACAGTTTAAGCCTCTGCAGTCAAAGAGATATGCAATGCTACTGCGAGAATTCCTCTTCCTTTTGATATATAGCCCTATATAAAACCCATTCACACCGCTAGTGCTGCTTGGCTGTAGAACTTCTCATTGATATTTGAGCTTCCCAAACAGCAGCCCATCCTTCACAGCTTATTAATAGCCACTGCTGCCAACTTCTCCCATTTGGATTAAAAAACAAAACCCTACACTTGAATTCTGGTTCTCCTGCAAGCCAATCGTGTGGCTTCTATGGCCGTTCTCTTGGACTGAGCTTGTTAAGTGTTATGACAATTATCATTACTCACAGTGTATCAATCCAGCCTTTAATTGTTACGAGCTGCCTCCATCTCTGTGAGTTACAGAGATTTATGTGAGGTTGGGATGGGTTTGGTCTGCTCGGTGACAAAGGGCTGCATGAAGGTCTTTGAGGTCCCTTCAAACCAGTGCCATTCTATGTTTCCATTCAAGACCCCCTGATTGGGCTCAGACAACCCGAATTAACGATGATTTCCAAAGATGATCTCAAGCAGCCACACCTGTTGACCTCAAAGATCCGTGCCAACCCCATAGATGCTCCGTGTCTACAAACTCCTTGAGTTTGGGGAGCAATTGGGGGCCGTCGTGCTGCGGATATGATAATCAAGCCACAATGACAGCTCAATTTATCACCTCGCGAGCTCCAGCGTTCCGACTCCGTAGAACATTCCCCCTTGTCATTGCTTGCTTTTTACTCTCAATGAGTAATCTCCAATGAGATTCCCAGTGACGGCTCTCTTTGCATTCCTGGCGCACGCTCAGCTAGCCAAGCAAGTCTGTAAATAATTGAGCACCCGGCGTTCCCTTCGCGGTTCCCACCAGAACCAGCTCAGTTTGCTCTCGACAGCAAATATTTAGCGAGGTAATCAATCCCCCCCCCCCCTACAAAATAAAGCCACCTTCATTTGGATAAGAAAACAAAATGCTTCTCGCAGATCTGGTGTCTGATTACTGCTGGCACCCGTCCTGCCTTTCTTAGAGAGCCGTTTGCGGGGTGCCTTACCAGGAGATAATTATGGAGGATCACAGAAGCAGTTCAATTAGCTGCAGCTAATGCTTCCTATTAGCTATTTTTTTTTTTTTTAATTTTTTTGCTGGAGCTTTTGGAGTTTTTTCAACTGAAACGGATAAACAGGCTCAAAACATTCGCATGCGAAAGCTGAGACAGAAACAGAAACAAAGAGTGGGGAAGGCATCAGGAAAACCACAGGGCGTACAGTTGGGGCTGCCTGCAGATATGGGCAACGCTGTGGTTCATCTCTTAGGGCATGGGTGCAACTCTTCAGTGCCTTGACATTGAATATACAAACCCCTCTGGAGCAATAGATAGGGGCTTTGCATTCCCCTCCATGATCTATCTGCCCCCCAAGTGACTCTATGGTGTCTTGTATGGGGTTTGTGCCTCTTTGGGAGCCATGAGCTCAGGTGTGGATGCTCCGCTGTGGATCCCCACCTCCCACCTCCCATGTTGAGTCATTGGCTGCCTCAGGCTCAGCATCATTTAATTCATTTCGTGAACCTGTCTGCATTTTACCTTCACATCAGCCTTGTCCCCTGTGCCCATTGCCTGTGAGAAGCCACTTTGGAACATCCTACTTCTCATACCAGGAAAGTAAATTCAATTTCCAGCGTCAATGAGCCCTGACTGCTTTGTATGAGGTCCACATTTGTGAGCGTTGTCCTTTGGCTCAAGCACCTTCCTTTGATGCTTCCACCTCAATTTCTTTTGAGGAAGCATTCGGACACTGTTATGCCCTCCAGTATGTGAGATCAAATGCACCAAATGCTTTTACACCCTTTTCTCCAGGACTGGATGTCACGAATGCGTTCAGCCCTGAAGGTCCTTCTTTGCTAATTGCTGCAATCATTGCACACTTGGGCTTTCTTGGATCTCATACCCATTTCCCTCTCTCCCTTCCTTCATCTTCTTCCTCATCTAAATTCTCTTCCAGTCCTTTCCTGCTCTCCTTTCTTTCTTTCTCAGAGGCCCTTTTCTTCCATCCTTCAAAGAAAAACCCCAACATTTGAATGGACCTTATGAAATAAACCAGCTGTGTTATCGCTCAGAGTGGAAAGCCGAAGGCTATCAACCATCTGCAAACATCCGAGGTGAAATCAGAAGCTGCAGGGGGGTCTGCAATCTTGATTAAAGACAACGCTTTCCAAGATGAAATAGTCTAAAAAGCAGACAAGCCATCTGGGATCTCTCTGTGAGCCGTAGGGAAAAACGTGGCCTTTTCTATCACCTCCATTGGGGAGATGGAGATGTTCTTCTGGGGTTTGGCTCTCCAGTATTGGCATAGCTGCTGGTGGCTGCCCACAAGGTTCCCCCATTTTGCTGTGTTTGGTCCCAGTTCCATAAACCTGCTGTTTTTCATCACATCTCATGGCTGGATGTTTGAGGTTGTGTGGAAGTTGGAGCTGTCCATTGGGGTGGGATGCGTGCAGCTCTCCCAGCATCTTTGTCATCCCCTTTGGTGCCATTCTGGTTTTATTGACCCCGGATGTCTGTTGTCACTTCTGTTGCATGCAGAGCTGGGCTTTGCATCCTGAAGCAGCAGGGCTTGGCTGTTCAAGGCAGATTTCAGCACCTCCTTCTCCACCATCATGGATGTGGATAAACCTCACAATCTCTGCAGCGGGTTCCTCTTCTTCAGTAGAGATATCAGAGCATCCTCCAGCAAGGCTCCCAGCCTCCTCCCTCCAACATCCCATTTTTCTTTGGTAGTGCATGACTGAGAACCTTTGCCAAGCCCTTAATGATGGAATTAAGACAAAATAATGTCCTGCTGCCGTGTAGAAGGACTTTGCTCAGGAAATGAGGGAGCAGCTGTGAGGGGAAGCGCTAAGGCAGAATGAGATACCGAGTGCCATCTGTGAGCTGCATGGCAAAAGCCTGTCCTGCCCTGGGAGATGGGAGCAAGAGGAGGAAAAAGGGCTCACATCAGGTTCTACCGTGCCCAGAGCGCATGCATCCAACAGTTTCCTGCCTTATTAAAAATAATAAGCCACATAAATTAACTCTTCTAGTGCCTGCAATCCTCAGATGAGACATAGAGCAGCTTGATGCCGGGCTGTCAACGCATCACTGAGCACAACCCTGACAGAAATAGTGCTTTCTGCCTCATCCCTTCCACTCTAATCCCTGTGTGCTTAATCCACACTGGTACAGAGGCACTGGCACCACTATGGGCTGAGCAGTGTTGCAAATCAGTGCAGAATCAGTGAATTCCTATGAAATCACCCAAAAGAACCAACAAGCGGAAGCTGCCCACGTGCCATAGATGCAGGTCCTGAGATGGTTGATTGCTGCTCTGGCTCCTGAGGAATCAATCTCTTAGCCAGGCAAAGGGCTGCTGTCAGCGGGTGATGCAGAGCTGTGCAGCCTGGCAGGGGACTGCAGGACTTTATTATAAATGATGGGCAATGGAGTATCCTGATGGGAATTTGCTCTTAGCAGTGAGAAAAAAAAAACAACACAACAACACCTCCAAACAAATCCAGTGCTGCTCCAGAGAGGAGCAGTAACCTCGTTAAAGGGGGAGTTTTGTAGTAATAAAGACCCAGGTATGATGGCATCAGTCAGGTGCAAAACATACCAAGGCTGAAAATCCTCATTTTGCTTTGCAGGTTCCTTCAGCAATGGTAAAAAGCCAGCAAGCAGGGGGTGAAAACAGCCACAGTGTGTCAAATCAGCACTGGGGGGGGGGGGGGGGGGGGGTTGATCAACCTCATAATGAAGGGCAAACTGGGGAGCACTTTGAGTAATTACAATATACTGTAGGAGAGGCAGGTGGCTCTATGGGTGAATGCCATAGCTCAGAGATGTAGCAGTGTTCTCAGCAGTGAGGAACTGTGGGTTTGATTGGGCTGTGGAAGTTAAGCACAGGGGTGATCTGGGCTTATGGGCTCCTCCTTGACTTTGTATGTTGACATAACCCCATCTCAGACTGATCTATAGAGTGAGCAACATGGGTTTCACCACCTTCTCTGGGGTCCTGCAAGCTGCTCTGAACACACACAGTGCTTCCAAAGCATTAATAGCACTACATTTGATGGGTCTCTCAGAGTGGACTGATATTCTCCATGTCTTGGAGGTGACATCAACCTCAAGAATGTCAGTGCTGGGCTCCATCGTGGCTTAAACCTCTCTTTCCTATTACTTTTGGAGCATTAGGGAACCAGGATCCCAAATGCACTTGGGTGAAGGACACTGCAATAAGCCTGAGCTGGAGCTGTGTGGCCTATGGGTGACGTGGACAACAACAAATCCCACAGGCTCCTCACTGAGCCCATCACTGCAGGATGGTGTAGAGAATGCCAAGAGGTGATGCAGAGTTTACATGGGCCCCTATGGTGTGGGAGCACAGAAAGACCCAGATGGTGCAAATGGAATTTGGTTGGGCATTGGTTGGGCATCCTCTTAAGTTGGCAAGAAGAGAGGAAAGACCAACAGGTCAGTGAGTTCAGTCATTGCAGTCACAGCTTTGATTCTTGCATTTCTGTGCTATCTGAACCCCATTTCTTTGCTGAGCATTGGCTGTTCTGGGTTGGAAGCTCCCAACAACCAGTATTTACACAACATGCAGAGTTGGTTTCTGACACCAAACCAGCTCCATAGGCAGACCCAAGTGCAAATCAACACACTGGGGGGGATTAATTTCTCTCAATGAGGGCTTCCCAAGCCAGGAGCCTTTTCCTCTTCAGCAGCATTCAGTGCGACCGGCTGAGACATTCAGCCTTGCAGTAGAGTGAGATGTTATTAATTCTACCCTGAGATCATTTGGTGATGTGTGGTAATGATGGGAATGATTTGCGTCTCTGATGAGTTTGACCTTGACACGGATTTTAACTTGGACTGCCACCAACGAGCTTTAAACCCCTTAAAAACACATTTGCCTTCAGATGGGTAAAGGATTTGTAAACCCAATCATTGACATACCCAGAGAGGATTCATCTTCCATGGGATGTTTGTGAATGGGGAGGATGTAGGTCAGCCACGTGCTTTGTAGATTGGAGCACAGCCCACACCAGCAGGGCAGAGCCATCCTCCAATGTCATCTCCCACTCACCCCATCAGCTCTCAACTCAGTCCTGGTGTGAGCACACTTTGCAGTATCTTCTTTTTTGGGTTGGATTGTGAAGATAATGGCATTTAAAGCCCTATGCTGGCCTCCAAGTAGGTTGGGTACAGCCAAAGGTGTAGCATCCAAGCACTTCTATAACATCACAGGTGAAAAAATCCACCCTGGGTTTGTGCAACGTGGATGTTTATTCCTGATCTGTCCCCCATTGCTCTCTCCTATCTATTGATGTACATGAGCATCCTATGTATGCATTTCAGATGCTGCTTGAAGAGGCATCAGCTGCTCCTTGTGATTGCAGGCTGCTGCTGCAGACATCTGTCCTCGCGCAAATGAACCCTACCAAGGCTGTCTGATGACCCAGAGAGAAATTGGTCAATTAATACTCAGCATCATCGCAAGGTATGGGCATGAGCACCTTCTGCAGCACAAGCTGTAGCTATGGAAAAACAGCTGTCGGGTTTTACAGGCTGAAATGTGAGCTGTGCAAAATGGATATCAAGACCCCAGACCTCCAAAATCCCACCCTCTGACACTGCACATGAGACCCCAGACCCCAGAAAGGGCTGCATTTGGCACCTGGAACCCAGGTAGGATTTTTAGGGTATACATTTGTAAGGGAAATGTCGCTGTGGTGGTTCAGGTGTAGCTGAAGCCGTAACATCTGAACCTGTAGGAATCTACAATCAACATCTCCTTGGTTGGTGGCATTTCAATTCCAGAAGTAGCCAAAGGAGAGTAAAACCATGAGAAACAAGATACTACTGGAAGGGCAAAAGTACAGAAGGAAAAAGAGGACATAAGATCCTATGGCAGGTTTGGTGGACAGAAACAGCTTTAGAAGAGAGAGAAACCAGAGGACGTATTTCCATAGTGAGACCCAATGTTAAATCACACCTTATTCTGCAGAAGGCTTCCTTGCTTCTGCCTTGCTCCCAGAACTGCTTCAACCTTTCTATCTTCAGGAGAGAGATGTCTTCTGTCAGAGAGGCTTAAAAGGAGAAATGCTGACAGCAGGACGGGCTGCAGGACCTCCTTTGGAACCTCTCATGGTGCCCTCAGTAATCTGAAATTAGAATCTGAGCACTTTGTGAACGATGGTCAACTCCCATCTCCAGGCAATGGAGAATTCACTCAACTCACGGGGTTGTAGCAGCTCCCCAGTTGAGTTCCCCATTGCAGCTGTGACTCTTTGGGGCTGTTCTGCTTCCAGATGTTGGTCAGGGAGGTGTCCCCACTGGCCAACACCCAACACACGTGGGGCTGATTTGGGCTTTGTAGGATATAAGGTGAGTCAGGAGTGGTTGGGGCTGATCTGAATGCATCATAGCCAGAGAGTCAACTTGAAGCTCTAAAGAATGAATAGATTGCAAAGTGCCAAAGAGAAAAATCTCATCAGGGACTGAGCAGCCATTTGTCAAAGACCTGAGACGAAACTGGAACAATAACAACAAAAAAGGGTTTATTATTATTATTATTGCTTTTAAATGGAAGCATCTCTTCCCCCATTGTCTCCCTCAGAAAAGACTCAAGTTTTCTTTCTTTTTCTTTCTTTTCTTCCTTTATTTTCCAAGGGCTTCTCGTGTGGGGAAGAAAAAAAAATCTCTTTCTGACCTCAAGTGCTCCCAGTATTGCAACACAATGAAGCGATGGCAATTTACAGACATTTGCTAAGAAGTTCGATCCTGTTTCTTCAAGCTTGAGCCTTTTTTTTTTCCTGGAAATCAGACAAGCTGACTGTGCTGCTGCAAGCAGAAAATATTAATGTGCTAAAGTTAAGTTAAGTGTTCCTCTGCACAGCCCAAAAGGAGGAAGAAAAGCAGCGTTATTCCACGGTTAAGGTCCCGCTCTGCTTCAGTGTCAGCCAGCAGAAATGTAAATCACTGCAGCAAAATAAAGGGTAAAAAGAGGAACAAATTCAAAATGTAATAAAGTTAGGGAAGGCTGAAAGCCGGCAGCGGGTCTGATAGGAATGGGAAAGAAATGGTTTGAAGATATATGGGCAATTATCCTGAAAAATATATACATCTGGAGGAAGGGAATCTGTTTGTTGCTAGACTCTCAGCTGTGAAATGATGTTGAAATGGTGAGGAGGGCGCATCATCTATAGGGCATTGCTTGGGCTGTGTGCCTATGGGGTCACATCTGATGGCTGTGGGACATCCTGCGTGGAGATAAGGAAAGCTCAGCTCTGCACGGCCATGGGTGACCCAGATTGGAGCCAGCTCTGCAGGGTTTTATCAGCACCCTGCAAAATTCAGGCCGAATTCTTCCTCGAGTCTAAATAATGCCATAAAATAGATAGGAGCATTCAATAATTTATTTCTATTTGGGAGTTGGAATGAAATGTAATTCTGTCCTGATAGCAGATGCCAACAAGCTACATCCCGGCCCATTAGCGATGTGATGGAGTTTCCTGGCATCTTGACATGTGAAAAATCATCTTTTCTGGTGTTGCTGAGAGATATCAGAAGTTGAATGTTGGAACAACTCTAGAGGAAAAAGGGTGCAACCTTCTCACCCACCACCTCAGCACCTTCCATGGGTACAAACCAGCAATGCTATGTTGGAGGGGATGGAGGGGATTGGAGGGGAATGGAGGGGATACCCACCCCAGGGCTAATAGAGGGATTTTCTTTTCCTGACTCTAATATTCAACAGCTGTGGATGAGCTCGTTGGATGGGATGAAACCACAGAAACACCCACAGATACACAGCGCTGTGCTGGGTAGAAGGACAGGACCTGGAGAACATTCAAGTGCTGAACTTGGCGGTGGTTTAAGGGCTTTAAGGTAATGCTGATTTCAGATCTGAACACAAGAATTGGGATAGAGGTGGACATCGTGGTGGGTCTGAAGGGCACGTTGTGAGGAGGAACCCTCCACATTTCCCATCTGTGAGGTCCTAATGGCAGTTGTAGGGTGCAGCCAGGTGGGTTGGGGGGTCACAGCTGTGGGTCAGAAATCATAGAGAGTGTATTTGCTGATGGAGACATAAGAAGGTATAGGATGGAGCTGGGATGATTCTAATGGCTGGGAAAATGCTGGACATGGAGAGGTAAAGCTTGAGGGTTGTGCAGTAACTTTGATTACAGTGTGTAAATACCTTAACAGGAAGAAAATAAAAGGTGCCGAGAGGCTCTTTATTCTAATATGTGAAAACATAGTGGGAAGCAACGGCTGGAAGATGGAGAGAGAGGAGCTGGAAATGTGGCTCAGACAACCTACGGCGAAGATGATTATCTATTAGGATAAATTACCTGGGAAGCAAAGCGGCCTTTATCTTCTGACAGAGGCACACGATGCCCTTCTGGAGAGGGCACGAACAAAAAGCAAGTTATTGTGTTATTAAAAACTCTGTTAGAAAATCTCTGGCTTGTTTTATGCACGGTGTTGTTTTTAATACCTGATGTCAACCAGCTCATCCCTAATGCTGGAGAGAAATGGAAGGGATCTTCCAGCGGTGCAAGTAGGATGGCTCTTCCAAGTAGGATGGCTCTTCCAATGGGTCATTTCTCTGTGTTTATCCACCTCTCCCTTCACTTTCTCATTCTGGTGCTGTCACGGGCATGTTTTTCCTAAGGACCTTTTGGAGAAATCTTTCAACATCATCCAAACATCACCCAACACAGGGCTGGATGTCCTCAGGATGAAGCATGGCTGCATCCCATCCTGAAAGCACCAAAGCAATGGAATTTCCCCATAGCAGAGGTGTGATGTGACAGGTCTGAGCTGATAAGCAATTTCTTTCTTGTTCTGTAGCAGCTGGAGGAGATTGTCACCCACAGAACGTGATAGCAAAGCAGTGCTGATAACGGCGTGCGCTGCCGAAGGATGCAGCCAGGCAGCCCCCAAGGACCAGAGTGGGATGTCCAGACAGAAACATGCTTCATTTTCTCATCTCAGACTGAGACATCCCAGATAAAGCCTTTATCTGGCCTTTTCTCCAATCAATACGATGCTTCAGCCTCCTCCTCAGAGCACAGCGGGGGCAGGCATCGCGGGAACGGCTTTATCACACTGCATCCTCAGATGCAGGAAAATTGGATTTTCCTCCCCAGTGCAACTTTAGGGGCTGCTCCGTGTTCCAGCTGCGATGTTTGATCCCAGGTAGGCTGAGGATGGCAGCCCAGCCAGCGTGGGGGTGCTTACAAGAGATGCGTTGAAGTGAAGGCAAAGTAATGTGATTTTCCCCTCTCCACCTGAAGGCGTATTTCTACTCAGTCCAAAGCCTTTCCAGCCTGACTTATGGACAGGAGAGGGCAGCAAAACGCTCCTTTTGCAAGGAAGGGAAGCATGTAGGAAGAGGAGCGTGTGGTCTCCATTTGGGGGTGTTTTGTTGTCATAAATAGAAGCCAGAACCAACTGATGTTGCTCAAGGAAAACGTGCAGAATTTGGAGTAGAACCCCAGAGTCACACTCTGCTTCCACCAGATGCTGCTGGAAGATGGTCCCTTGTAAGACATCATGCAGAGGGTGCTCAGGTGGTGGGTGCCGTGTGTTGGTGCCTTGAGATGCATCCACCCACTCCCAGCTGTTGGCCATGGCCAAGCCTTGGTGGTGAAGCATCTATTGGGGGTCTCAGTGCTGCTCTGTTTTGGTGGGGTTGGTGCCACTGATGATGCTGACAGGTACCCTCATGTTCTGATCCCAGAGCTCATGGCTGAGGAGCTTGCAGGCCGTGCTGAACCTCATCTGCTTTGGCTTTATCCAAGGAGAGGTGATGTGAGCTGCAGGGTTTGTCAACAGTGGGAAGGTGTCGCCGTCACATCGTCTCTTGTTACGTGTCTGTCAGTCTGACCTTAAATAGATTAATCCTAGAGAGCATTAATCCTTCACAGCCCCTCCTGCTCACAGTGGCATGACCCAGGAATCCCAAATCTCACAACCATGTGCCCTATCACCTCCAGCTTCTCACCGCCGGCTCTCTTGGCTTCAGAAGAGACCACAGATAGCATCAGCTTCACTTCTAAATGTCTTATCTTTTGTACCTGCACATCTCCTCCCCCCCACCTCCCACCACCCCCTGTGCACATCCCCAACCAGCCTTCACCCCCCACAACCTCCTCTACATCTTGGTTTTGGCCATGGCACAATCAAATGATTTCCAGGTATGGGTGAGGGACTGTTCCCAAGAATCTCTACTTGTGGGCATTTCCTCCCAAGAGGGTTTAGTGGCGTAGATATGAACTCCATAATTGCAGATTAACCTCCATACCCCAACCTGGTCCCAGGCACGCTTGATTTTCTGATATAGATGTGTTATACTGTCACATCCTTGTGTCCATCCTTGGGACTGCTGTGATTCTGAACAGAGCTTTCAAAGCCTCTTGCTACTTCTCTGCTGGGCTGCTGAGCCTGCTGGTGAGAGTCATCCACCCACACTTAGCAGCCCACAAGGTGGGTGTCTCCAATGAGCTCATCGCTTTGTGATTCCTTTATAGCCAGTGGCAAGAAGGAGGAGTGAGTCACACCGCCCTGGACAGCTGTCCTGGCACAGCTGAGTCACCTCCAGGAGGTGGCTATGGCTCTCCATCAGCCAGCCGTACTCAAGTACTTCTCCTGATGCTGGATTCGAGATGCATCTCATTCCTTAGAGCAGGATGTCAGGTTGGATATTAGGGAAGAATTCTCTAAAAAAATGGTCAGACATCAGCACAGACTGACCAAGAAGGTGGTGGAGTCCCTGGAGGTGTTCAAGGAAGATGGAGATGTGGCACTTGGGGACACTTAGTGGCCATGGTGGGTGTGAGTTGGCACTGGGCTTGGGGGATCTTGGAGGTCTTTTCTAACCTTAATGGCTCTATGAGTGGGAATAGGTGGGTGGGTTGATGGCTGGACTTGGTGGATCTTCTCCAGCCTTAATGATCCCTTGATTCCTGGTCCCAGAACTGCAGGCTGCTCACATCCTGGGGAGTCTTGGGAGCATTCCCACTGCTATCCCATCCATCCCATAACCAGAGCTTATTACCCCTCACAATGAGCCCTCCCCACTCACACACCCCATAGATGTGCAAAAACTTGACTTTATAATGACAGGCTAAAAACTTAAGGTGAAAATTCAGCAAAATTCACCTAAAAGCGTGATAGAATTCAGGATAGAACCATCCTGAATTGGTGCAACTGAAAGGAGAGCTGCGTGCACACATGGGCTGCTCTGCTTAAAAAATAACCTCGAGCGCCTTGAATTTATTTGCATTTATAGCTGAGAAAGCTGTGCTTCCCTCATTGATAGCTCGTGTAAATGAAATAGTTTGCTTAGGATTCTGGATGGAGAAGAATGAACTCTGAGCTCACCCATCCCTTTGGGATCCAGCTGGGATCTCTGGACGTGGGTGATCTGAGAAGCAGAAAGGGCTACTTGGAAATAACCCTATTGGGATCAGTGCTCCAAACAGAGAACAGCCCACAGAGCAGCTTTCAAAACCAGGGCAAAGCAGCTCGAGTTGGTTGGAAACTCATTGGTGAGGCCGCAGCTCGGGTTGAAGTCATGCTGGTGCTTGCAGCTGAGCTCTGGATGCAGATCTGAGCCACTCCAGCAGCAGAAAAGCGGTCGGGTTTTCAGATCTGCAAACAGAAATGGTGATTAGAGCTGAGCCTGTGCTCGGTGGAGTGCTCTGCTGCTCTGCTCATAGGTAAGTGCTGCCTCTTCCTCTGCTGTTGCTGTTGTCACTTTATCAGCTCGCTGCAATCTGCTTTTTTTCCCTATATTTGACTGCTTATAATTAGCCCGCTGGGTCTGCTATTCTCTCCGTTTCTTTATCTGTTTCCTGACAGATTTGGAGATGGCTCCATTTTAAATATATACCGTGCTTTAAGAAAAGAAACTCTTCTCCAGAGCTCTTTGAAGCTCAGAGCTCCGGGGACAGTGCCAGCAGACAGGCTTTCGGCTCAAAGAATACGTGTAATAAGGGACAATTAGGTGGCAGCAAACATTTAATTATCAAATGGATTGGTGCTTCTTACACTGCCTGAAGTTAAGCAGGTGCCTCATACACAGCTCTCAGATGGGAGAAATGTTTCAAAGCCAAATGAGCTGATGAATGTACGGAGGGTATAAATCAGGCAGAGGGTTTTAGTAAAGTCCTGGAGCAGCTTTTATGTTCTGTGAGCATTTGGGTAGGGGATGGGTTTGGGGTTAACACATGGGACTGTATGGCAGTGGAGATAGGGAACTGCCCCTGCAATGACTGAGGAAGTTCTCAGCCAGAGGTCCAGGAGATGATCTATATGGGTCCCTTCCAACTTGGGGCATTCTATGGTTTTATGATTAAATGCCACTGACCTTGAGATGCCAGAATCACCCCCAAACCAGCGGGGTGCCCCAAAACATGTCACATCAGTGGGATGGAGCCACCAAACCTGTATTAACCTCATCCCATACATCAATAGCACTCAGTCTCTCAGCAGAGCCTTTGCACTGGAGCCACAGTTCCACCATGTCCTTGTAGCCCAGATCCTGCTCACAGAGCAGTGCCTGAACCTGCAGTGCTGGGGCCAAGCAGGATTCCCTATTCCTGAAAGGTTCACCAAGCACTGGATGGGAAAACTCTGCCCAAAAAGGAACTCTGCTCTTTTCCACTCTCCCAGCTCTTCTTCCAGACCCAGCACCTGCCCTTGGGCCACTCCAGCTTTGTGAGGGAAAAGAAGGTTTGATGTGAACAGACTGAGAGCCTCTCTCTATTTTCGACAGCCTTTGCTCACCCGAATGCTTCCAGGGGTGTTGCACGACTCCATCAATGCTATTAACCTCTGCAAACACTGTGCTCAGCTGATGTCTGACCTGCCATTGGGAGCCCACACTGATGTGTTGGCAGCTCAGACAGCAGGCTTAGTGTGTCAGGTTACTTCCTAGAGTGATTTCCTTTGTGTTTTCTAGTTCATTTGGGGGCTCCTCTTCCTGCATCTAGCACTTCTGTGGATGGAGAACCTGCCACAGTGGGCAGCACTCCCTTATCTTTCTGCCATTGCTCCCAATGCTGAATCTCCCCCTTATCTTTCTCAAACTTCCCAGGCAGATGCTCTTCACCCAAATGAAATACACCACATTCAAGGCAATTCCTCACTGTTGGCTCAAGCTTTGCTCTGCAGACCCATCTCTGAACGATCTGAGGCATGAAGACCCAACAGGAGGAGCTTCAACTCCTTTGGGGCTGTGAGCACAGAGAGGTCTCCCCTTTTCTCCCCTTTATTTTCTGCTGGTTCAGATGGACCAAACTCCTGGGAGCAAAGTCCCTTGGAGTGGTACACAGGGGAACTTGCTTGTGGCTGGAGAGTGCAGCGAAAGCAAGCGTTAATTCCACTTACAGGATGAAATTGGCAGGAGAGCCACTGAATTTTCTGTCCAGCTCTAAAGTGCTCTCAAAGTGATCTAATTTATCACTGCGGCAGAGGCAGCAGCCATTCAGATGCTCTCCCAGCTCTCTGGCTTTGTGATCAGGCGATAAGATGACTTCATGTGAACAGACGGGTCCAAATTCTTCATCTTTCTGCCTTTCTTGGGTCCTCACCAGGTCTTGCAGATGCACTTGTGCCTCTCAGCTGCTGTTCCATGGGCGGCTCCGGAGCTCTGGGTGTGGGGGTTTTAATTGCTGTGGTTGCATAGATGTGACGTCCATCCAACAAATAGAGAGCAGCTTTGGACACAGACAGATAGGTCTAAGATGGGGGAGGATGGTGTTAGCTAGAAGAGCGGAGATTTGGGTCAGATGTGAGGAATTCCTTCCCCAAATAGCTAAGCCCCGGCACTGCTGCCCAGAGAAATGTGGGTGCTCCATCCCTGAGGGCACCCAATGCCATGGATGGGGCCTTGGGCAGCCTGAGCTGGTGGGGGGCAGCCAACCCATGGTAGGGGATAATGAGGATCTCTTTTGACCCAACCATTCTGTGATTCCATGGTTCTATGATCTTTGAGGACCCTTTCAACTCCATCTCACTGTGACTCCACGGCTCTATGATGCTTAAGGTCCCATCCAACCCAACCCTTCCTTGATTCCATGATTCTGTGATTCCATCTGCCCAGGAAGTGCTGCCCATGGTAGGATGGATGGGGACAGGGCAGGAGGGTTTGGCTGCTGTAAGTCAATGAGTTTTGTGAATGGTGAGAGCTCAGTCTTTGTCCCTGTGCTCTGCTCTCACCACTTGCACACCCTTCAGTGGGAGCAGATGCTCTGTATCTCCACGAGGTCAAGCCTGGAGACTTGGCTCACTTCTAGTGTGCACGTATTCCGTATATATATATGGGTTGGATTCATAACAGTGGATGGAAAACAACCCGGTGGGATAGCTCAGAATCACCCATCAGATGACTGCCCATAACCCATGGGCACACGGAGTCTGGAGAATTAAATCCAATGTGGGCAGTGTGGCTACCTGCTTACAGAGAAATGCAGAAGTCCTTCTAAGGGAATGGTAAATTCATGGGAAATCATTTTGGGGAAGGAAAAGAACAAATGAAGTGAAAAATGTGCTTTTCAAACCCTTTGAGCTCTGAATTGCGACCTCGGAGATTTCCGAACAACTGGAGCTCCTCTGAAATGGAGAAGGATATAAGGAGAGGAAAAGGAAATGAAAAAATATTCTGGATTAAGCAACTTTGGACATCACCCTATTAATTGTACTCAGCGCCAAGAGGGGGAAAGAACAGGAGAAAGAAAGAGAGAGGTGGTAGCAAATAGAACTGCTGCGTGTCTGCAGTGCTTGGGCTGCCAGGGGCAGCTCTGCCTCCTGGATGCCTCTGCCCTCTGGTTTTAGTGGAATGCAGCTGATGGGGGAAAAGAGAAAAGAAAACAACGGCTGCTCCCACGGTGATGGTGGGGAAACAGCAAAGCCTGCAGCCCTCGGGCAGCTGCACTAATCAAACAGTTTTCTCCCGGAGCGTCCAGTGGAAGAATGAGCTCAAGTTGAAAGAAAAACACCCCAAACCTGAAAGGAAAGGATGCAGGGGGGCATAGCTGAAGTTGCTCTTGGAAACTGCAGTGAAAAGACTGAGAAATTGGTGTCAAAGCTGTGTCAAAATGAAGTGGTTCCATAGCGTGTCTCCATGGGATCCTGCAACACATCTCTATGGGGACCCACACTGTGTCAACATGGATCCCACACCATGTCACCATGGTGTCCCAAAATGTGTCTCTGTGGGGTCCCACACCATGTCTCCATGTGGCCCTATACCATGTCTCCATGTGGCCCTACACCATGTCTCCATCTGGCCCTACACCATGTCACCATGGATCCTACACCATGTCTCCATCTGGCCCTACACCATGTCACGATGGATCCTACACCATGTCTCCATGTGGCACTACACCATGTCTCCATGGGATTCCACACCATGTCTCTATGAGATCCCACACCATGTCTCCATGTAGCCCTACATCATGTCACCATAGATCCCACACCATGTCTCCATGTAGCCCTACATCATGTCTCCATGGGATCCCACACCTTCTCATAGAAGGGGACCTCAGCCTGTTCTGCTGAGAGCATTTCCTGACCCAAGCTGGGCATCCTCAGCATGTGGAGGTGCTGGAAGGTCACCCAATCCCTGCAGTTCAGATCTGATGTGGGAGCATCCCTCCTGCTCCTCAGCTGTCATTACATGGAGGTAGAGAACAACGTGAGCTCTTTCAGTTTTCTGGCTCTCTGAGGGGGTGGGAAGTCCTTGTGACTTTGACCTGGAGTTGTTTCATCAACTGACAGAACATCTGCCTCTCCCCAGGAGCTCCCAGACACGGCAGATTGCAGGGAAGCAGCTCAGGTACTGGAAATGGGGAAGCATTGTGAAAGCATTTCTTATCAGCAATGCACCCGGTACCTCTCGCCTCTCCTCTGACTCTATATGAGGAGTTACAGCTGGTCACCAAAGCAGATCCATCCCTACAGCCAAGGGAATGGTGCACTTCCAATATCTCCTCCAGTTCTTTGCTCTATGTCAGTCCAACCGTGGTGACCCTGAATGGCACCAGGCATTGATGGCCATGCAGCCCCATAGCTCTGCTGACACCCAGAAGCAGGGCTAAGTGGAGCTGGAATAACAGCACCCAAGTGGCAATGGGCTCCTCTTGAACTCTGAAATAAACACAAGACACAGAGACCACAGCCCCTGGGAGGGGTTTGAGAAGCATTTCTGGGTGCTTTTGCCATAAGATCACAAGCAGGCTGCTGAGACCCAATGCCTGGAACAATTGGATCCTTGTCTCTGTGCAGAGCCCAAGACCAAAGGCTGTCAGATCATCCCCATCTTTACAATGGGGATGGGTTGATGGTTGGAATTGATGACCTCAGTGGTCTCTTCCAACCTCACTGATTCTATGACTGGTTCCTAACTGGCTGGTAGGGCACATGGAGGGCAGCCATCAGCAGAGCAGGGCTCTGTGGGCCCCTCATACTGCACTTTGGATAGCGGGGCTCAGTGTTCCCCACTCCTCTGAGCTGACACAGGGTGTATTTGTACAGGTGGAGCTGTCTCTTCCATGGATGATTGTGACAGAGCAGCCCGCTCCTGCTGCATGCTCCATTGCCCTGAGCTGTGTGCGCAGCACCTGCAAGTTGTCTGTGCAGAGATGAGCCGGGCTCAATCATCAGGCAGAGCTTCAATGTAATTAGGAGCTATTACAGCTTCAGGTTGAAGCTTTTTTTGGGGTAATAACAATATGTAGGAACACAATTAATGATGCATTGCATTTTGCATGTTTAAAGGACCTCATTTTGAGCACCCACCCGCAGCCCCTCTTGGCTCTGAGCACCTATGGGAGTGGGTACCCTCTGCCAGGAGGATCACATCTCCTATTTGTGCTCTGAATGCCATCTGCCAAGAGGAGCACCAAGGCAAGGAGAGGATCTTGCTGCCTCCAGGACAGCAGAAAACACCCTCATGCACTGGGATGAGATAAAGCTGAATGTGTGGCCAGCTCTGCGCTATAGGCACACCAATAAAAACTCTGAGAGAGAACCCAGTGCTTGGAGAGAAATGTCTTTTAGAGCAGCTCCTGACTTGTGCATAACTCCCCCAGGAAGCAGACAGTGCCCTCTGGACACAAAGGCCAAAACTCAAGGTCTAATTTCTCCCCTGACAAGAAATAGATGGAGAGGGAGAGGCCGTCGTGATAAATCACCATTGCAGTGAGGTCTCTGTCACTGCCACACACAGTGTCCTCATAAGCAAATGAAAGGAGCAAGACCCAGCCAAAGGCAACACCACTGTTACGTGGTCTCCTGGATGCATGCAATGATGTTATGCTGTTGGGGGAAGCATGGTGCCATCATCTCTGCTCTTCTGTTCAGAGCAGCGACACAAACCACAGCTACTCCATGAGATCAATGGGAAGAGAGATGGGGTCTCCCTCAGGAATACAAGGAAGAGCTCAAGTGCAATAAACCAGAAAACATTCCAAGACATTGACCAGGGGCTTCTCATTATCCTGTTTTATGATAATAATATATGAGAATGCACAAGCAATATGAAAACCAAGGGGGGGATTTTCTGGGGGCACCTTCCTAGGCTGTGGGCAATGGGGAGAAGCCTTTCCCCAGCTGATCCATACCTGGAAAAAAGAAGGGGACGGGATAGAATGAAACAAATCAGAAATCTCCCAGCGTGAGTCAAGTGAAAAGAGACACCTGTGGATGTTTTGTCTGGGGAATGGAGGGGATCATTTGCAGAGGATCAAACCCCACATGGATGAGAACTGATGGACTTCAAAGTGCTCCTCCTCCCCCTGAGACCTTCCTCCAGATTCCCAGCACTGTGTGCATGCACCAACTTTTCCCTGTTCAGGGAAGGGGGGTCCCTTACCCTTCTCAAAGCACTTCTCCTCCTTCAGATTTAGGAGATGGCCACCACAGAGACCCCATAATGGCTGGAAGATGTGAGTGTTGGAGATAAAAGGCAATTTGGGACACAGGAGAAAGGCACAAAGCTTTTATTTCTTATTATGGTTTTTTTTTTGGCTGTAACAACGTGTGGGAGAAGGGGGAGGGGTGGAGCGTGAGATCTCAGAACCAGAGATATCCCTGAGACACACCAGTAGGAACACGTTCATCTCCCGATAATTCCTCACTTATAATTACACTGAGACCCGACAATTCACTGGGCTCACAGCAGCGTTGCTGGTGCCCCACTTCTGCAGTCATGTGATGCCCAGGGAAGCATCACTTCTGGAAATTCATCATATCATACAAAGATTTCAGCTTACAAGGCTGGAATTTCAACAAGAAAAGAGAATAGATGGCAACGCTACGGCAGCCGCTGCCATTGGGTTGCATTGGTGTGGAGCTGTCTGTGGTGCTTAAGATGGGGATGGATCTACTGGGGAGCTTCCCAACCCAACATCAAGGCTTTGTTGATCTTGTTGGTTGGTCTTGATGATCTTAGTGGTCTTTTCCAGCCTTGATGGTTCTATGATTGGATGGTTCTAAAGATGCTGGGCAAGTTGGTAGTGGAGGTTTCATGGCAAGGAGAAACCATTGCTGAGGCTGAGCAATGATCAGTGCTTCTCTAGGATTGCTCAAGGAGAAACAGGTCCTGGTTTGGGGGAACATGCGGGAAAGAGGTCACTTGCATCGAACCACTGCTCCAAGTAGGATAACACCAAACAAGCATGTCTCTTTTACACGAGGCCAATGTTTTCTGGACCACTTACCCTTTTTTGCCCAGTATATTGTGAAAGCAGAGCTCATCAAACACTCACATCTCTGGTTTTCAGCGGGGCTGTCTGGTATTCTCTGTGATAGGAAAGGCAAGATAGATCTGCTTAAGCCTATTGAGACATTTCATCACAGATAGGCTCAGCTGGGGAATGGAGTGCGAACTGGAAAACACTCTGATATTTATTGTCTATGCATCTGACGAGGCTGGAGCTGGGGCTGAGTGTGCACACTTCATTTTGCCCATAAATTTGTCGCTTTAGAGCCAGACAATTTTCAACCCCGTTGTGGGGTCGCCTCTGTAATCCCGATGTAGAGGAGCTTCCCAAGTTGCTCCTAAATCAGGCGTTTATCACAGCTCATCTGAAGCAGCTATTTTAGAGAGGGACCCCAGGGAGGGACTCCATTCACTGTTTGTAGATGCTTAAATGCAGCCACCTGCTTTACTGGGGTACCCACAGATCCTTTGTGTGATGGGTGCAGGTCATGTCATCCCAAAGAACTAGTCTAAAACAGCTTCAACAAGTCTTAAACGAGCTCCCTTCCCAAATGCAATTTGAAGATGTAAAAAGATAGCAAAATCTATTTGCTTCCTTTTAGGATGTGTTCTCTGATAGGTTCCCCTCCTTGTTAAATGTATGAAGCATATTTTGAACCTGAAATTGCTTAAAATCTCTCATCCTTGAGTCTCTGTACATCCCTGCCTGTTGTATTAAATATTCCTCCATTCATATTCTCCACCAGGTACATAAATGCAGCTCGCAGCCAAATAACTTCCCAGCCTTTCCCTTTCATTACCTCCTTTCATATTAATGCTGAATCCTATGGAGGTGCCTGGAACCTTTATTCTATTGAGATGTTTTTTAGAGGAGACAAAACGGAAATGGAAAAGGAGCTCCGGTCACAACTCATGGATGTTTTAGCCAATGGGATTTGGAGTGAATGGACACCAGAAGGAAAATTTACCCTAACCCTTATATTGTAGAGGTAGAATGCCTAACGTCTTTGTTTTTGCAGGAATTTACTGGTGGATATGAAGTAAAGGAGGCATAAGGGGGCTTCTTGCAGAGCCACACTCTAATTAGGTCTAAGACCTTCTGTCCCATCCTGTGTCAGCATCTCCTGGCACTTTGTATGCCCATAATTCTGGTGCCTTTTATGCATTTTATGGCACCTGCCCTTGGCTTGGGCTGGGTGAGTGTTTCAGGTTTCCACCAGAGCTAAATCAGACTGGAGGCAGCAGAGCTATTTCTGCTCAGTGTTGTAAGTGAGATTAGGGTTTGTTTCTGCAAGGATTACCAAAAGATGATGCTTCCTGTAAGTCCTGACCCACCTCTGAATGGAAAATGCATCGTAATGGCAGCAGAGCCTGCAGCCACCCCACAGCAGTGGGACAGCCCAGTCACGTCCCTATGTTGTGCCTTAAGCTACGCGCAAAGAGGGACCAAACTGAGGAATATCGAAGGGTTTGGAGGAAACACAGAGAGATGTCACACCTCAGAAGCTGGTTGCCATGGAGACGGGCTCATTTAACCCTATCAGGGTCAAGCAGCCCTTCTTATTCGAGCTAATTGAATTAAAGAGATGAGAAGGAAATGCAAATTCAATTGGCACTGATTCACGCCGGGATGCTGTTGCTCAGGCTGGATGGGATTCCTGAGGATGGGTTTCGGTTGGGTGTTCACACACCATTTATAGGGTCATTTGTAGCCAAAAGAATCCACTGATGGGATGGATTGAAGTAGAAAGACCGAAGGCAGAGAATGTTGTGGGTGAGGTGGCACTTCAGTGCTGTGTCTCCCCTGGGATGAGAAGCTCCCAGCTGTGCTCAGTGCTCCTCCTGAGCCGTGGGTACCGCGCCTTTATCTCCCTTCTGGATTTGAAATGTGGATAAAGCAAAGCTGGCAAGGTAATTATTCCTCACTGTCAAACATTGCTCTTGGTTTGCTGTCTGCAGACAGCTGGAGAGTGATGAATCCCTTTGTGTTTGCATCAGCCTTGGAGTTGCTCCAGGAAAAGGTGCAAACAGGGAAGTTTCACATTAATGTGACCCATCATCAGCATAGATCTCACTGCTGCTGTGTCTGAGCAAGAGAAAGGGGCTCATGTGAAGCAAGAGGACCCAACCACAAAAAAGCAGCACAGTGTTGAAAATGCAAACCCCCATCACTGAGCAACGGTGCTGCTCACAGGACCCCCAAACCCACTATGTCCTATTGAAAGCCTGCTTCATAATGGTGTGACGTTGGCACTTATCTCCTCTGCAGTGGGGTCACAGGGAGCTGTGGTGCCACCGACCTACTGCTCCCACTGCTCCTCACCTCCCGTCCCCGTTCACTCCCTATATATAGGTCAAAGCAGCCATCTGCTCATTCTCTCCCTCCTCTCTCTTGATAGCTCTGACCTGTGATCGTTTTTGGTTGGTTTGGGGTTTTTTTTCCTATCCTATTCCCTGCAGGAACACAGAAACCCAGAGTGGCTGAAGCTGGAGATCACCCATTCTGCTCCAAGCAGGAAACCCAGGACCGTGTGGGTCAGACTTTGTGTAGATCACAGACCCCACAGCCACACTGTATTCATTCAACCACATGTTTCCATTCTATTCTTACTTCTAAATGAACTCAACATATTATGGGTGGTTTTTTTTGGTTTTTTTTTTGCCCGTTGTCCAGATGATCAATGAAGACTAATGGAAATACCCATTTATCAGCCCCAAGGTGTAATGCTGAGCCCTAGCATCTCAGGACCCATTTTTGGGGCAGGTATCGCTTTCTTTCTCATCTTTTCCTGCTTAAAATAAACAAAACCAACCATCTTTCCCTCCCCTGAATCTTGTCCAAACCCATTCCCTGGCCCTCTGCCTTGTTTCTGAATGACTCCATGGGAGTCCTTGAGTCTCAGCATTATTATATTTTATTTATACAGCACAATAAAGGCGCGTGGCACTTTCCAGCATACATCAAACAGCAAGGTCCGTTTTCTGATGAGTGTACAGTTTGATTCTGGAGGGGGAAAAAAAAACCCAAACAGCACTGTATATAAAACAAACAACCTCTCAGTCTGGTGAGGAGACCGAGGGCGCTTTGCTTTATTTCCTCAACCCCCTAAAAGTGAAACAAGCAGGAAAAAACATCACGGTTTGTAGTCGTACATTTCATCTCACGCAGCCCCTGGGTGTATATGGCTGAAGCTGAGCTCTATGGGGGTGGCTCCAGACAAACACCAAAGCTCTTTAGCTTGTTCTGTTAGATGGAGTGTCCCATGAGAAGGAATGATGAGAAAGGAAACCAAAAGGATTTCATAGAGTCAGAGAATCATGATTTCTCCCAGCATCCATGTGTAGGCCCAGTGAAATGCTGGATATCAGTTATTGGACTAGTTAATTTTGGAATCAGCCTAAGAATTGCCTACTGATAAAGGACAGATTTGCTTTCCAATGAGTGTTTTCTATGGGCACAGCTACACTCACCCAAACAGCAGTGGGTAAACGCAGGGCTCAAAGGAACAAATGAGCAATGTGGTGCCTGGAGGCATTGTGTTTCCCCACCGATGAGCTTAATCCAAAGCCTTTTCCTCCCTCAAGCAGCTGAAAATCTCTCCTGGGATTCCAGAGAGCTTCAACCCCCCCTTCTAACCTCATTGCTGCTTTGAAAACTGGAAGGGCCGGCAGCCAACCTGGGAGATTTCAGCAGATATTTTCCCTTTGGCTACAGCAGAATCCACATCATCAGCCCCGGTTGCACCGCGGCGAGATGTTCACGTCTTGCAGCATCACAGAGGTGACAACGCGACAGCAGCGCTGGGATTTCTGTGCCAGGCATTGTTCATTTCTGTGCAGCTCTGAACATGTCCTCAGAGGTTGAGATGATAAGTCTAAACCCATTTATATTGTCCAAACTACTTCTTTTTGGCAGGGTATTTTTTTATTCTTTTTTCCCAATCGTGGCATTTCAATCATCTCAAATTGCTACACAGACTTTTTGTTATTATTATTATTATTATTTAAATTTTATTTAATTTAACGTTCATGCAGAGAGAGTTCATCTGGAATACAAAGGATTCACTCTTTGTAGGCCAAAAGGCTCATGGCGGCCTACAGCTCCATCACGGCGGCCTATGGCCAACTCATGGCCTACAGACAACTCGTGGCCTATGGAGATGCATCAGGTGGGGATTAAATAAAGGTGCACTGGAGGATGGTGGGCATGGAAGAGCTCCCCAGGGCAGTGGGCACAACCCTGAGCTGCCAGAGTTCAGGGGGCTCTGGGGCACCGGTCTCAGACCTTGGGTTTGGATTTTGGGTGCTGTGTGGGGACAGAGGATGGACTTGATTCTATCCAACTCAGGATGTTCCGTGGCTCTATGAATCTTTTCAACGTGAACCAGGGCACATAATAGAGCTCCTCAAAGCAGCACATGGTGATGATGCAGATGCTGCCCAAGTGGGGACAATGGAACCCAGTGTGCTCACTGAGCTCAGAGAGCTGCTCTCCCCAGAATAAACCTCTTGTGGAGGAGAACCAGGAACACGAACACTTCAGGAGCTGCTTCGGTTGCTAAGGGACATTCATGTAGGAAAACCTGCTGCAGGAGGGAAGCGCTGGGCTCTCTGCACCCATCTCTCTTGTGTCACCCATGGGACAGGATTTACCTTGCCTTTCTGCCTGCAAAGGCTGCTCCAAGCAATAGGGCAGCACCCAAGGGCACAGTTCAGCCTTCCTTGTGCATGGTGAGCTTCTTACAACTCATTTGCAATTAAAAATGCTTCATCCCTGCTGGACTGGACAACACTTCAACCCCTCAGTACCCACGAAGTGACCCCTGCTTTGAGACCCAAATTGGGGTGTTGGAGTGGTGACTCCAAAAGGGACTTCTCTGTTGGTCATCCCCTATTCAAGGACCAAAGGGCAACGATAGGCACCCAGCCCTACCACATCATTGGGGAATAGACCCAGTGAAGACAGCCTGGATGGAGTCACAGGGATCCCTCCACCTCTCCATGTATCCCATGGGGGTTTCCCAGCAAAACCATCCTCCTGCTCCATCCGCTGATGGGAATCTGCAGTGATACAAAATGGGGCTGATGGCAGATCTGAACCTCTCACCTTCTGTCCATCTGATGCCTGGCCCCGTGCCACCATCCAGAAGGAAAACTGCTGGAACTGCCCAGGGTTGTGAGCAGAGAGGGGTCCCCGTGTCACCGCGGTGGCCGCGAATCGGTGCCATCTGCCGCAACGCGACCGCAGGGCCACGAGCTCCGTCAGCTGAGATTTTATAGCACATACTGCCAAATTAGTTACAGAAATGTAATCACATCCATCCACCAGAGAGACCGCGAGCAGCTGATGGCGCAGAGCAGAGGTGTGCAGGAATGCAGATGGACTGGGACGCGGCCCCGACGCCGCTCAGCATTAATTGTTGGGAGAAGTCCCCATTGGAGGCTCTGGTTGGGTTGGAGAAGTTCATCTTCAGTCATTGCCACTGGAGGAGGAGAGAGCATTCCATTATCCCCCTTATCAGGAAGCATCTTCCTGCTGCTTTTTAAATGCAGAGCAGCAGTACCTCTCACAATGCCTGGCTTGCTCCCGCCGGGGATCACCAAATTAACTGTTTCCATGTGGGAGTGAGGCTGCGCCATGGCTCGTGTGCCTGTTATTCCTAGTAGAAATAAATAATAATAAAACAGTGATCTCTCTCCATTCCTCCAGACAGATGCTGCTCTGCAGAGCTGTCAGCTTGTCACTCAGCAGTGGTTTCCAAAGGCAACCAAGTCAGAGTGGTCCCAGGCAGCTCCTGATGGGTTTTTAATACACCAGACTGAGCTCCCAGGCCAGAGGCAGAGATGCTCCTCACGGAGATTTTCATTTCTTATAGAATCATTGAATCACTGAGGGGTTGGAAAAGACCTCTGAGGTCACCAAGCCCAACCCCAACCCTCTCCACTATGCCCATTCATAGAATCCTTGAGTTATTAAGGTTGGAGAAATCCCACCAAGTCCAACCATCAACTCGTTCCCCAGTTACAACTCATAGAGTCATTAAGGTTAGAAAAATATTTCAAGATCCCCAACCCCAACCCATCCCCACTACAACCACTAACAAAGTCCATTCATTAAACCTAAATCCTTTGGCTTAATTTATGAGATGCCAGCAACAAATCACGCTGGAAAGAAATCTGTGCATGGAGCATCTGCTATCCTTGTTGTTATGTGACCACCTCAAATCCCTCCATCCTCTTCCTCCCACTGTACCACAGGAGCATGGGGAGGGGTACACAGGCCCCCGTGCTTGTGGATGTGGTGGTGTAATGCACTGCAGCTTCTAAGGAGCAGTCAATCTCAACAAGAGAAAAGAGTCCAAATGCTCCCTTGGTGTCTGTTTGTGGTGCTCTTATGGGACCCAAAGGAAAGCAGGGAGGGAGCAGAAGGGCACAGTCTGCATCCTATGGCCAGGAGCTAATAGGGGATGAGGCAACACTGATCACATTAGAGAACAACAGCATAGAGCACACTGTGCTCCCAAGCACACACACACACACACACACACACACACACACATATGCTTTATAGGGCAGTGGAATCAGCATTCACTTTACCACTGACCTGGATTGGGAGAGCAATGGAACTCCAGATCTGCTCTGAGCTCATGGCAACCAACGCACGCCCAGGGCAATGGGTCTCACATCACCCCACTGAGCAGAGTGAATGGGGTCAGATGTGGGGTGGTGGAGTTCCTGTGCTCAGCCAAAGTCCTTTAGAAAGCAGAATGGGAACAGAGCAAAGAGGCAGCATCCAGAGAGTGAGTCATGGGGTGGGGGGGGTTGAATTAGCAGCTCAATTAGCACTGGGCTTTAAAGGTTGAATTTGCTGGTGCTGTCTGGGAAGGCAACATGCAGCTTGCACTAATTTGGCCTCTGTCAGGAAGAGGAATCACCAGCAAAAGAGAAAAAGCCCTTTTGGGATGAGGAAGCAGTGTGGTGGCAGCAGTCATTGAGCAGCAGGAATCAGCCCATGTCATTCACAGCATCTCCTGGGTGGGTGTCCCAGGGCACAATGTACTCTGAGTCTTCAACATGAGGTCCAAGTCAGTGGTGTGGAATTGTGGTTGCTGCTTTCCTCTCACTGATCCATGCACCCAAATGAGGGTCTGGGGCTCCTCCCAGCACACTGCCTATGGGGTCTGTGCTGATCTTTGTTATCAGCATACCCAGATTATTCCAAATAGCTCTAAATAACTCTGCTAATAGAACCCCCAGCCCTAACACTGACCCGTGGATGGAAAGCAGGTCAGGCTGAAGCCATTGATGGGCTCAATCTCTGTCCAGCATTAAGTGAATCCCCATTGACTGCCTTGGGGTGCTGAGACCACCCGGCGCTCAGCCCCAGCCCCACTGCAGGCTGATAATCACTTTCTTTACCCTGCAAACTGAATGTTTCTGCAGATTTCAATGGATTCCAAAGGGAATTTTAGACATCTCCACTTCAGTTACTCGCACGTAGCACCACGAACTCCTCCTCCAATGCAAAACATGAGAGCCTTCACCTCTCTGCACACATCTGCTGTGTTTTTCACTAACAGTCAGAGGAATAAAATGGGAATGAGTCATGGAGAAACTTCTTCCCCCCCCAACACAGAGAGAGCAGAAATACACTGCACTCAGCTTCGTTACCAGCATGGCAATGCCAAATCAAAGCGTCAACCACACAAACCAGTGTCAGAGGCACTCCTGACCTTCGCCCAGCAAAGGTCCACAGGGTGCTCAGCAGAGGATGCTCTGTGCCACAGAGTTCTCTGCTCCATCCTCCTGCCCCAGCGCTGGTCATTATCTCTTCCTACAGAGTTGTTCTTTACAGCTGCTGGAATAGCTCTCTGCTGTTTGGGGTTTGCTTGCTGATGCCTTTATTGGGCTTCCAGCACATCCAGCCCTTCCCAGGTCTGAGTGTCTCACCTGTATTCCCGATCCTCAGCCATAGCTACGCATGAATTACGGATGCTGCTTGGGATGTAATGAATAATGGCTGCCTGTAAGAATTCATCTTTTGCTATTGAGTGCCCAGGTGTGAAATTGTACCGGGTTGCATTAAAGGAGCTTAAAAACGATGCACCCTCAAACTTAGTCCCATCTAATCGTGGATGTGGCCATCTGCTCTGGTTCTGTGTGCCGTGGTGACTCAGTGCTGCTGCCCCAATGCAGGCAGAGAGCAGAGACAGCTCAGTGCCGTCACACCACGAGACCTCTCCTTCCAGCCCCATTTATCCTCATTTTGGTGTATCAGAGGTTTCCCATCTCTTTATCCCATGGAAGAGGTGTGGAGGAGTCCAAACCTCTGAGCTCTGTGCTATGCTGAGCCCATTGGGGCGATGGGAAAGCGATGCTCCTTAAGTCAGACATCATACCCAAACAGAAGGAGCAGAGCTCTACCTCTGAGCACTTTTAGCAGCGGTTTTGCTGGGATTTTTTCTCTATTCAGTGGTTTCTTTACAGCATACAAACCTGCAGAGCTTTCCCTTGTAATGTGTTTATAGCCAGCCCAAAGCTCCCTGATGTCTGGTGTAATGAGCCCCATGTATGTATAATTTAGGATATGTTTAATCTTCCTGCTTTAGTAATAAAAAATTTACTCTTTTTGTTGCTCAGTTTGGGGCTCTTTCTAAACTATCACCACTTTTTGTTTCTTCCAGGCTGACCCAGAGATCCCATGTGGTGAAGTCAGGCTGTTCCAGCCAGGATGGGGATTAATTGATGGACCGGAGATGACGACCTTTGTTGGGCTGAGACTGCATCTCTCTGTTATTCCCTATTTTTTTTTTGCTTCAAGTCCTCTCTGTGCACTGTTTGCTTCCCTCCAACCCGAGATGGATGGAGCGCGGATTTAATGAGGTCGTGTTTTCCCACCAGTTCCATTTGCAGCCATTTAATGTTTCAGCTCGGAGCAGGAGATTGAGTTAAAGGCTATTTAAAAGTCTATGATGCAGACAAGCATTCTGCCCAGTCCTTGTTCCTTTACATATTTGTTAATGAGCCTCTCCAGGGTAAAGGTGAGGTTTATGGTTCGCTTCTTGGAGGAGAAACCAATTTCATCATCCTGGGTTATGCTGCTCTGATGCTGAGATGCACAAAAGGTGGGGTGAGCGTTGCTGAGCGAGGGCTGCTCTTCCCCATCCTGGTTGCTGCATACAGGGGACACCCAGAGCCAGAATGGAGATGCCTGCTTGGTGTCTTGCACCCCAGCTAAATGGGGACATCAGGTGCTGCCCTACTGACTGCACAATGGTAATCTCCCACCCAGGAGAGAGGGCCTGGAGGAGTTCACTTCCTGCATTGGCACTGATACCCCTCCATGAGTCCCTAAATGAAGTCAGTGCTGGAACAGCTCCAGTTCTCCAATGATGGAGAAATCCTCCATTTACACACATCTGTAGGCCCACAGCAGCTTCATGGAACCTTGTGGCTATAGAATGGTTGGGTTGGAAGGGATCTCAAAGATCTTCTAGTTCCAAAGACTGATCTCTGGGCAGCATTGCCAACCACTAACTTGGGCACCAGGGTGCCCAGAGTCCCATCCAACCCAACCTTAAGCACCTCCAGGGATGGGACAACCACCCTGCTACCATCTACTGATTTGCCATGGCAAAAGCATATCAGCAAGCAGTGATTCCCACCTCAAAGCAAAGCCCTGAGGCTGAGGTCTGCCAAGAGGTGTGAGCAGCGCTTCTCCATCCTCATCTGCTCCTGTTTCTCTATGGCGAGGTCAGACTGCTACCATGGCAGTGCCCATTGAGCTCTTCCTAGGCTCCCTACAGCTGTGAATACTGGAGGGGAAGACCCGGTGTAGCAGAAATGCTAAGTCACAGCTTGAAACAGTGATTGAGCACCTGGTGGGAAGGCAGGGCCAACCCAGGGGAGCTCAAGTGCATGCAATGCATCTCAGTGACCAGAAAGGGTGCAGCCAGGATCCACTCCTTCCCAGACCTCATTTAAGGGTTGGCAGTGGATGTGAGAGTATATTACTAGATATCACTGCACACCTGAGGCATTCTGAAGGTAAACAGCTGCTTTTCTGTGCCCACAGTTGTTGCATTTGAGTAGATCCTCACTTGTTGCAGCCTGGGGTGGTGCTGGCAGCGCTGAAGGCTCTAACTGGCAGCAGTGTGGCGTTGCAATGCCTTGTGATAGATTAAGGAGGACCAACAGGCAGAGAAAAGGGTTGGACAGTGCAGTCCTGGAGTTACAGCTGTGTCCATCCCAGTGTCCATCCCAGTGTCCTCATTGCAGCTCTCCATCTGCCCTGTGTATTCCCACTGCTCTGAAATCCTGAGCCATGCAGTATGGGGGACCCGTGTGTAGCATCCACCAAGACCCCATGGTGGAGGTCACAGCTCAGATCTCCACTCACTGTTCCCATAGAGGATGATTGGATACGGCCACCCCTATTTCTGGGGCTCTGTAGTTTGAAGGCACTGTGAAGGGAGAGCTCTCTGCCAAGTCCCTTTGGACCCTTTGAAGCTCTTTTACTCCGTGTTCTCTCCCCGCTGCTGTCAGGTTATTCGTTTTTCTCTGTCAAAACCTTTTTATTCACTGGGAGTCTCAGCAGGGTTCTTTTCTGGTTAATATTGCTGATTAAATTCCGTCGTCTCCAATGTAAATATTCAGAGACTTTCCCATCTTCCCACCATTCAAACAGCGCAGAGCGTGTGCTTGCACATGGATGGTGTAGGAATTAATTGGAAGGGACTGAATCAGAGCAGGGCACGTGCAGACAGGGATGGGTGGGGACACCCAGGAATGCCACCAAGGACCCCAAGCAGCCCCCAGATGCTGCCACATAACCCTGATGGGGAGTGCTGTGCCTGCAATCCAGTGCAGGGAGGAAACAAAGTGAGATCATGGTGAGAAAACCCTTCTGTGTAAGCTGCTTTTCATTGCAACAGCAGCACTCGGTGCTGAAGGGCAGGTGAGGGCAATGATTCAGCGCTGGAGCAACTCCAGCCCCGGTGCCTCCAGGAGAAGAGCTTGGGGGGGAAGGGGGGGAAGGGAGAGCTGCCCCTCCTGGCACCATTCCTCTCCATCTGAAGGATTCTTCTGGGGCTGAGCTGCTGAATTCAGCCCTCATCACCCGCTGGGATTTATGAAACACCACTGAATATTTCATTCGGTGCAAGGATCTGCCCTGAGGACCCGATGCTGGAGGAGGCAGAAGCTGGAGGTGGTCTCAGATGACAGCCAGGCTTCTCCCTAAAACCCATTTCTATTGCAGCTCACAGCAATAATTCCTCTGCTGCTTATGGGAGAAAGCAGACGCTCCTCGAAGGGCTTTACCTCTCGTGTCAATGGGAGAGCACTCCTAAAGAGGGTCATAAATCTCGGATGAACGCTGAGCAATGAGAGTGAAACGTGCTGGGGGCTACAGGGAGGAGATGTCACCTCTCCAAAGGAAGGGATGGATGTGGATTGTAGCAAACCTCACCCTGCAAAGAGCTGAGCAAAGAGCTCAGCTGGTGCCCACGGGGCAGCATCCTTTTGATGTAAACACCCAATCTTGGGCCATTTTGCTGAAGCCCAGCAGCTCATTTTCTCCGCATCCCTCCTCCAACAGGTCGTTCTGTCTGTCTCTGGGCAGAGGAATGGCATTCTTTTCTCTGCTGTATGACAAGACCATAAATCCTGGTGAGTATCGATCCCAGTGGCCAAAGGCTGACGTTGCTTTGCCAAAGGGTTTTGCAGCATGGCATGTCGCTCCGGCACGGCGCGACGGAGAGGAGCTCTTATTGATTCCTCTCTGCGTCGCGAAGCCCTTCCCCTTTCCTGCATTAAGGGCTAATTTTAGGCTGGGATGATGTGATAATGGGGTTGTGCTCATCGTGCTGCGGTTCCCGTCCGCCCCTGGGTGCCATCACTGTCCCCACCTCTCCTGTTCTGTCCCCAGAGGCTCTGCATCCCCTCTCTATCAAAGAAAGCACCAGATATATGGAAGAAATGGAGCCCCATCTCATCGTGCCCAGCTCACCCCAACCTGCTCCATCCTCACTGCTTTCCTGCTCCACTCAAGGAAGGTCTGGAGCTTAAATGCTGGTGCAGAGGGAGGAGAAGCTGCCCATTGCTGTGGCTTCTCACAGCTCTACCAACAGAGCAGCAATCATATCCACCTCTGACCCAAAGACACTGAATGGTTTGGTGCCATCCTGACCTCAAACATGGGGAATGCCCAAAGTCTGTAGATCAAGAAAGGGGGGGAAAGCATCACTTCAGTTTTGCAGGGCTCTGGTAAACTTTGGAATGGGGGTATGGAACACGAGCCACTTCTCATTGCTTGGACAGCAGCTGGACTTCAAACCAGACCTGGCAGCACTTTAAACCTGAGCTGATGATGTAGGAATCAGCACCAAGTGCTCCAAATTCAGCCACTACTGAATCTTCTGCCATTGCTCTGCTCAGCTCTTTGATTCTGTCTCCTGCAAACAGCTCCATGGATCAGCTCCCTTTGCAATTTGATCTGAGAACAGTTAATTATCATTACTGATAGGGCATCATATGCTCCTGATCTGTGGAAATAACTTCAGAAACGAGACTCTTTCTCAGGGATGGAGTGCATCTGCTGTCCCAGACCTTCTAGTATGGCAAAGAGGAACACGCCAGAATGTCTTAAAGTACATCCCTGGAGTCACTCTTCCATTAATATCTTTTCTTATTACCACTGGGGCCATGATTTGGGTTGCCCACACTCAGCAAAGCTCTGTCTGTAAGCAATGAGGGGTTTTGCAGTGATGGAAGAAGGTTAGAAGTGACCCAAGCACAATGAGACAAAGCAGAGGCTTGTGGTGATTAATCGAAGGACTTAAAACCAGTCATCCCTGGTCCATCCATCACCATCTTAACAGCAGGCAGCAAAGGAAGGGCATAAGAGCAGGGAAGCATCCTTCCCAACCCCCAACCAGGCCGTGGCTTGGGGATTCCCCAGGCCCAAGATGGTATCTCCAGGTTTAATGGCCCTTGATGCTTTTCTCATCCATTAATTCATCCAGCTGCTATTGACTCCATGCAGGCTGGTAGCACCCACAGTCCTCACTTAACCCCTTTGGGTATTCCCTTGGGTTGTTCACAAAAGTGGGGAATGCTGGAAACTTAGAGTGCCCCTTTTCTCCTTGGGGTTCTTTCTAGGCTCCAGCTGAAGAATGTGTGGGGTGTACAAGGGATGGGATCCAGCCAAGTAGAGGCAATGCAAGGAAATGCAGAGCAACTACAGAAACTCTCACCCTATCCTCAGCTCCAGCCCATGCTACTCTAATGAGGTTGGATCACCTGCATCCTCAGTTAACCTCATTATCTCTGGAGCTCTTGGGTTTGCTCTTGGCCCAGGTTTGTGGCCATGGTAGGATGCCAAACAGATCATTTCTGCAGAGATTTCATCCCAGAGTGAGGCACAGTCAGGTCTGTGAGCACCTTACAATATCCTAGAGCCTTGGAATCATGAATCCTAGAATCTTGGAGCCATAGAACATCTCAAGCTGGAAGGGACCCCACAGAGATCAAGTCCAACCCCCACTGGTTCTCCCCTAATAGCAGGCTTGGATGAGGCTGCAATAAAGCAGCAGGACAGTGAGGCTCATACTTGGGATGGGGGGGATGGATTTACCCTCTTTCCCCATATTTCCTTTTGCATACTGTATCTTCCAGCCTTACAACCTCCCTGGCTCTCTATTTATATCAAAGCAGCGTGCAGGCAGGGAGCAGCAAGCAGACTTATTAGGGAGGGCTAGGCTGCTATAAATAGTACCATCAGTAATTAGCTGCAGTAATTAGCTTTCCTATTCGTTAACTGGGAACGCACATAAACAAGGTCTGGCAACATGAAGACAGAGGTACTGAAGCCCACCAGCCCAAGGGGGCTGGGTGATGGTAGAGTGCTGCCATGCTGCTCCCAGCCAGCTGTCCCCACCAGGACACAAATAACAGGCACCTCTTCCTCTCTCCATTCATTTCATTAGCTCTATTACCATCCTCCAGGTTGCATGCAGTGTGGCCCAGGCACACTTTGCTCCCTGTGGATGCATGGAGCGGATGCAAAGCCCCCGGCACAGCAGCTCTCTGAGCCCTGGGTTCCTGCCAGCCCACCCACCACCCGGTTTCCATCCGCCTGTTCCCATCTCCCCCTGATTCTGGCCCTGGTTCACCAGCTTGCCAGGTTCTCTCCCCTGCTGTTTCCTGGCTGCTGCTCCCTGGGACTGATGCTCATAGGCATCAGCCAGGCCACGGCCATCTGAACGACTTGGTGTTGGATCTACAGGGATCCAAGCAGACCCTCAGGGCTTCTCCATGAGACCCCCAATCCCTGGAGGTCCCAGGTGACCAGTAGTTGACCAATAGTTGGCCAACAGCTGACAACAAACCAGCAGGGTGCCCTTGTAGCCAAGAAGGCTACAAGGAAGACCAACAGTTGGCCAATGGTTGACCATGAGCCATGATGGGGAAAGACTGCGTGGCCAGGGCATGTAGGGTAATAAGGGGATGCCCAAGAACCTGAAATGTGACCCAAAAAGGTTCCCTTCAGGGTGTCTTCATTCCTGCTTGCCTTCACATGTCACCATCCAGCCAAGAATGGAGGCTCTCATGGTGCAAAGAAGCAAGAAAGGACACAAACCTTGGGGCATTTGGCTTCCTTTTAAGACAACGCTCAGTTGAGAAGGGTGTGTTGGAACTGCGGACCCACCAGCAAGTGTCAGAGGAGATGTTTGGCTCCCAGGGCATCTCTGTATAATGGCACTCCTGTTTGCCAGGAGTTTCCCAGATCTGCAGCTGTTACAGAGATTGTTAGTTCCAAAATTGCTCCTTTTAGAGCTGCTGAAAATCCCCTCTTCTTAAGGCACTTTGTTTCTCCATCAAATCAGGAGCTCACACTGTCGCTGTGTCTTAATGCCTCTCCTATGTCCCTTATCTCAGCCCAGCAATCCCAGCTTCCTGCTTCTCCCTTCCCAGCAAAATTCAGGGGACTTCAACACGTTTTTATCCCCACTGTCCCCAATGTTCCCTTTCCCAGCTCTGCCCCCTTGCTCTGCCTTATCCCCACACGTCGCTCCCGAAAGAGCTCTTCTCTGTTTGTCTGAAAGGTTTTCAAGGCTCTGAGAGGGGCTCATCCATCAGCAGGAGATTTGGCAGCATTCCTGGGACTGTCAGTTCCCAAGAACAAACAGCTGCAAAGGCACCATCCTCTTCCCGGAATCGGGGAGGAGCACACATGGCTTCAGCCCATTGCAGAGATACAGCCAAGCAGCAGAACTGCTGCCCCTCGAGCCAGCAATGCTCAGCTCAGGGGCTGCTGCTGAACCCAATCAGTCCCCTCTTGTCCTCTGCTTGTCACCTGCTTGTCCCCTGCTCCACTTAGGATGTCGGCACTCCCTAAGCATCACCCCCATGGTGTGCTCAGAGCTGTGATAGCTGGTGCTCCCAGCAAGGGCACCGGACTCGTGTCCTTAGGGGACACAGATGCCTGGAGCCACATGCATGACCAGAGCCTTTCCTGAGTGCATCCCATTCATGAGCCCTCCCCGTAGCTGCTTGCTGTCCCTGGCTCTGGGCACACCTTGCTCCATGCAGCAGGCTCACATCCCATTGCTGGCACCCAGCCGTCTGCTGGCTCTGCAGCTCACCCAGCCAGGACATCTCTTTGTCCCAGGAAATTAAATGTGGCTGGGACTGTTCTGCAGCACTAATATTTGCTGGCATTGCCCAACACATCACCTCAAACCCTTCTGCACCCTTTGCAGCCAAACACAACACAAAACCTCCATGTGCTCATCCAGGAAGCATCATTCAGTGGTAACCAAACCCACCTGGAGATGATGCTATGGTGCAACCAGCAGCAGTCCCTCACTTAGCTCACTCCAGCAGGCATTTGGCTTCCTTGTCTGCATCAGAATATCCACCCCTTATCCCGGAGTGATGAGCCCCAGTGATCCCTTCTGCTCACAGGGAGGAAGGCTCAGACCCACAGGGGCATGGGATGCTCCCAGCAGCTCAAAGCATTGCAGCTCAGTGAGCTGGAAGCAGGAAGGTTGTACCATTGGGCAATGAGCATTCCCATGGAGGACTTTAGCATGCTGTCCTCAGGGAGGAGCTGTGCTTTTAGATATTCTGCATTCGAGGGAAAACCACTCATTTATTTATTTTTTCCCAGGCAAGTCCCCTTGGCAGCGTTTGCTTCTTCTCCATCCTCACAATGGATGCTTCACAGAGCACTCTTTGCCTCCTACCCCTCTGTAAGACAGCAGAGCGAGACCAGACTGAATCTCCCTGTGCAAACAGCACGTAGGTGGCAAAGCACCCAGGGCTGACACCAGCTCTGGCCTTTGGTAAACTTCACAACTCACTGATTCCCAGCACAGCTCTGCTCCCATCACTGATGGGAAGCTCTTATCACCACCTCCCTCCCTTTACAGTGCTTTGACTCCATCCCAGCTCCTGCTGTGCCTACCAGGATGACTGTTTTATACTCCCTTGTGGCTGGAGAATCCCAGCTGATACAGCCCCAAGGATGCTCCGTGATGCCATAGTTCCTGCCCATATCAATCCCAGTAACACCCACTGCTCTCCCTTCTTCCTCACAAAGCAGGAGAGACAGTGGGGTTGGACACACTGAGTGGGGAGCAGAGCTGAGGAAGAGGAAAACGTAACCACGCACCCAAATAGATCACGTTGGATGGCTGAAAGCAAAGCTGGAGGTGATACTCTTTTCTGCAGGTGGGCAGGAGAGTGTTAAAGAAACCGTTTTTATTTCTCCTCCATCTGAGCTGCCTCTTTAAGATATCTCAGCCCATGTCACAACACAGCATGGCCTGCATTGGGTTTAAAAGCTTCTTGGTTTCTTTGGAAAGAGAACAGATCAAGACAGATCGCCTCAAAGCTCTGCCCAGCTCTGCCTTCCCATTTATTTGAAGCAGAGCAATTCACCTGTCAAATGAGAGGTGCCCAGAGCAAGCAGAAACACTTTTCAACCTCCAGCGACTGTAAAAGAAGTCAAGACGTCGCGCTGAGCTCCCACAGAGCTGTCTATCCATGCACACCTACACACAGCAGCTCAGCCTGGAGTGGATTCACCTCGCCAGCCCTGTGCCACACCTGGGGGATGGATCCCCCCCCTCAAGGAGGGTCTTCCATTGCCGTGCTGATCCATTTTGGCCCATTTTTGACCCGTTTTCAGCTTGTTGATCCCATTAGGTTGGTAGAGGAGGGCGCTGTCCTCAGCACTGGATTTCCATTGGGATCCAATGGGCCATGCAGGCAGCAGATCCCCATGGGGCTGTACTGAACCCTTCCCAGTAGGAATGACCACCAATTCTGCTGACCTAAAGTCAAAGCAATGCTGATATAAGGGGAGTAGAGTCATTACACCAGGAGGGTCGGATGGTGCCGAGTCATTGAATGGAAAAAACCAACCAATGTGATCCGGTGCTGATCCAAAGGATTTCTGCTCTGAAGGAGGAGCCCAACAGCTGGAAGTGACACGACTCCCTTTGTTCAGTGCTACAAAGCTCTGAGATGGAAATGCTCGCTATAAATACAGCGGGGGGAAAGCAAACAGCATGGAGGGAGAAGACCTATTTAATCCAAAGCACAAATTGGCACGAGAATAAATAAATATAAATTCCCCGTGAAACGTAGGCTGAAAATTAATGGGATTCTAACCACCAGAGGAGTGGTGTGCTGAAACAACCTTCTGACAAGCAAGGAGCAGTGCTGACTTCGGGATGGCTTTCGAGCCATTCGTGGTTCACCAGAGGACAAGGGCAGTAGTGGACAACGTGTTTAATGCCTTAGAAATGTGTATATACAAACAGTGGATGCAGAACAAACAGGAGGAGCTCGAATTCTTCCTACAAAGCAAAATTCTGATTTAATTGGCGTAACAGGGGCTTGTTGGGATAAGTTCTGTCTGGAATATTAATATCCAGAGGCTGAGCTTGTTGAGAAAGGGCAGACAAGGAGAAAAAGGAGGTGGTGGGGAGCACAGGTACATTGGCTGGGTATGCAGTGCAGGAGGAAATGGTCTCTGAATAGGAACTGGAGAAGGAAAAGTGGGCGCTGCTGGAGCAGAGGGAGAAAAGGAAGCAGAGCAGCCATTCTAATGGGGGGTTTTCAGTATCATCTGGAAGATGGAATGTGGTGCCAACGAGGGATTTCAGCTGCTTGGGATTGCTTGACAGGGATCCTGTACAGCACTCATTGCTTGGCAAATAGAACAGCTGCGTTGGTAGAACAAGAGGTAAAACAGACAAATGAAAACCCCAAAGCTGTCTGTGTTTGTTTCTGGCCAAAAGGGAAGGGTGACAGGAGAAAAACAACCTTGGAAATGGATGGAAATCAATGAGGATGAGCCCACAGGATGCAAACATTCCGTGGTGCACAGCATGGATGCCAACACAGCCAAGTTTGTATGGAGCTGAAACATAGGGCAGAAGGGAAAAGTGCTACACAGGGTTTGGGCTGGATGGTTAAGAGGAACTCAAGGAAGGATGGACAAACCCTGAGGGCCCTTCCACATGAACTGCAGCCTCAGAAGCCCCAACAACTGCTGACAACAGATGGAGGGCGTCAGTGCCAAAGTGGTGTTGGGAGGCGACAATCACGAGCACGAGGCTCCCTTTGCTTTTTGCCTTTGCTAAAATAGGAGTTACTCCCTCAAGCTCCGGGGATAGAAGTGTGAAATCTTCAAGGAGATGATGGGAGGATGGAATAGATTGAAAGTCCCTGGATGAGTTGGGGTTGGGATTAAAGAGCCTTGTAGATCCAGAGCGTGCAGCGGTCGCCTCCAAGAGCTATGTCAGTGTCACAGGGAAGGTGTGACTTGCAGGGATTTCCATAAAGCTTTTGACACCATCTCTGTATGACACTCCTATAAATGAGGTGGAGAAAGGCATCTAAGTTAAGCTCCTCTAAATCAAGTGCAAAACCAGCTGGAAAATCTACTCAGGAGATCATTGAGCTCAAAATAGGAAAATATATCAAGTGGAAATCAGGCCCGGGCTTAGCGTTATTCGGTGTTTTCATACCTGGCTTTCATGACAGCATAAAGGCATTCCTTATTAAATCTGCGGGTGGATCGACTTAAAAGCCAGCATTAGGAATTCAGACTTGACAAACAGTGAGAAATTTGTCCAAAAAAAAAAGATAAAAAATTGAGTTAAATAAATAAACAGGCTCCAGTTTATGATGGACGCGCCTGGGTAAGAACAGCCCCTTTCAGGGATGTGGATTGGGGAACAAATTGAGTGCTAACAGCTCCAGGTTAACACAACCATAGATGGGACCAACCCATGTAGGAGGCAGCCATGCTGTGCTCCTGCAAATTGCATTGTGCAAGAGCATCTCAACCTGCTTACCTGATGGTTGCAGGCAAACATCTGCAAGGAATAGTCCTTCCCTGGGTCCTACCTTTTGGATAAGAGCCGCTTCTTGGCTCATCTTTAGGGTGTGTTGCACCCATTGCCTCTCCCCTTCTCCTTTTATCCTGGGTGTCATCCTTCAGGGCTCCTCATTTCTCCACTCCTAGTAATTTTCCTCTGAATAATCCTTGGAATGCACCGACTTATTTTTAATGGCATTGTGATGGTCTGAGCAGAGATGCGTCGCATTAACATGTAAATAACACCATATTAATCTCAGCTACAAGGTGGATGCGAGGCACTTCATAAGGATGCTTTCTCCCACAGGGATGACAAAGTGTGTTTGTTTCTCTATAATTACAAGCGGGAGTACACCTCCACACTTCACACTTCAGCTCTGCTCGTCTATTTATTGCAGTTTTGGCAAATTCATATGTCACTGCACAGGACCCTCTGGTTTGGTTTCTTGGCTTTTTGGCTCAGCTTTGTCTATTTTGCTGTTAAGATTTAGTGGTTAGGGAGGGTTGGGGTTTTTATAGCTCTCCTCAGCTCTTGGTCAAGCATTTGTGTCCCCTTCTCCCTGCAGCTCTTCATCATTTACCCGATGAAGGGTATCTTAGGGAGACCAAATTAAGCATTCCTCCTCAGCATTAAATCTGCAACATATTTCAGATACTTTCTTGTGCCTCCTGCAATACCACAGAGAAAAGGAATCCTTCATCTTTAGGATCCTGGCAGAAATTTCCCCAAAAACACAGAGTGAAAAGGTAAAAGATGGGATGCGGATCGGTCCAAGTATCACTCATGGTACCCATGTATACCATTTTCAGTCCTGGAGCTCATCACAGCAATAAGGTGCTGCCATACATGTGAGCCTTGAAGGTGTATTAAATACAAATTGCTGCAGGAAAACGCATGGCAAGACAGAAAGGAGCATCTGCAAGGCTTTGAGTGCCACCAACCATCTCCAAGGCCATGGTGCAGTGCAGGAGCCACAGGTTTTGGGGGTTGAGTTCCACCTTCAGCACAGATTTTGGTCTGTTTAATTCAGCATCTGATGCGTATCCATGCGCTTAAAGCCACCCTGAGCCAACACAGCATTTATTGCTGGGGGTTATTGCTGGAGATTGGGCCTGGCAAAGTTTCTCCAGAATAAGCATGAGACTGAGCAGAATCTTGGGGCATGAGATGAGGATTCACCTTCCTACAGACCTCCTTAAAGGTCTCCTTGAGGGAGACCCTCACCTGGAGGGTCTCCATGCAGGTCTCCTTGCAGGTCTCCTTGCAGGTCTTCTTGAGGGTCTCATTGATGAGCTCTGTGAGGGTCTCCATGAAGGTCTCCTTGCGAGTCTTCTTGAGGGTCTCCTTGCAGTGCCTTTATGTCCCAGTTTTGGGGTGCAGGACATCATGCCAAGGACAAAGAACCTGAAGACCTGTAGGATCTCTTCAGGTCTCCGGATGCAGGCCTGAGAAGCTGGAACAGAGCAAGGCTTCACAGATAGGGTTAGGTTGGACCATCCCAAACAACTCTGTACCATTGGGAAGTACTTTTCCTCCCAGCTTACCTCCTTTCCCTGCAGATGTGTTGAATGCTGTCAGCTCCAACACAGATCTTCACACCACTCTGCACTTAATTCTTCCCTGTGAAAACCACTCTTGTCTTCACTCCCCATCCTTTAGCACGTTATTACACCCTGCAATCACTTTCCCCCTTAAACCACAGCCGCTAAACTTCCTTCAGAGCTGCTACAAAGAGCTTCTCCCACACTGCTGCAAATCCAAATGCCCACTGTCACCTGGACCCCGCTCATCAAACAGCTGCTAATGCCTTTGGGATGCTGCAGAAGCACATTGGGTGAAATCCCTGCCAACACCACCGCCACCCTTCCCTTAAGGCTGGTGATGCTTTCTGGCCACCTCTTCCTTTTTGCCATCTACGCGATTTCAGGCAGCTGGAACTGCTCTGATGAGTCTTTCTGCAAGCTTTCAGACCCATCTGTTCCTGATACTCCCTGCCTCCCTTCATATCAGAGCCTCCAGAGTTGGTATTTAACACTCGTTAGCTTTCCCTGATTCCATTTTTATGTAAATACCCACTTATCGTGTTTGCCTGAGGAGAAACTGTTGGTGGTTTCCAGTTCCCCTTGCACTGAAATGCTTTGACCCTCCTGCAGGGAAGGCAATGGAGAGCTGGAGAGGTTCTGAAGCCAATTATTTCTCGTGTGCCAAAGGGCAACGAGTGGGTTAAAGCATTGCAGCTTAATCCCATGGCACAGAGACCTGTTGGGGACTCAATGTCAGCAGTGCCACCACACCAGGAGGGGACATTAACCCCATGGGGACTTTTGTCAGCAGAGAGCAGCTCTCAGACCAACAGGCACCACCAAAAGCAGGAAGGGTTTCTTCTAAGACATGCTTTGCTTTCACCCCTTCTTAGTTGGGTACCTCCTTTCAGCTTTTTTGCTTTCCAGGAAGGCAAGAATGGAGGAGATGGCCGAGGAGATGCTGACATCCATCATCCAGAGCCTTAGGAGTGCACATCACCCCAGGGTAGCTGAGATGAGTCCTGCTGTCACACCATCAGCATGGATGGACCTCAGCGGTGCCTATGCAGAAGGGCTGGAAAACATCTCAGCTGCTGCCGTGAGACCCAAAATGATGTTTTCTCCCTCAAAAAAAGGATGTCATCAAAGTATTGGTGGCTCCTTTTGGTGTGATCTAGTGACCTGAATTGCTGCTCTATGTAAGGAGGGGACCCTTTGCTTCACAGAAAAGAAAGAAGAAACCCAAAGGAGATTTCCAAGCCTTCAAGATGGGAAGAAACACAAATCCCTTCCAGTGAGATAAAAGTGGGAATCCCTATCCTGATGGAAGGATAGAAAGCTGAGCAGACTGCTTGGGGCTGCCAAAGCAGATCTACGGGGGGAAGAGAGGAAGTGAGAACAGAGCCAGGAGGTCCAGCAGATGGGAAGAAAAATATTTCGGTGCCAATATTTAGAAAGGTAAATGAGAAGAGTTGGGTAATTACGGGGCTGTCAGTCGGACGGGGAGCAGTTGGCCGTTCCGGTTGGAGTTCATGGGAGGCAAACTTCATCATCGTGACCCGTAAGCTTAATGGAATGATGGATCTGAGTGATAAACTGATGATTTAAACTGAATTAAAATGTGAAGAGCGTTTTGTGATGCTGAGAGCGTGAAATTCCAGGGATAAAAACAACGTCGACCCAACTGAATGGGGATGCAAACAGCACGACCTGATGTGTCCCCACCTGCTCTGTGTGTGCCATCACCAGGAGGTCCCCAGAGCATCTCCAGCACACACAGCTCTGTGCTGAGCAAACAGCACGGATACAAACCTCGACTGCATCGTCTCAGCCAACCGTGACCGCATCCAACGCCAGCGTCTCGGCTGTCACCTCAGACTCAGTTTGGGAGCAGATTGCATCCAGGCGTGACATGGAGAGAGCATGGAAGGGCTCTGCTTGGAGCCAGGAGGGAGAGGGGTGCTCAGTGTTGTGCCAGCACTGAGGTTCAGCCACACAATGGAGCTGCTTTGGATGTTTTGGGGTCTCCCAGGCGTCCTTATGGCTCTGGCAGATCAAACAGAGGGTTTATGGGAGACTCATAGGCAGATACTGAATTCAGATGCTGGTGTGAGGGGAATAAAACTGTACCATGGAGGTGGGGTGAGTGATTGGAGTGACCCACTTTGCCTCCAGCACAGAGCCCCTAAGGTCTGTATCACTGTCTCCACCCTTTAGGTGACCTCTTATGTACCCCAGGACCTCTCACATCCCTGGGGTCTCCTTTCTGGGTGAGCCAAACCCCATCTCAGCCCACCACAGAACCCCACAGCAGGCTTTGCTCCTTCCCAGCACCTTTCTTGCATCAGCCACAGCTGCAGGAGCTGATGGGGGCACGAAACGCAGCTGCTGTTCAGAGCAATGGAACAAGTTACCACTTTTCCTTGCTGAATTTCAAAGGGAAAAAGCCAGGCTTGTAGTGTCATCGAGTAGAGCTACATATATACATTGCAACCCAAGTGTGTAGAACTGGGATGAGTACACATGGCCCATCAGTGCAGGGGGGGGATCCGTGCTGGGCACAGAGCAGGGATGGATCAGACTGTCCAGCACCCTGCAGGGATGCACACATGGCACAGAGCTGTGCCAGGCATCCTCTCCTATCTCCTATAGGCAGACCAGCCTTCAGGTATCCCTTTTCCTGGGCATGTATTCAAAGCTCTGGGATATTGCACACATATTTTCTCAGCTCCACGTGACGGTACATTTGGAGAGCTCCAAAGGAATCTGGCTTTGCAGGGCATAGGGACTGCAGGAAGGGCTTTTTTGTCTGCTTCCAAGATGGCCTGAGGGAAGAATTGGTCAGAAAGCAGCTCCTTGAGGCACGTTGTCATAGGCAGCCATGGAAATTTGCTCTTCAGAATGTCGAGGTGGCACTGTGCATTGCTGGATGATGCTCTGGGATGCTGTGATTGCAGGCAGCGCGTGGTTCACAAGGAGACATCAATGGAGGGGATATCACAGCAGCAGATGGAAACCTGGGCTGAGCCCTCAGCAAGCCCAAAAACATCAAAGAAAACACAAGGACATCATTGCTGGCAGTGGTAGGTGCCAGAATACCCCACCCCCATGCTCCTGCTCCAAAGCCTCTTGTTGCTGGCAGATAAGTGACAAATCCAAAGGCCACAGGCAAAGCTTTGCAACCCAAAAGCTGGGGCTGCACCCAGTGCTGTCCTATGAGATGTGCCCCATTTCTTCAGCCCATAGGGAAGGCAGAGAGCAGAGGAGTGAATACCTGATGTGCAGCTCGGACCCTCTGCCATCATCAGCTGAGAACAACCTCATAGAGGAAGCAATTAAACTTGTTCTCCCTTTCAATTCTGCTGCCGTTGTGTCCCCTTGACACAGAGCTCTCACGTGGAGATGTGGAGAGCCATAGGTTGAGTGGGGGTAGGATGGGTTTGAGAGGTGTTTGTCGCTGTTGGTTTCTCAGATCAGCTGAGCTGATGGTTCGTTTGTGGTCGGGAGGTTTATCAATTCATCAGCACACACACACAGCTCACACCACGGAGCTCCCCAAGGACCCTACAGGTGCAATCTGGATCCCTAATAAGCTTTAAGCGTGGGGTCTATTACTTCTTACTGGAGGGAAGGGAGGAATAAAACCTCAATTTCCAGTTAGTCACAGAGATTTGATCAACGCATCCGTGTTAATGATCTGTAGAGTGCAAATGGCATGAAGTCTAAAGAGGCACAAAGAGGGGGATGTTATGGACCGTGGGTGCCCCACAGCCTCATCCTCAGCCCTTTAGGGCTAAGGAGCACTTTTGTTTCTTTTCACAGTACCAACACCATAAAGTCCCAGCATATAAATGGGGTTCACTGATGTTGTTGCTGTTTAGGCTGTAAATAGTGGGAGAGAACTCTGCTGTATCCCTGCCTGGCAGGGTCAGACTTTGCATTCAGTGCTTGCAGGTACACACACACTGCAGGCTGCCATTAGTGGAGCTTCAGCAGGGTAATTTTTCACACACGTCTGCAACAAAACAACAGTGCAGTTAATACACAGGATCCTGTGCAAGCACCAGCATCAGCAGTTTAAGCACTGCACCTTGACTCCCATCAGCACAGGGTACGGAGCGAGGGGGGAAGACAGATGGACAGAGTGCCTCCCCATAGTTCTCCTGTCCATCCCCAGCCCTGACTCTAATCCTGGCCCAAACCCTAATCCAAACCCAAACCCAAATTCTAAGCCAAATACAAACCTTAAGCCAAGACCAAACCCAAAGCCTAACCAAACTCTAAGTAAACTCAAACCACAACTCAAACCCAAACTGAACTCCAACCCAAACCCAAACCTTAAGCCAAACCCAAACTGAACTCTAACTCAAACCCAAACCTTAAGGCAAACCCAAACTCAAACCAAAACACAAACCCAAACCCAAAGTAAACTCAAACTCAAACACAAACTAAACTCCAACCCAACCCAAACCAAAGCCAAAACCCAACCAAAGCTGAAGCCAAAACAACCCAAACCAAACCCAAACTCAAACACAAACCCAAAGTAAACTCAAACTCAAACACAAACTAAACTCCAACCCAAACCAAAGCCAAAGCCAACCCATACCAAACCCAAACTCAAACACAAATACAAACACAAAGTAAACTCAAACTCAAACACAAACTAAACTCCAAACCAACCCAACCCAAACCAAAGCCAAAGCCAAACCAAGCCATATCCAGACACAAACACAAACTAAACTCCAATCCAAACCAAGCCAAAGCCAAAGCTAAACCAAAGCCAGAACCAAAGCCAAACCAACCCAAACTCAAACACAAACTAAACTCCAACCCAACCCAAACCAAAGCCAAAGCCAACACAAACCAAACCCAAACTCAAACACAAACCCAAACCCAAAGTAAACTCAAACCCAAACACAAACTAAACTCCAAACCAACCCAAACCAAAGCCAAAGCCAAACCAAGCCATATCCAGACACAAACACAAACTAAACTCCAATCCAAACCAAGCCAAAGCCAAAGCTAAACCAAAGCCTGAACCAAAGCCAAACCAACCCAAACTCAAACACAAACTAAACTCCAACCCAACCCAAACCAAAGCCAAAGCCAACCCAAACCAAACCCAAACTCAAACCCAAACCCAAAGTAAACTCAAACCCAAACACAAACTAAACTCCAAACCAACCCAAACCAAAGCCAAAGCCAACCCAAACCAAAGCCAAACCCAAACCCAAACCCAAACCCAAACCTAAACCCAAACCCAAACCCAAAGTAAACTCAAACCCAAACACAAACTAAACTCCAAACCAACCCAAACCAAAGCCAAAGCCAACCCAAACCAAACTCAAACTCAAACTCAAACCAACCCAAACCTTCACCCAAACCCCTGCTCTGTACCTCTCTCCCTCTACTCCCTCTGCACCATTAGCAGAAGGTCTTTGGGATGAGCCCTGCATGGCTGAGCCCACTGAGCTCTCCTATTTACTCCAAGTGAAGCTCTCACTTTGAAGGGATAAACAGCCTGATTAAACTCGCAGCTCTTCCTCCCGAGCAGTGATTCTCTTTGAAGGATACAGGCAAAGCTGAAGCGAGAGCAATTGCTAACAGCAAATCCACTGCTGACTCCTCCTGGGAGAGAGGGCCCTGTGCAGAACAGGAGGAGGAGAGCCGGAGCGGAAAAGCTCGTGGAGCTTTGCTTTATATCAAGTAATCTTATTATTGCAATTTCAGAGCTAAATGGTAAATAGGCAGAGCTGCTGGGCAGGAAACAGGCCAGGTCATGGCTTAATTCTGCTGATACAGGCATGGAGCTGAGCCTGGATGCTCTGCTCAGACAAACCTTCGTATCCATTGGGCATTGGTGGGGTCGTGCCATGCAATCCCTTCATCCAAGGCCAATTCCAGCAGCCTCAGGGCAGCTAGGAAAAACAAAGAGCTAATTAATATCAATCTGTACAGGTGTACCAAGTAACTGGTAAGGAAACTCAATGAGTTTCGCAGTCTCACGCTTCCCAGTGTTCATCCAAAGGGGTGGGGAGGTATAAAGAGCACTTTGAATGCTGTGTGAACTCCAAGCATCATCACACAACCTGCCAGCGTGTGGGAACACTGAGAGGGACCTGCAGTTTCCAAACAGATTCAATGTTCTCCATGCAGCTCCAGGGCACTGCAGAGCCTCAGGCGGTCCTACAGAGGGAGAAGGGCTCCGAGTGGGCACAGCCCTATCCCAGCCCTGAGTGGGCACAGCCCTATCCCAGCCCATGTATTGCAGAGACCCCAGGTGGGAATAGCCTTGTCATTGTATGACATTGTATGGTATAGAATGACCTGGGTTGGAAAGGATCACAATGATCATCATCCACTTTCAACCCCCCTTCTATGTATAGGATCACCACCCACCAGACCAGGCTGCCCAAAGCCCCATGTACTGCAGAGAGCCCAGGTGGGCTCAGACCTGTCCCATCCCCTGGTAGTTATAGCCTTGTCCCCACACACTGCAGACACCCCCTGTTTTCCTAGGCTTTAATGCAGCTCTGTGCAGAGTTTTGCCCATCCTGCCCCTTTCATCTCCAAGCAGGAGCTCAGCACCTGCATCACTCTTTCATTCCACGCAGTCCTCTCCATTTCCAGACAGATTAACCACTCTTTTCCGGACAGATACACATCCCTTCCTTTTTGTTCTGCGTTTCCACGCCGTTCGTTGGAGTTTATATCTTCATCACTCAGTGTACAGCCTCAGGGCTTGTTTACCACGCATCAAACCCTCTTCTGAATAGGGAATATTTCCTTCCCTTTGCGTTTTATCTATTGAGCTCATCACCCTGGAGCAGCAACACTAAGAAGCATTAGGGAGGGGACAGATTCTTACGGTGCCCTCTGACGTTCTCCTCCTGCAACCTGCTCCAAAGGAGGCCTCTCCATAAGGCCGGTCCCCCACATTTTATACAGCCATAATGATGCTCAGCCCCTCTGCTCCCTGCAGAACACAGCAGGTGTTCCTAGAGGTTGTCCTGGAAATTAAAGCACGAATAATACAGCTTGTTTGCCACGGGCAAAGATGAGTTCTTTTCTTTCTTGTGCCTCCTAAGATCTCCGTGCTTGTCTTACAGCCTCTCTCAGGGCTCTCGTAGAGGGGGGAGGTTCTTATCAAACATCCCGCTTATCAAAAGGAGAGGGATGTGTCACATTAAAGTGCATCAGTACAAACCCATAGACGTATTCTGGTCTCTCATCTGACCACAGAGCAGAGCAGAGCTGAGCAATGACACTCCAGGTGTTGTGAACTCAGTGCAGAACTGCTCTGCAGGCAGAAGGAGCACAGCTCTGCCCTCATGGGGAGCCCTTCTCCCTTAAGACCAAGCAGAAGAACCTTTGTTCCTTGCAGTGCCCAGCTGTGAGAGGGCTCTGCTTTCCTCTCCGTGCCTCTCCAGGGGCAGCACAAGAAGACATCCCCCTTCATCACAGCCTCTCCATGTGCTTTCCCCACCCATCACCTTTGTGCCCACCCATATCCATATCCCACAGACAGAGAGACCCCATTGCAGCAGTAAATCCTTCCCTCCCCATACCCCCCCCCCCAGCCATTTGCTAACACTGCCTTCTTCCTGGGAACCCTGGAAGCCTCCCAGTACCTCCTCCAGCCCCTCTCAACACAAAGGGTGGTTGTTTGCTGCTCTCAGCCCTGCAGTGTGTTGTGCGATGTGCTCACGCGATGACCACTGATCAGTGAGCAACACAAAGCAGCTGAGCCCCAAGGAGCCCGAAGGCTCCGTGCTGTCTGCTCAATGCCAACCCCCCCCCAGGGCTTCTATGAAGGCAATAGGAAGATGGAGTGATGCAGTGGGGGATGCCCCCTCCCTGGAGACTTTCAAGGCCAGGCTGGATCTGGCCATGGGCGACATGATGGAGCTGTGAGTGCTTCTGCTTGTTGCATAGGAGTTGGGCTCCATGACCATTAAAGGTCCCTTCAATTCTATGGCTGCTCCCCAAAGCTGAAAGCCAACCCTGTGCACAACAGGAGGCTGCACCAAAGTGTCCCAAATCTGCTCCTTCGTTCTCTCCTTTCTACTTTAATCTCCTTTTCCCACCTATGAAACTTCCATTGCAACACTTCAGCTTCAGTTTGGCACCGGAGGGAGCAGATAAACTGCAGGGGACCACCATCTCCCTCCTGCTCTGTGCCACATCCCACCATCAGCTGCAGCCACCAAATGACTCTACTCATGGCACAGGTCACACTATTACTCCCCCTCAATGGTCTCCCCTCCCCCTGCCCACCCATAAGGCTGAAAGACCCCCCTGCTTTGCAACCCCACATCACTCCTCCATAGGACAACACAGAGGTGCCCTCTGTGCTCCATCAGTTCACCCATGGGGTCAAGCAGCTCAGCAGGGTCCAGCATCAACCTCCCTCTTTTATTCCAGGTTTCTCTAGCCTGAAGCTGAGAGAAAAGAAATGGTTTTGGCAACTAAGAATAGAAGCTGAGAAGAGTTAAAATGTCCCAGGAGTGAAAGGAGCTTTGATTCATTTCCTCACATAAAAAAAAAAAAAGTTTCTAATTATACTGAGTCTTATCTCAGTGCTAGAGAGGGTTCATAACTCTGCCTTTGTCCTTGATGTGCTGGGAAGCGATGGGCAGCGCTTGGACAGTGCAGGGATGGCAGTTTGGGGAAGAAAAGTATTGAGTCCTGCAGGGAGGAGGGGCTCTCAGTTGGAGACGGGGATGGAACAGAGGCCTGGATTGAGATGGGGGCATCCTGATATGCACAGCCGCAGCCATGGATCTGATGGGCACCTGAGGTCCCTCCCCACCTGAGTTATCCTTGATCTGAGCTCCTGGAGGTGGGGGTGTGAGGCTGGGATGCTTGCACAGCAGCATTGAATGCACCAATGGAGCCCCATCTTCTCACTGCTGTCAGATCTACACGCTGCTCAGAGCAGCATCCACAACCCCAGGCATCCCCCGGGAGCCCACACCATGGGACAGAGCACAGTCTCTCTTCCCTTGCTTTTATGCAATGCCTGAGCTGCAGCTCAGTGCAGAAAGCAGCAATGTGAGTTCCTTGTAGCTCAAGCAGTGATCAGAGCTATATTAACAAGGGCCAAACCTGCTGCTATGGGCTGTATGTGTGATGAGGGTCACAGCACAGCACAGCTCTGCCCCTCAAACAATGGAGCCCCTCTCCTCACCCCAAAGCTCACAGCCCTCTGGGGAGCATCAGGAACGCATCAAAAGGCACTAAAATCAGCCAAGTAAATGCCTTTCCTATGTAACCCCTCCTCTCTGAATCCTCTTCCTTTGCTCTCAGCCTCTCTCCATCACGATGCCCACAGCAGAGCAATGGGTTCTTCCAGCAAAGACCCACACAGAGCCATTACTGAGTGATGCTGCCCAGAAGGGCTCTCAGATGGAGATGGCTGCAGCCACATGCATGGAACGATGATCTGCCACCCAGCAAACTTATCCAGCAACGTCTTGCAGAGCGTGTTTATCCATGGAGAGAAGCTCTCCCTCCAAAACACAGCGCTGCAAGGCATTGGATCCCTCCCAGCTGCTTTTATTTTCCCTGCAGAAGTTTGCCATCGAAACAAGGTACCCTTTTGAAAAGCAAGGATCCAAAGTTTTAGTCACTGATAAATATTTTGGTGCTGGCTTTCCAACTGTGACTACTCCAGTGAGAAAGCAGCGCCTGTCCTCATCCTGGGGTCGGTGCGTTATGCTCAAAGCATCCCCAGCAAGTCTTGCTTTTCCCCTCTATGAGCTGCAAAGTGGTGGGAGCAGCTGGAGATTGTTTGGAATGAAGTTGATGCTGATGAGTTCTTTGGTCTCTGCTCATGGACCTGTTGCCTCTGAGGCATTCTGACCCTCACCCCACTCTTCCTATCCCTCTTCCAGCACCAATTTCTCCCTTTCACTCCCCATAGGATGAAGATGAACTTAGTTTATCTACTTTAAGCCATCCTCTTCTTAGATTCATTGCAGTGACATCGCTCTGGGGCTGTGGGATTTGTGCTCTGCATCTCCATGGAGGGGGAGACCTCAGCCCCTCTGTACCACCATCTCTTCAAATGGGGGTCTGGGCCCTCTCAGTCTCCTGGAGCAGCTGTTTCATCCCCTTGACCACCTTCTCAGCACCTCTTTCTAACTGGGAATCAGAACTAGAGTTGCACGGGGATGGGGGATTAAGGATCAGAAATGAACAGGGAGGTCTTCAGCAAGCAGATCACGTGGAGCAAGTTGGGCTGGATGGCCAACTTGTCCAGTTCTCCCCAAGAATATGTGATGGCCATGAGGATACTCAGAAATCATTGGCTTTAGTGGGAGCTGTGCTCATGGGATCAATGCAATCTAAGGTACTGTGTCAGTAGGACAGAGTTTGGTGGCCATACGTGAGTTATGATGCATTTCTTGGGGCAGAGATGTTCTTCCCTTTGTGCTTTGCGTGGCACTCAGCCCTTGGTGGGCTCCCCTCGAAATAAGTGATGATGTGGCCAAAAGGAATCAGGGTATGACTTGAAATCCTATTTTGATCCTATTTGATCCTATTGATGCTGAATGTGACGATGAGGATTTCAGAGCTTGGAGTTTTGCTGGGTCCAACCCTGCATCACCCAGCAGAGCTTTGGGGGTGGAAGCAGATGGGTTGGTGCAACCTTCAGTGGCCACCTCTTGGAGATGAGACCTTGCAAAGAGCTGAAAGATGGAGCTGAGAGGAGCAAAATTGCTTGAAAACAGTGTATGTTCCCAAATTAATCCATTGCCCTGCAGGTCTCTGGGGCTCACAGAGAGGAAAGAGCAAAGCATTTTGTTGCCCAGGCTGCCTCCAAACACCCTGAATCCCCATCTGCCTCTGGGTGATCCCAAACACTTCCAATAAGACCGGAGTTGGTGAAGGATGAAGGACGTATTTCATATGTAGCAGCGAAGGTGCACTGAGCAGACACCAGAGTGAGCCATTAATTAAAAGAGAAGGAAATTATTTCAGCACTACCACACAGATCCCAGCGGCAGAGGAGCAGCCTGAGCCTCCTCAGGCCATTTACCTCTATGGCAGATGGGGATTAGCATCTTTCTAAGCCCGGCTAAGGACTCCACAGTTAAGGGTGTAGTTTGCGCTCACTTCTAAGCCCGATTTCACAGCCTATATTTCTCCAGAAAACCATCTTTACAGTTGAATTTCACAGGCGTTATCTGTGGCCAGAGCAGAATATTGGCAAAATAAGAGATGGAAGGAGGAGAGAGAAGAGAGCCTCCAGTCCAAGAAATATCTTCTCTGCAGACAGCTTGGCAATGAGTCCTCTGCTGTATCGATTCCTGATGGCCAAGGAGGAGATGAGCCCAAGGCAATGAGACAGAGCCAACCCACCCTCACTATGGGACAAACAGACACCTGCTAAGCAAAGAGGGTACAACATAGGGCCGCCAGCAGGTGTTATGAGACATTGGAGCCCCACGCTCATCCTTTAGCTCCAGCATCCCAATGGTTAACCCTTGGCTCATCTCCAATTTGGAACCCTTTTTCTTGCTCGAATCCCTGCTTCCCTTCAGCCACTTGACCTTGCTGAGTCTCTAGTTACACCAATGAGTGTCATTTTGCAATGAGCTGCACCCAGTGGATGCATCCTGCTCAGCATCCTGCTCAGCATCCTGCTCAGCATCCTTCCCCATCAGCCATCTCCTTGGTGCTCCTCTGGTCATCCTCCATCCGAGATGCAGAGAAAGCAGCTCTGTAATCACTACTCAAAAAGTAATTAGGGCACAAAACCACGATGGGAGCAGCTGCATCTCACTGGCTCACCGAGCCCCATTGCACCAATGAGGACAAGGCAGGCAGGTGCACCATGTTTCCCAACACCTTTCCATCCAGCCACGCTTTCTGTGCACTCGCAGCCCTGCAATCCCCTCTGCTGCATTCATTTGTCTCCCACTGAGCCCACGGCCTCTGCAGGGCTCCATCTCTGAAGCTATTTCCTCCCACCTCATTCCTGACCTTTCTGACAATTATTTATACTCGCCGGCGTATTTCTCTTTGTCCCCATCCCATGGCTGCTTCTTTTCCTTTGATGAAGGACATTATCAAACGCATTCTGGGAATCCCAGTAGAGTCTATTAAACAAATTGCTCTCATTTGGCCCTTCAGAGAGCTCTGCTTCATCTCCCCGGGTGAATCCTGGGCATCCATTTGCTTACAAACACCATTCTCCTGTATGAGGGAGCAAACCAATACCAACTAAACGCTTCTCCAGATCTTTTCCGAAGCTCTTTTATCACATTTGCTCTATTTCAGCCCTTAGAATCAAGGCTGTTGGAGAGAGCACTTACAGAGCAGCGTTTCCATTGAGCATCCTCAGTCGTGGCTTCCTTAGGAATCAAGACAGCCCAGCCCTGATGGTTCATCATTGTCCATTTTGTCAATGGGATCCATAATCTCTCCTCCAGGCTTTTCAGCGTTGGACACATCCTCTGATGAGCCTCCACAAAGGTTAATTACAGCACGGGAATCTCCCATGTTTTCTCCTACAATCAACAACAATGCAAACAATTGCTTCAGCTCCTCTTGCAATGGGCTCATCTCTCCTAATTGCTCCTTTTATACTCTGATCATGCGCTGGCTCCGCCAACTCCTTGGCACACTCCTTATTTCTGATAGATTTCAGACTAAAACGTTGACTCTTCCCTCCTGTGGCTGTTTCTCAGATGCTGTCAGCTTGCTGTTCAGGCCAGGAGCTCAGTGGTACATAACCCCAATTGGAACCAGCACTAAGGTGGGTCTGGCCTTCCTCCCCACAAGGTCCCTCTTGGATTTACCATCTTCTTTACCCACTTCCTTTGCTTTGCATCTCTTCTTAGTACAAAACCACTCAGCTCGTGGTGCCTCAGGGTCTGCCTGCCGTGTCCATGTTCCCAAATACACCTCCAGATTCATTCTCATCCATTCAAGACTATTAGGGAGCTATTAGTAATAGGTGAACGGTTGGACTGGATGATCTTTTAGGTCTTTTCCAACCTTGGTGATTCTATGATTCTCTATGGGGCTCTGTGGGGCTCTATGGGGTTCATATGGGGCTCTATGGGGCTTTATGGGGTTTATATGGGGCTCTATGGGGTTTCTATTATTATGGGATGTTGTGCTGAGGGACATGGTTTAGTGGGAGCTATTGGTAATAGGTGAAGGGTTGGACTGGATGATCTTTTAGGTCTTTTCCAACCTTGGTGATTCTATGATTCTCTATGGGGCTCTGTGGGGCTCTATGGGGTTCATATGGGGCTCTGTGGGGCTTTATGGGGTTCATATGGGGCTCTATGGGGCTTTATGGGGTTTATATGGGGCTCTAGGGAGCTCTATGGGGTTTCTATTATTATGGGATGTTGTGCTGAGGGACATGGTTTAGTGGGATCTATTGGTAATAGGTGAAGGGTTGGACTGGATGATCTTTTAGGTCTTTTCCAACCTTGGTGATTCTATGATTCTATGAAGACTCCATTTAGGACCTGCCACCCCACTGTCCCATTTCCGAAGGGTCTTGGAATCTAGAACACACCTGAATTTCACAGCTTTCTTCTGGGTTATGTAACTGAGTCTGACTGTGCAGCAGAGGAGCCCACGTCTCCTACAGAAGGTTTCAATGCACAGCATCAACACGTTTCTTCCCAGGGCTCCAGTATATGTCACAGGAGGGGAACAACCTCAGGTCAGCAGCTCAGAGCACTGCTTTGGTGCCTGTGCCATCCCTCTGCATGCAGCACCTTGGTGAGGCCACCAGCATTACCAGGAATGGGGCAGCCTGTGGTTCAGACCCATAGAAGTGGAGAAAAAAATGTGAATTCTCATCCCCTGGGGAAGCTCTGTTGGCTTGTTTTCTGGTAGAGCTGCTGGGGATGTAGCAGCTTTAACCATGCAGAAGATGTTACAACAAGCAGAGCTGGCATGTAAAAAAGAAAACACCCCGACTATCTCATTTCACAGCAAAGCAAAACTGAGATCCAGATTTGCCTGTTCAGTGGCTTGATGTTTGCCTCGTGTCACGGGATCAGTCATTCAGGAAACAACATGCCATGCTCCCTCTTCCTTCCCCTTTGTCATTGAGCCTATGGGCAGGAACTCCGGTGCTACAGAAGGGGATTCTGCTCTCATTAATAGGAGCTGTGGGCACAGAGCCCATCAGGCTGCATCAGAGATGCTCCTCCATTTCTTAGTGCTCCCTGGTCTCTCCATGACTTTCCTTTCTTCATCAGTCATCCAGACAACACTGGGGACCCTTGGATGGTGCTGGCTCTACGTGCCCACCTTCTCCATAGATGTCATGTTGTCTTTGCACTGGTTTCATAGACCTGGATAGGACACGTGGGGACGTTCTGATTCATTGGTGACTGGAAATGAACAAATCTCCATCCTGGGTTGATCTTTTGACCCCAGTTCTTGCCCTGAACCCATCCAATCTCGTTTTGATCTGCTTTATAAGAAGATGGATCCACAGACCTCATCCTCATGCTGTGGAAAATGATCCCAAAAAAATAAGAGAGAGAAAAATGGGGGAAAAAAAGGCAAAAGATTCCTTCTCTCCCTCTATCACAATCGTCTGCCACTCTCCCTTCAACCTTCTGCCCCATAAGCTGTTCTGTATTGAGAAGCCAGCTCTGCCCTCCTTGCCAGCCCGCCCTATTGCCAGCTACACCATCCACACCCCATCCACCCCGCTCTGCTTCCTCTGAATTCTGCTTTGCATCTCTTTGAATGGAATGTCATCTGCCGTTTTCCACACGAGTATCATGGGACCCTCTTCAATTTCTTGCTTTCAGCCCCGGATTTGGCTCTCCTGAATCGTTTCTCCCTATGAATTGGGCAGCTCAGTGTTCAAAGCCTTTTCTTGAGCCAATATGAAAGCACCGATCACCATGAATACCAGCACAGAGCTTCCAATGGCACCTAGAGCTGCTGTGAAAATGGATTCTGCCCTCTTGTTATGGGTCTGCCTCTTCCCCCTTCAGAAATGTGGTTACCAATGTGGGAATCCCCTCCAAACAAGCCACTCTCTGTGTTATAACAGCACTACAGCTTCTCTTCCACCTCGGATGAGCCTCCAATCTTTGATTTCCCTTTCTAAGAACCAAATTGAAGCCTTCCCCAATCTGCATTCACTCAAGCATCTAATGTAATTATTCTACCCCATTGTTTCTAACAGTCGGAGGCTGTCGGAGCGCTAACTTGGTTGCCTTACCTGTGCAGGACTCCTTTTACTCATTGACTTCAGCCCTCTGAGGTTCAGGCAGTGAAACACCAACCTGTTGGTAGAGGGGTAAGTCCACCACTGCTTTCCTTTGACCACCTGCACTCAGACTTTGTAATGTACTATTGTGCTCCTAAATGCCTTATACCAATAGCAGAGCATCCCTGGAGCCCCTCTTCACCTGGGTGCAAGTGTAGGAAGCTTCTTGGGATGGGATTGCAGTGGAAAGATGAGGACTAAACATGGAATTCCAAAGGTGTAGACAGCAATGGCAGACCAATCTCAACAAGGGGAAGCTGAGACCAACAGGGAGAGGAAATAGAAGGATCTGAATCAAACACACCTCCTCCCACCGAGTCCTTGCAGAGTCCTTTGCCTTCAATTCAGTGACTCAGAGGGGCTCGAGCCCCTCCTGGTGTTCTGCAAATGGTCCATTCCAAGAGCTTTACTCAATTAGCTGTTCCTTTTAATTTCCTTCTAACTGTGTTCCTCCTTTTGTGCTGTTTATTCCTCTTATTCCTGCCACTGCAGACAACTTTCTTGGCTGGAGAGGATGTTGAATTCGGGTGCATTAAGGTCGGTATGAAGAGAGTGTATTTTTGATAGTGATGTACAGATCCAGGCTCTGTGTATTACTGTAGAATAAATCAAGAGTTCCCTTTCCCTTTGTAAGGTCATTCACCAGTTGCTTTGCAAATGAGTCATCAGTGGTTCCTAAAACCTGTTTTCTCATCCAAACAGAAGCATGTATTGTCCGGATATTCATTTCCATGTGATGTTAAAAAAAACAGCCCATCCTTCCTTTTATGTAGAATCAGAGAACCTTCAAGGTTGGAAAAGGCCTCTTAGGTGACCAACCCCAACCCAACCCCAACACTCCCACTCATGGGATCATTAAGCTTGGAGAAGACCCACCAAGTCCAACCAACATCCATCTCCCTATTCCCACCCATAGAACCATTAAGGTCAGAGAAGACCCCCAAGACCCCCAACCCATCACCCCATTCCTGCTGCCCACATCTCCCCCCAAGCTCCACATCTCTATATTTCAACACCTCTTGGGGTTGAGACTCCACCACTTCCATGGGGAGGAAGGAAACTGAGGATTGCAAAACCGGATATGTCAAATGTTGACACTCCAAGAATTAAAGCATTTTAAACCAAAAATTCACTGCACGTTCTGCATTCTCAAGTGATTAAGTAAGAGGGGTGGGGGGTTCTGGAGCTGCTTATTTCCTCCTCCCAAAGGTGCCTTTGAGATCCATTCTGAAGTTCCAGAGTTGCCAAAGAGAAACTACTGCCACGTTGGAGAGTCTTCAGGTAGATCTTGAAGATGATCCCAAGGTTTGCTTTACCTCTACAGCCCACAAAGAGTGAATTTCCAGCCTGGATTTGGAGTCAGCTCAGGGCTGTGCTGTAAGCCAGGAGCTAATAAATGTCACCGAGTAGATTAGAAACAGCCATTTGGACGTTGGCCATTAGTCGGAGCGGAGCGGCCGCCGACACCTCGCTGCGTTCCTGCATGAATGAGAATGGATGGTGGGGATGAAGTTCATTTGTAATTTAAATTAATATATATATATAAGAGACCACCTGAGTGGGTTGAGCTGCCCCCGGGACGTCACTTTGTCTCAGGTGTCCTCCTCCATCCACCAGCTGGTTTTGTGCTCCTGATGGGAAGAGCTGTTAACGAAGCAGGATTCTTGCTCGGATGCTTGGGTGCCTTGATGAAGTAAGCCCTTAATGCTCTTAGCAATTCAACAGTTGAAGCAGATAAAGGTCAACTGGTGCTCCAGTGACCTCCCAGCCCTCACTGGTCACTGTGTCTCCAGAATAGCACCATCCAACATTCATCCCACAAAGCTGATGGCATATTTTAAAGCATTTCTTGCAGCTTCCTTTGCCTTCCTATCATTCCAACATCTGCACAGTACAACAGTGACATTCCTGTTGCATTTGGGGCTCTGTAGGCACTCCCCAAATCCAACATCACCCAACCCATTGCATATGGGGCTCTGTAGGCACTCCCCAAAGCCATCACCCAACCCATTAAATGTGGGTCTCTGTAGGGACTCCCCAAATCCCATACAAAACCCATTGCATTTAGGGCTCTGTAGGCAGTCCCCCATCCCATCACCCAACCCATTGCATTTGGGACTCTGTAGGCACTCCCCAAAGCCATCACTCAACCCATTGCATTGGGGGCTCTGTAGGCTCTCCCCAAACCCATTATCACCCAACCCATTGCATTTGGGGCTCTATAGGCACTCCTCTATCCCATCACCCAACCCATTGCATTTGGGACTCTGTAGGCACTCCCCAAAGCCATCACTCAACCCATTGCATTGGGGGCTCTGTAGGCTCTCCCCAAACCCATTATCACACAACCCATTGCATTTGGGGCTCTGTAGGCACTCCCCCATCCCACCACACAACCCATTGCATTTGGGGCTCTGTGGGCTCTCCCCAAACCCATTATCACCCAACCCATTGCATTTGGGGCTCTGTAGGCACTCCTCCATCCCATCACCCAACCCACTGCATTTGGGGCTCTGTAGGCACTCCTCCATCCCATCACCCAACCCACTGAATTTGGGGCTCTGTAGGCACTCCTCCATCCCATCACCCAACCCACTGAATTTGGGGCTCTGTAGGCACTCCTCCATCCCATCACCCAACCCATTGCATTTGGGGCTCTGTAGGCACTCCTCCATCCCATCACCCAACCCATTGCATTTGGGGCTCTGTAGGCACTCCTCCATCCCATCACCCAACCCATTGCATTTGGGGCTCTGTAGGCACTCCTCCATCCCATCACCCAACCCATTGCATTTGGGGTTCTGTAGGCACTCCTCCATCCCATCACACAACCCATTGCATATGGGGCTCTGTAGGCACTCCTCCATCCCATCACACAACCCATTGCATATGGGGCTCTGTAGGCACTCCCCAAGCCCCCCACCCAACCCATTGCCATGGGGTTCTGGTTCCTGCCACCCCATGGGGTTCTGGCTCCTGACACACAGCAGAGCTGAGATCTGACTCACAGCAGCGTGACGCAGGAGTAACTACCAAAGCCTTAACAGAAGCAAATCAAGGACAAGATATTTCTGTACAGAATATTTCTGTATAAACCAGCTTTGCTGCAGGTTGGGTTCGATGAAAGCCTGCACTGGTCTGGAACAAGCATTACAAACAGCCAGGCAATACAGGAACATGCTTGGACCTTCATCTTGATGTAAGAGGAGTTGGCACGAGTCAAAGTGACAGCAGAACATCTGTCTGTAAGCTCTGCAGAGCTGCAAGGAGCAGCAGGTGAAGGCCTGGCTGCAAGGATCCATGGCTGCAGGGAAGCAGTGAGGTTGCAGGAAAAGGGTTTGATAAGAGCAGATGATAACGAGGGGGGTCGAGCTGCATGTGTGTAAATAGGGAGCTCAGCAGGAGAGACCCTGGAGGGTGGAGAGGAGCAGGGAGAAGTGAGGATGCTTGCTTAGGACTTTAAGTGGTACGGAGGGTTCCTGCTTAGTTCAGGTGAGCAAAGAAGTAAAAGCAGAAAGGCAAAACAGTGGGGCTGAGCCTGATGGAGGGGAAGGAGGAGCTGCCTTAAGGGTTAAGGAGAGCAATGATAGTGGATGAGGATATCACTGAAAGACTCTTCTTCCATCTGTGGCACTTTCCCAGGAGATTTTGGTGCATCCTTTGGCCTCTGGGGTGTTATTAGCACTGTCTGGGTGAAACACTGAGAGGGAAACACATTACTGAGCCCATCTGATCGCTCAGAGCTTCATCCCACCCCTCCATCCATCCATCCATCCATCCATCCATCCATCCATCCATCCATCCATCCATCCATCCATCCCCACAGGGAAAGGGAATCCTAAAGGTTGAAAAAGCCAAATTCAGGCAGTCCAAAGGGGGAAACCCTTTTATGGAGATCCCAGATGGAATGCTGGATGTCAGGGGGCCAAATGACAACTGGCATTGCTAAAGTGTTTGGGGAAGCCCTGTGGGGTGCTGTAGGATGCTGTTGGAAGCCAAAGGGTGCTGTAGGGTTCTGTAGGATGCTGTAGCGTTCTGTAGAATGCTATAGGGTGCTGTAGGGTGCTGTAGGACGCTGTAGGGTGCTGTGGGGTGCTGTGAGGTGCTGTAAAGTGCTGTGTGGTGCTGTAGAACACTGTAGGGTTCTGTGGGGTGCTGTAGGGTGCTGTAGGGTTCTGTGGGCTGCTGTAGGGTGCTGCTGGATGCTGTAGTGTTCTTTAGGATGCTGTGGGGTGTTGTAGGGTGATGTAGCGTTCTGTAGGGTGCTGTAGGATGCTGTAGGGTTCTGTAGGATGATGTGGGGTGCTGTGGGATATTGTAGGGTGTTGTAGGATGCTGTAGCATTCTGTAGGATGCTATGGAGTGCTGTGGGGTGCTGTAGGGTTCTATAGGATGCTGTAGGATGTTGTGGGGAGTTGTAGGGTGCTGTGGAGTGCTGTAGGATGCTGTAGAGTGCTGCTGGATGCTGAAGGGTGCTATGTGGTGCTGTAGGATGCTGTAGGGTGCTATGGGGTGCTGTGGGGTGCTGTAGGGTGCTATGGGGTGCTGTGGGGTGCTATAGGGTGCTGTAGGACACGGTAGGGTTCTGTAGGGTGCTGTAGGATGTTGTAGGATGCTGTAGGGTTCTATAGGATGCTGTGGGGTGTTGTAGGATGCTGTGGGGTGCTGTGGGGTGCTGTAGGGTGCTGTAGGATGTTGTAGGATGCTGTAGGGTTCTATAGGATGCTGTGGGGTGTTGTAGGGTGCTATAGGATGCTGTAGCATTCTGTAGGACTCTATGGGGTGCTGTAGGGTACTGTGGGGTGCTTTGAGGTGCTGTAGGATGCTCTGGGGTGTTGTAAGGTGCTGTAGGCTGCTGGGGGGTGCTGTAGGGTTCTATAGGGTGCTGTGGGGTGTTGTAGGGTGCTGTAAGGTGCTGTAGGGTGCTATAGGATACAGTAGGATGCTGCATCACGCTCTCAGGTCTCTGCTGGCACACGTGCAAGGTGAAGAAGGAGACCCGGAGGCCAACAGCACTCCCAACACAACAACACCCACCTTCCCAGCCCCGCGTTGTCATCAGCAACTCAGCAGCAGAAAGATTTGGGTTGGTGGGGACATAAAGGAGTGGGGGGGATGGATCTGATCAGGGGGAGATCCCCATTCCTGGGGACCCCCGAGGTGGCAGCGTGACAGCATCCCTCGTGAGCATTCGGTCCCTGGTGGTGGCAGATGCTCTGGGGCTGAATCACAGCATCGCCCCGGCACCTGCTGCATCCTCCCCATCCCCTGCCTCCATCCGTGGGCAATGCAATGCAAACTGTGGGTGCTGAGGGGGGTGATGGGTGCGGGTTTGTTCTGAGAAGATCCATTGCTTTGCATGGGGCAGAACGGGCTCTAAATGTGGCTTGGAGATGTGAAGCCTCCGGGCTGTGGGGTGCAAGGATGGGGCACAGGGATAACTCCCATCACCTCCTTATTTATGGGATATGGGAGGAGGGATGTGATGCTCCACATCCTCCTCTAGGGCTGATATCCCATGTGGGGATGGGGGGCCATCAAAGAGACCCAAAGCCACATGAGACCCTCCTCTCCAATTCTCAGCTGCCTTCCTGAGTTCTACCAATGGGGCTGGAACCACCCACACCCCCCTGAGCCCCCTCCCATAGGGCTCCCTCCCATAGGGCCCCACATCCCCTATTTCTCTGCCCCATCCCCAGCCTCTCATATTGGGCTTCTCTTAGGGGACGAGCTGCTCTCCCACCTCCCCATAGCACCAGAGCCATTTGTGGAGGCAGCCAACAGCCTCACCTACCCCCCTATAACCCACCCTATAGACCAGAGCTGGCCATTACCCTGTATCCAAATAGGGGCTGAGGATTCAGGCTGAGCATTGCTGTGACCACCACCACCACCACCAGAAAAGCTGTTCCACCCACAGCCCCCTTCCCACGGATGCGATGACTCAGAGGAGGCCCTCAGCACAGAGCATCCCTGCAGGATGATGGCAGCAGGGTGGAAGGAAAGCTGAGCACAAAAGCAAGCAGCAGCTCGGGAAGGTTTGCTCCATCCCTATTAGGATTAACCATGGTCAATAAGGGTGAGCAGGGCTGTGATGGAGGGGAATGCAGGGGGCTACAGGAGACACCTGGGAGATGACATAGGGTTGGACTTTTTCACCCCAGAACTGAACCAGCTGTAGGTCTGAGGCTCAGCTCCCATAGGGCAGAGATGGAGTTGGGGCCATCAAATGGCTTTGGTTCCCAATAGGGTCCTTGGTTGTCCTACCCCATTAGGGTCCTTCTGAGCACAGCAGCCAATGGAGCATCCCACAAAGGATGATCCCAGTGGGATGAAAACTGCCCTAAATAGCACCAACACCCCCCTCTGCCCCCCTCCCCACCCCCCAGCCCAATGCTATGACATGGGACCCCATAGACAGGACAGGGAACCCCTCAGCCTGGGATCCCTTCATAACCAGAACCTTCTCAGGTCAGGAATTGGATCGGGACCCCCATAGACAGAAACTGGGACTGGGAGCTCCTTCAGAGTGGGGTCGGGGTCCCCTCAGCCCTGAGACCCCCCTTAGTTTCAGGACCCCCTCAGATTGGGCTGAGATACCCTCAGAATGGGACCAGAACCCCCCCCCCCACCAGACTGGGACTGGGACCTTCATCTCTTCAGGCAGGGATTCCTTCAGATGGGCCAGAATCCCATCCAATTGGACCGGGACCAGAACAAGGATCAGACCCAGGATCAGCACCAGGACCCGGATCAGAACCAGACCCAGGACCAGGACTGGGACCAAGACCAGGATCATCACCAGAACCAGGATCAGGACTGGGACCAGGACCAGGATCATCACCAGAACCAGGATCAGGACTGGGACCAGGACCAGGATCAGAACCAGAACCAGGACTGGGACCAGGACCCGGATCAGAACCAGAACCAGGACTGGAACTGGGACCAGAACCAGGATGAGACCCAAGACCAGCACCAAGACCAAGATCATGACCTGAACCTGGGCCAGAACCACAACCAGCACCAAGACCCGGATCAGAACCAGGACAAGGACCATCATTATATCAACCCCCCACTTCACCCCGGGAGCCCCCCCACCCCCAAACCCGCAGCCCACGGATCGCAATGGGGGGGAGGTGGGGGGGGTGGTGCTGATGGGGGCGCATTTACCCGTGGATCGGGGAGGGGATTTGGGGGATGGGGGGGGGGGCTCACAGACACGCAGACACCCTCCCCCCCCCATATCCCCCCCCGGCGGGGCCGAATGGTCTCTCCCTGCGCTCTATTTAAGCCGCGCGGTGCCGCACCGCCGCCAGTCCGCGAGCAGCGCCCGGTGCGGGTGGTGCTGAGCGTTCAGCTTCGGGTCGGTGCGGGATTAACCCCCCCCCCCTTTTCCCCTTTACCCCCCCCATCCCCATTAACCCCCCCCTCCCCCATTAACCCCCCCCAACCATGCCGCCCACCGCCCCCCATGTCGGCTTCGTGCTGCTGCTCATCCTCGGGGCTGCAGAAGGGAATCTGTCCCGAGATGGTGAGTGGGGTATTGGGGTGAGGGGGGGGGGGGAGGAGATGATGGGGAGGGGGGGTGATGGAGGCTTTATAATGTGGGGGGGGGATGGAGGGGGATAACGGAACCGCTCCGTTATGTGGGTCAGCCCCGCAGGTGCGCTCCGCCCCACAGCCCCGCCCCGCAGCGCCGCCACCGGCGCTGCCCCATAGGGGGTTGTGATGGGGGGGGGGGCTGTAATGGGGGCGGGGGGCTTCAAGGTCACGGTGCCGCCGCCCGGTGCTGTCCGTTCTTTCCCCCCCCCCTTCATCCCCATCACCGCGTACCGCCCGGGGCGGGGCCGGGGCGGCGGAAGGTTCCAGACAGCCCCTCCCGGGGCGGGTGGGGCTGTTTGGGGGGGTTGGGGGGGGTTGGATACCCCTATAGGGATGGCATCGTATGGGGGTGATGGATCACCGCCCCCCCCCTCTCTGTGTGTGTGTATGGGGGGGGTGATGGTATCGTATAGGGATGGGGTGTAGGGGGGTGATGATGGTGATACAGCCGTGGGGGGGGGGTTGATAGTGGCATCGTCTGGTAATAAGGGGGGGGGTGTTGGTAGAATGATGGTGACACTCCTATGGATAAGGGGGGGGGTAATATTGATACTCCCATGGGGTGGGGGGAGTGATGGTGATGGCATCTTCTATGGGGGGGGGGGATACACAGATGATGGTGACACCCCCCCCTCCCAGTGGGATAATAATGGTGATGGGGGGGGGCTGGGGTGTCTGGCAGGTTGATGGTGGCACTCATATGGGCTGTATATTTGGGGGGGGGGGGGGTGACAATACTGGCTGCCCTGTGGGTTGGGGGTGAAATGATAACGATGACATCTGTGGATGGAGGGGGACAGATGATGGTGCCCCCCCCCCCTCCCCTCAATAGGGGGGGGGGGATGGTGACAAGCTCTGGGGACAGAGGGGTGAATGATGGTGACAAGCTCAGTGTTAATGTGGGGGGGGGGAACGTGATGATGGCAGCCCCATTCAGTGGGCAGTGACATCTGTGTGGTTATAGGGGGTTTGGGGGGGGGGGGGGGTGACCATCCCTTGGGGTGTGTGGGGTGATGGTGACACCCATTGGGAGTGGGGGGAAGGGTGGGGGTTGCAATAACACTGGCTTCTTCCCCATTGCTGTCTCTGGGCTGTTGGGAGTGGCTGTCAGCAGCAGCATCACTTTGGGGGGGGGGGGGAGGTTAAAGTGGAGGAGGGTTAAAGGGGAGGGGGAGTTAAAGGGGAGGAGGGGGCTCTGTGGCTCTGTTCCCATTCCTTGAGACCCCAAATGGGGCACAACCTCATCCTGGTGATGATGGGGTGATGATTGAGCCCTATGGGGCTGAGCTCCCATTCAGTCCCTGTGCTGGGGGGGGGGGGTGTCACCTGCAGCATTGCCATGGGAAGGGGGGGGAGTGGAAGCTGGGGGGGCTCATGGCTCCATTCCCATCCCATGAGATGCCAAACCATGATTACATGGGGCCATTGGAAGCCTCATGGTGGTGATGCAGTGGGGCTGAATGGGAGCTTTAATGGGGCTGAGATCCCCCACAGTTTGAGCTTTGGGGCTGATGACACTGCAGGATTTCTCTCTCTGGGTTCCCCCATTGCCCAACACAGACATAACAACCCCCAATCCAGCTGACACACACAGGATCCATCTTGGTTCTCCTTTATGGATCTCCCATTGGGGCTGCTCTGTGCATCTCTGCCCTCCAGGGCTGGGGTTGAGCTGAGAGCTGAGCTCTCTCTCCCCCGCAGTCATTCCACTGTGCCCGGAGCTGTGTGAGCCTTTGTTTGCACAACGCCCAGCCTTCACCCATGGGAGATGCTCTGTGCCAACACCAGCCTTGGGGTTTTTCCACCCTAAGGGGAGCGTGGAGCTTCACTGTGGCTGTTTGGTGCCCCATTGGCAGCTGTGGGTCCCACTCATTTAAGGGATGGATGTCAATGCTGCACCAGGATGAGCCTGGAGATGGGACAGTGGGAGTCTCGTTGTGTTGGCATCCCATATAGGACCCCTTGGATGGGGGCAGAGTCCCATTACTGAGCCCCCAGTGGTTGGAGGATGATGGGACCCCATGGTGCAGCAGTGCTGGTCCCCTCTATGTGATGGATGCCATTGGGGGTCACTGTGAGCCTGGAGATGGGACAGTGGGAGTCTCGTTGTGTTGACATCCCATATAGGACCCCTTGGATGGGGGCAGAGCCCCATTACTGAGCCCCCAATGGTTGGTGGATGATGGGACCCCATGGTGCAGCATTGCCTTTCCCCTCTATGTATATGGATGCCATTGGGGCTCACTGTGTGCCCCCCATCCCCTCTCAAAGTGGGGAGCAGAAGAGCTCCTATCGACCCCATTATAGATGGGTGAAGGGCTGGAGATGAGTGGAAACCAACCACCCATAGCAGAGCATTGGAGCGGAGAGGGGACCGGCGTGAAAAAGGCACCTCTCAGCTCATTGGGAAACAATAGCCCAGGATTAAGGGCTGTAGAACTGCTCTGCTGCATACCCAGACAGTGAGGGGATGCCATAAACCCTCTAGTTTGGCACCACCCGCTGCATGGAGTGTGTGTGTGTATGGAGGGGGGGGGTGTATCTATATAGGGTTGGAGGGGCATCTCCATCCCAAAGCCCCTTTAGAAGGGGATATAGGGGAAGAAAGGGAAGGCTGCCCAGGATTCCCTGCTGGTGTTCTCGCCTCTCCAGGGGTGTTGGAGGGATGGGGGTGGTTACAGCTGGGAGTCCCCTGATGCTCTGCCAGATGGAGCAATGTGCATTAAGGCTCACGCTGCTGTTTGTTTGTGCTGGGTTGCTTCTAACCTGGTTTTACCCCCCCATTGCAACCAGCTGGGTCCTGGCAGGAAAGCAAAGACCCCCCTAGAGACAGCATGGAGGTGGTTGGTGGTCATATAGGACCTGTGGTGCTTGGGGTGATGGGCTCTGCATCCCAATGTGGTTGTAGGGCACGGTGTGATCATATGGATGCTATAGGGAGGGCTGCGCCTCCTATTTGGGCATCTACTCCCATCTCTAGGCCTCTCTTTGCACCCCCAACCCCTTTAAAGCTGCACCCCAGGGCAGGATATAGGGACAGCAAAGAGCTGCCCCCCATCACCCCTCCCTCACCCAGCTGATAGCAAGGAACCATCACATCCCTCACTGCTGCAGACCCCCCTGTGCTCAATGTGGGACCCAATGGGGCACTGCTGCCCCATAGATCAGCCTTGCAGAGGCAGGTGCTCCCAGTGTCACCTGTGCTGCACTGCTCAGAGCGATCCCATCGCTGGGCAGCAGAGATCCTTAAAACAGAACTGTCAAAGCAAAGAGCTCGTTTCCTTGGCAACAGGAGGAGATGGGAGGGAGTGTTTTTTAGCTCCTGCCCCTCAGGCCAAAGTGGTTTTCGGTTGTATGTTGGTAAATGGGAAGGAGAAGCCCTAAGGGTGGTCACCCCTTCCCATGTATGGGGTGGGATGGGGGTCGTGGGAGTGCTGTGTGAGGCAATGGGGTGCTTCCATGGGGCAAAATCCCATTGGGAATGGGGAAGGAAGAGAAGGTGGAAGCCCATGAGGGCTGTTTGGGTTATGCTTGGGGCTGGGTGGGGTGTGGGGGCCACTTCCAACCCACCCTATGGTCCATTGTGTGCCAAAATGGGGAGGGGGCTGCAATGGTGACCCATGGAACAGCAGGACCATGTTGCTCTGTCCCATGGCCCACATCAGCCTTTAGGGCTGTGGGAATTGGCTTGCAGACCCTGATGCTTTGGGGTGACGATGAGAGGAGCCTCCTATGGTCCTTCAGCTCCGATTCCTTCCCTCCTCTGCTGCTCCTGCATCGATTTGTGGATGCATTTCAGCTGCTTAACCTTGACCAGATGTCACATATGGCCAACAGCTCCCACCTCCTCACTGCAATGGAGCTGCCTCACGGTGCCCCACAGCACGACCCAGCTCTGCCCTACAGCTCTCAGTGCTGTAAGCAGCCCCGCCAACGCTCCGAGGTTCCAACTGTTGGGATTTGGGTTCTCTTTTGCTTTGCCCTTTCCTGGAAGCTTCAGAAGGAGGATAGAAATCACAGTGTTTGGGGTCAGGTTGGTTGGGGTCAGGCTTGAAGGCACTTTGTGGCTCTGTTGGTGTTCATGTGGATGCTGGGTTTGCTCAGCTCTGCCTCTTGTGTCATTGCTGGGTCTCACCCTGTGACATAAGGAGTCACCCCTTACAGAGCTTTACACAGCCCCATCTATGTGCCCTATAGTTCCAAACTGGCTTTTGGGGGCTGTTCTATTGAACTTCCTGACCTGTGCGAGGCTGGGATGGGAAGAGAGGAGCTGGGATCTGCCAGAGGGACAATCTGACACCAAGAGATGCAAAATGAGACGGATCCATCCCCATCACTGCAAAGGATGAGGAACCTTCCCAAAGCACCTGCATGCCAGAGCTCCTGCAGCAGCACATGGGGATGGTCCCCAGCTGCTGGCATCGCTCTGAGCCCGCAGCAGCCCCGAGCTCCATCTGCTTCCTCCCCTCCTGCTGCCTCCTGCTTCGTTCTGAATGCCATCAGAGCATCGATGGAACAGGGGCTGGTGCTGAGGCTCCAGGAGCAAACAGGGTTTTGCTGATGGCACCGTGGAGCAAGCAGAGATACGGGGACAACCCTCAAAGGCACCCGGGGGGGATTCTGCAAGAGGATGAACAGATGCATCGAAACCAGAGCAGCTTTTCCTCCTCCCATAACAAAAGCTGGAGTGCTGGGAAGTCGGGCTGTGGGTATCCCAGACTGTGGATCCGTGTTCAGCTCCAACCGAGCCGAGCAGCAGATGGAGGAGCTGTGCGTTTTGGGATGGGAAAGGATGGGGTGCTAAGAGCTGCTCGTAGCCAGGATGGCATCACCTGCAGAAGGGCAGAGCTTTAATTAACGAAGCACTGATTGTCCTGGAGCATTGGAACGGGCACAGCAGCTCTCAGCCAACAGCAGAAGGAGCGATGCGATGCTTTGGGGCTGCCCGGTTCTCCTCCCCGAGGGTCCCATCGGGTCGGACCGCTGCTCTCCGTTTATCGGGACGCTTTATTGCCTCAAAGCCGCTTCTCTCATCGTAAAGCGGAGCCCGCAGAGCTGAGGATCTGCTTCCCCCTCCTGGAGATGTGGGAGAGCAGCGCTGAGCGATGGGCGGCGTTGGGGCGAGGGAGCAAAGTCGCATCTTTGCATCGTTCCGCCCCAAAACCGGACCGGGTTATTGTCGGGATCCGGAGCTGAATGCTTTTAGCTGGGGTGGGGGTAGGGGATGCTCGCGGGTCCCCACGGCATCTCGCTGTCCCTGTTCTGTCAAGGGCCAACGGGTTGCAGCAGTGCCGGGTTTTAATTAAACCGAGCCGTGCCCATCTGCTGCTCCAAGCTGTCGGTGCGGGGGCGAACGGGATGTGGGGCACTGCAGAGCTCTATGGGGTGAGGGACAGCGGGGGTGTCCCCCCCCCTGGGGTCCCGTATTGACACCCCAAGGGGGGTCCTATGTTCAGGGTGGGGGTCCCGAGGTCGGGGGGGAGGGGGGAAGCAATGGGGGTCTCCCCAGGAACCAAGTGTTGTGGTGACCCCGGTGCTGTCACGGTGACCCTGTGCCCTCGTGCTGCTGTTGAGCCCCTCCTCAGGTTAATACCTTAATGAGGCTGATGCTGTGGCAGGTGACGGTAATTGTGTTAATTAAAAGGTTGGGTCTGTTGTCTGCTGTGTGGGTTTGATGCCCCCATCCTCGATCAGAGTCGGAGCGCTTTGAGTTTGGATAACAGCGGCTTGGAACGGCCTAATCCCTTAATTAACACATTAAAACAAGCCAACAGCCATCTCCCTGCCCAGCGGAGCAGCAGAGCTGTTGTCCCAGGCTGTATCCCCAGGGATGGGGATGGAGACCCTCCTAAGGACAGCACTTAAATGAGCTGGAGCCAAATGGGCTGCGGATGAGCAACAACACCAATAAACATTCACGAGGATGGAGGTGGGAAGCAGAGGCCATCCAGCAGCTCATAACCCCGCTAAGTGGAAAGGAACAGAGTGATACAGGAGCATCAGCAACCCAAGGATGGAGCCTGGAACCTTGGGAATGGTTTTCATCCACATTTGGTGTCATTGGAATATTGAAGTTCTTGTGTGTGTTCTGAAGCTGCTGCTCCTGGAGTTCATAGAATCCTTAAGGTTGGAAAAGACCACTGAGATCATCGAGTCCAACCATCAGCCCACACCCCCTCCATGCCCACTTATAGGGTCACTATGATGGAAAGACCAACGAGGCCATTTAGTCCAACCCATCAGTTCAACACATATATGGGAATCTCGGCATCCTCCTCATCCTCGTCCTCCTCATCCCTTCCTGCAACAGCTTTGTGGGATTTACAATGGCAGCAAAAGAAAACGTTTCCCTCCATCATTTCAGGCAGAAAAATGGAGAAATTCAGTCTATTTCTGCTAAACGGAGCTTCTCCCAACCAACATGGGGAAATGGGGCCGTGAAATGAGGATTGCGCTGCGGGCTCACGGGGCAGGACCAGCCTTGAGGTTGAGTCTTGAGCCCTAAATGTGAGAGCTGAGATGTAAGACGATGCTCCATGGAGCTCCACATCCAGCACGTGATGGAGTGTGGTTTACAGCTCGCTGGTTGTGTTTGACCTCCAGGCTGGGCGAGCTGATGTTTCCCTTCCCCATGGGGCAGCACGGCGCGGCGGCTCTCCTGAAATAGCCGTCCTTGGGGCAGGTGGGGTTATCTGATCCTCCTGCTGCTCCTCTCTGCCCTTGGGCTGCTCAATGCAAAGGAAACACGGGTTGGGAGGGATCTGCAGAGCCCGGGAGCTTGTGGGATGGATATAGGGCTAAAATCTAAGGGTGAGAGCCCATGGTGCCCTCCCTGAGCTCTCCTTTCTTGCACGCAGTGAGCCAGCCCACGACGTCGGATGAGACCGTGGTGGCTGGAGGCACAGTGGTGCTGAAGTGCCAGGTGGAGGATCCCGATGACTCCTCGCTGCAGTGGTCCAACCCTGCCCAGCAGACCCTCTACTTTGGGGAGAAACGAGGTGTGTGTGCAGGGTGGGCAGAAGGGAGGTGGATCGGGGTGAAGCCGGCCCTCCATCCCCACCTATGGGGAGCGCGGTGGCGTTGCCACTCACCCCGCTGTCCCCTTGTCCCCCAGCCCTACGAGACAACAGGATCCAGCTGGTGAGGTCCACGCCGAACGAGCTGACCATCAGCATCAGTGATGTGGTGCTGTCAGATGAGGGGGAGTACACCTGCTCCATCTTCACCATGCCTGTGCGGACCGCCAAGGCCCTCGTCACCGTGCTGGGTAAGCAATGGCACCCACTGACCTCCTCTCTGCCCCCTCCCCATCTATAGGATACCCTCCATACGGCCCTTTATCTCTACTATCTCACATCCCAACCCTGTAACGCATCCTCGTCATCAAATCATTAAGGGTGGAGAAGATCCATCAAAGTCAACCACCAACCCATTCCTACCCATAGATTCCTACCCATAGATTCCATCAACCCATTCCTACCCATAATGGTTGGAAAAGACCCTTGAGGTCATGGAGTCCAACCTTTAACCCATCACCATCGTCACACCACTCGTCTGTGTCCTCTATCCCTCCATTCACATGTAGGCAGCTGCACACAGGGCTAATGGGATGTTAGAAAAGATCCCTTGAGGTCATTGAGTCCAACCTTCAACCCATCACCACCACTTTGCCTCTATCCATCTCCAGACAGCAGCACACATTGAGCTAATGGGCCGTTGTCTTTCTTACCTCCTCCTCATCCAGGAATCCCTCAAAAACCCCAAATCTTTGGCCATGAACAGCCCATCGATGAGGAGAAAATCGCCCGGTTGACGTGCCGGTCCTCGGGTAGCAAACCTGCAGCACAGCTTCGATGGAAAAAGGGCAACAAGGAGCTGAAGGGTGAGTGATGGGGACAATGGGGACACCATGGGGACAATGGGGCTGAGTGCTGGACCACCCCAGCTGGACCATCCCATTCTATAGCCAACAATGGGATGGTGGGTGCGGTGTCCCCCGCTTAACACACACACATCAGCCCCAACCCTTTGTGGGGACATTGTGTCACCTCCAACCACCCCCTGTCCCCACAGCTGAGGGCACCGAGGTGGTGGAGGACTCCAATGGGAAGACGTTCACCGTCAGCAGCCGAGTGGAGTTTCGTGTCACCAAGGAGGACAACGACGCCGAGGTGACCTGCACGGTGGACCATGAGTCCTTGCAGAACTCTGAGAGGTCAACCACACAGAAGCTGCAGGTCCACTGTACGTGCCATGAGGGGAGATGAGGCCACTTGGGGAAGGGGATGGGGCCAAAGAGAGGTGGGAGAGGTAGGGGACCTCAGTATCACAACCTTTGGCCCTGTATGTGCACCAATATAGGCCCACTGTGCTGTCCCACATGGGGATGCTGCACTGTGTCACCTCCCCTCCCCATCCCTGCCCTCTGGGACCTCCATGTCCCCATCATCTTGTGTCCCTCTTGTCCCCATCTCCCCCCAGTCCCACCTCGGGGGCAGGATGGGGGATGTGGGAGCTGATCACCAATGGATGCTCTCATGCACACCCCATGGCACAGTGGTGGTGGTAGAGGGGTGGTAAGGGATGGGGCAGGGTTTGGGGTGCCAGCTGGGGTGGGATGGGGCAGCACTTTCACCCTATTGCTCCCCTTCCAGACAAACCAACAGCGAAGATTGAACCTCACCCGCAGTACCCACGGGAAGGAGAGAAGCTGCAGCTGCAGTGTGATGGGCAGGGCAACCCCGTGTAAGGACCCCCAGCGCTCCCCACTGCCCCTTTCCCACCCATCCAGGCACCCCAAATCACTGCTTACCCCTCCCTGGGGCTGTGGGAGGAAGTGGGGGAGGGGGGGAGTTCAGTTCTAAACTGAGATGTAGGCTCACATCTGTGATGCCCCACATCCCACAGAGGGTAATTTCCTCCCCCTGGAGCACCAAGTAATGGAATCATAGAAAGAAGGAATGAGTTTGGGTTGGGGGGGACCTCAATGACCGCCTTGGATGGGGGCAGCCCCTCTCCTCTACCCCCCTGTTGGTAGGGGGACCCAGCAGTGCCTGACTCCATCCAACCCCGCAGCCCCCAGGAGTTCCTATGGGAGAAGGAGGGCAGCGACGCTCCTCTGCAGCTGAGCTCCGACAGCATCCTCATCTTCCCCTTCCTCAACAAGAGTGACAGCGGCACCTACATCTGCACGGCCACCAGCTCCATGGGCAGCGTCATTGCCAAGTACAACCTGGATGTCAGCGGTAAGGCAGTGGGGCGAGGGCTGTGGGGATGCTGTGGGGCACTGCCTGTTTTGGCCCCATGGGTTGGAGCATCCCCCGCTGCCTCCGGGCCGTGCCTGCTGGATGGGGTGCAGAGCGTTGTGGCTGAGCTCCCATTGCTGCCTCCTCGTGCCCTGGCTGTGCTCTGCTCAGTGTCACCGTACCCACTGGGCTGCATCTCCCCCCACCTTATGGGGTGGCTCTTTCCCTGCGCTTCTAGGCCTGGATTTGGGGTCCTCCTTATTTTCTCCATCACCCTCTTGTCTTTTCCCTGCTCTTCACCAGCTTTGAGCTTTTCCACCTTCCAGCATCCCTCGTTCTCCAGCTTTTCCCTTTCCCTCCCCTCTTGTTCTGGTCACCCCCAACCCCATCCTTCCCCTTTGAAATGGCTCTGGCTGACAGGAGCGCATGACAGCGATGCATCCCACCCCGACACAGTCCATCCTCAGCAGCCCCCTGCCTTTGCCTACCCCATGTCCCCATCACCCCTATTGCAGGGTCCTACTCCTGCACCCACCCAGTGCCCACCCACCATCCCCCAGAACGTCATGTGCCCCCCACCTGCTCTATATCCACCCACCCTGCACCACATCCAAGCATTGCTTTCCTCCATTTACAAACCCCCATCCCCAGATCCAGAGGGGGTCTCAGGCACCACCAATAGAGCAGACCTCCATCCCACCCACCGCATCCATCCCCAGGCAGAGGTGGCACCCAGCAGTGGTTGACCCCAGCAGGAGGGTCCCATGGGTCCCTCATGGTGCTGTTGGCAGGTAGGATGCTGGGATGGTGTCCCTGATGTGACCCAGAGGCAGGAAGAGAAATGGGGTGGTGGAAGGTCCATCCCCGCTAGGGTCCCACCAGGGGCTGACTGCTGTCCCTGTGTTTTTGTCGTCCTCCCCAGATCTATCCCAGCTCCCCACCCCACACGTTCACTCCACTCCAGCCCCTCTGCCGGGCCCTTCCCAGCCCATCTCTCATGCTTCCATGGCCACCGCTTCATCCTCCACTCCAGCTCCCATCCAAGGTACCGTACGCTCCATTTCTGTCTCTTTACGGACCCGCTGCTCCTCAGCTGGAGACAATGGCAGGAGGATGATGGCCCCGTTCTGGGTTAGGGACACTTTGCCACGTGCCCAGCCAGGCTCTGAGCCCTGCTTGGTGGCATGGGGACAACACGATCCTTCCCAAGCTTCCATCTCATTGCATCGCCACCGCGGTGCAAACAGCTCTGGTGTCCGCACCTCCATCCATCTGTCCCATGTTTCCACTCTCCTTGTCTTCCCCCATTGTTTCTTTCACCCTCTCTTTGTCCAGATGTCCCCTCTGAGTGTCCCCATGGCGCTGCTGCTCACAGTGGGCAGAGTTTTGCCCATCCCAGGGCTCTCCACATCACAACTGCTTTCCCCCCTGCTTCACCCTGGCTCCTCTCCTTCCCATCCTCTACCTCCACAGCACTGCATTGAGTGGGACCCAAAATGAACAACAACATCCCCTCCCTTCTCTCTGCTTTCTCCCCTCCCCCCGGTTAGATGCCAGTCCTGTGCCATCGACTTCCAGCACATACCACGCGGTCATCGGCGGAGTGGTGGCCGTCATCGTCTTCCTCCTGCTCAGCCTCCTCATCGTGCTGGGACATTACCTGATCAGGCACAAAGGTACAAAGGGGATGTGGGGAGATGGGAGGTGGTTGGTTGGGTTTAAGGGCCGCTCTTCAGCTCCGTGCTGATCTCCAGCTGCCCAACTCCACCTCCATTCCCCACCACCTCCATTCCCCACCACCTCCATTCCCCACCACCTCCATTCCTCCTCCTCTCCCCCCACTTGGTGCGCCCTCAGCCCTGCAGTTCCCCACCTATCGATCCTCCTTTCTCCTCTCCTTCCTCTTCCCCATCATTTCCACCTCCCCACCCCTTTTCCATCCCCCCGGCAGGTATGTGCATAAGACACGGGGAGACCACCACAGCCAGACCGCAGCAAAACCCACCCGAGGTGGTGATGTGTGAGTAAGAGCCCCCCATCCCCACCCCACCTCCTCCTTTTACAGGAAAGCCTTCCATGGGAACAGGGATGGAGGGGCAGGGTGGGCAAAGAACCACGCAGGAACTCCATTCCCCTTCTGTTATAGAGCCAACTGCATCAGCTACTTTGGGCAGCCCGGTCCCCTTTGGGGTTTACCCCCCATTGTTTTCCATTTCAGGCCAAGCCTAAAGGATTTAACCTAGCCACAGTGGCCTCGTTGTGCCATCCATCCCATGTTGATAACGTTGCCCCCTATCTCTATATAGGCACCTACCTGACCCACGAGGCCAAGGGCTCCGATGACGCTCCGGATGCCGACACGGCCATCATCAACGCGGAGGGTGGCCAAGCGGGTGGCGACGACAAGAAAGAATATTTCATCTAAAAGGGCATCGGAGAAGGGTGAGAAATGGAGCCTGAAAACCCAGATGGAAACAGAAACCAGACCACAAACCCCACTCAAACCCAACAGATTTACTCTCGTGCCCGGCACGGGCGGATGGACGGATGGAAGGACGGACAAGAGGGATGGTGGGACAGAGAGCAGAGAGCGACCGGCTGAGATGTGATGATGCTTCTTCTTGAACTTGTACAAAACGTTGTTACTACGAACAGCGAAAGCCCCGTTTGCTTGCTTGCACCTCCAACCCCGCGCCCGGCGCTCGCGCGAAACACAGACCAAGCAGTGAGTGAGCGACGTTCCTTCTTCCTTTGGACCTTTGCTTTGGTTTCGTGGCTGCTCTCTTTGCTTTGGGCCCTCGGTTGGGGTGTTGGGCTGGGGTCGATGTAGCTCTTTCCTTTCGTTTCTCTTCAGTTTGGGGGTCTTCGTTTTTGATGCCCAAGGATAAAATCAGCTCCAGGCTCCGCGCCGGCGGTGATGCCACCAAGAGCTGGGACCTCTCTGTTGTCCCTGGTCCATAGGGACGGGGTGTGCCGTGGACCCCCGTATCCCTGCCCTGATTTTATCCTTGGTGGTCCTCATCCGACAGTGTCTGTTGGGGAAGAGGGCTGTCCTTGTCAGTGTGTGAAGTGGGGTGAGATTCCAGGGTGGGAACTGCCAAAGCCCCCGGAGATGCTGGGAGCTGCCGGGCACCGCGGCTGCCTCATTCCCACCCAATTGAGGGGGGAGGGCTTGGGAGGGGGCAAATTGAGGGGGAAAAAGAAGAAAAAAGAGAAAAAAAAGAAGCCCCAGTTTGCAAATTGTCAGATTGGAAACGTTGATTCAAACCATCTATTGAGATGTTCAGTGCTGGGCCATCACCAACACCTCCTCGGTGGCCCCGGGAGCCTCCAAATGGTGTTTTGGGTCCTAAGAGTGACTTTGGTGAGGTGGGGATGGCAGCTCTGCACCCCAGCAGCAATGTGAGCTGTGGGTTCCCTGCTCCAGGTGCTCCTCGGGGCTGCCCCTGTCCTTCCCAGCCCCTTCCTATGGTTGGTGCTGAGCTGGAAGAGGCTTCATTGGCACCAAGGGTGGCTGAGATGTTTGGGTTTGGTATCCCGGTTGCCTGGGGGGTCTCCAAAGAGGTTTGGTGGGCACTTGCTCAACCTTGGGAGAAACCACATCTCTTCCAAGCTAGATGGGAACCAGAAGTTTGATCCAGCCTCCCCATTACACTGCTAGGGTCACCATGCTCCCCTCAACCCCACATCTATAGGGCCAGCCCCCTCCCCTCCCCTTCCCAGGTGCTGGCATTGCATGGTCTGGATGCAAGGGGCTCATAGGAGCCACCTGTTGGCTGAGCACCCCATCACATTTTGGGTGCCCAGAGGAGCTGAGCCTTTGGTTTAGGAATGGTGTGGGGTGGGCAGCTCCATCTTAGAGGTAAAGGAAGAATTGGGTCCTCCACCGCAGAGTGTGGGGTGGAAGTGCTGTTCCCACACAGAGGATGAAGAGTGGAGTGGTGGATGGGAATTGGAGCCAACATGGCTTGGTGGGAACAAGGGATGTGTCCACGGCAGGTGGCTCTGTCACTCCATCAGCTGAGCCTTGAGAGGGATGCATGAAGCCTTCACCACCCCCCAGTGAGGAAAACCTTTGGGTTCTTCACTGCCATTCGCCCCTTCCATCCCCTTGGAGGAGGACATTGGCCATGGGTCCCAATAGAAGGACATTGGTCATGGTCCCAACAGGAGGACATTGGCCATGGGTCCTTTTGAGAGGATATTGGTCATGGTCCCAGTGGAAGGAGGATATTGATCACGGTCCCACTGGGAGAAGGATGTTGGCTGTGGGTCCCAGTGGGAGAAGGACGATGGTCATGGGTTCCAACAGGAGGAGGATGTTGACCATGGTCCCAAATGAGGGGAGGACAGGGGTCATGGTCCCAACAGGAGAAGAACGTTACTCATGGTCCCAACAGGAGAATATTGGCTGTGGGTCCCAATGGGAGGATATTGGTCATGGTCCCAACAGAAGGAGGATATTGACCACAGGTCCCAATGAGAGGATATTGGTCATGGTCCCAACAGGAGGATGTTGGCCATAGGTCCCAATAGGAGGATATTGGTCATGGTCCCAATGGCAGAAGGATATTGGCTGTGGGTCCCAATGGCAGAAGGATGTTGGCCATGAGTCCCAATGGGAGGATATTGGTGATGGTCCCAATGGGAGGAGAACATTGGTCATGGTCCCAATAGGAGGATATTGGTCATGTTCCCAACGGGAAGAGGATATTGGCCTTGGGTCCCAATGGAAGAAGGATGTTGGCCATGGGTCCCAATGGGAGATTATTGGTCATGGTCCCAAGGGGCGAGAACATTGGTCATGGTCCCAATAGGAGGATATTGGTCAGGGTCCCAACGGGAAGAGGATATTGGCCTTGGGTCCCAATGGGAGGATATTGGTCATGGTCCCAACAGGAGGATATTGGCCATGGGTCCCAATGGGAGGATATTGGTCATGGTCCCAGTGGAAGGAGGATACTGACCACGGTCCCAATGGGGGCCCTGAGCTCCTGCCATGGGACACACACTGTCACCAGAGGTCACACTGCCGACACGATGCCGTTCACTTCACTGCACACACAGAGCATGCACAGCACGTGGGCTTCTCCGAAGGTCTTCACCATCCACCCTCGATAGGCGTGATTCTTTCCAATGAAACATGATGACGTGTTTTCAAGTATGGTTCCATCTCACTGCATGTCTCCACGGCGCAGATCGGAGAGCAGGAGATGTCCCGAAGGTCCAAGAGGGAATTTGGGTCCCTGGATAATAAAAAGGGCTGTGGGGATTTGTGGTCAGGACTCGGCCGTGGAGTGGTGGGGCCGTGGTTGGACAGCCCCCTGTGTGAGGGGTGGCAATGGGGACACAGTGCCATGGGTGCTGGGAGGGAGGGCTGGGGACACCGCATCATGCAGGGGGTGATATAGGGACTGTGCCCCTCACTGCTGGCACCCAGTGGAGCTGTGCAGTGTCACCACATCCCTGGCATCCCCTCCCAAAGCATGAGGGCTGCGTTGGCCCCATAGCCACCACGTTGCCACCAGAGCACCGGGATGGGGACACAGGGCACTGAACTCTCAATAGACCACGAAAGCCATATTAGTGCGGAGCTCTGAGCGCCGTGGGGCGGCCGTGGGGCGGAGGACGGGCTGTGTTGTTGTGCTGTGTTCTTGTATGTACATAAAGGGAGACAACGAACGTCGGTGTTACTTTATAACCTTTCTAATATCCTGTGCTAATCTCGGAAAAATAATCCTATAAAATATATCTGGATTACACACCTTCACCCGCCTGCTCATCTCTGCCTCCTCACATGGACCCCACAACAGGGGAGAGGGGATGGGGGGGGACACAGCTTACCCCATAGAGACCCCACAGCCCCAAATTTACCCAGACCCCCATCCCACCCCTGCATTCCCAGCCCCTAAGGATGCCCATTGCCCATAGCCCCATTCCTTACCCCACAGCAGGGATTGCAAACCTGGCACAGCTTTTGTCCCTCACCATTAGAGTTTCCAAACTAAATTCCAAAGGAACTGCAGTCGTTCTGCCAATGAATGATCATTTCCTGCACCAGAAATTACCAGCGTCGCCGCTGAGCGCCTTTACTGGCAGCAGCCTCCCTTTTCCTTCAGCCCTGGTGGAGGGAATTGCTGAGGTGGGGGAGGGAGGAGGGGAGGCAGGGAGTTGGGGCAGCCCTTATCACGGCCCCGCAGCCCTTCGCCCTGCAAAGCAGAGCCAGACAGCACTGTGTGTCCGTCGCTGAGCCTGGAGGCGTTGAGGACATATCATGGGCAACTGCGTCCCGGGGGTGAGTCCTTCCCATCCCCAATATTCCACTCCTCTCTTTGCAGGTGACCCCATTTCCAGCTCTCATACCCATTGCCTTTCTCCCTTCTACCCCAATTCCCCAACACTATGGGGTACCCAACCCTGACACCATAGGGTACCCGACCCATAAAGTACCCAACACCACCCCCAATGGGGTACGCAACATCACTTCCATAGAGTACCCAACCCTGACCCCATTGGATACTCAACCCTGACCCCATAGGGTACCCAATTCCCACCTCCATGGGGTACCTAACCCCATTAGGTACCCAACCCAATGGGATATCCAACCCCACCCCCACTGGGTACCCAGCCCTGACCCCACAGGGTACCCAGTACCACCTCCATAGGATACCCAACCCCATGAGATACCCAACTCAGTGAGATACCCAGCCCCACCTCCACTGGGTACCCAACCCTGACCCCATAGGGTATCCAATACTACCTCCATGGGGCACCAAACCCCACGGGGTACCCAACCCAGTGGGATACCCAACCAAACCCCCACTGGGTACCCAAACCTGACCCCATAGGATACCCAACACCACTTCCATGGGGCACCCAACCCCACTGGATACCCAACCTGGACCCCATGGGGTACCCAACCTAATGGGTTATCCAGCCCCACCCCAACTGGATATTCAACCCTGACCCCATAGGATACCCAGCCTCACTGGATACCCAATGCAGACCCCATGGGGTACCCAACCCCACTGGATACCCAACCCTGACTCCATGGGGTACTCAACACCACTTCCATGGGGCACCCACCCCACTGGATACCCAACCCTGACCCCATGGGGTACTCAACACCACTTCCATGGGGCACCAAACCCCACGGGGTACCCAACCCAGTGGGATATTCAACCAGACCCCCACTGGGTACCCAACCCTGACCCCATAGGGTACCCAACACCACTTCCATGGGGCACCCAACCCCACTGGATACCCAACCCGGACCCCATGGGGCACCCAACCACCTCACATCCCCCAGCCCCAGGTGGGCACACAGCAGTGAGTCCTGGAATTGGAAAACACCACCAAGTGCAAGAAAATGGGGTTTCCTTGCTTTGGGGTGAACCCACACCCTGAGATATCAGCCCTTCCCACACCACCCCTCTCTGATAACACGTGGCACGCGGCCACCGGAGGGGCCAACTCAGCACACACGGCACACAAGGCACCTTCTGTCCTTCACAGAGCCCTGGAATCATAGGGAACAGAACCTCCCTGCTCCTTCTGGACTACAACTACTCCGACTATGTGGACTACATGGACAACAACACAGACATCAACCAGGACATGGACATCAACCAGGAGGACTTTGCGGCCGCGGCGCCGTGCCACAACCGCTACTGCCCCTTCTTCCACCGCGCCGCCCCGCCGTACCTGATTGCCACCAGTGTCACCTCCCTTATGGCCACGGCTGCTCTGCTGCTGGCCCTATCCCTGCGTCCCAAAGCCTGGCCCCGTGGCTGCATGTTGGTGGCCCAACTGGCTGCGTGCTGCGGGCTGTTCGCCATCACGTTGCTGCCGATGGCTGCAGGCATCGCATGGGGGTGGCAGATGGGTGAGGGGCCATGCAAGGTTGCGTTGCTGCTGTGGCATGGCAGCGTGCTGGCACAGGGGCTGCTGCTGGGTGTGGGGTGCTGCAATGTGTGGGCACACGGTTGGTGCCTGGCTGTGGTGCTATGGGTGACAGCAATGGGGATGGCGGTGCCGGCGGCGCTGAGCGGTGGCATCATGGGGACGGGGCTGAGCACGCAGTGTGTGCACCGTAATGTGGATGTGGACTCAGTTGTGCATCTGCTGCAGCTCACCGTGTATTGCTGCATCTTTCTGCTGCTGCCCGGAGCGCTGCTGACGACTGCGGTGCTGCGGGGGATGTGGGGTGCGATGGGGCAGAAAGTGGGGTGGATGTTCTGGGTGTTGTGGGCTCCCCATGGGGTGGTGATGGTGGTGGAGGTCCTGCTGGAGGTGGGGGTGATTCCGACCAGCTGCGGTGCCTTCGAGAGCTTCGATTTTGCACTGGGGCTGAGCGCGGCGCTGGGGGGGCTGCATTGCTGCCTCATGCCCCTTATGCTGCTCCTCACTGCTTTCTATGGTCACAAAGTGGGGGGAGAGTGCTGAGTGCCCCACAAGGGCACCCACAGCCCCATCCCCTCATCCCCTTGGGGGACCCCGATAGCCATGGGTCACATTGCTCCTCTACACCCCATAAGGGGCACTGCTCCCTTTGCACCCATTGCTCCCCTTGCACCCATGGGTGCTGCTGGCCTTTAAGCTCCCTGTGGGTGCCACTGTTCCCCTGGGACCCCACCAATGCTATTGCTCAGCACCCATGGGTGCCCCTCAAGCACTCCAGCAGTGGCAGTGAACCCCTCCCCCAGCACCTATAGGTGGCACTTACCCTTATCCTCCAACCAACTCCGACCCCACCACCACCCAGGTGGGGGTTCTATACAATAAATGCGTCTGCAGCCCCAATGCCCACAGCCTGGTTTAATGCCTGGGGGGCTCTCCCCCAAAACAGCCTCCATCATCCTCACACCCCACTGCTGCCCCATGGCCACCCTATGGAGCTCTCCACAGCCACCCCATGGCCACCCCCCTGCCATTCTATGCCCCCCTTCCCCCCACAAGAACCCACTGCCCCATGGCCACCCTATGGAGCTCTCCATGGACACCCCCCTGCCATTCTATGCCCCCCCTCCCCCCACGGGAACCCCCACTTCCACCCCATGGCGCTCCCCACTGCTGCCCCACAGAGTTCCCCGTGAGCACTGTGGGGCTGAGCCCCCTTGTTGGCACAGCAGCCTTTGGGATGGCTCATTGCTTCCTGAGGATGCCCATCCCCGGGAGCGCCACGTTCCATCCCATTATCATCTCCGGTCCCATTCCCACGGGGGCTGTGGGGTGGAAAAGGGAGGAACAGCTCCTGGGGCTCTAAATAAGGGGAGGGGATGCTTAATGAGACGCTATGGTTAATTAGCAGGAAGGTAAGTGATTGAGCTCGGCATTCGGCCAATGCTTGGAAATCCCCATTAAGGACGGTCCTGCAGTGACAAAGGGTCTGCAGGGGGGGGAAACAAGGGGGGATAGGGGGGGTCAGGGGGCACAGACAGCCCCAGAGGGTGCCCAGACACCATCAGAGGGCACACAGACAGAAGGGTTGGGGTTGAGGCGATGCTTTGTGGTGGGGGTGACCCCATAACTGGCCCCACACCACGCGCCTTGGGCTCAGCTCCAGGACGGCCCCGTGCATCAGCGCTGCAGCCGTGTGACAGCGTGAAATCACATCCCCATCGGTGCCAGAGGATGGGATTGGGGGATGGAGATCCCCTCCCACACACCCACCCACCCCATAAACCCAGTGTCCGCACCCAGAGCCACACCAGCACCATGGGCACCGCACCGATGTGGCTCATCGTCCTCAGCGCAGTCGCTGCTGTCATGGGCCAGGAAGGTATGGGGACAATGGGGGACGTCAGGGGAATGGGATGTGGCTTGGTGGGGGTGTCAGTCATTGGGGACGTCACTCAATGGGGACATCATGCAGTGGGGGTGTCACTCAGTGGGAACCTCATTGGGGACATCACACGGTCAGGACATCGCTCAATGGGGACATCATGCAATGGGGATGTCACTCAATGGGGATGTCACTCAGTGGGGATGTCATTTGGTGGGACATCATTTGGTGGGGCCATCACTTATTGGGGAAGTCACTCAATAGGGACTTCATACACTGGGGATGTCACTCAATGGGGAGGTCACTCAATGGGGACATCACCCAACGGGGACATCATGCAATGGGGATGTCACACATTGGGGATGTCACTCAGTGGGGATGTCTCTCAATGGGACGTCATTTGGTGGGGACATCATTTGGTGGGGACATCACTCAATGGGGCCGTCACTCAATGGGGACGTCATCCCTTATTGGAGTCACCACCCAGCAGAGCCACCCCCAAGGGAACGGGGAAAGGTGCAGAGCCCACCCCATCCCTTCCCCCCCCACAGACCTCTACAGAAAGGTGTTTGTGTTCCGGGAGGACCCCAGCCACGCATACGTACTGCTGCAGGCGAGGCCGGAGCATCCCATGCTCAACTTCACCGTGTGCCTGCGATCCTACACCGACCTCACCAGACCACACAGCCTTTTCTCCTACGCCACCAAAGCTCAAGACAACGAGATCCTCCTCTTTAAACCCAAACCTGGCGAGTACCGCTTCTACGTCGGGGGGAAATACGTCACCTTCCGCGTCCCCGAGAACCGTGGGGAATGGGAACACGTCTGTGCCAGCTGGGAGTCGGGCAGCGGCATCGCTGAGTTCTGGTTGAACGGGCGCCCGTGGCCCCGTAAAGGGCTGCAGAAGGGTTACGAGGTGGGCAACGAGGCGGTGGTGATGCTGGGGCAGGAGCAGGATGCCTACGGGGGAGGCTTCGATGTCTACAACTCGTTCACGGGGGAGATGGCAGATGTCTACCTGTGGGATGTGGGGCTGTCCCCGGATAAGATGCGCTCTGCATACCTGGCACTGAGGCTGCCACCCGCTCTGCTGGCCTGGGGACGCCTCCGCTATGAAGCCAAGGGGGATGTGGTGGTGAAACCACGGCTGCGTGAGGCACTGGGGGCCTGAGACCCCCCCAACATCCCCTCTCCCCCTTTGCTGTCCCCTCTGTATGGTGTCACCCACTCGGCACAACCATGGGGATGTGATGCTCAGGGAGATGGGGACACCCCCAACCCTGGGTCGCCCCTCTCCTGCTGACTCCCCATGGCACACAGTGCTGTCCCCATCCCTGTCCTGAGGACCCCGTCCTTCCCCTGCTCCAAAATAAACCATGAAAGCTCCAGGTGATGATAACAAAAGCGAGCACACATCAATCCCACTGGGGATGGGAGGGCATGGCGCGGATTTGGGGACGGCCCCTCCTTGATGGGTGTGGGGACACAATGATGGCAAAGGATGGGAGGGGGATGACGTGGATCTGGGGACGGGCCCTTGACCCCACACTTTCTGCCCCATGTTGCAAAAGTTGCTCACCACCCAATGTCCACACAGTGATCTATGGGTCAATGTCCACACAGTTGAGGCTGGGGATCAGTTGGCAGTGCTCTCTTTCTGGGAAGTCCATTGGAGTGGTGCCTCTGCCATTGTCACTGCGGTGGGGACGTGGGGACAATGCGGTTCTGCCTCCTCTTCTTCCTTGTGGGGCTCTGCAGCCTCACTGCCCCAGACGGTAGGGATGAAGGATCCTATAGGGAGCAGGCAGGGGGAGGACACATGGGGGTGGTGGCACAATGGGGATACAACACTGGACACCACAAAAGGGGACACATGGGGCTGTGATGGGGGGTGGCAGGGTGATGAACCCCCCTCCTATACCCCAGTGCCATCCTTCTGTCCAGGTGCTGCAGCCAGAATGAGTGCCCAGATTCAGAGCTCCCCCCAAGTGCCCTCTATGTACCACAGCCTGGTGCTGAGCTGCAAGGTCAATGGGGACACTGGGTAAGGCAACCCCCCACCCCACCCCACAACCACCCCACGGGCAAACCTGGGTGACACTGAGCCCCCCACAGCCCCAAGGAGTTTGTATGGGAGAAGAAAGGGATCCACAAACCATTGCAGAAAGGCCGCGCTGACATCCTCGTCTTCCGCTCCTTAAACAAAACCCACCTGGGCACCTACACCTGCACGGTCACCAGCCCTCAAGGTACCGCCGTGGCCACCTACAACCTTTGGACAGAAGGTAAAGAGGGGATAATCTGTCCCTATAGCTGTGCCCACATCACCCCAGCTCACCAACCCTCATGTTGAGATGCTGGAAGCCTCATGTTGGGCTTATAGTGGCCACTTCCACATCTGGTGTTTTCCCTCTATGAGGGACACTTGTTTTCTTTCCTTCTCTCTCCCAGACCTGAAATACAAACTGTTCGTGTTCCCCCAAGAATCCAATGATTCCCATGTGCTGGTGCAGGCTCAACCAGAACATCCCTTACTCAACTTCACCGTCTGCCTGCGTTCCTACACCGACCTCACCCGACCCTACAGCCTCTTTTCCTACGCCACCAAAAAGCAAGACAATGAGATCGTCCTCCTCAAATTCAAACCCACCGAGTACCGCTTCTACGTCGGGGGGGAATATGTCGCCTTCCGTGTCCCTGAGAGCCAAATGGCTCCAGAACGTGTCTGTGTCGCCTGGGAGTCACCCACGGGCATCGTGCGTTTCTGGTTGAACGGGAAACCGTGGCCCCGTAAAGGGCTGCAGAAGGGTTATGAGGTGGGCAATGAGGCCGTGGTGGTGCTGGGGCAGGAGCAGGATAACTATGGAGGTGGTTTCGATGCTATGCAGTCCTTTACTGGGGAGATCTCTGAGGTCTACATGTGGGATGTGGGGCTGAGCAACTCGGAAGTGAAATGGCTTGAGAATACTGAACCTTATGCCACCCCCATCTTCGGCTGGAGGAACTTCCCCTATAAGATTGAGGGTGAAGTGTACCTCGTGACTTAAGGCTCCCGACCACCACTGCCACCATTTAATGTGTGTCCATCCCCCCCCACCCCCCGCAGTCCCCTCTGCCTGACCTCCCTCCCCTGCACCAACATGGTAACAAATAAAAGGAATAGGACCCACAAGCAGCAGCTGGGTGGATTTCATGACGCAGTGGGGTGAGGAAAACACCTCTGTGGGGTCCCCCCTTGTCTCCCACTTTGGGGTCCCCCCTTGTCCCCATTTGGGGGGTCCCCAACTGTCCCCTACTTTGGGGTTCCTCCTCATCCCCATCCATGGAGACCCCCTGTCCCCCTCCGTGGGGCTGGGGAAAGGAGCCCCGGTCTCCCGGTACCTCCATGGGGTGCAGCCCCCAGCCCCAATAAGCCCCGCAGGGGATGCGGGGGGGAGGAGGGGGCTCCGCCTCCCGGTTCCGGCGCTGCGATCGATTCCGCCGTTCCCTGCAGCCCCGCTCCGCCCCCCCGCGGCCTTTCCCGGTACGGAGGGGCGAGAAGGTCCGGTGTAAAAGGGGGGGCTGAGGAGGGAGGGGCGGCCAGGCCGGGCCGGGCCCTCGGTTCGGGATAGGCCGCAGGGCCGGGGTTCCGGTTTGGGATAGGCCGCAGGGCCGGGGTCTCCTTTCGGGGTAGGCCGCAGAGCTAGGCCGGGGTCTCGGTTCGAGGTAGGCCGCAGGGCCGGGTCTCGGTTTGGGATAGGCCGCAGGGCCGGGGTCCCGGTTCGGGGTAGGCCGCAGGGCCGGGGTCTCGGTTCGGGATAGGCCGCGGGGCCGGGGTCTCGGTTCGGGACAGGCCGCAGGGCCGGGCCTGCTGAGTGCGGCCTACGGCGAGGGCGGGCCGGGAAGTGTGGGGGGGCGGGCGGCCGAGGGAGCCTGGGTGGGGCCGGGGGTGTTGGGGGAGGGATGGCCCGGGAGCTTTGCTGGGGCCAGGGGTGTTGAGGCCTAGCCTGGGTTGGGAATGGTGGGGGGGCTTCAAAGGGCCGGGGCAGGAGGCCTGGGTGGGCTGTGGGGTCTGGTTGGGGCTTGGGGGTCTGGGCTGGGGTGGTACTGGGGGGGTCTCAGGAAGCCTAGGCCAAGGGGGGGGATCCTGAGGGTTGTGGGGAGGGGTCTTAAGGAGAGCATGGAGGCCTGGGCTGGGATGTTGGGGTCTGGAGGGGGGCACAGCATGGGGGTCCTGAGCCTGCAGTGCTGGGGGGTCCCATAGGTGTGGGGTATGGCACAGCACCATCCCACGTCCCCATTGGACCCCGCAGGCGATGGTGGAGCCCCCCAACTTCTCATGGGTGGCAGAGGGGCGGCTGGCGGGGCTGGCCATGCCACGAGAACCGGGTCATTACCGCTTCCTGCTGGGCCAGGGCGTGAGGCACCTGGTGTCACTGTCTGAAAGGGCCCCCCCGCATCATGGCTGCTGCCCCACGCTGCAGCTCCATCGCTTCCGTGTGCCTGACTTCACCCCACCGACACCCGCACAGATCCAGAGCTTCCTGCAGCTGGTGGAGGAGGCCAATGGACGTGGGGAGGTACGAGCTGGGGGGGGTCTCAGAGGGGGACAACAAGTGGGGGTGGCAGAGGAGGTGGCACCGGGATAAGGGGGGTGATGTTGGAGTGCTTGGTGGGTGTCAGTGAGGTGGCACTAAGGTGGAGGTGGCACTGAGATGCCAAGGGGGTGATGGTGCCAGAGCTGCCAGGATGGGATACGTGATTCCATGGTGGGTGACACCATGAGCGGGGTGTCAACAGTGATGATGGAGGGGGGTGACACCAGTGATGATGGAGGGGGTGACACCGGTATGGAGTGGGTGATGTCAGGGTAGGTGACAGCAGGATGGAGGTCACAACCAGAGGGAGGTGATGCCTTTGTCACTGTGCAGGCGGTGGCTGTGCACTGTATGCTGGGGCATGGCCGGACGGGCACCATGTTGGCCTGCTACCTGGTGAAGACAAAGAAGATGAACGGCAGCGATGCCATCAAGGAGATCCGCAGGCTGAGGCCGGGCTCCATTGAGACACGGGAACAGGAACAAGCTGTCATGGAGTTCTACCAGCACTTCAGGTATGTGCAGCCCCCTGGGGGGGGGGTCTCTATGCCATGAAGACCATGGCAGGCACATCTACAGGGCCAAGAGCCCAACTGAGATATGGATCTGCCTCATTGTAGTGCTGGAGAGGACAGCAAGGAGGTGTGAGCAAACATGAGCATCTCTACAAGCAGCGCGTGCTGGATGGAGGGGAGATGCTCCCTGAGAAGCTTTGCCCGTCCTGCTTGGTGCCACCATCTGTCTTGTCCCCATTAAAGGACTTCTTGTTGCTCCTCTCCACTTCTGTTTGTGGAACTAAAGGGTCACCAGAGACCCCCCCCCATCTCCACCGTGTCCCACCGTTGCACCACGTTGACTTGCTGCCATCCCCGAGCTGCACTCCTCAGCCTTCATCCCAGTCATCACCGCTTGGAACCCATCAATAGCACCCGAAAATCAGGGATCCCATATCACAAGGCTCTGAATTTCAGCCTGCCATCCCCGGAGCTGGTCAACTGCCAATGCATTGACGCAACATGGAGGGTGAGAGCAATGTCAGCTCCCCAGGGCCGTCCCGGGACGTGGATGCTTAAAGTGAAGCTTAGATGGAATTTAGGCATCTCCGTTCCAAAAATCCAATCCTGAAAATCTCTTCTCAGCTCTTCCTAACCTTGGTGGCATTTAAATCCTAAGTGGCACGAAGCGTCACCGTCCCCATTGCCTGGTGTATGGCACAGTGCCGGAGCATGCGGTGCTCACCGGGTACCAGCTCATCACCTCCACCATGGGCTGGAGGACCCTCAGCTCCATCCACACACCTCCATGTCTCCAAATAGGATGGTGAAAACCCCAAATGCCATCATCTGCCACCAGAAATGCCCCACCATGGCGGTGACGTGCAGTTGGTTGGGGTCAGAGCTGGCATGGATGGGATGGAAGAGGTGGTGGTGGGGATGAGGAGACCCCAAAGTGGGCGCAGAGCAGCATTTAATGGGGTCATCAGCCCTACTTGGGGACTTGGAGATGTGGTTTCCCCTATGGGTGCCATCATGGCACTGAGGAAACCATGAAGCCATATGGGGACAAAAGGGGATTGTCACGTGCCGGCACCCAATACAGGTCATGGGTGGCCAGGGTGGGGGTAGGTGCCCCATGTTGAGGGTGTGGGGACATAGAAGGGGTCGGGGCCAGTGCAGAACGGTCCTAAGCCCACGGAGTCGCAGCTCTCACATGGGGCTGGGAGATGCAGAAAAGCAGCTTAACAGCAGAATTATTTCCTTTAACTCCTCTTACTTTAGCTCTGTCCTTAATAGTCTCCCATGCTCTGGGGGCCGGGCCAGGCCGAACTGAAGGGGAGGGGGACAGCGAGACCCCCACCTTGAGGAGGGGACAAGGATGGGGGCTTGGCCTCAGCATCCCCACTGCAGTGCTATGGGGATGGGCCATGCTGTGCCCCCAACCTGGCATGGACCCATTGGGGCCTGGTGGCATCTTAGGGTCAGGAATGGAGGATGTCCCCTCCCTGTTCCCCCCCAGCATCAGAGCCCCCAGGCTGGCTGACAGCCCAGCTCCGGCTCAACGCTGTGGGATGGGGACAGGGCTCTGGTGGCTGTACCCTCAATGGGGACACAGCTTGGGATTAAAGGGGTGATGGACGGGGTGGGAGAAGGCAGCCAGAGAGCAGCGGGGGGCGTGGGGGGGGCTGTCACAGGGATGCCTTTGGGGTGGCATGTGTGTGGGTGGTACATGGGATGGGATGGGATGGGATTTCATAGTTTCATAGTTTCATAGTTTCATAGTTTCATAGTTTCGTGCGGGTTGGAAGGGACCTTAGAGATCATCGAGTCCAGCCCCCGGGATTCGAGCCTCTGTGTAGCAGAGCGGCACTTCTACCACTTGCGCCACAGGGGGGATTCGAACACCCGGGCCCCAGTGTTGCAATGGGATGGGATGGGATGGGATGGGATGGGATGGGATGGGATGGGATGGGATGGGATGGGATGGGATGGAACAGCCATGGGATGGGATGGAATAGCATGGCATGGGATGGAATGGTATGGGATGGAATGGCTATGGCATGGGATGGAATAGCATGGCATGGCATGGCATGGCATGGGATGGGATGAGATGGACTGGCATGGGATGGCTTGCAGTCATAAAGCCATGGGATGTCCCCCCCTTGGAAGAGGATCTTTGAGCCCAACTCCTGGCTCTGCTTGTTTGGCAGGCTTAGGATGGCACAACATGGCATGGTGTGGGACAGCATGGGATGGGATGGGATGGCTTGGCACAGGATGGGATGGGACAGCCATAGCATGGCATGGACTGGACTGGGATGGGATGGAACAGCCATGGCACGGGATGGAATAGCATGGGATGGGATGGAATGGCATGGGATGGGATGGAATAGCATGGGATGGGATGGGATGGGATGGGATGGGATGGGATGGGATGGGATGGGATGGGATGGGATGGGATGGGATGGCATGGCATGGCATGGCATGGGATGGGATGAGATGGACTGGCATGGGATGGCTTGCAGTCATAAAGCCATGGGATGTCCCCCCCTTGGAAGTGGACCTTTAAGCCCAACTCTTGGCTCTGCTTGTCTGGCAGGCTTAGGATGGCACAACCCGGCATGGTGTGGGACAGCATGGCACAGGATGGAATAGCATGGCATGGGATGGGATGGGATGGGATGGGATGGGATGGGATGGGATGGGATGGGATGGGATGGGATGGAACAGCCATGGCATGGGATGGAATGGCATGGCATGGCATGGAATAGCATGGTATGGGATGGAACAGCATGGGATGGGAAGGCATGGAATGGCATAGGATGGGATGGGTTGGGATGGGATGGGATGGGATGGGATGGGATGGGATGGGATGGGATGGGATGGAACAGCCATGGCATGGGATGGAATAGGATTGTATGGGATGGAATGGCATGGCATGGGATGGAATAGCATGGAATGGGATGGGATGGGAATTGCATGGCATAGAATAGCATGGCATGGGATGGAATAGAATATCCCCCCTTGGAAGTGGATCTTTGAGCCCAACTCCTGGCTCTGCTTGCCCGGCAGGCTTAGGATGGCACAGCCCGGCACGGTGTGGGACAGCATGGCACGGGCTGGGATGGCCTGGCACAGGATGGGATGGCCTGGCCCTGCACGCCATGCACCCCACACCCCCTGCCCCCCCTACACCCTTAACCCCCCCATCCCTCCCCATCCTACACCTCCATCACCCCGATGCTCCCCTCTCCCCTCCCCCTCCCCACCATTGGCTGCCAGCAAGCTTCAGTTACCAAGGGAACCACCAATCAGAAGCGCCGCAGCGAGGAGGGGGCGTGTCTTATCCAGGCCCCTCCCCCCGCGGTGGCTGTGGCGGCGCGGTCGGTTCGGTCCCGGTTCGGGAGATGAAGAACCGACACCTGCCCCCGGTTCGGGGCCTCGGGGAGCCGGTGGGATCCCTGCTGAGCTCCGCCGGTGGGACCCGGTAACGGGAGCGAGGCTGCGGGACGGGGAGGATCTGTGCTATGCGGTGGTGGCTCCGCGCGGCCTTCCTCAGCCTGCTCGCTGGCACCGACGGTACCTCACGGCGGGACCGGGGGGGTTCGGCTCCGGGTTCGGCTCCGGGTTCGGCCCCGTTCGGTTCTGCGTTAGGCCCCGGGTTCGGCCTCGGGTTCAGCCCCCGCGTTCGGTTCCGGGTTCGGCCCCGTTCGGCTCCGGGTTCGGTTCTGCGTTAAGCCTCGGGTTCGGCCCCCGCGTTCGGCCCCGTTCGGCTCCGGGTTCGGCTCCATTCGGCCCTGTTCGGGCCCCGCGTTCGGCTCCGGGTTCGGCTCCGTTCGGTCCCGTTCGGTCCCGTTCGGCCTCGGGTTCGGCCCCGTTCGGCCCCGAGTTCGGCCCCGTTCGGCCCCGTTCGGGCCCCGCGTTCGGCCTCGAGTTCGGTCCCGTTCGGCTCCGAGTTCGGCCCCGTTCGGTCCCTTTCGGCCCCGCGTTCGGCCCCGGGTACGGGCCCCAGGGTTCGGCCCCGGGTTCGGCTCTGAGTTCGGCCCCTTTTGGCCCCAGGGTTCGGCCCCGTTCGGCTCAGAGTTCGGCCCCGGGTTCGGCCCCGTTTGGGCCCCGGGTTCGCCTCTTTCGGCCCCCGGGTTCGGTCCCCGTTCGTCCCGGTTCGGCCCCGGTCCCACATGTGTTCCCGTCCCGGTGCAGGCAGCGGGCAGAGCGGGGCCGTGGTTGGCCGCGTCGGGGACAGCGCCGTGTTGGGCTGCGACCTGTTGGGCTCCCAGCCGGGCCGGCCGCCGCTCTACGTGATCGAGTGGGTGCGAGTCGGCTTCGTCCTCCCCATCTTCATCAAGTTCGGCCTCTATTCACCACGCGTGGACCCGGAGTACATCGGTGAGGGGCTCAAAGGGGGCACTGCGGGCTGGGGGGGTTCAGTGGGTCTCTATGGGGTGGTGGGGGGCCCATATGGGTTAAGGCCCCTGAGCTCAGCCCCTTATGGCTCGTGGTCCCATTGAAGTTCTGCAGCATTGACTTCTATCATTCACTGCCCCATAAGATGCTCAATTCTGTCCCCACTGGGTCCTTGTGAGCAGCCCTATAATTCTGGGCCCCATAAAGACCCCAAACCCCCCAGGTCATGTCCCCTATGGGTCACTGTGGAGAGCCCAGAGCTCATAGTCTCCATCCTCTGTGGGTCACAGTCCCCTTGAAGGCCCTGACCCCCATTGCTCTGACCCATATGGGTTACAGCCCCCATAAAGACCTGTCCCCTATGGGTCACAGTCCCTATAAAGGCTCTGAGCCCCAGGGATCTGTCCCCAGTGGGTCCCAGTTCCCCCCTATGGGTCACAGTCCCTATAAAGGCTCTGAGCCCCAAGGATCTGTCCCCAGTGGGTCCCAGTTCCCCCCTATGGGTCACAGTCCCCATGAACACCTGATCCCCATATGTGTGGGTCCCCTGACCTCTGTCTGCTGTGTGTTGTGATCCCCATGGAGGGTTCTGGACCCCTTGATGGTCTCCCCCAAAGCCTTTGAGTGTTGTCCCCATTGGGACCCTATGGGTCACGGTCCCTATAAAGCCCTATCCTCTGTTCCTTATGGGTCACATTCCCCATAGCCTATGGTTCTCCAATGGGTCACAGCCCCCATGCGATGAGCCCCTTTGTCCCCTATGGGTCACAGTCCCCCCCCATAGACCCCACTGCCCTGCATGGCCCCGAGGTTGTTTATGGGGCAGGGATTTGGCCCTTCAGCAGCTCAGCCGTGGCGTGGGAGGGCCGATCCCATATGATGGTGACCAGGAAACCCCCCCCCCCCCCCCTCTAGGTGACAGTAACCCCATAGTGACAACACACCTGGTGACACCAAACCCTGCTCTCAGTGGGGCCCCATAGCTCCGGTTACCTACAGAGCTCAGGTTTCCCTATGGGCAGGCAGCAGGTGGGGCTTGGCTTTGTCCCTTGTGGTCCCTATAGTGTCACCGACACCCCAGGGTTGATAATGGGGGTGAATGAATTGGGGTGGGGGGGCACCAAACTCAGCCTGGCAGCCTTGACCCCAAACAGCTCCAGTGTCACCTGTGGAGCCCCTAATGTCGTCTGGTGCCGCTTTAGGGACACGAGTGGGCTGCAGCCATCGCCACCAAAGTATTTAAGGGGGGGGAATGGGGTCATTCATCCCCACCTGCCGCTGTGCCCCCTGGTTATGGGGTGGGTGGGGGGGTGCTGTCCCCCATCGTGGTCCCTGCATCCCCCCCATGGCGGTGGCTGCTTGTCCCCTTTGTGTCCCTTTGAATGGCGGTTGCCAGGGGGATTTCGGTGGGGAGGGCAGCGGTTGTTTTGTTATCGGTGGGGGGAGGAGGAGCAGCAGTTGGGGCCGGCGTTGGGGGGGGATTAGGGGCGTCCCCTGAGCTCTGAGCCGCGCCAAAGGGACCTTTGTTCGGAGCCCGCTGTTCCCAGAGCCTGGCTGTGGGGCTGCCCCACACATCCCAGCGGTGCCGTGCCCTCATTCCCATCCCTCCCACGGTCCCCATCACCTCCTGGGAAAGGCAAATATGGGAGAGGCTGGAGGGAAACCAAAGCTGCACGTGGTTTGAAACTGCATTCCCTAAACCGCCCAACCCGTTCCTGCTTCTTCATCATCATAATCATCCTCACCGGGCATGTCTGGCTGGTGCAGCACCCACATGGGGACATTAGGGACACACAATGGGGACCCTGGGGGCACAAGACACCCCCAATGGTAAAACTCAATGGGAGCCACCTGCTGGCGTGCTGCTCTGCCCTCTCACCCCGCTGCTGCCCCATAGATGATGGCATATGTGGGGCAGAGCAATGGGGTTTGGGGGTTCTGTGGTGCCGGCTGCACCCCGGCATTGCTGAGCCAATATTGCAGTGCATGTCTGAGCCGATTACGGCTCTGATAATAGCGCAGGGGGATTAGGGGGCTGTGCTGGTTCTGCTTCTCCTCCTTCTCCTCCTCCTCATCCAAAGGGATGGCGTGGGGTGAGCACCCCAATACACAGGGCTGGCTCCCACCCGTGGCTCAGTGGTGTTTGATGCCATGGGGTGCTGCTCGGGGGTCTCCATACCCCACAGCATGGCAGGGATGAGGAGTGCGGGGGTGGGCCGAGGCTTAACAGGGCTCTGAGGGTGAGCAGCTCTGATAGGGGGGGTCAGGAGGGGGGGGACACACAGGGTTGTCCCCAAGCAATGCCGTGAGCTCGTCATCCCGCAGGTCGCGTGCGGATTGAGGAGGGAGCATCGCTGCGCATCGACCTGCTGCGCGCTGAGGATCAGGGCTGGTACGAGTGCAGGGTGCTCTTCCTCGACCGCCCCAGCGCTGATGCTGACTTCCAGAACGGGACCTGGATTCACCTCACTGTTAACGGTACGGATGGGTTGGAGGGGTCCAGGTGCTGACATGATGCTGGTGGTCCACCCTGTGGTGGCTTCGTGCATCTCTTTGTCACCCTGTTCTCCATGTCTGGGGTGGGCGCTTGTTGTGGTCCTCTCTTTGTGCTGCCATGGGGTGGATTCTACTGCCCCCTATTGCCCCCCTTGCAGGATGGAGATGGTGGTGGGGAGGAGGATGGAGATGGTGGTGGGGAGGAGGATGGAGATGGTGGGGAGGAGGATGGAGATGGTGGTGGGGATGAGGATGGAGATGGTGGGGAGGAGGATGGAGATGGTGGTGGGGAGGAGGATGGAGATGGTGGTGGGGAGGAGGATGGAGATGGTGGTGGGGAGGAGGATGGAGATGGTGGTGGGGAGGAGGATGGAGATGGTGGTGGGGAGGAGGATGGAGATGGTGGTGGGGAGGAGGATGGAGATGGTGGTGGGGAGGAGGATGGAGATGGTGGTGGGGAGGAGGATGGAGATGGTGGTGGGGAGGAGGATGGAGATGGTGGTGGGGAGGAGGATGGAGATGGTGGTGGGGAGGAGGATGGAGATGGTGGTGGGGAGGAGGATGGAGATGAAGATGGAGATGGTGGTGGGGATGAAGGTGGAGATGGTGGTGGGGAGGAGGATGGAGATGAGGATGGAGATGGTGGCGGGGAGGAGGATGGAGATGGTGGCGGGGAGGAGGATGGAGATGGTGGCGGGGAGGAGGATGGAGATGGTGGCGGGGAGGAGGATGGAGATGGTGGTGGGGAGGAGGATGGAGATGGTGGTGGGGATGAAGATGGAGATGAAGATGGAGATGGTGGTGGGGAGGAGGATGGAGATGAGGATGGAGATGGTGGTGGGGAGGAGGATGGAGATGGTGGCGGGGAGGAGGATGGAGATGGTGGTGGGGATGAGGATGGGGATGAGGATGGAGATGAGGATGGAGATGTTGTTGGAGATGGGAAGGGGATGGGACAATCACCACCCATTGCAGGACGGGATCCCACCCCAGACCCCTCGCACTCAGGGCTGGGGCTAAATCCTCTCTTTCCTGTGTTTCTCTTCCCAGCACCCCCAACCTTCCTGGTGACCCCCCCTGCATTTGTGGAGGTACGAGACCGCGACGCGCTGAGCCTCACCTGCACGGCCGTGGGCAACCCACAGCCTATCATCAGCTGGAAGAGGAGTGACCTGGCCCTGCAGAGTGGGGACACAGTGCAGGTGAGTGAGCTCAGTGTGACACCAACGGGGGGGGGACCCATCTCATATTGTCCCTATTGGTGACCTATTGCAGGTGAGGAACGGGACGCTGAGCATCGCTGCGGTGGAGCGCGCCAGTGCAGGCACCTACACGTGCCATGCGTCCAGCAAGGAGGGCACCATCACCCACACCACCCGTGTGCTGGTGCAGGGTGAGACCAGGACCACCTCGGGGTGGGGAGGGGGTCCCATCCTCATTGGTCTTAGCCCTCATGGTCCCCTTTGCTTCATAGGGCCGCCCGTCATCGTGGTGCCACCGCAGAACATCACTGTTAACGTCTCCCAAGATGCCTTCCTGGCCTGCCAGGCTGAGGCCTACCCAGGAAACCTCACCTACACCTGGTTCCAGGGCAGCAGCAACGTGTTCCACCTCAGGTACCGGGAATGGCACTGCTGTGGCTGTGGGTTCATGGTGGATGGAGGCAATGGGACTTTGGGTATCTGGGCACCTTTGGCTGTGATGGGAGTGTGATGAAGGGCTTCCTCCATCCTTGCTGTGCCCTTTTCCACCCCCTCATCTCCTCACAGTCACCTCCAGGCACGGGTGCGTATCCTGGTGGATGGGAGCCTCCTGCTCCAGCGAACCATCCCAGATGATGCTGGCAAATACACCTGCATCGCCAGCAACGGGCTGTGGAAGCCGCCTTCAGCCTCAGCCTTCATCACAGTGCTGTGTAAGAGCCTTGGGGTTCCCTATGGGGTCACTGTGGGGTCCCTGGCACCTTCCTATCACCCCTCTCGTCCCCACAGACCCAGCACAGGTGACCACCATGCTCCCAGAGACCCACCTGCCCAAGGGGATGCGAGGCATCATCCGCTGCCCCACCAGAGCCAACCCCCCTCTGCTCTCTGTCAGCTGGACACGGGACGGGCACCCACTGGAGCTGGGCAAGGTAGGGCTGCGTGTGCCCACCCCACAGCATCCCAGTGCCCCTTTGGCTTCATCCTTCTTCCTTCCTCCCAGTTCCCAGGGTGGTCCACGAGACCTGATGGCTCCATCGTCATCGCCACGGGGAATGATGATGCTCTGGGGGTTTACACCTGTACCCCATACAACAGCTACGGCACCGCCGGCGCATCCCGACCCACTCGTGTCCTGCTCAAGGTGAGGGTGAGGAGTGGGGATGTCACTACAGCCCCATCCTGCTGTGTGCTGTCACCATCCCCAGCACCACGTGTGGCTCTTCCAGGACCCCCCCAGCTTCACGGTGCGTCCCAAGGAGGAATACTTCCAAGAGGTGGGCAGGGAGCTGGTGATCCCTTGCATGGCCCATGGGGACCCCCCACCCACCGTCACCTGGGGGAAGGTAAGGGGGAGCCCACATGGGGGGTCAGAGTGGGTTTTGTCCTTCTTGGGGTGAGGGTGGGGATGAAGGTGATGGGGATGGGGGGGTCAGGGATGGTGGGGATGGGGTTGATGGGTGTGGGGGGATGGGGATGGAGATGGGGTGAGGATAGAGGTGGGATAATGAAGGACAGATGGAGATGGTGCAGATGGTGGGGAGGAGGATGGAGATGGTGCAGATGGTGGGGAGGAGGATGGAGATGGTGATGGGGATGAGGATGGAGAAGGTGGTGGAGATGGTGATGGGGAGGAGGATGGAGATGATGGTGGAGATGGTGATGGGGAGGAGGATGGAGATGGTGATGAGGAGGAGGATGGAGATGGTGGTGGAGATGATGGTGGGGAGGAGGATGGAGATGGTGATGGGGAGGAGGATGGAGATGGTGATGGGGAGGAGGGTGGAGATGGTGGTGGAGATGGGAAGGGGATGGTACAGTCACCACCATCAGCGTGTCCCTGCCATGCAGGTGGGCAGTGCAGGGCAGATTGGTGCCCAGGTGGATGGGAACAGCAGCCTCATCTTTCACCCACTCATCAAGGAGCAGCACGGGGTGTGGGAGTGCACAGCCACCAACGCAGTGGCCAGCGTCAGCACTGCCACCACCGTCCACGTGCTGGGTGAGTGGGACAGGGGTCATCTGCAGGTGGGGCAGGATGGATGTGCTTTGGTGATACACCCTACATGGTCTCTCTGCCTTCATCCCCAGGAACCAGCCCTCACGCCGTCACCAACGTCTCCGTGCTCCCGCTCCTGTTGGCAGCCAACATCTCCTGGGAGCCAGGCTTTGATGGAGGCTACTTCCAAAGGTTCAGCGTCTGGTACACACCGTTGTGAGTCCCCCTCTGATGGCACCAACTGTCCCTTCCCATCCCTCAGCCGTGGCTCAGGGCTCTGTGTCCCCATAGGGTGAAGCACCCACCCCGTGCCCACCACGACTGGGTGTCGCTGGCGGTGCCGCCGGGGGCTCAGCACCTCTTGGTGGAGAACCTGCAGCCAGACACCAGCTATCAGTTCAGCGTGCTGGCTCAGAACAAGCTGGGCAGTGGTCCCTTCAGCCAGATCGTCACCTCCGTGCCCAGGGGTGAGAGCAGAGCACACAACACCCCCCAAATATCCCCTAAAAGATGGCAAGCCCCCTATTTCCACCCCATTCTTACCCACCCAGGCTTCCCAGTGACCACAGTGCCTCCAGAGCCGCCAGCTGTCACCGTGCACATCCTGCTGTCCCCACCACAGGCTCTGAGTGCCAACCAGACGGCGCGGGGGGTCCTGCTTCGTTGGCAGCCCCCGGTGCAGCTCTCAGTGCCGCTGAGCGGTTACGCCTTGGAGCTGCGGCAGGACCGGGGCGGTTGGGAGGTGCTGGAGCGCTCCATCCCCAGCACAGAGAGCCAGGTGCTGGTACCGGGGCTCATCAAGGTGAGGGTCTGCGTGGTGGTGGGTTGGAGGGGAGTGTCTTGCCAAGGAGGGGCTGCAGTAAATAAGGGGTGATGGTGCTCTTTCTGTCCCCATAGGACGCCTTCTATGAGTTCCGCCTGGTGGCCTTTGCTGGCAGCTACATCAGCGACCCCAGCAACACGGTGAACGTCTCCACGGCAGGTGAGGGCTGCAGCCACCCCCTGCCCCCAACCAGGGGGCAGAAATAAAGACTGATGGGATGTTTGGGGTGGGAAGAGACTTCCAAGGTCATCTAGTTACGACCGCCGTACTATAGGTAGGGACATCATTAGACCAGGTCGTTCAAAGCCCCATTCAGCCTGGCCTTGAACACCTCCAATGGAGTGGTTGGGTTGGAAAGGTCCTTACAGATCCCAGAGACATGGAACAGTTGGTTTGAATCGAGTTGGAGAGGTCCTAACAGATTCCAGAGACATAGAATGGTCAGATTGGGTTGGAAAAGTCGTTACAGATCACAGAGACGTGGAATAGTTTGGTTGGGTTGGAAGGGTCCTTACATATAGCAGAGACATGGGATAGTTGGGTTGGAAGGGTCCTAACAGATCCTGGAGACGTGGACCAGTTGGTTTAAATCAAGTTGGAGAGGTCCTAACAGATTCCAGAGACATGGAATGGTCTGATTGGGTTGGAAAGCTCCTTAAAGATCCCAGAGACATGGAATAGTTGGGTTGTAAGGGTCCTTACAGATCACAGAGACATAGAAAAGTTGGTTTGAATTAAGTTGGAGAGGTCCTAGCAGATTCCAGAGACATAGAATGGTCAGATTGGGTTGGAAAGGTCCTTACAGATCCCAGAGACATGGAATGGTTGGATTGGGTTGGAAAGGCCCTTACTATCCCAGAGACGTAGAATAGTTGGGTTGGAAAGGTCCTTACAGATCAAAGAGACATGGAATAGTTGGGTTGGAAAGGCCCTTAAAGATCCCAGAGACATGGAATAGTTGGGTTGGAAGGGTCCTTACAGATCACAAAGACATGGAATAGTTGGATTGGAAAGGTCCTTACAGATCCCAGAGACATGGAATGTTCAGATTGGGTTGGAAAGGTCCTTACAGATCACAGAGACGTTGAATAGTTGGGTTGGGTTGGAAAGGTCCTTACAGGTCCCAGAGACATGGAATAGTTGGGTTGGGTTGGAAAGGTCCTAGCAGATCACAGAGGAATGGAACAGTTGGGCTGGAAGCATCCTTACAGATCCCAGAGACATGGAATGGTCAGGTTGGGTTGGAAAGGCCCTTAAAGATCCCAGAGATATAGAACAGTTGGGTTGGTAGGATCCTTACAGATCCCAGAGACGTGGAATGGTCAGATTGGGTTGGAAAGGTCCTTACAGATCACAAAGACATGGCACAGTTGCTTTGGAAAGGTCCTAACTCGCGGAATCACTCAGTTGTTCTTTATTTTTACCAACCTACGTGCCATTCCAAACAGCCAACGAGACACCAATTCCTACAAAAAGCTTTTAGCAAAGCACAAACCTCCTTAACAGCCCTCACGGGAAGAGAGGCCGTGCTCTGTGCCCTTCATTGATTCTCCCCCTTAAAAGGGAACGCTGCAGGGCACATCTATGGCCCTTTGTAAGACCCATCCCCATCTCCCACCCACTGCAGGGATGGAGGTGTACCCATCCCGTACACAGCTCCCCGAGCTGCTCCCGCAGCCTGTGCTGGCCGGGGTGATCGGTGGGATCTGCTTCCTCAGCGTGGCCATCATCTTCAGCACCACGGCCGCCTGCATCATGAACCGGCGCCGCGCCGCCCGCGTCCAGAAGAGACGCCAAGGTAATGAATTGGATGTGAGGAAGGGGATAGGAAAGAGAATGGAGGGGGTCCTTGGCTTTGTGTGCATGACCTTGTGTCATCTCATCTCTATGTGTGATCCCCCCCCCCCCGTTGTGTTCTCATGGCCTTCCAGATCCACCGCTTGTCTTCTCCCCCAACAAGAAGCTCCCAGCTGCGCAGTAAGTCGCGCCCCACACCATTGCCCCACATCTCACTGTGCTCTTCCCCCCCATCGTTGCTGGGTTCGGGGCAGGGAGTTGGGCTCGGGGTGTCACCCATGGGTGCTGTGCTTTTCCCTGTGTGGGGTTTTAGCTGAAGAAAGCAGACAGAGCACAGCACCCATTGGGAATCCCACTGTGAGCCCCCTAAATAACGGGGAGGCATCGGATGCATCCAAGTGCAGCGGTTCTCTTCTCCTTCCAGCCCTTCTCACACCTCTGATAGCCCACCCAGCACGGCCAAGATGAAGCTACAACCCTCCCCATGCCCCAGCCTGCGTCGGGCTCTGCTATGGGGTGAGAAGGCAGGCACCAGCCTGGGGCTGAGCATCGCGGGGGGGTCCGGTGCTGGATACACCCTCTATGAGAGCCACGTTGGAGAGCACGTCCCATTGGAGCGCATCCGCCGTGGCCCCGACGGCCGCTTTGTGGTGGAGACCACCGAGACGACCCCCCCACAGCAGGACCCCCCCTCTGCACGTAGCCAGGAGACGGAGCCCATCTGGCACAAGGAGGTGGCGTTACGCCCTCGCCCCCCCGGGAACACCCCCTCGTCCTCCAGCCGCCGTCGGGGTCGATACTTTGGATACGGCAGCAGCAGCCCCGTGGATGAAGGCGCCGCTCTGTGCATCGTGGATGTCAGCCCTGTGGCCTCTGCCACCACTCTGCCTTATAGCCCCAGCCCCCCCAGCACCCGCTGGGACTCTTTACCCCCCCGGGGCACCCCCCCAGACTCCAACACCCCCCAACGGACCGCGTCCCCCCCACCCCAAAGCGGCATCCTGCAGTACCTCAGCCTGCCCTTCTTCAAGGAGATGTGTGTGGATGGCGACTGGCCCCCCCCCGAAGAACTATCACAGCCCCCCACACCCCCAAAACAGCAGCCTGGGATGGGGCAGGACTGCACGGACCCATGTGCCAAGCTCCCCCCGACCCCCACCCTCTTACAGCCCCCCAAGGTGCCGCTGGGTCCCGTTAAGGCCTCGCTGCCCGGCCCCCCTGTATGGTCGACCCCCCCAGAACCGACCCGCCGTGTCCCCCCCATTGATAAGACTGAAAGCAGGGAGGTGCCCCCCCCCGAGAAACTACCCCGGGGCAGCCTGACCAGCCAGAGCAGCGGCCGTGGCAGCGCATCCTTCCTGCGGCCCCCATCCCTTGCACCATCCCTGGGGGGGGCTGGACCTGGTACCCCCATGGGGGATGGGGGCAGCTGGAAGGTGGGCAATGAAATGGTCCCCAACGTGGGGGGAAAAAGGTGAGGAGGGGGATGGGGACAGCAGGGGGATGGGGGTGGGAATAGGGACAAGGGGATGGGGGTGGCACTTGGGGATGGGGACATGGTGACACTTGGGGGTGGGAATAGGGACAGGGGGATGATGATGGTGGCACTTGGGGATGGGGGCAGTAGTGAGAGTTGAGCTTGGGGACATGGGGACGATGGGGACATTTGGGTGTGGGGATGGAGGGATGCTCAGTGGCCATTGGGACACAGACATGGGGTCACTTGGGGCTGGGGGCAGTGGGATGCTCAGTGGCTGTGGGGACACAGGGGACATAGAGATGGTGTCACTTTAGGGATGGGATGGAGGCAATGGTGACACTTGGGGACAGATAACAGGGATGTTGGGGGGACACGGGTGACACTTGGGCACGGGGATGGGGACACAATGGTGGCACATGGGGGGCAATGGAGCCTCCTCCTTCCCATCTGTCCCCATAGGAGGGACACCTCGGTGGATGAGAGCTACGAATGGGACGCCGAGGTGACACTGACCACCGACCTGCTGGCAGCCCTGCAGCTCTATGGCAGCTCAGAGCCCCCCCGGCCCCTCCCCACCATCACCCTCCGGGACCTCGAGCATCAAAGTGAGTCCATAACAGCGGTGATAAACCCTCCCATTGGGGGATAGGGGGGGCGGGGGGGGTGTAGCTTAGCTGCCCCACTTCGGCTCTTAGTATAGAGGGGGGGGGGGTCACGCTGTGCTGCTGCTCTCCCCGCAGAGCCGGGTGGTTCCAAGCCGGTGACTTCGGTGGCTGCGGAGTCGTTGGTGGCGGCGGGGGGACCCCCCCCCCAGCACGGGCGGCACAGGGAGGGGGCACAGCAACGGAGGAGGCAGCGCTCGGGAGGGGGCCGGGGGGGCTGCGGTGAGCGCTGTGAGCTGGCCACGCTGCTCTAAGAGCCCCATAGGGCTCTATGAGGATGGGGGCGTGTCCCCGCCCGTCCGTCCCCCCCCCCAACCCTCCTCAGTGCTTTATGGGGTGGGGGGGTGACCCCCTGCAGGGTCCCCTGTGTGGGGCGGGGGGGGGGTGGAATAAAGAGATGTGATGATAGAGCTGGCACTGTGCTCACCCCCCCCCCAACCCCATGAGTCCCCCCCTATAACACACTGGTGCCTGGATCCCCCCCATCTCCCCCCTCCTGGTACTTTCCATCCTCACAGCTCCCCACCCCCTCCACCTCCCATTCCCATTGCACCCCATATCAGCCCCCCCACCCCATCACCCCCCCCCATCCCCATCACACTCTCCTATTACCCCCCCATCCCCATAACCCCCCCCCATCCTTCCACCCCCCCCATTCCCATCACCCAATCCCCATTGCCTCCCATCACCCCCCCCATCCCCATCCTACCACTCCCATACCCCATTGCCCCCCCCTTCATCCCCGGGTACCCCCCACCCTCAGACCCCCCCCCATCCCTATTACCCCCCCATTCCCATCACCACCACCCCCCCTACACCCTGTGCCCCTCATCCTCCTCCTCCCCATATACTCTTTGGTGTCGCTGTGCCCTCCCCACCCCCCCTCGGCTCTATAGGGCCGTCCTATACCCCCCCATTCCCCCCCCCCCCAGCTGCCCCCCGGTCGCTGCCCCGGGCAGGGCGGGGGCGGAGGGGGCGTGGTTATAGCGGAGGTGGGCGTGGCCTGCGCGGATGTGGGCGTGGCCTGCGCGCAGCGTGCCCTTATATGGTCAAAGCGCGGGAGGGCGTCACGGTGGGCGGGGCCAAATGGATGAGTGACGTCAGCGCTGAGCTCGGGGGGTTCCGGGGGGGGTCAGGGGGGGTCAGCGAGGGGTGGTGTCCCCACTGTGTCCCCGTGTCACCCCCCTCTATATCACCCCCCTTATGTCACCCATTGGGTGCTGTCCCCCCATGTCCCCCTACCAGACGTGCTGTCCCCAAGGGTCCCAGCCCCCCCCCCCAACCCCCCCACTCCCACGCTCCCCCCATGTTATACCCTCTCTATATCACCCTACAGTTGGTGACCCCCCCCCCCCATATCACTATGGTTAGTGACCCCCACCCCCCCCATATCACCCTATACTTGTTGACCCCCCCCCATATCACCCTATACTTGGTGCCCCCACCCCTTTGTCCCCCTACCCCCCTCTCCGTGTCACCCCACTGTCCCCATCACCCCAATGTGTGACCCCCATTACCCCCCCCATCCCATTGCCACCCCCCCACATCCTATAGGGTCACCACGTGCCACTTCCCACCCTATCCCCCCCCCTCCCCCCCCATTAACTGTCCTTCTCAGCACCGGAAACCCCCCCTGGGGGGGGGGGGGGGGAACCCCAGGGGACCCGGCCACGTGGCACCTCTGGGTGTCCCCATATTGGGGTCCCCACTGCGTGCCACCATCCGTGTAACACGGGGGGGGGGGAGAAGGAAGGAAGGGGGTGATATGGGGGGGGTGATATGGGGGGGTTGATATGGGGTGGGGGAGGCGCCGGTGGCCTCGTGCCGAGGTTGTGTTTGTTGTTTTGGTGGCTCTCCCCATGGAGACGGAGGCGCTTGGGCGGCTGCCACGGGCCCTCCCCGCCCATGGGGACAGCGCCAGGGCTGGGGACATTGCGGCTCTGCACCCCCCCACCCCACAACCCCCCCCCCCCCCACCCCACAACCACCCCCCCCCACCAGCCTGTGTCACCATCAGAGCCACCGCGACCCATCGCTGACCCCCATCACCCCCCCCCCCCCCCAGTCCCCATCACAGCCTCCGCCCCCCCCCCCCCCACGGCCATCGCAGCCATTGTGTCCCCATCCACCCCATCCCAATCACAGCGACCCCCCCCCCATCCCATGCCCCCCACAGCCCCCCCATTATCACTCCTATCCCCACCATTGCCCCCCAATGCGGTCACCCCATTACCCACCTCGACCACCGCGGTCCCTTCCATCCTCACCACGACCACCAAAGCCCCCCCCCCCCCCCCCCATATCACCTCGACCACCACGACCCCCCCCTCCCCATTATCACCCCATCCCCATCCCGGCCACTTCATCCCCCTTATCGTCCCACCGTCCCCTTATGGCCAATCAGCCCCCCCCCCATCTCTTAAAGTGCCCCCCCCCCCTCTTAAAGTGCCCCCCCCCCGTCCCATCGGGGCGGTGCGGTTCTCCCCCGTCCCGACGGTTCGGGTCCGCCCCGGGGTCGGGCGGTGCCGTTGCCGCCCCCTCCGCGGTGACATCAGCCGTGAAAAGGGAACGGGCGGCGGCATCCGCCACTGCGGGACCGCACCGGGACCGGGACCGGGATCGGCACCACAGGTACCGAGCGGGGCGGGGGGCACCGGCAGGGGGTGGGCACCGGGGGGTGGGCACGAAGGAAGGGGGGGGGGTTATGGGGATTTGGGGGGGGGTACCGGGTTTGGGTCTCCGGGTCGGGGTTCTCCGTTCTCAGCCTCCGTTGTTCCGGTCCATAAGGGCGGTTCCGTGATGACCCGCAGCACATTGCGGGGTAACGGCACCGCTCACCGCACCCGGGGTCGGTACCGGGAGCGGCTCTGGGTGCGGCTTCCGGCCCTACAGCCCCGGGGGGGGGAGCGGTTATCCCCGGGTCCCTGGTTCTGCGGCCGAACGCCCCCCCCTGCCATGGGGGTCCCCCCCTATAATGGCCCATGTCCCACCCGAGGGTCCCCTCCGCGATCCTACCGGATCCCGTTGACCCCTATGGGGACCGCGTGCGATCTTTGCGCTCCCCCCGGCGCTCCCTATTTGACTCCCTTTAAGACCCCTCCCTCCCCCCTCCCCGTTCACTCCCCTCCTCACTGCCCCTATTGGAGGGGGGTCCGTACGGTGTCTGTGTCCTCTGCGACCCCCCCCCCCTTCCCTTATTGCCCCCCAGCATGACGGTGTCCTCACTTTGGGCACCCGGGGGTGACAATGGGGTGGCAATGGGGTCTGCAAGGACAAACACAGCCCTATATTGGCCAAACTGGCTCCCACCCCCCCCTTGCCTCCCCTCCAGACAGCAGGCAAGCTTTGATCCCCCCCCCCCCCCCCCCATTGGCTCTGGGTGCTATGGGGAGCACCTTAATCCCCCCCCCCACCTCCGATATGGGGTGGCATTGGGAGCCCTAGTGGTACTTGGGGACGTTGGGTGGCAGTGGGTGATCTCTGGTTTGGAGTGTTTAAGGTTTTGGGGTACCCTGGTGAGGTTAAGGTGGCAATGGGGTGCCTTGATGGCAATGGGGTACCCTGGTGGCTTTGGGGTGCCTTGGTGGCATTGGGGTGACTCAGTGATATTGGGGTGATCCTGATGGCATTGAGGTAGCATTGGGGTGACCTTAAGGTGCTGGGATGCCCTCGATGCCATTGGGGTGCCTTGGTGACATTGGGGTGACCTTAAGGTTGGGGTGACCTCAAAGTTTGGGGTGATCTCATGGTGTTTGGGGGCACTTTGGTGGCATTGGGGTGACTTGGTGATGTGGGGTGACCTCAAAGTGTTGGGGTGATGCTGGTGACATTGGGATCCCCAAGTGATGCTGGGGTTCCTTGGTGGCGTTGGGGTGACCTCAAGGTTGGGGTACCTCGGTGACATCGGGGTCCCCCATATCTGGGTATATGTCTGCAATGGGGTCCAGGCTCAGCCCAGTCCTCCCCATGAGGAGCTTTTGGGATTGGGGTGTGCAGGGCAGAACGCACAGCCCCACATACCCACCCCATGGTTGTAGGGCATTGGGAGCACCCCGATATGGGATGCTGTCACACAGCCCTAGGGACCATTGGTCTCTTCACCCCATAGCGCCCTATAGGATGGGAGCCAGGGGCGTGTGGGGCTGTTGGGGTGTGTGATGTGGGGCTCCCGGGGCCGCTCCCGGATCTGGCTCCGATCCCATACAAACGGGTGCAGTTTTGCAAACACAAAGTGAGTGGCTGCCAAATAATCTGAGCCAACACAATAGGGGAACTGGGGGGGGGGGGGGACCCAGCTGGGGTTGGGGTGGGTGGTTTGGGGTCAGGGTTGGGGTTTAGGGTTAGGGTTGGTGGGTCGGTTTAGGGCTGGGATTTACAGATGGGTTTTGGGGTTAGAGTTGGTGGTTGAGGTTTAAGTTTGGTGTCTGGGGTTAGGGATGGATTTTAGGGTTGGGATGGTGATGTGGGGGAACCCCAAGTGGGCTTTTGGATGGGGTTGGGGTTGGGATTAGAGTTGGGGTTGGGATTAGAGTTGGTGGTTGGGGTTCAGGTTGGGGTTCGGGACTTGGGATGGAGTTTAGGGCTGGGTGGGCATGGGTGCTGCCATTGGGATGGTAATGTGGGGGGGACCCCAAGTGGACCCTTGGATGGCAGGGGTTGGGATTAGAGTTGATGGTTGGGGTTCAGGGCTTGGGATGGAGTTTAGGGCTGGGTGGGCATGGAGTGGTGCTGCCATTGGGATGGCAATGGAGGGGGACCCCAAGTGGACCTTTGGATGGCATTGGTGGTTGGAGTTGGGATTTAGGGTTGGGGTTGAGATTAGAGTTGGTGGTTGGGGTTCAGGTTGGGGCTTGGGGCTCGGGGTGGAGTTTAGGGTTGGGTGGGCATGGAGTGGTGCTGCCATTGGGATGGCAATGGAGGGTGACCCCAAGTGGACCTTTGGATGGCATTGGTTGGGGTTGGGGTTTGGAGCTCGGGATGGAGTTTAGGGTTGGTTGAGCATGGAGTGGTGCTGCCATTGGGATGGCATTGTGGGGTGACCCCAAGTGGACCTTTGGCTGGTGTTGGTTGGGGTTGGTTGGGCACACAGTGGGGTTGCCACTATTGGGATGGGAAAGCGTGGGGACTCCAAGGAGGGGCCGTGCACCCCAATGCCATCAGCACAGCCCTGGGCAGGAAGCAGGGAGCGCCTGGCACGGGCGATAAGGACTGGGCAGATATCCCAGGGGAAGGGCAGTGCCGGGAGGTGTCACCATGTCCCCAAGGGAAGATGGGTGACACGGGGTGCCCTTACAGGCATGGCAAACAGGGGACCATCGTATGGGCTGAGCCGGGAGGTGCAGCAGAAGATCGACCGTCAGTACGACCCCGAATTGGAGCAGCTGTTGGTGCGTTGGATGGTGGGGCAATGTGGGGACGACATCTCCCAACCCACGCCTGGGCGGGATGGATTCCAGCAGTGGCTCAAGGATGGCACCGTGAGTCCTTTATGGGGGCGTGGGGAGTGCTATGGGGTCGGAGTGGGGTTAAGGGAGGGTCGTGGTGTCCCCTCAGCTGATGGTGGGGCGGTTGTGGTGCCACCATATTGGGTTGGCCATGGTGTCTCCTTACCTAACATTGGGGTCATGATGTCTCCTTACCTAATGTTGGGGTCATCAAGGTGCCACCATATTGAGGTGGTTTTGGTGTTCCCTTAACTAACATTGGGGTCATCATTGTGCCACCGTATTGAGGTGGTCTTGGTGTCCCATTACGTAACGTTGGGGTCATCATGGTGCCACCACATTGGGTTGGTCATGATGTCCCTTTACTTAACATTGGGGTCATCATGGTGCCATTGCTTTGGGGAGGTCACCGTGTCCCCTTACCTAACGTTGGGGTCATGATAGTGCCACCATATTGGGTTGGTCATGATGTCTCCTTATCTAATGTTTGGGGTCATGATGGTGCCACCATATTGGGTTGGTTTTGGTGTCCCCTTACCTAAAATTGGGGTCATCATGGTGCCACCATATTGGACTGGTCATGATGTCCCTGGACTTAACATTGGGGTCACCATGTTGCCACCACATTAGGCTGGTCGTGATGTCCCTTCACCTGATGTTTGGGGTGGTCGTGGTGTCACCAGGTTGAGGAGGCCAAGGTGCCACAATACTGAAGTTGTCCTGGCATCCCCTTACCTAACATTGGGGTCATCGTGATGCCATCGCTTTGGGGTGGGCCTGGTGTCCCTTCACCTGATGTTGGGGTCATCATATTGAGTTAGCTATGGTGTCACCTCATTGGGTTGGTCTTGGTGTCACCACATTGGGTTGGTCTTGGTGTCACCGCATTGAGTTGGTCTTGGTGTCACCGCATTGGGTTGGTCTTGGTGTCTCCACATTGGGTTGGTCTTGGTGTCACCACGTTGGGTTGGTCTTGGTGTCACCACGTTGGGGTGGTCTTGGTGTCACCGCATTGAGTTGGTCTTGGTGTCACCGCATTGGGTTGGTCTTGGTGTCTCCACATTGGGTTGGTCTTGGTGTCACCACGTTGGGTTGGTCTTGGTGTCACCACGTTGGGGTGGTCTTGGTGTCACCACATTGGGATGGTCTTGGTGTCACCGCATTGGGATGGTCTTGGTGTCTCCACATTGGGTTGGTCTTGGTGTCACCGCATTGGGATGGTCTTGGTGTCTCCACATTGGGTTGGTCTTGGTGTCCCCACATTGGGTTGGTCTTGGTGTCACCGCATTGGGATGGTCTTGGTGCCACCTCATTGGGTTGGTCTTGGTGTCACCGCATTGGGTTGGTCTTGGTGTCACCGCATTGGGTTGGTCTTGGTGTCACCACGTTGGGTTGGTCTTGGTGTCACCGCATTGGGTTGGTCTTGGTGTCACCGCATTGGGTTGGTCTTGGTGTCACCACGTTGGGTTGGTCTTGGTGCCACCTCATTGGGTTGGTCTTGGTGTCACCGCATTGGGTTGGTCTTGGTGTCACCGCATTGGGTTGGTCTTGGTGTCACCACATTGGGTTGGTCTTGGTGTCACCACATTGGGTTGGTCTTGGTGTCACCGCATTGAGTTGGTCTTGGTGTCACCACGTTGGGGTTGGTCTTGGTGTCTCCACATTGGGTTGGTCTTGGTGTCTCCACATTGGGTTGGTCTTGGTGTCTCCACATTGGGTTGGTCTTGGTGTCACCGCATTGGGTTGGTCTTGGTGCCCCTGTGACCCCATTTCTATCCCCCACTGATGCCCCCAGGTCCTGTGCCGCCTCATCAACAGCCTCTACCCACGGGGCCAAGCACCGGTGGCCAAAATCCAGCCATCCTCCATGGCCTTCAAGCAGATGGAGCAGATCTCACAGTTCCTTCAGGCTGCTGAACGTTACGGCATCGCCGCCACCGACATCTTCCAGACGGTGGATCTATGGGAAGGTGAGAGGGATGAGGAACGATGGGGTGACCCCAAATGTCCCCTAATAAAAGGGGGGTGGTGACTATATTGGTTACCATGTTGGTAACTATATAGGGAAGAACATGGCGTGCGTGCAGAGGACGCTGATGAACCTGGGCAGCTTGGCGGTGGCCAAAGGCGATGGGCTCTTCGTTGGAGACCCCAACTGGTTCCCCAAGTAGGTGATGGGGGTTATTTAGAGGTGGGTATGGGGTGATGTGGGGTGATGATGTGGGGTGACCCCTATGCTGGTGCCCATAGGAAATCACAGGAGAACCGGCGCGTCTTCTCAGAGGATAAACTGAAGGAGGGGCAGAGCGTCATCGGGCTGCAGATGGGCACCAACCGTGGGGCCTCGCAGGCGGGCATGACGGGCTACGGGATGCCCCGACAGATCCTCTGAGCAGCCCCAAATCCCCCCCCCCTAAACCCCAAAGCTTCCATGGGGCTGAGGGGGAAGGGGGGGGAGACCCCAAAGCGCATCGCTCTTCCCCATGGACCCCTCCCCCACCCCCCCATGGACCACCCCATGGACCCCTCTGTGGACCAATTGGGGCTGTGCCCGCCCTCCAGGACCAAAATCTATGGGTTTTTATATAATTATTATTATGTTTTCATATCATTCCCTCCCCCCTCCCATCCCAACACCGCTGTGCCTTGGGGGGGGGGGCCGTGCTGGGTAGAGCCCCCACCCACATAGTGGCTCTCATCCCAATAAATGGCCCCTTGTTGTTTATATGGACTGAGAGTGGTTGTGGGGGGCAACAGGGGGGTATGGGGTGTCCCCCCCCCCCTAAATATGGTGCCCAGTGGCTCTTGGGGTAAGTAAGAGGCACAGAGGGGGGGTCCAGGTGTGGGGTGGGGGCACTCAGACCATGGAGGGTGGGCTGGTGGTAATGAGGGGGGATGGGGGAGGAAGCCCCCCACCCCACCCCACATCATCCACCCCAAGGGACCCTATAAAGGGGGGGGCAGTGGGTGAGCACGTGGGGGTGGGGCTAATGGATGTGAGCGGGGCTTGTGGGTGGGGGCGGGGCTGAGCCCCACGTGGAGGGGGGGGGCAGGGACACGCGTGGATGGGACACGGGAACGTGGAGGGGAATGGAGCCCTCAGCCACGAGTGGGAGCTCAGAGTGGGGGGGTGATGGGTGATGGGAGGGCATAAATGGTGATAGAGTGGAAAAGGACACGAATAGAGCATGGAGGTGTGTGTGGGGGGGGACATGAGGGCTCAGACGGCTCCACGCGTGGAGGAAACACCGCGTGGGCACAGCCGGGACGAAACACCCCCCAGCCACCATAGAGTCGGCTCCGCGCTGCCTAGAGCGGCCCCCTCCGTGCCGGCCCCGCCCCCTTCGCGTCGCGTTGCCATGGGAACGAGCCGCCATTGCTGTTGTGTTGACGGAGCGGGACGGTGCAAGGCCTCACCGGACACAGCGCTCACAAAACCGGCTCCATGAAATCCTACAGCCGCTACCGGACACGGGCACGGAGCACCGAGGTGGATGAGAGCCTGTTTGGGGTGAGGGGGGGGGCAATGGGGCTCACCCCCCTCGTTGGGCCTGGAAACCCAACTCTAGGCCTCAGACCCCCACCCATGGGCCTGGGACCCCACCAGGCCTCGGACCACCCCCTCACTGTGGGCCCAAGGGGCTGGACCCCCCCTCAATGCTTTGCTATAAGGAAGGCCTGTATTGTTTTTTAGGGTATGGGGTGGGCACAGGGGCTGAACACCCCCTCAATGGGGCTCTCCCCCCTCCTTTGGGCCTGGAAGCCCCCTCTAGGCCTCAGACACCCCACCCGTGGGCCTGGGACCCCACCAGGCCTTGGACCACCCCCTCACTGTGGGCCCAAGGGGCTGGACCCCCCCCTCAATGCTTTGCTATGAGGAAGGCCTGTGTTGTTTTTGGGGTGGGGGACTAAACCCCCCCTCAATGAGGCTCTCCCCCCTCATTGGGCCTGGAAACCCTCTCTAGGCCTCAGACCCCCACCCATGGGCCTGGGACCCCCACCAGGCCTTGGACAACCCCCTCACTGTGGGCCCAAGGGGCTGGATCCTCCCCCAAAGGCTTTGCTATAAGGAAGGTCTGTGTTGTTTTTTGGGGGGGGTCTAAACCCCCCCTTAATGAGGCTCTCCCCCCTCGTTGGGCCTGGAAGCCCCCTCTAGGCCTCAGACCCCCACCCGTGGGCCTGGGACCCCCACCAGGCCTTGGACCACCCCCTCAGTGTGGGCCCAAGGGGCTGAACCCCCCCTCAATGCTTTGCTATGAGGAAGGCCTGTGTTGTTATGGGGTTGGGGGGGGCACAGGGGCTGAACACCCCCTCAATGGGGCTCTTCCCCCTCCTTGTTGGGCCTGGAAGCCCCCTCTAGGCCTCAGACCCCCACCCATGGGCCTCGGACCCCACCAGGCCTTGGACAACCCCCTCACTGTGGGTTGGAGGGGCTGGACCCCCCCCTCAATGCTTTGCTATAAGGAAGGCCTGTGTTGTTTTGGGGGGGGGGGGTCTAAACCCCCCCCTCAATGAGGCTCTCCCTCCCTCTTTTTGGGCCTTGAAACCTCCCTCTTTGGGCCTGGAAGCCCCCTCTAGGCCTCAGACCCCCACCCATAGGCCTGGGACCCCACCAGGCCTCAGAACACCCCCCCCACTGTGGACCCAAGGGGCTGGACCCCCCCCCTCAATGCTTTGCTATGAGGAAGGCCTGTGTTGTTATGGGGGGGTGGGGGACTAAATCCCCCCTCAATGAGGCTCTCCCCCCTCATTGGGCCTGGAAACCCAACTCTAGGCCTCAGACCCCCACCCATGGGCCTGGGACCCCCACCAGGCCTCGGACCACCCCCTCCCTCACTGTGGGCCCAAGGGGCTGGACCCCCCCTTCAATGCTTTGCTATAAGGAAGGTCTGTGTTTTGTTTTTTTTGGGGGGGGGGCACACAGCCACCAACCCCATCAGTGTGTGCCCCCCCCCCCCCAAAACAACACAGACCTTCGTTATAGCAAAGCCCCCACCTCTGCCCTATGGCCCCATAGAACAGCTTTATGGCACCTAACAGCCTTCAGGTCTAAGTCCACAGCTCTGGGAGCCACCCCACATCCCCAATCCCTATTGGGATCCCTATAAAGGTTCTTTCTCCACCCTTTAAGGACTATGGGGCCAACGCAGCCAAGAAACAGCAGCAAAATAAAGACCAACTCGACTCCTTTTAGAAGAGAGGAAGGAAAAACCACGTCACATCACCCACCTCCGCTCTGGGCTCCATCCCCAGCAGCTGCTCCATGCAATTATCACAGCGTCTATCAGGGCTGCATTACAACATTCCTACAATCATTAATGGGGTTTTTAAAGGCGGATCCGGGCTTGTTCTCTAAGCTCTGAGGCTGCCAATGCCTGAACGCTGCCGTTATCTGTTGGCGTTAGAGCCCGGCCCTGTAATTAAACACGCAGCTGATAGTGGTGATGGATGAGAAATGAACCCTGAGGGCACTGAGCTGCTCTGCCCTATAGGCTGAGCCCCACTGCGGTGTGTGGGGTGGGCACGGGGCTGGACCCGGACCCACAGCCTCAGGTTTAAGGAGGAAATGGGGTATTGAGAGGGCAATGGGATCCTCACTGCATGGAGATGTGGGTGACCATCATAGGAGGTGCCCGAGGACATGGATGGGGCTGTGGGCATCGTGAGCTGGTGAGGAGCACCCAGCCAGTGGTAAAGTGTGGGGCTGGGGGGGATTTGGGATCCTTCCTGACCCAACTTGGTTGGGATCCCATGGTTCTGTAACATTTGGGGTCCCTTCCAACCCAACCACATTGAGATCCCATGGTTCTATGATCTTTAGGGTCCCTTCCAACCCAACCATGATGGGATCCCATGGTTCCACATTACTTGGGGTCCCTCTCACCCCAACCACGTTGGGATCCCATGGTTCTGTAACATTTGGGGTCCCTTCCAACCCAACCATGTTGGAATCCCGTGGTTCTATAATATTCAAGGTCCCTCTTAACCCAACCATGATGGGATCCCATGGTTCCATATTACTTGGGGGCCCTTCTGCCCCAACCACACCGGGATCCCATGGTTCTGTATTATTTGGGGTCCCTTCTGACCAACCACATTGGGATCCCATGGATCTATAATATTCAAGGTCCCTCTCACCCCAACCATGATGGGATCCCATTGTTCTATAACATTTGGGGTCCCTTCTGCCCCAACCACATTGGGATCCCATGGTTCTATGATCTTTAGGGTCCCTTCCAACCGAACCACATTGGGATCCCATGGTTCTATATTATTTGGGGTCCCTTCTTTTCCAACCACTTTGGGATCCCATGGTTCTGTATTATTTGGGGTCTCTTCTGTCCCAACCACGTTGGGATCCCATGGATCTATAACATCTGGGGTCCCTTCCACCCCAATGTTGTGAAGTTGAGGATACAGCCCGTTCCCAAACTCCACCCCCAGCACATGGAAGAGGAGGAGGTTATAAGGAGTGGGGCGGAGCGGGGTCCGCCCCATAAGGAGCATCGCCCCACTGGGTGGCGCTGCCACCTCGAGAGCGGGGACCTCAATGGGGCGGCTGGGCTGGGAGAGGAGGAGTGGGACCTATGGTGATCAGTATGGTGGTCCCTATGGTGATCCCTATGGTGGTCCCTATGGTGGTCCCTATGGTGGTCCCTATGGTGGTCCCAGGGGGGTTTATTGATGTTATGTGGCACTTTAGGGGGGTATTTGTGCCACCAACAGAGGACACACGGAGCTGCCCCCCCCCCCCCAGCCAGGCGCTGTGTTTTACATGCTGTGATCTCACGTTGCTGCGATGGGGGTTTATACATCGGTTCCCCCCCCCCTCATTTAATGTTGGGGTCCTTCCTCGCAGCCCCCCGGCCCCATCGTGCTCCTCCAAGATGCGCGCAGCGCTCCCAAATCCGCCTCCTGTTCTCAGCACCGCCCCGAAACCATCCAGCTGCTCAGCAACGACCACGTCCGCAGCCTCGTGTGAGTCACACCCGGGGGGGCACCCACCACAAACACCCCTTCAAGCCCCCCCAAACCCCCTTAACCCCCTCCAGACCCCCCAACCCCCCCCCCAGACCACCTTAATACCCTCCAAACACCCCTTAACCCCCTCCAGACCCCCTTATTCCCCCCCAAACCCCCTTAACCCCTCCCAGACCCCCTTAATACCCTCCAAACACCCCTTAACCCTCTCCAGACCCCCTTATTCCCCCCCAAACCCCCTTAACCCTCTCCAGACCACCTTAACACCCCAAACCCTCTTAAACCCCTCCAGACTCCCTTAATCCCTCCAAACCCCTTTAACTCCCCCAAACACCCCTTCAAGCCCCTCCAAACCTCCTTAACCCGCTCCAGACTCCCTTAACCCCCCCTCTCCAAACACCCTTTAACCCATTTCAGACCCCCTTAACCCCCCCCAAACATCCCTTAACCCCTTTAAGCCCCTCCAAACATCCCTTAACCCCCTCTAAACCCCCTTAACCTCCCCCCAAACCCCCTTAACCCCCCTCCAGACCCTCTTAAGCCCACAAAGCCCCCTTAATCCCCCCAACCCCTTTAACCCCCTCCTGACACCCTAACCCCCCCCAAATCCCGTTAGCCCTCCCCAAACCCCCTTAACCCCCTCCAGACCCCCTCAACCCCCCCAAAGCCCCCTTAACCCCCACCAGACCCCCTTAACTCCCTCCAAACCCCCTTAACTCCCCAAACCCCCTTAACCCCCTCGAGACCCCCTTAACACCCCCAAGCCCCCCTAACCCCCTCCAAAACCCCTTAACACCCTCCAAACCCCCTTAAACCCCCTCCAGACCCCCTTAACTCCCCCTCCAAACCCCCTTAACACCCTCCAAACCCCCTTAAACCCCCTCCAGACCCCTTTAACACCCCCTCTCCAAACACCCTTTAACCCATTTCAGACCCCCTTAACCCCCCCCAAACACCCCTTAACCCCTTTAAGCCCCTCCAAACCCCCTTAACTCCCTCCAGACCCCCTTAACGCCCCCCAAACCCCCTTAACCCCCTCCAGACCCTCTTACCCCCCTCCAGATCCCCTCAACACCCCCCCAATCCCCCTTAACCCCCACCAGACCCCCTTAACTCTCTACAAACCCCCTTAACAACCCCAAACCCCCTTAACCCGCTCCAAACCCCCTTAGCCCCCCACCCCACCCCCTCCAGACCCTCTTATTCCCCCCCCAAACCCCATTAACCCTCTCCCGACCCCCTTAAACCCCTCCAAACCCCCTTATCCCCCCTCAACCCCCCCCAAGTCCCCTTAATCCCCTCCAGACCCCCTTCACCCCCCCCACATCCCCCTTAACCCCCCTATAAACACACCCACAAACCCCCCCCAGTGCCAAACACCCCCAAGCGATGGCGGTGCCCCCTCCCCCGGCTGTTTGTCCATCAGGTTGAGCAGTCAGAAGCCGGCTCTAATTACACCACCTCATTAAAAACCTACAGGGCACAGTGCCATTATCCCGGGCAAACCCCATTGAGCCTCATTTTAACCCTCCCCCCCCCCTTTTTTACCTCCCCATAAAGACCCACATCCACAGCCCTTCACGTTGGGCACTCAGACCTCTTGACTTATGGGACCACAGCCCATATTTCCCCCTTATGGACCCATTAAGGAAACATTTGGGTTCCCTTTTTCCCATTCCTAAAAATGAAGGTGTAGGTTGAGCACCCCAAACACAGCTCAGGCTGCGGTCACGGAGTCACCCCATTTATTAGATCCATTGGTGTCACTACCCATTCTTTAAAGCGTCCTGGAATCCGATGCTGTGATGCTGCAGCATTTATTATGCAGGTATCTGTCCCAAGGGTGGATGAAAAGGTGACACATAATAACAGTGACTGCATCCTTAGTCCCCAGAGCTCTTCAAAGTGCCCCATAGGTTTTGCCTTAATGCACCTCACGCGTCTCCGTCCTAATTAAAACTCACCTGGAAAGGAAAGAAAAGAAAGAAACCCAACCCTGGCCTCATTAGCTGCATTTTTTACACGTGGGGGAAATAGGGGCACTGAGCTGGTTTCCTCTTAGACTGACTCACTGTGGGGCAGAGCTGCGTCCTCCCCACACACTGAACTCATTGCATCCTACAGTGCTGCAGCCCCACATCCCAACCCCCCCCATAATGTGGGGCTGGGTTGACCTGAAGCACTTTGGCTGCTGTGTGTGGGGCTCTGAAGGAGCCCCATAGCCCCATAGCCTGGCTGCCATCCCTCTCTATTCAGTACAGGGATGTCACAGCATTGAAGTGACACCAGGAGGGTTTGGGGGTGGGTTTGGGGGTCCTGAAGGACATTGCAGCACTGACTGCTCTGCTGTATGTGGGGCTCTTAAGGAGCCATTGGGGTTTCCTCTATGGCCTGGATACCATCCCTCTCTATTCAGTACAGGGATGTCACAGCATTGAAGTGACACCAGGAGGGTTTGGGGGTGGGCTTGGGGGTCCTGAAGGACATTGTAGCACTGATTGCTCTGCTGTGTGTGGGGCTCTAAAGGCAATTGGGGTCTGCCCCATAGCCTGGCTGCCATCCCTCTCTATTCAGTACAGGGATGTCACAGCATTGAAGTGACACTATGTGACACCAGGAGGGTTTGGGGGTGGGTTTGGGGGGTCCTGAAGGACATTGCAGCACTGATTTCTCTGCTCTGTGCCCTCCTTTCACAGCGTCCCCACAGAGAACCCGGTGCCATCCCTCATCATCAGCCTGCAGGACTTCCAGCGCATCCAGGAGTCATCCCGAGTGCTGAGCAAGGAGCAGCGTGAAGCTCAGCTGGCAGCCAGGAAAGCACAGAAGGAGGCTCAACTTGTATGCACAACCCCCCACCATTGCCCACCCTTTACTGCTATGGGGGGTATCTATGGGGTGACCCCCACCCGGTGTGTGCAAACTCAATGTCTCTCCGACTCTCTGAGCCCAAGAGGGGTTGTAGGGGGGAGGTCTCAAAGTTTGCTGTACCCCATAGCTCCCCAAGACACCTCTGTGCTGCATTTCTGCCCCCTCTATAAGGGGTGTGGGGTATCTCCTTTAGAAGGGAGTGGGGTTTTGGCTTAGGGTTGGAGCTTATGGGTTATACAGGGTGATGGCCCAAGGGTGAAGGATGGTGGTCCAAGGTTCAGGATGGTGGAATGGGATACAAGAGTGGTGCTGCATGTGGGGTATCTCCTTTAGAAAGGAGTGGGATTTTGGCTTAGTGGTGGAGCCTATGGGTTATATAGGGTGATGGCCCAAGGGTGAAGGGTGGTGGTCCAAGATGGAATGGGATACAGGGTGGTGGCTCAGGGATGCAGGATGGTGCCCAAAGGGAGTAGGGTGATGACCCGGGGGTCAGGATGGTGGCTCAGGGTGTGGGATGGTGGCCCAGCAGTGCAGGTTGGTGGCCCAGGGCTGTGAGATGGTGACCCAGGGCTGCAGGATGGAGGCTCAGCTCTCCCCCTTTACCCATAGGAAGCCATGAATGAGCGTAAGACAGAGGGGAAGCGCAAAGCCCTCCTGCAGCAGAACAAGCCGAGCGACCTGGAGCAGGAGGCAAAGGAACGTGCCCAGCATCTGCTGCAGCGAGCAAACAGGATGCGCATGGAACAGGAGGATGAGATCAAGGAGTTCAGCGAGGTAAAGCCAGAGGGTCCCCATAGAATGAATGGGGAGAGGTGGCACCAGTTGCCCTGAGCCCCACAGGGCACTGTGGCACAGTGACAATGAGCTCTGAGCTGCACACTTGTCTTCTCCTTTCCCTTTTCCATCTCCTCTCTGTCTGTCCCCAACCACTGAGCCCAGGGACACGCACTGTCCCCACAGATGCTCATGGGTGTGAAATGCCACATGATCCGCGACACTCAGATCCTGGAGAAGAGGCAGATAGCCAAAGAGATGGAGGAGGAGGAGAAACGCCTGGCCAGGATGATGGAGGTGGAGAGGCAGAGGACCAATGAGATGCAGGAGGAGCTGGAACAGAGGAGGAAGCAGGAGATGATCAAGTGAGCAACAGGGCCCACTTTGGAGAGGTGGATTTGAAGGGTTTGGTGGATAAAGGGTCCGATGCTCTTCTTATCAGTAACACCATGGGATTGAGTGCAACCTTAGTGGTTTGCTAGTGGCACCCACAGCAGGGGTTGGGGTGTGAGGTCCCTTCCAACCCAACCATGCTCTGATCCCACAGTTCTCTGATCTTTGAGGTCCCTTCCACCCAACTATGTCATGATTCCACACTTCTATGGTCTTTGAGGTCCCTTCCAACCCAACCATACTCTGATCCCATGGAGCTCTGGTCTTTGAGGTCCCTTCCACCCAACTATGTTGTGATCCCACACTTCTATGGTCTTTGAGGTCCCTTCCAACCCAACCACGCCGTGATCCTATGGTTCTTCCCAGGGGTAGACAGGAGCTGGTGAGGCAGATAGAGAAGAACGCGGAGGATCGGGCGCTGAGGGCTGAGCAGAAGGACCAGGAGACCCAGGAGATGCTGCGGTACCTGGAGCACCTGAAGATGGAGGAGCTGAAGGTTTGCTGGGCAGGAACCAGGGGGCTGCTGGGGGGCAGGAGGAGATGAAGGCAGATTTTCACCTCTTGGAAGGGTGACCCGGTGCTGGGGGAGTCGGTCTCGGTGCAGAATTGAGGCTGTGGTCTCTTTGGGAGGCTGAGCCATCTTCCAAAGTGACTTTGAGCCATTGAGCTCCACATGGAGCAAACAGTCCATGCACCCCACGGACCCTCAGCTTTGTGCTTCAGGAGTTGGAGCAGAAGAAGGAGCAGCAGAAGAAAATCCAGGCTGAGATAAAACGCATCAACGATGAGAATCAGAGGTTCAAGAAGGAGCAGCTGGAGAAGGAGAAGATGGAGGACGAGAAGGTGCTCGAGTACCAGCGGCTGAAAATGGTACTGGGGCCAAGTGGGATGGAATGGGAGGGTGATGGGATGGAATGGGAGGGTGATGGGATGGGATTGAGGGTGATGGGATGCAGGGAGGGTGATGGGGTGGGATGGGATGGTGATGGGATGGAATGGGAGGGTGATGGGATGGAATGGGAGGGTGATGGGATGGAATGGGAGGGTGATGGGATGGAATGGGAGGGTGATAGGATGCAGGAGGGTGATGGGGTGGAATGGGATGGGATGAGATGGGATGGGATGGGATGGGATGGGATGGGATGGGATGGGGATGGGGATGGGATGGGATGGGATGGGATGGGATGGGAGGGTGATGGGATGGGATTGAGGGTGATGGGATGCAGGGAGGTACCACCAAACTCTGTCCCACGTAGGAGAGGGAGGCAGAGCTGGAAGCTGAGCAGGAGAAGATCCGTCGGGAGAAGGAGAAGGAGACGGCGCGGCTCAGGGCCATGCAGGAGAAGGCCCTCGACCAACAGGCAGAGAAGGTGAGGGCTGGAGGATCGTGGAGCAAGGAGCACAGCCATGCAAACCATCCCTCTGAGGCCTTCCAGCCTCACTGCCATCCCTTTCTGTCCCTATGGGAAGGATGCACTGAGAGCCAAACGCAGCCAGGAGGCGGCTGAACGGGAATGGAGGAGGAAGGAGAAGGAGAAAGCACAGAAGAAGGCTGAGATGGAAGAACAGCTGCGACAGGGCCGTAACAAACAGATTGCTGATAGGGAGCACTGCATGGCTGTGCAGGTGATGAGGGACCGCAAGGACTTCGAGCGCATCCTCCGGTGAGGTGGGATCTGTGCTGAGCTCAGCACGACAGCGTGTGGGCTCTGAAAGAGTGGGGGGCCATTAATATGGGCTGCCCAGGGTGGGAATGGGGTCACCGTGTTCAGAAAAGTGGAGATGTGGTGCCTGGGGATGTGGTGAGTGGGCCTGGGGGGGTGGGTTAGGTGTTGGGCTTGGGGAGTCTTGGAGGTCTTCTCCAACACTCATGGTTCTATGAGTAGGGATGTGTTGGGATTGGCCTTGGGGGTCTTGAGGGTCTTCTTCAGCCCTCATGGTTCTATGAGTGGAGATGGGTTGAGGTTGGCCATGGGGATCTTGGAGGTCTTCAACCTTTGTGGTTCAATGATTCTATTTAGGCTCATGGTTTAGTGGGGTTGGTGAGGATGGGTTGGATGTTGGGCTTTGGGTGTCTTGGAGGTCTTCTCCAACCCTCATGGTTCTATGAGTGGGGATGGGTTGGGGTTGGCCATGGGGATCTTGGAGGTCTTCAACCTTTGTGGTTCAATGATTCTATTTAGGCTCATGGTTTATGGGATTGGTGAGGATGGGTTGGGGTTGGCCTTGTTGGGGGGGGGGGATCTTAAAGGTCTTTTTCAACACAGAACCCCAGTTCTGTGGTTATTTCACACTGGGTTGGATCAGTGTGTTGACCTTGGAGGTCCATTTCCAACCCCAACACCTCCATGATTCCATCATTCTATCGTTGAAGAGTCCGGTTGATGACCTTGGAGGTCTTTTCTAACTTTAATGACTCTGTCATTGGACACAGCAGGGGTGGGTTGGTGGTTGAAGGTCTTGGAGGTCTTTTCCAACCCCAGCACCTCCATGATCCCATCGTTCTATCATTGAAGAGGCCGGTTGATGACCTTGGAGCTCTTCTCCCCACACTCAGGGCCCAGCAGGAGCAGATAGAGAAGGAGAAGGCAGAGGAGGCTCGGAGGGCAGCCCTGCAGTTGGCCCATGCCGATGATATCCGACGGCAGATAAAGGAGCTGCAGCAGCTGAAGGCCCAGGAGCGCATGGCTGCATTCGAGGAGAGCAAGAAGCTGAAGGAGGAAGTTGAGAAACGCAACCGACGCATCGCTCAGCTCAAACAGCAGAAGCTCAAGGAGTTCAGGTTGGTGCCCACGTCCCTAAATCCCATCCTGGCTCTTTGCTCTCCAACAGAACCCACTCTGGGTCTCTGTATCCCCCGTTTTGGGGTTGTTTGTATCCACAGCTCAGCCCAGCTGATGGTTTTTTCTCTATCCAGGGCTTCTGGCATCCCCGAGAAGTACTGTGCCCAGGTGGAGCGGTGGGCACGGGCTGAGACTCAGCCCCCCACGGAGTAGAAAGCAGCAGCTCAAGTTTCGTCTTTCTTAGGGCAGAGTTGTCTACAAACAAGAGATATTTATGGAGCAGGCAGCGTCTAATGTCCTTCTATTGCTTCCCACCGGCTGGTCAAGGTTAGGGTTACGGTTATGGTTGTGGTTGTGGTTGGGTTGGAGTTAGAGTTAGGGTTAGGGTTAGAATTGGGGTTAGGGTCAGGGTTGGGGTTGGGATTAAGGGTTGGGGTCATGGTTATGGTTGGGTTGGAGTTAGGGTTAGAGTTAGGGTTAGAATTGGGGTTAGGGTCAGGGTTAGGGTTGGGATTAAGGATTGGGGTTATGGTTAGGGTTGGGTTAGAGTTGGAGTTAGGGTTAGGGTTAGAATTGGGGTTAGGGTCAGGGTTGGGGTTGTGTGTGATTCTGTTGGGGTTAGAGTTAGGGTTGGGGTTATGGTTAGGGTCAGGGTTGGGCTAAATCTGGGTTTGAGGTTATGGTTAGGATTGAGATTGGAGTTGGAATTAGGGTTAGAATTGGGTTGGGGTTAGGGTCAGGGTTGGGTCTGAGGTTAGGGTGAGTGTTGGGGTTGGGTTGGAGCCTGTGTTAGAGTTAGGGTTAGGGTTAGAATTGGGATTGGATTTAGGGACAGGGTTAGGGATAGGGTTAGAATTGAGTTTGAGGTTAGGGTCAGGGTTAGGGTTTGGCTTGAGCTTGTGCTAGAGTTAGGGTTAGAACTGGGGTTAGAGTTAGGGTTAGGATTAGAATGGGGGTTGGGGTTAGGGTCAGGTTTGGGTTTGAAGTTAGGGTTAGGGTTAGGGTTAGAATTGGGTTTGAGGTTAGGGTTAGGGTTGGGGTTAGGGTTGGGCTGGAGCTTGTGTTAGAGTTAGGGTTAGGATTGGAATGAAGGTTGGGGTTAGGGTTAGGGTTGGGTTGGAGCTTGTGTTAGTTTTAGGGTTAGAATTGGGGTTGGGGTTAGGGTCAGAGTTGAGTAAGGGTTAGGTTGGGCATTATGGTTAGGGTCAAGGTTGTGTTAGGGTCGGATAGGGGTTGTGTTTAGTGTTAGGAACAGCCCCCTGCCCATCTTGCTGCTTGTTGGGGACAGGAGCATCCCCTGCCCTATTACTGGGGGGTTCTGCTGTGTCCCCATGACCCGACTGCAGCCCAACCCGCTGGAGTTAGGGTTAGAATTGGGGTTAGGGCCAGGGTTGGGTTAAGGCTGGGTTTGAGGTTATGGTTAGGGGTAAGGTTGGGGTTGGAGTTAGGGTTAGAGTTAGAATTGGAGTTGGGGTTAGGGTTAGAATTGGGGTTGGGGTTAGAGTTAGAATTGGGGTTGGGGTCAGGGTCAGGGTTTGGTTTGAGGTTTGGGTTGGGGTTGGGGTTGGGTTGGCAGTTGTGTTAGGGTTAGAGCTGGGGTTAGAATTGGGTTAGAGTTTGGGTTAGAATTGGGGTTGGAGTTAGGGTCAGGGTTGGGTTAGGGTTAGAGTTAGGGTTGGAATTGGGGTTGGGGTTAGGATCAGGGTTGTGTTTGAAGTTAGGGTTAGGGTTGGGGTTGGGTTGGAGCTTGTGCTAGAGTTAGGGTTAGGATTGGAATGAAGGTTGGGGTTAGGGTTAGGGTTGGGTTGGAGCTTGTGTTAGGGTTAGAATTGGGGTTGGGGTTAGGGTCAGGGCTGGGTAAAGGTTAGGTTGGGCATTATGGTTAGGGTCAAGGTTGTGTTAGGGTCGGATGGGGGTTGTGTTTAGTGTTAGGAGCAGCCCCCTGCCCATCTCGCTGCTTGTTGGGGACAGGAGCATCCCCTGCCCTATTACTGGGGGGTTCTGCTGTGTCCCCATGACCCGACTGCAGCCCAACCCGCTGGAGTTAGGGTTAGAATTGGGGTTAGGGTCAGAGTTGGGTTAAGGCTGGGTTTGAGGTTATGGTTAGGGATAGGGTTGGGGTTGGACTTAGGGTTAGAGTTAGAATTGGGGTTGGGGTTAGGGTCAGGGTTTGGTTTGAGGTTTGGGTTGGGGTTGGCGGTTGTGTTAGGGTTAGAGCTGGGGTTAGAATTGGGTTAGAGTTAGGATTAGAATTGGGGTTGGAGTTAGGGTCAGGGTTGGGTTAAGGTTAGAGTTAGCGTTGGAATTGGGGTTGGGGTTAGGGTCAGGGTTGTGTTTGAAGTTAGGGTTAGGGTTGGGGTTGGGGTTGGGTTGGAGCTTGTGTTAGTGTTAGGGTTAGAACTGGGGTTGGGGTTAGGGTCAGGGCTGGGTAAGGGTTAGGTTGGGCATTATGGTTAGGGTCAAGGTTGTGTTAGGGTCGGATGGGGGTTGTGTTTAGTGTTAGGAACAGCCCCCTGCCCATCTCGCTGCTTGTTGGGGACAGGAGCATCCCCTGCCCTATTACTGGGGGGTTCTGCTGTGTCCCCATGACCCGACTGCAGCCGAACCCACTGCCGTCCCTGCCCTGCTGCCTCCCCTCCCTATGAGCAGCTCTGGCTCAGCGCCGTGTCACCTCCAGCCCCGTGGCTGCGTCCTTATGAAGGGACAAAGCAAAGCGTCCAGAGAGTGATGCAAACCTCAGAACTCAACACGCACCAAAACCACAGCGGGACGGGGAACGGCGGCTTCAGAGGGATCCCATAGGAGTGGCCATGATTAATGACCCGAGCAGCTCCGAAATAAGGAGAGCAGGGAAAGGCCGGGCTGCCCGGGGCAGGGAAACAGCACGGGGGGGAATCCCACCTCCTCCTGCATCCCTGTTTGCCCTATGGGTGTCCCCAATGGGGCTGGACACCATAGGGCTGTATGGCCGCTTTTGGCTCACCCCAAGTTCTATGGGGTGCTCAGTGTGTCCACCCCCATCCCATGGGTCCCATCCCCACTGTGTTATGGGGCCGGCATTCAGTGTGTCCCCAATGATCACCCCCATCCCATGGGTCCCATCCCCACTGTGTTATGGGGCCGGCACTCAGTGTGTCCCCAATGATCACCCCCATCCCATGGGTCCCATCCCTGCTCTGTTATGGGGCCGGCACTCAGTGTGTCCCCAGTGATCACCCCCATCCCATGGGTCCCATCCCCACTGTGTGTTATGGGGCCGGCACTCAGTGTGTCCCCAATGATCACCCCCATCCCATGGGTCCCATCCCCACTGTGTGTTATGGGGCCGGTGACTCCCCACCCATCCCGTACCAGGAATGCAGAGCTACCAAACCTCATTGGGATCGTCCCCTCGGTGCCACCCCGGGGGCCCCAAATCACAGACGCTGCCCCAACAACACGTGCCCCTGTTCCCACTAAGGGTTAAAGGACAGCGATGAGCTCAGTGTGGGGCAGTAAATAGAGCAGCCGTGGCCCCGGGGAGCGTTTGGGGCCGGCAGGGAGGTGCTGCCCGTCCGGATGGGGCAGTGGATGGAAAACAGCCATGGAGCCGCGGGGCATCGAGTGACCGGAGCTGCCCTGAGTGTGGCACGGCCATATGGGCACAGTGGGGTGTGGGGTGATGATGGGGGGGGTCCTAAAGGTCGGGCAGCCCCCCCTTATGGCCTTTGTCAGCTCTATGGCATCCCTGCCCCCAACCCTTCCATCCCTTTGTGGTGCCCCTGGCCCCACACTGAGCTCTATGGTATCCCTGTCCCCATCCCTCTGTGGTGTCCCTGGCCCCATATTGCCTGTCCCCATCCCATCCATGGGCTCTGTGGGTCCCCCCCCCTCCATCCCCACCTCCCCAGACCCACTGCTGTCCCCACATGTCACCCAGGTGGGCTCGGTGGTCCCATTGCACTGACAGCATCCCCATCCCAAGGGGGCAGGACAGGAGGAGGGATCTATAGGGGATTAAGCCCATGGTCCAACCACACCTTTAAGCTCTCAAAGGGCCTTTGTCCCTCTCTGACACCAAAACCCTTTTGGGGCCGCGTGGGGCAGCACCACCGTCTCCCCAGGACCCTTCAGTTGGATCCCAAGTGCATCTTCCCCCACTGAACCCACTGCTCTGTCCACTGCTTATCATAGGGCGAGAGCCCCCAATGGGGTCTTCAACCCCAAATCCCCACCCCCACTGCTGGGAACAGACCCCACAGAGCACCCCATTGCCCCCATACCCATATTACAGCCCCTCTCCAATGGGCACCTCATTGCCCCTACACCCATATTACCCTCTCCAATGGGCACCCCATTGCCCCCATACCCATATTACAGCCCCTCTCCAATGGGCACCCCATTGCCCCTATACTCCTATTCCAGCCCCTCTCCAATGGGCACCCCATTGCCCCTAGACCCATATTACAACCCCTTTCCAATGGGCACCCCATTGCCCCTATACCCATATTACCCTCTCCAATGGGCACCCCATGGCCCCTATACCCATATTACCCTCTCCAATGGGCACCCCATTGCCCCTACACCCATATTACAACCCCTTTCCAATGGGCACCCCATTGCCCCTACACCCATATTCCAGCCCCTCCCCGATGGGCACCCCATTGCCCCCATACCCATATTACAGCCCCATTGCCCCTCTCCAATGGGCACCCCATGGCCCCTATACCCATATTACAGCCCCTCTCCAATGGGCACCCTATTGCCCCTACACCCATATTACCCTCTCCAATGGGCACCCCATTGCCCCCATACCCATATTCCAGCCCCTCTCCAATGGGCACCCCATGGCCCCTATGCCCCTATTCCAGCCCCCAGCCCCTCTCCAATGGGATGCAGCCCTACACGGCCCAGCAGCTCTTAATTAGCAGGTAGGGAGTGGAGCAGGGCGGCATCGCTCACGCACAGCTCGGAGCCACTCAGTCATCCCAAAGGCATCCACCCCATAGGGAGGAGCACCCGGACCCAGCATGTAAAAGGGCCGCGCGTGCCGGGTGGTGCTTCGTCTCCTGGGAGCCTTCATCCACCTGCACTCCTCCTCCTCCTCCTCCTCCTCTTCCTCCTCTTCCTCGTCCATCAGCGCGATGGCACGGCACGGCGCCGGGCAGCTCCTGCTGCTGGGGCTCATGCCAGGTAGGTGCCCCCATATGGCACCGAGGATGGATGGGGTTGGGTTGTTGGTTGATCCCAATGGGGGCTCCATCCCAATGGGGGAACTGTGGGTGGGGGTCCAAGAGACAGAGGGGAGGGTGATGGGGGGATGTGGGGTGGGGGGATGTGGGGTGTGGGGTTGGGGTGGGGTGTAGGGTCAGAGTATTGTGGGTTTGTAGGGTCAGAATATTGTGTGTTGTAGGGTTGGGATGGGGTATGGGGTTGGGATGGGTTATAGGGTCAGAATACTGTGGGTTATAGGGTTGGGATGGGGTATGGGGTTGGGATGGGGTATGAGGTCAGAATACTGTGGGTTATAGGGTTGGGATGGGGTATGGGGTTGGGATGAGGTATGGGGTTGGAGTACTATGGGTTATAGGGTTGGGATGGGGTACAGGGTTGGGATGGGGTATGGGGTTGGAGTACTATGGGTTATATGGTTGGGATGGGGTATAGGGTCAGAGTATTGTGGGTTGTAGGGTTGGAGTGCTGTAGGTTGTAGGGATGGGATGGGGTATGGGGTTGGGATGGGTTATAAGGTCAGAATACTGTGGGTTATAGGGTTGGGATGGGGTATGGGGTTGGGATGGGGTATGGGGTTTGAGTACTATGGGTTATAATGTTGGGATGGGGTATAGGGTCAGAGTATTGTGGGTTGTAGGGTTGGAGTGCCATGGGTTGTAGGGTTGGGATGGGGTATAGGGTTGGGATGGGGTATAAGGTAAGAGTACTGTGGGTTGTAGGGTTGGGATGGGGTATAGGGTCAGAATACTGTGGGTTATAGGGTTGGGATGGCTTGTAGGGTTGGAATGGGGTATAGGGTCAGAGTATTGTGGGTTGTAGGGTTGGAGTGCTGTGAGTTGTAGGGTTGGGATGGGGTATAGGGTTGGGATGTGGTATAGGGTACGAGTACTGTGTGTTGTAGGTATGGGGTTTGAGTACTGTGGGTTATAGGGTTGGAGTGCTGTGGGTTATAGGGTTGAGATGGGGTATGGGGTCAGGGTACTGTGGGTTATAGGGTTGGAGTGCTGTGGGTTATAGGGTTGGGATGGGGTATAGGGTCAGAGTACTGTGGGTTATAGGGTAGGAATGGGGTATAGGGTGAGAGTATTATGGGTTATAGGGTTGGAGTGCTATGAGTTATAGGGTTGTGATGGGATGGGGTATAGGGTCAGGGTACTCCGGGTTATAGGGTTGGGATAGGGTGGGTTATGGGGTCAGGGTACTCTGGGTTATAGGTTGGGATAGGGTGGGTTATGGGGTCAGGGTACTCTGGGTTATAGGGTTGGGATAGGGTGGGTTATGGGGTCAGGGTACTCTGGGTTATAGGTTGGGATAGGGTGGGTTATGGGGTCAGGGTACTCTGGGTTATAGGTTGGGATAGGGTGGGTTATGGGGTCAGGCTGCTGTGGGGCACAGGCTGTGGTGCTGACGTGCTGCCCCTCTCCCCCAGCTCTCCTCCTGGCCGTGAGGATCAACAGCAAAGGCCGGGAGGTGCTTTACTTGGCCAAGGGGGACTCGGTGAAGCTGGGCTGTCCCTACGTCCTCGAACCCGAGGACAACGGTCCCCAGGGTGTGGGAATCGAGTGGATCCAGATCACACCTGAGCGCACCGGCCCCGAGAACGTGGTGAGTGGGGGGCACTGGGTGGGGGGTCACTGACATGGACCCATGTAGGGGCATGGAGGAGGGATGGGACAGGAGAAAGGGATGGGATGGGATGGGATGGGATGGGATGGGATGGGATGGGATGGGATGGGATGGGATGGGATGGGATGGGATGGGATGGGATGGGATGGGATGGGTTGGATGGGATGGGATGGGATGGGGATGGGATGGGATGGGATGGATGAGATGGATGAGATGGATGGGATGGATGAGATGGATGGGATGGATGAGATGGGATATGGTGCTGTGGGATGGGATAAGGAAGGATGGCCAAGGAAAGCTGGAGGAGCAAATATGGGGCAGGAGAAAGGGATGAGGAAGGATGGGATGGGATGGATGGGATGGGATGGGATGGGATGGGATGGGATGGGATGGGATGGGATGGGATGGGATGGGATGGGATGGGATGGGATGGGATGGATGGATGGGATGGGATGGGATGGGATAAGGAAGGATGGCCAAGGAGAGATGGCGAAGCAGATATGGGGTAGGACAAAGGGCTGAGGAGGGCTGGAGCAGTAGGGATGCAGGAGGGCAGCAGTGCCATGCGAGGAGCAGGGAATGGAGCCGTCAGCCCCCTCTGCCCACCCTCACCCCCCATTCCACCCCATTCAGTTCCTTTCCTACCACGACCACCACGTCAACTACGGCAGCGGTTCGGGGCTGCAGGACCGTGTGGCCTTTGTGCAGAACGACCCCGGGCAGCACGACGCCTCCATCCGCCTGGCGGACCTGCAGGTCTCTGACACCGGGACCTACCAGTGCCGGGTCAAAAAGAACACCGTGGCCGTGCACGAGGTCATCGTCACCGTGCAAGGTGAGAACACAACCCCATCCCGGTTGGTGGTGGTGCTGACAACGTCCCTTCATGGTAGTGCCAATGTCCACGGTGGTCATGGTGGACATAAGGGTGGTCCTAAGGGTGGTCCTAAGGGTGGCCGTGTGTCCCCCTCGTGGTGGTGGTAGTGTCACAAGTGGTGGCGGTGGCGTTGATGGTGGCCATGTCTACAATGGGAGAGTGGTGGGTCAATGGGGCGCTGTCCGTGGTGGTGGCCATAACCCCATAGGTGATGGTGGTGGCCCCAATGGTGACCATGGCCCTACTGGTGTCAGTGTCCCTAATGGTGGTGGCCATAACCCCATAGGTGATGGTGGTGTCCCCAATGGTGACCACGACCCTACTGGTGTCAGTGTCCCTAATGGTGGTGGCCATAACCCCATAGGTGATGGTGGTGGCCCCATTGGTCACCATGACCCTACTGGTGTCAGTGTCCCTAGTGGTGATGGTGGTAACCATGTCCATGGTGGTGGTGACCATGACCCTGGTGGTGATGGTGGCCCCATTGGTGACCATGGCCCCATTGATGATGGTGGCCCCATTGGTGACCATGATCCTACTGGTGACATGGTGGTGGTAACCATGTCCCTAATGGTGATGGTGTCCCCAGTGGTGGTGATGGTGCCCCATATGGTGACCACAACCCCATTGGTGACCATGACCCTACTGGTGACATGGTGGTAGTGACCATGACCCTAATGGTGGTGTCCATAACCCCGGTGATGGTGGTGGCCCTATTGGTAACCATGACCCTACTGGTGTCAATGTCCACAGTGGTGACAATGTCCCTGGTGGTGATGGTGGGAACCATATTCATGGTGGTGGTGACAGTGTTCCTCATGGTGGCCATAATCCCAATGATGATGGTGGCCCCATTGGTGACCATGGCCCTACTAGTGACATGGTGGTGGTGGCCATGTCCCTAATGGTGATGGTGTCCCCAGTGGTGGTGATGGTGCCCCATATGGTGACCACAACCCCATTGGTGACCATGACCCTACTGGTGACATGGTGGTGGTGACCATGTCCCTAATGATGGTGACCATGACCCCAGTGTTGATGGTGACCCAATGGTGACCATGTCCCTAATGGTGATAGTGCCCCATATGGTGCCCATGTCCCTAATGGTGATGGTGCCCCATATGGTGCCCATGTCCCTAATGGTGATAGTGCCCCATATGGTGCCCATGTCCCTAATGGTGATAGTGCCCCATATGGTGCCCATGTCCCTAATGGTGATAGTGCCCCATATGGTGACCATGTCCCTGGTGGTGCTGGTGCCACAGGTGACGACGCTGCCCCCGCTAATGCCCACGTCCCCTGTGATGACGGCCTCCCCGGTGGTGTCGGTGTCCCCGGTGGTGCCCATTCCCCTGGTGCTGGTGGTGACGCTGCCCCTCGCCCCGCAGAGAAGCCGGCGACCCCACAGTGCTGGACCGAAGGGGATCAGGTGCAGGGAGGCAGCGTCCTGCTGCGCTGCTACAGCCGAGGAGGGGCCGCACCGCTGGCTTATCAATGGGCCAAGCTGGCAGATGGGTACGGAGGAGGACGGCTGCCCCATGGGACCATCCAAGGTGGGCAATGGGGGGGACAGGGGTTGGGGGGGGTGTGGGGCTCGTGTCTATGTGCAGCCATGTTCAGCCCTTGTCGTGTCCATGGGTGCCCAGCAGTGCCCCCATCTGGGTGTCCCCATGTCTGTGTGTCCCCATGTCTGTGTGTCCCTATGTCCCCATGTATGTCCCCATGTCCCCATGTCCTATGTCCCATATCCCTGCACTCTATACCCCTGTGTCCCCATATCCATGTCCCCATGTCCCCATGTCCTTGCACGCCCCATGTATGTCCCCATGTACGTCCCCACGTCCCCACACCCATATCCCTGTGTCCCCATATCCCCCCACTCTATATTCCCATATCCCCATGTCCCTGTACCCCGTGTCCTCATATCCCTATGTCTCTGCACTCCATGACCCCATATATGTCCCTACATCCCCACAACCCTATCCCCACATCCCATGTCCCATATCCCTACACTCTCAGCCCCCATATCCCCATATCATGACCCCATACCCCCATCTTATGACCCCATATCCCCATATCATGTCCCCATATCCCCATATTATGCCCCCATATCCCCATATCCCCATATTATGCCCCCATATCCCCATATCACGCCCCCATATCCCCATATCATGCCCCCATATCCCCATATCATGCCCCCATATCCCTATATCATGTCTCCCATATCCCCATATTATGACCCCATACCCCCTTATCATGCCACATATCCCCATATTATGACCCCATACCCCTGTATCATGCCCCATATCCCCCATATTATGACCCTATTTATGTCCCCACATCCCCACACCCCTGTCCCCACATCCCATGTCCCATATCCCTGCACTCTCTGCCCCCATATCCCCATATCATGTCCCCATATCCCCATATTATGACCCCATATCCCCATATTATGACCCCATATCCCCATATCATGCCCCCATATCCCCATATCATGCCCCCATATCCCCATATCATGTCCCCCATATCCCCATATTATGACCCCATATCCCCATATCATGCCCCCATACCCCCTTATCATGACCCATATCCCCATATTATGACCCCATATCCCCATATTATGACCCCATACCCCCATATTATGACCCCACATCCCCATATTATGACCCCATATCCCCCATATTATGACCCCATACCCCCATATCATGTCCCCATATTATGACCCCATATCCCCATATCATGCCCCTATACCCCCATATTATGACCCCATATCCCCATATCATGCCCCATATCCCCATATCATGTCCCCATGCCCCATATCATGTCCCCATGCCCCATATCATGCCCCCATATCCCCATATTATGACCCCATATCCCCATATTATGCCCCCATACCCCCATACCATGCCCCATATCCCCATCTTATGACCCCATATCCCCATATTATGACCCCATACCCCCATACCATGCCCCATACCCCCATATTATGACCCCATATCTCCATATCATGCCCCATATCCACATACCATGCCCCATATCCCCATCTTATGACCCCATATATCCCTCCATATCCCCCACTGACCCCTCCACCCCCTCTAGGCCGTGCTCCAGGTGACCTCCTGATCCGCAGCGTGTCGGAGGCCCACGCCGGGGTCTATCAGTGTCGCGTCAGCAACCGCGTGGGATACGCCACCTGCCAGATCACACTCAGCCCCTCGCAGAGTGAGTGGCACCAATGGGGGCTGGGGGGGCTGGGGGTCCCCATAGGGAGACACCAAAGGGGGTCAGGGGTCCCCTATAGGGAGGTGGTGTCACCAATGGGGTTATGGAGGGCTGGGGGGTCCCCATAGGGAGGTGGTGACACCAAAGGGGGTCAGGGGTCCCCTATAGGGAGACACCAAAGGGGGTCAGGGGGGGTTGGAGGGTCCCCTATAGGGAGTTGGTGACACCAAAGGGGGTCTGGGGGGGTTGGGGGTCCCCTATAGGGGGAGGTGGTGACACCAATGGGGTCAGGGGGTTCCCCAATAGGGAGGTGATACCACCAATGGGATCAGGGGGGGTCCCCTATAGGAAGGTGATGATGTCAGGCTCTGTTTGTGTCCCTATAGGAGGTGGCCATCAGGGGGGGTTGTGGGGTCCCCCATAGGGAGGTGGTGTCACCAATGGGGTCAGGGGGGGTTGTGGGTCCCCTATAGGGGGTGTTGATGCTGATGGGCTTTTTGTGCCCTATAGGAGGTGGCCATCAGGGGTGTTGTGGGTCCCCTATAGGGAGGTGGTGACACCAATCGGGGTCAGGGGTCCCCTATAGGGAGACACCAAAGGGGGTCAGGGGGGGTTGGGGGTCCCCTATAGGGGGAGGTGGTGACACCAATGGGGATCAGGGGGGGTCCCCTATAGGAAGGTGATGATGTCAGGCTCTGTTTGTGTCCCTATAGGAGGTGGCCATCAGGGGGGGTTGTGGGGTCCCCCATAGGGAGGTGGTGTCACCAATGGGGTCAGGGGGGGTTGTGGGTCCCCTATAGGGGGTGTTGATGCTGACGGGCTCTTTGTGCCCTATAGGACGTGGCCACCAGGGGGGCTGGGGGGTCCCCTATAGGGAGATGGCGTCACCAAAGGGGTCAGGGGGGTTTGGGGTTCCCCTATAGGGGGTGTTGATGCTGACGGGCTCTTTGTGCCCTATAGGGGGTGGTCGCCAGGCTGGTGTGATCGTGGGCTCCGTGCTGGGCTCCCTGTTGCTGCTCAGTCTCCTGGGGCTGCTCATCGGGGCGCTGATGTGCCGCTACCGCAGGAAGGAGTGTCAGAGGACATGCAGCGAGTGCAGGTGAGGGGCAGCAGGGGGATATGGGGGGATATGGGGATGTATAGGGGATATATGGGGTGTATGTGGATGTATTGGGGATGTATGGGGGTATATGGGGGTGTATTGGGGATATATGGGGGTGTATGTGGATGTATTGGGGATATATGGGGATGTATGGAGGTATATGGAGATGTATGAGGATGTATGGGGGTGTATGGGGATGTATTGGGGTTTTATGGGGGTGTATGAGGATATATGGGGGTATATGGGGGTGTATTGGGGATATATGGGGGTGTATGTGGATGTATTGGGGCTGTATGGGGGTATTTGGGGGTGTATGGAAGTATATGGGGATGTATGGGGATGTATGGGGTGTATGTGGGGATATGAGCGGGAGATGGGGATGTGGGGTGTGGATATGGGGGTGTATGGGGCGTACTGGGGCTGTATGGGGGTATATGGGGATGTATGGAGGTATATGGGGATGTATTGGGGATATATGGGGATGTATGGGGATGTATGGAGGTATATGGGGATGTATGGGGATATATGGGGTGTATGTGGGGATGTGAGTGGGAGATGGGGATGTGGGGTGTGGATATGGGGGTGTATTGGGGTATATGGGGGTGTATGTGGATGTATTGGGGATGTATGGGGGTATATGGGGGTGTATTGGGGATATATGGGGGTGTATGGGGATGTATGGAGGTATATGGGGGTGTATAGGGGATATATGGGGGTGTATGTGGGGATGTGAGTGGGAGATGGGGATGTGGGGTGTGGATATGGGGGTGTATTGGGGTATATGGGGGTGTATGTGGATGTATTGGGGATGTATGGGGGTATATGGGGGTGTATTGGGGATATATGGGGGTGTATGGGGATGTATGGAGGTATATGGGGGTGTATAGGGGATATATGGGGGTGTATGTGGGGATGTGAGTGGGAGATGGGGATGTGGGGTGTGGATATGGGGGGGTATTGTGGCTGTATGGGGGCGTATGTGGATGTATTGGGGATGTATGGAGGTATATGGGGGTGTATTGGGGATACGTGGGGATGTATGGGGTGTATGTGGGGATGTGAGTGGGAGATGGGGATGTGAGGTGTGGATATGGGGGTGTATTGGGGGTATATGGGGGTGTATGTGGATGTATTGGGGGTGTATGGGGGTGTATGGGGATGTACAGGGGTGTATGAGGGATGTATTGGGGATGTATGGGGTGGTATGGGGGATATATAGGGTTGTATGGGGATATATGGGGGATGTAAGGGGATGTATGGGGATGTATTGGGGGAGTATGGGGGTATATGGGGATGTATGGGGGTGTATAGGGATGTATGGGGTTGTATAGGGATGTATGGGGATGTATGGGGATATATGGGTTTGTATAGGGATGTATGGGGATGTATGGGGATATATGGGGATGTATGAGGAATATATGGGGATGTATGGGGATATATGGGATATATGGGGGTGTATAGGGATGTATGGGGATGTATGAGGGATATATGGGGGTGTATAGGGATGTATGGGGATGTATGAGGGATATATGGGGGTGTATGGGGATATATGGGGATGTATGGGGATGTATGAGGGATGTATGGGGATGTATGGGGATATATGGGGCTGTATAGGGATATATGGGGATGTATGAGGGATATATGGGGTTGTATAGGGATGTATGGGGATGTATGGGGATATATGGGAGTGTATAGGGATATATGGGGTTGTATAGGGATATATGGGGCTGTATAGGGATATATGGGGTTGTATAGGGATGTATAGGGATGTATGGGGATATATGGGGTTGTATAGGGATGTATGGGGATGTATGGGGATGTATGGGGGTGTATAGGGATGTATAGGGATGTATAGGGATGTATGGGGATATATGGGTTTGTATAGGGATATATGGGGATGTATGGGGATATATGGGTTTGTATAGGGATGTATGGGGATGTATGAGGTCTATACACCACCGAGGGGTCCAACCAGTCTCCGATGGCCCCTATGGCGCCCCCCCACGTCCCCGTGTCCCCCCTTGTTCTGACGTCTGTCCCCGCCCGTTCCGTGTCTGGGCAGCGCTGGGGGCACCATGACCCGGACCTGCAACGTCTGCTCCCACCCCTACTCCCCCCACGGCATCAGTTACATGCAGTGTCAGCACGGGGACGGCGACGAGCGGGCGGCAGCGCTGCTCTGCAACGAGGGCATCCGGCACCAGGTGGCGTGTCCTGCCCTGTGACCCCCCCCCAAATACACACACAGCCCACAGTGGGGGTCCCAGCCCCACAGCGGGACCCCCAGCCCCATATCGGACCCCCCAGCCCCACACCAGGCTCCCTATTGAGGGTCCCAACCCCACATCAGGCTCCCCAGCCCCACACCTGGTTCCCTATTGAGGGTCCCATCCCCACATAGGGGTCCCCAGCCCCACACCTGGCTCTCTATTGAGGGGTCCCAGCCCCACAGCGGACCCCCAGCCCCACATAGGGGTCCCCAGCCCCACATTTGGCTCCCCACTGGGGGTCCCAGCCCCACACCTGGTTCCCTATTGAGGGTCCCAGCCCCACATCGGACCCCCTAGCCCCACATCTGGTTCCCTACTGGGGGTCCCAGCCCCACAGCGGACCCCCAGCCCCACAGCGGGACCCCCAGCCCCACATAGGGGTCCCCAGCCCCACATTTGGCTCCCTATTGAGGGTCCCAGCCCCACATCAGGCTCCCCAGCCCCACATCTGGCTCCCTACTGGGGGTCCCAGCCCCACACCTGGCTCCCTATTGAGGGTCCCAGCCCCACATCAGGCTCCCCAGCCCCACATCGGGGTCCCCAGCCCCACATTTGGCTCCCTACTGGGGGTCCCATCCCCACATCAGGCTCCCCAGCCCCACATCGGGGTCCCCAGCCCCACATTTGGCTCCCTATTGAGGGTCCCAACCTCACATCAGGCTCCCCAGCCCCACACCTGGCTCCCTATTGAGGGTCCCAGCCCCACATCAGGCTCCCCACCCCCACATCTGGCTCCCTATTGAGGGGTCTCAGCCCCACATCGGGTCCCCCAGCCCTACACCAGGCTCCCTATTGAGGAGTCCCAGCCCCACATCAGGCTCCTCAGCCCCACATCGGGTCCCCCAGCCCCACATAGGGGTCCCCAGCCCCACATTTGGCTCCCCACTGGGGGTCCCAGCCCCACACCTGGTTCCCTATTGAGGGTCCCATCCCCACATCGGACCCCCTAGCCCCACATCTGGCTCCCTATTGAGGGGTCCCAGCCCCACATCAGGCTCCCCAGCCCCACATCGGGGTCCCCAGCCCCACATTTGGCTCCCTATTGAGGGGTCTCAGCCCCACATCAGGCTCCCCAGCCCCATTTCTGGCTCCCTATTGAGGGTCCCATCCCCACATCGGACACCCCAGCCCCAAACCTGGCTCCCTATTGGGGGTCCCAGCCCCACATCAAGCTCCCCAGCCCCACATCTGGCTCTCTACTGAGGGGTCTCAGCCCCACATCGGGTCCCCCAGCCCCACATAGGGGTCCCCAGCCCCACATTTGGCTCCCTATTGGGGGTCTCAACCCCGTATCAGGCTCCCCAGCCCCACACCTGGCTCCCTATTGAGGTTCCCAGCCCCACATTGGACACCCTAGCCCCACATCTGGCTCCCTATTGAGAGTCCCAGCCCCACATCGGGTCCCCCAGCCCCACATAGGGGTCCCCAGCCCCACACCAGGCTCCCTATTGAGGGTCCCAGCCCCACACATTGGGGGTTTCACCAATACAAACCTGAAGCCAAGAATTCACTTCAAACCCAACGACGTCGGATTCACCACTTTAAGGGGGGGTTAATTCTTCTTCTTATTGTTATTTTACTTCTTTTTGCTGTTTTTTGGCCGGTTTTGTAGCGTATTTCCAGCATTATTTATTGCTTTCTGATGTTATTGACCCCCCCCCATTAACACGGTGCCCCCCCACCCCCCATTAATGATCGGCTGCAGTTATTTGGTGCTCATTGGGGTCGCTGTCGGCACCGGGAATGGCAAAATAAAAAGGAAAAAAGCAGCGGAAAATAAAGGAATTCAACCCAAAACCAAGAGCTGGTTTCCCATTGAGGGATCCCAAAACGGGCTGAAAATGGGGGGTGGAATTAATTACTATGGGATGACCCCCCCCACAAACTGATCCTGACCCTAAAGCAACACGCTGCCTCCCCCATAGCCGTCTGTATGGGGCGCTGACCCCCATCCTTAAGCCCCAACCCCAAACCACGACCCCATCACCGACCCCAAACCCCGACCCCAAAACACGACCCCATCACCGACCCCAAACCATGATCCCAAACCCCGACCCTAAACCCCGACCCCATCACCGACCCCAAACCACGACCCCAAACCACGACCCCGAACCACGACCCCATATTACAACCCCAAACCCCGACCCCAAACCACGATCCCATCACCGACCCCAAAACACGACCCCAAACCACGACCCCGAACCCCGACCCCGAACCCCGACCCCAAACCACGACCCCAAACCACTACCCCAAACTCCGACCCCAAACTCCGACCCCAAACCACGACCCCAAACCACGACCTCAAACCCCGACCTCAAACCATGACCCCAAACCACGACCCCAAATCCCGACCCCAAATCCCGACCCCGAACCCCGACCCCGAACCACGACCCCAAACCCCGACCCCAAACCCCGACCCCAAACTCCGACCCCAAACCACGACCCCAAACCCCGACCCCAAACCACGACCCCAAACCACGACCCCAACCAACGACCCCAAACCACGATCCCAAACCATGACCCCAAACCCCAACCCCAAACTCCGACCCCCAACCCCGACCCCCAACATCGACCCCCAACATCGACCCCGAACCACGACCCCAAACCCCGACCCCAAATCTCGACCCCAAACCCCGACCCCGAACCCCGACCCCGAATCACGACTCCAAACCCCGACCCCAAACCCCGACCCCTTTAAGCGGAGCGGCTGCAGTTCCCCCTTTGACCACCAGGGGGCGCTGGGCGGCGTTACGTTGGGGGGGGGGATGGGTTGTGGGGGGGGGCGTTGCTATGATACGTTGGACGCTGTGATGGCGGGGCGATACGGAGCGGGGCAGGTGGGAACCGGACCGGAACCGGGGGGGTTTGGGGGGGGGGGTGGTGGTACCGGGTCCGGAGAACCGGGACTCGTTGGTACCGAACCGGGGGGGGGGGTGGGGGGGTCCATGTGGATCCCCGAACCGCTCCCCCCCCCCCCCGCAGTACGAGGACGCCTTCACCGCCCCTCGCCTGCCCAACTGGAGCGTGGCCCGGCCCTGCCGGCAGGTACCGAGACACACAGCCCCCCCCACAGCCCCCCCCCAAAAACACACGGACACAGCGGGACCCCCCCCCAAACCCACCGCCAGCACCGAGACGCTTTGACACCCCCCCCCCTCACAATCCCCAACGGCTCATCCCCACCTGCACCAATGGACGCCCCCCCCCCTTCCCCCACCCCCATCCCTCCCCTTTCATACCCCCCCCCGCGACCCCCACCCCATCCGATCCCCCTTCCCCCCCCATCCCCACAGCCCCCATCCCACCCCCATCCCCATCTATCTCCCCCCCCTCCATCCCCACAGCCCCCATCCCCTCCCCTCTGTGCCCCCATCCCCATCATCCCACCTCCATCCCATCTATACCCCCCCCCCATCCCCGACCCCAATGGGTCACCCCCACCTGCACCAATGGCCGACCCTCCCCCCATCCGCCTTCATACCCCCCCCGCGACCCCCCCCGACCCCATCGGGTCCCCCCCCCCCCAGACCCCATCCCCCCCCTCTGTGCCCCCATCCCCATCACTCCATCCCCATCCCATCTATACCACCACCCCCCCACCCACTTTGACACCTCCCCCCCCCATCCGCCTTCATAACCCCCCCCCGCGACCCCCACCCCGACCCCATCGGGTCCCCCCCCCCCATCCCCACAGCCCCCATCCCACCCCCATCCCATCTATCTCCCCCCCCTCCATCCCCACAGCCCCCATCCCCCCCCTCTGTGCCCCCATCCCCATAACCCCATCCCCATCCCATCTATACCCCCACCCCCCCACCCACTTTGACACCCCCCCCCCCCCATCCCCGACCCCTGTTGGGTCACCCCCACCTACACCAATGGCCGACACCCCCCCCTTCTTTTCCCCCACCCTCATCCCTCCCCCTTCATGACCCCCACCCCACCCCATCGGGTCCCCCCCCATCCCCACAGCCCCCATCCCACCCCCATCCCATCTATACCCACCCCCCGCCCTCATTCATACCCCCCACCGCCCCCCCCAGCCGCTTTGACCGACCCCCCCGAGACCCCCACCCCACCCCACCCCATCGTGTCCCCCCCATCCCTGCCCCACTCCCCCCTGTGCCCCCCCTCCCATCTATACCCCCCCCCCCAGCGCCCCTCCCCACGGGACGGCTCCACTCAGCCCATCGCCAACGATCGCGGCCACCTGCTGCCCTCAGTGCCGCGCTCCCAGGTGAGAGCAGACCCCCCCATAACCCCCCCATAAACCCCCCCATAAACCCCACCCCAACACTGATCCCCCACGCTCCTATCCCAACACTGACCCCCATCCCAACACTAACCCCCCTGCCATAAACCCCATAAACCCCCATCCCAACCCTGACCCCCCCCATAAACCCCATAAACCCCATCCCAATACCGACCCCCCCCCAATAAACTCCACATCCCAACACTGACCCCCCCCTCTATTAAATGCAGCCCCCCCAACCCCCCATCCCAACACTGACCCCCCCATAAACCCCATCCCAACCCTGTCCCCCCCCTTAAACCCCATCCCAACACTGACTCCATCCCAACACTAACCCCCCCGCCATAAACCCCATAAACCCCCATCCCAACAATGACCCTCCCCCAATAAACCCCATCCCAATACCGACCCCCCCCATAAACTCCACATCCCAACACTGACCCCCCATAAACCCCATAAACCCTATCCCTACACTGACTCCCCCCCAAACCCCATCCCAAGGACCCCCATCCCTATACTGACTCCCCCCATAAACCCCATCCCAACACTGACCCCCCTATAAATCCCCCTATAAACCCCATCCCAACACTGACCCCCCCATAAACCCCATAAACCCCATCCCAACACTGACCCCCCCCATTAACCTCATAAACCCCATCCCAACAATGACTCCCCCCTAAACCCCTATCCCAATAGTGACTCCCCCCTCTATTAAACGCAGCCCAATCCCCATCCCAACACTGACCCCCATCCCAATGCTGACCCCCCCCCATAAACCCCATCCCAACACTGACCCCCTCTATTAAACGCAGCCCCCCCAACCCCCCATCCCAACACTGACCCCCCTATAAGCCCCATAAACCCCCACCCCAACACTGACCCCCATCCCAACACTGATCCCCCCCTATCCAACCCCCATCCCAACACTGACCCCCCATAAACCCCATAAACCCCAATCCCAACCCTGTCCCCCCCCTTAAACCCCATCCCAACACTGACCCCCCCCATAAACCCCCCTATAAACCCCATCCCAACACTGACCCCCCCCTCTATTAAATGCAGCCCCCCCAACCCCCCATCCCAACACTGACCCCCCCCATAAACCCCATAAACCGCATCCCAGCACTGACCCCCCCCTCTATTAAACGCAGCCCCCCCCAAACCCCCCATCTCAACACTGACCCTCCCAACCCCCACGCCAACACTGACCCACCCCCATAAACCCCCACCCCAACACTGACCCCTCCATAAACCCCATAAACCCCATAAACCCCCATCCCAGCACTGACTCCCCCCATAAACCCCATCCCAACCCTGACCCCCATCCCAGCCCTGACCCCCCCTCTATTCCCCCCCCCCCAGCTGTCCCCCTGGGGCACGTTCCTCGGCACATGGGAGATGCCGCCCCGGATCCCCCCGCCCCATTTATCCCTCACGGCTCGTTCCGCCGCCGCGGCCGCTCGGCTCCACGACTGGATCCGAAACTCCTCGGCACTGACCGAGGCGTGTAACGGGATCCGGGTCCGCATCACCGGGAAGGTGGGTCCCAATGGGTCGGAACCGGGCACCGTGTTCCCCACCCCCCCCCCCTCCTCCCATTGGGGGGGTCCCCAAATCCCCCCCTTTCCATCCTCCCACCAGCAGGGGGCGCTCACAGCCCCCAGTGCTTAGAGCCATGTTGGACACAGAGCTGATCCCAAGACCCCCCCCCATCTCCCCACACCCCCCATATCCCACCCCACCCCCCCATAACCCCCCGTATCCCCCCCACCTCCCCATCCCCCCCATCTCCCCACGCCCCCAACGTTCCCCATCCTCATCTCCCCCCCCACCTCCCACCCCCCCACCACCTCTCCCCATCTCCCCAGCTCCCCATATCCCCCCCATACCCCCCCCACCTCCCCATCCCCCCATCTCCCCACCCCCCCCACCTCCCCCCATCTCCGCACCCCCCCCATATCCTACCCCCCACCTCCCCACCCACCCATATCCCCCCCACCTCCCCATCCCCCCCACCTCTCCCCATCTCATCTCCACCCCCCACCTCCCCACCCCCCCATATCCCCCACCACCACCCCACCCCTCCATATCCCCCTATCTCCCCATCCCCCCATATCCCACCCCACCACCCCATCTCCCCCCCACCACCCCATCCCCCCCATCTCCCCACGCCCCCAACCTCCCCCATCCTCATCTCTCCCCCCCACCTCCCCACCCCCCCATATCCCCCCCATAAAACCCCCACCCCCCATATCCCCCCCCACCTCCCCATCCCCCCATCTCCCCCCTTCCCCCCTTCTCATCTCCCCCCACCACCTCCCCCCATCTCCCCACCCCCCATATCCTACCACCCACCTCCCCACCCCCCATCTCCCCCCCCACTCCCCCATATCCCCCCCCACCTCCCCACCCTCCCATATCCCCCCCCATATCCCCCCCACCCCCCCATATCCCACCTCACCCCCCCACCCCCCCATATGCCCCCCCATCTCCCCCCCCCCCCCCCCCCCCCCCACCTCTGCCTCCATCTCCCCCCTCTCAGCCCCAGCAGAGCTGTGGGACCCCCCCATCTGGCACCACGGAGCCAATGAAGAGCACTGAGGACGCCCCTGGAGAGCAGCCCCCACCCACAGCAATGGATGGAGACAGCAACGAGGCCAAACCCCCCCCTGAAGGCGACCCCCCCCCATCTGCAGGGCCGGAATAGAGTGAAGCCGAAGCTGAGCTTCCTTAGTGGCTCCTTATGGCTCTAATTCTGCTTATGGGGCCGCAGATCAAAAACAGACCCGAATAAAACCCATTTCAACCTCAATTCTGTTGGCAGCATCCCATAAATGACCCCCCCCCATTATGCCCAGACCCCAAAGGTTGGTGCTTATCCCCCCCCCTGGGGCTAAAGAACAGCAGCAGAAGAATCAAAGCTGCTTTATTGCCAAGGGCTGCTGCAAACAGCAGCTTAAAGGGGAAATAACCCCCCCCAGAAGCCCCCCAACACAGCCCCCAACCCCCCCCCATCACAGCCCCCAACCCCCCCCATCACAGCACCCACCCCCCCCCAATACAGCCCCCAACCCGGGGCTGAAGGAGGGGCTCAACCTCTGCCCACCCCTATTGATGGGGAGGGATGGGGGGCGTTGGGGAGTGTTGCCCCCCCATCCCATAAACCTCTTTCTGTGCGTCCATCCCCATGTTGGGGCTGAGCTGGAATCACGTCGCTGTCATTTGGGGGGGGTCCCGAATTTGGGTGGGGGGGGCTGTGTTATATGTCATTACATGGCTGCGATGCCAGCGGAGGAGAGAAGGGTCAGAATCAGAACCAGGACCCCCGACTGCTCCACCTGGGTGAGCTTGAAGCCCTTCCCCATATCCCAAACCTGCGGGGAGAGAAAACAGGGCGGACTTATGGCAGCAGAACATAAAGGGTCCCTTCATGGGGGGCTGCCCCACATCAAGGGGGGGTTAGAAAGGCCCTGACCCCCAACCCAGCCCCACTGCGGCAATAGGATGAGTGCCCCCCAACCCACATTACCCATAGCCCCACACAAAGAGTATGGGGCAGCTCAAGGGATGGGGCACCCCCAGCTAAAGGAGCTGACCCCCATTTCCCCTCTTATGGTTTCAAACCATCCCTTAACCTTTACATTGGGGTCTCCCAGGGTGTGCTACCCCCCTTCCCTTCCCCCCCCCCCCTATAATCAGATCTCCCTTTAATCCCCAGCCTTGCTCCACACCAGCAGCTGCTGCTCCCCCCCCCCATCCCACTGATGGAAATAGGTTACAAAGCAGAGCTGATCTGACAGCCCCAATTGCAGCAGATCCCATCAAATCCAGCCCTATAAGGGGCTGAGAGAGACACTAAAAGGCAGCCCCAAAAGGCAGCCCCAAAAGGCAGCCCCAAAAGGCAGCCCTAAAAGGCAGCCCATCCTGCCCTATCCCCATCCCCATCCCCATCCCCATCCCTATCCCTATCCCTATCCCTATCCCTATCCCTATCCCTATCCCTATCCCTATCCCTATCCCTATCCCTATCCCTATCCCTATCCCCATCCCCATCCCCAACCCCATGCTCAGCCCTATGCCCAGCCCCATCCCCTGCCCTATGCCCAGCCCTATTCCCTAGCCCTATCCCCATCCCCATCCCCATCCCCATCCCCATCCCCTGCCCTATATCCAGTCCCTATACCCATCCCCAGCCCTATGCCCAGCCCTATCCTCATCCCCAGCCCTATCCCCATCCCCAGCCCTATGCCCAGCCCTATCCCCAGCCCCATGCCCAGCCCCATCCCCTGCCCTATACCCATCCCCATCCCTATCCCCTGCCCTATCCCCAGCCCTATGCCCAGCCCCATGCCCAGCCCTATACCCGGTCCCTATACCCATCCCCTGCCCTATGCCCAGCCCTATGCCCATGCCCAACCCCAGCCCCATCCCCATCTCCAGCCCTATCCCCAGTCCCTATACCCATCCCCATCCCTATGCCCAGCCCCATCCCCATCCCCAGCCCTATCTCCAGCCCCAGCCCCATGCCCAGCCCTATCCCATAGAGGAGCCATAGAGCAGGGGATGCTCCATCATCTGTGCCCCATAGAGGGGCCACAGGGCAGGGGATGCTCCATCCTCTGTGCCCCATAGAGGGGATGCTCCATCATCTGTGCCCCATAGAGGGGCCATAGAGCAGGGGATGCTCCATCATCTGTGCCCCATAGAGGGGCAACAGGGCAGGGGATGCTCCATCATCTGTGCCCCATAGAGGGGCAACAGGGCAGGGGATGCTCCATCATCTGTGCCCCATAGAGGGGCAACAGGGCAGGGGATGCTCCATCATCTGTGCCCCATAGAGGGGCAACAGGGCAGGGGATGCTCCATCATCTGTGCCCCATAGAGGAGCCATAGAGCAGGGGATGCTCCATCATCTGTGCCCCATAGAGGGGCTGCTCCAGATAAGCACAAAGCATCAGCCCTGAGCTGCTCTCAGAGGCTTAAAGGCACCCAATAATAGCTGCCAAGAGCTTTAATTCCTGCTCCCAAGGGCACCTTATCCCAGCACATAGAGACACACACAGCAACACTCACCAGGTGCCGGATCCCGTTCCAGGTGTGATAAGAAAAGGGAAAAACCAGAGCGAATTTAGCGGAGTAAATGAGAGCAGGACCCAGACTGAGGGACTTCAGCACGGCCACGTAATGGGGGAACTGCTCTGGGAGCAGCAAAGCAGCCAGGCTGAAAAGAGAAACACCTGCAGGGGGAGAATGGGACAGTGAGGGGAGGAACAGAACAACCAGCCCTAAATGGGTCAGGATGGGGGGCAAAGAGAAGGAGGAACTGCCCCACAGCGCCCTATGGGATGGGATTGGGTCAATATGGGATGCAGAGCAGAGTGAGCTCAGCTGGTGGGACACACATGGCAGCAATACAGATCTATGTATAGGGGGGGTAGCAGCCCCTTCTCCCTCCCCCCCATACCCATAGCCAGCCATACAGGAACCCTACAGATCCTCCTCCCCATACCCACAACAACCCTACAGATCCTGCCCCCCCCATACTCACATAACAACCCTACAGCTCCTGCCCCCTATACCCACAGCAACCCTACAGCTCCTTCACCCCATACCCACAACCCTACAGCTCATCCCCCCTATACACAGGAACCCTACAGCTCCTCCACCCCATACCCACAACCCTACAGCTCCTGCCCCCTATACCCACAGCAACCCTACAGCTCCTTCACCCCATACCCACAACCCTACAGCTCATCCCCCTATACACAGGAACCCTACAGCTCCTGCCCCCCCCATACCCACAGCAACCCTATAGTGCTTGCCCCCCACCCATACCCACAACAACCCTACAACTCCTGCCACCCCATACCCACAGCAACCCTACAGCTCCTGCCCCCTATACCCATGGCAACCCTACAGCTCCTGCCCCCCATACGCACAGCAACCCTACAACTCCTGCAACCCCCATACTCACATAACAGCCCTACAACTCCTGCCCCCCATACCCACAACAACTCTACAGCTGCCCCCCAATACCCACAGCAACCCTGTATCTCCTGCCCCTCATACCCACAGCAACCCTATAGCTCCTGCCCCCTATACCCACAGCAACCCTACAGCTCCTGCCCCCTATACCCACAGCAACCCTACAGCTCCTGCCCCCTATACCCACAGCAACCCTACAGCTCCTGCCCCCTATACCCACAACCCTACAACTCCAGCCCCCATACCCACAACCCTACAACTCCAGCCCCCATACCCACAGCAACCCTACAGCTCCTTCACCCCATACCCACAACCCTACAGCTTCTGCCCCCCACATACCCACAGCAACCCTACAGCTCCTTCACCCCATACCCACAGCAACCCTACAGCTCCTGCCCTCTATACCCACAACCCTATAGCTCCTGCCCCCCATACCCACAGCAACCCTACAGCTCCTGCCCCCTATACCCACAGCAACCCTACAGCTCCTCCACCCCATACCCACAACCCTACAGCTCCTCCACCCCATACCCACACAGCAACCCCACATCTCCTTCCACCCCCATACCCACAGCAACCCTACAGCTCCTCCCCCCTATACCCACAACCCCACAGCTCCTGCCCCCTATACCCACAACCCTATATCTCCTGCCCCCTGTACCCACATAGAAACCCTACAGCTCCTGCCCCCCCCATACCCACACCAACCCTATATCCCTCCTCCGTCATCCCCCTCATTGAGGAGAGCAGGAAGGGCGAAGCATCCCATAATCACACCCTATTGTTGCAGAGGAGATGAGCACTTCCCTCTTCTCATCAGCATCATTTTGCCTCTGTGTTCAGTCAGTTCCTTTCCCATCTATTTAATGGGATCATTTACATGGCAGCCAAATGAGCTGCGGCAGCTTTGGGATCACACAGCCCCAATCCCAGGGTGTTTTATTAACCCCATTCCCTCTGTACCCTCCTATCCTCTATGCGGGATGCTCAGAGCTCTGCCCTGCTCCATTATATCTATGGGGGATGCTCAGAGCTCTGCCCTGCTCCATTATATCTATGGGGGATACTCAGAGCTCTGCCCTGCTCCATTATATCTATGGGGGATGCTCAGAGCTCTGCCCTGCTCCATTGGGGCTATGGGGGATGCTCAGGGCTCTGCCCTGCTCCATTATATCTATGGGGGATGGTCAGAGCTCTGTCCTGCTCCATTATATCTATGGGGGATGCTCAGAGCTCTGCCCTGCTCCATTATATCTATGGGGGATGCTCAGAGCTCTGTCCTGCTCCATCTGAGCTATGGGGGATGCTCAGAGCTCTGCCCTGCTCCATTGGAGCTATGGGGGATGCTCAGAGCTCTGCCCTGCTCCATTATATCTATGGGGGATGCTCAGAGCTCTGTCCTGTTCCATTGGAGCTATGGGGGATGCTCAGAGCTCTGCCCTGCTCCATTGGAGCTATGGGGGATGCTCAGAGCTCTGCCCTGCTCCATTATATCTATGGGGGATGCTCAGAGCTCTGCCCTGCTCCATTATATCTATGGGGGATGCTCAGAGCTCTGTCCTGTTCCATTGGAGCTATGGGGGATGCTCAGAGCTCTGCCCTGCTCCATTATATCTATGGGGGATGCTCAGAGCTCTGCCCTGCTCCATTATATCTATGGGGGATGCTCAGAGCTCTGCCCTGCTCCATTAGGGCTATGGGGGATGCTCAGAGCTCTGCCCTGCTCCATTATATCTATGGGGGATGCTCAGAGCTCTGCCCTGCTCCATTATATCTATGGGGGATGCTCAGAGCTCTGTCCTGCTCCATCTGAGCTATGGGGGATGCTCAGAGCTCTGCCCTGCTCCATTATATCTATGGGGGATGCTCAGAGCTCTGTCCTGCTCCATCTGAGCTATGGGGGATGCTCAGAGCTCTGCCCTGCTCCATTGGAGCTATGGGGGATGCTCAGAGCTCTGCCCTGCTCCATTATATCTATGGGGGATGCTCAGAGCTCTGCCCTGCTCCATTGGGGCTATGGGGGATGCTCAGAGCTCTGCCCTGCTCCATTATATCTATGGGGGATGCTCAGAGCTCTGCCCTGCTCCATTATATCTATGGGGGATGCTCAGAGCTCTGCCCTGCTCCATTGGAGCTATGGGGGATGCTCAGGGCTCTGCCCTGCTCCATTATATCTATGGGGGATGCTCAGAGCTCTGCCCTGCTCCATTATATCTATGGGGGATGCTCAGAGCTCTGCCCTGCTCCATTAGAGCTATGGGGGATGCTCAGAGCTCTGCCCTGCTCCTGCTGCAGGCCCTTTATGGGCTCATAGGCACAAAAGGGATGATATGGGAGCAGGTTGTGCCCTTGGTGTGGATGAAGGCAGCATCTCACAATGGAAGCTGTGCTAAGGGAGGCTATGGGGGTTTAAATACAGCACAGGGTGGCTGCAAGGAGCTGATATAGCACCAGAGAGGGCCAGAACAAGGGCCCTTATTCTATAGGGCCAGAATAGAGGGGGGGGATTTACAAGTGGAGACCCAAAGGGGAGCAACCCCAGCTCTGAGCCCCACAGCAGCAGCCAGAGGTGGACGAACCTAAACTGAGAGCAACGCCGGTGCCACGGTGAGTGATGGACATGGCCATGGGCAGGGACCACCTGTAAGAGGAGCAGATTGTGAGTTAAAATAAGGGGAGGGAGCAAAGGAAGGAGGTTGTGAGTTGAAATAAGGAGTTTGTGAGCCAATATAAGGGGTAGGGACCCTACAGCTCATGCCCCCATACCCACAGTAACCCCACAGCAACCCTGTTTGTGAGCTAAAATAAGGGATAGGGAGCAAAGGAAGGAGATTGTGAGCACAATAAGGAGCAAAGGAAGCAGTTTGTGAGCTAATATAAGGGGTAGGGAGCAATGGAAGGAGATTGTGAGCCAATATAAGGGGTAGGGACCCTACAGCTCGTGCCCCCATACCCACAGTAACCCCACAGCAACCCTGTTTGAGAGCTAAAATAAGGGGTAGGGAGCAATGGGAGGAGATTGAGAGTTAAAATAAAGGGTAGGGAGCAAAGGAAGGAGATTGTGAGTTGAAATAAGGGGTAGGGAGCAATGGAAGGAGATTGTGAGCCAATATAAGGGGTAGGGAGCAAAGGAAGCTGAGCCAAAATAAGAGGTAGGGAGCAATGGAAGGGGTTTGTGAGCTAAAATAAGGGGTAGGGAGCAATGGAAGGAGATTGTGAGCCAATATAAGGGAGCAAAGGAAGGAGATTGTGAGCTAATATAAGGGGTAGCTCCTGCCCCCCATAGCCACAGTAACCCCACAGCAACCCTGTTTGTGAGCTAAAATAATGGGTAGGGAGCAAAGGAAGGAGATTGTGAGTTAAAATAAGGGCACAATATAAGGGATAGGGAGCAAAGGAAGCAGTTTGTGAGCTAAAATAAGGGGTAGGGAGCAAAGGGAGCAGTTTGTGAGCACAATAAGGAGCAAAGGAAGGAGTTTGTGAGCTAATATAAGGGGTAGGGACCCTACAGCTCCTGCCCCCCATACCCACAGTAACCCCACAGCAACCCTGTTTGTGAGCTAAAATAAGGGGTAGGGAGCAAAGGAAGGAGATTGAGAGTTGAAATAAGGGGTAGAGGGAGCAATAGAAGGAGTTTGTGAGCCAATATAAGGGGTAGGGAGCAAAGGAAGCTGAGCCAAAATAAGAGGTAGGGAGCAATGGAAGGAGATTGTGAGCACAACAAGGAGCAGGGAGCAATGAGAGGAGGCAAAACTTGCAGCTCTGCAGCCCTGGGTGGGGGTTCTGCATTGAGTTATCCCAGGAATCCAAGCAGTGAATAAAGGAGAGTGGGCAACGTGCAGAGGCAGCCAGGGAATGGCAAATATCAACGGCACAGAGCAGGGAAGGGCGGCTGCTGAGAAAGCTCCAAGGGAGGGGAAGGGCTGTCAGCGTCCTGCATTGGGAATATCACAATAATATCACAGTATCACAAAGCCCTACTTGTAAATGGAGACGTGAGGGGATAAAGGACGGCTGGATTTGGTGTTTTTCTCCCAGAAATGAGCCATCTCCTCTTTGGCTGTGGTGGCCATGGGGACCAGGCTGGAAAAGAACATGGGGATGGACAGCACTGAGCCTCAATGGGGCTGAGATACAGGCAGATAAATAACCCACTTAACATTGATAACACAGCCCACCTAACACTGATAACACAGCCCACCTAACATTGATAACACAGCCCACTTAACATTGATAACACAGCCCACTTAACATTGATAACACAGCCCACTTAACACTGATAACAGCCCACCTAACATTGATAACACAGCCCACTTAACACTGATAACACAGCCCACTTAACATTGATAACACAGCCCACTTAACACTGATAACAGCCCACCTAACATTGATAACACAGCCCACTTAACATTGATAACACAGCCCACTTAACATTGATAACACAGCCCACTTAACACTGATAACAGCCCACCTAACATTGATAACACAGCCCACTTAACACTGATAACACAGCCCACTTAACATTGATAACACAGCCCACTTAACACTGATAACAGCCCACCTAACATTGATAACACAGCCCACTTAACATTGATAACAGCCCACTTAACATTGATAACAGCCCACTTAACACTGATAACACAGCCCACTTAACATTGATAACAGCCCACTTAACATTGATAACACAGCCCACTTAACATTGATAACAGCCCACTTAACATTGATAACAGCCCACTTAACATTGATAACAGCCCACCTAACATTGATAACAGCCCACTTAACACTGATAACAGCCCACTTAACATTGATAACAGCCCACCTAACATTGATAACAGCCCACTTAACATTGATAACACAGCCCACTTAACATTGATAACACAGCCCACTTAACATTGATAACAGCCCACTTAACACTGATAACAGCCCACTTAATACTGATAACAGCCCACCTAACATTGATAACAGCCCACTTAACATTGATAACACAGCCCACTTAACATTGATAACAGCCCACTTAACACTGATAACAGCCCACTTAACACTGATAACACAGCCCACCTAACATTGATAACACAGCCCACTTAACACTGATAACAGCCCACCTAACATTGATAACACAGCCCACTTAACATTGATAACAGCCCACTTAATATTGATAACAGCCCACTTAATATTGATAACAGCCCACCTAACACTGATAACAGCCCACTTAACACTGATAACACAGCCCACTTAACACTGATAACAACCCACCTAACATTGATAACACAGCCCACTTAACACTGATAACACAGCCCACTTAACACTGATAACAGCCCACTTAACATTGATAACACAGCCCACTTAACATTGATAACAGCCCACCTAACACTGATAACACAGCCCACTTAACACTGATAACAGCCCACTTAACACTGATAACAGCCCACTTAACACTGATAACACAGCCCACTTAACACTGATAACACAGCCCACTTAACATTGATAACAGCCCACCTAACACTGATAACACAGCCCACCTAACACTGATAACAGCCCACTTAACACTGATCCCAGGCTGTGATATGGAGCCCTGACAACATCACTGGTGACTTAATGAAGGTAAAGATCACACACGTGGGATCCCATGGGGAGAAGTGGATCCCGTTGCTCCCCATAGAGCCCCACACTCACTGGTTAATGGAGGGGCCGGGGTTGAGCCGGGCCAGGAGGCAGCGCCGAGAGACGCATCTGTAAGATATAAGAGACATATTATTATATAATATAAGTCTGTTAGTGCCAAAGGAAGGTGTTAAATGCTGATGTTATGGGGCCACGGTGCAGCTCTGCAGTGCTTGGAGGTCTAACGTCAGCCTGCACGTCAGAGGATGTTCATATGAAACACAGCCATATGGCCCCATATCCCCATATCCATGTGTCCCCATATCCATATGTCCTCATGTCCATGTGTCCCCACCTCCTTCTGGCCCCATGTCCCCATACCCCATATCCATGTGTCCCCACATCCCCAAATCCATATGTCCCCATATCCCTCTGTCCCTATATCCATGTCCCCATACCCATATGTCCCCATACCCCATGTCCATATGTCCCTGTCCCCATATATCCCCATGTCCCTCTCTATCCCCATGTCCCCATACCCCCATATCCCTCTGTCCCCATATCCAATGTCCCTATACCCATGTATTCCCATACCCCCATATCCACGTGTCCCCATGTCCCTCTGTCCTTATATCAATGTGTCCCCTTGTCTCTCTGTCCCCATGTCCCCTTACCCCATGTCCATATGTCCCTACACCCATATATCCACATACCCCCATATCTCTGTGTCCCCATATCCATATTTCCCCATATATCCCCATGTCCCTCTCTATCCCCATGCCCCAATACCCCATATCTATGTATCCCCACATCACCATATCTATATGTCCCCATATCCCTCTGTCCCTATATCCATGTCCCCATACCCATGTGTTCCCATACCCCATATCCATATGTCCCTATACCCATATATCCCCATGTCCCTCTCTATCCCCATGTCCCCATACCCCCATATCCCTCTGTCCCCATATCCATATGTCCCTATACCCATGTATACTCATACCCTCATACCCCCATATCCCCATGTCCCCATGTCCTTCTGTCCTCATATCAATGTGTCCCCTTGTCTCTCTGTCCCCATGTCCCCATACCCCATATATCCATATGTCCCTATACCCATATATCCCCATGTCCCCTTACCCCATATCCATGTATCCCCACATCCCCATACCCCATATCCATATGTCCCTATACCCATGTATCCCCATGTCCCTCTCTATCCCCATGTCCCCATATCCCATATCCATGTATCCCCACATCCCCATACCCCCATACCCATGTGTCCCCATACCCCATACCCATATGTCCCCATATATCCCCATGTCCCCCTCTATCCCCATATCCCCATACCCCATATCCATATGTCCCTATACCCATGTATCTCCATGTCCCTCTCTATCCCCATGTCCCCATACCCCATATCCATGTATCCCCACATCCCCATACCCCATATCCGTATGTCCCCATACCCATGTGTCCCCATACCCCATATCTGTATGTCCCCATATATCCCCATGTCCCTCTCTATCCCCATATCCCCATACCCATATGTCCCTATACCCATGTATCTCCATGTCCCTCTCTATCCCCATGTCCCCATACCCCATATCCATATGTCCCCATACCCATATATCCCCATGTCCCCATACCCCATATCCATGTATCCCCACATCCCCATACCCCATATCCGTATGTCCCCATACCCATGTGTCCCCATACCCCATATCCATATGTCCCTATACCCATATATCCCCATGTCCCTCTCTATCCCCATATCCCCATACCCCATATCCATATGTCCCCATATATCCCCATGTCCCTCTCTATCCCCATGTCCCCATACCCCATACCCGTATGTCCCCATATATCCCCATGTCCCTCTCTATCCCCACGTCCCATCTCACACCCACACTGAGTCAGTCCACCCCCCTCACTGCAGCACTGAATGGGGAGGGGGCTCCCATCCCCATAGAGAAGCATCCCAAACCCCCACCCCCATCCCCTAAGCACCCATAGGGCCCCTCAGCACAGCCCTGAGCCCTGTGCAGGCAGCAGGATGCCCTAAAACCCAACACAAAGCGTTTCAGGAGGCAAAAAAAGGGGGGTTTTATGGCACCCAGAGGAGTGGGAGCTGCCCCATATAGAGCAATGGCACTGATTGTAATGGGACATTGAAGGGCAGCTCTCCAGGAGCATTGGCAGCACCCACATGTGGGTTGGAATCTATAGCAGGGACCAGGGAGGGAGGAAGGAGGCATTAATTAACACAGCCATTAATGCCCCATCTCCCCTATAAACCCTTAGGGGATGCCCCATCTCCCCTGTAATAATGTGTCCCTATACCCCATATCCATATGACCCTATACCCACATATCCCCATGTCCCTCTCCATCCCCATATCCCTTAGGAGCTGCCCCATCTCCCCTATAAATAAACCTTTAAGAGCTGCCCCATATCCCCTGTATATAAACCCATAAGAGCTGCCCTATATCCCCTATAAACCCGTAGGAGCTGCCCAATCTCCCCAACATTATGAACCCCCTGAATATCCCCCCCCATCTCCCCCACATTACAACCCCCCCCACCCATATTCCCCCATATCCCCTCTATTATGAACCCCCCCATATCCCCCCATCTCCCCTACAGGCCAACCCTCATCCCCCCCATAGGATCCCATACAACACAAGGCTGACCCACATCCCTCCCATAGGATCCCATACAACACAAGGCTGACCCACATCCCTCCCATAGGATCCCATACAACACAAGGTTGACCCACATCCCCATAGGGTCCCATACAACACAAGGCTGACCCTCGTCCCCCCATAGGATCCCATACAACACAAGGCTGACCCTCATCCCCATAGGATCCCATACAACACAAGGCTGACCCACATCCCCATAGGATCCCATACAACACAAGGCTGACCCACATCCCCATAGGGTCCCATACAACACAAGGCTGACCCACATCCCCCCATAGGATCCCATAAAACACAAGGCTGACCCTCATCCCCTCATAGGATCCCATACAACACAAGGCCAACCCACATCATCCCCATAGGATCCCATACAACACAAGGCCGACCCACATCATTCCCATATGATCCCATACAACACAAGGCTGACCCTCATGCCCCCCCATAGGATCCCATACAACACAAGGCCGACCCACATCCCCATAGGATCCCATACAACACAAGGCTGACCCACATCCCCCCATATGATCCCATACAACACAAGGCCGACCCACATCCCTCCCATAGGATCCCATACAACACAAGGCCGACCCTCATCCCCCCCCATAGGATCCCATAAAACACAAGGCTGACCCACATCCCCATAAGGATCCCATACAACACAAGGCCGACCCACATCCCCATAAGGATCCCATACAACACAAGGCCGACCCACATCCCCCCATAGGATCCCATACAACACAAGGCTGACCCTCATCCCCATAGGATCCCATACAACACAAGGTTGACCCACATCCCCATAGGATCCCATACAACACAAGGCTGACCCTTATCCCCATAGGCTCCCATACAACACAAGGCTGACCCTCATGCCCCCCCATAGGATCCCATACAACACAAGGCTGACCCTCATCCCCATAGGATCCCATACAACACAAGGCTGACCCACATCCCCATAGGATCCCATACAACACAAGGCCGACCCACATCCCCCCATAGGATCCCATACAACACAAGGCTGACCCTCATCCCCATAGGATCCCATACAACACAAGGCTGACCCTTATCCCCATAGGATCCCATACAACACAAGGCTGACCCTTATCCCCATAGGATCCCATACAACACAAGCTTGACCCACATCCCCATAAGGATCCCATACAACACAAGGCCGACCCACATCCCCCCATATGATCCCATACAACACAAGGCTGACCCTCATCCCCCCATAGGATCCCATACAACACAAGGCCTACCCACATCCCCCCATATGATCCCATACAATACAAGGCCGACCCACATCATTCCCATATGATCCCATACAACACAAGGCTGACCCACATCCCCATAGGATCCCATACAACACAAGGCCGACCCACATCCCCATAGGATCCCATACAACACAAGGCTGACCCTCATCCCCATAGGATCCCATACAACACAAGGCTGACCCTCATCCCCATAGGATCCCATACAACACAAGGCTGACCCTCATCCCCCCCATAGGATCCCATACAACACAAGGCCGACCCACATCCCCATATGATCCCATACAACACAAGGCCGACCCACATCCCTCCCATAGGATCCCATACAACACAAGGCTGACCCTCATCCCCATAGGATCCCATACAACACAAGGCTGACCCTCATCCCCATAGGATCCCATAGGATCTATTCTGGGGGGGGGGCTTGGGGTGCGCCCTTGGATGGCCCCAGTGCCGCTATGGGGTTTTAGGGTCCACCTTTGGGTGCTCCTTGCCCTGTATTGGGGCTGGGGGGGTGTTTGGGGTGCACCTATAGGTGTCCTATAAGGGTTTGGGATGCACTCCAGGTGTCCCTATTACAGATGGGGCTTTTGGGGTCCCCCTATCTCTGCCATAGTGGGGCTGCAGGGTGCTGGGCTGTACCTTTAGATGTCCTATAAGGGTTTTGGGGTGCCCCCATTGCATACAGGGCTTCTGGGGTCCCCCATTATCCCCTATAGGGCTTTAGGGTGCACCTATGGGTGCTCCTTGCCCTGTATTGGTGCTGGGGGGGCGAGTTTGGGGTGCACCTATAACTATCCTATAAGGGTTTTGGGGTGCCCCCATTGCAGACAGGGCTTTTGGGGTCCCCCATTGTCCCCTATAAGGTTATGGGGTGCACCTTTGGCTGCCCCCTGCCCCGTTTTGGGGCTGTATTGGTGCCCCATTAAGGCCTACAGCCCCCCCAGGCCTAAGGCCGAACCCGGCCCCGCCCGCTCGGAGTCACCTCAACACCAGCGCCGCCATCTTGAATCGCTCCGCTCACCGGAAGTAGCCGTGACGCACTTCCGCCCCCTTCCTCCCCTCTCCCCTCCCCCCCTTTAAGGCGGTGTCTCCGTATCGGGGTGAGCGCTGCTAAAAACCCCAAAATGCGGCTTTTTGAACCCAAAATGCGGCTTTTTAACCCCAAAATGCGACTTTTTGACCCCAAAGTGGGGCCCTAAGGGAGGATCCCTGGAGTTACGGGGACCCCAGAGCCCTTCTCGTGTGTCCCCGCGTCCATCTGTGCCTATGTGTCCTCATGGCCCCATATCCATGTCCATACATCCCAATGGCTTCTGTCCCCATATCCATATGGCCCCATATCCATGTATCCCCATGGCCCCATATCTATATGTCCCCATACCCCATATCCATGTATCCCTATAACCCATATCTATATGTCCCCATACCCCATATCCATGTATCCCCATGTCCCCATATCTATATGTCCCCATACCCCATATCCATGTATCCCTATAACCCATATCTATATGTCCCCATACCCCATATCCATGTATCCCCATGGCCCCATATCTATATGTCCCCATACCCCATATCCATGTATCCCCATGTCCCCATATCTATATGTCCCCATACCCCATATCCATGTATCCCCATGGCCCCATATCTATATGTCCCCATACCCCATATCCATGTATCCCTATACCCCATATCTATATGTCCCCATACCCCATATCCATGTATCCCCATGTCCCTTTGTCCCCATGTCCCCATACCCCATATCCATGTATCCCCACATCCCCATACCCCATATTCGTCTGTCCCCATACCCCATATCCATATGTCCCTATACCCATATATCCCCATGTCCCTCTCTATCCCCATATCCCCATACCCCATATCCGTGTATCCCCACATCCCTCTGTCCCCATTTCCCCATACTCCCATATCTATATATTCCCATACCCATATGTCCCTATATCCATGTATCCCTATGTCCCTCTCTATCCCATGTCCCCATACCCCACATCCATGCCCCATACCTCCGTACCCATATATCCCCATGTCCCTCTCTATCCCCATATCCATGTGTCCCTATATCCCTCTGTCCCCATATTCATGTATCCCCATACCCCATATCCATGTGTCCCCATACCCCATATCCATATGTCCCTATACCCATATATCCCCATGTCCCTCTCTATCCCCGTGTCCCCATTCCCCCATATCTTTGTGTCCCCACACCCCATACCCATGTATCCCCATATCCCTCCGTCCCCCCATCCCCACACCTCCCACCCATGTATCCCCCCATCCCCACACCCCATATCCCTCCATCCCCCCCATCCCCACATCCCCATACCCCATATCCATATATCCCTATGCCCTATACCCCCATATCCATGTATCCCCACATCCCCATACCCCTATATCCATTATCCCCACATCCCTATACCCTCATATCCATATACCCCCATATCCATGTATCCCCATACCCCATACCCCCATATCCATATATCCCCACTCCCCCATACACCCATATCCATGTATCCCTATACCCCCATATCCATATATCCCCACATCCCTATACCCCCATATCCATGTATGCTTATACCCCCATATCCATATACCCCCCATATCCCCACAGCCCACACCCATGTATCCCCACATCCCTCCATCCCCTCATCCCCACATCCCCATACCCCAATATCCATGTGTCCCTATACCCATGTATCCCCATGTCCCTCTATCCCCATGTCCCCACATCCCTCTGTCCCCACATCCCCATACCCCCATATCCGTTATCCCCACACCCCATACCCATGTGTCCCCATACCCCATATCCCATATCCCCTCACCCCATATCCATATATCCCCACATCCCCATACCCCATCCCCATGTATCCCTATATCCCTCCATCCCCCCATCCCCACGTCCCCATACCCCCATATCCGTATACCCCCATATCCCCATACCCCACACCCATGTATCCCCCCATCCCCACACCCCATATCCCTCCATCTCCCCCATCCCCACGTCCCCATACCTCATATCCATATACTCCCCATATCCCCCCATCCCCACACCCCATATCCCCCCATCCCCATGTATCCCCATATCCCCCCATCCCCTCACCCCATATCCCTCCATCCCCATGTATCCCCATATCCCCCCATCCCCATGTATCTCCATATCCCCCCATCCCCTCACCCCATATCCCTCCATCCCCATGTATCCCCATATCCCCCCATCCCCTCACCCCATATCCCTCCATCCCCATGTATCCCCATATCCCCCCATCCCCACACCCCATATCCCCCCATCCCCATGTATCCCCATATCCCCCCATCCCCACACCCCATATCCCTCCATCCCCATGTATCCCCATATCCCCCCATCCCCACACCCCATATCCCTCCATCCCCATGTATCCCCATATCCCTCCATCCCCATGTATCCCCATATCCCTCCATCCCCATGTATCCCCATATCCCCCCATCCCCTCACCCCATATCCCTCCATCCCCTCACCCCATATCCCTCCATCCCCATGTATCCCCATATCCCCCCATCCCCACACCCCATATCCCTCCATCCCTATGTATCCCCATATCCCCCCATCCCCACACCCCATATCCCTCCATCCCCATGTATCCCCATATCCCTCCATCCCCACACCCCATATCCCCCCATCCCCATGTATCCCCATATCCCCCCATCCCCATGTATCCCCATATCCCCCCATCCCCATGTATCCCCATATCCCCCCATCCCCTCACCCCATATCCCTCCATCCCCATGTATCCCCATATCCCTCCATCCCCATGTATCCCCATATCCCCCCCATCCCCACACCCCATATCCCCCCATCCCCTCACCCCATATCCCTCCATCCCCATGTATCCCCATATCCCCCCATCCCCACGTATCCCCATATCCCCCCATCCCCATGTATCCCCATATCCCCCCATCCCCTCACCCCATATCCCCCCCATCCCCATGTATCCCCATATCCCTCCATCCCCCATCCCCACACCCATATCCCTCCATCCCCACACCCCATATCCCCCCATCCCCTCACCCCATATCCCCCCATCCCCATGTATCCCCATATCCCCCCATCCCCTCACCCCATATCCCCCCATCTCCATGTATCCCCATATCCCTCCATCCCCACACCCCATATCCCTCCATCCCCATGTATCCCCATATCCCCCCATCCCCATGTATCTCCATATCCCCCCATCCCCTCACCCCATATCCCTCCATCCCCATGTATCCCCATATCCCCCCATCCCCTCACCCCATATCCCTCCATCCCCATGTATCCCCATATCCCCCCATCCCCACACCCCATATCCCCCCATCCCCATGTATCCCCATATCCCCCCATCCCCACACCCCATATCCCTCCATCCCCATGTATCCCCATATCCCCCCATCCCCACACCCCATATCCCTCCATCCCCATGTATCCCCATATCCCTCCATCCCCATGTATCCCCATATCCCCCCATCCCCATGTATCCCCATATCCCCCCATCCCCTCACCCCATATCCCTCCATCCCCTCACCCCATATCCCTCCATCCCTATGTATCCCCATATCCCCCCATCCCCACACCCCATATCCCTCCATCCCTATGTATCCCCATATCCCCCCATCCCCACACCCCATATCCCTCCATCCCCATGTATCCCCATATCCCTCCATCCCCACACCCCATATCCCCCCATCCCCATGTATCCCCATATCCCCCCATCCCCATGTATCCCCATATCCCCCCATCCCCTCACCCCATATCCCTCCATCCCCATGTATCCCCATATCCCTCCATCCCCATGTATCCCCATATCCCCCCCATCCCCACACCCCATATCCCCCCATCCCCACGTATCCCCATATCCCCCCATCCCCATGTATCCCCATATCCCCCCATCCCCTCACCCCATATCCCCCCCATCCCCATGTATCCCCATATCCCTCCATCCCCCATCCCCACACCCATATCCCTCCATCCCCACACCCCATATCCCCCCATCCCCTCACCCCATATCCCCCCATCCCCATGTATCCCCATATCCCCCCATCCCCTCACCCCATATCCCCCCATCTCCATGTATCCCCATATCCCTCCATCCCCACACCCCATATCCCCCCATTCCCATGTATCCCCATATCCCCCCATCCCCATGTATCCCCATATCCCCCCATCCCCTCACCCCATATCCCCCCATCCCCATGTATCCCCATATCCCCCCATCCCCACACCCATATCCCTCCATCCCCACACCCCATATCCCCCCATCCCCTCACCCCATATCCCCCCATCCCCATGTATCCCCATATCCCTCCATCCCCATGTATCCCCATATCCCCCCATCCCCTCACCCCATATCCCTCCATCCCCCCCATCCCCACATCCACATTCCTCCCCACCCGCCCCCATAGGGCCGGGAATGCAGCCTGACAAAGCCCTCTATGTCCCCCCCCCCACCCTCCGCGTTCCTTCCCCTCCTCTCCCAACCCCAAAACAAAATGTCCCCTGTCCCCATATCCCCCCCACCCCCCCATGGGAGGGTCCCATCCGCCCCTCTCCCCTCCTCCCATTGGTTTCCCATTGACCCCACAGGATCCTGCTGGGCCTTAAACCCCACAACCCGCCCTCCCCGATCCCTCTGGCAGCACCAAGATGGCGCCGGGTGCCAACAGCGATGGCCGCCTCCTCCTCATGGCTGGGATGATGGTGGTGATGGGTGAGAGGGGACGGGGTGGGGATGGGGGGGGATATGGGGTATGGGGACACATGGATATGGGGGTATAGGGATGTGGGGACAGAGAGATATAGGGATACATGGATATGGGGTATGGGGACACATGGATATGGGGGTATAGGGATGTGGGGACACATGGATATGGGGGTATAGGGATGTGGGGACACATTGATATGGGGACAGAGGGATATAGGGATACATGGATATGGGGTATGGGGACACATGGATATGGGGGTACAGGGATGTGGGGACACATGGATGTGGGGACAGAGAGATATAGGGATACACGGATATGGGGTATGGGGACATGGGGACAGAGGGATATAGGGATACATGGATATGGGGTATGGGGACACACAGATATGGGGGAATGGGAACATGGGGATAGAGAGGGACATGGGGATATATGGGTATAGCGACATATGGATATGGGGTATGGGGATGTGGGGATGGGGGGCAGTGGGGCAATGGGGGGTGATGGAGGTGGTGGGGTCTGTGTGGGGTGGGGGCCATTGGTCGGTGTTGAGGTTGGAGTTGGGTGGTGGAGGGGTGGGAGTGGGGGGATGGAGGGTCTTGGGGGTGTAGGATCATGATGGTGTGGGATCATAGGGATAAAGGGTCTTGGAGTTGCAGGATCATGGGGATATAGGATCATGGAGGTGTGGGATCACGGGGATAAAGGGTCTTGGAGATGTAGGATCATGGGGATGAAGGGTCTTGGAGTTGTAGGATCATGGAGACGTAGGATCGTGGGGATGTTGGATCATAGAGGTGTAGGATCGTGGGAATGAAGGGTCTTGGAGATGTAGGATCATGGGGATATAGGATCATGGAGGTGTGGGATCGTGGGGATGTAGGACTGTGGGGATATAGGATCGTGGGGATAAAGGGTCTTGGAGATGTAGGATCATGGGGATATAGGATCATGGAGGTGTGGGATTGTGGGGATGAAGGATCTTGGAGTTATAGGATTATGGAGGTGTAGGATCATGGGGGTATGGGGTCTTGGAGATGTAGGATTGTGGGGATGAAGAGTCTTGGAGTTGTAGGATCGTGGGGATGTAGGATCATAGAGGTGTGGGATCATAGGGATGAAGGGTCTTGGAGGTGTAAGATCATGAAGGTGTGGGATCACGGGGATAAAGGGTCTTGGGGATGTAGGATCATGGAGATGTAGGATTGTGGGGATGTAGGATCTTGGAAGTGTGGGATTATGAAGATGAAGGGTTTTGGGGTTGTAGGATCATGAAGGTGTGGGATTGTGGGGATGACAGGTCTTGGTGATGTAGGATCACGGGGATGTAGGATTATGGAGGTGTGGGATCATGGACATATGGGGTTACGAAGTTGTGGGATCGTGGGGATGAAGGGTCTTGGAGTTGTAGGATCATGAAGGTGTGGGATCATGAAGTTGTGGGATCGTAGGGATATAGGGTCTTGGAGTTGTAGGATCATGGAGACGTAGGATCGTGGGGATATAGGATCATGGAGGCGTGGGATTGTGGGGATGAAGGGTCTTGGAGATGTAGGATCATGGAGATGTAGGATCATGGAGATGTAGGATCGTGGGAATGTAGGATCACAGGGGTGAAGTTATAGGACCGTGGAGACATAGGATCATGGAGGTGTGGGATTGTAGGGACATGGGATCGTGGGGATATGGGGTCTTGGAGTTGTAGGACTATAGAGATGTAGGATCATGGGGATGTAGGATCATGGAAGTGTGGGATCATGAAGGTGTGGGATCATAGGGATATAGGGTCTTGGAGATGTAGGGTCATGGGGATGTAGGATCATGGGGATGTAGGACTGTGACGATGTAGGATCATGGGGATGAAGGGTCTTGGAGATGTAGGATCATGGAGGTGTGTGGTCATGGAGGTGTGGGGTCATGAAGGTGTGGGATCATGAGGATAAAGGGCCTTGGAGGTGTAGGATCATTGAGATGTAGGATCATGGAGATGAAGGGTCTTGGAGATGTGGGATCTTGGAAGTTTGGGATCATGAAGTTATAGGATTGTGGGGATAAAGGGTGTTGGAGATGTAGGATTGTGGGGATGAAGGATCATGGAGGTGTGGGATTGTGGAGGTGTGGGATCGTAGGGATGAAGGGTCTTGGAGTTGTAGGACCATGGAGATGTAGGATTATTGGTTGTAGGATGGTGGAGCTGTAGGATCATGGAGCTGCAGGACTGTAGATCTGTAGGATGGTGGGACTGTAGGGTTGTAGAGCTATGGGATCGTGGACTTGGATTGTGGATTTATAGGATGGTAGAGTCACAGAAACATAGAGTTGTAGAATGATAGGATCATGGGATCGTAGGGCTGCAGATCTGTAGGGTCATATGGAATTATAGGGTTGCAGATCTGTAGGGTCATATGGAATTATAGGGTTGCAGGTCTGTAGGGTCATATGGAATTATAGGGTTGCAGATCTGTAGGGTCGTATGGAATTATAGGGTTGCAGGTCTGTAGGGTTGTGGAACTGTAGGATCACAGAAGACTCATAGAAACATAGAGGGCTGTGATAAGAGGATCATAGGATCATATAGGGTCATGGAATCATAGCACTATAGGATCATCAGATCATGGGGCTGTAGGATCATGGGATCATGGGATTATAGAACCTACAAAGTGCAGAACATCCCACAGGGCTCATGGGGCCCCATGGCCACCACAACAAACAGCCATTGTCCCCTACAACAAAAGCCCTTTGGTGGCACTTGGGGATGTTGGCGTGGGGCCGACATGGGGGCACAGAGCAGCTGGTGTCCATATGGGGCTGGTGGGTGTCTATATGGGGTGGTGGGTATCCCTATAGGGCTGGTTGGTGTCCCTCTGGGGCTGGTGGTTGTCCTTATGGGATTGGTGGGTGTCCCTCTGGGGCTGGTGGGTATCCCTATAGGGCTGGTTGATGTCCCTATGGGGCTGGTGGGTGTCCCTGTGGGGTGGTGGGTGTCCCTATGGGGTTGGTGGGTGTCCCTATAGGGCTGGTGGGTGTCCATATGGGGCTGGTGGGTGTCCCTATGGGGTGGTGGGTGTCCATATGGGGCTGGTGGGTGTCCCTATGGGGTGGTGGGTGTCTATATGGGGCTGGTGGGTGTCCCTATGGGGCTGGTGGGTGTCTATATGGGGCTGGTGGGCATCCCTATGGGGCTGGTTGGTGTCCCTATGGGGCTGGTGGGTATCCCTATGGGGCTGGTGGGTGTCTATATGGGGCTGGTGGGCATCCCTATGGGGCTGGTGGGTGTCCCTATGGGGTTGGTGGGTGTCCCTATAGGGCTGGTGGGTGTCCATATGGAGTTGGTGGGTGTCACTATGGGGCTGGTGGGTGTCCATATGGGGCTGGTGTGTATCCCTGTGGGGCTGGTGGGTGTCCCTATGGGGTGGTGGGTGTCCATATGGGGCTGGTGGGTGTCCCTATGGGGTGGTGGGTGTCTATATGGGGCTGGTGGGTGTCCCTATGGGGCTGGTGGGTGTCTATATGGGGCTGGTGGGCATCCCTATGGGGCTGGTTGGTGTCCCTATGGGGCTGGTGGGTATCCCTATGGGGCTGGTGGGTGTCTATATGGGGCTGGTGGGTATCACTATGGGGCTGGTGGGTGTCTATATGGGGCGGTGGGTGTCCATATGGGGCAGTGGGTATCCCTATGGGGCTGGTGGGTGTCCATATGGGGCTGGTGTGTATCCCTATGGGGCAGTGGGTGTCCCTATGGGGCTGGTCAATTGGTTGGTGCCATGCTGTTGGCCCCATGGGGATAATGGTTTAACTGGTGCCGTACTGGTGTCCCCAGGGGACACTGTGGCTTTAATGGTCCCATGCTGTTGACCCAATGGTGTTGGTGGCTCTACCCATACCATACTGGTATCCCTATAGGGCACTGTGGCTCTACCCATACCATACTGGTATCCCTATAGGGCACTGTGGCTCTACCCATACCATACTGGTGTCCCTATGGGATATTGTGGCTCTACCCATTCCATGTTGGTGTATGTCTGGCTCTACTGGTGCCATGCTGTTGACCCAATGGTGTTGGTGGCTCTACCCATGCCATACTGGTGTCCCTTTAGGGCACTGTGACTCTACCCATGCCATACTGGTATCCCCATGGGGTAATGTGGCTCTACCAGTGCCATACTGGTGTCTCCATGGGACAGTATAACTCTACTGGTGCCATTCTATTGACCCAATGGTGTTGGTGGCTCTACCGGTGCCATGTTGGCGTCCCATGGTGCTGACAGCTCCGTCCCTGGCAGGGTTGTCCCCCACGTTGGCCATCCACGTGTACACCCCGCGGGAGGTTTACGGCACCGTGGGCTCCCACGTCACCCTGTCCTGCAGCTTCTGGTCCAGCGAGTGGATCTCAGAGGACATCTCCATCACGTGGCACTTCCAGGCCGAGGGCAGCAGGGACAGCATCTCTGTAAGGACCCGAACCGGGACCCAAACCTTGACCCGAACCAGGACCCAAACATTGACCCCAAAATTGACCCAATATTGACCCAAACCATGACCCAACATTGACTCAACATTGACCCAAACATTGACCCCAAAATTACCCCAAAATTGACCCAAACCTTGACCCAAACCTTGACCCGAACCAGGACCCAAACATTGACCCCAAAATTGACCCAAACATTGACCCAACATTGACCCAACATTGACCCAACATTGAACCCAAAACTTGACCCAACATTGACCCAACATTGACCCAAACATTGACCCAACATTGACCCAAACATTGACCCAACATTGACCCAAACATTGAACCAACATTGACCCAACATTGACCCAAACATTGACCCAAACCTTGACCCAACATTGACCCAAACATTGACCCAACATTGACCCAAACATTGACTCAATATTGACCCAAACATTGACCCAACATTGACCCAAACATTGAACCAACATTGACCCAAACACTGACCCAACATTGACCCAACATTGACCCAACATTGACCCAACATTGACCCCAACATTGACCCAAACATTGACCCAACATTGACCCAACATTGACCCAAACATTGACCCAACATTGACCCAACATTGACCCAAACATTGACCCAAACATTGACCCAAACACTGACCCAACATTGACCCAAACATTGACCCAATATTTGACCCAACATTGACCCAAACATTGACCCAACATTGACCCAACATTGACCCAAACCTTGACCCAAACATCGACCCAAACACTGACCCACCCCTCCCCATATTCCCTCCCCCCCCAGATATTCCACTACGCCAAGGGCCAGCCCTACATCGATGACGTGGGGACCTTCAAGGAGCGCATGGAGTGGGTGGGAAACCCGCGGCGTAAGGACGGCTCCATCGTCATCCACAACCTGGACTACACCGACAACGGAACCTTCACCTGCGACGTCAAGAACCCTCCCGACATCGTGGGGAAATCCTCGCAGGTCACACTCTATGTCCTAGAGAAGGGTATGGAACCCACCACCCCATTGCCACCCCCATAGCGCTGTCCCCATCCCCATATCGCTGTCCCCATCCATGTCCCCATATCGCTGTCCCCATCCCCATATCGCTGTCCCCATCCCCATATCGCTGTCCCCATCCATGTCCCCATATTGCTGTCCCCATCCCTATATCATTGTCCCCATCCCCACATCCCAGTCCCCATCCCCATATTGTTATCCCCATCCCCACCCGTGTCCCCATATCACTGTCCCCATCCCCATACCACAGCCCCCATCCTCCCATCCCCACATCACAGCCCCCATCCCCACATTGCTGTCCCCACCCCATCCATGTCCTCACCCCATCCACGTCCCCATATTGTTATCCCCATCCCCATCTATGTCCCCATATTGCTGGCCCCATCCCTATATCATGGTCCCCATTCCCACCCCATCCCCATATCATTGTCCCTATCCCCATGTCCCCATCCCCATATTGTTATCCCCATCCCCACCCATATCCCCACCCCATCCCCAACCCCACATCCCAGTCCCCATCCCCATATTGTTATCACCATCCCCACCCATGTCCCCACCCCATCCATGTCCCCATATCATGGTCCCTATCCCCATCCACATCCCCATTCCCAACCCCACATCCCAATCCCCATGTTACTGTCCCCATCCCCATATCATGGTCCCCATACCCCCATCACAGCCCCCATCCCCATATTGCTGTCCCCACCCTATCCATGTCCCCACATCCCCATCCTCATATCACAGCCCCCATCCCCATATTGTTATCACCATCCCCACCATGTCTCCCCCCATCCATGTCCCCATAATACTGTCCCCATCCCTATAGTGTAAACCCCATCCCCACCCATGTCCCCACCCCATCCATGTCCCCATATCATGGTCCCCATCCCCATACCATGGTCCCCATACCCCCATACCCACATCACAGCCCCCATCCCCATATCATGGTCCCCATGCCCACATCCCCATCCCCACCCCATCCATGTACCCATATTGCTGTCCCCATCCCCATACCATAGTCTCCATCCCCACATCACAGCCCCCATCCCCACCCTGCTCTCCCCGCCTCATATCCCCATATCCCCATGTCCCCATATCCCATATCCCCATGTCCCCATATCCCCATATCCCATATCCCCATATCCCCATATCCCCATATCCCATATCCCCATGTCCCCATATCCCATGTCCCCATATCCCCATATCCCCATATCCCATATCCCCATGTCCCCATATCCCCATATCCCATATCCCATATCCCCATATCCCCATATCCCATATCCCATATCCCATATCCCCATATCCCATATCCCATATCCCCATATCCCATATCCCCATATCCCCATATCCCATATCCCATATCCCCATATCCCCATATCCCATATCCCATATCCCATATCCCCATATCCCATATCCCATATCCCCATGTCCCCATATACCCATATCCCATATCCCATACCCCATATCCCCATATCCCCATATCCCCATATCCCATATCCCATATCCCCATATCCCCATATCCCATATCCCCATATCCCATATCCCATATCCCATATCCCCATATCCCCATATCCCATATCCCCAAATCCCCATATCCCATATCCCCATATCCCCATATCCCCATATCCCATATCCCATATCCCATATCCCCATATCCCCATATCCCATATCCCATATCCCATATCCCCATGTCCCCATATCCCATATCCCCATATCCCCATATCCCATATCCCCATATCCCATATCCCCATATCCCCATATCCCATATCCCATATCCCATATCCCCATATCCCCATATCCCATATCCCATATCCCATATCCCCATGTCCCCATATCCCCATATCCCCATGTCCCATATCCCATATCCCATATCCCCATATCCCATATCCCCATATCCCATATCCCCATATCCCCATATCCCATATCCCATATCCCATATCCCATATCCCATATCCCCATATCCCATATCCCATATCTCATATCCCCATATCCCATATCCCATATCCCCATATCCCATATCCCATATCCCCATATCCCCATATCCCATATCCCCATATCCCATATCCCATATCCCCATGTCCCATATCCCATATCCCATATCCCATATCCCCATGTCCCCATATCCCCATGTCCCATATCCCATATCCCATATCCCATATCCCATATCCCCATATCCCATATCCCCATATCCCCATATCCCATATCCCATATCCCATATACCCATATCCCATATCCCCATATCCCATATCCCATATCCCCATATCCCCATATCCCATATCCCATATCCCATATCCCATATCCCCATATCCCCATATCCCATATCCCCATATCCCCATATCCCATATCCCATATCCCATATCCCATATCCCATATCCCCATATCCCCATATCCCATATCCCCATATCCCCATATCCCATATCCCCATATCCCCATATCCCATATCCCATATCCCCATATCCCCATATCCCATATCCCATATCCCATATCCCCATATCCCATATCCCATATCCCCATATCCCATATCCCATATCCCTATATCCCCATATCCCATATCCCCATATCCCATATCCCCATATCCCCATATCCCATATCCCATATCCCATATCCCATATCCCATATCCCCATATCCCCATATCCCCATATCCCATATCCCATATCCCATATCCCCATATCCCCATATCCCATATCCCCATATCCCCATATCCCCATATCCCATATCCCATATCCCCATATCCCATATCCCATATCCCCATGTCCCATATCCCATATCCCCATATCCCCATATCCCATATCCCCATATCCCCATATCCCCATATCCCATACCCCCATATCCCATATCCCCATATCCCCATATCCCCATATCCCATATCCCATATCCCCATATCCCCATATCCCATATCCCATATCCCCATATCCCATATCCCATATCCCCATATCCCCATATCCCCATATCCCATATCCCATATCCCCATATCCCATATCCCCATATCCCATATCCCATATCCCCATATCCCATATCCCCATATCCCCATATCCCCATATCCCATATCCCATATCCCATATCCCATACCCCCATATCCCATATCCCATATCCCATATCCCCATATCCCATATCCCATATCCCCATATCCCCATATCCCCATATCCCATATCCCATATCCCCATATCCCCATATCCCATATCCCCATATCCCCATATCCCATATCCCATATCCCCATATCCCCATATCCCCATATCCCATATCCCATATCCCCATATCCCATATCCCATATCCCCATATCCCCATATCCCATATCCCATATCCCATATCCCATATCCCCATACCCCATATCCCCATATCCCATATCCCATATCCCATATCCCATACCCCATATCCCCATATCCCATATCCCATATCCCCATATCCCATATCCCATATCCCATATCCCATACCCCATATCCCCATATCACCATATCCCCATATCCCCATATCCCATATCCCATATCCCATATCCCCATATCCCCATATCCCATATCCCATATCCCATACCCCATATCCCCATATCCCATATCCCACATCCCCATATCCCATATCCCATATCCCCATATCCCATGTCCCCATATCCCATATCCCATATCCCCATATCCCCATATCCCATATCCCCATATCCCATATCCCATATCCCCATATCCCATATCCCCATATCCCCATATCCCATATCCCCATATCCCATATCCCATATCCCCATATCCCATATCCCCATATCCCATATCCCCATACCCCATATCCCATATCCCATATCCCCATATCCCCATATCCCATATCCCATATCCCCTATCCCCATATCCCATATCCCATATCCCCATATCCCATACCCCATATCCCATATCCCATATCCCCATATCCCATATCCCATATCCCCATATCCCATATCCCCATATCCCATATCCCATATCCCATATCCCATATCCCATATCCCCATATCCCATATCCCATATCTCATATCCCCATATCCCATATCCCATATCCCCATATCCCATATCCCATATCCCCATATCCCCATATCCCATATCCCCATATCCCCATATCCCATATCCCCATATCCCATATCCCATATCCCCATGTCCCATATCCCATATCCCATATCCCATATCCCCATGTCCCCATATCCCCATGTCCCATATCCCATATCCCATATCCCCATATCCCATATCCCCATATCCCCATATCCCATATCCCATATCCCATATACCCATATCCCATATCCCCATATCCCATATCCCATATCCCCATATCCCCATATCCCATATCCCATATCCCATATCCCCATATCCCATATCCCATATCCCCATATCCCATATCCCATATCCCTATATCCCCATATCCCATATCCCCATATCCCATATCCCCATATCCCCATATCCCATATCCCATATCCCATATCCCATATCCCATATCCCCATATCCCCATATCCCCATATCCCATATCCCATATCCCATATCCCCATATCCCCATATCCCATATCCCCATATCCCCATATCCCATATCCCATATCCCATATCCCCATATCCCATATCCCATATCCCCATGTCCCATATCCCATATCCCCATATCCCCATATCCCATATCCCCATATCCCCATATCCCCATATCCCATACCCCCATATCCCATATCCCCATATCCCCATATCCCCATATCCCATATCCCATATCCCCATATCCCCATATCCCATATCCCATATCCCCATATCCCATATCCCATATCCCCATATCCCCATATCCCCATATCCCATATCCCATATCCCCATATCCCATATCCCATATCCCCATATCCCCATATCCCATATCCCATATCCCATATCCCATATCCCCATACCCCATATCCCCATATCCCATATCCCATATCCCATACCCCATATCCCCATATCCCATATCCCATATCCCCATATCCCATATCCCATATCCCCATATCCCCATATCCCATATCCCCATATCCCCATATCCCATATCCCATATCCCCATATCCCCATATCCCCATATCCCATATCCCATATCCCCATATCCCATATCCCATATCCCCATATCCCCATATCCCATATCCCATATCCCATATCCCATATCCCCATACCCCATATCCCCATATCCCATATCCCATATCCCATATCCCATACCCCATATCCCCATATCCCATATCCCATATCCCCATATCCCATATCCCATATCCCATATCCCATACCCCATATCCCCATATCACCATATCCCCATATCCCCATATCCATATCCCATATCCCATATCCCCATATCCCCATATCCCATATCCCATATCCCATACCCCATATCCCCATATCCCATATCCCACATCCCCATATCCCATATCCCATATCCCCATATCCCATGTCCCCATATCCCATATCCCATATCCCCATATCCCCATATCCCATATCCCCATATCCCATATCCCATATCCCCATATCCCATATCCCCATATCCCCATATCCCATATCCCCATATCCCATATCCCATATCCCCATATCCCATATCCCCATATCCCATATCCCCATACCCCATATCCCATATCCCATATCCCCATATCCCCATATCCCATATCCCATATCCCCTATCCCCATATCCCATATCCCATATCCCCATATCCCATACCCCATATCCCATATCCCATATCCCCATATCCCATATCCCATATCCCCATATCCCATATCCCCATATCCCATATCCCATATCCCATATCCCATATCCCATATCCCCATATCCCATATCCCATATCTCATATCCCCATATCCCATATCCCATATCCCCATATCCCATATCCCATATCCCCATATCCCCATATCCCATATCCCCATATCCCCATATCCCATATCCCCATATCCCATATCCCATATCCCCATGTCCCATATCCCATATCCCATATCCCATATCCCCATGTCCCCATATCCCCATGTCCCATATCCCATATCCCATATCCCCATATCCCATATCCCCATATCCCCATATCCCATATCCCATATCCCATATACCCATATCCCATATCCCCATATCCCATATCCCATATCCCCATATCCCCATATCCCATATCCCATATCCCATATCCCCATATCCCATATCCCATATCCCCATATCCCATATCCCATATCCCTATATCCCCATATCCCATATCCCCATATCCCATATCCCCATATCCCCATATCCCATATCCCCATATCCCCATATCCCCATATCCCATATCCCATATCCCCATATCCCATATCCCCATATCCCATAATCCCATAGCCCATATCCCATATCCCATATCCCCATATCCATATCCCCATATCCCCCATATCCCATATCCCATATCCCATATCCCATATCCCCATATCCCCATATCCCATATCCCATATCCATATACCCATATCCCATATCCCCATATCCCATATCCCCATATCCCCATATCCCCATATCCCATATCCCATATCCCATATCCCCATATCCCATATCCCCATATCCCATATCCATATCCCCATATCCCCATATCCCATATCCCATATCCCCATATACCCATATCCCCATATCCCCATATCCCCATATCCCATATCCCATATCCCCATATCCCCATATCCCATATCCCCATATCCCCATATCCCATATCCCTCCATATCCCATATCCCCATATTATCCCATATCCCATATCCCATACCCCATATCCCCATATCCCATATCCCATATCCCCATATCCCCCATATCCCATATCCCATATCCCATACCCCATATCCCCATATCACCATATCCCCATATCCCCATATCCCATATCCCATATCCCATATCCCCATATCCCCATATCCCATATCCCATATCCCATATCCCATATCCCATATCCCATATCCCCATATCCCATGTCCCCATATCCCATATCCCATATCCCCATATCCCCATATCCCATATCCCCATATCCCCATATCCCATATCCCATATCCCATATCCCATATCCCCATATCCCCATATCCCATATCCCATATCCCCATATCCCATATCCCATATCCCATATCCCCATATCCCCATATCCCATATCCCATATCCCCATATCCCCATATCCCATATCCCATATCCCATATCCCCATGTCCCCATATCCCCATGTCCCATATCCCATATCCCATATCCCATATCCCCATATCCCATATCCCCATATCCCATATCCCATATCCCATATCCCCATATCCCATATCCCATATCCCATATCCCCATATCCCCATATCCCATATCCCCATATCCCCATATCCCCATATCCCATATCCCATATCCCCATATCCCCATATCCCCATATCCCATATCCCCATATCCCATATCCCATATCCCCATATCCCATATCCCATATCCCATATCCCCATATCCCATATCCCATATCCCCATGTCCCCATATCCCCATATCCCCATATCCCCATGTCCACATATCCCCATATCCCCATATCCCATATCCCATATCCCATATCCCATATCCCCATATCCCATATCCCATATCCCATATCCCCATATCCCCATATCCCATATCCCATATCCCATATCCCCATATCCCATATCCCATATCCCATATCCCATATCCCATATCCCCATATCCCCATATCCCATATCCCATATCCCATATCCCCATATCCCATATCCCATATCCCATATCCCATATCCCCATATCCCCATATCCCCATATCCCATATCCCATATCCCATATCCCATACCCCCATATCCCCCCACACCCGTTGCTGACCCCATACCCTCAGTCCCCCCTCGCTATGGGGTGGTGCTGGGCTCCATCATTGCCGTGGTGCTGTTGCTGGTCGCCCTATTGGTGGCTGCATTTTACCTGCTCCGTTCCTGCTGGCTGCGCCGTCAGGCCGGGCTGCAGAGACGGCTCAGGTGAGTCGGCCCTATAACACCTATAGGGTCAAACCCACCCCATACCTATAACATGGGGGGGTCTTATGGATGGGGCCTGATGGGGTCTGTGTCCATGTAGCGCTATGGAGAAGGGGAAGCTGCAGAGATCGGCCAAGGACGCGTCCAAGCGCAGCCGGCAGGTGATGGAGGGACATAGGGGATGTATGGGGTGAATGGTGCCCTATAGGATGAATGGCGCCCTATAGGGTGAATGGTGCCCTATAGGGTGAATGGCGCCCTATAGGATGAATGGTGCCCTATAGGGTGAATGGTGCCCTATAGGATGAATGGTGCCCTATAGGGTGAATGGCACCCTATAGGATGAATGGCGCCCTATAGGGTGAATGGTGCCCTATAGGGTGAATGGCGCCCTATAGGGTGAATGGTGCCCTATAGGGTGAATGGCGCCCTATAGGGTGAATGGTGCCCTATAGGATGAATGGTGCCCTATAGGGTGAATGGCGCCCTATAGGATGAATGGCGCCCTATAGGGTGAATGGTGCCCTATAGGGTGAATGGCGCCCTATAGGGTGAATGGTGCCCTATAGGATGAATGGTGCCCTATAGGGTGAATGGTCCCCTATAGGATGAATGGTGCCCTATAGGGTGAATGGTGCCCTATAGGATGAATGGTGCCCTATAGGGTGAATGGCGCCCTATAGGATGAATGGTGCCCTATAGGGTGAATGGCGCCCTATAGGGTGAATGGTGCCCTATAGGATGAATGGTGCCCTATAGGATGAATGGTGCCCTATAGGGTGAATGGTGCCCTATAGGGTGAATGGTGCCCTATAGGGTGAATGGCGCCCTATAGGATGAATGGTGCCCTATAGGGTGAATGGCGCCCTATAGGGTGAATGGGATGGGACCTATAGGATGAATGGTGCCCTATAGGATGAATGGTGCCCTATAGGGTGAATGGCGCCCTATAGGGTGAATGGTGCCCTATAGGGTGAATGGTGCCCTATAGGGTGAATGGCGCCCTATAGGATGAATGGTGCCCTATAGGGTTAATGGTGCCCTATAGGGTGAATGGCGCCCTATAGGGTGAATGGTGCCCTATAGGGTGAATGGTGCCCTATAGGATGAATGGTGCCCTATAGGGTGAATGGCGCCCTATAGGGTGAATGGCGCCCTATAGGATGAATGGTGCCCTATAGGGTGAATGGCGCCCTATAGGGTGAATGGTGCCCTATAGGGTGAATGGCGCCCTATAGGGTGAATGGTGCCCTATAGGGTGAATGGTGCCCTATAGGATGAATGGTGCCCTATAGGGTGAATGGCGCCCTATAGGGTGAATGGTGCCCTATAGGATGAATGGTGCCCTATAGGGTGAATGGTGCCCTATAGGGTGAATGGTGCGCTATAGGATGAATGGTGCCCTATAGGGTGAATGGTGCCCTATAGGGTGAATGGCGCCCTATAGGGGCTGTGGGGTTTTAATGGGGTTTTAATGGGGTTTTAATGGGGTTTTTCCATCCCCGTAGGCTCCGGTTCTTTACGCCATGTTGGATCCGGGTCGTGGATCCAAAGCGGCGGCGGAGAAAAAAGCCAAAGGATCGAGCGGGGAGCAACGCAAAGAGAAGAAATAGCGGTTAGAGGGAGGGGGGGCAGCCCCCAGAGCCCCCCCCCCAAATGGGGACGGAGCCCCCCGAGCCCCCAAAGTGGTGATGACCATCGAGATGGAGCTGAGGGGGGAGACCCCAGTGAGCGGCACCGCGCGACCCCCAGCGCGAGGCGGCCTGATGGGGGCAATAAGGGGCTTCATGAGCCCCCACCAGGCTGCAAAGGGGGCACAGTGACCCCAATACACCCCATGGATGGGACCCCAATACCCCCCATGGATGGGACCCCAATACCTCCCCATTGAAGGGAACACAGTGACCCCAATAGCCCCATGGATGGGACCCCAATACCCCCCATGGATGGGACCCCAATAGCCCCATGGATGGGACCCCAATACACCCCCATTGAAGGGACCCCAATACCCCCATGGATGGGACCCCAATAGCCCCATGGATGGGACCCCAATAGCCCCGTGGATGGAACCCCAATAGCCCCATGGATGGGACCCCAATACACCCCATGGATGTGACCCCAATAACCCCCCCATTGAAGTGACCCTAATACCCCCCCCATGGATGGGACCCCAATACCCCCCCATTGAAGGGAACACAGTAACCCCAATACCCCCCCATTGAAGTGACCCCAATACCCCCCCTATTGAGGTAACCCCAATACCCCCCCATCCAGGTCACCCTAATACCCCTCCCCCATCGATGGGACCCTAATACCCCCCCTGAGCATCACCCCATCCAGGTGACCCCAATACCCCCCCCCAGCACCCCTCCATTGAGATGACCCTAATACCCCACCACCACCCCCCCATCGATGTGATCCCAATATACCCCCCCCATCCAGGTGACCCCAATCCCCCCCATCACCCCCCATCAACAACAGGGACCCGGAGATGAGTGAGGTGTGGTGCTCACCCCGGGTACCCCCCCCATAACCAGCCCCATAGACCCCATATCCAGCCCCATAGCCCCCATATCCAGCCCCATAGCCCCCCCATAACCAGCCCCATAGACCCCCCATCCAGCCCCATAGACCCCATATCCAGCCCCATAGACCCCCTATATCCAGCCCCATAGACCCCATATCCAGCCCCATAGCCCCCCCATCCAGCCCCATAGACCCCATATCCAGCCCCATAGACCCCCCATACAGCCCCATAGACCCCATATCCAGCCCCATAGCCCCCCATCCAGCCCCATAGACCCCCCATCCAGCCCCATAGACCCCTCATCCAGCCCCACAGCCGCCCCATCCAGCCCTATAGACCCCATATCCAGCCCCATAGCCCCCCCATCCAGCCCCATAGACCCCATATCCAGCCCCATAGCCCCCCATCCAGCCCCATAGACCCCACATCCAGCCCCACAGACCCCATATCCAGCCCCATAGACCCCCCATCCAGCCCCATAGACCCCATATCTAGCCCCATAGACCCCATATCCAGCCCCATAGACCCCATATCCAGCCCCATAGACCCCCCATCCAGCCCCATAGACCCCATATCTAGCCCCATAGACCCCATATCCAGCCCCATAGACCCCCCATTCAGCCCCATAGTCCCCCCATCCAGCCCCATAGACCCCACATCCAGCCCCATAGACCCCCCATCCAGCCCCATAGACCCCATATCCAGCCCCATAGACCCCAGATCCAGCCCCATAGCCCCCCATCCTGCCCCATAGACCCCACATTCAGCCCCATAGACCCCATATCCAGCCCCATAGCCCCCCATCCAGCCCCATAGACCCCACATCCAGCCCCATAGACCCCATATCCATTGAGCTCTGATGTAATTTTCTTTCTATTCCAACACCAAAAACCATCGAATCCTCCCCAATATGGGTCGGTTCCCCCCCCCCACATAGACCCCCCCATCTCCCCCATCCCCATCTAGATCCCATATTATCCTATATATTATCCTATATATTATCCTATATATTATCCTATATATTATCCTATATATTATCCTATATCCCTTTTCCTCTCCGTTTTCTCGTCTCACCCCACGACCGACCCCACAATGACGTCGCAGGGTTGTCCCCCCCCCCGCCCCCCATTAACCCTCCCACCCCATAACCCAACCCCACCCCATAACCCACCCCCCCATAGCAAAGCCTCCACCCCCCCCCCGGCCCCACAGCGCCGATAATAAAACTCACATCTCCCATGTGCCCCATTGAAAATGTGGGGCGTTATCCCCCATAGAGGGCCAGCTTTTGTGGGGTGGGTGTGGGGTGGATGTGGGATGGATATGGGGTGGATATGGGGTGGGTGTGGGGTGGATATGGGGTGGATGTGAGGCAGATGTTTGGTCCTCCATCCCTCCCCCCCCTTCCCCAATAGGGACCCCCCCCAGCTTAGATCTGGGGGCTGCCCCATCCCTACAGCCCCCCATTCTGGCTCAGTGCCCCACAGCCCCACCCCCCGCCGGCCCTATAATTGGCTTTGCCCTAATAAGTCCCGCAGCGCAGCGGGGGCAGCGCTATGGGGCAGCTCTGATCCCTATGGGGCAGCTCTGGTCTCTATGGGGCAGCTCTGATCCTTATGGGGCAGCTCTGGTCCCTATGGGGCAGCTCTGGTCCCTATGGGGCAGTTCTGGTTCCTATGGGGCAGCATTGATCCCTATGGGGCAGCTCTGGTCCCTATGGGGCAGCTCTGTTCTCTATGGGGCAGTTCTGATCCCTATGGGGCAGCTCTGGTCCCTATGGGGCAGCTCTGGTCCCTGTGGGGCAGCTCTGGTCCCTGTGGGGCAGCTCTGATCCCTGTGGGGCAGCTCTGTTCTCTATGGGGCAGCTTTGATCCCTATGGGGCAGCTCTGATCCGTATGGGGCAGCTCTGATCCCTATGGGGCAGCTCTGATCTCTATGGGGCAGCTCTGATCCCTATGGGGCAGCTCTGGTCCCTATGGGGCAGCCCTGGTCCCTATGGGGCGTCCCCTCCTCTTGGCTCCGGGGATTATTTTCCATCCCGGAGCTATTTGTGCTCGTGTCCCCATGTCACCCCATGGGACACACGGGGCCACTGACCCCACAGCCACGAGAATGGGGGGGGGGGGGGGTCACAGTGATGGGGGGGGGGCAACAGCTGGGACCCATTGATGGGAGACCCCAGTGACCAGACCCCAAGGGGACACCCCCATATTAAAGGGACCCCCCCCATCTTAAAGGGACACTCAGATCCTAAAGGGACCCCCCCCCAAAGGGACGCCCCCCATCCTAAAGGACACCCTCCAAGCCCTATAAGGGACACCCCCCACCCTAAAGGGATACCCACCCACCCCAAGGGGACACCCCCATCCTAAAGGGACACCCCCCGCACACCCTAAAGGGACATCCCCCCCCCAAAAGGGACCTCCACCCATCCTAAAGGGACACCCCCCCCCTCCATCCTATAAGGGACACCCCCACCCCAAGGGGACATCCCCATCTTAAAGGGACACCCCCACCCTATAGGGACACACACCCCCATCCTATAGGGACACCCCCCATCCTAAGGGGACACCTAGATCCTAAAGGGACACCCCCCCACCCCTTAAAGGGACACCCCCATCCCAAAGGAGACACCCCTATACCCTAAAGGGACACCCCCATCCTATAGGGACACCCCCCACCCCAAGGGGACACCCCCCTCATCCTATAGGGACACCCCAAGGGGACACCACCCCATCCTAAATAGACACCCCCACCCCAAAGGCACATCCCCCCCACCCTAAGGGGACACCCAGATCCTAAAGGGACACCCCCCACCCCAAAAAGACACCCACCCCATCCTATAGGGACACACCCCCATCCTAAAGGGACACCCAGATCCTAAATGGACACCCCCCCCCCCACCCCACCCCAAAAGGACACCCCCATCCTATAGGGACACCCCCCATACCCCAAAGGGACACCCACCCCATCCTATAGGGACACACCCCCATCCTAAAGGGACACTCCTCACCCTAAAGGGCCACCCCCATCCTATAGGGACACACCCCCATCCTATAGGGACACCCCCATCCTATAGGGACACCCCCCATACCCTAAAGGTTCACCCCAGGTGTGGACACGGCTGTGTTATGGGATGGGGGGGGGATCCCATATAAACCACACGTTGTTCTTCTCCCACTGCTTTATTTGCCACCCCAAAAAGCAAATAGGGTGGGGGGGGGCAATATGGTGTCACAACCATCAACACCCCATTAGGAACATATGGGGGGGGTCCTCACTTGGGGACACCCCCACCCCAAAAGCAAAGGGGGGGATATGGTGACACAGCCATCAATGCCCCCTTAGGAGTGTATGGGGTGGGGGGGGGGTCCTTCACCATCCCACCCCCCCCCCCACCCTAAAAGGGGACAAATGGGGTCAACCCCCCCCCCCCCCCATTACAACAGGGCCACCTCCACAAGGGGGACAATGGAGACACCCCCCCATAACGTTGACCCTATTGGTGGAGGTCACCCTATAGGGTCTTTACATTGACCCTATAGGAATGAGCTGAGCCCCATAGGGAGAATAGGGCAGGAATGGGGCCGGTCCCTTATGCATATAATAGGGTTGGGGGGGGGGGTATCCTGGGGACCGCCCCCCCCCCCATAACGTTCACCCTATTGGTGGAGGTCACCCTATAGGGTCTTTACATTGACCCTATGGGATTGGCCTGAGCCCCATAAGGAGAATGGGGGCAGGAATGGGGTCGGCCCCATATGCATTTAATAGGGTGCGGGGAGGATCCTTTACGTTGACCCTATAGAAGAGGAGCTGAGCCCCTATAAGCAGAACCGGGCAGGAATGGGGCCAGCCCCATATGCATATAATAGGGTTGGGGGGGGGTATCCTGGGACCCCCCCCATAACGCTGACCCTATAGGTGAAGGCTGAGCTCTTTACACTGACCCTATGGGATTGACCTAAGCCCCATAAGGAGAATGGGGGCAGGAATGGGGCCGGCCCCATATGCATATAATAGGGTTGGGGGGGGGACATCGGAGACCCCCCCCCCCATAACGTTGACCCTATAGGTGAAGGCTGAGCTCTTTACATTGACCCTATGGGCAAGGAATGACCGAGAGCCCCATAGGGAGAATGGGGCAGGAATGGGGCCGGCCCCATATGCATATAATAGGGTTGGGGGTATCCTGGGACCACCCCCATAACGCTGACCCTATAGGTGAAGGCTGAGCTCTTTACATTGACCCTATGAGCGAAGAACGACCGACTGCTGATCCCCCATAAGGAGAACGGGGCAGGAATGGGGCCGTTCCCTTATTCCCATAATAGGGTCGGGGGGGTTTATGGGATTTGGGGGCGGATCTTTAGGGTCCCGGTTCCTTCTTGCGCTTCTGGAAGCGGCGGAACCGGCCCTGAATGGCCAGAGCCGCCCGTTGGGTCTCCGGGTCGTTGAGGTCGATGTCGATCTCCTCCTCTTCCTCCTCTTCCTTTTGGGGTCTTTTGGGGTCGGCAGCTTTAACTGTGGGTTTAGGGTTTGGGGGGGGCACAAAGGGAACGCTCAGATCCATGGCAGCATCGCTATGGTACAGATGGGGGGGGTCGGACCCCAATAACACCGTATGGGATGGGGATAGATGGGGAGCACCCCATAACCCTTATGGGGTACGTAAAGCACCCTATAGCCCCCTATTGCAGAGATAGGGGGACCCCAAAAGCCCTGTCTGCAATAGGGACACCTGGAGAGCACCCCATAACCCTATAGGTGGCATTGGGGGACCCCAAAGGCCCTGTTTGCAATAGGGACACCTAAAGGTGCATCCCATAACCCTATATGTGACAATGAGGGACCCCAAAAGCCCTGTATGCAATAGGGACACCTGGAGAGCACCCCATAACCCTATAGGTGACAATGGGGGACCCCAAAAGCCCTGTATGCAATAGGAACACCTAAAGGTGCACCCCATAACCCTTATAGGATACATAAAGGGGTAGCACAGCACCCTATAGCCCCACCATGGCAGAGATAGGGGGACCCCAAAAGCCCCGTCTGTAATAGGGACACCCCAAAACCCTTATGGGATACATAAAGGTGCAGCCCAGCACCCTGCGGCCCCACTATGGCAGAGATAGGGGGACCCCAAAAGCCCTGTATGCAATAGGGACACCTAAAGGTGCACCCCATAACCCTATAGGTGACAATGAAAGACCCCAAAAGCCCCATCTGCAATAGGGATACCCTGAGTGCACCCCAAACCCTTATAGGATACATAAAGATGCACCCCAAACTCCCCCCCCCCCCCAGCACCAATACAGGGCAAGGAGCACCCAAAGGAGCCCCCTAAAACCCTATAGGGGGCAATGGGGGACCCCAAAAGCCCCATCTGCAGTAGGGATAGCTGGGGTGCACCCCCAAACCCTTATAGGATACCTATAGGTGCACCCCAACCCCCCCCCCCCTCCCCCCCCAGCACCAATACAGTGCAAGGAGCACCCAAAGGTGCACCTCAAAACCCTATAGGGGGCAATGGGGGACCCCAAAAGCCCTGTCTGCAACAGGGATAGCCAGGGTGTACCCCATAACCCTTATAGGATACATACAGATGCACCCCAAACTCCCCCCCCAGCACCAATACAGGGCAAGGAGCACCCAAAGGCGCCCTCTAAAACCCCATAGGGGACAATGGGGGACCCCAAAACCCTTATGGGACACCTATAGGTGCACCCCAAACTCCCCCCCCAGCCCCAATACAGGGCACGGAGCACCCAAAGGCGCCCCCTTAAACCCCATAGCGGCACTGGGGCCATCCAAGGGCGCACCCCCATAACAGGGAGCGCCCCATAACCCAAAGCTGCGACCCCAAACCCTCATGGGGGCACCCAGAACAACCCTAAACCCCAATGGGAGAAGTGGGGACACCCACAAGTAAACCCCAAACCCTTACGGGACATTGGGACTCACCCCGTCCCCATTAATCCCCACCCCACAGTCCCACCCGCCCCACCCCTTTGGGGTCCCCTATTCCCCCCCATATTATGGGGGTCCCTCACCGTCCTGCTGCCCGCCGGGACCCTCCGTGGGGGGGGGGGACGCATCGGGGCTGCGCTGTGGGGAGAGGAAACAGCGGGTAACGCCGGGTCCCCCCCTTGTCCTGACCCCTTATCCCACCCCCCCCCCATAGACGATGGATTATCCTCATTTTGTCCCTTTTTCCTCCTTTTTTACCCCATTATTCCCCCCCCGGCTCTCACCGCACTCATCGCCGTCCGCCGCTCTGCGCCGCTCCGCTCCGACTCCGCTTTTAAAGGGGGACGAGGTTGAGTGACAGCCAGCGGCAGCCAATGGGAAGAGAGGAGGGCGGGGCTTATGGGATACAGCCCCTGTCCCATCCCTGTCCCCATCATTGTCACTATACCTGTCCCATTCCTGTCCCCATCCATATCCACATCCTTGTCCCCATCCCTGACCCCATCCTTGTCCCCATTCCTGTGCCCATTCCTATCCCACCCCTGTCCCCATCATTGTCTCCATTCTGTCCCATTCTCATTCCCATCTCTGTCCCCATATCTTCCACTCCCCACCCCTGTCCCCATCCCTGCCCCCCTGCGTGTCCCCTGTCCCCATAGCTGTATCCTAAAGCCTGTCCCCTAAAGCTCCCCCCACCCCTGTCCCCATCATCGTCCCTATATCTGTCCCATTCCTGTCCCCATCCCTGACCCCATCCTTGTTCCCATCCCTGTCCCCATCTCTGTCCCCATCCCTATCCCCATTCCTGTCCCTATCCCTGGCCCCACCCGGTCCCCATCCCTGCCCCCCTGCGTGTCCCCTGGCCCCATAGCGTTATCCTAAAGCCTGTCCCCTAAAGCTCCCCTCCACCTATCCCCATCTCTGTCCCCATCATTGTCCCCATCCCTATCCCCATCCCTGTTTCATTCCCATCCCTTCCCTGTCTCCATCATTGTCCCTATACCTGTCCCATTCCTATCCCCATCCCTGTCCCAATCCCTGTCCTATCCCTGTCCCCATCATTGTCCCCATCCCTGTGCCCATTCCTATCCCCACCCCTGTCCCCACTCTTGTCCCATCCCTGTCCCCACGTACCACTGAAAAGAGACCAGCCTCGCCACTATGGCTCCCACCCCTCAGGTATATATAAACCTAAATCCAGTCCCCTCTCAGCCTTCTTTTCTCAAGGCTGAACAGACCCAGTTCTCAGTCTCTCCTCATAGGGGAGATGCTCCAGGCCCTTCACCATCTTTGTGGCCCTTCACTGAACTCTTCCCATGGGATCCCTGTCTTTTTTGTACTGGGGAGCCCAGAACTGGACGCAGTATTACAGGATTCCAGATGAGGCATCACCAGGGCAGAGTAGAGGGGCAGGATCAGCTCCATCCACCTGCTGGACATGATCCCTTTAATGCACCCCAAATGCCACTGACCTTGATGTCTACAAGGGCACACTGCTAACTCAAGGCCATTCTATCATCCAGTCCCAATCCCAATCCCTGTCCCAATCCCAGTCCCAATCACAATCCTAATCCCAGTCCCATTCCCATTCCCAATCACAATCCCATTCCCAATGCCAATCCCATTCCCAATCCCTGTCCCGTTCCCAATCCCATTCCCAATCCCATTCCCAATCCCAATCCCAATCCCCAGTCCCAATCCCAGTCCCAATCACAATCCTAATCCCAGTCCCATTCCCATTCCCAATCACAATCCCATTCCCAATGCCAATCCCAGTCCCAATCCCAATCCCATTCCCATTCCCAATCCCTGTCCCGTTCCCAATCCCATTCACAATCCCATTCCCAATCCCAATCCCAATCCCTGTCCCAATCCCAGTCCCAATCCCAATCCTAATCCCAGTCCCATTCCCAGTCACAATCCCAATCCCAATTCCAGTCCCAATCCCATTCCCAATCCGAATCCGAATCACAGTCCCAATCCCAATCCCAATAACAGTCCCATTCCCAGTCCCAATCCCATTCCGAATCCCATTCCCAATCCCAGTCCTAATCCCAATCCCTGTCCCAATCCCGTTCCAAATCCCAGTCCCTTTCCCAATCTCATTCCCATTCCCAATCCCATTCCCAATCCCTGTCCCAATCCCATTCCCAGTCCCAATCCCATTCCCAATCCCATCCCCAGTCCCATTCCCAATCTCATTCCCGTTCCCAATCCCATTCCCAATCCCATTCCCATCCCATACCCCATTCCCAATCCCATTGCCAATCCCAATCCCATTCCCAATCCCATTCCCAATCCCATTCCAAATCCCATTCCCGTTCCCAATCCCATTCCCATTCACAATCCCAATCCCATTCCCAATCCCATTCCCAATCCCAATCCCAATCCCATTCCATATCCCATTCCCGTTCCCAGTCCCATTTCCAATCCCATTCCCAATCCCATTCCCAATCCCAATCCCATTCCTAATCCCAATCCCATTCCCATCCCATACCCCAATCCCATTCCCAATCCCATTCCAGTTCCCAGTCCCATTCCCAATCCCATTCCCATTCCCAATCCCAATCCCATTCCCAATCCCAATCCCATTCACAATCCCAGTCCCAATCCCAGTCCCATTCCTAATCCCAATCCCAATCCCATCCCACACCCCAATCCCATTCCTAATCCCATTCCCATCCCATACCCCAATCCTATTCCCAATCCCATTCACAATCCCAATCTCATTCCCATTCACAATCCCAATCCCATTCCCAATCCCATTCACAATCCCAGTCCCAATCCCATTGCCAATCCCATTCCCATCCCATACCCCAATCCCAATCCCAATCCCATTCCCATCCCATTCCCATCCCATACCCCAATCCCAATCCCAATCCCATTCCTAATCCCATTCCCATCCCATACCCCATTCCCATACCCCAATCCCAATCCCATTCCCATCCCATACCCCATTTACAATCCCAATCCCAATCCCATTCCCAATCCCATTCCCATCCCATACCCCAATCCCATTCCCATCCCATTCCCATCCCATACCCCGATCCTCATCAGTTTCTTTCGCTCGGTCCAAAACAAATAAACAAAGTGACGTCATCACACCCACCCATCTGACCCCGCCCCCTTATGACCCCGCCCCCTGATCTGTGGGTGGGGAGTGGTCTCTTTCCGCCACGCTCCCCATTGGCCCCGCCTCCTCCCCATCTGACCAATAGAAACGCCTTATTCCTGCTTCGCCCCGCCCCTCGTGGTGGGCGTGTCGGGCTGCGCGGCGGCGCTGAGGGTTTTCCTGAGCCGCCATCTTGGAATGAGGGAAGGGGACGGGGGGGGGCGGTAACGGGACGGGAACGGGGCGGTAACGGGGCGCTATGGCCGCCACCGCCGCCAACCCGGGTGAGTCAGTGCGGGGAGGTCGGGGTGAGGGGGGCGGGAGGGCAAGGGGGGCGGTGGGGGAGGGTTAAGGTGGGTCTGAGGGGAGGTTGGCAGGTCCTATAGGGGAGTGGGCCTGGGGGGAGGGGGGGTGTGTGTGAGGGGAGTGGTCTGAAGCAGTGGGGCTGAGCGCTGTATGTGGGGCTGTATGGAGGGGGGTCGGGGTGCTGCCCCTATGGGAGCCGTGGGGGTGTCAGTGTGAGGGGAGGGGGCTGAGGGGCCCGTATTGGGGGTGGGGTGGGAGGGGGTTGAAGTGGGGCTGAGGGGAGGTTGGCAGGCACTATGGGGGGTGGGAGGGGGTTGTGTGAGGGGAGGGGTCTGTAGGTGTGGTGCTGAGCGCTGTATGTGGGGCTGCATGAAGGGGGGTCGGGGTGCTGCCCCTATGGGTGTCATGGGGGTGTCAGTGTGGGGGGAGGGGGCTGAGGGGCCCGTATTGGGGTTGGGGTGGAAGGGGGTTGAAGTGGGGCTGAGGGGAGGTTGGCAGGCACTATATGGGGGGTGGGAGGGGGTTGTGTGAGGGGAGGGGTCTGTAGGTGTGGGGTATAAGGCTGTATGTGGGGCTGTATGGAGGGGGGGTCGGGGTGCTGCCCCTATGGGTGTCATGGGGGTGTCAGTGTGGGGGGAGGGGGCTGAGGGGCCCGTATGGGGGGGCGGGGTGGGAGGGGAGGGGGTTGATTTGGGGCTGAGGGGAGGTTGGCAGGCCCTATAGGGGAGTGGGGGTGGGGGGTTGTGTGAGGGGAGGGGTCTGTAGGTGTGGGGCAGAGCGCTGTATGTGGGGCTGCATGGAGGGGGGTTGGGGTGCTGCCCCTAAGGGTGTCATGGGGGTGTCAGTGTGGGGGGAGGGGTCTGAGGGGCCCGTATTGGGGTTGGGGTGGGAGCAGTGAGGTGGGGTTGGCTGAGCAGAGCGTTGTTTTGGGGTGAAATGAGGGGATTTGGGAGTGTGGGGCTGTGGGTTTGTCCCCCTGTGGTGCACTACCCTGTACCCATCATGTCATCGCTGTGCCGTTCTGCTGCCCTTTATGGCTTCTGTTGCCTTTTCCCCCTTTCCTTGTGGGTGTTTGTCCTACACTAACACCACTCGCAGCCTGCCCAGCTGCTGGGATGGAGGATCCTGAAGGCTCCATTGGGTTCCTTGCACAACCCACAGTCCATCCATCCCTGCACTAACCTGGTTGTGGGTTGGCTGAGATCGGAACTGGAGCTTCTGTGTCTCTTTTCTGCCTTGTTTTGCTGTGATGTTTGTGGTTGCTGACTGCTCTCCCTTGTGGCTTGAGGCCGACGGGGTGTGTGGGGTTAAATGACTTGTTCAGCTTTATCGGGGACCATTCGATGTCACCTCTCAAAGCTGAGCTGTTCAAAGGATCCTGGTGGGGTGGGAAGCGTTTGTGGCTGAGGGAACACATAGTGGGGCACTATGTGGCCTATGGGGCATAGTGGGGCACTATGTGGCCTATGGGGCATAGTGGGGCACTATGTGGCCTATGGGACATAGTGGGGCTCTATGTTGACTATGGGGCATAGTAGGGCACTATGTGGCCTATGGGGCATAGCGGGGCACTATATGTGGCCTATGGGACATAGTGGGGCACTATATGTGGCCTATGGGACATAGTGGGGCACTATGTGGCCTATGGGACATAGTGGGGCACTATGTGGCCTATGGGACATAGTGGGGCACTATGTGGACTACGGGGCATAGTGGGACACTATGGGACACAGTGGGGCACTGTGTGGCCTATGGGACATAGTGGGGCTCTATGTTGACTATGGGGCATAGTAGGGCACTATGTGGCCTATGGGACACGGTGGGGCACTATGGGGCATAGTGGGGCACTATATGTGGGCTATGGGACATAGTGGGGCACTATGTGGACTATGGGGCACAGTAGGGCACTATGTGGCCTATGGGACGTAGTGGGGCACTATATGTGGCCTGTGGGGCACTATGTGGCCTATGGGGCACAGTGGGGCACTATGTGGCCTATGGGACATAGTGGGGCACTATATGTGGCCTGTGGGGCACTATGTGGCCTATGGGACGTAGTGGGGCACTATGTGGCCTATGGGACATAGTGGGGCACTATATGTGGGCTATGGGACATGGTGGGGCACTATGTGGACTGTGGGGCACTATGTGGCCTATGGGGCATAGTGGGGCACTATGTGACCTATGGGGCACAGTGGGGCACTATGTGGCCTGTGGGACATAGTGGGGCACTATATGTGGCCTATGGGACATAATGTTGGACTATGGGGCACAGTAGGGCACTATGTGATGTAGTGGGGCACTATGTGGCCTATGGGGCATAGTGGGGCACTATATATGGGCTATGGGACATGGTGGGGCACTATGTGGACTGTGGGGCACTATGTGGCCTATGGGACATAGTGGGGCACTGTGTGGGCTATGGGGCATAGTGGGGCACTACATGTGGCCTATGGGACATAGTGGGGCACTATGGGACGTAGTGGGGCTCTATGGTGCAATACAGTGGGAAGGGCTCAGCACCAAAAGTTCTCTGGGGAAAAGAAACAGCAACATCTGTGTTTAATATCTGACAAACAGCGGAGGGGCCGCCCTCAGCTCCCTGCTCTGACAGCAGAGGGAGGTGCTTGCTCTGTATCCATAGAGGATCCCTGCCCATTAATTGCTTAATGGGTTTCATGATTAACTGGGGTTGTCAGAACGCTTTGACTCTGTGGATGGGTGGGTGGGTCGTCAGCTGCCGCTCAGGGGCTGCTGCAGAGCAAAGGGGGCTCCTGGGGGGTTTGTTTGGAGCCATGTCTATGGGGGGGGGCTGTGTGGGGTGGGAGTGCAGCCCTGAGCTCAATGTGGAGCTGAATCGTGGGTGGGTTTCAACTAAATCTTGGTAAGCACAAAAAATGTGCTGAGTCTTGGAAAGCAAAACCCGGTGCTGCTGGGGCTGGAAACAGCCCTCGGGCTGCTGCTGCCCGGCTCCTCCATCACAGCTGGGATGGTTGGGGTGGGTTCTGTTGTTGTTTGTGACCATTTGTGAAGTTATGGAGATGCCAATGGTTGCCGCAGAGCCCTTCCCATAGGGGTGAGCTGCACACACACCCACTCAAAGTGCTGTTCCCTGTGCTGTCCTCCAACCTCCTCCATGTTTGCATTGCTCTCCTGTTGGCACATCCCCATTCAGGGATCCTTATTGCTCTGTGCTGCACAGGAGCCATGCAGCTCCGCTTCCTTCCCCTGCCCCGAGCCGGAAATTCCTCTCTCCGTAATGAACACAGAGCAGCACTCCAGGAACTTTTCCTTCTTTCTGCTCAATTTGGGGCCTTTATGAAGAGCCACGGACTGAAAGAAGAAAGGAAGGAACCTCCCAGCCCTGTTTGGCAGCATCCAATGCCACCCTTTGGCTGCAGGATGGGGTTAATTGGGGGGTGCATAGAGTCCTCCAGCAGCAGCAGTGGGTGATGCAGCTCCAGCTGAGCGTGGGGAGGTGGGGGGTGATAGAGATGGGGCAGCATCCAGCTGGGAGGAGAAGTGATTCCATGTTGAGCACAACAGCTGAGTGCAATGGATGGCGTTGGCACTGGTTTCCCTGCACAGCCCTTGTTTCCTCCTGGTGCCACTCAGGTCCTGGTGCTGCTCAGGTCCCGCTGCTGCAGGGAGGCATTGCATTCTGCTCCGTGTGCTCCAGAGCTGCCAGCTCTGTTTGCTCCATGCTGCAGCCCCTTTGGGAAGCAGTGGTAAGGAGCAGAGCTCACCCACAGCACAATGTGGGGCAGCAGTGCAGGCTGGCAGCGTCACTGTGATGCACAGCAGGAGTTGTACAGTGTGTTTGCAGCCAACCAAGGTGGGATGTGACACGCTGTGCTTTGCTGGAGGTGAGGACTCACCATTGGGTATCACTGCACTGATGTTTGATGGTGCAGCCGTCCTTTGCTTCTCACCCAGCAGTGCCCCAGAGTTGCATAGAGGCAATGTTTGGTCTATAAGCAGCTCTCAGGTGCCTCTATGCAACTCAGTTCCCCCTGCACTGCTGTGCTGCTTTGGGTGCCTGTTTGAAGCCTTCAGGGCTCTGTGCAAACTCAGCTGGTGAGGGTTGTGGTGGGAGCTGTGTGGTTTGTTGCTTTGCAGCCAACCTCAAGGAAGAGCAGCTGCTAAATGTGGATAGAGAGGGTTTATTTCACAACAACATGGTGTGTGTGGGGGGGAATAACCCCAAACCTTTTAGTCTGTGCATTAACTCTGGGTCTGGTGCCGTTTCATGCTGGTTCTGTGGGTGCTCAGCATGGTTTTGCTGTGGCTGTGTGCTCAGCTGGGTGATGGTGCCTGTGTTGTGCTGCACTATAGGAATTGCTGGATGAAGGGCCGCGGTTTCAAGGTGCCTCCATTAATTCTTGGTCTCCTGGGGCTGCAGAGACCCTTCATCAGGAGGTGCCTCCATGTGCTTGATGTGAACCCACAGCTCTTGTCCCCTTGTGCAGAGCTGTGTGGCTGGGAGTGGGTTCATTCCCTTCCCGTGATCACATCAGACTCCTCCTCTGCCTACAAAGGACTCTGCAGCTTTCAATTCAACGATCCAAGCTTCTGAGCTTATGAGAACAGCATGTGCTCCAGCTCGAGATGGGCCCTTAGTGCAGAGCGTGGGGAGGCAGCGGGTGGAAGGACTGGGAACACATGGCTCAGAACCCACTTCAGACACTGCGGTGCCATCGCTGTTAAAGGGGCTGAGAATCCCCTCCCATGTGGGCTGCAGGAAGGTTTGGTGTCACAGTCCTTTCATCTTTCTTCCCTCCCTCCCTCTGTATAGAAATGGCATCAGACGTCTCCTCGCTGGGGGCAGCCGTCGGCTCAGGGAACCCTGGGGCTGGAGCTCAAACTGGAGGAGCCATCGTGCAGAGAGCAGCCAAGAGGAGGCCAGGGTGAGTGTGAGCCCAGTATGGGGGAGTGTGAGTGTGAGATCAGCCTGGGTGAGTGTGAGCCCAATATGGGAGAGTGTGAGTGTGAGCCCAGTATGGGGGAGTGTGAGTGTGAGCCCAATAAGGGGGAGTGTGAGCCCAGTATGGGGGAGTGTGAGCCCAATATGGGGGAGTGTGAGTGTGAGCCCAGTATGGGGGAGTGTGAGTGTGAGCCCAGTATGGGGGAGTGTGGGTGTGAGCCCAATATGGGGGAGTGAGTGTGAGCCCAGTATGGGGGAGTGTGAGCCCAATATGGGGGAGTGTGAGTGTGAGCCTAGTATGGGTGAGTGTGGGTGTGAGCCCAATGTGGGTAAGTGTGAGCCCAATGTGGGTGAGTGTGAGTGTGAGCCCAATATGGGGGAGTGAGTGTGAGCCCAATATGGGTGGGTGTGAGTGTGAACCCAATATGGGGGAGTGTGAGTGTGAGCCCAATATGAGTGTGAGCCCAATATGGGTGGGTGTGAGTGTGAGCCCAATGTGGGGGAGTGTGAGTGTGAGCCCAGTATGGGGGAGTGTGAGCCCAGTATGGGGGAGTGTGAGCCCAGTATGAGTGTGAGCCCAATATGGGTGGGTGTGAGTGTGAGCCCAGTATGGGGGAGTGTGAGTGTGAGATCAGCCTGGGTGAGTGTGATCCCAGTATGGGGGAGTGTGGGTGTGAGCCCAATATGGGGGAGTGAGTGTGAGCCCAGTATGGAGGAGTGTGATTGTGAACCCAGTATGGGTGAGTGAGCCCAGTATGGGGGAGTGTGAGCCCAGTATGAGTGTGAGCTGCACGTGGGGCACCCAGTGTTCAGCTTATCTCCTGGCAAGCCTGCATTCACTCCTACCTTCCATGCTGGGCTTTATGCTGCTCGTTTCCCTGTTCTGTATTACACACAGAAATAAAGGGGAGATGGAAGAGCTGGGTCAGAGCAAGGGGCTGTTCCCAAGGGCTGGAGCAGTGGGACGGGCAGGTCGCTGCTGCAGCACAGCACTGGGGGATGTCTGTGTCCCACTGGGATCCTCCCGGCTTTGTCTATGGGGGAGGTGCAGGGAAGCCGCACGGTGCCTGTGGGAGGCATTCAGTTTGCTGCAGATGCCTCTGCAAATTAAAAGGATATTGAGTGGCTTCTCTTCAATTCCTGGCACAAGAAATCTCCACTTCCAAGCTCATTAAAATCTCGTTCCCCGCCCTCCTCGTTGCTCACTTTCCTTTACCCCCATTCCCTGCCTGCTGCTCCTTCCTCACACTCCATTTAGAAGCACGGTGCTGTGCTGCCTCTTCGTGCCGCTTTTCCATCCTGGAAGGAAGTGCAGCTAAAAGCCCTTGCTGTGCTCTCACGTAGCTCTGTTGGAACCTCGTGTGCTCAGAGCTGATCCAAAGCTTTGAGCTGCACTGATCTGTGTGGGCAGCGAGGAGCAGTTGTGGCATTGCACACTCATGCAGCCCCCATTGCACACACACACCATTGCAACCCCGCCACTGCAACTCCTCATTACACCCCCCACCCCATTGCACCTTCCATTGCACATGCACACACACACTCATGCAGCCCCCATTGCAACCCCCCCCACTGCACCTCCCACTGCACACACACACACACCCATTGCAACCCCCCCCTTGCAACCACCCCATTGCACCTCCCATTGCACACACACACTCATGCAGCCTCCCATTGCACACACACCCATTGCAACCCACCATTGCAACCCCCCCATTGCACGAACACCATTGCACCTCCCATTGCACACACATACACACACGCTCTTGCAGGCCCCCATTGCACACACCCCCATTGCAACCCCCCCATTGCAACCCGCCCCATTGCACCTCCCACCCCATTGCCCTGCCCCCCATTGCAACCTCCCTCATTGCACACCCCCCCATTGCACAGCTGGGATGCAGCGGTGCTCAGCCTCCTGAGCTCTGTGTTATACACATAAGGGAATGGCTGCTCTGCTCCTTTGTCAATTGCTTTATGTCACTACTTGGGGTTACTTAAATCCTGTTGCCTGAATCCCTGCAAGGACACAGGGAGAAACAGCTTGTGAAAGGGAAACTGCTGGGTTAATAATTCTCATCTTACTTCTTTTTCAGGCTTGATTTTGATGATGATGGCGAAGGGAACAGTAAATTCCTCAGGTGAGGGAGAGCCTTATACACAGCAGTTCCTATGGCGTGGTCTGGGTGTCTGTACCCCCCGAGGAGGAGGGGAAGGAGCACAGGGGGAAGGAGGGACTCTGAAAGAGGCAGAGCTTCACTTCCTTGGGCTCTTTGCTCTTAGTAAGCAGCATTCCTCCATCTGCAGCAGCTGCCAGAGCTGCTGTGCACGTGGCTCTGTGAGGCTGGAGGGGGACTCTGGCCAGGAAGGATCCTTTCACCACTTCACAGAATGATCAAGGTTGGAAAAGACCCAGAAGATCATCCAGTCCAACCATCACCAATACTTCCCAGCTAAATCGTATCCCTCAACACAACAACACATAGGACCCCATAAAGACCACATAGGACCCCATAAGGACCCTATAGGAGCCACATAGGACCCCATAAAGACCACATAGGACCCCATAAAGACCACATAGGACCCCATAAGGACCGCATAAAGACCACATGGGACCCATAAGGAATCACAGAATGATCAAGGTTGGAAAAGACCTAGAAGATCATCCAGTCCAACCATCACCAATACTTCCCAGCTAAATCATATCCCTCAACACAATATCCAAACGCTTATTGAACACTCCCATGGTCGGTGACTCCACCACCTCCCTGTTCAGTGCATTCCAGTGCCTGACCACCCTTTCTGAGCAGTAATACTTCCTAATGTCCAGCCTGAATCTGCCCTCGCGCAGTTTGAAGCCATTCCCTCTAGTTCTGTCATCGATTACACGAGAGAAGAGGCCGACCCCCAGCTCACTACAACCCCCCTTATAGTTATAGAGAGCAATGAGGTCTCCCCTGAGCCTCCTCTTCTCCAGGATGAACATTCCCAGCTCCCTCAGCCTCTCCTCATACGGCCCCATTGTGCTCCAGACCCCTCACCAGCTTTGTTGCCCTCCTCTGAACGTGTTCCAGGGCTTCAGTGTCTTTCTTGCAGTGAGGGGCCCAAAACTGGACACAGTACTCGAGGTGCAGCCGCACCAATGCCAAGTACAGGGTCTTGACATGGCCACTGTGTTGGCCAAGCCCCTCTTTGTTGCAGGGAAAAACCTTGTACCCGATGCCTTGTTGGCACCAGAGTGAGGTGCTGAGCTTGAGCTGGTGCTTAACCACACTCTGGTGTTTCTGCATTTACATCTGCTGTGAAGATGCTCCGGTTGCAGAGATCTCCTTGTTCCTGCAGGGCTGCAGGCGTCTCCTCACCATCCATATGGAGCACAGAAGATTTGGAAGCTCTTCTGTCGTTTCAGTCTCACTCCCATGGCTTAGGGTTGCCCAGTGAATCATTTAGAGATGGCTGCCAATGGCCTGGGGGTCACCATGGCCCCCCTGGGCACAGGGGCTGCCCCTGGGATCCTCTGTGTGCACTGTTGGTTTGTATCCCCAGAGCTGAATTGAACCCATTGCTCCGTGTGGTTTTTGGGCTTGAATTACTGAGCGAGATGAGATAGAAATGTGATATGGGAAACAATCCAGGTGATAAGGATGTCCAGCTTAATTACTTGAACTAGATACATGAAGTCCTGGATTGCTCATGCACAGCAGGATGCAGTTACCTGCTCCACACCAGGCATTTCTACCTGATGTAATAAACTTTATCCTCTTGGAATAAATGTGAACATGGAATAATCACTTACTGATCGTCTCTCCCTCCTCCCAGGTGTGATGACGACTCGATGCCAAACGATAAGGAGCGCTTTGCCAGGTAAGGCTGCTCCGTGATGGCTGCCCTGCTCTATGGGGTGCTGCCCTGCCCTGCTCTATGGGGTGCAGCACTGCCCTGCTCTATGGGGTACAGCAGTGCCCTGCTCTATGGGGTGCTGCCCTGCCCTGCTCTATGGGGTGCTGCCCTGCCCTGCTCTATGGGGTGCAGCACTGCCCTGCTCTATGGGGTGCAGCACTGCCCTGCTCTATGGGGTGCAGCACTGCCCTGCTCTATGGGGTGCTGCCCTGCCCTGCTCTATGGGGTGCTGCCCTGCCCTGCTCTATGGGGTGCAGCACTGCCCTGCTCTATGGGGTGCTGCCCTGCTCTATGGGGTGCAGCAGTGTCCCGCTCTATGGGGTGCTGCAGTGCCCTGCCCTCCATCGATGACATTTGTGTCCTTTGAAGGCCGCTGTTTTTACACCAAAGGACCCAGATTCTTCCCTCTCTGTTTCTTCTGAACCAATTTATTACAGCTATGAGGAACTCATCTTCTTTCTCAGTGTTTTCGCTGCTGCTTTGGGCTCTTTGTTCTTTTCTCTCTTGCCTGGTTTTACTTGGATGGGGTTTCCTGGCCAGTCCTGTGTGCTCTGTGTGCTCAGCAGAGGCTTCATTTAAATGCTGTAACACTGGGCAGTGATTTTCCTCCACCTGTTGGTGTTTTCTTGCTTTTCTGAAGCCTGTGGAGCTGAGCAGAATTCATGGGTTCCTTTAGTTCTGGCTGAGCTGAGCTGCTCCTGTGTTGCATCCTGGGCTCTGTGAGTTCCAGCCTGTCCCTATGGGGGCCCAGCATTGTCCCTCTCACTGAGAGGAGGGTGGCTGTGCTTAGGGCAGGTGTCACCTCTGGGTGCATTGGGATCAATGTGGGTGTGGGGTCTTTTCCTGTGCTTCCCTCAAGGTCGTGCTGTGCAATGAGCTGGGTGGGATGGAGGTTCCCCAGATGCCTGCACTGGAGCAATGGGCTCCTCAGCATCTCATTGCATGGGGGTAAAGACGGCAGAGCCAACGCTTCAGCTTCAGCACACACTGATCACCCCCCGTAACCAGTGGGACTTGTGAGGCTCTGCAGCTTTTATAAGTGGGTTGATTTGGTCAGAAATGAAGCAGGTTGGTGCTATTTGGTCTGAGCTGACCAGCAGCTTTGTTCCCTCTGTGGGCTGCAGGCTCACCTTGTGCTGCTCCTGTGTGCTGTACCAGGACACACAGTGCCTGCCTTCATGCCTTGCTGTGCTCACTCCGAAGCTGCAGCTCAGGGCACGGCAGTTGTATGGCAGTTGTATGGCAGTTTGTTATCAAGGGCAGCCAGGTCTCAAGGGGAAAAGCACAGCAGCTTTGGCAGAGCAGGGTCTGCAGGTTCCTCCTGCAAGCTGGCGGTGCAGGCGGCTGCTCAGGGACGTCTGTGATGGGGCACATAGTGATGGGGCACATAGTGATGGGGCACATAGTGATGGGGCACATAGTGATGGGACACATAGTGATGGGGCACATAATGATGGGGCACATAGTGATGGGGCACATAGTGATGGGGCACATAGTGATGGGGCACATAGTGATGGGGCACAGAATGATGGGGCACATAGTGATGGGGCACATAGTGATGGGGCACAGAATGATGGGGCACATAGTGATGGGGCACAGAATGATGGAGCACATAGTGATGGGGCACATAATGATGGGGCACATAGTGATGGGACACATAATGATGGGGCACATAATGATGGGGCACATAGTGATGGGGCACAGTGATGGGGCACATAATGATGGAGCACATAGTGATGGGGCACATAGTGATGGGGCACATAGTGATGGGACACATAGTGATGGGGCACATAGTGATGGGGCACATAGTGATGGGACACATAGTGATGGGGCACATAGTGATGGGACACATAATGATGGGGCACATAGTGATGGGGCACATAATGATGGGGCACATAGTGATGGGACACATAGTGATGGGGCACATAGTGATGGGGCACATAGTGATGGGACACATAGTGATGGGGCACATAGTGATGGGGCACATAATGATGGGGCACATAGTGATGGGACACATAGTGATGGGGCACATAGTGATGGGGCACATAGTGATGGGGCACAGAATGATGGGGCACATAGTGATGGGGCACATAATGATGGGGCACATAGTGATGGGACACATAGTGATGGGGCACATAGTGATGGGGCACATAGTGATGGGACACATAGTGATGGGGCACATAGTGATGGGGCACATAGTGATGGGGCACATAGTGATGGGGCACATAGTGATGGGACACATAGTGATGGGGCACATAGTGATGGGACACATAATGATGGGGCACATAGTGATGGGGCACATAATGATGGGGCACATAGTGATGGGGCACATAGTGATGGGACACATAATGATGGGGCACATAGTGATGGGGCACATAGTGATGGGGCACATAATGATGGGGCACATAGTGATGGGGCACATAATGATGGGGCACATAGTGATGGGGCACATAGTGATGGGGCACATAGTGATGGGACACATAGTGATGGGGCACATAGTGATGGGACACATAGTGATGGGGCACAGAATGATGGGGCACATAGTGATGGGGCACATAGTGATGGGACACATAGTGATGGGGCACATAGTGATGGGGCACATAATGATGGGGCACATAGTGATGGGGCACATAGTGATGGGGCACAGAATGATGGGGCACATAGTGATGGGGCACATAGTGATGGGGCACATAGTGATGGGGCACATAGTGATGGGGCACATAATGATGGGACACATAGTGATGGGGCACATAGTGATGGGGCACATAGTGATGGGACACATAGTGATGGGGCACATAGTGATGGGGCACATAATGATGGGGCACATAGTGATGGGGCACATAGTGATGGGGCACATAGTGATGGGACACATAGTGATGGGGCACATAGTGATGGGACACATAGTGATGGGGCACAGAATGATGGGGCACATAGTGATGGGGCACATAGTGATGGGACACATAGTGATGGGGCACATAGTGATGGGGCACATAATGATGGGGCACATAGTGATGGGGCACATAGTGATGGGGCACAGAATGATGGGGCACATAGTGATGGGGCACATAGTGATGGGGCACATAGTGATGGGGCACATAGTGATGGGGCACATAATGATGGGGCACATAGTGATGGGGCACATAGTGATGGGGCACATAATGATGGGGCACATAGTGATGGGGCACATAATGATGGGGCACATAGTGATGGGGCACATAGTGATGGGGCACATAGTGATGGGGCACATAGTGATGGGACACATAGTGATGGGGCACATAGTGATGGGACACATAGTGATGGGGCACAGAATGATGGGGCACATAGTGATGGGGCACATAGTGATGGGACACATAGTGATGGGGCACATAGTGATGGGGCACATAATGATGGGGCACATAGTGATGGGGCACATAGTGATGGGGCACATAATGATGGGGCACATAGTGATGGGGCACATAATGATGGGACACATAGTGATGGGGCACAGAATGATGGGGCACATAGTGATGGGGCACATAGTGATGGGGCACATAGTGATGGGACACATAGTGATGGGGCACATAATGATGGAGCACATAATGATGGAGCACATAGTGATGGGGCACATAGTGATGGGGCACATAGTGATGGGGCACATAATGATGGAGCACATAGTGATGGGGCACATAATGATGGGGCACATAGTGATGGGGCACATAGTGATGGAGCACATAGTGATGGGGCACATAGTGATGGGGCACATAGTGATGGGGCACATAATGATGGGGCACATAGTGATGGGGCACATAGTGATGGGGCACATAGTGATGGGACACATAGTGATGGGGCACATAGTGATGGGACACATAGTGATGGGGCACATAGTGATGGGGCACATAATGATGGGGCACATAATGATGGGGCACAGAATGATGGGGCACATAGTGATGGGGCACATAGTGATGGGGCACATAGTGATGGGGCACAGAATGATGGGGCACGTAGTGATGGGGCACATAGTGATGGGGCACATAATGATGGGGCACATAGTGATGGGGCACATAGTGATGGGGCACATAATGATGGGGCACATAATGATGGGGCACATAATGATGGGGCACATAATGATGGGGCACATAGCAATGGGGCACATCACATCCACGTGTCCTGCAGCCGTGTTGTCTGTAGCAGCGTTGCATTGCTGTGATTGGTGCTGTCTGTGAGCCCAGCTGTCCTCACATTACGTTGTTTTTTCCTTGAATCTGCTTTCCTGGTTTGTCCATAACACCAAAGAGGCTCTTCCTTGATTTATTTCCTTTTCCTTCCTAAGCAAAGGTCAGTTGAATGTGCTGGGGGCCCCATTGGTAGCTGTGCCATTAACCTCTTAATCCTGCACAGAGCAAACTGTGCTCAGTCACACCCCCCAACCCGTTTCACCATCTGATAAACATCTTAAAGCCTTCAAACAACGCGGCTGGCTGGCACTGCTCTGCTGTGTGAGGGTGCAGAGATCCCATTTGGTTTCATTGAAGCACCCCTGTGCAGCCCAGCTGTGCCTGCAGGCCGGCTTTCCTCCTGCATCCTCCCATTTCTTCATTCCATTCAACTCTTTTATTTTCCCCCATTTGAGCTTAGCTCACTGATTTTATTTTTAGGTCTGATGATGAGCAGAGTTCAGCGGATAAGGAGAGACTTGCCAGGTAGGAGAATGGAGATTGCGAGCATGGACCAGCAGAGTATCCCTTCCCTTTGTGTCTCTAGGTGTCCCTCCTCCTTTCTGTCTCCCTTCCTTCCCCCCAACTGCTGCAGTAGAGGATTGAAAATGAGCAGAGTGCTGGGCATTGCTGTGTAATGGGCAATAGGAGGGAAAGGCATCCAGTCCTGCTGCAGGAATGGCCATGGGGAGCACACAGGATTTGCTCCCTGTGCACAGTGTGCTTGTGCTGCTGCTTCACTCAGCTCTGCAGCTTTGCTAACCTGTGCTGGCTCAGGTGCCACAGGGTGCACCAAGGGATTGCTGAGCTCATGTCAGAGCAGACACTGAGAGCTGCACTGGTGCAGGTTGGTTGTTGCTTCCTACCTCTTCCTTTCATGGCCCTGTTAAACAAAAACCAAATGTGAAGGGAAAATAAAGCCCTTCCCCATGAGAACAACTCAGGTTTATTGCACACAGCACAGGGCTCTGGTTGTTCCCTGGGTTCTTGGCTGTGGTTCTGCAGGGATCGTGGCCCTCACTGAGGGGTTCATCTCCAATGCTGCACTGTTAGACCTGTTAGTGCATCTCCAATGCACTGTTAGACCTGTTAGTGCATCTCCAATGCACTGTTAGACCTGTTAGTGCATCTCCAATGCACTGTTAGACCTGTTAGTGCATCTCCAATGCACTGTTAGACCTTCACTCAGACTCACACCCTGCACATCTGGGGGGGTGTTGTTAAAGCATTGCCCCAGATCATACACCTCCCCGATCCAAACTGCAGGGTAACACAAACCAGCTGAACAAAAACCAAACCCACAGCTTTTTGTTGCTAATTTATGGTGATAATTAGCAGGGAATGGCTCGCTTTGTGCTTTGCCATACCCTGTCACTTCCCTGGGCTGTCCCACCCTGGATTCATTTTTAGTGTGTAGAGCTGAGAAGGCTTCAGTTGTGCTCAGCTGATCCCATCTGAAATACAGACCCCCCCAGCACAGCCCTCCCTGTGATGGTGCAGAGCTGAAATAGCTGAGATAAGGAACTGAGAGCTGGGGCTGTGAGTGCAGCACAGCGCTGTGTTCTGTGGGTTTACCTTCCCAGTCACCCCTTCCTCTGTCCCTGGTAGTGAGCTCCTGCTGTCACACACAGCACAGTAAGGCGCTGCAAGGTCTGCTGGTTTCCCAATGGCCTTTTAGTGGAGGTAGCTTTGTTTTCACCCCAGCACTCAGCTTTGGAGGAGCTGAATTGAAGGTGAGTGTGATAATGAAGCTCTTCCTTCTGCCCTTGCAGTGAGGAGCACAGTCACCCAATGGCTGCACACACTGATGCTCAGAGCTCCCTTCTTGTGTTTTGTCTTTAACTCACTTGCCTGTCCGTGTTCCTCCCACACTCATCTCATTCCATGTTCCCATCGCTGCTTCCTTCAATCCCATCCATCCTTTTGGATAGGAAACCTGGCTTGGAGGTTCTGTTTAAGGGGAAAACCCACTTGGTGGCAATGCTGGATAGGAAGGAGCAGGTCTGCAAGGTTATAACCTGACCCCCAGGGACCTGGGGAGAGGAACATGCCTTGTGAGCTGGCTGGCAAAAGCCTGTGAGGAGCCTGAAGAAGGGCAGTAGATGGTCAGCACTTATTGCAGGGCTGTGCTAGAGCTGAGTGTGCACACAGGGCTGTGTTAGAGCTGGGTGTGCACACAGGGCTGTGTTAGAGCTGAGTGTGCACCCAGGGCTGTGTTAGAGCTGAGTGTGCACCCAGGGCTGTATTAGAGCTGAGTGTATACCCAGGGCTGTGTTAGAGCTGAGTGTGCACACAGGGCTGTGTTAGAGCTGAGTGTGCACACAGGGCTGTGTTAGAGCTGTGTGTGCACACAGGGCTGTGTTAGAGCTGAGTGTGCACACAGGGCTGTGCTAGAGCTGAGTGTGCACACAGGGCTGTGTTAGAGCTGTGTGCACACAGGGCTGTGTTAGAGCTGAGTGTGCACACAGGGCTGTGTTAGAGCTGTGTGTGCACCCAGGGCTGTGTTAGAGCTTGGTGTGCACCCAGGGCTGTGTTAGAGCTGAGTGTGCACACAGGGCTGTGTTAGAGCTGGGTGTGCACACAGGGCTGTGTTAGAGCTGTGTGTGCACACAGGGCTGTGTTAGAGCTGAGTGTGCACCCAGGGCTGTGTTAGAGCTGGGTGTGCACACAGGGCTGTGTTAGAGCTGGGTGTGCACACAGGGCTGTGTTAGAGCTGAGTGTGCACACAGGGCTGTGTTAGAGCTGAGTGTGCACCCAGGGCTGTGTTAGAGCTGTGTGTGCACACAGGGCTGTGTTAGAGCTGTGAGTGCACACAGGGCTGTGTTAGAGCTGTGTGTGCACACAGGGCTGTGTTAGAGCTGAGTGTGCACACAGGGCTGTGTTAGAGCTGGGTGTGCACACAGGGCTGTGTTAGAGCTGGGTGTGCACACAGGGCTGTGTTAGAGCTGAGTGTGCACACAGGGCTGTGATAGAGCTGAGTGTGCACATGGGGCTGTGTTAGAGCTGAGTGTGCACATGGGGCTGTGTTAGAGCTGTGTGTGCACACAGGGCTGTGTTAGAGCTGGGTGTGCACACAGGGCTGTGCTAGAGCTGAGTATGCACACAGGGCTGTGTTAGAGCTGAGTGTGCACACAGGGCTGTGTTAGAGCTGAGTGTGCACACAGGGCTGTGATAGAGCTGAGTGTGCACATGGGGCTGTGTTAGAGCTGAGTGTGCACATGGGGCTGTGTTAGAGCTGTGTGTGCACACAGGGCTGTGCTAGAGCTGAGTATGCACACAGGGCTGTGTTAGAGCTGAGTGTGCACACAGGGCTGTGTTAGAGCTGAGTGTGCACACAGGGCTGTGTTAGAGCTGAGTGTGCACACAGGGCTGTGTTAGAGAGCTGGGTGTGCACCCAGGGCTGTGTTAGAGCTGGGTGTGCACACAGGGCTGTGTTAGAGATGAGTGTGCACACAGGGCTGTATTAGAGCTGAGTGTGCACACAGGGTGTTAGAGCTGAGTGTGCACACAGGGCTGTGTTAGAGCTGAGTGTGCACACAGGGCTGTGCTAGAGCTGGGTGTGCACACAGGGCTGTGTTAGAGCTGAGTGTGCACACAGGGCTGTGTTAGAGCTGTGTGTGCACACAGGGCTGTGTTAGAGCTGAGTGTGCACACAGGGCTGTGTTAGAGCTGTGTGTGCACCCAGGGCTGTGTTAGAGCTGTGTGTGCACACAGGGCTGTGTTAGAGCTGTGTGTGCACACAGGGCTGTGTTAGAGCTGAGTGTGCACACAGGGCTGTGTTAGAGCTGGGTGTGCACACAGGGCTGTGTTAGAGCTGTGTGTGCACACAGGGCTGTGTTAGAGCTGAGTGTGCACACAGGGCTGTGATAGAGCTGAGTGTGCACACAGGGCTGTGTTAGAGCTGGGTGTGCACACAGGGCTGTGTTAGAGCTGAGTGTGCACACAGGACTGTGTTAGAGAGCTGGGTGTGCACCCAGGGCTGTGTTAGAGCTGGGTGTGCACACAGGGCTGTGTTAGAGCTGAGTGTGCACACAGGGCTGTATTAGAGCTGAGTGTGCACACAGGGTGTTAGAGCTGAGTGTGCACACAGGGCTGTGTTAGAGCTGAGTGTGCACACAGGGCTGTGTTAGAGCTGTGTGTGCACACAGGGCTGTGTTAGAGCTGTGTGTGCACACAGGGCTGTGTTAGAGCTGAGTGTGCACACAGGACTGTGATAGAGCTGTGTGTGCACACAGGGCTGTGTTAGAGCTGGGTGTGCACACAGGGCTGTGTTAGAGCTGGGTGTGCACCCAGGGCTGTGTTAGAGCTGAGTGTGCACACAGGGCTGTGTTAGAGCTGGGTGTGCACACAGGGCTGTGTTAGAGCTGAGTGTGCACACAGGGCTGTGTTAGAGCTGGGTGTGCACACAGGGCTGTGCTAGAGCTGGGTGTGCACACAGGGCTATGTTAGAGCTGGGTGTGCACACAGGGCTGTGATAGAGCTGAGTGTGCACCCAGGGCTGTGTTAGAGCTGGGTGTGCACAGGGGGCTGTGTTAGAGCTGAGTGTGCACACAGGGCTGTGTTAGAGCTGGGTGTGCACACAGGGCTGTGTTAGAGCGGGGTGTGCACACAGGGCTGTGATAGAGCTGAGTGTGCACCCAGGGCTGTGTTAGAGCTGTGTGTGCACACAGGGCTTTGCTAGAGCTGGGTGTGCACACAGGGCTGTGTTAGAGCTGAGTGTGCACCCAGGGCTGTGTTAGAGCTGTGAGTGCACACAGGGCTGTGTTAGAGCTGAGTGTGCACCCAGGGCTGTGTTAGAGCTGTGAGTGCACACAGGGCTGTGTTAGAGCTGTGTGTGCACACAGGGCTGTGTTAGAGCTGAGTGTGCACCCAGGGTTGTGTTAGAGCTGTGTGTGCACACAGGGCTGTGTTAGAGCTGAGTGTGCACACAGGGCTGTGTTAGAGCTGTGTGTGCACACAGGGCTGTGTTAGAGCTGAGTGTGCACACAGGGCTGTGTTAGAGCTGGGTGTGCACACAGGGCTGTGTTAGAGCTGTGTGTGCACACAGGGCTGTGTTAGAGCTGTGTGTGCACACAGGGCTGTGTTAGAGCTGAGTGTGCACACAGGGCTGTGTTAGAGCTGTGAGTGCACACAGGGCTGTGTTAGAGCTGGGTGTGCACACAGGGCTGTGTTAGAGCTGAGTGTGCACACAGGGCTGTGTTAGAGCTGGGTGTGCACACAGGGCTGTGTTAGAGCTGGGTGTGCACACAGGGCTGTGTTAGAGCTGGGTGTGCACCCAGGGCTGTGTTAGAGCTGTGAGTGCACACAGGGCTTTGCTAGAGCTGTGTGTGCACACAGGGCTGTGTTAGAGCTGTGAGTGCACACAGGGCTTTGCTAGAGCTGTGTGTGCACACAGGGCTGTGTTAGAGCTGGGTGTGCACACAGGGCTGTGTTAGAGCTGGGTGTGCACACAGGGCTGTGTTAGAGCTGGGTGTGCACAGGGGGCTGTGTTAGAGCTGGGTGTGCACACGGGGCTGTGTTAGAGCTGAGTGTGCACCCAGGGCTGTGTTAGAGCTGGGTGTGCACACAGGGCTGTGTTAGAGCTGGGTGTGCACACAGGGCTGTGTTAGAGCTGGGTGTGCACCCAGGGCTGTGTTAGAGCTGTGTGTGCACACAGGGCTGTGTTAGAGCTGGGTGTGCACACAGGGCTGTGTTAGAGCTGGGTGTGCACACAGGGCTGTGTTAGAGCTGTGTGTGCACACAGGGCTGTGTTAGAGCTGAGTGTGCACACAGGGCTGTGTTAGAGCTGTGAGTGCACACAGGGCTGTGTTAGAGCTGGGTGTGCACACAGGGCTGTGTTAGAGCTGAGTGTGCACACAGGGCTGTGTTAGAGCTGGGTGTGCACACAGGGCTGTGTTAGAGCTGGGTGTGCACACAGGGCTGTGTTAGAGCTGGGTGTGCACCCAGGGCTGTGTTAGAGCTGTGAGTGCACACAGGGCTTTGCTAGAGCTGTGTGTGCACACAGGGCTGTGTTAGAGCTGTGAGTGCACACAGGGCTTTGCTAGAGCTGTGTGTGCACACAGGGCTGTGTTAGAGCTGGGTGTGCACACAGGGCTGTGTTAGAGCTGGGTGTGCACACAGGGCTGTGTTAGAGCTGGGTGTGCACAGGGGGCTGTGTTAGAGCTGGGTGTGCACACGGGGCTGTGTTAGAGCTGAGTGTGCACCCAGGGCTGTGTTAGAGCTGGGTGTGCACACAGGGCTGTGTTAGAGCTGGGTGTGCACACAGGGCTGTGTTAGAGCTGGGTGTGCACCCAGGGCTGTGTTAGAGCTGTGTGTGCACACAGGGCTGTGTTAGAGCTGTGTGTGCACACAGGGCTGTGTTAGAGCTGAGTGTGCACACAGGGCTGTGTTAGAGCTGAGTGTGCACACAGGGCTGTGTTAGAGCTGAGTGTGCACACAGGGCTGTGATAGAGCTGGGTGTGCACCCAGGGCTGTGTTAGAGCTGTGTGCACACAGGGCTGTGTTAGAGCTGAGTGTGCACACAGGGCTGTGTTAGAGCTGTGTGTGCACACAGGGCTGTGTTAGAGCTGAGTGTGCACACAGGGCTGTGTTAGAGCTGTGTGTGCACACAGGGCTGTGTTAGAGCTGAGTGTGCACACAGGGCTGTGTTAGAGCTGAGTGTGCACACAGGGGCTGCCCCTGTTGGCCTGGGTTGGTGCAGCAGTCAGGCCACTTCTGCTCTGAAGCTTCCCCTTCTACCACGTTATTGTAAGGGGATCTCAGTGTAACAGAGCATCTCCATGAGGGCAGCGCAAGGTGAGGTTTGTCCGTGGTCATTTAGATATCCGGGTTTTAGTTGCAGCCCTGGCCTCCTTGTGTGGTTCATGGAGATGGAGGGATGTGTGCAGTCCTCAAGCAGGGAGCAGGGTGAGCATGTGCTGCGTGCTGTGCTGCTCCCGATGGAGCCTGCTGACCCTGCCTTGAGGCTGTGCTGAAGGAAGGAGTCCTTTGGCTCACGTGAAGCATTCCAGAGATGATGGAGAAGCTTTTTTTCAAGCTGCATAAGCTTGTATCCTTCATGAGACAGCAGGGGAGCAGCGTGGCATAAAGTGAGGCTCTCACCCGAAGCAAGGAAGGTGCAGCTGTAGCCTCTTCTCCTTGCACTCGTTCCTGCGTCCCCTTGTGCACGAGCAGCATGCAGGTGCTTGCAGCCCTTCTAACTCCCAGTGACCCCAATGCATCTCTGTGTGTTGCACTCCGGGAGCCTTGGGAAGGCAATGGAGCCTCCTGGCCTGGTGGTAACTTCATCTTCCTGCTTTCCTCCCCGGCCTTTTTGCAGGGAGAATCACAGCGAGATCGAACGTAGGCGCAGGAACAAGATGACAGCGTACATCACCGAGCTGTCCGACATGGTGCCCACCTGCAGCGCCCTGGCACGCAAACCAGACAAGCTGACCATCTTACGTATGGCCGTGTCCCATATGAAATCACTGCGTGGCACAGGGAACACCTCCACGGACGGCACCTACAAACCTTCCTTCCTCACCGACCAGGTCTGGGCTTTGAGCTGCTTTGTGGGGAGAGCTGCCAGCTGGGCAGGGGGAGGTTTCACTGTGGGAGGCAGGAGTGGGGGCACAAGGGTTGGTTGGGGGCTCAGAGGGCATCAGTGTGAATTGTTTGGACCTGAGCAATGCCTTTGACATGGTCCCCCACCACATCCTCATCTCCAAACTGGAGGGAAGTGGGTTTGATGGGTGGACAACTCAATGGATAAGCAATTGGTTGAAAGGCCGCAGACAGAGGGTGGTGGTCAATGGCTCTATGTCCAGTGGAGGTCGGTAATGAGCAGTGTCCCACAAGGGTCTGTCTTGGGACCGGTGCACTTTAAAATCTTTATTAATGACATCAGTGATGGAATTGAGTGCACCCTCAGCAAGTTTGCTGACGACACCAAGCTGAGTGGTGCGGTCAATACGGTGGAAGGAAGGGATGCCATTCAGAGGGACCTTGACAGGCTGGAAAGCTGGGCTCGGGTGAACCTAATGAGGTTCAACACGGCAAAGTGCAAGGTTTGGCACTTGGGCCGGAAGAAGCCCAGGCACCTGTACAGGCTGGGAGGAGTGGTCCTTGAGAGCAGCTCGGCAGAGAAGGACCTGGGGGTCCTGATGGACGAGAGACTCAACATGAGCCAGCAGTGCGCTCTGGCAGCCCGGAAAGCAAATGGGATCCTGGGCTCCATCAGGAGAGGGGTGGTCAGCAGGGATAGGGAGGTGATTGTCCCTCTTTACTCGGCTCTTGTGAGGCCCCATCTGGAGTACTGTGTCCAGGTGTGGAGCCCTCAGTACAAAAAAGACATGGAGATTTTGGAAAGGGTCCAGAGGAGGGACACGAAGATGGTCAGGGGGCTGGTGATCCCATTGCAGCCTAAAGTACCTGAAGGGAACCTATATCCAGGGGGTGACCTCAGTGCAGCCTTTCAATACCTGAAGGGAACCTATATCCTATATCCAGGAGAGGAGTCAACACTTGGAAAGGGCTGACAATAGCAGGACACAGGGAAATGGTTTTAAGTTAAAAGAGGGAAGATTTAGGTTGGATGTTAGGGGGAAGTTCTTCACTAGGAGAGTGGTTAGGCCCTGGAACAGGCTGCACAGGGAGGTTGTGGATGCCCCGTCCTTGGAGGTGTTCAAGGCCAGGTTGGACGGGGCCCTGGGCAACCTGATCTATGGGGTCACTATGGGGATCTATAGGGTCTATGGGGTCTATATGGGGATCTATGGGGTCTCCTGGGCAACCTGATCTAGTAAATATGGATGTTTGGTGGCCCTGCCAGGCAGGGGGGTTGGAACTACATGATCCTTGAGGTCCCTTCCAACCTGGGTCATTCTGTGATTCTATGGGGGCTGTGGGGTTTATGGAGTCTCTGTGGGTCTCTATGGGGTCTCTATGGGGATCTATGGGGACTCTGTGGGGTTAATGGGCTCTATGGGGGGTTGGAACTACATGATCCTTGAGGTCCCTTCCAACCCAGGTGATTCTGTGATTGTATAGGAGCTGTGGGGTTTATGGAGTCTCTATGGGGATCTATGGGTCTCTATGGGGATCTGTGGGGTTATCGGGGGCATATGGGGTCTCTATGGGTCTCTGTGGGGTCTCTATGGGGATCTATGGGGTCTATGGGGTCTCTATGGGGTTAATGGAGTCTGTGGGGGGTTGGAACTACATGATCCTTGAGGTCCCTTCCAACCCAGGTGATTCTGTGATTCTATGGGGGCTGTGGGGTTTATGGAGTCTCTATGGGTCTCTATGGGATCTCTATGGGTCTCTATGGGATCTCTATGGGTCTCTATGGGGTCTCTATGGGGATCTATGGGGTCTCTATGGGGTTAATGGGCTCTATGGGGGGTTGGAACTACATGATCCTTGAGGTCCCTTCCAACCCGGGTCATTCTGGGTTGAACACAGGAGCTCAAGCACCTGATCCTGGAGGCAGCTGATGGATTCCTGTTCATCGTGTCCTGCGAGACGGGCAGGGTGGTTTACGTGTCGGACTCGGTGACTCCCGTCCTCAACCAGCCGCAGTCCGAGTGGTTCGGCAGCACACTGTACGACCAGGTGCACCCCGACGATGTGGGCAAGCTGAGGGAGCAGCTCTCCACGTCAGAGAACGCACTGACAGGTAAATGAGCCCGGGGAGGGCGGGCAGGGGAGGGCAGAGCGACAGCCAGCCAAGGACCTGGATTAAAACCTTCCCTTTGTAGAAGGAACCAAACCCTGGTGCCTTTCTAACAAGGATCCTGCAGCCCCCCCTGAGAGTGCATCTAAAGGTACCAGTGGTGACACTTCTCTCTTGCTGGTTTCCTACTCACGTTGCCTGGTGCCTGTGCTGGGGAAGGGGCTCGATCTGCTGTAACCTCTGGGTTCTCCTTCCTCCTTCAGGTCGCATCCTGGATTTGAAGACGGGAACTGTCAAGAAGGAAGGGCAGCAGTCCATGAGGATGTGCATGGGCTCACGGAGATCCTTCATCTGCCGCATGAGGTAACGGGGGAACCCTCAGGGTCAGCACTTGAGGCTGAACTCACTCATCTTACTCCAACTCCTTTTGCTCATTCATGGATATAACATGGCACAGCTTTCCATGCTGAGTTAGCAGCTGAGTTTATTCTCCCTGTGCTAAGGTGGCTCTGTGCTGTAGTTATAGGAGACTCAGTTTTAAGTGACAATCTATTTCACCCCCAAGTGTCACTGCTCCTCTCCAGGTGCCCAGAACGAGCACTTTCCATCTGCATGATGGAGGTTTGGAGGCTCATCCCCATTTATTATAGAGAACTTTGTGTAATTCAACATGGTGAGATTGTTTTGATGCTGAACGAGAGAGAAACAAAAGCATTTCTTCCCTCTCACTCCTTATTGTGGTGCAGGTGTGGGAACAGCTCCGTGGATGCAGTGTCTGTGAATCGTCTCAGCTTCATGAGGAATCGCTGCAGGTGGGTGAGATGAGGGTTATGGGCAGAGCTGTATGGGTTTGTTAGGGTTATGGGCAGAGCTGTATGGGTTTATTAGGGTTATGGGCAGAGCTGTATGGGTTTATTAGGGTAATGGGCAGAGCTGTATGGGTTTATTGGGGTTATGGGCAGAGCTGTATGGGTTTATTAGGGTTATGGGCAGAGCTGTATGGGTTTGTTAGGGTTATGGGCAGAGCCTTATGGGTTTATTAGGGTAATGGGCAGAGCTGTATGGGTTTATTAGGGTTATGGGCAGAGCCTTATGGGTTTGTTAGGGTTATGGGCAGAGCTGTATGGGTTTATTAGGGTAATGGGCAGAGCTGTATGGGTTTTTTAGGGTTATAGGCAGAGCCTTATGGGTTTATTAGGGTTATGGGCATTGTTAGGAGCCCAGGGGTCAGGGCTCTGCAGCACAGTGCTGGGGCCCTGTGAGCTCATACAGCTCATAGAAGAGAAGTGCTGGAGGAGGAACCAAAGTTCATCTTGGTACAGATGAGTCTTCCTTGATTCCAGACTTGGGTCTGAAGTCACTTTAAAGCCACGTGTTCTTCAGGCTGTTGTTGTTGGGCTCTGGTGGATGTTGTCTGTGTGTTAATTAAAAGATTAAAAGGACCTGAGGTCCCTTCTGACTTTGTGTCTGCGTCCCCAGAGCTCTTGCATTCACATTAAGTCTCTCTTTACCTCTAAGACATTCAGTGTTTTTGGAAGGCAGTTACGAGACCTTGCCTGACCTGATTTGACACGTGGCCTAAACAGCTGCTTCTCTCTTTCAAGGAACGGCTTAGGTGCCACGAAGGATGGGGAGCCCCACTACGTGGTGGTGCACTGCACAGGTTACATCAAGGCCTGGCCCCCTGCAGGTAACAGCTCCGCAAAGCCCCCTGGACACGTGGCTCTGAAACTGTCCCCTCTGAACAAGCCAATGCTTCCCATACATCTGTCACTTCTTGTGCTGGGTCTGGAGTGATGTTTGCAGGTGTGGGATGAGAGGTTTGTGTTAAACCTTGCCCTGTGCAGAGGGCAGCAGTCATGGTAGGCTGATGTGCTGGCTGGAAGGGAGAGAACTCGAACCATTCTGGCAAGAACAGGGATGGGGAGGCAGCTTAACATCAAATTCCTTCATGGAAAAAGATTCTGAGTAACAAATTGGGGTGGAAAAGTGTCCCAGAGCCAGACCTGCATGTCTGTCTTCTTTTTTTCCTCTACAATCAGCAGTTCTTCCCCTATTGACCTTGCTGGACTTTTTGGCACTCCTCTCCCAGGTGTTTCACTGCCTGATGATGACCCAGATGCTGGCCAGGGCAGCAAGTTTTGCCTGGTGGCTATTGGCAGGCTGCAGGTCTGTAGCATCTTCCAATGCTTCCACATTCCTTGTCCTTAATGTCTGCTGAGTTGAGCTGCGTTCCCTGGCGGCTGCAGATCCTCCTGCAGGGCTGGCTGGGACGGGGCAGCTCTCATGGGGTCAGCTCACAGTGCCGCCCTTTCCTTGCAGGTCACCAGCTCACCCAACTGCACAGACATGAGCAACGTTTGTCAGCCAACAGAGTTCATCTCCCGACACAACACTGAAGGCATTTTCACCTTCATAGACCACCGCTGTGTGGCTACTGTTGGCTACCAGCCGCAGGTGAGGGGACGGCAGGAGCTTCCTAAGCACGAGCTGCTGCTCACACTTGCTTTGTTCCTCCCCTATTTTGTGCATCACGGCCCTGCTTGGGAACAGACCTGGCCAAACAGTGCCCAGGGCTGAGCCAGGCGCGTGTTTCTCCTCCAGCTGTCACTTTTTATCCCCTTTCTTGATGTGCTTTGATCACAGATGGAGCTGGTGGCTCTGAGTTATGTCAGCTGTCAATTAAATTGCTTTGGCCTCCATGTGAATTGTGGAGATCAAACGTTGCCCAGCTGGTTGTTGTGCTTAAACACAGCACAGTCCTGCCTTTGGTTCTGGGTGATGGGGGTGGGAGGGGGAGGAGCGGGGCTGCTCTGAAATGGAGCTGAGGGAGCCTGGGTTCCTAATGCAAACTGCCTTCATCTCTATCCCGACTCCTTCCACATCAGGAACTTCTGGGGAAGGACATTGTGGATTTCTGCCACCCCGAGGACCAGCAGCTTTTGAGGGACAGCTTCCAGCAGGTAAAGCCCTTCAAGCAGCCTCTATGTGTTCTGTTCGATTTAGGCTCTTGGTGCTTGCAAAGCAATGAAACATAACTGGAAATGAAGCCAAAAGAATAAACCTCTTAGGTATGGCAAGCAGTTACAGATACAGTCACCAAACAAAAGGAAACAGAAGCATCTGATGTCTGATGGTTGAATTCATCCTCTGGTTGCTGGTGCAGTCTGCTTTTAGGGCCATGCTTACACAGAGCCTGCTCCAACACGCTTCTGTGGCTGAAACACTGGTTCATCCCCAGGGCCCAGCCCAGTGTGCAGAGCTCGGAATGGATGAGATTTGTGTGCCCTGTTGTGGTTACTCTTATTTCTGAGGGCGCTGGACTTTGTGGCAGGGCAGGTAAGACTGCCCCGCGCTTTCCATGACTCCAGACAAGAGCTGCTCCATGTCCATTCTTCCCAATAGCCGGGAGCAGAAGCAGCGCTGCGTGCTTCTTTTGCTGCAGGTTTTCTCATACATCTCACCAGTGCAAAGAGATAAAAGCAAAAGCCACAGTGGTGATGGCAGGTTTTTCCCCCCCACCTCCCATATCATTCGTGTCTCGGGGCAGCGTGAGGGGATTGAGCAGTGCTGCTCGGTGTCAGGAGCTGAGGGATGGTCCCATAGGGATTAAGGCAGAGGGGCCATCGCAGCTTGCAGTGTTGGGGGGTGGCTGAGAAGCAGAGTTGCTCTTCAAGCCCTTCTTTTGTCAGGTCCTACTGATGGCATTACGTTTTTTTAGGTGGTGAAGTTAAAAGGCCAGGTTCTGTCAGTCATGTTCCGATTCCGATCCAAAAACCGGGAATGGCTCTGGATGAGAACCAGCTCCTTTACCTTCCAGAACCCCTACTCGGATGAAATTGAGTACATCATCTGTACCAACACCAACGTCAAGTATGTACATGGAAATGACTTGCCACCCACCAGCGGTAGCACATGAACCCGATGGGATCTCACCCCAGAATAAACAGCAGCACAGAAACCAAAGCAGCAGCTTTGGCCTCTCCCTCACCAACCTTCCCATCAGTGTTGGTGGAGGCCCTGGAGGAGCTGGGAAGTCCCTGAGTGCTTTATCCTGATAAAGAGCTGCAGGTGCAGGAACAGCCCTTTGGCTGTCAGTGCCAGGGCTCAGCTTCACCCCAGTTACTGGAGCCAGAGTCTGTGTGTGTGTTTGCATTCAGAGCTCTGATATTAGTGGAGTGAATGCAGCTCCTGCTGTCCCATCCAGGAGGGCGACTGCTTTTCCCATGAGCAGAACATGTGATGGTAGGAAGGAGATGCTTGTTTTTCTCCTGTCGTTTGTGCTTGGATTCACATGGAGCTGCTCAGGGCACACTGCCCTCACTGCTGCTCTCTTCTTTCCCCTCCTGTTGGTCTCGGTGTGTTGGCAGCACGCAGTGCTCCATCAAAGTGCTGCCTGTCCCCTGCAAGGCCCTTAGAGAGGAGCAGCAATGGAAAGCAAGGGGAACAACACCTCCCTGCTGTTTGTAGCTCCAGGCCTGGCTGTGTCTCAGCTGGGACCCCGTGAGTCAGGTGGGATTGCTTTGTGCAAGGAAAGAAAGGCAGGATTTGGGTTTTCTTTGAGGTGAGGAGAGAACCAGGAGCGCAGGTAGAACTTCTTCCTTCCCTGCAGTGACACAGTGCTGTGATGGGAAGGCATTGAGCTGAGCAGAGTCAGTGCAGTCCCTTTGGCTTTATAGAGCTGTGCTGTGATGGGAAGGCATTGAGCTGAGCAGTGTCAGTCCAGTCCCTTTGGCTTTATAGAGCTGTGCTGTGATGGGAAGGCATTGAGCTGAGCATTGAGTCCAGTCCCTTTGGCTTTAAAGAGCTGTGCTGTGATGTGAGCATTGAGCTGAGCAGTGTCAGTCCAGTCCCTTTGGCTTTATAGAGCTGGGTGCAGGGCTGCATGCCGTGCAGGCCTTCATTTCTGTCCTGGCACTAGAGAGATCTCGCTCATTCCACACATCTCCATTCTCACATCCATACTCACACCTCGAATGCTGTGCAGGCTCAGAGCAGGGTGCAGCAGCCTGTGTTTGTGCTGCAGTTTATCTGTGTGCATCTCTGGGTTCTTGGTGTGATGTTGTTCCTCCTCCAGGATCAGGCACTGCTTCAAAGCAGCACCTTGCACAAGAGCAGCTGAGATAACGCTGCCCCTCTGCTCCTTCCTTCTGGGAGGAAAATGGCTTCTGACACTTAACAAGAGCATAAAGGGCTCCACCAGCGTGTGGGTCACAAAGGCTGGAAGTGCTGTGGTCCCTGCAGTGGTGTAGATTTCAGTGGGAGCCTTTGGGGTGTTTGTGGGCCCCTCCGCCCTTTGCTTGCTCTGTAGCGGTGGCACATAGTGCTGTGGGCTGCTCCCTGCTCTGGGTTGCAGAGCCCTCAGCATTGTGTTCCATGGGCAGCCCCGCTCTCAGGGCGATGGAAGCTGGGATGAAGGATCCTTCACTCAGAGAGCATTTGCAAAACCAGCTCCATTCCTGCCCGATACAGCCCCGTCCTGCAGGCAGCACCCAGCTGCTTTGCTCTCCTTTGGTATTTTTTAAAATCTCTTTTATTTTCCCCTTTCTTCTTTGCTTTAAAGGAACTCGAGCCAGGAATCTCGGCCTGCCCTATCAAACCCAATGCAGAGGCCCCAGCTGGGGCAGAGTGTCAGCCTTCCCCTGGAGATGGGCACAGCTCAGCTGCCCTCAAGGTCAGGAGGTGCTCGGCTCCTTTTACTGTGCCTCTCTCGCTGGTTCTGCCCTGCTGTCCAATAGCTTTTCCTCCCCAGCCGTTCCTCTCTGCAGCACTGAGCTCCTCTGGGCTCATCAGTCACTGGTGTAACCGCAGAGGATCCGTTCCCTCAATGGTTTTAGAGCAGCCGCTCTTCTCCTGTTACAAACGCTTTCTATTTTAGGCAGCAGCAGCAGCAGCCACAACAGACAGAGCTGGAAGTGGTGCCAGGAAGAGAGAGTCTGTCTGGGTACGACCAGGTAAATGCAGGGGGGGCTTTGGTTGCCCCCCTGACATTGATCAGATCATCCCCTTCTCCTGGAGGTGACTGTCTGAGTTTGGGGTTGGATGTGGGTAGGAAGGTGAAGGTATCCCTTCCTGTCTCCCTATCTATCTCCTGTCTCCCTATCTATCTCCTGTCTCCCTATCTATCTCCTATCTATCTCCTGTCTCCCATCTTTTCCCTATCTCCCATCTCCCCATCATCTCCCCATCTATCTCCTATCTCCCCATCTATCTTCTATCTCCCTTTCTATCTCCTATCTCCCTTTATCTCCTATCTCCCTATCATCTCCCCATCTCCCTATCTCCTATCTATCTCCCTATCTTCTCCCTATCTCCCTATCTCCTATCTTCCTATCTATCTCCTATCTTCTCCCTATCTCCCTATCATCTCCTATCTCCCTATCACATCTCCCTATCTTCCTATCTCCCCATCATCTCCCCATCTCCCTATCATCTCCTATCTCCCATCATCTCCCTATCTCTCTATCATTTCCCCATCTCCTATCATCTCCTATCTCCCTATCACATCTCCCTATCTTCCTATCTCCCTATCTATCTCCTCCCTGCCCCATGGGTTCCTCTGTCCTGATGGGCTCATCCTGTCCTGCAGTGCTGCCCTGCTGTGCGCTGCTGTGCTCAGTGCTTACACTCCTCCCTGCTCCCAGGTTCCTGTGCAGCCCGTGTCTGCTGCTGGCCCTGAGCACAGCAAACCACTGGAGAAGGCAGAGAGCCTGTTTAACCAGGAGAGGGACCCGAGGTTTGGGGAGATCTACAGCAGCATCAATGCAGGTAGGGAGCGCTGGGACACGCGGTTCTGAAGGTGGAAGGGCTGTTAGTGCTCCTCTGTGCCCACAGAGCAGCGCTGTGTCCCCAGGCTGAGCGGCTGCTTTAACCCCAGAGGACCTTGATTCAAAGCTTATTAGAAAACAGAGAGGAAATCCCATTAATTGGGCTCTTCCAGCACCGTCTGGAGTCCCGTGTGTGCACAAGGAGCAGTTGTGCCCAATGCTTTGCCTCAGCTCTGTTCCTTGTGGGCTCACTCTGAACCTCTTTCTTTAGACCAGAACAAAGCCATTCCTGCCAGCTCCGTGCCTGCCAACCCCGCGCTCTTTGCACAGGGAAACACCTTCACACCATCACGACCCTCTGAGAACTTCAGGTGAGGTTTCCTGGGCTGCATTATTTATTCAGTGACCTCCTGTTCCTTTATCCCGCTGTTGTTCCCATTCCGTTTGTGCCACCCTCAGAAATGCATTGGGAGCCCACGCAGGCGTTGGGGTTTGGGCTGGGGGTAAAGAGGAGGGGGAGAGAAGTGCTGCTGTGTGCCCTGCTGGGGCAGCTTTGGGTCCATGGAGCCCATGGGACCATCAGCTGCTGTTCAGGTCCTCCCCATCACCTTCAGCCCTATTTCCCCCTGCCGTCCCTCTGCTGATCTATGTTGGTCTGTGGGGCGGCTGCAGCTCTGGATGTACATAGTGTGTAACCCCAGAACCGAGCTGGGTGAGCAGAGCGTGTCCATAAACCCAGCAGCTGCTGGTTGTGTCTGCAGGGCAGCACGGTGGGCATGGGCTCCTTGGGGGGAGCTGCTCCAGCTGTTAGTGCTGCCTTCCCCCCCAGCATCTTGCATTGGGTGTCTGTGCTCTGCCGGTCCCATCTGTGATGCAGGGTTCCATCTGAAGGCCTTTTCCTCCTCCAGGAGCAGCAGCATGGTGCCTCCGGTCAACATCATCCAGCAGCAGCCGGCGGCAGCAGCAGGTCGGATCCTGGCTCAGATCTCACGACACACCAGCCCTGCTCAGGTCAGCGGGAGCAGTTGGGCTGCCGGGACCCGACCGGCGTTCACAGCCCAGGTAGCAAAGCCCGAACCTCAGCTCAGTGCTGAGCTCTGCTGGGTGCTTCTGCTGCTGCATTGGGGTCAGAACGGCTCGCAGAGCTGCAGTGCTGGTGGCTGCAGTGCTGGTGGCTGCAGTGCTGCATTGGCCGTGCTGCATTGGCCGTGCTGCATTGCTGTGCTGCATTGCTGTGCAATGCATTTGCTGTGCTGCATTGGCCTTGCTGCATTGGCCGTGCTGCATTGCTGTGCTGCATTGGCCGTGCTGCATTAGCTGTGCTGCATTGGCCGTGCTGCATTGCTGTGCTGCATTGGCTGTGCTGCATTGCTGTGCTGCATTGGCCGTGCTGCATTGGCCGTGCTGCATTGCTGTGCTGCATTGGCCGTGCTGCATTGGCCGTGCTGCATTGGCCGTGCTGCATTGGCCATGCTGCATTTGCTGTGCTGCATTTGCTGTGCTGCATTGTCCGTGCTGCATTGTCCGTGCTGCATTGCTGTGCTGCATTGGCCTTGCTGCATTGCTGTGCTTCATTGGCCTTGCTGCATTGCTGTGCTGCATTGGCCGTGCTGCATTGCTGTGCTGCATTGGCCTTGCTGCATTAGCTGTGCTGCATTAGCTGTGCTGCATTGGCCGTGCTGCATTGGCCGTGCTGCATTGGCCGTGCTGCATTGGCTGTGCTGCATTGGCCTTGCTTCATTGGCTGTGCTGCACTGGCCGTGCTGCATTGGCCGTGCTGCATTAGCTGTGCTGCATTGCTGTGCTGCCCCACACCCACCCCCCTTTTTGCCCTGTGCTTCTCTGCAGTTTGAGGCTTTTTTGGCTCCTTTCTGGTGTTTCCATTGAGGAAATACAGGAGGATGAAGGGATTCTAGGCTGCATTATCTGCTCTGATGGAAGCACTGTCTCCCTCCTGTATCACTGCTGGCTGCTGTTTGGGTTTGCAGGCAGGGATGAGCAGCTCAGAGCTGGGGAGGGCAGCTTTGCTTTGCACGCAGACATGGGCCGGGCAGCGCCTCCCCCTGGCTCAGCTCATGCTCACATTGATCACATTGATCACACTGATCACACTGATCACACTGATCACATTGATCACATTGATCACATTGATCACATTGATTACATTGATCACATCTCTCCTTCCTCCCCATTTCTTGTCTTACAGCAGGTGGCCTCCCAAGCAGTGAAGACTCGGCCGCCTTCGTTCAGCATGGGGACGTTCCAGGGCACCCCGTCCTCCTTCAGCCCCATGGCAGCTCCGGGCTCCGCAGCCCCCCCCAGCAGCTCTGCCTACACAAACATCTCTGGCCGCAGCTCAGGATTCAGTGAGTGCAGTGTGGGGGGGTTGGGGGGAGTTGGGGGGCAGCCCCTGATAGAACACAGCCTGAGTGCAGCCTGTTTGCTGGGGATGTGGATGCTGAGCACAGCTGCCTCCCTTTAGCAGCACAAACTGCCGGCTGAGTGTGGGGATGAGGATGAACCTCCATCCATTTTGGGGCTAATTGAGAGGGAATGGGGCCCTCTGGAATCCCACGTACACAGGGATCCATCTCAGATCCATCTCAGTTGGAATCTGAGCTGATTGCAAAGAAGCAGCCCCAGATTGCAGCAGGGAACGTTCACTGATTCCATCCTTGTTGAACAGCCGCGGATGCAGCGCAGCCCCCCGCCCCGTTCCAGCCCCGCGCAGCAGCTGAAGGAGTGGGGATGTGGCCGCAGTGGCAAGGCCAGCATCACAGCACCGCAGCCGGGGAGCAGCACGTGCAGCAGCCCAGCCAACCCGAGCCCTTCTCAGTAAGCCTTCTATATCCCTATCCCATAGGGGCACCCCATAGGGTCCCCATCTTTCTATATCCCCATCCCATAGGGTCCCCCCTTAGGGTCCCCATCTTTCTATATCCCCGTCCCATAGGGGCACCCCACAGGGTCCCATATCCCCATCCCATAGAGTCCCCCCATAGGGTCCCCATCTTTCTATACCCCCATCCCATAGGGGCACCCCATAGGGTCCCCACCTTTCTATATCCCCATCCCATAGTGTCCCCCCATAGGGTCCCCATCTTTCTATACCCCCATCCCATAGGGTCACCCCATAGGGTCCCCACCTTTCTATATCCCCATCCCATAGGGTCACCCCATAGGGTCCCCATCTTTCTATATCCCCATCCCATAAGGTCACCCCATAGGGTCCCCATCTTTCTATATCCCCATCCCATAAGGTCACCCCATAGGGTCCCCATCTTTCTATATCCCCATCCCATAAGGTCACCCCATAGGGTCCCCATCTTTCTATATCCCCATCCCATAGGGTCATCCCATAGGATCCCCATCTTTCTATATCCCCATCCCATAGGGTCCCCCCGTAGGGTCCCCATCTTTCTATATCCCCATCCCACAGGGGCACCCCATAGGGTCCCCATCTTTCTATATCCCCATCCCATAAGGTCACCCCATAGGGTCCCCATCTTTCTATACCCCCATCCCATAGGGTCACCCCATAGGGTCCCCATCTTTCTATACCCCCATCCCATAGGGTCACCCCATAGGGTCCCCACCTTTCTATATCCCCATCCCATAGGGGCACCCCATAGGGTCCCCATCTTTCTATATCCCCATCCCATAAGGTCACCCCATAGGGTCCCTATCTTTCTATATCCCCATCCCATAAGGTCACCCCATAGGGTCCCTATCTTTCTATATCCCCATCCCATAAGGTCACCCCATAGGGTCCCCATCTTTCTATATCCCCATCCCATAGGGTCACCCATAGGGTCCCCATCTTTCTATATCCCCATCCCATAGGGTCACCCCATAGGATCCCCATCTTTCTATATCCCCATCCCACAGGGTCACCCCATAGGGTCCCCATCTTTCTATATCCCCATCCCATAGGGTCACCCCATAGGGTCCCCATCTTTCTATATCCCCATCCCATAGGGGCACCCCATAGGGTCCCCATCTTTCTATACCCCCATCCCATAGGGTCACCCATAGGGTCCCCATCTTTCTATATCCCCATCCCATAGTGTCCCCCCATAGTGTCCCCATCTTTCTATACCCCCATCCCATAGGGTCACCCCATAGGGTCCCCATCTTTCTATATCCCCATCCCATAGGGTCACCCATAGGGTCCCCATCTTTCTATATCCCCATCCCATAGGGTCACCCCATAGGGTCCCCATCTTTCTATATCCCCATCCCATAGTGTCACCCCATAGGGTCCCCATCTTTCTATATCCCCATCCCATAGGGTCACCCCATAGTGTCCCCATCTTTCTATATCCCCATCCCATAAGGTCACCCCATAGGGTCCCCATCTTTCTATATCCCCATCCCATAAGGTCACCCCATAGGGTCCCCATCTTTCTATATCCCCATCCCATAGGGTCCCCCCATAGGGTCCCCATCTTTCTATATCCCCATCCCATAGGGTCACCCCATAGGGTCCCCATCTTTCTATATCCCCATCCCATAGGGGCACCCCACAGGGTCCCATATCCCCATCCCATAAGGTCACCCCATAGGGTCCCCATCTTTCTATATCCCCATTTAACCCAAGCCCTTCTCAGTAAGACGATGCTTTGTTCCCCTTTGTTCCCCTCCATAGGGGCTTATATTCCCAGATGGGATGAGTTGGTTCTTCCTCACGCTGTGGGTGCTCAGTTGCTCCCTATGGCTTCCAGGCAGGGCTTGTGGGGGGGGGTCACTTATGGGGCTGTAGGCAGGGGGCAGAGCTGCCCTGCGTGGTCAGCTTTAAGTCCTGCTCTGTCCCATCATCAGTGTGAAATCCCTCCGGTTCTGCTGCCAGGTTCATCCTTCCAGCTCTCATTTAAAGAAAGCAAGCAGGAAAAATCCCCGTTAATAAACATAAAACCCAACCCTAAAGGTGCACAGCTGAGCTATGGGGGGGCACAGAGTCACAATGCAACCCAGGTTGATAAAGGTCTCTGTGTTCATCAAGTCCAACCATCCCCATCCCCACTGCCCCACATCCCTCAGTACAGCATAGAAGTGTGGGGATGGGGTCCTGAGCACAGAGGGCTGAGCCATCAGGGTGGGGGATTTGGGGTCCTGAGCATAGAGAGCTGAACCTTGGGGTTGTGGAATGGGGAGATTTGGGATCCTGAGCACAGAGGGCTGAGCCTTGGGGGTGTGGGATGGGAGATAGGGGGGGTCCTGAACTCAGCCCGCTGAGCCCTGTGGATGTGGGATGGGAGATTTGGGGGTCCCAGAGCACAGAGGGCTGATCTGTGGAGTGGGGGGATTTGGGGTCCTGAGCATAGAGGGCTGAGCTCTGTGGATGTAGGATGGAAGATCTGGGGGTCCTGAGCACAGAGGGCTGAACCTTGGGGGTATGGAATAGGAAGTTTTTGGGGGCTGAGCTCAGAGGGCTGAGCTGTGGGGTGGGGGGATTTGGGGTCCTGAGCATGGAGGGCTGAACCTTGGGGGTGGGGGGTGGGAGCTTTGGGGTCCTGGCCCCACAGAACAGCCAAGTCCTGCCGTGCTGCTCTAACCCCCCCTCTCTCTCCTCCTGCCCCCCAGGACATGCTGACCATGCTGGGAGACCAAGGCCCCAACTACAACAACGAGGAGTTCCCCGAGCTGAACATCTTCCCTTCTTTCTCAGAGTAAAACTCGTTGCTCTGGGGCTGAGCAGCTCCTGCCTGTAACTAAACCCCCCCAGCTGAAGGATGAACACAGAAGGGAGGGGGGCGGCCCCTCGGTGCTGTGCTGGACTCTGAACTCTCCTTTCCCCCCCTGGAGGCTCAGCACTGTTTGGGGGGGGGGGGACCCTCAGCACCACGACGCTGTGCCCCCCATTGCTGCAGGGTCTGGGACTGAAGGGCTGCTGCCCACCCCCCCCTTCCTCTCTTTGTGTCCCCCCCCGACTCACGAGGTGGCTTTTCCTGTTTGTATTTCCATCTTCTGACTCTTTTCTATAAAAACACAAAGGAGCTTTTTCTGCTGGGTGCTGTTTGGGGGGGTTGGAGGACCCCGAAGATGGGGGTTATGGGGGGGGGGGATCCTCAGAGCTGACAGCAGGGGAGGAAGGCTTTGAGGCTCCCATTGCTGTAATGGGGGGGACCCCAATGAGCTCCTCCTCATATTGGGGAGCACAGAACTGAAGTCCCTGTGAAGCCCTTGAAGTCCCTTGTTGCTCTCAGCCCTTCCTGTCTCTGTGCCCCCCACCCTGGGCTCAGTGGGACCCCCTGTGTGCCCCCCCCCCCACTTTGTCACCCTGTGGTCACGCATGGCGCAGTCACAGCCCCGTGCTGAGCTGACTCAGCTGCTTCTCAGCCCTGATGCAGGAACGGTTCAGACAGGGGCTGGGGGGGGGTGGGGGTCCATCTGTCTGCCTGCCCCCCCCCCCCCCCCCCCCACTGGGTCTCTTCATCCCATATCTGTGAGGAAAGGGGTTGGGTGGGGGGCGACCGCAGTGTGTGACCCCCACAGGGCAGTGGGTAAAGGCGGGGGGGGCACAGGGCTGTGTGAAGGAAGCCCCCCCCCCCCCAAAGCTGCTGCCTGGACCCCCATCTCACCCCCCCACAAGACACCCCCATCCCTCCATGGGGCAGCGCTGCCCCCACGCCGTGTTGGTGCCCCATTGGGGTTCCCCGCCATGGGGTGACTCAGCCCTGACCCCACAGCAGCATCATGTGAAACCATTATGTGTGTATGGTGTGTGGGGGGGTTGGCTGTTCCCCCCCCCCCCAGTCTCCTCCTCCCCCCATTGCTGTGAATCCCACTGCCAACATTTTCCAGCCGCCTCCATCACTTCCTCAATCCAGCGCCATAAAAGAGCCGAGGAAGCGACGGCGGCTCCGACCCGTCCGAGCTGCTGCTCCATCACAACACAGAGATGCTGCTGCGGTGAGGGGGGGGCTGCTATGGCCCCCAACCCCCCTTATACCCCCATATCCCCCTATATCCCCCTATATCCCCTCTATCCCCCTGGGAAGGGCATGGGGGGGGCTGTGGGCAATAGAGCAGCATCCGGAGCTGGTTGGGGTTGAGAAGGGGAAACTGAGGCACAGAGCGGGGCTGGGGGCTGCGGAGTGTCTGCCCTGTGCTGGGGGCTGTGGGTATATGGGGGGGGTTGAAGTGGGAGGGACTCATGGTGTCCCCCCCCCCCTCCAGCCACGGGATCCTGCTGTGGGTTAAGGCAGAGCTCTAATAGGAACCAGCTGTTCCTGATCATGGGATGTTTGTGTGCAGCCAGTTGGGCCCGGCCCACAGCTGGGGTGTGTGTGTGTGTATGGGGGGGGATCGGGGTCCTGGTCCCCAAATCTGACTGTGTGTGAGGGGGGGGGATCCTGGAACCTGTAGTGGGGGGTGCTGAGGGTCCCTTAGAGCTGATATTGGCTCTGTGTCCATGTGGGGTTTGCTCCCTGGAACTGTGGGGTGCAGAGTGCTGCCCCCTGCCCCCCATCCTCGTCTGCTGCCCCCATCCCCATCCCGCTGCCCCCATCCCCATCCCGCTGCCCCCGTCCCCATCCTGCTGCCCCCATCCCCATCCCGCTGCCCCCATCCCCATCCTGCTGCCCCCATCCCCATCCTGCTGCCCCCCATCCCACTGCCCCCCATCCCCATCCTGCTGCCCCCCATCCCCATCCCGCTGCCCCCATCCCCATCCTGCTGCCCCCATCCCCATCCTGCTGCCCCCATCCCCATCCCGCTGCCCCCCATCCCCATCCTGCTGCCCTCCATCCCTCTGTCCCCCATCTCCATCCCGCTGCCCCCCATCCTCACCCCACTGCCCCCCAGGCTGTGTTTTCCGGCCCTTCTGGCCCTGCTGCTCCCCGTGGCCGTAGCTCGGCTGCGCCCCGATCCGGAGCTGGACACACAATGGGACCTTTGGAAGAGGACGTACAACAAGCAGTACAACGGCAAGGTGTGGGGCTGGGGGGTGGGGTGCCCCTATGGGTGGGTGTCTGTCTGTCTGTCTGTCTGTCCGAACACCATCCGATTCTATGGGGCAGGAGGATGAAACATCGCGGAGGTTGATATGGGAGAAGAACCTGAAGTACATCAATGGCCACAACGCGGAGCACGCCATGGGGAGGCATTCCTACCAGCTGGCCATGAACCAGCTGGGGGACATGGTCAGTGGGGGGCAGCTATGGGGCAGGGGGGTAACAATAGGGGCAGCTATGGGGGCTGGGGGGGTAACAATAGGGGCAGCTATGGGGGCTGGGGATGGGGTAACAATAGGGGCAGCTATGGGGGCAGGGGGGTAACAATAGGGGCAGCTATGGGGGCAGGGGGGGTAACAATAGGGGTAGCTATGGGGGCAGGGGGGGTAACAATAGGGGTAGCTATGGGGGCAGGGGGGTAACAATAGGAGCAGCTATGGGGGCAGGGGGTGGGGTAACAATAGGGGCAGCTATGGGGACAGGGGGGTAACAATAGGGGCAGCTATGGGGGCAGGGGGGGTAACAATAGGGGCAGCTATGGGGACAGGGGGGTAACAATAGGGGCAGCAATGGGGGCAGGGGGTGGGGTAACAATAGGGGCAGCAATGGGGGCAGGGGGTGGGGTAACAATAGGGGCAGCTATGGGGGCAGTGGGTGGGGTAACAATAGGGGCGGGGGGGGGTAACAGTGGGGGCAGCAGTGGTGGTTGTGGGGGCAGTGATGGGGGTAGTGGTGGGGGTAGCAATGGGGATGGGAAAACAGCAGGGCAGCAGTGGGGGTTGTGGGGCAGTGATGGGGATGGGGTTGGGATGTGGGGCAACAGTGGGAAAAGCACTGGGGCCAATTGGGACAGCAATGGGGATGGTGGTGGGGCCATGGTGGGGGCAGCAATGGGGTCTGTGATGGGGGCAGCAGTGGGGGCAGGGGGCAGCAATGGGGATGGGGTTGGGATAGAAATAGGGGCAGCCATGGGGACAGTGATAGGGATGGCAGTGGTAGCAGTGGGGGCAGCAATGGGGACAGTGATAGGGATGGCTGCTGAGCCCCAGTTCTGCCCCCCCCACACACACACTGTGCCCCCAGACCAGTGAGGAGGTGCTGAGGACGATGACGGGGCTGAGGGTCCCGCGGAGCCGCCCCCGCCCCAATGGAACCTTGTACATCCCCGACTGGACCGACAGGGCCCCCCCAGCTGTGGACTGGAGGAAGAAGGGCTACGTGACCCCCGTTAAGAACCAGGTGGGAGCTGGGCCATCATGGGGGGGGCTGTGTGCTGTGGTGTCCCCCCATATCACACCCCATATCCCACCCCACGGTGTCCCCCCATATCACACCCCATTGTGTCCCCCCATATCACACCCCATATCATACCCCATGTCACACCCTATGGCGTCCCCCCCATATCCCACCCCACGGTGTCCCCCCATATCACACCCCATTGTGTCCCCCCATATCACACCCCATATCATACCCCATGTCACACCCTATGGCGTCCCCCCCATATCCCACCCCACGGTGTCCCCCCATATCACACCCCATTGTGTCCCCCCATATCACACCCCATATCATACCCCATGTCACACCCTATGGCGTCCCCCCCATATCCCACCCCACGGTGTCCCCCCATATCACACCCCATGGCATTCCTCTATATCACACCCCATATCACACCCCATATCTCACCCTATGTTGTCCCCCCATATCACACCCCATATCACACCCTATGTTATCCCCCATATTGCACCCCACGGTGCCCCCCTATATCACACCCCATATCCCACCCCATGGCATCCCTCCATATCACACCCCATATCCCACCCCATGCTGTCCCTCTATATCACACCCCATGGTGTCCCCCCATATCACACCCCATTGTGTCCCCCCATATCCCACCCCATGGCATCCCTTTATATCACACCCCATATCACACCCCATTGTGTCCCTTTATATCACACCCCATTGTGCCCCCCCATATCTCACCCCATAGGGTCAGTGTGGCTCGTGCTGGGCGTTCAGCTCGGTGGGGGCTCTGGAGGGGCAGCTGAAGCGTCGCACTGGGAAGCTGCTGTCGCTCAGCCCCCAGAACCTGGTGGACTGTGTGTCCAACAACAACGGCTGCGGGGGGGGCTACATGACCAACGCCTTCGAGTACGTCCACCTGAACCACGGCATCGACTCCGAGGACGCGTATCCCTACATTGGGCAGGTCCGGGGGGCAGGGGTTTGGGTGACCCCATAGTGTCCCCATCTTTCTATATCCCTATCCCATAGGGTCACCCCATAGGGTCCCCATCTTTCTATATCCCTATCCCATAGGGTCACCCCATAGGGTCCCCATCTTTCTATATCCCCATCCCATAGGGTCACCCCATAGTGTCCCCATCTTTCTATATCCCCATCCCATAGGGTCACCCTATAGTGTCCCCATCTTTCTATATCCCTATCCCATAGGGTCACCCCATAAGGTCCCCATCTTTCTATATCACCATCCCATAGGGGCACCCCATAGGGTCCCCATCTTTCCATATCCCCATCCCATAGGGGCACCCCATAGGGTCCCCATCTTTCCATATCCCCATCCCATAGTGTCACCCCATAGGGTCCCCATCTTTCTATATCCCCATCCCATATGGTCACTCCATAGGGTCCCCATCTTTCTATACCCCCATCCCAGTGGTTCATTCACCCTGTGGGTCCCGTGTAGGATGAGAGCTGCATGTACAGCCCCACTGGGAAGGCAGCGAAGTGCCGCGGTTACCGGGAGATCCCCGAGGGCAACGAGAAGGCCTTGAAGCGCGCGGTGGCGCGAGTCGGGCCAGTCTCGGTGGGCATCGATGCCAGCCTGCCCTCCTTCCAGTTCTACAGCAGAGGTGAGGGGGGGGACCACAATAATGGGGGGCAATGGGGGAAACTGAGGCATAAATGGAGTGAGGGGGGAAACTGTCTGTTGGGGGGAAACTGAGGCACAGAGAGGATGGGGAATGGGGGTCCCCTCTGTCTGGGGTCAGTGGGGGAAACCGAGGCACGGCTGGGGTGAGGTATGAGGGGATGCCTCTGTGTAGGGGAAACTGAGGCACGGAGCTCTGTGCTCACCCCCCATAGGTGTGTATTACGACCCCAGCTGCAACCCAGAGAACATCAACCACGCGGTGCTGGTGGTGGGGTACGGGGCACAGAAAGGCACCAAGCACTGGATCGTCAAGAACAGGTGGGGCAGGACAGGACCCCCACCCCACATATACACCTCCCACCCCATATATACACCTCCCACCCACCCACCCCATATATACATCTCCCACCCCATATATACACCTCCCACCCCATATATACACCTCCCACCCACCCACCCCATATATACACCTGGGGTATATATATATATATATATATATACTCCATATATACACCTCCCACCCCACATATACACCTCCCACCCCATATATACACCTCCCACCCCATATATACATCTCCTACCCCATACACCTCCCATCCACCCCATACAGCCCCCTCCCACCCACCCCACATATACACCTCCCACCCCATATACCCCCCTCCCACCCCCCCCATACACTTCCTCCCACCCCATATATACACATCCCACCCACCCGCCCCTTACACTCCCCATCCACCCCCCCCATACACTTCCTCCCACCCCATATATACACCTCCCACCCACCCCATACAGCCCCCACCCCACTCCATACACCCCCCTCCCACCCCATACACCTCCCTTCCACCCCATACAGCCCCCACCCCACCTCCCATCGACCCATACACCTTCCACCCACCCCATACAGCCCCCTCCCACCCCATATATACACCTCCCTCCCACCCCATACACCCCCCTCCCACCCCATATATACATCTCCCTCCCACCCCATATACCTCCCACCCACCCTATACAGCTCCCTCCCACCCACCCTATATATACACCTCCCACTCACCCCATATATACACCTACCCACCTCATCATATATAGATCTCCCACCCCATACACCTCCCACCCCATACATCTCCCATACACCCCATACACCTCCCTCCCACCCCATACACCCCCAATACAGCCTCCTCCCACCCCATACAGCCCCCTCCCACCCACCCAACCCATATATACACCACCCACCGCATAAACCCCCGTCCCACCCCATACACCATACAGCCCCCTCCCATCCACCCCCACCCACCCCCACCCACCCCATATATACACCTCCCATCCACCCCATACACTCCCCTCCCACCCCATATACCTCCCACCCACCCCATATATACACCACCCACCCCATATACCCCCCTCCCACCCCATACAGCCCCCACCCACCCCATATACCCTCCACCCACCCCATATACCTCCCACCCACCCCATATATACACCACCCACCCCATACAGCCCCCTCCCACCCCATACTGCCCCCTCCCACCCCATACAGCCCCCACCCACCCCATATATACACCACCCACCCCATATACCCCCCTCCCACCCCATACAGCCCCCACCCACCCCATATACCCCCCTCCCACCCCATACAGCCCCCACCCACCCCATATACCCCCCACCCACCCCATATACCCCCCTCCCACCCCATACAGCCCCCATCCCATCCCTGGGGTGGCTGTATCAGCAGCTGATTCTCGTCCCCCCTTGCTCAGCTGGGGCACGGAGTGGGGCAATAAGGGCTACGTGCTGCTGGCCCGGAACATGGACAACGCCTGCGGCATCGCCAACCTCGCCAGCTTCCCCAAGATGTGAGAGGGGCCAACGGGAGCAGTGGGGTGATGGGGGGCTGGAGACCCCCCCCCACACACACATAATCCCAGCTCCGTGTCCTTTGGGGGATATGGGACCCTACACACATCAACTCATCTCCGTGTCCTTTAAGGGATATGGGGGGGGATGGGATTTTGTTTGTCGAATAAACGTGGTTGGGGAGAAAGGTCTGAATGTGGAGCAGCTCTTTGTTGTGGGGCAGGAGATGAATGGGGGGTGGGGGGGTTCTGGGGGGGGGGCTCCAACAGCCCCCAGCTGCTGCGGGTTGTGGGTCGTTTCCCCCCATGATTTCCCCTCCTGTTCTCTTTATCGACACAAAACATGTTCTTTGTGGGCGACCTCGCTCCGTTGGGGCAAAAAAAAGCGATTTTGGTCAAGTTGGATCAAGTTGGAGATGGGGGGGGTGGGAAAAAGGGGGTTGGATCCGCTCGGCCAATGGCAGCGGGTGGGTCGGGACGAGCGAAGTGAAAACGAAATCGGAGCGTTTCCTCATTTGTGGGTCGGGGAGATTCGCTGTGAGCGGTGTGAGCTGTGGGGCTGTGGGGGCTGTGGGGGCTGTGGGGGCTGTGGGGCGGTGGGACCCCCCGGCTGTGCCCCATAGGCTGGTCGTGCCCCACATCCACCCCACACCAATAGCAGGTATTGACGGGGGGCGTGGGGCGCGTTCGGGGTGCGGAGCTCTATTAGCAGAGTTGGATGGGGAAGTGAAAGCGGAGCTTGGGGGGCGGCCCCACATGTTGTGTGGGTCTGATGGGGGGTGGGGGGGCAGCAAAGCTCCTGCTGGGGGTGGGTGGGGATGGGGGCTGTGGGGGCTTTGTGTGATGTTCTTTGGTGCTGGGAAACAACAGGTTGGTGTGAGCGGCCCGTGGGGCGCTATGGGGAGCGCTATGGGGAGGGGGTGGGGGCTGTGTCTGTGGGGCTGATCGATGATGTGTCCATGGGGCGCTATGGGGAGGGGGCGGGGGTCGCTATGGGGGTGGATGTGTCTGTGGGGCTGATCGATGTGTCTGGTGTGAAGCCGAGCTCAGTGTGTCCGGATGGACCCTGTGCAGTTCAGGTGCGTCCCCACAGCCAGGTGTGTCCGTATGTCTGGACGTGTCTGTGTGTCCTGATGTGTCCAGCTGTGTCTCCATGTGTCCCTCTGTCCAGATGTGTCTGTGTGTCCAGCTGTGTCTGTGTGTCCAGCTGTGTCTGTGTGTCTTTACACCCTTCTATGTCCCGCTGTGCCCCCCCCTCTATGACACCCCCAACCCCCCAAACCCTGCGGCTCTTTGGGTCCGTCCGGTGGCTGCGGTGCTGGTCGGCATCACCCTGCGGGGACACCACGACCTGCCCCTCCCTCACCAGACCAGCTCTGGCGCTCGGTGCTCACGAGCTCACACTGCTCACACTCAGTGCTCACACTCAGTGCTCACACTCACACACTGCTCACACTCAGCTCATACACTCGGTGCTCACACTTAGTGCTCACACTGCTCACACTCAGGGCTCACACTCAGCGCTTACACTGCTCACACATTGCTCACACTCAGCTCTCACACTGCTCACACTCATTGCTCACACTCAGTGCTCACATCAGTACTCACACTCAGGGCTCACACTCAGCACACCCAGCACTTCAGTGCTGGATTGCTCACACTCAGGGCTCACACTCACTGCTCACATCAGCACACTCATTGCTCACCCTCATTGCTCACACTCAGGGCTCACCCTCATTGCTCACACTCAGGGCTCACACTCACTGCTCACATCAGCACACTCATTGCTCACCCTCATTGCTCACACTCAGGGCTCACCCTCATTGCTCACACTCAGGGCTCACCCTCATTGCTCACACTGCTCACACTCATTGTCCACACATTGCTCACACTGCTCACACTCACTGCTCACACTGCTCACACTCACTGCTCACCCTCATTACTCACACTCATTGCTCACCCTCATTGCTCACTCTGCTCACCCTCATTGCTCACACTCAGGGCTCACCCTCATTGCTCACAGTGCTTACACTGCTCACACTCACTGCTCACCCTCATTGCTCACAGCGCTTACACTGCTCACACTCACTGCTCACCCTCATTGCTCACACTCAGCCCCACTCCGCTGTGCATCATGGAGCTGCTGTGCTGCGTCACCGTCCTGCTGTCCCTCCTGGCCGTGATGGGACACCCCGACCCCACGCTGGATTGGCACTGGCAGCTGTGGAAGAAGACCCACGGGAAGCAGTACCGCCATCAGGTATGGGGCGGGGGGCAGGGGGGGGGGGGGGGCACAGCGGCTGCCCCAGAGGATGAACTGTGGGTCTGGGTTTGTTTTAGGCTGAGGAAGGGCAGCGCCGTGTAACATGGGAGAAGAACCTGCGGCTGGTGATGCTGCACAACCTGGAGCACTCCATGGGGCTGCACTCCTACCAGCTGGGCATGAACCACATGGGGGACATGGTGAGGGCACTGGGATGGGAAGGGAGAGCCACAGTGCTATGGGCTGCACATGGAGGGGGTGGGGGTCTGGGATGGATGGGGAAGGGAAAGCCATACTGCTATGGGCTGCACATGGAGGGGGGTCACCATTTGTGGGGGGTCCATGAAGTGGAGATACGGCACTGGGGGATGTGGATGGTGGGGGTGGGTCGGGCTTTGGGGATCTTGGGGGTCTTCTCCAGCCTTAATGGTTCCGTGAGTGGGAATAGGGGGATGGGTTGGGGTTGGATGGTCATATTAGAGCTCTCCTCTAACCTTTATGGTTCTGTGAGTGGGAACAGGGGATGGGTTGGGGTTGGATGGTCATCTTGGTGGTCTTGTCCAACCTTTGTGGTTCTATGAGCAGGCAATAGGGGGATGGGTTGAGGTTGGACGGTCATCTTGGAGCTCTTCTCTAACCTTTGTGGATCTATGAGTGGGAATAGAGGGATGGATTGAGGTTGGATGGTCATCTTGGTGGTCTTGTCCAACCTCAGTGGTTCTATGAGTGGGATTAGGGGATGGGTTGGGGTTGGATGGTCATCTTGGAGCTCTTCTCTAACCTTTGTGGATCTATAAGTGGGAATAGGGGATGGGATGGGTTGGGTTGGATGGTCATCTTGGTGGTCTTGTCCAACCTTTGAGGTTCTGTAAGTGGGAATAGGGGGATGGGTTGGGGTTGGATGGTCATATTAGAGCTCTTCTACAACCTTTATGGTTCTATAAGTGGGAGTAGGGGATGGGTTGGGGTTGGATCGTCATATTAGAGCTCTTCTCTAACCTTTATGGTTCTATGAGTGGGAAATAGGGGATGGGTTGGGGTTGGATCGTCATCTTGGTCCTCTCCAACCATAACAACTCCACAACCCTACGTTGGTGGTGGCGGCGTGTTGTTGGTTGGACCTGATGATCCTGGAGGTCTTTTCCAACATTAATGGCTGTGATTCACCCCATTTTCTCCTTGTGGCCTCCCATGGGCTCGCAATGCCACACTGCCCGCATGAGGCAACAGGGTGTGAGGAAATCTCTTAATGCAGGGTTTGTGGTGTGTGGGCCCGGTCCCGGCCATGACGTGTGTGCAAATTGTCCCAGTCCATTCCCTGGGGCTGTGGGTGGCTCCATGAGACACGGAGCTGTTGGAGCTGCTGGAGCCGAGCTTCATGTGTTCTATTTCTTGCCCATTCCAGTGAACGCTTGAAACTTAAACACACATATATCCATAGAAAGAAAAACCCACAGATCTCCCTAAAAACCTTAAACTTCCACATCTAAAGGGAAACCCACCCCCCGTGTGCTCTGTTTGCGCCCCATCAGAGGGAGGGATGTCACAGGTGATGCTTCTCCCCCCAGAGCAGTGAGGATGTGGCCGCGCTCCTGACAGGGCTCCGTGTTCCCTATGGGCACCGCCAGACCTCCAGGTACCGCCAGCGCGGAGCAGCCCCCGATGCCATGGACTGGAGGGAGAAGGGCTGCGTCACCGAGGTGAAGAACCAGGTGGGACAGATGCTCTCCCCATCCCATCCCATCCCATCCCATCCCATCCCATCCCATCCCATCCCATCCCATCCCATCCCATCCCATCCCATGGTCCCAAAGGCCAATGAGCACCAATGGGAGTTTCTTGTAGGGTCCCTGTGGGGCGTGCTGGGCGTTCAGCGCCGTGGGAGCCCTGGAGGGGCAGATGAAGCTGAAAATGGGGAAGTTGGTGTCGCTGAGTGCTCAGAACCTGGTGGATTGCTCTGTGATGTACGGCAACAAGGGCTGCAGCGGGGGCTTCATGACCAACGCCTTCCAGTACATCATAGAGAACAACGGGATCGACTCGGAGGAATCCTACCCCTATACAGCTCAGGTAGGCAGCGCTCCTGCACAGCAACAAAGCGTGGAAGGGGAAGGAGAAGCAACGTGTCAATCCCTCCAGTGAATGACATTGTGTGGCCTTGTGATAAGTCACACGTAGTGATGCCATCCCTGTGCTGCGTCACATTGCTGAGCCATGAGCAAATTAATGTCCCAATGTCTGGGAGAGTCTGGATGTCAAAACCTGGGATGACCTGGAATGACTCAGTGGCTTCAAAACACGGCGTGAGGAAGGAGGTCAAAGGGATGGCTGCCCTGTGTAAGAAGTGGCCCCTTCCAACACAACCATTCCAGAACTCCACGGCTCGGTGGTCTCTGAGGTCCCTTCCAGCCCAACCATGTTGTGATTCCAGAGCTCCATGATCTTCAAGATCCCATCCAACCCAAACATTCTGACTTTAAGGTCTCTTTGAACCCAACCATCAGCAGTTCCGTGGTTCTTTGTGGTCCCTTCCAACCCAACTATGTTGTGATCCCATGGTTCTTAGTCCCTGAGGTCCTTTCCAACCCAACCATTCCACGACCCCACTGTTCTCTGACCTTTATGGCCCCTTCTGCCCCAACTCTGGTTCTGTGCTTCTGTGATTCATCCATCTACTCCGTAATTCCATGTACAGAGAAATGACGGTGAAAGAAAAGCAAATAACGGGGTGGTGAAGGTAAAAGGCTTAAGGCACCTGAAGGTCTCCAGTTCTCCTGGTGGGTTTCACCCCTTCCTCTTGTTCCCACAGAACGGGACGTGCCAATATAACGTTTCCACGCGCGCTGCCACGTGCTCCAAGTATGTGGAGCTGCCATATGCGGATGAAGCTGCCCTGAAAGATGCTGTTGCCAACATCGGACCCATCTCTGTGGCCATCGACGCAGCTCAGCCCACCTTCTTCTTGTACCGTTCAGGTCCGTCCCTTCCCCCTTCACATGGGGCCGTGCAGATCCGTGGCCACGCTTTGTCTTCTGTATCTCTACGTGTAAAGCTGATGGAACTGAAATCTGGGCTGAAATGGGCAAATTGGGGCTTAGGGCTCAGATGGAGGCATTGCTCAGCATTGGTCCCACTGAGCGTGGGGGTAGTTGGGGCTGATCCTGTGCTCTGTGGGGTAGGGGGGGCTGATCCTGTGCTCTGTGGGGGTGTGGGGGGCTGACACTGTGCTCCCTCTGAGCTCTGCTCTTTGCAGGGGTGTACGACGACCCATTGTGCACACAGGAGGTGAACCACGGCGTGCTGGTGGTTGGTTATGGCACCCTCAATGAGAAGGACTTCTGGCTGGTGAAAAACAGGTGAAGGAGGGTTGGCGGTGGGATCCTCCCCCTCATCTGCTGCTCTGATAACAGCTGGTTGTTCGTAGATCCAGAGCATTGCTCGAGTTGGAAACGAGCTTAAATATCATTGAGGCCAACCACGACACAAACGTGCTCTGTTCATACAGAGCAGAGGGAGGGCAGCCAGGATGTAGAGCACAGCGGGGCTGTCGTGTTTCAAAGTCAGTTCAGTCCTCGTGCTGTTCCCTATGGTTCATTCTCAGCCATGTCAGAGCACCCCGATGTCCTCCTAATAGTGAGAAGGGACTAAAATGCCTTTAGGACACTTCACGTGGTCCCAATTCCCCTAAATGAATGTGGAGTTCATTTAGAGGTTGATGAAAGCACTGCAGAATGGTTTCATCGCTGCCTGTTAAAGGCTGCGGCGCAGACATCACCAACATGGGGTGCGGGTCACACTGATGCTTTGCAGAGGAAGGAATCTCTTGTGTTGGTTTCCTCTCCCATCCTTCTGATCTCTGTTGGTTTCCTCTCCCACTCTTGTAACCTCTGTTTGTTTCCTCTCCTAAAGTTGGGGCGAACGCTTCGGTGACGGGGGTTACATCCGCATGGCGAGGAACCACTCCAACCACTGTGGGATCGCCAGCTACGCCTCGTACCCACAGATATAGGATCACCAGCTACACCTCGTACCCACAGATATAGGATCACCAGCTACACCTCGTACCCACAGATATAGGATCACCCCTCCCTGCTTTGGGGGGGCTCCGTCTTCGGTCTGAGCACCAACGCTCTGCTTCTATCATTCACTGACTGCAAGAATCAGTTCCTGTCTCCATGTCTGCAGTGGGGGGATGTCAGATGGTGCTTTAAGGCTCCCACCGGCTGCTTCTTGGAGAAGGAAAAGGCCATTTGTCCTTTTTTCCCTCATCACACACACAGTAAAAGTGCAATGCCAAGAGCTGTTAGAGCGGAGATCTGCCCTCTTCTCAGCGCTGCCCGCTGTGGATGCAGCTGTGATTTTCCCTCTGCGTGATGATTTTTGTTTGAAAACACAATAAAAGATCAGTTTCACCTATCCCCACCTCCCCTGCGTGGGCTCTGGAGGCCAGAAGGCAGCTCAGCTCTGCACCCTCCTGCTCTGCTGGTTCCTTTTGCTGCTGGGCTTTCCCTGCTTGCTGGCTTTGCTTGTCTGTGTTTGGTAACTTCCCAGCATCCTGGAGGGCTCTCCAAGCTCCTCCGTGTGCTCCAAGGTGACTTCAAGGCTTCTCAGCCCCCCCCAGTGCACTGTCAGGTACCTCAGAGCACACCCAGACCCTGCAGGTGTCCCCTAGGCTCCATCAGACACTTCCAAGCACTCCCAGGCCTCCTCCATTTACTCCAGGCTGAATTCAAGGCTTCCCCACATGCCCTAGAGGCCTCCAAAGGCTCCTCATTCCCCAGCTCATCCTGCTCCCCTGCAATGCTCCTCATCACACCACAGCTCCATCAGAGGAACAGCACAATCCCACCTCCAACCCAGAGCCATGGGGGGATTCACTCACAGCAGTGATGCACTGAACAACAACCCTGGGCCAAGCAGCAGCCCTGCAGGGAGCAATGAACCCCACAAAGCCAATTCTGCTCCCGTTTCCCCTCTTCTGTTCTTACTGTTGGAATAACGCACGGATCTACTTTGCCACCTTCAAACCCCCTGAGCTGCTCCTGGGGGCACCTCCCACTATCAGAAAGTCAAAGCTTCTTTCATGGCATTTTATTACAAAATCCTTTGTACCTCCATGCACCTCAACCCTGACCAGAGCAACACGATAAAGCCGCAAACCAGCAGCTCTTCGCTGCAATAAGAGCGAGGACAAAGCACAGCAGAGCCTGCGGGAGTTCCTCATTAATAGGGCTGGGATGCAGCTGTGCAGGAGCTGCTGCTCTGAACACACCTGCTGCTCCGTGCTGTTCTCTGGGTGCTGGGCCCACGGGGCTGCCCTCAGTTCTTCTTGGTCTTGGGGGTGTCGTACTTTCTCTTGCTCGAGTACCACAGCAGCAGCGGGATCCCGATGGAAGGCAAAGTCATCACACCAAAGGCCGCCCAGTCGAGCTGCAAGGAATCATTCCAAGTGAGAGCAAATCACACACAGCTCTATCTATCAGCAGATCCCTCCTGCTGGAATCCTGCAGGGCTCCTTTGTGAAGGTGGCTGAGATGAAACCCATTGCTCCTGTTCATTGCTGCCCTTCTGGACAACTGACATGGATGTGTGGGGTGGACAACTGCTATGCATTAACTGTGTGTGTGGGGCTGAGCACAGCACAGTTTCAATCCCCAGCTGCCAAATACTCACAAAGTGTGGGGAGAACCTCCTGTCGAACTCGCGCTGAGCCAAGATTCCTCCCTGCCCAGGAGCACTCGTGAAACCCACCTGCAAAAGGCAAAGGGAAAAGAATAGCATCCGCCTCCTTCCCTCCTCACAGCAAAGCATTAAGGCCGCAGGGACAGCCCCTAATCACAGGACACAGAAAGGCAGCAGCACTGTTCAATGTAGGGAGGGATCCCATAGGGAGCTGAGTCACTCACCACGACCTGTCCCCCCTCCTGTGCCAGGTAAGTGATGGTGGCAGAGGTGAAGTTGAAATATCCAGCTTTGAGAGGCCGTAGAACTACAGTGTGGGACACGTTGCTCGCTCTGAGGGCCACGAGTTAATGGAAAAAGCGGCATCCAAAGGGAGGAATAGAAGGATTCGGGGTGAAAGGTGCTCTGTAGTTACAGGGACCCACTCAAAGCTGAGCCAGCCGAGCCCTATTTCCCCCAGCCATATTCATTGCATGTTGATTTGGGTCTGTTTGCAAGCAGGTTTGGTTTGTTTGATGCACCCTCAAGAGGGGAGGTTTGCACCCAACACCTCAATGCGGGGTCTGGCACCATGTCATTGCAGTGACACTGAAGGAGGGTGGGAGAAATGTGGGGATTCCAGGGGTAAAACTGAGCATTGGGAAGGAAAATAAGTCCAATATGTGGAAGGATACGGAGCGATTCTGTCCCACTTGACGTTGAGCATCCCAGAGACGATGCCAAAATCCTCTGGGGGGAAGGAATCGTCCGACAGCTCCACGTCTAAAGCGGCACTAAATGCAACAAGAAAAGGGAAAATGGGCTGAGAACTGAATCACAGCTCGGTGCTGGAGAGACTGGAGGGATGGCGGGTGATGGAGCAGCTGGGAGAGCTGGTTTGTGGAACAAAAAGGGCAGAAAGAGAAGTGAGGGGGGGTGGGGTTGGTGTGTTACATGGAGATGGCAGGAAGAGGAGGGCAAAAAGCTGGAAGAAAAAGGGAACCGGGCACAAAGAAAATGCTCACGAAGCAAAGAAAGGTCCAGTGGGGGGGGGGGGAGGAGGAGCAGCACGAGATGGGATGGGATGGGATGGGATGGGATGGGATGGGATGGGATGGGATATGAGATGAGCTGCTGGAGCAACACACAGTGAGAGCAGCAGCAGGAGGGAGCAAAGTGCAAGGCTCTGTGTGTTGTATTGAGGTCCCAGATGGGAAAAGGAGGATAAGAGCGGATCATGGAGCCCAGAAACACTCACAGATCCTCCATCCACACACACACAGAGCATGGGAAGCAGAGCAGACTCACCTGGAGCCCACGTTGTAGATGTTGTACTGCAGCGTCAGGTCTCTGCCCTCCACTGCGTATCTGTTCAGCAGCGACTTGGAGGCCAAGAGCCGGGCACCGTCCTCACATAGAGCCAGGGGAATGAGGGCACAGACAGCCAGGAGCAGGAGCTTCATCTGGAGATGGAACACAATGGGGGCAGGGAGAGACGAGGTTAGTATCAAATACAGGGCTGAGATTCACATACAAGGCTGGTATTGACATACAGGGCTGGTATTGGCACAAAGCAATATATGAGCTCTATGTAGTGGTATCGTGAAGGGAAGAAGCATCTGATGCTCCACAGAGACATGGCTCTATAACACCTTATGGCTCTACAACACCTTATGGCTCTATAATACCTGATGGCTCTACAGCACCTTATGGCTCTATAATACCCTATGGCTCTATCATTCCTTATGGCTCTATCACACCTTATGGCTCTATCACTCCTTATGGTTCTATCATTCCTTATGGCTTTATAACACCTTATAGCTTTATCATACCTTATGGCTCTATCACACCTTATGGCTCTATCATACCTTATGGCTCTATCATACCCTATGGCTCTATAACAACTTATGGCTCTATAATAAATACCTTATGGCTCTATAATAAATACCTTATGGCTCTATCATTCCTTATGGCTCTATAATACCGTATGGCTCTATCACACCTTATGGCTCTATCATTCCTTATGGCTCTATCATTCCTTATGGCTCTATCACACCTTATGGCTCTATCACTCCTTATGGTTCTATCATTCCTTATGCCTCTATAACACCTTATGGCTCTATAATACCATATGGCTCTATCATACCTTATGTCTCTGTAACTCCTTATGGCTCTATAACATCCTATGGCTCTATAACACCTTATGACTTTATAACACCTTATGGCTCTATAACACCTTATGGCTCTATGACAACTTAAGGCTCTATAATAAATACCTTATGGCTCTATAACACTCTGAGGCTCTATAACATCTTATGTCTCTATAACACCTTATGGCTCTATAACACCCTATGGCTCTATAACACCCTATGGCTCTATCATACCTTATGTTTCTATAACACCTTATGGCTCTATCATTCCTTATGGCTCTATAACACCTTATAGCAGCTAACAGCTGTCCCTGCAATACATTATGGCAGTTAAGGGCTGCCCCATTAGCCCTAATCTTAGCAATTAACACAATACATTACGGCAGGTTACAACTGCCCCCATTAGCCCTAATTAACACTTAATTAACACTTAATTAACACTTAATTACCGCTCTTTAACATGGCGGCGGTGTCACAGCCCCCACCCTTATCCCGGGGTCTCTCCGTGCCCCCATATCCCCCCTCCATCCCCCATATCCCACCCAGCATTAACCGGTGCGGCCTACACGACGCCTGGAAGCCTAAAACCCCCCGAGCGGACCCGGCAGCGCTCACCGTGAGCAGCGGCGGAAGTGCGAGTCAGCACCGAGAGACCGGAAGTGGAGGAAAGCGGAAGTGGGGAATGGGGAAAAAAAAAGCGGAAGTCGGCGGGAGAAAAGAGGAAGTCAGCTCAGAGGGACCGGAAGTGGGAGCGGAGGGGAACCGCCATGGCCGCGTTGGTGTGTTCGAACGGGCGGCGTGGGGGAGGGGAGGCGTGGCCACGCCCCCTAGAGAAGCCACGCCCACTTCCTGCAAGCCACGCCCACCACAGACAACGCCCATTTCGTAAGCCACGCCCACAAGGAGTCGATTTGCATAAGCCACGCCCACAAATAGACCACGCCCCTTTCATAAGCCACGCCCACCGCACAGCTTATTTGCGTAAGCCACGCCCATAAACAGACCACGCCCCTTTCATAAGCCACGCCCACAACACAGTTCATTCCCATGAGCCACGCCCATAGATAGACCACGCCTCTTTCATAAGCCACGCCCACCACACACACCCCATAGGCCCCGGCCGCCAGGGGGCGCTGCGGAGCTGGGGTGTCCATGGCGCCCCCTGGCGGCAGCGCTGAGATGAACTGGGGGGGAACCAATTAATGTGGGGCCCTGAAACTGAGGGGGGTCCAATCAATTAATGTGGGGTCCTGAAACTGAGGGGGGTCCAGTTAATGTGGGGTCCTGAGAGCCCCGAAATGGTGCTGGGTGGGGGAAGGGCTGGAGGAGCCCCCCGTGTCTGAGGCGCTGTTTGTGTCCCCACTGTCCATCCCAGCCCTGAGCCCACCCCCATCCCAATCACCGTCCCTTCTTTGGCTCCATCCCCATCCCTGTTCCCATCCCTGTTCCCATCCCTGTTGCTGACCCCGTCCTTCCTCCCGTCTCCATCCCATCCCTGTGCCCACCCCCACCCCCTGCCCACCTCCCCATCCTCATCACCGCCCCCAGCCCAATTAATTCCCAGCCCAATTAATCCCCATCCCAATTATTTCCCAGCCCAATTAATTCCTATCCCAATTAATTCCCATCCCAATTAATTCCCAGCCCAATTAATTCCTATCCCAATTAATTCCCAGCCCAATTAATTCCTATCCCAATTAATTCCTATCCCAATTAATTCCCATCTCAATTAATCCCCAGCCCAATTAATTCCCATCCCAATTAATTCCCAGCCCAATTAATTCCCATCCTAATTCCCATCCCAGTCTCCATTGGGATCCCCAATCCTGGCCTCATCCCCATCCCTGTCCCTATTCTTACCTCAATCCCCACCTTTCCCCCCCAATCCCAATCCCCCCCCCCCCCCCTCCCCATCCCCATGTCCCCATTTCCACCCCCATCCCTTCCCATCCCCCTCCCCATCCCATTTCTGTCCCCATCTCTGTCCCCATCCACTTCCCTGCACTCAGAGCTGCCACCTGCACCCGGGGCTGGCTTTGGGGCAATGACATTTATTGGGGGTTGGATGGAGATATTGCCATTTCCTTCCTCTTTTCTCCTCAAATCACATTGAAGCTGCCGCTGTCACCTCAGTGCTGCTGCCGGGGGATGGTGAGGAGCACGGAGCTGCTGCTGTGGGGTGAGGATGGGGGGGGGCTTCATGCCATGGGGTTGGGGCTGAAGGGGGCACAAAGGGACGTACGTAACTCTGTCCCCATGTCCCTGTTGTCTACATGTCTCACATCCCCATCGGGTCAGGGGGCAGCGGGAGCAGAGATGTGGGGATGGGGAGGTGGGATGTGGGGATGGATGTGGGGCTGTGGGGATGGGGAGGAAGGCCATGGGGATATGGGGATGGATGTGGGGTCGTGGGGATGGGGACGTGGGGAGGAGGACCATAGGGATGTGGAGATGTGGGGCTGTGGAGATGGAGAGGTGGAAAGAGGGCCATGGGGATGTGGGGATGGGGAGGTGGGGAGGTGGGGGTGTGGGGATGGATGTGGGGGCTGTGGGGGTGGGGAGGGAGGGAGGAGGGCCATGGGGATATGGGGATGGATGAGAGGTGGGGAGGAGGATGGATGTGGGGCCATGGGGATAGGGAGGTGGGGAAGAAGGCTGTGGGGATGTGGGGGTGGATGTGGGGCTGTAAGGATGGGGAGGTGGGGAGGAAGGCCATAGGGATGGGGGGATGGCTGTGGGGCTGTGGGGGTGGGGAGGTGGGGAGGAAGGTAATGAGGATGTGGGGCTGTGGGGCTGTGGGGCTGGAAGTGGGGAGGAGGGCCATAGGGGTGTGGGGCTGGCTGTGGGGCTGGCTGTGGAGCCGTGGGGCTGGGCCATGGGGCTGAAGGGACGGTGGGGTCATTGCCATGGGGTGGGTAGAGTTGCCCCTTTGCCACGCACAGCCCTGGGGGTGGCCGGATGTGGGTGGCTGCTGCAGTGGTGTCCCCTGGGATCCCCCCGGCACTATGGGGACATCCCCATCCCCACCCCATTGCATGGCTGCCATTGCACTGCACTGCATGGGGCAGGGATGCTGCGCTGCCAGCAGCTCCCACCCACCATCCCCTTCTCTCTCCTCACAGCTCATCTGCTCTGCCTTGCTGGTGAGTCCCCAGCCCCACATTGCCCCACATTGCCCCACATTGCCCCTCATTGCCCCACATTACCCCCCATTGCCCCACATTGTCCCCCATTGCCCCTCATTGCCCCTCATTGCCCCTCATTGCCCCCCATTGCCCCTCATTGCCACACACTGCCCCTCATCATTGCCCCTCATTGCCCCACATTGCCCCACATTGCCCCTCATTGCCCCTCATTGCCCCACATTGCCCCACACTGCCCCTATTGCCCCTCATTGCCCCTCATTGTCCCCTCATCCCCCCTTTCCAGGCTCCCAGCCCCCCCTGCTGACCATGGAGCCCCCCTGGACACCCCAGTTTAAGGGGGACCCAGTGACTCTGCTCTGCGGGGACCCCAACACGAGAATCTCCACCTCCTGGTACAAGAACTGGCGGCGCTGGATGGACAATGCACCCAACCAGCTCTATCTGACACTGTGGGACAAGGGGAGACTCACGTTCCAGTGCAGAACAGGGGGCTCCACGCTCAGCACAGCCCTCAATGTGACGGTGTCTGATGGTGAGGGGCAGGGGGGCACCAGAGGTGATGGGGGGGAGGGGGGGGATTGCATCTCAGTGTATGTTGGTGCATCCCAATGCATGTTGGTGCATCCTAATGTATATAGATGCATCTCAATGCATGTTAATGCATCCCAATGTATGTTAATGCATCCCAATGTATGTTAATGCATCCCAATGCATGTTGGTGCATCCCAATGCATGTTGGTGCATCTCAGTGCATGTTGGTGCATCCCAATGCATGTTAATGCATCCCAATGCATGTTAATGCATCCCAATGCATGTTGGTGCATCCCAATGCATGTTAATGCATCCCAATGTATGTTGGTGCATCTCAGTGCATGTTGGTGCATCTCAATGCATGTTAATGCATCCCAATGTATGTTGGAGCATCTCAATGCATGTTGGTGCATCCCAATGTATGTTAATGCATCCCAATGTATGTTAATGCATCCCAATGCATGTTGGTGCATCCCAATGTATGTTGGTGCATCTCAATGCATGTTGGTGCATCTCAATGTATTTTGGTGCATCCCAATGTATATAGATGCATCCCAGGGCATTAATGCATGCTGATGCATCCCAATGCACATAGATGCATCCTGTGCATGCTGATGCATCCCATTCTCTCCCCTCCTCTCCTGCAGACCCGTTGCTGCTGCAGCTGCCGGTGCATGCGGTGCTGGAGGGCGACGCGCTGTCCCTGCAGTGCAAAGCCCAGAACAGGGAGATCAGCAGCGTCAGTTTCTATCACGAGTGGAAGCTGCTGCAGGAAGGACACAGGGACCAACTGCAGCTGCCCGCAGCAACGCAGCAGCACAGCGGCCGCTATCACTGCACGGCCTACGTGCAGTCCTTTTTCTCTAGTTGGTCAGCCTCTTCCCAATGGTTGATGTCTTCCTATAGTAACCTGGTGGTGCAAGGTGAGCCCGTGCAGGGATGGCTTTGGATGGGGGTCACCATATGGAGCTGTTCTCACCCCCCTCTGCTCTCTCTGTTCCTTCCCAGAGCTGTTCTCGGTGCCGGAGCTGAAGGTGGAGGGTCCCCAGCCCCCCCCCGAGGGCAGCCCCCTCCCCCTGCTCTGCGCCACCCGCCGCAACGCGCTGCGGCCCCACGTCCCCCTGCAGTTCTTCTTCTATAGGGACGGGTCAGTGGTGGCGGGGCCGCAGTCGGACCCCCAGCACACGGTGCAGGAGCTGCTGCTGTCGCATTCGGGGTCCTACAGCTGCATGGTGCAGATGGGAGACGTGCAGAAACGCAGCCCCCCAGTCACCGTCACTGTGAGAAGTGAGAGGGCAGTGGGGCAGGGAGGGGCTGGGGGGGGTCCCATGTGCCCCCAGGCCTCCATGGACCCCCCCATCCCAATCTGGGTTCCTATATCTGCCCTTATTGCCAGGTTCCCCAGCTGCTCTCAGGTCCTCAAACTGCTTCCTCAGTCCCCACATCCCTTTCAGGCCTTTCCATTGCACCCCACATCCTCCCTGCCCCACACGTCCCCCAGCCCTACTGGGTCTCTCCATCCATCCCCAGATCCCCATCCCTACCCTGGTGCTCTGCTCCTCACCTTGGCCCCGACTCTGCTCTCACCATCCCATCCCATCCCATCCCATCCCATCCCATCCCATCCCATCCCATCCCATCCCATCCCATCTCCCCCATTCCATTCCATTCCATTCCATTCCATTCCATTCCATTCCATTCCATTCCATTCCATTCCATTCCATCACATCCATTGCCATTACATACCATCCCATTTTATCTCCCCCATTCCATCTCATCCCATCTCCCCCATCCCATCCCTTCCATTCCCATCCCACTTCCCCCATCCCCCCCAATCCATTCCATCCCCTCAGTCCCATCCCATCTCATCCCATCCCATCCCATCCCATCCCATCCCATCCCATCCCATCCCATCCCATCCATCCTATCCCATCCCATTTCATCCCATCCCATCCCATCCATCCTATCCCATCCCATCCCATCCCATCCCATCCCATCCCATCCCATCCCATCCCATCCCATCCATCCCATTTCCAACCCATCCCATCCCATCCCATCCATCCCATCCCATCCCATCCCATCCCATCCCATTTCCATCCCATCCCATCCCATTTCCATCCCATCCCATCCCATCCCATCCCATCCCATCCCATCCCATCCCATCCCATCCCATCCCATCCATCCCATCCCATCCCATCCCATCCCATCCCATCCCATTTCCAACCCATCCCATCCCATCCCATCCATCCCATCCCATCCCATCCCATCCCATCCCATCCCATCCCATCCCATCCATCCCATTTCCAACCCATCCCATCCCATCCCATCCATCCCATCCCATCCCATCCCATCCCATCCCATCCCATCCCATCCCATCCCATCCCATCCCATCCCATCCCATCCCATCCCATCCCATTTCCATCCCATCCCATCCCATCCCATCCATCCCATCCCATCCCATCCCATCCCATCCCATCCCATCCCATCCCATCCCATCCATCCCATCCCATCCCATCCCATCTCATCCCATCCCATCCATCCCATCCCATCCCATCCCATCCCATCCCATCCCATCCCATCCATCCCATCCCATCCCATCCCATCCCATCCCATCCCATCCCATCCCATCCCATCCCATCCCATCCCATCCCACATCCCCCATCCCATCTCCCACCCCTCCATTCGCCCGCACCCAAACCAACATCCCCCCCCCCCCCAGGGGTTCCCATATCAGGGGTCTCCCTCCAGGCTGATCCCCCCGGAGCTCAGGTGCTGGAAGGTTCCCGCCTGGTTCTGATCTGCGCCGTGTCGGAGGGTTCTGGTCCACTTTCCTTCACCTGGTACCGACAGAACCAGACGGGATCACTGGGCACGGGGCAGCAATTTGAGCTGCCAATGACCCGGATGGAGGACAGCGACCGGTACCACTGCATGGCCAGCAACGGCATCAGCACGGCCAACAGCACCGGGCTGCTCGTTACTGTCGTGGGTGAGATCAGTGCTGCCCCCCCCCAGCACAACCAGCACCGACCCACTGACCCACCAACCCATCGACCCATTGAACCAATGACCCACCAACCCACTGACTCACCAACCCATTAACCCACTGATTGACCCACTGACCTACCGACCCACTGACTGACCCACCGACCCACTGACTGACCCACCAACCCACTGACCCACTGATTGACCCACTGACCCACCGACCCACTGACTGACCCACCAACCCACTGACCCACCGACCCACTGACTTACGAACCCACCAATTCACTGACCCACTGACCCACTGACCAACCCACAAACCCACCAACCCACCAACCCACTGACCGACTGACCGACTGACCCTCTGACCCACTGACTGACCCACCAACCCACCAAGCCACCAACCCACTGACCCATTGACCCACTGACCCACCAACCCACTGACTGACCCACCAACCCACTGACTCACTGACCCATTGACCCATTGACTGACCCACTGACCCACTGACTCACTGACCCACCAACCCACTGACCCATTGACCCAATGAGTGACTCACCAACCCACTGACTGATCCACTGACCCACCGACCCATTGACCCATTGACCCACCAACCCACTGACTGACCCACTGACCCATTGACCCATTGACCCACCAACCCACTGACTGACCCACTGACCCACTGACCAACTCACCGACCCACCAACCCACCAATCCACTGATCTATCAACCCTCCAACCCACTGACTGCCCCACTGCCCCACTGACCCACTGACCCATTGAGCCACTGACCAACTCACTGACTTACCGACCCACTGACTGACCCACTGATCCATTGACCCACCGACCCACCAACCCACTGACTGACCCACTGACCCATTGACTGATCTACTGACCCACCAACCCACCAACCCACTGACCCACTGCCCCACTGACTGCCCCACTGACCCACCAACCCACTGACCCACTGCCCCATCGACCCACTGACTGCCCCACTGCCCCACTGACCGACCCATTGACCCACTGCCCCACAGACCCATTGACCCATTGACCCACTGCCCCTCTGACCCATTGACCCATTGACCGACCCATTGACCCACTGCCCCACTGCCCCACTGACTGCCCCACTGACCCATTGAACCATTGACCCACTGACCCACTGACCCACCAACCCACCAACTCACCAACCCACTGCCTGACCCACTGCCCCACTGACCCATTGACCCACTGACTGATCTACTGACCCACTGACTGATCTACTGACCCACTGCCCCACTGACTGCCCCACCAACCCATTGACCCACTGACTGATCCACTGACCCACTGACTGATCCACTGACCCATTGAACCATTGACCCACTGCCCCACTGACTGACCCACTGACCCACTGACCCATTGACCCAGTGACTGACCCACTGCCCCACTGACTGCCCCACTGACCCATTGACCCATTGACTGCCCCACTGACCCATTGACCCAGTGCCCCACTGACCCCCGCCCCCTCCCCGCAGTGCCGGTGTCCGACGCCAGCATCGCGGTGGCCGGGCTGGGCGCGGTGGGGTCGGAGCTGGTTGTGATGGAAGGGGAAGCGCTGACCCTGCGCTGCTCCGTGGGGTCGGGGTCGGGGCCGTTGGGCTTCACGTGGCTGCGGGACGGCCGGGAGCTGAGCGGGGGGGCGGAGCTGGAGCTGGGGGCGCTGGACGAGGAGCGGGGGGGCGCGTATCAGTGCGTGGCCAGCAACGGGCTGGGGGCGCAGCGGGTGTTCCGGGCACCGAGCCCCGAAGTGACGCTGGTGGTGAGACGGGAACGGGAGCAGCCGCGGGAACCAGGTGAGAACGGGGGGGGAACAAAGGGGGGACGAGGGAACGGGGGCTGCCAGCCGGGACCGAGACACAGCGTCACCTCCGTGTCCATCCTGTGTCCCCTCTGTGTCCCCCCCATGTCCCCTCTGTGTCCCCTCCATGTCTCCTCTGTGTCCCCTTTGTGTCCACTCCATGTCCCCCCTCCATATCCCCTCCATGTCCCCTCTATGTCCCTTCCATGTCCCTCCTGTGTCCCCGTGTCCCCTTTGTGTCCCCTCCGTGTCCTATGACCCCCCTGTGTCCCTTCCATGTCCCCTTTGTGTCCCCTTCATATCTCCTCCATATCCCATCTGTATCCCCCCTTTGTCCCCTCCATGTCCACCCTGTGCCCCCTCCGTGTCCCCTCTATGTCCCCCTCTATATCCCCCCTGTGTCCCCTCTATATCCCCCCTGTGTACCTCCATGTCCCCTCCGTGTCCCCTCCATGTCCCTCTGCACCCCCTCCATATCCTCTGTGTCCCCCTGTCTCTCCATGTCCCTCATGTGCCCCCGTGTCCCCCCCGTGTCCCCCCACACCCCAGCCCTGGCCATAGGTCTCACCGTCCCCCTGCTGCTCTTGGCTCTCATTTCCATCCTGGGTTGGTTCTTTTGGCGCCGTCGTCACCGCGGTGACCCCCCCATGGTGGGCAATAGGGGGCGGCCCCCAGGGGACTCCCATTGTGTCCCCCCCCCCTCACAGCAGCCGCCCAGAACCAGCACAGGTGGGTGCAAGGGGACCCTCCAGCCCCACATCCCTCCAGCCCTCCACCCTCCCCCTCCATCCTTTACCCCCATTTACCCCCCACCGCCCCCACCTCCATCCTTTACCCCCATAATCCATTTACATCCCCCCTCCATTCTTTACCCCATGATTTACTCCCAGCCCCCCCCATCCTTTACCCCCATGATTTGCCCCCCAACCCCCCCCGCCTCCATTCTATACCCCCATTTACCTCCCATCCCCCCCCTTCCATCCTTCACCCCCATTCTTTACCCCCCATCCCCCCAACCTCCATCCTTTACCCCCATGATTTACCCCCCCAACCCCCCCACCCACATTCCTTACCCCCATTTACCCCCCACCCCCCCTCACCCCCCCACCTCCATCCTTTACCCCCACGATCCATTTACCCCCCCCTCCATCCTTTACCCCCAATGATTTACCCCCCCATCCCCCCCACCTCCATCCTTTACCCCCACTTACCCCCATTATTTACCCCCCCTCCATCCTTTACCCCCATAATTTACCCCCCAGGGACCCCGCCGCCCCCCCCGCCCCCTCCCCTCCTCGCACCCTCAGCTCGGATCCACCAGAACCCGAATACACCAATGGTGAGTGGCAGCATTTGGGGGGCACCGCTGTCCCCATAGGGTGCAGCCTTTGGGGGGGGGTCCCTGTTGTCCCCATAGGGTGCAGCCTTTGGGGGGGGTCCCTGTTGTCCCCATAGGGTGCAGCAATACAAAGGGGGAGGGGTCCCTGTTGTCCCCATGGGGTGCAGCCTTTGGGGGGGGGTCCCTGTTGTCCCCATAGGGTGCAGCAATACAAAGGGGGGGGGTCTGGCTTTGATCCCTTATAGTGCTGCTGGGATGCGAGGACGTGCTGTATTCCACCATCACCATCACGGAGCACAGGGGGGGTGAGTAAGGCTGGAAATGGGGGGGGAGGAACATGATCCACGACCCCAAAGTCAACCCGGCCCCATTTCCTCCTGCAGGTGGGTCCCTATGGGGCCGACCCGCCCCACAAGAGCCCGCTGTCACCTATGCGGCCCTGCCCCCCCCCCGGCTGCAGCGCCCCCCAAGTGACAGCTATGAGAACATCTGCAAATAAACTTGAACCCCCCGACCCCAAAATGGATCTTTTTGAACCCAAAATGGCTCTTTTTGAACCCAAAACCTCCCCCCGGTGACGTTCAGCCCCTTCTGCCCCATTGCAAAAGGAGAAGGACGGCCCCAAAAGCCCCCCCAGCACTGCAGGGTGATGGGGCAGGAGGGGGTGGAGTTATGGGGTGGGGGGGACGGAGTTATGGGGTGTGGGGACGGAGTTATGGGGTGGGGAGGCGGAATTATGGGGTGGGGGGGGTGGAGTATTGGGGTGGGGGGGTGGAGTTATGGGGTGGGGGGAGGAGTTATGGGGTGGGGGGAGAGGAGTTATGGGGTGGAGGGATGGAGTTATGGGGTGGGGGGGCGGAGTTATGGGGTGGGGGTCGGAGTTATGGGGTGGGAGTTATGGGGTTATGGGGTGGGGGAGTGGAGTTATGGGGTGGAGGGATGGAGTTATGGGGTGGGGGGGAGGAGTATTGGGGTGGGGGGGAGGAGTATTGGGGTGGGGGGATGGAGTTATGGGGAGGGGGGGAGGAGTTATGGGGGTGTTGCCATTTTGGGGCTATTTAGAGTGAAAACAGCATTTCCCCCCCCGGTCCCCACCTGCACTGTCCCCATGTGGCCCCTTTGCCCCCACCCCACATTGAAGCCCCCAGCCCCATTTCCTGCAGCTCCCGTTCCTGGGAGCAATGGGGCAGCAGCGATGTGGGTAGGGGGGCACCTTCACCTCCCCCCCCCCCACCCCAAAAGCATCATCCCGACTCGACCCACACCCACATGGGGCTGAAAACCGACATTTATTGGGTGGGAAAAGCTCCGGTTCTGCCCCATAAGCAGTAATTGATGGGGGGGGGGGATGGGGGGGTCCAGGCTCAGGGTTTGTGCTGCAGCATCTCGTACGTCTCCTGGTGCTCAGCGCTCAGCCCCTATGGGGGGAAAGGGGGGGTTAAAGGGGGGGGGGGGGAAATGGGGGGGAATGGGGGGGGTCACAGACTGGTGTCCCCCCCCAAAAGTGGCAAATTCCCACCCAAAATGGGGCCTATGGGGGGGGGGGGGCAATGCTGGGGGCACCCAATGGGATGGAGGCACCCAATGGGATGGGGGGGGGGGGATGTAAAGTGTGTGTGGGGAGTTAATACATAACCCAGCCATACAGCCCCCCCCAAAGGGACGGGGACCCTTGGGCTCAGCACAGCCCATAACTCCACCCCCCCACCCCATAACTCCGCCCCCCATCCCATAACTCCACCCTCCACCCCATAACTCCACCCCCCACCCCATAACTCTATCCTCCTCCCCATAACTCCACCCCCCCACCCCATAACTTCAACCCCCCCACCCCATAACTTCAACCCCCCACCCCATAACTCCACCCCCCCACCCCATAACTCCACTCTCTACCCCATAACTGCACCCCCCACCCCATAACTTCAACCCCCCCACCCCATAACTCCATCCCTGCACCCCATAACTCCACCCCCTCCACCCCAATACTCCACCCTCCACCCCATAACTCCACCCCCCCACCCCATAACTTCAACCCCCCCACCCCATAACTCCACCCCCCACCCCATAACTCTATCCTCCTCCCCATAACTCCACCCCCCCACCCCATAACTCCACTCTCTACCCCATAACTGCACCCCCCACCCCATAACTCCACCCCCCCACCCCATAACTTCAACCCCCCCACCCCATAACTCCACCCCCTCCACCCCATAACTCCATCCCCCCACCCCAATACTCCACCCCCCACCCCATAACTCTGCCCCCTCACCCCATAACTCCACCCCCCCCACCCCATAACCCCCCCCCCCATAACTCCACCCCCCCCATTGCTGGGGCTGACTCACAGTGTAGATCCCTTCTTCTGGCTGCAAAGAGAAAGAGAAAATGATTCCTTATGGGGGGGGTTGAACAGCAGCACCCAACACCAACCCTACTGACCCCACTGCAGACACAGCCCCCCCCCATTCGCCCCCATCCCTAAAAGCTTATTTCCTTTTAGGACCCCCCCCAAAATCCCACTATAGGATCTTTCCATCCTAATATAGATCACATCTAAGTGCCCCCCCCCCATCTCCAACACTGTGCAGCTCTTCAGGGCTGTCACTGTCCCCATTGCCCCCCCAGCCTTTATGCCCCCCCCCATATTGTCCCCATTGAATCCCCCCCCCTTAAATCCTTTATGCCCCCCCCAATATGGTGATAAAGGGCTTCACCTTCTTGTCCATCTCCTGCATCACCCGACGAGTCACAAACTGCAGGGAAACAATAGAAACAGCCCCAAAATTCCCCCCCAGACCCATAAATAACAGTGAGGGGGGGGGATAAATGGAGGAGACCCCCTAAATGAGGGGCTGGGGGTGAGGGGGGGTCTCTGAGCTCAAATGGGGGGGTCTCACCTTAAGGCGACAGTAGAGGACGGTGAGGACGATGCCATAAAGGAAAAGGATCCCATCGAGGACGTAGCACAGCTCCGGCTCTGCCAGCGCCTCTATGGGGCGGGGGGGGAAGGGGGTTAATGGGGGGGATGAGTGGGGTGCAATGGGGGGGGTCTGTGGGGCAACGGAGCCCTTAGAGTGGGTCTGGATGGGGTTAAGGTGGGTCTGAATGGGGTTAAAGTGGGTCTGATGGGGTTAAGGTGAGTCAATATGGGGTTAAAGTGGGTCTCAGTGGGGTTAAGGTGGGTCTGATGGGGTTAAGGTTGGTCTCAGTGGGGTTAAGGTGGGTCTCAATGGGGTTAAAGTGGGTCTCAATGGGATTAAGGTGGGTCTGATGGGGTTAAGGTGGGTCTCAGTGGGGTTAAGGTGGGTCTCAATGGGGTTAAGGTGGGTCTCAATGGGGTTAAGGTGGGTCTCAGTGGGGTTAAGGTGGGTCTCAGTGGGGTTAAGGTGGGTCTCAATGGGGTTAAGGTGGGTCTCAGTGGGGTTAAGGTTGGTCTCAGTGGGGTTAAGGTGGGTCTCAATGGGGTCGTGGTGTCATTGAGGTCCCCCACCCGCTGGCTGCAGGAGCCCAAGGGCTGAGCCCCTATGGGAGCTGTGGGTCACACTGAGAGCACGAGGATGGCACCGAGATACCCCCATCATCACCCCCAACCCCACATCATCTCCCCCCCAAAAACCCCCATTCCAGGTCCCCATCCCCACACTCCCACCCCCCCAGGGCCCTCAACCCCCACACCCCCCCTGCCCAATTAGGGTCCACCATCCCCACGTCCTCCCCCCTCCCCCCAATTAGGGTCCTCAATCTCCCTATCCTCCCCCCCCCAATTAGGGTCCCCCATCCCCCCCTCCCAACCCCCCCTCCCAAGGGTCCCCACCCCCACCATCCCACCCCCTCTAGGGTCCCCATCCCCACATCCCCCCCATTCCAGGGTCCTCCACCCCACATCCCACTCCCTCCCGTTAGGGTCCTCAATTCCCCTATCTTCCCCCCCCAATTAGGGTCCCCCACCCCACATCTTTCCCCCCCCACCCCCCCCATTAGAGTCCCATCCCCACATCCCCCCCATTAGGGTCCCATCCCCATATCCCCCCCCCATTGGGGTCCCATCCCCCCCATTGGGGTCCCATCCCCCCCCATTAGGGTCCCATCCCCCCCCATTGGGGTCCCATCCCCCCCCACATTAGGGTCCCATCTCCCCCATTAGGGTCCCATCCCTACCCGCTGGCGGCACCTGCAGCAGCAGAGCAGCAGCCACAGGCAGCCAGGAGCTGATGGAGCTGCTGGAGCTGCTGGAGCCGGTGGTGCTGATGCTGGAGCTGATGCTGGTGCTGATGCTGGAGCTGATGCTGGAGCTGATGCTGGGGCTCATGGTGTCAGGACGAGGCAGCGCAGACAGTGAGCGGAGCCTTTCCCCTCCCCTCCCCTCCCCTCCCCCCCAACCCCCAACTTCCCCTCCGGTCAGCGCAGCCCCAACGTCACCGTGTGGTCACGGTCACCCCCATCACAACCCCCGGCACCGGGCGGGGGAGGGAAGAGGATCCACGTGGGTTCGGAACCGCAGATAAAAGGAACGAACGTCCGGAGAAACAGGGGAAGGAAGGGAGGGGGGGGAGAGTTGGGCTGGGGACATCGGGGGGAACGGTTGGGGTCCATTGGGGTGAAGGTTTGGGGTCCATTGGGGTGAAGGTTTGGGGTCCATTGGGGTGAAGCTTTGGGGTGAAGGTTTGGGGTCCATTGGGGTCTATTGGGCTGAAGGTTTGGGGTCCATTGGGGAGAAGGTTTGGGGTCTATTGGGTTGAAGAAGGTTTGGGGTCCATTGGGGTTGAAGGTTTAGGGTCCATTCGGTTTAAAGTTTGGGGTCCATAGGGTTTAAAGTTTGGGGTCTATTGGGTTCCATTGGGGGGAAGGTTTGGGGTCCATTGGGGTGAAGGTTTGGGTTCCATTGGGTTTAAAGTTTGGGGTCTATTGGGTTCCATTGGGGGAAAGGTTTGGGGTCCATTGGGTTGAAGAAGGTTTAGGGTCCATTCAGTTTAAAGTTTGGGGTCCATTGGGGTCCATTGGGTTGAAGAAGGTTTAGGGTCCATTCAGTTTAAAGTTTGGGGTCCATTGGGGTCCATTGGGTTGAAGAAGGTTTGGGGTCCATTGGGGTTGAAGGTTTAGGGTCCATTCGGTTTAAAGTTTGGGGTCTATTGGGGTCCATTGGGGGAAAGGTTTGGGGTCCATTCGGTTGAAGAAGGTTTGGGGTCCATTGGTTTAAAGTTTGGGGTCTATTGGGTTCCATTGGGGGGAAGGTTTGGGGTCCATTGGGGTGAAGAAGCTTTGGGGTCCATTGGGTTAATGGGGGAAGGACGGATGGATACAGACACACATTGGGGCTATTTTATCCTTTATTTCAGCCCGTATCACAGCACTCAATGGATGGGGATGAAGCTGGAGCTCCACATCGTCCCCTCATCGATCCACCTCCCCAAAGACGATGTCCTGGGTGCCTGGGATGGAGGGATATAGGGGAGGGGGGTCAGACCCATAGCAAACCTACAGCAAACCCATAGCAAACCTACAGCAAACCTACAGCAAACCTACAGCAAACCCATAGCAAACCTACAGCAAACCCATAGCAAACCTACAGCAAACCTACAGCAAACCTACAGCAAACCTACAGCAAACCTACAGCAAACCCACAGCAAACCCACAGCAAACCCATAGCAAACCTACAGCAAACCTACAGCAAACCTACAGCAAACCTACAGCAAACCTACAGCAAACCCATAGCAAACCTACAGCAAACCTACAGCAAACCCATAGCAAACCTACAGCAAACCTACAGCAAACCTACAGCAAACCCATAGCAAACCCATAGCAAACCTACAGCAAACCCATAGCAAACCTACAGCAAACCTACAGCAAACCCATAGCAAACCTACAGCAAACCCATAGCAAACCTACAGCAAACCCATAGCAAACCTACAGCAAACCTACAGCAAACCTACAGCAAACCCATAGCAAACCTACAGCAAACCTACAGCAAACCTACAGCAAACCCATAGCAAACCTACAGCAAACCCATAGCAAACCTACAGCAAACCTACAGCAAACCTACAGCAAACCTACAGCAAACCTACAGCAAACCTACAGCAAACCTACAGCAAACCCATAGCAAACCTACAGCAAACCTACAGCAAACCCATAGCAAACCTACAGCAAACCCATAGCAAACCTACAGCAAACCCATAGCAAACCCATAGCAAACCTACAGCAAACCTACAGCAAACCTACAGCAAACCTACAGCAAACCTACAGCAAACCCATAGCAAACCTACAGCAAACCCATAGCAAACCTACAGCAAACCCATAGCAAACCTACAGCAAACCCATAGCAAACCTACAGCAAACCTACAGCAAACCTACAGCAAACCCATAGCAAACCTACAGCAAACCTACAGCAAACCTACAGCAAACCTATAGCAAACCTACAGCAAACCCATAGCAAACCCATAGCAAACCTACAGCAAACCTACAGCAAACCTACAGCAAACCCATAGCAAACCTACAGCAAACCCATAGCAAACCCATAGCAAACCTACAGCAAACCTACAGCAAACCCACAGCAAACCCATAGCAAACCTACAGCAAACCTACAGCAAACCTACAGCAAACCCATAGCAAACCTACAGCAAACCTACAGCAAACCCATAGCAAACCTACAGCAAACCTACAGCAAACCTACAGCAAACCCATAGCAAACCTACAGCAAACCCATAGCAAACCCACAGCAAACCTACAGCAAACCTACAGCAAACCCATAGCAAACCTACAGCAAACCCATAGCAAACCTACAGCAAACCTACAGCAAACCCATAGCAAACCCACAGCAAACCTACAGCAAACCTACAGCAAACCTACAGCAAACCCATAGCAAACCTACAGCAAACCCATAGCAAACCTACAGCAAACCTACAGCAAACCTACAGCAAACCTACAGCAAACCTACAGCAAACCTACAGTAAACCCATAGCAAACCTACAGCAAACCTACAGCAAACCCACAGCAAACCTACAGCAAACCCATAGCAAACCCATAGCAAACCTACAGCAAACCCATAGCAAACCTACAGCAAACCTACAGCAAACCTACAGCAAACCTACAGCAAACCCATAGCAAACCCATAGCAAACCTACAGCAAACCTACAGCAAACCTACAGCAAACCCACAGCAAACCTACAGCAAACCTACAGCAAACCCATAGCAAACCTACAGCAAACCCATAGCAAACCTACAGCAAACCCATAGCAAACCTACAGCAAACCTACAGCAAACCTACAGCAAACCTACAGCAAACCTACAGCAAACCCATAGCAAACCCATAGCAAACCTACAGCAAACCTACAGCAAACCCACAGCAAACCTACAGCAAACCTACAGCAAACCCATAGCAAACCTACAGCAAACCTACAGCAAATCCATAGCAAACCTACAGCAAACCTACAGCAAACCTACAGCAAACCTACAGCAAACCCATAGCAAACCTACAGCAAACCTACAGCAAACCTACAGCAAACCTACAGCAAACCCATAGCAAACCTACAGCAAACCTACAGCAAACCTACAGCAAAGCTACAGCAAACCCATAGCAAACCTACAGCAAACCCATAGCAAACCTACAGCAAACCCATAGCAAACCCATAGCAAACCCATAGCAAACCTACAGCAAACCTACAGCAAACCTACAGCAAACCCACAGCAAACCCATAGCAAACCTACAGCAAACCTACAGCAAACCTACAGCAAACCCATAGCAAACCTACAGCAAACCTACAGCAAACCTACAGCAAACCTACAGCAAAGCTACAGCAAACCCATAGCAAACCTACAGCAAACCCATAGCAAACCCATAGCAAACCCATAGCAAACCTACAGCAAACCTACAGCAAACCCACAGCAAACCCATAGCAAACCTACAGCAAACCTACAGCAAACCCATAGCAAACCTACAGCAAACCCATAGCAAACCTACAGCAAACCTACAGCAAACCTACAGCAAACCCATAGCAAACCTACAGCAAACCTACAGCAAACCCATAGCAAACCTACAGCAAACCTACAGCAAACCTACAGCAAACCCATAGCAAACCTACAGCAAACCTACAGCAAACCTACAGCAAACCCATAGCAAACCTACAGCAAACCCATAGCAAACCTACAGCAAACCCATAGCAAACCTACAGCAAACCTACAGCAAACCTACAGCAAACACATAGCAAACCTACAGCAAACCCATAGCAAACCTACAGCAAACCTACAGCAAACCTACAGCAAACCTACAGCAAACCTACAGCAAACCTACAGCAAACCTACAGCAAACCCATAGCAAACCCATAGCAAACCTACAGCAAACCTACAGCAAACCTACAGCAAACCCATAGCAAACCTACAGCAAACCTACAGCAAACCCATAGCAAACCCACAGCAAACCTACAGCAAACCTACAGCAAACCCATAGCAAACCTACAGCAAACCCATAGCAAACCTACAGCAAACCCATAGCAAACCTACAGCAAACCCATAGCAAACCTACAGCAAACCTACAGCAAACCTACAGCAAACCCATAGCAAACCTACAGCAAACCCATAGCAAACCTACAGCAAACCGATAGCAAACCTACAGCAAACCTACAGCAAACCTACAGCAAACCCATAGCAAACCTACAGCAAACCTACAGCAAACCTACAGCAAACCTATAGCAAACCTACAGCAAACCCATAGCAAACCCATAGCAAACCTACAGCAAACCTACAGCAAACCTACAGCAAACCCATAGCAAACCTACAGCAAACCCATAGCAAACCCATAGCAAACCTACAGCAAACCTACAGCAAACCCACAGCAAACCCATAGCAAACCTACAGCAAACCTACAGCAAACCTACAGCAAACCCATAGCAAACCTACAGCAAACCTACAGCAAACCTACAGCAAACCTACAGCAAACCCATAGCAAACCTACAGCAAACCTACAGCAAACCCATAGCAAACCTACAGCAAACCCATAGCAAACCCACAGCAAACCTACAGCAAACCTACAGCAAACCCATAGCAAACCTACAGCAAACCCATAGCAAACCTACAGCAAACCTACAGCAAACCTACAGCAAACCCATAGCAAACCCACAGCAAACCTACAGCAAACCCATAGCAAACCCATAGCAAACCTACAGCAAACCTACAGCAAACCTACAGCAAACCTACAGCAAACCTACAGCAAACCCATAGCAAACCTACAGCAAACCTACAGCAAACCCACAGCAAACCTACAGCAAACCCATAGCAAACCCATAGCAAACCTACAGCAAACCCATAGCAAACCTACAGCAAACCTACAGCAAACCTACAGCAAACCTACAGCAAACCTACAGCAAACCCATAGCAAACCCATAGCAAACCTACAGCAAACCTACAGCAAACCCACAGCAAACCTACAGCAAACCTACAGCAAACCCATAGCAAACCTACAGCAAACCCATAGCAAACCTACAGCAAACCCATAGCAAACCTACAGCAAACCTACAGCAAACCTACAGCAAACCTACAGCAAACCCATAGCAAACCCATAGCAAACCTACAGCAAACCTACAGCAAACCTACAGCAAACCCACAGCAAACCTACAGCAAACCTACAGCAAACCCATAGCAAACCTACAGCAAACCTACAGCAAATCCATAGCAAACCTACAGCAAACCTACAGCAAACCTACAGCAAACCCATAGCAAACCTACAGCAAACCTACAGCAAACCTACAGCAAACCTACAGCAAACCCATAGCAAACCTACAGCAAACCTACAGCAAACCTACAGCAAAGCTACAGCAAACCCATAGCAAACCTACAGCAAACCCATAGCAAACCTACAGCAAACCCATAGCAAACCCATAGCAAACCCATAGCAAACCTACAGCAAACCTACAGCAAACCCACAGCAAACCCATAGCAAACCTACAGCAAACCTACAGCAAACCTACAGCAAACCCATAGCAAACCTACAGCAAACCTACAGCAAACCCATAGCAAACCTACAGCAAACCTACAGCAAACCTACAGCAAACCCATAGCAAACCTACAGCAAACCTACAGCAAACCTACAGCAAACCCATAGCAAACCTACAGCAAACCCATAGCAAACCTACAGCAAACCCATAGCAAACCTACAGCAAACCTACAGCAAACCTACAGCAAACCCATAGCAAACCTACAGCAAACCTACAGCAAACCTACAGCAAACCCATAGCAAACCCATAGCAAACCTACGGCAAACGTACGGCAAACCTACAGCAAACCCATAGCAAACCTACAGCAAACCTACAGCAAACCCATAGAAAACCTACAGCAAACCTACAGCAAACCTACAGCAAACCTACAGCAAACCTACAGCAAACCCATAGCAAACCTACAGCAAACCCATAGCAAACCTACAGCAAACCTACAGCAAACCTACAGCAAACCCATAGCAAACCTACAGCAAACCTACAGCAAACCCATAGCAAACCTACAGCAAACCTACAGCAAACCTACAGCAAACCCATAGCAAACCTACAGCAAACCTACAGCAAACCCATAGCAAACCTACAGCAAACCTACAGCAAACCTACAGCAAACCCATAGCAAACCTACAGCAAACCTACAGCAAACCTACAGCAAACCTACAGCAAACCTACAGCAAACCCATAGCAAACCTACAGCAAACCTACAGCAAACCCATAGCAAACCTACAGCAAACCTACAGCAAACCTACAGCAAACCTACAGCAAACCCATAGCAAACCTACAGCAAACCTACAGCAAACCTACAGCAAACCCATAGCAAACCTACAGCAAACCTACAGCAAACCTACAGCAAACCTACAGCAAACCCATAGCAAACCTACAGCAAACCCATAGCAAACCTACAGCAAACCTACAGCAAACCTACAGCAAACCTACAGCAAACCCATAGCAAACCTACAGCAAACCTACAGCAAACCTACAGCAAACCTACAGCAAACCCATAGCAAACCTACAGCAAACCTACAGCAAACCCATAGCAAACCCATAGCAAACCTACAGCAAACCCATAGCAAACCTACAGCAAACCTACAGCAAACCTACAGCAAACCTACAGCAAACCTACAGCAAACCTACAGCAAACCCATAGCAAACCTACAGCAAACCTACAGCAAACCTACAGCAAACCCATAACAAACCTACAGCAAACCCATAGCAAACCTACAGCAAATCTACAGCAAACCTACAGCAAACCCATAGCAAACCTACAGCAAACCTACAGCAAACCTACAGCAAACCCACAGCAAACCCATAGCAAACCCATAGCAAACCCATAGCAAACCTACAGCAAACCTACAGCAAACCCATAGCAAACCTACAGCAAACCCATAGCAAACCTACAGCAAACCTACAGCAAACCCATAGCAAACCTACAGCAAACCTACAGCAAACCCATAGCAAACCTACAGCAAACCTACAGCAAACCTACAGCAAACCCATAGCAAACCTACAGCAAACCTACAGCAAACCTACAGCAAACCTACAGCAAACCCACAGCAAACCCACAGCAAACCCATAGCAAACCTACAGCAAACCTACAGCAAACCCATAGCAAACCTACAGCAAACCTACAGCAAACCTACAGCAAACCCATAGCAAACCTACAGCAAACCCATAGCAAACCTACAGCAAACCTACAGCAAACCTACAGCAAACCCATAGCAAACCTACAGCAAACCTACAGCAAACCTACAGCAAACCTACAGCAAACCCATAGCAAACCTACAGCAAACCCATAGCAAACATACAGCAAACCTACAGCAAACCCATAGCAAACATACAGCAAACCTACAGCAAACCCATAGCAAACCTACAGCAAACCTACAGCAAACCCACAGCAAACCCATAGCAAACCTACAGCAAACCTACAGCAAACCTACAGCAAACCTACAGCAAACCCATAGCAAACCTACAGCAAACCCATAGCAAACATACAGCAAACCTACAGCAAACCCATAGCAAACATACAGCAAACCTACAGCAAACCCATAGCAAACCTACAGCAAACCCATAGCAAACCTACAGCAAACCTACAGCAAACCTACAGCAAACCCATAGCAAACCTACAGCAAACCTACAGCAAACCCATAGCAAACCTACAGCAAACCCATAGCAAACCCATAGCAAACCTACAGCAAACCTACAGCAAACCTACAGCAAACCCATAGCAAACCTACAGCAAACCTACAGCAAACCTACAGCAAACCCATAGCAAACCTACAGCAAACCCATAGCAAACCTACAGCAAACCTACAGCAAACCCATAGCAAACCCATAGCAAACCTACAGCAAACCCATAGCAAACATACAGCAACCCCCCCCCCCCCCAGAGCCCCCACCCCAATTAAACCTTCACACACCAATGATGGCCACCACATCCGCCAGCATGTGGCCCTGGGACATTCGATCCAGGCCGGCCTGGGGGGAAACAGAACATCAGCCCTATATTGATTGATAAGGGATGGTGGGACACAGCCCTATAGTGGGACTGATAAGGGATGGTGGGACACAGCCCTATATTGATTGATAAGGGATGGAGGTACCCAACCCTATATGGGGATTGATAAGGGATGGTGGGACACAGCCCTATATTGATTGATAAGGGATGGTGGGACCCAGCCCTATATTGTGATAAGGGGTGGTGGGACACAGCCCCATATTGTGATAAGGGATGGTGGGACCCAGCCCTATATTGATTGATAAGGGATGGTGGGACACAGCCCCATATCGTGATAAGGGATGGTGGGACCCAGCCCCATATTGTGATAAGGGATGGTGGGACACAGCCCTATAGTGGGACTGATAAGGGATGGTGGGACCCAGCCCTATATTGATTGATAAGGGATGGAGGTACCCAGTCCCATATTGATTGATAAGGGATGGTGGGACCCAGCCCTATATCGTGATAAGGGATGGTGGGACCCAGCCCTATATGGGGATTGATAAGGGATGGTGGGACCCTATATTTGCATAGGGGATGGTGGGACCCAAAGCCTTGGGGACACCCCTGACCCCAAAGTTTGGTCCTATACATGAAGCTGGTAGGAAGGGATTCATTGTGGGGCCAGTGCTGCCTATATGGAGTGGGATGGTGCCCCCCCCCATATATATGGTGACATAGGGTGCCCCCCCCCAAACACACACACACACACACATATATATATATATAGGGTGACAGAGGGACCCAGCAGCCCCACATCAGCCCCACACCATCAGCCCCACATCACTTCAGCCCCACATTCAGCCCCACATTCAGCCCCACACCGTCAGCCCCACACCGTCAGCCCCACACCGTCAGCCCCATATTCAGCCCCACATTCAGCCCCACATTCAGCCCCACACCGTCAGCCCCACATTGTCAGCCCCACATCACCAGCCCCACATTGTCAGCCCCATATTCAGCCCCACATTCAGCCCCGCTGCGACGTGAGGAAGTGGTCAGAGAAAGGAAATGAGAGCGGGGGCTGAACAGCTTCACATTGTGGCTCAGGGTTTGGGGCAGCGCTCGGCCCCATAGAGACCCTATAGGGACCCTATAGAGACCATATAGAGACCCTATAGAGACCCTATAGAGACCCCCGTGGCCATGGGCCTCATGTGGGACCCCCCCCCCCCAAATCTCCCCGTACCAGGTGAGCGAAGCCGGGCGCTTTGATCTTGCAGCGATAGGGGCGGCTGCTGCCATCGGACACCAGGTAGACGCCGAACTCACCCTATAGGGCAGAGATAACACAGCTGAACTCACCCTATAGGGCAGAGATAACACAGCTGAACACACCCTATAGGGCAGAGATAACAGCTGAACTCACCCTATAGGGCAGAGATAACACAGCTGATGGATCCGGCCCCACATGTGCCCCATAGCAGCACCCCCAGATGGGAACCATGGGGCAGCCAGCGCCCCACTGCCACCCCTGAACATGATGGGAGGGGGCAGAGGGGGAGCAGCACCAACAGAGCCCCCCCCTCAGCCCTTATATAGCATGAGAAGGGGCAGCTTGGGGGTCCCACCCCATAAACACCACAAGAAGGGGCAACCTGGGGGTCTCACCCCTTATATAGCACAATAAGAGGCACCTTGGGGGGTCTCACCCCCTAAACAACACAAGAAGGGACAGCTTGGGGGGCTTCACCCCATAAACAACACAATTAGGGGCACCTTGGGGGTCTCACCCCTTAAATAGCACAGGAAGGGGCACCTTGGGGGTCTCACCCCCCATACAACACAAGAAGAGGCAACTTGGGGGTCTCACCCCTTAAATAACACAAGAAGGGGCACCCTGGGGGTCTCACCCTCTAAACAGCACAATTAGGGGCACCTTGGGGGTCTCACCCCTTAAATAACACAAGAAGGTGCACCTTAGGGGTCTCACGCCCCCAAATAACATGAGAAATGGCAACTTGGGGGTCTCACCCCTTAAATAACACAATAAGAGGCACCTTGGGGGTCTCACCCCCCAAACAAGAAGGGGCACATTGGTCTCAGCCCCCTAAATAACACAAGAAGGGGCACCCTGGGGGTCTCATCCCCTTAATGGCACAAGAAGGGGCACCTTGGGGGTCTCAGCCCCACAAATAACATGAGAAATGTTACCTTGGGGGTCTCACCCCCTAAATAACACAATAAGAGGCACCTTGGGGGTCTCACCCCCCCCAAATAACATGAGAAATTCACCTTGGGGGCTTCGATGGCCGTGTACGTGGCTCCGGGGGGCACCTGGTAACCCTCGGTGTAGAGCTTGAAGTGATGGATGAGGGACTCCATGGACGTCTGTGGGGAGAGAGAGATGTGGGGCAGGATGTGGGGCAGGGGGGGGAGAGTAAAACAGGGACCCCAAAGCTGAGACCCACGGATGGAAAACAGGGACCCCAAAGCTGAGACCCACAGAGCAGAACAGGACCCCAAAGCTGAGACCCACAGATGGAGGATAGAACAGGGACCCCAAAGCTGAGACCCATAGATGGAAAGAACAGGGATCCCAAAGCTGAGACCCATAGATGGAAAGCAGAGCATGACCCCAAAGCTGAGGTCCATAGATGGAGAGCAGAGCATGACCCCAAAGCTGAGACCCATAGATGGAGAGCAGAGCATGACCCCAAAGCTGAGACCCACAGAGCAGAGCAGGACCCCAAAGCTGAGGCCCCCATCCCCTTTTTGGGGCAGGTCTGGGGGCTTTACCTTCATCTCTGCCCTTTTAGGAGGGGAGATCTTGGCGTCGTCCACCTTGATCTCCCCCTCCGGCATCTTATTGAGGCACTGCAGGATGATGCGCAGGGACTGACGCATCTCCTCCACCCGGCACAGGTAGCTATGGGGCACAGCGGGGTCAGCGGGGTGTGGGGCTATGGGGGATGGGGGGTGGGAGATGTGGGGTGAGAGGTGTGGGGCTATGGGGGATGTGGGGCTGTGGGGGATGTGGGAGATGTGGGGTGAGAGATGTGGGGCTATGGGGGATGGGGGGTGGGGAGATATGGGGCTGCGGGGGATGTGGGAGATGGGGGGTGGGGGATATGGGGTGGGGAGATATGGGGTGGGGGATGGGGGGTTATGGGAGATGTGGGGGATGTGGGGCTATGGGGGGGGATGTGGGGCTGGGAGATGTTGGGCTGGGGGCTGGGGGGCTATGGGGGATGTGGGGCTGGGAGATGTTGGGCTGGGGGCTGGGGGGCTATGGGGGATGTGGGGCTGTGGGGGAGATGTGGGGTGGGGGATGTGGGGCTGCTGTGGGGGATGTGGGGTGGGAGATGGGGGGCTATGGGGGATGGGGGGCTGTGGGGGAGATGCGGGGTGGGGGATGTGGGGCTGTGGGGGATGTGGGGTGGGAGATGGGGGGCTATGGGGGATGGGGGCGGGGGATGTGGGGCTATGGGGGATGGGGGGCTGTGGGGGATGGGGGGCACAGCGGGGTCAGGGGGGATGTGGGGCTGGGAAATGTGGGGCTATGGGGGATGTGGGGTGGGAGATGGGGGGCTGTGGGGTCTATGGGGGATGTGGGGCTATGGGGGATGTGGGGTCTATGGGGGATGTGGGGTCTATGGGGGATGTGGGGTCTATGGGGGATGTGGGGCTGCGGGGGCTGTGGTGTCTATGGGGCCGTACCGGTCGTAGCAGTCCCCGCGGGATCCGATGGGGACGTCGAACTCCACCTGGTCGTACACGTCGTAGGGCTGCGTTTTGCGAAGGTCCCAGTGGATCCCGGAGCCGCGCAGCATCACCCCACTGATGTGTGGGGACATGGACGGGGCACAGTGAGGGGCAGCCACAGCCCCACAGCACCCCATAAAACCCATAGGGACAGAGGGAGGCCTTGTGTCAAAGGGGTGAGGGAATGGGGACGTGGGAGGGGTGGGGGTCCCCACCCCATAGGACCCCATAGGATCCCATAGCACCCCATAGGGTCCCACAAGACTCCATAGGACCCCATAGGATCCCATAGCACCCCATTGGACCCACAGCCAGTGCTGAGCTCTCAGGACTGGACCCCAACCCCCATAGGTCCCTAGGACCCCATAGGACCCCACAGCACCCCAAAGGAGCCCATAGCACCCCACAGGAGCCCACAGGATCCCATAGCACCTCATAGGATCCCATGGCACCCCATAGGATCCCATAGGACCCCATAGGAACCCACAGGACCCCATAGGATCCCATAGGACCCCACAGCACCCCACAGAATCCCATAGCACCTCATGGGATCCCACAGGACCCCACAGGATCTCATAGCGCCCCATAGGATCCCATAAGACCCCATAGGTCCCACAGGCAGTGCTGAGCCCTCAGGACTGGACCCCACCCCCTATAAGTCCCCCCATACAGCACAGTGTGACCCCACAGAGCATCACCCCACACCTGATCCCATAATTCAGAGCGTCACCCCACACCTGAACCCATAATTCAGAGCCTCCTCGGCCGGGATGACCCCGATGTCGATGGTTCGGTTCTTCCAGATGCGGTTGTTGGTCAACATCTGTGGGCAGCAAAGGGTTAAACTGCCCCGCTATGGGGCCACCCCATCTATGGGGTCACACCCCCTATGGGGTCACACCCCTTATGGGGCCAATCCCCTCTATGGGGTCAGTCCACTCTAAGGGGTCAGTCCTCTCTATGGGGCCACCCCCCTCTATGGGGCCAGTCTCATCTATGGGGCCAGTCCCATCTATGGGGTCACTCTCCTCTATGGGGTCAGTCGCCTAAATGGGGCCACCCCTCTCTATGGGGTCACACCCCCTATGGGGCCAATCCCCTCTATGGGGTCAGTCTGCTCTAAGGGGTCACTCCCCTCTATGGGGCCAGTCCCCTCTATGGGGTCACCCCTCTCTATGGGGTCACCCCCCTCTATGGGGTCAATCTCCTCTATGGGGTCAATCTCCACTATGGGGCCACACTCCTCTATGGGGTCACCCACCTCTACCTCTATGGGGCCACCCCCCTCTATGGGGTCAATCCCCTCTATGGGGTCGGTCCCCACTATGGGGCCACACTCCTCTATGGGGTCACCCACCTCTACCTCCATGGGGCCACCCCCCTCTATGGGGTCAATCCCCTTATGGGGTCAGTTCCCTCTGTGGGGCCACCCCTCTCTATGGGGTCAGTCCCCTCTATGTGGTCACCCCCCACTATGGGGTCACTCCCATCTATGGGGCCAGTCCCCACTATGGGGTCAGTCCCCACTATGGGGCCACCCCCCTCTATGGGGTCACACCCCCTATGGGGTCAGTTTCCTCTATGGGGTCAGTCCCCTCTATGGGGCCACCCTGCTCTATGGGGCCGCCCCCCACATCCACCCCATCCCTTTTGGGACCCCAATCCATCCTCACCTCTTCCACCTCATCCACCCGCAGGGAAAAGTTCTTGACGAACTCGTAGATGTCGTCCATCAGCCCCAGGGGGAGATCCTGGACACAGAGAATATGGGGCACCCCATATCACCGCTATGGGGCACCCCCCATCACCCCACATCACTGCTATGGGGCACCCCACATCGCCCCACATCGCCCCACATCACCGCTATGGGGCACCCCACATCACCGCTATGGGGCACCCCACATCGCCCCACATCACTGCTATGGGGCACCCCACATCACCGCTATGGGGCACCCACATCACCGCTATGGGGCACCCCCCATCACCGCTATGGGGCACCCCCCATCACCGCTATGGGGCACCCCACATCACCGCTATGGGGCACCCCATATCGCCCCACATCACTGCTATGGGGCACCCCACATCACCCCACATCACCGCTATGGGGCACCCCACATCGCCCCACATCACCGCTATGGGGCACCCCACATCGCCCCACATCACCGCTATGGGGCACCCCACATCGCCCCACATCACCCCACATCACTGCTATGGAGCACCCCACATCACCCCACATCAAACCACTGCTGCGCTATGGGGCAGCAAGGACACCCCATAACCCCATTGCTGATCTATGGGGCACTGAGGACACCCCACATCCCATTGCTGATCTATGGGGCAGTGAGGACACCCCACATCCCATTGTTGATCTATGGGGCAGTGAGGACACCCCATAACCCCATTGCTGATCTATGGGGCAGTGAGGACACCCCACATCCCCCCTTTGCTGATCTATGGGGCAGTGAGGACACCCCACATCCCATTGCAGATCTATGGGGCAGTGAGGACACCCCACATCCCATTGCAGATCTATGGGGCAGTGAGGACACCCCACATCCCATTGCTGATCTATGGGGCAGTGAGGACACCCCACATCCCATTGCTGATCTATGGGGCAGTGAGGACACCCCACATCCCATTGCAGATCTATGGGGCAGTGAGGACACCCCACATCCCCCATTGCTGATCTATGGGGCAGTGAGGACACCCCACATCCCATTGTTGATCTATGGGGCAGTGAGGACACCCCACATCCCCCATTGCTGATCTATGGGGCAGTGAGGACACCCCACATCCCATTGCAGATCTATGGGGCAGGTGCCCCCTCACCTGGTGCACCCCCCCAGGCCGGATGTAGGCCGCGTGCATCCGAGCCCCCGAGACGCGTTCATAGAACTCGAACATCTGGAGGGGTGAGAAATGGGGCAGGGAAATAAATGGGGCAGGGAAATAAATGGGGCAGGGAAATAAATGGGGCAGGGAAATAAATGGGGCAGGGAAATAAATGGGGCAGGGAAATAAATGGGGCAGGGTCAGCTGGGTCAGCTGCACCACGACCCACAGCTCAACATGGCCCATGACCCACAACACGGCCCCCTACACAACCCAGACCCCAACCTATAACCCAACACAACCCAACCCCCAATCCAACCAGGCCCCACTCCCTAACCCAGCCCCACAACTTGATCCCCCAACCCCCAACCCAGCCCCATAACCTGGCACTCCAACCCAACTCAGCCCCCAACCCAACCCATAACCCAGCCCCCAATCCCCAACCCAACCCCATATCTGGCCCCCAACACTCAACCCAGCCCCCCAACCCAACCCAGCCACCAATCTCCAACCCAACCCCAACCCAGTCCCCCAACCAAACTTCCAGCCCAGCCCCCAATCCCTAACCCAACCCCCCAACCCAACCCCGCAACCCCCCAACACAACCCTTAACCCAACCTGGCCCCCAGCCCCCCAACCCAATTCCCCAACCCAACCCCCAACCTGGCCCCCCAACCTCCAACCCAACCCATAACCCAGCCAACCCCCAATCCAGACCCCAACCCAGCTTCCAATCCCCAACCCAACCCCATATTTGGCCCCCAACACTCAACCCAGCCCCCCAACCCAACCCAGCTTCCAAACCCCAACCCAGCCCCCAATCTCCAACCCAACCCCCAACCCAGACCCCCAAACCGAACTTCCAGCTCAGCCCCCAATCCCTAACCCAGCTCCCCAACCCAACCCCCCAACCCAGCCCCCAACCCAACCCTTAACTCAACATGGCCCTCAACCCAACCTGGCCCCCAGTCCCCAACCCAGCCCCCAGCCCCCCAACCCAATTCCCCAACCCAACCCCCAACCCAGCCCCATAACCTGGCCCCCCAACCTCCAACCCAACCCCCAAACCCAGCCCCCAATCTCCAACCCAACCCCTAACCCAGACCCACAAACCAAACTTCCAGCCCAGCCCCCAATCCCTAACCCAGCCCCCCAACTCAGCCCCCCAACCCAGACCCCAACCCTCCAACCCAACCCCAAGCCTGGCCCCACAACCCAATGTCTAACCCAATCCCCAATCCAATCCCAATCCAACCCAGCCCCCAACCCAATGTCTAACCCAATCCCCAATCCAATCCCAACCCATCCCAGCCCCCATTCCCCAACCTGGTCCCACAACCCCCCAACCTGGTCAGCCCCCACCCCCCACCCCCCCCCACCTTCTCCCTCTCCTCGAACATCCAGAAGAACGGGGTCATGGCGCCGATGTCCAACGCGTGCGTCGTCACCGCCATGATGTGGTTCAACAGGCGCGTGATCTCAGCAAACAGCACTGGGGGGGGGGGGGGGAATGGGTGAGGGTGGGGGGCAGCAATGGGACAAAGATGGGGGGCAGCAATGGGGTGAGTGGGGGGCAGTAATGGGGGGAAATGGGGCAGCAATGGGGTGAGGATGGGGGAATGGGGGAATGGGGCAGCAATGGGATGGGGAGCAGCAATGGGGCCAGTGGGGGGCAGCAATGGGGTGAGGGTGGGGGGCAGCAATGGGGGGAGATGGGGGAATGGGGGCAGCAACGGGGTGAGTGGGGGACAGCAATGGGGGGGATAGGGGACAGCAATGGGGTGAGGATGGGGGGCAGCAATGGGACAAAGATGGGGGGCAGCAATGGGGGAATGGGGGAATGGGGGGAAATGGGGCAGCAATGGGGTGAGGATGGGGGCAGCAATGGGACAAAGATGGGGGGCAGCAATGGGGTGAGTGGGACAGGGAGCAGCAATGGCGGGGAGATGGGGGGAATGGGGAAATGGGGGGAATGGGGGCAGCAATGGGATGAGTGGGGGGCAGGAATGGGGTGGGGGGCAGTAATGGGGGGAGATAAGGGGCAGCAATGGGGGGAAATGGGGCAGCAATGGGGGATGATGGTGGGCAGCAATGGGGTGAGGGGGATGGGGGGCAGCAATGGGGGGAATGGGGGCAGCAATGGGGTGAGGATGGGGAGACGCAGCTTCAGCCCCATTGGAACAACAGGAACAACCCATCACCCCCCAACCCCACACACCCCTTTGGGGTGGGCAGAGAAGGAGGAACTGCCCCTAAAAGGATCAATTGGGTTTTAATGGGATCTTCCCCCTTCGGATCAATGGGGTTTTAATGGGATCTTCCCCCCTCGGATCAATGGGGTTTTAATGGGATCTTCCCCTTCGGATCAATTGGGTTTTAATGGGATCTTCCCCCCTCGGATCAATGGGGTTTTAATGGGATCTTCCCCTTCGGATCAATTGGGTTTTAATGGGATCTTCCCCCTTTGGATCAATGGGGTTTTAATGGGATCTTCCCCTTCGGATCAATGGGGTTTTAATGGGATCTTCCCCTATGGATCAATGGGGTTTAATGGGATCTTCCCCCCCGGATCAATGGGGTTTTAATGGGATCTTCCCCCCTTGGATCAATGGGGTTTTAATGGGATCTTCCCCCTCAGATCAATGGGGTTTAATGGGATCTTCCCCCTCAGATCAATGGGGTTTAATGGGATCTTCCCCCCTTGGATCAATGGGGTTTTAATGGGATCTTCCCCTTCGGATCAATGGGGTTTTAATGGGATCTTCCCCTTCGGATCAATGGGGTTTTAATGGGATCTTCCCCTTCGGATCAATGGGGTTTAATGGGATCTTCCCCTTCGGATCAATGGGGTTTTAATGGGATTTTCTCACCTCGGATCCATTGGGCTCTAATGGGGGGTCGGATGTTGAGCAGCTTCTCCACGGCCAGAGCGTAGGCCTGTTCATTGCACATCATGGACACGTAGTCCAGGCGGTCAAAGTACGGCAGGGCCTGGAATGGGGGGAAGCCGTGGGGATAGAGCAGCTGCTGCCCCATAGATCCCATAGACCTGAGGCTGCTGCCCCATAGATCCCAATGATCTGAGGCTGCTGCCCCATAGATCCCAATGATCTGAGGCTGCTGCCCCATAGATCCCATAGACCTGAGGCTGCTGCCCCACAGATCCCATAGATCTAATGCTGCTGCCCCACAGATCCCATAGATCTGATGCTGCTGCCCCATAGATCCCACACACCTGAGGCTGCTGCCCCATGGATCCCACACACTTGATGCTGCTGCCCCATAGATCCCACAGACCTGATGCTGCTACCCCATAGATCCCACACACCTGAGGCTGCTGCCCCATAGATCTGATGCTGCTGCCCCATAGATCCCACAGATCTGAGGCTGCCGCCCCATAGATCCCACAGATCTGAGGCTGCCGCCCCATAGATCCCATAGATCTGAGGCTGCCGCCCCATAGATCCCATAGATCTGCTGCTGCTGCCCCATAGATCCCATAGATCTGCTGCTGCTGCCCCATAGATCCCACACACCTGATGCTGCTGCCCCATAGATCCCACACGCCTGATGCTGCTGCCCCATAGATCCCATAAATCTGAAGCTGCTGCCCCATAGATCCCACACACCTGATGCTGCTGCCCCATAGATCCCACAGACCTGATGCTGCTGCCCCATAGATCCCACACACCTGAGGCTGCTGCCCCATAGATCTGATGCTGCTGCCCCATAGATCCCACAGATCTGAAGCTGCTGCCCCATAGATCCCACACACCTGATGCTGCTGCCCCATAGACCCCACAGACCCCACGTCCCGTTTACCTGCAGGTAGGTCTTATACTCGATGAGTTTCTCGGTGCCGCGGTGCAGCAGCCCGATATGGGGGTCGCAGCGTTTCACCGTCTCCCCGCTCAGCTCCATCACCAGCCTCAGGACCCCGTGAGCCGCCGGGTGCTGCGGCCCGAAATTGATGGTGAGGGTCGAGATCTTCTTATGGGCCACGGGGTCCTTGTCTGTTATGGGGTCAGGAATGAGGTCAGGGGGTGGGAGCCCATCCCTATGGGGCTGCCCCACGTCTCACCCTCTAAGCTGAGCCCTTATGGGTCCCAGCTCAGACCCCACTGAGGGTCCCTGACCCCCCCAGCACCACCTGCCCCATATCAACTCTTGGACCCTCCCTATAAACACCCCCCCCCCCCCCCCCCCAGAGCCCCCATAGACACCCCCCATCTCTCACAGTGCACCCGGACCCCCCCCATGAACACCCTGAGGACCCCAACGCCATCATAAACCCCTTCTCAGCCCCCCAAGGACCCCAACCCCCCCCCCCGTGTAACCCCATCCCCCTCCCACCCCCCCTTTCCATGGTGGTGGGACCCAACACCCCCCCCCCACGCGACCCCAATCCTCCCCCCCACTGTTCCATGGTGGTGGTGGGACCCCCCCCCCATATTACCCCAGCCCCCCCATGTTACCCCAATTACCCCCCCATGCAACCCCAATCCCCCCCCATATTACCCCAGCCCCCCCCCCCCCCATGACCCCAACACCCCCCCCCATGTTACCCCCCCATGCAACCCCAATCCCCCCCCCATATTACCCCAGCCCCCCCATGTTACCCCAATTACCCCCCAACGTGACCCCAATTCCCCCCCCATATTACCCCAACACCCCCCCCATGTTACACCAATTCCCCCCCCCCTCACCATTCCATGGTGGTGGGACTCCAACCCCCCCCCCCCTCCATGTGACCCCAATCCCCTCCCATATTACCCCCCCCCCCACACTGTTCCATGGTGGTTGGACCCTGACCCCCCCCCCTTATTACACCCCCCACACCATTCCATGGTGGTGGGACCCCCCCCATATTTATCCCCCCCCTCACCGTTCCATGGGGGTGGGACCCAACACCCCCCCCATGTTACCCCAATTTAATCCCCCCCGCGTTACCCCAATTCCCCCCTCACCATTCCATAGTGGTGGGACCCCCCCCATATTTATCCCCCCATGTTACCTCAATTCAACCCCCCCTCACCGTTCCATGGCAGTGGGACCCTGACCCCCCCCATATTGCCCCCCTCCCCCATTACCCCAGTCCCCCCCTCACCGTTCCATGGCAGTGGGACCCCCCCCATATTTATCCCCCCCCCCCCCTCACCGTTCCATGGGGGTGGGACCCATTTCTCGGTCTCTTTGCTGGGATACATGACGGCTCCAGCACTTTGCTGCGCCCACTCCACGTCGGGCTGCCACTGATGGCCCCCCCTAAAGGGACAGAGGGGGGATGGACACAGACCCCAACCAGCCCCATAGAAACACCCAGCCCCACAACTCACCCCCAGCCCCATATAAACACCCAGCCCCACAACTGACACCCAGCCTCACAGCTCACCCCCAGCCCCACAGCTCAGCCCCACAGCTCAACCCCAGACCTCAGACTCAACCCCAGTCCCCACACTCCAGACCCCGATCCCACCCCCCTGACCCCAGATTCAGACCCAGACCCCAAACCCCAGACCTTGACCCCATATCCCACATCCCAGACCCCAAGCCCTGTTCCCAGCTCCTAATCCTAAGCCCCCCCCCAAACCCCATAGCTTGGTCTGGACCCTAACCCCATATTCCAGACTCCCATATCTCCAGTCCAGACCCCAGACTCAGACCCAGTCTCTGATCCCACCCCCCAGACCCCAAATTCAGACCCAGAGCTCAACCCCAGGCCACAACCCCAACCCCCAGACCTTGATCCCATATCCCACATCCCAGACCCTACACTCCTGACCCCAGACCCCAGGCCCTGGTCCCATCTCCCAGCCCTAAGCTCCCCCTGACCCCAGACCCCACATCTGGGGCTGAGCCCTAACCCCACATCTCTGACCCCCATGTCCCTGGTCCAGACCCCAGACTCAAACCCAGGCCCCACACTCCAGACCCCAGACCTTGACCCCATATCCCACATTCCAGACCCCAGACCCAGACCCCACACTCCTGACCCCACACCCCAGGCCTCAACACCTCGCTCCAGACCCAGACCCCAATCCCTGTTCCCATCTCCCAGCCCTAATCTCTCCCCACAGACCCCATAGCTGGGGCTGGGCCCTAATCCCACATCTCAGACCCCCATGTCCCCACTCCAGCCTCCACACTGAGCCCCACACCCCACACTCCAGACCCCGATCCCACACCCTGGATCCCAGACCCCAAACCCTAGACCTTGATCCCATATCCCACATCCCAGACTCCAGACCCAGACCCCAAACCCTGTTCCCATCTCCCAGCCCTAATCCCCCCCTCTAAACCCCATAGCTGGGGCTGGGCCCTAACCCCATATATCAGACCCCCAGGGTCCCAGACCCCAGACTCAAACCCAGACCCCAGACCCCGACCCTACACCCCAGACCCCAGACCCGAACCCCAGACCCCTCATTCCAGACCCCCCTTTAGGCCCCATATCTGGGGCTGGGCCCATAACCCCACATCTCTGACCCCCATGTCCCCACCCCACACTCAGGCCCAGGCCCTGACCCCGCCCCATAGACCCCAGACCCAAATCCCAACCCTATAGACCCCAACCCCCCCATAGACCCCAGACCCTCCCCAATCCCAATCCCAATCCCAATATCCCCCCCATTATCCCCCCGTTCTCACCGGACCGTCCCATTCCCGACCCTCGTCCCAGCCCGTATCCCGGCCGCTGCCCTCAGCCGCCCCAATGCCCGCAGCGCCGCCATCTTGCCCTTGGCACTGCGCAGGCGCAGTGAGCCCACAGCGCCAGGATAAGGGGTGGAGCCTGGCGCCATGTTGGGGAAGGGCAGAAGAAGCCGTACAGCGCCGCCATGTTAACTATGGGCAAAAAGAAAGGGTGGGATGAGAAGTCGCCATGTTTAGTGAGGGGAACATCCGGGATATCGCCGGTGGGCGGTGCTGCCGCCATGTTTGAGCCGGGCAGAGGGGGGAGGGGCAGAGGGTCAGGGTGTGGGGTCAGTGTATGGGGTCTGAATATGGGGTGAGGATGGGGTCAGTGTATGGGGTCAGTGTGTGGGGTCAGTGTATGGGGTCAGTGTATGGGGTCAGTGTATGGGATCAGGGTATGGGGTCAGGGTATGGGATCAGGGTATGGGGTCAGTGTATGGGGTCAGTGTATGGGGTCAATGTACGGGGTCAATGTATGGGGTCAGGGTATGGGATCGGTGTATGCGGTCAGTGTATGGGGTCAGTGTATGGGGTCAGGGTATGGGATCAGGGTATGGGGTCAGTGTATGGGGTCAGTGTATGGGGTCAGTGTATGGGATCGGTGTATGGGGTCAGGGTATGGGGTCAGTGTATGGGATCGGTGTATGGGGTCAGTGTATGGGGTCAGTGTGTGGGGTCAGTGTGTGGGGTCAGTGTATGGGGTCAGGGTATGGGATCAGGGTATGGGGTCAGTGTATGGGGTCAGTGTATGGGATCGGTGTATGGGGTCAGTGTGTGGGGTCAGTGTGTGGGGTCAGTGTGTGGGGTCAGTGTATGGGATCAGGGTATGGGGTCAGTGTATGGGGTCAGGGTATGGGATCGGTGTATGGGGTCAGTGTGTGGGGTCAGTGTATGGGGTCAGTGTGTGGGGTCAGTGTATGGGGTCAATGTATGGGGTCAGGGTATGGGGTCAGTGTGTGGGGTCAATGTATGGGGTCAGGGTATGGGGTCAGTGTGTGGAATCAGGGTATGGGGTGCAGGTATGGGGTCAGTGTATGGGGTCAATGTATGGGGTCATTTTATGGGATCAGGGTTTGGGTTCTGATCGTGGGTTCTCAATATGGGATGCATGTTTGGGGTCCAGGCTCCCCATTGGGTACAACCCCCCCCCCTTCTTTGTCCTATTGGGGTCTGAGCCCCGTCTCCCCCCACAGCAGCCCCCCCTCGATGCTCTATGTGCCACCATCCCCCATGGGACACCCCCCCATCCCCCTTATAGGATCGTTCCCATCACTTTGGGGTCACGGGGACATCCCGTCCCACCCCACGGCCCCACGGTGCGTCAGCGACCCCATAAGAGCCACTGACCCCATAAGAGTCACCGCCCCATAAACGTCACCCCCCCACGTCACGCGTGACTCACAGCGGCGACGGCACCAACATGGCGGCCATGTTGCGGGGGGGGGGGAATGTACACGCGTGTCCGTGTCCTGCTGTGTGTAATGGCATTAAACACGCGTGTCCGTGTGCTGCTATGGGGGGGGGGGTGTTAAAATGGATGTAGATGTGAAGGGGATGGAGTGGGGGGGGGTGATGGGAATGGGGGGATGGGACTGGGGTGATACTGGGATGATACTGGGACTGGGATGATACTGGGGTGATACTGGGACTGGGGGATACTGGGGTGATACTGGGACTGGGATTGGGGGACTGGGATGATACTGGGATGATACTGGGACTGGGATGATACTAGGATTGGGGGATACTGGGACTGGGATGATACTGGGACTGGGATGATACTGGGACTGGGGGATAATGGGACTGGGATGATACTGGGATGATACTGGGACTGGGATGATACTGGGACTGGGGTGATACTGGGACTGGGGGATACTGGGACTGGGATGATACTGGGATGATACTGGGACTGGGATGATACTGGGACTGGGGTGATACTGGGACTGGGGGATACTGGGACTGGGATGATACTGGGACTGGGGTGATACTGGGACTGGGGTGATACTGGGACTGGGGGATAATGGGACTGGGATGATACTGGGACTGGGGTGATACTGGGACTGGAGTGATACTGGGATGATACTGGGACTGGGATGATACTGGGACTGGGGTGATACTGGGACTGGGATGATACTGGGACTGGGGTATACTGGGACTGGGATGATACTGGGGTGATACTGGGACTGGGATGATACTGGGACTGGGATGATACTGGGACTGGGATGATACTGGGACTGGGGTGATACTGGGACTGGGGGATAATGGGACTGGGATGATACTGGGACTGGGATGATACTGGGACTGGGATGATACTGGGACTGGGATGATACTGGGACTGGGGGATACTGGGACTGGGATGATACTGGGATGATACTGGGACTGGGGGATACTGGGACTGGGGGATACTGGGACTGGGATTATACTGGGACTGGGGTGATACTGGGACTGGGGTGATACTGGGACTGGGGGATACTGGGACTGGGGGATACTGGGACTGGGGGATACTGGGACTGGGATGATACTGGGACTGGGGTGATACTGGGACTGGGGTGATACTGGGACTGGGGGATACTGGGACTGGGATGATACTGGGACTGGGGGATACTGGGATGATACTGGGACTGGGATGATACTGGGACTGGGATGATACTGGGACTGGGGGATACTGGGACTGGGGTGATACTGGGACTGGGGTGATACTGGGACTGGGATGATACTGGGACTGGGGGATACTGGGACTGGGATGATACTGGGACTGGGGGATACTGGGACTGGGATGATACTGGGACTGGGGGATACTGGGATGATACTGGGACTGGGATGATACTGGGACTGGGGGATACTGGGACTGGGATTATACTGGGACTGGGGTGATACTGGGACTGGGGTGATACTGGGACTGGGGGATACTGGGACTGGGATGATACTGGGACTGGGGGATACTGGGATGATACTGGGACTGGGATGATACTGGGACTGGGGGATACTGGGACTGGGGTGATACTGGGACTGGGGTGATACTGGGACTGGGATGATACTGGGACTGGGGGATACTGGGACTGGGATGATACTGGGACTGGGGGATACTGGGACTGGGATGATACTGGGACTGGGGGATACTGGGACTGGGATGATACTGGGACTGGGATGATACTGGGACTGGGGGATACTGGGATGATACTGGGACTGGGATGATACTGGGACTGGGGGATACTGGGACTGGGGTGATACTGGGACTGGGATGATACTGGGACTGGGATGATACTGGGACTGGGGGATACTGGGACTGGGATGATACTGGGACTGGGGTGGTTTTAATTGGGGGATACTGGGATGTTCTGGTTCTGGAAGCTGCCCGTTCTGGATCCTGCATCCCCAGGTGATAATATCAGCCCCATGTGATAACGCTCAGTCGTTGCTCATTGATACCGGGTCGTACGACGGTACCGCAGCAGAACCCCCCGGTACCGGCGGTGCTGGATGCTCTGACCCCACCCGTGCGTTCTATTTGTTCCTATGGGGGGGCCCGGTGGGTTCGGCCCATAGAGGCCCTTTGTGTGGCTGCGCCGGGTGCCACCAGGTCCCTTTGTGCTGTCAGCCCTTGTGCTGCCGGGGACGGCGGGGATGGCACCGGGGGGGGGGGAGTATAGGGGGGGTATGGGGGACAATGGGGGGTATAGGGGGGACATGGGGGGGGGTATGGGGCGGTTGTATGGGGGGTGCACAGGGGGTGTATGGGGGGGGCTGTATAGGGCGGGTGTATAGCGGAGGGTATGGGGGTGTATAGGGGGTGGGTTTGGGGGGCATAGGGGGACAAAGGGGCTGTATAGTGTATGGGGGGCTTATGGGGGGTGTATAGGGGATGTATGGGGGGTGTATGGGGGGAGGCGTATAGGGGGGGTGTATAGGGGAGGGTATGGGGGGGGTATGGGGGCAGTATGGGGGGTGTGTATGGGGGAGGTATGAGGGGGGTATGGGGGGTGTAAGAGGGGGTATGCGGGAGGTGCATGGGGGGGGTATGAGGAGAGCTGTATAGGGGGGTGTATAGGGGAGGGTATAGGGGGATATGGGGAGGTGTATAGGGAGGGTATGGGGGGTGTATGAGGGAGTATGGGGGAGGTGTACAGGGAGGATCTGGGGGGAGGTATGGGGGGGTGTATGGGGGTGGTATGGGGGGATATGGGGGGATTACCCCGAGGCGGGGGGGGGGAATGGGGAAGGAAGGGTGGGAGGATCCATCGGTGCTTTACCAGAAGGGAGGAAGCAGGATGTGGTGTGTTCTGGGATGGAGGCCAGGAGGTGACAGCGGTGTGACACATCATAGGGGGTAACGGGAATGGGGACGTGGGGATATGACGTGGTGATATGGGATATGGGGATATGGGATATGGGGACATGGGATATGGGGACATGGGATATGGGGACATGGGGATATGGGGATATGGGATATGGGATATGGGATATGGGGATATGGGATATGGGGATATGGGGATATGGGATATGGGATATGGGATATGGGATATGGGATATGGGATATGGGGACATGGGGATATGGGATATGGGGATATGGGGATATGGGGATATGGGGATATGGGGACATGAGGAGGGGAGCTGGGATGGAGGAGGGAGAATTGGGGTGGGGGGGGGTTGGAGGGTTCAAAGGGGGATCTCTATGGGGAGGTGGGTCAAAAGGGGATGGGGATGGGATGGGATGGATGTGATGGGATGGGAAGGGATGGGATGGGATGGATGGGAGGAAAAAGGATGGGGATGGGATGAGCCAAAGTGGGACAGAGGGGTTGGAGGATGGATGGGGTGAGGTTGGAGGGGACAATGGGATGGGGAGGGGGACGGGATGGGACAGAGGGGGCAGGGAGTAATGGATGAGATAAGGAGGGATGGAGGGGATGGAGGGGAGATGGGGGGGTAGAGGGGATAGAATGGGACAAGGGGTTGGAAAAGGATCGTTGTGGGGTCTGAATGGGAAAAAGGGGTGGGAAAGGACACTGGGATGGATGGGGAGGACGGAATGTGATGGATGGACGTGGTTGGATGGGGGGCTCGGGAGGAGCCGTTGTCCCAACCCCCCCCAACTGGCCCCGCTCCCATCCCGGGGGTTCCCCGTTCCCAGCGGGTTGTGCCGCTCCGGAACCGCTCGGACCCGAAACGGGCGGGGGGGGGGGGTGAGGGGAGGGAGGGGCGGCGGGATGAGCTGGACGAGCGGGATGTCCTGGATGTCCTGGATGCCCCGATGTCCCGATATCCCGATGTCCCCGTGGCCCCACGGCCCCTCCTCCTCCCGTCCCGTCCCGTTAATAAGGCGGCGCTGCGGGGCAGAGCGCCGTCCCAGCTCCGTCCCATTGCTGCCCCATTGCCGCCCCATTGCCGCCCCATTGCTGCCCCATTGCCGCCCCATTGCCGGGCCATGCGCCGGGCGCTCCTGGCGCTGCTGATCGGAACCGCCGCCATCGGGGTCAGCGCCGGAGCCCACTGCCCCATAACGGAACCGGACGGAACCCCACAAACACGGGCTGCGGCCCCACGGAGAGTGAAGGTACCGGGGGGGGATATAGGGATACAGCAATGGGATATATAGGGATACAGCGATGGGGATATATAGGGATACAGCGATGGGGATATATAGGGATACAGCAATGGGGATATAGGGATACAGCAATGGGATATAGGGATACAGCGATGGGGATATATAGGGATACAGCAATGGGGATATATAGGGATACAGCAATGGGGATATAGGGATACAGCAATGGGATATATAGGGATACAGCGATGGGGATATATAGGGATACAGCGATGGAGATATAGGGATACAGCAATGGGGATATATAGGGATACAGCGATGGGGATATATAGGGATACAGCGATGGGATATAGGGATACAGCGATGGGGATATATAGGGATACAGCAATGGGGATATATAGGGATACAGCAATGGGATATATAGGGATACATCAATGGGGATATATAGGGATACAGCAATGGGGATATATAGGGATACAGCAATGGGGATATATAGGGGTACAGCAATGGGGATATATAGGGATACAGCAATGGGATATATAGGGATACATCAATGGGGATATATAGGGATACAGCAATGGGGATATATAGGGATACAGCAATGGGGATATATAGGGATACAGCAATGGGGATATATAGGGATACAGCAATGGGGATATATAGGGGTACAGCAATGGGGATATATAGGGATACAGTGATGGGGATATATAGGGATACAGCAATGGGGATATATACATGGGGATATATATATATAGGGATACAGCAGTGGAGATATATAGGGATACAGCAATGGGGATATATAGGGATACAGCAATGGGGATATATAGGGATACAGCAATGGGATATATAGGGGTACAGCAATGGGGATATATAGGGATACAGTGATGGGGATATATAGGGGTACAGCAATGGGGATATATAGGGATACAGCAATGGGATATATAGGGATACAGTGATGGGATGGGGATGTATAGGGATATAGCAGTGGGATGGTGGTATATAGGGATACTGCAGTGGGTCGAGGGGGGACATCACTATGGGGTCAGCCAGGGGTGCTGCTGTGGGGTGGCAGTGGAATAAGAGACACTGAGATATGGGGCAATGGGATGGGGTGGCACAGATTGGGGTGAGGTGGAATGGGGGGCAATGGGATGGGGGGGCACAGACATTGGGGTGAGGTGGAATGGTGATGGTTTGGAGCTGGTTTGGGGTCACACAGTGATGGGGGGCAGTGCTGTGGGTCACACGGTGATGGGGTATCACTGCTGTGGGGTGGCAGGAGGGTGAGGGGTGTTGGTTTGGGGGTGGGGGGCAGCGGGTCGGGGTGGTGCAGTGATGGGGGGCACTGCAATGGGTGGGCATGGAGATAAGGGACATGGGGGGGTTGGAATGAGGGGTGGTGGGAGGCAACAGGGTGGGCTGGCACAGGGATGGGGGACAGCATGGGGGGGGCATTGAAATGGGGGGGGCATTGAAATGGGGGGGAAATTGAAATGGGGGGGGACATTGAAATGGGGGGGACATTGAAATGGGTTGGCACAGGGATGGGGGACATTAGCGTGGAGGTGGGGTGCACTGAAGCAGACTGGCATGGAGATGGGTGACAGGGGGGTGGGGGGCACAGCAATGGGGGACATAAGCATAGTGATGGGGGACATTGGCACAGTACTGGGGGGCACCAACATGGGGGTGGATGGAATGGGATGGAGCAGCACATTGATGGGGGACATTGGCATGGGGGTGGGGGGCATCTGACATGAGGGTGGGGGGGGACATTGAAATGGGTTGGCACAGCAATGGGGGACATTGAAATGGGTTGGCACAGCAATGGGGGACATCAGCATAGTGGGGGCACTGCCATTGTGGTGGATGGCAATGGGATGGAGCAGCAGCGCATCAATGGGGGACATTGGCACTGAATTGGGTTGGCACAGGGATGGGTGATGTTGGCACGGTGGTGGGGGGCATCTGACATGGGGGGGGGACATTGAAATGGGTTGGCACAGCAATGGGGGGCATTGAAATGGGTCGGCATAAGGATGGGGACATTGGCATGGAGGTGGGTGCGAGTGGGCTGCCATAGTGGGCTGTGGTCACAGTCCTGTGGTCACAGTGCCCCCCATTGGGGTCCCTGACCCCCACCCCCTGTCCCCACACAGCGCCTGGCAGCGGTTCAGCGCCACGTGGAGCTGCTGGTTGTGGCCGATGCCGCCATGGTTCGGTTCCACGGCTCCGGGCTGCGCTCGTACCTGCTGACCGTGTTGGCTGCAGCTGCCAGGACCTTCCAACACGGCAGCCTGGGCACCGCGCTGCAGCTCAGGGTGACGCGGCTCCTGGTGTTGGGTCCTGGCAGCCCCGGACCGTCCGTCACCTCCAACGCGGCCCAAACGCTGCGGGAATTTTGTCGGTGGCAAAAGGGGCTGAATGTGCCCAACGAGGACAGTGAGCTCCACTTCGACATCGCCGTCCTCATCACACGGCAGGTGGGGAACGGCAATGGGGGGGACAGGGGTGGGGGGTCACAGGAAGGGGGGGGGACAGGGATAAGGGGGCAGAGGAATGGGGGGGTACAGGGATGGGGGAGGGTACAGGGATGGGGGGGCAGAGGAATGGGGGGGTACAGGGATGAGGGAGGCACAGGGAATGGGGGGGGCAGAGAGATGGGGGGACATAGGAATGGGGGGGCACAGCAATGGAGGGGTGCAGGGATGGGGGAGGCATAGGGAATGGGGGAGTACAGCAATGGGGGGTCAGAGGAATGGGGAGGTCACAGGGAATGGGGGGGTACAAGAATGGAGGGGTACAGGGATGGTGGGTGCACGGGAATGGGGGGGGGGACAGGAATGGGGGGGCACAGGGATGAGGGAGGCACAGGGATGGGGGGGGCAGAGGGATGGGGGGGCATAGGAATAGGGGGGCACAGAAATGGGGGGCTGCAGGGATGGGGAGGGAACAGGAATGGGGGGGCAGAGGAATGGGGGGGGCACGGGAATTGGGGGGGTACAGGGATGGGGGGGATGGATGGGGCCATTCCACGCCCTGTGGGTGTCTGGGTGATGGTTGGGTCCTCCAAATCCCATCCCAATGAGTTGGGTGCTGGGAAGGATCCCTCACATACCCATCAAGGCCATTGGGTGCTGGTTGGGTCTTTGGGATGTCTGTAGGTCTTTGGGTGCTGTTTAGGTCTTTGGGTGCTGTTTAGGTCTTTGGGTGCTGTTTAGGTCTTTAGGATGTCCATAGGTCTTTGGGATGTCTGTAGGTCTTTGGGTGCTGGTTGGGTCTTTGGGATGTCTGTAGGTCTTTGGGTGCTGTTTAGGTCTTTGGGATGTCTGTAGGTCTTTGGGATGTCCGTAGGTCTTTGGGATGTCCGTAGGTCTTTGGGATGTCCATAGGTCTTTGGGATGTCTGTAGGTCTTTGGGATGTCCGTAGGTCTTTGGGATGTCCATAGGTCTTTGGGATGTCTGTAGGTCTTTGGGATGTCTATAGGTCTTTGGGATGTCCATAGGTCTTTGGGATGTCTGTAGGTCTCTGGGATGTCTATAGGTCTTTGGGATGTCTGTAGGTCTTTGGGATGTCTGTAGGTCTTTGGGATGTCCGTAGGTCTTTGGGATGTCTCTAGGTCTTTGGGATGTCCGTAGGTCTTTGGGATGTCCGTAGGTCTTTGGGATGTCTCTAGGTCTTTGGGATGTCCGTAGGTCTTTGGGATGTCTGTAGGTCTTTGGGATGTCCGTAGGTCTTTGGGATGTCCATAGGTCTTTGGGATGTCTGTAGGTCTTTGGGATGTCTATAGGTCTTTGGGATGTCCATAGGTCTTTGGGATGTCTGTAGGTCTCTGGGATGTCTATAGGTCTTTGGGATGTCTGTAGGTCTTTGGGATGTCTGTAGGTCTTTGGGATGTCCGTAGGTCTTTGGGATGTCTCTAGGTCTTTGGGATGTCCGTAGGTCTTTGGGATGTCTGTAGGTCTCTGGGATGTCTATAGGTCTTTGGGATGTCTGTAGGTCTTTGGGATGTCTGTAGGTCTTTGGGATGTCCGTAGGTCTTTGGGTGCTGTTGGGTCTCTGGGATGTCTGTAGGTCTTTGGGATGTCTGTATGTCTTTGGGAAGTCTGTAGGTCTTTGGGATGTCTGTAGGTCTTTGGGATGTCTGTAGGTCTTTGGGATGTCCGTAGGTCTTTGGGTGCTGTTGGGTTTCTGGGATGTCTGTAGGTCTCTGGGATGTCCATAGGTCTTTGGGATGTCTCTAGGTCTTTGGGATGTCTGTAGGTCTCTGGGATGTCTGTAGGTCTTTGGGATGTCCGTAGGTCTTTGGGATGTCCGTAGGTCTTTGGGATGTCCATAGGTCTTTGGGATGTCTGTAGGTCTTTGGGATGTCCGTAGGTCTTTGGGATGTCCATAGGTCTTTGGGATGTCTGTAGGTCTCTGGGATGTCTATAGGTCTTTGGGATGTCCATAGGTCTTTGGGATGTCTGTAGGTCTCTGGGATGTCTATAGGTCTTTGGGATGTCTGTAGGTCTTTGGGATGTCCGTAGGTCTTTGGGATGTCCATAGGTCTTTGGGATGTCTGTAGGTCTCTGGGATGTCTATAGGTCTTTGGGATGTCTGTAGGTCTTTGGGATGTCCGTAGGTCTTTGGGATGTCTCTAGGTCTTTGGGATGTCCGTAGGTCTTTGGGATGTCTCTAGGTCTTTGGGATGTCCGTAGGTCTTTGGGATGTCTGTAGGTCTTTGGGATGTCCGTAGGTCTTTGGGTGCTGTTTAGGTCTTTGGGATGTCTCTAGGTCTTTGGGATGTCTGTAGGTCTTTGGGTGTTGGTTGGGTCTTTAGGATGTCTGTAGGTCTTTGGGATGTCTGTAGGTCTCTGGGATGTCTATAGGTCTTTGGGATGTCTGTAGGTCTTTGGGATGTCTGTAGGTCTCTGGGATGTCCGTAGGTCTTTGGGATGTCCGTAGGTCTTTGGGATGTCTGTAGGTCTTCGGGTGCTGTTGGGTCTCTGGGATGTCCCTGCTGGGTTCATGGGGCACCGAATGGTGTCATGGTGCCCCAAGTCACCCCGTACCTCCATACCCCCACCCCAGGACCTGTGTGGGGCGGCCACGTGTGACACGCTGGGGATGGCGGATGTGGGCACGGCCTGCGACCCCGACCGGAGCTGCGCCATCGTGGAGGACGACGGGCTGCAGTCGGCGTTCACTATTGCACATGAGCTGGGTGAGCACCCAAAGGGGACACATGGACGGCCCCAAAATGTCCCCAAAACGACCCCAAATCAGGACCCAAATGTCCCCATGGTGTCCCCCCAAAAAGACCCTCAAAGAGTCCAACAAATTGGCTTGAGACGTCCCCAAAATGTCCCTCAAAGCATCAACCCCAAATAGACCTTCAAAGGGTCCCCAAACCTCCCCAGAACATCCCCCAAAAAGACCCTCAAAATGTCCCAAATCTCCCCAAAACACCCCCCAAATTTATTCAAGACATCCCCCAAACCACCTCCAAAAAGACCCTCAAGGAGTCCCCAGATCTCCCCAAACCACCCCAAAATGTCCCCCAAACCATCCTCAAAATGTCCCCCAAAGCATCCCCCCAAAAATACCCCCAAAAGTCCTCAAAACAGCCCCAAAGCTCCCCCAAATTTACTCAAGACATCCCCCAAATGTCCCCAAAATGCCGCTAAAACATCCCCTTAAAAGTGCCCAAAATATCCCATCAAAGAGTCCCCAAACCTTCCCAAAATTAATTCAAGACATCCCCCAAACCACCCCCAAAAAGACCCTCAAAATGTCCCCAAATCTCCCCAAACCACCCCAAAATTTCCCCCATATATCCTTAAATCCTCCCCCAAACTGTCCCTGGCGCACTCACACCTCCACCACCCGCAGCCCCCATTGCCCCCATAGGACCCACCAATGACCCCCCAGGACCTCCCCAAAACATCCCCCAAAAAGACCCTCAAGGAGTCCCCAAATCTCCCAAAACCAGCCCAAAATGTGCCCCCAAAAGACCCCAAAATATCCCCAAATCTCCCCAAACCGTCCCCAAAATGTCCCCTATATATCCTTAAATCCTCCCCCAAAACACATCTCCACCACCCGCAGCCCCCATTGCCCCCCATAGTACTCCCCACTGATCCCATTGCCCCCATAGGTCCCCCCACTGAACCCAATTACCCCCATAGGACCCCCCACCGACCCCATTGCCCCCATAGTACCCCCCACTGACCCCATTACCCCCATAGAACCCCCCACTGACCCCATTGCCCCCATAGGACCCCCCACTGACCCCATTGCCCCCATAGGACCCCCCGCCGACCCCATTGCCCCCCATAGTACTCCCCACCGACCCCATTGCCCCCATAGGACCCCCCACTGACTCCAATTACCCCCCATAGGACCCCCCGCCGACCCCATTGCCCCCATAGTACCCCCCACTGACCCCATTGCCCCCATAGGACCCCCACCGACCCCATTGCCCCCATAGGACCCCCCACTGACTCCAATTACCCCCCATAGGACCCTCCGCCGACCCCATTGCCCCCATAGTACTCCCCACTGACCCCATTGACCCCATAGTACCCCCCACTGACTCCCCAGGACCCCCCAGTTCCCCCCATGTTTCTGACGCCCCCCGTCCCTATAGGGCACGTTCTCAACCTGCCCCACGATGACTCCGATCGCTGCGTGGAGCTCAACGGCCCCATGTCGGGATCGTGGCGCCGGGTGATGGCTCCGGTTCTGGGTTCGGTGCCGCCGGGTGAGATGTGGTCCCGGTGCAGCGCCCACTTCATCACCGACTTCCTGGACAGCGGCCACGGTACCGCCCCACATCGCCCCACATCGCCCCACATCGCCCCATTGCTACTGCCCCACATCGCCCCACATCACCCCATTGCTACCGCCCCACATCGCCCCATATCACCCCATTGCTACCGCCCCACATCGCCCCATTGCTACTGCCCCACATCGCCCCATATCACCCCATTGCTACCGCCCCACATCGCCCCACATCGCCCCATTGCTACCGCCCCACATCGCCCCACATCGCCCCATTGCTACTGCCCCACATCGCCCCATTGCTACCACCCCACATCGCCCCACATCACCCCATTGCTACTGCCCCACATCGCCCCATTGCTACCGCCCCACATCGCCCCATATCACCCCATTGCTACCGCCCCACATCGCCCCATTGCTACTGCCCCACATCGCCCCATTGCTACCGCCCCACATCGCCCCATTACTACCGCCCCACATCGCCCCATTGCTACCACCCCACATCGCCCCACATCACCCCATTGCTACCGCCCCACATCGCCCCACATCGCCCCATTGCTACCGCCCCACATAGCCCCATATCACCCCATTGCTACCGCCCCACATCGCCCTATTGCTACCGCCCCACATCGCCCTATTGCTACCGCCCCACATCATCCCATTGCTACCGCCCCACATCGCCCCACATCGCCCCATTGCTACCGCCCCACATCACCCTATTGCTACCGCCCCACATCACCCCATTGCTACCGCCCCACATCGCCCCACATCGCCCCATTGCTACATCACCCCATTGCTACCGCCCCACATCACCCCATTGCTACCGCCCCACATCACCCCATTGCTACCACCCCACATCGCCCCATTGCTACCGCCCCACATCACCCCATTGCTACCGCCCCACATCGCCCCACATCGCCCCATTGCTACATCACCCCATTGCTACCGCCCCACATCACCCCATTGCTACCGCCCCACATCACCCCATTGCTACCGCCCTACATCGCCCCATTGCTACCACCCCACATCGCCCCATTGCTACCGCCCCACATCGCCCCATTGCTACCACCTCACATCGCCCCACATTGCCCCATTGCTACCGCCCCACATCGCCCCACATTGCCCTATTGCTACCGCCCTACATCGCCCCATTGCTACCACCCCACATCGCCCCATTGCTACCACCCCACATCATCGCCCCATTGCTACCGCCCCACATCATCGCCTCATTGCTACCGCCCCACATCGCCCCATTGCTACCGCCCCACATCATCGCCCCATTGCTACCGCCCCACATCGCCCCATTGCTTCGGAGTCAGCCCCCACTTACCCCTTTTTGCCCCATTTTCTCCCTCTTTTTGTCCCATTTTCTCCCCCCTTTTCCCCATTTTCTCCCCTTTTTTTCCCCGTTTTCCCCCCTTTTTCTTCTCCTTTTCCCCTTTTGCCCTTTTCCCCCCATTTCCCATCCCACCTTTTCTCACTCCTTCCCCCTTCTACCCATTCTGCTCCTTTCTTTCCCCATTTTCCCCCCTTTTCATCCCCATTTTTCAGCCCTTTTTCCCCTCATTTTCCCCTCCTTTCCCCCTTATTTCCATCTCTATCCCTCCCCATTCCCCCCTCTTTCCCTTCCCTGGATGACCACGTTTCAATCCCCATTTTTCAGCCTTTTTTCCCCTCATTTTCCCTCTTTTCCCCCTTATTTCCATCTCTATCCCCCCCATCCCCCCCTCCATCTCCCCTCCCTGACCATTCAGCTCTGCCCCCCATATGTTCTCATTGCTGTACCCCAATACAGGTCGCTGCCTTTTGGACAAACCCATTGAGTGGCTCCAGCTGCCGTCGGCGCTGCCGGGCGCCGTGTACCCCGCAGACCGGCAATGCCAGCTGGCGTTCGGCCCCGACTCGCGGCACTGCGGGGACGTGCAGCCGCCCTGTGCTGCCCTATGGTGCAGCGGCATCGCGGGGGGCAGAGCCGTGTGCCAGACCAAGCACTTCCCATGGGCTGACGGCACCCCGTGTGCAGCGGGACGCGTGTGTGCCAGCGGGCAGTGCGTGGGTACGGCCACCATGCGGGAGATGCAGGTGAGAGGGGGGGTAACGGGGGATTCAGGGATTGGGGGTGGGATGGTGGGGTGGGTTTGTCATGTAGGTCAATGGGGATGGGGCCTGGAGTTGGGTTTGGGGTGGTAGAACCCATGGTTAAGTCCTGGTAGAACCCATGGTGAAATCCCAGTGTTGGGTTCAGGGTATGGTGCTATCCCTTGGGTGGGTCCTGGTGTTGGGTTCATGGTGGTAGAACCCATGGTTAAATCCCGGTGTTGGGTTCATGGGGTGGTTTTACCCCTTGGATGGGTCCAGGTGTTGGGTTCATGGGTGGTTTTGGCCCTATAAGCTGTGGTTAGATCATGACTTTTGGTTTTTGGGGTGGTTTTCCCCCATAGATCAATCCTGGTGTAGGGTTTGGGGTGGTAGAACCCATAGTTAAGTCCCGGTGTTGGGTTCATGGGGTGGTTTTACCCCTTGGATGGAGCCTGGAGTTGGGTTCGGGGTGGTAGAACCCATAGTTAAGTCCTGGTAGAACCCATGGTTAAATCCCGGTGTTGGGTTCAGGGTATGGTGTTATCCCTTGGGTGGGTCCTGGTGTTGGGTTCATGGGGTGGTTTTACCCCTTGGATGGGGCCTGGTGTTGGGTTCGGGGTGGTAGAACCCATGGTTAAATCCCGGTGTTGGGTTCCTGGGGTGGTTTTACCCCTTGGATGGACCCTGGTGTTGGGTTTGGGGTGGTAGAACCCATAGTTAAGTTCTGGTGTTGGGTTCCTGGGGTGGTTTTGGCCCTTGGATGGGGCCTGGTGTTGGGTTCATGGGGTGGTAGAACCCATAGTTAAGTTCTGGTGTTGGGTTCCTGGGGTGGTTTTGGCCCTTGGATGGAGCCTGGTGTTGGGTTTGGGGTGGTAGAACCCATGGTTAAGTCCTGGTGTTGGGCAGTTTTGTCCCTATATTTTGTGGCTTTGGGTTTATGGGGTGGTTTTACCCCTTGGATGGGGCCTGGTGTTGGGTTCTTAGGGTGGTTTTGGCCCTATAAGCTGTGGTTAGATCATGGCATTGGGTTCATAGGGTGGTTTTACCCTTGGATGGAGCCTGGTGTTGGGCTCAGAGTGGTAGAACCCATAGTTAAGTCCTGGTGTTGGGTGGTTTTGGCCCTATAAGCAGTGGTTAGGTCGTGGTGTTGGGTTTGTGGGGTGGTTTTTCCCCCATAGATCAACCCTGGTGTTGGGTTTGGGGTGGTAGAACCCATGGTTAAATCCCGGTGTTGGGTTCATGGGGTGGTTTTACCCCTTGGATGGGGCCTGGTGTTGGGTTCATGGTGGTAGAACCCATAGTTAAGTTCTGGTGTTGGGTTCATGGGGTGGTTTTGGCCCTATAAGCTGCGGTTATACTATGGCTTTGGGTTTTTGGGGTGGATTTCCCCCATAGATCAACCCTGGTATTGGGTTCAGGGTGGTAGAACCCATAGTTAAGTCCTGGGAGAACCCATAGTTAAGTCCTGGTGTTGGGTTCTTGGGGTGGTTTTGGCCCTATAAGCTGTGGTTAGATCGTGGCATTGGGTTCATAGGGTGGTTTTACCCTTGGATGGAGCCTGGTGTTGGGTTTGGGGTGGTAGAACCCATGGTTAAATGCTGGTAGAACCCATAGTTAAGTCCTGGTGTTGGGTTCATGGTATGGTTTTAACCCTTGGATGGGGCCTGGTGTTGGGTTCATGGGGTGGTTTTGGCCCTAGAAGCTGCAGTTAGATTGTGGTATTGGGTTCATGGGGTGGGTTTCCCTTGTAGATCAACCCTGGCATTGGGTTCATGGGGTGGTTTTACCCCTTGGATGGGGCCTGGTGTTGGGTTCATGGTGGTAGAACCCATAGTTAAGTCCTGGTATTGGTTTCATGGGGTGGTTTTGTCCCTATAAGCTGTGGGTAGATCGTGGCTTTGGGTTTTTGGGGTGGTTTTCCCCCTTGGATGGAGCCTGGTGTTGGGTTCAGGGTATGGTGTTATCCCTTGGGTGGGTCCTGGTGCTGGGTCCAGGGTGGTAGAACCCATAGTTAAGTCCTGGTGTTGGGTGGTTTTGGCCCTATAAGCTGTGGTTAGGTCGTGGTGTTGGGTTTGTGGGGTGGTTTTTCCCCCATAGATCAACCCTGCTGTTGGGTTCAGGGTGGTAGAACCCATGGTTAAATCCCGGTGTTGGGTTCCTGGGGTGGTTTTACCCCTTGGATGGACCCTGGTGTTGGGTTTGGGGTGGTAGAACCCATAGTTAAATCCTGGTGTTGGGTTCATGGTATGGTTTTACCCCTTGGATGGGGCCTGGTGTTGGGTTCATGGGGTGGTAGAACCCACAGTTAAGTTCTGGTGTTGGGTTCCTGGGGTGGTTTTGGCCCTTGGATGGAGCCTGGTGTTGGGTTTGGGGTGGTAGAACCCATGGTTAAGTCCTGGTGTTGGGCAGTTTTGTCCCTATATTTTGTGGCTTTGGGTTTATGGGGTGGTTTTACCCCTTGGATGGGGCCTGGTGTTGGGTTCTTAGGGTGGTTTTGGCCCTATAAGCTGTGGTTAGATCATGGCATTGGGTTCATAGGGTGGTTTTACCCTTGGATGGAGCCTGGTGTTGGGCTCAGAGTGGTAGAACCCATAGTTAAGTCCTGGTGTTGGGTGGTTTTGGCCCTATAAGCAGTGGTTAGGTCGTGGTGTTGGGTTTGTGGGGTGGTTTTTCCCCCATAGATCAACCCTGGTGTTGGGTTTGGGGTGGTAGAACCCATGGTTAAATCCCGGTGTTGGGTTCATGGGGTGGTTTTACCCCTTGGATGGGGCCTGGTGTTGGGTTCATGGTGGTAGAACCCATAGTTAAGTTCTGGTGTTGGGTTCATGGGGTGGTTTTGGCCCTATAAGCTGTGGGTAGATCATGGCTTTGGGTTTTTGGGGTGGATTTCCCCCATAGATCAACCCTGGTATTGGGTTCAGGGTGGTAGAACCCATAGTTAAGTCCTGGGAGAACCCATAGTTAAGTCCTGGTGTTGGGTTCTTGGGGTGGTTTCGGCCCTATAAGCTGTGGTTAGACCATGGCATTGGGTTCATGGTATGGTTTTACCCTTGGATGGAGCCTGGTGTTGGGTTTGGGGTGGTAGAACCCATGGTTAAATGCTGGTAGAACCCATAGTTAAGTCCTGGTGTTGGGTTCATGGTATGGTTTTAACCCTTGGATGGGGCCTGGTGTTGGGTTCATGGGGTGGTTTTGGCCTTAGAAGCTGCAGTTAGATTGTGGTATTGGGTTCATGGGGTGGGTTTCCCTTGTAGATCAACCCTGGCATTGGGTTCATGGGGTGGTTTTACCCCTTGGATGGGGCCTGGTGTTGGGTTCATGGTGGTAGAACCCATAGTTAAGTGCTGGTAGAACCCATAGTTAAGTCCTGGTATTGGTTTCATGGGGTGGTTTTGTCCCTATAAGCTGTGGGTAGATCGTGGCTTTGGGTTTTTGGGGTGGTTTTCCCCCTTGGATGGAGCCTGGTGTTGGGTTCAGGGTATGGTGTTATCCCTTGGATGGGTCCTGGTGCTGGGTTCAGAGTGGTAGAACCCATAGTTAAGTCCTGGTGTTGGGTGGTTTTGGCCCTATAAGCTGTGGTTAGGTCGTGGTGTTGGGTTTGTGGGGTGGTTTTTCCCCCATAGATCAACCCTGGTGTTGGGTTCAGAGTGGTAGAACCCATAATTAAGTCCTGGTGTTGGGTTCATGGGGTGGTTTTGTCCCTATAAGCTGTGGGTAGATCGTGGCTTTGGGTTTTTGGGGTGGTTTTCCCCCATAGATCAACCCTGGTGTTGGGTTCAGAGTGGTAGAACCCATAGTTAAGTTCTGGTAGAACCCATAGTTAAGTCCCGGTGTTGGGTTCATGGTGGTTTTCCCTATAGAACCCAATGGTTAAATCCCAGTGTTGGGTTCATGGGGTGGTTTTTCCCATAGATACCCACGGTTAGACCACGGTGTTGGGTTCATAGGGTGGTTTTACCCCTTGGATGGGTCCTGGTGTTGGGTTCAGGGTTGTAGAACCCATAGTTAAGTCCTGGTAGAACTCATGGTTAGGTCCCAGTGTTGGGTTTGTGGGGTGGTTTTGGCCCTATGAGCTGTGGTTAGATTGGGGCATTGGGTTCACGGGGTGGTTTTGGCCCTATAAGCTGTGGTTAGATCATGGCATTGGGTTCATGGGGTGGTTTTGGCCCTATAAGCTGTGGTTAGATCATGGCATTGGGTTCATGGGGTGGTTTTGGCCCTATAAGCTGTGGTTAGATTGGGGCATTGGGTTTGTGGGGTGGTTTTCCCCCATAGATCAACCCCGGTATTGGGTTCATGGTATGGTTCTGCCCCGTGGATGGGTCCTGGTGTTGGGTTCAGGGGGTGGTTTTTCCCCTACAAGTTGTGGTTAGATGGTGCCATTGGGTTCATGGAATGATTTTCCCCATAGATCCCCATGGTCAGATACCAGCGTTGGGTTCATGGGGTGGTTTTCCCTGTAGATCAATCCCAGTGTTGGGTCCACAGCCTGGTTTTCCCCATAGATCCCCACTAATGGTTCCTTGTGTTGGGTTCATGGTGTGGTTTCCCCATAGATCCCTACAGGTGGGTCCTGATGTTGGGTTAACGGTGTGGTTTCCCCATAGATCTGTACTGTTGGGTCCTTGTGTTGGGTTCACAGCCTGGTTTTCCCCATAGATCCCCACTGATGGGTCCTGATGTTGTATTAATGCTGTTGGTTGATGCTGTTGGTTGATGTTGGTTGATGCTGTTGGTTGATGGTTCATGATGTTGGTTGATGCTGTTGTATTAATGGTGTTGTATTCATGCTGTTGTATTAATGGTGTTGTATTCATGCTGTTGTATTAATGCTGTTGGTTGTTGATGTTGGTTGATGCTGTTGTATTAATGCTGTTGTATTAATGCTGTTGTATTAATGCTGTTGTATTATGCTGTTGTATTAATGCTGTTGGTTGATGCTGTTGTATTAATGCTGTAGGTCGATGGTGTTGGATGATGTTGGTTGATGCTGTTGTATTATGCTGTTGTATTAATGCTGTTGGTTGATAGTGTTGTATTTATGCTGTTGTATTAATGCTGTTGCATTAATGCTGTAGGTTGATGGCATTGGATGATGTTGGTTGATGTTGGTTGATGCTGTTGGGTTCATGCTGTTGGTTGATGGTGTTGGTTGATGGTGTTGTATTAATGCTGTAGGTTGATGGAGTTGGATGATGTTGGTTGATGTTGGTTGATGCTGTTGTGTTCAATGCTGTTGGTTGATGGTGTTGGTTGATGCTGTTGGGTTCATGCTGTTGTATTAATGCTGTTGGTTGATGTTGGTTGATGCTGTTGTATTAATGCTGTTGGTTGATGCTGTTGGGTTCATGCTGTTGGTTGTTGATGTTGGTTGATGGTGTTGGTTGATGCTGTTGGGTTCATGCTGTTGTATTAATGCTGTTGTATTCATGTTGTATTAATGCTGTTGGTTGTTGACGTTGGTTGATGCTGTTGTATTAATGCTGTTGTATTAATGCTGTTGTATTAATGCTGTTGTATTCATGTTGTATTAATGCTGTTGGTTCATGGTGTTGGTTGATGGTTGATGCTGCTGTATTAATGTTGTTGTATTAATGCTGTTGGTTGATGTTGATTGATGCTGTTGTATTAATGCTGTAGGTTGATGGTGTTGGATGATGTTGGTTGATGGTGTTGTATTCATGGTGTTGTATTATGCTGTTGTATTAATGCTGTTGGTTAATGTTGGTTGATGCTGTTGTATTAATGCTGTTGTATTAATGCTGTTGGTTGATGCTGTTGTATTCATGTTGTTGTATCAATGCTGCTGGTTGCTGTTGTTTTACCCCAGGTCCCCGTTGATGGTTCCTGGTCCCCCTGGTCCCCCTGGAGCCGCTGTTCCCGGAGCTGCGGTGGCGGCGTTTCGTCCTCTCAGCGCTTTTGCTCCCGCCCCACACCGCGAAACGGCGGCCGGTTCTGCCGCGGGGAACGGCTGCGATTCCGCTCCTGTAACATCAACAAGTGCCCGGGGGGCAGCGGTGAGTGGGGCTGAGCCATGGGGCTGAGCCATGGGGCTGAGCCGTGGGGCTGAGATGTGGGGCTGGGATGTGGGGCTGGGATGTGGGGCTGGGATGTGGGGTTGGGATGTGGGGCTGAGATGTGGGGCTGAGCCGTGGGGCTGAGATGTGGGGCTGAACTGTGGGGCTGGGATGTGGGGATGAACCGTGGGGCTGAGTCGTGGGGATGAACCGTGGGGCTGAACTGTGGGGCTGAGCTGTGGGGCTGAGGTGTGGGGCTGAGATGTGGGGCTGAGATGTGGGGCTGAAATGTGGGGCTGAGCCATGGGGCTGAGCTGTGGGGCTGAGATGTGGGCTGAGCTTTGGGGCTGAGCTTTGGGGCTGAGCTTTGGGGCTGAGCTGTGGGGCTGTGCTATGGGGCTGATCCGTGGGGCTGATCCGTGTGTCTGTATGAGCCCCACCATCGCTCACAGCCCCACTGACCCGCAGCGTTCCGGGAGCAGCAATGTGCCGCCTTCAATCACCGCGTGCTCCCGGCGCTGCCGCCCGTTACCGACTGGGAGCCGCGTTACGGCGGCGTCGCGGCCGAGGATCGATGTAAATTGATCTGCCAGTCCCGGCAACTGGGCACGTACCAGGTGCTGCAGCCAAAGGTGAGCGGACAGCGGACACAACTGCCCCATAGACAGCACCAATCCCTGCCCCATAGACAGCACCAATCCCTGCCCCATAGATAGCATCAATCCCTGCCCCATAGATAGCACCAACCCCTGCCCCATAGATAGCACCAATCCCTGCCCCATAGATAGCACCAATCCCTGCCCCATAGATAGCACCAATCCCTGCCCCATAGACAGCACCAATGCCTGCATCATAGATAGCACCAATCCCTGCCCCATGGCGTCAATTTCTGCCCCACGGCATCAATACCTGCCCCAGAGATAGCACCAATCCCTGCCCCATGGCACCAATCCCTGCCCCACAGATAGCACCAATTCCTGCCCCATAGATAGCACCAATCCCTGCCCCATGGCACCAATCCCTGCCCCATAGATAGCCCCAATTCCTGCCCCATAGATAGCACCAATCCCTGCCCCATGGCATCAATCTCTGCCCCATGGCATCAATCCCTACCCCACAGCGGCAATCCCTGCCCCATGGCATCCATACGTTGTGCCCCATGGCATCAATGTGTTGTGCCAACGTTGTACCCCATGGCATCAATATGTTGTGCCAACATATGGACCCCATGGCATCAATGTGTTATACCCCATGGCATCCATACATTGTGCCAACATATGGACCCCATGGCATCAATGTGTTGTACCCCATGGCATCCATACGTTGTGCCCATACAATGTGCCCATGCTATAGGTGGTCGATGGGAATGCAGTGCCCATGCTGTGCCCCATGGCATCCATACATTGTGCCCATCCATTGTGCCCATGTTGTACCCCATGGCACCCATATGTTGTGCCCATCCATTGTGCCCATGTTGTACCCCATGGTGTCCATCCATAGTGCCCATACGTTGTGCCCATATGTTGTGCCCATACTATGTCCATGCTGTGCCCCATGGCATCCATCCATTGTGCCCATAGGTTGTGCCCATGTTGTACCCCATGGCACCCATATGTTGTGCCCATCCATTGTGCCCATGCGTTGTGCCCACACATAGTGCCCATCCATTGTGCCCATACGTTATGCCCATCCATCGTGCCCATACGCTGTGCTTACACATTGTGCCCAATCATCGTGCCCATCCATTGTGCCCATACACTGTACCCATACACTGTGCCCATACACTGTACCCATACGCTGTGCCCATACACTGTGCCCATACACTGTGCCCATACGCTGTGCCCACACACTATGCCCATACACTGTGCCCATACACTGTACCCATACACTATGCCCATACACTGTGCCCATACACTATGCCCATACGCTGTACCCACCCGTTGTGCCCACGCTGCAGGTGGTGGATGGGACGCCGTGCTCCCCGTCCATCTCCGGTGTGTGTGTGTCCGGTCGTTGTGTCCCCGCGGGTTGTGACGGCGCCATCGGCTCCAACAAGAAGTTCGATAAATGTCGGCGCTGCGGCGGGGACGGGACGGGCTGCGTCAGAGTGAGGGGGAGCTTCAGAGCAGCAGCGTGAGTGAATGGGGGGAACGTGGGGGGTGGGGAACCTATGGGGTGTGGGGGGTTGTGGGGCAGCTATGGGGTGTGGGGAACCTATGGGGTGGGGAACCTATGGGATGGGGGAACCTATGGGGTGTGGGGGGGTGTGGGGCAGCTGTGGGGTGTGGGGAACCTATAGGGTGTGGGGCAGCTATGGGGTATGGGGAACCTATAGGGTGTGGGGCAGCTATGGGGTATGGGGAACCTATAGGGTGTGGGGCAGCTATGGGGTATGGGGAATCTATGGGGTGTGGGGCAGCTATGGGGTATGGGGAATCTATGGGGTGTGGGGCAGCTATGGGGTATGGGGAATCTATGGGGTGTGGGGCAGCTATGGGGTATGGGGAATCTATGGGGTGTGGGGCAGCTATGGGGTATGGGGAATCTATGGGGTGTGGGGCAGCTATGGGGTATGGGGAACCTATGGGGTGTGGGGCAGCTGTGGGATGGGGCTCCTATGGGGTGTGGGGCAGCTATGGGGTGTGAGGGTTTTTGGGGCTCCTATGGGGTGTGGGGTCCTTTCTATGGCCCCTCCTGACCCCACAGCTGCCCCTGTTGCCGTTTCCAACCTCGTCTGCTCCCTCTTCTCCTGTTCCCTCCATTGTCCCCATTGACCCCAACAGCCTCTTTCTGGCTCTGCCACCCCCCCATCACCCCCTAAAATCCCCCCCATCTCCCCTCCTGACCCCAGTTCCCCTCCATCACCCCTTAACATCCCCTCCATCTCCTCACTCTCCATCCCCCCCATTCTCCCTCCTGGCCCCATTTCCCTCCCATCTCCCCCATCTGACCCATTTATTTCCTCCATCTCCTCTTCTAACATATTTGCTGCCCCTTCTCACCCCACAACCCCCCTCCCACCCTCATATCCGCCCCATCCAACCCCATTTCCCCCCATCTGACCCCATTTCCACCCCATCCCAGCCCCACTTCCCCCCCATCTGACCCTGTTTCCCCCCATCCAACCCCATTTCCCCCCCATATTCCCCCATCTGACCCCATATCCCCTCCATCCGACCCCATCTGACCCCATTTCCACCCTATTTCCCCCTATCTGACCCCATTTCCACCCCTTTTCCTCCCCATCTCACCCTATATCCCCCCCATATCCCTCCCATATCCCCATCTGACCCCATATTCCCATCTGACCCCATGCCCTCCATCCGACCCCATTTCCACCCCTTTTCCTCCCCATCTGACCCCGTATCTCCCCCACATCCCTCCCATTTTCCCCCCATATCCCCCCTATCTGACCCCTTTTCCTCCACATCTGACCCCCTATCCCCCCTATCTCACCCCGTATCCTCCCATTTCCCCCCATCTGACCCCACATCCCCATCTCACCCCATATCCCCATCTCACCCCATATCCCCACTATCTCACCCCATATCCCCACTATCTCACCCCATATCCCCATCTCATTCCATATCCCCATCTCACCCCATATCCCCACTATCTCACCCCATATCCCCATCTCACCCCATATCCCCATCTCACCCCACATCCCCATCTCACCCCACATCCCCATCTCACCCCATATCCCCATCTCACCCCATATCCCCACTATCTCACCCCATATCCCCATCTCACCCCATATCCCCATCTGACCCCACATCCCCATCTGACCCCATATCCCCATCTCACCCCACATCCCCATCTCACCCCACATCCCCATCTCACCCCATATCCCCCCATCTCACCCCATATCCCCATCTCACCCCATATCCCCATCTCACCCCACATCCCCATCTCACCCCACATCCCCATCTCACCCCACATCCCCATCTCACCCCACATCCCCATCTCACCCCACATCCCCATCTCACCCCACATCCCCCCTATCTCACCCCATATCCCCCTCTCACCCCATATCCCCATCTCACCCCATATCCCCATCTCACCCCACATCCCCATCTCACCCCACATCCCCATCTCACCCCATATCCCCATCTCACCCCATATCCCCATCTCACCCCACATCCCCCTCTCACCCCACATCCCCATCTCACCCCATATCCCCATCTCACCCCACATCCCCCTCTCACCCCATATCCCCCTCTCACCCCATATCCCCATCTCACCCCATATCCCCATCTCACCCCACATCCCCATCTCACCCCATATCCCCCCTATCTCACCCCATATCCCCCTCTCACCCCATATCCCCATCTCACCCCATATCCCCATCTCACCCCACATCCCCATCTCACCCCACATCCCCATCTCACCCCATATCCCCATCTCACCCCATATCCCCATCTCACCCCACATCCCCCTCTCACCCCACATCCCCATCTCACCCCATATCCCCATCTCACCCCACATCCCCCTCTCACCCCATATCCCCCTCTCACCCCATATCCCCATCTCACCCCATATCCCCATCTCACCCCACATCCCCCTCTCACCCCACATCCCCATCTCACCCCATATCCCCATCTCACCCCACATCCCCCTCTCACCCCATATCCCCCTCTCACCCCATATCCCCATCTCACCCCATATCCCCCCTATCTCACCCCATATCCCCATCTCACCCCATATCCCCCTCTCACCCCATATCCCCATCTCACCCCATATCCCCATCTCACCCCATATCCCCATCTCACCCCACATCCCCATCTCACCCCATATCCCCCCTATCTCACCCCATATCCCCCTCTCACCCCATATCCCCATCTCACCCCATATCCCCATCTCACCCCACATCCCCATCTCACCCCATATCCCCCCTATCTCACCCCATATCCCCATGTGACCCCATATCCCATATCCCCCCAGCTCCGGGTACACTGACGTTGTGACCATCCCCGCTGGCTCCACTCACATCCTGGTCCGTCAGGGTCCCCCCCGCTCCCCCCACATGGACAACACGTTCCTCGCGCTCCGAGCCCCCAATGGCCGCCCCCTCCTCAATGGCGGCTCCGTCCTGGTGCCGTCGGATCATACAGTGACACTGACGGGGGGGGTGACACTGAGCTACAACGGGGCCACGGCCCCACAGGAGCAATTAATGGGGCCGGGGCCGCTGATGGAGCCCGTGGTGCTGCAGCTGCTCGTGGGGGACGAGACGGAGCCGGCACGGCTCAAATACAGCTTCTATGTGCCCATAAGGGAACAGCAGCCATAATATGGGATTCTATGGGACCATAAAGGAACAGCAGCCATAATATGGGATCCTATGGGATTCTATGTGCCCATATAGGAACAGCACCAATAATATGGGATCCTATGGGATTCTATGGGACCATATAGGAACAGCAGCCATAATATGGGATCCTATGGGATTCTATGGGACCATATAGGAACAGCAGCGATAATATGGGATCCTATGGGATTCTATGGGACCATATAAGAACAGCACCGATAATATGGGATCCTATGGGATTCTATGGGACCATAAGGGAACAGCAGCCATAATATGGGATCCTATGGGATTCTATGGGACCATAAAGGAACAGCACCGATAATATGGGATCATATGGGATTCTATGTGCCCATATAGGAACAGCACCAATAATATGGGATTCTATGGGCCCATAAAGGAACAGCACCAATAATATGGGATTCTATGGGACCATAAAGGAACAGCAGCGATAATATGGGATCATATGGGACCATAAAGGAACAGCACCAATAACATGGGATCCTATGGGACCATAAAGGAACAGCAGCAATAATATGGGATTCTATGGGACCATAAAGGAACAGCAGCAATAATATGGGATCCTATGGGACCATAAAGGAACAGCAGCAATAATATGGGATCCTATGGGACCATAAAGGAACAGCAGCAATAATATGGGATCCTATGGGCCCATAAAGGAACAGCAGCCATAATATGGGATTCTTCAGCCCCACAAAGGAACCAGCACCAACATGGGCTTCTTCAGCCCCATAAATGGACTTTTTCAGCCCCATAAAGGGACCAGCAGCAATAACATGGGCTTCTTCAGCCCCATAACTGGGCTTCTTCAGCCCCATAAGTGGGTTTCTTCAGCCCCATAAATGAGCTTCTTCAGCCCCATAAAGGACCAGCATCCACAGCATGAGCTTCTTCAGCCCCATAACTGGGCTCCTTCAGCCCCATAACTGGACTCTTTCAGCCCCATAGATGGGCTCCTTCAGCCCCATAAGGAACCAGCATCAATGTGGGAATGCCATAAGGCAGAGATATGGGGGACCCCCCAGCAGCCACAACGTCAGCCGTTATTCATTGGGTTTAATGTATTTATAGGGTTTATTGTATTTATAGGGTTTATTGTATTGGGTTTAATGTATTGGGTTTATTGTATTGGGTTTATTGTATTGGGTTTATTGTATCTACCTCAATGTATCCCGGGGGTCCCAGCCCCCAGAACCACCCCTATGTGAATCTATGGGGTTACTAAAAGCTATTGATGGAGCTCTGCTTTGGGGTTATTGCACTGTCCCTATGTGCACCTATGGGGTTGGGGGGTTATTTAAAGCTATTGATGGAGCTCTGCTTTGGGGTTATTGGACCGTCCCTATGCACAATATGGGGCTGAGCCCTCCCCCCTGTTGGGTGCTGGGCCCCAGGGCTGGAGTCAGGAGGTGACAGGGATCTAATGGGGGGGTCCCAGGGATCTGATGGGGGGGGGGGTCACCTGGACCACAGAGACCCCATATGGACCCCACAGGAAACCCATGGACCCTGCAACCCATGGGCCCCACAGTGACCCTTGAGCCCCACAGCAACCCCACAGAGACCCCATATGGACCCCACAGCAACCCCAGGGATCCTACACCCCATGGGTCCCATAGGAACCCCACAGACCCTACACCCCATGGACTCTGTACCCCATAAGCCCCACAGCAACCCCATATGGACCCCACAGCAACCCCAAGGATCCTACACCCCATGGGTCCCATAGGAACCCCACAGGCCCTGCACTCCATTGGCCCCATAGGAACCCCAGGGACCCTACACCCCACAGGCCCCACAGGATCCCATGCAGGGAACCCCAGTCACCCCACAGGGGCACTCAGAGCGTCCCCACAGCCCCATTGGAGGATCCTATAGGGCTGAGCCCCACAAGAAGCCACAAACCTCTTGGGGGTCCCAGGGCCATCTCAGACCCCATATCCCACAATAGGCCCCACAGAGCCCCATAGAACCCCATAGGGCCCACGGAGCCCCACAGAGCCCCATAGAACCCCACAGAGCCCCATAGAACCTCATAGGGCCGCATAGAGCCTCATAGGGCCCCACAGAACCCCATAGGCAGCCCCATAGAGTCCACAGAGCCCCATAGAACCCCATAGGGCCCATAGAGCCTCATAGGGCCCCATAGAACCCCATAGAGCCCCATAAGGAGCCCCATAGAGCCCATAGAGCACCATAGGGCCTACAGAGCCCCATAGAACCCCACAGAGCCCCATAGAACCCCATAGGGCCCATAGAGCCTCATAGGGCCCCAAAGAACCCCATAGAGCCCCACAGGCAGACCCATAGGCCCCACAGAGCCCCACAAACCCCATAGAGCCCCATAGGCCCCACAGCCCCCATAACGGCCGTACCCAACGCTGCCATAGTCGCACCGCGCTCCGCAGCCGCCGCCATCATGGCGGCCCCCACAACCCCGCCGCTCCGGAACTTCCGGTCCGCTGACCGCACATGGACCAATCAGAGCGCACGTCACCGGAAGGGGGCGGAGCAGAGGTGAGGCGCTCAGTTGCTATGGTAACGGGGAGGCCGGAAGTCTCTTTTCAATCCCATTCCATTCCATTGTATCCTATTGAATCCCATTCTACCCCATTCTATCCCATTCCATCCCCCTCTATCCCATTCTACCCCACTTTAAACCCAATTCTATCCCATTCCGTCCCATCCCATCCCATTTCACCCCATTTCACCCCATTCCATCTCCCTCTATCCCATTGTATCCCATTATACCCCATTATACCCCATTGTATCCCATTCTAGCCCATTTCATCCCATTCCATCCCTGTTACCCCCCCAATTTAAGCCCCGCCCCCTCCCATCCCATCCCACCCACCAAGCCCCGCCCCTTCCCGTAGCCCCACCCAATCACATCCCTCCCCCTTCACCCCCCTCTCCCTATTGGCCAACTCCCCTCTTAGTCTCGCCCCCTCCGCTCACCGACCAATCAGAACCCCCTCCTAAGCCCCGCCCCACCCCACGCCCCGCCCCCCTCCCAGATCCAAGATGGCGGCGGCCGTTGTTGGGTGCCCGCAGGGGGGGCCGTGACGGTCACACACCGGCCCCGGTTCCCCCCCCACCCCCCGGTTCCCCCCGCGATGCTGCGGCGGCTCCTGGAGCGGCCATGTTCCCTCGCGCTGCTCATCGGCGGACAATTCGCCTTCGTGGCCTATTTCTCGTTCGGCGGGTTCCGGAACCTGACGGCGCTGTTCGCTCGTTCCTCGTCCCCCGTCGTGGATTATTCCCGGACTCACGACGTTTACACCAACCTCAGCGCGATGCTCAACGGCGGCACCGCCGGGAAACGGCACGGAGCGCCGCCATATTGCCCCGTGACGTCACCGCTACTGCGTGAGCCCAGTCACGTGACGGGACGGGGGTCATGGGGGGTTGGGGTCACGTGATGGAATGGGGGTCAGTGGGGGGTGGGGTCACGTGACGGGACAGGGGTCACATGAGGGGATGGGGGTCAATGGGGGGTGGGGTCACGTGAGGGGTTGGGGGGGTTGGGGTCACGTGACGGGCTGGGGGTAAAGGGGGGCTTTGGGGTCACGTGATGGAATGGGGATCAGTGGGGGGGGTTGGGTCACGTGACGAGATGGGAGTCAATGGGGGGTCACGTGAGTGGGGTAGGTGTTGGGGTCACATGAGGACATGGGGGTCAATGGGGGGGTGGGGGTCAGGGGGGGGGGTTGGGGGTCAATGGGGGCTAAAGGGGGGTCAGGTTGGGGGGCAATAAGGGAAGGGTGTGGGGGGATTGAGACCCACATGGCCTGGTTGATGCCATTGGATATGGGGTGAATGGGACCCCTATGAGCCAGTTGGGTGCCATTGGATATTGGGGTGGTTGGGACCCCCATGTGTCAGTTGGGTGCTATTGGATATGGGGTGATTGGGACCCCCATGAACCAGTTGGATGCCATTGGATATAGGGGTGATTCGGACCTCAATGGTCCGGTTGGGGGAAATGGGGTGGTTGGGACCCCCATGACCGAGTTGGGTGCTATAGGATATGGGGTGGTTGGGACCCCCATGGCTTGATTGGTACAATTGAGTATGGGGTGGTTGGGACTCCCCATAGCTTGATTGGTGCCATTGGATATGGGGTGGTTGGGGACCCCTGTAACCCAGTTGGTACCATTGGGTTTGGGGTTATTGGGACCCCCATGGCCTGGTTGATGCCATTGGGTATGGGGTGATAGGGACCCCCATGGCCCAGTTGGGTGCCATTGGGTATGGAGTGATTGGGGACCCCTGTGATCCAGTTGGTACCATTGGGTAGGGGGTTATTGGGACCCCCATGGTGTGGTTGGTACCATTGGATATAGGGGTGGTTGGGACCCCTGTGACCCAATTGGGTGCCATTGGATATGGGGTGGCTGGGACCCCCATGTCCTGATTGGTCCCATTGGATATGGGGTGGTTGGGACCCCTATGATCCAGTTGGGTGCCATTGAGCATGGAGTACTTGGGACCCCCATGTCCTGATTGGTATCATTGGATATGGGGTGGTTGGGACCCCCATGGCCCCGTTGGGTGCTATAGGATATAGGGTGATTGGGACCCCCATGAGCCGGTTGGTACCATTGGGTATGGGGTGGTTGGGACCCCCGTGACCCAGTTAGGTGCTATAGGATATGGGGTGATTGGGGACCCCCATGACCTGGTTGATGCCATTGGATATGGGGTGATTGGGACCCCCATAGCTTGGTTGATGCCATTGGATATGGGGTGATTGGGGACCCCCATGAGCCACTTGGGTGCCATTGGATATAGGGGTGATAGGCACCCCTGTGACCCAGTTGGGTGCCATTGGATATGGGGTGGTTGGGACCCCCATGGCTCAGTTGGGTGCCATTGAGCATGGAGTACTTGGGACACCTATGGCATGATTGGTACCATTGGGTGTGGGGTGGCTGAGACCCCCATAGCTTGGTTGGTACCATTGGATATTGGGGTGGTTGGGACCCCCATGAGCCAGTTGGGTGCCATTGAATATTGGGTGAGCATGGACCAGTCACAAACCACTGGATATGGGGTGGTCGGGACCCCTGTGACCCAGTTGGGTGCTATAGGTTATAGGGTGACCGGGGACCCCCATGGCCTGGTTGTTGCCATTGGATATGGGGGGTGGTTGGGGACCCTGGTGGCCCAGTTGGGTGCTATAGGATATTGGGTGATTGGGACCCCCATGCCCTGGTTGGTACCATTGGATATTGGGGTGGTTGGGACCCCCATGGCCCAGTTGGGTGCCATTGGATATGGGGTGAGCATGGACCAGTCACAACCCATTGGATATAGGGTGGCTGGGGACCCCCATGACTCAGTTGTGTGCCACTGAGCATAGAGTAGTTGGGACTCCCATGACCCTGTTGGTGCCATTGGGTATGGGGTGATTGGGACCCCCATAGCCTGTTTGGTACCATTGGATATAGGGCTGGTTAGGACCCCCATGGCCCAGTTGGGTGCCATTGAGCATAGAGTGGTTGGAACCCCATGACCCAGTTGGGTGCTATTGGATATAGGGTGGCTGGGACCCCCATGGCCCAGTTGGGTACTATAGGTTATAGGGTGGTTGGGACCCCCATGGCCTGATTGATACCATCGTATATGTGGTATTTGAGCCCCCCATGCCCCCATTGACTCCCCATTGTTCCCCATGGTGTCCCCCCATAGTGGGTCCCCTGACGGTGTCGTTCAGCCGCGTTCCCACGCTGGATCAGATCCGCGCCAAGAACCCGCTGGTTCAGCCCGGGGGGCGCTACCGCCCCACAAGCTGTGAGCCCCGATCCCGCACCGCCGTCATCGTCCCACACCGCAACCGCGAGACCCACCTGGGGCACCTGCTGTACTACCTGCACCCCTTCCTGCAGCGCCAGCAGCTGCAATACGGCATCTACGTCGTGCACCAGGTGGGGGGCACTTGTGGGGCTGGGCTGGGTTGGGTTAAGGGCACTTATGGGGCTGGGTTGGGTTGGGTTGGGTGAGGGGCACTTATGGGGCTGGGTTCATGTTGGGTCGGGTGCACTTATGGGGCTGGGTTGGGTTGGGTTGGGTGGGGGGCACTTATGGGCTGGGTTGGGTTGGGTGGGGGGCACTTATGGGGCTGGGTTCATGTTGGGTCGGGTGCACTTATGGGGCTGGGTTGGGTGGGGGGCACTTGTGGGGCTGGGTTGGGTTGGGTGGGGGGCACTTATGGGGTTGGGTTGGGTTGGGTGGGGTCACTTATGGGGCTGGGTTCATGTTGTGTTGGGGGCACTTATGGGGCTGGGTTGGGTTGGGGTCCTCTGTGTTGTTGTAGGGTCACATTTCACCCCTGTGTTATTGTAGGGTGCACCAGGTGCAGTGGGTGGCACTTATGGGGCTGGGTTGGGTGGGTGGCACTTATGGGGCTGGGTTCACGTTGGGTGGGGGGCACTTATGTGTCCAGGTTTGGGTCCTGTGTTATTGTAGGGTCATCTCCCCCACCTGATATCATGGGGCTGTCCTATATTATTGTAGGGTTACCATAGTGCTGCCCTATATGACTATGGGGTGCCCCACACCCCCCATAGGGCTGCCCTATATGACTATGGGGTCACCATAGTGCCCTATATGACTACAGGGTTACCATAGTGCTGCCCTATATGACTATAGGGTTACCATAGGGCTGCCCTATATGACTATGGGGTGTCCCACACCCCCCATGGTGCTGCCCTATATTACTATAGGGTTACCATAGCGCCCTATATGACTATAGGGTCCTCCACACTCCCCATAGGGCTGCCCTATATGACTATAGGGTTACCATAGGGCTGCCTTATATTATTGTAGGGTCACCCCATGACATTCATTGTAGGGTCCCCCAGCTGTTACCATAGGGCTGCCCTATATTATTGTAGGGTTACCATAGTGCTGCACTCTATGATTATAGTGTGACCCACACCCCCCATAGTGCTGTCCTATATGATTATAGGGTTACCATAGTGCCCTATATGGCTATAGGGTTTCCATAGTACCTATATAGCTATAGGGTTCCCATAGTGCCCTATATGACTGTAGGGTTCCCATAGTACCTATATAACTGTATGGTCCCTATTCCCAGGTGGGTTCCAGCACTATATAACTATAGGATCACCATAGTGCCATATATGACTATAGGGTTACCATTGTCCCCAGGTGGGTTCCAGCACTATATGACTATAGGATTACCATAGTACCTATATACCTATAGGATCACCATAGTGCCCTATATAACTGTAGGGTTCCCATAGTGCCCTATATACCTATAGGATCACCATAGTACCTATATAACTATAGGGTTCCCATAGTACCTATATAACTATAGGATCACCATAGTGCCCTATATTACTATAGGATCACCACAGTGCCCTATATGACTGTAGGGTTCCCATTGTCCCCAGGCGGGTTCCAGCACTATATGACTATAGGATCACCATAGTACCTATATACCTATAGGATCACCATTGTACCTATATAAATGTAGGTTCCCTATTCCCAGGCAGGTTCCAGCACTATATAACTATAGGATCACCATAGTACCTGTATACCTATAGGATCACCACAGTGCCCTATATAACTATAGGTTCCCATTGTCCCCTGGCTGCTTCCAGCACTATATACCTATAGGGTTCCCATAGTACCTATATAACTGTATGTTCCCATTGTCCCCAGGCTGGTTCGAGCATGTTTCACTATAGGATCACCATAGTGCCCTATATGACTATAGGGTTCCCATAGTGCCCTATATAACTATAGGGTTCCCATAGTGCCCTATATGGCTATAGGATCACCATAGTGCCCTATATGACTATAGGATCACCATAGTGCCCTATATGACTATAGGATCACCATAGTGCCCTATATGGCTATAGGATCACCATAGTGCCCTATATGACTATAGGGTTCCCATAGTGCCCTATATAACTATAGGGTTCCCATAGTGCCCTATATAACTATAGGGTTCCCATAGTGCCCTATATGACTATAGGGTTACCATAGTGCCCTATATGGCTGTAGGATCACCATAGTGCCCTATATGACTATAGGGTTCCCATAGTGCCCTATATGGCTATAGGATCACCATAGTGCCCTATATGACTATAGGGTTCCCATAGTGCCCTATATGGCTATAGGATCACCATAGTGCCCTATATGACTATAGGGTTCCCATAGTGCCCTATATGACTATAGGATCACCATAGTACCTATATACCTATCGGGTTCCCATAGTACCTATATGACTATAGGGTTCCCATAGTGCCCTATATGGCTATAGGATCACCATATTACCTATATAACTATAGGGTTCATATGTCCCCAGGCTGGTTCGAGCACGTTTAACCGCGCAAAGCTGCTCAATGTTGGTGTGAAGGAGGCGCTGAAGGACGAGGAGTGGGACTATAGGGTTCCCATAGTGCCCTATATGGCTATAGGGTCACCATAGTACCCTATATGGCTATAGGATCACCATAGTGCCCTATATACCTATAGGGTCACCATAGTGCCCTATATAACTATAGGTTCCCATAGTACCTATATAACTATAGGGTTCATATGTCCCCAGGCTGGTTTGAGCACGTTTAACCGCGCGAAGCTGCTGAACGTTGAGGTGAAGGAGGCGCTGAAGGACGAGGAGTGGGACTATAGGGTTCCCATAGTGCCCTATATGGCTATAGGATCACCATAGTGTCCTATATGGCTATAGGATCACCATAGTGCCCTATATGGCTATAGGATCACCATAGTGCCCTATATGACTATAGGATCACCATAGTGCCCTATATGGCTATAGGATCACCATAGTGCCCTATATAACTATAGGTTCCCATTGTCCCCAGGCTAGTTCCAGCACTATATGACTATAGGGTTCCCATAGTGCCCTATATACCTATAGGGTTCCCATAGTACCTATATACCTATAGGGTTCCCATAGTACCTATATGACTATAGGTTCCCATTGTCCCCAGGCTGGTTCCAGCCCTATATACCTATGGGGTTCCCATAGTACCTATATAACTGTAGGTTCCCATAGTGCCCTATATGGCTATAGGATCACCATATTACCTATATAACTATAGGGTTCATATGTACCCAGGCTGGTTCGAGCACGTTTAACCGCGCGAAGCTGCTCAATGTTGGTGTGAAGGAGGCGCTGAAGGACGAGGAGTGGGACTATAGGGTTCCCATAGTGCCCTATATGGCTATAGGATCACCATAGTGCCCTATATACCTATAGGATCACCATAGTGCCCTATATACCTATAGGGTTCCCATAGTACCTATATAACTATAGGGTTCCCATAGTGCCCTATATGACTATAGGGTTCCCATAGTACCTATATAACTGTAGGTTCCCATTGTCCCCAGGCTGGTTCGAGCACGTTTAACCGTGCGAAGCTGCTCAATGTGGGTGTGAAGGAGGCGCTGAAGGACGAGGAGTGGGACTGTCTGTTCCTGCACGACGTCGACCTGGTGCCCGAGAACGACCACAACCTGTACACGTGTGATGGAGCCAACCCGCGGCACGTCTCCATCGCCATCAACAAGTTCGGATACAGGTGGGTCACAGCGACCTGACAGGACCTGGATGGTACAGCTGTGTGTTGTGACCTGCCAGGACCTGGATGGTACAGCTGTGTGCTGTGATCTGTAAGGACCTGAACAGCACAACTGTGTGTTGTGACCTGCCAGGACCTGGATGGTACAGCTGTGTGTTGTGACCTGCCAGGACCTGAACAGCACAACTGTGTGTTGTGACCTGCCAGGACCTGGTTGGCACAGCTGTGTGTTGTGACCTGCCAGGACCTGGATGGCACAGCCTCAGTGTGCTGTGATCTTTAAGGACCTTTCCAACCCAATCTCATTGTTCTGTGACCTTGAAAGATCCTTAACAACCCAACCTCAGTGTTCTGTGACCTGCCAGGACCTGAACAACACAACCATGTTGTGATCTAATGGTTCTGTGACCTGACAGGACCTGGATGGCACAGCCTCAGTGTGTTGTGATCTGTAAGGACCTGAACGGCACAACCTCAGTGTTCTTTGACCTGCCAGGACCTTATCAACCCCACCATTCCATGATCACATGGTTCTGTGACCTTGAAGGACCTTAACAGCCCAACCCCGGTGTTCTGTGATCTTTCAGGACCTTTCCAATCCAACCTCAGTGTTCTGGCACCTGCCAGGACCTTATCAACACAACCTGAGTGTGCTGTGATCTTTAAGGACCTTTCCAACCCAACCTCAGTGCTCTGTGACCTGCCAGGACCCTCCCAACACCCCCACCCCATGTTCCCATTGTTCTATGATCTTTCAGGACCTTTCCAACCCAACCATGCTGTGATCCCATTGTTTTCTGACCTTCCAGGACCCTCCCAACCCCCCCCACCCCATGTTCCCGTTGTTCTATGACCTTGAAGGACCTTAACAACACAACCTCAGTGTTCTGTGACCTGCCAGGACCCGAACGGCACAACTGTGTGCTGTGACCTGACAGGACCTTTATAACACAACCTCATTGTTCTGTGACCTTCCAGGACCTTTCCAACCCAACCATTCCATGATCCCATGGTTCTATGACCTGCCAGGACCTTAACAACCCAATCTCATTGTTCTGTGATATTTAAGGACCTTAACAACTCAACCTCAGTGCTCTGTGACCTGCCAGGACCTGAACGGCACAACTGTGTGTTGTCACCTGCCAGGACCTTTCCAACCCCCCCATCCCATGATCGCATAGTTCTATGACCTTTCAGGACCTTATCAACCCAACCTCAGTGTCCTGTGATCTTTCAGGACCTTTCCAACACAGCCGTGTTGTGATCTAATGGTTCTGTGACCTTTAAGGACCTGAACAACCCAACCTCATTGTTCTGTGACCTGCCAGGACCCTCCCAACCCCCCCATCCCATGATCCCATGGTTCTTTGATCTTTCAGGACCTTTCTAACCCCCCCATCCCATGTTCCCATTGTTCTCTGACCTTCCAGGACCCTCCCAACCCCCCACCCCATGTTCCCATAGTTCTGTGACCTTTCAGGACCTTATCAACACAACCTCAGTGTCCTTTGACCTGCCAGGACCTGAACAACACAACCGTGTTGTGATCTAATGGTTCTCTGATCTTTAAGGACCTGTCCAACCCCACCATTCCATGATCCCATGGTTCTGTGACCTTTAAGGACCCTCCCAACCCAACTATGCTGTGATCCCGTTGTTCTATGACCTTGAAGGACCTTAACAACCCAACCTCAGTGTTCTGTGATCTTTAAGGACCTTAACAACGCAACCTCAGTGTTCTGTGACCTGCCAGGACCTTTCCAATCCAACCATTCCATGATCCCATGGTTCTGTGACCTTTAAGGACCCTTCCAACCCAACCATCTTATGATCCTGTTGTTCTGTGATCTTTAAGGACCTTTCCAACCCAAACTCATTGTTCTCTGGTCTTTAAGGACCTTAACAATGCAACCTCACTGTTCTGTGACCTTTAAGGACCCTCCCAACCCCCCCATCCCATGTTCCCATAGTTCTATGATCTTTCAGGACCTTCCCATCCTAACCATGCTGTGACCCCATAGTTCTGTGACCTTCCAGGACCCTCCCAACCCCCCCACCCCATGTTCCCGTTGTTCTATGACCTTGAAGGACCTTAATAACACAACCTCAGTGTTCTGTGACCTGCCAGGACCCGAACGGCACAACTGTGTGCTGTGACCTTCCAGGACCTTTCCAACCCAACCATTCCATGATCCCATGATTCTATGACCTGCCAGGACCTGAACAACCCAATCTCATTGTTCTGTGATATTTAAGGACCTTAACAATGCAACCTCAGTGCTCTGTGACCTGCCAGGACCTGAACAGCACAACCTCAGTGTTCTGTGATCTTTAAGGACCTTAATAGCCTAACCATGCTGTGATCTTGTTGTTCTGTGACCTTTAAGGACCTTTCCAACCCAATCTCAGTGTGCTGTGACCTGCCAGGACCCTCCCAACCCCCCACCCCATGTTCCCATTGTTCTATGATCTTTCAGGACCTTCCCATCCTAACCATGCTGTGACCCCATTGTTCTCTGACCTTTCAGGACCCTCCCAACCCCCCCACCCCATGTTCCCGTTGTTCTATGACCTTCCAGGACCTTTCCAACCCCCCACCCCATGTTCCCATAGTTCTGTGACCTCTAAGGACCTTTCCAGCCCAACCTCAGTGTTCTCTGACCTTTAAGGACCATCCCAACCCCCCGCCCCATGTTCCCGTTGTTCTATGACCTTCCAGGACCTTTCCAACCCCCCACGTCCCCATAGTTCTCTATGCCCTTTAAGGACCCTCCCCATTCTCTCCCTGCAGCCTCCCGTACCCCCAGTACTTTGGGGGGGTCTCGGCGCTGACCCCGGAGCAATACATGAAGATCAACGGGTTCCCCAACGAGTATTGGGGCTGGGGGGGGGAGGACGACGACATCGCCACCAGGTACCAGTGGGAACATGTGGGGCAGGGGGCTGCTATGGGGCAGGGGGCTGCTATGGGGCAGGGGGCTGCTATGGGGTGTGTGGCTGCCATGGGGTGTGGGGCTGCTATGGGGTGTGTGGGGCTGCCATGGGGTGTGGGGCTTCTATGGGGTGTGGGGCTGCCATGGGGTGTGGGGCTGCTATGGGGTGTGGGGCTGCTATGGGGTGTGTGGGGCTGCCATGGGGTGTGGGGCTTCTATGGGGTGTGGGGCTGCCATGGGGTGTGGGGCTGCTATGGGGTGTGGGGCTGCTATGGGGTGTGGGGCTGCCACTATGGGGTGTGGGGCTGCTATGGGGTGTGGGGCTGCTATGGGGTGTGGGGCTGCTATGGGGTATGTGGGGCTGCTATGGGGTGTGGGGCTGCTATGGGGTGTGGGGCTGCTATGGGGTGTGGGGCTGCTATGGGTTTGGGGGCTGCTGCTATGGGGTGTGGGGCTGCTATGGGGTGTGGGGCTGCTGCTATGGGGTGTGGGGCTGCTGCTATGGGGTGTGGGGCTGCTGCTATGGGGTGTGGGGCTGCTATGGGGTGTGGGGCTGCTGCTATGGGGTGTGGGGCTGCTATGGGGTGTGGGGCTGCTATGGGGTGTGGGGCTGCTGTTATAGGGTGTGGGGCTGCTATGGGGTGTGGGGCTGCTGCTATGGGGTAGGGGGGAGTTGCCACTATGGGGTCGTGAATGGCACCGCTATGGGGTGGTGGGGCTGCTATGGGGTTGGGGGCTGTTGCTACGGGGTGGTGGATGGCACCTCTATGGGATGTTGGGGCTTCCGCTATGGGGTGGGGTGGGGGGCTGTTATGGTGTGGGGGCTGCCACTGTGGGGTGGTGGGCTCCTGCTATGGGGTTGGGGGCTGCTGCTATGGGGTCGTGAATGGCACCGCTATGGGGTGTGGAGCTGCCACTGTGGGGTGGTGAATGGCGCCACTATGGGGTGGGGGGCTGCTGCTATGGGGGGGTGGGGAGCTGCTATGGGGTGTGGAGCTGCTGCTATGGGGTAGAGGCTGCCGCTATGGGGTCGTGAATGGCACCGCTATGGGGTGGGGGGCAGCTGCTATGGGGTGGGGGCTGCCGCTATGGGGTGGTAGTGGTACCGCTATGGGGTGATGGTGGCACTTATGGGGTGGTGGTGGCCGTGCTATGGGGTGATGGTGTCACTTATGGGGTGATGGTGGCACTTATGGGGTGGTGGTGGCCGTGCTATGGGGCGATGGTGTCACTTATGGGGTGATGGTGTCACTTATGGGGTGATGGTGTCACTTATGGGGCTGGCTGTGGGGTGGATGTAACGCTGTAGGGTGCGTCTGGCCGGGATGAAGATCTCCCGGCCGCCCATCTCCATTGGACACTACAAGATGGTGAAACATAAAAGTGACAAAGGCAACGAGGAGAACCCACACAGGTAACGGGGAGCTGTGGGGCTGGGGGCTGCTGTGGGGGGATGTGGGGCTGCTATGGGGCTGTGGGGCTGCTATGGGGTTGTGGGGCTGCTATGGGGCTGTGGGGCTCCTATGGGGTTGTGGGGGGCTCCTATGGGGGTTGTGGGGCTGCTATGGGGTTGTGGGGCTCCTATGGGGGTTGTGGGGCTGCTATGGGGGGTGGGGGGCTGCTATGGGGTTGTGGGGGGCTGCTATGGGGTTGTGGGGCTGCTATGGGGTTGTGGGGCTCCTATGGGGGTTGTGGGGCTGCTATGGGGGTTGTGGGGCTGCTATGGGGTTGTGGGGGGCTCCTATGGGGTTGTGGGGCTCCTATGGGGGTTGTGGGGCTGCTATGGGGTTGTGGGGGGCTCCTATGGGGGTTGTGGGGCTGCTATGGGGGTTGTGGGGCTGCTATGGGGTTGTGGGGGGCTGCTATGGGGTTGTGGGGGGCTCCTATGGGGGTTGTGGGGCTCCTATGGGGTTGTGGGGCTGCTATGGGGTTGTGGGGGGCTCCTATGGGGGTTGTGGGGCTCCTATGGGGTTGTGGGGCTGCTATGGGGTTGTGGGGGGCTCGTATGGGGTTGTGGGGGGCTCCTATGGGGTTGTGGGGCTGCTATGGGGCTGTGGGGCTGCTATGGGGTTGTGGGGGGCTCCTATGGGGGTTGTGGGGCTGCTATGGGGTTGTGGGGCTGCTATGGGGGTTGTGGGGCTCCTATGGGGGTTGTGGGGCTGCTATGGGGTTGTGGGGCTGCTATGGGGTTGTGGGGCTGCTATGGGGGTTGTGGGGCTGCTATGGGGTTGTGGGGCTCCTATGGGGTTGTGGGGCTGCTATGGGGGTTGTGGGGCTGCTATGGGGTTGTGGGGGGCTCCTATGGGGGTTGTGGGGCTGCTATGGGGGGATGTGGGGCTGCTATGGGGGGTTGTGGGTCTCCTATGGGGGTTGTGGGGCTGCTATGGGGGGTTGTGGGTCTCCTATGGGGGTTGTGGGGCTGCTATGGGGCAGTTGTGGGTCTCCTATGGGGTTTTGGGTCTGCTATTGGGGGTTGTGGGTCTCCTGTGGGGTGGTTGTAGGTCTGCTATGGGGTTGTGGGTCTCCTATGGGGGGTTGTGTGTCTCTATGGGGCTGTTATGGGTCTCTATGGGGCAGTTGTGTGTCCCTATGTGTCTCTATGGGGCTGTTATGTGTCTCTATGTGTCCCTATGGGGCAGTTATGGGTCCCTATGTGTCCCTATGGGGCTGTTATGTGTCCCTATGGGGCAGTTATGGGTCCCTATGTGTCCCTATGGGGCAGTTATGGGTCCCTATGTGTCTCTATGGGGCTGTTATGCGTCCCTATGTGTCCCTATGGGGCAGTTATGTGTCCCTATGTGTCCCTATGGGGCAGTTACTTGTCCCTATGTGTCCCTATGGGGCAGTTACGTGTCCCTATGTGTCTCTATGGGGCAGTTATGTGTCCCTATGTCCCTATGGGGCAGTTATGTGTCCCTATGTGTCCCTATGGGGCAGTTATGTGTCTCTATGGGGCAGTTATATGTCCCTATGTGTCCCTATGGGGCAGTTATGGGTCTCTCTGTGTCCCTATGGGGCAGTTATGTGTCCCTATGGGGCAGTTATGGGTCTCTCTGTGTCCCTATGGGGCTGTTATGTGTCCCTATATGTCTCTATGGGGCAGTTATGGGTCTCTCTGTGTCCCTATGGGGCTGTTATGTGTCTCTATGGGGCAGTTATGTGTCCCTGTGTGTGTCTATAAGGCAGTTATGGGTCCCTATGTGTCCCTATGTGTCCCTGTGGGCAGTTATGGGTCCCTACTTGTCTCTATGGGGCAGTTATGGGTCCCTATGTGTCTCTATGGGGCAGTTATGTGTCCCTATGTGTCCCTATGGGGCAGTTATGTGTCCCTATGGGGCAGTTATGGGTCCCTATGTGTCCCTATGTGTCTCTATGGGGCTGTTATGGGTCTCTGTGTTTCTATGTGTCCCTATGTGTCCCTATGTGTCCCTATGGGGCAGTTATGGGTCCCTGTGTCCCTATGGGGCAGTTATGTGTCCCTATGGGGCAGTTACGTGTCCCTATGGGGCAGTTATGTGTCCCTATGTGTCCCTATGGGGCAGTTATGTGTCCCTATGTGTCCCTATGTGTCCCTATGGGGCAGTTATGTGTCCCTATGTGTCCCTATGGGGCAGTTATGTGTCCCTATGTCCCTATGGGGCCGTATGTGTCCCCCAGGTTCGACCTGCTGATCCGCACTCAGCGCACGTGGACTCAGGACGGGATGAACTCGCTGACCTACACCCTGTTGTCCAGGGAGCTGCAGCCGCTCTACACGAACCTGACGGCCGACGTCGGATCCGACCCGCGGGGCAGGAGGAGCCACAGGGCGGGACCCCAACACAGGGACCCCAATATGGGACCCCAACAGAGAGACCCCAATGGGGGACCCCAAAAGAGAGACCCCAATATGGGAACCCAACACAGGGACAGTATGGGAACCCAACATCAGAGGGACCCCAATGGGGGAACCCAACACAGGGACCCCAATATGGGACCCCAGCACAGGGACCCCAATGTGGGAACCCAACAGAGAGACCCCAATATGGGAACCCAACAGAGAGACCCCAATGGGGGACCCCAGCACAGGGACCCCAATATGGGACCTGATAACCATGGGGACCCCAATATGGGCCATAATAACCAGGGGGACCCCAATCTGGGGCCTGCTAACCTGAGGTCCCCCCATAACCCCCTCAGGGAGGAGATGCTGCGTGCAGTCCCTGCATTGGGATCTATGGGTTCATCCTTGCCCCACATCCCGGCCCCACAGCGCCCCACGGTGCGGGGTAACGACACCCCAAGTGCAGCCCATGGGGTCACCCCACACGGTGCCACGATGGATGTGGGGACCCTCCCCACGCGTGGGGGGAACCACAGCCAGCCCCACAGCCGGCCCCACGGCGCCCATTAGCCTCAATGGGACCCCAAAGTGGGTCTCTGCCCCCCAACCCCCCACCCCACAGCACTGCTGCCTTGATGGAGAGAGACTATGGGATCAGAGCTGCGGGACTGCTGGGCGCCCTGGACTGCTGGTTGTTATGGGGCAGCCCCACAGAACATCATTGATGGGCTCAGGGGTCCCCCAGCCCCTCTCCCTCCCCCCTTCCCCACTGGGCTGGTCGCTATGGGGCAGCCCCCCCGGACTGCTGGTTGTTATGGGGCAGCCCCACAGGAGGACGTCACTGATGGGCCCACCCCCCCCTCCATCCCCTATGGGTCCTTCCCCACTGATCTATGGGTCCGGCTGTGGGGCTGATGTTATTTATTCACGTTTGCTGCTCCCTGCGCCTTTCAAAGGGGGTTTTTCAATTAAAAAAGGGAAGAAAGAAACCAAAATCCATCACCCCACAAACCCCAAACCAACAAAATCCACCCCAAAGCTTTTCTCGCCCCATTGATGTTGCAATGGGGTCAACCAGCCCCACACCGTGACGCTCAACCCCACGCTATGGGGCTCAGCTCCCATGTGGGGCTCAACACCTTCCTAATGGTGCTCAGCTCCACGCTATGGGGCTCAGCATCTCACCTATGGGGTTTCAGACCCCGCTATGGGGTTTCAGACCCCACAGTGGGGTTCCAGACCCCGCTATGGGGTTTCAGACCCAACAACGGGGTTCCAACCCCTGCTATGGGGTTCTAGACCCCGCTATGGGGTTTCAGACCCCACAATGGGGTTCTAGACCCCGCTATGGGGTTCTAGACCCCGCTATGGGGTTCTAGACCCCACTATGGGGTTTCAGACCCCACAATGGGGTTCCAGCCCCCGCTATGGGGTTTCAGACCCCACAATGGGGTTCTAGACCCCGCTATGGGGTTCTAGACCCCACTATGGGGTTTCAGACCCCACAATGGGGTTCCAACCCCCGCTATGGGGTTCTAGACCCCGCTATGGGGCTCAGCCCCCCATCAGCCGCCCCACGGCGGCCTTGGCGCTGGCGATGCAGTCGTTGACGGAGACGCCGCCGTAGGAGGCTCCGATGAGGCTGAGGGGCAACTGCTGCTGCTCTATGAAGTGCCTGATGCGCTCTATGGGGACACCGCCATGGGACCCCGTGTGGGGCTGGGGGACCACATCCCCATATCCACATCCCACTTATCCCCATGTCCCTGTCCCCATCCCCCCATCCCATTTCCTCCCTATATCCCCATCTTATTTCCCATATCCCCATCCCATTTCTCATCCCCCCCATCCCATTTCCACCCCATATCCCCATCCCAGTCCACAGCCCCACACCCCCATCCTTTCTCAGCCCCCACATCTCCCTATCCCTGCCCCACATCCCCATCTCCATGCCCCAATCCCTGTATCCCCATCCCCATGTCCCCATCCCCATCCCCCCATATTCCCAGCCCCACACCTCCATCCTTTCCCAGTCCCCATATGTCTCTCTCTACCCCCACACCCTCATCCTACCCCTATATCCCCATCCCAGTCCCCATGTTCCCATCCCCACGTCTCTGTCCCCATTCCAATTCCCATCCCCCCATCCCAGTCCCCATGTCCCTGTATTCCCATGTCTCCATCCCAGTCCCCATCCCTATACCCCCACATCTCCGTCCCCATCCCATGTCTCCATCCCCATGTCCCCATGTCCTCATCCCAATCCCCATCCCCAGGTTCCCATCCCAGTACCCATCCCCATATCCTCATCCCCATATCTCCATCCCTATCCCTATACCCCCATCCCTATGCCCCCTCCCCATATCCCCGTCCCCATATCCCCATGTCCTCACCCCAATCCCCATCCCAGGTTCCCATCCCAATCCCCAGCCCCACATCCCCATCTCCATCCCCATGTCCTCACCCCAATCCCTATTCCCACATCCCCATCCCCACATCCCCATGTCCCCGTCCCCAGGTCCCCATCCCAGTCCTCATCCCCATACCCCCATCCCCACACCCCATACCCCCATCCCCATATCCCCCCTACCCCCTCCTTACCCATCCGCTGCCAATGGCCCAGTGTGTACTGCGGGATGCAGGACTTGGGGGGAGAAATAGGGGGCAGTCAGTGACATGGGGACCTGACACCCCCCACGTCCCCCTTATTGTCCCCACATCCCCAACTCCCCCATGTCCCCATATCCCCATCCCCCCCCCACCTCCCCCTGGATGCCCCCACGTCCCCATCCCTATGTCCCCACATCCCCCCATATCCCCAACCCCCCCCCACATCCCCCTTGTTGTCCCCACGTCCCCCTCCCCACGTCCCCCCTGTGTCCCCATGTCCCCAACCCCCCACATATCCCCATCCCCCCCCACATTCCCCTTCTTATCCCCATGTCCCCAACTCCCCCCATGTCCCCATGTCCCCCTCCCCACTTTCCCATCCCCATGTCCCCCCCAGGTGTCCCCATCCCCCTCACGTCCCCAACCCCCCCCACATCCCTTCTTCTTGTCCCCACATCCCCCCCAGGTGTCCCCACATCCCCATCCCCATGTCCCCCCTTGTCCCCATGTCCCCCTCCCCATATCCCCAAACCCCCCCACGTCCCCCTTGTTGTCCCCACGTCCCCCTCCCCACGTCCCCCCTGTTGTCCCCATATCCCCATTCCCCCCCACGTCCCTCATGTCCCCAACCCCCCCCATGTCCCCCTCCCCACTTTCCCATCCCCATGTCCCCCCATGTCCCCACATCCCCATCCCCCATGTCCCCCCCAGGTGTCCCCATGTCCCCCTCCCCATATCCCCAACCCCCCCCCACGTCCCCCCTTATTGTCCCCACGTCCCCCCTGTTGTCCCCATGTCCCCATCCCCCCCATATCCCCATCCCCCCCACGTCCCCCATGTCCCCAACCCCCCCCATGTCCCCCATGTCCCCCTCCCCACATCCCCATCCCCCATGTCCCCCCATATCCCCATCCCCCCCACGTCCCCCCTCATTGTCCCCCTGTCCCCCCCCTCACCCACCTGCTGTACCCTGACCATGACTCTCTCTGGGTTCCCCATCAGCCCCAGTTGTTCCCTCACCGCCCTCTGTGCCCTCTGCACCAACTCGGCTTTGGGGGCAGCCGAGGGGTCCCCAAAACAACGTTGGAACCAGGAGCCCCCCAACATCACCTGGAGGGGAAGGAGAACAGGGGGACCCCCATGTACATATATGGGGTGCCAAAGAGAGGGGCTGGGGCTGTCTATGGGCTCTGTGGGCCCTATGGACCTGTGTGGCCTCTATGGGGCTCTGTGGGCCTTATGAGGCTCTATGGGGCACTATGGGGCTCTATGGGTTCTATAGGGCTGTCTATGGGGCTCCGTGGGCTCTATGGGGCTGTCTATGGGGCTCTGTGGGTTCTATGGGGCTCTGTGGGTTCTATGGGGCTCTGTGGGCCCTACGAGGTTCTATGGGACTCTATGGGGCTCTATGGAGCTCAGTGGGTCCTATGGGGCTCTGTGGGGCCTACTGTGGGATATGGGGTCTGAGATGGCCCTGGGACCCCCAAGAGGTTTGTGGCTCCTTGTGGGGCTCAGCCCTATAGGATCCTCCAATGGGGCTGTGGGGACGCTCTGAGTGCCCCTGTGGGGTGACTGGGGTGCCCTGCATGGGATCCTGTGGGGCCTGTGGGGTGTAGGGTCCCTGGGGTTGCTGTGGGGCCCATGGGGTGCAGGGTCCCTGTGGGGCCTATGGGGTGTGTATGGTCTGTGGGGTTGCTGTGGGGCCCATAGGGTACATGGTCTGTGGGGTTGCTGTGGGGCCCATATGGGGTGTAGTGTCCATGGGGCTGTGTATCATAACACGGGCAGACCCCATAGTAACAATAGGGTAAATTGGGGGGGGGTCTCCCACCGTGAGCCGGACCGAGGGGCTCCCGGCACCATCGAGCTGCGGGAACGACACGGAGTCATAGACAACACCCAGCAGGGCAGCGTCCTCACACGAGGGGACCAGGTGGCCAAAACCCTATAGGGAAATAGGGGCGGTTATAGGGTGGGAGGGATCAGGGGGTTCTATGGGGTGAGAGGGATGGGGGGGTTATGGCGTGAGAGGGATGGGGGGGGTTCTATAGGGTGAGAGGGATGGGGGGGTTCTATAGGGCTCTATAGGGTGAGAGGAATGGGGGGGATCTATGGGGTTCTATGGGGTGAGAGGGATGGGGGGGGGATCTATGGGGTTCTATGGGGTGAGAGGAATGGGGGGTCTATGGGGATCTATGGGGAATCTATGGGCTGAGAGGGATGGGGGGGTTCTATGGGGTCCTATAGGGATCTATGGGGTGAGAGGGATGGGGGGGTGCTATGGGGATCTATGGGGTCCTATGGGGTGGGGGTTCTATGAGGTTCTACAGGGTGAGAGGGATGGGGGTGTTCTATGGGGTTCTATGGGGTGAGAGGGATGGGGGTGGTTATATGGGGTTCTATGGGGTGGGGGGTACTATGAGGTGAGAGGGATGGTGAGGTGCTATGGGGATCTATGGGGTCCTATGGGATGGGGGGTGTTCTATGGGGTTCTATGGAGTTCTATGGGGTGAGAGGGATGGGGGGGGGGTTCTATGGGGTCCTATCGGGATCTATGGGGTGAGAGGGATGGGGGGGTTCTATGGGGATCTATGGGGTTCTATGGGGACCTATAGGGTGATAGGGATGGGGGGGGGATCTATGGGGTTCTATGGGGTGAGAGGGATGGGGGGGTCTATGGGGATCTATGGGGTGAGAGGGATGGGGGGGGGGGTTCTATGGGGTCCTATCGGGATCTATGGGGTGAGAGGGATGGGGGGGTTCTATGGGGATCTATGGGGTTCTATGGGGACCTATAGGGTGATAGGGATGGGGGGGGTTCTATGGAGTTCTATGGGGTTCTATGGGGTGAGAGGGTGGGGGGGGTTCTTTGGGGTGAGAGGGATGGGGGGGGTTCTATGGGGTGGGGGAGGGTTCTATGGGCTTCTATGGGGTGAGAAGGATGGAGGAGTTCTATGGGGTCCTACGGGGTTCTATGGAGTGGGCGGGGTTCTATGGGGTTCTATGGGATGAGAGGGATGGGGGGGGGGTCGTCTATGGGGTCCTATGGGGTTCTATGGGGATCTATGGGGTGGGGGGGTTCCTATGGGGTCCTATGGGGCTCTATGGGGTGGGCTCTCACCGTGACGGGCAGCGTTACCCCGCGGTACTGCAGGTTGACCACGGCCACCGTCACCGCCGGGATGTGGGTCAGCTCCTGCGCCAAGGGGTGGAACTCGGGGGGCAGCACCCGCGCCAGGGCTGGGGGGTGGGGCAGTGTGAGGGGCTGCCCCATAGATAAGGGGGGGCTGCCCCATAGATAACAGGGGGCTGCCCCATAGATAAGGGGAGGGGGCTGCCCCATAGATAACAGGGGGCTGCCCCATAGATAAGGGGGGACCGTTTCCCCCCCTGTACCCACCTGCTGCGGGCAGCGCGCTGATGACGTGGTCTGCGGTGATGGTGCTGTCGGGGAGGGTCAGCTGGGGGCGAAATGGGGGGAAAAAGGGGGAGATGGGGGGTCCTGGCAGCTTAAAGTGTGGGGTGGGGACCCCAAAATATGGGGAGGGAACTCAGGGGTTCCCCAAATTATAGAAACAGAAGCTATAGGGGTCCCAGAGCCCCACACTGTGGGATGGGGACCCCAAAACCAGGTAGAGGGAAGTCAGGGTCCCCCAAACTATAGGGACAGAAGCCAGGAGACCCTGAACCCCCACACTGTGGGATATGGACCCCAAAACCATATAGAGGGAACCCAGGGGTGCCCCAAACTATAGGGACAGAAGCCAGGGGACCCAGAGACCCAACACAATGGGACGGGGACCCCAAAACCAGGTAGAGGGAAGTCGGGGTCCCCCAAGCTATAGGGAGAGCACCCAAGGGACCCCAAACCTTATGAAGGGAACCCAGGGGTCCCCCAAACTATAGGGACAGAAATCAGGGTCCCCATCCCCCCCCCCAGCGCACAGAATGGGACCCCCCCAACCTACAGGACGTGACCCCAAGAGCTCCCCCCCCCCCCCCAATCCATCCACAGAACAGGAACCCCCCAAACAACACAATGAGACCCCAAAGGACCTCGAAACCCCCTTATGGGGGTCTCATAATGGGATCCCCCCCTCACCACCCCACTATGGGCTCAGGAGCCCCCAACCCCATACAATGACCTCATGACAGGGGTCTCATAATGGGGTCCCCCCCTATAAGGTTAGGAACCCCAAACCCCACACAAGGACCTGGGGGAGGGTCTCATAACGGGGTCCCCCCCTCACCTGCCCCTCCTATAGGATTAAGAGCCCCAAACCCCACACACGGACCTTATGCTGGGGGTCTCATAATGGGGTCCCCCCCTCAACACCACCCTATGTGGTTATGATCCCCCAACCCCACGCAATTACCTTATGATGGTGATCTCATAATGGGGTTCGCCCCCCAAACAACACAATAAGACCCCTAAGGACTTCAACATCCCCCACCCTATAGGGTTAGGACCCCCAAACCCCACACTAGGACCTCGTGATGGGGGTCTCATAATGGGGTCCCCCCCTATAGGGTTACGATCCCCAAACCCCACACAAGGACCTTATGATGGGGGTCTCATAATGGGGTACCTCCCCCTACCCCCCCATGTGGTTACGATCCCCCAACCCCACACAATGCCCTTATCCTGGGGGTCCCATAACGGGTCCCCCCTTCACCTGCCCCCCTATAGGGTTACGATCCCCAAACCCCACACACGGACCTTATGCTGGGGGTCTCATAACGGGTCCCCCCCTCACCACCCCCCTATGGGCTCAGGAGCCCAAAACCCCACACAGGGACCTTATGATGGGGGTCTCATAATGGGGTCCCCCCCCTCAACACCCCCCTATGGGTTACGAGCCCCAAACCCCACACAAGGACCTTATGATGGGGGTCTCATAACAGGGTCTCCACTTCACCTGCCCCCCCTATGGGATTAGAATCCCCCAACCCTACACAATGCCCTTATCCTGGGGGTCCCATAACGGGTCCCCCCCTTTCACCCGCCCCCCTATAGGGTTACAATCCCCAAACCCCACACACGGACCTTATAATGGGGGTCTCATAATGGGTTCCCCCATCACCTGCCCCCCTATGGGCTCAGGAGCCCCCAACCCCACACAGGGACCTTATAATGGGGGTCTCATAACGGGTCCCCCCCTCACCACCCCCCTATGGGCTCAGGAGCCCCCAGCCCCATACAATGACCTCATGACAGGGGTCTCATAATGGGGTCCCCCCCTATAAGGTTAGGAACCCCAAACCCCACACAAGGACCTGGGGGAGGGTCTCATAACGGGGTCCCCCCTTCACCTGCCCCCCCATGGGCTCAGGATCCCCAAACCCCACACAAGGACCTTATGATGGGGGTCTCATAATGGGGTCCCCCCCTCACCCCCCCCCCATGTGGTTACAATCCCCCAACCCCACACAACGCCCTTATCCTGGGGGTCCCATAACGTCCCCCCCTTTCACCTGCCCCCCTATGTGGTTAGGAGCCCCAAACCCCATACAAGGACCTCGTGATGGGGGTCTCATAATGGGGTCCTCCCCCAAACAACACAATAAGACCCCAAAGGACTTCAGCACCCCCCACCCTATGGGCTCAGGACCCCCAAACCCCACACGAGGACCTTATGATGGGGGTCTCATAATGGGGTCCCCCCCTCAACACCTGCCCCCGTATGTGGTTATGATCCCCCAACCCCACACAACGCCCTTATACTGGGGGTCCCATAACGGGTCCCCCCTTCACTTGCCCCCACTATAGGGTTACGATCCCCAAACCCCACACGAGGACCTTATAATGGGGGTCTCATAACGGGTCCCCCCCTCACCTGCCCCCCTATGGGCTCAGGAGCCCCCAACCCCACACAGGGACCTTATGCTGGGGGTCTCATAATGGGGTTCCCCCCCCAAACAACACAATAAGACCCCAAAGGACTTCAACACTCCCCTATGTGGTTATGATCCCCCAACCCCACACAATCCCCCTATACTGGGGGTCTCATAACGTCCCCCCCCCCCACCTGCCCCCCTATGTGGTTAGGAGCCCCAAACCCCACACACGGACCTTATGCTGGGGGTCTCATAACGGGTCCCCCCCTCACCTGCCCCCCTATGGGCTCAGGAGCCCCCAACCCCATACAATGACCTCATGACAGGGGTCTCATAATGGGGTCCCCCCCTATAAGGTTAGGAACCCCAAACCCCACACAAGGACCTGGGGGGGGTCTCATAACGGGGTCCCCCCTTCACCTGCCCCCCCTTTAGGGTTAGGATCCCCAAACCCCACACAAGGACCTTATGATGGGGGTCTCATAATGGGGTCCCCCCCTCACCCCCCCCCCCCATGTGGTTACAATCCCCCAACCCCACACAACGCCCTTATCCTGGGGGTCCCATAACGTCCCCCCCTTTCACCTGCCCCCCTATGTGGTTAGGAGCCCCAAACCCCACACAAGGACCTCGTGATGGGGGTCTCATAATGGGGTCCTCCCCCAAACAACACAATAAGATCCCAAAGGACTTCAGCACCCCCCACCCTATGGGCTCAGGACCCCCAAACCCCACACGAGGACCTTATGATGGGGGTCTCATAATGGGGTCCCCCCCTCAACACCTGCCCCCGTATGTGGTTACGATCCCCCAACCCCACACAACGCCCTTATACTGGGGGTCCCATAACGGGTCCCCCCTTCACCTGCCCCCACTATAGGGTTACGATCCCCAAACCCCACACGAGGACCTTATAATGGGGGTCTCATAACGGGTCCCCCCCTCACCTGCCCCCCTATGGGCTCAGGAGCCCCCAACCCCACACAGGGACCTTATGCTGGGGGTCTCATAATGGGGTTCCCCCCCCAAACAACACAATAAGACCCCAAAGGACTTCAACACCCCCCTATGTGGTTATGATCCCCCAACCCCACACAATCCCCCTATACTGGGGGTCTCATAACGTCCCCCCCCCCCACCTGCCCCCCTGTGTGGTTAGGAGCCCCAAACCCCACACACGGACCTTATGCTGGGGGTCTCATAACGGGTCCCCCCCTCACCTGCCCCCCTATGGGCTCAGGAGCCCCCAACCCCACACAAGGACCTTATGATGGGGGTCTCATAATGGGGTCCCCCCCCTCAACACCCCCCTATGGGCTCAGGATCCCCCAACCCCACACAACGCCCTTATCCTGGGGGTCCCATAACGTCCCCCCCTTTCACCTGCCCCCCTATGTGGTTAGGAGCCCCAAACCCCATACAAGGACCTCGTGATGGGGGTCTCATAATGGGGTCCTCCCCCAAACAACACAATAAGACCCCAAAGGACTTCAGCACCCCCCACCCTATGATGATGGGGGTCCCATAACACCCCCCCCCTCACCTGCCACGTCCGGTCGCTGCGCAGCCGCAGTCGCTGCAGTTCCGCGTTACACCGCACGTCGGCGCCGCGGAGCCGCACGAAGGTGGCGATGGATTCGGGCAGGGTCTGCAGCCCCCCCCGCAGCGCCCACTGCGACCAGCGCTCACACCGGGAGCGAACCAGCACGGCCGGGACGGGGCCGTTGGGGTCATTGGGGCCATTGGGGCCGTTGGGGTCATTGGGGTCATTGGGGCCATTGGGGCCACCTGAAACGACACCGAGAGGAACCAGCTGGGGGGGGGAACCTATAGGACCCATATGGGATCCATATGGTACATCTCCCTGTCCCTGTGTGCCATAGGGGCAGCAGCAGGGTGTCCCCAACCTCTATGGCCCCATAGGTCACCTCTCTGACCCCATATACCATAGGGGCAGCATGATGGTGTCCCCCCCGTGTCCCCATATGTCACCTCTCTGTCCCCATATTTCACCTCTCCATTTCCCCATGTGCCATAGGGCAGCATCAGTGTCCCCCCCCGTGTCCCCATACATCACCTCTCTGACCCCATATACCATAGGGGCAGCAGCAGGGTGTCCCCAGCCTCTATGGCCCCATAGGTCACCCCTCCTTGTCCCCATAGGGATGGCATTAGGGTGTGTCCCCCCCCCCCTTGTCCCCATGAGTCACCTCCCTGTGTCCCCATAGATCACCCCTCTGACCCCATATATTGTAGGGGTGGCATCAAGGTGTCCCCTCTGTGTCCCTATGTGTCCCCATAAGTCACCTCCCTGTGTCCCCATATGTCACCTCTCCATCTCCCCATATACCATAGGGGCAGCATCAAGGCGTCCCCAACCTCTATGGCCCCATACATCACCTCTCTGTCCCCATATGTCACCCCTTTACACCCCCATGGGGATGGCATCAGTGTCCCCCCCCCGTGTCCCCATACATCACCTCTCTGACCCCATAAACCATAGGGGCAGCAGCAGGGCGTCCCCAACCTCTATGGCCCCACAGGTCAACCCCCATGTCCCCATAGGGGCAGCATCAGGGTGTCCCCCCTGTGTCTCTCCCCCCCCAATGAACTCACCCCCCCCAATTAACTCAAGCCCCCCAATCAACTCCCCCCCCCTCCAATTAACCCCCCCAATTAACTCAACCCCCCATTAACTAAATCCCCGCCTAGTCGTCCCCCCCCTCCAATTATCTCACCCCCCAATTAACTCCTCCCCAATTAAATCCCCCCCCCAATTAAATTCTACCTCAATAACCCCCCCTCCAATTAACCACCCCCCCCATTAACTCAACTCCACTCCAATTAACTTAATCCCCCCTACCCCCCTCCCAATTAACTTACCCCCCCCAATGAACTCACCCCATTATCCCCCCTCCAATTAACAAACCCTCCCAAACACCCCCCCAACTAACTCCCCCACCCATAATTAACTACCCCCCCCCAATGAACTAACACCCCCCCAATTAACTTACCCCCCCTAATTAACACCCCCCCCAATTATCCCCCATTAATTAACTCACCCCCCCATTAACCCCCCCCTCCAATTAACTCACCCTCCCCAACACCCCCCCAACTAACTCCCCCACCCATAATTAACTAACCCCCCCCAATGAACTCACCCCCCCCCTCCAATTAACTTACCCCCCCTAATTAACCCCCCCCGCCCCAATTACCCCCATTAATTAACTCCCCCCCCAATTACCCCCATTAATTAACTCACCCCCAATTACCCCCATTAATTAACTCACCCCCAATTCCCCCCATTAATTAACTCCCCCCCAATTCCCCCCGTTAATTAACTCACCCCCCCCCGTAGCCATCCCCACGATGACTGATCTCCGTCTCCTCTCTGCCCGGTGCAGCGCTGGGAAGCACGACCTGACACTGAGCTGCCGGCAGTCACCGGCAAACACCCCCCGGCACAGACTGTCAGCAATGAGATCAGCGACCTATAATACATGGGGGGGTCAGAAATAACACCCCAATGACACCCCCCGGCACAGGCTGTCAGCAATGAGATCAGCCACCTATAATACAGCAAGGGGGGGGCATTAATAACACCCCAATAACACCCCAATGACACCCCAATGACACCCCAATAACAAACACCCCAATAACAAACACCCCAATAACAAACACCCCAATGACACCCCCCGGCACAGGCTGTCAGCAATCAGATCGGCAACCTATAGCATGGGGGGGTCATTGATAATACCCCAATGACACCCCAATAACAATCACCCCAATAACAAACACCCCAATAACACTCCAATAACAAACACCCCAATAACACCCCCCGGCACAGGCTGTCAGCAATGAGATCAGCCACCTGTAATACATGGGGGGGGCATTAATAACACCCCAATGACACCCCAATGACACCCCAATAACACCCCAATAACAAACACCCCAATAACACCCCAATAACAAACACCCCAATAACACCCCAATAACACCCCCCGGCACAGGCTGTCAGCAATGAGATCAGCCACCTGTAACATGGGGGGGGCATTAATAACACCCCAATAACACCCCAATAACAAACACCCCAATAACACCCCCCGGCACAGGCTGTCAGCGATCAGATCGGCCACCTGTAATACATGGGGGGGGGCGTTAATAACACCCCAATGACACCCCAATAACACCCCCCGGCACAGGCTGTCAGCAATGAGATCGGCAACCTATAATACAGCAAGGGGGGGGCGTTAATAACACCCCAATGACACCCCCCGGCACAGGCTGTCAGCAATCAGATCGGCCACCTATAATACAGCAAGGGGGGGGCATTAATAACACCCCAATGACACCCCAATAACAAACACCCCAATAACACCCCAATAACACCCCAATGACACCCCCCGGCACAGGCTGTCAGCAATGAGATCGGCCACCTATAACATGGGGGGGTCATTAATAACACCCCAATAACAAACACCCCAATAACACCCCCCGGCACAGGCTGTCAGCGATCAGATCGGCAACCTATAACATGGGGGGGGCATTAATAACACCCCAATAACACCCCAATGACACCCCAATGACAAACACCCCGATGACACCCCCCGGCACAGACTGTCAGCAATGAGATCAGCCACCTGTAACATGGGGGGGGCATTAATAACACCCCAATAACACCCCAATGACACCCCAATGACAAACACCCCAATAACACCCCCCGGCACAGGCTGTCAGCGATTAGATCGGCCACCTATAACATGAGGGGGGGTCATTAATAACACCCCAATAACACAACAACCCAATGACACCCCAATGACAACACCCCAATGACACCCCCCGGCACAGGCTGTCAGCAATGAGATCGGCCACCTATAATACATGGGGGGGTCATTAATACCCCAATAACACCCCAATGACACCCCAATAATACCCCAATAATACCCCAGTAACACCCCAATAACACCCCAATAACACCCCAATGACACCCCAGTAACACCCCAATGACACCCCAATGACACCCCAATGAAACCCCAATGACACCCCAATAATACCCCAATAATACCCCAGTAACACCCCAATAATACCCCAATAACACCCCAATGACACCCCAATGACACCCCAATGACACCCCAATAACACCCCAATAACACCCCAATAATACCCCAATAATACCCCAATAACACCCCAATAACACCCCAATAACACCCCAATGACACCCCAATGACACCCCAATAACACCCCAATGACACCCCAATGACACCCCAATGACACCCCAATGACACCCCAATAACACCCCAATGACACCCCAATAACACCCCAATGACACCCCAATGACACCCCCCAGCACAGGCTGTCAGCAATCAGATCAGCCACCTGTAACATGGGGGGGTCATTAATAACACCCCAATGACACCCCAATAATACCCCAATAACACAACAAGGGGGGGTCACAGCATCCCATAGCGCCCCAATAATACACCAAGGGGGGGTGGGGGGGCAGAGTATCACATAGAGCCCCCCCCCCTATAATACACCAAGGGGGGGTCAGAAACACCCCGAACCACTGGCACAGGCTGTCAGCAACCAGCTCGGTCACCTGCAACACTGGGGGGGGGTCAGAAACCACCCCCACCCCCAATAACACAACAAGGGGGGGTTAGAAACAACCCAACACCTCAATAACACACCGAGGGGGGGTCAGAGCATCACATAGACCCCAACCACATCTGACAGCACAACAAGGGGGGGGTCAGAAACACCCCCCCACCCCTGATAACAAACCAGGAGGGGTCAGAAACCCCCCAACCCCCCCCCCACCCCCTATAACACACCAAGGGGGGGACAGAAACACCTCCCCCCCCCCCCGAGAACACACCAAGGGGGGGTCAGACCATCCCATACCCCCCCCCCCCACCCCCTATAACACACCAAGGGGGGGTCAGACCATCCCATACCCCCCCCCCCCACCCCCTATAATACACCAAGGGAGGGTCAGAAACCCCCCCCAGCCCTGAGAACACACCAAGGGGGGGATCAGACCATCCAAACTCCCCCCCAACCCACAATAACCCCTATAACACACCAAGGGGGGGTGTCAGAAACCCCCCCCCTCCACCCCTGATAACACACCAAGGGGGGTTCAGACTCCCCCCACCCCCTATAAGACACCAAGGGGGATCAGACCATCCCATACCCCCCCCACCCCCTATAACACACCAAGGGGGGTCAGACCATCCCATACCCCACCCCCACCCCCTATAATACACCAAGGGAGGGTCAGAAACCCCCCACCCCCCCCAATAACACACCAGGGGGGGTCAGACCAACCCATACCACCCCCCCCACCCCCAACAACCCCTATAACACACCAAGGGGGGGGTCAGAAACCCCCCCCCTCCCCAATAACACACCAGGGGGGGTCAGACCATCCCATACCCCCCCCCCCCCCAATAACTCCTATAACACACCAAGGGGAGGGTCAGAAACCCCCCTCCCCCCCCAATAACACACCAGGGGGGGGTCAGACCATCCCATACCCCCCCCCCCCCAATAACCCCTATAACACACCAAGGGAGGGTCAGAAACACCCCCACCCCCAATAACACACCGGGGGGGGGTCAGACCATCCCATACCACCCCCCCCCCCCCCCAGTAACCCCTATAACACACCAAGGGAGGGTCAGAAACACCCCCACCCCCAATAACACACCAAAGGGGGGGTCAGACCATCCCATATCCCCACCCCCTATAACACACCAAGGGGGGGTCAGAAACACCCCTACCCCCAATAACACACCAAAGGGAGGGTCAGAAACCCCCCCCACCCCCGATAACACACCAAGGGAGGTTCATACCCCCCCCCCAACCCCCCACCCACCCCTGTTAGACCCTGATAAGGGCTCCTGGCCCTTGATAAGGGTTTATCTCCCCCCCACCCTCCTACCTCTGCCCCGAAGCGCCGCCGGGTGAAGCTGTGGATGCTCTCGTCCGGTTCCGTCCCCTTTGGGGCCAGCAGGTCCCGCACCGCGCTCCATAAAAGGGGCTTGGACAGGGGGGGCACCACCCGAAGGAGACCCCTGGGGGAGAGAGGGGAATGGGGGCGTTATGGGGTCCTTATGGCAGCCCTATGGGGGGTTGTGGGGTCTCTAGGGCCATATATGGGTCCTTGGGGGTTTATGGGGTCCTTATGGCAGCCCTATGGGGGGTTGTGGGGTCTTTAGGGCCATATATGGGTCCTTGGGGGGTTATGGGGTCCTTATGGCAGCACTATGGGGGGTTATGGGGTCTTTAGGGCCATATATGGGTCCTTGGGGGGGTTATGGGGTCCTTATGGCAGCTCTATGGAGGGTTGTGGGGTCTTTAGGGCCATATATGGGTCCTTGGGGGGGTTATGGGGTCCTTATGGCAGCTCTATGGAGGGGGTTGTGGGGTCTTTAGGGTCCTATGTGGGTCCTTGGGTGGTTATGAGGCCTTTGGAGTCCTATATGGGTCCTTCCAGGGGGTTATGGGACCCTTACAGCAGCCCTATGGTGGGGGTTGTGGGGTCTCTAGGGCCATATATGGGTCCTTGGGGGGTTATGGGGTCCTTATGTCAGCCCTGTGGAGGGGGTTGTGGGGTCTTTGGGGTCCTATGTGGGTCCTTAGGGGGGTTATGAGGCCTTTGGAGTCCTACATGGGTCCTTCCAGGGGGGTTATGGGGTCCTTACGGCAGCCCTATGGGGGAGGTTGTGGGGTCTTTAGGGCCATATATGGGTCCTTGGGGGGTTATGGGGTCCTTATGTCAGCCCTGTGGAGGGGGTTGTGGGGTCTTCGGGGTCCTATGTGGGTCCTTGGGGGGGTTATGGGGTCCTTATGGCAGCTCTATGGGGGGCTATGGGGTCTTTGGGGTCCTATGTGGGTCCTTAGGGGGGTTATGAGGCCTTTGGAGTCCTATATGGGTCCTTCCAGGGGGGTTATGGGGTCCTTACGGCAGCCCTATGGGGGAGGTTGTGGGGTCTTTAGGGCCATATATGGGTCCTTGGGGGGTTATGGGGTCCTTATGTCAGCCCTATGGGGGGGTCATGGGGTCTTTAGGGTCCTATGTGGGTCCTTGGGGGGTTATGAGGCCTTTGGGGTCCTATGTGGGTCTTTCCAGGGGGTGATGAGGACTTTGGGGTCCTATATGAGCTGTTCCAGGGAGGTTATGGGATCCTTATGTCAGTTCTATGAGGGGGTTATGAGCTCTTTGGGGCCCTATGTGGCTCCTTCCAGGTGGCTATGGGGTCTTTGGGGCCCTATATGGGTCCTTGGGAGGTTATGAGCTCTTTTGGGCCCTATATATAAGGATATATATATATGAGTCATTCCAGGGGGGTTATGGGGTCCTTATGTCAGCCCTATGGAGGGGGGAGGGGGTTTGTGGGGTCTTTGGGGTCCTATGTGGGTCCTTGTTGGGTTATGAGCCCTTTGGGGCTTTTATATGGGTCCTTCCAGGGGGTTCTGGGGTCTTTGGATCCCTTCATAGGGGCTTGGAGGTCCTTAGGGCTGGTTAAAGGGGGGATTAATGGGGGGATGGGGAGGTAATGGGGGGGGATGGGGACGTAATGGGGTGGATGAGGATGCAATGGGGTGTATATGGGGCTGCAATGGGGGGGATGGGGATTAATGGGGGGTCTCCCACCCCAGCCCTGTTGGCATCCTATGGAGGGTCCCGTTGGCGTAGAGGAATCGATGCCGCGATGCCGGATGATCCGCAGCCACCGGCAGCACATCGGGCTCCAGGCCGAGCTCTGAGACCTGCAGGGACAGCAAAGGGGGGGGGGACCCTCAGAGACCCCAACCCTAAAACCCCCTCACACATCACAAAGGACCCCAGGATCCCAAAGGACCCCCAGGACCCCAGTCAGGGATCCCCAATACACCCTCAGACCCCCGACCCTCCCATAAAGCCCCGCACCCACCCCCAAAGAACCCCCCATCCCCCACATGGAGACCCCCAAGAACCCGCCCACACCCCCCAGACCCCTTTAGCCACCCCAAGGACCCCATAGCCCATATGAAGGGATCCAAAGACCCCATAAATCCCTGGAAGGACCCATATAAAAGCCCCAAAGGGCTCATAACCCAACAAGGACCCACATAGGACCCCAAAGACCCCATAGCCCCCTAGAAAGAGCCATATGAAAGCCCTAAAGAACCCACACGCCCCCAAGGACCCATATAGAGCCTTAAAGACCCCATAGCCCCCTGGAAGGAACCATATAGGACCCCAAACGCCTCATCACCCCCTGGAAAGAAACATATAAAAGCCCTAAAGACCCCATAAGCCCCCAAGGACCCATATAGGACCCCATAGCCCCCTGGAAGGACCCATATAAAAGCCCCATAGAGCTTATAACCCAACAAGGACCCATACAGGACCCTAAAGACCCCATAGCCCCCCCATAGGGCTGACATAAGGACTCCATAAACCCCTGGAATGACTTATATATATGTATCCTCATATATAGGGCCCCAAAGACCCCATAGCCCCCTGTAAAGAGCCATACAAAAGCCCCAAAGAGCTCATAACCCCCTTAAAGACACACATAGGGCCCTAAAGACCCCATAACCCCCTGGAATTACTCATATAGGGCCCCAAAGAGCTCATAGCCCCCCAAGGACCCATATAGGACCCCAAAGACCCCACAGCCCCCTGGAAGGACCCATATAAAAGCCCTAAAGACCCCATAACTCCCCTAAGGACCCACATTGGACCCCAAAGACCCCATAACCCCCTGGAAGGACCCATATAGGACCCCAAAAACCCCACAGCCCCCTGTAAAGACCCATATAAAAGCCCTAAAGAACCCATAACTCCCCTAAGGACCCACATAGGACCCTAAATACCCCATAACCCCCTGGAAGGACCCATATAGGACCCCAAAAACCCCACAGCCCCCTGTAAAGACCCATATAAAAGCCCTAAAGACCCCATAACTCCCCTAAGGACCCACAATGGATCCTAAATACCCCATAACCCCATGGAAGGACCCATATAGCGCCCCAAAGGCCTCATCACCCCCATAGGACCCCAAAGACCCCATCCCCCCCCATCCCCCCCATTTCCCCCCGTACCATCCGCAGAGTCTCGGCTCCCTCGTTCCCCCCCGGCCGGATCCCTCTGGGTCCGTGTTCGAACACGGTTCCATCTTCGGTTCTGGTGCTTTGGATCCAGCCCCCGACCCGCCCCCCCGCCTCCAGCAGCACCACGTGGTGGGGGCGGGGGGCCCGGACCAGGTGGAAACAAGCGGCCAAACCGCTGATCCCCCCCCCCAGCACCGCCACGGTGCGAGCCATAGCGCGGAACTGAACGCGACGTGTTTCTACCCGGACACTTTTACTGTGAGCACCGCCTCCAGGCCACGCCCCCCGATGTAGCGATTGGTGGGGAGGAAGGAGGCGGGACTAAGAGGAGCCAATAGGAAAGCGAGGTTGCGTCTGCAATGCCACGCCTCCCAGCAAGCCATGCCCACATCCCACCAGGCCACGCCCACTCGTTTCATAACCACGCCCACTCATTACATAAACTAGGCCGCGTCCCCGCTGTAGCGATTGGTGGAATGGAAGGAGGCGGGACTAAGAGGAGCCAATAGGAAAGCGGTGTTTCTCATGCAATGGCGCGCCTCCCCGCAAACCACGCCCACATGCCACCAGGCCACGCCCGCTCATTATTCAACCCAACCGGCTCATTTACATAGCCCCACCCACTCATTTTCATAACCCCGCCCCTTCTTAAAGGCACCACCGCCCCCCCCCGTCTCTGCCCCCCCCCCCCCCCCCCAGCCCCCAACTCGCTCTTTCTGGTTTTAACGACCTTTTCTTAATAAATTTATTCACAAAAGCCCCATTTCGGGGCACGCTGGGTTTATTTACAGCCACCCCCCCCCCCATATTTGTTCCCCTATGGTCAAATGGTGGGGGGTGGGTCCCGGCCCCCCCCCCAAACCCCCCCCTTCCTCTCCAGGCCCGGCCCGTGCTGTTGGGGGGGGTCGGGGGGGCTCAGGGCCGGCGGCCGGGGGGGTCCTGGAGCTCATAGAACAGGACGTAGCCTTCACTGGACGGAACCTGGTTCTCACTGATGGGAGAAACGCTGCGGGACCCGACAGAGAGTGAGGGGGGGGGGCTTATAAATAGGGGGGGGGTTAAAAGGGGGGGGGCATAAGAGGTGGGGGGGGGGCTTAAAAAGTTGGGGGGGGTACAGGGTATGGTGGGTGGGAGGTCCCAGGTTTGGGGTTTGAGCATTGAGTTGAAGGTGGGGGGGGGTTTGGTGGGGGGCTGGGGGGTTCTGGTGCTTGGGGAGGGGTTCAGGGTATTGGGGGAGATGGAAAGGGGGTGGGGGGTGGGATTTGGGGGGGGTACATGGGTTGGGGGGATCCAATGCTTGGGTGGGGGTCTCAGGTTTGGGGTAGGGTTGAGGTTTAAGTTTGGGGGGGGTTCAGGGTTTGGGATGTGTGCAATGCTTGAGGGGGGTATGGGGGGGTCAGGGTTGGGGGGGGTCTCATCATTATGAGGGGGTGGGTCAGGGTTTTGGGGGGTTACATGGGGTGAGGGGGATCCAAGGTTTGGGTGGGGGTCTCAGGTTTGGGGTAGGATCAAGGTTTAAGTTTGGGGTTTGGGGGCATTCAGGGTTTGGGATGTGTGCAATGCTTGGGGGGTCTGGGACGGGGGGGGTTCAGAGTTGGGGGGGTGCAGGATTTGAGGATGTGGGTCAGGGTTTTGGGGGGCTGTAGGTGGGTAGAGGGGGATCCAAGACTTGATTGGGGGGCTCTTAGGTTTGGGGTAGGGTTGAGGTCTGAGTTATGGAGGGGATTCGGGTTTGGGGTGTGAGAACTGCACAATGCTTTGGGGGGGGGGGGTTGGTTGGGGTTGGGGTCTCATCATTATGGGGGGGGTCTCATCATTAGTCGGGGTGTCACATCATTGGACGTGGGTCTCATCATTAAGGGGGGGGGTCTCATCATTAGTGGGGGTCTCACCATTAGGGGGGGTCTCACCATTATGGGGTTGGGGTCTCATCATTATGGGGGGGGTCTCATCATTATGGGGGGGGTCTCACCATTATGGGGTTGGGGTCTCATCATTATGGGGTTGGGTCTCATCATTATGGGGGGGGTCTCATCATTAAGGGGGGGGGTCTCATTATGGGGGGGGTCTCACGTACCGTGAGTCATTGTACAGCCTCCATCCGGCCGCGTCGCGGCACAGTGCGGTGTAATGGCCGTAGTGGACACTGCCCGAGTGGTTGCACAGCGCGTACAGGCTGTACACGGGGCTGCCTATGGGGGGGGCACAGGGGGGCTCAGGGCTGCCTTTAGAACCCCCATAACCCCCATTTAACCCCCCTATAGCCCCCATTTAACTCCCTATAACCCCCCTATAACCCCCTATAGCCCCCCAGCCCCTCTATAGCCCCCCTATAGTCCCCTATAGCCCCCTAGCCCCGCTATAGCCCCCTATAGCCCCCCATTTAACCCCTATACCCCACCTATAGCCCCCATTTAACCCCCTATACCCCCCCATAGCCCCCCTATAACCCCCCTATAGTCCCCTATAACCCCCATTTAACCCCTATACCCCACCTATAGCCCCCATTTAACCCCCTATACCCCCCAGCCCCCCTATAGCCCCCCTATAGCCTCTCTCCTTACCTGCCTTCTCGCTGGCGAACTCCCTCAGGTTGAGCTGCTGCAATGGGAAATCCACCAGCACGGAGCATTTCTTAATGGAGTAACGAGTGGTGGAGAAGCGGTTCAGGTCTGAGATGGCACCTGATGTTAAGGGACCTATAACCACCCCATCGGGAACCAGACCCCATTAAACCCACCCCAGGAGCCTTTAAGGATCTATAACCACCCTATAAGGACCCAGACCCCATTAAACCCCTTTAGGAGCCTTTAGGGACCTATAACCACCCTATAAGGAACCCCAGTGCCCTTTAGGGCCCTATAACCATTCTATAAGGAACCAGACCCCATTAAACCCACCCCAGGACCCTTGAGGGCCCTATACCCACTCTATAAGGACCCAGACCCCACTAACCCCCTATAGGGCCCCGTTAAACCCATCCCAGGACCCTTGAGGAACCTATACCCACCCTATAAGGACCCAGACCCCATTAAACCCACCCCAGGACCCTTTATGGCACTATACCCACCCAATAAGGAACTCAATCCCATTAAACCCACCCCAGGACCCTTTAGGAACCTATACCCACCCTATAAGGAACCAGACCCCATTAAACCAACCCCAGGAGCCTTTAGGGCCCTATAACCACCCTATAAGGACCCAGACCCCATCAAACCCACCCCAGGAGCTGTTAGGGACCTATAGGGACCAATAACGACCCTATAAGGAACCAGACCCCATTAAACCCACGCCAGGCCCCTTTATGGCCCTATAACCACCCTATAAGGACCCAGACCCCATTAAACCCCTATAGGGCCCCAATAAACCCACCCCAGGACCCTTTATGGCCCTATAACCACCCTATAAGTACCCAGACCCCATTAAACCCACGCCAGGACCCTTTATGGCCCTATACCCACCCTATAAGTACCCAGACCCTGTTAAACCCACCCCAGGACCCTTTATGGCCCTATACCCACCCTATAAGTACCCAGACCCCATTAAACCCACCCCAGGACCCTTTATGGCCCTATACCCACCCTATAAGTACCCAGACCCCATTAAACCCACGCCAGGACCCTTTATGGCCCTATACCCACCCTATAAGTACCCAGACCCCGTTAAACCCACCCCAGGACCCTTTATGGCCCTATAACCACCCTATAAGTACCCAGACCCCGTTAAACCCACCCCAGGACCCTTTATGGCCCTATACCCCCCCCATAAGGACGCAGCCCCCATGAGCCCCCGCAGTTCCCCATTCTAAGGATACGCAGCACGAGGACGCGGGGGAAGCGCTGGATGGTGAGTTTCTTGGTGCTCCGCGTGCGCTGCTGGCACTTGTCGCAGATCGGGGCGTTCTCCGAGTCCAGCTCCTCCTCCTTGGTGAACAGGCTGAAGCAGTCGAGCAGGGAAACCTTCCCACCGGCAAAACTCCGCTGGGGGGACACAGAGATGGGGAGGGGGCGGAGGGGAAGGGGCACAGGGGGATAATGGAGGGGGTGGGGGGAGGTGGAGGGGAAGGGGGCACAGGGGGATGGAGGGGGCATGGAGGGGGGTATGGAAGTGGGGAAGGAGGGGAAGGGGGAAGGAGGAGGGATGGAGGGGATGGGGGGGAGATGGGAGGTGGAGGGGGGGAGATGGGGGGTACAGGGGGTAAAGAGGGGATGGGGTCATGGGGGGGATGGAGAGGAGGATGGAGGGGGGGAAGGGGGACAGAGTGGGGGGGAAAGGGGATGGAGGTGGGATGGGAGAGATGGAGGGGAAGGGGGGTGGAAGGGGGATGGAGGGGGGGCAGAGGGGATGGAGGGCAATGGAGGGGGTGAAGGGAGGGAAAGGGGGATGGAGTTGGGAATGGGAGAGATGGGGGGGATGGAGGGAAGGGGGAAGGAGGAGGGATGGAGGGAGGGATGGGGAGATGGGGAATCCAGGGGGGATGGGGGCATGGGGGGGATGGAGGGGGGATGAGATGGAGGGGAAGGGGGAAAGGGGGGATGGGGGAGGATGTGGGGATGATGGGGGGAAGGAGGGGAAAGGGGACAGAGGGGGGGGTGGAAGGGGGAATGGACGGGGGGGGGGGGGGAAGGAGGAGGGGAAGGAGGGGAAGGGGGACATGGGGGGGATGGAGGGGGGGGAGAGGGGGTTAAGTGGGATGGAAGGGATTGGAGAGATGGAGGGGAAGGGGGAAAGAGGACGGATGGAGGGGAGGATGGAGGGGATGGGGGGGGAATGGAGGGAGGAATGAAAGGGGGGAAAGAGGGGAAGGGGGCATGGAGGGGATGGGGAAAGGAGGGGGGATGGAGGGGGTGGAGAGGGGGAAGAGAGGTGGAGGGGAGGATGGAAGGGGGGGAAGGAGAGAGGGGAAGGAGGGGAAGGGGGCATGGAGGGGATGGAGGGGAGGATGGAAGGGATGTGGGGGAGATGGGGCAGGATGGAGGGGGGAATGGGGGGTGGAGGGGAGGAAGGAGGGGAAGGAGGGGATGGAGGAAGGAGGGGAGGATGGAAGGGGGGGATGGGAGAGATGGGGGGAAGGGGGAAGAAGGAGGGATGGAGGGGATAGGGGGGTGATGAGGGGTGGAGGGGGGGGAAGGGGGCACAGGGGGGATCGAGAGGATGGGGGCACGAGGGGGATGGAGGGGAGGACGGAGGGGGAGAAAGGGGGATGGAGGGGGAATGGGAGAGATGGAGGGGAAGGGGGAAAGAGGGGGGATGGAGGGGAAGGGAGCATGGAGAGGATGGCGGGGGTGGAGGGAAGGGGAGGGAAGGGGGGGGAAGGGAAGGGGAGGGAAGGGAAGGGAAGGGAAGGGAAGGGAAGGGAAGGGAAGGGAAGGGAAGGGAAGGGAAGGGAAGGGAAGGGAAGGGAAGGGAAGGGAAGGGAAGGGAGGATGGAGGGATGGGAAGGAAAAAGGGGGTGGAGAGGGGGAAAGGGGGGGTATGGAGGGAAGGGGGAAGGAGGAGGGATGGAGGGGGGGGATGTTGGGGGGGTTTGTCCTCTTACCTTGGGGATGGGCAGGGACAGGTCGCAGAACACCTCGAAGGTGGTGGAGCGGTAACCGCACGCCTGGCACTTCAAGCAGCTCTTCAGCTGCCCCACAAACAGATCTGTGGGGCGGGGGGGGACAATGGGGTGACAGTGGGGTGGCAGGAGGGTTCTATGGGGCGGGGGGTTCATCACCCCACAGCTTTGGGGTGGCGCTCACCCACGATCTTGCTGTCCTCCCGCTCCAGGTAGCGCTTCCACATCAGGTTGGCGCGTTCATCATCGCTATGGGGCAGAGTTGGGGGTCAGGATTGAGGTGTCCCCCCATAACCCCATAGAACACCATGGGCCCCATCACCCCATAACCCCATAGAACACCATGGGCCCCATCACCCCATAACCCCATAGAACACCATGGGGTCCTGTCACCCCATAGAACACCATGGGGTCCCCCCCATAGAAGCCCATGGGGTCCCAGAACCCCATAGAACACCAGGGGTACCATCACCCCATGGAACCCCACGGGGTCCCATCACCCCATAACCCCATAGAACCCCATGGGTCCCATAACCCCATAGAACACCAGGGGTCCCATCACCCCATAACCCCATAGAACCCCATGTGTCCCATCACCCCATAGAACCCCATGTGTCCCATCACCCCATAGAACCCCATGTGTCCCATCCCCCCATAGCACCTCATGCTGTGGGTGTCCTCGGGGTGGGGGTCCCGCCGTGTGTCTGCCAAGATGCTGGGGGTCCTGCGGCCCTTCCTGTTGATCTCAGCGTGGAGTCGGTCCATAAAGAACTTGAGGAACTCCTGGGCGTCCTGCTGGCTGTGGGGCGACGGGGTCAGCACCCAGGGGTGCCCCATAGCAGCAATGGGGAGCACTTATGGGCCTCTAAGGACACTAACCATAGTGATGAGCACCCATGGGTGCCCCGTAGCAGCAATAGGGAGCACTGCATTGACACAAAGCACACCACCAAGCACCCATGGGTACCCCATAGCAACCTACCCCTGGTGATGAGCACCCATGGGTGCCCCATAGCACCAACAGGGAGCACTTATGGGTCTCTAAGAACACTAAGTATAGCAATAACCACCCATGGGTGCCCCATAGCACCAACATGGAGCACCCAGGGCTCCGCAATGACACTAACCATCGTGATGAGCACCCATGGGTGCCCCATAGCATCAATAGGGAGCACCCATAGCTCTCCACTGAGCACCCATGGGTGTCCCATAGCACCAAGAGGAAGCACTTATGGGTCTCTAAGGACACTAACCATACCAATGAGCACCCATGGGTGCCCCATAGCAGCAATAGGGAGCACTCCATTGACACAAAGCACACCACCAAGCACCCATGGGTACCCCATAGCAACCAACCCCTGGTGATGAGCACCCATGGGTGCCCCATAGCACCAATAGGGAGCACCCAGGGCTCTGCATGGACACTAACCATAGTGATGAGCACCCATGGGTGCTCCATAGCACCATATTACACCACCAAGCACCCCCATGTACCCCATAGCAACCAACACCAGGGGATGAGCACCCATGGGTGCCCCATAGCACCAACAGGGAAAACTTCTGGATCTCTAAGAACACTAAGTATAGCAATAACCACCCATGGGTGCCCCATAGCACCAACATGGAGCACCCAGGGCTCCGCAATGACACTAACCATAGTGATGAGCACCCATGGGTGCCCCATAGCATCAATAGGGAGCACTTATAGCTCTCCACTGAGCACCCATGGGTGCCCCATAGCAACAATAGGGAGCACTTATGGGTCTCTAAGGACACTAACCATAGCGATAAGCACCCATGGGTGCCCCATAGCAGCAACCCCCGTGGTTGAGCACCCATGGGTGCCCCATAGTGCCAATAGGGAGCATTTATGGGTCTCTAAGGACAATAACCATAGCGATAAGCACCCATGGGTGCCCCATAGCAACCAGCCCCCATGGCTGAGCACCCATGGGTGCCCCATAGCAACCAACCCCCATGGCTGAGCACCCATGGGTGCCCCCGGCCTCACCTGTATCCATTGAAAGAAGGGACGTACTTCTGGAATATGGCCTTAAAGCGCCCGGGGTTGACGGCCTCGGTGGAGTCGGGGTGCCATAGGGCAGCAATGACATCAGCAAAGGCTGTGGGGCAGGATGGGGGTCAGTGTGGGTGGACACATATGGGGTGGGTGGGATGGGGGTCAGTATGAATGGACCCATATGGGGCGGGATGGGGGTCAGTATGGATGGATGGACCCATATGGGGTGGGATGGGGGGTCAGTATGAATGGACCCATATGGGGCGGGATGGGGGTCAGTATGGATGGGACCCATATGGGGTGGGATGGGGGTCAGTATTAATGGACCCCTATGGGGTGGGATGGGGGTCAGTATGGATGGGACCCCTATGGGGTGGGATGGGGGTCAGTATGGATGGACCCATATGGGGTGGGATGGGGGTCAGTATGGATGGGACCCATATGGGGCAGGATGGGGGTCAGTATTAATGGACCCCTATGGGGTGGGATGGGGGTCAGTATGGATGGGACCCCTATGGGGCAGGATGGGGGTCAGTATGGATAGGAACCATATGGGGTGGAATGGGGGTCAGTATGGATGGACCCCTATGGGGTGGGATGGGGGTCAGTATGGATGGACCCCTATGGGGTGGGATGGGGGTCAGTATTGATGGACCCCTATGGGGTGTGATGGGGTTGTGGGGCAGCTCCCACCTTCCGTGAGCTCCTGTGGGGTTCGGGATCCCGGCGGCTGCTCGTGCAGGAAATCCTTCCTTAGGCAGAAATCCCGTAAGGGTTTGGTGCTGCTCAGACACTGCAGCACCGCGTTCATAAAGCACTGCGGGACGGCACAGCGTCACGGGGGGTGGGGGGATGTGGGGGGAGATATGGGGTGGGGATGTGGGGGGAGATATGGGGTGGGGATGTGGGGTGGGACGGGGATGTGGGGTCATAGGGACCACAGGTGTGGGGATATGGGGTGAGATATGGGGTGGGGATGTGGGGAGGGCTATGGGGTGGGGATGGGGATATGGGGTGGGATATGGGATAGGGATGTGGGGTGAGATATGGGGTGGGATATTGGGTGGGGATGTAGGGTCATGGGGATATGGGATATAAGGAGTGGGGAGAAGAGGTGTGGGGTTATGGGGTGGGAATATGGGGTGGGGATAGTGATGTGGGGTCATAGGGACCACAGGTGTGGGGATATGGGGTGAGATATGGGGTGGGGATGTGGGGAGGGCTATGGGGTGGGGATGGGGATATGGGGTGGGATATGGGATAGGGATGTGGGGTGAGATATGGGGTGGGATATTGGGTGGGGATGTAGGGTCATGGGGATATGGGATATAAGGAGTGGGGAGAAGAGGTGTGGGGTTATGGGGTGGGAATATGGGGTGGGGATAGTGATGTGGGGTCATAGGGACCACAGGTTTAAGGATATGGGATGTAAGGTGTGGGGCAATAGAGATATGGGGTGGGGATGTGGGGTGGGAAATGGGGTGGGGATGGGGATATGGGGTCATAGGGACCACAGGTGTGGGGATGAGGGATGTGGGACGGGGATATGGGATGTAAGGTCTGGGGACAAGGGATGTGGGATGTAAGGTGTGGGGCTACAGAGATGTGGGGTGGGGATGAGGGGTGTGGGGATGTGGGGATATGGGATGGGATAGGGATATGGGGTCATAGGGACCACAGGTTTGGGGATATGGGATGTGAGGTGTGGGGATATGGGGTGGGATATGGGGTGGGGATGGGGATGTGGGGTCATGGGGAACACAGGTGTGGGGATGAGGGATGTGGGATGGGGATATGGGATGTAAGGGGTGGGGATGAGGGATGGGGGATGGAAGATGTGGGGCTATAGGGATATGGGATGTGGGATGTGGGGTGGGATATAGGGTGGGTATAGGGATGTGGGGTTGTGGGGACCACAGGTGTGGGGATATGGGATGCAAGGGGTGGGGATGAGGGATGTGAAGTGTGGGGATATGGGGTGGGATATGGGATAATGGGGACCACAGGTGTGGGGATATGGGATATAGGGTGTGGGGATGAGGGATGTGAGAGGTCAAGTGTGGGGATATGGGATGGGATATGGGGTGGGGATGGGGATATGGGGTCATAGCGACCACAGGTTTGGGGATATGGGATGTAAGGTGTGGGGCTACAGAGATGTCGGATGTGGAGTGTGGGGATATGAGGTGGGATATGGGGTGGGAGTGGGAGGTGTGAGGGGAGGGGATGTGGGGTGGGATATGGGGAAGGATATGGGGATAGGGGGTTATGGGGACCACAGGTGTGGGGATATGGGATGTGAGGTGTGGGGGATACTGAGATATGGGATGTGGGGTGTGGAGATATGGGGTGGGAAATGGGGTGGGGATGTGGGGTGGGATATGGGGTGGGGATGGGGATATGGGGTCATGGGGACCACAGGTTTGGAGATATGGGATGGGATATGGGGATGTGGGGTCGTGGGACCACAGGTGTGGGGCTATGGGGTGTGCTGGGAGCTGTATGGGAACACAGGGCTGTGGGACGCCATTTACGGCCCCATGTTCCCATTGGGGTCAGCTCATTTCCCCCATCCCATTTCTCACCGTATTCCCCAGGTTCCGGAGCCCGACGTGACCGGATCCCAACAGCACGGAGTGGTGGGGCTGCGGGACAGAGACCCCATGGACCCCATGGACCCCACTGACCCCCGGCAATATCCCCCATTGACCCCATTGACCCCCAGCAATATCCCCCATTAACCCCATTAACCCCCAGCAATATCCCCCATTAACCCCATTGACCCCCAGCAATATCCCCCATTAACCCCATTAACCCCCAGCAATATCCCCCATTAACCCCATTGACCCCCAGCAATATCCCCCATTAACCCCATCGACCCCACTGACCCCCAGCAATATCCCCCATTAACCCCATCGACCCCACTGACCCCCAGCAATATCCCCCATTGACCCCACTGACCCCCAGCAATATCCCCCATTGACCCCATTGACCCCCAGCAATATCCCCCATTGACCCCATCAACCCCCAGCAACATCCCCCATTAACCCCATTGATCCCCAGCAATATCCCCCATCGACCCCACTGACCCCCAGCAATAGGGGCTGGGAATGGGGTGACCCCCCCCATATCCCCCCATATCCCCCATTAACACCCAGCAATAAGGGCTGGGAATGGGGTGAACCCCCTCCCCTTTTATCCCTCCCATATCCCCCTTTATCCCCCATATCCTCCATTAACCCCCAGCAATAGGGGCTGGCAATGGGGTAAACCCCTCATTTTCCCCCTATCCCCAATCCCAACCCCATTAACCCCCAGCAATAGTGTCTGGCAATGGGGTGACCCCCTTTTACCCCCCATATCCCCCATTAACCCCCAGCAATAGGGGCTGGCAATGGGGTAAACTCCCCTTTTATCCCCCCCATATCCCCCATCCCAACCCCATTAACCCTCAGCAATAAGAGCTAGGAATGGGATGAACCCCCTCCCCTTTTATCCCCCCATATCCCCCATCAATAGGGGCTAGGAATGTGGTGACCCCCCCCCGTTCATCCCCCCATATCCCCCATTAACCCCCAGCAATAGGAGCTGGCAATGGGGTGACCCCCTCCCCTTTTATCCCCCATTAACCCCCAGCAATAGGGGCTGGGAATGAGGTGTCCCCCATTTATCCCCCATATCCCCCATCAATAGGGGCTGGCAATGGGGTGAACCCCCTCCACTTTTAACCCCCCATATCCCCCTTTATCCCCCATATCCCCCATTAACCCCCAGCAACAGGGGCTGGGAATGGGGTAAACCCCCCATTTTCCCCCCTATCCCCCATCCCAACCCCATTAACCCCCAGCAATAGGGGCTGGCAATGGGGTGACCCCCCTTTTACCCCCCATATCCCCCATTAACCCCATATCCCCCATCCATAGGGCTGTCCATGGGGTGCCCCCTTTTACCCCCCATATCCCTCATTAACCCCATATCCCCCATCCATAGGGCTGGCAGTGGGGTGCCCCCTTTCCCCCCATATCCCCCATATCCCCCATTAACCCCATATCCCCCATCCATAGGGCTGTCCATGGGGTGCCCCATATCCCCCCATATCCCCCATCCATAGTGCTGTCTATGGGGTGCCCCATATCCCCCCTATCCCGTTACCTCCCCGCTGACCAGCAGCAGCCCCATCACTGCTGTGGGCAGCACCGACTCTGCGATGTCGGCCCCCCGGGGCTGTATTTTCCTATGGGGCAGGAGGCTGAAAGGGACCCCCTGCAGCCCAGGCATGGCGGCTGTGGGGCTGTGGGGCTGTGGGGCCGTGATGCTAATAATGCACCTCGTTAAGCTGCTGCTCATTAGCTGATCCGATTGGACTGGGGCTATTCTGGGCTGGGGGGGGATTAATTGGAGGCATCGGAAACACCTTGGGGCCAATGGGGGGAAGGGGAGGATGGAGCCATTGATCCCAGCTTGGAGCGCCCCATATAACACCATGGTATGGGGTGAAAGTGGGCTCAGAGGGGAGGGAACCCCACAACCAGACCCTATAGAGGGGTAAAGGATCCCAGAGTAAAGGGATCCACAGCCAAACCCTATAGAGGGATAAAGGACCCCAGAGTAAAGGGATCACCACAGCCAAACCCTATAGAGGGGTAAAGGAGCCCAGAGTAAAGGGATCCACAGCCAAACCCTATAGAGGGGTAAAGGATCCCAGAGTAAAGGGATCCACAGCCAAACCCTATAGAGGGAATAAGGAACCCAGAGTAAAGGGATCCACAGCCAAACCCTATAGAGGGGTAAAGGAGCCCCTGGAGGGTGGGATATGGGGTATGGAAATCAACCCAAAGCAATGGGATCCACATCTAAACCCTATAGAGGGGTAAAAGAGCCCCTGGAGGGTGGGATGGGGGGAAGAAATCAACCTAGAGTAAAAGGATCCACATCTAAACCCTATAGAGGGATAAAGGAACCCCTGGGGTGAGGAAACCAACCCATGTCCCCCCATATCCCCCATAGCAGATCCCAGCCCCATCTCTTACAGCTGTGATGAAACCAACCCATGTTCCCCCATATCCCCCCATCCCACCCCATAGCAGATCACAGCCCCCAACTCCTACAGCTGCAAGGAAACCAACCCATGTCCCCCAGCCCCATAAGTAGATCCCAGCCCCCAACTCTTACAGCTGTGATGAAACCAACCCATGTCCCCCCATATCCTCCCCATAAGCAGATCAAACCAACCCATGTCCCCCATAGCAGCCCCCAGCCCCATCTCTTACAGAATGAGGAAACCAACCCATGTCCCCCATATCCCCCCAGTGTCCCCCCGTATCCCCCCATAGCAGGCCCCAACCCCATCTCTTATAGCTGTGATGAAACCAACCCATATCCCCCCATATCAGATCAAACCAACCCATATCCCCCATAGCAGCCCCCAGCCCCATCCCTTACAGCTGTGATGAATCCAATCCATGTCCCCCATGTCCCCCCATAAACAGATCCCAGCCCCTATATCCCCCCATATCCCCCGTAGCAGCCCCCATCCCCATCTCTTAGAGCTGTGATGAATCCAACCCATGTCCCCCCATAGCAGATCAAACCAACCCATGTCCCCCAGCCCCATAGCAGCCTCCAGCCCCATCTCTTACAGCTGTGATGACACCAACCCATGTCCCCCCATATCCCCCATAGCAGCCTCCAGCCCCATCTCTTACAGCATGAGAAAACCAACCCATATCCCCCCCCATATCCCCCATAGCTGATCCCAGCCCCATAGCAGCCTCCAGCCCCATCTCTTACAGCTGTGATGACACCAACCCACGTCCCCCAGCCCCATATCAGCCCCCAGCCCCATATCCCCCATAGCAGCCCCCAGCCCCATCTCTTACAGCTGTGATGACACCAACCCGCGTCCCCCAGCCCCATATCAGACCCCAGCCCCATATCCCCCATAGCAGCCCCCAGCCCCATCTCTTACAGCTGTGATAACACCAACCCATGTCCCCCAGCCCCATATCAGCCCCCAGCCCCATATCCCCCATAGCAGCCCCCATTCCCATCTCTTACAGCCTTGTCTGTGGCTCTGCCCGTTGTGGGGCTCCGCGCCGTGGGTCGCTCGGGTCCATAGCTGGGCTCGGGGGGGCCTCGAGTCCTGGCACAGCCGTCATGGCGCACGGACAGCAATGGGGCCGAGCCCTTCCCGTCCAACCCAAGTCCCACGTTGACCCTCCGTAGGGACGAGCTCCGTTTAAGGGCCAAGGCCCCCACACTCACTGGCTGCCCCCCATCCCTTATGGGCTGCCCCCCATCCCTTAAGGCCAGTCGGCTCAGGGCAGCGGCCACGTCCTCCCCGCTCAGGTCCCCGATGCTGACGGACTTGGAGCGGCTCAAGTTGCTCCTCCTCCCTTCGGTTCCGATGGGGAACGAGAACGAAGCTCCCCCCGGTGCCGGTACCGGCTGTGGGGATCCCGGCACCCGCAGCCCGTGGTCGGCTTTTAAAGGTCCCCTGCGACACGTTGAGCCCCTTTTGGCCGTTCGACCCCTTTCCGGGTCCGGTTTCTTGCCCCGTTCTTCCAACGTTCCGGGTCTGGGGGGCAGGAGGCGAAGTTTGGGGGCTGGGGAGAAGCTGCCATGGGGCGGGGTGAAGGAATGGCGCTCCTGGCTCAGAGCGCGGCCCGATAACCTGGACGAGGCTTTGGGTTGAGCGCTCAGCACCGCGGGGTCTCGGGGGCGGCCCAAACGAGGTTCCGAAGCTTGAGGCATCGCTGGGAGGAGCCTGGAGAGGGGATGGATGGGGGGAGATGGGGGGCGATGTGTGGGGCTGGGCCCAACCTCAGTGCCCCACATGGAGCAGAGCCGGGCGGAGAGTCCCATCGGCTGGAGCCCTATGGTACAATGAGAGATGGTGACCCATAGGATCCCATAATGAGGGATGGGGACCCATAGATCCCATAGTGAGGGATGGGGACCCATAGGATCAGATAATGAGGGACGGGGACCCATAGATCCCATAGTGAGGGATGGGGACCCATAGGATCAGATAATGAGGGACGGGGACCCATAGATCCCATAGTGAGGGATGGGGACCCATAGGGTCATATAATGAGGGATGGGACCCATAGATCCCATAATGAGGGATGGGGACCCATAGATCACATAGTGAGGGGATGGGGACCCATAGATCACGTAATGAGAGGGATGGGGACCCATAGATCCCATAATGAGGGATGGTGACCCATAGGATCATATAATGGGAGGGATGGGACCCATAGATCCCATAATGAGGGATGGTGACCCATAGGATCATATAATGGGAGGGATGGGGACCCATAGATCCCATAATGAGGGGATGGGGGACCCACAGATCCCATAATGAGGGGATGGGGACCCATAGGATCATGTAATGGGATGAATGGGGACCCATAGATCATATAATGAGAGAGATGGGGACCCATAGATCATATAATGGGAGGGATGGGGACCCATAGATCCCATAATGAGAGGATGGGGGACCCACAGATCCCATAATGAGGGGATGGTGACCCACAGATCCCATAGTGAGGGGATGGGGACCCATAGGATCATGTAATGAGGGATGGGGACCCATAGATCCCGTAATGAGAGGGATGGGGACCCATAGATCCCATAATGAGGGGATGGGGACCCATAGGATCATGTAATGAGGGATGGGGACCCATAGATCCCATAATGAGGGATGGGGACCCATAGGATCATATAATGAGGGACAGGGACCCGTAGATCCCATAATGAGGGATGGGGACCCATAGGATCATATAATGGGAGGGATGGTGACCCATAGATCCCATAGTGAGGGGATGGTGACCCATAGATCCCAAAATGAGGGGATGGGGACCCATAGATCCCATAATGAGCGGGATGGGGACCCATAGGATCATATAATGGGAGGGACGGGGACCCATAGATCCCATAGTGAGAGGATGGTGACCCATAAATCCCATAATGAGCAGATGGGGACCCATAGATCCCATAGTGAGAGGGATGGGGACCCATAGATCCCATAGTGAGGGGATGGGGACCCATAGACCCCAGAATGAGGGGATGGGGACCCATAGGATCATGTAATGAGGGATGGGGACCCATAGATCCCATAATGAGAGGGATGGGGACCCATAGATCATATAATGAGAAGGATGGGGACCCATAGGATCATGTAATGAGGGGATGGTGCCCCATAGGTCACATAACGAGGGGATGGGGACCCATAGGATCCCATAATTAGGGAATGGTGACCCATAGATCCCATAATGAGGGATGGTGCCCCATAGATCACATAGCACATGTGGGTCTGTGCTATGGGGCAGCTCAGGGTACCCCCCCATGGCCCTCATTGCCCCCCACATCTCCATGTGTGTGTGGTGCCACTCTGGGTTCCATGGTGGGGTTGGGGGCACCACCCCCCAATGGGGGCTCCATGTTGGGTCCCACCTCAGCCCTGTCCCCCCTTTATGGTGACCCCACCCCACATCCCACTCTGCCCCACATTCCCCCCATTGGCGGCCCTGTTTTCCATCCCACCCCCCCCGACCCATTTCCCCCCCATAACCCACCTGGGATCCTCCCCCCACCCACCCCCCCATTCCCCCCTGTTCCCATTCACACCCCATAGCCCCCCCACCATCAGACCCCCCCCCGTCCCTTCACCTGCCCCCATCCCCGCCCCATATGAACACCATCCCACCCCATTCACCCCACACTCCATCCCTCCATCACTGCCCCCCCCACTTATGCCCCTACTAGGCCCGTCCCACTCCCCATAGCCCCACATCCCTTCCTTGGGACCCTCATTCCCCACCCCCGCCCCACATCCCTTCCTCATGACCCCTGTATTCCCACCCCATAACCCCACATACCTTCCTGAGGACCCCCATATCACCCCCGACCACCCCAGATCCCTCCATCAGGACCCCCATATTCCCTCCCCATAGCCCCATATCCCTTCCTTGGGACCCCCATATCCCCCCCCATAGCCCCATATCCCCCCACCCACCCCACATCCCCTCCTCATGACCCCGTATTCCCCTCCCCACCCCCCATCCCATCCTTGGGACCCCCATATCCCCTCCTCAGAACCCCCATATTCCCCCCCATAGCCCCATATCCCTCCCTTGGGACCCCCATATCCCCCGCCCGCCCCATATCCCTTCTTTGTGACCCCCATATTCCCCCCCCATGGCCCCACAGTCCCTCCCCATAGCCCCACATCCCTTCCTCAGGACCCCCATATTCACCCCCCACCCCATATCCCCTCCTCGGGACTCCCATACTCCCCCCCCTTAGCCCCACATCCCATCCTCATGACCCCCATATCCCCCCCTCGCCCCACATCCCTTCCTCAGAACCCCCACATTCCCTCCCCCTGCCCCATATCCCTTCCTCGTGACCCCCATATTCCCCCCCATGGCCCCATATTCCCTCATTATAGCCCCACATCCCTTCCTCAGGACCCCCATATTCACCCCCCACCCCATATCCCTTCCTCATGACCCCCATATCCCCCCATAGCCCCATATCCCTTCCTCGGGACCCCCATATTCCCCCCCACAGCCCCATATCGCCCCCCGCCCCATATCCCTTACTCAGGACCCCCATATCCCCCCCTGCCCCACATCCCCTCCTCGGGACTCCCATATCCCCCCCATAGCCCCATATTCCCCCATATCCCCACATTCCCCCCCTATAGCCCCATATCTCCTCCTCATGACCCCCATATTCCCCCCATAGCCCCACATCCCTTCCTTGGGACCCCCATATCCCCCCACCGCCCCATATCCCCTCCTCAGGACCCCCATATTCCCCCCCCATAGCCTCATATCGCCCCCCGCCCCATATCCCTTACTCCCCTCCTCGGGACCCCCATATTCCCCCCATAGCCCCACATCCCTTCCTCAGGACCCCATATCCCCCCCATATCCCCTATATCCCCCCCCCATAGCCCCATATTCCTTCCCCACGACCCCCATATCCCCCCCCGCCCCACATCCCCTCCTCACGACCCCCATATCCCCCCCATATCCCCCCCATCCCCCCCCTCACGCCCCCCACATCCCTCCCCCCCCCGTTCCCCCCTCACCTCCCGCGGGCCGCCATGGCAACAACTCCCGCAGCGCCCGCCGCCATCTTGGCTCCCCCCGCCGCACTGCGCATGCGCCAAACCCAGCCCCGCCCCCTCCGCCTGACGCCTCCGCGTTGCTATGGCGACGCCGCTCTAAGCCCCGCCCCTTCCGCTTCAGGAGGCACCGCCCCTTAAAGGGGCCGCAGCACTCAAAGCTTCTTAAAGAGACAGTGCACCTTTATCGGGGGGGGGGGGGGGCAAGAGAAAAGAGCCCCTGAGGGCTCCCCCCGCGCGTTGGGACCCCGCAGAGCAGCACAAGGGCACGGTGAGGGCTGCAGAGTTTATTGGAGGGGGCACAGATGGAAGTTGGGGGGGTTGGGGTGGGGGGGGGCATCACCTCCTATGATGGAGAATGAAGCCCCCCCCCCATAACGAGCACTGCTCACTTCTCCTTGTGCTGAATGAGGCCTTTGGCCACGAGGTCGGGGATCTCCACCGCCAGCCATGGACCCAACTGTGGGGACACAGTGAGGACCCCCCCCAACTCCACAAGTCACCACCCCCCTTCAATATGGGGTGGGACTTGGGGACAACCCCCCTCCCCAAATTCACCCCCCCCTTCAATATAGGGTGTGGGGGATGGGACATGGGGACCCCCCCTTCAATATAGGGTGGGGGGATGGGACACGGGGACCCCGCCCCCACACTCACCCCCAGTGCCATGAGATGCGCCAACCCGAACTTGGGGACGTTTCGGGCCCACAGAGGTTTGAAGTGGTCGCTGAGGCAGATTTTACCCCCTCTGCATGGAGGGGGGGGAGGGGGGGCAACTGTAAGGGGGTCCCTCAGCATAAGACCCCCCCTACACCCCAATGAGCCCCCCCCCCCCCCGAATACACCATCTCCTACCCAAAGTTCTACCCCCATATACATCATCCCCCCCCGCATAAAGAGCTAAACCCCCCCAAAAATGGAATCCACCCCCCTGAATGAGCAGCCCATCCAAACACGCTGCCACCCCCCCCCCCCCAAAACATGAAGCCCCCCCCCCCCCCAAAACCAATCAATCAATCAGGTCCCTCTTTGTAGGCTCTGCCCCCCCCCCCCCATTAACCCACCTGTACATCTTGGCTGTTTTCCCATCCAGCTCCGGGATGGCGATTTCAGGGGCGGTGTTGGGGTACGTCACTGGGATCTATGGAGTGGGGGGGGGCACATATAGGGCCCAGCATTGGGGACATTATGGGGGGGGGGGGCGGGGGCTGCTTTTCCCCCCATACTCACCTCAAACTCAATGGCAAATTCATACTTGAGCAGCTCATGGATGTGCCAACAGCGGCCGGACCAACTGGGGGGGGAAATAATGGGGGGGGGGGGTTGGAAATAAGGGGGGGGAAGAAATGTGGGTCGGGGGGGGGAGGAGGGATCCATGCCCTACAGCCCCAAAGCCCCGCCCCCATGAGCCAACGCTCCGCCCACAAGAGCAGAAGCCACGCCCCCAAGAGCCGAAGCTCCGCCCCTGATTGGCTGAGTCCCCCGTAGCTCCGCCCCCTCTGCGTTAAGCCCCTCCCACCTACGCACCGCGTTCCTTCCGGGTTGGACTCCAGGCGGAACCAGTCGTTGTCGGCGGCCTTGTTGTGTTCCACGTACTGCAACCGGGGGGCGACAGGGGAGGCGAGGTTAAAAGGGGGAAAAGCGGGGGAAAAGGGAAGGGAAAAGATGGCGGAGAAACGGGGGGGAAAGGTGGGAAAATGGGAGGGAGAAAAAGGGAAAAGGAGGAAAAATGGGAGAGGGGGAATGGGAGAAAATGGGGGAAAATAGGGAGGAAATAGGGGCAGAACGGGGAAAGGGGAGAGGAATAAAGGAAATAAGGGGAAGTGAGGGGGAAACAGAGGGAAAAATAAAGGAGAAATGCGGAAAATGAACGGGACTTCCGGGATAACCGCAATGGCCGCACCTGGATGAGGGCCTGGTATTCCTCCTTGAGCCGCTCGGCCCAACGCTCCCGGTCCCGGGGACCCGCCGCGCTCCGTAACAGCGGCACCGCCGCCACCGCGCGACGTGCGGCCTCGTCCGCCATCACCGGGCCCGGAAGCGGCGCCGTGTACAGAGGGCGTGGATAAGCGCGCCGCCATCTTGGCGCTGGGGCGGAAGTGACGTAAAGAAGGTGGCGGGGAGAAAAGGAGAGCCGCCATCTTGAAAGGGGAGAGGGCGGAAGTGACGCCATCTTGGTGACGGCCTTGAGGACGCCGTCGCCGCCATGTTTATTGTGGGTGCGGGGCGGTGTTTCCTGAGCATCCGCCATCTTTAGTGCTGGCAGCTTTCAATGTCAATGTTCAGCTGCACTTCGATTCTTCCCCCATTTATTTCCTTTTCCCCCCCTTTTTCCTCTATTTCCCTCTTATTTCCTCTTCATTTCCACCCTTCCTCCCCATTTTTCCTCTTTATTTCCCTTTTTACCCCTCATTTCTCCCTTTATTTCCCATTTCCTCCTTTATTTCCCCCCACTTCACCATTTCTGCCTCATTTCCGCTTCCTTTTTCCTCCTCTTCCCCCTTTATTTCCTCCCCCCCCATCCCCCATTACCCCCCATTAATTACCCCCCATTAGTTCCCCCTTGTCCCCCCATAACCCCACATTTCCACCACCCCACCCCCCCCGCCCCATATCCCAATGCCCACATCCCTCTCCCTGCCCCACGGCGCTGTATCCCCAACACAAACAACCTCCATAGCAGCTCCATGCTTTATTGCCCCTAGAACATCCCTATGGGGCTCAGACCCATTTCTATGGGGCTCAATCCCATCCTATGGGTCTCAGCTCCGTCCTATGAGTCTCAGCCCCACTTCTATGGGGCTAAATCCTTCTCCTTGCCCCCAGCCTTCCCCAGGTCCAGGAGGGAGGAGAACAGCTCCATCACGTTTTTCCTCAGCTCTTGAGCCAAAGGTCTCAGCTGCACCTCGGCACGCTCCGCATAGAGCCTATATGGGGCACAGAGGGGGTTTAAGGGGGTTATGGGGTCCCTATAGGGCCCACTCCATAGCCCAGCCCCACGTCATAGCCCCAAAGCCCAGCCCTATATCCCAGCCCCACAGCCCAGCCCCATGTCCCAGCCCCACGTCCCAGCCCTATATTCCAGCCCCACATCCCAGCCCCACATCTCAGCCCTATATCCCAGCCCCACAGCCCAGCCCCATACCCCAGCCCCATACCCCAGCCCTGTATCCCAGCCCCACACCTACTTGGCCTGCTGCTGTATCTCATCGGCTCTCAGGTGCTGGGGCAGCTCCTTGGTGATGAAGTCGCTCAGGGTCTGGAAGCGGCGGCTCAGGATGTCAGTGGGGTCGGGGGATTCTTCGCTTTGGGGTTGACTTTGGGGTACGGCCACGACCCCGACATGGAACAGACACAGCAGCAGCAGCGACGCGACCCACAGGCGGCTCATGGTGGAGGCTGGGGGTTGGGGGGTGGTGGTTGTGGGGCGCTGTGCCCTTCCCATGGGGCTGGGACCCATATTGGCACCACACAGCCCACCCCATTGCAACAGAGACACCCCATAACTCGTGTCCTACATCCCCATGGATCTATTGTGCCCCACGGCTCCATTCCACCCCACAGCCCCATCCCACCCCACAGCCCCATCTCATCCTATGATACCACCCCACACTATAGCCCTATTCCCACCCTATGGCCCCATTCCGCCCCACAGCCCCATCCCACCCTATGGCCCCATCCCACCCCACATCCCCTCACCAGATCAGCCCTGAGATCTGCTGTTTCCCTTTGAGCTCTTCGGGTCCTTTTATCCCCCATCCCATCCCCCACCCGTGGGGCAAAACTTGTGGGGCAGCGTGTGTGTAAACACCGCAGGGCTAAGGGTCACTTATGGGGTGGGAGGAACTGCCCCACCTCAGCCCCACAGCAGCTGACCCCCATGTGATGTTGGCACATAGGGGTGGCTGTTCTGCCCCATCCCCCCCCATTCAGCCCTATGGCTGCCCCTAATCATTACAGCCGCCCATAGGGTCAAAGATCGTTGTCCACCCCCTTATCACTGACCCACACCCCCCATAGGGGACAGCGCTGTTGTTTGGGGACAGTGTGTACATAGGGCGGGGGGGCGGGGGGTCAACATCTCTCTGTCCATTATGGGGGGGGGGGGGGGGGCAAATACACATTGGGACATGGGGGGACGGACATGGGGGAGGTCAATGGGGTGGGGGAGCGGGGAGGGAACAGAGGAGGCACACGGTGAGGCAATGGGGGGGGATGGAGGGAGGGGCAATGGGGGGTGTAGGAAGGGAACATGGGGGCAATCGGGGGGGATGGAGGGGGATGGGGGCAATGGAGGGGGATGGAGGGGCTATGGGGGCAATGGGGGGTTGTAGGAAGGGGACATGGAGGGACACTGAGGGCACAAAGGGGGAAATGGGGGGTGTTGGGGGGGGACACGGGGATATGAGGCCGCATGGCAGGTTTATATGGGGGCAAAATGGGGGGAGGAACTTGGAAGGCCCGGAACTATCATACATGAGGGTGAGGATTCCGAAGGGACGACTGAGCGCGGCGCGCTTCCCCTTAGACCTCAGCCAATGAGAGCGCAGCGCTGCCCACACCCAAAATGGCGGCCACCTCCTTTCCGTCGCCTCCCTTCCGCTTGAGCCAATGGGAGCGCGGCGTTGCCCGCACTCAAGATGGCGGCTCCGGTCTTGCCGTGGGCGCGGCCTAACGAATCCCTTCCGGCCGCGCTGCCCCCACCCGTCATGGCGGCGCCCACGGAGCTCGGGGGGGGCGGTCGGCGGCCGTAGGGGCCGGAATTGGGGGGGGGGGGTCGAGATGGGGAACGTGTGGGGTCACAGCGAACCACGAGCCGCGAAACGGGGCGAGAACGTGGGAAACCCGGGGAGCTTCGATGAGCTGCACCGGAACTGCAAAGGTGGGGGGGGGTAATGGGGGGCTATGGGGGGTAATGGGGGGCTATGGGGGTGGGGGGGGACAGAGGGGTAATGTGGGGCAATGGGGGCCTATGGGGGCAATGGGGGTCGTGGGAGAGTGAATGGGGGGCATTGGGGGGTATAGGGGACATAGGGGGATCTGGGGGGGCTTTGGGGATCAAGGGGTCTTTGGGGGTGTGGGGGGTAATGGGGGGTATTGGGGGGCACTGAGGGTCATTGGGGGGTTTGGGGGGGTATAGGGGGATCAATGGGGGTGTGGGGGGGAGGGGGGCTGGGGGGGCAATGGGGGTCGTGTGGGGGTGAATGGGGGTCGTGGGGGAAACCGGGGGGTCGGGGGGAAATGGGGGTCGTGGGAAATGGGGGGGGGGGGGTGGATGGGGGGCATTGGGGGCTATAGGAGGGTCAACGGGGACCTGGGGGGGCTTTGGGGGTCAAGGGGTCTTTGGAAGTGTGGGGAGCAATTGGGGGCTTTGGGGGTCATGGGGGACGCAGAGGGCCAGATTGGGGGGGGATGTGGAGCATTGGGGGGTATAGGGGGCATAGGGGGTTTGGGTGGGGGAGGGGGGCTTGGGAGATAGGGCGACAATGGGGGGCTTTGGGGGTCATGGGGGATGTGGAGGGGGCGGCTTGGGGGGGGGGGCAGTGGGGGCTATAGGGGGCATAGGGGGTGTGCGGAGGGGAGGGGAGGGGAGCTAGGGGGGTGGGGGGACAATGGGGAGCTATGGGGGTCATGGGGGACGTGGGGGGCAGTTTGGGGGGTTATGGGGGGACATTGAGGACATTGGGGGGTGTTGGTGGGCATAGGGGGTCAATGGGGGTGGGGAGGCAATGGGGGGCTTTGGGGGTCATGGGGTAATGGGGAGCTATGGGGGTCGTGAGGGGGAAGTTTGGGGGGTTACGGGGGGCATTGGAGGGTATAGGGGGACATAGAGGGATGAGTGGGAATGTGGGGGGGCATAGGGGGGCAAGGGGTCTTTCGGGGTGTGTGGGGGTCATGGTGGACGTGAGCGGGTGGATTGGGGGGGATGGGAGGCACTGGGGGGCATTGAGGGGTATGTGGGGGCATTGAGGACATTGAGAGGGTTTAGGGGGCATAGGGGGATCACTGGGGGTGTGGGGGGGAGGGGCTCAGGGAGGGGTCTTTGGGGGTGTGGGGGGCAATAGGGGGTGGATTGGGGGTCATTGAGGGCATTGGGGGGTGTTGGTGGGCATAGGGGGGTCATTGGGGTGTGGGGAGGCAATGGGGGGCTTGGGGGTCATTGGAGATGGGGGGGGCAGTTTGGAGGGTATGGGGGCAGGGGGGAGTATGGGGGGGCAAAGGGGGATCACAGGGGGTGTGAGAGGGGCAGGTGGGCTTTTGAGGTGGGGGGCAGTGGGGGGCTTTGGGGGTCAATGGGGAGGTGGGGGGGTGATTTGGGGGGGAATGGGGGCACTGGGGGGTATGGGGGGCTATAGGGGAGCATAGGGGGATCGCAGGGTTGGCGGGGCAGGGGAGGCTTTTGGGGAGCAATGGGGATGCAGGGGGGCAGATTGGGGAACATTGGTGGGTATGGGGGGGCATTGAGGTCATTGGGGGGTGTTGGTGGGCATAGGAGGATCAATGAGTGGGTGGGGGGGCTTTGGGAGGCAAGGGATCTTTGGGGGTGTGGGGGGCATTGGGGGGCTTTGGGGGTCATGGGGGACACGGGGGGGGCAGCTTGGGGGGGATGGGGACACTGGAGGGTATAGGGGGGCATAGGAGGATCAGTTGGGGTCTGGGGGGGCATTAGGGGGCAAGGGGTCTTTGGGTGTGTGTTGGGGTCGTGGGGGACGTGGGGGGGTGGATTGGGGGGAATGGGGGGCATTGGTGGGCACTGTGGGGCATTGGGGAGTATGGGGTGTTACAGGGGGATCAATGGGGGTGTGGGGAGGAGGGGGGCTTTGGGGGGGTATGGGGAGGGAATGGGAGCTTTGGGGGTCATGGGGGACGTGTGGGGGCGGCTTGGGGGGTATTGGGGGTCACTGAGGGGCATTGGGAGGTTGCGGGGGGGCATTGAGGGGGGAGGGGTTTTGGGGGCATAGGGGAATCAATGGGGGTGGGCGATGTTGAGGGTGTGGGGGGCAATGGGGGTTTTGGGGGTCATGAGGGACAGGGGGGTGGATTGGGGGGGATGGGGGGCATTGAGGGGTGTTGGGGGGCATTGGGGGTTGTGGGGTGGGTATTGAGGACACTGGGGGGGCTGTTTTGGGGGCATTGGCGGGTATAGAGGGGGTCACAGAGGTTGGGGGGGCAGTGGGGGGCTTGGGGGGTCATGGGGGATGTGGGGGTGGCAACTTGAGGGGAGCTGGGGGTCACTGAGGGGCATTGAGGGCACTGGGGGGCGTTTGGGGGCACAGGGGGGTCAGTGGGGGTGTATAGAGGGAACAGGAGCTGGGGGGGTTGAGGAAACTGAATGGGGGGCAGTTGTGGGGCGGGTTGTGGGGCAGGATGTGGGGCTGGGGGGTGGTTTGGGGTTATGGAGGGGGTTATGGGGGGCTCTCCCCACACTTTTCCTTCTCTCCCCATAGAGGTTTTCCCGCAGCAGATGGAAGGAGTGAAGCTGATCGTGAACAAAGCGCTGAGCAGCCACTTCCAGGTCTAATAGTGGGGGGGGGTCACACACACTGTGCCACCGTGACCCCCCCCACCCCATACTGACCCCCCTCGCCCCATAGGTGACCCACACGGTGCACATGAGCACACTGGGCCCCTCCAACTACCACTTCAATGCCACCTTCGTGGGGGACAAACAGCTGGGACCCACCGAGGTGAGGGGGATTAACGTGGGGGGGGGGTGATGTGGGGTGAGGGGTGAGTGTGGGGTGGTTGTAGGGCTCAGTAATGAGCCGACCTTGGGTATCCAATGGATGGCAATGGGGCTAAATAATGAGCAGACATTGGGTATCCAATGGATGGCAATGGGGCTAAATAATGAGCAGACATTGGGTATCCAATGGATGGCAATGGGGCACAGTGGGGCAATGGGGCACAGTGGGGCAGGCAGGGTTGGCCTGGGGTCCTCACCCCCCCCTCACCCCATCCCCTCCCCCCTCAAGGCGTTCCCCACGCTGGTGGGGGACATGGACAACAGCGGCAGCCTCAACGCGCAGATCCTGCACCTCGTGGCTGAGCGCATCCGCACCAAAGCGGTGTTCCAGGTGGGAGCAGGGCTGGGCTATGGGGCGGAATCTATGGGGCAGGGGGCTGGCAATGGGGCAGGGGGTGGCAATGGGGCAGTATCAATGGGGCCGGGGGGTGTCAGTGGGCCTAGGGGGGGTGGCAATGGGGAACTATCAGTGGAGCAGGGGGGTATCAGTGGGGCAGGAGAGTTGCAGTGGGGCAGGGGGGGGTGTCAGTGGGGCAGGTGGGGGTATCAATGGGGCGGAGGGTGGCAATGGGGCAGGGGGGTGGCAATGGGGCGGGGGGGGGGTGGCAATGGGGCAGGATTGACCCACTGGATCCTATTTCCCCCCTCAGACCCACCAGTCCAAGTTCGTCACCTGGCAGTTCGATGGCGAATATCGCGGGGACGACTGTACGGCCACCATCACATTGGGGAACCCTGACGTCATCGGGGGGTCTGGTACGTGGGGAGACCCCCCCCCCCCTATATTCTGCCCCATATTGGGGTGATGGAGTCAGTGTTCCCCCCCCATCCAGCCCCACGTTGGGGTCCCCGTGCACTGATCCCCCTGTCCCCGCAGTGATCCTGGTGGCCCATTTCCTGCAGAGCATCACCCCCCGGTTGGTGCTGGGGGGGGAGATGGTTTATCACCGACGGCCGGGGGAGGAAGGAGCCATCCTGACCATGGCAGGGAAATACACGGGTATGGGGGCAAAGGGTATGGGGTTATCTGAGTATGGGGTACCTGGATATGGGGGCACATGGGTATGGGGGTATCTGAGTATGGGGTACCTGGGTATGGGGGTATCTGGGTATGGGGGTATCTGAGTATGGGGTACCTGGGTATGGGGGTACCTGGGTATGGGGGCACTGGGTATGGGGGTATCTGGGCTTGGGGGTATCTGGGTATGGGGGCACTGGGTATGGGGGTAACTGGGTATGGGGGTATCTGGATATGGGGGCATCTGGGTATGGGGGTAACTGGATATGGAGACACCAGGGTATGGGGGCACGTGACACCTGGGTATGGGGGTAACTGGCACCTGGGTATGGAGGTACCTAGGTATGGGGACACTTGTGCATGGTGACCCCACACTGTCCCCAGGGATGTTCCCCCCCCGTTGCTTTGCTCCTTTTTCCAGCCTCCAAGTGGGTGGCGACGCTCAATGTGGGTTATGGTGGTGCCCATGCGAGTTACTATCACAAAGCCAACGAGCAGGTGGGAATCTGGGCCTTGGTGTGGGGTGGAACTGTGGGATCCTGGGATGGTTGGGTTGGAGGAGATCTCAAAGAGCATAAAGTGTGGGGTTACAACGTGGTTGGATCTGAAGGGGTCTCAAAGACCATAGAAGTGTGGGATTGCAGTGGGGTTGGGTTGGAAGGGGTCTTGAAGGCAATAAACTGTGGGGTCACGGTGTGGTTGGGTTTGAAGGGACCTCAGAGACCGTAGAACTTTGGTATCACAACTTAGTTGGGTTGGAAGGGACCTTAAAGACCATAGAAGTGTGGGGTCACAGCATGGTTAGGTTGGAGGAGGTCTTGAAGACCATAGAACTTTGGGGTCACAACGTAGATGGGTTGGAAGGGACCTTAAAGATCATAGAAGTCTGGGGTCACAGTATGGTTGGATTAGAAGAGACCTCAGAGACCATAGAACTTTGGGGTCACAGTGTGGTTGGGTTGGAAGGACCCCAACCCCTCTTATCCCCACACCCCACCTCCCGCTCGTGCCCCCCAGGTGCAGGTTGGGGTGGAGCTGGAAGCCAACACGCGGCTGCAGGACACCACCTTCGCCTTTGGGTACCAGCTCAACCTGCCGCAGGCCAACGTCGTCTTCAGAGGTGAGCGATGGGCTGCCCCTACATCCCCCCCATGACCCTCCATGACTCCATGACTTACACCTGCCCCCCATCTCCCCCATGAAGGGCTCCTGGACAGTAACTGGAGCGTGGGGGCGGTGCTGGAGAAGAAGCTGCCCCCCCTGCCCGTCACGTTGGCTCTGGGCGCTTTCCTCAACCATTGGAAGAACCGATTCCACTGCGGCTTCAGCGTCATCGTGGGCTGAGGGCCGGCATCCGCCACTGCTCAGGGAGCCACAGTGCCACAGGGGAACCTGTCACCTCACCCCAGCCCCACACGTCACCTTGCCCCATAGCCGAGATGGGGCCGGGGGCCGTCAGCACCGGGGGACGCTGTGACAGCGCCGGGAGGATCCTTGGGTTGAGCGTTGGCCAACCCGCTCCCATCCAACCCGGCCCAGCGCTGCTCTGCCTCAGTTTCCCCCCAGCCCCACATTGGCCACGCGGGGAAGGGGCTGGAAACGCCCCATGGAGTGCACCCACGGAGCCCGGATAAATAAAAGAGCTTTACTCTGCCCTGTAAAGTGCGACGGAGCCCGCGGGGATGGGGGGGCTCAGCTGATGATCTCGGAGAGCAGCGGCGTCATGGAGGACAGGTCCTGGATGTGCAGGATCTGCCTCGTGTTCTCCATCTTCAGCGTCTGCAGCTCCGTCAGCAGCAGCAGCAGTTTGGCATAGAGGAACCTGGGCAACAGAGAACCCATGGGGTGACCCACAGTGATGGGGGCATCAGATGGGACCATGGGTGGTGTTGGGGACCACGTGGTGGTGTTGGAGTTGGGAACCACGTGTGGTGTTGGGGGTGACCATGTGGAGTTGGGGACCATTTGTGGCATTGGAGACCACGTGTGAGATTGGAGAGCATGTGTGGCATTGTGGATGACCACATGTGGCATTTGGGACCACGTGTGGCATTGGAGATGACCCATAGAGTTGGGGACCACATGGCATTGGGGGCCATGCGTGGCATTGGGGATGACCACATGGAGTTGGGGACCATGAGTGGCACTGGGGACCACATCTGGTGTTGGGGATGACCCATAGAGTTGGGGATGGCTTATGGCATTGGGGACCACGTGTGATGTTGGGGATGACCCATGGAGCTGGGTACCACGTGTGGTACTGGGGATGACCACGTGGAACTGGGGACCATGGGTGGCATTGGGGACCACACCTGGTGTTGGGGATGACCCATAGTGTAGGGGATGACCACATGTGGCATTTGGGACCATTTGTGGCATTGGAGAACATGTGTAGGGCTGGGGATGGCTCATGGCATTGGGGACTACATGTGGTGTTGAGGATGACCACATGGAGTTGGGGACCATTTGTGGCATTGAGGACCACATCTGGTGCTGGGGATGACCCATGGAGCTGGGTACCATGTGTGGTGTTGGGGGTGACCATGTGGAGTTGGGGGACATGAGTGGCATTGGGGACTACATCTGGTATTGGAGATGACACGTAGTGTTGGGGTCTACGGGTGGTGTTGGGGATGACTACGTGGATTTGGGGACCATGTGTGGTGTTGGAGTTGGGATACATACATGGTGTTGGGGGTGATAACGTAGATTGGGGACCATGGGTGGCATTGGGGACCACATCTGGTGTCGGGGATGATCACGTGTGGCATTTGGGACCATGTGTGGCATTGGGGATGACCCATGGAGTTGGGGACCACATGTGGTGTTAAGGATGACCACATATGGCATTGGGGACCACGGGTGGCATTGGGGATGACCACGTGGGGTTGGGGACCAATGCATGGTGTTGGGGACCATGGGTGGTGTTGGAGATGACCACGTGGATTTGGGGACCATTTTTGGCACTGGAGACCATGCCTGGCATTGGGGATGACCACATGTGATGTTGGGGCTGACCCACGGATCTGGGGCCCACACGTTGGCCTCGTTGGCCATGGCACCTACCTGCCCTCAGGCATGGGGTGCCGATGGTCGATGTAGCTCTTGAGGGTGAGGGCCACCTTCTCCTGCAGCTGGTCAATGAAATCCCTCTGGGTGACGCTGGCGTGGTCTGGGGGACGAGGGGCGGCCATCAGGGAGGAGACCAAGGGGGCAGCCCCACATTGACCCCTATATCCCCTACCTGGAGAGAAGAGCAGCATGGCCACCAGCAGCACGTACTCGGCCTCGTGCAGCCGCAACTTCTTCAGGCTGATGTGGAATTTGAGCAGTGGCTCCAGGTAGATCTGCTGGAATCCGGCTATGGGGATCAATGGGGATCAGTGGGGATCAATGAGTCGGGATGGGGACACGGCCGCCCCCTGTGCCCCACGTCGGTGCTGACCCAGAGCTCCATCCTTGATGGTGAAGCAGTGCTGCCCGCACTCCCACGCGTTGGTCTCCTCGTTGAACACCGTGTTGAACTGGATCTGGCAGATCCCCAACGTGGCGCCTTTGAGCAGCGAGATCTGGTCATCGATGGGCAGCCCCCTACAAGGGACAAGACATGGGGGGTGGGGATGGGGCAACGGGGGGGATGGCAAAGCAATGGGGGATGGCACCATGTTGGGGATGGCATTGGGTTGGGGGATGGCATCGTGTTGAGGGTTGGCATTGAGTTGGGGAATGGCACAGTGTTATAGCATTGAGTTGGGGGATGGCATTAAGTTGAGGGATGGCATTGAATTGGAGAATAGCACTCAGCTGAGGATGGCATTGAGTTGAGGATTGGCATCAAACTGGGGGATGGCACAGTGTTATGGCATTGACTTGGGGGCTGGGATTGAGTTGAGCAATGGCACGGGGTTATGGCATCGTGTTGGGGGTTGGAATTGAGTTGGGGGATTGCACTGAGTTGGAGAATGGCATTGAGTTGGGGTTGGCATTGGGTTGGGAGTTGGCACAGTGTTATGGCATCATGTCAGGGGATGGCATTGAGCTTGGGGAGGGCATTGAGTTGGGGTCTGGCATTGAGTTGAGGGATGGCAAGGTGTTATGGCATCATGTTGGGGGATGGCATTGAGTTGGGGGATGGCGTTGTGTTGAGGGTTGGCATTGAGTTGGGGGATGGCATTGAGTTGGGGGATGGCATTGAATTGGAGGAAAGACATTGAGTTGGGGATGGCACCGACTGGGGGATGTCACCACGTTGGGGACTGACACCATGTTGAGTTATGGCATCATGTTGGGGGATGGCATTGAGCTGGGAGATGTCACGGTGTTATATCATTGAGTTGGGGACTGGCATTGAGTTGGGGGATGGCATTGAGTTGGGGATTGGCACGTTGTTATGGCATCAAGTTGGGTGCTGGTGTTGAGCTGTAGAGTGGTACTGAGTTGGGGGATGGCACGGTGTTATAGCATTGAGTTGGGGGCTGGCATTGAGTTGGGGGATGGCACGGTGTTATGGCTTTGTGTTGAGGGATGGCACTAAGTTGGGGCTGTCAGGTAGTTCTGGCCACCCTTCCAATGCTCTCACCTGAAGGCCGGGATCTCCTTGGCGAACTTGATGACCTGCTGGATCATGAAGGTGCTGAGATCCGCAAAGTGGGGTAGAATGGAGAAGACATCGGGCAGCACGTCCTCATCCACACAGGGACACGAGGGGACGGTGGGGCCAGGGGGGCTCTGGGAACAGGGGCCGGGGATGCAGAGCCGCACTGCGGGCTGGGGAAAGAGATGGGATCAGTGCCATAGTGAGACCCAATACAACAGGGACCCAATAAACAGGGACCCAACACAACATTGACCCAACACCAACATGGACCCAATACAACAGGGACCCAACACCAACACTGACCCAACACAACATGGACCCAACACCCACCCTGCCCCTTTCCCACCCACCTGGTAGTGCTGGAACTGGGAGAAGCTGGAGTCGAACGTTCTCTGGTGGGCGCTGATGAGGATCCCGATCAGCTCCTGCTGCTCCGCCGTCAGCCCACCTGGATGCGCCAACCTGCGCTGCAGCCGCAGGGCACGACGACGGCACAGCGCCTCCTCCGACATGATCACTGGGACCAGGAAGGAACCAGTATGGCACCAGTATGGTACCAGTATGGAACCAGTATGGAACCAGTATGGCACCAGTATGGCACCAGTATGGAACCAGTATGGAACCAGTATGGCACCAGTATGGAACCAGTATGGAACCAGTATGGAACCAGTATGGCACTAGTATGGTACCAGTATGGAACCAACATGGCACCAGTATGGGACCAGTATGGCACCAGTATGGCACCCAGTATAGAACCAGTATGGCACCAGTATGGCACCAGTATGGTACCACTATGGAACCAGTATGGTGCCAGTATGGAACCAGTATAACACCCAGTATGGCACCAGTATAACACCCAGTATGGCACCAGTAATGCACAGCACTGCTGTCCCCCCTAGTATCACCCTATGTCACCCTATGTCACCCTATACCTTCAGGTTGCTCCCCTTCCATCCCACCTTGGGATGCTCCTCTGGGTCCCTCCCATTATCTCTTCTTGGCCCCCCTTTGTGTCCCCCCACTGCCCCTTATCCCTTCTTGGTCTTGTACAACCTGACTCCCCCAAATGCCCTCTGTACGTCCACCACTGTCACCTTTAGGACCTCCTGATGTCCTTTGGGGTCTCCCTAATGTCCTATTAGTGTCCATTCAATAGTCCCATCCAGACTTCCCATTGTTCCCCCACATTCCCTATCTAGGTCTCCTAAAGCCCCTCCATGCCCCATCTCAGTCCCCCCAACGCCCCACTCCCATCCCCCATCACCCCTTCCACCCTCACACCCCACATCCCCTCTCATCCCCCCTGTCTCCCACCCCATCATCCCCTTCTGTCCATACTCACCCCCTCCTCTCCCCCCATACCCCCCCTCTGCCCCATAGCGTCACTCACTGTCCTTCCTCATCCCCACGTCCAGGCACTTCTGCAGCCGGCAGGCCTGGCACTGCCTGCGCTTGGCCTTAGTTATGGGGCAGCTCCGGGCAAAGGGGCAGGTGAAGTGCACGCCCTTAAGGATGGAACGCCTGGGGGGGTGTGGGGATGTGGGTCAGGGGGACACGGGGTTATGGGGCACGGGGATGTGAGAACATGGATATGTGGGGCTGTGGGGTCAGGGGGATTAGAAGGATGGGGGATATGGGGACATCAGGGTATGGGTCAGGGGGACATGGGGTTATGGGGTATGGGGACATGAGAACATGGGTATGTGGAGCTTTGGGGTCAGGGGGACTGGAGGGGTGTGAGGATATGGGATCATCAGGATATGGGTCAGGGGGGCATGGGGACATGGGTCTACAGGTCAGGGGGATGGAGGGGTGTGGGATGGGGGTGACATGAGGATGTGGAGATGGGGATATGGGACATGGAGTTGGAGACATGGGATGAGGACAGAGGTGGGGACATGGGGATGGGGGACATGGGGACATTATGGGGCAGAGGGACATGGGGGCACAGCTGAGCTCTGTGTCCCCAATGGGGAGAGCAGGGCACTGCCCCAGCCCTTCCTCTTGTCCCCCCTCCGGCCCCCTTCCATCCCCCATCCCATCCCATCCCATCCCCATTCTATTCCATCCCATCCCATCCCATCCCATCCCATCCCATCCCATCCCATCCCATCCCATCCCATCCCACCCCCTCAGCCCCATCCCATCCCAATCTATGCATTCTCAGCCCACCTCCTCTATTCCATTCTACTTCATCCCATCTCCCCCATCCTATCCCATCCCACTCCATCCCACCCCCTTCCATCTCCCATCCCATCTCCACCCCATCCCAATCCACCTCATCCCCCCGTCCCATCCCACCTGAAGAACCCTTTACACCCTTCGCAGCTCATCACATGGAAGTGGTACCCGGTTGCTCTGTCCCCACACACGGCGCAAACCTTCGGTTCCTCGGGGACATCGGGGACATCGGGGACATTGGTCCCACACTGCAGCACGGCGCTGTCTGTGTCCGAGGGGCTGCACAGGGACATGGCTGGGGACAGGGATGGGGACATCAGGGGGGACACACAGGGATGGGGCCAATAGGGACAGGGACAAGTGCTGTGGTGACAACAGGGATGGTGCCACCATGGATGGGGCCATCAGGGGGTGGTGACATCATGGATGGGTCCATAAGGGACAGTGCCATCTGCTATGATGCCGCCAGCTATGGGATGGTGACATCAACTATGGGATGGTGACATCAGCTATGGGGACAGTATCCCACCAGGAGACAGTGCCATCACAGATGGGGCCATCAGGGGCTGGTGACACTTGGGGATGGGTCCAAAAGGGACAGTGCCACCTGCTATGGTGACACCAGGGGATGGTGACACCAGGACAGTGCCATCAGGGGGTGGGGACACCAGGGACAGTGCAACCAGCTGTGGGATGGGGCCACGATGGGGACAGTGCCACCATGGATGGGGCCATCAGGGGGTGGTGACATCAGGGGATGGGTCCAGCAGGGACAGCACCCCCATAGACAGCGCCATAAGGGGCTGGTGTCACCATAGATGGTGCCACCAGGGGGAGGGGACCTCGATGGGGACATCACCTGCAGGGCAGTGTGAGCCATTAACAGCGTCCCCTCCGTGTCCAAATGACACCGAATTCCCACAGCCCCACAGCGAGCCAGCCCCACACATTGACCCATAAGGAGAAGGGGGGGGAGCCCTCCGGTACCTGGTAGTGTCAGCTCTATGGCTGTTGTGTCCCCTCTGTGGTTGTGGTGTCCCCTCTATGATCGTGTCCCCTCTAATGTCCCCACGTTGTGGGGTTTGTCCCCGTTCTCCCTTTGGTTTCCGTCCCCCCAACGTGGCCTCGTGGAGTTTGAACTTTGAACTTGAGCTGAGGGAGGAGCCGGGATGGGTGGAACCTGGAGACAGGGAGAACATGGGGCTGAATGGGGACGGGATGGGGACAGAGGGGGGAGGGAAGGGAAGGGATGGGGATGAGGGTGGGATAAGGACAGGGGTGTGGGGAGGCAGGTATAGGGACAGGGATGGGATGGGAATGGGGACAATGATGGGGACAATGATGGAGACAGGGATGGGGACAGGGGTGGGGGGAGCTTTAGGGGACAGGCTTTAGGATACAGCTATGGGGACAGGGGACACACAGGGGGGGCAGGGATGGGGACAGGTATGGGGAGAGGAAGATATGGGGACAGGGATGGGAATGGGACAGGGATGGGGGCAGGGATGGGGACAATCAGGAGCACTCAGCATGGGGTCACCAAGGGCAGGTCATGCTCGACCAACCTGGTGGCCTTTTATGCAGATGTCACCAGCTGGGTGGACAGGGGGAGGGCAGTAGATGTAGTCTGCCTTGATTTCAGTAAGGCTTTGGATACTGTCCCCCATGACATCCTTATAACAAAGCTGAGGAGGTGTGGGATAGATGAGTGGACAGTGAAGTGGGTCGTGAATTGGCTGACTGGCAGAGTGCAGAGGGTTGTTGTTGTCAAAGCAGAGTCCAGGACTGGGATTGGGATTGGGACTGGATGATAGAATGGCCTTGAGTTAGCAGTGTGCCCTTGTAGCCAAAAAGGCCAATGGCATCTGGGGTGCATTAAATGCCAGTGGTATCTGGGGTGCATTAAATGCCAATGGCATCTGGGTTGCATTAAAAGCCAATGGTATCTGGGGTGCATTAAATGCCAGTGGCATTTGGGGTGCATTAAATGCCAATGGCACCTGGGGTGCATTAAAGGGATCGTGTCCAGCAGGTGGATGGAGCTGATCCTCCCCCTCTACTCTGCCCTGGTGATGCCTCATCTGGAATCCTGTAATACTGCGTCCAGTTCTGGGCTCCCCAGTACAAACAAGACAGGGATCCCATAGGAAGAGTTCAGTGAAGGGCCACAAAGATGGTGAAGGGCCTGGAGCATCTCCCCTATGAGGAGAGACTGAGAACTGGGTCTGTTCAGCCTTGAGAAAAGAAGGCTGAGAGGGGACTGGATCCAGGTTTATATATACCTGAGGGGTGGGAGCCATAGTGGCGAGGCTGGTCTCTTTTCAGTGGTACGTGGGGACAGGACTAGGGGTAATGGGATGAAAGTACAGCATAGGAAGTTCCTGAATAAGAACTTTATGGTGAGGGTGATGGAGCACTGGAACAGGCTGCACAGGGAGGTGGGGGAGTCTCCTTCTATGGAGATATTCAAGGCCCGACTGGACGCCGAGCTGTGCGACGTGGGGTAGGAACCTGCTTTGGCAGGGGGGTTGGACTCCATGAGCTCTAGAGGTCCATAACAACCACTACAGTTCTGAGATTCTGGGATTATTATCCCAGCTCTTTACCCTCCTTGAGAGAAGGGACTGGTATTGAGACTGGGATTGGGATTGGGTCTGAGATTGGGATTGGGACTAGGATTGGGATTGGGACTAGGATTGGGATTGGGATGGGATTGGGATGGGATTGGGATTGGGATTGGGATTGGGATTATGACCGGGTCTGGGATTGGGATTGGGATTAGGACTGGGACTGGGATTGGAATCGGGACTGGGATTGGGACTGGGATTGGGACTAGGATTGGGATTGGGACTGGGATTCTGTGACTCTGTGCTCTCTTCACAGAGTTGCTCAGAATCATCCCCTTGCAGCATGTGAACATATAGACGCTCAGTAAGGTGAAGTGCAGGATATCGGGCCTGGGTTGGGGCAATCCCAGGTATACGTACAGCCTGGGAGAGGACACGGTGACACGGCCACCACCATCAGCTTTGCATTGTCACCAGCTCAGAACAACCTGCACCAGTGGGGTGACCCAGTGCCACCATCACTATGATGGAACACGCCACTCCCTGCCTCCCTGTGCTCGCAGCCACTGCTTGGTCTGCAGAGATGCTCAGCAAGGGGCAGTGAGTGTCAGTGGGTGCCACGTTTCCATTTCACTTGTGCTGTGTGCAGGAGGTTTGATTGGGCAGGACCAGCTCGATGCTCAGATCCCTGAGCACTGACTACCCAGGTGGCCTTTGCTACATGTGCATCCCAACGTCTGACTGTCTCAGCGCCCATTGCCCTCAGTGTAGTCATTAACAGCACTGCACTGTTTGATTTTCCCAGGGGCTGTGCATGATGTGATATATGCACTCGACACCGCGCTCTTTGGCCCAGGTAGTTATGAGATTGCTTTGGAAATGAGTCCCGTTGTCTGACTCCGTTCTACCTGGGGTGCCATGTTGCTGAGGACCAAGATAGTATTTCAAGCAGTGGCTGGCAGCAGCCATAGAATCATACCATAGAACCATAGACTGGCATTGTTTGAAAAGGACCACAGTGATCGTCTGGTTTAAACCCCACTGCCATATGCAGGGTTGCCATCCCCCAGACCAGGCAGCCCAGAGCCGCATCCAGCCTGGCCTTGAATGCCTGCAGGGATGGGGCATCCACAGCCTCCTTGGGCAACCTGTTCCAGTGCATCACCACCCTCGGGGTGCAAAGCTTCCTGCCAAGATCCAACCCAAACCTCCAGTGTCTCAGTTTAAAACCATTCTCCTTTGTCCCCCTTTGTCCCCCTTTGTTCTTCCTGCGTGTCTGCAGGCTGTGCTCACTTTCCCAGGCGCAAGATTCAGTCCAGAGCTCAGCTCAGTTTACCTATAGCAGAAATGCAGGCTTTGCCCGCCGTGTTTTTCTCTCTGCTGAAACACTGAAGCCCCTTTCTTGCAATGTCACACAGTTCTCTAGATCAATCCATGACCGTGACAGGAGGGCAGCAGGCCATGGGCCCCTTGGGCTCCAAAAATGGGAAGGGAAAAGGGAAAAAAAAGCAGGGAGATGGGAGCTGGGCTGTAGGAAACCAGCAGCAGCCATTTTTGCTTACTATGATATCGGAAAGCAAGAGAACACTATACAAATGGCCTCAATCCTGACCCTGCTTCCCCCTGCCCTCAGAGTGCATCCACCTTCTCTCCAGGAGGGTAAAGAGCTGGGATAATCACAGAATGACCTGGGTTGGAAGGGACCTCAAGGATCATGTAGTTCCAACCCACAATAGACCCCATTAACCCCATAGAGGCCCCATATCCACCCCATAACCCCATAGAGACCCCATAGAGACCCACAGAGACCCCATAACCCCATATAAACCCATATACCCCCCCTTAACCCCATAGAGACCCCATAGACCCCATAGATCCCAATAGATCCCGATAGAGACCCCATAAACCCCACAGCCCCCATAGAATCACAGAATCACAGAATGACCCGGGTTGGAAGGGACCTCAAGGATCATGTAGTTCCAACCCCCTACCTGGCAGGCCCACCAAACATCCATGTTTACTAGATCAGGTTGCCCAAGAGACCCCATAGATCCCCATAGACCCCATAGACCCTATAGATCCCCATAGAGACCCCATAGATCAGGTTGCCCAGGGCCCCGTCCAACCTGGCCTTGAACACCTACAAGGACGGGGCATCCACAACCTCCCTGGGCAGCCTGTTCCAGGGCCTAGCCACTCTCCTAGTAAAGAACTTTCCCCTAACATCCAACCTAAATCTTCCCTCTTTTAACTTAAAACCATTTCCCCGTGTCCTGCTATTGTCAGCCCTTTCAAAGAGTTTACTCCCCTCCTGGGAGTAAGTTCCCTTCAGGTATTGAAAGGCTGCAATGAGGTCACCCCGCAACCTTCTCTTCTCTAGGCTGAACAAACCCAACTCCCTCAGCCTGTCCTCATAGGGGAGGTGCTCCAGCCCCCTGACCATCTTCGTGGCCCTCCTCTGGACCCTTTCCAAAATCTCCATGTCTTTTTTGTACTGAGGGCTCCACACCTGGACACAGTACTCCAGATGGGGCCTCACAAGAGCAGAGTAGAGAGGGACAATCACCTCCCTATCCCTGCTGACCACCCCTCTCCTGATGGAGCCCAGGATCCCATTTGCTTTCCGGGCTGCCAGTGCGCACTGCTGACTCATGTTGAGTCTCTCGTCCATCAGGACCCCCAGGTCCTTCTCTGCCGAGCTGCTCTCAAGGACAACTCCTCCCAGCCTGTACAGGTGCCTGGGGTTCTTCCGGCCCAAATGCAAAACCTTGCACTTTGCGGTGTTGAACCTCATTAGGTTCACCCGAGCCCAGCTTTCCAGCCTGTCAAGGTCCCTCTGAATGGCATCCCTTCCTTCCACCGTATCGACTGCACCACTCAGCTTGGTGTTGTCAGCAAACTTGCTGAGGATGCACTCCATTCCCTCATCGATGTCATTAATAAAGTTGTTAAAGAGCACCGGTCCCAAGACAGACCCTTGGGGGACACTGCTCATTACCGGCCTCCACCTGGACAGAGAGCTATTGACCACCACCCTCTGTGGTGTCTGAGAAGACTTACAAGATCATCCAGTTCACCTATCACCAATAGCTCCCACTGAACCATGTCCCTCAGCACAACATCCCATAAACAAGAAACCCCCTAGAGCCCCCTAGAGCCGCATATAAACCCCATAAAGCCCCATAGAGCCCCATATGAACCCCTTAGAGCCCCACAGAGACCCATAGAGACCCACAGAATCGCCAAGGTTGGGAAACACCTACAAGATCATCCAGTCCAACTGTTCACCTATTACCAATAGGTCCCACTAAACCATGTCCCTCAGCACAACATCCAGTCTTTCCTTGTTGCAGCCCCGAACCAGGACCCTCCTAGAGCGCTGTTCTTTTAATATACATGTACCCGACAGAGAGATAAAGACACAAGGAGAAAAATTTTTTGTTTGCCCGTCCAGTTTATTGCCAATTAAGTTGTTTAGGGAGATGTGGAAGGGAAGACGGGCAATAGAAAAGGTAGGAAATAAAAGCAAGCAGTATATAGGAAACGAAAGAGAGATGGTCAGATGGTCACTACCATGGGTTAGGGTTAGGGTTGGGGATGGGGTTGGGGTTAGGGTTGGGGTTAAGTTTATGTAGGTCCAGATGTTGATCTTCTGAAGTGATGTGCCATCAGGTGTTGTTGTTTGGCTGATGAAAACAGCAGTTGTCCCAACTTATCAATAAGTCCAACAGAGTTGGAGTTCGCTGTCCTTGGAGTGGCAGCTTCTGGTTTGGGGATCTCAGCAGTAAGGGAGGTGCCCACATGTATCCTGTTTCTCACAGGATACGATGGTATCGTTCCCCAGTTCTCCCATACCAAGCTGGAGTGAGGTTTTGGTCCCAGATCTTCCAGCAGGAAGCACTTCTGAGCACTGTCTTCCAAAGGCAAACAGCTCCAAAGAAATGCTTTCCAATGTCAAACTGTCCTCCAAGTGACGGTGATTGCCACAGCCACCTCTCATGTCCTGGGTAAGTCAGAGTCTTACGGCAAGAAGTGCCTCCGAAAGCCAACTTTGAGCCAGAACCAAAGAAGGGTTCAGATGGGCACCCAGGAATGGCACAGCTAGGAATGGCACAGCTAGGAATGGCAGAGATAGGAATGGCAGAGATAGGAATGGCACAGCTGTTTGGCAGCCTCAGGTGGAGCTGTGCTTCTTTTGGGCATCCCATGCCCTGGTCAGCGTGGACAGGACATCCCCCACCTGGGGAGCCCCGCTTTGCTCTTTGGTGGCTGACTCTGCAGAGATCCGCTCCCCTTGTGCCTCAGTGGCAGCAGACCAAAGGAGCTGTAGGTGAGCTCCTTGGGCAGGCTGGTCTCGGAGCTCGAGGACCATAGGGCTGCCAGTGGTGTCTGTGGCACGGCTGGGGCTCCACTGCGCTTGGCCTTTCTGAGCTTGGCCTGGGGCTTTTTTGGCTCTTCTACTACAGTGGGGACCCTCACAAAGTCCGGGTCTTCTTCTTCTATGGCAATTGGAGGTTGCTCTGCCTCTGCCGGTGCTGGTCCCATCTCTGCCTCTTTGCTTTCGGTAGCAGATTGCACTTCATCCTCTTTGGTTTCTGGAGAGCTTTTTGCCTCGGTCTCTAAGCTTTCGGAAGAGCTTTTGACCTCGGCCTCTTTGCTTTTTTTGGAGCGTTTTGCCTTCTTCTTCTTTTTCTTACGCTTCTTCTTGTCAGAAGGCGCCTGCAGTTCCTCTGTCTCCTCACTGCAAAGACACAAGGGGAGGGGTCAGCCTGAGTGGGTGATGGTTTTGGGGCCGTATCCTGCAACCCCGAGCCAGGACTCTTGGCTGCAATGCAGCCTTCCCCATGCGCAGCTCTTGGGTTGCACTGGAGCTCTCCTGAGTGCTGAAGAGGGGCCAGCCACGTGAAATGGAGGCTCGCAGCAGCCCCATCCCACCCCTCCTTGTGCTGCACTCAGCACCGCTGTGTGGCCCCGAACAGTGACTGTGTGGGGCTGGGGAATGGGCTCTTTCCAGGTCAGGGAAACACCCCGTGCAGACCACAACCCTGAGCCTGCAGTCTCACCTGTCCTCCTCCTCCTCATCGCTTTCTGCCTCTTTGGGCGGTTCTTCCACCAGAAAGGTGACAGTGATCCAGCTGGGGAGGGGTGGCAATGCTGGAGGTTCCTCTGCAGCTGGGAAGGAGAGATCTGGTCAGAGGAGACTGATCCTGAACCTGCTGCCTGGTGACAGGCAGGGCTGCTCAGGCCTGACCCAAACCACCCAAGATGGCCGCTCTGCCATCTCCACAGACTGTGGGCCCTCTGTGCCTTGTGCCCAGCTCCTCCTCTCCGGGATGCAGCTCTGTGTTGGGAGTGCATGAGTGGCATCAGCTTTGGGAAGGAGGAGCTGGGTGGTGCCTGTGAGGTGACAGCCTCTTTTGGGGGCTCATTTCCTGGGGGGAGGACAAGGCCCAGGAGCCCCCCTTCTCTTGCCATACCCAGGGCTGGGGGCTCTGTGGGAACATCACACCCAGATCCTGGATTTCATCAGGGCAATGTGTGCTCAGGAGGAGAGGCAGTGCAGGGCTGGAGTCAATGGTTATGGCAGTCAGAGCTTTTGGGTGATGGTGGGCTGGGCATTTTCCCATCGCACGTTGGTTGTATGTGGGATGGAGAGGAGCTGGCGGCTGCTTTACCTTTCTTGGCCTGGACAAGAGGTAGCAATGGGACTCGTGGGGGTCTGCAGCGTTGCCCGGGTGGTGGTTTGGGTGCAAACTCCCGACGAAACCTGGACAAAAGGAGGAGACACGAGTGTGACCCAGGGCTCCAGCTGCCCTTTCTGCTCACTGTCATCACCTGCTCACAGGCAGACGGTCACCTTGCCTAAAAGCCACACCTCCCCAGTGTCCACAGTCCCAGTACCAAGGGCTGTCCTGGGAAATCACAGAATCAATCACAGAATGACCCGGGTTGGAAGGGACTGGACTCAAGGATCATGTTTCAACCCCCTGCTCTCAGGGCACCAAACATCCACATTCACTACATCAGGTTGCCCAGTGCCCCGTCCAACCTGGCCTTGAACGCCTCCAAGGATGGGGCATCCACAACCTAAAATGGAGCCACCCAGGCCACAATGGGATGAAAACATCCCCTAAATCCCTTCAACTCTCCCATCAGATCTATCTGAGGACAAGCTGGAACACGAGAGCTGCCCATTTTCTGCCTCGCTCCTCTGAGCTATTTCTGCCTGTGTTCCCATGGCAGGACACTCGTGGTCACAAGGAGCAAATGCTGCTGCAGGAGAGCTGAGCAGCTGCGTCAAGCAGGGGCTGCAGCCACAAATGCACTCACCTGGGAAAGACGACGACTCGGCCAGAGAGTGTCAGGGAGGCAACCGCTGTCACCGGGGTCACCACCATGTCCAGCAGCCAGGGCGCCTGCAGGGGAGGAACAGGGAGGATGTGGGACGTTGTGGTCACGGCTGAGGCACTGGAGGGTGCTGGAGGAGCCCAAGGCCGGCAGAGCTGGCAGCACCGCAGCACTTGCATGGCCCGAGCAGCAGGCCAGGTCCTGGAGAGCCATGTGCAGGCAGCGCAAGGGCCGTGGAGAAACCAAAACCTCACCTTGAAAACAACCTTCTCGAGTTTCACCTTCCCGCAGATCTTCTCAAGGAAGTCATAGTAGAACTTCATTTGGACCCTCGCTCTCTCGATGAGGAGCACTCCGATGTCCTTCAGGACAAAGGCGATGTCCTCCCCCTTCCTCAGGCACTGGGAGACGAGGGTTGTGGTGCCAAATATGCAGGCCTTCCCAGTCTGCCAGCTCACAGATGCAGCCTCAGCCACCTCAGCGTATTTGAGGGTCTCCATTTTATTGAGGCCTGGAAAATCACACCAGAATGTCTGAGTCCATCACGCGGTGGCTCTTCCAGCACTGCCACCCAACTGCTACTCATTGCAGTCGCCAGCCAGGACAAGCTCATGTTTGGACGGGCTCCGTGAAGGGGGAGGTTTGATTTCAGAATGGAGGCTGTAGCCCCGTTTGTCCTGTCTGGGCAGCCAGAAAGGGTTGAAGCCCCCTCCTACCTGGCGAGTATTCCTCGTTCATCTGGTCATGGATGCTCGCAAGGTTCTTGGCCAGGTGAAACACAGGCCACTGCATGGTCATGTTTCCTTTCCCAACTCTGATCCGTTCAGAGACAATGCTGAAGGAACCGAAGGTGGGAACTCGGACCCCCTGTGCATGGAAGAGAAGGGAAGGGGCAAAGGGTTAAGGCCGGAGGAAGAGCTGAAGGCTGCCCTGTGTGGGGACTGTGCTTTTGGACTGGGATCAGCCCCAGCACACTAAAGCACACAGCACAAGTCATAGCCCGTATGCACAAGGCCCACTGGTACTTTACAGGGATTTGGGGCCAAGTTCCCTGCTTTCTGCGGAGGGGAAGTCACTGCCTTCTGTGGCCAAACGCAACGGACTCCGCAGCCCTCCAAACAGGCCAGCAGGAAGAAGGCGTTGACCCACCTTGCGTAGCAGGAGCTGCTCTTGTATGTGCGTGGCCACCGCATCCCAGACAGCAACTCGCTCTGGAGGGCAGAGGAAAAGCAGGTCACACTCTGCATCTGCCGCTTCCCAAGGGCGCTTCTCTCAGCCGGGGACAGAGGTGGCAGATGGAAAGTGTCGGCACCGTCCCCATGCTGTGTCAGGCCCGCTCAGCGCCAGCACTTGGAGGCAGCTCTGCTCCAGTGGTGGCTGCAGACCCATGTACCTTTGGCGGTGACCTCTGGCGTTTTGTAGTCACGCTGTGGAGCAGGGCCATCCTGCCAGAATCTCATCTTGGCCCGCTTCACCGCAGCAGGGCGCTCCGCGTTGGCAACAGCCACGTGGGAACTCATCCCTTCCAGATGCGTCTGCTCTCTGTCAGATGCTCCTTCAGGATGCAGGACCCGGCACTGGGCACTGCCTGCAGAACCCTCCCGGGTGGCCGTGTCATAGATGTGGCCACGGCGACGAGGTGACAGCGTGGCCAGTGCTGGCAGCTGCCCATTATGACACGGCACCAGCCCAGCTCTGCCCCGTGCTGGTTGGCACTCCCCATTCCTGGAGCCCTTGTGTGCCAACAGCACCACACCAGAGGAGGAGGCAGTGGGCCCCGTGGGCAGGCTCGTTCTGAAACACCATTCTGAATCACAGAATCACAGAATCATAGAATTATCAAGGTTGGAAAAGACCTAGAAGATCATCCAGTCCAACCATCACCAATACTTCCCAGTTAAATCATATCCCTAAACACAACAACACATAGGACACATAAAGACCACATAGGACCCCATAAGAACCCCATAAGGACCGCATAGGACCCCATAATGACCCCATAAAGACCCCATAAAGACCGCATAGGACCCCACTAGTATCCCATATGCACCACAAAGGACCCATGGGGAATCACAGAATCACAGAATGATCAAGGTTGGAAAAGACCTAGAAGATCATCCAGTCCAACCATCACCAATACTTCCCAGTTAAATCATATCCCTCAACACAACATCCAAATGTTTCTTGAACACTCCCATGGTCGCTGACTCCACCACCTCCCTGTTCAGTGCATTCCAGTGCCTGACCACCCTTTCCAAGAAGTAACACTTCCTAATGTCCAGCCTGAATCTGCCCTGCCACAGCTTTGAACCATTCCCTCTAGTTCTATCACTGTCTGCATGAGAGAAGAGGCCGACCCCCAGCTCACTACAACCTCCCTTCAGTGAGATGCTGAGCCCACCGGCATCTGAGGCTCTTCCTGTGCTGGCCTGAGCTTCTCGCTCCTACACGTCTGTCATCTGCTGACCGGGAGCTCGGTGGCTGCAGCGCTCACTTACTCCCTTTGGACACCGAGGGCAGGCTGGCCTTGGAGCTCGCTGAAGACCATGGGGTGGGTTTCACTGCCTTGACTCAGCCCAGCTCTGCTGGGTTTGGCGTGATGCTTTTCAGGCAACACCCATGGCCTCGTAGTGATGGCCAGCTGAAAGTCCGAAGAGCAAGAGACGTTGCAAAGGAAACGCAATACCCTGAAAAGCAGTTTGGATGTGGCACTAGTTTGCAGTCACAATACAGATTGGAAGACAAAAACACAAACATGTCTTTTGAGTGGTGAATTGCATTGATTTGACATGGAGGAGTCCAGGCCATCAGCACACTGCTGGGAGCCCGGCTGCTGTTGGCTGGGCACAGGGCAACCAGGGGATACTCACTGGGGTGGGGGCAGCAGACATCCAGAAACTGTGAGCAAGAATTGAGTCTGCAGGTGCTGGAATAACTCCTGAGCAAGCAAAGCTTCATGTTTACCCATGTGTACCCCATGTTCATGTTTACCCCGTGTTTAGCCATAGGTAGTGATATTTAAGGGAGGAAATAGATTTTGGGGCTAAAAATTGATATTTAAGGGACAAACTGCCTTCTTTTGGAGATAAATGTGCTATTTAGGGGAGCAATTGTCTAATTCCTTCTGCCGTTGGGCTCCTCAAGCCCCTTCCTCCTTGGCTGCGGCCCAGCAAGCCCCCTTCCTTCTGTGCTCTGCACCAGCCAGCCCACTTCCATTTGCCATGGGGTCTAACAGGCCTTCAACCATCTGGGTTTCAGCACATCAAGCTCCCTTCCTTGAGGGTTTTGGTCCGGTTTCACACCAGCCAGCCCACTTCCATCTGCCATGGGGCCCAGCACCCAAAGCTTTGTGTTTACCCAGTATCCCTATGTGTAGCTGAGCCTCAGGGAGATTGTGAACCTAAAGTAGTCAGCCAGTGAGAAACCAGGGGAGAAAGAGATCGGCGTTGGGTAACAGGGCATAAGAGATGTAACGCTGTTTTCTGTGCTGCTCTGCTGCTTGCAGGACGCCCGCCGCTGCAATTGCCAGTAAAATCTGCTTTATCACAGGAACCGTCCTGATAAATTCTCTGGACGTTTCCAACATCAGGCTGTGGTTTAGGCCCTTGGGCTTGTGCCTGCCTGAAACAACGTGCATTTCCGAATGGCTCACAGCAGGAAATGAAGGCAAGAGAATACTGAGCTCTTTTGCCTATTTCCAGAACTGGGACGGAGACAGGAGAGCATGCTTAAGGCTTGGGTTGTTGGTTGTATCCAGCCATGGCAACCACAGCTGAAGCATCTTGCATCTTCATTAGGCACTCCTCTGCCTGTTCCTTTTTGTCTCTGTTTGATGCCAAGGCTCCAAGGAATGCAGGCACCCCGTCTGTCAGAGCCAAGGGGTCTCGGAAGGAAGAGTCCCCATTGTCCCTCTACCTCTGCTTCTCTTCAGGGAGGTGACACTGTCTCACTCCCATTATCAGAGCGAGAGGGAGGTTCTTTTAATATACGTGTACCCGACGGAGAGATTAAGACTCAAGGAGTTGAATGTTTTGTTTGCCCGTCCAGTTTATTGCCAATCAAATTGTTTAGGGAGATGTGGGAAGGAAGACGGGCAATAGAAAAGGTAGGAAATAAAAGCAAACAGTATACAGGAAACGAAAGAGAGATGGTCAGATGGTCACTACCATGGGTTAGGGTTAGGGTTGTTGTTGGGGTTAGGGTTAGGGTTGGGGTTAAGTTTATGTAGGTCCAGATGTTGATCTTCTGAAGTGATGTGCCATCAGGTGTTGTTGTTTGGCTGATGAAAACAGCAGTTGTCCTAACTTATCAATAAGTCCAACAGAGTTGGAGTTCGCTGTCCTTGGAGTGGCAGCTTCTGGTTTGGGGATCTCAGCAGTAAGGGAGGTGCCCACATGTATCCTGTTTCTCACAGGATACGATGGTATCGTTCCCCAGTTCTCCCATACCAAGCTGGAGTGAGGTTTTGGTCCCAGATCTTCCAGCAGGAAGCACTTCTGAGCACTGTCTTCCAAAGGCAAACAGCTCCACAGAAATGCTTTCCAATGTCAAACTGTCCTCCAAGTGACGGTGATTGCCACAGCCACCTCTCACGTCCTGGGAAAGTCAGAGTCTTATGGCAAGAAGTGCCTCCGAAAGCCAACTTGGAGCCAGAACCAAAGAAGGGTTCAGATGGGCACCCAGGAATGGCACAGCTAGGAATGGCACAGCTAGGAATGGCACAGCTAGGAATGGCAGAGATAGGAATGGCACAGCTGTTTGGCAGCCTCAGGTGGAGCTGTGCTTCTTTTGGGCCCCCCATGCCCTGGTCAGCGTGGACAGGACATCCCCCACCTGGGGAGCCCCGCTTTGCTCTTTGGTGGCTGACTCTGCAGAGATCCGCTCCCCTTGTGCCTCAGTGGCAGCAGACCAAAGGAGCTGTAGGTGCGCTCCTTGGGCAGGCTGGTCTCGGAGCTCGAGGACCATAGGGCTGCCAGTGGTGTCTGTGGCACGGCTGGGGCTCCACTGCGCTTGGCCTTTCTGAGCTTGGCCTGGGGCTTTTTTGGCTCTTCTACTACAGTGGGGACCCTCACAAAGTCCGGGTCTTCTTCTTCTATGGCAATTGGAGGTTGCTCTGCCTCTGCCGGTGCTGGTCCCATCTCTGCCTCTTTGCTTTCGGTAGCAGATTGCACTTCATCCTCTTTGGTTTCTGGAGAGCTTTTTGCCTCGGTCTCTAAGCTTTCGGAAGAGCTTTTGACCTCGGCCTCTTTGCTTTTTTTGGAGCGTTTTGCCTTCTTCTTCTTTTTCTTACGCTTCTTCTTGTCAGAAGGCGCCTGCAGTTCCTCTGTCTCCTCACTGCAAAGACACAGGGGGAGGGGTCAGCCTGAGTGGGTGATGGTTTTGGGGCCGTATCCTGCAACCCCGAGCCAGGACCCTTGGCTGCAATGCAGCCTTCCCCACGCACAGCTCTTGGGTTGCACTGGAGCTCTCCTGAGGGCTGAAGAGGGGCCAGCCATGTGAAATGGAGGCTCGCAGCAGCCCAATCCCACCCCTCCTTATGCTGCACTCAGCACCGCTGTGTGGCCCCGAACAGTGACTGTGTGGGGCTGGGGAATGGGCTCTTTAAAGGCCAAGGAAACACCCCGTGCAGACCCCAACCCTGAGCCTGCAGTCTCACCTGTCCTCCTCCTCCTCATCGCTTTCTGCCTCTTCGGGCGGTTCTTCCACCAGAAAGGTGACAGTGATCCAGCTGGGGAGGGGTGGCAATGCTGGAGGTTCCTCTGCAGCTGGGAAGGAGAGATCTGGTCAGAGGAGACTGATCCTGAACCTGCTGCCTGGTGACAGGCAGGGCTGCTCAGGCCTGACCCAAACCACCCAAGATGGCCGCTCTGCCATCTCCACAGACTGTGGGCCCTCTGTGCCTTGTGCCCAGCTCCTCCTCTCCGGGATGCAGCTCTGTGTTGGGAGTGCATGAGTGGCATCAGCTTTGGGAAGGAGGAGCTGGGTGGTGCCTGTGAGGTGACAGCCTCTTTTGGGGGCTCATTTCCTGGGGGGAGGACAAGGCCCAGGAGCCCCCCTTCTCTTGCCATACCCAGGGCTGGGGGCTCTGTGGGAACATCACACCCAGATCCTGGATTTCATCAGGGCAACTTGTGCTCAGGAGGAGAGGCAGTGCAGGGCTGGAGTCAATGGTTATGGCAGTCAGAGCTTTTGGGTGATGGTGGGCTGGGCATTTTCCCATCGCACGTTGGTTGTATGTGGGATGGAGAGGAGCTGGCGGCTGCTTTACCTTTCTTGGCCTGGACAAGAGGTAGCAATGGGACTCGTGGGGGTCTGCAGCGTTGCCCGGGTGGTGGTTTGGGTGCAAACTCCCGACGAAACCTGGACAAAAGGAGGAGACACGAGTGTGACCCAGGGCTCCAGCTGCCCTTTCTGCTCACTGTCATCACCTGCTCACAGGCAGACGGTCACCTTGCCTAAAAGCCGCACCTCCCCAGTGTCCACAGCCCCAGTACCAAGGGCTGTCCTGGGAAATCACAGAATCAATCACAGAATGACCCGGGTTGGAAGGGACCTCAAGGATCATGTTTCAACCCCCTGCTCGCAGGGCACCAAACATCCACATTCACTACATCAGGTTGCCCAGAGCCCCGTCCAACCTGGCCTTGAACGCCTCCAAGGATGGGGCATCCACAACCTAAAATGGAGCCACCCAGGCCACGATGGGATGAAAATGTCCCCTAAATCCCTTCATCTCTCCCATCAGATCTATCTGAGGACAAGCTGGAACACGAGAGCTGCCCATTTTCTGCCTCGCTCCTCTGAGCTATTTCTGCCTGTGTTCCCATGGCAGGACACTCGTGGTCACAAGGAGCAAATGCTGCTGCAGGAGAGCTGAGCAGCTGCGTCAAGCAGGGGCTGCAGCCACAAATGCACTCACCTGGGAAAGACAACGACTCGGCCAGAGAGTGTCAGGGAGGCAACCGCTGTCACCGGGGTCACCACCATGTCCAGCAGCCAGGGCGCCTGCAGGGGAGGAACAGGGAGGATGTGGGACGTCGTGGTCACGGCTGAGGCACTGGAGGCTGCTGGAGGAGCCCAAGGCCGGCAGAGCTGGCAGCACCGCAGCACTTGCATGGCCCGAGCAGCAGGCCAGGTCCTGGAGAGCCACGTGCAGGCAGCGCAAGGGCCGTGGAGAAACCAAAACCTCACCTTGAAAACAACCTTCTCGAGTTTCTCTTTCCCGCAGATCTTCTCAAGGAAGTCATAGTAGAACTTCATTTGGACCCTCGCTCTCTCGATGAGGAGCACTCCGATGTCCTTCAGGACAAAGGCGATGTCCTCCCCCTTCCTCAGGCACTGGGAGACGAGCGTTGTGGTGCCAAATATGCAGGCCTTCCCAGTCTGCCAGCTCACAGATGCGGCCTCAGCCACATCAGCGTATTTGAGGGTCTCCATTTTATTGAGGCCTGGAAAATCACACCAGAATGTCAGAGTCCATCACGCGGTGGCTCTTCCAGCACTGCCACCCAACTGCTACTCATTGCAGTCGCCAGCCAGGACAAGCTCATGTTTGGACGGGCTCCGTGAAGGGGGAGGTTTGATTTCAGAATGGAGGCTGTAGCCCCGTTTGTCCTGTCTGGGCAGCCAGAAAGGGTTGAAGCCCCATCCTACCTGGCGGGTATTCCTCGTTCATCTGGTCATGGATGCTCGCAAGGTTCTTGGCCAGGTGAAATACAGGCCACTGCATGGTCATGTTTCCTTTCCCAACTCTGATCCGTTCAGAGACAATGCTGAAGGAACCGAAGGTGGGAACTCGGACCCCCTGTGCATGGAAGAGAAGGGAAGGGCCAAAGGGTTAAGGCTGGAGGAAGAGCTGAAGGCTGCCCTGTGTGGGGACTGTGCTTTTGGACTGGGTTCAGCCCCAGCACACTACAGCACACAGCACAAGTCATAGCCCGTATGCACAAGGCCCACTGGTACTTTACAGGGATTTTGGGCCAAGTTCCCTGCTTTCTGCGGAGGGGAAGTCACTGCCTTCTGTGGCCAAACGCAAAGGACTCTGCAGCCCTCCAAACAGGCCAGCAGGAAGAAGGCGTTGACCCACCTTGCGTAGCAGGAGCTGCTCTTGTATGTGCGTGGCCACCGCAGCCCAGACAGCAAGTCGCTCTGGAGGGCAGAGGAAAAGCAGGTCACACTCTGCATCTGCCGCTTCCCAAAAGCGCTTCTCTCAGCCCGGGACGGAGGTGGCAGATGGAAAGTGTCGGCACCGTCCCCAGCACTGAGACGATCCCCATGCTGTGTCAGGCCCGCTCAGCGCCAGCACTTGGAGGCAGCTCTGCTCCAGTGGTGGCTGCAGACCCACGTACCTTTGGCGGTGACCTCTGGCGTTTTGTAGTCACGCTGTGGAGCAGGGCCATCCTGCCAGAATCTCATCTTGGCCCGCTTCACCGCAGCAGGGCGCTCCGCGTTGGCAACAGCCACGTGGGAACTCATCCCTTCCAGATGCGTCTGCTCTCTGTCAGATGCTCCTTCAGGATGCAGGACCCAGCACTGGGCACTGCCTGCAGAACCCTCCCGGGTGGCCGTGTCATAGACGTGGCCACAGCGACGTGGTGACAGCGTGGCCAGTGCTGGCAGCTGCCCATTATGACACGGCACCAGCCCAGCTCTGCCCCATGCTGGTTGGCACTCCCCATTCCTGGAGCCCTTGTGTGCCAGCAGCACCACACCAGAGGAGGAGGCAGTGGGCCCCGTGGGCAGGCTCGTTCTGAAACACCATTCTGAATCACAGAATCACAGAATCATAGAATTATCAAGGTTGGAAAAGACCTAGAAGATCATCCAGTCCAACCATCACCAATACTTCCCAGTTCAATCATATCCCTAAACACAACAACACATAGGACACATAAAGACCACATAGGACCCCATAAGAACCCCATAAGGACCGCATAGGACCCCATAATGACCCCATAAAGACCCCATAAAGACCGCATAGGACCCCATTAGTATCCCATATGCACCACAAAGGACCCATGGGGAATCACAGAATCACAGAATGATCAAGGTTGGAAAAGACCTAGAAGATCATCCAGTCCAACCATCACCAATACTTCCCAGTTCAATCATATCCCTCAACACAACATCCAAATGTTTCTTGAACACTCCCATGGTCGGTGACTCCACCACCTCCCTGTTCAGTGCATTCCAGTGCCTGACCACCCTTTCCAAGAAGTAATACTTCCTAATGCCCAGCCTGAATCTGCCCTGCCACAGCTTTGAACCATTCCCTCTAGTTCTATCACTGTCTGCATGAGAGAAGAGGCCGACCCCCAGCTCACTACAACCTCCCTTCAGTGAGATGCTGAGCCCACCGGCATCTGAGGCTCTTCCTGTGCTGGCCTGAGCTTCTCGCTCCTACACGTCTGTCATCTGCTGACCGGGAGCTCGGTGGCTGCAGCGCTCACTTACTCCCTTTGGACACCGAGGGCAGGCTGGCCTTGGAGCTCGCTGAAGACCATGGGGTGGGTTTCACTGCCTTGACTCAGCCCAGCTCTGCTGGGTTTGGCGTGATGCTTTTCAGGCAACACCCATGGCCTCGTAGTGATGGCCAGCTGAAAGTCCGAAGAGCAAGAGACGTTGCAAAGGAAACGCAATACCCTGAAAAGCAGTTTGGGTGTGGCACTGGTTTGCAGTCACAATACAGATTGGAAGACAAAAACACAAACATGTCTTTTGAGTGGTGAATTGCATTGATTTGACATGAAGGAGTCCAGGCCATCAGCACACTGCTGAGAGACAGGCTGCTGTTGGCTGGGCACAGGGCAACCAGGGGATACTCACTGGGGTGGGGGCAGCAAACATCCAGAAACTGTGAGCAAGAATTGAGTCTGCAGGTGCTGGAATAACTCCTGAGCAAGCAAAGCTTCATGTTTACCCATGTGTACCCCATGTTCATGTTTACCCCGTGTTTAGCCATAGGTAGTGATATTTAAGGGAGGAAATAGATTTTGGGGCTAAAAATTGATATTTAAGGGACAAACTGCCTTCTTTTGGAGATAAATGTGCTATTTAGGGGAGCAATTGTCTAATTCCTTCTGCCGCTGGGCTCCTCAAGCCCCTTCCTCCTTGGCTGCGGCCCAGCAAGTCCCCTTCCTTCTGTGCTCTGCACCAGCCAGCCCACTTCCATTTGCCATTGGGTCTAACAGGCCTTCAACCATCTGGGTTTCAGCACATCAAGCTCCCTTCCTTGAGTGTTTTGGTCCGGTTTCACACCAGCCAGCCCACTTCCATCTGCCATGGGGCCCAGCACCCAAAGCTTTGTGTTTACCCAGTATCCCTATGTGTAGCTGAGCCTCAGGGAGATTGTGAACCTAAAGTAGTCAGCCAGTGAGAAACCAGGGGAGAAAGAGATCGGCGTTGGGTAACAGGGCATAAGAGATGTAACGCTGTTTTCTGTGCTGCTCTCCTGCTTGCAGGATGCCCGCCGCTGCAATTGCCAGTAAAATCTGCTTTATCACAGGAACCGTCCTGATAAATTCTCTGGACGTTTCCAACATCAGGCTGTGGTTTAGGCCCTTGGGCTTGTGCCTGCCTGAAACAACGTGCATTTCCAAATGGCTCATGGCAGTAAATGAAGGCAAGAGAACACTGAGCTCTTCTGCCTATTTCCAGAACTGGGACGGAGACAGGAGAGCATGCTTAGCCTTGGGTTGTTGGTTGTATCCAGCCATGGCAACCACAGCTGAAGCATCTTGCATCTTCATTAGGCACTCCTCTGCCTGTTCCTTTTTGTCTCTGTTTGATGCCAAGGCTCCAAGGAATGCAGGCACCCCGTCTGTCAGAGCCCAGGGGTCTCGGAAGGAAGAGTCCCCATTGTCCCTCTACCTCTGCTTCTCTTCAGGGAGGTGACACTGTCTCACTCCCATTATCAGAGCGAGAGGGAGGTTCTTTTAATATACGTGTACCCGACGGAGAGATTAAGACTCAAGGAGTTGAATGTTTTGTTTGCCCGTCCAGTTTATTGCCAATCAAATTGTTTAGGGAGATGTGGAAAGGAAGACGGGCAATAGAAAAGGTAGGAAATAAAAGCAAACAGTATACAGGAAACAAAAGAGAGATGGTCAGATGGTCACTACCATGGGTTAGGGTTAGGGTTGTTGTTGGGGTTAGGGTTAGGGTTGGGGTTAAGTTTATGTAGGTCCAGATGTTGATCTTCTGAAGTGATGTGCCATCAGGTGTTGTTGTTTGGCTGATGAAAACAGCAGTTGTCCCAACTTATCAATAAGTCCAAAAGAGGTGGAGTTCGCTGTCCTTGGAGTGGCAGCTTCTGGTTTGGGGATCTCAGCAGTAAGGGAGGTGCCCACATGTATCCTGTTTCTCACAGGATACGATGGTATCGTTCCCCAGTTCTCCCATACCAAGCTGGAGTGAGGTTTTGGTCCCAGATCTTCCAGCAGGAAGCACTTCTGAGCACTGTCTTCCAAAGGCAAACAGCTCCAAAGAAATGCTTTCCAATGTCAAACTGTCCTCCAAGTGACGGTGATTGCCACAGCCACCTCTCACGTCCTGGGAAAGTCAGAGTCTTATGGCAAGAAGTGCCTCCGAAAGCCAACTTGGAGCCAGAACCAAAGAAGGGTTCAGATGGGCACCCAGTAATGGCACAGCTAGGAATGGCACAGCTACGAATGGCACAGCTAGGAATGGCAGAGATAGGAATGGCACAGCTGTTTGGCAGCCTCAGGTGGAGCTGTGCTTCTTTTGGGCCCCCCATGCCCTGGTCAGCGTGGACAGGACATCCCCCACCTGGGGAGCCCCGCTTTGCTCTTTGGTGGCTGACTCTGCAGAGATCCGCTCCCCTTGTGCCTCAGTGGCAGCAGACCAAAGGAGCTGTAGGTGCGCTCCTTGGGCAGGCTGGTCTCGGAGCTCGAGGACCATAGGGCTGCCAGTGGTGTCTGTGGCACGGCTGGGGCTCCACTGCGCTTGGCCTTTCTGAGCTTGGCCTGGGGCTTTTTTGGCTCTTCTACTACAGTGGGGACCCTCACAAAGTCCGGGTCTTCTTCTTCTATGGCAATTGGAGGTTGCTCTGCCTCTGCCGGTGCTGGTCCCATCTCTGCCTCTTTGCTTTCGGTTGAGCATTGCACTTCATCCTCTTTGGTTTCTGGAGAGCTTTTTGCCTCGGTCTCTAAGCTTTCGGAAGAGCTTTTGACCTCGGCCTCTTTGCTTTTTTTGGAGCGTTTTGCCTTCTTCTTCTTTTTCTTACGCTTCTTCTTGTCAGAAGGCGCCTGCAGTTCCTCTGTCTCCTCACTGCAAAGACACAAGGGGAGGGGTCAGCCTGAGTGGGTGATGGTTTTGGGGCCGTATCCTGCAACCCCGAGCCAGGACCCTTGGCTGCAATGCAGCCTTCCCCACGCACAGCTCTTGGGTTGCACTGGAGCTCTCCTGAGGGCTGAAGAGGGGCCAGCCACGTGAAATGGAGGCTCACAGCAGCCCCATCCCACCCCTCCTTGTGCTGCACTCAGCACCGCTGTGTGGCCCCGAACAGTGACTGTGTGGGGCTGGGGAATGGGCTCTTTCCAGGTCAGGGAAACACCCCGGGCAGACCACAACCCTGAGCCTGCAGTCTCACCTGTCCTCCTCCTCCTCATCGCTTTCTGCCTCTTTGGGCGGTTCTTCCACCAGAAAGGTGACAGTGATCCAGCTGGGGAGGGGTGGCAATGCTGGAGGTTCCTCTGCAGCTGGGAAGGAGAGATCTGGTCAGAGGAGACTGATCCTGAACCTGCTGCCTGGTGACAGGCAGGGCTGCTCAGGCCTGACCCAAACCACCCAAGATGGCCGCTCTGCCATCTCCACAGACTGTGGGCCCTCTGTGCCTTGTGCCCAGCTCCTCCTCTCCGGGATGCAGCTCTGTGCTGGGAGTGCATGAGTGGCATCAGCTTTGGGAAGGAGGAGCTGGGTGGTGCCTGTGAGGTGACAGCCTCTTTTGGGGGCTCATTTCCTGGGGGGAGGACAAGGCCCAGGAGCCCCCCTTCTCTTGCCATACCCAGGGCTGGGGGCTCTGTGGGAACATCACACCCAGATCCTGGATTTCATCAGGGCAATGTGTGCTCAGGAGGAGAGGCAGTGCCAGGCTGGAGTCAATGGTTATGGCAGTCAGAGCTTTTGGGTGATGGTGGGCTGGGCATTTTCCCATCGCACGTTGGTTGTATGTGGGATGGAGAGGAGCTGGCGGCTGCTTTACCTTTCTTGGCCTGGACAAGAGGTAGCAATGGGACTCGTGGGGGTCTGCAGCGTTGCCCGGGTGGTGGTTTGGGTGCAAACTCCCGACGAAACCTGGACAAAAGGAGGAGACACGAGTGTGACCCAGGGCTCCAGCTGCCCTTTCTGCTCACTGTCATCACCTGCTCACAGGCAGACGGTCACCTTGCCTAAAAGCCGCACCTCTCCAGTGTCCACAGCCCCAGTACCAAGGGCTGTCATGGGAAATCATAGAATCAATCACAGAATGACCCGGGTTGGAAGGGACTGGACTCAAGGATCATGTTTCAACCCCCTGCTCGCAGGGCACCAAACATCCACATTCACTACATCAGGTTGCCCAGTGCCCCGTCCAACCTGGCCTTGAACGCCTCCAAGGATGGGGCATCCACAACCTAAAATGGAGCCACCCAGGCCATGATGGGATGAAAATGTCCCCTAAATCCCTTCATCTCTCCCATCAGATCTATCTGAGGACAAGCTGGAACACGAGAGCTGCCCATTTTCTGCCTCGCTCCTCTGAGCTATTTCTGCCTGTGTTCCCATGGCAGGACACTCGTGGTCACAAGGAGCAAATGCTGCTGCAGGAGAGCTGAGCAGCTGCGTCAAGCAGGGGCTGCAGCCACAAATGCACTCACCTGGGAAAGACAACGACTCGGCCAGAGAGTGTCAGGGAGGCAACCGCTGTCACCGGGGTCACCACCATGTCCAGCAGCCAGGGCGCCTGCAGGGGAGGAACAGGGAGGATGTGGGACGTCCTGGTCACGCTGAGGCACTGGAGGCTGCTGGAGGAGCCCAAGGCCGGCAGAGCTGGCAGCACCGCAGCACTTGCATGGCCCGAGCAGCAGGCCAGGTCCTGGAGAGCCACGTGCAGGCAGCGCAAGGGCCGTGGAGAAACCAAAACCTCACCTTGAAAACAACCTTCTCGAGTTTCTCTTTCCCGCAGATCTTCTCAAGGAAGTCATAGTAGAACTTCATTTGGACCCTCGCTCTCTCGATGAGGAGCACTCCGATGTCCTTCAGGACAAAGGCGATGTCCTCCCCCTTCCTCAGGCACTGGGAGACGAGCGTTGTGGTGCCAAATATGCAGGCCTTCCCAGTCTGCCAGCTCACAGATGCGGCCTCAGCCACATCAGCGTATTTGAGGGTCTCCATTTTATTGAGGCCTGGAAAATCACACCAGAATGTCAGAGTCCATCACGCGGTGGCTCTTCCAGCACTGCCACCCAACTGCTACTCATTGCAGTCGCCAGCCAGGACAAGCTCATGTTTGGACGGGCTCCGTGAAGGGGGAGGTTTGATTTCAGAATGGAGGCTGTAGCCCCGTTTGTCCTGTCTGGGCAGCCAGAAAGGGTTGAAGCCCCCTCCTACCTGGCGGGTATTCCTCGTTCATCTGGTCATGGATGCTCGCAAGGTTCTTAGCCAGGTGAAACACAGGCCACTGCATGGTCATGTTTCCTTTCCCAACTCTGATCCGTTCAGAGACAATGCTGAAGGAACCGAAGGTGGGAACTCGGACCCCCTGTGCATGGAATAGAAGGGAAGGGCCAAAGGGTTAAGGCTGGAGGAAGAGCTGAATGCTGCCCTGTGTGGGGACTGTGCTTTTGGAGTGGGATCAGCCCCAGCACACTACAGCACACAGCACAAGTCATAGCCCGTATGCACAAGGCCCACTGGTACTTTACAGGGATTTGGGGCCAAGTTCCCTGCTTTCTGCGGAGGGGAAGTCACTGCCTTCTGTGGCCAAACGCAAAGGACTCTGCAGCCCTCCAAACAGGCCAGCAGGAAGAAGGCGTTGACCCACCTTGCGTAGCAGGAGCTGCTCTTGTATGTGCGTGGCCACCGCATCCCAGACAGCAAGTCGCTCTGAAGGGCAGAGGAAAAGCAGGTCACACTCTGCATCTGCCACTTCCCAAGGGCGCTTCTCTCAGCCCGGGACGGAGGTGGCAGATGGAAAGTGTCGGCACTGTCCCCAGAACTGAGACGATCCCCATGCTGTGTCAGGCCCGCTCAGCGCCAGCACTTGGAGGCAGCTCTGCTCCAGTGGTGGCTGCAGACCCACGTACCTTTGGCGGTGACCTCTGGCGTTTTGCAGTCACGCTGTGGAGCAGGGCCATCCTGCCAGAATCTCATCTTGGCCCGCTTCACCGCAGCAGGGCGCTCCGCGTTGGCAACAGCCACGTGAAAACTCATACCTTCCAGATGCGTCTGCTCTCTGTCAGATGCTCCTTCAGGATGCAGGACCCGGCACTGGGCACTGCCTGCAGAACCCTCCCGGGTGGCCGTGTCATAAACGTGGCCACGGCGACGCGGTGACAGCGTGGCCAGTGCTGGCAGCTGCCCATTATGACACGGCACCAGCCCAGCTCTGCCCCGTGCTGGTTGGCACTCCCCATTCCTGGAGCCCTTGTGTGCCAGCAGCACCACACCAGAGGAGGAGGCAGTGGGCCCCGTGGGCAGGCTCGTTCTGAAACACCATTCTGAATCACAGAATCACAGAATCACAGAATTATCAAGGTTGGAAAAGACCTAGAAGATCATCCAGTCCAACCATCACCAATACTTCCCAGTTAAATCATATCCCTAAACACAACAACACATAGGACACATAAAGACCACATAGGACCCCATAAGAACCCCATAAGGACCGCATAGGACCCCATAATGACCCCATAAAGACCCCATAAAGACCGCATAGGACCCCATTAGTTTCCCATATGCACCACAAAGGACCCATGGGGAATCACAGAATCACAGAATGATCAAGGTTGGAAAAGACCTAGAAGATCATCCAGTCCAACCATCACCAATACTTCCCAGTTCAATCATATCCCTCAACACAACATCCAAATGTTTCTTGAACACTCCCATGGTCGGTGACTCCACCACCTCCCTGTTCAGTGCATTTCAGTGCCTGACCACCCTTTCCAAGAAGTAATACTTCCTAATGTCCAGCCTGAATCTGCCCTGCCACAGCTTTGAACCATTCCCTCTAGTTCTATCACTGTCTACATGAGAGAAGAGGCCGACCCCCAGCTCACTACAACCTCCCTTCAGTGAGATGCTGAGCCCACCGGCATCTGAGGCTCTTCCTGTGCTGGCCTGAGCTTCTCGCTCCTACACGTCTGTCATCTGCTGACCGGGAGCTCGGTGGCTGCAGCGCTCACTTACTCCCTTTGGACACCGAGGGCAGGCTGGCCTTGGAGCTCGCTGAAGACCATGGGGTGGGTTTCACTGCCTTGACTCAGCCCAGCTCTGCTGGGTTTGGCGTGATGCTTTTCAGGCAACACCCATGGCCTCGTAGTGATGGCCAGCTGAATGTCCAAAGAGCAAGAGACGTTGCAAAGAAAAGGCAATACCCTGAAAAGCAGTTTGGATGTGGCACTAGTTTGCAGTCACAATACAGATTGGAAGACAAAAACACAAACATGTCTTTTGAGTGGTGAATTGCATTGATTTGACATGGAGGAGTCCAGGCCATCAGCACATTGCTGGGAGCCCGGCTGCTGTTGGTTGGGCATAGCGCAACCAGGGGATACTCACTGGGGTGGGGGCAGCAGACATCCAGAAACTGTGAGCAAGAATTGAGTCTGCAGGTGCTGGAATAACTCCTGAGCAAGCAAAGCTTCATGTTTACCCATGTGTACCCCATGTTCATGTTTACCCCGTGTTTAGCCATAGGTAGTGATATTTAAGGGAGGAAATAGATTTTGGGGCTAAAAATTGATATTTAAAAGACAAACTGCCTTCTTTTGGAGATAAATGTGCTATTTAGGGGAGGAATTGTCTAATTCCTTCTGCCGTTGGGCTCCTCAAGCCCCTTCCTCCTTGGCTGCGGCACAGCAAGCCCCCTTCCTTCTGTGCTCTGCACCAGCCAGCCCACTTCCATTTGCCATGGGGTCTAACAGGCCCCCAACCATCTGGGTTTCAGCACATCAAGCTCCCTTCCTTGAGGGTTTTGGTCCGGTTTCACACCAGCCAGCCCACTTCCATCTGCCATGGGGCCCAGCACCCAAAGCTTTGTGTTTACCCAGTATCCCTATGTGTAGCTGAGCCTCAGGGAGATTGTGAACCTAAAGTAGTCAGCCAGTGAGAAACCAGGGGAGAAAGAGATCGGCGTTGGGTAACGGGGCATAAGAGATGTAACGCTGTTTTCTGTGCTGCTCTCCTGCTTGCAGGACGCCCGCCGCTGCAATTGCCAGTAAAATCTGCTTTATCACAGGAACCGTCCTGATAAATTCTCTGGACGTTTCCAACATCAGGCTGTGGTTTAGACCCTTGGGCTTGTGCCTGCCTGAAACAACGTGCATTTCCGAATGGCTCACGGCAGTAAATGAAGGCAAGAGAACACTGAGCTCTTCTGCCTATTTCCAGAACTGGGACGGAGACAGGAGAGCATGCTTAGCCTTGGGTTGTTGGTTGTATCCAGCCATGGCAACCACAGCTGAAGCATCTTCCATCTTCATTAGGCACTCCTCTGCCTGTTCCTTTTTGTCTCTGTTTGATGCCAAGGCTCCAAGGAATGCAGGCACCCCGTCTGTCAGAGCCCAGGGGTCTCGGAAGGAAGAGTCCCTATTGTCCCTCTACCTCTGCTTCTCTTCAGGGAGGTGACACTGTCTCACTCCCATTATCAGAGCGAGAGGGAGGTTCTTTTAATATACGTGTACCCGACGGAGAGATTAAGACTCAAGGAGTTGAATGTTTTGTTTGCCCGTCCAGTTTATTGCCAATCAAATTGTTTAGGGAGATGTGGAAAGGAAGACGGGCAATAGAAAAGGTAGGAAATAAAAGCAAACAGTATACAGGAAACAAAAGAGAGATGGTCAGATGGTCACTACCATGGGTTAGGGTTAGGGTTGTTGTTGGGGTTAGGGTTAGGGTTGGGGTTAAGTTTATGTAGGTCCAGATGTTGATCTTCTGAAGTGATGTGCCATCAGGTGTTGTTGTTTGGCTGATGAAAACAGCAGTTGTCCCAACTTATCAATAAGTCCAACAGAGGTGGAGTTCGCTGTCCTTGGAGTGGCAGCTTCTGGTTTGGGGATCTCAGCAGTAAGGGAGGTGCCCACCTGTATCCTGTTTCTCAAATAATACGATGGTATCGTTCCCCAGTTCTCCCATACCAAGCTGGAGTGAGGTTTTGGTTACAGATCTTCCAGCAGGAAACACTTCTGAGCACTGTCTTCCAAAGGCAAACAGCTCCACAGAAATGCTTTCCAGTGTCAAACTGTCCTCCAAGTGACGGTGATTGCCACAGCCACCTCTCATGTCCTGGGTAAGTCAGAGTCTTATGGGAAGCAGTGCCTCCAAAAGCCAACTTTGAGCCAGAACCAAAGAAGGGTTCAGATGGGCACCCAGGAATGGCACAGCTAGGAATGGCAGAGATAGGAATGGCAGAGATAGGAATGGCACAGCTGTTTGGCAGCCTCAGGTGGAGCTGTGCTTCTTTTGGGCACCCCATGCCCTGGTCAGCGTGGACAGGACATCCCCCACCTGGGGAGCCCCGCTTTGCTCTTTGGTGGCTGACTCTGCAGAGATCCGCTCCCCTTGTGCCTCAGTGGCAGCAGACCAAAGGAGCTGTAGGTGCGCTCCTTGGGCAGGCTGGTCTCGGAGCTCGAGGACCATAGGGCTGCCAGTGGTGTCTGTGGCACGGCTGGGGCTCCACTGCGCTTGGCCTTTCTGAGCTTGGCCTGGGGCTTTTTTGGCTCTTCTACTACAGTGGGGACCCTCACAAAGTCTGGGTCTTCTTCTTCTATGGCAATTGGAGGTTGCTCTGCCTCTGCCGGTGCTGGTCCCATCTCCGCCTCTTTGCTTTCGGTAGCAGATTGCACTTCATCCTCTTTGGTTTCTGGAGAGCTTTTTGCCTCGGTCTCTAAGCTTTCGGAAGAGCTTTTGACCTCGGCCTCTTTGCTTTTTTTGGAGCGTTTTGCCTTCTTCTTCTTTTTCTTACGCTTCTTCTTGTCAGAAGGCGCCTGCAGTTCCTCTGTCTCCTCACTGCAAAGACACAAGGGGAGGGGTCAGCCTGAGTGGGTGATGGTTTTGGGGCCGTATCCTGCAACCCCGAGCCAGGACCCTTGGCTGCAATGCAGCCTTCCCACGCACAGCTCTTGGGTTGCACTCCTGAGGGAGCTCTCCTGAGGGCTGAAAAGGGGCCAGCCATGTGAAATGGGGGCTCTCAGCAGCCCCATCCCACCCCTCCTTGTGCTGCACTCAGCACCGCTGTGTGGCCCCGAACAGTGACTGTGTGGGGCTGGGGAATGGGCTCTTTAAAGGCCAAGGAAACACCCCGTGCAGACCCCAACCCTGAGCCTGCAGTCTCACCTGTCCTCCTCCTCCTCATCGCTTTCTGCCTCTTTGGGCGGTTCTTCCACCAGAAAGGTGACAGTGATCCAGCTGGGGAGGGGTGGCAATGCTGGAGGTTCCTCTGCAGCTGGGAAGGAGAGATCTGGTCAGAGGAGACTGATCCTGAACCTGCTGCCTGGTGACAGGCAGGGCTGCTCAGGCCTGACCCAAACCACCCAAGATGGCCGCTCTGCCATCTCCACAGACTGTGGGCCCTCTGTGCCTTGTGCCCAGCTCCTCCTCTCCGGGATGCAGCTCTATGTTGGGAGTGCATGAGTGGCATCAGCTTTGGGAAGGAGGAGCTGGGTGGTGCCTGTGAGGTGACAGCCTCTTTTGGGGGCTCATTTCCTGGGGGCAGGACAAGGCCCAGGAGCCCCCCTTCTCTTGCCATACTCAGGGCTGGGGGCTCTGTGGGAACATCACACCCAGATCCTGGATTTCATCAGGGCAACTTGTGCTCAGGAGGAGAGGCAGTGCAGGGCTGGAGTCAATGGTTATGGCAGTCAGAGCTTTTGGGTGATGGTGGGCTGGGCATTTTCCCATCGCACGTTGGTTGTATGTGGGATGGAGAGGAGCTGGCGGCTGCTTTACCTTTCTTGGCCTGGACAAGAGGTAGCAATGGGACTCGTGGGGGTCTGCAGCGTTGCCCGGGTGGTGGTTTGGGTGCAAACTCCCGACGAAACCTGGACAAAAGGAGGAGACACGAGTGTGACCCAGGGCTCCAGCTGCCCTTTCTGCTCACTGTCATCACCTGCTCACAGGTAGACGGTCACCTTGCCTAAAGGCCGTTACTGCCCAGTGTCCAGAGCCCCAGTACCAAGGGCTGTCCTGGGAAATCACAGAATCAATCACAGAATGACCCGGGTTGGAAGGGACTGGACTCAAGGATCATGTTTCAACCCCCTGCTCGCAGGACACCAAACATCCACATTCACTAGATCAGGTTGCCCAGAGCCCCGTCCAACCTGGCCTTGAACGCCTCCAAGGACGGGGCATCCACAACCTAAAATGGAGCCACCCAGGCCACGATGGGATGAAAACATCCCCTAAATCCCTTCATCTCTCCCATCAGATCTATCTGAGGACAAGCTGGAACACGAGAGCTGCCCATTTTCTGCCTCGCTCCTCTGAGCTATTTCTGCCTGTGTTCCCATGGCAGGACACTCGTGGTCACAAGGAGCAAATGCTGCTGCAGGAGAGCTGAGCAGCTGCGTCAAGCAGGGGCTGCAGCCACAAATGCACTCACCTGGGAAAGACGACGACTCGGCCAGAGAGTGTCAGGGAGGCAACCGCTGTCACCGGGGTCACCACCATGTCCAGCAGCCAGGGTGCCTGCAGGGGAGGAACAGGGAGGATGTGGGACGTCGTGGTCATGGCTGAGGCACTGGAGGCTGCTGGAGGAGCCCAAGGCCGGCAGAGCTGGCAGCACCGCAGCACTTGCATGGCCCGAGCAGCAGGCCAGGTCCTGGAGAGCCATGTGCAGGCAGTGCAAGGGCCATGGAGAAACCAAAACCTTACCTTGAAAACAACCTTCTCGAGTTTCACCTTCCCGCAGATCTTCTCAAGGAAGTCATAGTAGAACTTCATTTGGACTCTTGCTCTCTCGATGAGGAGCACTCCGATGTCCTTCAGGACAAAGGCAATGTCCTCCCCCTTCCTCAGGCACTGGGAGACGAGCGTTGTGGTGCCAAATATGCAGGCCTTCCCAGTCTGCCAGCTCACAGATGCGGCCTCGGCCACCTCAGCGTATTTGAGGGTCTCCATTTTATTGAGGCCTGGAAAATCACACCAGAATGTCAGAGTCCATCACGCGGTGGCTCTTCCAGCACTGCCTCCCAAGTGCTACTCATTGCAGTCGCCAGCCAGGACAAGCTCATGTTCGGACGGGCTCCGTGGAGGGGGAGGTTTGATTTCAGAATGGAGGCTGTAGCCCCGTTTGTCCTGTCTGGGCAGCCAGAAAGGGTTGAAGCCCCATCCTACCTGGCGGGTATTCCTCGTTCATCTGGTCATGGATGCTCGCAAGGTTCTTGGCCAGGTGAAACACAGGCCACTGCATGGTCATGTTTCCTTTCCCAACTCTGATCCGTTCAGAGACAATGCTGAAGGAACCGAAGGTGGGAACTCGGACCCCCTGTGCATGGAAGAGAAGGGAAGGGCCAAAGGGTTAAGGCTGGAGGAAGAGCTGAAGGCTGCCCTGTGTGGGGACTGTGCTTTTGGACTGGGTTCAGCCCCAGCACACTACAGCACACAGCACAAGTCATAGCCCGTATGCACAAGGCCCACTGGTACTTTACAGGGATTTGGGGCCAAGTTCCCTGCTTTCTGCGGAGGGGAAGTCACTGCCTTCTGTGGCCAAACGCAAAGGACTCTGCAGCCCTCCAAACAGGCCAGCAGGAAGAAGGCGTTGACCCACCTTGCGTAGCAGGAGCTGCTCTTGTATGTGCGTGGCCACCGCATCCCAGACAGCAAGTCGCTCTGAAGGGCAGAGGAAAAGCAGGTCACACTCTGCATCTGCCGCTTCCCAAGGGCGCTTCTCTCAGCCCGGGACGGAGGTGGCAGATGGAAAGTGTCGGCACCGTCCCCAGCACTGAGACGATCCCCATGCTGTGTCAGGCCCGCTCAGCACCAGCACTTGGAGGCAGCTCTGCTCCAGTGGTGGCTGCAGACCCACGTACCTTTGGCGGTGACCTCTGGCGTTTTGTAGTCACGCTGTGGAGCTGGGCCATCCTGCCAGAATCTCATCTTGGCCCGCTTCACCGCAGCAGGGCGCTCCGCGTTGGCAACAGCCACATGGGAACTCATCCCTTCCAGATGCGTCTGCTCTCTGTCAGATGCTCCTTCAGGATGCAGGACCCAGCACTGGGCACTGCCTGCAGAACCCTCCCGGGTGGCCGTGTCATAGACGTGGCCACAGCGACGTGGTGACAGCGTGGCCAGTGCTGGCAGCTGCCCATTATGACACGGCACCAGCCCAGCTCTGCCCCATGCTGGTTGGCACTCCCCATTCCTGGAGCCCTTGTGTGCCAGCAGCACCACACCAGAGGAGGAGGCAGTGGGCCCCGTGGGCAGGCTCGTTCTGAAACACCATTCTGAATCACAGAATCACAGAATCATAGAATTATCAAGGTTGGAAAAGACCTAGAAGATCATCCAGTCCAACCATCACCAATACTTCCCAGTTAAATCATATCCCTAAACACAACAACACATAGGACACATAAAGACCACATAGGACCCCATAAGAACCCCATAAGGACCGCATAGGACCCCATAATGACCCCATAAAGACCCCATAAAGACCGCATAGGACCCCATTAGTATCCCATATGCACCACAAAGGACCCATTGGGAATCACAGAATCACAGAATGATCAAGGTTGGAAAAGACCTAGAAGATCATCCAGTCCAACCATCACCAATACTTCCCAGTTCAATCATATCCCTCAACACAACATCCAAATGTTTCTTGAACACTCCCATGGTCGGTGACTCCACCACCTCCCTGTTCAGTGCATTCCAGTGCCTGACCACCCTTTCCAAGAAGTAATACTTCCTAATGTCCAGCCTGAATCTGCCCTGCCACAGCTTTGAACCATTCCCTCTAGTTCTATCACTGTCTGCATGAGAGAAGAGGCCGACCCCCAGCTCACTACAACCTCCCTTCAGTGAGATGCTGAGCCCACCGGCATCTGAGGCTCTTCCTGTGCTGGCCTGAGCTTCTCGCTCCTACACGTCTGTCATCTGCTGACCGGGAGCTCGGTGGCTGCAGCGCTCACTTACTCCCTTTGGACACCGAGGGCAGGCTGGCCTTGGAGCTCGCTGAAGACCATGGGGTGGGTTTCACTGCCTTGACTCAGCCCAGCTCTGCTGGGTTTGGCGTGATGCTTTTCAGGCAACACCCATGGCCTCGTAGTGATGGCCAGCTGAAGGTCCGAAGAGCAAGAGACGTTGCAAAGGAAACGCAATACCCTGAAAAGCAGTTTGGGTGTGGCACTAGTTTGCAGTCACAATACAGATTGGAAGACAAAAACACAAACATGTCTTTTGAGTGGTGAATTGCATTGATTTGACATGGAGGAGTCCAGGCCATCAGCACACTGCTGGGAGCCCGGCTGCTGTTGGCTGGGCACAGGGCAACCAGGGGATACTCACTGGGGTGGGGGCAGCAAACATCCAGAAACTGTGAGCAAGAATTGAGTCTGCAGGTGCTGGAATAACTCCTGAGCAAGCAAAGCTTCATGTTTACCCATGTGTACCCCATGTTCATGTTTACCCCGTGTTTAGCCATAGGTAGTGATATTTAAGGGAGGAAATAGATTTTGGGGCTAAAAATTGATATTTAAGGGACAAACTGCCTTCTTTTGGAGATAAATGTGCTATTTAGGGGAGCAATTGTCTAATTCCTTCTGCCGCTGGGCTCCTCAAGCCCCTTCCTCCTTGGCTGCGGCCCAGCAAGTCCCCTTCCTTCTGTGCTCTGCACCAGCCAGCCCACTTCCATTTGCCATTGGGTCTAACAGGCCTTCAACCATCTGGGTTTCAGCACATCAAGCTCCCTTCCTTGAGTGTTTTGGTCCGGTTTCACACCAGCCAGCCCACTTCCATCTGCCATGGGGCCCAGCACCCAAAGCTTTGTGTTTACCCAGTATCCCTATGTGTAGCTGAGCCTCAGGGAGATTGTGAACCTAAAGTAGTCAGCCAGTGAGAAACCAGGGGAGAAAGAGATCGGCGTTGGGTAACAGGGCATAAGAGATGTAACGCTGTTTTCTGTGCTGCTCTCCTGCTTGCAGGATGCCCGCCGCTGCAATTGCCAGTAAAATCTGCTTTATCACAGGAACCGTCCTGATAAATTCTCTGGACGTTTCCAACATCAGGCTGTGGTTTAGGCCCTTGGGCTTGTGCCTGCCTGAAACAACGTGCATTTCCGAATGGCTCACGGCAGTAAATGAAGGCAAGAGAACACTGAGCTCTTCTGCCTATTTCCAGAACTGGGACGGAGACAGGAGAGCATGCTTAGCCTTGGGTTGTTGGTTGTATCCAGCCATGGCAACCACAGCTGAAGCATCTTGCATCTTCATTAGGCACTCCTCTGCCTGTTCCTTTTTGTCTCTGTTTGATGCCAAGGCTCCAAGGAATGCAGGCACCCCGTCTGTCAGAGCCCAGGGGTCTCGGAAGGAAGAGTCCCCATTGTCCCTCTACCTCTGCTTCTCTTCAGGGAGGTGACACTGTCTCACTCCCATTATCAGAGCGAGAGGGAGGTTCTTTTAATATACGTGTACCCGACGGAGAGATGAAGACACAAGGAGTTAAATGTTTTGTTTGCCCGTCCAGTTTATTGCCAATCAAATTGTTTAGGGAGATGTGGAAAGGAAGACGGGCAATAGAAAAGGTAGGAAATAAAAGCAAACAGTATACAGGAAACGAAAGAGAGATGGTCAGATGGTCACTACCATGGGTTACGGTTAGGGTTGTTGTTGGGGTTAGGGTTAGGGTTGGGGTTAAGTTTATGTAGGTCCAGATGTTGATCTTCTGAAGTGATGTGCCATCAGGTGTTGTTGTTTGGCTGATGAAAACAGCAGTTGTCCTAACTTATCAATAAGTCCAACAGAGTTGGAGTTCGCTGTCCTTGGAGTGGCAGCTTCTGGTTTGGGGATCTCAGCAGTAAGGGAGGTGCCCACATGTATCCTGTTTCTCACAGGATACGATGGTATCGTTCCCCAGTTCTCCCATACCAAGCTGGAGTGAGGTTTTGGTCCCAGATCTTCCAGCAGGAAGCACTTCTGAGCACTGTCTTCCAAAGGCAAACAGCTCCAAAGAAATGCTTTCCAATGTCAAACTGTCCTCCAAGTGACGGTGATTGCCACAGCCACCTCTCACGTCCTGGGAAAGTCAGAGTCTTATGGCAAGAAGTGCCTCCGAAAGCCAACTTGGAGCCAGAACCAAAGAAGGGTTCAGATGGGCACCCAGTAATGGCACAGCTAGGAATGGCACAGCTAGGAATGGCACAGCTAGGAATGGCAGAGATAGGAATGGCACAGCTGTTTGGCAGCCTCAGGTGGAGCTGTGCTTCTTTTGGGCATCCCATGCCCTGGTCAGCGTGGACAGGACATCCCCCACCTGGGGAGCCCCGCTTTGCTCTTTGGTGGCTGACTCTGCAGAGATCCGCTCCCCTTGTGCCTCAGTGGCAGCAGACCAAAGGAGCTGTAGGTGCGCTCCTTGGGCAGGCTGGTCTCGGAGCTCGAGGACCATAGGGCTGCCAGTGGTGTCTGTGGCACGGCTGGGGCTCCACTGCGCTTGGCCTTTCTGAGCTTGGCCTGGGGCTTTTTTGGCTCTTCTACTACAGTGGGGACCCTCACAAAGTCCGGGTCTTCTTCTTCTATGGCAATTGGAGGTTGCTCTGCCTCTGCCGGTGCTGGTCCCATCTCTGCCTCTTTGCTTTCGGTTGAGCATTGCACTTCATCCTCTTTGGTTTCTGGAGAGCTTTTTGCCTCGGTCTCTAAGCTTTCGGAAGAGCTTTTGACCTCGGCCTCTTTGCTTTTTTTGGAGCGTTTTGCCTTCTTCTTCTTTTTCTTACGCTTCTTCTTGTCAGAAGGCGCCTGCAGTTCCTCTGTCTCCTCACTGCAAAGACACAAGGGGAGGGGTCAGCCTGAGTGGGTGATGGTTTTGGGGCCGTATCCTGCAACCCCGAGCCAGGACCCTTGGCTGCAATGCAGCCTTCCCCACGCACAGCTCTTGGGTTGCACTGGAGCTCTCCTGAGGGCTGAAAAGGGGCCAGCCATGTGAAATGGGGGCTCTCAGCAGCCCAATCCCACCCCTCCTTGTGCTGCACTCAGCACCGCTGTGTGGCCCCGAACAGTGACTGTGTGGGGCTGGGGAATGGGCTCTTTCCAGGTCAGGGAAACACACCGTGCAGACCACAACCCTGAGCCTGCAGTCTCACCTGTCCTCCTCCTCCTCATCGCTTTCTGCCTCTTTGGGCGGTTCTTCCACCAGAAAGGTGACAGTGATCCAGCTGGGGAGGGGTGGCAATGCTGGAGGTTCCTCTGCAGCTGGGAAGGAGAGATCTGGTCAGAGGAGACTGATCCTGAACCTGCTGCCTGGTGACAGGCAGGGCTGCTCAGGCCTGACCCAAACCACCCAAGATGGCCGCTCTGCCATCTCCACAGACTGTGGGCCCTCTGTGCCTTGTGCCCAGCTCCTCCTCTCCGGGATGCAGCTCTGTGCTGGGAGTGCATGAGTGGCATCAGCTTTGGGAAGGAGGAGCTGGGTGGTGCCTGTGAGGTGACAGCCTCTTTTGGGGGCTCATTTCCTGGGGGGAGGACAAGGCCCAGGAGCCCCCCTTCTCTTGCCATACCCAGGGCTGGGGGCTCTGTGGGAACATCACACCCAGATCCTGGATTTCATCAGGGCAATGTGTGCTCAGGAGGAGAGGCAGTGCCAGGCTGGAGTCAATGGTTATGGCAGTCAGAGCTTTTGGGTGATGGTGGGCTGGGCATTTTCCCATCGCACGTTGGTTGTATGTGGGATGGAGAGGAGCTGGCGGCTGCTTTACCTTTCTTGGCCTGGACAAGAGGTAGCAATGGGACTCGTGGGGGTCTGCAGCGTTGCCCGGGTGGTGGTTTGGGTGCAAATTCCCGACGAAACCTGGACAAAAGGAGGAGACACGAGTGTGACCCAGGGCTCCAGCTGCCCTTTCTGCTCACTGTCATCACCTGCTCACAGGCAGACGGTCACCTTGCCTAAAAGCCGCACCTCTCCAGTGTCCACAGCCCCAGTACCAAGGGCTGTCATGGGAAATCATAGAATCAATCACAGAATGACCCGGGTTGGAAGGGACTGGACTCAAGGATCATGTTTCAACCCCCTGCTCGCAGGGCACCAAACATCCACATTCACTACATCAGGTTGCCCAGTGCCCCGTCCAACCTGGCCTTGAACGCCTCCAAGGATGGGGCATCCACAACCTAAAATGGAGCCACCCAGGCCATGATGGGATGAAAATGTCCCCTAAATCCCTTCATCTCTCCCATCAGATCTATCTGAGGACAAGCTGGAACACGAGAGCTGCCCATTTTCTGCCTCGCTCCTCTGAGCTATTTCTGCCTGTGTTCCCATGGCAGGACACTCGTGGTCACAAGGAGCAAATGCTGCTGCAGGAGAGCTGAGCAGCTGCGTCAAGCAGGGGCTGCAGCCACAAATGCACTCACCTGGGAAAGACAACGACTCGGCCAGAGAGTGTCAGGGAGGCAACCGCTGTCACCGGGGTCACCACCATGTCCAGCAGCCAGGGCGCCTGCAGGGGAGGAACAGGGAGGATGTGGGACGTCCTGGTCACGCTGAGGCACTGGAGGCTGCTGGAGGAGCCCAAGGCCGGCAGAGCTGGCAGCACCGCAGCACTTGCATGGCCCGAGCAGCAGGCCAGGTCCTGGAGAGCCACGTGCAGGCAGCGCAAGGGCCGTGGAGAAACCAAAACCTCACCTTGAAAACAACCTTCTCGAGTTTCTCTTTCCCGCAGATCTTCTCAAGGAAGTCATAGTAGAACTTCATTTGGACCCTCGCTCTCTCGATGAGGAGCACTCCGATGTCCTTCAGGACAAAGGCGATGTCCTCCCCCTTCCTCAGGCACTGGGAGACGAGCGTTGTGGTGCCAAATATGCAGGCCTTCCCAGTCTGCCAGCTCACAGATGCGGCCTCAGCCACATCAGCGTATTTGAGGGTCTCCATTTTATTGAGGCCTGGAAAATCACACCAGAATGTCAGAGTCCATCACGCGGTGGCTCTTCCAGCACTGCCACCCAACTGCTACTCATTGCAGTCGCCAGCCAGGACAAGCTCATGTTTGGACGGGCTCCGTGAAGGGGGAGGTTTGATTTCAGAATGGAGGCTGTAGCCCCGTTTGTCCTGTCTGGGCAGCCAGAAAGGGTTGAAGCCCCCTCCTACCTGGCGGGTATTCCTCGTTCATCTGGTCATGGATGCTCGCAAGGTTCTTAGCCAGGTGAAACACAGGCCACTGCATGGTCATGTTTCCTTTCCCAACTCTGATCCGTTCAGAGACAATGCTGAAGGAACCGAAGGTGGGAACTCGGACTCCCTGTGCATGGAATAGAAGGGAAGGGCCAAAGGGTTAAGGCTGGAGGAAGAGCTGAAGGCTGCCCTGTGTGGGGACTGTGCTTTTGGAGTGGGATCAGCCCCAGCACACTACAGCACACAGCACAAGTCATAGCCCGTATGCACAAGGCCCACTGGTACTTTACAGGGATTTGGGGCCAAGTTCCCTGCTTTCTGCGGAGGGGAAGTCACTGCCTTCTGTGGCCAAACGCAAAGGACTCTGCAGCCCTCCAAACAGGCCAGCAGGAAGAAGGCGTTGACCCACCTTGCGTAGCAGGAGCTGCTCTTGTATGTGCGTGGCCACCGCATCCCAGACAGCAAGTCGCTCTGAAGGGCAGAGGAAAAGCAGGTCACACTCTGCATCTGCCACTTCCCAAGGGCGCTTCTCTCAGCCCGGGACGGAGGTGGCAGATGGAAAGTGTCGGCACTGTCCCCAGCACTGAGACGATCCCCATGCTGTGTCAGGCCCGCTCAGCGCCAGCACTTGGAGGCAGCTCTGCTCCAGTGGTGGCTGCAGACCCATGTACCTTTGGCGGTGACCTCTGGCGTTTTGCAGTCACGCTGTGGAGCAGGGCCATCCTGCCAGAATCTCATCTTGGCCCGCTTCACCGCAGCAGGGCGCTCCGCGTTGGCAACAGCCACGTGGGAACTCATCCCTTCCAGATGCGTCTGCTCTCTGTCAGATGCTCCTTCAGGATGCAGGACCCGGCACTGGGCACTGCCTGCAGAACCCTCCCGGGTGGCCGTGTCATAAACGTGGCCACGGCGACGCGGTGACAGCGTGGCCAGTGCTGGCAGCTGCCCATTATGACACGGCACCAGCCCAGCTCTGCCCCGTGCTGGTTGGCACTCCCCATTCCTGGAGCCCTTGTGTGCCAGCAGCACCACACCAGAGGAGGAGGCAGTGGGCCCCGTGGGCAGGCTCGTTCTGAAACACCATTCTGAATCACAGAATCACAGAATCACAGAATTATCAAGGTTGGAAAAGACCTAGAAGATCATCCAGTCCAACCATCACCAATACTTCCCAGTTAAATCATATCCCTAAACACAACAACACATAGGACACATAAAGACCACATAGGACCCCATAAGAACCCCATAAGGACCGCATAGGACCCCATAATGACCCCATAAAGACCCCATAAAGACCGCATAGGACCCCATTAGTTTCCCATATGCACCACAAAGGACCCATTGGGAATCACAGAATCACAGAATGATCAAGGTTGGAAAAGACCTAGAAGATCATCCAGTCCAACCATCACCAATACTTCCCAGTTCAATCATATCCCTCAACACAACATCCAAATGTTTCTTGAACACTCCCATGGTCGGTGACTCCACCACCTCCCTGTTCAGTGCATTTCAGTGCCTGACCACCCTTTCCAAGAAGTAATACTTCCTAATGTCCAGCCTGAATCTGCCCTGCCACAGCTTTGAACCATTCCCTCTAGTTCTATCACTGTCTACATGAGAGAAGAGGCCGACCCCCAGCTCACTACAACCTCCCTTCAGTGAGATGCTGAGCCCACCGGCATCTGAGGCTCTTCCTGTGCTGGCCTGAGCTTCTCGCTCCTACACGTCTGTCATCTGCTGACCGGGAGCTCGGTGGCTGCAGCGCTCACTTACTCCCTTTGGACACCGAGGGCAGGCTGGCCTTGGAGCTCGCTGAAGACCATGGGGTGGGTTTCACTGCCTTGACTCAGCCCAGCTCTGCTGGGTTTGGCGTGATGCTTTTCAGGCAACACCCATGGCCTCGTAGTGATGGCCAGCTGAATGTCCAAAGAGCAAGAGACGTTGCAAAGAAAAGGCAATACCCTGAAAAGCAGTTTGGATGTGGCACTAGTTTGCAGTCACAATACAGATTGGAAGACAAAAACACAAACATGTCTTTTGAGTGGTGAATTGAATTGATTTGACATGGAGGAGTCCAGGCCATCAGCACATTGCTGGGAGCCCGGCTGCTGTTGGTTGGGCATAGCGCAACCAGGGGATACTCACTGGGGTGGGGGCAGCAGACATCCAGAAACTGTGAGCAAGAATTGAGTCTGCAGGTGCTGGAATAACTCCTGAGCAAGCAAAGCTTCATGTTTACCCATGTGTACCCCATGTTCATGTTTACCCCGTGTTTAGCCATAGGTAGTGATATTTAAGGGAGGAAATAGATTTTGGGGCTAAAAATTGATATTTAAAAGACAAACTGCCTTCTTTTGGAGATAAATGTGCTATTTAGGGGAGGAATTGTCTAATTCCTTCTGCCGTTGGGCTCCTCAAGCCCCTTCCTCCTTGGCTGCGGCACAGCAAGCCCCCTTCCTTCTGTGCTCTGCACCAGCCAGCCCACTTCCATTTGCCATGGGGTCTAACAGGCCCCCAACCATCTGGGTTTCAGCACATCAAGCTCCCTTCCTTGAGGGTTTTGGTCCGGTTTCACACCAGCCAGCCCACTTCCATCTGCCATGGGGCCCAGCACCCAAAGCTTTGTGTTTACCCAGTATCCCTATGTGTAGCTGAGCCTCAGGGAGATTGTGAACCTAAAGTAGTCAGCCAGTGAGAAACCAGGGGAGAAAGAGATCGGCGTTGGGTAACGGGGCATAAGAGATGTAACGCTGTTTTCTGTGCTGCTCTCCTGCTTGCAGGACGCCCGCCGCTGCAATTGCCAGTAAAATCTGCTTTATCACAGGAACCGTCCTGATAAATTCTCTGGACGTTTCCAACATCAGGCTGTGGTTTAGGCCCTTGGGCTTGTGCCTGCCTGAAACAACGTGCATTTCCGAATGGCTCACGGCAGTAAATGAAGGCAAGAGAACACTGAGCTCTTCTGCCTATTTCCAGAACTGGGACGGAGACAGGAGAGCATGCTTAGCCTTGGGTTGTTGGTTGTATCCAGCCATGGCAACCACAGCTGAAGCATCTTGCATCTTCATTAGGCACTCCTCTGCCTGTTCCTTTTTGTCTCTGTTTGATGCCAAGGCTCCAAGGAATGCAGGCACCCCGTCTGTCAGAGCCCAGGGGTCTCGGAAGGAAGAGTCCCTATTGTCCCTCTACCTCTGCTTCTCTTCAGGGAGGTGACACTGTCTCACTCCCATTATCAGAGCGAGAGGGAGGTTCTTTTAATATACGTGTACCCGACGGAGAGATTAAGACTCAAGGAGTTGAATGTTTTGTTTGCCCGTCCAGTTTATTGCCAATCAAATTGTTTAGGGAGATGTGGAAAGGAAGACGGGCAATAGAAAAGGTAGGAAATAAAAGCAAACAGTATACAGGAAACGAAAGAGAGATGGTCAGATGGTCACTACCATGGGTTAGGGTTAGGGTTGTTGTTGGGGTTAGGGTTAGGGTTGGGGTTAAGTTTATGTAGGTCCAGATGTTGATCTTCTGAAGTGATGTGCCATCAGGTGTTGTTGTTTGGCTGATGAAAACAGCAGTTGTCCCAACTTATCAATAAGTCCAACAGAGGTGGAGTTCGCTGTCCTTGGAGTGGCAGCTTCTGGTTTGGGGATCTCAGCAGTAAGGGAGGTGCCCACCTGTATCCTGTTTCTCACAGGATACGATGGTATCGTTCCCCAGTTCTCCCATACCAAGCTGGAGTGAGGTTTTGGTTACAGATCTTCCAGCAGGAAACACTTCTGAGCACTGTCTTCCAAAGGCAAACAGCTCCACAGAAATGCTTTCCAGTGTCAAACTGTCCTCCAAGTGACGGTGATTGCCACAGCCACCTCTCATGTCCTGGGTAAGTCAGAGTCTTATGGGAAGAAGTGCCTCCAAAAGCCAACTTGGAGCCAGAACCAAAGAAGGGTTCAGATGGGCACCCAGGAATGGCACAGCTAGGAATGGCAGAGATAGGAATGGCAGAGATAGGAATGGCACAGCTGTTTGGCAGCCTCAGGTGGAGCTGTGCTTCTTTTGGGCACCCCATGCCCTGGTCAGCGTGGACAGGACATCCCCCACCTGGGGAGCCCCGCTTTGCTCTTTGGTGGCTGACTCTGCAGAGATCCGCTCCCCTTGTGCCTCAGTGGCAGCAGACCAAAGGAGCTGTAGGTGCGCTCCTTGGGCAGGCTGGTCTCGGAGCTCGAGGACCATAGGGCTGCCAGTGGTGTCTGTGGCACGGCTGGGGCTCCACTGCGCTTGGCCTTTCTGAGCTTGGCCTGGGGCTTTTTTGGCTCTTCTACTACAGTGGTGACCCTCACAAAGTCCGGGTCTTCTTCTTCTATGGCAATTGGAGGTTGCTCTGCCTCTGCTGGTGCTGGTCCCATCTCTGCCTCTTTGCTTTCGGTAGCAGATTGCACTTCATCCTCTTTGGTTTCTGGAGAGCTTTTTGCCTCGGTCTCTAAGCTTTCGGAAGAGCTTTTGACCTCGGCCTCTTTGCTTTTTTTGGAGCGTTTTGCCTTCTTCTTCTTTTTCTTACGCTTCTTCTTGTCAGAAGGCGCCTGCAGTTCCTCTGTCTCCTCACTGCAAAGACACAAGGGGAGGGGTCAGCCTGAGTGGGTGATGGTTTTGGGGCCGTATCCTGCAACCCCGAGCCAGGACCCTTGGCTGCAATGCAGCCTTCCCACGCACAGCTCTTGGGTTGCACTCCTGAGGGAGCTCTCCTGAGGGCTGAAAAGGGGCCAGCCATGTGAAATGGGGGCTCTCAGCAGCCCCATCCCACCCCTCCTTGTGCTGCACTCAGCACCGCTGTGTGGCCCCGAACAGTGACTGTGTGGGGCTGGGGAATGGGCTCTTTAAAGGCCAAGGAAACACCCCGTGCAGACCCCAACCCTGAGCCTGCAGTCTCACCTGTCCTCCTCCTCCTCATCGCTTTCTGCCTCTTTGGGCGGTTCTTCCACCAGAAAGGTGACAGTGATCCAGCTGGGGAGGGGTGGCAATGCTGGAGGTTCCTCTGCAGCTGGGAAGGAGAGATCTGGTCAGAGGAGACTGATCCTGAACCTGCTGCCTGGTGACAGGCAGGGCTGCTCAGGCCTGACCCAAACCACCCAAGATGGCCGCTCTGCCATCTCCACAGACTGTGGGCCCTCTGTGCCTTGTGCCCAGCTCCTCCTCTCCGGGATGCAGCTCTATGTTGGGAGTGCATGAGTGGCATCAGCTTTGGGAAGGAGGAGCTGGGTGGTGCCTGTGAGGTGACAGCCTCTTTTGGGGGCTCATTTCCTGGGGGCAGGACAAGGCCCAGGAGCCCCCCTTCTCTTGCCATACCCAGGGCTGGGGGCTCTGTGGGAACATCACACCCAGATCCTGGATTTCATCAGGGCAACTTGTGCTCAGGAGGAGAGGCAGTGCAGGGCTGGAGTCAATGGTTATGGCAGTCAGAGCTTTTGGGTGATGGTGGGCTGGGCATTTTCCCATCGCACGTTGGTTGTATGTGGGATGGAGAGGAGCTGGCGGCTGCTTTACCTTTCTTGGCCTGGACAAGAGGTAGCAATGGGACTCGTGGGGGTCTGCAGCGTTGCCCGGGTGGTGGTTTGGGTGCAAACTCCCGACGAAACCTGGACAAAAGGAGGAGACACGAGTGTGACCCAGGGCTCCAGCTGCCCTTTCTGCTCACTGTCATCACCTGCTCACAGGCAGACGGTCACCTTGCCTAAAAGCCGCACCTCCCCAGTGTCCACAGCCCCAGTACCAAGGGCTGTCCTGGGAAATCACAGAATCAATCACAGAATGACCCGGGTTGGAAGGGACCTCAAGGATCATGTTTCAACCCCCTGCTCGCAGGGCACCAAACATCCACATTCACTAGATCAGGTTGCCCAGAGCCCCATCCAACCTGGCCTTGAACGCCTCCAAGGATGGGGCATCCACAACCTAAAATGGAGCTACCCAGGCCACGATGGGATGAAAATGTCCCCTAAATCCCTTCATCTCTCCCATCAGATCTATCTGAGGACAAGCTGGAACACGAGAGCTGCCCATTTTCTGCCTCGCTCCTCTGAGCTATTTCTGCCTGTGTTCCCATGGCAGGACACTCGTGGTCACAAGGAGCAAATGCTGCTGCAGGAGAGCTGAGCAGCTGCGTCCAGCAGGGGCTGCAGCCACAAATGCACTCACCTGGGAAAGACGACGACTCGGCCAGAGAGTGTCAGGGACGCAACCGCTGTCACCGGGGTCACCACCATGTCCAGCAGCCAGGGCGCCTGCAGGGGAGGAACAGGGAGGATGTGGGACGTCGTGGTCACGGCTGAGGCACTGGAGGCTGCAAGAGGAGCCCAAGGCCGGCAGAGCTGGCAGCACCGCAGCACTTGCATTGCCCGAGCAGCAGGCCAGGTCCTGGAGAGCCATGTGGAGAAACCAAAACCTCACCTTGAAAACAACCTTCTCGAGTTTCTCTTTCCCGCAGATCTTCTCAAGGAAGTCATAGTAGAACTTCATTTGGACCCTCGCTCTCTCGATCAGGAGCACTCCGATGTCCTTCAGGACAAAGGCGATGTCCTCCCCCTTCCTCAGGCACTGGGAGACGAGCGTTGTGGTGCCAAATATGCAGGCCTTCCCAGTCTGCCAGCTCACAGATGCGGCCTCAGCCACCTCAGCGTATTTGAGGGTCTCCATTTTATTGAGGCCTGGAAAATCACACCAGAATGTCAGAGTCCATCACGCGGTGGCTCTTCCAGCGCTGCCTCCCAAGTGCTACTCATTGCAGTCACCAGCCAGGACAAGACCATGTTTGGACGGGCTCCGTGAAGGGGGAGGTTTGATTTCAGAATGGAGGCTGTAGCCCCGTTTGTCCTGTCTGGGCAGCCAGAAAGGGTTGAAGCCCCCTCCTACCTGGCGGGTATTCCTCGTTCATCTGGTCATGGATGCTCGCAAGGTTCTTGGCCAGGTGAAACACAGGCCACTGCATGGTCATGTTTCCTTTCCCAACTCTGATCCGTTCAGAGACAATGCTGAAGGAACCGAAGGTGGGAACTCGGACTCCCTGTGCATGGAAGAGAAGGGAAGGGCCAAAGGGTTAAGGCTGGAGGAAGAGCTGAAGGCTGCCCTGTGTGGGGACTGTGCTTTTGGACTGGGTTCAGCCCCAGCACACTACAGCACAAAGCACAAGTCATAGCCCGTATGCACAAGGCCCACTGGTGCTTTACAGGGACTTTGGGGCCAAGTTCCCTGCTTTCTGCGGAGGGGAAGTCACTGCCTTCTGTGGCCAAACGCAAAGGACTCTGCAGCCCTCCAAACAGGCCAGCAGGAAGAAGGCGTTGACCCACCTTGCGTAGCAGGAGCTGCTCTTGTATGTGCACGGCCACCGCATCCCAGACAGCAACTCGCTCTGGAGGGCAGAGGAAAAGCAGGTCACACTCTGCATCTGCCGCTTCCCAAGGGCGCTTCTCTCAGCCCAGGACGGAGGTGGCAGATGGAAAGTGTCGGCACCGTCCCCATGCTGTGTCAGGCCCGCTCAGCGCCAGCACTTGGAGGCAGCTCTGCTCCAGTGGTGGCTGCAGACCCACGTACCTTTGGCGGTGACCTCTGGCGTTTTGTAGTCACGCTGTGGAGCAGGGCCATCCTGCCAGAATCTCATCTTGGCCCGCTTCACCGCAGCAGGGTGCTCCGCGTTGGCAACAGCCACGTGGGAACTCATCCCTTCCAGATGCGTCTGCTCTCTGTCAGATGCTCCTTCAGGATGCAGGACCCAGCACTGGGCACTGCATGCAGAACCCTCCCGGGTGGCCATATCATAAACGTGGCCACGGCGATGCGGTGACAGCGTGGCCAGTGCTGGCAGCTGCCCATTATGACACGGCACCAGCCCAGCTCTGCCCCGTGCTGGTTGGCACTCCCCATTCCTGGAGCCCTTGTGTGCCAGCAGCACCACACCAGAGGAGGAGGCAGTGGGCCCCGTGGGCAGGCTCGTTCTGAAACACCATTCTGAATCACAGAATCACAGAATCACAGAATTATCAAGGTTGGAAAAGACCTAGAAGATCATCCAGTCCAACCATCACCAATACTTCCCAGTTAAATCATATCCCTAAACACAACAACACATAGGACACATAAAGACCACATAGGACCCCATAAGAACCCCATAAGGACCGCATAGGACCCCATAATGACCCCATAAAGACCCCATAAAGACCGCATAGGACCCCATTAGTTTCCCATATGCACCACAAAGGACCCATGGGGAATCACAGAATCACAGAATGATCAAGGTTGGAAAAGACCTAGAAGATCATCCAGTCCAACCATCACCAATACTTCCCAGTTCAATCATATCCCTCAACACAACATCCAAATGTTTCTTGAACACTCCCATGGTTGGTGACTCCACCACCTCCCTGTTCAGTGCATTTCAGTGCCTGACCACCCTTTCCAAGAAGTAATACTTCCTAATGTCCAGCCTGAATCTGCCCTGCCACAGCTTTGAACCATTCCCTCTAGTTCTATCACTGTCTGCATGAGAGAAGAGGCCGACCCCCAGCTCACTACAACCTCCCTTCAGTGAGATGCTGAGCCCACCGGCATCTGAGGCTCTTCCTGTGCTGGCCTGAGCTTCTCGCTCCTACATGTCTGTCATCTGCTGACCGGGAGCTCGGTGGCTGCAGCGCTCACTTACTCCCTTTGGACACCGAGGGCAGGCTGGCCTTGGAGCTCGCTGAAGACCATGGGGTGGGTTTCACTGCCTTGACTCAGCCCAGCTCTGCTGGGTTTGGTGTGATGCTTTTCAGGCAACACCCATGGCCTCGTAGTGATGGCCAGCTGAATGTCCAAAGAGCAAGAGACGTTGCAAAGAAAAGGCAATACCCTGAAAAGCAGTTTGGATGTGGCACTAGTTTGCAGTCACAATACAGATTGGAAGACAAAAACACAAACATGTCTTTTGAGTGGTGAATTGCATTGATTTGACATGGAGGAGTCCAGGCCATCAGCACACTGCTGAGAGACAGGCTGCTGTTGGCTGGGCACAGGGCAACCAGGGGATACTCACTGGGGTGGGGGCAGCAGACATCCAGAAACTGTGAGCAAGAATAGAGTCTGCAGGGGCTGGAATAACTCCTTAGCAAGCAAAGCTTCATGTTTACCCATGTGTACCCCATGTTCATGTTTACCCCGTGTTTAGCCATAGGTAGTGATATTTAAGGCAGGAAATAGATTTTGGGGCTAAAAATTGATATTTAAGGGACAAACTGCCTTCTTTTGGAGATAAATGTGCTATTTAGGGGAGCAATTGTCTAATTCCTTCTGCCGCTGGGCTCCTCAAGCCCCTTCCTCCTTGGCTGCAGCCCAGCAAGCCCCCTTCCTTCTGTGCTCTGCACCAGCCAGCCCACTTCCATTTGCCATGGGGTCTAACAGGCCTTCAACCATCTGGGTTTCAGCACATCAAGCTCCCTTCCCTCTGGGTTTTGGTCCGGTTTCACACCAGCCAGCCCCTCTTCCATCTGCCATGGGGCCCAGCACCCAAAGCTTTGTGTTTACCCAGTATCCCTATGTGTAGCTGAGCCTCAGGGAGATTGTGAACCTAAAGTAGTCAGCCAGTGAGAAACCAGGGGAGAAAGGGATCGGCGTTGGGTAACTGGGCATAAGGGATGTAACGCTGTTTTCTGTGCTGCTCTCCTGCTTGCAGGACGCCCGCCGCTGCAATTGCCAGTAAAATCTGCTTTATCTCAGGAACCGTCCTGATAAATTCTCTGGACGTTTCCAACATCAGGCTGTGGTTTAGGCCCTTGGGCTTGTGCCTGCCTGAAACAACGTGCATTTCCGAATGGCTCACGGCAGTAAATGAAGGCAAGAGAACACTGAGCTCTTCTGGCTATTTCCAGAACTGGGATGGAGACAGGAAAGCATGCTTAGCCTTGGGTTGTTGGTTGTATCCAGCCATGGCAACCACAGCTGAAGCATCTTCCATCTTCATTAGGCACTCCTCTGCCTGTTTCTTTTTGTCTCTGTTTGATGCCAAGGCTCCAAGGAATGCAGGCACCCCGTCTGTCAGAGCCAAGGGGTCTCGGAAGGAAGAGTCCCCATTGTCCCTCTACCTCTGCTTCTCTTCAGGGAGGTGACACTGTCTCACTCCCATTATCAGAGCGAGAGGGAGGTTCTTTTAATATACGTGTACCCGACGGAGAGATTAAGACTCAAGGAGTTGAATGTTTTGTTTGCCCGTCCAGTTTATTGCCAATTAAGTTGTTTAGGGAGATGTGGAAAGGAAGACGGGCAATAGAAAAGGTAGGAAATAAAAGCAAACAGTATATAGGAAACGAAAGAGAGATGGCCAGATGGTCACTACCATGGGTTAGGGTTAGGGTTGGGGATGGGGTTAGGGTTAGGGTTGGGGTTAAGTTTATGTAGGTCCAGATGTTGATCTTCTGAAGTGATGTGCCATCAGGTGTTGTTGTTTGGCTGATGAAAACAGCAGTTGTCCCAACTTATCAATAAGTCCAACAGAGTTGGAGTTCGCTGTCCTTGGAGTGGCAGCTTCTGGTTTGGGGATCTCAGCAGTAAGGGAGGTGCCCACATGTATCCTGTTTCTCACAGGATACGATGGTATCGTTCCCCAGTTCTCCCATACCAAGCTGGAGTGAGGTTTTGGTCCCAGATCTTCCAGCAGGAAACACTTCTGAGCACTGTCTTCCAAAGGCAAACAGCTCCACAGAAATGCTTTCCAGTGTCAAACTGTCCTCCAAGTGACGGTGATTGCCACAGCCACCTCTCACGTCCTGGGAAAGTCAGAGTCTTATGGCAAGAAGTGCCTCCAAAAGCCAACTTGGAGCCAGAACCAAAGAAGGGTTCAGATGGGCACCCAGGAATGGCACAGCTAGGAATGGCAGAGATAGGAATGGCAGAGATAGGAATGGCAGAGATAGGAATGGCACAGCTGTTTGGCAGCCTCAGGTGGAGCTGTGCTTCTTTTGGGCACCCCATGCCCTGGTCAGCGTGGACAGGACATCCCCCACCTGGGGAGCCCCGCTTTGCTCTTTGGTGGCTGACTCTGCAGAGATCCGCTCCCCTTGTGCCTCAGTGGCAGCAGACCAAAGGAGCTGTAGGTGCGCTCCTTGGGCAGGCTGGTCTCGGAGCTCGAGGACCATAGGGCTGCCAGTGGTGTCTGTGGCAGGGCTGGGGCTCCACTGCGCTTGGCCTTTCTGAGCTTGGCCTGGGGCTTTTTCGGCTCTTCTACTACAGTGGGGACCCTCACAAAGTCCGGGTCTTCTTCTTCTATGGCAACTGGAGGTTGCTCTGCCTCTGCTGGTGCTGGTCCCATCTCTGCCTCTTTGCTTTCGGTAGCAGATTGCACTTCATCCTCTTTGGTTTCTGTAGAGCTTTTTTCCTCGGTCTCTAAGCTTTCGGAAGAGCTTTTGACCTCGGCCTCTTTGCTTTTTTTGGAGCGTTTTGCCTTCTTCTTCTTTTTCTTACGCTGCTTCTTGTCAGAAGGCGCCTGCAGTTCCTCTGTCTCCTCACTGCAAAGACACAAGGGGAGGGGTCAGCCTGAGTGGGTGATGGTTATGGGGCCGTATCCTGCAACCCCGAGCCAGGACCCTTGGCTGCAATGCAGCCTTCCCCATGCACAGCTCTTGGGTTGCACTGGAGCTCTCCTGAGGGCTGAAGAGGGGCCAGCCACGTGAAATGGAGGCTCTCAGCAGCCCCATCCCACCCCTCCTTGTGCTGCACTCAGCACCGCTGTGTGGCCCCGAACAGTGACTGTGTGGGGCTGGGGAATTGTGGGAATACAAGAAAAGCTGTTCAGAGCAGCAGCTGTGGAGCAAGATAAACAGCATGGGAACCAAGGACACCTCTGCAAGGAGAAGAAGAGTCTCACAGCTCTGATTGGTTATGTGCCTGCATGGACAGTTGAAAAGTGTTTTGTAGAATGCTTTGTTGACATGTAAGATGTTTGGGAAAGTTGTAAGGGCGGATGGGAAAGTTAGAAAATAACAACTTGTGAAGGTATATAAGGGATGTGAGAACTTGTAATAAACGATTTGGATCGTTCACATCTGAGTCCGTGCCGAGTCGCTGCAAATGGCGCCCACAACGTGGAGCAAATCAACCCGCGGCTGAGCGAGCCCGGTCCGGCAGCGTCGCCCGACTGAACTTCGGAGAGACTGTTTCGCGCGCACCCGCCCCGTTCTGCAGGACAGAAGGTGAGCAGTCGGGAACTATGGGGAGCTCACTAACGAAGGAGCAGAAAGGAAATCTCGAAGTATTGCGGTCAGTGTTACCGTATCAGGTACAGACTGTGTCTACTTCAGCATTAGCTACTCTTCTTAAATGGATAAGCAAAAATGTCCCTGAATTTCCAAAAACTGAGATTTCTCTCGATGGAGAACTTTGGGACAAAATCGGCTCAAAACTCTACGAGGCTTCTCTCGCTAAAGACAGAACGGCTGCTAAGCTGTTGCCCGTTTGGAGCCGGATAATGGAAGGGATTAAGCAATCACGACGGGAAAGAATTTATTCCGACCATTCCCTGCCGCCCTCCGTCCCAACCCCGCCGCTGCCTCTCGCTGCGGGAAGCGGCCCGTGCCCGGATCCGACCGGCGGCTCCGACCCCTCCCCGATTCGGGGAGACGAAAAGCCACAACCGCCCCCCTCGCGCTCCCGCCGTTCGCTCCTCCCCCGACGCTCGCCGCGTTGCCGCCCTCTACGGCGCCCTCGCCCTTCGCTCCGCCTACGACGCTCGTCGCGCCGCTTCTGCCCTCCTCCCCCCCCACGTCATGCGCTGCTGCGTCTGTGCAGGCGGCGTGTAACGTGGTTAAAGACACGGACGGATCGAAACCAGGGGATCGTTGTGACCCCGGTCCAGAAGATCCAGAAAGAGAATCGGACGCATTTCCTCCTGATGATACTTTGAAGGAAGCAGGAATGACAAATTTCCCTACAGCGTACTGTGATGTCTTAGAGCAATGCAAAAAAGAAACAATATTAAGGGGTGATGCTGACACGTTGCAGACCTTTCCTAATCAGGTCCCCCGTTTGGAATCTCTGCCTTATGAGGCAGTGAAGGAGCTAAGGGAGTCAGTGAGAACATTCGGAGTTCAGTCAGCCTTTACATACAATCTTTTGGTTGCAAACAGTGACAGTTACGCTATGACCCCTCACGATTGGAAAACTGTGTTAAGAATGATCCTCTCTCCTATGCAATACACCGTGTTTATGACTGAATATCAGCTACATAATTTGAATGATAGCTCTTTGCCTCCGACTCGGACAAATCCATGTGGCACAGCACCTCTTCAACTGTGTCAGACAGATGTCACTCACGTTCCTGAATTTGGCCGTCTAAAATATGCACCTGTAACAATAGATACTCATTCTTCTTACGTATTTTCCACAGCACATACAGGTGAATGCAGTCTCAAGATTTAGAGTTTAAGGCATTAGCTAGGATGTTGTGTGCTTCTTCTATTTTAGTAATAGATCAGATGTGTATTAAACAGGATTTGATCTAATCAATGCTAGAGTCTACAGGAATAGCTCTTTTAATGTTTTAGTACTGTTTGGTTATGATGTTATTAGCCTATTAATTAGCTTTTCTTAATTTGCAAAGACAAAACCTGGAAAGGAATCCCAGGCAAAGAGATGACCCTGTATCATAGAACGGATACCTCTTTTACATCCAATTAATTGGGATCTGAAAATATAACCATGCATCATTTTAGACAAAAGTGCACGCTAATAGAACTAAATTTGATGGTTTATTCTGTTTTCCAAGCAGGTGTTCCACTTGGGCTCTATATCACGCACTGGCCATGCGGATGTGGTGTACAACTGGAAGAAATCCTTCAGACCCTGAATGCAGGAGAGAATCTGTGATGGGTGAGAGAGGAAATGTGCACCTTGAAGCAGGGGACGCCCTGCTGGCACTACCTGTCGCATCCACCACCAACATGGCTTGCTGTTTCTCAAGGGTCAATAAGTATTAATGCCCCTAGTGATACTCTAGTACATTTGTCCTCTAAAATTGGTTCTTTTTGACATGATATTCCATTAAATTGTGCGATCATTAATCAATTATTAGCCCGGATAACTCAGTTGGTAGAGCATGGTTATGAACATCTTAAAAGCATTTACTGCACAAATTTTAGTGGTCATTAATAATCAATATATCAGAGTATATAAAAATTGAAGACTTTTCCTGATCAGTTACAGATTAACACAATGGGACCCTCATGGATTTATTTTCAGGTTGCAGAAACTTAGGTTGCAGTACAAACATGTTTGTTCTTTTTAGTGGGTTTAACAGTAATGTTGTTATGTTGTATTTGACTTGTCTCTTTTTTCACTTTTAGAGTATTGTCAATCGAGGCCTTGATTGAGTTATAATGATTATGTTATTAATATAATTAGTGTTATTATTTTATAGTATGGTAGTAGCTTGTCAATAAACAAAAAAGGGGGAATTGTGGGAATACAAGAAAAGCTGTTCAGAGCAGCAGCTGTGGAGCAAGATAAACAGCATGGGAACCAAGGACACCTCTGCAAGGAGAAGAAGAGTCTCACAGCTCTGATTGGTTATGTGCCTGCATGGACAGTTGAAAAGTGTTTTGTAGAATGCTTTGTTGACATGTAAGATGTTTGGGAAAGTTGTAAGGGCGGATGGGAAAGTTAGAAAATAACAACTTGTGAAGGTATATAAGGGATGTGAGAACTTGTAATAAACGATTTGGATCGTTCACATCTGAGTCCGTGCCGAGTCGCTGCACCCTAGTCCTGCTATTATCAGCCCTTTCCAAGAGTTTACTCCCCTCCTGGGAGTAAGTTCACTTCAGGTATTGAAAGGCTGCAGTGAGGTCACCCCGCAACCTTCTCTTCTCCAGGCTGAACAAACCCAACTCCCTCAGCCTGTCCTCATAGGGGAGGTGCTCCAGCCCCCTGATCATCTTTGTGGCCCTCCTCTGGACCCTTTCCAAAATCTCCATGTCTTTTTTGTACTGAGGGCTCCACACCTGGACACAGTACTCCAGATGGGGCCTCACAAGAGCCGAGTAGAGAGGGACAATCACCTCCCTATCCCTGCTGACCACCCCTCTCCTGATGGAGCCCAGGATCCCATTTGCTTTCCGGGCTGCCAGAGCGCACTGCTGACTCATGTTGAGTCTCTCGTCCATCAGGACCCCCAGGTCCTTCTCTGCCGAGCTGCTCTCAAGGACCACTCCTCCCAGCCTGTACAGGTGCCTGGGGTTCTTCCGGCCCAAATGCAAAACCTTGCACTTTGCGGTGTTGAACCTCATTAGGTTCACCCGAGCCCAGCTTTCCAGCCTGTCAAGGTCCCTCTGAATGGCATCCCTTCCTTCCACCATATCGACTGCACCACTCAGCTTGGTGTCATCAGCAAACTTGCTGAGGGTGCACTCCATTCCCTCATCGATGTCATTAATAAAGTTGTTAAAGAGCACCGGTCCCAAGACAGACCCTTGGGGGACACTGCTCATTACCGACCTCCACTGGACATAGAGCCATTGACCACCACCCTCTGTGGTGTCTGAGAAGACCTACAAGATCATCCAGTTCACCTATCACCAATAGCTCCCACTGAACCATGTCCCTCAGCACAACATCCCATAAACAAGAAACCCCCTAGAGCCCCCTAGAGCCGCATATAAACCCCATAAAGCCCCATAGAGCCCCATATGAACCCCTTAGAGCCCCACAGAGACCCATAGAGACCCACAGAATCGCCAAGGTTGGGAAACACCTACAAGATCATCCAGTCCAACTGTTCACCTATTACCAATAGGTCCCACTAAACCATGTCCCTCAGCACAACATCCTGTCTTTCCTTGTTGCAGCCCCGAACCAGGACCCTCCTAGAGCGCTGTTCTTTTAATATACATGTACCCGACAGAGAGATAAAGACACAAGGAGAAAAATGTTTTGTTTGCCCGTCCAGTTTATTGCCAATTAAGTTGTTTAGGGAGATGTGGAAGGGAAGACGGGCAATAGAAAAGGTAGGAAATAAAAGCAAACAGTATATAGGAAATGAAAGAGAGATGGTCAGATGGTCACTACCATGGGTTAGGGTTAGGGTTGTTGTTGGGGCTAGGGTTAGCGTTGGGGTTAAGTTTATGTAGGTCCAGATGTTGATCTTCTGAAGTGATGTGCCATCGGGTGTTGTTATTTGGCTGATGAAAACAGCAGTTGTCCCAACTTATCAATACGTCCAACAGAGGTGGAGTTCGCTGTCCTTGGAGTGGCAGCTTCTGGTTTGGGGATCTCAGCAGTAAGGGAGGTGCCCACATGTATCCTGTTTCTCACAGGATACGATGGTATCGTTCCCCAGTTCTCCCATACCGAGCTGGAGTGAGGTTTTGGTCACAGATCTTCCAGCAGGAAACACTGCTGAGCACTGTCTTCCAAAGGCAAACAGCTCCACAGAAATGCTTTCCAGTGTCAAACTGTCCTCCAAGTGACGGTGATTGCCACAGCCACCTCTCATGTCCTGGATACGTCAGAGTCTTATGGCAAGAAGTGCCTCCAAAAGCCAACTTGGAGCCAGAACCAAAGAAGGGTTCAGATGGGCACCCAGTAATGGCACAGCTAGGAATGGCAGAGATAGGAATGGCAGAGATAGGAATGGCACAGCTGTTTGGCAGCCTCAGGTGGAGCTGTGCTTCTTTTGGGCACCCCATGCCCTGGTCAGCGTGGACAGGACATCCCCCACCTGGGGAGCCCCGCTTTGCTCTTTGGTGGCTGACTCTGCAGAGATCCGCTCCCCTTGTGCCTCAGTGGCAGCAGACCAAAGGAGCTGTAGGTGCGCTCCTTGGGCAGGCTGGTCTCGGAGCTCGAGGACCATAGGGCTGCCAGTGGTGTCTGTGGCAGGGCTGGGGCTCCACTGCGCTTGGCCTTTCTGAGCTTGGCCTGGGGCTTTTTTGGCTGTTCTACTACAGTGGGGACCCTCACAAAGTCCGGGTCTTCTTCTTCTATGGCAATTGGAGGTTGCTCTGCCTCTGCTGGTGCTGGTCCCATCTCTGCCTCTTTGCTTTCGGTAGCAGATTGCACTTCATCCTCTTTGGTTTCTGGAGAGCTTTTTTCCTCGGTCTCTAAGCTTTCGGAAGAGCTTTTGACCTCGGCCTCTTTGCTTTTTTTGGAGCGTTTTGCCTTCTTCTTCTTTTTCTTACGCTTCTTCTTGTCAGAAGGCGCCTGCAGTTCCTCTGTCTCCTCACTGCAAAGACACAAGGGGAGGGGTCAGCCTGAGTGGGTGATGGTTTTGGGGCCGTATCCTGCAACCCCGAGCCAGGACCCTTGGCTGCAATGCAGCCTTCCCCACGCACAGCTCTTGGGTTGCACTGGAGCTCTCCTGAGGGCCAAAGAGGGGCCAGCCACGTGAAATGGAGGCTCGCAGCAGCCCCATCCCACCCCTCCTTGTGCTGCACTCAGCACCGCTGTGTGGCCCCGAACAGTGACTGTGTGGGGCTGGGGAATGAGCTCTTTAAAGGCCAAGGAAACACCCCGTGCAGACCCCAAACCTGAGCCTGCAGTCTCACCTGTCCTCCTCCTCCTCATCGCTTTCTGCCTCTTTGGGCGGTTCTTCCACCAGAAAGGTGACAGTGATCCAGCTGGGGAGGGGTGGCAATGCTGGAGGTTCCTCTGCAGCTGGGAAGGAGAGATCTGGTCAGAGGAGACTGATCCTGAACCTGCTGCCTGGTGACAGGCAGGGCTGCTCAGGCCTGACCCAAACCACCCAAGATGGCCGCTCTGCCATCTCCACAGACTGTGGGCCCTCTGTGCCTTGTGCCCAGCTCCTCCTTTCCGGGATGCAGCTCTATGTTGGGAGTGCATGAGTGGCATCAGCTTTGGGAAGGAGGAGCTGGGTGGTGCCTGTGAGGTGACAGCCTCTTTTGGGGGCTCATTTCCTGGGGGCAGGACAAGGCCCAGGAGCCCCCCTTCTCTTGCCATACCCAGGGCTGGGGGCTCTGTGGGAACATCACACCCAGATCCTGGATTTCATCAGGGCAATATGTGCTCAGGAGGAGAGGCAGTGCAGGGCTGGAGTCAATGGTTATGGCAGTCAGAGCTTTTGGGTGATGGTGGGCTGGGCATTTTCCCATCGCACGTTGGTTGTATGTGGGATGGAGAGGAGCTGGCGGCTGCTTTACCTTTCTTGGCCTGGACAAGAGGTAGCAATGGGACTCGTGGGGGTCTGCAGCGTTGCCCGGGTGGTGGTTTGGGTGCAAACTCCCGACGAAACCTGGACAAAAGGAGGAGACACGAGTGTGACCCAGGGCTCCAGCTGCCCTTTCTGCTCACTGTCATCACCTGCTCACAGGCAGACGGTCACCTTGCCTAAAAGCCGCACCTCCCCAGTGTCCACAGCCTCAGTACCAAGGGCTGTCCTGGGAAATCACAGAATCAATCACAGAATGACCCGGGTTGGAAGGGACCTCAAGTATCATGTTTCAACCCCCTGCTCGCAGGGCACCAAACATCCACATTCACTACATCAGGTTGCCCAGTGCCCCGTCCAACCTGGCCTTGAACGCCTCCAAGGACGGGGCATCCACAACCTAAAATGGAGCCACCCAGGCCACGATGGGATGAAAACATCCCCTAAATCCCTTCATCTCTCCCATCAGATCTATCTGAGGACAAGCTGGAACACGAGAGCTGCCCATTTTCTGCCTCACTCCTCTGAGCTATTTCTGCCTGTGTTCCCATGGCAGGACACTCGTGGTCACAAGGAGCAAATGCTGCTGCAGGAGAGCTGAGCAGCTGCGTCAAGCAGGGGCTGCAGCCACAAATGCACTCACCTGGGAAAGACGACGACTTGGCCAGAGAGTGTCAGGGAGGCAACCGCTGTCACCGGGGACACCACCATGTCCAGCAGCCAGGGTGCCTGCAGGGGAGGAACAGGGAGGATGTGGGACGTTCTGGTCATGGCTGAGGCACTGGAGGCTGCTGGAGGAGCCCAAGGCCGGCAGAGCTGGCAGCACCGCAGCACTTGCATTGCCCGAGCAGCAGGCCAGGTCCTGGAGAGCCATGTGCAGGCAGCGCAAGGACCATGGAGAAACCAAAACCTCACCTTGAAAACAACCTTCTCGAGTTTCTCCTTCCCGCAGATCTTCTCAAGGAAGTCATAGTAGAACTTCATTTGGACTCTTGCTCTCTCGATGAGGAGCACTCCGATGTCCTTCAGGAAAAAGGCGATGTCCTCCCCCTTCCTCAGGCACTGGGAGACGAGCGTTGTGGTGCCAAATATGCAGGCCTTCCCAGTCTGCCAGCTCACAGATGCGGCCTCGGCCACCTCAGCGTATTTGAGGGTCTCCATTTTATTGAGGCCTGGAAAATCACACCAGAATGTCAGAGTCCATCACGCGGTGGCTCTTCCAGCACTGCCACCCAACTGCTACTCATTGCAGTCGCCAGCCAGGACAAGCTCATGTTCGGACGGGCTCCGTGGAGGGGGAGGTTTGATTTCAGAATGGAGGCTGTAGCCCCGTTTGTCCTGTCTGGGCAGCCAGAAAGGGTTGAAGCCCCCTCCTACCTGGCGGGTATTCCTCGTTCATCTGGTCATGGATGCTCGCAAGGTTCTTAGCCAGGTGAAACAAAGGCCACTGCATGGTCATGTTTCCTTTCCCAACTCTGATCCGTTCAGAGACAATGCTGAAGGAACCGAAGGTGGGAACTCGAACCCCCTGTGCATGGAAGAGAAGGGAAGGGCCAAAGGGTTAAGGCTGGAGGAAGAGCTGAATGCTGCCCTGTGCTGGGACTGTGCTTTTGGAGTGGGTTCAGCCCCAGCACACTACAGCACACAGCACAAGTCATAGCCCGTATGCACGAGGCCCACTGGTACTTTACAGGGATTTGGGGCCAAGTTCCCTGCTTTCTGCGGAGGGGAAGTCACTGCCTTCTGTGGCCAAATGCAAAGGACTCCGCAGCCCTCCAAACAGGCCAGCAGGAAGAAGGCGTTGACCCACCTTGCGTAGCAGGAGCTGCTCTTGTATGTGCGTGGCCACCGCATCCCAGACAGCAACTCGCTCTGGAGGGCAGAGGAAAAGCAGGTCACACTCTGCATCTGCCGCTTCCCAAGGGCGCTTCTCTCAGCCCGGGAGGGAGATGGCAGATGGAAAGTGTCGGCACCGTCCTCATGCTGTGTCTGGCCCGCTCAGCGCCAGCACTTGGAGGCAGCTCTGCTCCAGTGGTGGCTGCAGACACACGTACCTTTGGCGGTGACCTCTGGCGTTTTGCAGTCACGCTGTGGAGCAGGGCCATCCTGCCAGAATCTCATCTTGGCCCGCATCACCACAGCAGGGCGCTCCGCGTTGGCAACAGCCACGTGGGAACTCATCCCTTCCAGATGCGTCTGCTCTCTGTCAGATGCTCCTTCAGGATGCAGGACCCAGCACTGGGCACTGCCTGCAGAACCCTCCCGGGTGGCCGTGTCATAGACATGGCCACGGCGACGCGGTGACAGCGTGGCCAGTGCTGGCAGCTGCCCATTATGACACGGCACCAGCCCAGCTCTGCCCCGTGCTGGTTGGCACTCCCCATTCCTGAAGCCCTTGTGTGCCAGCAGCACCACACCAGAGGAGGAGGCAGTGGGCCCCATGGGAAGGCTCGTTCTGAATCACCATTCTGAATCACAGAATCACAGAATCACAGAATTATCAAGGTTGGAAAAGACCTAGAAGATCATCCAGTCCAACCATCACCAATACTTCCCAGTTAAATCATATCCCTAAACACAACAACACATAGGACACATAAAGACCACATAGGACCCCATAAGAACCCCATAAGGACCGCATAAGACCCCATAATGACCCCATAAAGACCCCATAAAGACCACATAGGACCCCATTAGTTTCCCATATGCACCACAAAGGACCCATGGGGAATCACAGAATCACAGAATGATCAAGGTTGGAAAAGACCTAGAAGATCATCCAGTCCAACCATCACCAATACTTCCCAGTTAAATCATATCCCTCAACACAACATCCAAATGTTTCTTGAACACTCCCATGGTTGGTGACTCCACCACCTCCCTGTTCAGTGCATTTCAGTGCCTGACCACCCTTTCCAAGAAGTAATACTTCCTAATGTCCAGCCTGAATCTGCCCTGCCACAGCTTTGAACCATTCCCTCTAGTTCTATCACTGTCTACATGAGAGAAGAGGCCGACCCCCAGCTCACTACAACCTCCCTTCAGTGAGATGCTGAGCCCACCGGCATCTGAGGCTCTTCCTGTGCTGGCCTGAGCTTCTCGCTCCTACACGTCTGTCATCTGCTGACTGGGAGCTCAGTGGCTGCAGTGCTCACTTACTCCCTTTGGACACCGAGGGCAGGCTGGCCTTGGAGCTCGCTGAAGACCATGGGGTGGGTTTCACTGCCTTGACTCAGCCCAGCTCTGCTGGGTTTGGCGTGATGCTTTTCAGGCAACACCCATGGCCTCGTAGTGATGGCCAGCTGAATGTCCAAAGAACAAGAGACGTTGCAAAGAAAAGGCAATACCCTGAAAAGCAGTTTGGATGTGGTACTAGTTTGCAGTCACAATACAGATTGGAAGACAAAAACACAAACATGTCTTTTGAGTGGTGAATTGCATTGATTTGACATGGAGGAGTCCAGGCCATCAGCACACTGCTGGGAGCCCGGCTGCTGTTGGTTGGGCATAGCGCAACCAGGGGATACTCACTGGGGTGGGGGCAGCAGACATCCAGAAACTGTGAGCAAGAATTGAGTCTGCAGGTGCTGGAATAACTCCTGAGCAAGTAAAGCTTCATGTTTACCCATGTGTACCCCATGTTCATGTTTACCCCGTGTTTAGCCATAGGTAGTGATATTTAAGGGAGGAAATAGATTTTGGGGCTAAAAATTGATATTTAAAAGACAAACTGCCTTCTTTTGGAGATAAATGTGCTATTTAGGGGAGGAATTGTCTAATTCCTTCTGCCGTTGGGCTCCTCAAGCCCCTTCCTCCTTGGCTGCGGCACAGCAAGCCCCCTTCCTTCTGTGCTCTGCACCAGCCAGCCCACTTCCATTTGCCATGGGGTCTAACAGGCCCCCAACCATCTGGGTTTCAGCACATCAAGCTCCCTTCCTTGAGGGTTTTGGTCCGGTTTCACACCAGCCAGCCCACTTCCATCTGCCATGGGGCCCAGCACCCAAAGCTTTGTGTTTACCCAGTATCCCTATGTGTAGCTGAGCCTCAGGGAGATTGTGAACCTAAAGTAGTCAGCCAGTGAGAAACCAGGGGAGAAAGAGATCGGCGTTGGGTAACGGGGCATAAGAGATGTAACGCTGTTTTCTGTGCTGCTCTCCTGCTTGCAGGACGCCCGCCGCTGCAATTGCCAGTAAAATCTGCTTTATCACAGGAACCGTCCTGATAAATTCTCTGGACGTTTCCAACATCAGGCTGTGGTTTAGGCCCTTGGGCTTGTGCCTGCCTGAAACAACGTGCATTTCCGAATGGCTCACGGCAGTAAATGAAGGCAAGAGAACACTGAGCTCTTCTGCCTATTTCCAGAACTGGGACGGAGACAGGAGAGCATGCTTAGCCTTGGGTTGTTGGTTGTATCCAGCCATGGCAACCACAGCTGAAGCATCTTGCATCTTCATTAGGCACTCCTCTGCCTGTTCCTTTTTGTCTCTGTTTGATGCCAAGGCTCCAAGGAATGCAGGCACCCCGTCTGTCAGAGCCCAGGGGTCTCGGAAGGAAGAGTCCCTATTGTCCCTCTACCTCTGCTTCTCTTCAGGGAGGTGACACTGTCTCACTCCCATTATCAGAGCGAGAGGGAGGTTCTTTTAATATACGTGTACCCGACGGAGAGATTAAGACTCAAGGAGTTGAATGTTTTGTTTGCCCGTCCAGTTTATTGCCAATCAAATTGTTTAGGGAGATGTGGAAAGGAAGACGGGCAATAGAAAAGGTAGGAAATAAAAGCAAACAGTATACAGGAAACGAAAGAGAGATGGTCAGATGGTCACTACCATGGGTTAGGGTTAGGGTTGTTGTTGGGGTTAGGGTTAGGGTTGGGGTTAAGTTTATGTAGGTCCAGATGTTGATCTTCTGAAGTGATGTGCCATCAGGTGTTGTTGTTTGGCTGATGAAAACAGCAGTTGTCCCAACTTATCAATAAGTCCAACAGAGGTGGAGTTCGCTGTCCTTGGAGTGGCAGCTTCTGGTTTGGGGATCTCAGCAGTAAGGGAGGTGCCCACATGTATCCAGTTTCTCACAGGATACGATGGTATCGTTCCCCAGTTCTCCCATACCAAGCTGGAGTGAGGTTTTGGTCACAGATCTTCCAGCAGGAAACACTTCTGAGCACTGTCTTCCAAAGGCAAACAGCTCCACAGAAATGCTTTCCAGTGTCAAACTGTCCTCCAAGTGACGGTGATTGCCACAGCCACCTCTCATGTCCTGGGTAAGTCAGAGTCTTATGGCAAGAAGTGCCTCCAAAAGCCAACTTTGAGCCAGAACCAAAGAAGGGTTCAGATGGGCACCCAGGAATGGCACAGCTAGGAATGGCAGAGATAGGAATGGCAGAGATAGGAATGGCACAGCTGTTTGGCAGCCTCAGGTGGAGCTGTGCTTCTTTTGGGCACCCCATGCCCTGGTCAGCGTGGACAGGACATCCCCCACCTGGGGAGCCCCGCTTTGCTCTTTGGTGGCTGACTCTGCAGAGATCCGCTCCCCTTGTGCCTCAGTGGCAGCAGACCAAAGGAGCTGTAGGTGCGCTCCTTGGGCAGGCTGGTCTCGGAGCTCGAGGACCATAGGGCTGCCAGTGGTGTCTGTGGCACGGCTGGGGCTCCACTGCGCTTGGCCTTTCTGAGCTTGGCCTGGGGCTTTTTCAGCTCTTCTACTACAGTGGGGACCCTCACAAAGTCCGGGTCTTCTTCTTCTATGGCAATTGGAGGTTGCTCTGCCTCTGCTGGTGCTGGTCCCATCTCTGCCTCTTTGCTTTCGGTAGCAGATTGCACTTCATCCTCTTTGGTTTCTGGAGAGCTTTTTGCCTCGGTCTCTAAGCTTTCGGAAGAGCTTTTGACCTCGGCCTCTTTGCTTTTTTTGGAGCGTTTTGCCTTCTTCTTCTTTTTCTTACGCTTCTTCTTGTCAGAAGGCGCCTGCAGTTCCTCTGTCTCCTCACTGCAAAGACACAAGGGGAGGGGTCAGCCTGAGTGGGTGATGGTTTTGGGGCCGTATCCTGCAACCCCGAGCCAGGACCCTTGGCTGCAATGCAGCCTTCCCCATGCACAGCTCTTGGGTTGCACTCCTGAGGGCTGAAAAGGGGCCAGCCATGTGAAATGGGGGCTCTCAGCAGCCCCATCCCACCCCTCCTTGTGCTGCACTCAGCACCGCTGTGTGGCCCCGAACAGTGACTGTGTGGGGCTGGGGAATGGGCTCTTTAAAGGCCAAGGAAACACCCCGTGCAGACCCCAACCCTGAGCCTGCAGTCTCACCTGTCCTCCTCCTCCTCATCGCTTTCTGCCTCTTTGGGCGGTTCTTCCACCAGAAAGGTGACAGTGATCCAGCTGGGGAGGGGTGGCAATGCTGGAGGTTCCTCTGCAGCTGGGAAGGAGAGATCTGGTCAGAGGAGACTGATCCTGAACCTGCTGCCTGGTGACAGGCAGGGCTGCTCAGGCCTGACCCAAACCACCCAAGATGGCCGCTCTGCCATCTCCACAGACTGTGGGCCCTCTGTGCCTTGTGCCCAGCTCCTCCTCTCCGGGATGCAGCTCTATGTTGGGAGTGCATGAGTGGCATCAGCTTTGGGAAGGAGGAGCTGGGTGGTGCCTGTGAGGTGACAGCCTCTTTTGGGGGCTCATTTCCTGGGGGCAGGACAAGGCCCAGGAGCCCCCCTTCTCTTGCCATACCCAGGGCTGGGGGCTCTGTGGGAACATCACACCCAGATCCTGGATTTCATCAGGGCAACTTGTGCTCAGGAGGAGAGGCAGTGCAGGGCTGGAGTCAATGGTTATGGCAGTCAGAGCTTTTGGGTGATGGTGGGCTGGGCATTTTCCCATCGCACGTTGGTTGTATGTGGGATGGAGAGGAGCTGGCGGCTGCTTTACCTTTCTTGGCCTGGACAAGAGGTAGCAATGGGACTCGTGGGGGTCTGCAGCGTTGCCCGGGTGGTGGTTTGGGTGCAAACTCCCGACGAAACCTGGACAAAAGGAGGAGACACGAGTGTGACCCAGGGCTCCAGCTGCCCTTTCTGCTCACTGTCATCACCTGCTCACAGGCAGACGGTCACCTTGCCTAAAAGCCGCACCTCCCCAGTGTCCACAGCCCCAGTACCAAGGGCTGTCCTGGGAAATCACAGAATCAATCACAGAATGACCCGGGTTGGAAGGGACCTCAAGGATCATGTTTCAACCCCCTGCTCGCAGGGCACCAAACATCCACATTCACTAGATCAGGTTGCCCAGAGCCCCATCCAACCTGGCCTTGAACGCCTCCAAGGATGGGGCATCCACAACCTAAAATGGAGCTACCCAGGCCACGATGGGATGAAAATGTCCCCTAAATCCCTTCATCTCTCCCATCAGATCTATCTGAGGACAAGCTGGAACACGAGAGCTGCCCATTTTCTGCCTCGCTCCTCTGAGCTATTTCTGCCTGTGTTCCCATGGCAGGACACTCGTGGTCACAAGGAGCAAATGCTGCTGCAGGAGAGCTGAGCAGCTGCGTCCAGCAGGGGCTGCAGCCACAAATGCACTCACCTGGGAAAGACGACGACTCGGCCAGAGAGTGTCAGGGACGCAACCGCTGTCACCGGGGTCACCACCATGTCCAGCAGCCAGGGCGCCTGCAGGGGAGGAACAGGGAGGATGTGGGACGTCGTGGTCACGGCTGAGGCACTGGAGGCTGCAAGAGGAGCCCAAGGCCGGCAGAGCTGGCAGCACCGCAGCACTTGCATTGCCCGAGCAGCAGGCCAGGTCCTGGAGAGCCATGTGGAGAAACCAAAACCTCACCTTGAAAACAACCTTCTCGAGTTTCTCTTTCCCGCAGATCTTCTCAAGGAAGTCATAGTAGAACTTCATTTGGACCCTCGCTCTCTCGATGAGGAGCACTCCGATGTCCTTCAGGACAAAGGCGATGTCCTCCCCCTTCCTCAGGCACTGGGAGACGAGCGTTGTGGTGCCAAATATGCAGGCCTTCCCAGTCTGCCAGCTCACAGATGCGGCCTCAGCCACCTCAGCGTATTTGAGGGTCTCCATTTTATTGAGGCCTGGAAAATCACACCAGAATGTCAGAGTCCATCACGCGGTGGCTCTTCCAGCGCTGCCTCCCAAGTGCTACTCATTGCAGTCACCAGCCAGGACAAGACCATGTTTGGACGGGCTCCGTGAAGGGGGAGGTTTGATTTCAGAATGGAGGCTGTAGCCCCGTTTGTCCTGTCTGGGCAGCCAGAAAGGGTTGAAGCCCCCTCCTACCTGGCGGGTATTCCTCGTTCATCTGGTCATGGATGCTCGCAAGGTTCTTGGCCAGGTGAAACACAGGCCACTGCATGGTCATGTTTCCTTTCCCAACTCTGATCCGTTCAGAGACAATGCTGAAGGAACCGAAGGTGGGAACTCGGACTCCCTGTGCATGGAAGAGAAGGGAAGGGCCAAAGGGTTAAGGCTGGAGGAAGAGCTGAAGGCTGCCCTGTGTGGGGACTGTGCTTTTGGACTGGGTTCAGCCCCAGCACACTACAGCACAAAGCACAAGTCATAGCCCGTATGCACAAGGCCCACTGGTGCTTTACAGGGACTTTGGGGCCAAGTTCCCTGCTTTCTGCGGAGGGGAAGTCACTGCCTTCTGTGGCCAAACGCAAAGGACTCTGCAGCCCTCCAAACAGGCCAGCAGGAAGAAGGCGTTGACCCACCTTGCGTAGCAGGAGCTGCTCTTGTATGTGCACGGCCACCGCATCCCAGACAGCAACTCGCTCTGGAGGGCAGAGGAAAAGCAGGTCACACTCTGCATCTGCCGCTTCCCAAGGGCGCTTCTCTCAGCCCAGGACGGAGGTGGCAGATGGAAAGTGTCGGCACCGTCCCCATGCTGTGTCAGGCCCGCTCAGCGCCAGCACTTGGAGGCAGCTCTGCTCCAGTGGTGGCTGCAGACCCACGTACCTTTGGCGGTGACCTCTGGCGTTTTGTAGTCACGCTGTGGAGCAGGGCCATCCTGCCAGAATCTCATCTTGGCCCGCTTCACCGCAGCAGGGTGCTCCGCGTTGGCAACAGCCACGTGGGAACTCATCCCTTCCAGATGCGTCTGCTCTCTGTCAGATGCTCCTTCAGGATGCAGGACCCAGCACTGGGCACTGCATGCAGAACCCTCCCGGGTGGCCATATCATAAACGTGGCCACGGCGATGCGGTGACAGCGTGGCCAGTGCTGGCAGCTGCCCATTATGACACGGCACCAGCCCAGCTCTGCCCCGTGCTGGTTGGCACTCCCCATTCCTGGAGCCCTTGTGTGCCAGCAGCACCACACCAGAGGAGGAGGCAGTGGGCCCCGTGGGCAGGCTCGTTCTGAAACACCATTCTGAATCACAGAATCACAGAATCACAGAATTATCAAGGTTGGAAAAGACCTAGAAGATCATCCAGTCCAACCATCACCAATACTTCCCAGTTAAATCATATCCCTAAACACAACAACACATAGGACACATAAAGACCACATAGGACCCCATAAGAACCCCATAAGGACCGCATAGGACCCCATAATGACCCCATAAAGACCCCATAAAGACCGCATAGGACCCCATTAGTTTCCCATATGCACCACAAAGGACCCATGGGGAATCACAGAATCACAGAATGATCAAGGTTGGAAAAGACCTAGAAGATCATCCAGTCCAACCATCACCAATACTTCCCAGTTCAATCATATCCCTCAACACAACATCCAAATGTTTCTTGAACACTCCCATGGTTGGTGACTCCACCACCTCCCTGTTCAGTGCATTTCAGTGCCTGACCACCCTTTCCAAGAAGTAATACTTCCTAATGTCCAGCCTGAATCTGCCCTGCCACAGCTTTGAACCATTCCCTCTAGTTCTATCACTGTCTGCATGAGAGAAGAGGCCGACCCCCAGCTCACTACAACCTCCCTTCAGTGAGATGCTGAGCCCACCGGCATCTGAGGCTCTTCCTGTGCTGGCCTGAGCTTCTCGCTCCTACATGTCTGTCATCTGCTGACCGGGAGCTCGGTGGCTGCAGCGCTCACTTACTCCCTTTGGACACCGAGGGCAGGCTGGCCTTGGAGCTCGCTGAAGACCATGGGGTGGGTTTCACTGCCTTGACTCAGCCCAGCTCTGCTGGGTTTGGTGTGATGCTTTTCAGGCAACACCCATGGCCTCGTAGTGATGGCCAGCTGAATGTCCAAAGAGCAAGAGACGTTGCAAAGAAAAGGCAATACCCTGAAAAGCAGTTTGGATGTGGCACTAGTTTGCAGTCACAATACAGATTGGAAGACAAAAACACAAACATGTCTTTTGAGTGGTGAATTGCATTGATTTGACATGGAGGAGTCCAGGCCATCAGCACACTGCTGAGAGACAGGCTGCTGTTGGCTGGGCACAGGGCAACCAGGGGATACTCACTGGGGTGGGGGCAGCAGACATCCAGAAACTGTGAGCAAGAATAGAGTCTGCAGGGGCTGGAATAACTCCTTAGCAAGCAAAGCTTCATGTTTACCCATGTGTACCCCATGTTCATGTTTACCCCGTGTTTAGCCATAGGTAGTGATATTTAAGGCAGGAAATAGATTTTGGGGCTAAAAATTGATATTTAAGGGACAAACTGCCTTCTTTTGGAGATAAATGTGCTATTTAGGGGAGCAATTGTCTAATTCCTTCTGCCGCTGGGCTCCTCAAGCCCCTTCCTCCTTGGCTGCAGCCCAGCAAGCCCCCTTCCTTCTGTGCTCTGCACCAGCCAGCCCACTTCCATTTGCCATGGGGTCTAACAGGCCTTCAACCATCTGGGTTTCAGCACATCAAGCTCCCTTCCCTCTGGGTTTTGGTCCGGTTTCACACCAGCCAGCCCCTCTTCCATCTGCCATGGGGCCCAGCACCCAAAGCTTTGTGTTTACCCAGTATCCCTATGTGTAGCTGAGCCTCAGGGAGATTGTGAACCTAAAGTAGTCAGCCAGTGAGAAACCAGGGGAGAAAGGGATCGGCGTTGGGTAACTGGGCATAAGGGATGTAACGCTGTTTTCTGTGCTGCTCTCCTGCTTGCAGGACGCCCGCCGCTGCAATTGCCAGTAAAATCTGCTTTATCTCAGGAACCGTCCTGATAAATTCTCTGGACGTTTCCAACATCAGGCTGTGGTTTAGGCCCTTGGGCTTGTGCCTGCCTGAAACAACGTGCATTTCCGAATGGCTCACGGCAGTAAATGAAGGCAAGAGAACACTGAGCTCTTCTGGCTATTTCCAGAACTGGGATGGAGACAGGAAAGCATGCTTAGCCTTGGGTTGTTGGTTGTATCCAGCCATGGCAACCACAGCTGAAGCATCTTCCATCTTCATTAGGCACTCCTCTGCCTGTTTCTTTTTGTCTCTGTTTGATGCCAAGGCTCCAAGGAATGCAGGCACCCCGTCTGTCAGAGCCAAGGGGTCTCGGAAGGAAGAGTCCCCATTGTCCCTCTACCTCTGCTTCTCTTCAGGGAGGTGACACTGTCTCACTCCCATTATCAGAGCGAGAGGGAGGTTCTTTTAATATACGTGTACCCGACGGAGAGATTAAGACTCAAGGAGTTGAATGTTTTGTTTGCCCGTCCAGTTTATTGCCAATTAAGTTGTTTAGGGAGATGTGGAAAGGAAGACGGGCAATAGAAAAGGTAGGAAATAAAAGCAAACAGTATATAGGAAACGAAAGAGAGATGGCCAGATGGTCACTACCATGGGTTAGGGTTAGGGTTGGGGATGGGGTTAGGGTTAGGGTTGGGGTTAAGTTTATGTAGGTCCAGATGTTGATCTTCTGAAGTGATGTGCCATCAGGTGTTGTTGTTTGGCTGATGAAAACAGCAGTTGTCCCAACTTATCAATAAGTCCAACAGAGTTGGAGTTCGCTGTCCTTGGAGTGGCAGCTTCTGGTTTGGGGATCTCAGCAGTAAGGGAGGTGCCCACATGTATCCTGTTTCTCACAGGATACGATGGTATCGTTCCCCAGTTCTCCCATACCAAGCTGGAGTGAGGTTTTGGTCCCAGATCTTCCAGCAGGAAACACTTCTGAGCACTGTCTTCCAAAGGCAAACAGCTCCACAGAAATGCTTTCCAGTGTCAAACTGTCCTCCAAGTGACGGTGATTGCCACAGCCACCTCTCACGTCCTGGGAAAGTCAGAGTCTTATGGCAAGAAGTGCCTCCAAAAGCCAACTTGGAGCCAGAACCAAAGAAGGGTTCAGATGGGCACCCAGGAATGGCACAGCTAGGAATGGCAGAGATAGGAATGGCAGAGATAGGAATGGCAGAGATAGGAATGGCACAGCTGTTTGGCAGCCTCAGGTGGAGCTGTGCTTCTTTTGGGCACCCCATGCCCTGGTCAGCGTGGACAGGACATCCCCCACCTGGGGAGCCCCGCTTTGCTCTTTGGTGGCTGACTCTGCAGAGATCCGCTCCCCTTGTGCCTCAGTGGCAGCAGACCAAAGGAGCTGTAGGTGCGCTCCTTGGGCAGGCTGGTCTCGGAGCTCGAGGACCATAGGGCTGCCAGTGGTGTCTGTGGCACGGCTGGGGCTCCACTGCGCTTGGCCTTTCTGAGCTTGGCCTGGGGCTTTTTCGGCTCTTCTACTACAGTGGGGACCCTCACAAAGTCCGGGTCTTCTTCTTCTATGGCAACTGGAGGTTGCTCTGCCTCTGCTGGTGCTGGTCCCATCTCTGCCTCTTTGCTTTCGGTAGCAGATTGCACTTCATCCTCTTTGGTTTCTGTAGAGCTTTTTTCCTCGGTCTCTAAGCTTTCGGAAGAGCTTTTGACCTCGGCCTCTTTGCTTTTTTTGGAGCGTTTTGCCTTCTTCTTCTTTTTCTTACGCTGCTTCTTGTCAGAAGGCGCCTGCAGTTCCTCTGTCTCCTCACTGCAAAGACACAAGGGGAGGGGTCAGCCTGAGTGGGTGATGGTTATGGGGCCGTATCCTGCAACCCCGAGCCAGGACCCTTGGCTGCAATGCAGCCTTCCCCATGCACAGCTCTTGGGTTGCACTGGAGCTCTCCTGAGGGCTGAAGAGGGGCCAGCCACGTGAAATGGAGGCTCACAGCAGCCCCATCCCACCCCTCCTTGTGCTGCACTCAGCACCGCTGTGTGGCCCCGAACAGTGACTGTGTGGGGCTGGGGAATTGTGGGAATACAAGAAAAGCTGTTCAGAGCAGCAGCTGTGGAGCAAGATAAACAGCATGGGAACCAAGGACACCTCTGCAAGGAGAAGAAGAGTCTCACAGCTCTGATTGGTTATGTGCCTGCATGGACAGTTGAAAAGTGTTTTGTAGAATGCTTTGTTGACATGTAAGATGTTTGGGAAAGTTGTAAGGGCGGATGGGAAAGTTAGAAAATAACAACTTGTGAAGGTATATAAGGGATGTGAGAACTTGTAATAAACGATTTGGATCGTTCACATCTGAGTCCGTGCCGAGTCGCTGCAAATGGCGCCCAACGTGGGGCAAATCAACCCGCGGCTGAGCGAGCCCGGTCCGGCAGCGTCGCCCGACTGAACTTCGGAGAGACTGTTTGCGCGCACCCGCACCGTTCTGCAGGACAGAAGGTGAGCAGTCGGGAACTATGGGGAGCTCACTAACGAAGGAGCAGAAAGTAAATCTCGAAGTATTGCGGTCAGTGTTACCGTATCAGGATAAGAGTGTGTCTACTAAAGCATTAGCTACTCTTCTTAAATGGATAAGCAAAAATGTCCCTGAATTTCCAAAAACTGAGTTCTCTCTCGATGGAGAACTTTGGGACAAAATCGGCTCAAAACTCTACGAGGCTTCTCTCGCTAAAGACAGAACGGCTGCTAAGCTGTTGCCCGTTTGGAGCCGGATAATGGAAGGGATTAAGCAATCACGACGGGAAAGAATTTATTCCGACCATTCCCTGCCGCCCTCCGTCCCAACCCCGCCGCTGCCTCTCGCTGCGGGAAGCGGCCCGTGCCCGGATCCGACCGGCGGCTCCGACCCCTCCCCGATTCGGGGAGACGAGGGGCCGCGGCCGCCCCCCTTCGCGCTCCCGCCGTTCGCTCCTCCCCCGACGTTCGCCACGTTGCCGCCCTCTACGGCGCCCCCGCCCTTCGCTCCGCCTACGACGCTCGTCGCGCCGCTTCTGCCCTCCTCCCCCCCCACGTCATGCGCTGCTGCGTCTGTGCAGCCGGCGTGTAACGTGGTTAAAGACACGGACGGATCGAAACCAGGGGATCGTTGTGACCCCGGTCCAGAAGATCCAGAAAGAGAATCGGACGCATTTCCTCCTGATGATACTTTGAAGGAAGCAGGAATGACAAATTTCCCTACAGCGTACTGTGATGTCTTAGAGCAATGCAAAAAAGAAACAATATTAAGGGGTGATGCTGACACGTTGCAGACCTTTCCTAATCAGGTCCCCCGTTTGGAATCTCTGCCTTATGAGGCAGTGAAGGAGCTAAGGGAGTCAGTGAGAACATTCGGAGTTCAGTCAGCCTTTACATACAATCTTTTGGTTGCAAACAGTGACAGTTACGCTATGACCCATCACGATTGGAAAACTGTGTTAAGAATGATCCTCTCTCCTATGCAATACACCGTGTTTATGACTGAATATCAGCTACATAATTTGAATGATAGCTCTTTGCCTCCGACTCGGACAAATCCATGTGGCACAGCACCTCTTCAACTGTGTCAGACAGATGTCACTCACGTTCCTGAATTTGGCCGTCTAAAATATGCACCTGTAACAATAGATACTCATTCTTCTTACGTATTTTCCACAGCACATACAGGTGAATGCAGTCTCAAGATTTAGAGTTTAAGGCATTAGCTAGGATGTTGTGTGCTTCTTCTATTTTAGTAATAGATCAGATGTGTATTAAACAGGATTTGATCTAATCAATGCTAGAGTCTACAGGAATAGCTCTTTTAATGTTTTAGTACTGTTTGGTTATGATGTTATTAGCCTATTAATTAGCTTTTCTTAATTTGCAAAGACAAAACCTGGAAAGGAATCCCAGGCAAAGAGATGACCCTGTATCATAGAACGGATACCTCTTTTACATCCAATTAATTGGGATCTGAAAATATAACCATGCATCATTTTAGACAAAAGTGCACGCTAATAGAACTAAATTTGATGGTTTATTCTGTTTTCCAAGCAGGTGTTCCACTTGGGCTCTATATCACGCACTGGCCATGCGGATGTGGTGTACAACTGGAAGAAATCCTTCAGACCCTGAATGCAGGAGAGAATCTGTGATGGGTGAGAGAGGAAATGTGCACCTTGAAGCAGGGGACGCCCTGCTGGCACTACCTGTCGCATCCACCACCAACATGGCTTGCTGTTTCTCAAGGGTCAATAAGTATTAATGCCCCTAGTGATACTCTAGTACATTTGTCCTCTAAAATTGGTTCTTTTTGACATGATATTCCATTAAATTGTGCGATCATTAATCAATTATTAGCCCAGATAACTCAGCTGGCAGAGCATGGTTATGAACATCTTAAAAGCATTTACTGCACAAATTTTAGTGGTCATTAATAATCAATATATCAGAGTATATAAAAATTGAAGACTTTTCCTGATCAGTTACAGATTAACACAATGGGACCCTCATGGATTTATTTTCAGGTTGCAGAAACTTAGGTTGCAGTACAAACATGTTTGTTCTTTTTAGTGGGTTTAACAGTAATGTTGTTATGTTGTATTTGACTTGTCTCTTTTTTCACTTTTAGAGTATTGTCAATCGAGGCCTTGATTGAGTTATAATGATTATGTTATTAATATAATTAGTGTTATTATTTTATAGTATGGTAGTAGCTTGTCAATAAACAAAAAAGGGGGAATTGTGGGAATACAAGAAAAGCTGTTCAGAGCAGCAGCTGTGGAGCAAGATAAACAGCATGGGAACCAAGGACACCTCTGCAAGGAGAAGAAGAGTCTCACAGCTCTGATTGGTTATGTGCCTGCATGGACAGTTGAAAAGTGTTTTGTAGAATGCTTTGTTGACATGTAAGATGTTTGGGAAAGTTGTAAGGGCGGATGGGAAAGTTAGAAAATAACAACTTGTGAAGGTATATAAGGGATGTGAGAACTTGTAATAAACGATTTGGATCGTTCACATCTGAGTCCGTGCCGAGTCGCTGCACCCTAGTCCTGCTATTATCAGCCCTTTCCAAGAGTTTACTCCCCTCCTGGGAGTAAGTTCACTTCAGGTATTGAAAGGCTGCAGTGAGGTCACCCCGCAACCTTCTCTTCTCCAGGCTGAACAAACCCAACTCCCTCAGCCTGTCCTCATAGGGGAGGTGCTCCAGCCCCCTGATCATCTTTGTGGCCCTCCTCTGGACCCTTTCCAAAATCTCCATGTCTTTTTTGTACTGAGGGCTCCACACCTGGACACAGTACTCCAGATGGGGCCTCACAAGAGCCGAGTAGAGAGGGACAATCACCTCCCTATCCCTGCTGACCACCCCTCTCCTGATGGAGCCCAGGATCCCATTTGCTTTCCGGGCTGCCAGTGCGCACTGCTGGCTCATGTTGAGTCTCTCGTCCATCAGGACCCCCAGGTCCTTCTCTGCCGAGCTGCTCTCAAGGACAACTCCTCCCAGCCTGTACAGGTGCCTGGGGTTCTTCCGGCCCAAATGCAAAACCTTGCACTTTGCGGTGTTGAACCTCATTAGGTTCACCCGAGCCCAGCTTTCCAGCCTGTCAAGGTCCCTCTGAATGGCATCCCTTCCTTCCACCATATCGACTGCACCACTCAGCTTGGTGTCATCAGCAAACTTGCTGAGGGTGCACTCCATTCCCTCATCGATGTCATTAATAAAGATTTTAAAGAGCACCGGTCCCAAGACAGACCCTTGGGGGACACTGCTCATTACCGACCTCCACTGGACATAGAGCCATTGACCACCACCCTCTGTGGTGTCTGAGAAGACCTACAAGATCATCCAGTTCACCTATCACCAATAGCTCCCACTGAACCATGTCCCTCAGCACAACATCCCATAAACAAGAAACCCCCTAGAGCCCCCTAGAGCTGCATATAAACCCCATAAAGCCCCATAGAGCCCCATATGAACCCCTTAGAGCCCCACAGAGACCCATAGAGACCCACAGAATCACCAAGGTTGGGAAACACCTACAAGATCATCCAGTCCAACTGTTCACCTATTACCAATAGGTCCCACTAAACCATGTCCCTCAGCACAACATCCAGTCTTTCCTTGTTGCAGCCCCGAACCAGGAACCTCCTAGAGCGCTGTTCTTTTAATATACGTGTACCCGACAGAGAGATTAAGACACAAGGAGAAAAATTTTTTGTTTGCCCGTCCAGTTTATTGCCAATTAAGTTGTTTAGGGAGATGTGGAAGGGAAGACGGGCAATAGAAAAGGTAGGAAATAAAAGCAAGCAGTATATAGGAAACGAAAGAGAGATGGTCAGATGGTCACTACCATGGGTTAGGGTTAGGGTTAGGGTTGTTGTTGGGGTTAGGGTTAGGGTTGGGGTTAAATTTATGTAGGTCCAGATGTTGATCTTCTGAAGTGATGTGCCATCAGGTGTTGTTGTTTGGCTGATGAAAACAGCAGTTGTCCTAACTTATCAATAAGTCCAACAGAGGTGGAGTTCGCTGTCCTTGGAGTGGCAGCTTCTGGTTTGGGGATCTCAGCAGTAAGGGAGGTGCCCACATGTATCCTGTTTCTCACAGGATACGATGGTATCGTTCCCCAGTTCTCCCATACCGAGCTGGAGTGAGGTTTTGGTCCCAGATCTTCCAGCAGGAAGCACTGCTGAGCACTGTCTTCCAAAGGCAAACAGCTCCAAAGAAATGCTTTCCAATGTCAAACTGTCCTCCAAGTGACGGTGATTGCCACAGCCACCTCTCCTGTCCTGGATACGTCAGAGTCTTATGGCAAGAAGTGCCTCCGAAAGCCAATTTGGAGCCAGAACCAAAGAAGGGTTCAGATGGGCACCCAGGAATGGCACAGCTAGGAATGGCACAGCTAGGAATGGCAGAGATAGGAATGGCACAGCTGTTTGGCAGCCTCAGGTGGAGCTGTGCTTCTTTTGGGCATCCCATGCCCTGGTCAGCGTGGACAGGACATCCCCCACCTGGGGAGCCCCGCTTTGCTCTTTGGTGGCTGACTCTGCAGAGATCCGCTCCCCTTGTGCCTCAGTGGCAGCAGACCAAAGGAGCTGTAGGTGCGCTCCTTGGGCAGGCTGGTCTCGGAGCTCGAGGACCATAGGGCTGCCAGTGGTGTCTGTGGCACGGCTGGGGCTCCACTGCGCTTGGCCTTTCTGAGCTTGGCCTGGGGCTTTTTCGGCTCTTCTACTACAGTGGGGACCCTCACAAAGTCTGGGTCTTCTTCTTCTATGGCAATTGGAGGTTGCTCTGCCTCTGCTGGTGCTGGTCCCATCTCTGCCTCTTTGCTTTCGGTAGCAGATTGCACTTCATCCTCTTTGGTTTCTGGAGAGCTTTTTGCCTCGGTCTCTAAGCTTTCGGAAGAGCTTTTGACCTCGGCCTCTTTGCTTTTTTTGGAGCGTTTTGCCTTCTTCTTCTTTTTCTTACGCTTCTTCTTGTCAGAAGGCGCCTGCAGTTCCTCTGTCTCCTCACTGCAAAGACACAAGGGGAGGGGTCAGCCTGAGTGGGTGATGGTTTTGGGGCCGTATCCTGCAACCCCGAGCCAGGACCCTTGGCTGCAATGCAGCCTTCCCCACGCACAGCTCTTGGGTTGCACTGGAGCTCTCCTGAGGGCTGAAAAGGGGCCAGCCATGTGAAATGGGGGCTCTCAGCAGCCCAATCCCACCCCTCCTTGTGCTACACTCAGCACCGCTGTGTGGCCCCGAACAGTGACTGTGTGGGGCTGGGGAATGGGCTCTTTAAAGGCCAAGGAAGCACCCCGTGCAGACCACAACCCTGAGCCTGCAGTCTCACCTGTCCTCCTCCTCCTCATCGCTTTCTGCCTCTTTGGGCGGTTCTTCCACCAGAAAGGTGACAGTGATCCAGCTGGGGAGGGGTGGCAATGCTGGAGGTTCCTCTGCAGCTGGGAAGGAGAGATCTGGTCAGAGGAGACTGATCCTGAACCTGCTGCCTGGTGACAGGCAGGGCTGCTCAGGCCTGACCCAAACCACCCAAGATGGCCGCTCTGCCATCTCCACAGACTGTGGGCCCTCTGTGCCTTGTGCCCAGCTCCTCCTCTCCTGGATGCAGCTCTGTGTTGGGAGTGCATGAGTGGCATCAGCTTTGGGAAGGAGGAGCTGGGTGGTGCCTTTGAGGTGACAGCCTCTTTTGGGGGCTCATTTCCTGGGGGCAGGACAAGGCCCAGGAGCCCCCCTTCTCTTGCCATACCCAGGGCTGGGGGCTCTGTGGGAACATCACACCCAGATCCTGGATTTCATCAGGGCAATGTGTGCTCAGGAGGAGAGGCAGTGCCAGGCTGGAGTCAATGGTTATGGCAGTCAGAGCTTTTGGGTGATGGTGGGCTGGGCATTTTCCCATCGCACGTTGGTTGTATGTGGGATGGAGAGGAGCTGGCGGCTGCTTTACCTTTCTTGGCCTGGACAAGAGGTAGCAATGGGACTCGTGGGGGTCTGCAGCGTTGCCCGGGTGGTGGTTTGGGTGCAAACTCCCGACGAAACCTGGACAAAAGGAGGAGACACGAGTGTGACCCAGGGCTCCAGCTGCCCTTTCTGCTCACTGTCATCACCTGCTCACAGGCAGACAGTCACCTTGCCTAAAGGCCGCACCTCCCCAGTGTCCACAGCCCCAGTACCAAGGGCTGTCCTGGGAAATCATAGAATCAATCATAGAAAGACCCGGGTTGGAAGGGACCTCAAGGATCATGTTTCAACCCCCTGCTCGCAGGGCTACCAAACATCCACATTCACTAGATCAGGTTGCCCAGAGCCCCGTCCAACCTGGCCTTGAACGCCTCCAAGGACGGGGCATCCACAACCTAAAATGGAGCCACCCAGGCCATGATGGGATGAAAATGTCCCCTAAATCCCTTCATCTCTCCCATCAGATCTATCAGAGGACAAGCTGGAACATGAGAGCTGCCCATTTTCTGCCTCGCTCCTCTGAGCTATTTCTGCCTGTGTTCCCATGGCAGGACACTCGTGGTCACAAGGAGCAAATGCTGCTGCAGGAGAGCTGAGCAGCTGCGTCAAGCAGGGGCTGCAGCCACAAATGCACTCACCTGGGAAAGACAACGACTCGGCCAGAGAGTGTCAGGGAGGCAACCGCTGTCACCGGGGTCACCACCATGTCCAGCAGCCAGGGCGCCTGCAGGGGAGGAACAGGGAGGATGTGGGACGTCCTGGTCACGGCTGAGGCACTGGAGGCTGCTGGAGGAGCCCAAGGCCGGCAGAGCTGGCAGCACCGCAGCACTTGCATTGCCCGAGCAGCAGGCCAGGTCCTGGAGAGCCACATGCAGGCAGCGCAAGGGCCATGGAGAAACCAAAACCTTACCTTGAAAACAACCTTCTCGAGTTTCTCCTTCCCGCAGATCTTCTCAAGGAAGTCATAGTAGAACTTCATTTGGACCCTCGCTCTCTCGATGAGGAGCACTCCGATGTCCTTCAGGACAAAGGCGATGTCCTCCCCCTTCCTCAGGCACTGGGAGACGAGCGTTGTGGTGCCAAATATGCAGGCCTTCCCAGTCTGCCAGCTCACAGATGCGGCCTCAGCCACCTCAGCGTATTTGAGGGTCTCCATTTTATTGAGGCCTGGAAAATCACACCAGAATGTCAGAGTCCATCACACAGTGGCTCTTCGAGCACTGCCACCCAACTGCTACTCATTGCAGTCGCCAGCCAGGACAAGCTCATGTTTGGACGGGCTCCGTGAAGGGGGAGGTTTGATTTCAGAATGGAGGCTGTAGCCCCGTTTGTCCTGTCTGGGCAGCCAGAAAGGGTTGAAGCCCCCTCCTACCTGGCGGGTATTCCTCGTTCATCTGGTCATGGATGCTCGCAAGGTTCTTAGCCAGGTGAAACACAGGCCACTGCATGGTCATGTTTCCTTTCCCAACTCTGATCCGTTCAGAGACAATGCTGAAGGAACCGAAGGTGGGAACTCGGACTCCCTGTGCATGGAATAGAAGGGAAGGGCCAGAGGGTTAAGGCTGGAGGAAGAGCTGAAGGCTGCCCTGTGCGAGGACTGTGCTTTTGGACTGGGATCAGCCCCAGCACACTACAGCACACAGCACAAGTCATAGCCCGTATGCACGAGGCCCACTGGTACTTTACAGGGATATGGGGCCAAGTTCCCTGCTTTCTGCGGAGGGGAAGTCACTGCCTTCTGTGGCCAAACGCAAAGGACTCCGCAGCCCTCCAAACAGGCCAGCAGGAAGAAGGCGTTGACCCACCTTGCGTAGCAGGAGCTGCTCTTGTATGTGCACGGCCACCGCATCCCAGACAGCAACTCGCTCTGGAGGGCAGAGGAAAAGCAGGTCACACTCTGCATCTGCCGCTTCCCAAGGGCGCTTCTCTCAGCCCGGGAGGGAGGTGGCAGATGGAAAGTGTCGGCACCGTCCCCAGCCCTGAGACGATCCCCATGCTGTGTCAGGCCCGCTCAGCGCCAGCACTTGGAGGCAGCTCTGCTCCAGTGGTGGCTGCAGACCCATGTACCTTTGGCGGTGACCTCTGGCGTTTTGTAGTCACGCTGTGGAGCAGGGCCATCCTGCCAGAATCTCATCTTGGCCCGCTTCACCGCAGCAGGGTGCTCCGCGTTGGCAACAGCCACGTGGGAACTCATCCCTTCCAGATGCGTCTGCTCTCTGTCAGATGCTCCTTCAGGATGCAGGACCCAGCACTGGGCACTGCCTGCAGAACCCTCCCGGGTGGCCGTGTCATAGACGTGGCCACGGCGACGCGGTGACAGTGTGGCCAGTGCTGGCAGCTGCCCATTATGACACGGCACCAGCCCAGCTCTGCCCCGTGCTGGTTGGCACTCCCCATTCCTGGAGCCCTTGTGTGCCAGCAGCACCACACCAGAGGAGGAGGCAGTGGGCCCCGTGGGCAGGCTGGTTCTGAAACACCATTCTGAATCACAGAATCACAGAATCACAGAATTATCAAGGTTGGAAAAGACCTAGAAGATCATCCAGTCCAACCATCACCAATACTTCCCAGTTAAATCATATCCCTAAACACAACAACACATAGGACACATGAAGACCACATAGGACCCCATAAGAACCCCATAAGGACCGCATAGGACCCCATAATGACCCCATAAAGACCCCATAAAGACCGCATAGGACCCCATTAGTATCCCATATGCACCACAAAGGACCCATGGGGAATCACAGAATCACAGAATGATCAAGGTTGGAAAAGACCTAGAAGATCATCCAGTCCAACCATCACCAATACTTCCCAGTTAAATCATATCCCTCAACACAACAACACATAGGACACATGAAGACCACATAGGACCCCATAAGAACCCCATAAGGACCGCATAGGACCCCATAATGACCCCATAAAGACCCCATAAAGACCGCATAGGACCCCATTAGTATCCCATATGCACCACAAAGGACCCATGGGGAATCACAGAATCACAGAATGATCAAGGTTGGAAAAGACCTAGAAGATCATCCAGTCCAACCATCACCAATACTTCCCAGTTAAATCATATCCCTCAACACAACATCCAAATGTTTCTTGAACACCCCCATGGTCGGTGATTCCACCACCTCCCTGTTCAGTGCATTCCAGTGCCTGACCACCCTTTCCAAGAAGTAATACTTCCTAATGTCCAGCCTGAATCTGCCCTGCCACAGCTTTGAACCATTCCCTCTAGTTCTATCACTGTCTGCATGAGAGAAGAGGCCGACCCCCAGCTCACTACAACCTCCCTTCAGTGAGATGCTGAGCCCACCGGCATCTGAGGCTCTTCCTGTGCTGGCCTGAGCTTCTCGCTCCTACACATCTGTCATCTGCTGACCGGGAGCTCAGTGGCTGCAGTGCTCACTTACTCCCTTTGGACACCGAGGGCAGGCTGGCCTTGGAGCTCGCTGAAGACCATGGGGTGGGTTTCACTGCCTTGACTCAGCCCAGCTCTGCTGGGTTTGGCGTGATGCTTTTCAGGCAACACCCATGGCCTCGTAGTGATGGCCAGCTGAAAGTCCGAAGAGCAAGAGACGTTGCAAAGGAAAGGCAATACCCTGAAAAGCAGTTTGGATGTGGCACTAGTTTGCAGTCACAATACACATTGGAAGACAAAAACACAAACATGTCTTTTGAGTGGTGAATTGCATTGATTTGACATGGAGGAGTCCAGGCCATCAGCACATTGCTGGGAGCCCGGCTGCTGTTGGCTGGGCATAGCGCAACCAGGGGATACTCACTGGGGTGGGGGCAGCAGACATCCAGAAACTGTGAGCAAGAATTGAGTCTGCAGGGGCTGGAATAACTCCTGAGCAAGCAAAGCTTCATGTTTACCCATGTGTACCCCATGTTCATGTTTACCCCGTGTTTAGCCATAGGTAGTGATATTTAAGGGAGGAAATAGATTTTGGGGCTAAAAATTGATATTTAAGGGACAAACTGCCTTCTTTTGGAGATAAATGTGCTAGTTAGGGGAGCAATTGTCTAATTCCTTCTGCCGTTGGGCTCCTCAAGCCCCTTCCTCCTTGGCTGCGGCGCAGCAAGCCCCCTTCCTTCTGTGCTCTGCACCAGCCAGCCCACTTCCATTTGCCATGGGGTCTAACAGGCCTTCAACCATCTGGGTTTCAGCACATCAAGCTCCCTTCCTTGAGGGTTTTGGTCCGGTTTCACACCAGCCAGCCCACTTCCATCTGCCATGGGGCCCAGCACCCAAAGCTTTGTGTTTACCCAGTATCCCTATGTGTAGCTGAGCCTCAGGGAGATTGTGAACCTAAAGTAGTCAGCCAGTGAGAAACCAGGGGAGAAAGAGATCGGCGTTGGGTAACGGGGCATAAGAGATGTAACGCTGTTTTCTGTGCTGCTCTCCTGCTTGCAGGACGCCCGCTGCTGCAATTGCCAGTAAAATCTGCTTTATCACAGGAACCGTCCTGATAAATTCTCTGGACGTTTCCAACATCAGGCTGTGGTTTAGGCCCTTGGGCTTGTGCCTGCCTGAAACAACGTGCATTTCCAAATGGCTCACGGCAGTAAATGAAGGCAAGAGAACACTGAGCTCTTTTGCCTATTTCCAGAACTGGGACGGAGACAAAAGAGCATGCTTAGCCTTGGGTTGTTGGTTGTATCCAGCCATGGCAACCACAGCTGAAGCATCTTGCATCTTCATTAGGCACTCCTCTGCCTGTTTCTTTTTGTCTCTGTTTGATGCCAAGGCTCCAAGGAATGCAGGCACCCCGTCTGTCAGAGCCCAGGGGTCTCGGAAGGAAGAGTCCCCATTGTCCCTCTACCTCTGCTTCTCTTCAGGGAGGTGACACTGTCTCACTCCCATTATCAGAGCGAGAGGGAGGTTCTTTTAATATATGTGTACCCGACGGAGAGATTAAGACTCAAGGAGTTGAATGTTTTGTTTGCCCGTCCAGTTTATTGCCAATCAAATTGTTTAGGGAGATGTGGAAAGGAAGACGGGCAATAGAAAAGGTAGGAAATAAAAGCAAGCAGTATAAAGGAAATGTAAGAGAGATGGTCAGATGGTCACTACCATGGGTTAGGGTTAGGGTTGGGGATGGGGTTAGGGTTGGGGTTAAGTTTATGTAGGTCCAGATGTTGATCTTCTGAAGTGACGTGCCATCAGGTGTTGTTGTTTGGCTGATGTAAACAGCAGTTGTCCCAACTTATCAATAAGTCCAACAGAGGTGGAGTTCGCTGTCCTTGGAGTGGCAGCTTCTGGTTTGGGGATCTCAGCAGTAAGGGAGGTGCCCACCTGTATCCTGTTTCTCACAGGATACGATGGTATCGTTCCCCAGTTCTCCCATACCAAGCTGGAGTGAGGTTTTGGTTACAGATCTTCCAGCAGGAAGCACTTCTGAACACTGTCTTCCAAAGGCAAACAGCTCCAAAGAAATGCTTTCCAATGTCAAACTGTCCTCCAAGTGACGGTGATTGCCACAGCCACCTCTCATGTCCTGGGTAAGTCAGAGTCTTATGGCAAGAAGTGCCTCCGAAAGCCAACTTGGAGCCAGAACCAAAGAAGGGTTCAGATGGGCACCCAGTAATGGCACAGCTAGGAATGGCAGAGATAGGAATGGCAGAGATAGGAATGGCACAGCTGTTTGGCAGCCTCAGGTGGAGCTGTGCTTCTTTTGGGCACCCCATGCCCTGGTCAGCGTGGACAGGACATCCCCCACCTGGGGAGCCCCGCTTTGCTCTTTGGTGGCTGACTCTGCAGAGATCCGCTCCCCTTGTGCCTCAGTGGCAGCAGACCAAAGGAGCTGTAGGTGCGCTCCTTGGGCAGGCTGGTCTCGGAGCTCGAGGACCATAGGGCTGCCAGTGGTGTCTGTGGCACGGCTGGGGCTCCACTGCGCTTGGCCTTTCTGAGCTTGGCCTGGGGCTTTTTCGGCTCTTCTACTACAGTGGGGACCCTCACAAAGTCCGGGTCTTCTTCTTCTATGGCAATTGGAGGTTGCTCTGCCTCTGCTGGTGCTGGTCCCATCTCTGCCTCTTTGCTTTCGGTAGCAGATTGCACTTCATCCTCTTTGGTTTCTGGAGAGCTTTTTGCCTCGGTCTCTAAGCTTTCGGAAGAGCTTTTGACCTCGGCCTCTTTGCTTTTTTTGGAGCGTTTTGCCTTCTTCTTCTTTTTCTTACGCTGCTTCTTGTCAGAAGGCGCCTGCAGTTCCTCTGTCTCCTCACTGCAAAGACACAGGGGGAGGGGTCAACCTGAGTGGGTGATGGTTATGGGGCCGTATCCTGCAACCCCGAGCCAGGACCCTTGGCTGCAATGCAGCCTTCCCACGCACAGCTCTTGGGTTGCACTGGAGCTCTCCTGAGGGCTGAAGAGGGGCCAGCCACGTGAAATGGGGGCTCGCAGCAGCCCCATCCCACCCCTCCTTGTGCTGCACTCAGCACCGCTGTGTGGCCCCGAACAGTGACTGTGTGGGGCTGGGGAATTGTGGGAATACAAGAAAAGCTGTTCAGAGCAGCAGCTGTGGAGCAAGATAAACAGCATGGGAACCAAGGACACCTCTGCAAGGAGAAGAAGAGTCTCACAGCTCTGATTGGTTATGTGCCTGCATGGACAGTTGAAAAGTGTTTTGTAGAATGCTTTGTTGACATGTAAGATGTTTGGGAAAGTTGTAAGGGCGGATGGGAAAGTTAGAAAATAACAACTTGTGAAGGTATATAAGGGATGTGAGAACTTGTAATAAACGATTTGGATCGTTCACATCTGAGTCCGTGCCGAGTCGCTGCAAATGGCGCCCAACGTGGGGCAAATCAACCCGCGGCTGAGCGAGCCCGGTCCGGCAGCGTCGCCCGACTGAACTTCGGAGAGACTGTTTGCGCGCACCCGCACCGTTCTGCAGGACAGAAGGTGAGCAGTCGGGAACTATGGGGAGCTCACTAACGAAGGAGCAGAAAGTAAATCTCGAAGTATTGCGGTCAGTGTTACCGTATCAGGATAAGAGTGTGTCTACTAAAGCATTAGCTACTCTTCTTAAATGGATAAGCAAAAATGTCCCTGAATTTCCAAAAACTGAGTTCTCTCTCGATGGAGAACTTTGGGACAAAATCGGCTCAAAACTCTACGAGGCTTCTCTCGCTAAAGACAGAACGGCTGCTAAGCTGTTGCCCGTTTGGAGCCGGATAATGGAAGGGATTAAGCAATCACGACGGGAAAGAATTTATTCCGACCATTCCCTGCCGCCCTCCGTCCCAACCCCGCCGCTGCCTCTCGCTGCGGGAAGCGGCCCGTGCCCGGATCCGACCGGCGGCTCCGACCCCTCCCCGATTCGGGGAGACGAGGGGCCGCGGCCGCCCCCCTTCGCGCTCCCGCCGTTCGCTCCTCCCCCGACGTTCGCCGCGTTGCCGCCCTCTACGGCGCCCTCGCCCTTCGCTCCGCCTACGACGCTCGTCGCGCCGCTTCTGCCCTCCTCCCCCCCCACGTCATGCGCTGCTGCGTCTGTGCAGCCGGCGTGTAACGTGGTTAAAGACACGGACGGATCGAAACCAGGGGATCGTTGTGACCCCGGTCCAGAAGATCCAGAAAGAGAATCGGACGCATTTCCTCCTGATGATACTTTGAAGGAAGCAGGAATGACAAATTTCCCTACAGCGTACTGTGATGTCTTAGAGCAATGCAAAGAAGAAACAATATTAAGGGGTGATGCTGACACGTTGCAGACCTTTCCTAATCAGGTCCCCCGTTTGGAATCTCTGCCTTATGAGGCAGTGAAGGAGCTAAGGGAGTCAGTGAGAACATTCGGAGTTCAGTCAGCCTTTACATACAATCTTTTGGTTGCAAACAGTGACAGTTACGCTATGACCCCTCACGATTGGAAAACTGTGTTAAGAATGATCCTCTCTCCTATGCAATACACCGTGTTTATGACTGAATATCAGCTACATAATTTGAATGATAGCTCTTTGCCTCCGACTCGGACAAATCCATGTGGCACAGCACCTCTTCAACTGTGTCAGACAGATGTCACTCACGTTCCTGAATTTGGCCGTCTAAAATATGCACATGTAACAATAGATACTCATTCTTCTTACGTATTTTCCACAGCACATACAGGTGAATGCAGTCTCAAGATTTAGAGTTTAAGGCATTAGCTAGGATGTTGTGTGCTTCTTCTATTTTAGTAATAGATCAGATGTGTATTAAACAGGATTTGATCTAATCAATGCTAGAGTCTACAGGAATAGCTCTTTTAATGTTTTAGTACTGTTTGGTTATGATGTTATTAGCCTATTAATTAGCTTTTCTTAATTTGCAAAGACAAAACCTGGAAAGGAATCCCAGGCAAAGAGATGACCCTGTATCATAGAACGGATACCTCTTTTACATCCAATTAATTGGGATCTGAAAATATAACCATGCATCATTTTAGACAAAAGTGCACGCTAATAGAACTAAATTTGATGGTTTATTCTGTTTTCCAAGCAGGTGTTCCACTTGGGCTCTATATCACGCACTGGCCATGCGGATGTGGTGTACAACTGGAAGAAATCCTTCAGACCCTGAATGCAGGAGAGAATCTGTGATGGGTGAGAGAGGAAATGTGCACCTTGAAGCAGGGGACGCCCTGCTGGCACTACCTGTCGCATCCACCACCAACATGGCTTGCTGTTTCTCAAGGGTCAATAAGTATTAATGCCCCTAGTGATACTCTAGTACATTTGTCCTCTAAAATTGGTTCTTTTTGACATGATATTCCATTAAATTGTGCGATCATTAATCAATTATTAGCCCGGATAACTCAGTTGGTAGAGCATGGTTATGAACATCTTAAAAGCATTTACTGCACAAATTTTAGTGGTCATTAATAATCAATATATCAGAGTATATAAAAATTGAAGACTTTTCCTGATCAGTTACAGATTAACACAATGGGACCCTCATGGATTTATTTTCAGGTTGCAGAAACTTAGGTTGCAGTACAAACATGTTTGTTCTTTTTAGTGGGTTTAACAGTAATGTTGTTATGTTGTATTTGACTTGTCTCTTTTTTCACTTTTAGAGTATTGTCAATCGAGGCCTTGATTGAGTTATAATGATTATGTTATTAATATAATTAGTGTTATTATTTTATAGTATGGTAGTAGCTTGTCAATAAACAAAAAAGGGGGAATTGTGGGAATACAAGAAAAGCTGTTCAGAGCAGCAGCTGTGGAGCAAGATAAACAGCATGGGAACCAAGGACACCTCTGCAAGGAGAAGAAGAGTCTCACAGCTCTGATTGGTTATGTGCCTGCATGGACAGTTGAAAAGTGTTTTGTAGAATGCTTTGTTGACATGTAAGATGTTTGGGAAAGTTGTAAGGGCGGATGGGAAAGTTAGAAAATAACAACTTGTGAAGGTATATAAGGGATGTGAGAACTTGTAATAAACGATTTGGATCGTTCACATCTGAGTCCGTGCCGAGTCGCTGCACCCTAGTCCTGCTATTATCAGCCCTTTCCAAGAGTTTACTCCCCTCCTGGGAGTAAGTTCACTTCAGGTACTGAAAGGCTGCAGTGAGGTCACCCCGCAACCTTCTCTTCTCCAGGCTGAACAAACCCAACTCCCTCAGCCTGTCCTCATAGGGGAGGTGCTCCAGCCCCCTGATCATCTTTGTGGCCCTCCTCTGGACCCTTTCCAAAATCTCCATGTCTTTTTTGTACTGAGGGCTCCACACCTGGACACAGTACTCCAGATGGGGCCTCACAAGAGCCGAGTAGAGAGGGACAATCACCTCCCTATCCCTGCTGACCACCCCTCTCCTGATGGAGCCCAGGATCCCATTTGCTTTCCGGGCTGCCAGAGCGCACTGCTGGCTCATGTTAAGTTTCTCATCTATCAGGACCCCTAGGTCTTTTTCAGCCGAGCTGCTCTCAAGGACAACTCCTCCCAGCCTGTACAGGTGCCTGGGGTTCTTCCGGCCCAAATGCAAAACCTTGCACTTTGCGGTGTTGAACCTCATTAGGTTCACCCGAGCCCAGCTTTCCAGCCTGTCAAGGTCCCTCTGAATGGCATCCCTTCCTTCCACCATATCGACTGCACCACTCAGCTTGGTGTCATCAGCAAACTTGCTGAGGGTGCACTCCATTCCCTCATCGATGTCATTAATAAAGATTTTAAAGAGCACCGGTCCCAAGACAGACCCTTGGGGGACACTGCTCATTACCGACCTCCACTGGACATAGAGCCATTGACCACCACCCTCTGTGGTGTCTGAGAAGACCTACAAGATCATCCAGTTCACCTATCACCAATAGCTCCCACTGAACCATGTCCCTCAGCACAACATCCCATAAACAAGAAACCCCCTAGAGCCCCCTAGAGCCGCATATAAACCCCATAAAGCCCCATAGAGCCCCATATGAACCCCTTAGAGACCCACAGAGACCCATAGAGACCCACAGAATCGCCAAGGTTGGGAAACACCTACAAGATCATCCAGTCCAACTGTTCACCTATTACCAATAGGTCCCACTAAACCATGTCCCTCAGCACAACATCCTGTCTTTCCTTGTTGCAGCCCCGAACCAGGACCCTCCTAGAGCGCTGTTCTTTTAATATATGTGTACCCGACAGAGAGATAAAGACACAAGGAGAAAAATGTTTTGTTTGCCCGTCCAGTTTATTGCCAATTAAGTTGTTTAGGGAGATGTGGAAAGGAAGACGGGCAATAGAAAAGGTAGGAAATAAAAGCAAACAGTATACAGGAAACGAAAGAGAGATGGTCAGATGGTCACTACCATGGGTTAGGGTTAGGGTTGTTGTTGGGGTTAGGGTTAGCATTGGGGTTAAGTTTATGTAGGTCCAGATGTTGATCTTCTGAAGTGATGTGCCATCGGGTGTTGTTATTTGGCTGATGAAAACAGCAGTTGTCCCAAATTATCAATACGTCCAACAGAGGTGGAGTTCGCTGTCCTTGGAGTGGCAGCTTCTGGTTTGGGGATCTCAGCAGTAAGGGAGGTGCCCACATGTATCCTGTTTCTCACAGGATACGATGGTATCGTTCCCCAGTTCTCCCATACCGAGCTGGAGTGAGGTTTTGGTCCCAGATCTTCCAGCAGGAAACACTGCTGAGCACTGTCTTCCAAAGGCAAACAGCTCCACAGAAATGCTTTCCAGTGTCAAACTGTCCTCCAAGTGACGGTGATTGCCACAGCCACCTCTCATGTCCTGGATACGTCAGAGTCTTATGGCAAGAAGTGCCTCCAAAAGCCAACTTGGAGCCAGAACCAAAGAAGGGTTCAGATGGGCACCCAGGAATGGCACAGCTAGGAATGGCAGAGATAGGAATGGCAGAGATAGGAATGGCACAGCTGTTTGGCAGCCTCAGGTGGAGCTGTGCTTCTTTTGGGCATCCCATGCCCTGGTCAGCGTGGACAGGACATCCCCCACCTGGGGAGCCCCGCTTTGCTCTTTGGTGGCTGACTCTGCAGAGATCCGCTCCCCTTGTGCCTCAGTGGCAGCAGACCAAAGGAGCTGTAGGTGCGCTCCTTGGGCAGGCTGGTCTCGGAGCTCGAGGACCATAGGGCTGCCAGTGGTGTCTGTGGCACGGCTGGGGCTCCACTGCGCTTGGCCTTTCTGAGCTTGGCCTGGGGCTTTTTTGGCTCTTCTACTACAGTGGGGACCCTCACAAAGTCCGGGTCTTCTTCTTCTATGGCAATTGGAGGTTGCTCTGCCTCTGCCGGTGCTGGTCCCATCTCTGCCTCTTTGCTTTCGGTAGCAGATTGCACTTCATCCTCTTTGGTTTCTGGAGAGCTTTTTGCCTCGGTCTCTAAGCTTTCGGAAGAGCTTTTGACCTCGGCCTCTTTGCTTTTTTTGGAGCGTTTTGCCTTCTTCTTCTTTTTCTTACGCTTCTTCTTGTCAGAAGGCGCCTGCAGTTCCTCTGTCTCCTCACTGCAAAGACACAAGGGGAGGGGTCAGCCTGAGTGGGTGATGGTTTTGGGGCCGTATCCTGCAACCCCGAGCCAGGACCCTTGGCTGCAATGCAGCCTTCCCCACGCACAGCTCTTGGGTTGCACTCCTGAGGGAGCTCTCCTGAGGGCTGAAGAGGGGCCAGCCACGTGAAATGGGGGCTCGCAGCAGCCCCATCCCACCCCTCCTTGTGCTGCACTCAGCACCGCTGTGTGGCCCCGAACAGTGACTGTGTGGGGCTGGGGAATGGGCTCTTTCCAGGTCAGGGAAACACCCCGTGCAGACCACAACCCTGAGCCTGCAGTCTCACCTGTCCTCCTCCTCCTCATCGCTTTCTGCCTCTTTGGGCGGTTCTTCCACCAGAAAGGTGACAGTGATCCAGCTGGGGAGGGGTGGCAATGCTGGAGGTTCCTCTGCAGCTGGGAAGGAGAGATCTGGTCAGAGGAGACTGATCCTGAACCTGCTGCCTGGTGACAGGCAGGGCTGCTCAGGCCTGACCCAAACCACCCAAGATGGCCGCTCTGCCATCTCCACAGACTGTGGGCCCTCTGTGCCTTGTGCCCAGCTCCTCCTCTCCTGGATGCAGCTCTGTGTTGGGAGTGCATGAGTGGCATCAGCTTTGGGAAGGAGGAGCTGGGTGGTGCCTTTGAGGTGACAGCCTCTTTTGGGGGCTCATTTCCTGGGGGCAGGACAAGGCCCAGGAGCCCCCCTTCTCTTGCCATACCCAGGGCTGGGGGCTTTGTGGGAACATCACACCCAGATCCTGGGTTTCATCAGGGCAACTTGTGCTCAGGAGGAGAGGCAGTGCCAGGCTGGAGTCAATGGTTATGGCAGTCAGAGCTTTTGGGTGATGGTGGGCTGGGCATTTTCCCATCGCACGTTGGTTGTATGTGGGATGGAGAGGAGCTGGCGGCTGCTTTACCTTTCTTGGCCTGGACGAGAGGTAGCAATGGGACTCGTGGGGGTCTGCAGCGTTGCCCGGGTGGTGGTTTGGGTGCAAACTCCCGACGAAACCTGGACAAAAGGAGGAGACACGAGTGTGACCCAGGGCTCCAGCTGCCCTTTCTGATCACTGTCATCACCTGCTCACAGGCAGACGGTCACCTTGCCTAAAAGCCGTTACTGCCCAGTGTCCACAGCCCCAGTACCAAGGGCTGTCCTGGGAAATCACAGAATCAATCACAGAATGACCCGGGTTGGAAGGGACTGGACTCAAGGATCATGTTTCAACCCCCTGCTCGCAGGGCACCAAACATCCACATTCACTACATCAGGTTGCCCAGTGCCCCGTCCAACCTGGCCTTGAACGCCTCCAAGGATGGGGCATCCACAACCTAAAATGGAGCCACCCACGCCACGATGGGATGAAAATGTCCCCTAAATCCCTTCATCTCTCCCATCAGATCTATCTGAGGACAAGCTGGAACACGAGAGCTGCCCATTTTCTGCTTCGCTCCTCTGAGCTATTTCTGCCTGTGTTCCCATGGCAGGACACTCGTGGTCACAAGGAGCAAATGCTGCTGCAGGAGAGCTGAGCAGCTGCGTCAAGCAGGGGCTGCAGCCACAAATGCACTCACCTGGGAAAGACGACGACTCGGCCAGAGAGTGTCAGGGAGGCAACCGCTGTCACCGGGGTCACCACCATGTCCAGCAGCCAGGGCGCCTGCAGGGGAGGAACAGGGAGGATGTGGGACGTCGTGGTCACGGCTGAGGCACTGGAGGCTGCAGGAGGAGCCCAAGGCCGGCAGAGCTGGCAGCACCGCAGCACTTGCATGGCCCGAGCAGCAGGCCAGGTCCTGGAGAGCCATGTGGAGAAACCAAAACCTCACCTTGAAAACAACCTTCTCGAGTTTCTCTTTCCCGCAGATCTTCTCAAGGAAGTCATAGTAGAACTTCATTTGGACCCTCGCTCTCTCGATGAGGAGCACTCCGATGTCCTTCAGGACAAAGGCGATGTCCTCCCCCTTCCTCAGGCACTGGGAGACAAGCGTTGTGGTGCCAAATATGCAGGCCTTCCCAGTCTGCCAGCTCACAGATGCGGCCTCAGCCACCTCAGCGTATTTGAGGGTCTCCATTTTATTGAGGCCTGGAAAATCACACCAGAATGTCAGAGTCCATCACGTGGTGGCTCTTCCAGCACTGCCACCCAACTGCTACTCATTGCAGTCGCCAGCCAGGACAAGCTCATGTTTGGACGGGCTCCGTGAAGGGGGAGGTTTGATTTCAGAATGGAGGCTGTAGCCCCGTTTGTCCTGTCTGGGCAGCCAGAAAGGGTTGAAGCCCCATCCTACCTGGCGGGTATTCCTCGTTCATCTGGTCATGGGTGCTCGCAAGGTTCTTGGCCAGGTGAAACACAGGCCACTGCATGGTCATGTTTCCTTTCCCAACTCTGATCCGTTCAGAGACAATGCTGAAGGAACCGAAGGTGGGAACTCGGACTCCCTGTGCATGGAAGAGAAGGGAAGGGCCAAAGGGTTAAGGCTGGAGGAAGAGCTGAAGGCTGCCCTGTGCGGGGACTGTGCTTTTGGACTGGGATCAGCCCCAGCACACTACAGCACAAAGCACAAGTCATAGCCCGTATGCACAAGGCCCACTGGTACTTTACAGGGACTTTGGGGCCAAGTTCCCTGCTTTCTGCAGAGGGGAAGTCACTGCCTTCTGTGGCCAAACGCAAAGGACTCTGCAGCCCTCCAAACAGGCCAGCAGGAAGAAGGCGCCGACCCACCTTGCGTAGCAGGAGCTGCTCTTGTATGTGCTCGGCCACCGCATCCCAGACAGCAACTCGCTCTGGAGGGCAGAGGAAAAGCAGGTCACACTCTGCATCTGCCGCTTCCCAAGGGCGCTTCTCTCAGCCCGGGACGGAGGTGGCAGATGGAAAGTGTCGGCACCGTCCCCATGCTGTGTCAGGCCCGCTCAGCGCCAGCACTTGGAGGCAGCTCTGCTCCAGTGGTGGCTGCAGACCCACGTACCTTTGGCGGTGACCTCTGGCGTTTTGTAGTCACGCTGTGGAGCAGGGCCATCCTGCCAGAATCTCATCTTGGCCCGCTTCACCGCAGCAGGGTGCTCCGCGTTGGCAACAGCCACGTGGGAACTCATCCCTTCCAGATGCGTCTGCTCTCTGTCAGATGCTCCTTCAGGATGCAGGACCCGGCACTGGGCACTGCCTGCAGAACCCTCCCGGGTGGCCGTGTCATAGACGTGGCCACGGCGACGTGGTGACAGCGTGGCCAGTGCTGGCAGCTGCCCATTATGACACGGCACCAGCCCAGCTCTGCCCCGTGCTGGTTGGCACTCCCCATTCCTGGAGCCCTTGTGTGCCAGCAGCACAACACCAGAGGAGGAGGCAGTGGGCCCCGTGGGCAGGCTCGTTCTGAAACACCATTCTGAATCACAGAATCACAGAATCATAGAATTATCAAGGTTGGAAAAGACCTAGAAGATCATCCAGTCCAACCATCACCAATACTTCCCAGTTAAATCATATCCCTAAACACAACAACACATAGGACACATAAAGACCACATAGGACCCCATAAGAACCCCATAAGGACCGCATAGGACCCCATAATGACCCCATAAAGACCCCATAAAGACCGCATAGGACCCCACTAGTATCCCATATGCACCACAAAGGACCCATGGGGAATCACAGAATCACAGAATGATCAAGGTTGGAAAAGACCTAGAAGATCATCCAGTCCAACCATCACCAATACTTCCCAGTTCAATCATATCCCTCAACACAACATCCAAATGTTTCTTGAACACTCCCATGGTCGGTGACTCCACCACCTCCCTGTTCAGTGCATTCCAGTGCCTGACCACTCTTTCCAAGAAGTAACACTTCCTAATGTCCAGCCTGAATCTGCCCTGCCACAGCTTTGAACCATTCCCTCTAGTTCTATCACTGTCTGCATGAGAGAAGAGGCCGACCCCCAGCTCACTACAACCTCCCTTCAGTGAGATGCTGAGCCCACCGGCATCTGAGGCTCTTCCTGTGCTGGCCTGAGCTTCTCGCTCCTACACGTCTGTCATCTGCTGACCGGGAGCTCGGTGGCTGCAGCGCTCACTTACTCCCTTTGGACACCGAGGGCAGGCTGGCCTTGGAGCTCGCTGAAGACCATGGGGTGGGTTTCACTGCCTTGACTCAGCCCAGCTCTGCTGGGTTTGGCGTGATGCTTTTCAGGCAACACCCATGGCCTCGTAGTGATGGCCAGCTGAAAGTCCGAAGAGCAAGAGACGTTGCAAAGGAAAGGCAATACCCTGAAAAGCAGTTTGGATGTGGCACTAGTTTGCAGTCACAATACAGACTGGAAGACAAAAACACAAACATGTCTTTTGAGTGGTGAATTGCATTGATTTGACATGGAGGAGTCCAGGCCATCAGCACACTGCTGGGAGCCCGGCTGCTGTTGGCTGGGCACAGGGCAACCAGGGGATACTCACTGGGGTGGGGGCAGCAGACATCCAGAAACTGTGAGCAAGAATTGAGTCTGCAGGGGCTGGAATAACTCCTGAGCAAGCAAAGCTTCATGTTTACCCATGTGTACCCCATGTTCATGTTTACCCCGTGTTTAGCCATAGGTAGTGATATTTAAGGGAGGAAATAGATTTTGGGGCTAAAAATTGATATTTAAGGGACAAACTGCCTTCTTTTGGAGATAAATGTGCTATTTAGGGGAGCAATTGTCTAATTCCTTCTGCCGCTGGGCTCCTCAAGCCCCTTCCTCCTTGGCTGCGGCCCAGCAAGCCCCCTTCCTTCTGTGCTCTGCACCAGCCAGCCCACTTCCATTTGCCATGGGGTCTAACAGGCCTTCAACCATCTGGGTTTCAGCACATCAAGCTCCCTTCCTTGAGGGTTTTGGTCCGGTTTCACACCAGCCAGCCCAATTCCATCTGCCATGGGGCCCAGCACCCAAAGCTTTGTGTTTACCCAGTATCCCTATGTGTAGCTGAGCCTCAGGGAGATTGTGAACCTAAAGTAGTCAGCCAGTGAGAAACCAGGGGAGAAAGAGATCGGCGTTGGGTAACAGGGCATAAGAGATGTAACGCTGTTTTCTGTGCTGCTCTCCTGCTTGCAGGACGCCCGCCGCTGCAATTGCCAGTAAAATCTGCTTTATCACAGGAACCGTCCTGATAAATTCTCTGGACGTTTCCAACATCAGGCTGTGGTTTAGGCCCTTGGGCTTGTGCCTGCCTGAAACAACGTGCATTTCCGAATGGCTCACGGCAGTAAATGAAGGCAAGAGAACACTGAGCTCTTCTGCCTATTTCCAGAACTGGGACGGATACAGGAGAGCATGCTTAGCCTTGGGTTGTTGGTTGTATCCAGCCATGGCAACCACAGCTGAAGCATCTTGCATCTTCATTAGGCACTCCTCTGCCTGTTCCTTTTTGTCTCTGTTTGATGCCAAGGCTCTAAGGAATGCAGGCACCCCGTCTGTCAGAGCCCAGGGGTCTCGGAAGGAAGAGTCCCCATTGTCCCTCTACCTCTGCTTCTCTTCAGGGAGGTGACACTGTCTCACTCCCATTATCAGAGCGAGAGGGAGGTTCTTTTAATATACGTGTACCCGACGGAGAGATGAAGACACAAGGAGTTAAATGTTTTGTTTGCCCGTCCAGTTTATTGCCAATCAAATTGTTTAGGGAGATGTGGAAAGGAAGACGGGCAATAGAAAAGGTAGGAAATAAAAGCAAACAGTATAAAGGAAATGAAAGAGAGATGGTCAGATGGTCACTACCATGGGTTAGGGTTAGGGTTGTTGTTGGGGTTAGGGTTGGGGTTAAGTTTATGTAGGTCCAGATGTTGATCTTCTGAAGTGATGTGCCATCGGGTGTTGTTGTTTGGCTGATGAAAACAGCAGTTGTCCCAACTTATCAATAAGTCCAACAGAGGTGGAGTTTGCTCTCCTTGGAGTGGCAGCTTCTGGTTTGGGGATCTCAGCAGTAAGGGAGGTGCCCACATGTATCCTGTTTCTCACAGGATACGATGGTATCGTTCCCCAGTTCTCCCATACCAAGCTGGAGTGAGGTTTTGGTTACAGATCTTCCAGCAGGAAGCACTTCTGAGCACTGTCTTCCAAAGGCAAAAAGCTCCACAGAAATGCTTTCCAGTGTCAAACTGTCCTCCAAGTGACGGTGATTTCCACAGCCACCTCTCATGTCCTGGGAAAGTCAGAGTCTTATGGCAAGAAGTGCCTCCAAAAGCCAACTTGGAGCCAGAACCAAAGAAGGGTTCAGATGGGCACCCAGTAATGGCACAGCTAGGAATGGCAGAGATAGGAATGGCAGAGATAGGAATGGCACAGCTGTTTGGCAGCCTCAGGTGGAGCTGTGCTTCTTTTGGGCATCCCATGCCCTGGTCAGCGTGGACAGGACATCCCCCACCTGGGGAGCCCCGCTTTGCTCTTTGGTGGCTGACTCTGCAGAGATCCGCTCCCCTTGTGCCTCAGTGGCAGCAGACCAAAGGAGCTGTAGGTGCGCTCCTTGGGCAGGCTGGTCTCGGAGCTCGAGGACCATAGGGCTGCCAGTGGTGTCTGTGGCACGGCTGGGGCTCCACTGCGCTTGGCCTTTCTGAGCTTGGCCTGGGGCTTTTTTGGCTCTTCTACTACAGTGGGGACCCTCACAAAGTCCGCGTCTTCTTCTTCTATGGCAATTGGAGGTTGCTCTGCCTCTGCTGGTGCTGGTCCCATCTCTGCCTCTTTGCTTTCGGTAGCAGATTGTACTTCATCCTCTTTGGTTTCTGGAGAGCTTTTTGCCTCGGTCTCTAAGCTTTCGGAAGAGCTTTTGACCTCGGCCTCTTTGCTTTTTTTGGAGCGTTTTGCCTTCTTCTTCTTTTTCTTACGCTTCTTCTTGTCAGAAGGCGCCTCTGTCTCCTCACTGCAAAGACACAAGGGGAGGGGTCAGCCTGAGTGGGTGATGGTTTTGGGGCCATATCCTGCAACCCCGAGCCAGGACCCTTGGCTGCAATGCAGCCTTCCCCACGCACAGCTCTTGGGTTGCACTGGAGCTCTCCTGAGGGCCAAAGAGGGGCCAGCCACGTGAAATGGAGGCTCGCAGCAGCCCAATCCCACCCCTCCTTGTGCTGCACTCAGCACCGCTGTGTGGCCCCGAACAGTGACTGTGTGGGGCTGGGGAATGGGCTCTTTAAAGGCCAAGGAAACACCCCGTGCAGACCCCAACCCTGAGCCTGCAGTCTCACCTGTCCTCCTCCTCCTCATCGCTTTCTGCCTCTTTGGGCGGTTCTTCCACCAGAAAGGTGACAGTGATCCAGCTGGGGAGGGGTGGCAATGCTGGAGGTTCCTCTGCAGCTGGGAAGGAGAGATCTGGTCAGAGGAGACTGATCCTGAACCTGCTGCCTGGTGACAGGCAGGGCTGCTCAGGCCTGACCCAAACCACCCAAGATGGCCGCTCTGCCATCTCCACAGACTGTGGGCCCTCTGTGCCTTGTGCCCAGCTCCTCCTCTCCGGGATGCAGCTCTATGTTGGGAGTGCATGAGTGGCATCAGCTTTGGGAAGGAGGAGCTGGGTGGTGCCTGTGAGGTGACGGCCTCTTTTGGGGGCTCATTTCCTGGGGGCAGGACAAGGCCCAGGAGCCCCCCTTCTCTTGCCATAACCAGGGCTGGGGGCTTTGTGGGAACATCACACCCAGATCCTGGATTTCATCAGGGCAACTTGTGCTCAGGAGGAGAGGCAGTGCAGTTATCAATGGTTATGGCAGTCAGAGCTTTTGGGTGATGGCGGTCTGGACATTTTCCCATCGCACGTTGGTTGTATGTGGGATGGAGAGGAGCTGGCGGCTGCTTTACCTTTCTTGGCCTGGACAAGAGGTAGCAATGGGACTCGTGGGGGTCTGCAGCGTTGCCCGGGTGGTGGTTTGGGTGCAAACTCCCGACGAAACCTGGACAAAAGGAGGAGACACGAGTGTGACCCAGGGCTCCAGCTGCCCTTTCAGCTCACTGTCATCACCTGCTCACAGGCAGACGGTCACCTTGCCTAAAGGCCGTTCCTCCCCAGTGTCCACAGCCTCAGTACCAAGGGCTGTCCTGGGAAATCACAGAATCAATCACAGAATGACCCGGGTTGGAAGGGACTGGACTCAAGGATCATGTTTCAACCCCCTGCTCGCAGGGCACCAAACATCCACATTCACTACATCAGGTTGCCCAGAGCCCCGTCCAACCTGGCCTTGAACGCCTCCAAGGACGGGGCATCCACAACCTAAAATGGAGCCACCCAGGCCACGATGGGATGAAAATGTCCCCTAAATCCCTTCATCTCTCCCATCAGATCTATCTGAGGACAAGCTGGAACACAAGAGCTGCCCATTTTCTGCCTCGCTCCTCTGAGCTATTTCTGCCTGTGTTCCCATGGCAGGACACTCGTGGTCACAAGGAGCAAATGCTGCTGCAGGAGAGCTGAGCAGCTGCGTCAAGCAGGGGCTGCAGCCACAAATGCACCCACCTGGGAAAGACAACGACTCGGCCAGAGAGTGTCAGGGAGGCAACCGCTGTCACCGGGGTCACCACCATGTCCAGCAGCCAGGGCGCCTGCAGGGGAGGAACAGGGAGGATGTGGGACGTCCTGGTCACGGCTGAGGCACTGGAGGCTGCTGGAGGAGCCCAAGGCCGGCAGAGCTGGCAGCACCGTAGCACTTGCATGGCCCGAGCAGCAGGCCAGGTCCTGGAGAGCCACATGCAGGTAGTGCAAGGGCCGTGGAGAAACCAAAACCTCACCTTGAAAACAACCTTCTCAAGTTTCTCCTTCCCGCAGATCTTCTCAAGGAAGTCATAGTAGAACTTCATTTGGACTCTTGCTCTCTCGATGAGGAGCACTCCGATGTCCTTCAGGACAAAGGCGATGTCCTCTCCCTTCCTCAGGCACTGGGAGACGAGCGTTGTGGTGCCAAATATGCAGGCCTTCCCAGTCTGCCAGCTCACAGATGCGGCCTCAGCCACCTCAGCGTATTTGAGGGTCTCCATTTTATTGAGGCCTGGAAAATCACACCAGAATGTCAGAGTCCATTACGCGGTGGCTCTTCCAGCTCTGCCTCCCAAGTTCTACTCATTGCAGTCGCCAGCCAGGACAAGCCCATGTTCGGACGGGCTCCATGGAGGGGGAGGTTTGATTTCAGAATGGAGGCTGTAGCCCCGTTTGTCCTGTCTGGGCAGCCAGAAAGGGTTGAAGCCCCCTCCTACCTGGCGGGTATTCCTCGTTCATCTGGTCATGGATGCTCGCAAGGTTCTTAGCCAGGTGAAACACAGGCCACTGCATGGTCATGTTTCCTTTCCCAACTCTGATCCGTTCAGAGACAATGCTGAAGGAACCGAAGGTGGGAACTCGGACTCCCTGTGCATGGAAGAGAAGGGAAGGGCCAAAGGGTTAAGGCTGGAGGAAGAGCTGAATGCTGCCCTGTGTGGGGACTGTGCTTTTGGAGTGGGTTCAGCCCCAGCACACTACAGCACACAGCACAAGTCATAGCCCGTATGCACGAGGCCCACTGGTACTTTACAGGGATTTGGGGCCAAGTTCCCTGCTTTCTGCGGAGGGGAAGTCACTGCCTTCTGTGGCCAAACGCAAAGGACTCTGCAGCCCTCCAAACAGGCCAGCAGGAAGAAGGATCCGACCCACCTTGCGTAGCACTAGCTGCTCTTGTATGTGCGCGGCCACCGCATCCCAGACAGCAACTCGCTCTGGAGGGCAGAGGAAAAGCAGGTCACACTCTGCATCTGCCGCTTCCCAAGGGCGCTTCTCTCAGCCCGGGAGGGAGGTGGCAGATGGAAAGTGTCGGTACCGTCCCCAGCCCTGAGATGATCCCCATGCTGTGTCTGGCCCGCTCAGCGCCAGCACTTGGAGGCAGCTCTGCTCCAGTGGTGGCTGCAGACCCACGTACCTTTGGCGGTGACCTCTGGCGTTTTGTAGTCACGCTGTGGAGCTGGGCCATCCTGCCAGAATCTCATCTTGGCCCGCTTCACTGCAGCAGGGCGCTCCGCATTGGCAACAGCCACGTGGGAACTCATCCCTTCCAGATGCATCTGCTCTCTGTCAGATGCTCCTTCAGGATGCAGGACCCAGCACTGGGAACTGCATGCAGAACCCTCCCGGGTGGCCGTGTCATAAACGTGGCCACAGCGACGCGGTGACAGCGTGGCCAGTGCTGGCAGCTGCCCATTATGACACGGCACCAGCCCAGCTCTGCCCCGTGCTGGTTGGCACTCCCCATTCCTGGAGCCCTTGTGTGCCAGCAGCACCACACCAGAGGAGGAGGCAGTGGGCCCCGTGGGCAGGCTCGTTCTGAATCACCATTCTGAATCACAGAATCACAGAATCATAGAATTATCAAGGTTGGAAAAGACCTAGAAGATCATACAGTCCAACCATCACCAATACTTCCCAGTTAAATCATATCCCTAAACACAACAACACATAGGACCCCAAAAGGACCACATAGGACCCCATAAAGACCACATAGAACCCTATTAGGACCCCATAAAGACCACATAAGAGCCACATAGGATCCCATAAGGACCCAAAAGGACCACATAGGACCCCAAAAGGACCACATAGAACCCCAAAAAGACCACATAGGACCCCATAAAGACCACATAGGACCCCATAAGGACCCCATAAGGACCACAAAGGACCCATAAGGAATCACAGAATCACAGAATGATCAAGGTTGGAAAAGACCTAGAAGATCATCCAGTCCAACCATCACCAATACTTCCCAGTTAAATCATATTCCTCAACACAACATCCAAATATTTATTGAACACTCCCATGGTCGGTGACTCCACCACCTCCCTGTTCAGTGCATTCCAGTGCCTGACCACCCTTTCCAAGAAGTAACACTTCCTAATGTCCAGCCTGAATCTGCCCTGCTACAGCTTTGAACCATTCCCTCTAGTTCTATCACAGTCTACATGAGAGAAGAGGCCGACCCCCAGCTCACTACAACCTCCCTTCAGTGAGATGCTGAGCCCACCGGCATCTGAGGCTCTTCCTGTGCTGGCCTGAGCTTCTCGCTCCTACACGTCTGTCATCTGCTGACCGGGAGCTCGGTGGCTGCAGCGCTCACTTACTCCCTTTGGACACCGAGGGCAGGCTGGCCTTGGAGCTCGCTGAAGACCATGGGGTGGGTTTCACTGCCTTGACTCAGCCCAGCTCTGCTGGGTTTGGCGTGATGCTTTTCAGGCAACACCCATGGCCTCGTAGTGATGGCCAGCTGAAGGTCCGAAGAGCAAGAGACGTTGCAAAGGAAACGCAATACCCTGAAAAGCAGTTTGGATGTGGCACTAGTTTGCAGTCACAATACAGATTGGAAGACAAAAACACAAACATGTCTTTTGAGTGGTGAATTGCATTGATTTGACATGGAGGAGTCCAGGCCATCAGCACACTGCTGGGAGCCCGGCTGCTGTTGGCTGGGCACAGGGCAACCAGGGGATACTCACTGGGGTGGGGGCAGCAGACATCCAGAAACTGTGAGCAAGAATTGAGTCTGCAGGTGCTGGAATAACTCCTGAGCAAGCAAAGCTTCATGTTTACCAATGCGTACCCATAGGTAGTGAGGAAGTACCCCAAGTTTACCCATAGGTAGTAAGGGAGGAAATAGATTTTGGGGCTAAAAATTGATATTTAAGGGACAAACTGCCTTCTTTTGGAGATAAATGTGCTATTTAGGGGAGGAATTGTCTAATTCCTTCTGCCGCTGGGCTCCTCAAGCCCCTTCCTCCTTGGCTGCGGCCCAGCAAGCCCCCTTCCTTCTGTGCTCTGCACCAGCCAGCCCACTTCCATTTGCCATGGGGTCTAACAGGCCTTCAACCATCTGGGTTTCAGCACATCAAGCTCCGTTCCCTCTGGGTTTTGGTCCGGTTTCACACCAGCCAGCCCACTTCCATCTGCCATGGGGCCCAGCACCCAAAGCTTCGTGTTTACCCAGTATCCCTATGTGTAGCTGAGCCTCAGGGAGATTGTGAACCTAAAGTAGTCAGCCAGTGAGAAACCAGGGGAGAAAGAGATCGGCGTTGGGTAACAGGGCATAAGAGATGTAACGCTGTTTTCTGTGCTGCTCTCCTGCTTGCAGGACGCCCGCTGCTGCAATTGCCAGTAAAATCTGCTTTATCACAGGAACCGTCCTGATAAATTCTCTGGACGTTTCCAACATCAGGCTGTGGTTTAGGCCCTTGGGCTTGTGCCTGCCTGAAACAACGTGCATTTCCGAATGGCTCACGGCAGTAAATGAAGGCAAGAGAACACTGAGCTCTTCTGCCTATTTCCAAAACTGGGACGGAGACAGGAGAGCGTGCTTAGCCTTGGGTTGTTGGCTGTATCCAGCCATGGCAACCACAGCTGAAGCATCTTGCATCTTCATTAGGCACTCCTCTGCCTGTTCCTTTTTGTCTCTGTTTGATGCCAAGGCTCCAAGGAATGCAGGCACCCCGTCTGTCAGAGCCCAGGGGTCTCAGAAGGAAGAGTCCCCATTGTCCCTCTACCTCTGCTTCTCTTCAGGGAGGTGACACTGTCTCACTCCCATTATCAGAGCGAGAGGGAGGTTCTTTTAATATACGTGTACCCGACGGAGAGATTAAGACTCAAGGAGTTGAATGTTTTGTTTGCCCGTCCAGTTTATTGCCAATCAAATTGTTTAGGGAGATGTGGAAAGGAAGACGGGCAATAGAAAAGGTAGGAAATAAAAGCAAACAGTATACAGGAAACGAAAGAGAGATGGTCAGATGGTCACTACCATGGGTTAGGGTTAGGGTTGTTGTTGGGGTTAGGGTTAGCATTGGGGTTAAGTTTATGTAGCTCCAGATGTTGATCTTCTGAAGTGATGTGCCATCAGGTGTTGTTGTTTGGCTGATGAAAACAGCAGTTGTCCCAACTTATCAATAAGTCCAACAGAGGTGGAGTTCGCTGTCCTTGGAGTGGCAGCTTCTGGTTTGGGGATCTCAGCAGTAAGGGAGGTGCCCACCTGTATCCTGTTTCTCACAGGATACGATGGTATCGTTCCCCAGTTCTCCCATACCGAGCTGGAGTGAGGTTTTGGTCCCAGATCTTCCAGCAGGAAACACTGCTGAGCACTGTCTTCCAAAGGCAAAAAGCTCCAAAGAAATGCTTTCCAGTGTCAAACTGTCCTCCAAGTGACGGTGATTGCCACAGCCACCTCTCATGTCCTGGGAAAGTCAGAGTCTTATGGCAAGAAGTGCCTCCGAAAGCCAACTTGGAGCCAGAACCAAAGAAGGGTTCAGATGGGCACCCAGGAATGGCAGAGATAGGAATGGCAGAGATAGGAATGGCACAGCTGTTTGGCAGCCTCAGGTGGAGCTGTGCTTCTTTTGGGCACCCCATGCCCTGGTCAGCATGGACAGGACATCCCCCACCTGGGGAGCCCCGCTTTGCTCTTTGGTGGCTGACTCTGCAGAGATCCGCTCCCCTTGTGCCTCAGTGGCAGCAGACCAAAGGCGCTATAGGTGCGCTCCTTGGGCAGGCTGGTCTCGGAGCTCGAGGACCATAGGGCTGCCAGTGGTGTCTGTGGCACGGCTGGGGCTCCACTGCGCTTGGCCTTTCTGAGCTTGGCCTGGGGCTTTTTTGGCTCTTCTACTACAGTGGGGACCCTCACAAAGTCCGGGTCTTCTTCTTCTATGGCAACTGGACGTTGCTCTGCCTCTGCTGGTGCTGGTCCCATCTCTGCCTCTTTGCTTTCGGTAGCAGATTGCACTTCATCCTCTTTGGTTTCTGGAGAGCTTTTTGCCTCGGTCTCTAAGCTTTCGGAAGAGCTTTTGACCTCGGCCTCTTTGCTTTTTTTGGAGCGTTTTGCCTTCTTCTTCTTTTTCTTACGCTTCTTCTTGTCAGAAGGCTCCTGCAGTTCCTCTGTCTCCTCACTGCAAAGACACAGGGGGAGGGGTCAGCCTGAGTGGGTGATGGTTTTGGGGCCGTATCCTGCAACCCCGAGCCAGGACCCTTGGCTGCAATGCAGCCTTCCCCACACACAGCTCTTGGGTTGCACTCCTGAGGGAGCTCTCCTGAGGGCTGAAGAGGGGCCAGCCACGTGAAATGGGGGCTCGCAGCAGCCCCATCCCACCCCTCCTTGTGCTGCACTCAGCACCGCTGTGTGGCCCCGAACAGTGACTGTGTGGGGCTGGGGAATGGGCTCTTTAAAGGCCAAGGAAACACCCCGTGCAGACCCCAACCCTGAGCCTGCAGTCTCACCTGTCCTCCTCCTCCTCATCGCTTTCTGCCTCTTTGGGCGGTTCTTCCACCAGAAAGGTGACAGTGATCCAGCTGGGGAGGGGTGGCAATGCTGGAGGTTCCTCTGCAGCTGGGAAGGAGAGATCTGGTCAGAGGAGACTGATCCTGAACCTGCTGCCTGGTGACAGGCAGGGCTGCTCAGGCCTGACCCAAACCACCCAAGATGGCCGCTCTGCCATCTCCACAGACTGTGGGCCCTCTGTGCCTTGTGCCCAGCTCCTCCTCTCCGGGATGCAGCTCTATGTTGGGAGTGCATGAGTGGCATCAGCTTTGGGAAGGAGGAGCTGGGTGGTGCCTTTGAGGTGACAGCCTCTTTTGGGGGCTCATTTCCTGGGGGCAGGACAAGGCCCAGGAGCCCCCCTTCTCTTGCCATACCCAGGGCTGGGGGCTCTGTGGGAACATCACACCCAGATCCTGGATTTCATCAGGGCAACTTGTGCTCAGGAGGAGAGGCAGTGCCAGGCTGGAGTCAATGGTTATGGCAGTCAGAGCTTTTGGGTGATGGTGGGCTGGGCATTTTCCCATCGCACGTTGGTTGTATGTGGGATGGAGAGGAGCTGGCGGCTGCTTTACCTTTCTTGGCCTGGACAAGAGGTAGCAATGGGACTCGTGGGGGTCTGCAGCGTTGCCCGGGTGGTGGTTTAGGTGCAAACTCCCGACGAAACCTGGACAAAAGGAGGAGACACGAGTGTGACCCAGGTCTCCAGCTGCCCTTTCTGCTCACTGTCATCACCTGCTCACAGGCAGACGGTCACCTTGCCTAAAGGCCGTTCCTCCCCAGTGTCCACAGCCCCAGTACCAAGGGCTGTCCTGGGAAATCACAGAATCAATCACAGAATGACCCGGGTTGGAAGGGACCTCAAGGATCATCATTCAACCCCCTGCCTTGCAGGGCACCAAACATCCACATTCACTAGATCAGGTTGCCCAGAGCCCCGTCCAACCTGGCCTTGAACGCCTCCAAGGACGGGGCATCCACAACCTAAAATGGAGCCACCCAGGCCACAATGGGATGAAAATGTCCCCTAAATCCCTTCATCTCTCCCATCAGATCTATCTGAGGACAAGCTGGAACACGAGAGCTGCCCATTTTCTGCCTCACTCCTCTGAGCTATTTCTGCCTGTGTTCCCATGGCAGGACACTCGTGGTCACAAGGAGCAAATGCTGCTGCAGGAGAGCTGAGCAGCTGCGTCAAGCAGGGGCTGCAGCCACAAATGCACTCACCTGGGAAAGACGACGACTCGGCCAGAGAGTGTCAGGGAGGCAACCGCTGTCACCGGGGACACCACCATGTCCAGCAGCCAGGGCGCCTGCAGGGGAGGAACAGGGAGGATGTGGGACGTCCTGGTCACGGCTGAGGCACTGGAGGCTGCTGGAGGAGCCCAAGGCCGGCAGAGCTGGCAGCACCGCAGCACTTGCATTGCCCGAGCAGCAGGCCAGGTCCTGGAGAGCCACGTGCAGGCAGCACAAGGGCCATGGAGAAACCAAAACCTTACCTTGAAAACAACGTTCTCGAGTTTCTCCTTCCCGCAGATCTTCTCAAGGAAGTCATAGTAGAACTTCATTTGGACCCTCGCTCTCTCGATGAGGAGCACTCCGATGTCCTTCAGGACAAAGGCGATGTCCTCCCCCTTCCTCAGGCACTGGGAGACGAGCGTTGTGGTGCCAAATATGCAGGCCTTCCCAGTCTGCCAGCTCACAGATGCGGCCTCGGCCACCTCAGCGTATTTGAGGGTCTCCATTTTATTGAGGCCTGGAAAATCACACCGGAGTGTCAGAGTCCATCACGCGGTGGCTCTTCCAGCGCTGCCTCCCAAGTGCTACTCATTGCAGTCGCCAGCCAGGACAAGACCATGTTCGAATGGGCTCCGTGGAGGGGGAGGGTTGATTTGAGAATGGAGGATGTAGCCCTGTTTGTCCTGTCTGGGCAGCCAGAAAGGGTTGAAGCTCCCTCCTACCTGGCGGGTATTCCTCGTTCATCTGGTCATGGATGCTCGCAAGGTTCTTAGCCAGGTGAAACACAGGCCACTGCATGGTCATGTTTCCTTTCCCAACTCTGATCCGTTCAGAGACAATGCTGAAGGAACCGAAGGTGGGAACTCGGACCCCCTGTGCATGAAAGAGAAGGGAAGGGCCAAAGGGTTAAGGCTGGAAGAAGAGCTGAAGGCTGCCCTGTGCGGGGACTGTCCTTTTGGACTGGGATCAGCCTCAGCACACTACAGCACACAGCACAAGTCATAGCCCGTATGCACGAGGCCCACTGGTATTTTACAGGGATTTTGGGCCAAGTTCCCTGCTTTCTGTGGAGGGGAAGTCACTGCCTTCTGTGGCCAAACGCAAAGGACTCCGCAGCCCTCCAAACAGGCCAGCAGGAAGAAGGCGCCGACCCACCTTGCGTAGCACTAGCTGCTCTTGTATGTGCGCGGCCACCGCATCCCAGACAGCAACTCGCTCTGGAGGGCAGAGGAAAAGCAGGTCACACTCTGCATCTGCCGCTTCCCAAGGGCGCTTCTCTCAGCCCGGGACAGAGGTGGCAGATGGAAAGTGTCGGCACCGTCCTCATGCTGTGTCTGGCCCGCTCAGCGCCAGCACTTGGAGGCAGCTCTGCTCCAGTGGTGGCTGCAGACCAACGTACCTTTGGCGGTGACCTCTGGCGTTTTGTAGTCACGCTGTGGAGCAGGGCCATCCTGCCAGAATCTCATCTTGGCCCGCTTCACCGCAGCAGGGCGCTCCGCGTTGGCAACAGCCACGTGGGAACTCATCCCTTCCAGATGCGTCTGCTCTCTGTCAGATGCTCCTTCAGGATGCAGGACCCAGCACTGAGCACTGCATGCAGAACCCTCCCGGGTGGCCGTGTCATAGACGTGGCCACGGCGACGCGGTGACAGCGTGGCCAGTGCTGGCAGCTGCCCATTATGACACGGCACCAGCCCAGCTCTGCCCCATGCTGGTTGGCACTCCCCATTCCTGGAGCCCTTGTGTGCCAGCAGCACCACACCAGAGGAGGACGCAGTGGGCCCCGTGGGCAGGCTCGTTCTGAATCACCATTCTGAATCACAGAATCACAGAATCATAGAATTATCAAGGTTGGAAAAGACCTAGAAGATCATCCAGTCCAACCATCACCAATACTTCCCAGTTAAATCATATCCCTAAACACAACAACACATAGGACACATGAAGACCACAGAGGACCCCATAAGAACCACATAAGGACTGCATAGAACCCCATAATGACCCCATAAAGACCCCATAAAGACCGCATAGGACCCCATTAGTATCCCATATGCACCACAAAGGACCCATAAGGAATCACAGAATCACAGAATGATCAAGGTTGGAAAAGACCTAGAAGATCATCCAGTCCAACCATCACCAATACTTCCCAGTTAAATCATATCCCTCAACACAACATCCAGACGTTTCTTGAACACCCCCATGGTCGGTGATTCCACCACCTCCCTGTTCAGTGCATTCCAGTGCCTGACCACTCTTTTCAAGAGGTAACACTTCCTAATGTCCAGCCTGAATCTGCCCTGCCACAGCTTTGAACCATTCCCTCTAGTTCTATCACAGTCTACATGAGAGAAGAGGCCGACCCCCAGCTCACTACAACCTCCCTTCAGTGAGATGCTGAGCCCACCGGCATCTGAGGCTCTTCCTGTGCTGGCCTGAGCTTCTCGCTCCTACACGTCTGTCATCTGCTGACCGGGAGCTCGGTGGCTGCAGCGCTCACTTACTCCCTTTGGACACCGAGGGCAGGCTGGCCTTGGAGCTCGCTGAAGACCATGGGGTGGGTTTCACTGCCTTGACTCAGCCCAGCTCTGCTGGGTTTGGTGTGATGCTTTTCAGGCAACACCCATGGCCTCGTAGTGATGGCCAGCTGAAAGTCTGAAGAGCAAGAGACGTTGCAAAGGAAACGCAATACCCTGAAAGCAGTTTGGATGTGGCACTAGTTTGCAGTCACAATACAGATTGGAAGACAAAAACACAAACATGTCTTTTGAGTGGTGAATTGCATTGATTTGACATGGAGGAGTCCAGGCCATCAGCACACTGCTGGGAGCCCGGCTGCTGTTGGCTGGGCATAGGGCAACCAGGGGATACTCACTGGGGTGGGGGCAGCAGACATCCAGAAACTGTGAGCAAGAATTGAGTCTGCAGGTGCTGGAATAACTCCTGAGCAAGCAAAGCTTAATGTTTACCAATGCGTACCCATAGGTAGTGAGGAAGTACCCCAAGTTTACCCATAGGTAGTAAGGGAGGAAATAGATTTTGGGGCTAAAAATTGATATTTAAGGGACAAACTGCCTTCTTTTGGAGATAAATGTGCTATTTAGGGGAGGAATTGTCTAATTCCTTCTGCCGCTGGGCTCCTCAAGCCCCTTCCTCCTTGGCTGCGGCCCAGCAAGCCCCCTTCCTTCTGTGCTCTGCACCAGCCAGCCCACTTCCATTTGCCATAGAGTCCAACAGCCCGACAACCATCTGGGTTTCAGCACATCAAGCTCCCTTCCTTCTGGGTTTTGGTCCGGTTTCACACCAGCCAGCCCACTTCCATCTGCCATGGGGCCCAGCACCCAAAGCTTCGTGTTTACCCAGTATCCCTATGTGTAGCTGAGCCTCAGGGAGATTGTGAACCTAAAGTAGTCAGCCAGTGAGAAACAAGGGGAGAAAGAGATTGGCGTTGGGTAACGGGGCATAAGAGATGTAACGCTGTTTTCTGTGCTGCTCTCCTGCTTGCAGGACACCCGCCGCTGCAATTGCCAGTAAAATCTGCTTTATCAAAGGAAATTCTCTGGACGTTTCCAACATCAGGCTGTGGTTTAGGCCCTTGGGCTTGTGCCTGCCTGAAACAGTGTGCATTTCTAAATGGCTCACGGCAGGAAATGAAGGCAAGAGAACACTGAGCTCTTCTGCCAATTTCCAGAACTGGGACGGAGACAGGAAAGCATGCTCAACCTTGGGTTGTCGGTTGTATCCAGCCATGGCAACCACAGCTGAAGCATCTTCCATCTTCATTAGGCACTCCTCTGCCTGTTCCTTTTTGTCTCTGTTTGATGCTAAGACTCCAAGGAATGCAGGCACCCCGTCTGTCAGAGCCAAGGGGTCTCGGAAGGAAGAGTCCCCATTGTCCCTCTACCTCTGCTTCTCTTCAGGGAGGTGACACTGTCTCACTCCCATTATCAGAGCGAGAGGGAGGTTCTTTTAATATACGTGTACCCGACGGATAGATTAAGACACAAGGAGTTAAATGTTTTGTTTGCCCGTCCAGTTTATTGCGAATTAAGTTGTTTAGGGAGATGTGGAAGGGAAGACGTGCAATAGAAAAGGTAGGAAATAAAAGCAAACAGTATATAGGAAACGAAAGAGAGATGGTCAGATGGTCACTACCATGGGTTAGGGTTAGGGTTGGGGATGGGGTTGGGGTTAGGATTGGGGTTAAATTTATGTAGGTCCAGATGTTGGAATTATCTTTGAAATGTCCCTGCCCCGTGCCCCAGGAAGGCAGCACACCTCTCTGCGGGTAGGGTCGGGCGGCATATAGGGCCTTCTGTTCCTTGCAGAAGGGAGTCACCTACAACAATCACCCTTTTGTCCTTACGGGTAGAAGCAGTCTTGAGGCTTGGGGGTGACTGCTTCGCCTGAGGCAACCTCATGGGTGAACCTGTCTCCACGCTCTCACTCGTCCCCCCCTCAAATTCCAGTGCCTCAAACCTGTTTCACAGAGGCACCTGGGGAGCCGGGGATGGTCGGGATGGGGAATGCCCACTCTGCCGAGCAGGTACCTGTTTCCACTCCTCCTCCCTTCTCAAATTGCTGCTGGGGGGAAGAGAGGACAGGGTGCTCGCTGCAGCGCTGTCAGCTGGCTGGTTCCCCTTTGCCACCTGTTTGTAACGATCAGGGGCTGACATGCTCCATTAGTAGCCTCATCCTTGTGCTGAGAACCTGAGGCTGAGAGGGACTGACACCACCAGTCAATCTCCCTCTCACACTCTTTTATAGTCCTCAGCCTCTCCACTTCCTCCTTCAGGTCAACTACGAGGCTGAGCAAGTAGTTCACCTGGTCGCAGCGAACACAATCCCTGCCTCCCTCACCCAGCACTGCAAGGGCCAGGCTGTGGCACTCAGTACAGCCAGAGACCTGCACACCAGCATCTCGGGTTGGGGGCTCAGTCTGAGTCTCCTCAGACTTTTTTGCAGCACCTTCCTATAGGGCATGTGCAGGACCTCAGTCTGGGTCTCTGCAGTCTTCTTGGTTGCTGCCTCCCGTTTCTGAGAGCTTGGGACCCTTGTCTGGGCCTCCTCAGTATTTCTGGCAGCACCTTCCGCCGGGGAGCAACCATGTCAAAGCAGAAGACATAACCAGCACTGAAACAAGAAGTCACGCGGTGTAAGAACCCTGACTCCTCCTGCCCGTCTCTGGTGGGCAGCGACTCGTCGCTCCCTGGGCCCGTTTAAATCTCCCGCCGTTGCCAGGCAACGCCCAGGCCACGTCCTGTCAGTCACGTCAGTCACGTCAGTCACGTAGCCGCTCCCCTGAGAGCTGCCGGGCTTCTCCTCAGCCCGGGGGTTCCTGCTTGAAGGAAACACCCGAAATCCCCCTTGAACCACGCGGTCAGTCGCTGCTGATCGGTCCGGGACGGCTCCGAGTCAGGCGACTTCAGCGATCAAAACCTCTGCTTCTCTTCAGGGAGGTGACACTGTCTCACTCCCATTATCAGAGCTAGAGGGAGGTTCTTTTAATATACATGTACCCGACAGAGAGATTAAGACACAAGGAGTTAAATGTTTTGTTTGCCCGTCCAGTTTATTGCCAATTAAGTTGTTTAGGGAGATGTGGAAGGGAAGACGGGCAATAGAAAAGGTAGGAAATAAAAGCAAACAGTATATAGGAAACAAAAGAGAGATGGTCACTGCCATGGGTTAGGGATAGGGTTGGGTTTGGGGTTGGGGTTAAGTTTATGTAGGTCCAGATGTTGATCTTCTGAAGTGATGTGCCATCAGGTGTTGTTGTTTGGCTGATGAAAACAGCAGTTGTCCCAACTTATCAATAAGTCCAACAGAGGGCAGAGTTCAGATGGGCACCCAGTAATGGCACAGCTAGGAATGGCAGAGATAGGAATGGCACAGCTAGGAATGGCACAGCTGTTTGGCAGCCTCAGGTGGAGCTGTGCTTCTTTTGGACACCCCACGCCCAGGTCAGCGTGGACAGGACATCCCCCACCTGGGGAGCCCCGCTTTGCTCTTTGGTGGCTGACTCTGCAGAGATCCGCTCCCCTTGTGCCTCAGTGGCAGCAGACCAAAGGAGCTGTAGGTGCGCTCCTTGGGCAGGCTGGTCTCGGAGCTCGAGGACCATAGGGCTGCCAGTGGTGTCTGTGGCACGGCTGGGGCTCCACTGCGCTTGGCCTTTCTGAGCTTGGCCTGGGGCTTTTTTGGCTCTTCTACTACAGTGGGGACCCTCACAAAGTCTGGGTCTTCTTCTTCTATGGCAACTGGACGTTGCTCTGCCTCTGCTGGTGCTGGTCCCATCTCTGCCTCTTTGCTTTCTGTAGCAGATTGCACTTCAGCCTCTTTGGTTTCTGGAGAGCTTTTTGCCTCGGTCTCTAAGCTTTCGGAAGAGCTTTTGACCTCGGCCTCTTTGCTTTTTTTGGAGCGTTTTGCCTTCTTCTTCTTTTTCTTACGCTTCTTCTTGTCAGAAGGCTCCTGCAGTTCCTCTGTCTCCTCACTGCAAAGACACAAGGGGAGGGGTCAGCCTGAGTGGGTGATGGTTTTGGGGCCGTATCCTGCAACCCCGAGCCAGGACCCTTGGCTGCAATGCAGCCTTCCCCACGCACAGCTCTTGGGTTGCACTGGAGCTCTCCTGAGGGCTGAAGAGGGGCCAGCCATGTGAAATGGAGGCTCGCAGCAGCCCAATCCCACCCCTCCTTGTGCTGCACTCAGCACCGCTGTGTGGCCCCGAACAGTGACTGTGTGGGGCTGGGGAATGGGCTCTTTAAAGGCCAAGGAAACACCCCGTGCAGACCCCAACCCTGAGCCTGCAGTCTCACCTGTCCTCCTCCTCCTCATCGCTTTCTGCCTCTTTGGGCGGTTCTTCCACCAGAAAGGTGACAGTGATCCAGCTGGGGAGGGGTGGCAATGCTGGAGGTTCCTCTGCAGCTGGGAAGGAGAGATCTGGTCAGAGGAGACTGATCCTGAACCTGCTGCCTGGTGACAGGCAGGGCTGCTCAGGCCTGACCCAAACCACCCAAGATGGCCGCTCTGCCATCTCCACAGACTGTGGGCCCTCTGTGCCTTGTGCCCAGCTCCTCCTCTCCGGGATGCAGCTCTGTGTTGGGAGTGCATGAGTGGCATCAGCTTTGGGAAGGAGGAGCTGGGTGGTGCCTGTGAGGTGACAGCCTCTTTTGGGGGCTCATTTCCTGGGGGGAGGACAAGGCCCAGGAGCCCCCCTTCTCTTGCCATACCCAGGGCTGGGGGCTCTGTGGGAACATCACACCCAGATCCTGGATTTCATCAGGGCAACGTGTGCTCAGGAGGAGAGGCAGTGCCAGGCTGGAGTCAATGGTTATGGCAGTCAGAGCTTTTGGGTGATGGTGGGCTGGGCATTTTCCCATTGCACGTTGGTTGTATGTGGGATGGAGAGGAGCTGGCGGCTGCTTTACCTTTCTTGGCCTGGACAAGAGGTAGCAATGGGACTCGTGGGGGTCTGCAGCGTTGCCCGGGTGGTGGTTTGGGTGCAAACTCCCGACGAAACCTGGACAAAAGGAGGAGACACGAGTGTGACCCAGGGCTCCAGCTGCCCTTTCTGCTCACTGTCATCACCTGCTCACAGGCAGACGGTCACCTTGCCTAAAGGCCGTTCCTCCCCAGTGTCCACAGCCTCAGTACCAAGGGCTGTCCTGGGAAATCACAGAATCAATCACAGAATGACCCAGGTTGGAAGGGACCTAAAAGATCATGTAGTTCCAACCCCCCATAGAACACATTAACCCCATAGAGACCCCATATCCACCCCATAACCCCATAGAGACCCCATAACCACATAGAGACCCCATAGAGACCCATTGAGACCCCATAGATCTCCAAAGAGACCCCATAGATCAGGTTGCCCAGGGCCCTGTCCAACCTGGCCTTGAACGCCTCCAAGGACGGGGCATCCACAACCTAAAATGGAGCCACCCAGGCCACAATGGGATGAAAACGTCCCCTAAATCCCTTCATCTCTCCCATCAGATCTATCTCAGGACAAGCTGGAACACAAGAGCTGCCCATTTTCTGCCTCGCTCCTCTGAGCTATTTCTGCCTGTGTTCCCATGGCAGGACACTCGTGGTCACAAGGAGCAAATGCTGCTGCAGGAGAGCTGAGCAGCTGCGTCAAGCAGGGGCTGCAGCCACAAATGCACTCACCTGGGAAAGACGACGACTCGGCCAGAGAGTGTCAGGGAGGCAACCGCTGTCACCGGGGACACCACCATGTCCAGCAGCCAGGGCGCCTGCAGGGGAGGAACAGGGAGGATGTGGGACGTCCTGGTCACGGCTGAGGCACTGGAGGCTGCTGGAGGAGCCCAAGGCCGGCAGAGCTGGCAGCACCGCAGCACTTGCATGGCCCCAGCAGCAGGCCAGGTCCTGGAGAGCCACATGCAGGCAGCGCAAGGGCCATGGAGAAACCAAAATCTTACCTTGAAAACAACCTTCTCGAGTTTCTCTTTCCCGCAGATCTTCTCAAGGAAGTCATAGTAGAACTTCATTTGGACCCTCGCTCTCTCGATGAGGAGCACTCCGATGTCCTTCAGGAAAAAGGCGATGTCCTCCCCCTTCCTCAGGCACTGGGAGACGAGTGTTGTGGTGCCAAATATGCAGGCCTTCCCAGTCTGCCAGCTCACAGATGCGGCCTCAGCCACATCAGCGTATTTGAGGGTCTCCATTTTATTGAGGCCTGGAAAATCACACCAGAGTGTCAGAGTCCATCACACAGTGGCTCTTCCACCACTGCCACCCAACTGCTACTCATTGCAGTCGCCAGCCAGGACAAGACCATGTTTGGACGGGCTCCGTGAAGGGGGAGGTTTGATTTCAGAATGGAGGCTGTAGCCCCGTTTGTCCTGTCTGGGCAGCCAGAAAGGGTTGAAGCCCCCTCCTACCTGGCGGGTATTCCTCGTTCATCTGGTCATGGATGCTCGCAAGGTTCTTGGCCAGGTGAAACACAGGCCACTGCATGGTCATGTTTCCTTTCCCAACTCTGATCCGTTCAGAGACAATGCTGAAGGAACCGAAGGTGGGAACTCGGACCCCCTGTGCATGGAATAGAAGGGAAGGGCCAAAGGGTTAAGGCTGGAGGAAGAGCTGAATGCTGCCCTGTGCGGGGACTGTGCTTTTGGAGTGGGTTCAGCCCCAGCACACTACAGCACACAGCACAAGTCATAGCTCGTATGCACGAGGCCCACTGGTACTTTACAGGGACTTTGGGGCCAAGTTCCCTGCTTTCTGCGGAGGGGAAATCACTGCCTTGTGTGGCCAAACGCAAAGGACTCCGCAGCCCTCCAAACAGGCCAGCAGGAAGAAGGCGCCGACCCACCTTGCGTAGCACTAGCTGCTCTTGTATGTGCGCGGCCACCGCATCCCAGACAGCAAGTCGCTCTGGAGGGCAGAGGAAAAGCAGGTCACACTCTGCATCTGCCGCTTCCCAAGGGCGCTTCGCTCAGCCCGGGACAGAGGTGGCAGATGGAAAGTGTCGGCACCGTCCTCATGCTGTGTCTGGCCCGCTCAGCGCCAGCACTTGGAGGCAGCTCTGCTCCAGTGGTGGCTGCAGACCCACGTACCTTTGGCGGTGACCTCTGGCGTTTTGTAGTCACGCTGTGGAGCAGGGCCATCCTGCCAGAATCTCATCTTGGCCCGCTTCACCGCAGCAGGGCGCTCCGCGTTGGCAACAGCCACGTGGGAACTCATCCCTTCCAGATGCGTCTGCTCTCTGTCAGATGCTCCTTCAGGATGCAGGACCCAGCACTGGGCACTGCATGCAGAACCCTCCCGGGTGGCCGTGTCATAGACGTGGCCACGGCGACGCGGTGACAGCGTGGCCAGTGCTGGCAGCTGCCCATTATGACACGGCACCAGCCCAGCTCTGCCCCGTGCTGGTTGGCACTCCCCATTCCTGGAGCCCTTGTGTGCCAGCAGCACCACACCAGAGGAGGAGGCAGTGGGCCCCGTCGGCAGGCTTGTTCTGAATCACCATTCTGAATCACAGAATCACAGAATCATAGAATTATCAAGGTTGGAAAAGACCTAGAAGATCATCCAGTCCAACCATCACCAATACTGCCCAGTTAAATCATATCCCTAAACACAACAACACATAGGACACATAAAGACCACATAGGACCCCATAAGAACCCCATAAGGACCGCATAGGACCCCATAATGACCCCATAAAGACCCCATAAAGACCGCATAGGACCCCATTAGTATCCCATATGCACCACAAAGGACCCATAAGGAATCACAGAATCACAGAATGATCAAGGTTGGAAAAGACCTAGAAGATCATCCAGTCCAACCATCACCAATACTTCCCAGTTAAATCATATCCCTCAACACAACATCCAGACGTTTCTTGAACACCCCCATGGTCGGTGATTCCACCACCTCCCTGTTCAGTGCATTCCAGTGCCTGACCACTCTTTTCAAGAAGTAACACTTCCTAATGTCCAGCCTGAATCTGCCCTGCCACAGCTTTGAACCATTCCCTCTAGTTCTATCACAGTCTACATGAGAGAAGAGGCCGACCCCCAGCTCACTACAACCTCCCTTCAGTGAGATGCTGAGCCCACCGGCATCTGAGGCTCTTCCTGTGCTGGCCTGAGCTTCTCGCTCCTACACGTCTGTCATCTGCTGACCGGGAGCTCGGTGGCTGCAGCGCTCACTTACTCCCTTTGGACACCGAGGGCAGGCTGGCCTTGGAGCTCGCTGAAGACCATGGGGTGGGTTTCACTGCCTTGACTCAGCCCAGCTCTGCTGGGTTTGGCGTGATGCTTTTCAGGCAACACCCATGGCCTCGTAGTGATGGCCAGCTGAAGGTCCGAAGAGCAAGAGACGTTGCAAAGGAAACGCAATACCCTGAAAGCAGTTTGGATGTGGCACTAGTTTGCAGTCACAATACAGATTGGAAGACAAAAACACAAACATGTCTTTTGAGTGGTGAATTGCATTGATTTGACATGGAGGAGTCCAGGCCATCAGCACACTGCTGGGAGCCCGGCTGCTGTTGGCTGGGCATAGGGTAACCAGGGGATACTCACTGGGGTGGGGGCAGCAGACATCCAGAAACTGTGAGCAAGAATTGAGTCTGCAGGTGCTGGAATAACTCCTGAGCAAGCAAAGCTTCATGTTTACCAATGCGTACCCATAGGTAGTGAGGAAGTACCCCAAGTTTACCCATAGGTAGTAAGGGAGGAAATAGATTTTGGGGCTAAAAATTGATATTTAAGGGACAAACTGCCTTCTTTTGGAGATAAATGTGCTATTTAGGGGAGGAATTGTCTAATTCCTTCTGCCGCTGGGCTCCTCAAGCCCCTTCCTCCTTGGCTGCGGCCCAGCAAGCCCCCTTCCTTCTGTGCTCTGCACCAGCCAGCCCACTTCCATTTGCCATAGAGTCCAACAGCCCCACAACCATCTGGGTTTCAGCACATCAAGCTCCCTTCCTTCTGGGTTTTGGTCCGGTTTCACACCAGCCAGCCCACTTCCATCTGCCATGGGGCCCAGCACCCAAAGCTTCGTGTTTACCCAGTATCCCTATGTGTAGCTGAGCCTCAGGGAGATTGTGAACCTAAAGTAGTCAGCCAGTGAGAAACCAGGGGAGAAAGAGATCGGCGTTGGGTAACGGGACATAAGAGATGTAACGCTGTTTTCTGTGCTGCTCTCCTGCTTGCAGGACGCCCGCCGCTGCAATTGCCAGTAAAATCTGCTTTATCAAAGGAAATTCTCTGGACGTTTCCAACATCAGGCTGTGGTTTAGGCCCTTGGGCTTGTGCCTGCCTGAAACAGTGTGCATTTCCGAATGGCTCACGGCAGGAAATGAAGGCAAGAGAACACTGAGCTCTTCTGCCAATTTCCAGAACTGGGACGGAGACAGGAAAGCGTGCTCAACCTTGGGTTGTCGGTTGTATCCAGCCATGGCAACCACAGCTGAAGCATCTTCCAGCTTCATTAGGCACTCCTCTGCCTGTTCCTTTTTGTCTCTGTTTGATGCTAAGGCTCCAAGGAATGCAGGCACCCCGTCTGTCAGAGCCCAGGGGTCTCGGAAGGAAGAGTCCCCATTGTCCCTCTACCTCTGCTTCTCTTCAGGGAGGTGACAGTGTCTCACTCCCATTATCAGAGCGAGAGGGAGGTTCTTTTAATATACGTGTACCCGACGGAGAGATGAAGACACAAGGAGTTAAATGTTTTGTTTGCCCGTCCAGTTTATTGCGAATTAAGTTGTTTAGGGAGATGTGGAAGGGAAGACGTGCAATAGAAAAGGTAGGAAATAAAAGCAAACAGTATATAGGAAACGAAAGAGAGATGGTCAGATGGTCACTACCATGGGTTAGGGTTAGGGTTGGGGATGGGGTTGGGGTTAGGGTTGGGGTTAAATTTATGTAGGTCCAGATGTTGGAATTATCTTTGAAATGTCCCTGCCCCGTGCCCCAGGAAGGCAGCACACCTCTCTGCGGGTAGGGTCAGGCTGGCATATAGGGCCTTCTGTTCCTTGCAGAAGGGAGTCACCTACGACAATCACCCTTCTGTCCTTACGTGTAGAAGCAGTCTTGAGGCTTGGGGGCGACTGCTTCGCCTGAGGCAACCTCATGGGTGAACCTGTCTCCACACTCTCACTCGTCCCCCCCTCAAATTCCAGTGCCTCAAACCTGTTTCACAGAGGCACCTGTGGAGCCGGGGATGGTCGGGATGGGGAATGCCCACTCTGCCGAGCAGGTACCTGTTTCCACTCCTCCTCCCTTCTCAAATTGCTGCTGGGGGGAAGAGAGGACAGGGGGCTCGCTGCAGCGCTGTCAGCTGGCTGGTTCCCCTTTGCCACCTGTTTGTAACGATCAGGGGCTGACATGCTCCATTAGTAGCCTCATCCGTGTGCTGAGAACCTGAGGCTGAGAGGGACTGACACCACCAGTCAATCTCCCTCTCACACTCTTTTATAGTCCTCAGCCTCTCCACTTCCTCCTTCAGGTCAACTACGAGGCTGAGCAAGTAGTTCACCTGGTCGCAGCGAACACAATCCCTGCCTCCCTCACCCAGCACTGCAAGGGCCAGGCTGTGGCACTCAGTACAGCCAGAGACCTGCACACCAGCATCTCGGGTTGGGGGCTCAGTCTGAGTCTCCTCAGACTTTTTTGCAGCACCTTCCTATAGGGCATGTGCAGGACCTCAGTCTGGGTCTCTGCAGTCTTCTTGGTTGCTGCCTCCCGTTTCTGAGAGCTTGGGACCCTTGTCTGGGCCTCCTCAGTATTTCTGGCAGCACCTTCCGCCGGGGAGCAACCATGTCAAAGCAGAAGACATAACCAGCACTGAAACAAGAAGTCACGCGGTGTAAGAACCCTGACTCCTCCTGCCCGTCTCTGGTGGGCAGCGACTCGTCGCTCCCTGGGCCCGTTTAAATCTCCCGCCGTTGCCAGGCAACGCCCAGGCCACGTCCTGTCAGTCACGTCAGTCACGTCAGTCACGTAGCCGCTCCCCTGAGAGCTGCCGGGCTTCTCCTCAGCCCGGGGGTTCCTGCTTGAAGGAAACACCCGAAATCCCCCTTGAACCACGCGGTCAGTCGCTGCTGATCGGTCCGGGACGGCTCCGAGTCAGGCGACTTCAGCGATCAAAAGGGATGTGTACCCCATGGTCATGTTTACCCCGTGTTTAGCCATAGGTAGTGATATTTAAGGGAGGAGATAAGAGATATTTAAGGGAGGCTAAAAATTGATATTTAAGGGACAAACTGCCTTCTTTTGGAGATAAATGTGCTATTTAGGGGAGGAATTGTCTAATTCCTTCGGCCGTTGGGCTCCTCAAGCCCCTTCCTCCTTGGCTGCAGCCCAGCAAGCCCCCTTCCTTCTGTGCTCTGCACCAGTCAGCCCACTTCCATTTGCCATGGGGTCTAACAGGCCCCCAACCATCTGGGTTTCAGCACATCAAGCTGCCTTCCTTGTGGTTTTTGGTCCAGTTTCACACCAGCCAGCCCACTTCCATCTGCCATGGGGCCCAGCACCCAAAGCTTCGTGTTTACCCAGTATCCCTATGTGTAGCTGAGCCTCAGGGAGATTGTGAACCTAAAGTAGTCAGCCAGTGAGAAACCAGGGGAGAAAGAGATCGGCGTTGGGTAACGGGGCATAAGAGATGTAACGCTGTTTTCTGTGCTGCTCTCCTGCTTGCAGGACGCCCGCCGCTGTAATTGCCAGTAAAATCTGCTTTATCACAGGAACCGTCCTGATAAATTCTCTGGACGTTTCCAACATCAGGCTGTGGTTTAGGCCCTTGGGCTTGTGCCTGCCTGAAACAACGTGCATTTCCAAATGGCTCACAGCAGGAAATGAAGGCAAGAGAACACTGAGCTCTTCTGCCAATTTCCAGAACTGGGACGGAGACAGGAAAGCATGCTTAGCCTTGGGTTGTCGGTTGTATCCAGCCATGGCAACCACAGCTGAAGCATCTTCCATCTTCATTAGGCACTCCTCTGCCTGTTCCTTTTTGTCTCTGTTTGATGCCAAGGCTCCAAGGGGGTCTCGGAAGGAAGAGTCCCCATTGTCCCTCTACCTCTGCTTCTCTTCAGGGAGGTGACACTGTCTCACTCCCATTACCAGAGCGAGAGGGAGGTTCTTTTAATATACGTGTACCCGACGGAGAGATGAAGACACAAGGAGTTAAATGTTTTGTTTGCCCGTCCAGTTTATTGCCAATTAAGTTGTTTAGGGAGATGTGGAAGGGAAGACGGGCAATAGAAAAGGTAGGAAATAAAAGCAAACAGTATATAGGAAACAAAAGAGAGATGGTCACTGCCATGGGTTAGGGATAGGGTTGGGTTTGGGGTTGGGGTTAAGTTTATGTAGGTCCAGATGTTGATCTTCTGAAGTGATGTGCCATCAGGTGTTGTTGTTTGGCTGATGTAAACAGCAGTTGTCCCAACTTATCAATAAGTCCAACAGAGGTGGAATTCGCTGTCCTTGGAGTGGCAGCTTCTGGTTTGGGGATCTCAGCAGTAAGGGAGGTGCCCACCTGTATCCTGTTTCTCACAGGATACGATGGTATCGTTCCCCAGTTCTCCCATACCGAGCTGGAGTGAGGTTTTGGTCCCAGATCTTCCAGCAGGAAACACTGCTGAGCACTGTCTTCCAAAGGCAAACAGCTCCAAAGAAATGCTTTCCAATGTCAAACTGTCCTCCAAGTGACGGTGATTGCCACAGCCACCTCTCCTGTCCTGGATACGTCAGAGTCTTATGGCAAGAAGTGCCTCCAAAAGCCAACTTGGAGCCAGAACCAAAGAAGGGTTCAGATGGGCACCCAGTAATGGCACAGCTAGGAATGGCAGAGATAGGAATGGCAGAGATAGGAATGGCACAGCTGTTTGGCAGCCTCAGGTGGAGCTGTTCTTCCTTTGGGCACCCCATGCCCTGGTCAGCGTGGACAGGACATCCCCCACCTGGGGAGCCCCGCTTTGCTCTTTGGTGGCTGACTCTGCAGAGATCCGCTCCCCTTGTGCCTCAGTGGCAGCAGACCAAAGGAGCTGTAGGTGCGCTCCTTGGGCAGGCTGGTCTCGGAGCTCGAGGACCATAGGGCTGCCAGTGGTGTCTGTGGCACGGCTGGGGCTCCACTGCGCTTGGCCTTTCTGAGCTTGGCCTGGGGCTTTTTTGGCTCTTCTACTACAGTGGGGACCCTCACAAAGTCCGGGTCTTCTTCTTCTATGGCAACTGGACGTTGCTCTGCCTCTGCTGGTGCTGGTCCCATCTCTGCCTCTTTGCTTTCGGTAGCAGATTGCACTTCATCCTCTTTGGTTTCTGGAGAGCTTTTTGCCTCGGTCTCTAAGCTTTCGGAAGAGCTTTTGACCTCGGCCTCTTTGCTTTTTTTGGAGCGTTTTGCCTTCTTCTTCTTTTTCTTACGCTTCTTCTTGTCAGAAGGCTCCTGCAGTTCCTCTGTCTCCTCACTGCAAAGACACAAGGGGAGGGGTCAGCCTGAGTGGGTGATGGTTTTGGGGCCGTATCCTGCAACCCCGAGCCAGGACCCTTGGCTGCAATGCAGCCTTCCCCATGCACAGCTCTTGGGTTGCACTCCTGAGGGAGCTCTCCTGAGGGCTGAAAAGGGGCCAGCCACGTGAAATGGAGGCTCGCAGCAGCCCCATCCAACCCCTCCTTGTGCTACACTCAGCACCGCTGTGTGGCCCCGAACAGTGACTGTGTGGGGCTGGGGAATGGGCTCTTTAAAGGCCAAGGAAACACCCCGTGCAGACCCCAACCCTGAGCCTGCAGTCTCACCTGTCCTCCTCCTCCTCATCGCTTTCTGCCTCTTTGGGCGGTTCTTCCACCAGAAAGGTGACAGTGATCCAGCTGGGGAGGGGTGGCAATGCTGGAGGTTCCTCTGCAGCTGGGAAGGAGAGATCTGGTCAGAGGAGACTGATCCTGAACCTGCTGCCTGGTGACAGGCAGGGCTGCTCAGGCCTGACCCAAACCACCCAAGATGGCCGCTCTGCCATCTCCACAGACTGTGGGCCCTCTGTGCCTTGTGCCCAGCTCCTCCTCTCCGGGATGCAGCTCTGTGTTGGGAGTGCATGAGTGGCATCAGCTTTGGGAAGGAGGAGCTGGGTGGTGCCTGTGAGGTGACAGCCTCTTTTGGGGGCTCATTTCCTGGGGGGAGGACAAGGCCCAGGAGCCCCCCTTCTCTTGCCATACCCAGGGCTGGGGGCTCTGTGGGAACATCACACCCAGATCCTGGATTTCATCAGGGCAACTTGTGCTCAGGAGGAGAGGCAGTGCCAGGCTGGAGTCAATGGTTATGGCAGTCAGAGCTTTTGGGTGATGGTGGGCTGGGCATTTTCCCATCGCACGTTGGTTGTATGTGGGATGGAGAGGAGCTGGCGGCTGCTTTACCTTTCTTGGCCTGGACAAGAGGTAGCAATGGGACTCGTGGGGGTCTGCAGCGTTGCCCGGGTGGTGGTTTGGGTGCAAACTCCCGACGAAACCTGGACAAAAGGAGGAGACACGAGTGTGACCCAGGGCTCCAGCTGCCCTTTCTGCTCACTGTCATCACCTGCTCACAGGCAGACGGTCACCTTGCCTAAAGGCCGTTCCTCCCCAGTGTCCACAGCCCCAGTACCAAGGGCTGTCCTGGGAAATCACAGAATCAATCACAGAATGACCCAGGTTGGAAGGGACCTCAAGGATCATCATTCAACCCCCTGCCTCGCAGGGCACCAAACATCCACATTCACTAGATCAGGTTGCCCAGAGCCCCGTCCAACCTGGCCTTGAACGCCTCCAAGGACGGGGCATCCACAACCTAAAATGGAGCCACCCAGGCCACAATGGGATGAAAATGTCCCCTAAATCCCTTCATCTCTCCCATCAGATCTATCTGAGGACAAGCTGGAACACGAGAGCTGCCCATTTTCTGCCTCACTCCTCTGAGCTATTTCTGCCTGTGTTCCCATGGCAGGACACTCGTGGTCACAAGGAGCAAATGCTGCTGCAGGAGAGCTGAGCAGCTGCGTCAAGCAGGGGCTGCAGCCACAAATGCACTCACCTGGGAAAGACGACGACTCGGCCAGAGAGTGTCAGGGAGGCAACCGCTGTCACCGGGGACACCACCATGTCCAGCAGCCAGGGCGCCTGCAGGGGAGGAACAGGGAGGATGTGGGACGTCCTGGTCACGGCTGAGGCACTGGAGGCTGCTGGAGGAGCCCAAGGCCGGCAGAGCTGGCAGCACCGCAGCACTTGCATGGCCCGAGCAGCAGGCCAGGTCCTGGAGAGCCACATGCAGGCAGCGCAAGGGCCATGGAGAAACCAAAACCTCACCTTGAAAACAACCTTCTCGAGTTTCACCTTCCCGCAGATCTTCTCAAGGAAGTCATAGTAGAACTTCATTTGGACCCTCGCTCTCTCGATGAGGAGCACTCCGATGTCCTTCAGGACAAAGGCGATGTCCTCCCCCTTCCTCAGGCACTGGGAGACGAGCGTTGTGGTGCCAAATATGCAGGCCTTCCCAGTCTGCCAGCTCACAGATGCGGCCTCGGCCACCTCAGCGTATTTGAGGGTCTCCATTTTATTGAGGCCTGGAAAATCACACCGGAGTGTCAGAGTCCATCACGCGGTGGCTCTTCCAGCGCTGCCTCCCAAGTGCTACTCATTGCAGTCGCCAGCCAGGACAAGACCATGTTCGAATGGGCTCCGTGGAGGGGGAGGTTTGATTTGAGAATGGAGGATGTAGCCCCGTTTGTCCTGTCTGGGCAGCCAGAAAGGGTTGAAGCTCCCTCCTACCTGGCGGGTATTCCTCGTTCATCTGGTCATGGATGCTCGCAAGGTTCTTGGCCAGGTGAAACACAGGCCACTGCATGGTCATGTTTCCTTTCCCAACTCTGATCCGTTCAGAGACAATGCTGAAGGAACCGAAGGTGGGAACTCGGACCCCCTGTGCATGGAAGAGAAGGGAAGGGCCAAAGGGTTAAGGCTGGAAGAAGAGCTGAAGGCTGCCCTGTGCGGGGACTGTCCTTTTGGACTGGGATCAGCCTCAGCACACTACAGCACACAGCACAAGTCATCGCCCGTATGCACGAGGCCCACTGGTATTTTACAGGGATTTTGGGCCAAGTTCCCTGCTTTCTGTGGAGGGGAAGTCACTGCCTTCTGTGGCCAAACGCAAAGGACTCTGCAGCCCTCCAAACAGGCCAGCAGGAAGAAGGCGCCGACCCACCTTGCGTAGCAGGAGCTGCTCTTGTATGTGCGCGGCCACCGCATCCCAGACAGCAAGTCGCTCTGGAGGGCAGAGGAAAAGCAGGTCACACTCTGCATCTGCCGCTTCCCAAGGGCGCTTCTCTCAGCCCGGGACGGAGGTGGCAGATGGAAAGTGTCGGCACCGTCCCCAGCCCTGAGACGATCCCCATGCTGTGTCTGGCCCGCTCAGCACCAGCACTTGGAGGCAGCTCTGCTCCAGTGGTGGCTGCAGACCCATGTACCTTTGGCGGTGACCTCTGGCGTTTTGTAGTCACGCTGTGGAGCAGGGCCATCCTGCCAGAATCTCATCTTGGCCCGCTTCACCGCAGCAGGGCGCTCCGCGTTGGCAACAGCCACGTGGGAACTCATCCCTTCCAGATGCGTCTGCTCTCTGTCAGATGCTCCTTCAGGATGCAGGACCCAGCACTGAGCACTGCATGCAGAACCCTCCCGGGTGGCCGTGTCATAGACGTGGCCACGGCGACGCGGTGACAGCGTGGCCAGTGCTGGCAGCTGCCCATTATGACACGGCACCAGCCCAGCTCTGCCCCGTGCTGGTTGGCACTCCCCATTCCTGGAGCCCTTGTGTGCCAGCAGCACCACACCAGAGGAGGAGGCAGTGGGCCCCGTGGGCAGGCTCGTTCTGAATCACCATTCTGAATCACAGAATCACAGAATCATAGAATTATCAAGGTTGGAAAAGACCTAGAAGATCATCCAGTCCAACCATCACCAATACTTCCCAGTTAAATCATATCCCTAAACACAACAACACATAGGACACATAAAGACCACATAGGACCCCATAAGAACTGTTGGAAGTAACCGCGGGAGACAAGTCTCATGCTATCATGGTCAACAAGCCTCGTTTATTAGGTGTTACAGCATCTCATTTATACAATCAGTAATAAGTTCATGCATATTGCAAAAGTTAAGCTCAGGATTGGCGAATTAGACATTACTTCATCTGACCTCTGTGGTTAGTCTTATGGATACTTTTTCTTTGCAGCTCTGTCTACACCTTGCTACACATCTTGCTTTTCCCTCAGGCCGTCCTTGCCTCTAGATACATATTTCGTCTTTAGCTACATACCCTGTCTTTTCACATCCTGATTTCTTCTCAGCTGCCTAGCCCATGATCGGCCCTAGAATAGACGGTCTTTGTCTTTAATCACGTTCATTCTTTTACAATTTAACTAGTGGAATCTCTTTATGTCCTTTCTCATGAAGCCATTCTGCATAAACACTCTCCACAGAACCTCATGGGTGAACCTGTCTCCACGCTCTCACTCGTCCCCCCCTCAAATTCCAGTGCCTCAAACCTGTTTCACAGAGGCACCTGTGGAGCCGGGGATGGTCGGGATGGGGAATGCCCACTCTGCCGAGCAGGTACCTGTTTCCACTCCTCCTCCCTTCTCAAATTGCTGCTGGGGGGAAGAGAGGACAGGGGGCTCGCTGCAGCGCTGTCAGCTGGCTGGTTCCCCTTTGCCACCTGTTTGTAACGATCAGGGGCTGACATGCTCCATTAGTAGCCTCATCCGTGTGCTGAGAACCTGAGGCTGAGAGGGACTGACACCACCAGTCAATCTCCCTCTCACACTCTTTTATAGTCCTCAGCCTCTCCACTTCCTCCTTCAGGTCAACTACGAGGCTGAGCAAGTAGTTCACCTGGTCGCAGCGAACACAATCCCTGCCTCCCTCACCCAGCACTGCAAGGGCCAGGCTGTGGCACTCAGTACAGCCAGAGACCTGCACACCAGCATCTCGGGTTGGGGGCTCAGTCTGAGTCTCCTCAGACTTTTTTGCAGCACCTTCCTATAGGGCATGTGCAGGACCTCAGTCTGGGTCTCTGCAGTCTTCTTGGTTGCTGCCTCCCGTTTCTGAGAGCTTGGGACCCTTGTCTGGGCCTCCTCAGTATTTCTGGCAGCACCTTCCGCCGGGGAGCAACCATGTCAAAGCAGAAGACATAACCAGCACTGAAACAAGAAGTCACGCGGTGTAAGAACCCTGACTCCTCCTGCCCGTCTCTGGTGGGCAGCGACTCGTCGCTCCCTGGGCCCGTTTAAATCTCCCGCCGTTGCCAGGCAACGCCCAGGCCACGTCCTGTCAGTCACGTCAGTCACGTCAGTCACGTAGCCGCTCCCCTGAGAGCTGCCGGGCTTCTCCTCAGCCCGGGGGTTCCTGCTTGAAGGAAACACCCGAAATCCCCCTTGAACCACGCGGTCAGTCGCTGCTGATCGGTCCGGGACGGCTCCGAGTCAGGCGACTTCAGCGATCAAAACCTCTGCTTCTCTTCAGGGAGGTGACACTGTCTCACTCCCATTATCAGAGCGAGAGGGAGGTTCTTTTAATATACATGTACCCGACAGAGAGATTAAGACACAAGTAGTTAAATGTTTTGTTTGCCCGTCCAGTTTATTGCCAATTAAGTTGTTTAGGGAGATGTGGAAGGGAAGACGGGCAATAGAAAAGGTAGGAAATAAAAGCAAACAGTATATAGGAAACAAAAGAGAGATGGTCACTGCCATGGGTTAGGGTTAGGGTTGGGTTTGGGGTTGGGGTTAAGTTTATGTAGGTCCAGATGTTGATCTTCTGAAGTGATGTGCCATCAGGTGTTGTTGTTTGGCTGATGAAAAGAGCAGTTGTCCTAACTTATCAATAAGTCCAACAGAGGTGGAGTTTGCTCTCCTTGGAGTGGCAGCTTCTGGTTTGGGGATCTCAGCAGTAAGGGAGGTGCCCACCTGTATCCTGTTTCTCACAGGATACCATGGTATCGTTCCCCAGTTCTCCCATACCAAGCTGGAGTGAGGTTTTGGTCCCAGATCTTCCAGCAGGAAGCACTTCTGAGCACTGTCTTACAAAGGCAAACAGCTCCACAGAAATGCTTTCCAGTGTCAAACTGTCCTCCAAGTGACGGTGATTGCCACAGCCACCTCTGCTGTCCTGGGTAAGTCAGAGTCTTATGGCAAGAAGTGCCTCCAAAAGCCAACTTGGAGCCAGAACCAAAGAAGGGTTCAGATGGGCACCCAGGAATGGCACAGCTAGGAATGGCAGAGATAGGAATGGCAGAGATAGGAATGGCACAGCTGTTTGGCAGCCTCAGGTGGAGCTGTGCTTCTTTTGGGCACCCCATGCCCTGGTCAGCGTGGACAGGACATCCCCCACCTGGGGAGCCCCGCTTTGCTCTTTGGTGGCTGACTCTGCAGAGATCCGCTCCCCTTGTGCCTCAGTGGCAGCAGACCAAAGGAGCTGTAGGTGCGCTCCTTGGGCAGGCTGGTCTCGGAGCTCGAGGACCATAGGGCTGCCAGTGGTGTCTGTGGCACGGCTGGGGCTCCACTGCGCTTGGCCTTTCTGAGCTTGGCCTGGGGCTTTTTTGGCTCTTCTACTACAGTGGGGACCCTCACAAAGTCCGGGTCTTCTTCTTCTATGGCAATTGGAGGTTGCTCTGCCTCTGCTGGTGCTGGTCCCATCTCTGCCTCTTTGCTTTCGGTAGCAGATTGCACTTCATCCTCTTTGGTTTCTGGAGAGCTTTTTGCCTCGGTCTCTAAGCTTTCGGAAGAGCTTTTGACCTCGGCCTCTTTGCTTTTTTTGGAGCGTTTTGCCTTCTTCTTCTTTTTCTTACACTTCTTCTTGTCAGAAGGCGCCTCTGTCTCCTCACTGCAAAGACACAAGGGGAGGGGTCAGCCTGAGTGGGTGATGGTTTTGGGGCCGTATCCTGCAACCCCGAGCCAGGACCCTTGGCTGCAATGCAGCCTTCCCCACGCACAGCTCTTGGGTTGCACTGGAGCTCTCCTGAGGGCCAAAGAGGGGCCAGCCACGTGAAATGGGGGCTCTCAGCAGCCCAATCCCACCCCTCCTTGTGCTGCACTCAGCACCGCTGTGTGGCCCCGAACAGTGACTGTGTGGGGCTGGGGAATGAGCTCTTTAAAGGCCAAGGAAACACCCCGTGCAGACCCCAACCCTGAGCCTGCAGTCTCACCTGTCCTCCTCCTCCTCATCGCTTTCTGCCTCTTTGGGCGGTTCTTCCACCAGAAAGGTGACAGTGATCCAGCTGGGGAGGGGTGGCAATGCTGGAGGTTCCTCTGCAGCTGGGAAGGAGAGATCTGGTCAGAGGAGACTGATCCTGAACCTGCTGCCTGGTGACAGGCAGGGCTGCTCAGGCCTGACCCAAACCACCCAAGATGGCCGCTCTGCCATCTCCACAGACTGTGGGCCCTCTGTGCCTTGTGCCCAGCTCCTCCTCTCCGGGATGCAGCTCTGTGTTGGGAGTGCATGAGTGGCATCAGCTTTGGGAAGGAGGAGCTGGGTGGTGCCTGTGAGGTGACAGCCTCTTTTGGGGGCTCATTTCCTGGGGGGAGGACAAGGCCCAGGAGCCCCCCTTCTCTTGCCATACCCAGGGCTGGGGGCTCTGTGGGAACATCACACCCAGATCCTGGATTTCATCAGGGCAACGTGTGCTCAGGAGGAGAGGCAGTGCCAGGCTGGAGTCAATGGTTATGGCAGTCAGAGCTTTTGGGTGATGGTGGGCTGGGCATTTTCCTATCGCACGTTGGTTGTATGTGGGATGGAGAGGAGCTGGCGGCTGCTTTACCTTTCTTGGCCTGGACAAGAGGTAGCAATGGGACTCGTGGGGGTCTGCAGCGTTGCCCGGGTGGTGGTTTGGGTGCAAACTCCCGACGAAACCTGGACAAAAGGAGGAGACACGAGTGTGACCCAGGGCTCCAGCTGCCCTTTCTGCTCACTGTCATCACCTGCTCACAGGCAGACGGTCACCTTGCCTAAAGGCCGCACCTCCCCAGTGTCCACAGCCCCAGTACCAAGGGCTGTCCTGGGAAATCACAGAATCAATCACAGAATGACCCAGGTTGGAAGGGACCTAAAAGATCATGTAGTTCCAACCCCCCATAGAACACATTAACCCCATAGAGACCCCATATCCACCCCATAACCCCATAGAGACCCCATAACCACATAGAGACCCCATAGAGACCCATTGAGACCCCATAGATCTCCAAAGAGACCCCATAGATCAGGTTGCCCAGGGCCCTGTCCAACCTGGCCTTGAACGCCTCCAAGGACGGGGCATCCACAACCTAAAATGGAGCCACCCAGGCCACAATGGGATGAAAACGTCCCCTAAATCCCTTCATCTCTCCCATCAGATCTATTTGAGGACAAGCTGGAACACAAGAGCTGCCCATTTTCTGCCTCGCTCCTCTGAGCTATTTCTGCCTGTGTTCCCATGGCAGGACACTCGTGGTCACAAGGAGCAAATGCTGCTGCAGGAGAGCTGAGCAGCTGCGTCAAGCAGGGGCTGCAGCCACAAATGCACTCACCTGGGAAAGACGACGACTCGGCCAGAGAGTGTCAGGGAGGCAACCGCTGTCACCGGGGACACCACCATGTCCAGCAGCCAGGGCGCCTGCAGGGGAGGAACAGGGAGGATGTGGGACGTCCTGGTCACGGCTGAGGCACTGGAGGCTGCTGGAGGAGCCCAAGGCCGGCAGAGCTGGCAGCACCGCAGCACTTGCATTGCCCGAGCAGCAGGCCAGGTCCTGGAGAGCCACATGCAGGCAGCGCAAGGGCCATGGAGAAACCAAAACCTTACCTTGAAAACAACCTTCTCGAGTTTCTCTTTCCCGCAGATCTTCTCAAGGAAGTCATAGTAGAACTTCATTTGGACCCTCGCTCTCTCGATGAGGAGCACTCCGATGTCCTTCAGGAAAAAGGCGATGTCCTCCCCCTTCCTCAGGCACTGGGAGACGAGTGTTGTGATGCCAAATATGCAGGCCTTCCCAGTCTGCCAGCTCACAGATGCGGCCTCAGCCACATCAGCGTATTTGAGGGTCTCCATTTTATTGAGGCCTGGAAAATCACACCAGAGTGTCAGAGTCCATCACACAGTGGCTCTTCCAGCACTGCCACCCAACTGCTACTCATTGCAGTCGCCAGCCAGGACAAGACCATGTTGGGACGGGCTCCGTGGAGGGGGAGGTTTGATTTCAGAATGGAGGCTGTAGCCCCGTTTGTCCTGTCTGGGCAGCCAGAAAGGGTTGAAGCCCCCTCCTACCTGGCGGGTATTCCTCGTTCATCTGGTCATGGATGCTCGCAAGGTTCTTGGCCAGGTGAAACACAGGCCACTGCATGGTCATGTTTCCTTTCCCAACTCTGATCCGTTCAGAGACAATGCTGAAGGAACCGAAGGTGGGAACTCGGACTCCCTGTGCATGGAAGAGAAGGGAAGGGCCAAAGGGTTAAGGCTGGAGGAAGAGCTGAATGCTGCCCTGTGCGGGGACTGTCCTTTTGGACTGGGATCAACCTCAGCACACTACAGCACACAGCACAAGTCATAGCCCGTATGCACGAGGCCCACTGGTACTTTACAGGGACTTTGGGGCCAAGTTCCCTGCTTTCTGCGGAGGGGAAATCACTGCCTTGTGTGGCCAAACGCAAAGGACTCCGCAGCCCTCCAAACAGGCCAGCAGGAAGAAGGCGCCGACCCACCTTGCGTAGCACTAGCTGCTCTTGTATGTGCGCGGCCACCGCATCCCAGACAGCAAGTCGCTCTGGAGGGCAGAGGAAAAGCAGGTCACACTCTGCATCTGCCGCTTCCCAAGGGCGCTTCTCTCAGCCCGGGAGGGAGGTGGCAGATGGAAAGTGTCGGCACCGTCCTCATTCTGTGTCTGGCCCGCTCAGCGCCAGCACTTGGAGGCAGCTCTGCTCCAGTGGTGGCTGCAGACCCACGTACCTTTGGCGGTGACCTCTGGCGTTTTGTAGTCACGCTGTGGAGCAGGGCCATCCTGCCAGAATCTCATCTTGGCCCGCTTCACCGCAGCAGGGCGCTCCGCGTTGGCAACAGCCACGTGGGAACTCATCCCTTCCAGATGCGTCTGCTCTCTGTCAGATGCTCCTTCAGGATGCAGGACCCAGCACTGGGCACTGCATGTAGAACCCTCCCGGGTGGCCGTGTCATAGACGTGGCCACGGCGACGCGGTGACAGCGTGGCCAGTGCTGGCAGCTGCCCATTATGACACGGCACCAGCCCAGCTCTGCCCCGTGCTGGTTGGCACTCCCCATTCCTGGAGCCCTTGTGTGCCAGCAGCACCACACCAGAGGAGGAGGCAGTGGGCCCCGTGGGCAGGCTTGTTCTGAATCACCATTCTGAATCACAGAATCACAGAATCATAGAATTATCAAGGTTGGAAAAGACCTAGAAGATCATCCAGTCCAACCATCACCAATACTGCCCAGTTAAATCATATCCCTAAACACAACAACACATAGGACACATAAAGACCACATAGGACCCCATAAGAACCCCATAAGGACCGCATAGGACCCCATAATGACCCCATAAAGACCCCATAAAGACCGCATAGGACCCCATTAGTATCCCATATGCACCACAAAGGACCCATAAGGAATCACAGAATCACAGAATGATCAAGGTTGGAAAAGACCTAGAAGATCATCCAGTCCAACCATCACCAATACTTCCCAGTTAAATCATATCCCTCAACACAACATCCAGACGTTTCTTGAACACCCCCATGGTCGGTGATTCCACCACCTCCCTGTTCAGTGCATTCCAGTGCCTGACCACTCTTTTCAAAAAGTAACACTTCCTAATGTCCAGCCTGAATCTGCCCTGCCACAGCTTTGAACCATTCCCTCTAGTTCTATCACAGTCTACATGAGAGAAGAGGCCGACCCCCAGCTCACTACAACCTCCCTTCAGTGAGATGCTGAGCCCACCGGCATCTGAGGCTCTTCCTGTGCTGGCCTGAGCTTCTTGCTCCTACACGTCTGTCATCTGCTGACCGGGAGCTCGGTGGCTGCAGCGCTCACTTACTCCCTTTGGACACCGAGGGCAGGCTGGCCTTGGAGCTCGCTGAAGACCATGGGGTGGGTTTCACTGCCTTGACTCAGCCCAGCTCTGCTGGGTTTGGCGTGATGCTTTTCAGGCAACACCCATGGCCTCGTAGTGATGGCCAGCTGAAGGTCCGAAGAGCAAGAGACGTTGCAAAGGAAACGCAATACCCTGAAAAGCAGTTTGGATGTGGCACTAGTTTGCAGTCACAATACAGATTGGAAGACAAAAACACAAACATGTCTTTTGAGTGGTGAATTGCATTGATTTGACATGGAGGAGTCCAGGCCATCAGCACACTGCTGGGAGCCCGGCTGCTGTTGGCTGGGCATAGGGTAACCAGGGGATACTCACTGGGGTGGGGGCAGCAGACATCCAGAAACTGTGAGCAAGAATTGAGTCTGCAGGTGCTGGAATAACTCCTGAGCAAGCAAAGCTTCATGTTTACCAATGCGTACCCATAGGTAGTGAGGAAGTACCCCAAGTTTACCCATAGGTAGTAAGGGAGGAAATAGATTTTGGGGCTAAAAATTGATATTTAAGGGACAAACTGCCTTCTTTTGGAGATAAATGTGCTATTTAGGGGAGGAATTGTCTAATTCCTTCTGCCGCTGGGCTCCTCAAGCCCCTTCCTCCTTGGCTGCGGCCCAGCAAGCCCCCTTCCTTCTGTGCTCTGCACCAGCCAGCCCACTTCCATTTGCCATAGAGTCCAACAGCCCCACAACCATCTGGGTTTCAGCACATCAAGCTCCCTTCCTTCTGGGTTTTGGTCCGGTTTCACACCAGCCAGCCCACTTCCATCTGCCATGGGGCCCAGCACCCAAAGCTTCGTGTTTACCCAGTATCCCTATGTGTAGCTGAGCCTCAGGGAGATTGTGAACCTAAAGTAGTCAGCCAGTGAGAAACCAGGGGAGAAAGAGATCGGCGTTGGGTAACGGGACATAAGAGATGTAACGCTGTTTTCTGTGCTGCTCTCCTGCTTGCAGGACGCCCGCCGCTGCAATTGCCAGTAAAATCTGCTTTATCAAAGGAAATTCTCTGGACGTTTCCAACATCAGGCTGTGGTTTAGGCCCTTGGGCTTGTGCCTGCCTGAAACAATGTGCATTTCCAAATGGCTCACAGCAGGAAATGAAGGCAAGAGAACACTGAGCTCTTCTGCCAATTTCCAGAACTGGGACGGAGACAGGAAAGCGTGCTTAGCCTTGGGTTGTCGGTTGTATCCAGCCATGGCAACCACAGCTGAAGCATCTTCCAGCTTCATTAGGCACTCCTCTGCCTGTTCCTTTTTGTCTCTGTTTGATGCCAAGGCTCCAAGGAATGCAGGCACCCCGTCTGTCAGAGCCCAGGGGTCTCGGAAGGAAGAGTCCCCATTGTCCCTCTACCTCTGCTTCTCTTCAGGGAGGTGACACTGTCTCACTCCCATTATCAGAGCGAGAGGGAGGTTCTTTTAATATACGTGTACCCGACGGAGAGATTAAGACTCAAGGAGTTGAATGTTTTGTTTGCCCGTCCAGTTTATTGCCAATCAAATTGTTTAGGGAGATGTGGAAAGGAAGACGGGCAATAGAAAAGGTAGGAAATAAAAGCAAACAGTATACAGGAAACGAAAGAGAGATGGTCAGATGGTCACTACCATGGGTTAGGGTTAGGGTTGGGGATGGGGTTGGGGTTAGGGTTGGGGTTAAATTTATGTAGGTCCAGATGTTGATCTTCTGAAGTGATGTGCCATCAGGTGTTGTTGTTTGGCTGATGAAAACAGCAGTTGTCCCAACTTATCAATAAGTCCAAAAGAGGTGGAATTCGCTGTACTTGGAGTGGCAGCTTCTGGTTTGGGGATCTCAGCAGTAAGGGAGGTGCCCACCTGTATCCTGTTTCTCACAGGATACGATGGTATCGTTCCCCAGTTCTCCCATACCGAGCTGGAGTGAGGTTTTGGTCCCAGATCTTCCAGCAGGAAACACTTCTGAGCACTGTCTTCCAAAGGCAAAAAGCGCCAAAGAAATGCTTTCCAGTGTCAAACTGTCCTCCAAGTGACGGTGATTGCCACAGCCACCTCTCCTGTCCTGGGTAACTCAGAGTCTTATGGCAAGAAGTGCCTCCGAAAGCCAACTTGGAGCCAGAACCAAAGAAGGGTTCAGATGGGCACCCAGGAATGGCACAGCTAGGAATGGCACAGCTAGGAATGGCACAGCTAGGAATGGCACAGCTGTTTGGCAGCCTCAGGTGGAGCTGTGCTTCTTTTGGGCACCCCATGCCCTGGTCAGCGTGGACAGGACATCCCCCACCTGGGGAGCCCCGCTTTGCTCTTTGGTGGCTGACTCTGCAGAGATCCGCTCCCCTTGTGCCTCAGTGGCAGCAGACCAAAGGCGCTATAGCTGCGCTCCTTGGGCAGGCTGGTCTCGGAGCTCGAGGACCATAGGGCTGCCAGTGGTGTCTGTGGCACGGCTGGGGCTCCACTGCGCTTGGCCTTTCTGAGCTTGGACTGGGGCTTTTTTGGCTCTTCTACTACAGTGGGGACCCTCACAAAGTCCGGGTCTTCTTCTTCTATGGCAATTGGAGGTTGCTCTGCCTCTGCTGGTGCTGGTCCCATCTCTGCCTCTTTGCTTTCGGTAGCAGATTGCACTTCATCCTCTTTGGTTTCTGGAGAGCTTTTTTCCTCAGTCTCTAAGCTTTCAGAAGAGCTTTTGACCTCGGCCTCTTTGCTTTTTTTGGAGCGTTTTGCCTTCTTCTTCTTTTTCTTATGCTTCTTCTTGTCAGAAGGCTCCTGCAGTTCCTCTGTCTCCTCACTGCAAAGACACAAGGGGAGGGGTCAGCCTGAGTGGGTGATGGTTTTGGGGCCGTATCCTGCAACCCCGAGCCAGGACCCTTGGCTGCAATGCAGCCTTCCCCATGCACAGCTCTTGGGTTGCACTGGAGCTCTCCTGAGGGCTGAAGAGGGGCCAGCCACGTGAAATGGAGGCTCGCAGCAGCCCCATCCCACCCCTCCTTGTGCTACACTCAGCACCGCTGTGTGGCCCCGAACAGTGACTGTGTGGGGCTGGGGAATGGGCTCTTTAAAGGCCAAGGAAACACCCCGTGCAGACCCCAACCCTGAGCCTGCAGTCTCACCTGTCCTCCTCCTCCTCATCGCTTTCTGCCTCTTTGGGCGGTTCTTCCACCAGAAAGGTGACAGTGATCCAGCTGGGGAGGGGTGGCAATGCTGGAGGTTCCTCTGCAGCTGGGAAGGAGAGATCTGGTCAGAGGAGACTGATCCTGAACCTGCTGCCTGGTGACAGGCAGGGCTGCTCAGGCCTGACCCAAACCACCCAAGATGGCCGCTCTGCCATCTCCACAGACTGTGGGCCCTCTGTGCCTTGTGCCCAGCTCCTCCTCTCCGGGATGCAGCTCTGTGTTGGGAGTGCATGAGTGGCATCAGCTTTGGGAAGGAGGAGCTGGGTGGTGCCTGTGAGGTGACAGCCTCTTTTGGGGGCTCATTTCCTGGGGGGAGGACAAGGCCCAGGAGCCCCCCTTCTCTTGCCATACCCAGGGCTGGGGGCTCTGTGGGAACATCACACCCAGATCCTGGATTTCATCAGGGCAACTTGTGCTCAGGAGGAGAGGCAGTGCCAGGCTGGAGTCAATGGTTATGGCAGTCAGAGCTTTTGGGTGATGGTGGGCTGGGCATTTTCCCATCGCACGTTGGTTGTATGTGGGATGGAGAGGAGCTGGCGGCTGCTTTACCTTTCTTGGCCTGGACAAGAGGTAGCAATGGGACTCGTGGGGGTCTGCAGCGTTGCCCGGGTGGTGGTTTGGGTGCAAACTCCCGACGAAACCTGGACAAAAGGAGGAGACATGAGTGTGACCCAGGGCTCCAGCTGCCCTTTCTGCTCACTGTCATCACCTGCTCACAGGCAGACGGTCACCTTGCCTAAAGGCCGTTCCTCCCCAGTGTCCACAGCCCCAGTACCAAGGGCTGTCCTGGGAAATCACAGAATCAATCACAGAATGACCCAGGTTGGAAGGGACCTCAAGGATCATGTTTCAACCCCCTGCCTCGCAGGGCACCAAACATCCACATTCACTAGATCAGGTTGCCCAGAGCCCCGTCCAACCTGGCCTTGAACGCCTCCAAGGACGGGGCATCCACAACCTAAAATGGAGCCACCCAGGCCACAATGGGATGAAAATGTCCCCTAAATCCCTTCATCTCTCCCATCAGATCTATCTGAGGACAAGCTGGAACACGAGAGCTGCCCATTTTCTGCCTCACTCCTCTGAGCTATTTCTGCCTGTGTTCCCATGGCAGGACACTCGTGGTCACAAGGAGCAAATGCTGCTGCAGGAGAGCTGAGCAGCTGCGTCAAGCAGGGGCTGCAGCCACAAATTCACTCACCTGGGAAAGACGACGACTCGGCCAGAGAGTGTCAGGGAGGCAACTGCTGTCACTGGGGACACCACCATGTCCAGCAGCCAGGGCGCCTGCAGGGGAGGAACAGGGAGGATGTGGGACGTCCTGGTCACGGCTGAGGCACTGGAGGCTGCTGGAGGAGCCCAAGGCTGGCAGAGCTGGCAGCACCGCAGCACTTGCATGGCCCGAGCAGCAGGCCAGGTCCTGGAGAGCCACGTGCAGGCAGCGCAAGGGCCGTGGAGAAAGCAAAACCTTACCTTGAAAACAACCTTCTCGAGTTTCACCTTCCCGCAGATCTTCTCAAGGAAGTCATAGTAGAACTTCATTTGGACCCTCGCTCTCTCGATCAGGAGCACTCCGATGTCCTTCAGGAAAAAGGCGATGTCCTCCCCCTTCCTCAGGCACTGGGAGACGAGCGTTGTGGTGCCAAATATGCAGGCCTTCCCAGTCTGCCAGCTCACAGATGCGGCCTCGGCCACCTCAGCGTATTTGAGGGTCTCCATTTTATTGAGGCCTGGAAAATCACACCGGAGTGTCAGAGTCCATCACGCGGTGGCTCTTCCAGCGCTGCCTCCCAAGTGCTACTCATTGCAGTTGCCAGCCAGGACAAGACCATGTTCGAATGGGCTCCGTGGAGGGGGAGGTTTGATTTGAGAATGGAGGATGTAGCCCTGTTTGTCCTGTCTGGGCAGCCAGAAAGGGTTGAAGCTCCCTCCTACCTGGCGGGTATTCCTCGTTCATCTGGTCATGGATGCTCGCAAGGTTCTTAGCCAGGTGAAACACAGGCCACTGCATGGTCATGTTTCCTTTCCCAACTCTGATCCGTTCAGAGACAATGCTGAAGGAACCGAAGGTGGGAACTCGGACTCCCTGTGCATGGAAGAGAAGGGAAGGGCCAAAGGGTTAAGGCTGGAGGAAGAGCTGAAGGCTGCCCTGTGCGGGGACTGTCCTTTTGGACTGGGATCAGCCTCAGCACACTACAGCACACAGCACAAGTCATCGCCCGTATGCACAAGGCCCACTGGTATTTTACAGGGATTTTGGGCCAAGTTCCCTGCTTTCTGTGGAGGGGAAGTCACTGCCTTCTGTGGCCAAACGCAAAGGACTCTGCAGCCCTCCAAACAGGCCAGCAGGAAGAAGGCGCCGACCCACCTTGCGTAGCAGGAGCTGCTCTTGTATGTGCGCGGCCACCGCATCCCAGACAGCAACTCGCTCTGGAGGGCAGAGGAAAAGCAGGTCACACTCTGCATCTGCCGCTTCCCAAGGGCGCTTCGCTCAGCCCGGGACGGAGGTGGCAGATGGAAAGTGTCGGCACCGTCCCCAGCCCTGAGACGATCCCCATGCTGTGTCTGGCCCGCTCAGCGCCAGCACTTGGAGGCAGCTCTGCTCCAGTGGTGGCTGCAGACCCACGTACCTTTGGCGGTGACCTCTGGCGTTTTGTAGTCACGCTGTGGAGCAGGGCCATCCTGCCAGAATCTCATCTTGGCCCGCTTCACCGCAGCAGGGCGCTCCGCGTTGGCAACAGCCACGTGGGAACTCATCCCTTCCAGATGCGTCTGCTCTCTGTCAGATGCTCCTTCAGGATGCAGGACCCAGCACTGAGCACTGCATGCAGAACCCTCCCGGGTGGCCGTGTCATAGACGTGGCCACGGCGACGCGGTGACAGCGTGGCCAGTGCTGGCAGCTGCCCATTATGACACGGCACCAGCCCAGCTCTGCCCCGTGCTGGTTGGCACTCCCCATTCCTGGAGCCCTTGTGTGCCAGCAGCACCACACCAGAGGAGGAGGCAGTGGGCCCCGTGGGCAGGCTCGTTCTGAATCACCATTCTGAATCACAGAATCACAGAATCATAGAATTATCAAGGTTGGAAAAGACCTAGAAGATCATCCAGTCCAACCATCACCAATACTGCCCAGTTAAATCATATCCCTAAACACAACAACACATAGGACACATAAAGACCACATAGGACCCCATAAGAACTGTTGGAAGTAACCGCGGGAGACAAGTCTCATGCTATCATGGTCAACAAGCCTCGTTTATTAGGTGTTACAGCATCTCATTTATACAATTAGTAATAAGTTCATGCATATTGCAAAAGTTAAGCTCAGGATTGGCGAATTAGACATTACTTCATCTGACCTTTGTGGTTAGTCTTATGGATACTTTTTCTTTGCAGCTCTGTCTACACCTTGCTACACATCTTGCTTTTCCCTCAGGCCATCCTTGCCTCTAGATACATATTTCGTCTTTAGCTACATACCCTGTCTTTTCACATCCTGATTTCTTCTCAGCTGCCTAGCCCATGATCGGCCCTAGAATAGACGGTCTTTGTCTTTAATCACGTTCATTCTTTTACAATTTAACTAGTGGAATCTCTTCATGTCCTTTCTCATGAAGCCATTCTGCATAAACACTCTCCACAGAACCTCATGGGTGAACCTGTCTCCACACTCTCACTCGTCCCCCCCTCAAATTCCAGTGCCTCAAACCTGTTTCACAGAGGCACCTGGGGAGCCGGGGATGGTCGGGATGGGGAATGCCCACTCTGCCGAGCAGGTACCTGTTTCCACTCCTCCTCCCTTCTCAAATTGCTGCTGGGGGGAAGAGAGGACAGGGGGCTCGCTGCAGCGCTGTCAGCTGGCTGGTTCCCCTTTGCCACCTGTTTGTAACGATCAGGGGCTGACATGCTCCATTAGTAGCCTCATCCGTGTGCTGAGAACCTGAGGCTGAGAGGGACTGACACCACCAGTCAATCTCCCTCTCACACTCTTTTATAGTCCTCAGCCTCTCCACTTCCTCCTTCAGGTCAACTACGAGGCTGAGCAAGTAGTTCACCTGGTCGCAGCGAACACAATCCCTGCCTCCCTCACCCAGCACTGCAAGGGCCAGGCTGTGGCACTCAGTACAGCCAGAGACCTGCACACCAGCATCTCGGGTTGGGGGCTCAGTCTGAGTCTCCTCAGACTTTTTTGCAGCACCTTCCTATAGGGCATGTGCAGGACCTCAGTCTGGGTCTCTGCAGTCTTCTTGGTTGCTGCCTCCCGTTTCTGAGAGCTTGGGACCCTTGTCTGGGCCTCCTCAGTATTTCTGGCAGCACCTTCCGCCGGGGAGCACCCATGTCAAAGCAGAAGACATAACCAGCACTGAAACAAGAAGTCACGCGGTGTAAGAACCCTGACTCCTCCTGCCCGTCTCTGGTGGGCAGCGACTCGTCGCTCCCTGGGCCCGTTTAAATCTCCCGCCGTTGCCAGGCAACGCCCAGGCCACGTCCTGTCAGTCACGTCAGTCACGTCAGTCACGTAGCCGCTCCCCTGAGAGCTGCCGGGCTTCTCCTCAGCCCGGGGGTTCCTGCTTGAAGGAAACACCCGAAATCCCCCTTGAACCACGCGGTCAGTCGCTGCTGATCGGTCCGGGACGGCTCCGAGTCAGGCGACTTCAGCGATCAAAAGGGATGTGTACCCCATGGTCATGTTTACCCCGTCTTTAGCCATAGGTAGTGATATTTAAGGGAGGAGATAAGAGATATTTAAGGGAGGCTAAAAATTGATATTTAAGGGACAAACTGCCTTCTTTTGGAGATAAATGTGCTATTTAGGGGAGGAATTGTCTAATTCCTTCGGCCGTTGGGCTCCTCAAGCCCCTTCCTCCTTGGCTGCAGCCCAGCAAGCCCCCTTCCTTCTGTGCTCTGCACCAGTCAGCCCACTTCCATTTGCCATGGGGTCTAACAGGCCTTCAACCATCTGGGTTTCAGCACATCAAGCTGCCTTCCTTGTGGTTTTTGGTCCAGTTTCACACCAGCTGGCCCACTTCCATCTGCCATGGGGTCTAACAAGCCTTCAACCATCTGGGTTTCAGCACATCAAGCTCCCTTCCCTCTGGGTTTTGGTCCGGTTTCACACCAGCCAGCCCACTTCCATCTGCCATGGGGCCCAGCACCCAAAGCTTCGTGTTTACCCAGTATCCCTATGTGTAGCTGAGCCTCAGGGAGATTGTGAACCTAAAGTAGTCAGCCAGTGAGAAACCAGGGGAGAAAGAGATCGGCGTTGGGTAACGGGGCATAAGAGATGTAACGCTGTTTTCTGTGCTGCTCTCCTGTTTGCAGGACGCCCGCCGCTGTAATTGCCAGTAAAATCTGCTTTATCACAGGAACCGTCCTGATAAATTCTCTGGACGTTTCCAACATCAGGCTGTGGTTTAGGCCCTTGGGCTTGTGCCTGCCTGAAACAATGTGCATTTCCAAATGGCTCACATCAGGAAATGAAGGCAAGAGAACACTGAGCTCTTCTGCCAATTTCCAGAACTGGGACGGAGACAGGAAAGCGTGCTTAGCCTTGGGTTGTCGGTTGTATCCAGCCATGGCAACCACAGCTGAAGCATCTTCCATCTTCATTAGGCACTCCTCTGCCTGTTCCTTTTTGTCTCTGTTTGATGCCAAGGCTCCAAGGGGGTCTCGGAAGGAAGAGTCCCCATTGTCCCTCTACCTCTGCTTCTCTTCAGGGAGGTGACACTGTCTCACTCCCATTATCAGAGCGAGAGGGAGGTTCTTTTAATGTACGTGTACCCGACGGAGAGATTAAGACACAAGGAGTTAAATGTTTTGTTTGCCCGTCCAGTTTATTGCCAATTAAGTTGTTTAGGGAGATGTGGAAGGGAAGACGGGCAATAGAAAAGGTAGGGAATAAAAGCAAGCAGTATATAGGAAACGAAAGAGAGATGGTCAGATGGTCACTACCATGGGTTAGGGTTAGGGTTGGGGATGGGGTTGGGGTTAGGGTTGGGGTTAAATTTATGTAGGTCCAGATGTTGATCTTCTGAAGTGATGTGCCATCAGGTGTTGTTGTTTGGCTGATGAAAACAGCAGTTGTCCCAACTTATCAATAAGTCCAACAGAGGTGGAATTCGCTGTCCTTGGAGTGGCAGCTTCTGGTTTGGGGATCTCAGCAGTAAGGGAGGTGCCCACCTGTATCCTGTTTCTCACAGGATACGATGGTATCGTTCCCCAGTTCTCCCATACCGAGCTGGAGTGAGGTTTTGGTCCCAGATCTTCCAGCAGGAAACACTGCTGAGCACTGTCTTCCAAAGGCAAAAAGCTCCAAAGAAATGCTTTACAATGTCAAACTGTCCTCCAAGTGACGGTGATTGCCACTGCCACCTCTCATGTCCTGGGTAAGTCAGAGTCTTATGGCAAGAAGTGCCTCCAAAAGCCAACTTGGAGCCAGAACCAAAGAAGGGTTCAGATGGGCACCCAGGAATGGCACAGCTAGGAATGGCACAGCTAGGAATGGCACAGCTAGGAATGGCACAGCTGTTTGGCAGCCTCAGGTGGAGCTGTGCTTCTTTTGGGCACCCCATGCCCTGGTCAGCGTGGACAGGACATCCCCCACCTGGGGAGCCCCGCTTTGCTCTTTGGTGGCTGACTCTGCAGAGATCCGCTCCCCTTGTGCCTCAGTGGCAGCAGACCAAAGGAGCTGTAGGTGCGCTCCTTGGGCAGGCTGGTCTCGGAGCTCGAGGACCATAGGGCTGCCAGTGGTGTCTGTGGCACGGCTGGGGCTCCACTGCGCTTGGCCTTTCTGAGCTTGGCCTGGGGCTTTTTTGGCTCTTCTACTACAGTGGGGACCCTCACAAAGTCCGGGTCTTCTTCTTCTATGGCAACTGGAGGTTGCTCTGCCTCTGCTGGTGCTGGTCCCATCTCTGCCTCTTTGCTTTCGGTAGCAGATTGCACTTCATCCTCTTTGGTTTCTGGAGAGCTTTTTGCCTCGGTCTCTAAGCTTTCGGAAGAGCTTTTGACCTCGGCCTCTTTGCTTTTTTTGGAGCGTTTTGCCTTCTTCTTCTTTTTCTTACGCTTCTTCTTGTCAGAAGGCGCCTGCAGTTCCTCTGTCTCCTCACTGCAAAGACACAAGGGGAGGGGTCAGCCTGAGTGGGTGATGGTTTTGGGGCCGTATCCTGCAACCCCGAGCCAGGACCCTTGGCTGCAATGCAGCCTTCCCCATGCACAGCTCTTGGGTTGCACTGGAGATCTCCTGAGGGCTGAAGAGGGGCCAGCCATGTGAAATGGAGGCTCGCAGCAGCCCAATCCCACCCCTCCTTGTGCTGCACTCAGCACCGCTGTGTGGCCCCGAACAGTGACTGTGTGGGGCTGGGGAATGGGCTCTTTAAAGGCCAAGGAAACACCCCGTGCAGACCCCAACCCTGAGCCTGCAGTCTCACCTGTCCTCCTCCTCCTCATCGCTTTCTGCCTCTTTGGGCGGTTCTTCCACCAGAAAGGTGACAGTGATCCAGCTGGGGAGGGGTGGCAATGCTGGAGGTTCCTCTGTAGCTGGGAAGGAGAGATCTGGTCAGAGGAGACTGATCCTGAACCTGCTGCCTGGTGACAGGCAGGGCTGCTCAGGCCTGACCCAAACCACCCAAGATGGCCGCTCTGCCATCTCCACAGACTGTGGGCCCTCTGTGCCTTGTGCCCAGCTCCTCCTCTCCGGGATGCAGCTCTGTGTTGGGAGTGCATGAGTGGCATCAGCTTTGGGAAGGAGGAGCTGGGTGGTGCCTGTGAGGTGACAGCCTCTTTTGGGGGCTCATTTCCTGGGGGGAGGACAAGGCCCAGGAGCCCCCCTTCTCTTGCCATACCCAGGGCTGGGGGCTCTGTGGGAACATCACACCCAGATCCTGGATTTCATCAGGGCAACTTGTGCTCAGGAGGAGAGGCAGTGCAGGGCTGGAGTCAATGGTTATGGCAGTCAGAGCTTTTGGGTGATGGTGGGCTGGGCATTTTGCCATCGCACGTTGGTTGTATGTGGGATGGAGAGGAGCTGGCGGCTGCTTTACCTTTCTTGGCCTGGACAAGAGGTAGCAATGGGACTCGTGGGGGTCTGCAGCGTTGCCCGGGTGGTGGTTTGGGTGCAAACTCCCGACGAAACCTGGACAAAAGGAGGAGACACGAGTGTGACCCAGGGCTCCAGCTGCCCTTTCTGATCACTGTCATCACCTGCTCACAGGCAGACGGTCACCTTGCCTAAAGGCCGTTCCTCCCCAGTGTCCACAGCCCCAGTACCAAGGGCTGTCCTGGGAAATCACAGAATCAATCACAGAATGACCCTGGTTGGAAGGGACTGGACCCAAGGATCATGATTCAACCCCCTGCTCGCAGGGCACCAAACATCCACATTCACTACATCAGGTTGCCCAGTGCCCCGTCCAACCTGGCCTTGAACGCCTCCAAGGACGGGTCATCCACAACCTAAAATGGAGCCACCCAGGCCACGATGGGATGAAAATGTCCCCTAAATCCCTTCATCTCTCCCATCAGATCTATCTGAGGACAAGCTGGAACACAAGAGCTGCCCATTTTCTGCCTCGCTCCTCTGAGCTATTTCTGCCTGTGTTCCCATGGCAGGACACTCGTGGTCACAAGGAGCAAATGCTGCTGCAGGAGAGCTGAGCAGCTGCGTCAAGCAGGGGCTGCAGCCACAAATGCACCCACCTGGGAAAGACAACGACTCGGCCAGAGAGTGTCAGGGAGGCAACCGCTGTCACCGGGGACACCAACATGTCCAGCAGCCAGGGCGCCTGCAAGGGAGGAACAGGGAGGATGTGGGACGTCCTGGTCACGGCTGAGGCACTGGAGGCTGCTGGAGGAGCCCAAGGCCGGCAGAGCTGGCAGCACCGCAGCACTTGCATTGCCCGAGCAGCAGGCCAGGTCCTGGAGAGCCACATGCAGGCAGCGAAAGGGCCATGGAGAAACCAAAACCTCACCTTGAAAACAACCTTCTCGAGTTTCTCCTTCCCGCAGATCTTCTCAAGGAAGTCATAGTAGAACTTCATTTGGACCCTCGCTCTCTCGATCAGGAGCACTCCGATGTCCTTCAGGAAAAAGGCGATGTCCTCCCCCTTCCTCAGGCACTGGGAGACGAGCGTTGTGGTGCCAAATATGCAGGCCTTCCCAGTCTGCCAGCTCACAGATGCGGCCTCAGCCACATCAGCGTATTTGAGGGTCTCCATTTTATTGAGGCCTGGAAAATCACACCAGAATGTCAGAGTCCATCACACAGTGGCTCTTCCAGCACTGCCACCCAACTGCTACTCATTGCAGTCGCCAGCCAGGACAAGCTCATGTTCGGACGGGCTCCATGGAGGGGGAGGTTTGATTTCAGAATGGAGGCTGTAGCCCCGTTTGTCCTGTCTGGGCAGCCAGAAAGGGTTGAAGCCCCCTCCTACCTGGCGGGTATTCCTCGTTCATCTGGTCATGGATGCTCGCAAGGTTCTTAGCCAGGTGAAACACAGGCCACTGCATGGTCATGTTTCCTTTCCCAACTCTGATCCGTTCGGAGACAATGCTGAAGGAACCGAAGGTGGGAACTCGGACTCCCTGTGCATGGAATAGAAGGGAAGGGCCAAAGGGTTAAGGCTGGAGGAAGAGCTGAAGGCTGCCCTGTGCGGGGACTGTGCTTTTGGACTGGGATCAGCCCCAGCACACTACAGCACACAGCACAAGTCATAGCCCGTATGCACGAGGCCCACTGGTACTTTACAGGGATTTGGGGCCAAGTTCCCTGCTTTCTGCGGAGGGGAAGTCACTGCCTTCTGTGGCCAAACGCAAAGGACTCTGCAGCCCTCCAAACAGGCCAGCAGGAAGAAGGCGTTGACCCACCTTGCGTAGCAGGAGCTGCTCTTGTATGTGCGCGGCCACCGCATCCCAGACAGCAACTCGCTCTGGAGGGCAGAGGAAAAGCAGGTCACACTCTGCATCTGCCGCTTCCCAAGGGCGCTTCTCTCAGCCCGGGACGGAGCTGGCAGATGGAAAGTGTCGGCACCGTCCTCATGCTGTGTCTGGCCCGCTCAGCGCCAGCACTTGGAGGCAGCTCTGCTCCAGTGGTGGCTGCAGACCCACGTACCTTTGGCGGTGACCTCTGGCATTTTGTAGTCACGCTGTGGAGCAGGGCCATCCTGCCAGAATCTCATCTTGGCCCGCTTCACCACAGCAGGGCGCTCCGCGTTGGCAACAGCCACGTGGGAACTCATCCCTTCCAGATGCGTCTGCTCTCTGTCAGATGCTCCTTCAGGATGCAGGACCCAGCACTGGGCACTGCCTGCAGAACCCTCCCGGGTGGCCGTGTCATAGACGTGGCCACGGCGACGCGGTGACAGCGTGGCCAGTGCTGGCAGCTGCCCATTATGACACGGCACCAGCCCAGCTCTGCCCCATGCTGGTTGGCACTCCCCATTCCTGGAGCCCTTGTGTGCCAGCAGCACCACACCAGAGGAGGAGGCAGTGGGCCCCGTGGGCAGGCTGGTTCTGAATCACCATTCTGAATCACAGAATCACAGAATCATAGAATTATCAAGGTTGGAAAAGACCTAGAAGATCATCCAGTCCAACCATCACCAATACTTCCCAGTTAAATCATATCCCTAAACACAACAACACATAGGACACATGAAGACCACATAGGACCCCATAAGAACCCCATAAGGACCACATAGGACCCCATAATGACCCCATAAAGACCCCATAAAGACCGCATAGGACCCCATTAGTATCCCATATGCACCAGAAAGGACCCATAAGGAATCACAGAATCACAGAATGATCAAGGTTGGAAAAGACCTAGAAGATCATCCAGTCCAACCATCACCAATACTTCCCAGTTAAATCATATCCCTCAACACAACATCCAGACGTTTCTTGAACACCCCCATGGTCAGTGATTCCACCACCTCCCTGTTCAGTGCATTCCAGTGCCTGACCACTCTTTTCAAGAAGTAACATTTCCTAATGTCCAGCCTGAATCTGCCCTGCCACAGCTTTGAACCATTCCCTCTAGTTCTATCACAGTCTACATGAGAGAAGAGGCCGACCCCCAGCTCACTACAACCTCCCTTCAGTGAGATGCTGAGCCCACCGGCATCTGAGGCTCTTCCTGTGCTGGCCTGAGCTTCTCGCTCCTACACGTCTGTCATCTGCTGACCGGGAGCTCGGTGGCTGCAGCGCTCACTTACTCCCTTTGGACACCGAGGGCAGGCTGGCCTTGGAGCTCGCTGAAGACCATGGGGTGGGTTTCACTGCCTTGACTCAGCCCAGCTCTGCTGGGTTTGGCGTGATGCTTTTCAGGCAACACCCATGGCCTCGTAGTGATGGCCAGCTGAAAGTCCGAAGAGCAAGAGACGTTGCAAAGAAAAGGCAATACCCTGAAAAGCAGTTTGGATGTGGCACTAGTTTGCAGTCACAATACAGACTGGAAGACAAAAACACAAACATGTCTTTTGAGTGGTGAATTGCATTGATTTGACATGGAGGAGTCCAGGCCATCAGCACACTGCTGAGAGACAGGCTGCTGTTGGCTGGGCACAGGGCAACCAGGGGATACTCACTGGGGTGGGGGCAGCAGACATCCAGAAACTGTGAGCAAGAATTGAGTCTGCAGGGGCTGGAATAACTCCTGAGCAAGCAAAGCTTCATGTTTACCCATGTGTACCCATAGGTAGTGAGGAAGTACCCCAAGTTTACCCATAGGTAGTAAGGGAGGAAATAGATTTTGGGGCTAAAAATTGATATTTAAGGGACAAACTGCCTTCTTTTGGAGATAAATGTGCTATTTAGGGGAGGAATTGTCTAATTCCTTCTGCCGCTGGGCTCCGCAAGCCCCTTCCTTCTTGGCTGCGGCCCAGCAAGCCCCCTTCCTTCTGTGCTGTGCACCAGCCAGCCCATCATGTTTACCCATCACAGAATCACACACAGAATCACAGAATGACCCGGGTTGGAAGGGACCTCAAGGATTATGTGGTTCCAACTCCCCTGCCTAGCAGGGCCACCAAACATACACCTTTACTAGATCAGGTTGCCCAGGGCCCCGTCCAACCTGGTCTTGAACACCTCCAAGGACGGGGCATCAACAAGCTCCCTGGGCAGCCTGGGCCTAACCACTCTCCTAGTAAAGAACCTCCCCCTAACATCCAACCTAAATCTTCCCTCTTTTAACTTAAAACCATTTCCCTGTGTCCTGCTATTGTCAGCCCTGTCGAAGAGTTTACTCCCCTCCTGGGAGTAAGTTCCCTTCAGGTATTGAAAGGCTACAGTGAGGTCACCCCGCAACCTTCTCTTCTCTAGGCTGAACAAGCTCAACTCCCTCAGCCTGTCCTCATAGGGGAGGTGCTCCAGCGCCCTGATCATCTTCGTGGCCCTCCTCTGGACCCTTTCCAAAATCTCCATGTCTTTTTTGTACTGAGGGCTCCACACCTGGACACAGTACTCCAGATGGGGCCTCACAAGAGCAGAGTAGAGAGGGACAATCACCTCCCTATCCCTGCTGACCACCCCTCTCCTGATGGAGCCCAGGATCCCATTTGCTTTCCGGGCTGCCAGTGCGCACTGCTGACTCATGTTGAGTCTCTCGTCCATCAGGACCCCCAGGTCCTTCTCTGCCGAGCTGCTCTCAAGGACCACTCCTCCCAGCCTGTACAGGTGCCTGGGGTTCTTCCGGCCCAAGTGCCAAACCTTGCACTTTGCGGTGTTGAACCTCATTAGGTTCACCCGAGCCCAGCTTTCCAGCCTGTCAAGGTCCCTCTGAATGGCATCCCTTCCTTCCACCGTATTGACCGCACCACTCAGCTTGGTGTCGTCAGCAAACTTGCTGAGGGTGCACTCAATTCCATCACTGATGTCATTAATAAAGATTTTAAAGTGCACTGGTCCCAAGACAGACACTTGTGGGACACTGCTCATTACCGACCTCCACTGGACATAGAGCCATTGACCACCACCCTCTGTCTGCGGCCTTTCAACCAATTGCTTATCCATCGAGTTGTCCACCCATCAAACCCACTTCCCTCCAATTTGGAGATGAGGATGTGGTGGGGGACCATGTCAAAGGCATTGCTCAGGTCCAGGTAAATGACATCGGTCGCCTTCCGTTCTTCCACCAACGCCGTCACTCCATCATAGAAGGCCACAAGATTAGTTAAGCATGACGTTCCCCTGGTGAAGCCATGCTGGCTGTCTCGGATCACATGCTTGTTCTTTATGTGATCAAGCATGTTGTCCACGAGGATCTGTTCCATAATCTTCCCAGGCACGGAGGTGAGACTCACCGGCCTGTAGTTCCCTGGGTCCTCCCTGCTCACCTTCTTGTATATGGGAGTGATGTGACCCTTCCTCCAATCGTCCGGGACCTCACCTGACAGCCACGACTTCTCAAATATGATGGAGAGTGGCTCAGCAACCACCTCAGCCAGCTCCTTCAGGACCCTGGGATGCATGCCATCTGGCCCCATAGCCTTGTACTCATTCAGTCTAAGGAGGCACTCTCGGACTTGCTCTACCCTTACAGTGGGGAGGGATTTACCTCCTTGGTCCCCACATAGAGGTTTGGGGATGCAGGGCTTAGGGACGTGAAAAAGACTAGAATCCTGGCCACCAGTGAAGAACTCATTCAGCACCTCAGCTTTCTCTTCATCTGTTGAAGCCAGTTCTCCTTTTAAACTTACCAAAGTAGGTACGCCCATTTTGGCCTGTCTCTTCTGGCCAATGTACCTGTAGAAGGTTTTCTTATTGTTTTTCACGTCCCTCGCCAAGTTCAGTTCTGCCTGCGCCTTGGCTTCCCTGATCCCACGTCTGCAAGTCCGGATGGCATCCCTGTATTCTTCCCAGGTGACACAGCCTTGTTTCCAGAGCTTGTACACCCCTTTCTTCGCCCTCAGTTCTCTCAGCAGGTCCTTGCTGAGCCATGCCGGTTTCCTACCTCGCCTGCCCACTTTCTTAATCAGGGGAATGGAGACCTCTTGTGCTGCCAGGAGGGCATCCTTGAAGAGCAGCCAGCTCTCCTCAACATCCTTGTCTTTGAGGGCAACGCGCCAGGGGATCTTGGCCAGCAATCCATTGAGTAGCTTGAAGTCTGCTCTTCTAAAGTTCAGCGTCCTGCTCCTGCTCTTTGCCAGGTCCACATCGCTTGAGATCACAAACTCAACCAGGGCATGGTCGCTGGAGCCCAGGCAGCCTCCAACCTTGACACTTTTGATGATCTCCTCAGCGTTGGTGAGCAGCAGGTCCAGCAACACTTCACCTCTGGTCGGTCTGTCCAATACCTGAACCAGAAAGCTATCATCAATGGATTCCAAGAGCCTTCTGGAGCTCTTGCAGCTCGCCGTGTGGTTTTCCAAACAGATGTCAAGATGGTTGAAGTCCCCCACCAGGACACAAGCCCGTGAGCCAGACGCCTCACGCATCTGGAGCAAGAAAGCCTCGTCAACAGCCTCCCCTTGATCAGGTGGCCTGTAGTATACCCCGAATACCAGCTAACCTTTATTAGTCCCATCTCTAATCCTAACCCACAGGCTCTCAACCTGTTCCTGACTGTTTCTCACAGGGAGCTCCTCGCAGTTTATCCAGTCTCTGACATAGAGATCAACTCCCCCACCCTTCCTACCTCGCCTATCTCTCCTAAAGAGTCTATAGCCGTCCATGGCAGTATCCCAATTGTGGGAGTCATCCCATCATGTTTCTGTGATAGCAACAATGTCATAACTTTCAGAGTGCATCACAGTTTCCAGTTCTTCCTGCTTGTTACTCAGGCTACGTGCATTAGTATAAAGGCACTTCAGCCGGGATATCCGTCTCGCCACCTTTATAAGGGATCCAGGATCCGCTAGAACAGCAGCATCCCCAGCATCCCCATGCCCTACTCCCTCCCTTTGCACTCTGCCATCATTGCCCACAGAGTTTGGTACAATCCCTCGAATGACCCGTTCAACCCCAGTAGCCCTTATTTGCCCCCTTCCCCCTTCGTTCCTAGTTTAAAGACCTGTCCATGAGTCCCGCCAATTCTTCAGCTAATATCCTCTTACCCCTCAGGGACAGGCTGCTTGCATCAGCAGCCATCATGCCGGGTGCAGCGTAGATTGTCCCGTGGTCAAAAAAGCCAAAATTCATGTGTCTGCACCAGCTCTTAAGCCATCTATTTAAGAGTTGGGTTTTTTGGATCCTCCCTGTACCTTTCCCTGACACCACGGGTGTAGAAGAAAAGACCACCTGCACCCCAGCTCCTTCAAGTAATTGCCCCATTCCCCTGAAGTCTTTCTTGATAGATCTCAGGTTTTCCTTATCAACTTCCTCTCCGCCAGCCTGAATTATTAAAAGTGGGTAATAATCCAAAGGCTGAAACAACCCAGGAATTATCTTTGAAATGTCCCTGCCCCGTGCCCCAGGAAAACAGCACACCTCTCTGCGGGTAGGGTCAGGCTGGCATATAGGGCCTTCTGTTCCTTGCAGAAGGGAGTCACCTACAACAATCACCCTTTTGTCCTTACGGGTAGAAGCAGTCTTGAGGCTTGGGGGCGACTGCTTCGCCTGAGGAAACCTCATGGGTGATCCTGTCTCCACGCTCTCACTCGTCCCCCCCTCAAATTCCAGTGCCTCAAACCTGTTTCACAGAGGCACCTGGGGAGCCGGGGATGGTCGGGATGGGGAATGCCCACTCTGCCGAGCAGGTACCTGTTTCCACTCCTCCTCCCTTCTCAAATTGCTGCTGGGGGGAAGAGAGGACAGGGGGCTCGCTGCAGCGCTGTCAGCTGGCTGGTTCCCCTTTGCCACCTGTTTGTAACGATCAGGGGCTGACATGCTCCATTAGTAGCCTCATCCGTGTGCTGAGAACCTGAGGCTGAGAGGGACTGACACCACCAGTCAATCTCCCTCTCACACTCTTTTATAGTCCTCAGCCTCTCCACTTCCTCCTTCAGGTCAACTACGAGGCTGAGCAAGTAGTTCACCTGGTCGCAGCGAACACAATCCCTGCCTCCCTCACCCAGCACTGCAAGGGCCAGGCTGTGGCACTCAGTACAGCCAGAGACCTGCACACCAGCATCTCGGGTTGGGGGCTCAGTCTGAGTCTCCTCAGACTTTTTTGCAGCACCTTCCTATAGGGCATGTGCAGGACCTCAGTCTGGGTCTCTGCAGTCTTCTTGGTTGCTGCCTCCCGTTTCTGAGAGCTTGGGACCCTTGTCTGGGCCTCCTCAGTATTTCTGGCAGCACCTTCCGCCGGGGAGCACCCATGTCAAAGCAGAAGACATAACCAGCACTGAAACAAGAAGTCACGCGGTGTAAGAACCCTGACTCCTCCTGCCCGTCTCTGGTGGGCAGCGACTCGTCGCTCCCTGGGCCCGTTTAAATCTCCCGCCGTTGCCAGGCAACGCCCAGGCCACGTCCTGTCAGTCACGTCAGTCACGTCAGTCACGTAGCCGCTCCCCTGAGAGCTGCCGGGCTTCTCCTCAGCCCGGGGGTTCCTGCTTGAAGGAAACACCCGAAATCCCCCTTGAACCACGCGGTCAGTCGCTGCTGATCGGTCCGGGACGGCTCCGAGTCAGGCGACTTCAGCGATCAAAACCTCTGCTTCTCTTCAGGGAGGTGACACTGTCTCACTCCCATTATCAGAGCGAGAGGGAGGTTCTTTTAATGTACATGTACACGACAGAGAGATTAAGACACAGGTAGTTAAATGTTTTGTTTGCCCGTCCAGTTTATTGCCAATTAAGTTGCTTAGGGAGATGTGGAAGGGAAGACGGGCAATAGAAAAGGTAGGAAATAAAAGCAAACAGTATATAGGAAACAAAAGAGAGATGGTCACTGCCATGGGTTAGGGATAGGGTTGGGTTTGGGGTTGGGGTTAAGTTTATGTAGGTCCAGATGTTGATCTTCTGAAGTGATGTGCCATCAGGTGTTGTTGTTTGGCTGATGTAAACAGCAGTTGTCCCAACTTATCAATAAGTAAAACAGAGGTGGAGTTTGCTCTCCTTGGAGAGGCAGCTTCTGGTTTGGGGATCTCAGCAGTAAGGGAGGTGCCCACCTGTATCCTGTTTCTCACAGGATACGATGGTATCGTTCCCCAGTTCTCCCATACCAAGCTGGAGTGAGGTTTTGGTCCCAGATCTTCCAGCAGGAAACACTGCTGAGCACTGTCTTCCAAAGGCAAACAGCTCCAAAGAAATGCTTTCCAGTGTCAAACTGTCCTCCAAGTGACGGTGATTGCCACAGCCACCTCTCATGTCCTGGATACGTCAGAGTCTTATGGCAAGAAGTGCCTCCAAAAGCCAACTTGGAGCCAGAACCAAAGAAGGGTTCAGATGGGCACCCAGGAATGGCACAGCTAGGAATGGCACAGCTAGGAATGGCACAGCTAGGAATGGCACAGCTGTTTGGCAGCCTCAGGTGGAGCTGTGCTTCTTTTGGGCACCCCACGCCCTGGTCAGCGTGGACAGGACATCCCCCACCTGGGGAGCCCCGCTTTGCTCTTTGGTGGCTGACTCTGCAGAGATCCGCTCCCCTTGTGCCTCAGTGGCAGCAGACCAAAGGAGCTGTAGGTGCGCTCCTTGGGCAGGCTGGTCTCGGAGCTCGAGGACCATAGGGCTGCCAGTGGTGTCTGTGGCACGGCTGGGGCTCCACTGCGCTTGGCCTTTCTGAGCTTGGCCTGGGGCTTTTTTGGCTCTTCTACTACAGTGGGGACCCTCACAAAGTCCGGGTCTTCTTCTTCTATGGCAATTGGAGGTTGCTCTGCCTCTGCTGGTGCTGGTCCCATCTCTGCCTCTTTGCTTTCGGTAGCAGATTGCACTTCATCCTCTTTGGTTTCTGGAGAGCTTTTTGCCTCGGTCTCTAAGCTTTCGGAAGAGCTTTTGACCTCGGCCTCTTTGCTTTTTTTGGAGCGTTTTGCCTTCTTCTTCTTTTTCTTACACTTCTTCTTGTCAGAAGGCGCCTGCAGTTCCTCTGTCTCCTCACTGCAAAGACACAAGGGGAGGGGTCAGCCTGAGTGGGTGATGGTTTTGGGGCCGTATCCTGCAACCCCGAGCCAGGACCCTTGGCTGCAATGCAGCCTTCCCCATGCACAGCTCTTGGGTTGCACTGGAGATCTCCTGAGGGCTGAAGAGGGGCCAGCCATGTGAAATGGAGGCTCGCAGCAGCCCAATCCCACCCCTCCTTGTGCTGCACTCAGCACCGCTGTGTGGCCCCGAACAGTGACTGTGTGGGGCTGGGGAATGGGCTCTTTAAAGGCCAAGGAAACACCCCGTGCAGACCCCAACCCTGAGCCTGCAGTCTCACCTGTCCTCCTCCTCCTCATCGCTTTCTGCCTCTTTGGGCGGTTCTTCCACCAGAAAGGTGACAGTGATCCAGCTGGGGAGGGGTGGCAATGCTGGAGGTTCCTCTGCAGCTGGGAAGGAGAGATCTGGTCAGAGGAGACTGATCCTGAACCTGCTGCCTGGTGACAGGCAGGGCTGCTCAGGCCTGACCCAAACCACCCAAGATGGCCGCTCTGCCATCTCCACAGACTGTGGGCCCTCTGTGCCTTGTGCCCAGCTCCTCCTCTCCGGGATGCAGCTCTGTGTTGGGAGTGCATGAGTGGCATCAGCTTTGGGAAGGAGGAGCTGGGTGGTGCCTGTGAGGTGACAGCCTCTTTTGGGGGCTCATTTCCTGGGGGGAGGACAAGGCCCAGGAGCCCCCCTTCTCTTGCCATACCCAGGGCTGGGGGCTCTGTGGGAACATCACACCCAGATCCTGGATTTCATCAGGGCAACTTGTGCTCAGGAGGAGAGGCAGTGCCAGGCTGAAGTCAATGGTTATGGCAGTCAGAGCTTTTGGGTGATGGTGGGCTGGGCATTTTCCCATCGCACGTTGGTTGTATGTGGGATGGAGAGGAGCTGGCGGCTGCTTTACCTTTCTTGGCCTGGACAAGAGGTAGCAATGGGACTCGTGGGGGTCTGCAGCGTTGCCCGGGTGGTGGTTTGGGTGCAAACTCCCGACGAAACCTGGACAAAAGGAGGAGACACGAGTGTGACCCAGGGCTCCAGCTGCCCTTTCTGATCACTGTCGTCACCTGCTCACAGGCAGACAGTCACCTTGCCTAAAAGCCGTTCCTCCCCAGTGTCCACAGCCTCAGTACCAAGGGCTGTCCTGGGAAATCACAGAATCAATCACAGAATGACCCGGGTTGGAAGGGACTGGACTCAAGGATCATGTTTCAACCCCCTGCTCGCAGGGCACCAAACATCCACATTCACTAGATCAGGTTGCCCAGAGCCCCGTCCAACCTGGCCTTGAACGCCTCCAAGGACGGGGCATCCACAACCTAAAATGGAGCCACCCAGGCCACGATGGGATGAAAATGTCCCCTAAATCCCTTCATCTCTCCCATCAGATCTATCTGAGGACAAGCTGGAACACAAGAGCTGCCCATTTTCTGCCTCGCTCCTCTGAGCTATTTCTGCCTGTGTTCCCATGGCAGGACACTCGTGGTCACAAGGAGCAAATGCTGCTGCAGGAGAGCTGAGCAGCTGCGTCAAGCAGGGGCTGCAGCCACAAATGCACTCACCTGGGAAAGACAACGACTCGGCCAGAGAGTGTCAGGGAGGCAACCGCTGTCACCGGGGTCACCACCATGTCCAGCAGCCAGGGCGCCTGCAGGGGAGGAACAGGGAGGATGTGGGACGTCCTGGTCACGGCTGAGGCACTGGAGGCTGCTGGAGGAGCCCAAGGCTGGCAGAGCTGGCAGCACCGCAGCACTTGCATGGCCCGAGCAGCAGGCCAGGTCCTGGAGAGCCACGTGCAGGCAGCACAAGGGCCATGGAGAAACCAAAACCTTACCTTGAAAACAACCTTCTCGAGTTTCTCCTTCCCGCAGATCTTCTCAAGGAAGTCATAGTAGAACTTCATTTGGACTCTTGCTCTCTCGATGAGGAGGACTCCGATGTCCTTCAGGACAAAGGCGATGTCCTCCCCCTTCCTCAGGCACTGGGAGACGAGCGTTGTGGTGCCAAATATGCAGGCCTTCCCAGTCTGCCAGCTCACAGATGCGGCCTCAGCCACCTCAGCGTATTTGAGGGTCTCCATTTTATTGAGGCCTGGAAAATCACACCAGAATGTCAGAGTCCATCACACGGTGGCTCTTCCAGCGCTGCCTCCCAAGTGCTACTCATTGCAGTCGCCAGCCAGGACAAGACCATGTTCGGACGGGCTCCATGGAGGGGGAGGTTTGATTTCAGAATGGAGGCTGTAGCCCCGTTTGTCCTGTCTGGGCAGCCAGAAAGGGTTGAAGCCCCCTCCTACCTGGCGGGTATTCCTCGTTCATCTGGTCATGGATGCTCGCAAGGTTCTTGGCCAGGTGAAACACAGGCCACTGCATGGTCATGTTTCCTTTCCCAACTCTGATCCGTTCAGAGACAATGCTGAAGGAACCGAAGGTGGGAACTCGGACCCCCTGTGCATGGAAGAGAAGGGAAGGGCCAAAGGGTTAAGGCCGGAGGAAGAGCTGAATGCTGCCCTGTGCGGGGACTGTGCTTTTGGAGTGGGTTCAGCCCCAGCACACTACAGCACACAGCACAAGTCATAGCCCATATGCACGAGGCCCACTGGTACTTTACAGGGATTTGGGGCCAAGTTCCCTGCTTTCTGCGGAGGGGAAGTCACTGCCTTGTGTGGCCAAACGCAAAGGACTCCGCAGCCCTCCAAACAGGCCAGCAGGAAGAAGGCGCCGACCCACCTTGCGTAGCACTAGCTGCTCTTGTATGTGCGCGGCCACCGCATCCCAGACAGCAAGTCGCTCTGGAGGGCAGAGGAAAAGCAGGTCACACTCTGCATCTGCCGCTTCCCAAGGGCGCTTCTCTCAGCCCGGGAGGGAGGTGGCAGATGGAAAGTGTCGGCACCGTCCCCAGCTCTGAGATGATCCCCATGCTGTGTCTGGCCCGCTCAGCGCCAGCACTTGGAGGCAGCTCTGCTCCAGTGGTGGCTGCAGACCCACGTACCTTTGGCGGTGGCCTCTGGCGTTTTGTAGTCACGCTGTGGAGCTGGGCCATCCTGCCAGAATCTCATCTTGGCCCGCTTCACCACAGCAGGGCGCTCCGCGTTGGCAACAGCCACGTGGGAACTCATCCCTTCCAGATGCGTCTGCTCTCTGTCAGATGCTCCTTCAGGATGCAGGACCCAGCACTGGGAACTGCATGCAGAACCCTCCCGGGTGGCCGTGTCATAAACGTGGCCACGGCGACGCGGTGACAGCGTGGCCAGTGCTGGCAGCTGCCCATTATGACACGGCACCAGCCCAGCTCTGCCCCGTGCTGGTTGGTACTCCCCATTCCTGGAGCCCTTGTGTGCCAGCAGCACCACACCAGGAGGAGGCAGTGGGCCCCGTGGGCAGGCTGGTTCTGAAACACCATTCTGAATCACAGAATCACAGAATCATAGAATTATCAAGGTTGGAAAAGACCTAGAAGATCATCCAGTCCAACCATCACCAATACTTCCCAGTTAAATCATATCCCTAAACACACAACACATATGACACATAAAGACCACATAGGACCCCATAAGAACCCCATAAGGACCGCATAGGACCCCATAATGACCCCATAAAGACCCCATAAAGACCGCATAGGACCCCATTAGTATCCCATATGCACCAGAAAGGACCCATAAGGAATCACAGAATCACAGAATGATCAAGGTTGGAAAAGACCTAGAAGATCATCCATTCCAACCATCACCAATACTTCCCAGTTAAATCATATCCCTCAACACAACATCCAGACGTTTCTTGAACACCCCCATGGTCGGTGATTCCACCACCTCCCTGTTCAGTGCATTCCAGTGCCTGACCACTCTTTTCAAGAAGTAACACTTCCTAATGTCCAGCCTGAATCTGCCCTGCCACAGCTTTGAACCATTCCCTCTAGTTCTATCACAGTCTACATGAGAGAAGAGGCCGACCCCCAGCTCACTACAACCTCCCTTCAGTGAGATGCTGAGCCCACCGGCATCTGAGGCTCTTCCTGTGCTGGCCTGAGCTTCTCGCTCCTACACGTCTGTCATCTGCTGACCTGGAGCTCGGTGGCTGCAGTGCTCACTTACTCCCTTTGTACACCAAGGGCAGGCTGGCCTTGGAGCTCGCTGAAGACCATGGGGTGGGTTTCACTGCCTTGACTCAGCCCAGCTCTGCTGGGTTTGGCGTGATGCTTTTCAGGCAACACCCATGGCCTCGTAGTGATGGCCAGCTGAACGTCCGAGGAGCAAGAGACGTTGCAATGAAAAGGCAATACCCTGAAAAGCAGTTTGGATGTGGCACTAGTTTGCAGTCACAATACAGATTGGAAGACAAAAACACAAACATGTCTTTTGAGTGGTGAATTGCGTTGATTTGACATGGAGGAGTCCAGGCCATCAGCACATTGCTGGGAGACAGGCTGCTGTTGGCTGGGCACAGGGCAACCAGGGGATACTCACTGGGGTGGGGGCAGCAGACATCCAGAAACTGTGAGCAAGAATTGAGTCTGCAGGGGCTGGAATAACTCCTGAGCAAGCAAAGCTTCATGTTTACCCATGTGTACCCATAGGTAGTGAGGAAGTACCCCAAGTTTACCCATAGGTAGTAAGGGAGGAAATAGATTTGGGGGCTAAAAATTGATATTTAAGGGACAAACTGCCTTCTTTTGGAGATAAATGTGCTATTTAGGGGAGGAATTGTCTAATTCCTTCTGCCGTTGGGCTCCACAAGCCCCTTCCTTCTTGGCTGCGGCCCAGCAAGCCCCCTTCCTTCTGTGCTGTGCACCAGCCAGCCCATCATGTTTACCCATCACAGAATCACGCACAGAATCACAGAATGACCCGGGTTGGAAGGGACCTCAAGGATTATGTGGTTCCAACTCCCCTGCCTAGCAGGGCCACCAAACATACACCTTTACTAGATCAGGTTGCCCAGGGCCCCGTCCAACCTGGTCTTGAACACCTCCAAGGACGGGGCACCAACAAGCTCCCTGGGCAGCCTGGGCCTAACCACTCTCCTAGTAAAGAACCTCCCCCTAACATCCAACCTAAATCTTCCCTCTTTTAACTTAAAACCATTTCCCTGTGTCCTGCTATTGTCAGCCCTTTCGAAGAGTTTACTCCCCTCCTGGGAGTAAGTTCCCTTCAGGTATTGAAAGGCTACAGTGAGGTCACCCCGCAACCTTCTCTTCTCTAGGCTGAACAAGCTCAACTCCCTCAGCCTGTCCTCATAGGGGAGGTGCTCCAGCCCCCTGATCATCTTCGTGGCCCTCCTCTGGACCCTTTCCAAAATCTCCATGTCTTTTTTGTACTGAGGGCTCCACACCTGGACACAGTACTCCAGATGGGGCCTCACAAGAGCAGAGTAGAGAGGGACAATCACCTCCCTATCCCTGCTGACCACCCCTCTCCTGATGGAGCCCAGGATCCCATTTGCTTTCAGGGCTGCCAGTGCGCACTGCTGACTCATGTTGAGTCTCTCGTCCATCAGGACCCCCAGGTCCTTCTCTGCCGAGCTGCTCTCAAGGACCACTCCTCCCAGCTTGTACAGGTGCCTGGGGTTCTTCCGGCCCAAGTGCCAAACCTTGCACTTTGCGGTGTTGAACCTCATTAGGTTCACCGGAGCCCAGCTTTCCAGCCTGTCAAGGTCCCTCTGAATGGCATCTCTTCCTTCCACCGTATTGACCGCACCACTCAGCTTGGTGTCGTCAGCAAACTTGCTGAGGGTGCACTCAATTCCATCACTGATGTCATTAATAAAGATTTTAAAGTGCACCGGTCCCAAGACAGACACTTGTGGGACACTGCTCATTACCGACCTCCACTGGACATAGAGCCATTGACCACCACCCTCTGTCTGCGGCCTTTCAACCAATTGCTTATCCATCGAGTTGTCCACCCATCAAACCCACTTCCCTCCAATTTGGAGATGAGGATGTGGTGGGGGACCATGTCAAAGGCATTGCTCAGGTCCAGGTAAATGACATCGGTCGCCTTCCGTTCTTCCACCAACGCCGTCACTCCATCATAGAAGGCCACAAGATTAGTTAAGCATGACGTTCCCCTGGTGAAGCCATGCTGGCTGTCTCGGATCACATGCTTGTTCTTTATGTGATCAAGCATGTTGTCCACGAGGATCTGTTCCATAATCTTCCCAGGCATGGAGGTGAGACTCACCGGCCTGTAGTTCCCTGGGTCCTCCCTGCTCACCTTCTTGTATATGGGAGTGATGTGACCCTTCCTCCAATCGTCCGGGACCTCACCTGACAGCCACGACTTCTCAAATATGATGGAGAGTGGCTCAGCAACCACCTCAGCCAGCTCCTTCAGGACCCTGGGATGCACGCCATCTGGACCCATAGCCTTGTACTCATTCAGTCTAAGGAGGCACTCTCGGACTTGCTCTACCCTTACAGTGGGGAGGGATTTACCTCCTTGGTCCCCACATAGAGGTTTGGGGATGCAGGGCTTAGGGACGTGAAAAAGACTAGAATCCTGGCCACCAGTGAAGACCGAGGTGAAGAACTCATTCAGCACCTCAGCTTTCTCTTCATCTGTTGAAGCCAGTTCTCCTTTTAAACTTACCAAAGTAGGTACGCCCATTTTGGCCTGTCTCTTCTGGCCAATGTACCTGTAGAAGGTTTTCTTATTGTTTTTCACATCCCTCGCCAAGTTCAGTTCTGCCTGCACCTTGGCTTCCCTGATCCCACGTCTGCAAGTCCGGATGGCATCCCTGTATTCTTCCCAGGTGACACAGCCTTGTTTCCAGAGCTTGTACACCCCTTTCTTCGCCCTCAGTTCTCTCAGCAGGTCCTTGCTGAGCCATGCCAGTTTCCTACCTCGCCTGCCCACTTTCTTAATCAGGGGAATGGAGACCTCTTGTGCTGCCAGGAGGGCATCCTTGAAGAGCAGCCAGCTCTCCTCAACATCCTTGTCTTTGAGGGCAACGCGCCAGGGGATCTTGGCCAGCAATCCATTGAGTAGCTTGAAGTCTGCTCTTCTAAAGTTCAGCGTCCTGCTCCTGCTCTTTGCCAGGTCCACATCGCTTGAGATCACAAACTCAACCAGGGCATGGTCGCTGGAGCACAGGCAGCCTCCAACCTTGACGCTTTTGATGATCTCCTCAGCGTTGGTGAGCAGCAGGTCCAGCAACACTTCACCTCTGGTCGGTCTGTCCAATACCTGAACCAGAAAGCTATCATCAATGGATTCCAAGAGCCTTCTGGAGCTCTTGCAGCTCGCCGTGTGGTTTTCCAAACAGATGTCAAGATGGTTGAAGTCCCCCACCAGGACACAAGCCCGTGAGCCAGACGCCTCACGCATCTGGAGCAAGAAAGCCTCGTCAACAGCCTCCCCTTGATCAGGTGGCCTGTAGTATACCCCGAATACCAGCTGACCTTTATTAGTCCCATCTCTAATCCTAACCCACAGGCTCTCAACCTGTTCCTGACTGTTTCTCACAGGGAGCTCCTCGCAGTTTATCCAGTCTCTGACATAGAGATCAACTCTCCCACCCTTCCTACCTCGCCTATCTCTCCTAAAGAGTCTATAGCCATCCATGGCAGTATCCCAATTGTGGGAGTCATCCCATCATGTTTCTGTGATAGCAACAATGTCATAACTTTCAGAGTGCATCACAGTTTCCAGTTCTTCCTGCTTGTTACTCAGGCTACGTGCATTAGTATAAAGGCACTTCAGCCAGGATATCCGTCTCGCCACCTTTATAAGGGATCCAGGATCTGCTAGAACAGCAGCATCCCCAGCATCCCCATGCCCTACTCCCTCCCTTTGCACTCTGCCATCATTGCCCACAGAGTTTGGTACAATCCCTCGAATGACCCGTTTAACCCCAGTAGCCCTTATTTGCCCCCTTCCCCCTTCGTTCCTTGTTTAAAGACCTGTCCATGAGTCCCGCCAATTCTTCAGCTAATATCCTCTTACCCCTCAGGGACAGGCTGCTTGCATCAGCAGCCATCATGCCGGGTGCAGTGTAGATTGTCCCATGGTCAAAAAAGCCAAAATTCATGTGTCTGCACCAGCTCTTAAGCCATCTATTTAAGAGTTGGGTTTTTTGGATCCTCCCTGTACCTTTCCCTGACACCACGGGTGTAGAAGAAAAGACCACCTGCACCCCAGCTCCTTCAAGTAATTGCCCAATTCCCCTGAAGTCTTTCTTGATAGACCTCAGGCTTACCTTATCAACTTCCTCGCTGCCAGCCTGAATTATTAGAAGTGGGTAATAATCCAAAGGCTGAAACAACCCAGGAATTATCTTTGAAGTGTCCCTGCCCCGTGCCCCAGGAAGGCAGCACACCTCTCTGCGGGTAGGGTCAGGCCGGCATATAGGGCCTTCTGTTCCTTGCAGAAGGGAGTCACCTACGACAATCACCCTTTTGTCCTTACGGGTAGAAGCAGTCTTGAGGCTTGGGGGTGACTGCTTCGCCTGAGGAAACCTCATGGGTGAACCTGTCTCCACGCTCTCACTCGTCCCCCCCTCAAATTCCAGTGCCTCAAACCTGTTTCACAGAGGCACCTGGGGAGCCGGGGATGGTCGGGATGGGGAATGCCCACTCTGCCGAGCAGGTACCTGTTTCCACTCCTCCTCCCTTCTCAAATTGCTGCTGGGGGGAAGAGAGGACAGGGGGCTCGCTGCAGCGCTGTCAGCTGGCTGGTTCCCCTTTGCCACCTGTTTGTAACGATCAGGGGCTGACATGCTCCATTAGTAGCCTCATCCGTGTGCTGAGAACCTGAGGCTGAGAGGGACTGACACCACCAGTCAATCTCCCTCTCACACTCTTTTATAGTCCTCAGCCTCTCCACTTCCTCCTTCAGGTCAACTACGAGGCTGAGCAAGTAGTTCACCTGGTCGCAGCGAACACAATCCCTGCCTCCCTCACCCAGCACTGCAAGGGCCAGGCTGTGGCACTCAGTACAGCCAGAGACCTGCACACCAGCATCTCGGGTTGGGGGCTCAGTCTGAGTCTCCTCAGACTTTTTTGCAGCACCTTCCTATAGGGCATGTGCAGGACCTCAGTCTGGGTCTCTGCAGTCTTCTTGGTTGCTGCCTCCCGTTTCTGAGAGCTTGGGACCCTTGTCTGGGCCTCCTCAGTATTTCTGGCAGCACCTTCCGCCGGGGAGCAACCATGTCAAAGCAGAAGACATAACCAGCACTGAAACAAGAAGTCACGCGGTGTAAGAACCCTGACTCCTCCTGCCCGTCTCTGGTGGGCAGCGACTCGTCGCTCCCTGGGCCCGTTTAAATCTCCCGCCGTTGCCAGGCAACGCCCAGGCCACGTCCTGTCAGTCACGTCAGTCACGTCAGTCACGTAGCCGCTCCCCTGAGAGCTGCCGGGCTTCTCCTCAGCCCGGGGGTTCCTGCTTGAAGGAAACACCCGAAATCCCCCTTGAACCACGCGGTCAGTCGCTGCTGATCGGTCCGGGACGGCTCCGAGTCAGGCGACATCAGCGATCAAAAGGGATGTGTACCCCATAGTCATGTTTACCCCGTCTTTAGCCATAGGTAGTGATATTTAAGGGAGGAGATAAGAGATATTTAAGGGAGGCTAAAAATTGATATTTAAGGGACAAACTGCCTTCTTTTGGAGATAAATGTGCTATTTAGGGGAGCAATTGTCTAATTCCTTCTGCCGTTGGGCTCCTCAAGCCCCTTCCTCCTTGGCTGCGGCCCAGCAAGCCCCCTTCCTTCTGTGCTCTGCACCAGCCAGCCCACTTCCATTTGCCATAGAGTCCAACAGCCCCACAACCATCTGGGTTTCAGCACATCAAGCTCCCTTCCCTCTGGGTTTTGGTCCGGTTTCACACCAGCCAGCCCACTTCCATCTGCCATGGGGCCCAGCACCCAAAGCTTCGTGTTTACCCAGTATCCCTATGTGTAGCTGAGCCTCAGGGAGATTGTGAACCTAAAGTAGTCAGCCAGTGAGAAACAAGGGGAGAAAGAGATCGGCGTTGGGTAACGGGGCATAAGAGATGTAACGCTGTTTTCTGTGCTGCTCTCCTGCTTGCAGGACGCCCACCGCTGTAATTGCCAGTAAAATCTGCTTTATCACAGGAACCGTCCTGATAAATTCTCTGGACGTTTCCAACATCAGGCTGTGGTTTAGGCCCTTGGGCTTGTGCCTGCCTGAAACAATGTGCATTTCCAAATGGCTCATGGCAGGAAATGAAGGCAAGAGAACACTGAGCTCTTCTGCCAATTTCCAGAACTGGGACGGAGACAGGAGAGCATGCTTAGCCTTGTGTTGTCGGTTGTATCCAGCCATGGCAACCACAGCTGAAGCATCTTCCATCTTCATTAGGCATTCCTCTGCCTGTTCCTTTTTGTCTCTGTTTGATGCCAAGGCTCCAAGGGGGTCTCGGAAGGAAGAGTCCCCATTGTCCCTCTACCTCTGCTTCTCTTCAGGGAGGTGACACTGTCTCACTCCCATTATCAGAGCGAGAGGGAAGTTCTTTTAATGTACGTGTACCCGACGGAGAGATTAAGACACAAGGAGTTAAATGTTTTGTTTGCCCGTCCAGTTTATTGCCAATTAAGTTGCTTAGGGAGATGTGGAAGGGAAGACGGGCAATAGAAAAGGTAGGAAATAAAAGCAAACAGTATATAGGAAACAAAAGAGAGATGGTCACTGCCATGGGTTAGGGACAGGGTTGGGTTTGGGGTTGGGGTTAAGTTTATGTAGGTCCAGATGTTGATCTTCTGAAGTGATGTGCCATCAGGTGTTGTTGTTTTGCTGATGAAAACAGCAGTTGTCCCAACTTATCAATAAGTCCAACAGAGGTGGAGTTCGCTCTCCTTGGAGTGGCAGCTTCTGGTTTGGGGATCTCAGCAGTAAGGGAGGTGCCCACCTGTATCCTGTTTCTCACAGGATACGATGGTATCGTTCCCCAGTTCTCCCATACCGAGCTGGAGTGAGGTTTTGGTCCCAGATCTTCCAGCAGGAAACACTTCTGAGCACTGTCTTCCAAAGGCAAACAGCTCCAAAGAAATGCTTTCCAATGTCAAACTGTCCTCCAAGTGACGGTGATTGCCACAGCCACCTCTCATGTCCTGGATACGTCAGAGTCTTATGGCAAGAAGTGCCTCCGAAAGCCAACTTGGAGCCAGAACCAAAGAAGGGTTCAGATGGGCACCCAGTAATGGCACAGCTAGGAATGGCACAGCTGTTTGGCAGCCTCAGGTGGAGCTGTGCTTCTTTTGGGCACCCCATGCCCTGGTCAGTGTGGACAGGACATCCCCCACCTGGGGAGCCCCGCTTTGCTCTTTGGTGGCTGACTCTGCAGAGATCCGCTCCCCTTGTGCCTCAGTGGCAGCAGACCAAAGGAGCTGTAGGTGCGCTCCTTGGGCAGGCTGGTCTCGGAGCTCGAGGACCATAGGGCTGCCAGTGGTGTCTGTGGCACGGCTGGGGCTCCACTGCGCTTGGCCTTTCTGAGCTTGGCCTGGGGCTTTTTTGGCTCTTCTACTACAGTGGGGACCCTCACAAAGTCTGGGTCTTCTTCTTCTATGGCAATTGGAGGTTGCTCTGCCTCTGCTGGTGCTGGTCCCATCTCTGCCTCTTTGCTTTCAGTAGCAGATTGCACTTCATCCTCTTTGGTTTCTGGAGAGCTTTTTTCCTCGGTCTCTAAGCTTTCAGAAGAGCTTTTGACCTCGGCCTCTTTGCTTTTTTTGGAGCGTTTTGCCTTCTTCTTCTTTTTCTTACGCTTCTTCTTGTCAGAAGGCGCCTGCAGTTCCTCTGTCTCCTCACTGCAAAGACACAAGGGGAGGGGTCAGCCTGAGTGGGTGATGGTTTTGGGGCCGTATCCTGCAACCCCGAGCCAGGACCCTTGGCTGCAATGCAGCCTTCCCCATGCACAGCTCTTGGGTTGCACTGGAGCTCTCCTGAGGGCTGAAGAGGGGCCAGCCATGTGAAATGGAGGCTCGCAGCAGCCCAATCCCACCCCTCCTTGTGCTACACTCAGCACCGCTGTGTGGCCCCGAACAGTGACTGTGTGGGGCTGGGGAATGGGCTCTTTAAAGGCCAAGGAAACACCCCGTGCAGACCCCAACCCTGAGCCTGCAGTCTCACCTGTCCTCCTCCTCCTCATCGCTTTCTGCCTCTTTGGGCGGTTCTTCCACCAGAAAGGTGACAGTGATCCAGCTGGGGAGGGGTGGCAATGCTGGAGGTTCCTCTGCAGCTGGGAAGGAGAGATCTGGTCAGAGGAGACTGATCCTGAACCTGCTGCCTGGTGACAGGCAGGGCTGCTCAGGCCTGACCCAAACCACCCAAGATGGACGCTCTGCCATCTCCACAGACTGTGGGCCCTCTGTGCCTTGTGCCCAGCTCCTCCTCTCCGGGATGCAGCTCTGTGTTGGGAGTGCATGAGTGGCATCAGCTTTGGGAAGGAGGAGCTGGGTGGTGCCTGTGAGGTGACAGCCTCTTTTGGGGGCTCATTTCCTGGGGGGAGGACAAGGCCCAGGAGCCCCCCTTCTCTTGCCATACCCAGGGCTGGGGGCTCTGTGGGAACATCACACCTAGATCCTGGATTTCATCAGGGCAACTTGTGCTCAGGAGGAGAGGCAGTGCAGGGCTGGAGTCAATGGTTATGGCAGTCAGAGCTTTTGGGTGATGGTGGGCTGGGCATTTTCCCATCGCACGTTGGTTGTATGTGGGATGGAGAGGAGCTGGCGGCTGCTTTACCTTTTTTGGCCTGGACAAGAGGTAGCAATGGGACTCGTGGGGGTCTGCAGCGTTGCCCGGGTGGTGGTTTGGGTGCAAACTCCCGACGAAACCTGGACAAAAGGAGGAGACACGAGTGTGACCCAGGGCTCCAGCTGCCCTTTCTGATCACTGTCATCACCTGCTCACAGGCAGACGGTCACCTTGCCTAAAAGCCGCACCTCCCCAGTGTCCACAGCCCCAGTACCAAGGGCTGTCCTGGGAAATCACAGAATCAATCACAGAATGACCCGGGTTGGAAGGGACTGGACTCAAGGATCATGTTTCAACCCCCTGATCGCAGGGCACCAAACATCCACATTCACTAGATCAGGTTGCCCAGTGCCCCGTCCAACCTGGCCTTGAACGCCTCCAAGGACGGGTCATCCACAACCTAAAATGGAGCCACCCAGGCCACGATGGGATGAAAATGTCCCCTAAATCCCTTCATCTCTCCCATCAAATCTATCTGAGGACAAGCTGGAACACGAGAGCTGCCCATTTTCTGCCTCGCTCCACTGAGCTAATTCTGCCTGTGTTCCCATGGCAGGACACTCGTGGTCACAAGGAGCAAATGCTGCTGCAGGAGAGCTGAGCAGCTGCGTCAAGCAGGGGCTGCAGCCACAAATGCACCCACCTGGGAAAGACAACGACTCGGCCAGAGAGTGTCAGGGAGGCAACCGCTGTCACCGGGGTCACCACCATGTCCAGCAGCCAGGGCGCCTGCAGGGGAGGAACAGGGAGGATGTGGGACGTCCTGGTCACGCTGAGGCACTGGAGGCTGCTGGAGGAGCACAAGGCCGGCAGAGCTGGCAGCACCGCAGCACTTGCATTGCCCGAGCAGCAGGCCAGGTCCTGGAGAGCCACGTGCAGGCAGCGCAAGGGCCGTGGAGAAACCAAAACCTTACCTTGAAAACAACCTTCTCGAGTTTCTCCTTCCCGCAGATCTTCTCAAGGAAGTCATAGTAGAACTTCATTTGGACCCTCGCTCTCTCGATGAGGAGCACTCCGATGTCCTTCAGGACAAAGGCGATGTCCTCCCCCTTCCTCAGGCACTGGGAGACGAGCGTTGTGGTGCCAAATATGCAGGCCTTCCCAGTCTGCCAGCTCACAGATGCGGCCTCAGCCACCTCAGCGTATTTGAGGGTCTCCATTTTATTGAGGCCTGGAAAATCACACCAGAATGTCAGAGTCCATCACGCGGTGGGTCTTCCAGCACTGCCACCCAACTGCTACACATTGCAGTCGCCAGCCAGGACAAGCTCATGTTTGGACGGGCTCCATGGAGGGGGAGGTTTGATTTCAGAATGGAGGCTGTAGCCCCGTTTGTCCTGTCTGGGCAGCCAGAAAGGGTTGAAGCCCCATCCTACCTGGCGGGTATTCCTCGTTCATCTGGTCATGGATGCTCGCAAGGTTCTTGGCCAGGTGAAACACAGGCAACTGCATGGTCATGTTTCCTTTCCCAACTCTGATCCGTTCAGAGACAATGCTGAAGGAACCGAAGGTGGGAACTCGGACCCCCTGTGCATGGAAGAGAAGGGAAGGGCCAAAGGGTTAAGGCTGGAGGAAGAGCTGAAGGCTGCCCTGTGTGGGGACTGTGCTTTTGGAGTGGATTCAGCCCCAGCACACTACAGCACACAGCACAAGTCATAGCCTGTATGCACAAGGCCCACTGGTACTTTACAGTGACTTTGGGGCCAAGTTCCCTGCTTTCTGCGGAGGGGAAGTCACTGCCTTCTGTGGCCAAACGCAAAGGACTCTGCAGCCCTCCAAACAGGCCAGCAGGAAGAAGGCGTCGACCCACCTTGCGTAGCAGGAGCTGCTCTTGTATGTGCGTGGCCACCGCATCCCAGACAGCAAGTCGCTCTGGAGGGCAGAGGAAAAGCAGGTCACACTCTGCATCTGCCGCTTCCCAAGGGCGCTTCTCTCAGCCCGGGACGGAGGTGGCAGATGGAAAGTGTCGGCACCGTCCCCAGCCCTGAGATGATCCCCATGCTGTGTCAGGCCCGCTCAGCGCCAGCACTTGGAGGCAGCTCTGCTCCAGTGGTGGCTGCAGACCCACGTACCTTTGGCGGTGACCTCTGGCGTTTTGTAGTCACGCTGTGGAGCTGGGCCATCCTGCCAGAATCTCATCTTGGCCCGCTTCACCGCAGCAGGGCGCTCCGCGTTGGCAACAGCCACGTGGGAACTCATCCCTTCCAGATGCGTCTGCTCTCTGTCAGATGCTCCTTCAGGATGCAGGACATAGCACTGGGCACTGCCTGCAGAACCCTCCCGGGTGGCCATGTCATAAACGTGGCCACGGCGACGCGGTGACAGCGTGGCCAGTGCTGGCAGCTGCCCATTATGACACGGCACCAGCCCAGCTCTGCCCCGTGCTGGTTGGCACTCCCCATTCCTGGAGCCCTTGTGTGCCAGCAGCACCTCACCAGAGGAGGAGGCAGTGGGCCCCGTGGGCAGGCTGGTTCTGAAACACCATTCTGAATCACAGAATCACAGAATCATAGAATTATCAAGGTTGGAAAAGACCTAGAAGATCATCCAGTCCAACCATCAGCAATACTTCCCAGTTAAATCATATCCCTAAACACAACAACACATAGGACACATGAAGACCACATAGGACCCCATAAGAACCCCATAAGGACCGCATAGGACCCCATAATGACCCCATAAAGACCCCATAAAGACGGCATAGGACCCCATTAGTATCCCATATGCACCACAAAGGACCCATAAGGAATCACAGAATCACAGAATGATCAAGGTTGGAAAAGACCTAGAAGATCATCCAGTCCAACCATCACCAATACTTCCCAGTTAAATCATATCCCTCAACACAACATCCAAATGTTTCTTGAACACTCCCATGGTCGGTGACTCCACCACCTCCCTGTTCAGTGCATTCTAGTGCCTGACCACCCTTTCCAAGAAGTAATACTTCCTAATGTCCAGCCTGAATCTGCCCTGCCACAGCTTTGAACCATTCTTTCTAGTTCTATCACAGTCTACATGAGAGAAGAGGCCGACCACCAGCTCACTACAACCTCCCTTCAGTGAGATGCTGAGCCCACCGGCATCTGAGGCTCTTCCTGTGCTGGCCTGAGCTTCTCGCTCCTACACGTCCGTCATCTGCTGACCGGGAGCTCGGTGGCTGCAGCGCTCACTTACTCCCTTTGGACACCGAGGGCAGGCTGGCCTTGGAGCTCGCTGAAGACTATGGGGTGGGTTTCACTGCCTTGACTCAGCCCAGCTCTGCTGGGTTTGGCGTGATGCTTTTCAGGCAACACCCATGGCCTCGTAGTGATGGCCAGCTGAAGGTCCAAAGAGCAAGAGACGTTGCAAAGGAAAGGCAATACCCTGAAAAGCAGTTTGGATGTGGCACTAGTTTGCAGTCACAATACAGATTGGAAGACAAAAACACAAACATGTCTTTTGAGTGGTGAATTGCATTGATTTGACATGGAGGAGTCCAGGCCATCAGCACACTGCTGGGAGACAGGCTGCTGTTGGCTGCGCACAGGGCAACCAGGGGATACTCACTGGGGTGGGGGCAGCAGACATCCAGAAACTGTGAGCAAGAATTGAGTCTGCAGGGGCTGGAATAACTCCTGAGCAAGCAAAGCTTCATGTTTACCCATGTGTACCCATAGGTAGTGAGGAAGTACCCCAAGTTTACCCATAGGTAGTAAGGGAGGAAATAGATTTTGGGGCTAAAAATTGATATTTAAGGGACAAACTGCCTTCTTTTGGAGATAAATGTGCTATTTAGGGGAGCAATTGTCTAATTCCTTCTGCCGTTGGGCTCCTCAAGCCCCTTCCTCCTTGGCTGCGGCCCAGCAAGCCCCCTTCCTTCTGTGCTCTGCACCAGCCAGCCCACTTCCATTTGCCATGGGGTCTAACAGGCCTTCAACCATCTGGGTTTCAGCATATCAAGCTCCCTTCCTTCTGGGTTTTGGTCCGGTTTCACACCAGCCAGCCCACTTCCATCTGCCATGGGGCCCAGCACCCAAAGCTTCGTGTTTACCCAGTATCCCTATGTGTAGATGAGCCTTAGGGAGATTGTGAACCTAAAGTAGTCAGCCAGTGAGAAACCAGGGGAGAAAGAGATCGGCGTTGGGTAACAGGGCATAAGAGATGTAACGCTGTTTTCTGTGCTGCTCTCCTGCTTGCAGGACGCCCGCCGCTGCAATTCCCAGTAAAATCTGCTTTATCACAGGAACCGTCCTGATAAATTCTCTGGATGTTTCCAACATCAGGCTGTGGTTTAGGCCCTTGGGCTTGTGCCTGCCTGAAACAACGTGCATTTCCGAATGGCTCACGGCAGTAAATGAAGGCAAGAGAACACTGAGCTCTTCTGCCTATTTCCAGAACTGGGACGGAGACAGGAGAGCATGCTTAGCCTTGGGTTGTTGGTTGTATCCAGCCATGGCAACCACAGCTGAAGCATCTTCCATCTTCATTAGGCATTCCTCTGCCTGTTCCTTTTTGTCTCTGTTTGATGCCAAGGCTCCAAGGAATGCAGGCACCCCGTCTGTCAGAGCCCAGGGGTCTCGGAAGGAAGAGTCCCCATTGTCCCTCTACCTCTGCTTCTCTTCAGGGAGGTGACACTGTCTCACTCCCATTATCAGAGCGAGAGGGAGGTTCTTTTAATATACGTGTACCCGACGGAGAGATTAAGACTCAAGGAGTTGAATGTTTTGTTTGCCCGTCCAGTTTATTGCCAATCAAATTGTTTAGGGAGATGTGGAAAGGAAGACAGGCAATAGAAAAGGTAGGAAATAAAAGCAAACAGTATACAGGAAACGAAAGAGAGATGGTCAGATGGTCACTACCATGGGTTAGGGTTAGGGTTGTTGTTGGGGTTAGGGTTAGGGTTGGGGTTAAGTTTATGTAGGTCCAGATGTTGATCTTCTGAAGTGATGTGCCATCAGGTGTTGTTGTTTGGCTGATGAAAACAGCAGTTGTCCCAACTTATCAATACGTCCAACAGAGGTGGAGTTCGCTGTCCTTGGAGTGGCAGCTTCTGGTTTGGGGATCTCAGCAGTAAGGGAGGTGCCCACATGTATCCTGTTTCTCAAAGGATACGATGGTATCGTTCCCAGTTCTCCCATACCAAGCTGGAGTGAGGTTTTGGTCACAGATCTTCCAGCAGGAAACACTGCTGAGCACTGTCTTCCAAAGGCAAACAGCTCCAAAGAAATGCTTTCCAGTGTCAAACTGTCCTCCAAGTGACGGTGATTGCCACAGCCACCTCTCATGTCCTGGGTAACTCAGAGTCTTATGGCAAGAAGTGCCTCCGAAAGCCAACTTGGAGCCAGAACCAAAGAAGGGTTCAGATGGGCACCCAGGAATGGCACAGCTAGGAATGGCAGAGATAGGAATGGCAGAGATAGGAATGGCACAGCTAGGAATGGCACAGCTGTTTGGCAGCCTCAGGTGGAGCTGTGCTTCTTTTGGGCACCCCATGCCCTGGTCAGTGTGGACAGGACATCCCCCACCTGGGGAGCCCCGCTTTGCTCTTTGGTGGCTGACTCTGCAGAGATCCGCTCCCCTTGTGCCTCAGTGGCAGCAGACCAAAGGAGCTGTAGGTGCGCTCCTTGGGCAGGCTGGTCTCAGAGCTCGAGGACCATAGGGCTGCCAGTGGTGTCTGTGGCACGGCTGGGGCTCCACTGCGCTTGGCCTTTCTGAGCTTGGCCTGGGGCTTTTTTGGCTCTTCTACTACAGTGGGGACCCTCACAAAGTCCGGGTCTTCTTCTTCTATGGCAACTGGAGGTTGCTCTGCCTCTGCTGGTGCTGGTCCCATCTCTGCCTCTTTGCTTTCGGTAGGAGATTGCACTTCATCCTCTTTGGTTTCTGGAGAGCTTTTTGCCTCGGTCTCTAAGCTTTCAGAAGAGCTTTTGACCTCGGCCTCTTTGCTTTTTTTGGAGCGTTTTGCCTTCTTCTTCTTTTTCTTACGCTTCTTCTTGTCAGAAGGCGCCTGCAGTTCCTCTGTCTCCTCACTGCAAAGACACAAGGGGAGGGGTCAGCCTGAGTGGGTGATGGTTTTGGGGCCGTATCCTGCAACCCCGAGCCAGGACCCTTGGCTGCAATGCAGCCTTCCCCACGCACAGCTCTTGGGTTGCACTGGAGCTCTCCTGAGGGCTGAAGAGGGGCCAGCCATGTGAAATGGAGGCTCGCAGAAGCCCAATCCCACCCCTCCTTGTGCTGCACTCAGCACCGCTGTGTGGCCCCGAACAGTGACTGTGTGGGGCTGGAGAATGAGCTCTTTAAAGGCCAAGGAAACACCCCGTGCAGACCCCAACCCTGAGCCTGCAGTCTCACCTGTCCTCCTCCTCCTCATCGCTTTCTGCCTCTTTGGGCGGTTCTTCCACCAGAAAGGTGACAGTGATCCAGCTGGGGAGGGGTGGCAATGCTGGAGGTTCCTCTGCAGCTGGGAAGGAGAGATCTGGTCAGAGGAGACTGATCCTGAACCTGCTGCCTGGTGACAGGCAGGGCTGCTCAGGCCTGGCCCAAACCACCCAAGATGGACGCTCTTCCATCTCCACAGACTGTGGGCCCTCTGTGCCTTGTGCCCAGCTCCTCCTCTCCGGGATGCAGCTCTGTGTTGGGAGTGCATGAGTGGCATCAGCTTTGGGAAGGAGGAGCTGGGTGGTGCCTGTGAGGTGACAGCCTCTTTTGGGGGCTCATTTCCTGGGGGGAGGACAAGGCCCAGGAGCCCCCCTTCTCTTGCCATACCCAGGGCTGGGGGCTCTGTGGGAACATCACACCTAGATCCTGGATTTCATCAGGGCAACTTGTGCTCAGGAGGAGAGGCAGTGCAGGGCTGGAGTCAATGGTTATGGCAGTCAGAGCTTTTGGGTGATGGTGGGCTGGGCATTTTCCCATCGCACGTTGGTTGTATGTGGGATGGAGAGGAGCTGGCGGCTGCTTTACCTTTTTTGGCCTGGACAAGAGGTAGCAATGGGACTCGTGGGGGTCTGCAGCGTTGCCCGGGTGGTGGTTTGGGTGCAAACTCCCGACGAAACCTGGACAAAAGAAAGAGACACGAGTGTGACCCAGGGCTCCAGCTGCCCTTTCTGCTCACTGTCATCACCTGCTCACAGGCAGACGGTCACCTTGCCTAAAAGCCGCACCTCCCCAGTGTCCACAGCCCCAGTACCAAGGGCTGTCCTGGGAAATCACAGAATCAATCACAGAATGACCCTGGTTGGAAGGGACTGGACTCAAGGATCATGTTTCAACCCCCTGCTCGCAGGGCACCAAACATCCACATTCACTAGATCAGGTTGCCCAGAGCCCCGTCCAACCTGGCCTTGAACGCCTCCAAGAACGGGGCATCCACAACCTAAAATGGAGCCACCCAGGCCACGATGGGATGAAAATGTCCCCTAAATCCCTTCATCTCTCCCATCAGATCTATCTGAGGACAAGCTGGAACACAAGAGCTGCCCATTTTCTGCCTCGCTCCTCTGAGCTATTTCTGCCTGTGTTCCCATGGCAGGACACTCGTGGTCACAAGGAGCAAATGCTGCTGCAGGAGAGCTGAGCAGCTGCATCAAGCAGGGGCTGCAGCCACAAATGCACTCACCTGGGAAAGACAACGACTCGGCCAGAGAGTGTCAGGGAGGCAACCGCTGTCACCGGGGACACCACCATGTCCAGCAGCCAGGGCGCCTGCAGGGGAGGAACAGGGAGGATGTGGGACGTCCTGGTCACGGCTGAGGCACTGGAGGCTGCTGGAGGAGCCCAAGGCTGGCAGAGCTGGCAGCACCGCAGCACTTGCATTGCCCGAGCAGCAGGCCAGGTCCTGGAGAGCCACATGCAGGCAGCGCAAGGGCCATGGAGAAACCAAAACCTCACCTTGAAAACAACCTTCTCGAGTTTCTCCTTCCCGCAGATCTTCTCAAGGAAGTCATAGTAGAACTTCATTTGGACCCTCGCTCTCTCGATGAGGAGCACTCCGATGTCCTTCAGGAAAAAGGCGATGTCCTCCCCCTTCCTCAGGCACTGGGAGACGAGCGTTGTGGTGCCAAATATGCAGGCCTTCCCAGTCTGCCAGCTCACAGATGCGGCCTCAGCCACATCAGCGTATTTGAGGGTCTCCATTTTATTGAGGCCTGGAAAATCACACCAGAATGTCAGAGTCCATCACACAGTGGCTCTTCCAGCACTGCCACCCAACTGCTACTCATTGCAGTCGCCAGCCAGGACAAGCTCATGTTCGGACGGGCTCCATGGAGGGGGAGGTTTGATTTCAGAATGGAGGCTGTAGCCCCGTTTGTCCTGTCTGGGCAGCCAGAAAGGGTTGAAGCCCCATCCTACCTGGCGGGTATTCCTCGTTCATCTGGTCATGGATGCTCGCAAGGTTCTTAGCCAGGTGAAACACAGGCCACTGCATGGTCATGTTTCCTTTCCCAACTCTGATCCGTTCAGAGACAATGCTGAAGGAACCGAAGGTGGGAACTCGGACTCCCTGTGCATGGAATAGAAGGGAAGGGCCAAAGGGTTAAGGCTGGAGGAAGAGCTGAATGCTGCCCTGTGCGGGGACTGTGCTTTTGGACTGGGATCAGCCCCAGCACACTACAGCACACAGCACAAGTCATAGCCCGTATGCACGAGGCCCACTGGTACTTTACAGGGATTTGGGGCCAAGTTCCCTGCTTTCTGCGGAGGGGAAGTCACTGCCTTCTGTGGCCAAATGCAAAGGACTCTGCAGCCCTCCAAACAGGCCAGCAGGAAGAAGGCGCCGACCCACCTTGCGTAGCAGGAGCTGCTCTTGTATGTGCGCGGCCACCGCATCCCAGACAGCAACTCGCTCTGGAGGGCAGAGGAAAAGCAGGTCACACTCTGCATCTGCCGCTTCCCAAGGGCGCTTCTCTCAGCCCGGGACGGAGGTGGCAGATGGAAAGTGTCGGCACCGTCCCCAGCCCTGAGATGATCCCCATGCTGGGTCAGGCCCGCTCAGCACCAGCACTTGGAGGCAGCTCTGCTCCAGTGGTGGCTGCAGACCCATGTACCTTTGGCGGTGGCCTCTGGCGTTTTGTAGTCACGCTGTGGAGCTGGGCCATCCTGCCAGAATCTCATCTTGGCCCGCTTCACCGCAGCAGGGCGCTCCGCGTTGGCAACAGCCACGTGGGAACTCATCCCTTCCAGATGCGTCTGCTCTCTGTCAGATGCTCCTTCAGGATGCAGGACCCAGCACTGGGCACTGCCTGCAGAACCCTCCCGGGTGGCCGTGTCATAGACGTGGCCACGGCGACGCGGTGACAGCGTGGCCAGTGCTGGCAGCTGCCCATTATGACACGGCACCAGCCCAGCTCTGCCCCGTGCTGGTTGGCACTCCCCATTCCTGGAGCCCTTGTGTGCCAGCAGCACCACACCAGAGGAGGAGGCAGTGGGCCCCGTGGGCAGGCTGGTTCTGAATCACCATTCTGAATCACAGAATCACAGAATCATAGAATTATCAAGGTTGGAAAAGACCTAGAAGATCATCCAGTCCAACCATCACCAATACTTCCCAGTTAAATCATATCCCTAAACACAACAACACATAGGACACATAAAGACCACATAGGACCCCATAAGAACCCCATAAGGACCGCATAGGAGCCTATAATGACCCCATAAAGACCCCATAAAGACGGCATAGGACCCCATTAGTATCCCATATGCACCACAAAGGACCCATAAGGAATCACAGAATCACAGAATGATCAAGGTTGGAAAAGACCTAGAAGATCATCCAGTCCAACCATCACCAATACTTCCCAGTTAAATCATATCCCTAAACACAACATCCAGACGTTTCTTGAACACCCCCATGGTCGGTGATTCCACCACCTCTCTGTTCCCAATTCCTAATGTCCAGCCTGAATCTGCCCTGCCACAGCTTTGAACCATTCCCTCTAGTTCTATCACTGTCTACATGAGAGAAGAGGCCGACCCCCAGCTCACTACAACCTCCCTTCAGTGAGATGCTGAGCCCACCGGCATCTGAGGCTCTTCCTGTGCTGGCCTGAGCTTCTCGCTCCTACAAGTCTGTCATCTGCTGACCGGGAGCTCGGTGGCTGCAGCGCTCACTTACTCCCTTTGTACACCGAGGGCAGGCTGGCCTTGGAGCTCGCTGAAGACCATGGGGTGGGTTTCACTGCCTTGACTCAGCCCAGCTCTGCTGGGTTTGGCGTGATGCTTTTCAGGCAACACCCATGGCCTCGTAGTGATGGCCAGCTGAACGTCCGAAGAGTAAGAGACGTTGCAAAGAAAAGGCAATACCCTGAAAAGCAGTTTGGATGTGGCACTAGTTTGCAGTCACAATACAGATTGGAAGACAAAAACACAAACATGTCTTTTGAGTGGTGAATTGCATTGATTTGACATGGAGGAGTCCAGGCCATCAGCACACTGCTGAGAGACAGGCTGCTGTTGGCTGGGCACAGGGCAACCAGGGGATACTCACTGGGGTGGGGGCAGCAGACATCCAGAAACTGTGAGCAAGAATTGAGTCTGCAGGGGCTGGAATAACTCCTGAGCAAGCAAAGCTTCATGTTTACCCATGTGTACCCATAGGTAGTGAGGAAGTACCCCAAGTTTACCCATAGGTAGTAAGGGAGGAAATAGATTTGGGGGCTAAAAATTGATATTTAAGGGACAAACTGCCTTCTTTTGGAGATAAATGTGCTATTTAGGGGAGGAATTGTCTAATTCCTTCTGCCGTTGGGCTCCACAAGCCCCTTCCTTCTTGGCTGCGGCCCAGCAAGCCCCCTTCCTTCTGTGCTGTGCACCAGCCAGCCCATCATGTTTACCCATCACAGAATCACGCACAGAATCACAGAATGACCCGGGTTGGAAGGGACCTCAAGGATTATGTGGTTCCAACTCCCCTGCCTAGCAGGGCCACCAAACATACACCTTTACTAGATCAGGTTGCCCAGGGCCCCGTCCAACCTGGTCTTGAACACCTCCAAGGACGGGGCACCAACAAGCTCCCTGGGCAGCCTGGGCCTAACCACTCTCCTAGTAAAGAACCTCCCCCTAACATCCAACCTAAATCTTCCCTCTTTTAACTTAAAACCATTTCCCTGTGTCCTGCTATTGTCAGCCCTGTCGAAGAGTTTACTCCCCTCCTGGGAGTAAGTTCCCTTCAGGTACTGAAAGGCTGCAGTGAGGTCACCCCACAACCTTCTCTTCTCTAGGCTGAACAAGCTCAACTCCCTCAGCCTGTCCTCATAGGGGAGGTGCTCCAGCCCCCTGATCATCTTCGTGGCCCTCCTCTGGACCCTTTCCAAAATCTCCATGTCTTTTTTGTACTGAGGACTCCACACCTGGACACAATACTCCAGATGGGGCCTCACAAGAGCAGAGTAGAGAGGGACAATCACCTCCCTATCCCTGCTGACCACCCCTCTCCTGATGGAGCCCAGGATCCCATTTGCTTTCCGGGCTGCCAGTGCGCACTGCTGGCTCATGTTGAGTCTCTCGTCCATCAGGACCCCCAGGTCCTTCTCTGCCGAGCTGCTCTCAAGGACCACTCCTCCCAGCCTGTACAGGTGCCTGGGGTTCTTCCGGCCCAAGTGCCAAACCTTGCACTTTGCCGTGTTGAACCTCATTAGGTTCACCGGAGCCCAGCTTTCCAGCCTGTCAAGGTCCCTCTGAATGGCATCCCTTCCTTCCACCGTATTGACCGCACCACTCAGCTTGGTGTCGTCAGCAAACTTGCTGAGGGTGCACTCAATTCCATCACTGATGTCATTAATAAAGATTTTAAAGTGCACCGGTCCCAAGACAGACACTTGTGGGACACTGCTCATTACCGACCTCCACTGGACATAGAGCCATTGACCACCACCCTCTGTCTGCGGCCTTTCAACCAATTGCTTATCCATCGAGTTGTCCACCCATCAAACCCACTTCCCTCCAATTTGGAGATGAGGATGTGGTGGGGGACCATGTCAAAGGCATTGCTCAGGTCCAGGTAAATGACATCGGTCGCCTTCCGTTCTTCCACCAATGCCGTCACTCCATCATAGAAGGCCACAAGATTAGTTAAGCGTGACGTTCCCCTGGTGAAGCCATGCTGGCTGTCTCGGATCACATGCTCATTCTTTATGTGATCAAGCATGTTGTCCAGGAGGATCTGTTCCATCATCTTCCCAGGCACGGAGGTGAGACTCACCGGCCTGTAGTTCCCTGGGTCCTCCCTGCTCACCTTCTTGTATATGGGAGTGATGTGACCCTTCCTCCAATCGTCCGGGACCTCACCTGACAGCCACGACTTCTCAAATATGATGGAGAGCGGCTCAGCAACCACCTCAGCCAGCTCCTTCAGGACCCTAGGATGCACGCCATCTGGACCCATAGCCTTGTACTCATTCAGTCTAAGGAGGCACTCTCGGACTTGCTCTACCCTTACAGTGGGGAGGGATTTACCTCCTTGGTCCCCACATAGAGGTTTGGGGATGCAGGGCTTAGGGACGTGAAAAAGACTAGAATCCTGGCCACCAGTGAAGACCGAGGTGAAGAACTCATTCAGCACCTCAGCTTTCTCTTCATCTGTTGAAGCCAGTTCTCCTTTTAAACTTACCAAAGTAGGTACGCCCATTTTGGCCTGTCTCTTCTGGCCAATGTACCTGTAGAAGGTTTTCTTATTGTTTTTCACGTCCCTCGCCAAGTTCAGTTCTGCCTGCGCCTTGGCTTCCCTGATCCCACGTCTGCAAGTCCGGATGGCATCCCTGTATTCTTCCCAGGTGACACAGCCTTGTTTCCAGAGCTTGTACACCCCTTTCTTCGCACTCAGTTCTCTCAGCAGGTCCTTGCTGAGCCATGCCGGTTTCCTACCTCGCCTGCCCACTTTCTTAATCAGGGGAATGGAGACCTCTTGTGCTGCCAGGAGGGCATCCTTGAAGAGCAGCCAGCTCTCCTCAACATCCTTGTGTTTGAGGGCAACGCGCCAGGGGATCTTGGCCAGCAATCCATTGAGTAGCTTGAAGTCTGCTCTTCTAAAGTTCAGCGTCCTGCTCCTGCTCTTTGCCAGTTCACATCGCTTGAGATCACAAACTCAACCAGGGCATGGTCGCTGGAGCCCAGGCAGCCTCCAACCTTGACGCTTTTGATGATCTCCTCAGCGTTGGTGAGCAGCAGGTCCAGCAACACTTCACCTCTGGTCGGTCTGTCCAATACCTGAACCAGAAAGCTATCATCAATGGATTCCAAGAGCCTTCTGGAGCTCTTGCAGCTCGCCGTGTGGTTTTCCAAACAGATGTCAAGATGGTTGAAGTCCCCCACCAGGACACAAGCCCGTGAGCCAGACGCCTCACGCATCTGGAGCAAGAAAGCCTCGTCAACAGCCTCCCCTTGATCAGGTGGCCTGTAGTATACCCCGAATACCAGCTGACCTTTATTAGTCCCATCTCTAATCCTAACCCACAGGCTCTCAACCTGTTCCTGACTGTTTCTCACAGGGAGCTCCTCGCAGTTTATCCAGTCTCTGACATAGAGATCAACTCCCCCACCCTTCCTACCTCGCCTATCTCTCCTAAAGAGTCTATAGCCGTCCATGGCAGTATCCCAATTGTGGGAGTCATCCCATCATGTTTCTGTGATAGCAACAATGTCATAACTTTCAGAGTGCATCACAGTTTCCAGTTCTTCCTGCTTGTTACTCAGGCTACGTGCATTAGTATAAAGGCACTTCAGCCGGGATATCCGTCTCGCCACCTTTATAAGGGATCCAGGATCCGCTAGAACAGCAGCATCCCCAGCATCCCCATGCCCTACTCCCTCCCTTTGCACTCTGCCATCATTGCCCACAGAGTTTGGTACAATCCTTCGAATGACCCGTTCAACCCCAGTAGCCCTTATTTTGCCCCCTTCCCCCTTCGTTCCTTGTTTAAAGACCTGTCCATGAGTCCCGCCAATTCTTCAGCTAATATCCTCTTACCCCTCAGGGACAGGCTGCTTGCATCAGCAGCCATCATGCCAGGTGCAGCGTAGATTGTCCTGTGGTCAAAAAAGCCAAAATTCATGTGTCTGCACCAGCTCTTAAGCCATCTATTTAAGAGTTGGGTTTTTTGGATCCTCCCTGTACCTTTCCCTGACACCACGGGTGTAGAAGAAAAGACCACCTGCACCCCAGCTCCTTCAAGTAATTGCCCCATTCCCCTGAAGTCTTTCTTGATAGACATCAGGTTTTCCTTATCAACTTCCTCGCCGCCAGCGAGTGGGTAATAATCCAAAGGCTGAAACAACCCAGGAATTATCTTTGAAATGTCCCTGCCCCGTGCCCCAGGAAGGCAGCACACCTCTCTGCGGGTAGGGTCAGGCCGGCATATAGGGCCTTCTGTTCCTTGCAGAAGGGAGTCACCTACGACAATCACCCTTTTGTCCTTACGGGTAGAAGCAGTCTTGAGGCTTGGGGGTGACTGCTTCGCCTGAGGAAACCTCATGGGTGAACCTGTCTCCACGCTCTCACTCGTCCCCCCCTCAAATTCCAGTGCCTCAAACCTGTTTCACAGAGGCACCTGGGGAGCCGGGGATGGTCGGGATGGGGAATGCCCACTCTGCCGAGCAGGTACCTGTTTCCACTCCTCCTCCCTTCTCAAATTGCTGCTGGGGGGAAGAGAGGACAGGGGGCTCGCTGCAGCGCTGTCAGCTGGCTGGTTCCCCTTTGCCACCTGTTTGTAACGATCAGGGGCTGACATGCTCCATTAGTAGCCTCATCCGTGTGCTGAGAACCTGAGGCTGAGAGGGACTGACACCACCAGTCAATCTCCCTCTCACACTCTTTTATAGTCCTCAGCCTCTCCACTTCCTCCTTCAGGTCAACTACGAGGCTGAGCAAGTAGTTCACCTGGTCGCAGCGAACACAATCCCTGCCTCCCTCACCCAGCACTGCAAGGGCCAGGCTGTGGCACTCAGTACAGCCAGAGACCTGCACACCAGCATCTCGGGTTGGGGGCTCAGTCTGAGTCTCCTCAGACTTTTTTGCAGCACCTTCCTATAGGGCATGTGCAGGACCTCAGTCTGGGTCTCTGCAGTCTTCTTGGTTGCTGCCTCCCGTTTCTGAGAGCTTGGGACCCTTGTCTGGGCCTCCTCAGTATTTCTGGCAGCACCTTCCGCCGGGGAGCACCCATGTCAAAGCAGAAGACATAACCAGCACTGAAACAAGAAGTCACGCGGTGTAAGAACCCTGACTCCTCCTGCCCGTCTCTGGTGGGCAGCGACTCGTCGCTCCCTGGGCCCGTTTAAATCTCCCGCCGTTGCCAGGCAACGCCCAGGCCACGTCCTGTCAGTCACGTCAGTCACGTCAGTCACGTAGCCGCTCCCCTGAGAGCTGCCGGGCTTCTCCTCAGCCCGGGGGTTCCTGCTTGAAGGAAACACCCGAAATCCCCCTTGAACCACGCGGTCAGTCGCTGCTGATCGGTCCGGGACGGCTCCGAGTCAGGCGACATCAGCGATCAAAAGGGATGTGTACCCCATAGTCATGTTTACCCCGTCTTTAGCCATAGGTAGTGATATTTAAGGGAGGAGATAAGAGATATTTAAGGGAGGCTAAAAATTGATATTTAAGGGACAAACTGCCTTCTTTTGGAGATAAATGTGCTATTTAGGGGAGCAATTGTCTAATTCCTTCTGCCGTTGGGCTCCTCAAGCCCCTTCCTCCTTGGCTGCGGCCCAGCAAGCCCCCTTCCTTCTGTGCTCTGCACCAGCCAGCCCACTTCCATTTGCCATAGAGTCCAACAGCCCCACAACCATCTGGGTTTCAGCACATCAAGCTCCCTTCCCTCTGGGTTTTGGTCCGGTTTCACACCAGCCAGCCCACTTCCATCTGCCATGGGGCCCAGCACCCAAAGCTTCGTGTTTACCCAGTATCCCTATGTGTAGCTGAGCCTCAGGGAGATTGTGAACCTAAAGTAGTCAGCCAGTGAGAAACAAGGGGAGAAAGAGATCGGCGTTGGGTAACGGGGCATAAGAGATGTAACGCTGTTTTCTGTGCTGCTCTCCTGCTTGCAGGACGCCCGCTGCTGTAATTGCCAGTAAAATCTGCTTTATCACAGGAACCGTCCTGATAAATTCTCTGGACGTTTCCAACATCAGGCTGTGGTTTAGGCCCTTGGGCTTGTGCCTGCCTGAAACAATGTGCATTTCCAAATGGCTCATGGCAGGAAATGAAGGCAAGAGAACACTGAGCTCTTCTGCCAATTTCCAGAACTGGGACGGAGACAGGAGAGCATGCTTAGCCTTGTGTTGTCGGTTGTATCCAGCCATGGCAACCACAGCTGAAGCATCTTCCATCTTCATTAGGCATTCCTCTGCCTGTTCCTTTTTGTCTCTGTTTGATGCCAAGGCTCCAAGGGGGTCTCGGAAGGAAGAGTCCCCATTGTCCCTCTACCTCTGCTTCTCTTCAGGGAGGTGACACTGTCTCACTCCCATTATCAGAGCGAGAGGGAAGTTCTTTTAATGTACGTGTACCCGACGGAGAGATTAAGACACAAGGAGTTAAATGTTTTGTTTGCCCGTCCAGTTTATTGCCAATTAAGTTGCTTAGGGAGATGTGGAAGGGAAGACGGGCAATAGAAAAGGTAGGAAATAAAAGCAAACAGTATATAGGAAACAAAAGAGAGATGGTCACTGCCATGGGTTAGGGACAGGGTTGGGTTTGGGGTTGGGGTTAAGTTTATGTAGGTCCAGATGTTGATCTTCTGAAGTGATGTGCCATCAGGTGTTGTTGTTTTGCTGATGAAAACAGCAGTTGTCCCAACTTATCAATAAGTCCAACAGAGGTGGAGTTCGCTCTCCTTGGAGTGGCAGCTTCTGGTTTGGGGATCTCAGCAGTAAGGGAGGTGCCCACCTGTATCCTGTTTCTCACAGGATACGATGGTATCGTTCCCCAGTTCTCCCATACCGAGCTGGAGTGAGGTTTTGGTCCCAGATCTTCCAGCAGGAAACACTTCTGAGCACTGTCTTCCAAAGGCAAACAGCTCCAAAGAAATGCTTTCCAATGTCAAACTGTCCTCCAAGTGACGGTGATTGCCACAGCCACCTCTCATGTCCTGGATACGTCAGAGTCTTATGGCAAGAAGTGCCTCCGAAAGCCAACTTGGAGCCAGAACCAAAGAAGGGTTCAGATGGGCACCCAGTAATGGCACAGCTAGGAATGGCACAGCTGTTTGGCAGCCTCAGGTGGAGCTGTGCTTCTTTTGGGCACCCCATGCCCTGGTCAGTGTGGACAGGACATCCCCCACCTGGGGAGCCCCGCTTTGCTCTTTGGTGGCTGACTCTGCAGAGATCCGCTCCCCTTGTGCCTCAGTGGCAGCAGACCAAAGGAGCTGTAGGTGCGCTCCTTGGGCAGGCTGGTCTCGGAGCTCGAGGACCATAGGGCTGCCAGTGGTGTCTGTGGCACGGCTGGGGCTCCACTGCGCTTGGCCTTTCTGAGCTTGGCCTGGGGCTTTTTTGGCTCTTCTACTACAGTGGGGACCCTCACAAAGTCTGGGTCTTCTTCTTCTATGGCAATTGGAGGTTGCTCTGCCTCTGCTGGTGCTGGTCCCATCTCTGCCTCTTTGCTTTCAGTAGCAGATTGCACTTCATCCTCTTTGGTTTCTGGAGAGCTTTTTTCCTCGGTCTCTAAGCTTTCAGAAGAGCTTTTGACCTCGGCCTCTTTGCTTTTTTTGGAGCGTTTTGCCTTCTTCTTCTTTTTCTTACGCTTCTTCTTGTCAGAAGGCGCCTGCAGTTCCTCTGTCTCCTCACTGCAAAGACACAAGGGGAGGGGTCAGCCTGAGTGGGTGATGGTTTTGGGGCCGTATCCTGCAACCCCGAGCCAGGACCCTTGGCTGCAATGCAGCCTTCCCCATGCACAGCTCTTGGGTTGCACTGGAGCTCTCCTGAGGGCTGAAGAGGGGCCAGCCATGTGAAATGGAGGCTCGCAGCAGCCCAATCCCACCCCTCCTTGTGCTACACTCAGCACCGCTGTGTGGCCCCGAACAGTGACTGTGTGGGGCTGGGGAATGGGCTCTTTAAAGGCCAAGGAAACACCCCGTGCAGACCCCAACCCTGAGCCTGCAGTCTCACCTGTCCTCCTCCTCCTCATCGCTTTCTGCCTCTTTGGGCGGTTCTTCCACCAGAAAGGTGACAGTGATCCAGCTGGGGAGGGGTGGCAATGCTGGAGGTTCCTCTGCAGCTGGGAAGGAGAGATCTGGTCAGAGGAGACTGATCCTGAACCTGCTGCCTGGTGACAGGCAGGGCTGCTCAGGCCTGACCCAAACCACCCAAGATGGACGCTCTGCCATCTCCACAGACTGTGGGCCCTCTGTGCCTTGTGCCCAGCTCCTCCTCTCCGGGATGCAGCTCTGTGTTGGGAGTGCATGAGTGGCATCAGCTTTGGGAAGGAGGAGCTGGGTGGTGCCTGTGAGGTGACAGCCTCTTTTGGGGGCTCATTTCCTGGGGGGAGGACAAGGCCCAGGAGCCCCCCTTCTCTTGCCATACCCAGGGCTGGGGGCTCTGTGGGAACATCACACCTAGATCCTGGATTTCATCAGGGCAACTTGTGCTCAGGAGGAGAGGCAGTGCAGGGCTGGAGTCAATGGTTATGGCAGTCAGAGCTTTTGGGTGATGGTGGGCTGGGCATTTTCCCATCGCACGTTGGTTGTATGTGGGATGGAGAGGAGCTGGCGGCTGCTTTACCTTTTTTGGCCTGGACAAGAGGTAGCAATGGGACTCGTGGGGGTCTGCAGCGTTGCCCGGGTGGTGGTTTGGGTGCAAACTCCCGACGAAACCTGGACAAAAGGAGGAGACACGAGTGTGACCCAGGGCTCCAGCTGCCCTTTCTGATCACTGTCATCACCTGCTCACAGGCAGACGGTCACCTTGCCTAAAAGCCGCACCTCCCCAGTGTCCACAGCCCCAGTACCAAGGGCTGTCCTGGGAAATCACAGAATCAATCACAGAATGACCCGGGTTGGAAGGGACTGGACTCAAGGATCATGTTTCAACCCCCTGATCGCAGGGCACCAAACATCCACATTCACTAGATCAGGTTGCCCAGTGCCCCGTCCAACCTGGCCTTGAACGCCTCCAAGGACGGGTCATCCACAACCTAAAATGGAGCCACCCAGGCCACGATGGGATGAAAATGTCCCCTAAATCCCTTCATCTCTCCCATCAAATCTATCTGAGGACAAGCTGGAACACGAGAGCTGCCCATTTTCTGCCTCGCTCCACTGAGCTAATTCTGCCTGTGTTCCCATGGCAGGACACTCGTGGTCACAAGGAGCAAATGCTGCTGCAGGAGAGCTGAGCAGCTGCGTCAAGCAGGGGCTGCAGCCACAAATGCACCCACCTGGGAAAGACAACGACTCGGCCAGAGAGTGTCAGGGAGGCAACCGCTGTCACCGGGGTCACCACCATGTCCAGCAGCCAGGGCGCCTGCAGGGGAGGAACAGGGAGGATGTGGGACGTCCTGGTCACGCTGAGGCACTGGAGGCTGCTGGAGGAGCACAAGGCCGGCAGAGCTGGCAGCACCGCAGCACTTGCATTGCCCGAGCAGCAGGCCAGGTCCTGGAGAGCCACGTGCAGGCAGCGCAAGGGCCGTGGAGAAACCAAAACCTTACCTTGAAAACAACCTTCTCGAGTTTCTCCTTCCCGCAGATCTTCTCAAGGAAGTCATAGTAGAACTTCATTTGGACCCTCGCTCTCTCGATGAGGAGCACTCCGATGTCCTTCAGGACAAAGGCGATGTCCTCCCCCTTCCTCAGGCACTGGGAGACGAGCGTTGTGGTGCCAAATATGCAGGCCTTCCCAGTCTGCCAGCTCACAGATGCGGCCTCAGCCACCTCAGCGTATTTGAGGGTCTCCATTTTATTGAGGCCTGGAAAATCACACCAGAATGTCAGAGTCCATCACGCGGTGGGTCTTCCAGCACTGCCACCCAACTGCTACACATTGCAGTCGCCAGCCAGGACAAGCTCATGTTTGGACGGGCTCCATGGAGGGGGAGGTTTGATTTCAGAATGGAGGCTGTAGCCCCGTTTGTCCTGTCTGGGCAGCCAGAAAGGGTTGAAGCCCCATCCTACCTGGCGGGTATTCCTCGTTCATCTGGTCATGGATGCTCGCAAGGTTCTTGGCCAGGTGAAACACAGGCAACTGCATGGTCATGTTTCCTTTCCCAACTCTGATCCGTTCAGAGACAATGCTGAAGGAACCGAAGGTGGGAACTCGGACCCCCTGTGCATGGAAGAGAAGGGAAGGGCCAAAGGGTTAAGGCTGGAGGAAGAGCTGAAGGCTGCCCTGTGTGGGGACTGTGCTTTTGGAGTGGATTCAGCCCCAGCACACTACAGCACACAGCACAAGTCATAGCCTGTATGCACAAGGCCCACTGGTACTTTACAGTGACTTTGGGGCCAAGTTCCCTGCTTTCTGCGGAGGGGAAGTCACTGCCTTCTGTGGCCAAACGCAAAGGACTCTGCAGCCCTCCAAACAGGCCAGCAGGAAGAAGGCGTCGACCCACCTTGCGTAGCAGGAGCTGCTCTTGTATGTGCGTGGCCACCGCATCCCAGACAGCAAGTCGCTCTGGAGGGCAGAGGAAAAGCAGGTCACACTCTGCATCTGCCGCTTCCCAAGGGCGCTTCTCTCAGCCCGGGACGGAGGTGGCAGATGGAAAGTGTCGGCACCGTCCCCAGCCCTGAGATGATCCCCATGCTGTGTCAGGCCCGCTCAGCGCCAGCACTTGGAGGCAGCTCTGCTCCAGTGGTGGCTGCAGACCCACGTACCTTTGGCGGTGACCTCTGGCGTTTTGTAGTCACGCTGTGGAGCTGGGCCATCCTGCCAGAATCTCATCTTGGCCCGCTTCACCGCAGCAGGGCGCTCCGCGTTGGCAACAGCCACGTGGGAACTCATCCCTTCCAGATGCGTCTGCTCTCTGTCAGATGCTCCTTCAGGATGCAGGACATAGCACTGGGCACTGCCTGCAGAACCCTCCCGGGTGGCCATGTCATAAACGTGGCCACGGCGACGCGGTGACAGCGTGGCCAGTGCTGGCAGCTGCCCATTATGACACGGCACCAGCCCAGCTCTGCCCCGTGCTGGTTGGCACTCCCCATTCCTGGAGCCCTTGTGTGCCAGCAGCACCTCACCAGAGGAGGAGGCAGTGGGCCCCGTGGGCAGGCTGGTTCTGAAACACCATTCTGAATCACAGAATCACAGAATCATAGAATTATCAAGGTTGGAAAAGACCTAGAAGATCATCCAGTCCAACCATCAGCAATACTTCCCAGTTAAATCATATCCCTAAACACAACAACACATAGGACACATGAAGACCACATAGGACCCCATAAGAACCCCATAAGGACCGCATAGGACCCCATAATGACCCCATAAAGACCCCATAAAGACCGCATAGGACCCCATTAGTATCCCATATGCACCACAAAGGACCCATAAGGAATCACAGAATCACAGAATGATCAAGGTTGGAAAAGACCTAGAAGATCATCCAGTCCAACCATCACCAATACTTCCCAGTTAAATCATATCCCTCAACACAACATCCAAATGTTTCTTGAACACTCCCATGGTCGGTGACTCCACCACCTCCCTGTTCAGTGCATTCTAGTGCCTGACCACCCTTTCCAAGAAGTAATACTTCCTAATGTCCAGCCTGAATCTGCCCTGCCACAGCTTTGAACCATTCCCTCTAGTTCTATCACAGTCTACATGAGAGAAGAGGCCGACCACCAGCTCACTACAACCTCCCTTCAGTGAGATGCTGAGCCCACCGGCATCTGAGGCTCTTCCTGTGCTGGCCTGAGCTTCTCGCTCCTACACGTCCGTCATCTGCTGACCGGGAGCTCGGTGGCTGCAGCGCTCACTTACTCCCTTTGGACACCGAGGGCAGGCTGGCCTTGGAGCTCGCTGAAGACTATGGGGTGGGTTTCACTGCCTTGACTCAGCCCAGCTCTGCTGGGTTTGGCGTGATGCTTTTCAGGCAACACCCATGGCCTCGTAGTGATGGCCAGCTGAAGGTCCAAAGAGCAAGAGACGTTGCAAAGGAAAGGCAATACCCTGAAAAGCAGTTTGGATGTGGCACTAGTTTGCAGTCACAATACAGATTGGAAGACAAAAACACAAACATGTCTTTTGAGTGGTGAATTGCATTGATTTGACATGGAGGAGTCCAGGCCATCAGCACACTGCTGGGAGACAGGCTGCTGTTGGCTGCGCACAGGGCAACCAGGGGATACTCACTGGGGTGGGGGCAGCAGACATCCAGAAACTGTGAGCAAGAATTGAGTCTGCAGGGGCTGGAATAACTCCTGAGCAAGCAAAGCTTCATGTTTACCCATGTGTACCCATAGGTAGTGAGGAAGTACCCCAAGTTTACCCATAGGTAGTAAGGGAGGAAATAGATTTTGGGGCTAAAAATTGATATTTAAGGGACAAACTGCCTTCTTTTGGAGATAAATGTGCTATTTAGGGGAGCAATTGTCTAATTCCTTCTGCCGTTGGGCTCCTCAAGCCCCTTCCTCCTTGGCTGCGGCCCAGCAAGCCCCCTTCCTTCTGTGCTCTGCACCAGCCAGCCCACTTCCATTTGCCATGGGGTCTAACAGGCCTTCAACCATCTGGGTTTCAGCATATCAAGCTCCCTTCCTTCTGGGTTTTGGTCCGGTTTCACACCAGCCAGCCCACTTCCATCTGCCATGGGGCCCAGCACCCAAAGCTTCGTGTTTACCCAGTATCCCTATGTGTAGATGAGCCTTAGGGAGATTGTGAACCTAAAGTAGTCAGCCAGTGAGAAACCAGGGGAGAAAGAGATCGGCGTTGGGTAACAGGGCATAAGAGATGTAACGCTGTTTTCTGTGCTGCTCTCCTGCTTGCAGGACGCCCGCCGCTGCAATTCCCAGTAAAATCTGCTTTATCACAGGAACCGTCCTGATAAATTCTCTGGATGTTTCCAACATCAGGCTGTGGTTTAGGCCCTTGGGCTTGTGCCTGCCTGAAACAACGTGCATTTCCGAATGGCTCACGGCAGTAAATGAAGGCAAGAGAACACTGAGCTCTTCTGCCTATTTCCAGAACTGGGACGGAGACAGGAGAGCATGCTTAGCCTTGGGTTGTTGGTTGTATCCAGCCATGGCAACCACAGCTGAAGCATCTTCCATCTTCATTAGGCATTCCTCTGCCTGTTCCTTTTTGTCTCTGTTTGATGCCAAGGCTCCAAGGAATGCAGGCACCCCGTCTGTCAGAGCCCAGGGGTCTCGGAAGGAAGAGTCCCCATTGTCCCTCTACCTCTGCTTCTCTTCAGGGAGGTGACACTGTCTCACTCCCATTATCAGAGCGAGAGGGAGGTTCTTTTAATATACGTGTACCCGACGGAGAGATTAAGACTCAAGGAGTTGAATGTTTTGTTTGCCCGTCCAGTTTATTGCCAATCAAATTGTTTAGGGAGATGTGGAAAGGAAGACAGGCAATAGAAAAGGTAGGAAATAAAAGCAAACAGTATACAGGAAACGAAAGAGAGATGGTCAGATGGTCACTACCATGGGTTAGGGTTAGGGTTGTTGTTGGGGTTAGGGTTAGGGTTGGGGTTAAGTTTATGTAGGTCCAGATGTTGATCTTCTGAAGTGATGTGCCATCAGGTGTTGTTGTTTGGCTGATGAAAACAGCAGTTGTCCCAACTTATCAATACGTCCAACAGAGGTGGAGTTCGCTGTCCTTGGAGTGGCAGCTTCTGGTTTGGGGATCTCAGCAGTAAGGGAGGTGCCCACATGTATCCTGTTTCTCAAAGGATACGATGGTATCGTTCCCAGTTCTCCCATACCAAGCTGGAGTGAGGTTTTGGTCACAGATCTTCCAGCAGGAAACACTGCTGAGCACTGTCTTCCAAAGGCAAACAGCTCCAAAGAAATGCTTTCCAGTGTCAAACTGTCCTCCAAGTGACGGTGATTGCCACAGCCACCTCTCATGTCCTGGGTAACTCAGAGTCTTATGGCAAGAAGTGCCTCCGAAAGCCAACTTGGAGCCAGAACCAAAGAAGGGTTCAGATGGGCACCCAGGAATGGCACAGCTAGGAATGGCAGAGATAGGAATGGCAGAGATAGGAATGGCACAGCTAGGAATGGCACAGCTGTTTGGCAGCCTCAGGTGGAGCTGTGCTTCTTTTGGGCACCCCATGCCCTGGTCAGTGTGGACAGGACATCCCCCACCTGGGGAGCCCCGCTTTGCTCTTTGGTGGCTGACTCTGCAGAGATCCGCTCCCCTTGTGCCTCAGTGGCAGCAGACCAAAGGAGCTGTAGGTGCGCTCCTTGGGCAGGCTGGTCTCAGAGCTCGAGGACCATAGGGCTGCCAGTGGTGTCTGTGGCACGGCTGGGGCTCCACTGCGCTTGGCCTTTCTGAGCTTGGCCTGGGGCTTTTTTGGCTCTTCTACTACAGTGGGGACCCTCACAAAGTCCGGGTCTTCTTCTTCTATGGCAACTGGAGGTTGCTCTGCCTCTGCTGGTGCTGGTCCCATCTCTGCCTCTTTGCTTTCGGTAGGAGATTGCACTTCATCCTCTTTGGTTTCTGGAGAGCTTTTTGCCTCGGTCTCTAAGCTTTCAGAAGAGCTTTTGACCTCGGCCTCTTTGCTTTTTTTGGAGCGTTTTGCCTTCTTCTTCTTTTTCTTACGCTTCTTCTTGTCAGAAGGCGCCTGCAGTTCCTCTGTCTCCTCACTGCAAAGACACAAGGGGAGGGGTCAGCCTGAGTGGGTGATGGTTTTGGGGCCGTATCCTGCAACCCCGAGCCAGGACCCTTGGCTGCAATGCAGCCTTCCCCACGCACAGCTCTTGGGTTGCACTGGAGCTCTCCTGAGGGCTGAAGAGGGGCCAGCCATGTGAAATGGAGGCTCGCAGAAGCCCAATCCCACCCCTCCTTGTGCTGCACTCAGCACCGCTGTGTGGCCCCGAACAGTGACTGTGTGGGGCTGGAGAATGAGCTCTTTAAAGGCCAAGGAAACACCCCGTGCAGACCCCAACCCTGAGCCTGCAGTCTCACCTGTCCTCCTCCTCCTCATCGCTTTCTGCCTCTTTGGGCGGTTCTTCCACCAGAAAGGTGACAGTGATCCAGCTGGGGAGGGGTGGCAATGCTGGAGGTTCCTCTGCAGCTGGGAAGGAGAGATCTGGTCAGAGGAGACTGATCCTGAACCTGCTGCCTGGTGACAGGCAGGGCTGCTCAGGCCTGGCCCAAACCACCCAAGATGGACGCTCTTCCATCTCCACAGACTGTGGGCCCTCTGTGCCTTGTGCCCAGCTCCTCCTCTCCGGGATGCAGCTCTGTGTTGGGAGTGCATGAGTGGCATCAGCTTTGGGAAGGAGGAGCTGGGTGGTGCCTGTGAGGTGACAGCCTCTTTTGGGGGCTCATTTCCTGGGGGGAGGACAAGGCCCAGGAGCCCCCCTTCTCTTGCCATACCCAGGGCTGGGGGCTCTGTGGGAACATCACACCTAGATCCTGGATTTCATCAGGGCAACTTGTGCTCAGGAGGAGAGGCAGTGCAGGGCTGGAGTCAATGGTTATGGCAGTCAGAGCTTTTGGGTGATGGTGGGCTGGGCATTTTCCCATCGCACGTTGGTTGTATGTGGGATGGAGAGGAGCTGGCGGCTGCTTTACCTTTTTTGGCCTGGACAAGAGGTAGCAATGGGACTCGTGGGGGTCTGCAGCGTTGCCCGGGTGGTGGTTTGGGTGCAAACTCCCGACGAAACCTGGACAAAAGAAAGAGACACGAGTGTGACCCAGGGCTCCAGCTGCCCTTTCTGCTCACTGTCATCACCTGCTCACAGGCAGACGGTCACCTTGCCTAAAAGCCGCACCTCCCCAGTGTCCACAGCCCCAGTACCAAGGGCTGTCCTGGGAAATCACAGAATCAATCACAGAATGACCCTGGTTGGAAGGGACTGGACTCAAGGATCATGTTTCAACCCCCTGCTCGCAGGGCACCAAACATCCACATTCACTAGATCAGGTTGCCCAGAGCCCCGTCCAACCTGGCCTTGAACGCCTCCAAGAACGGGGCATCCACAACCTAAAATGGAGCCACCCAGGCCACGATGGGATGAAAATGTCCCCTAAATCCCTTCATCTCTCCCATCAGATCTATCTGAGGACAAGCTGGAACACAAGAGCTGCCCATTTTCTGCCTCGCTCCTCTGAGCTATTTCTGCCTGTGTTCCCATGGCAGGACACTCGTGGTCACAAGGAGCAAATGCTGCTGCAGGAGAGCTGAGCAGCTGCGTCAAGCAGGGGCTGCAGCCACAAATGCACTCACCTGGGAAAGACAACGACTCGGCCAGAGAGTGTCAGGGAGGCAACCGCTGTCACCGGGGACACCACCATGTCCAGCAGCCAGGGCGCCTGCAGGGGAGGAACAGGGAGGATGTGGGACGTCCTGGTCACGGCTGAGGCACTGGAGGCTGCTGGAGGAGCCCAAGGCTGGCAGAGCTGGCAGCACCGCAGCACTTGCATTGCCCGAGCAGCAGGCCAGGTCCTGGAGAGCCACATGCAGGCAGCGCAAGGGCCATGGAGAAACCAAAACCTCACCTTGAAAACAACCTTCTCGAGTTTCTCCTTCCCGCAGATCTTCTCAAGGAAGTCATAGTAGAACTTCATTTGGACCCTCGCTCTCTCGATGAGGAGCACTCCGATGTCCTTCAGGAAAAAGGCGATGTCCTCCCCCTTCCTCAGGCACTGGGAGACGAGCGTTGTGGTGCCAAATATGCAGGCCTTCCCAGTCTGCCAGCTCACAGATGCGGCCTCAGCCACATCAGCGTATTTGAGGGTCTCCATTTTATTGAGGCCTGGAAAATCACACCAGAATGTCAGAGTCCATCACACAGTGGCTCTTCCAGCACTGCCACCCAACTGCTACTCATTGCAGTCGCCAGCCAGGACAAGCTCATGTTCGGACGGGCTCCATGGAGGGGGAGGTTTGATTTCAGAATGGAGGCTGTAGCCCCGTTTGTCCTGTCTGGGCAGCCAGAAAGGGTTGAAGCCCCCTCCTACCTGGCGGGTATTCCTCGTTCATCTGGTCATGGATGCTCGCAAGGTTCTTAGCCAGGTGAAACACAGGCCACTGCATGGTCATGTTTCCTTTCCCAACTCTGATCCGTTCAGAGACAATGCTGAAGGAACCGAAGGTGGGAACTCGGACTCCCTGTGCATGGAATAGAAGGGAAGGGCCAAAGGGTTAAGGCTGGAGGAAGAGCTGAATGCTGCCCTGTGCGGGGACTGTGCTTTTGGACTGGGATCAGCCCCAGCACACTACAGCACACAGCACAAGTCATAGCCCGTATGCACGAGGCCCACTGGTACTTTACAGGGATTAGGGGCCAAGTTCCCTGCTTTCTGCGGAGGGGAAGTCACTGCCTTCTGTGGCCAAATGCAAAGGACTCTGCAGCCCTCCAAACAGGCCAGCAGGAAGAAGGCGCCGACCCACCTTGCGTAGCAGGAGCTGCTCTTGTATGTGCGCGGCCACCGCATCCCAGACAGCAACTCGCTCTGGAGGGCAGAGGAAAAGCAGGTCACACTCTGCATCTGCCGCTTCCCAAGGGCGCTTCTCTCAGCCCGGGACGGAGGTGGCAGATGGAAAGTGTCGGCACCGTCCCCAGCCCTGAGATGATCCCCATGCTGGGTCAGGCCCGCTCAGCACCAGCACTTGGAGGCAGCTCTGCTCCAGTGGTGGCTGCAGACCCATGTACCTTTGGCGGTGGCCTCTGGCGTTTTGTAGTCACGCTGTGGAGCTGGGCCATCCTGCCAGAATCTCATCTTGGCCCGCTTCACCGCAGCAGGGCGCTCCGCGTTGGCAACAGCCACGTGGGAACTCATCCCTTCCAGATGCGTCTGCTCTCTGTCAGATGCTCCTTCAGGATGCAGGACCCAGCACTGGGCACTGCCTGCAGAACCCTCCCGGGTGGCCGTGTCATAGACGTGGCCACGGCGATGCGGTGACAGCGTGGCCAGTGCTGGCAGCTGCCCATTATGACACGGCACCAGCCCAGCTCTGCCCCGTGCTGGTTGGCACTCCCCATTCCTGGAGCCCTTGTGTGCCAGCAGCACCACACCAGAGGAGGAGGCAGTGGGCCCCGTGGGCAGGCTGGTTCTGAAACACCATTCTGAATCACAGAATCACAGAATCGTAGAATTATCAAGGTTGGAAAAGACCTAGAAGATCATCCAGTCCAACCATCACCAATACTTCCCAGTTAAATCATATCCCTAAACACAACAACACATAGGACACATGAAGACCACATAGGACCCCATAAGAACCCCATAAGGACTGCATAGGACACCATTAGTATCCCATATGCACCACAAAGGACCCATAAGGAATCACAGAATCACAGAATGATCAAGGTTGGAAAAGACCTAGAAGATCATCCAGTCCAACCATCACCAATACTTCCCAGTTAAATCATATCCCTCAACACAACATCCAGACGTTTCTTGAACACCCCCATGGTCGGTGATTCCACCACCTCCCTGTTCAGTGCATTCCAGTGCCTGACCACTCTTTTCAAGAAGTAACACTTCCTAATGTCCAGCCTGAATCTGCCCTGCCACAGCTTTGAACCATTCCCTCTAGTTCTATCACAGTCTACATGAGAGAAGAGGCCGACCCCCAGCTCACTACAACCTCCCTTCAGTGAGATGCTGAGCCCACCGGCATCTGAGGCTCTTCCTGTGCTGGCCTGAGCTTCTCGCTCCTACACGTCTGTCATCTGCTGACCGGGAGCTCGGTGGCTGCAGCGCTCACTTACTCCCTTTGGACACCGAGGGCAGGCTGGCCTTGGAGCTCGCTGAAGACCATGGGGTGGGTTTCACTGCCTTGACTCAGCCCAGCTCTGCTGGGTTTGGCGTGATGCTTTTCAGGCAACACCCATGGCCTCGTAGTGATGGCCAGCTGAAGGTCCGAAGAGCAAGAGACGTTGCAAAGGAAAGGCAATACCCTGAAAAGCAGTTTGGATGTGGCACTAGTTTGCAGTCACAATACAGATTGGAAGACAAAAACACAAACATGTCTTTTGAGTGGTGAATTGCATTGATTTGACATGGAGGAGTCCAGGCCATCAGCACACTGCTGGGAGACAGGCTGCTGTTGGCTGGGCACAGGGCAACCAGGGGATACTCACTGGGGTGGGGGCAGCAGACATCCAGAAACTGTGAGCAAGAATTGAGTCTGCAGGGGCTGGAATAACTCCTGAGCAAGCAAAGCTTCATGTTTACCCATGTGTACCCATAGGTAGTGAGGAAGTACCCCAAGTTTACCCATAGGTAGTAAGGGAGGAAATAGATTTTGGGGCTAAAAATTGATATTTAAGGGACAAACTGCCTTCTTTTGGAGATAAATGTGCTATTTAGGGGAGCAATTGTCTAATTCCTTCTGCCGTTGGGCTCCGCAAGCCCCTTCCTCCTTGGCTGCGGCCCAGCAAGCCCCCTTCCTTCTGTGCTCTGCACCAGCCAGCCCACTTCCATTTGCCATAGAGTCCAACAGCCCCACAACCATCTGGGTTTCAGCACATCAAGCTCCCTTCCTTCTGGGTTTTGGTCCGGTTTCACACCAGCCAGCCCACTTCCATCTGCCATGGGGCCCAGCACCCAAAGCTTCGTGTTTACCCAGTATCCCTATGTGTAGCTGAGCCTCGGGGAGATTGTGAACCTAAAGTAGTCAGCCAGTGAAAAACCAGGGGAGAAAGAGATCGGCATTGGGTAACAGGGCATAAGAGATGTAACGCTGTTTTCTGTGCTGCTCTCCTGCTTGCAGGACGCCCGCCGCTGCAATTGCCAGTAAAATCTGCTTTATCACAGGAACCGTCCTGATAAATTCTCTGGATGTTTCCAACATCAGGCTGTGGTTTAGGCCCTTGGGCTTGTGCCTGCCTGAAACAACGTGCATTTCCAAATGGCTTATGGCAGGAAATGAAGGCAAGAGAACACTGAGCTCTTCTGCCTATTTCCAGAACTGGGACTGAGACAGGAGAGCGTGCTTAGCCTTGGGTTGTTGGTTGTATCCAGCCATGGGGGCTCCCCAGCACTCTGTGCCCAGCAAAGGGCTGGGACGGGGCTGCTCTGCCACACCATGTTCCAAACAGAACCCAAGTCCCAAATTCAGCAGCACTGCTGTGCCATTGCTCCCCCAGTGTGTAACTGGAAATCACAGTGACTTGGGTGTCCTACTGCTTTTCTGTCCGTGTCAGAGCAGTCCATCCAATGGGTCACTCAATGCACCCATACAGTCCAGCCCTGTGCAAGGTGGTTCCACCGAACATACACTGTATTACTGCTTAATATCCCCACAACAAGATATCTTCGACCCTATATCCCACTTTTTTCCTCAAAACTAAGACATTTTCTACCCCAAGTAGGTCTTTTTATCCCAAACATAAGACATTTTCTCACCAACATACCGCTCCACAGCCCAAAAATTCCACTCTATATCCAAGGAAAAAGGTCTTTTCTCCCCAAAATACTGCTTTTGATCCCATGAATTAGACATTTTCTCTCCAAGATACCATTTTCCATCCCCGAAAGAAGAGAGTATGACATTTTCTCCCCAAAACACTGCTTTTTAACCCCAAAATAAGAAATATTCTCTGCCAAAATATCACTTCCCCCAAAAAACAAAACAAAACAAAAAAAGACATTTGGAAATTAAAATAGCATTCTGTTAATGAAAAGATGTCCTACTACTGGGCTACCAAGTGGAATTTTGTGGTGAAAATATCTAATTTTGGGGATGGAAAGCAGTATTTTTGCAAGAAAATGCCCAATGTTTGGGATAATAATGGGGGTTTTGGGGAGAAAATATTTAACCTTTGAGAAAAAGAGCATCATGTTGAGTAGAAAGTGTCTTGTTTGGGGGATATATTGGGGTATTTTGAGAAGAAACTGTGTTATTTTAGGAAGAAAAGGCCGTACTTTGGGGGGAAATTGTCTTATTTGGGGGGATAAAACCAGAATTTGGGGGAAAATATTTCTTAATTTGGAGATAAAAAGCAGTATTTTGGAGAGAAGATGGCCTATTTTGGGGTTAAAAAGAGATATTTTGGGGAGAAACTGTCATATTTTTGGACTAAAAAATGGTGCTTTTTGAAGAAAATGTTCTATTGATGGGCTGCAAAGTGCTATTTTGGGTAGAAAATGGATTGTATTGGGATAAAAAGCCACACTTAATGGAGGACATGTCTTATTTATGGCATGAAATGCATTTTGGGTAGAAAATTTGGGGATAAAAAGTGGCATTTTGGGAGAAAATAGGCAAATTTCTGTAATAAAAAGGGATATTTTGGGGAGAAAGTGTCTTTGGGAGATAAAAAGCAGTATTTTGGGTAGAGAATGTATTATATTGGGGAAGAGGAGATATTTAATGGAGAAAATGTCATTTTATTTTATATACAGAAACGTTTTGAAGAGAAAATATCTAATGTTTGTGATAAAATTTGAGGAACAAGATGTCTTGTTTCTAGGATGAAAAGTGTTATTTTGGGGAGAAAATGTCTGACTTTGGGGACCAAACTTGATAAATGGGAAAAAGGGAAAAAGAAAGAAAGAAAGAAAGAAAGAAAGAAAGAAAGAAAGAAAGAAAGAAAGAAAGAAAGAAAGAAAGAAAGAAAGAAAGAAAGAAAGAAAGAAAGAAAGAAAGAAAGAAAGAAAGAAAGAAAGAAAGAAAGAAAGAAAGAAAGAAAGAAAGAAAGAAAGAAAGAAAGAAAGAAAGAAAGAAAGAAAGAAAGAAAGAAAGAAAGAAGGAAAGAAGGAAAGAAGGAAAGAAGGAAAGAAGGAAAGAAGGAAGGAAAGAAGGAAAGAAGGAAAGAAGGAAAGAAGGAAAGAAGGAAAGAAGGAAAGAAGGAAAGAAGGAAAGAAGGAAAGAAGGAAAGAAGGAAAGAAGGAAAGAAGGAAAGAAAGAAAGAAAGAAAGAAAGAAAGAAAGAAAGAAAGAAAGAAAGAAAGAAAGAAAGAAAGAAAGAAAGAAAGAAAGAAAGAAAGAAAGAAAGAAAGAAAGAAAGAAAGAAAGAAAGAAAGAAAGAAAGAAAGAAAGAAAGAAAGAAAGAAAAAAAAAAAAAAAGTTTTATCTTTGGTGTGAGAAGGAATATTTAAGGGAGAAAATGTCATATTTTCAGGATAAAAAGAGGTATGTAGGGAAAAAATCCATTATTCTAGCATGGAATGTGACATTGAAGGCGGAAAAGAAATGCATTTTTGAGATAAAATGAATTCTTTGGGTGAGAAAATGTCTTATTTTTTTAATAAGAAGTGGTATTTTGGGGAGATAATGTCATATTTGGGGGGAAAATAAGGTATTTTGGGGACAAAACATCCTTTTAGGGGGATAAAATGCAGTATGATGGGGACTAAGAGACTTCTTTGGAGAATAAATATGGGAAATGTCTCACTTTTGGAATAAAAGCATGATTTGATAAAGAAAATATCTTGGTTTTGAGCTAATGAGTGGTTCCTAAGGGAGAATGTGTCTTACCATTGGAATCAATTGGATATTTTGGGGAGGAAATGTCTCGTTTTTGGGATAAAACGTGGTAGGTAAGAGACAAAACATCTTATTTTTAGTATAAAACATGATATTTATAGTAGAAGGTATCTTTTTTCAGAAAATAAAAATGACAGTTTTGGGTAGAAAATGTATCTTTGGAATAAAATTTAGTATTTAAGGGAGAAAATGTCTTCTTTTGTCTTCTTTTTCTTCTAAGAAATTACGATTTCAGGAGAAATTGGCTCATCTTTGGCATCTTATTTGATGTTTAGGGTGGAAAACGTCTTAATTTTGGAACCTAATGTGATACTTTGGGGACTAACTAACCTTGCTGTGCTGATGGACGGTGGGTTGAATATGAGCCAGCAGTGTGCACAAGTGGCCAATAGAACCAATGGCATCCTGGCTTGGGTCAGGAATGGGGAGCATCACTAGGGAAGTCATCCTGCCCCTGAACTCAGCATTGGTGAGGTCCCACCTTGAGTTCTGTGTTCAGTTTTGGGCACATCAGCACAGAAAGGACGTGGAGGTGCTGGAGCAGGTCCAGAGAAGGGCAATGAGGCCGGGGAAGGGCTTGGAGAATCAGCCCTATGAGGAGAGGCTGAAGGAGCTGGTGCTGTTTAGTCTGGGGAAAAGGAGGCTGAGGGGAGACCTGACTGATCTCCAGTACCTGAAAGGTGCTGCACCAGCAGAGCGGGGCTGGGCTCTTCTGACAGGGGACAGAATGAGGGGAAATGGCCTCAAGTTGCACCAGGGTGGGTTTAGGTTGGAGATCAGGACAAGATGCTTTACAGAAGGGGTTGTTCAGCACTGGGAGGTGGCTGAGTCCCCATCCCGGGCTGTGTTTAACCACCGTCTGGATGCGAAGCTCGGGGCTGGTAGAGCTGGGGGAGGACGGCTGCGTCGTGACTCTTAATTTAAATGGCTTTTCCAACCTGCGAGATTCTACAATTCTATTCTACGATTCGATGCTACGATCGGCCACAAAAAGGCAGCAGAGACTGCGGGGAGAAGAACTGCTGGGGATGGAGGATTCCTTTGGTCTCTCCTTGGGCACAGAAGAGAAAGATGGAAGGGGGGAGAAGGAGGGCGTTCAATGAACAAAGTTCAATGTTCAATGAACGAAGTTCAGTGTTTTGAGGGGCGGGGGGGGGGGGAGAAACAAGCAAAGAAAAACTTGGCCAACTCCAGGAAAGCTGCAAAGTGCTCGTGAATGTCTGTAAAATGGCATCAAATGGATGTTGCTTTTCACTTTCGCCTGTGCCCATTGCGTTCTTTCTAAACACTCATGTACCAAAATCTAACGACCAGGTGAGTGCATTGATAAGGAAAGCACTGATAAGGAAAGCCAGACGCCGTCGTCATCAACACCAAATACCATTAATACCATGACAGCACTGAACAAAACAGCTGCCGCTCTGAGACAGAGCCTGACCAAACCTCTGAGATACACCAGTACAAAATACTCATGTTTAAGGGAAAGGAACGTGGTAGAGGAAGGTAACAGCCCACACGGCTGCTTTAAACCCGTCTCAATGACTCAGTTAAGGAGCAGGGCACCGAGGTGGTAAACAAAGGATTGATTGCAGACTGAGTGGGGACTGGCTGGATGCGGCTCCAGGCTGCCGGTCCATGACCCTGCTGGCAGCTGGGGGTTGGAACTGGATCATCATTGTGGTTCTTTGCAAACCAGGCCATTCCATGAGGACACATGGACCCCAAGGGCAGATCCCAGTGTAGGTGAGGGGTGGTTTATTGGGGCAGAGGTTTATTGGGGTGAGGGGGGTTATTGGAGCAGAGGGTCCAATGCTCAGTCCTCCAGGTTGCGGAAGGCTGCCTGCATGTCCTCGTTGAGCTGTGTGAAGGCAGCTGTGATGTTGGCTTCACCGTCCTTCACAGGATCCTGGTTGGGGGGAGGGCAGCATCAGCGTCACTCTGGGTGTCCCCTGACTCCCCATGAGTGACCTCTTAACCTGTTATAAATGCCTCCTAACCCCCTATAAGTGTACTCCCAAATCCCTATAAGTGACCCCTATAAGCACCCCCCATCACCCTATGTGTGACCCTCTGTAAGTGTCCCCCAGCCCCCTACAAGTGACCTCCAGCTCCCTACAGGTGTCCCACCCATTCCCTTTAAGTGACTCTCTATAAGCATCTCCCAACCCCAATAAGTGACATCCTACAGGTGTCCCCAGATTTCTTGTAAGTGTCCCCCAACCCTCCTATACGTCCCCCCAGACCCCCCATTAATACCCCCCAGCTCCCCATAAGTGACCCTCCCCCTCCCCCTTGGAATTCCCACCATGAATTTCATAGTGCTCAGCCGGTGCAGGATGTCCCCAAGGTTCTCACGGATGGCAGCCCAGGTGACACGGCGCTCACCACCCCCGGTGGCCTCCACGGCGTGTCGGGCGAGCTCATAGAAAGTGATGATGTTGTGCAGCATCTTCACTGTCTTGTAGAAGGGGCAGAACCTGGGGGGCGGTGGGGGACCCCAAGGGGACACAGGGGTGGTGCGGGGGTGTGGGGACATGGAGGTGTTATGGGGATAGGGATGTGGGAACGGGGGGACGTGGGTTTGGTGTGGGGATAAGGGGGTGGCATAGGGGCAGGGGGATGTCCTGGTGATATGGATGTGGAACATGGGTGTGGGGGGTGCCACGAGGACAGGGGGATGGCATGGGGATTTGGGGACACAGGATGGGATGGGGACAACATGGGGTCATCGAGGTGGCTTCGGGTTGTGGAGGTGGTGTGGGGATGTGGGGGTGCTGTAGGGACATGGCAGTGGCACAGGGACGCCATGGGGACACAGGGGTACATGGAGACACGGTACCTGTCATAGGAGGAGTAGCTGTTCTGCTGTAGGAAGTCATCCTTGAGGAGTTTGGCCACCTCCAGTGTCACCTTGTCAGCCTCAGCAAGGGACGCCTGTGAGGAAGGCAGCATCCCCATGCTGTGGATCTCGTCCCCACACCACAGCTCTCCTCCCCATCCCTTTCCATCCCCATCCCCATACTATCTCCATCCCCAACCCATCCCTGTCCTATTCCCGTCTCATGCCACCTCTATCCCGTTTCCATCCCATCCCCCTCCCAATTCAATCCCATACAATTCTAAACCAATCTCATCCCCCTCCCAATCCCCAGCCCCTTCCCAATCCCCCCCCCATCCCATTCAAATCCCCCTCCCCTCCCCACCTCATCCTCACCACATCCTTATCCCAATCCCCAACCGCAGCCACTTCCACCCCACCTCAATCCCAATTCCCACCACATCCCCACGCCACCCCACCCCACTCCCACCCAATCCTATTCCCACCCTCCCGCCCCCACCTTCCCCACGAGCTGCACGATCTCAGACAGATCCTCCTCCTCCTGCAGGATCTCCCTGGCCCGGGTGCGCAGCGTGGGGAACTCGGGGTACAGCTGCTCGTAGTGGGGCTCCAGTGCCCGCAAATATTTGCTGTAACTGATCAGCCAGTTCACTGATGGGAAGTGCTTGCGCTGCGCCAGCTTCTTGTCCAGACCCCAAAACACCTGGCGGGGGGGGGGGGAGTTGGCACGGGGGTCCATAGGGGATCCACGGGAACGCAAATATGGGAGCAATGAGAAACCCCAAATATGGGATCTGTGAGAACCCCAATTACGGGAGCCACGAGGAAAACAAAACAGAACATCCATGGGAGACCCAAGAATCCCAAATACGGGATCCCTGCAGAACACCCAACGTGGGGCTCACCTGCACGATTCCCAGCGTGGCTGAGGTGACAGGGTCAGAGAAGTCCCCTCCGGGCGGTGACACCCTGTGGGGCGCAGCACACTCAGTGTGTTGGGGTGGCTCCGTGTTGTCCCCTCCTGGTGACACTCACGCTCCAACGATGCTGACGCTGCCCTCGCGGAATGGGGACCCCAGGCAGCGCACCCGCCCCGCACGCTCATAGAAGGATGCCAGGCGAGCGCCCAGGTACGCGGGGTACCCGCTGTCTGTGGGGCAGGGAGTGGCACGGTAACGCCAGCGCCCGCGGCCGGCGACACCGACACCAGGGCGATGCTGGGGATGCTTGGTTCCTCACCCGCCGGCATCTCAGCCAAGCGCCCCGAAATCTCTCGCAGCGCCTCGGCCCAGCGGGAGGTGGAGTCGGCCATCATGCTGACATTGAGACCCATGTCGCGGAAGTACTCGGACAGTGTGATGCCTGCGGTGGGGCAGGGAGGTGATGTGGGGTGGCACCACTGGCAGAGCTGCTGCTGGCACCGTCACCGTCCCCTGTTCCCTACCGGTGTAGATGGAGGCCTCGCGGGCAGCCACCGGCATGTTGGAGGTGTTGGCCACCAGCGTGGTGCGCTTCATGATGCTCTCCGTCCTCCCATCCACCTCCATGGTGAGCTGCGGGAGGCACCACTTTGAGCATCAGCATTGGCCCCGCTGAGCCCTCTGAGGGCAGCCCTGTTGGCACCACCTGGCCCGCTGCCCCCCCGCCGTCCCTCCGCTGTCCCCCCACTGCCCCCATGTTGCCACACTCACCTCAGGGAAGTCCCGCAGCACCTCAGACATCTCGTTGCCGCGCTCCCCGCAGCCCACGTAGACGATGATGTCACTGTTGGAATACTTGGACAGGGACTGGGAGATGACGGTTTTGCCACAGCCGAAAGCCCCGGGGATGGCTGTGGTGCCACCCTGCACACACCTGGGGACAGACCCAGCCATGGCCGCTCCCTGCCCACACCCATTCCCATCCCCAACTCCATCCTGCCCCCATCTGTCCCCATACCGACCTCCATCCCCACTTTGTCTGCTCTCCCTCATCTCTGTCCTCCTTGTCCCCTATCCCATACCCTGCTCCCAATGCTGTCCATCACCCACTTCTATTCCCAGATCAATCCCATATTCCTGTTCCCTCTTCTCACGTCCCCCATCCCATCACCATTCTCTGTCCTCACTCCTCTCCCTCTCCCCATTATCACCCCCACTGTTGTTCCTGTTCTTTACCCCCATCCCCCAATCCCTACCCGCATCCCTTATTCACGTCCCCAGTTCCCACCTATCCGAGCCCACCATCCTCATCCCCCAATCCCTCCAACCCACATCCCCACTTCCATCCCCATCCCAATCCATATCCACTTCCCATTCCCATCCACATTTCATTTCATCTCCACCAAATTTCATTCCAGTCCCGTCTTCATCCCCCCCCCCCTCCTCCCCCCCTATTCCAATCCCACTCCCATCCCCCTCTTATTCCATTTCCATCTCATCGCATCCCAATCCCTACGGGAAGAGCGCATCCAGCACACGCTGTCCGGTCAGCAGGGGGTGATTTGCCACCAGTTTCTCCACCACGGGCCGGGTCTGTCTCACCGGCCACACCTGCATCATGGTCAGTTTCTCGGTCGCACCCTCGAAGTCCAGCTCCAGCACCACATCCTTGGGGACGTTTGGGGACATGTAGAGGCCACAGAACCTTGGGGTGCCACCACCCCATTCTCGAGGGCATTTGGGGACGGCAGGATGCCACCACCTCGTCCTCAGGGGCGTTTGTGGGCAGCGGCGCCATGGGAGGACACCAGCCCACCCCCACCACGTCTCAGGGACACGCAGGAAGCCATCACTCCACTGCCGTGCCCTTGGGGACAGCAGCGCCGTGCAATGCCACCACCACATCAGCCACCCCTCACCGAGACGCTGTAGTGTCCCGGCGGTGCGATGTGGGTGACGGTGCCGCGGCAGCGGGGGGGCACCATGATCTTGTGCTGGATGAGGGAGTTCTCTGTCACTGTCCCATAGATGTCCCCACCGGTGACGTGGCTGCCAACCTGGGATGGGGCGACCATTAGTGTAACCGGGCGGCAGTGGGAGTGGGCAGCCCCCGCAGTGTGAGCAGAGGGGTGGTGCTCCCACGTTCCCACCTGGATGCTCTCGCCAACGACAGCGTCCCCATATCCCTAAGCTCTGTCCACGTCCCTGCGTGCCCCCCAAATTCCTCACCTGGATGCTCTTGCTGGGCATAAAGTCCCAGGTGATGTGTCGCGGCAGCGCGGGGACGTTGACCCCCCGCGGGATGTAGATGCTCCCCGTCAGCTCCGCGATGTCCCGCAGAGGGCGCTGGATGCCGTCGAAGATGGAGCCCAGGATGCCGGGACCGAGCTCCACCGAGAGCGGCTGACCCGTACGCACCACCGGGTCCCCAACACGCACCCCCGCTGTGAGGTGAGCTCAGGAGACGGCAGACGGAGCAGGAAGAGGGCGCGAGGTGGGGGATGTGGGATAGGGATAGGGATAGGGATAGGGATAGGGATAGGGATAGGGATAGGGATAGGGACAGGGACAGGGACAGGGATAGGGACAGGGACAGGGATAGGGACAGGGATAGGGATAGGGATAGGGACAGGGATAGGGACAGGGACAGGGACAGGGACAGGGATAGGGATAGGGATAGGGATAGGGACAGGAGGTGGGGAACGCAGGTTGGGAACGTGGGTGATGGGGAGAAGGATGTGAATGGGGGATGTGGGGATGAAGACGGGATTGGAACCACAGAGACGGAAGATGAGGACAAGGAAACCAGAGGGGACAGAGGCACTCAAAGACAGAAGGGGACGGGCCATGGGAACGGGAATGGGGAGAGTGGGTGAGACTGGGACAGGTGGGGGAGCACAGAGAGATTGGGATAGAAAAGGGGATGAGGGAACTGGAGGGGACAAGAGAGGAGACAGGACGGAGATGGGAAGAAAGAGAGGATGGGGGGACGGGAGGGGATGGGGTCACTGGAGGGATCAGGAGTGATGAGAGGGGACAGGAAGGGACCAGGTTACTCACAGAAGGGAACCATGTCACTGGAGGGGTCGGGGGAACAGGAGTCGGGAGGGGACAAGGACAGGCACGGCCACAAGGATACAGGTCTCCTCGTACACCTGCAGCGTGGCCATGTCCCCCTCCAGCCGGATGATCTCCGCCACCAGCTCCGCGTGTCCCACACGCACCAGTTCGTACATGGCCGCCCCCGCCATGCGCGAGGCCAGCACCACTGCAGGGACATGGCGTCACCCCCTGTCTGCCCCCAGAGCTGCCCCCCACCCCCAGCACGCAGCCGTACCGGGCCCCGACACGCCGTGCACGGTGCCCAGCTGGCTCTCCTTCTCAGCGTCCCCCTCCATGGTGAAGGTACTGATGGCAGAGCTGGTGGCTCCCACGTTATATGGGGACAGTCACCGCAGGGGGCTGGGGGGGACCGGCTGCACCCAGCGTCGTGTGGGTGTGGGCTGTGTACAGTCAACACGTCCCCTCCTGTCCCTGCCCCACACCGGCACACACCAGCACCCAACCGGCTCCTGTGGACAGGGGACAACCCCGTGTCCCCTCCCGCTGCTCTCCCCACAATGCCCCACACCCACAGGGTGTGTCCCTTTCCCCCCCACCAGCACCAGCCCTGGGGCCACACAACCCCCCCGTAACATAAAGACATGGCCCCATGTCCCCCAGTACCAGCCCATCTCCGTGTTCCTGTGCCATTACCAGCATCATCCCCACACCCCATTGTCCCTGTGTCCCCCATGCCACCCCCAGCACCTCCATCACCCCATGCCCCCAAATCCCCCAGTACCAGCCCATGTCTCTGCATCCCCACACCGCTGTGTGTGCCCCCAGCATCCCCATGTCCGCTTGTCCCCCCCCAGTGCCAGCCCTATTGACCCCCCCATGAGCTGCCCACATCCCCTTTGCCAAAGGAACACACTTTTGGAAGAGAAACAGCACAAGATGGACACAGGATCCAAGTGGGGACAACGTCCTGGTGGCTTTTTGTCCCCTGCACCCCCAGCAGAAGTGACACCTTTGTGTGCCCCTCCCCCACAGCCCAGGGCACAGCAGGGACGTGGTGCAGGAAGGAGGCGGCCACCAGCAGCCATGGGGCAGCTCAAGGGCGTCCTCAAAGTGCCACCGCTATCACCGCCCTCAGTGCCACCTCCCAGGGCTCTGCCCCGTAACTAGAGAACACTTGTGACCCAAAATCCCCACATCTATTCAACAAAATCACTCAACGAGGGCAGGGGGCAGCAGGGGGACAAGGCTACGACACCAGGACGCCGGCAGTGCCGCCCTTGCCCCCCTCGGTGCCGTCCTTGGGGGGCTGCCGGGGGTCATCCTCGCCCACCAGGCGGATGTTGTGCTTCTCACGGAACTCGTTCAGCTCGCGGCCTTTGCTCTGCAGCTGCTGGCTCAACGACTCGATGATTTTGCTGATCTGGGAGGAGAGAGAGGAGGGGCGTTAGGGGCTTTATGGGAGGGAGCGGAGGGGTCTGTGGGTGCCGGGGGGGTTTGGAGTTACCTGCTCTCGGTTGCCCTCGAGTGCGGGCAGCACCTCCTTGACAGTGCGCTCCACCAGGATGCCCCCCACCATGCGGTAACACTTCCGTGTGGGATCCACCTCCCGCAGCGTCTCAATCACGAGGCTGTTGGGGGGGGGTCCCGTCAGCCCCCCGTCACCCTGCAGCGCTCCCAGCGTCAACCCAGCATCCCTCGTTTCATCACAGCGTCGCTCCCACCATCCTTCAATGTTCCTCCTCATCCCAGGAGCAACCCCCCCCTCCATGCAGCCCCACACCCCCAGTGTCACTCCTATCTCCAACAATACGCCCTCCACATCCTCCCCAAGTCACCCCCATACCCGATGACCCCCCCCACATCCTCACTGTCCCCCTCATATCCCCAAGTGCCCCTGACACATCCAGTGTCCTCATCCTGGTGTCTCTCACACCCCCAGTGACACCCCCAGCGTCCCCCCCCCCCCACCTCCACACACCCATTTCCATCCCCCTCACATCCCCCCCCCTTATAACGTCCCTCACACACCCATCCCCACTGACACCCACACCCCCGTGGTTCCCCCTATCCCAATGCCTCCCCCATTCACTGTTACCACCCCCCCCATATCCTTGCACCCCCATCTTCTCCCAGCCACCCCTACACCCCCATACCCTCCCATTCCTCAGTATCCCCCCAACCCATTCCTCTGCCCACCCTCTCTCTTTGGTACCCCCCAATGTCCCCGTGCCCCCCCCATTCCCTGCTGCCCCCTATTCCTAACGTCCCCCCGTTTTCTCTTCCCCCTCACCCCATTGCCCAGGTGCCCCCCCAACTCACTGCTACCCATATCCCCGTACCCCCCAACATGTCCCCATACCCCCCCATGTCCCCACACTGCCCCATGTCCCCACACCCCCCCATGTCCCCCTACTCCACGTCCCCACACCCCCCCCATATCCCCGTACCCCTCATGTCCCCGTACCCCACCCAAGACCCCATGTCCCCATACCCCCCCCGTCCCCATACCCCCCCATGTCCCCACACCCCCCCCAATATCCCCGTACCCCCCCATGTCCCCCTACACCCCCAAGTCCCCACACCCCCCCATATCCCATACCCCCCATGTCCCCACAATCCCAAGTCCCGCTACCCCCCATATCTCCATACCCCCCCCATGTCCTCACACACCCCCATGTCCCCATGCCCTCCCATGTCCCCACACCCCCCTATATCCCCATACCTCCTCCCATGTCTCCATAACGCCCACATCCCCACACCCCCCCCATATCCTTGTATCTCTCCCATGTCCCCGTACCCCCCCCATATCCCCATACCCCCCACGTCCCCACACCCCCATGTCCCCGTACCCCCCCCATATCCCCACATGCCTCCCATGTCCCCATACCCCCCCATATCCCTGTAGCCTCCCATGTCCCCACACCCCCCCATGACCCCATACCCCTCCCCTATGTCCCCACACCCCCCCCATGACCCCATACCCCCCCCTATGTCCCCATGTCACCATAACCCCATATCCCCGTACCCCCCCCTCCCCATGTCCCCATACCCCTCCCATGTCCCCATACACCCCCATATCACCATACCCCCCATGTCCCCACACCCCCCCATGACCCCATGTCTCCATACCCCCCCCCATATTCCCATACCCCATGTCCCCCTACCCCCATATCTCCACACCCCCTCATCCCCACATGCCTCCCATGTCCCCACACCCCCCCATAGCCCCATACCCCCCATGTCCCTGTACCCCCCTCATATCCCCACACCCCCCCCATATCCCCACACCCTCCCCATGTCTCCATACACCCCCATACCACTGTACCCCCCTCATGTCCCCACACCCCCCCATGACCCCATGTCCCCATACCCCCCCCATATTCCCATACCCCCATGTCCCCTTATAGCCCCCCATGTCCCCAGTCCCCATACCCCATATCCCCATACCCCCCACGCCCCCCCATATCCCATACATCCCCATATCCCCGTACCCCCCCCATGACCCCCAACCCCCCATATCTCCACACCCCCCCATATCCCCACACGCCTCCCATGTCCCCACACCCCCTCCATATCCCCGTACCCCCCCCATGTCCCTACACCCCTCCATATCCCCGTGCCCCCCATGTCCCCACGCCCCCCCATATCCCCACGCCCCTCCCCATATCCCCACGCCCCTCCCCATATCCCCATACCCCCCCCATGTCCCCATACCCCCATATCCCCACACCCCCCCATATTCCCATACCCCATACCCCCCCCCGTCCCGTTACCCCCCGTGTCCCCCCACCCGTGTTCGTTGAGCTCCAGCTCCAGCTCCGCCGCTTTGGACGCCAGGCCGCGCTGTTCCTGTCGTAACCGGTTGAACCGAGCAACCACCTGCTCAAACAACCACAACAACCACAACCACCGGGGATGTCACCGCGGGATCCCGGGATCGTCCCTCGTCCGTCCCCAAACCCCGCCCCGCACCTGTTCCGCCGTCAGCGCCTTCCCGCCCGGCCCCGCTGCTCCGGGCCGCCCCTTCGCGCTGTCCGCCATTTTCCCCCTCCCACCGTTTTTGCGTCTCTTCCGGCGCACACCGGAAACTGGACGGCCTCTCTTCCGGCGCAGAGTTACAGCGAGTAAAGCTCTTCCGGTATATACAGGAAACACCATGGAAGTCATCTTGGTTATGGTCAAACCCGGCAGCGGTGCTGTATGGTGAGGTAGTGCCGGCCGCCATCTTGGTTGTGGGCAGGGACTTTGCCCATTGCCCCTCATCTGTCATCGCCTCCCGCCTCGGTGCGGCCGGAGCGACATGTACGGGCCGGGGGGGGGGTCGGTCTGAGGGGTCCTGTGGGCAATGGGAAGGGGTTAGTGGGGATTTAAGGGCAGTTTGGGGTTCTATGGGGTGTTTGAAGGGTGTTAGGGGCGATGGGGGCAGTATGGGGGGTTCTAGGGGCAATGTGGGGCAGTATGGAGGGTTGTAGGGGCAATGTGGGGCAGTATGGACGGTTCTAAGGGCAATGTGGGGCAGTATGGAGGGGTTCTAGGGGCAATGTGGGGCAGTATGGAGGGTTGTAGGGGCAATGTGGGGCAGTATGGAGGGTTGTAGGGGCAATGTGGGGCAGTATGGAGGGTTCTATGGGCAATGTGGGGCGGTATGGAGGGTTCTAAGGGCAATGTGGGGCAGTATGGAGGGTTCTAAGGGTAATTTGGGGCAGTATGGAGGGGTTGTACGGGCAATGTGGGGCAGTATGGAGGGTTGTAAGGGCAATGTGGGGCAGTATGGAGGGTTCTGAGGGCAATGTGGGGCAGTATGGAGGGTTGTAAGGGCAATGTGGGGCAGTATGGAGGGTTCTGAGGGCAATGTGGGGCAGTATGGAGGGTTGTAAGGGCAATGTGGGGCAGTATGGAGGGTTCTGAGGGCAATGTGGGGCAGTATGGAGGGTTGTAAGGGCAATGTGGGGCAGTATGGAGGGTTCTGAGGGCAATGTGGGGCAGTATGGAGGGTTCTAAGGGCAATGTGGGGCAGTATGGAGGGTTGTAAGGGCAATGTGGGGCAGTATGGAGGGTTCTGAGGGCAATGTGGGGCAGTATGGAGGGTTCTATGGGCAATGTGGGGCAGAATGGAGGGTTCTAAGGGCAATGTGGGGCAGAATGGAGGGTTCTAAGGGCAATGTGGGGCAGAATGGAGGGTTCTAAGGGCAATGTGGGGCAGAATGGAGGGTTCTAAGGGCAATGTGAGGCAGTATGGAGGGTTCTATGGGCAATGTGGGGCAGTATGGAGGGGTTGTACAGGCAGTGTGGGGCAGCTGGGGTGTGGGTTGGGGTTGAGGGCAAGCTGGTGCATTCTAGAGGCAAGTCATGGTGGTCCTGAGATGGTTAGGGGTGGTTAGGGTATGAGAAGGGACATGGGGGCACTGTGAGGCACTTTGGTGGGGTCCTGGGGCTGCCTGGGAGCTGTTAGGTGCTCCAAGAGGCAACATGGGGCTGCATAGGGGCAGTCTATGGGGCTACCTGGGGGCAGTCTATGGCTTGGAGGCCGTCTGGAGGTGTTGGGTCAGTTTGGGAGGGGTGCTAGGAGCAACATGGGGCAGCTTGGAAGCAGGTTGAGGGGCAGCCTGAGAGTCCCGGGGACAAACTGGGGGTGTCCTGGGGCAGTTTTGGCTTTGAAGAGGGGCTCACTCTGTGCCCCCCTACCCAGGCTGAGCGCGGTGCTGCGGCTCCCACTGCACCGCTTGTGCCCGCGCCCCCCGCACGCACTAGGCAGGTACTCACAGATGGGAGGCAGTGGCTGGGGACAGACCACCGCGGTGCCCCATCCCCTGGGCTGACCGGTCCCGTGTCACAGCCACCGAGCCATGACGGCGTCCCTTGGACCGAAGCCGCTGGTGGCTGTGGGCCAGGTGACCTCCACCCCTGACAAGGAGCAGAACTTCAACAGCTGCTCGGCGCTGGTGCGGGCGGCAGCACAAAGGGGAGCCTGCATTGTGTTCCTCCCTGAAGGCTTCGACTACATCGGCCGCGACTCTGCACAAACACTCAGCCTGGCCGAGAGCCTGGACGGTGAGCTGATGGCACGCTACTGCGCGCTGGCCAGGTAATGGTGCTGTGGGGATGCTCGGGGCGGCACCGCTCATCGTGGTGACGTTGCTCATCATGGCGACATTGCTCATCATGGCGACGTTGCTCATCATGGCGACGTTGTTCATCATGGTGATGTTAGTCATCATGGCAACGTTGCTCGTCACGGCAATGTTGTGCATCCCGGTGACGTTGCTCGTCCTGGTGACGTTGCTTATCGTGGTGACGTTGCTTATCGTGGTGACGTTGCTCATCATGGCGATGTTGCTCATCCTGGTGACGTTGCTCATCATGGTGACATTGCTCGTCCTGGTGACGTTGCTTATTGTGGTGACGTTGCTCATCATGGTGACATTGCTCGTCCTGGTGACGTTGCTTATTGTGGTGACGTTGCTCATCCCGGTGACGTTGCTCGTCCTGGTGACGTTGCTTATTGTGGTGACGTTGCTCATCCTGGTGACGTTGCTCATCCCGGTGACGTTGCTCATCCCGGTGACGTTGCTCATCCTGGTGACGTTGCTTATCCTGCTGATACCCCTCACCCTGGGGCCTGTTGTCCCACTGGCTGCTTGTCCTAACGCTTCTCCCACTGGCAGTGCTGGTCCTGCTGACGCGCTTTCTTCCAGTGACCCCACGTTGCTCCCATAGGGACTGCGGTGTGTGGCTGTCCCTGGGTGGTTTCCATGAGCGCAGGGCAGACTGGTCGAGCACGCAGCGCATCTACAACTGCCACGTGCTGCTGGACCCCACAGGTGAGCCCCCCCCAGCCCTGTCCCATTGAGGAGCCCTGTGGTGCATCCTTCTCCCTCATTGCTCGCAGGGCGCATGGCAGCAACCTACAGGAAGACCCACCTGTGTGACGTGGAGCTGGAGGGCCGCGTCACCATGAAGGAGAGCAGCTTCACCAACCCCGGCACCGAAATCGTGCCCCCCGTCAGCACTCCAGCAGGGATGGTACTGCTGATGTACTCACTCCCCATCCTCACCCATCCCATGTCCCATGGCCATCCTGATGTCCCCTTGTCCCCGACCAGCTCGGACTCTCCATCTGCTACGACCTGCGCTTCCCTGAAATCTCGCTGGCACTGCGTCACGCCGGTGCCGAGATCCTCACCTACCCCTCAGCCTTCACCTTCCCCACAGGCTCTGCACATTGGGAGGTGAGCATTAACCCCCCCCCACTTACACACACACCCTATTTCAGGTTGACCCTCAGCCTCACTGTGTTCCTACAGGTGTTACTGCGGGCGCGTGCCATCGAGACCCAGTGCTACGTGGTGGCAGCAGCGCAGACGGGTCAGAACCACGAGAGCCGGGTGTCCTATGGCCACACGCTGGTGGCGGATCCCTGGGGGACGGTGGTGGCACAGTGCAGTGATGGACCGGGGCTGTGTTACGCTGAAATCGACCTCGAGTACCTGCACCGCGTGCGCCGCGAGATCCCAGTGCACAGTCACCGCCGTGCTGATCTCTATGGGACTGTGGGGCTGCAGGCAGCACTCTCAGACCCATAGCGGCCCATAGCAGGGCTGTGGATCCTCTGTCTCCCAGAACACAGCTGTGAACTCACACTTGGGGCTTTATGGTTGTTCCTGGCGCTCAGGGTGTCGTTGAAGGAAAGGAGGGAGCCGTGCACTGCTGTAGATGTTTATTTCAAGAAAACCGAAAGCTACACAGGGAATATGACCGTTATATTGAAGTTTTAAAAAATACAGAAGTCACAGAAATTACACCACATTGTGCCAAAGTTGGCTGTCACCTGGAGGGGGGGGAAAGGGGAGGAAGGTACCACACATCCCCCTCCCCAGCTGTGGGGTCAGCACCCACCCCATGGCTGGGGGACAGCTTGGGGGGATGGGGAAGAAACCACAACATTGGGGGTGGAGAGGGGAATGTTCCCCCCCCCAGCCCAGGACCTTCAGAAGGGGGACAGCAGAGGTGACAGAGCCACTAGGACACAGCCATGGGGCCAACTCCCCTGCCCCACAGTTTGTCCCAGCTCATCCAGTTGCAGTGAGGACAGGACAGGCAGAGATCTCACCGCGTCCCTCAGCACTGGTTCCCCCCACCCCAACCCCAGCCCCACAGGGAGGGGGACACAAAGGCACATGGTCCTGGGGGCAGCGTGGGGCCACCACTGGAGCTGCTCCCGAGGACCCCAGAGAGGAGGCAGTGGAGCGGGGTTGGGGGGGACAGGGCTCCAGCTTTGGGGACAACAGGGTCACCCCAGTGCCAGGCCCACAGGGACACTGACAAAAGGGCAGGAGAGGGGCACAGCTGCCCCCCGGTTCCTCCCAGTACAACCCCTTCCCATCCCAGCATCCCTCTGCCCATTGCTGACCCACCCAGGGGCCGATTTTTTTTTTTTACTTTTTTTTTTTTTTTTTTAAACTTTTTTGGGTCATTTTTGCCTTTTTTTGTTTGTTTGTTTGTTTTTAAATGGATACAAAACAGAAGAGGAAAAAAAGGAAACAAAGCAAGAGAGAAAGTGACGGGACAGGAGAAGGGTGAGAGAGAAACACGTTCAGCCTCCGGTGCTCCCCGCAGCTCAGCACCCGGTGGGAGTCCAGCAGGGCTTCCAAATCTTTTTTCTTTTAGAAAATAAAAAGAACCAACAACAAAAAGAAGAGCTCGGATCCCACCGGGCGTCAGGGTGCTGTCTGCAGCATCAAGTTCCTCAGGAGTTTCTGGCGCCCGACCTCGTAATCCTCCTCATCCACATTGACCAGCAGTTTGATGGCTTCGTGGCCCACGGCTTGTTTGAGCGAGTCCGTGATGAAGACGCCCTTGAGGGCCTCCAGCAAAGAGCCGTTGATGTAATCGCGCCAGAACGCGTCGAGGTAGGTGAGCTCTGAGAATTTTATGTCACAGATGATGGAGCCCAGGTCCCGGGACTTCAGGATGGTGTTGGCTTGGTTGAAGCGTTCAAACTGGCGCTCCAGCGGGTCCTGCTTGTTGGAGAAGACGTTGCCCTGGAGCGCCGTCTCGTGCTGGCAGTACTCGGCTCGGACTCGCAAGCGAATGTCTGTGGGGAGGGGGGTGCTCAGTTTGCTGTCCCCATTCTCCTGGGGGCGTCAAGACCCCCTCAATCCCCCCACCACCTCCCCCAGGCCTTACCACATGTCTGCTTCTCCTTGGGGTCTGGAGTTGCCGACTTCCTGCGCTTGCGTTGGCTGCTGAGGAGGGCCCTGCTGCGGCCGGGCCTCTTGGTGCAGATCTGCGGCCCCGCCGAGGAGCAGCAGACCATGGGGTGCTGGGGAGGCACTGCCCACAGGACGAACGGGTGAGGAGCCAGGACTGGGGGGCAGCTCAGAGCACAGACCCATTGCTGTGCACTGCCCCTGCGCTGCCCAGACCTGGAATTCCTTCCACAGCCCACAGAGCTGCAGACCAAGGGCGGTCCCAAAAGCACCTCCCCCCCCAACAGGAAGCAGAAAAGCCCCCAAGTTCTGTGGCAAACTTTAGGTACATCCTAAAGCATTGATTTAATCCTAGGGTGAACATGGAGGATTGGCCTGACTGCAGCTGCTCCCCAGAATGGGAAGGGACACCAAAATCCTCGTCTGGTTGTTCCCCAGTCACTCAAGGTGTCACTTGAGCACTGGTACAACTTGCTGTCAGCACCAGGCAGCACCCAGCCTGAATCTCTGGGATGAGGGGACAGTGACAGACGGGGAAAGGCACCTCCAATGTGAAGGGACACAGACACATCAGGGCCAGATTCAGCTGGGACAGCACTGCAGAAAGCCTGTGTGTGAGCTACAGTTTGGGGTGGGGGCAGTTCTTGGGGGGGCTCAGCCCTTGTGTTACCAGTGCCAGAGTTCACATACCAGTTTCTGCCCCATTATCAGGGAAACAGATCCCGGTGTGTTCCCAGGCCCCAGGTCCTCACCTGATTTGTGGGGGTGGCCGAGGCCGTGTTCCGCTGCACTGTGAGCCCGCGGTGTCACGTAGCGGATGGAGGTCTCCTCCAAGTACTTGTCCACCAGGTCTGGACACACTGTCACACAGGGAAGGGGGGGTCTCGTTAGGACAGACCCACAGACACGCACAGATCCCCCCGATGGCTTCCCACAGGTGATTTCCCCATGGCATCTTTTGTAAGCACAAGAACTTCACAGCTGTTTCCTTTCCAAAACAAAGTATAACCAACAAAAGAACACCCCTGACGGTGCAGACATGCAGGTTCCAGCCCTGGCAGTGGCAATCAAGGCCCCCCCCCACACCGCACTGCCAAGAGCTGTTCCTCAGATAACCTTCTCAGGACATAAACTCATTACAGAGCTCAGAAATAACACTGTGCTGTGTGGGAAAGGTCTGTGTCCCTTTCCACAGCTACTGGCACAGCCCTGGCTCTGCATGGACCATTCTGACACCATCAGTACCCATGACGGCCCCGTGCCAATGCCCCGGCCTACACCCCCAAGCTAGAATGGCAGACAGTATTATCTGTGTGACTTTGTTATCTGTATCACTTCAGAGCAGAGCTCTGAAGCTGCACAATGTGCACAGCCAGGGCTCCAAGGTCAGGCTGCTAAGGAGGAGCAGCTGCGAGCAAAGACGATGGGGGAAGCGAGACCACAGCTCCCATCCTTCCCCCAGCTCTGAGCTCACTCAGGGCTGAGGTTTTGCTACTCTGCAGAGAAACAACTCAGAAAGAGGAACAGAGATGAGGCTGCAGTGAGGAACAGCCGTGAAAGGAGGCAGGGACCTGGGCAGCACTTCCTCCAATGCATCGACCCGCTCCCCCTCAATGCAAAGCACACCGTAAACCTTGTTCAGCTGCAGCTCTTGACACCACTTTTCTGGGCTACTGGCAGCATTTCTTAAAGCTGCTGCCACTCAAATGTGGCCGGACAGGATCTCACACCTCTGTGATTTCTGCCTCCCAGTGCAGCTCTCCAGCACAGGGCAGACGCCATCGCCAGGACAGGGGTGACAGCTCTGGGTTAAAGGATACGTTGTGGCCTCCGTGCTCCTCTGTCAGCCCCCCACATCTCACCCCACAAGCAGGGAAGGTTTCGTGCCTGCCCATACTTGTGTTCACCCCTTTCCCAAGCACTGGCATCTCAGTTGCGAGCAGAAAGCAGAGACTCAGGAGCCCAGAACTGCCAAGAAAGCAGGATTATCCTCATTTCATAAGATAAATGCAGATTTCTGAGGTTGGAGCCCGTCAAAGAGGCCACCTCACCGCTCCTGCAACAAGTGAGCTCCTCAAGCTCTGTGTAAAGCTCCCCAAGTGGTAAACTGGCACAGAGCTGGGCCTACAGCTCAATGAGTGACCAAAATCCAACCGATTTACCCCAATTTGAATGGCCTGGGTAATACTGCCCAGGTCTGCACTTAGAGAGAAAGCCGGTTGCTGAAATGGGAGAGGTTGGGGCACTCTGCTCAAAAAGCATGACCCCTTGGGCCACCCCCACAACACAATGCAGAGCAGTGGGCTCAGAGGACATCGGTCACCTCTGGAGCCTCACATCCCCTCTGAGAAGGTGATGATGCTGCCCCTAGAGCACCTCCTTGCCCTATCCAAAGACCACTCAAAGGCATCTCCCCAAAACCAGGGTCTTTGGGCCAGAAGAAACTTTCTGCCTAAGGCCCCAGGGAGTTTCAGAAGAGGAGAAAGAGGACAATCAAAGAACCAAGAGATCACAGCACAGCTGGGTGAGAAGGGATCCTACAGATCACAGAACCACGGGATCACAACGGGGTCAGGAGGCACCTCAAAGACCTCGGAACCATTGGACACCACCACCCTGCTCTGCCACCGCCCTCCTTTGGCCGCAGTCCGAGCACTGAGCACTCACCAGCCCGTCGCCTCTTGAGGGTGACGTAGGGCAGCAGGTCATGGCGCGTGATGATCCGCAGCAGCTGCAGCACCTGCCTGAAGTTGGTCTCGTCGCAGCGGCCCTGCCGCTCCAGCGCCAGCAAGAAGTCCCTGCCACTGCGGATCATGCCCCGCTCGTAGTCGTCAATGACGTCCACAAAGAGGAAGGAGAGGACTCGCACATCGCGGTGCGTCAGGTGAGTGCCCACGATGTCGAACATGCGGTGCAGGCTGTACAGCCCGTGCTCACGGTCCCCCTGCTCCTCGGGCCAGGCCTGCGAGCGGCTGCGTTTCAGGGCTGCCATCTCTGCCCGGCACACGACTCCTGCAAGACAAAAAGATGCCATCGGGTTTGAATGCGGTCACTGTTGTTCTCTCCATGTGAAAATCCCACTCTTGGATCCTCCATATTGAATTTCCCCATCCAGGGTTGTCCCCACAGCTGTGCTGCTCCGCTCTGCCTCGGTGCAAATCTCAGCCACAAGTCCCCTCCTTCTCCGGGATCCCAAACCAGACCCTGGGGCAACAGCCTCAAACCACGCAGCCTCATTACAAGGGGCTCAAATCCTCGAGGCACCACCAGCAGCGGGACATGCAGAATGCCACCTGCAGCCCCTGTGTTCCTCCTGTCACAGCCAACACACCCTGACCTGCTCAGCTCCAGGCCCCGTCATTCCAGCTCCAGGCTCTCCCTCCCCATCCTGGCTGCTCTGTGGCCAGGGAAGCCCCAGGACGGGTGACTTGACCTCATCCAAGGCCACTCCACCTCTGGGTTTTGCTCTTTGCCATTTATCAGCGTGGTCACCCCAAGATTCATCCGAGCATGAAATTACGCTGGGGACAAAGCTGAGTTTTCACAGCAAGAACAGCCCAACAACTCAACAACTCTGTGCTTCCGATGGGAATATATGGGAACGGTGGGAATGCAGCAGTGTTGTGCCTCAAAGCACAGTCTGAGAGCACGGCTGTCCCAGACCATCCCCACAAGTCGCTGGGAACCCAAACATCACAACCCAGCAGGAACAGTGGAAAGGAGAACGTGGAGCAAAGAGCAGCACAATGGAAAGGCTGTGTGCCCTGTGTGGGGGGGCAGACTGCTCGCTGCTGGGGGGGCTCTGAGCCACATGATGGCACCACAAAGCTTTAGGATGCCCTGCTGTACAGTCCAGCCTCTGCGCGAGGCAGCCATGCACTGACTGTGGCACATCTGCACTCTAAGGTGAGCATGAGCTCCATGCTCCCAAGGGCAGCTCTCCATGTAGGAGTCAGGATGAATCCCTGCTGCAAAGAGGAGAGAGGATGAGAAGAGCATGTGGTGACAGCCACCCCAAAACCGCCTCTGATGCAGCACTGACCGCTCCCATTAGGAAAGGAATATCACGCAACTTCCCCCCAGGGTTGGTCTCACCCCACAGTGCCCCCAAAGGTGGTTCCTGATAGACACAGCCAAAAAGGGGCAGAAAATCCCAATCTACCACTTAGCTCCTGTGTGGCTTCGAGCTGCAACCTGGTGGCACCTGGAGAAGGAAGAGATTCCTCCAAGCTTTGCAAAAGCTCTGAGTGCAGAGAATATGAAGCCATCACAAACACTAATGGGTGTTTTTGCCATTTCGCTGCAGCCGTTGGGTTTTGCAACCCGACCTATAAATACTCCAGCACTGGGAAGCAGAATCAGGGTGAGCTGCAGCTCTCCATGAAATCCTGCCCAGAAACACCAAGCTTGCTTCACCCCACACCTCCCCTCCTGGCAGGGAAGCCATAAACCTCAGTCCATGCAGAACTGGGGAGGGAAGCACCCAAATCCCAAACATCTTCAGCAGCAATCCCACTTCCCTTATTTGTTTCTGGGACTTTTTAAAGCAAACTTCAAACTGCTTGTTTGTCTGCTGCATGGGTTGGGAAGGGCCAAATTGTTTCCAAGCCAAAGCAGAAATGAAGCAGATGCCATCTTTGGGTTATTTAGCACCAGTCACCTGGGAAATGCATCTCATTTCTTCTTCCACAAGAAGAAAAGAAGTGGTTCTATGTCACACTGCTAAGACTGAAGGAGGAGAGACTCAGCAGAAAAAGCCTCATTCTGAGTGAGGAGCCCTGAGGGGCGGCTCCTTACAGCTGCACCACCCAGAACTGCAGTGTGTTGTCACGTTTGTTTTCAGACCACTTGGAAGAGATCCCTGCCTGCCTCCCCTCCCACCCACAGGGCTGCAAGAAACCTCAGATCCTCCCAAGGAGAGGTGCCCAATGGCCAGGCCTGGGACAGCATCTGGAGGGCAGCAACTCCAGGTCACCTCCCAGCAGAGAGGTGCAGGGGCTCGGTTCCATGCACCTCTGCTGCTCTGGGGATGGTTCACTCTGCAGGGCCACCTGGGGAGCAAAGAGATGCACGTGCTACATGCCAATGTCACCCCCAGGAACTGACCCACACACACCGTGCAGGCAGGAGGAGGCTGTAGAGCATGGAAAATGATTAAAATAATTTATGGTGAACAGAACAAATGAGCTCCTGGTGCCTGCAGCGCACTCTGCAGTTGCTCACCCCAAGCCTGGCTCGTCCATCCTCCTGCTCATCCCACCGACTTCAGGGAAGTTAAATGTCCTGCCACAAAAACTGCCTCTCAGCCTCGTCGCCTCACAGAAGTTGTGCAGGGAAAAGCAATAAAAATCAGTTTCCCAAGGGAGTTTTGCTGGAGAACGGCAGCCTCCCATCATGGTGGCACTGCGAATGGAGGCGAATGGGGACACCGAGGCAGAGCGTGTGGGTGGGGTCAGAGCTGCTCCTCCCTGTGAGGTGCAGACACCTGAAGAAGATTTGGGGCTGGAAACAAAGCGGGGCTGCCCCAGCTCCCAAATACAGCCGCCCCAAAGTGACCCAGCAGCCTGATCCTGCATGCGTCCAACATTGCACTGACCCAAACAGCAGCACAAAGGCAGGCACTGAGCTGGCAAAGCAGCTCCAGGAGGACCCCAAACAGGGCTCACAGGTACAACTCCAAATGGAATTAGGAAAACACAGTCACAGCTCCTGATAAACCAAGTGGAGAAAGGAGACTGAGCCACAGCCTCTTTCTCTGTGGGCTTTCTCACCTCTACCCCACAGTATTCTGCATCCATGTCAGGAAAACAAGCTTAAACCTATCTGTGGGTCTTGAAACGATCCCAAAAGCACAGCTCCAGAACTACAGCAAGCTGAATGGGTCCCAGCCCCACACAGAAGCACAGTCATGCTGCCATCGCTGCGAGTAGCACCAGAGGGCCACCTAAAGCACCACCCCATAGCGGGTTACAGGGCTCACTGTCAGTGTCGCTGCTTGGGGAAGAACTGATTTGAGGTTGTTTTACAGTAATTAAATCCCCCTAAGCACAAGCAGCGATGCGAGGAATGCTGGAGAAGTGACAGCCAGAGGATTTCATGCGCTGCTGCAGCACGGGGCTCCTGGGACTGCACAATGTCACAGTGTGTCCCCAGGATGGGAACAGACCCCAGCAGCAAAGTGGACGCTGAGAGAGGGACTGATGCTTAAGGAGAGCCCAAAGGAGCAGCACTAAAGGCTCAGCGTGGCACACACGGCCATAGCACAGAGCAGAAGGGGTGGAACCACTCAGAACAGACACGGGCAAAGTCTGGGACAGCCGACATCTGGAAGGCACAGCCCTGCACACACAGTCATTTTAGGCAGAACTGAAACAAGAACCACGTGGAAAGAACCAGAACATTTAGATCTTTTTTTTTTTTTTCTTTTAACCCCCTTTTTTTTCAGGAAGGAAGCCCCACACTACAGCCCCACATGCACACAGTGGTGTGCAACAGCTTCAGTCATGGAAACCTGAGCTGGAGCCAGAGCCTGGCTCATATCCAGGCACCTCAACTTGAACAATTTGGGCATTTCTAGCAGCAAAAACACACCGGGTCTGTCTGGAGGAGCCTCTTCCAGGCTTCTCCCACCAAACTTCACACCCAGACCCACAGGAGCCCAACATCGAGGACTCATCTGGACAGGACGTGACACCCAACGCCATCATTCTGCACAGCCAAGGGATGGGTGACTCATGGGCTCATTAAGAATTTAAACCCGTGCAAGAAAACTAACCTTAATGAGGAGTTCCTCTGCTCTGCGCGTATCCGCTCCGATGTGAATCCGAGCACGGATTGCTCCGAAGTCCTCTATCCCCTTTTCTCTCAGGTTTCTTCAATGCAGAGCCCCAGTGGGGCCACCTACAGCCCTACAGCGTGGCCCACGTATGGCTCTTGTCACGGGAAGCCGGTGCTGGTGGCCCTCTCTCCACGGTGGACTTTCCAGAAGTCACCAAACAGTTTATTTTTTTGTCTTTTTTTAAGCAACTTTGATGCCCAAACTTTTTCTTTTTAGATCCCTGCTTTCCTCTATAATAATTTATTGACGCCCTGAACCAACCCTGTGCTCCTTACGCTGCTCCTTCGGACATCTTCTCAATCCCAAATCCCCATTTCTCCTATAGCAGGGTAACCAAGCGAGGGGCAGGTTGGGCTGCTTTAAACCTGTTTGTTCCCCAAAAGCTCCTCCAGGAAATTGGTCTTGCTCACAAAATTTGGAAAGAAAAACAAGAAAAGGGCCAACAAAAGGGCTCGTGGGTGGGACTACAGGCCCAGAGCCGGGCTCATGCCGCGTCCACTGCCCTCAACGACCCCCCAACGCCCTTTTAACTTATTGAGGGGCCCCCTCGATAGCCGCCCCTCAGCACAGCGCTCCGCGTCCCCCTCTCAGCGCCCTCCCGTCGCTCCCCCGGGGCTGAGCGGCGTCCGCAGACCCACGGCGTCCAATCTCATCCCCCCCCGTACCTCAGTTTCCCCCCGAGGCCTCAGCCCCTCCCGCAGGCCCCGCCGCCGGCTCACGACGCAGCTCCGAGGGCCGGGCCCCGCTAGGCCCCCATCCCCCGGGCACTTGGCCGAGACCTCTGGAGAGCTGCCTCCCACCGCCGCAGGGCTGTGCCGAGCGGAGAGGCGGCCCAGGTAACGCCGAGGCTCCCCCTAGGCCGCCCCCGCCACGCCCGGCCCCGCGCTCCCTCCCCTCACGGCCGGGCCTCGCTCGGCGCCGCCATGTTGACTCCGTCCGCTCCTCTCCCCGCTTGCAGGCGGCTGACGGAGCGACGTCACTTCCGGCGCGACGTCACATTCCTGTCTCCCCTCCCTCCTCAAGCCCCGCCCACTTCCGGTCCACGCTTCTCCTCTCTGCCTTCACGCCCATAGGGACCGACGGGCTGTGCGAAGCCATGTTGGATACGGGCAAGCGGGCGAGCACTTCCGGAGCGAGGGGCGTTGGCTTCATCGCTATTTCAGAGCATGGCGAGATGCCGCCATGTTGGGTGAGGGCGGGAGGGGGTGTGAGGAGGCGCCGCCATCTTGAGTGGGGACAGGGGAACAGAGAGGGGGCAGCGAGGAGATGGGAGGGGATGGCGGGGGTAATGGGGGGGAGAGGGTCAGCTTTTGGGGCGGCCTTTGGGGTGTGCGGTTGGGATGTGGGGAGTGGGGGTCATTTGGGGTAAGGGTGGTCCTGGGGGGGAGGGGGCTGAGAACCGGGAGAGCCCCATAAAGGTCCCATTTCATTTCAGGTCCCATTTCACTTCAGGGCGTTTTTTATTGGGGGGGGGATTAGAGCAGCCCTTCAGTAATGAGCTGCGCTAATTGAGCCGTGTCTGCGTGGGCAGGTGGTGGCACAGCGCCTGCTGGGTGCTGCCAGATACCGGGTGCAGATAGAGGTGATGGAGGGCACCTGCAGTATCATGGGGGTGAATCCAGCCCCAAAGGCATCGGGGCTGCTCTCAGGGGGTCACTGGCCCCTGCCCCAATGAGAGCCATCGCCCCATGTGCAGCCCTGTCCCCCTGCATGGCTCTGTCCCTGCAGGTGATCCTGGCCTTACAGGTGTGATTCTGGCCCTATAGATGTGATCCTGGCCTTATCGATGTGATCCTGGCCCTAGAGGGGATCCTGTCCTTACAGGTGTGATCCTGTCCTTACAGATGGGATCCTGTCCCTACAGATATGATCCTGGCCCTGCAGGTGATCCTGGCCCTAGAGGGGATCCTGGCCCTACAGATGATGTTGGCCCTATAGGTGATCCTGGTCCTACAGATGTGATCCTGTCCCTGCAGGTGATCCTGTCCTTACAAGTGTGATCCTGGCCCTGCAGGTGATCCTGTCCCTATGGGTGATGCTGGCCCTATAAGTGATCCTGTCCCTATAGGTGATGCTGGCTCTATAGGTGATCCTGTCCCCAGGTGTGCTCCTGTCCTCCATGTCCCCATACACAGCCGTGACTCCAAGCGCAGCCCTGTCCCTACAAGTAATGGCCGTGTCCCCAAAAGAAACCCACGTCGCTCCCTCAGTACGTTCCTGTCCCCAAAGCTGTTTCTCACAGCTCTCAGTGCCCACAGCTCCTTGGTGGCCCTGTCCCCAAGTGCAGCCCCGTGCCCGGGGTTAGGGCCACATCCCTGAGCCAGGTCCCTAAGAACGGCCCTAACCTAAGGGATGGACGGGCCTGTACCCAAAGGCGGCCTCGTCCCCAAGCGCCCCCTCCCCAGGAGCCACCAGGTGGGACACGCGTTCAGGTGACACATAGTGGCCGGGGGGGGCTGATAGTGGCCGGGCAGGAAGGGGTTAAGGCTGAGCGCTGCGGGCGGGAGCGACTGAGTCAGCCCCAGGCCCCCCCCGGGTCCCCCCCCCGGGGCGGTCCCGCCCCCTCCGTGCCTATCCCGGGCGGTGCCACCGCCCCGCAGAGCCCCGGTCTGCGCCGTGCGGTGAGTACCGACCCCCCCCCCTCCATAGGACCTCTCCATAGGACCCCCGCCTCATTTGGGTCCCTTGGAACCCAGCTTCTCCAGGCATTGACCCGCAATGGGGTGAGGACCCTTTATATAGAGGACCTCCCTACACCCTTAGAGAGAAGCCCTATTCATAGAGGATACCCCCATCCCACCCCCTCCATAGCAGTAACCCTGCTCCATCATAACCTCCATCTGGAGGGGGGGGGTCCCATCCTGCGCCCCCCCTCTTAGGAGGTCCCGGCTCTTCCCCTCACCCCATATCACCCCACAAAGCTCGGGGTCCCCCTCATTCCCTCCCCCTTCACTTCATAAACTTTGAGGGCTTTCCACAGCCCGCACATCACCCCATAAGATTTGCCTCCCCCCCCCCCCCCATACACTCTCCCATCACCCCATAAACTTTAGGATCCACCCCCACACCCCCTTGAGATGCTGCAGCTTTATTTCTATTTATTTACTTATTTATTTGGGGGCTGTTGGAACAGGGGAGAGTTTAATGCAAAGGTTGGGACTCTGCCATTATTTTCCACTTGGGGTGGGACCCCCCCCCTTCCTTTTCCCCCTTTCCTCTCCCCCCTTTGCAGGTATAGAGGAGTGGTCCCCAAAACCAAACTGTGTGCCCCCCCCCCTCCCCAAAGCATTAAAGCTGAGCCGGAGGGACACCCCAACGCCTCACCCCCAGGGTGGAGTCTCCCTTCCTGCAATGGAGTTGGGGGGGGGGAGCAGCTTTGGGATGTGCCCCCCCCCATCCACGATTGTAGGGAATCCAGGAGGGGCCCCACCCTGGGAGGAGGCGCCGTGACTCAGTGTGCCCAGGGCGGGGGGGTCCCGAGGGTGTCCCATAGGGAAGACCGGGGCGGGGTGTGTGTGTTGGAGGGGGGGGGTTCAGAGGAGGGACACCGCAGCACATCACACCCGGCCCCGCCTCGCGGCCGTTGCCCGGAGCTGAGTCACCACGATGGGACGGAGGGCACGGAGCCCCACACACCCTATGGAGCCCCACACACCCCTGTGGAGCCCCACACACCCTATGGAGCCCCACACACCCCTGTGGAGCCCCACACACCCCTGTGGAGCCCCACACTCCCCTATGGAGCCCCACACACCCCTATGGAGCCCCACACACCCTATAGAGCCCCATATACCCCTATAGAGCCCCACACGCCCTACGGAGCCCCACACACCCTATAGAGCCCCATACACCCCTATGGAGCCCCACACGCCCTATGGAGCCTCATACACCCCTATGGAGCCTCATACACCCCTATGGAGCCCCACACACCCCTATGGAGCCCCACACACCCTATAGAGCCCCACACACCCCTATGGAGCCCCACACACCCTATGGAGCCCCACACACCCCTGTGGAGCCCCACACACCCTATGGAGCCCCACACACCCCTGTGGAGCCCCACACACCCTACAGAGCCCCACACACCCTGTGGAGCCCCACACACCCTATGGAGCCCCATACACCCCTATGGAGCCCCACACACCCTATAGAGCCCCATACACCCTATAGAGCCCCACACACCCCTATGGAACCCCACAAATCCCTTCTGACCCTGCTTTTCCCCATGCAGACCTGCAAACCCTCCTGAGCCCTTCCAGCCCCATAGACTCCACTAAACCACGCAGACCCCAGTGAGACCCCACTGGACCCTTCCAACTCTGCTGATCCCACACCTTAGACCCCACTGTATCCTTCTGACCCCACAGACCCCACAGAGACCCTCACAGGACCCTGCTGACCCCACAGACCCCACAGCAGCCACCATGCCATCCCAAATGGAGCATGCCATGGAGACGCTGATGTTCACCTTCCACAAATACGCGGGTGACAAGAACTACCTGAGCAAGGAGGACCTGCGTGCCCTGATGGAGAAGGAGTTCCCCGGATTCCTGGAGGTGAGAGGTTGGACAGTGGGGTCACACTTACCCCGCAGCCCTATAAGAGGTGGATACCTTGAGGCGGTGGGGAACAGAGCAGGGTCACACCTACCCCAGGGTTCTATAACCTGGAGGGGGGGAATGGGGCACAGTGGGGTCAAGGCACCTACCACACTATGAGGTGCTGACCCGCTTCTGCCCCCAGAACCAGCGTGACCCCATGGCTCTGGATAAGATCATGAAGGACCTGGACCAGTGCCGGGATGGCAAAGTGGGATTCCAGAGCTTCTTCTCACTGGTGGCTGGACTGACCATCGCCTGCAACGACTACTTCGTGGTGCACATGAAGCAGAAGGGGAGGAAGTGAGAGACAGCCCCGCCGCCCCAATAAAGTGTTTTGTATGACCTTGCTGTGGCCTCTGCCTTGGGGTGGGTCATCACTGGGGGGTTCCCATCCCTGCATCCCCGTCAGCACCGGGTCCCCATCGCCATGGGAATCCCAGGCACAGATCCCCATCGCTGTGGGGTTCCCATCCCCATATGCCCATAGTCAGCCCTGAGTCCCATTGCTGTGGGGTTCCTATCCCCATATCCCCCATAATCAGCCCTGAGTCCCCATGTCCATGGGGTTCTCATCCCCAAACCCCCTGTGCTGTGGGGTTCCCAACCCCATATCCCAATTAGTCAGTCCTGAGTCCCCATATCCCCATAATCAGCACCGAGTCCCATTGCTGTGGGGTTCCCATCCCCAAACCCCCATCACTGTGGGGCTCCCATCCCCATATCCCCATAATCAGCACCGAGTCCCCATCTCTGCTGAGTCTTCATCCCCAAACCCCCTTCACTGTGGGGTTCCCATCCCCATATCCCCCATAATCAGCCCTGAGTCCCCGTGTCCATGGGGTCCTCATCCCCAAATCCCCTTCACTGTGGGGTTCCCAACCCCATATCCCAATTAGTCAGTCCTGAGTCCCCATATCCCCATAATCAGCCCTGAGTCCCCATGTCCATGGGGTTCCCATCCCCAAACCCCCATCACTGTGGGGCTCCCATCCCCATATCCCCATAATCAGCCCCGAGTCCCCATCTCTGCTGAGTCTTCATCCCCAAACCCCCTTCACTGTGGGGTTCCTGATCCCATATCCCCATAATCAGCCCTAAGTCCTCATGTCCATGGGGTCCTCATCCCCAAACCCCCTTCACTATAGGATTCCCATCCCCATATCCCCATAACAAGCCCTGAGTCCCCATGTCCACGGGGTCCTCATCCCCAAACTCCCTTCACTATAGGATTCCCATCCCCATATCCCCATAACAAGCCCTGAGTCCCCATGTCCATGGGGTCTTCATCCCCAAACCCTCATCACTGTGGGGTTCCTGACCCCATATCCCAATATTCATTACTGAGTCCCCACCTCCATGGGGTCCTTAACCCTAAAGCCCCATCGCTGTGTATCTCCACCGGATCCCTATGTGTCCCTATGTGTCTCTATGGGGTTCCGTGGGGAGGGGCCTTACACCGGAAGCGGCTTCACTACCGGAGGCTCCGCCCCCATCGCGGCCCGTGGCTCCATCCGCGCTGGAACGGCCGCGGGTCGCGGGGCGGGGGGCCCGGCGCGTCGTAGTGACGTCATCGCAGCGCGACAGAGGAGAGGGGTGACGCCGGGACGGAGTGACGTCAGAGCCGGAGTGACGTCGTCTCGGTGACGTCATCTCGCGCCATGTGGCGAAGCTGCGCGGCGGGGGCGCGAGCGGTGGTGGCACATGGGATGGGCAGGGTGACCCCCACGGTGAGTGAGGGGCGGGGGGACGTCAGTGGGTGTGGGGACATGGGGACATTAATGGGATATGGGGACATTAATGGGACGTGGGGACACCATGGGGATATGGGGACACCATGGGGACATGGGGACACCATGGGGACATGGGGACATCATGGGGACATGGAGACATTAATGGGACATGGGGACATTAATGGGACATGGGGATATCAATGGGATATGGGGACATCATAGGGATATGGGGACACAATGGGGGCATGGGGACACTATAGGGACACCATAGGGACATGGGAACATCATGGGGACATGGGACATCATGGGGACACCATAGGGACATGGGGACATTGTGAGGACATGAGGACGTTGTGGGGACATGGGGACACCATAGGGATATGGGGACATCAATGGGACATGGGGGAATTGAAGGAACATGGGGACATTGTGGGGACATGGGGACATTGTGGGGACATGGGGACATCATAGGGATATGGGGACATCATGGGGACATGGGGACATTGTGGGGACATGGGGACATCAATGGGACATGGGGACACCATGGGGGCATGGGGACACTATAGGGACACCATAGGGACATGGGGACATCATGGGGACATGGACATCATGGGGACATTGTGAGGACGTGGGGACATTGAGGGAACATGGGGACATCGTAGGGACATGGGGACAGGTGGTGGTGGCATCAGGCAGTGGTATGGGGACATCAGGTGGGGAAATGGGGCCATGGAGTGGGGGCACAGGGACATTGGATGAGGGTGTGGGGACATGGAGCAGTGACATGGGAACATGGGGTGGTGGTGTTGGGTGGTGGCACAGGGACATCGTGGGGCGGGACATGGGGACAACAGGAGGTGACACGGAGACGCCAGGCAGTGACATGGGGACACAGGGCGGGGACATGGGGTTATTGCTTGGTGACATGAGGATATTGGCTGGTGACATGGGGACAAAGGTAGGTGATACAGAGACGTGGGGCAGTGACATGCAGATAGGGGGTGGGGACATGGGAATATGGGGTGGAGACACGAGGACATAGGGCACTCCGGGGTGGTGACAGGCTCAGGCACGTTACAGGTGTTGTGACATATAGGGATGACATGGCATAAATGTCCCAGCCCTGGGTGACACAAGAGGGTCACAGATGGGAGGTGGGAGGGGACTGGTGACAGCATCCCACAGCTGTGCCACTGAACCCCCGGTGTCCCCATTGATGTGCCTGTCCCCACACCACCCCATGTCCCACTGCCACGGCCGCCCCGTCCCCATTGCTGTGTGTCCCTGCAGGCTCCGTGCTCGGTGTCCCCACAGGACCTGGCTGTCCCCAATGCCGGATGGAGCGCAGCCATGTGTGAGCAGTACCAGCGTCTGCTGCGCTGCACCACCGACGGCTCATGGCGTCGTATCCCGTCCTACCGCCGCGGCCTCGACCACCTCCCAGGTGACCACCATTGTCCCTTGTCTGTGTCACCTGCACCGCGTCCTCAGCTCGTGGTGCCGCTCACACTGTGACAACAGCAATGGTGGCGACACTGTGACACTGTCATGGTGTCACCAACACAGTGTCAAATACAGCGTCACCAACACCGTGACACTGTCACGGTGTCACCAACACAGTGTCAAATACAGCGTCACCAACACCGTGACACTGTCATGGTGTCACCAACACAGTGTCAAATACAGCGTCACCAACACCGTGACACTGTCATGGTGTCACCAACACAGTGTCAAATACAGCGTCACCAACACCGTGACACTGTCATGGTGTCACCAACACTGTCACCCATGCCCTGTTACTGACACAGCATTACCCACACTTTGTCACCCCTGTATCACCAGCCCACACTCTGCCACCCCCACTGTGTCCCCCCCATTGTGTCTCCCACACCGTGTCACCCCCATTGTGTCCCCCCCATTGTGTCCCCCACACCATGTCCCCCCCATTGTGTCACCCCCATTGTGTCCCCCACACCATGTCCCCCCCATTGTGTCACCCCCATTGTGTCCCCCCCATTATGTCCCCCCATTGTGTCCCCCCATTGTGTCCCCCCCATTGTGTCACCCACTCCGTGTCCTGTTGGCAGAGGTGTTACAGATGACAGTGGATCCTGGTCCGGGTCCGCGGCTGTTCCTGCGCAATGTGGACGCAGAAGGTGCTGGCTTTGAGTACGCCATCTTCCTTCACGCCTCCGGCCGCCGCACGCGGTGCCTGTGCCAGGTGGGCCCCTACCTGGAGGGCCACCAGGGGTAGGTGACGTGTCCCCATCCCCGTCCTCACCCCCATCCCCACACGCTCATTGTGTCCCCACAGCTTCGCTCATGGTGGTGCCATTGCCACCCTCGTTGACACTACAGTGGGGACGTGTGCTCTGGCAGCAGCCAAAATGTCGGCGATGACGGCCAAGCTGAGCATCAGTTACCTGGCGTGAGCGTCACCCACCCTGTCCTCACTCCCATCCCTGTCCTTGTCCCCATTCTCCCCTCACTCCTCTTTCCGTCCCCATCTCTGTCCCCTCCTTGTCCCCCAGCCCGGTGCCGCTGGGTGCCGTGGTGGTGGCCGACAGCCGCGTGGAGCAGCACGAGGGGCGCAAGATCTTCCTGTCCTGCCAAGTGTGTGACACCCAACGGGACATGCTGTACGCCGAGGCCACCGGTGAGGGGCTGTGGGGACAGGGCTGGGGACAATGAGGCCATCCCATAGAGCGGGGTGACACAGGGGCTCCCCACAGTGCAGAGGGCACCGTGACCCCATGCCGTGCTGTCACACGGTGTCACTGTGTCACTGTAACTCCTCTGTCTCTTCCAGCTCTCTTCATCCAGGTGGAGGACAACAATTCCCCCCCCTCCCCAGCCGCCTGTCCCCAGCGGTGACACTGTAATGCTGGAGGGGGCGTCCCTGTGTCACCTCCTGGGATCAGAGCCTGGCACTGCAGTGACATCGGTGTCCTCTGGTGGTTTATTGGGGTTCGGAGTGGTGTCCCCATGGGGTCTGTCCCCCGTCCCTGTTCCTATAACCATCCCTGGCCCCATAACCATCCCTGGCACCATAACCATCCCTGTTCCTATAACCTTCCCTGTCCCCATAACCATTCCTCGCCCCATAACCGTCCCTGGCCCCATAACCTTCCCTGGCCCCATAACCTTCCCTGGCCCCATAACCATCCCTGGCCCCCTAACCATCCCTGCCCCCATAACCGTCCCTGTCCCCATAACCTTCCCTGGCCCCATAACCTTCCCTGGCCCCATAACCTTCCCTGGCCCCATAACCATCCCTGTACCCATAACCGTCCCTGTCCCCATAACCATCCCTGGCCCCATAACCATCCCTGACCCCCTGACCATCCCTGTCCCCATAACCGTCCCTGTCCCCATAACCATCCCTGTACCCATAACCATCCCTGTCCCCATAACCGTCCCTGTCCCCATAACCGTCCCTGTCCCCATAACCATCCCTGTCCCCATAACCGTCCCTGTCCCCATAACCATCCCTGTCCCCATAACCGTCCCTGTCCCCATAACCATCCCTGTCCCTACGTGCTGCAGGGCAGGAAGGGGTGCGGTGGGAGGGGTTGGGGGACGGGTTGTGGCTGAATGGGCGGAGCCATTGGGTGGGCGGGGCCGTGGAATGAGTGGGGTCGTCCCTCCTTTCCCCCCCCAACCCCCCCCCCGCTCCCAAATCTGACCAGGTCCTGGGGATGTGGGGACTTGGGGACACAGGAATATGGGACATGGGGATACAGGTACACGGGGGCGCAGCCACAACCGCACTGCACTCAGGCAGCACTAAGTCTGTGCCCTCCCTGGGGGACCCCACGTCTGACCCTATAGCTCACCTATGGCTGTGCCTCGTGGCTGACCCCATGGTTGCCCCATTACTCACCCCATGGCCTCATGGCTGCCCTGTAACTGACCCCATGGCTGACCCCATTGCCAGCCCTGTACCTGACCCTACAGCTCACCCCACTGCCAGCCCTATAGCTGCCCCACAGGCATCGGGGTGGCCGTGGATCCCACCCCCACACACTGGAGGACTGCAGAGCCCACATGTGGGGGTCCAACCCCCCCCTCTACTGCCACCCCCCAGGTATCCCATCCTCCCCCCTATAGCACAGCTTAGTGACCCCTCATTTCCCCCCTCACCTCCCCACGTGTCACCGTGGAAAGTCGGAAATTTCCAGTGCGTGGGGCCGGGGGGGGCAGGATGCTGATGGGGGGGGGGGGCAGGATGCCGGGGGGGCCCCGCGCCCTTATAACGCCCGGCCGCGCCACCGCACCCCACACACCACAATGAGAGGTACGGGGCAGGCGTGCAAGGGGAGGGGTGTGCAAGGGGAAGGGGTGTGCAAAGGGAAGGGGTGTGCATGGGGAGGGGGTGTGTAAGGGGACGGGGTAGGCAAAGGGAAAGGGGTGTGCAAGTGAAAGGGGTGTGCAAGGGGAGGGTTGTGCAAAGGGAAGGGGTGTGTAAGGGGAGGGGTATGCAAGGGGAGGGGGTGTGCAAGGGGAAGAGGTGTGCATGGGGAGGGGTGTGCAAGGAGAAGAGGTGTGCAAGGGGAGGGGTGTGCAAGGGAAAGGGGTGTGCAAGGGGCCTGTGAGGTGGGGGAGTGGGAGTGCAAATGGGGTGGGAGGTGTGGGTGGGAGCGTGCAAGGGGTGTGTGAGTGTATGTGCAAGTGTGTTTTGTTGTAAGTGCAAGCAGGGGGCGTGTGCTGTCTTGCTGAAGTGAGCGTGCAAGGTGTGGCTGCTGCAGGTGTGCATGGTCTGAGTGTGCAACGTGTGGGGGGTGCATCCATCTGTGCAAGCGTGGGAGCATGCAAGGGTTTGTGCAAGTGTGTGAGCAGCGGGTGCTACAGGAGCGAGGGTGAGCGTGCAACGTGCAGCTGCGTGTACACTGAGTGTGTAATGTGTGGGGAGCTGTGCGTGAGTGTGCAAAGGGGCACACAGGTGTGCAAGCAGATGAGCACAGAGCTGCGTGGGTGCGATCCTGCAGCCCTGGGTGTGCACTGTGCACGGTGCTGTGCACAACACACTCGTGTGCAAGGCCGGTGGTGCCCCCGGCCCCGCCCCCCGCGGTGCCCCCGCTCCGCTCCGGTGCCCTCAGATGTGGTCGGGGACACGCAGGTGGCGGGGACGGGGACACGCAGGTGGCGCCGCGCAGCAGCCGCCGTCTGTCGCCGTGTCACCGCGGGCATCGCTCCGTTCGGCTCCCGTTGTCCCCGTGTCCCCGTGGCTGTCCCCGTGTCCCTGTGTGCCCACCAATGCCCCCGTGTCCGCACTGCTGTCCCTATGTCCCATTGATGTCCCCTATTTCCCCGTACCCGCTGTTGCTTTATCCCCGCTGATGTCCCCATGTCTGCGTATCCCCCTGTCCCCGTCGCTGACCCCATGCAGTGTCCCATAGAGGACCCCACTGGCGATGCTGTCACTGGTGGTGGTGACAGTGCCAACATGGTGGGGGCACTGCAGCCCCATGGGGGACGTGGTGGGAGCAGGGGGTCCCACAGTGTCTATTCCTACTGTATTGTGGTGTGCTGGGACGTGTTATCCCGTGTCCTAACGTGTTATCCCATGTCCTAACGTGTTATCCCATGTCCTAACATGCTAACCCATGTCATGACGTGTTATCCCATGTCCTAATGTGTTATCCCATGTCCTAACGTGTTATCCCGTGTCCTAACATGTCATCCCATGTCATGACGTGTTATCCCGTGTCATGACGTGTTATCCCATGTCCTAACATGTTAACCCATGTCCTAACGTGTTATCCCACGTCATGACGTGTTATCCCATGTCAAGGTGTCATGGTGCCAGGGTTGAAGCTCCGCTCTGTTGTCACATCACTGTGAAGTCATTGGGCACCTTTGGGGCACTCGAGGTCCCCATGAGGTTTCTGGGAGCTGTGGGGTTCCCTCTAGGGCTGAGCGGATTCTGTTGGGTTCTTGTGCGATGCTGTTGGGTTCCCATAAGTGCTACAGGGTCCTTGCAGGGCTGAGTGGATTCTATGGGGTCCCCATGGGGCCGATGGGTGTTATGGGGTCCCCATAGGGCTGAGCAGATGTTGTTGGGTTCCTGTGGGAGCTATGCTGTGTTACTGGGTCCCTACAGGACTGTGGCGTGCTTTGGGGTCACTGTAGGACTGATGGGAGCTGTTGGTTCTCCATGGGGCTGTGGGGTCCCCATAGGGCTGTGTGGTCCCCATGGGGCTGTGGGGTCCCCGTAGGGCTGTGTGGTCCCCATGGGTCTGTGTGATCCCCATAGGGCTGTGGGGTCCCCATAGGGCTGTGTGGTTCTTTTGGGCTCCTTTAGGGCTGTGGGTTGCAGTTGAGTCTGCATGGGACTGATGGGTGCTCTGGGGTTCATATAGGGCTGAGTGGATTCTTTTGGGGCGAGAGAATGACACCGTGGGGTCAGTGGGTGCTACAGGGACCCTTTAGGACTGAGCGGGCTCTGTTGTGTTCCCCGTGGGGCTGTGGGGTGCTGTGGGATCCCTATAGGGCCAACAGGGGCTGTCGGGTCCCAGCGCCGTGGGAGCGCTGGTGCCGCCTGTGGGGTGAGACCTCGCCGACCTCTCGCTGCTGCTTCCCGGCAGGAGCGGCCCCAAAACGGCCCCGAAACGGCCCCGAAACGGAGCGGCGCTTCCCGGCAGCGGCGGCGCGTTGAGTAATGCCGGGCTGAGTCAAACGCCTCATTCCCATCGCCGCGTGTGTGTCTGGGTGTGCAAGGACACACGCGTGTGCCCGCACCAGCGCGTGTAAATACACGCAGGCGTGCACAACCCCCGTGCAAGGGAGGGAGGTGTGAGTTTGCACGACTTTGTGCAAACACCGGTGGGTGTGCGCAGCCTTCTGCAAGCGTGCAAGAGTGTGTGCAAGGCACGCAGTGACACCGCGATGGCCTCGGGGCTGGAGCTGTCCCCCATGTCCTCTGTCCCCCGTGTCCCCCGTGTCCCCCGTGTCCTCTGTCCCCCATGTCCTGTGTCCCCCTTGTCCTGTGTCCCCCGTGTCCTGTGTCCCCTGTGCCATCCCCGTCCCCAGTGTGACCCCACGTTCAGCGTCCCCACCCGTGTCCCCCACCCCTCCGTCCTCATCTCTATGTGCCCCCAACCCAAACGTTGTCCCCCTCCCCGGATGATCCCTCCCCATTGCCCCCCCCCGACTCCCCTCACCCCTCTCTTCCCTCCCTGCTTTCCCCCTCTCCACTATTCCGCTCCCCATTGCCCCCTCCCCACTGTCCCCCTCCTCATGCCCCCCCCCCGCTGCCCCCCCCCCGACCCCTCACCCTCTGGGTGTCCCCTCCCTGTGCCGGTCCCTTCCTGCCCCCCCCCCCCCGGTGCTGTGTCCCAGTTGTGGCTTTACCTCCGTTCGCTGTGGTTTCGGTGCTGCTGTCACCGCGCCCCCCCAGACCCCAACGCCCTATGGGGCCCTATGGGGACATGAGGACGTGGGGACAGTGACCCCACAGGATTGGGGGACACGGGGGGGGGAGGATGTGAAGCCCTGGGGAACTTGTGGGGCCGTGAGGGCACAGGAGCTGTAGGTAACAGTTGGTGACACGTGAGACCGGGGGTGACACGTGAAGCAGCGTGGGGACACGTGAGCACACGAGGGAACGTGAGCCTATAGGGACCATGAGAGCCTATAGGGACTGTGTGACCTTATAGGGACTAGGCAACCCCATAGGGACTGCATGAGTCTAGAAGGACTGTGGGATTCTTTAAGGGACTGTGCACTGCTATAGGAACTGTGGGAGCTCATATGGAAACCATATGAGCCTATGGGGACAGCATGACCCTGTAGGGACTATGGGAGCCTATAGCAGACCATGTGTGACACTATAAGGGACTGTGGGATCCTATGAGGATGGTGGAAGTTCATATAAGGACTGTGTGAGCCTATGGGGACTGTGTGAGCCTATAGGGACCATGTGAGCCTATAGGGACTGTGTGAGCCTATAGGGACTGTGTGAACCTATAAGAAGTGTGCAGTCCTATAGGGACTGTGTGAGCCTATAGGAAGTGTGCAGTCCTATAGGGACCATGGAGCCCATATAGAGATCATGCAAATCTATAGGGACTCTGTGAGCCTATAGGAAGTGTGCAGTCCTATAGGGACTCTGTGAGCCTATAGGAAGTGTGCAGTCCTATAGGGACTATGTGAGCCTATAGGAAGTGTGCAGTCCTATAGGGACCATGGAGCCCACATAGAGATCATACAAACCTATAGGGACTCTGTGAGCCTATAGGGTCTTGGAGAGCTTGTCTGGGCAGCGGGTGGGCCTGCGGGGGACACGTGAGGTCCCATGGTGACACGTGTGACACGTGACATCCCGCAGTCCGTGTGACATAGTGGGCAGTACACGTGGTTCATGCGGTCCCCACAGGTGACGTGTGAGGGGACCTGGGAACCAGGAGGGTAACACATGAGCTGTGGGGACACGTGAGAGCACAGTGGATGTGGGATCCTATACGGACCCTGTGAGGTTCCATAGGGGCACTATGAGCCTATAGGGACCATGAGCTTCTGTAGGGCCCCACAGTTGCCTTGTGAGGCTGTAGGAACTGAGAGATCCTATAGGGGCCCTGTGAGCCTGGAGGGGTTGTGAGATACCATTAGGGACGTTCTGGGGCCATGAGACTCTGCGGGGACCCATATGGGCTGGGGGATCCCATAGGAGCTGACTCCCAACCCCTATAAACCCCTCCCCCCCATCCTGCAGCCCACATCGAGGCGATCCCCTGCAAGATCTGTGGGGACAAATCCTCGGGGATCCACTACGGCGTCATCACCTGCGAGGGCTGCAAGGTGAGAGCCTGGTGGGGGGGAGGGGGAATAAAAGGAGCTGGTAATTGGGGTCGGGGGGGGCTCTTAGGTGGGTCACCTCCCCCTTCATCCTCCCTTCCTTGTAGGGTTTTTTCCGGCGCAGCCAACAGAGCAGCCTGAGCTACGCCTGCAGCCGCCAGCAGAACTGCCCCATCGACCGAGCCAGCCGCAACCGCTGCCAGCACTGCCGCCTGCAGAAGTGCCTCCGCCTCGGCATGTCCCGCGACGGTTCGTGCCCCCCCCCCACCAAACTTCACTTCGGAACAGCACTGCCCCCCCCCCGGACCTCTGGGATCGTCCCCCCGCTCCCCTCCCCCGTCATCTCCCAGTGCTGAGTGTCCACCTGTAGGGTCAGTGAACGCATCCCCTCTTATCCCCTCCCCCACATCAATGTGTGCACCCCCACCCATCATCTCCCCATCACTGGGAGCCCCCCCCCATATCACTGTGTGTACCCCCCCATATCACTATGTGTACCTCCCACCTTACTGTGTGTACCCCCCCCATATCACTGTGTGTACCTCCCACCTTACTGTGTGTACCCCCCCTATATCACTGTGTACCTCCCACCTTACTGTGTGTACCCCCCCCATATCACTGTGTGTACCCCCCACCTTACTGTGTGTACCCCCCCATATCACTGTGTGTACCCCCCCCATATCACTGTGTGTACCCCCCCATATCACTGTGTACCCCCCACCTTACTGTGTGTACCCCCCCATATCACTGTGTACCCCCCACCTTACTGTGTGTACCCCCCCATATCACTATGTGTACCTCCCACCTTACTGTGTGTACCCCCCCCATATCACTGTGTGTACCCCCCACCTTACCGTGTGTACCCCCCCATATCACTGTGTGTACCCCCCCCATATCACTGTGTGTACCCCCCCATATCACTGTGTATACCCCCCACCTTACTGTGTGTACCCCCCCATATCACTGTTTACCCCCCACCTTACTGGGTGTACCCCCCCATATCACTGTGTACCCCCCACCTTACTGGGTGCACCCCTCTTCACCAGGTTGCCCCCCCCCCCCCCACCATCTTTAGGTGCACTCCCATATTAGGGGATGCTCCCCACCACTGGGTGCCCCCCATATCCCTGGACACCCCCGCAGTAACACAAGGTGCCTGTGTCCCCCCATCTCTGGGTGCCCCCCAATCTATGGGTGCCCTCTGGGGACACCTGGTGATGCTCAGCCTGAAAGCCACATGTGTGTCCTGAGGCGGGTGCACTCACACACTTGTGTGAACATGACTGAACACGCGTGTGTGTGTGCCTGCCCCACAGCTGTTAAGTTTGGCCGCATGTCCAAGAAGCAGCGGGACCGGCTGCGTGCAGAGGTACAGCAGCAACTGGAGCAGCAGCAACGGGACCAGAACCGGGACTGGGAACGGGAGCGGGCGGCCCAAGGCACCCCCAGCTTCACCATAGGGCTGCCGGGCTGCCGGGGTCACCCAGTGCCCCCCAGCACCCCGGGGTGCCCCGGTGTCACGGCAGAGGGTGAGCGCAGGGAGATGGCCACGCAGGATGGGGATGGAGATGGGGACAGTCGTGGTGTGTGCCCCCACCCTGGGGTTGGGAGCATCCTGGAGTCACCTGCGCTGGAGATCGGTGAGTGGTGGTGGCACAGGGGAGGATGGGGGGGACCTCACCGTGTCACCTGTGGGTGCTCAGTGGGTTTAGGGCCAGGCTCCATCACCCCTGGCTGCTCAGTGTTAATGGGATCTGGCTCCATCACCCCTGGCTGCTCAGTGTTAATGGGATCTGGCTCCATCACCCCTGGCTGCTCAGTGTTAATGGGATCTGGCTCCATCACCCCTGGGTGCCACATCCTGGTGGGACCCGGCTCCATTCACAGCTGGCTCCGGGACCTGGCGCCTTGGGGACCATGTCCTTGTCCCTCCCCTGTCTCCATGTCCCCCATGATGTCCCCATATCCCCCAGAGCTGCTGACACAGAGCGTGCTGGCATCACACCGTGAGACGTGCCAGCTGCGTGCCGAGGAGCTGCAGCTGCGCCGCAGGGAAACCTTCAGCCGGGAGGAGGTCTGTGCCTTCCAGAAGAAGGTGAGGGGAGCATCACGGGTCCCCATGGGGGGGGTGACAGTCCCAAGGGTCTGAATGGAGAGGTGTCAGTCCTCAGGGGCCCTGTTAAGGATGTGTGACAGTCCCAAGGGTCCCAGTGAGAAAGTGACAGTCCCCAAGAACCATACTGACCTTAGTGGGGAGGTGACGATGCTATGGGTCTGATTGGAGAGGTGGCAGTCCCATGGGTCCCATTAAGAAGGTGTGACAGTCCCATGGCTCCCACCGGGGAAGTGACAACCCCTAAGGACCATTCTGAATCCCCTGGGGAGGTGACAGTCCCGTGGGTCCCATAGAGAAAGTAACAGTCCCCTATGAGCCCCCTGGGGAGGTGACAGTCCCATGGGGAAAGTAATGGTCCCCTATGAGCCCCCTGGGGATGTGACAGTCTCCAAAGGTCCCTCTGGGGAGCTGACAGCCCCCAGGGACTGCTCTGACCCCCCCGGGGATGCGGCCTCGGGTGCTGCAGCCGCCGGAGGAGATGTGGCAGCGCTGCGCGTGCCGGCTCACCGAGGCCATCCAGAGCGTGGTGGAGTTTGCCAAGAGGCTGCGTGGCTTCATGGAGCTCTGCCAGAATGACCAGATCGTCCTCCTCAAGGCGGGTAGGGGGCTGTGCCCTTTCCTTATCTCCTATCCCTGCCTCCCTGTCCCCAGCCCCACGGCAATGGGATGCTCCAGTCCCCTGTGGGAGGTGGCGGTGCTTATGGGGTTGGTCTGGTTCCACTGGGGAAGTGAGAGTTGCCAAGGACTGCTCTGACCCCCTTGGTGAGGTGGAAGTGCCAAGGGGTCCCGTGGGGAGGTGGCAGTCCCAAAGATGTCCATGTAGGGGGTGACAGCCCCTGCTGGGGAGGTGGCAGTCCCCAAAGGCTGGTGCCACAGGGACACAAGCTGAGTCCCAAGCTGCCCCATGGGGCCCGTCCCTGTCCGTCCCGGTGCCACCGTTGCTGTCCCCATCCCGGTGGCGGTGGCAGGCGCCATGGAGGTGGTGCTGGTGCGGATGTGCCGGGCCTTCAACCCCGACAACCGGACCGTGTTCTTCGAGGGCAAGTACGCTGGTGCCGAGCTCTTCAGGTCGCTGGGTAGGGCTTGGGACATTGGGGATGCTGGGGATGTGGGATCGTGTTGTTATGGGACTGCTAACGAGGGTTCCCACAGGCTGCCCCGAGCTCATCGGTTCCATCTTCGACTTTGCACAAAACCTCTGTGCTCTGCGCTGCTCAGAGGGGGAGGTGGCCCTATTCAGTGCCATCGTCCTCATCAATGCTAGTGAGGGACCAACCACCCCCTGTCCCCATGTCCCTCCCTTGGGGTGTGCCCAAATGGCCCAAGCTTTATCCCGGGGTGGGTGCTGGGTGGGGGGGTTGGGTGTCCCCATCTCCGGTGCCATCTGGTGGATGTCACCATTGGCAGCCCCGTGTCCCATCCCCAGGGCCGTCCCCTTTCCTGTCCTGCTGTCCCCACTGCAGCACCATGCCACGGTCACGGCCTTAATTCTGTTTCCATCCATGTCCCTGTCACCAGCACCGACCTCAACCTGCCCTTGTCCCCATCATTAGCCATCCCTGACCCCACTCCTCATCCTTATCCATGTCCCCTCCATCCCCAGTCCCTGTCCTCCTCCCCATCCTTGACCATCCCCATCCCTATCCCCATCCCCATCCCACCCCAACCTCACACACTGTCTCTGTCCCCAGCCCGACCGTGGCTGCAGGACCCAGGGAAGGTGGCTCGGCTGCAGGGACGCCTGGAGGTGGCCTTTAGGCTGCTGCTGCGCAGGACGCAGCGAGAGGGGCTGCTGGCCAAGGTGGGGACATGGGGGGGGGGATGGGGGACGGGGGTGGGGGCACAGGGAGGGATGAGGGGATGGGGACACAAAGGGGGGGATGGGGGACGGGGGGTGGGGACACGGGGGGGATGGGGACACAAAGGGGGGGGATGGGGGGATGGGGACACAGGGTGGGGGATGGGGGTGGGGACACAGGATGGGGGACGGGGGGTGGGGACACGGGAGGGATGGGGACATAAAGGGGGGGATGGGGGGATGGGGACACAAAGGGGGGGATAGGGCACGGGGGGTGGGGACACAGGGTGTGGGGACGGGGGGTGGGATGCCGTGTGATATCGGGTACCGTGGGGTGCCACGGGGTGGTGGGTGTCATGGGGTGCCATGGGATGTGGGCTGCCATGGGTGTGACACAGTGCCATTGGGGTGCCTTGGAACGTGGGGTGTAGGGGGCCATTGGGGTGCTATGGGACACGGGGTGCTATTGGGATGGGACACATGGAATCCCTGGGCTACTCTTCCCTCTTCTCCCCGCTCCAGCTGCCGCCGTTGTGCCGCCTGCGGGCGCTGTGCTCCCAGCACGTGGAGCAGCTCCAGACCTTCCGCCGCCTGCGCCCCGCGGCGCCGCTGTCCGCCTTCCCCCCGCTGTACCGGGAGCTCTTCGCCCCGGAGCCGGAATCCCCCCGCTGAGACCCTCACCCCCCCCCTCCCCTTTCCCTTCCCCATGGGTGCTGCGTGGCCAACCGGTATCACGGCTGGGAATAAAGGTGTGCGGAAGGGAACGGTGTCTTCATGCGTGTTGGGGGGGGGGGGGAGGCGGGATCGTGGGATATCCGGAGCGGGGGGACCCACAGGGCTGTAGGGTGCCACGATGGGGCTGTAAGGTGCTAAGACAGAGCTGTAGGGTGCTATGATGGAGCTGTAAGGTGCCACGATGGGGCTGTAGGGTGCCAAGGTGGGGCTGTAGGGTGCCACGATGGAGCTGTAGGGTGCCACGATGGGGCTGTAGGGTGCCATGATGGAGCTGTAGGGTGCCAGGGTGGGGATGTAGGGTGCCATGATGGAGCTGTAGGGTGCCACGATGGGGCTGTACGGTGCCGTGGTGGGGCTGTAGGGTGCCATGATGGGGCAGTAGGGTGCCACGGTGGTGCTGTAGGGTGCTATGGTGGGGCTGTAGGGTGCCATGATGGGGCTGTAGGATGCCACAATGGGGCTGTAGGGTGCCAAGGTGGGGCTGTAGGGTGCTATGAGGGGGCTGTAGGGTGCCATGATGGAGCTGTAGGGTGCTATGAGGGGGCTGTAGGGTGCTATGATGGGGCTGTAGGATGCCACAATGGGGCTGTAGGGTGTCACGGTGAGGCTGTAAGGTGCCATGATGGAGCTGTAGGGTGCCATGGTGGGGCTGTAGGACGTCATGGGTTGGATGCAGATAATCCTATAGGATGCCCCCCCCCAACCTCCTCCTCTCCAAATCCCACTCTGAGGGCTCTCTGCTGCCCTCAGTCACGGGATCTTAACCCTAACCCTAACCCTAAACCTAACCCTGACCCTAACCCTAACCCTGATCCTAACCCTAACCCTAACCCTGACCCTGACCCTAAACCTAACCCTAAACCCAGACCCTAACCCTAACTCTAACCCTGACCCTGACCCTGACTCTGACCCTAACTCTAACCTTAACCCCACCCCACCCCATGGCAACTCCCCCTCCCCGCAATGGTCCTCTCTGCCTCCCTGCCGCCCTCTGATTGGCTGCGAGGCTCCACCCGGCGGCGTCGATTGGCCGCTTTATTCCCAGGACCGGCGCTCGGCTCCGCCTTCCTTCCCCACCGCGCTGAGAGCGGATTGGCCATCGCTTGGCGGGCGCTGATTGGCTGGGATTAGAGGAGCGGAGGTTTTAATTGGCTGGATGGCGGGGAGGGCCGGGCCCTGAGGCGGCGGCGGGCTGCGTGAGGCGGCGGCGCGACGGAACCGGGCCTGGTTGGGCCTAACGGGACCTAACGGGGCCCGAACGGGTCTGAAGGGCCCGGAGAGCTCCGAATTCCGGTACCGGCGCGGCGATGCCGTCGGAGCGGGGCGGCTGGGCCGGGCTGAGCGGCCTGCAGAAGGTGGCGGTTCTGCTGGGCCTCCCCGCCGGAGCCACCGTGCTGTACATCGTGTACCGGCGGTACCGGGAGGGCCGAGGTGGGTGCCATGAGCCCCCCCGAGCTGCCGCCCCCGCTGCTCTGCCCCTTCCCCATACATTCTGCCCCTTCCCCTTCCATTCTGCCCCTTCCTCTTACACTCTGCCCGTTCAACCCGTGTCCCCCCTGGCCGTACCACCCCCGCACCCCCCTGTTGCGGCCCCCGACCCCCCGAGACCCTCAATGGCCGCCCCCCATCCCGGCCAGAGCTTCACGTCCCCACGGTGGGAGCGGAGGAGCTGCAGGCGGAGCTGCGCGTCCCGCGGGTGGCGGCCAGAGCCATCATCGGTCGGAAGGGAGCCACCATCCGAAGGGTGAGAGTCGCTCCTATGGGGTGTGGAGGCGTCCCGATGGGATTGGGGGGCTACTATGGGGTGCTCCGTGCAGCTACAGCAGGAGACGGGGGCTCGGATCGACCTGGAGGAGGAAGCTGACGGTGAGGAGCGGCTGCTGCTGATCTCGGGTTCCCCCAGCCAAGTGTGCAGAGCCAAAGCTGCCGTGCACCAGATTGTGGTGGAGAGCACGCCGGTGTCGGAGCAGCTCCACGTGCCGCAGAGAGCTGTCGGGAGGATCATTGGTGTGGCCCCCATCCCTTCGAGCAGCCCATCTTAGGGTGAGGGCACGGTGAGAGAGGGGTGATGTAAATCCCCCCTCACACCTCTTGGTTCTCTCTGCGTCCCGCAGGTCATGGCGGTGAGACCGTCCGCCGCATCTGCCGCAGCTCTGGAGCCCAGGTGCAGTGCCAGCACCAGGCCGAGGCCAAGCTGGCACCGATGCGGCTCATCCAGATCTCAGGGACGCGACAGGAGGTGGATGCAGCCAAGGTGAGCGCTGGGGCAGCCTCCCACCCCCTCCCCGAGAGGGCTCGTGGTATGAGACCCCCGTGCTCCCCTCTTGTTTTCTCCCCAGAAACTCATCATGGAGAAGCTGATGGAGGACACAGTGTTCCGCCAGGAGCTGGCTCAGACCGCGGTGCTGCGGAGCCGCCGCAAGGAGCCCCTGGGCAGCCGCAGGGAAGCGTCGCTGCTGCCTAATGGGGAGAACGGTGCTGGGAATGGGGGCTCTCTGCCAGGGGGGTCAGCTGTGGAGGAGCTGCAGGACGGGAGTGAGGTAGTGGAAGAGCCGACAGCGGTGCCAAAATTTGAAGGTGAGAGGTTCTGGGATCGTCTTTGGGTTGCAATGAGGAATCTGTGCTGCGAGGAAGGTTTTCCCACCCCTCCTCAAGCCCCTTGTGCTGCTGGGCTGTCACATGGAGAATGAGGGCTTTGTGGGGCTCTGGTTTGCTCCAGCCTCTCTCAGGGTGCCCCATGACGTGTCCTCGGGTGGGATCCACGTGTCATAGAATCACAGAACCATTTAGACTGGAAAAGATGACTGAGATCATCCAGTCTAACCATCCGCCCTTTCGCTCTGTCCTATCCTGCAGTTCCCAGCCCCGATTTTAGCTTCCATCCAAATGAGCACATGGAGGTCTACGTCTCAGCTACCGAAAACCCCAACCATTTCTGGATCCAGATCATTGGTGAGCGCAGCCTGCAGCTGGACAAGCTGATTTCGGAGATGACGCAGCACTACGAGAGCAGCGACTGTGTGGTGAGGCTCCCAGGGAGACACCATTCTCATCCCCTCACCCATCCTGGCACTGGAGGACATGGTATGTGTCCCTGCAGGCAGAGCTGGCGGCCGTGCAGGCAGGGGACATCGTGGCAGCTCCATACACGGGCAGCAGCAATTGGTACCGGGCTCAGGTGCTGGGCACGTTGGAGAATGGCAACTTGGACCTCTACTATGTGGATTTTGGGGACAACGGGGAGGCGCCCCTTGAGGCTCTGCGAGTGCTGAGGTGAGTGTGGGAGGAAGGGGCAGGAGGCAGGAGGCAGCAGGGCTGGGGATGTCCTTAGGACGGCAGTGTGCAGCCCAGTTGCCCTCACCCTCAGCCTGCTGCTTTCTCCCCACCAGGAGCGATTTCCTGAGCCTGCCCTTCCAGGCCATTGAGTGTAGCCTGGCTGGGATCATGCCTGTGGGTGAGTGCATGAGGAGCGTGGGTGGCTCTTCAGAGCCCGCTTCCCTCTCGGTGCTGCTCACCCCCAGCCCTCCTGCAGGGGAGCAGTGGGAAGAGGCAGCGCTGGACGCTTTTGAGAGCCTCACCCACTGCGCCCAGTGGAAGCCACTGGTGGCCAAAATCTCCAGCTACACCCAGGCTGGGCTGTGCACGTGGCCACGCATCGCGCTGTTTGACGTCCACTGTGGCGAGGTGAACCCCGTGCTTCGCTGCTCCCCTCCTGTCTCCTCGCCAGGATTTGGTGTCCTTCATCTTCCTCTCATTTCCCCACAGAGCCTCGATATTGGGGCTGAACTGGTACGGCTGGGCCATGCTGTGCTGCAGCCCCACCAGGAGCAGGAGGAGGAAGGGGGTGGATTCCCACTGCCAGTGACAGAGGGTGCAGTGGAGACACCAGTGAGTGGAGCTGTGGTGGGACGGGGGACAGCAGGGCTCTGATGGCACCTTTTCTCTCCCCATATTTTGTTCTGGGTCATCCTTAGAGTTGGGAGTTTCACCCTTCTGCCTAACCCTAACACTAACCCTACCCTAACCCTGTGGGGTTAACACAGCTCTCCCCCACAACCCCTTGTGCAGGAGGACATGGTGTGCACCTCCCTTGAGAGCCTCCTTTCAGAGCTGCCGCCGAGCCCCAGCGCCACACCACTGACCCTGTCCTGCATCAGCCTGCTGGGTGAGCTCTGTGGGGCTGACCCCAATTCCAGCCATGTCTCCCGGTGCAAAGGGCCTTGTTTGGGGTGAAAGGAGACACAGGGTGATGCCCTGATGCCCCCTGGGGGGGGGTTGCTGGTAGTCCTTCAGGGCCCTGGCAGCCACTGAAGCTGTGGTTCTTGGCCTCTGGGTGCTGAGCTCAGTACTAGGGGCTGTGCAGAGCCCCCTGCCCGTGTTGTCTCTTTCCAGCTCAGGATGTGGGCACCTGTAAGAGCTCCAAAGGGGTCTGTGAGCCCTGGGGAGCACAGTCTTGCAGTGAGGTGCCATGAGGAACAGCAGCAGGAGCTGCGGGGCACCGGGCTAAGCTCTGCAGGGGAAGCAGTGCCTGACCCACCCCCTCCTTTGGCCCATAGATGAGAGCCCTGAGCGGCTCCAGGGCAATGCAGAGCCCCCAGCCCCGGGGCTGCTGCTTGGCCCTTCCGCTTCCTCACAGCCTCAGAGGGATGACGGTGAGGCCCAGCCCAGCTCCGGCTCCTGGTGCCCCACAACAACAGCCCTTGGGGGCCCTGGAACCCACCACACCGTGACACCTGAAGTGCCGTGTTCCATCGCCTGGAGCGGAGCCCTCTCTGCCAGCAGCCGCCCGTCCCTCTCCAGTGGGGACTCAGGTTCTGTCTTCTGCACCGACTCCACACCCTACACCAACTTCTCTGTCTTCAGTAGCCCCCGGTCTGGGGCCAGCCCCTTCCCCAGCTCCATCCCCATCAGCTCTGGGGGTGAAGAGGAAGGCAGAGCCCCACAAGGTATGGCTGCCCCATAGTGGCACAGTAGGGCCATACCCCTGTGCAGGTGGCACCGTGGGGTGGGTCTATGGGCTGTGACAGCGCTGTGGGGTTTATCACTGTGCAGGAGGTGCCTCGATGACCAGCAGCGGTGACAGCGCAGTGCCAGGGCAGAGCTTCCCCGTTGTGATGCCCTGACCTCAGTGAGTCCCTGCAGAGCTGCTCCTGGGGCTGGAAATGGGGCTGGTGGGGCACAGAAGGGGGGAATGGCAACTCCCACCCCCCCCACCCTGCCTCCCTTTGTGGAGGGACATAGAGCAGAACCATCAGTGACCCCAAAGCATCGGGGCTATGAGGGCTGATGGTGTGCACGGATCCCACAGAGCCGTTTGTACTCCTGTTAACCACAGTGTTGGATGCGTGTTGAGAAGTCAAGTGCCTGCCCCATTCCACAGCCCCATTCCACAGCACGTCCTGCACCCACAGCGCCGCTTTCACCACCAGTTCCATCTCCACGCCACCATCTTTGAACTGGTTTCCATCTTCCATCTGTACCCAATGGAGCTGTGCCCGTATCTCACTTAGGGCTGCCTCGGCCCCTCTCTGGAAGCCATAAGGGTCCCCAGGGCCTGGTTCCTGCTGTTCCCTATGGGTGGGTGATGCTGTGGCCACCTTTTGGTGGGGGGGGGTTGGAGGGTGGTTTGCCTTTCACATTGTTGGGCTGCGGTTTGGTTGTTGTTTTCACCCCGCCGAGGGGAAGAGCCTGTTCGGTTTCCTGGTTGAATAAAGCCCAGAGGGCAGTGAATGCAGGAGATGCTGCGGGGACAGATGGCGTGTGGGGGGGGGGGGAATGCGGTGATACCCCACGGCTCCGCGTTGGGGGGGGGGGAGGCAGTTCTCTTTGTGCGCAGGCGCAGTGGGCAGCTCTCGGTGTGCTTTTCTGCACAGGCGCAGTGAGCAGCTCAGCGTGGTTGTGGCGCAGGCGCGCCGCGGGCAGCCCGGTGATGGGGAGGGGTCCTCGGGCCGGGTCCGGAGCCGCCATGTTGGAGCCGCCATGTTGGGCCCGCTGTGGGCGCGGGGCTGCGCGCTGCTGCTGGGGGCGGCGGGGCGGGCGTTGAGCCTCAGCCATGTGCGGGTAAGGGCGGGGGGAGCCGGGGGGGAGCACAGAGCACGGGGCGGTTCCGGGGTCTGCAAGGGGAATGGGGGGGAGTGGGCCATGATGGAACTGGGTCGGGGCGGCAGTGGACTGGGCCGGCCTTGTGGGGGTGGGGGGGGGTTTATGGGGGCAGGGATAGGGTCAGCAGGGATAGGGAGGTGATTGTCCCTCTCTACTCGACTCTTGTGAGGCCCCATCTGTTGTACTGTGTCCAGGTGTGGAGCCCTCAGTACAAAAAAGACATGGAGATTTTGGAAAGGGTCCAGAGGAGGGCCACAAAGATGATCAGGGGCTGGAGCACCTCCCCTATGAGGACAGGCTGAGGGAGTTGGGTTTGTTCTGACTTGCGGAATCTTCAGTTCAGCCTGGAGAAGAGAAGGTTGCGGGGTGACCTCACTGCAGCCTTTCAATACCTGAAGGGAACTTACTCCCAGGAGGGGAGTACACTCTTTGAAAGGGCTGACAATAGCAGGACACGGGGAAATGGTTTTAAGTTAAAAGAGGGAAGATTTAGGTTGGATGTTAGGGGGAGGTTCTTTACTAGGAGAGTGGTTAGGCCCAGGCTGCCCAGGGAGCTTGTTGGTGCCCCGTCCTTGGAGGTGTTCAAGGCCAGGTTGGACGGGGCCCTGGGCAACCTGATCTAGTAAATGTGTATGTTTGGTGGCCCTGCCAGGCAGGGGGGTTGGAACCACATGATCCTTGAGGTCCCTTCCAACCCGGGTAATTCTGTGATTCTGTGGAGCAGCGGGTGGCCCTGACCCCGCTGTGTTGGACCCACCCCCACTGTGCTGACCCCCCCGTTTCTCCCCGCAGGACACGGTGGTGGTGGAACGCTGGTGGAAGGTTCCGCTCAGCAAAGAGGGGCGGCCCCCCCGCGCCCGGCACCGGCGGTACCGCGTGTATCGGCTGGTGGAGGACGGCAAACATCTGCCACGGGGGGAGCTGGAGCTGATCCTGACGCAGGCGGTGGAGGGTAAGAGGGGCTGGGGTTCATCTGGAGACCATCGCAGACGGCATCAAGGTGGGAGGGAGTGTTGATCTGCCTGAGGGGAGAAGGGCGCTACAGAGGGACCTGGATAGACTGGATGGATGGGCCAAGGTTAACGGCGTGAGTTTCAATGGGACCAAGTGTCGGGTCCTGCATTTTGGTCACAACAACCCCAGGCAACACTGCGGGTCTGGGGAGCTGTGGCTGGGAAGCTGCCTGATGGAAAGGGACCTTGTTGTGCTGATGGACAGTGGGCTGAAAATGAGCCAGCAGTGTGCACAAGTGGACAAGAGGACCAATGGCATCCTGGCTTGTATCAACAATGGTGAGCAGCACTAGGGAAGTCATCCTGCCCCTGAACTCAGCATTGGTGAGGTCCCACCTTGAGTTCTGTGTTCAGTTTTGGGCACATCAGTACAGAAAGGACATGAAGGTGCTGGAGCAGGTCCAGAGAAGGGCAACGAGGCTCATGAAGGGCTTGGAGAATCAGCCCTATGAGGAGAGGCTGAGGGAGCTGGGGCAGTTCAGTCTCTTATTGCTCTCTTTCAGTATCTGAAAGGTTCTTACAGTGAGAGTGGGGCAGGTTTCTTCTCACTGGTGACAAGTGACAGGACAAGGGGAAATGGCCTCAGGTTGCAGCAGGGTAAGTTCAAGTTGGACGTTTGGATGTGGTGCTCAGGGATGTGATTTAGTGGAGGGTTGTTAGAGTTAGGGCACTATGGTGAGGCTGTGGTTGGACGTCATTTCCAACCTGGGTGATTCTATATTGGGCAGCCAGGACCCCTGGGGCCTTCCCTGCAGAGCAGCTCTCCATCAGCACAGCCCCATGTTGGAGTTATTCCGCTGTAGCACCCAGGGGTTGGTTGGACTCTTCCACATCTTCTTCCTTTCCAAAAGAGAAAGAAACCCATTGAAAAGAACCCAACAAAACACCATCAGGTTCAACGTGAAGGCGCAGTTTCTTTTAGAGCCGCTGCTCTGAGTGTGAGCTCAATGGATGGGGTTTGGGATCACAGCAGGATGTGGGGCGCTGCCCCTCGCTGTCCCCACAGGTCTGGGGAACCGTGGGGACATTGTTTCTGTGAAGAAATCCATGGGGCGCAACCGGCTGCTGCCACAGGGCCTGGCTGTGTACGCGTCGCCTGAGAACCGCCGGCTGTTCGAGGAGGAGAAGCAGGTGAGCCACGTAATGAGCTGCTTCATCAACCGCCCTGCTGTTAATGACTGATCAGAGGACGGGGGTGGTCTGGGGGATCTTTGGAGCACGGAGAACTTGTGCATTGGGTTTGATCCTGATCTTTTTTCTCATTGCAGAACCAGGTGGGGCAGATGGAGGCGGTTCAAACGCAGAGTGGAGAGAGGGTGAGTGTGGGGGGTTGCCCCATATCGACCCCCCCATATCGACCCCCCTGCCCCACACCAACACATCAACTCCTGCCCCCCACCATTCACCCCACATTGACCCCTGCCCTGTGCCACCCCCCTGCCCCACATTGACCTCATGCTGACCCCCATGCCGCATCCACCCCACAGACCCTGCGGTTCCTGAGGAGCTGCCGCCTGGAGGTGGGCATGAAGAACAACGTGAGCTGGGAGCTGAACGCTGACATCGTGGCACGGCACTTCCTCAAGAACGTGAGTTGTGCCCTCGGAGATGTGAGGCTCCCCGTCCCCACGGCGCGGGGGAGGCTCCATGTGCCGTGGGGCTCCAGGCTTCAATGAAGGCCTTGAGAAGATGAATGGATGCTGGTCCATGCGTGGTGCCCTCTGACTTCTGACCTGTTGCAGCTGCGGGTTTCGGTGCCGCCCCACGCGCTGAAGCTGCCTGCGGAGCCCATCACCCGCTGGGGCGAGTACTGGTGTGAGGTGACGGTGAGTGCACGGCGCCCCACAGCCTCCCCATCCCCTGCCCCATAGCGTGGGAGTTGTGGGGAGAGCCCGTGGCCCTGTAGTTGTGCCAAAGAGGAACCCACAGTCCCGGTGGGGGGGGGGCTGAAGGGGAAGATTTGGGGTTTTTCACAGAAAAAAAGCAACCAAATTCCATCCCTGTGACCTACATACACACAGAGCCGCCCCTCTGTGTCATCAGCCTGGTCCTTCAGTCTCTGAGGGCCCCAAATCTATGTCAGTGTCGTGGGACTCATTTGGGTCCTGCTAATTGGAAGTGAGGCACTAACTGGGGTGGGAGTGAGGAAGGGGCTGCACTTCCATTGCTGTGTGTGTCCTGGTGCCACAGCAGGGATCAGGGAGTGGGGCTGCCCCGCATCAGTGGGATTTGGGGGGTTGGGCCGAAATGTTTTAGAAGATGGGGTTTCCACCCCTTAGTGGTATTTGGGGGATGGAGCTGCCTCACATCATTAGGACTTTGGTGGGATTTGGGGGGATGGATGTCCCATATTTCAGGGTGATTTTGGTCCCCTTGGGGATTTTGGGGCTGGGGAGGAGGAGACTCCCTGCTCCCCCCCCTCCTTGTTTTAAGGTTCTCCTTGGGGCAACACCAAGATCTCTGAGTGGAGGGAGTGGGGGAGGGGTGCCTCCATCAACAGCAACATGTAGGGCCGCCCCCAGCCCCCCTTCCTCTCCCCACCCCGCAGGTGAACGGGCTGGATACGGTGCGGGTCCCCATGGACGTGGTGGAGTTCATGCGGCCACGGACGAAGCGGCGCCGGCACTGGCAGGCCCAGCAGGCAGCACTGCTGGCAGCACGGCGGGACGAGCTGCTCTGACCCCACATCTCCCTCCTTTTGGGGTCGGAGATGTTCCCCATCGCTCCCCACCCTTGTTGAGTGAATAAAAAGGGTTAGAGCGTGGGGCGGTGCATGTGGTTTGGGGGCTGACCCCCAAAGACAGTTGGAGACGACCCCAAATGGGTTTTCAGGAACTGGATCCAGAAGGCAACGGGATTTAGATGGAACCTCAATGGGATTTTTGGGCGCTGACCCCAAGGGGTGGGAGCAGGTTTGGGGATAAGCCCAGAGTTGGGGTTTGGACTGCAGTTGGGAATGGGGGGGGGTCAGTGTTCTAGGGCCCCACAGGGCTCAGCCTCCCCAGACACAGCCCCAGGTGGGTGCTCAGCCCCACTGACAGCACTGCAGCCCCACACAGAAACACGAGCACCACATTGTCACCATTGTGTCACACGGGGGAGGGTGTCACCGTCACTGCGGTGGCCTTGAGGTCTCCAGCTGCTCCCGAATCCTCTGTAGCAGCTCCGGGTCCGTGAAATACTCTGCAATGGATGGGGACACTGTGCTGCCAGGTCCCTGTACTTCAATGTCGCTGCTCCCAGATGATCCCCCCCCCCCCCCCAGCATTGCTGCCCCCACTGCCCACCTTCCCCCTGATGTCACTGTCCCCACGTGGATCTCTCACACCTCGATATCTTTGTCCCTAAATACTCCCACCCCCACACACCTCGGTGGTGCTCCCTAAATGCTCCCCCCATTTTAGGGGTGCTGCTGTCCCCCTAAAGGGATCGGCTCCTGCTGTGTCACAGTGTCACTGTTCCTCTGTGTCCCCACCATCCCAATGGGGTCCCCTTATGTGGATCTCACTGTCCCCACAACGGCTGTGGGGTCTCCCGATGTCCCCCCCCCCCCACCTGCAGCGAACTCCAGGACGTTGCGAGGCCGACGAAGCATCAACTGCCTGCAGCGGGAGGGGGGGGGGGAGAGAAAGTGACCCTAAAAGGCAGAGGGGGGAGGTGATCGATCCTAAATGGGGTGGGGGTGGGGTGGGGGGATTGGGGTCCGGAAGGATTGGGGGATTTGGGGGACGAGGTTGGGGGGGGGGGGAAACGGCAGAATCAGTGCGGGGGGGGGGGGGGGGGGGGGCTGGGGATCGGGATGGGGATGGGGTCAGGAGTAGGGGGGGGGTCGGGTTTTGGGGGTCGCACCGCAGCAGCCCCCGCAGCAGCATCGCCACCTCCGGCCGCTCCCGTAGGTACCGCTCGGAGGACAGACGTAGGGACGGCTGCGGGTCAGACGGACACACGGACACGCGTCACCGCACCGTCCCCAACCGGGGTGGCCCGTCCCGGTTCCCCCCGCCCCGCCTTGACCGCACCTCCAGCGCCGCTGCCCGCCCCGGTTCCGCCGGTCCCGGTTCCGCCATGTTGGGCTGAACGGGGAATGGGGGGGGAAGGAAAACGGCGTAACGGCCCCGCCGGGGTGTGACGGTGCGCGTGTAACCGCGTGTCAAGTGTGCAACGGCGGGTGTGTGACCTGCCGCTGTGGGATGGGGGGGATGGGGCTCATCGTGTGAGTGTGCAACGGGGTGTGTGCCCTGTAATGCAGCGTGAGGGGCGTTACGGGGCGTTAGAATGTGTGTGTGTGTGTAATGGAGTGTGTGCAACGGTGTGTGTGTGTAAGGGGGTGTGTGTGTAACGGTGTGTGTGAGTAATGGGGGGGGTGTAACTGTGTGTGTAATGGTTTGTGTGTGCAACTGTGTGTAGCTGTGTGTAATGGGGTGCGTGTGTAATGGGGAGTGTGTAAGAGAGTAGTAAAGGTTTGTGTGTGTAAAACTGTAATGGGGTGTGTAATGGGGTATGTGTAATGGGGTGTATGTGTAATGGGGAGTGTGTAACAGTGTAGTAGAGGTTTGTGTGTGTAATGGGGTGTGTGTGTAATGGTTGTGTGTGCAGTGGGTTATGTAATGGGGTGTGTGTGTAACTGTATGTGTGTAACGGGGTGTGTGTGTAATGGTTTGTGTGTGTAACTGTGCAGTGGGTTATGTAATGGGGTGTGTGTGTAACTGTATGTGTGTAACGGGGTGTGTGTGTAATGGTTTGTGTGTGTAACTGTGCAGTGGGTTATGTAATGGGGTGTGTGTGTAACTGTATGTGTGTAACGGGGTGTGTGTGTAATGGTTTGTGTGTGTAACTGTGCAGTGGGTTATGTAATGGGGTGTGTGTGTAACTGTATGTGTGTAACGGGGTGTGTGTGCCACTGTATGTAACTGTGTGTAACTGTGTGGATGTAATGTTGTGTGTGTGACCATGAGTGTGTAATGAGGTGTAATGGTGTGAGTGTGCAGTGGGGGTATGTGACCCTATGGCTGTTGTATCACATGTAATGGTGTGTGTGTGTGTGTGTGAGTGTGTGTGTGAGTGTATGTGTGTGTGTATGTGTGTGTGTGTGTGTGTGTGTATGTGTGTGTGTGTGTGTGTGTGCGTGAGTGTGCGTGTGTGTTTGTGAGTGTGTGTGTGTGACTTTCAGTGTGCAGCACCTGTCACAGTGTGAGACCATGTGAGTGTGAGTGTGTAAGGAGTGTGTGTGTAACCATACAGCTGTGATGGTTGTAACGAGGTGTAACTGTGACTGTAACGGGGTGTGTCACTGCGTGTGTGTGTGTGTCTGTCACTGTGTCACTGTGTGTGTGTGTTACTGCATGTGTGTCACTGTGTGTGTCTGCGTGTGTCAGTGTGTCACTGCATGTCACTGTGTGTCACTGCATGTGTGTCTGCGTGTGTCTGTGTGTCACTGCGTGTCACTGTATGTCATTGTATGTCATTGTATGTCACTGCGTGTCACTGTGTCACTGTGTGTCTCTGTGTCACTGCGTGTGTCACTGCGTGTCACTGTATGTCACTGCGTGTGTGTCTGTCACTGTATGTCATTGTGTGTGTCACTGTGTCACTGTATGTCATTCTATGTCACTGCATGTGTCACTGTATGTCACCGTGTGTGTCACTGCATGTCACTGCGTGTGTCACTGTGTGTGTCACTGCATGTGTCACTGTGTCACTGTGTGTGTCACTGCGTGTCTCTATGTATGTGTCACTGTTATTGTGTATCACTGTGTGTCACTGCGTGTCACTGTGTGTCATTGTATGTCACTGCATGTCACTGCGTGTGTCACGGCATGTCACTGTGTCACTGTGTGTCTGTGTTTGTGTGTCACTGTGTGTGTGACTGTGTGTGTCACTGCATGTCACTGTGTGTGACTGTGTGTCACTGCATGTCATTGTGTCACTGCGTGTGTCACTGTGTGTGTGACTGTGTATGTCATTGTGTGTCTGTGTGTGTGTCACTGCGTGTGTCACTGCATGTGTCACTGTGTGTGTCACTGTCTCACTGTGTGTCTGTGTGTGTGTCACTGTGTGTCACTGTGTGTCTCTATGTGTGTGTCACTGTTATTGTATGTCACTGTGTGTCACTGTGTGTCACTGCGTGTGTCACTGTGTGTGTGTCACTGCGTGTGTCACTGCGTGTGTCACTGTGTGTGTCACTGCGTGTGTCACTGTGTGTCACTGTGTGTCTCTATGTGTGTGTCACTGTTATTGTATGTCACTGTGTGTCAATGCGTGTCACTGCGTGTGTCACTGCGTGTCACTGCGTGTCACTGCGTGTGTCACTGTGTTTGTGTGTGTCACTGCGTATCACAGTCTGTGTCCGTGTGTCCACACCCCACGTGTCCGTCTGTCCGTCGCTGTCCCCCCTCCATGTCCCCACGTGTCCCCGTGTGTCCCCACGTCTGTCCGTGTCCTCCCGTCCCCGTGTCCATCTGTCCACAGCCGTGTCCGTCTGTCTGTCCCCACGTCGCTGTCCCCGTGGCCGTGTTCCCATCTGTCCCCACGTCTGTCTGTCCGTGTTGATGTCCTCATGGCCGTGTGTCCGTCTGCGTTCCCGTGTCTCCTCATCCCCGCGTTCCTTTGTCCGTCCGTCTCCTCTTGTCCCCATGTCCGAGTTTCCATCTGTTCCCATCTCTGTCCATGTCCGTGTCCGTCTGTCGGTGTCTCCGTGTCCGTCTGTCGGTGTCTCCGTGTTCCCCCCCAGCTCCGCCCCACAGACGCTCCGTTCAGCACCGTGGACAGCGCCCGGGGGTGCGGCGGGTCCGGCTGTTACTGCGGTTCCCCCCCCCGCTCCCCCCGGCCCTCCCGACCCCATTCCCGTCCCCTATTCCCGACCCCATTCCCGTCCCCCATTCCCGTTCCCACTGTTTCCCATTCCCTGTTTCCGTTCCCATCCCCCTCCCGGTACCGGCGCTATGGGCGGAGCCAATTCTGCCCCCCTCCCCCCCCCATATCCCCACTCCACCCCACACCTCCCCCACATTCCCCCCCCCACACCCTCCCCATACCCCCCCAATCTCCCCACCCCATATACCCGCACCCCCTCCCACATCCCCCACCCCATAACCCCATAAAACGCCCCCATATCCCCATCTCTACACCCCGCATCCCCCTCACATTCCCCCCCACATCCCCACCCCATATCTCCGCATCCCCACATCCCCCACCCCCGCCCCCCATATCCCCCCACACGGCGGTACCCGGTGACTCCGGGCGGAGCGGCGGCTGCGGGAGAAGCGCCGTCGGGCCCCGGAGCGCCGCCCCCGGGCAGAGCGCAGCCCCCGCCCCACCGCGCCCCGTCCCCGGAGGAGCCCTCAGCCCCGGGGCCGCCCCTCCTTTGTGTGCGGCGCCGCCGTCACCGGCACCGGAGCGCCGGGAGCACCGGGAGCCGAAAGAAAAAGGGCACCGGGAGCATCGAATCGGGGAACGGGAACATCGGGAGCATCGGAACGGACACCGGGAGAACCGAACCGGCATCGGGAGCACCGGGAAGATAGAACCGGGAGACGGGAGAGGGGAACCGGGAGTACCGGGAGTGGGCAAAAGGGGAACGGGAGCTGAGAAACGGGCGCCGGGAGCACCCGGGAGCACCGGATCCAATCACTGAGAGCACCGAACCAGGCGCTGGGAGCACCGGGAGCACCGGGATTGGGCCCTGGGAGCACCGAACCGAGCATTGACAGCACCGGGACCACCAGATCCGGGTATTGGGAGTCGGGAAAAGGGCATCGGGAGCACCAGGAGAACCGGATCTGAGCGCCAGCGGCACCGGCACCACCGGAACCGGGCATTGGGAGCACCGGGAGAGCCAGAACTGGGAGCCAGAAGCCGGGAAAAGGGGAAGCAGGAACATCGGAACCGAACACCGGCAGCACCGGGAGCACCAGGACCGAGCACCGGGAGCAGCGGGAGCAGCAGAACCCAGCACCGGGAGCACCGGGAGGGCACCGGGCGGAGGGCGCGGCCCCGAGCGCCGGCGGCCCCATGAAGGAGCCCGACGCCATCAAACTCTTCGTGGGGCAGATCCCGCGGCACCTGGAGGAGAAGGACCTGAAGCCCATCTTCGAGCAGTTCGGGAAGATCTACGAGCTGACGGTCATCAAGGACAAATACACCGGGATGCACAAAGGTGCGGCGCCGGCAGCGGGGACGGGGGATGGGGATGTGGGTCGGGAACGGGGGACGGGCACCGGGAGCTGAGGGCGGCCGTGGGGCCTGAGTGTGGCCCCCGGGCACCAGGAATGGCCCCATATACAGCCCTACAGTGGGGGTACAGCTCTATGTACAGCCCTACATACAGCCCTATGGAATGGGTACAGCTCTATGGTAAAGGTGTAGCCATACATACAGCCCTACATACAGCCCTATGGAACGGGTACAGCCCTATAGGTGTAGCCATACATACAGCCCTATGGCACAGGTTCAGCCCTGAGTACAGCCCCATAGGCCCACAGCCCCACATGCAGCTCTGGAGCCTGAGAATAGCCCCACAGCTGCAGTACAGCACAACAATCTGGGTGTGATTTGCACTTACGGGGCTGTACCCTATAGGGCCAGGGGAGCGGGTGGGCCCTGTGGAGCTGTGTGGGGCAGTGCTTGTACGGGTGGTGTGGGGCGGAGGTGGTGAGTGCGGTGCGGTGGTTGTATGGGGTGTGATGTCAGGTGGGTTGTGTGATGGTTGTGTGGGGTGAGATGTGGGGTGGAATGTGTGCAGCGATTGTGTCAAGTCAGTTGGGTGTGTGTAGGGTCTGGAGGTTGTGTGTGGGGTGTGCAGTGGTTGTATGGGGCACAGAGGTTGTGTGTGGGATGTGCAGCAGGCACCTGGGGCTGTAATTGTATGTGGGGTGTAGGATGGGTGTATGGGGTGTGATGGTTGTATGGGGCTGTGGTGGTTGAATGTGGGGGTGTGATGGTTGTACATGGGGTGTGATGGTTGTATGGGTGTGTGGGATGGTTGTACATGGGTGGGGGTGTGATGGTTGTATGGGGCTGTGGTGGTTGTACATGGGGATGTGATGGTTGTATGGGGCTGTGGTGGTTGTACATGGGGATGTGATGGTTGTATGGGGCTGTGGTGGTTGTATGGGGCTGTGATGGTTGTATGGGGGTGTGATGGTTGTAAATGGGGGTGGGATGGTTGTACATGGGGCTTCAATGGTTGTATGGGGGTGTGATGGTTGTATGGGGCTGTGGTGGTTGTGGTGGTTGTATATGGGGTGTAGGATGGTTGTATGGGATGTGACGGTTGTATGGGGTTGTGATGGTTGTATGGGGCTGTGGTGGTTGTACATGGGGGTGTGATGGTTGTACATGGGGATATGATGGTTGTATGGGGCTAAGGGGTTTTTGTATGGGGCTGTGATGGTTGTATGGGGGTGTGGGATGGCTGTACATGGGCTGTGATGGTTGTACATGGAGTGTTATGGTTGTACATGGGGGTGGGATGGTTGTACATGGGTGGGGGTGTGATGGTTGTATGCGGGTGTGGGATGGTTGTATGGGATGTGATGGTTGTATGGGATGTGATGGTTGTACATGGAGCTGTGATGGTTGTACATGGGGGTGGGATGGTTGTATGGGATGTGATGGTTGTATGGGGGTGTGATGGTCTTAGATGGCGATCAGTGGTTGTATGGGGGGATGCTGGTTGTGTGTGGGATGCTGGTTGTGGGCTGTGCGATGGCTGTGAATGAGGTGTGACAGCTGTACACGTACTGATGGCTGTATGGGGTGCAGTTGGTTGTAGGGTTGCTCGGCAGTTCTGTGATGGCTGTATGTGGGGTGTTGTTGTGCTGCGGGGCCCACGCAGGCCCTGAGGCCATGATGATGGGCACCACAACCCATGGCAGCGGGTGGCGAGGGGCCACAGGGACACCACTACCAGCCCAGCTGTGGGGTGTGGGGTAGGGGGTCTCTGTGTCCCCCCACCCAACCAACCCCTGTCCCCATAGGATGCGCCTTCCTCACCTACTGCGCCCGCGAGTCGGCCCTGAAGGCGCAGAGTGCCCTCCACGAGCAGAAAACGCTGCCGGGGGTGAGTGACCCCCCCCCCCCAAACCCATAACAGCTCCTTTGGGGTGTAGCCAACCCTCCCCCCCCTTCCCCCAACACTCCCAGTGTAACACTCCCAGTGTAACATGCACGTACTTTGAGCCCCCCCCCAAGTGCTATGTGCACGTTTTGGGGTGGCACAGCAACACCCCTCCCACCCCCATATAAGTGCCCTTCCCCACTTACTATGGCCAGGCACCCCCAACCCCCCCCAGCAAAGAGCTCTTTATGGGGGGGTTTAGTGGTTCCCGGGGACAAATGGGGGGAGAGGGGAGTTCCTAAATACTGGGGGTACACACAGACCCCCCCCCCCCCCATGTTGGGAATCCCAAAACATCCCCCCCAAGGACCAAAAATCCCAACAGATGAAACAACAAGAGGATGTGGGGAGGAAATGCCATTTATATATGTGGGGGGGGGGGAAGTGAAGCATTTTGGGTTCACTCCCCTCTTCATTATGGCCAGGGACTCTCAGACCCTCCCCACAAAGACTCGTTTCTAGAGGGGAATTATGGGGTCCTCAGACATTAATGGGGGGGTGGAACCCCAGAGGAAAGTCATCACTTAATCCCCACCCCCATCAATGCCCCCCCCCCACTGCTCCCCCCCCCCCTCCATCGGAGCCCCCTGGGATTTACCTTCTTTGGGATAATCTGGGGATTTGGAGGGGTTTATGGGGTGGGGGGGTTGGGATTATATGCATGGGGGGCGGGGGGGGGAATTGGTGGAGGGGGGGGATTAAGGGGAGGCACCGCCCTGACAGTTGCCCCCAGTGTGATGTTTGATGTGGGGGGGAACACGAGTGTCACCCACTGTCCCCATCAGTGCCAAGGGGGGGGGGACTGTTATATGGGGAAAGGGTTTAGGGGGTTGTTATATGGGGGGGGGGGATTTAGGGTGCTGGGAGCCCCTATTAGAGGCTCCCCTCCCTCCGTTTCTCCAGTTCCATCCCAGGATAATCCCGGGATTAAGGAGGATTAAAGCGGGGGGGGGTGGGGGGGGCACCATCTGGGCTTTATGGGGGGGGTGTCGGGGGGTTGGGGGGGGCACCTTCGCTTTCTGCGTGGGAAATGGGGGGGGTGGGGGGTGAGATGGGGACAGCCCCCCCCGCCCCTCCCCCACCTCCTTCAGTCGTAGGGGTTTCGGGCCCCCCCCCCCCGATCCACCCCCCTCCCCCCCCTCCGGCCTTGTCATTGTTTATTGCAGCGCTGCTGATGTCAGCGCCGTTGCCAGGCAACGGGATGGGGAAATTGGGGATGAGTGGGCGGTTGCCATGGAGCACGTCCTCCCGTTGCCATGGTTACTGGGCATCTGCTCCCTGCCCCCCCCCCACGTTGCTCTCAGGGGGTGGGGTCAACCTCCCCCCCCCCAACCCCCCCCTCCCCACTGTTAATGGTGTGTGTGTGTGTGTGTGTGTGTGTGGTGGGGAGGTGGTCGTTGCCATGGTGCCCGTTGCCTGGTAATGGGATGCAGGGCAGTGTTGCCATGGTAACACAGAGCATCTTCGGGGTACCCGGGGAGCTCTGGGGGGGGGGCTGTGTCCCCATCGCTCGCTGTGCCCCCCCCAGATGAACCGCCCCATCCAGGTGAAGCCGGCGGACAGTGAGAGCCGAGGAGGTACCGCCCCCATGTCCCCAAATGGGACCCCCCAAAGGCCACCCCACATCCCTCACAGGGCTGGCGTCAACCCCTGCCCCCCCCCACCCCCCCCTTGGGTTCCCACCCAGGGGGTCCCCACCTCCCCATTGGGGCTGCCCATCCCCATGTCCTCATGTCCCCCACACACGTCCCCATGTCCCCTCCTCCTCTTCTGCCCCTGTCCCATGGTGGGGGGGCCCCAACCCTGTCCTCCTCCCATGTCCCCATCCCATGGGTGTCACCAAGTCCCTGGGGAGGCTCCAGCACAGCACTGTCCCCATGTCCCCAACCAGCAGCCCCACGAGAGGTGTTCCCTCCTGCCACAACCCCATCCCAGGGGTCTCAGCCTCTTGGTGTCCCCTGGAGAGGGGGGCACTTGTCCCCATCCCCATGGCCCCAACACCATCCTGGTCGGGTACTGGGTGTCCCCATGTCCCCATCCCGTGTCCCCATCCTGGCTGGGTGAGGGGGTTTCCATCTCAGTGTCCCGGTGTCACCGCGCTGTCCTGCAGAGGATCGCAAGCTGTTTGTGGGGATGCTCAGCAAGCAGCAGGCGGACGAGGACGTGAGGAAGATGTTTGAGCCCTTCGGGACCATCGATGAGTGCACGGTGCTGCGCGGCCCCGACGGCACCAGCAAAGGTGTCACTGTGTGGGGATGGGGATGGGGACAGGACAGGGTGGGGATGGGGATGGGATGGGGATGGAGATGGGATGGGATGGGATGGGGATGAGATGGGATGGGGGTGGGGTGGGATGGAGATGGGGATGGGAATGGGGATGGGGATGGAGATGGGATGGGGATGGGATGGGAATGAGAATGCAATGGGATGGGGTGGGGATGGGATGGGGATGGGAATGGGATGGGGATGGAGATGGGGATGGGATGGGATGGGATGGGGATGGGATGGGATGGGAATGGAATGGGATGGGATGGGGATGGGGATGGGAATGAAATGGGATGGGATGGGGATGGGGATGGGGATAGGATGGGGGTGGGGTGGGATGGGGATGGAGATGGGATGGGGATGGGATGGGAATGGGAATGAGAATGCAGTGGGATGGGATGGGGATGGGGATGGGGATGGGGATGGGGATGGGGATGGGGATGGGAATGGGATGGGGATGGGATGGGATGGGGATGGGGATGGGATGGGATGGGGATCGGAATGGAATGGGATGGGATGGGGATGGGGATGGGGATAGGATGGGGATGGGATGGGGATGGGATGGGGATGGGATGGGATGGCGATGGGGATTGGAATGGAATGGGATGGGATGAGGATGGGGATGGGAATGGGATGGGATGGGATGGGATGGGATGGGATGGGGATGGGGGTGGGGTGGGATGGGATGGGGATAGGATGGGATGGGGATTGGGATCGGAATGGAATGGGATGGGATGGGGATGGGGATGGGATGGGGGTGGGATGGGGATGGGGATGGGGATGGGATGGGGATGGGAACGGAATGGGATGGGATGGAATAGGGATGGGATGGGGATGGGGATGGGGATGGGGATGGGGATGGGGATGGGATGGGATGGGATGGGGATGATGATGGGGGTGGGGATGGGTTAGGGACAATGAGAGTGGAGTTGGGAATTGGATGGGGGTGGGGATGGGAATGGAGACAAGGATGGGAGCAGTCGGGGTGTATTGGGCTGGGAGGGTCTGGGCTCTGTCCCCGCTGACCCCGCTGTCCCCAGGCTGTGCCTTCGTCAAGTTCCAGAGCCACGCAGAGGCCCAGGCTGCCATCGCTGCCCTCCATGGGAGCCGCACTCTGCCAGTGAGGACCACCGACCCACTGCTAGTCCCCACCGCCCCACTGCCCTCCCCATTCACCACCAGCCCCACCACTGTCCCCGTGGGGTGACGGCCGTGTCCCCGCAGGGCGCCTCATCCAGCCTGGTGGTGAAGTTTGCAGACACGGAGAAGGAGCGGGGTCTGCGGCGGATGCAGCAGGTGGCAAGCCAGCTCGGCATGTTCAGCCCCATAGCACTCCAGTTTGGGGCCTACAGCGCCTACACACAGGCGGTAGGGGGACATGGGGGTCATGGGAACGTTAGATCCTTGGGTGTGGGGTGAGGGTGTTGTATTGTGGGGTGGCTGCCCTACATGATGGTGGGATGGGGGCATTGGGGTGAGGTATGTCGGTGGGGGGTGGTCCTGGTGGGCTGGGATGGGACATGGGGTGAGCTGGTGGACCCCCATGGGGTGGGCTGGTGGGTCCCTGCATTCTGAGATGGCTGCACTGAGGAAATGGTGGAACACAACGATGGTGGATCCCATAATCCAGAATGGGGTCACCAGGTGAAGGGGGGAAATATGGCCCCGTGTGGTCTGAGATGGGACACGGGGTGTCGCGAGGAGACACTGGGTTCCCCATTTGGGCATTGTCAACCAACTGGGTGCCACCCACTGGGCCGTGGGGGTCCCACGGGGACATCACTTGGGAGGGGAACCCCATGGCCGCGCGCGGTGCCAGCTCTGTCCCCACAGCTGATGCAGCAGCAGGCGGCCCTGGTGGCCGCCCACTCGGCCTACCTCAGCCCCATGGCCACCATGGCCGTCCAGATGCAGCATATGGGCACGGTCAACCCCAACGGGCTCATTGCCACCCCTCTGCCCCCATCCTCAGGTAGGTGGCACTGGGGACGTGGGGACATCAGGGGTTGGGGGTCATCCGGGGTGGGGGGATGTAGGACACGAGGGGTTGGGGACGTCGGGGTTGGGGGATGCTGGAAATGGGGAAGCCAGGGTTGGGCCCAGGTTGGATGGGGACACCAAAGATGCGTCCATGTGGGATGTCCATATGGTGGCCACCAGATGGGGATCCCCCACCAGCTGGGGACAGCACGGTGCCACTGTCAGGATGGTGACCCCTCTGCCCCCCAGGAACCAGCACGCCGCCCGCCATGGCTGCCACGCCGGTCCCTGCCATCGCAGCCCCATTGAGTGTCAATGGGTACAGCCCGGTGCCCGCACAGCCCGCAGGGCCGCCCGCCCCCGAGGCCGTCTATGCCGGAGGGGTCCCCCCGTTCCCAGGTGCTCGCCGCCCCCCAGCCACCCCCTTGCTGCCCCCCACTTCCCCTAACGGCTCCCCTTTCTCTCCCCCCAGCCCAGAGCCCTGCTGCCCCTGCGGACCCCCTGCAGCAGGCATATGCTGGCATGCAGCACTACACGGGTGGGTGCACTGGGAGGCACTGGGATGGCATTGCATGGCACTGGGAGGGTACTGGGGGATACTGGAGGTTACTGGGAGCCAGTGGGAGAGCAATGGTTGACATTGGGAAGGCATTTTATGGCTCTAAGGGGCACTGGGAAGCATTGGGAGCACTGGAGGGTGCTGTGAAGGCATTGCATGACATCAGGAGGGACACTGGGAGGGCGGTGGATGGGCGCTACGTGGCACTGGGGGGCACTGGGAGGATACTGGGGAGAGCTGCATGGTTTAGAAGGGCACATCTGGAAGGGACTGGGCTGGCACTGGGGGAAGAGTGGAGGCACTAGAAGCACTGATGGGCACTGGGAGCATTGGAGGGCACTGGGAGCACTGGCGGGACTCTGGTGGTACTAGAGGGCACTGGAATATATTGGGAAGCACTGGGCTGTACTGGGCTGACCCGATTTCCCCCACAGCTGCCTACCCTGCCGCCTATGGGCTGGTAAGCCCAGCCTTCGCTCCACCAGGGCCTCTGCTGGCCCCCCCACCCCCTCCCCAACAGCAGCAGCGTGAAGGTGAGGGACCCCCCAAGCCCTTCTGGGACCCTGAGACACCCCTCAAAACTCCCTAAAAACCTCCTGAAACCCCTCAGGACCCTCTGAGACATTGGGACACCCAAGAACCTTCCTAAGGATCCCACAATCCTGGGACCCTCTCCAAGTCCCCAGGACTCCCCTATGACTCCTCTGGGAACCTCCCCCCCCCCCAGGACCCTTTCACTCACCCAGTGGAGCTGTGCTTGGGGGGACCCATAGCCACAGGGGAGACACAGAGCGATGGTTTTGGGGTCATCCATTGGAGTCTGTGGGTGCCCCATGGATGGGTGCATGGGATTGGGTTGGGGTTTGGGGTTTTTTGGGGTGCCCAGGTCCTGTGCCCGCTGTGACGCCGCTCCCTCCGCAGGCCCCGAGGGCTGTAACATCTTCATCTACCACCTGCCCCAGGAGTTCGCTGACACTGAGATCCTGCAGATGTTCCTGCCCTTCGGCAACGTCATCTCTGCCAAAGTGTTCGTTGACCGCGCCACCAACCAGAGCAAGTGCTTCGGTAGGGACAGGGGGCGTCATGGCAGGGGGAGGGGGACACCATGGTCAGAGTGTGGAGACACTGTGGTCAGAGCAGGGGGACATCATGGTGAGAGCTTTGGGACGTCGTATATGGGGACAAAGGGACATCACAGGTGGGGTCACCAAGGATGGAGACATGGGAACACCATTGTCATAGCATTGGGATATCATAGATGGGGACACCATGACTGGGAATATGGGGATGCGATGTCCAGGGCACAGGGACTTCACAGATGGGGTCACCATGGCCGGAAACATGGGGACATCGTGGTCAGGACATCAACACTCCATGGGGACACCACAGCTGGAGCCACCATGGCCAGGAGCACGAAGTTATGGTGGCTGGGAATATCGTGGGCCAACGGCAGGGCCACAACATCTGCACCACCATGACTGTGTCCTCGCTGTCCCCGTGTCTCTGCTGCCCCCACACTCCCATTGTCACCACCATCCTTGTGTCCCCACTGTCCCCATGTCCCCGCTGTTCCCAGGCTTTGTCAGCTTTGACAACCCAGCCAGTGCGCAGGCGGCCATCCACGCCATGAACGGGTTCCAGATCGGCATGAAGCGCCTCAAAGTGCAGCTCAAGAGGCCCAAAGACGCCAACCGGCCCTACTGAGCCTGGTGAGCCCCTCTGGACCCCCCTAGCAGCCCCTCAGACCCATAACAGCCCCCCACCCATTTCAGGTCCCCCCCAGCCCCTCTTTTAATGCCCTTCGTGCTCTCACCCCTCCCCAGGTCTGGAAGTGCAGCGCAGCACCCATGGGTGACCCTGATGGCGGAGCAGCCCCCCTGGGGTGGGGAGGTCGGTCCTGCCGGAGGGGGAACACAGACCCCCATACGCTCAGGAAGGATGGACCCCCCCCGGCAGGACCAGATGGATCCCCCCTCCCAGTCCATCCCAGTCCATGGGCTGAGGAGGGGGGCCCAGCACTCCCCCCCAACACCCACTGCCCTATTTAGGGTAGGGGGACTCCATTGCCCCCCAGGTCCCCGCTTGGGGTTTCTTTCTCACCAAACAGGACCAAACCCAGCCCCAAGCTGGGGACATGGGAGGCACCCCACGTTGTGGGGGAGGGGTGGAGGGCGGGGGGGACATGGCCACCTCCCCTTGTCCCCCCAAGTACCACCCCATGGGCGGCTGCGCCAGGGCAAGCGGGACCCTCTCCACACATACACTGCCACTCCGCTCTGCCCGGCCCCCACCTGCCTCAGTTTCCCCTATTCTATGGGTTCCGGGGGCTGCACCTCCCAGCATAACCACCGCTGTATGGACATGAAATGGCTGCACGTGGGATGCACCGGGATTGGGATGAACTGGGATCAGGACGCTCCAAGATTGGGATGCACCAAAATTGGAATGCACTGAATTTGGGATGCGGTGAAACCGGGATGCACCAAGATTGGGATGCTGCAAAATGGGGATGCAATGAAACTGAGATTCTGCAAGTTTGGGATGCAGTGAAACCAGGATTTCGTGCTATTGGGATGCGCCAAAATCAGGATGCACCGAATTTGGGATGCAGTGGGATCGAGATGCTGCAAGATTGGATGCATCGCATCTGGGGTACGGAGAGATCGGGATGCAGTGAGATTGGGATTTACCGATGTTGGGCTGCGTTGAGACAGAGATGTGCCAAGATCAGGATGTAACCAACACTGAGATGTACTGAGATCAAAATGCACCGAGACCAGGAGGTACCAACACTGGGATGCACTGAGATTGAGACCTACCAAACCCGAGCTGCAGCAGGATTGGGATGCTCTGCAATCAGGGCTGCATTGGGATGTGCAGCAACTGGGAGGATGGATCAACATTGGGATGCACCGAGATTGGGATGCGCTGCAATCGGGATGCACCAAAACTGGGCTGTACTGAGATGGGGATCCACCACCATTGGGACACACGGACCTCGGGGCGCACCCGACCCCACATCCCCCAACCCCCAACCACCCCCCACCCCTCCGTGCCCCACAGACCTGGAGCCCTGCAGCCCCATAGCCCCACCCGGCCCAGCAGCACCGCAGGGCCCCCCCTGTAGATAATCCCGTTGGCGGCACCGCGGGGCCGCTGCTCCCCCTCCCCTTATTGGGGGTTTGGGACCCGCTGAGTCGTTGTGGGGTGGGACGGGTGGGGGGGGTGGGAGGGGAGGGGGCGACCCCAGGAGTCGACGTCTACGGTGGCGACACCGGCGCTTAATTTATTTGCTATTTATTGCGATTCCTTTGGATAATTTAAATTTTTGATTTTTCTCTTTTTTCTCTTATTTTATTTTTCTGTCTAAAATAAAAATTACCAAAAAAAAAAAAAAAATCATAATAAATCCTGGCTGATGGCAGGTTCTTTTTATGGGGTGGTTGGGGGGGGTGGGTGGGTTGTGGGTTTGTTGTTTTTTTTTTGTAGTGTTTTTTTGTGTAGGGTTTTTGTGCTTGGGTCGCCCTTCGCGGCGCTGCTGGAGCCGTCAGACGGCCCTGGGGCCCCGCGGCGTTTCCTGACCTACTTTACAGAGCGCCGAGCTTTCGGTTTTCTGAAGGGAAAAAAAAAAAGGCAAAAGAACCAACAACAAAAACGACCCCCCCAAAAAATACCCAAATCACAGCGAGGCAGACGGGAATGCCACCGAGCTGCTGGTTGTGGGGGGAGAAAAGGGGTTCTGAGCCTGGGAAGGGGCAGAGGGGATGCAGGGGGGCACATAGGGCAGCTCTGAGGGCCCAGCTGTGCTCCAACAGCAGCATGAGCTTCCCACCCCATAACCCCCATTCCCACCCCTATGTCCCACCAATGATGGCCCTTTGGTCCCCAGCTGCCCCCTTTTACCCTATTGGCCCTTTGGGGTCACGCTTCGCCTCCACGGATGGAACAGCACCGAGTGTGTCAACCTTGGAGGGCCCATCCTTTATTTCTTCTTTTTCTCCTTCTATTTTTCCTTACTTTCTTCCCCCCACCCCTTTTTAAAACCATCTCTTTTTTTTTTTTTTTTTTACCCCCATTTTTCACCCCTCCTCTTATTTTCCTTTCCTCTCTAAAAACTCCAGTATTTAAAACCAGAATGGTGCAGGAGGAGGGATGTGTGTGCAAAAAACCCCCCTTAAAAACAGCACAGCCGCTGCAGTAGCGCCATGTAACCTGGGGCTGTACACATCACTTTGCCATGGTTCTTTTTTGTCATTATTTTTTTGTACACATACATACATACATACATACATCCAAACAGTGCAAATGGATGAATTCGATTTCCAGCTGTAAAAAAAGATGGGATCAGAGCCATCCGTGGATGCGGGGCTGAGGGGACGGGATGGGGCCGAGCCTTCCTCAGTCCCACAAAGATGACGTTTGACAAATGGTGTTATTATTAATAATATTTAGTTTAAGGGCTTTAATACAATAACAGAATTTTTAAGTGTTAATTTGGGGGCTGGGGTTGGAGGGGGGGCAGGGAAGGGGGGTTACGTTCTGCTGTGCCGTGGTTAAGTGGCCGCGTCCCTCTGCTGTGACCGCACCGTCTGGAAGATGTTCTGCAAGAGAAGAGAGAGGAGCATCAAAGGGTGGCACTGCACTGCACCCCATGGGCTGGGGGGCCATGATGTGCCCCATAGGGTGAGGACCCTGAGACGTGGTGCCCCATACGGTGCAGACCCAGCAATGCACCCCACATTGTTACCGCCGCCCCCATCTCTGCCCAGGCTTTGAGGCTGCTGCAGCTCTTCGTGTTTGCTCCAGACCTGCCCACTGCTGGAATTTTGGCCCAACCGGGGATGATTCAGCTCCAGGACGGCTCTGCCCATCTCCCTACAGCACCAAATGCCCCACAGTGCAGCCAGGAGCAAACCCATCCACAAACCCGACCTCAAGAGCTCGATGCTGCATTTTGGGCACTTCATCCGCAGCCTTTATTTCACAGGATGCAGAACCATTCCCTGCTCCACTCGTGTGGGGCTGGGGGGGATGCATCAACCAAGGCTGGGGGGGAGCTGCAAGTTGTCCCATAGAGCTGTGATATGCTTAGGGCCCAGCCAGGGGATGCTCAGCACACGCAGCCTCCACCCCACAGCACTGGGGGTTGCCCTGCTGTTATCTACAGCTCAGCATCTGTGGGGCAGAGGAAGCGGTGTGTGGGGCCGGGGGCTCCTTCTGCAGCAGTGACACCATCAAAAGGGCTCTTGGGGGTGTTCCACCTCAGTGAGCACAGCCGAGTGCAGCTCAGTGCAGGCACAGATACAGCCAGCTACAGTCACACACAGCCAGGCACGGCCACACTCCACTGTGCGCAGCAGCACAGCCTGCAGCCATGGCAGAGGAATGGAGCAGAGCTGCGTGTGCAACAGGAGCGGAGCTGGGGGAGCAGCAGAAGGCGCAGAGCTCCTGGCGGGTGCTGCAGCGCGGTTACCTTGCTGCACACCGTGTCTGTGCTGCAGTTCTGGTTATCCTTGTCTGTTGCCTCCTCCTCCACCTTGACAAGGGAAAAAGATGGGAAGGGGATAAATAAAAAATGGAGCCCGAGGGGGTGTGAGGGGAGTGAGAGGCGGATGGGAGCAGCGGGAGGGGCGAGAGCGGCACTTCTGCACAGCAAAGCAGCTCCAGCACCACTGAAACTTCCAGCCCAGCACAACCAGCAGCACTAAGCACCACTTCCAGCTCCACCTCTAGCAACCAGCACCAGAAATGCAGCTCCAGCTCCAGCACAGGAGCACCACCTCCAGCACAGCCGCAACATCAGCACCACCAGCTCTATGTCTCCATCCCACCTCTGGCCCCAGAGCTTTGGCCCCGGACCGCTGCCAGGATGCAGCCCTGAGCCACACAGAGGGTGGTGCTGAGCACAGTGTCATCTGCAGCGTGACAGCAATGTCACCCAGTGGGGTCACAGAGCCCAGAGCTCATAGTTCCTATGAGGACAGGGATGTCACCCAATGGGGACCTTTAGTCCCCACTGCAGCACCTCACATCCAAGCCCTGGAGCTCCTAACTCCACAGCACAGAGAGCCCAAGGCAGAGGGGATGAGAGAACAAGAGAGCTGTATGGCACCAGCAGCCACAGCACAGGGGGCAGAGGACGGACCCACACTGACAGCATGGCTCTGAATAGAAGAGAGCCCCTTCTGAATAGCTCAGCAGCCACAGGACAGAAGATTTTGCCACCTGCAGGCGACAGCAGAGCCCACCAACCCCGGGAGCTCCTCATTGGACCGTGACACACAGCACCCTGCAGCTCTGCAAACACAGCACCGTGCTCCCAGCAGAGCCAGCTCCCCGCTCAAACACCCGCTGCTCCCTGTTCAACCCTTCTTGACTGGGGGCAGGCAGGAGCAATTGCCAGCAAAACGCTGCCATGGGAGGTGAAGGAGATTCCCTGCAGTTGCAGCTTCTTACCTCTTTCCTCCACTTCAGCTCACAGAAGACCCGCTCGAAGCACTCATGCATGTAGTTGAACTGCAAAGAGAAAGCGGGCGCAGCTCAGATCACGCAGCACCCAACGCCTGGCCAGTGCTGCTGGCTCCTCCTGGTGGCTGCATTCCCACCGCAGCGCTGGGGGTTCTGCAGCTCCCAGACAGACTTGGAGTCATGGGATGGCTGGGGTGGAAGGGACATGGAATAGCACAGAACCATGGGATCACAGTGGTTGGGTTGGAAGGGACCCTACAGGTGACACAGCTATGGAATCACCGCACACCTGGGGCGGAAGGGACCTCAAAAATCACACAACAGTGGGATCACAGAGTGGCTGGGTTGAGAGGGACCTTAAGAACCACAGAATGTCTGTGTCTCTGCCAAAGGTGTTGAAGGTCACTGCTCCCAGGATGGATGGGAGTGACACCACTTCACCCGGACACGGAGCAGCTTTGGCTTCTCAGACCTGTAGGAATGGGGCTACTTACGTAGGGGGTGAAGATTTTAACCCATCGAGGTTTCTTCTCTCCTCGAGCGTATTCAAAACAAAAGGCCATTCCCTCTTCATCTGTGTCCCACCGCTGCATTTCATCCCATTCAAATGCTATTACCTGGTTCTAAGGGGAGACAAAACCCAGGTGAGCCCCTGGGGAGCAGAGGGGGTTCGAGACACATTGGGTGGCAAAGTGAAGCCACAAGCAGGTCAGGGATCACAGCCCTGAGCTCTGGGGCTTCTTACAGAGCTATGGGGCTGAGTCCGGAGCTGTGCTCTCACCTCCAGCTGTCCCTCCTCGGTGCAGGCGTGGAGTTTAAAGTGCTTAATGCTGATGGCCGTGATCACGTGTCCCTTCCGCCGAGAGTCACAGGAGCAATGAGGGAAGATGATCTCGTTGTAACCCTCACACGTCCGCAACATGTTTAAATACTGAGGAGAGAAAAGGGGCATGTTGGCCAGGTTACATCTTGGGATGGGGATACGGCCCCCTCAGAACCCTGCAGCCCTGCACAGGAAGGCTGGGAACCCACGGGCAGCAGGGCTGCCCAAAGTGTGTCCCCATCCAAGGGGTTCCCTAAAGGTGCCCCCATCCCAGGGCTCCATCCAACGACTTCCAGGACTGTGATTTCTCATTGCAAGGGAAGGTTTTCATGGAGCAGAACCACAACATGTGAGAGGGGGACACGGAGGCCAAGAGCCATATCTCCCTTTGGAGCTACAGGTGATCCAGTGCAGGAAGTGTCTGCTTACTGATCCTTGTGTTGGTTAATCATTAAGAGCTTATCAGCATTCTGGGTTACTCTTCCAGGGTCCACACTGGGGGATGTCAGAGATGTGTATGGACTGGCTGTGGGACCCCAGTGTGGGCTGAGCCCTGGACTTCTGCCAGGCTACAAAGAAATGAAGGCACAGGAGCACAGCAGCTGCACTGCAAGCAGCTGTGGCCTGCTCCTCTTTGTGAGGCCACCTCTGGAGCTTTTGGGGACAGAAAAAGAGCTTTGCCTCTTGATGACTGGGGAGCAGCAGCTGCCCCTGGACGGCTGCAGGGGAAGGACTGCTACGGTCACCTTTCAGCACAAGGTTTAGTGGCTGCTTGGAGTGGTGCTGGGTAAGGTACTGCAAGGAGGAAACAAGCAGGACAGGTGGGACAACTCACCATGACCATCTTCCTCTGCTCACACAGCTTCTGTAGCTGGTAGGATTTCTCCTCTGCTTTGATGTAGCCTTTCTTGACATCATCAACAGCCTTCAACAGGAAAAAGTGGGAAAAAAAAAAAAAAAACAAAAAAAAAAACCCAGCAGTCAGACTGCAGATCCCACCAGCACATCCCAGGGCCATCAAGAGCCCCTGAGCACCATGCAGGAGGACACTGGAATAACATCCCCTGGAGGAAAAGGATGGACCTGGACATCTGGCTTGGCATCCTGCTTTTGCCTTTGGGTGTCCCCTGGCTTTTGCCCACCGTGCTGCTGGAAGGCAGCACTGGCATGGAATCCTGTGTTACCCTTAAGACTGAGCAAAACCTTCCTTCAACCCTATGCACCCCAAGTTCTGCCTGGTGGCTCTCAAAGTTCCCAGTCAACATAAGAGCCAGTCTAGGAAATCACACAGCTTGCCAGCAGCTCTCTTTCATTCAGTTTCTACCAGGGGCCGGTACTGGCTCAGTCTGGAGTGTCAGGAAAGCATTTCTGGTGGTGGAGATAGACAGAGCAGCACCCATCTTACTGAAGTAGGCAGATATCTACCTCTGGGCTGGTCATCCTAGCCTGGCTTTCTACAGTCAAGGGAGAACACGGCTCTTCTCAGGCTCACTTCATCCTATAGGGCAGCAGCATAGGAGGGGGCAGGTGAAATGACAGAAACATTGTAGTTCCTCAGAGCAGGGAGAAATCTGCTCCCCCGCTGCCTATAGACCTCATAGAGAGCTGGGGAAAATATCCCACCCACACGGGATCCCTCAGCTCACCCTGGGAAGGGGCAGCATGGAGAGCTGCGTGAGTCCCCCCATACAGCCCCAGCCAGCAGGACGCACCCAGGCCAGGCACTGCTGCTCCTCAAAGCCATCCAACCAAGGAGAGCAGTGGCTGCAGCAGTTGTGGGAGCCAGACTCTTGGCTGCCAGCAGTTCATAGACTCATTAAGGGTGGAAGAGACTCCTAAGATCATCGAGTACAACCCCAACCCACCCCACTGTGCCCACAAACCACGTCCCAGAGTGCCGCATCTCTGCAGTTCTTGAACCCTTCCAGGGGCCGTGCCTCCCCCTGCTCCCTGGGCAGCCTGTTCCAACACACCACCATTCCTTCAGGGAAGATATTTTTCCTGATAGGCAACCTGGGTTGGCTTACCTCCAGCACAAAGCTGCAGCTCTCCCAGAGAGCTCTCGGGCACCCACCTGATGGAAGAAGTAGGTGACTGCCAAGTCGTTGTCATTGAGAAGAGCCTCCTCCTCTGTTGTGAAGAGCCATTTCCGGATGGTCAGGCACGTCCCCGGCACCGCCGAGGTGTAGTTCTGCACGTAGAGTTTGTGGGGAAATTCATTGGGTGCCAACTTGCGCACTGCAAGAAGCAGAGGGCACAGGGATGAGCTTAACTCAGCACCTGCTTCTGTGGTGCTGGATCCTGCTGGTCCCCTGCAATGGCCTCTAGGACACAGACAGGAATGTCACCTCAACACTTTACCCTGTATGACACCACAACAGCAGTGAGGGGCATCTCTGGGTGCCCAGCAGAGCACACGGGGCACACGCTGCCATTTCTCTGCATTAAGCTAAATGAAGCAACTGGGACTCCTCGCAGCACTGCCAGTAGCCAGCCCTGTGCTCAGAGCTTCACCGTGATGGATTGAGGAAGGGTATGGCCACCACTGCACTGCAGGTAGATCTAACAGCTCCCAGGGAAATTAAATGGAGCCTATACAGACAGGAATAAATGGGGAAGTTCTCAGTGAGTGTCCAGAAGCTGCAAGGAAGGTAAGTTAAGTGGAGTTTTTGCTTTTCAGAGTGAAGAGCACAGCGCTCAGGGATGAGGAATTAATAGCTGTGGTCGGAGCCTGTGTGATGTTGTGCCAGCACAGCCCTGTCCCACTGCTAACACCTGGAAACAAAGGTACCTGGCTGGGAATGAGAAATAGGCTCAGCTCAGAACCCAGCACAGGGGAATACAATCCCATCGCTCCCACTCAGTGGTGCAGCTGTGACGCTGGGGACAACGCTGGTTCAGTGAACCCACCATGAAGCTGGGGGAGATCAGAGCTTGCTAAGGCCTGGCAGCCCCCAGCACAAGCTGGCCTGGAAGGAGAGTATTAAGTGTCAAAATCCCACGTTCCAACCCCAAATCCCATCAGACACCGAAGGACAGATGAGATGATGAGCAGCAGCTTGCAGCCCGTTGCAGCCTGGACCCAGCTCTACATGTGCACAGAGCACATCCCATCTCCTCTGCAGCCCCCCTGCACTGAGATGCTGCTTGTGTCCGATCTCCAGCTGTGTTTCAGTGATGCTGGCCACCACCTCCCTCTGAACCAAAGTAAAATGTATCTCAGCTAAACAAAAGTGTCTCCTTAAACTGCCTAGGAACAGGAAAGTCAAACAGCAGCAAAAAAACAAACAAACACCAAAAGCCATCAGATTTTGAGGGCTCCCCATTATCAGCACTGTGCCTGCCCGGTTCCTCCAGGGCTCTTGGTTCTGTGAGCACAGATAAGAGCTGCAGGAGTGCCCTCGGGCTCTGCCAGCTCTGCCTTGGCTGCTGCTGGCTCCTGGCACTTACCGAAGGAGTGATTGATCACTTCAAACAAGGCGAAGTAGTTGGCGGTAATGCTGTCCATTCCAACTTTAGCAGCCACGGCCTGGAGAGTAACCAAAGGGAAGGTGGGATGAGCAGGAGGGCTGGGCCAGCTCTGCGTGGGCTGCCCCCGAGCACTGCCTACCCCGAGCTGCTCACACCAAGGAGAATGGGTGCTGGATGCACACAACTGCTGTGCCAGGCACACTGTGTTACAGCCACGGTGCTCGCAGCCATCCACCAGCTTTAAAATGTTATCAGGGACAATTAATTCAAGCCCTGCTCCATCCTTGCAGCCAAGCCAAGTAAATGCTGTCTCAGCGCAGTGTGAGGTCAGGGCTCGCCAGTTCCCACCCTCCCTGCTACAACACTGATGCTGAGGAGGGGCAGAGGAGCCAGTGGGCACCTCCAGGGCCTCAGGGAACACATGGATCACATTCTTCACTCATGTTCAAAAGAAAGGCAATAAAGCAGCCCACCTGGTACACCTGGTCTGTAGTGCTGTTCTTTTTGACTCTGACTGTCACTGTTGTTATGTCTGGTAGCGCTACCCGGAGCTCCACGTCTGAGACACCATTGTAGTTCTGAAGAAAGGAAGAGGACAGGAATCAGTGAGGCCCACGGCTGAGGGGCTTTGGGGGGGTCACCCCTCCAAGCTCAGGCTGAGCTGAGCCATGAACTCCATGGACCAAGTACTGATTGTCTTTCATTGCTAATTAACGTGGTCATTTGCACACCATCACACCCAACAAGCCTCCACAATCCCTTTTCAGACTGCAACGGGGAATTCTGAAAGAAGCAGCGGCCTGATCAAACAGGGGACAAGAAGCCCATGGCAGGGCTCAGGGGGCAGCCTTGTTTTAATGCTGTTGCTTTCTACATGGCTTTGGCAGTGTCCCTGCTTCCCAGCGCAATCTCTATCAGAGCAAAGCTGCAGCATGCTGCCCTCGTGCCTACCTCATCCGACTCCGACAGGAACTCCTGCATGATGTCACTCTCTCCAATGACACGGATGGAGCACACTGCAGGACAGAGCACAGGTCAGGGGCCTACCCCAGGGAAAGGCAGCTGCCCCTCCAGGAGCTGCCCAAAGGACAGGGAGACAATGCAGGCAGCCAAGAGCAGGGAGAGCCTTCTCTAAGTGAGCTGGGGCAGGTGGGCTGGCACCAAGAAGAGAGAGCAGCAGTGATGGGTAGATCATCATGTGAGATATTCCCCCTGGGCAAAGCTCAGGCTGCAGGCAGTCGGCCAACGGGAGGTTTCAGCTGTACTTAAAAGCGGTGTAAGGATTTCATAAATAGTTATTCCAGAGGGAATGGAGCTATTTGGGAATTCAGGTCAAGTTCAGGAAATAATCTGGAGCTGAAGCGCATCGTGCTGCACCCAAATGCGACCAGCCTGCCTCTTCCTGCTGCCAGGAGCAGGAAGATGAATGAGCTGTGTGGGGTGGGGAGAACCTGACCTACATCCCACTGTGGGGCTCACAACGTGATGGAGCTCAGCACTTCAGCCATAAAAGTTCTGTCTGAATGTGGGGGTAGAAGAGCCCTGGAACTGAGCCCAGAGAGGCATGGGGGAGTTTCCTTCTCTGGAAAGATTCAAACCCACGTGGATGTGACCCTGGACAATGTGTAGCAGGGAGCTGCTTAAGGGCTGGGCTGGGGGATCTCCAGAGGTCCCTTCTGACCCCTGTGGTTTTGGGACTGTGATTCCGTGCAGTTCCTGCTCTCAGCTCCATACCTTTCTCCAGGTACTCCTCCAGCCCTCGCCGCCGGGCATCCAGCTGCTGTTCCGAAAGGGAAAAGGGCCACTTTCCAGGGAGACGTGGGAAGGTGAAATTGGCAAATTCCCGCTTCAGGTTCTGGTGCAGGATGGCAAACTCACGGTACCGCTTGGAGCAGAGCTGCCGACCGGCCATGTAAACGTTGTACACCTGAGGGGGGCAGAGAGAAGCAGCTTCAGAGCGCAGCCAGCAGGGTTTGAGCTGTAATGAGAAGTATGGTTCAATGCTTCCAGCACCACCTTGAGAGAGGAGGAGGTGCTGGGACAGGGCCAGGAGGTGCAGAGAGCAGCAGCTCCAGCACAGAGGTTTCTCTGCTCCCCTACAGTCTCCCAGCACCAGCCCTTCACCCTCCCAGCAGCAAAGCCCCAACTGAGCTCTGAAGCAAATGAAGAGGTCTCTTCCAACCCCTATGGTTTAAAGTTTCCCCCAGCAAGGGCAAGAAGCAAGCACAGGGCGGGCAGGAAGACGGCTATGAGGTTTGCAAGCTGGGCACCTTTCTTTAATTAATTTTCCCCCATATTCTCCAGAGACAAAAAGGTGATGGAAGAGAAAAGCAACTCCCCAGATGGGAAGCAGCACATCAGGACATCTGCTCCCCCTCACCTCAACACTTGGTGTAAAACAGGAGTTCAAACATGAGCAAAAGCTCACATGAGAAAACTATGGCTCATCTTCTATACTAGTGGTATTAATAAAAACGTTTGCAGCACACAAGAAATAACTGCAAAAGAATAACCAAACTCAGGCTAAATAAGTCTGCGTCAAAAGCAGGCAATAATAAATTAATGATATTAAAGGCACAAAGGGACCACTGCCACCCGCTGTCCACAAGCAGTACATGAGCTCATGGGAAGCACCATCCAGCCAGTACCAACCACAAACTTCTCTCCATTCTGCTCCACGTGCTTGTAGGTGGGGATGGAGATGGGCACGGCCTGCTTCTCTGTGTAGTCGTAGAAGGACTGCCCCAAGGAGTCGTCACTGGGGTCGAGGTTGTCAGCCTCATGGGGAGGCACTGACAGCACCGTCAGGATCAGCTCCTTCTCCCCAGCACGGATCAGGTCCACCACCTGCTTGTGTGTTGCTCCTTCAACGTTCACGCCGTTCCTGTAAGACAGTGGGGAGACGTCAGCAAAGCCAAGAGGACACCCAGAGCCAGCCCAGAAATCCAGCACGGATCTGCCTCCCCACCAGCAGAAGGTAACTGACATCTCCATGGCTTCAGCACCCTTCCTACAGTGGGTTACACCAGCAAGAGAGAAGCAAGAAAAGCACACAAAAAAAACGCCCAAAAACAACCCACGTAGTTCCCATGTTAAAACTCTGCAAGTTCTGCTTCGGTGGGAGCAGCTCTGCAGCTCAGCTCTGCCAGGAAGCAAGCAGAGCCCAGCTGCACCGCTCTGCTCTCACGACATGGGGTTTAAGCTACATCCATTTCTCCTACTGACAGTTTATTGGGTTATTTGTTATGGTACCTTGTTCAGGAGCTTCCAACACAGCCAGAAGATCTTTAGGGGCTTTGCAGAGCCAGAGAATGCTTTAGATTGGAAGAGACCCTTAAAGCCTGTCCCGTTCTAACCCCTACAACTGGGAGGGACACCTGCGTGGGTCAGGCTGCCAGAGCCACATCCAGCCCACCCTGAGCACCTCCAGCTGTGGGGCAGCCACTCAGCCCCACTGAATCACACATTGCTCACATAGGACCAGCTCTGAAGCCAACAAGGTTCATGCATGTGAATATCTAAAACAGGTTTCGTAACACAGAACTACACAGATGTTCGTCCCATGAACATGAAGTGACAGAAGAATGGGGGAAGAAAACACTGACTGCCCAACACACACCATTCTGCTCAGGCAAAAGCCACCTCTGGAGCCTCTACAGATCCAAAACATCAAAAAGATTTCCATACATCTGAGCTGTAGCTTCCAGAGGAACAAGAAAGAGAAAGGAACAAGAAGGGGAAAACAGCCTTGCATGCACAGAGGGCATGGGGAAGTCATTTGGGGAGCTGCTGTTCCCACCCCAGACCCAGCACCCACAAGACAAGCACATCTGCTGCACTGTCAGGCAAGGAGACCAGTGTTCTCCCATGTTCTTTTCAGCCCAACAGCTTTGCTTTCTCCCAGCAGTTCTGCCACAGCAAAAGCACATCCCTGAGCCTGGCCCTGCTCCACCCAGACTGTGGGAGCTGGGCCCTGAGCACCTCTGTGCTGCAAAGCATGCCTTGGGAAGATGTTGTTTTGAGAGTGGTCCATAGAGAACCACTGTGTTCCCTTCCAGACGTGAGGATGAGCCTGTTTTTCCTCCTGATAAGAGCTACACTTTGTAGCAGGACTCCACAAACTCTGCTCCGAGTCTGGCATCCAAAGCATTCCCTGTGTAAACAGCTGCAGGCAGAGCTTTGCCCTGAGTCCAGTCATACTCCTGAGGGGCTGCCGGGTGCTCAGAGGTGATAGGAGACCCCCCAGCATTGGGAACAAGCCTGGAACTTACTGGAGCAGCCTGGGAGAAGCTGCAGATGCTCCGGATTCTTTGTGATAAGAGAACCCGAGAGCCACACTCAGCTCTTCCAGTGGAGTAACGAGGTGACAGAGCTCAGAATCGGGAAAATCCCCTTCTCATCGCAGTGGGATGGTGCCATTCCTCACTGGCACACAGCGCTCTGCAGAAGCAGCACTCGTGTTCGTTCCAGCTGAGCGAGGCTCACGTGCTGCTCACTCACTGCAATGGGAGATCGCTTCCATTCAGTGGAATTAAAGCCAGGCTGCAAAGACCTCCAGCACTGCTGCCCGTGTGACCCACAGCAGGACTTCTCCCTGTAAGCAGAGGCTGACAGCCCTGCTCACCTCGGTGTTTCAGCAGCCGAGCCCCCACACAGGGCAAGGGCAGCTCTGCAACGGAGTCACCATAGCAACTCTGCCTGCAGAAATCCTCCACAAACCTTGGGGAGAAAGGGGATGGGAAAGGAGCTGCTGTGTGCAGAGCTGCAGCAGTGGGTGAGGTGAGAGGAGCCACAAACATGCCGACAGCCCCGCATGCTTTTGCTGGGATGCTCAGCTGCTTTTCTCTTTGAGCTCCTGCTTCCATCTGGAGGCAGCAGAACTCAACTCGCAGGTATCACCCACACCCTGCCCAGGTGCTCAGCCCAGCTTCAGCCTCCTGTCCAGCTCTGGGGGATGCCGAGCAGGCCTGAGGTAAAACCACATGGTCAGAAAGGCTGGAAAAGACCCCCAAGATCATCAAGTTCAACCACTGACCCATCGCCATCACCGTGCCCACCCACGGGATCACAGATTCATTACAGGATCACTGAGTCCAACCACCATCACAGCCCAGAGTGCACAGCTCAGCTCTGCATGGGAAGGGCCAAAAGGAGAACTCTGCTCACTGCAAACCACAGTGGGACAGAGCTCAGAGAGCAGCTTCCCCTGTGAGGTCACCTCTCCAGCCAAAGGCAGATGTGGTAAATCAGGAATGGGAGGTCCTGCCCCTTCCACTCCCAGACAATGATCATTGAGCCTTCGTCAGTACCCGGCTTCCTCCTCACCTCATGGAGCAGAAGGGACCCACAGACATCACCAAGTCCAAGCCCTGAGCACACTGTGCTCCACAGGGCCATCAGCAGAGCTGTTATGGAACCAGGACCGAGGCACTGTGCTGTGAGCTGAGGCTGAGGCATGCACTGCTGCCACCAACACAACCACCCACCCGTCAGGGCTGCCCAGTGCCTGCATCCTCCTGGGTCCCTTCCGACCTGGGGTATTCTGTGATTCAGAGAGCAATGGGATCCCAGCACAGTTGGGTTGGAAGAGACCTACAGACCATAGACCTGCAGAATGATTGGGTTGGAAGGGTCTTCACACCCCCAGCCCTACCCCTACCATGAGCTGGCTGCTCCCCACACGCTCAGGCTGCTGAGGGTCCCATCCATGGCCTGGAGCACCCACAGCCTCATTGCCCTGTGAGTAAAGGATTCCATCCTCACATCTGACCCAAATCTTCCCTCCTTCACTTTAAAACCAACGACCCCAATTCTCGGGATATCCCACATTAAATCCCAAGGATGTAGCAGAACTCCCCAACACACCAACACTAAGGAAGCTGCACCACACAGAGCATCTCAGTTCTCCCATTTATGCACTGAATGACTCATTTTCTGCGAAGACTTCTAGTTTCCTGACCGCCTGCCAAGAGAAGACAAGGAAATGGGCTGTGGAAAGCCTGCATGATGCTGCCTTGAAGTGAGGACCTCCCTTGAGATGATGGCTTCCAACCTCCACCACCCAGCGCCTCTTCCAGCTCTTGACCCTCAGCTCCAGGACAGAACTCAGGGCACCCCCAGGCAGCTCCATGCACTTCTGCTTCTCCTGCAGTTCTCACCAGTCACCGGTGCAGCGATGCACTGCTCCCTGCTCTGGGAAGGGCAGTTCTTTCCCCATTTCTTATCACACAAATGCTCTTCCTAGATGGAAGCCAGCGTTCCTTTTAAGGCTACAAAACCCAGATCTCACTCAGCATTACTTCAAACATAAATAACCCTCAGAAGAAATCGCTGAGTATGGTTCCAGCAACCATTCCCACTCCTCCTGTGCAGAATAAAGCAGGAACCTGGGAGAACAACCACTTCCACAGCAGCCTCTCAGGACACCTTAAGGCAGCTTTAATGCCCCCACGCACATTTACAGGCTCTGCTCTAGCAAACTGCAGCGCTGCCATTCAATCACCAGCTCCAATTACGTGAGCAACGATGCCTTGCAAATGAACGCTTCTTAAGCACTCTGAAAGGAGGCAAAGAACAGCAATGCTTCAGATGGTCCGAAACTAAATATCACTTAAAAGAAAACAAATATTGACTTAACACATAGCCATGCTGAAAGAAAGGAAAAGCATTTTTGGAACTCAGTGGTCCTTTGGGTCTCTTTCAACCCATACCATCCTACAATGATCCTCCAGACACTTCAGAGGCCCAACCTGTATCAAATACAACGGCAGGCAGCTCCCACAGCAGCTGCAGCAGGAGCAAGAATCAAAACCAATAACCTCAGGTGCCCTGAGAGCAGCCAAGCATCGGGACAGACAGACCTCCAAGAGCTCCAGGGCCAGCACTGAGCTGGAGTTTTGGGCACAGACTCGTTGGCCAAAATCAAAGCAAGGATTTGAATTGGTTCATGCAGACCCCAACAAACCCTCCTTGAGGGAAGTTCAAGCAGGAATGTTGAGAACGGAGAGGGAACGATGGGGAAAGGCACACAAGAAAAGCAGCGTGGGATGCTGAGCGTGGCACGTTGCCTCTATGGATGGAGCAGAGGCAGCAGATATGGGGCTGAATTTCTCCAGCTTCAGTAATTAAACTCATCCCCATGAGCACACAGAGCATTCTGTCGGAATAGACTGCAGAAGTGTTAAGCCAGGGCAGATAAAAAGGTTCTCTCATTTATTTAATTGCACGCTTAATGGGAAAGCCAGCAAGCGAGGGCTCTTCATTTACCCACCGCTGTTATCTCACTCAAGGAAGGAGATCCATTTGCAGTCTTTTCCTTGGACGTCCCTCGAGCTCAGTGCACAGCAAGGGATGGGACCACACTGAGAACCAGGGAGCCCAGAGGAAAAAGAAAGGACGTTCCCTGAGCCATGTGAGGTTAAGCAGACATCCATAAAGCCTCTGGTCCAGGTAAGCCTGCTGACTGCTCCATAAGGTGATTTTCTGGCATGAGCAGCACAACGCTGCCCTGTCCTTCCTGCTGACAGCTCTGTGCCTCCCCAGAGCAGCACTGGCTTCTTCTGGCTCATACTGACAGGCAACATCCGACTTTGGGCCAAGAAGACGGAGTTTCATTTCCTTCAGGACAAAGCTGGTCCGTGGCAGCGTCAGCAGCCCCAGGCTCTGCACAGCCACGTGGTCTTGTCGCCTGTTAAAGAGCTGGTTGGGCAATGCCATGCCAAAGACTTAAGAGAAAAAGTGGAGAAAGCCTATTAACAAAACACCAAACATCTCTCCTGTTCTGCAGGACAGACAGCACTGCACCTGAACCAGGGTCTCACTGAGCTCCCTTTTACCAACAACCACATCCTTGTCAACTCGTTCTGAGCCAGCTCCCTGCAGACAGAGTTAGCAGCAGTGCAGAGCTCCTCCCCGCCGAGATTAGTTATGATTGTCATTCAGGGTGATAATCAAGAACTAAATGAGCTCTCATTGTCTGACTCCAATGCCCTCAACACCCACAAACACACAACGAGCTAAGGAGATTAGAGAGCACGCCATGGCTGCATTGCAAAATCAACCTTGGAAAGCAAGAGCTGCACTTTAGGTATGGGAGTGTAGAATGGATGGTGAGAAAGGACTGTGAGAGCACAGGGACCCAAAGAAAACCTCCAGACCACACCTTGGGCAGAGCATGGAGCAAGATCCGTGTCCCATAGCCCTGTGCAAGCTGCTCACAGAGCCTGGAGCCCCGTATGGCACAGCGCAGAGGAAACCAGAGCTATTTTTGGAGGCTGTTTTATTGTTTCCTGCTCGACTCACGAGCACACTTGGACTGACTGGCAGGAGCTGGGTTTTAATCAATGCCCGCGTCCTGCTGAACACACAGGCAGCGTAGGGCTGGCGAGCTGACCGAGGCATCCCAGCTAATGAATGTGACAGTTGATACGGGGAGAAGGTGAAAGCCAACCTGATGGAGCTACAAGATGAGCCACGGGGAAATGAGGAAGTGGCTTCACCCTGGAGATGGGCAGGGAGAGGAAATCCCATTCCTTAGCAAGATGGAACAGGCTGCCCAGAGAGATGGTGGGGTCTCATTTTCTGGAGATACTCAAACCCACCTGGATGTGATTGTGCTGCAGGGAGCTACTTCAGGGGATCTACAGAGGTCCCTTCCAGCCCCTACACTTCTGTGTCTCCTTCACACAGCACATTTTAAGCATCTCCCACAAGGCAGAGCTCCAGCCTGACACCTTACAACGCATACAGCCATTTCCCTGGGTCAATAAGAGCTGCTCTCACATCGCTCCTCCAGGTGCACAATTCAGCTCCAAATGCTTCTGCTGCACAGAAAATCAAAGCAGGATGGATTTGGGTCACTGGGAAGAGCAGCACTCAGGGCCTGCCGCAGGGCACAGCCACCTCCAGCCCCGCACTGTCCTTCAGAGCCCAGCAGCAAAGCATTCCTGCTGCTGGGAAATCCCTGTAATTAATAAGTAATTGAGCTTAACCAACTCAGCACCGAGTACAAAGGTGTAGGGAACAGCAGTGACTGCTCAGCACAGGCAGAACCAACCCAAAGAGGTGCACGGCGATGTGCCCGTTTTTGGTCCCACCAAATCAACACTGATGAGATTTTTTAGGAAAGAGAAAGGTTTCAACACACCGAAGCATTTCTATGGCAAGACATTCCCTGTAATTCCTGCAAGGGACAACCAAGGGGTCAGGATGTAACCAGCACCAGTTCAACCCCGTCCCCCTGGTGCCCATACGGACCCCAAAGCTGCACCTAAACACGTTGCTTGAGGGAAGAATCCCCACACACCATAAAGAAAGGGAACATCAAAACGTCAGCACAGCAGAGATGGAGACAGTATCCACACACCCCAAAGCTCTCAAGGATGCCAATGGTGCAGCACCCCCTGAATTGTCCCTAAAAGCCTCACGGGGGGTAGAGAGGGGCAGCCCCCTGAGTGCTTCCAGTGCAAGGAATGGGGCACAGCCCCACAGAGAGCCCTATGAAGGGACAGCAGGCTCAGACCCCACCTCGGGGTGCACACAGCACTCCCTAATGATCCCCCATGAGGTGTGGGGAGCCCCAACCGGCCCTATATCCTGGTGGGGAACTCCCACCCTCCAACCCCTCAAAGACTCTCACCCAAAGCACCCTTCCCTGTGAAGCACGGGGTACCTGAATCAGCCCCATAACTCCCCCAACAGCTTCAGTTCAGAAATGGCCCAGACCCCACAACCCCTTCTATACGTCCCCAAACTTCAGTGAGGCTCAGTCCTCTCAGGACCCCCCGCAAACCTCTCAGGACCTCTGTATGACCCCCTCAGGAATTAATTCCCCTAATGCCCTTCAGAACCCCTGAGGCCCCTCAAACCCCTCTGTGATTCCTCCTCTCAGGTTCCACCTCATACCCCGCAGCTCACTCAGAACATCCCCTCCAATTCCCCAGACCCTTCAGAACCTCCTCGAGACCACCCCCAAACTCCTTACGACTTCCCCTCAGCCCACTCAGGGTGCCACCCCAGACCCCCCAGGACATCCCCACAACCTCAGAATCCCCCCAGAACCCATCAAGGCCCACTTAGGGCACCTTCAGCCTCATCAGGCTCCCCCCCCTAAACCCCCTCAAGACACCCCTCAGCCCCAGGGGCCCCCTCAGGATCCCCCTCAGCCACCCCAGACCCCTCAGAGCCCCCCATTTCCCTCACGACCCCATTTCCCACCCCCCTCAGGACCCCCCTCACCCACACCAGAGCTCCCCCCGGATCCCCAAACCCCCTCAATACCGATGCAGCCACCACACCCCCCCTCCACACCACCCCTCCCCCGCAGCCCGGGCCCGGCGGCGGCCCCCCCCGTACTCACACCTCCAGGATGCGGTCTCCTTTACGGACCCCGGCCCGGTCGGCCGCCCCCCCGCCCAGCACGGCGCTGACGTGCTGCAGCGGTGCGTAGAGCTCGCCGTTGATGCTCCGCAGCTGCCCGCCCTCGCTCACTTGGCCCCGCACGTTGAAGCCGTATCCGGATTCGGATTTCACGATGCGGACCACCCGCGGTCCCCCCGGGGCTCCTTCATCGCCGCCGTTCCGCTGCGGGGCCGCGGCCGAGCGCGGCGGCCCTTCACCCTCCTCGTCCGCCATCTTGGCGAGCAGCACCGGTCCGCGCCGTCACACTCGCAGCTCCTTCTCGGCCACCGTACGCGCGAAGGCTGATGGGAAACGTAGTTCTAACCGCCGTAGAGCGCGACGGGGCGCGGGGGGTGATGGGAGATGTAGTTCGCCGCTGGGCATTGTGGGAGCTACGGAGCGACGCTGTCGCCTAGGCAACGGGGGTTGGGGGGGGGGAGATGAGAGCGGCCTGCAATGGGGCTGTGATGGGACGAGGGGAAGCGGCTTCCGACTAAAAGACGGAGATTTGGGCAGTGAAGGAGGAAGGGGGCTGTTATGAGAGGGGCAGGGAGGCACCGGCACAGGCTGTGCAGGGATATATGGGCAGTGGGGCCAGCTCTGGAGCTGTATATGGCCTCAGCTCCCCATGGAGCCGTGGGGGTCCCCGTTCATCACGGAGGCCTTTAAAGGTCTCTTCCAACCCAGACTGTTCTGTGATCCTCTGAGCTGAACGATCAGCTGCAGCACAACGGGGTGGTTGTGCTGGGAGGGTCCTCAAGGACTGAAGGGGATGGGACCAGACGGCCTTTAAAGGTCCCTCCACCCCCAACCACTCCACGAGGCCACGAAGACCACAGACTTGTGCCTTACATTCGCACCATGGCACTGGAACACGCTGCTCAGAGGGGCTGCGGGTACCATTGCCCTGGAGGTGCTCAAGACCAGGTGGATGGGACACTGGGCAGCCTGGTATTAGATATGGTAGTTGTAGCAGTAGTATAGTATTAGATATGGAGGTTGGTGGCCCTGCCTGTAAGCAGGGGGTTGGAACTTGATGATCCTTGGGGACCCTTCCAACCCAAACCATTCTATGACTCTATGCTTAACACCCCATACGAACAGAGCACAGGCGGACAGCTTAACACAGGTGTATTTTTGTATTAACAGATGCGAGGTGTACACACAGCACTCTGCCTCACCGCTCAGCACAGCAGCTCCTCCAGGTTGACCCAGGGACGCAGCGAGGAGCGGCCGGAGAAAGCAGGTTGGTATTTTCCAGTTCAAACATGGGCCAGGCAGTCCTCAAACACTCCCCTGGAGCCGGACAGCAGCAATCATGCCTGTCGCCACATCCTTGGAAGACACCAATAATTTATTGAAATAAATACAGGTACAAACCAAACCACCTCTGGGCTTAAACGAGAGGAACACCAGGCATGATTTCTCTACGCTCAATGAGAGGGACCGGGAGAAGGTTTGCGTCGATCCACTGATTGTGTTGCTGTGCCAATTGTGTCAGTTGTGCTGATCTGCAGATTGGATCTCAGCTCAATCCACCCACTGTGCCGACCACGTCGATCCAGCATTGAGTCCCCATGACTGCGCTGATTGTGCTGATCCACCACCTGTCTCAATTGTGTCAATCCACCAATTTTGGCCACAGGAGCCCTCGCCAGGTTCGGAGCAGCAGATATGCTGGAGATGGGAGTTGGAGGCTCCCAACTCATTGTGCTTCATTGTAGGAAGGAGTCCAGTTTCAAGAGGATTTCCTGCTTTGTAAGTGAATTTGTATTATTTTTTCAATAATTTAAACCCCGAGTCCACTTTGGCAAGCTACAATCTGAAGAGGCGGCTCCGCTTTGATGAGACCCTTCAGAAGCTGCTCGCACAGCAGCCCCGGCGAACCCAGGGCTGAGCAGGGAAGCGAGCCCAGCCCTGTAGCCCAGGAGCACTTCGTCTTCAGTGTCCCCACCAGCTCCAGGCTGGCATCCGTGGGACCCCAAGGGACAGCAGCGTGGGCACCTCGCAGCCTTCCTTCCTCTGCCAGCACCGCCCTGGCCGTGTCTGTCCTACGGGGCACAGCCCTCCGCCAGCAGCTCCAGGGCAGACGGAGCACAGAGGCCAGAGAACAGTCAAGCAGGGAAGTCTGGTCAAGGAGAATAAGGGGAGAGTCTTCATCTCACTCCAACCCTCGAAACTCATGTTTCCACCACTCGAATGAGAGGCAGCGGTTTGGGGCCCATCAGTCTTTTGCTGCAAGAGAGAAAGGATTTGTTCAGCTGGGTGGAACTGGGAGGAAGGTTGTGAGTGCTCCATCCCTGGAAGTGTACAGCAGGTTGAGTGGAATCCTGGGCAGCCTCATCTGGTGGACGGCATCCCTTACTGTGGCAGAAAGTTAGAATGAGATGACCTTTGATGTCCCTTCCATCCCAACCCGTTCTATGATTCTACAAAAGCTGTGAGATTGGTGATCCCAGCACTGTCCTGTGAACGTTTCCCATAAATCATCTATATGGGGAACCTCTGTTCACCCTAAAGAGGAGCAGAAACAACATAGCACCTTCACGAAGGTAGAGGGAACAGCCCCAAGCCCTGCACCACCTGCCAGAGCCCCAAAATGAGATGTGGAGCCACGGGCTGAGCCCCAGACCTACCTGCTGACATACTCCGACTTGGAACGTGTTCTGGAGCTGTGGCCACCCCGGCTGACCTGCTTCTCAATCAGGTGCTCAATGCGGTCATGCATCTCCAGGTTCTGCAAGAGGTGGGAACCACAATAAGCAAAGAGCAGCTGGCACTGATCTATGCTGGGAAATGTGGGGCTGCTCCAGCATCATGGGGCAGCTTAAGGAGACAGAAATCCAGCCCTATATGGGAGCTGCTGCCCAGAGGTGCCAGGGAGGACTTGGAATGTGGGAATCCTCAATTGTTCTCTGCCTTTTTGCTCAAACACTGTCCTCACGGCAAAACAAATCACCACAGAAGGAAGAAAATGCTTGAACTGCTGATGATAGCTCAGTGTGTCTCAAAAAAAAAAAAAAAAAAAAAAAAAAAAAAAAAAAAGTTTGACACTTGCAATGATCCCAGAGGCTGGAATGCAGTTCTAATTTCTGACACGCATGCAGCGCTGCAAGCAAACTGGGCTCTGCTGCTAGAGAAATGTGTGAGGTGAAGTTACTTCAGACCCCACTGGAGCTCACAGCATCCCTGGTTTCACTGGGAGCTGCCACACCACAGCCTTTGGTGACAACCAGGTGACACCACAAAGTGACACCGCCAGGGGACAGCTGTGCTGCTGCTGCCCTACCCAGAGCTCACTGTACCCAGCAGTGCCCTGATCCCAAAGCAGACCCCAAAATGACCCTGCTGGGACACACCTCAGCCTCCAGGTAGGCGACTTTCTCCTTCAGCTCCTGGATCATAGCGTCTTTGGCCTGAATCACTGTTTTGGAGTTCTGGAGCTGTAAGAGAACATTGATGGTGGCTTAAAAAAGAAAAACCTTTTCATGTGCTTATGGGTTATGCAGCATGGAGGAAGGAGGGCAGCTCAGCCAGCCTCACACCCACAACATTTACTCCACAATCTGCATAGAAAACAATTAAAAAAGCCTCAAATTAAGTCTGTGAATTCAGCCCTGGGTGAAGAAGCCTCTGTTTGCACCGTTTGAGCCTCTGCTCTTTCAGAGCCTTCTTATTACCTTCCCCAGGCGCCACTACCACCACGACTGTGCTGTATTTGTCACTGCCATGGGGCGGACACACAGGGCTCTGGGCCGTCCCTTTGCTCAGCCCCATACAGCCACGCTGAGCCCATCGCACCCACCTGCTCGATCATCTGTCGGACTTTGCGCTGCTGGCTCTTCAACATGTCATCCAGGTGGTGGATCTTCTCCCGCAGCAAGGCCACCTCCTTCTCCAGCTTGGCCGACCTGGGAAGACACAATGGGAGAATCCAGCAGCTGTCAGACTCTGTCCCTGGAGGGCACAACCCCTCTTCACCCCGCTCCTATCCCCCCCACAGCCATAGCCATGCAGGTCTGAAATACTTTGACCCGACGAGGTGAGCAGAGACAGAGACAAACCCAACCCAAACAGGAGCCACAAAGCCTCCCGACGGCAGACTGTGGGGACACAGGAACATCAGGAAGAGTCAGCCCACAAACGAGGCCTTCCAGTAACGACTCGCTGCCAATTAACCCCTGCGGCACACGGATACTAACTGGGTGAAGCCAGCCCAGCACCCAGGGCAGAATGGCAGCCGCTAGAGGTCCCCGGCAGCGCCGGGCTGCACTGCGGGAGGTATTTGGGATGAGTCAGCTCATAGGGTGCTGTTTTGCAAGCCAGAGACGAGCACGCCCTGCACAGGAATGTGCAGTCATGCCCCGGCGCGCTGACACCCCGACCCGGCGGCGTGGGCTTGCTGCGGCGTTGGCAGAGGCTGAGCCTCACCGGTCCTGTTCGGCGAGCTTGTCACCTTCCACACTTCTCAGCCGTGCCAGCTCTGCTTCGCTGTCTTTCATCTTCAGCAGCAAAGTCCTGTGCTCCTGCAGCGGGACGAGGGGCCGAGTTACACGCAGGGGAAACAAGTCGCAACAAATGCTGCCTGCCTCCTGAGCTGAACAGATGCAGCGCAGGCTGCTGCGGTGCCCGCGGGTTGTTTGCACCAGCCCTGCGCTTACACACGGGACAGACAGACAGACAAAGGCATCACAGAGTGACCAACAGCTGATAACCTACTCCTTCACCCTGGGATGCAGGGAGGCACAAAGCTTAAAGGGAGTTAATAAATAAGAGGGAAAGCAGCTTTGGTTTTTAGGGACCCTTCTGACCCAACGACTTTGTGATCCCGTGGTTCTGTGGTCTATAGGGTCCCTTCCAACACATACATTCTACAATTCTATGCTCTTCTGCTCCACTCTTGGGCCCACAAATGCAATCTCACACTGCTTCGTGCTGTACTGCACTGTTAGATTTATGAGTTTAATGCTACTATGAGCAGCCCACAGCTGGATAATTAACAACCCAGGCTGCAGGCTGTTAATGCCCCCACAAGAAGAACCAGGCAGCTGTCTAGACTGTGTGCTCATCTCTAGGATACCCAGCAGGAAGGCTTTGCACAGAACAACCAGATCTTCTAGACCCGGGGAATGCAAGCCTAAAGCAGGACCAGTCGGATGGAGCTGTTCCCAGCAACCAGCTCATAAGGGCTTTTGAGATAAGCCAAGCTGTGCACAGGGGCAGAACACAGGACCGTAGTGCTGGTACCTTCTCCATCCCCGCCAGCAGCCTCTGCATTTCGTCCACCTGCAGCTCCTTCTCCACCACGTTCCTCTCTGCTCTCCGCAGGGCACAGCTCGTCTGCTCTGCCTCCTCCCGGTACCGTGACACCGTCCTCTACAAAGGGACAGAGAGCCCTCAGTGCCCACCCAGCACAGCCCCAGAGCCCTGCTGTGCTCTGGGGTCTTGGCTGGAGGGTTTTGCTGAAGACAAGCAGCCTGGCATGCTTCTGAGAGAGGTTCTTCGCCAAGCTCCTCAGCTTCAAAGCACTTCAAAGGAGTGAGTGCCGAAATGCTTTTGCAAGAAACACACCTCCAACATAAGCAACATGTTTGTTCTGAGCCGCGTGTGGTGCAGGACCATCCATGGGCTCCTCCTGCTCTGAACCAACCCTGAGAGCCAGCACCAATGCTTGGAGTGGGGGAGGGACAAATGTGCCCCGTGCATCCCCACAGTGCGGGAATTGGGCTCCAACAAGGCAAGTGCAGAACACTTGAAGATCCCCAAACCCTTCCCCAATGCTTCTGTCCAGGCTGAGAGCCCACAGCTGGCATCACACCCAACCAAAAATGCCAAAAAGATCCTGCATGCCACCATGGACACGTGGCTTCCTGCACAGAATGACCAGGACATGTGTCACCACTGATGTCCCCGCACTGGAAGATGTGGTCACTGCTCCAGGCCATGTCCCCAGTTCCATTCCTAAACAACTTCAGGGCAGGCCCTGAGCTCCTGGGACCAGTTTGGACTGTGGGACAGGATGGGAGATGGGATGTCACAGGAACACATCCTGAGGGGACCACACAGCACAGCAGCTGTGCCAGCACAACTCAGCAGAGGGAAGGTGTCACGTGGAGGTGACAGAGGCCATTGGTGATAGTGTCACAGCCCGTGTCCTGACCCATCCCAAGGAAGGGGGCAGAGGCTGCAGAGGCACCAAACTCTAGAGAACAGGAGCCAGGGCACAGCACTGCATGGATAGGACAACTATATACGCTGATGGGAGAGCTGCCAGTGCCTTCCAAAACAAAAACAAACAAAGAATCCCAATCTGAATGGGGAAGTGCCCAATGCACTCACCTCGAGGTCCTTCTTCTCTAACTGATGGCATTTCTCAGCCTCCTGCAGCCTCGTGAACAGCCTCTTCACTGTCTGCCGCATCTTCTCTACATCATCTCCTGAACAATCCTCATCCTGCAGGAACATTAATGGGGGAGGCTCAGCATCAAGGAGGTGCCCAAGGAATCCCCTCAGCTCCCACACCTCGCTCCAGCCTCCAGCCCTTGAAGCAACGTCCCCGAGAGAATCAGGTGGAGTGGAACCTGATGGGGATCACCAAGGACAGTGTAGGATTCTGCACCTGGGGAGGAAATTCACAGCATCAGTGCAGATTGGGGGCTGCTGGAAAGGGGCTCTGCAGAGAAGGACCTGGAGGTCCTGGTTGACCAACAGTTGACCAATGGCTGACCATGAGCCAGAAGCATGCCCTGGTGTCCAAGAAGACTAGTGGTGTCCTGGTTGGCCAACAGTTGATCAACAGAGAGTTAACAGCTGACCCTGTATCACAGCAGTGTGTTTTCATGGCCAAGTGTCCTGGTTGACCAACAGTTGTCCATAAGCCAGCGGTGTGCCCTGGTGGCCAAGAAAGCCATCGGTTCTCTGGGGTGCACTGTGCAGAGCAGGACCAGCAGGGCAGGGTGATACTCCTCTCTTCTGTTCTGCCCTGGGAAGGGCATGGCTGGAGCACTGAGCCCAGTGCAAGGTTCCCCAGTTCCAGGCAGACAAGGAACTGCTGGAGAGAGCCGTATGGAGGCTGCAGGGATGGTGGAAGCAACTCCTTCCAATCCCAATGGTTCTATGACTTTTATTGTTCTGGGCAGTACTCAGTCCTGTCACTGATAAAACCCTACTGCAAGAGCTTGCGAGAGACAAAGCAGAAGGGCCTGACCCTTTCCTGAGGACAGAAAACTAAAGCCACACAAAGCTGACATCCCTCTGTTCCACCTACCTGCTCCTCCCAAGGCTCAGTGCGGAACCTCTCAGGGTGCAGCCAGCTCCCATTCTGCTCCTCCAGCACCACCTGCGTGGGACAAGCAGCACCAACCCTATCATACCAACGTCACAGCCACGCACACCCAACACAGCCCCGCAGCAATCCTGGCCCCATTTCTGGCAGAGAAGCATGCAGAGCGCGCGTGATACCAATGCGTCCCACGTCCTGACTTCTTACCCACTTGTATAGGTTTCCCATGTTACTTGTGTCTTCTCAGACATAACGTCTGATTTTGAGGTTGTCTTTCGTGGAGCCACAGCCTGGACTTGATGATCCTTATGGGTCCTGTCCAACTTGGGATTTCTATGAGTTGGACTCAGTGATCCTTATGTGTCCCTTTCAACTTTGGATTTCTAACAGTTGGACATGATGGTCCTTATGGGTCTCATCCAACTTGGGATACTCTATGATTCTATGAGTGTTGCCAAGTGGGTGCTACAAGCACCATAACCTATAAGGCCCCTTTTATCACTTTGTGGATCCAAAGGTGACATTTTTTGTTTGTTTTACAAAGCACCTGTCAATCAGCGCCAAAGACACACTCCCATTACCTGTGTGTGCTCTTCATCTCCTTGTTTGCTCTCAAGTTTACTACTTAAGTCTTCCTGCAGTTTCTTCTAAACACTTCTAGCTTGGCAAAGGCAAATCAATTTAGCTCAACCCACAGAGTCCTTCAACCCCAAAAAAACCAAATGAGGACGCAGGGGCCACCCAGCACCAACCCGTGACCCATCGCATCCCTACACTGCATGCTATGGAAGCTCTGCTGCAAGGGCACCATCCTCACCCAGTGGCTTTCTCACACTCATGGGTAGAAGTAACCCAAAAGAGAGCAACAATGGGGAGGATTTTTCCTGCGTTACTCATCAATCACACCTTTGAAGTGCTGGGAAGACCCTTGTTCCTCCCCGCAGGACTCTGACATGCACAGTCTTGATGTGCAGCTCCCCAAATTAGTCAGAGAAAGTGAGCAGGGCAGTACTGTGCAGGCTTTGCCCCAGCCCTTCACAAAGAAAAGCATTCCGATGGCACAGAAGCGTGGCTTCAGCCCTTCCCCCATAAAGCACTGCTTGGTTTTGGGGCTGGAGGTGCTGAGCTCCATGCCCCAGTCACACAACACTCAGTTATAGGACTGCAGCCCCTCTTGGTTTAGCAGCTGGGGAGGGTGCAGTGGGGCAGAAGGCAGCCCATCCCCTCTGCTCCATCCCCTCAACGCCACAGCCACCACCATGGCTCACAGCTTGAGCTAATTCTTGTCTCTTCATGCATGGGATTACAGCCGTCCTGGGACTAGCAGAGAAATTCAGCACAGAAATTCACGTGAGAGCAAACCCAAATTTAACCCTCTCCTTTTTTCATGTTTTTTTCTTCATTTTTTTCCCCCAGTTTTTGGCCAAGCCATACTGCCCAGAACCACCAAACAACCACATCTGTGTCTTGCAAGCTCTCTGCTTCCCCAGCAGCTGTATCCCAGCAGGAGCAGAGGAAGGGTTAATGGGCCCAGAGCTCATCAACGAGTTTACTTTGGGAGATGAGACATTCCAAAGAAACTGCCTTTTAACGAGAGGCACCGCCGCACCCAGGCACGCAGGGGACAGCCTTGGGGGAAAGTCATCGCGCAATTCTCTTCAAATTCAGTCCATATAGCAGAGCAATTAGTCAGGCTGAATTAATTTATGGTGCTTGATTAGACAACTGCCCTGTACGGGCAAGTCAACAAACTGGAGGGTTAAGCCAGTTTGCCAGCATGGCACGGCACAGCTCGGCACAGCATGGTGTGGCAATGCAACCTGAGCCCCTGGGGGTCTTGGATACCTCCTGGATGTGCCGAACTTCACTCTTCAGCTGGCTGACGTGCTCCTCATGATTCGCGCTGCCCTCAGCCCTCGCCTTCAGGTAGACCTGAAAGAGAGAAATGTCGGTGCCAACCCCATAGCACTGACCCCACAGCACTGACCCCAGCCGCTCTGATGCATTCCACACATTCCCACTTCACCATTCACAAAGCAAGTAATGCTTTGTTGAATGCCAACAACTGCCCTTCCTCTTCCAACACTCTCTTTCCCCACCATGTTCAGAAAACAATGGGTACCTCTCAGCCTCCAATACCATATTTTTCCCCCCAATTTTCTTACTGCTGAACACAGCCCCGGGAACCCACCTTGATGATCTCCTCGTCACCGTCGTTGGACTTGATGCGCTCGGATGCCAGCGCGTGGCCATTGCTTGATCTGTTGGCCACCATGGCGAAGGCTTTTCCCACTGGCTGCGAGACACAAAGAGCAGAGCTCTGGGACCAGCCTGGCTGGAACAGCTCGCCCAACGCTAGGCAAATCAGTACTGTGTGCTGCAGCAAAGCAGTGCAGTACTGTGCACGGCCAAGGAGCTGACACTAAAATGCTGAATGCATCAGGAGCTGCACTTCCAGCTCACAGAGCTTCCATGGGATGGAACAATCTATAGGATGGATCACTTCCCCTGTAAGACAGGCTGAGAGCTGGGGCTGTGCAGCCCAGAGAGGGGAAGGTTCTGGGAGAGCTGAGAGCAGCGTTCAGGATCTAAAGCACTGTAAGAGAGACAGGAATGACTCTTCAGCAGAGCATGTGTGTGACAGGACAAGGGGAGGAGGCTTCCAACTAAAAGAGGGAGACAGGCAGGGTAGAAAGAAGAAGGTTTTTATGAGAAGGGCGTTGAGGCACTAGCACAGGTTTTACAGGGACATGTGGGCAGTGGTACTGATTCTGGAGACACCCAAGGTAAGGCTAATGGGCTGTGAGCACTGAAGGAGCTGCAGGTGCCCCCATTTATCACAAGGGGGTTGGACCAGGTGGGCTTTGAAGGTCTTTTCCAACTCAAACAATTCTGTGATCCTCTAACCTTAATGACCAGTCACAGCACCACGGGATAGTTGGGTTGGAAGGAGCCCTACAGATCACCTCCAGAACCATAAGACCAAATAAGTGGTTTGCGTTGAGGGAACCTTGTCCCTGTTCATCACAGAGGGATGGGACCAGATGGCCTTTAAGGGCCCCTTCCAATTCAAACCACAGATCTGTGACCCCCTAAGGAACAGCCCCTTCCCCACAGCTGCTCACAAGCCCCCCTTCTCAGCCCCCCTTGCACCCGGACACACACACACGCCAACCCATCGTGGTGTCCCTGTGCTGATGGCAGCGCACCTTCTGCTTCACCTGCTCGCGCCGCTCACCCGGGAGCTCATTCGGCAGCATCAGCCTCAGCACCTTCACGCTCTCCTGGAACAAGAGGGTGGGATTCAGCTCAGAGCCACCTGGCACAGTTGGGAAGCTGCAGCACTCAGAACAACACCCGACTCCAACTGAGTGAGTTATCGCACAGCAATGACATCCACCCATTGGCCCATTGGAGCTCAGAGGAGCCAAGAAGGAGGAAGTGAGAAGGAGCAACCACTGGACTCAGTACGCAGCCACCACACCAGGGACCCTTCCAGAGAAGGGCAAAGCAGCTCAGGTTCTCCTCCTCTGCCCTCTGCACACAGATAGAGCCAGATCAACCCCTCAGAGCTGAGCGGAGGGACAGTAGCCATCAGCAGCACCACTGCTTGCCCAAACCCTTCCCAGCTTTTCAGCATGTGCACTCTGATGATGCTCAGCACAGAGGACGCAGAACACTGTAAAGCAGCTCACAATACCCAAACTGCCCCATTTTGGCCCCCCAAACCCATCCCACACTGACCTCACCAGCTCCAGAGCCACTCATGCTCCCGGCAACCCTGCAGCAGACTGCAGTGCTCTGGGGCCGCTCAGCACCCCGCACCCAGTCCCATTGGTGCCCGCCCCACACCACGCCTGGCCACGTCACCCTCGGAGCAGCGCCAAAGGATTGTGCCGCTCCGCTTCCAAGCGCTCTGCACCGCCCAAGTCTCAACAAGCCGTGGGTTTGTTTCCAAAATATTGGGTGTACGCTGCTCTCGCTTTGCCTGGGCTCCTGGGAGAGGAGCTTCCTCCTGTGGGGACCCCCTTCATTCCGCCCCCCACAAAGCACTGACTGCTCAACCCCACAACTCCTTCTCCAGGGAAGGTTTTCCTATGGAAGAAGCAAGAAGGGCAAAGTGGTTGGAAAAAATGCCAAGCTCGACATGCAGCACACACAGCACCCACAGCACTCATTGTGGTGGTGAGGTCAGAAGAGCGCCCGCGGTTTTATAGGGCAGGGAAGCGGCTCAAGGCAGCACCCAGATGCAAAGCATCCCCGCATCTCTCCATGGACATAGGAAGCAAACAGGAATCACTGAGCCACGGGATCACAGCACAGATGGGTTGGGAGGGACCCCATAGCTAACAGAATGATGCAATTATAGAATGGTTTGGGTTGGAAGGGACCCTACAGACTGCAGAACAACGGGGTCACAGGGCAGTTAGTTGGAAGTGAGCTCAGAGATGGTGAAATCACAGCATTATCTGAGCGAAGGGATCCCGGCAGCCACCCCACGTGGCCCCACTCGCAGCGTTGTTTACAACCGGAGGATCCCACGCTGGCCCCATAAGCCCACGCGAGGGTGGGGTGCTGCCAATGCTCCAAAGGGAATCCCGCTCCCGGGGAAGATGTGCCGCGATAAGCGAGGAGCACAACGCCGATTTCAATCACCGCCTTCAGAGCGACACGGCAGTCAGCAGGAGGGTGCTTTGGTCACGACAGAACCCCGTTCTGGGTCAATCCAGCACCGGGGTGATGCAAACACAGCACAGTGAGGAGCCACAGGTGGGCTCTGCAGCCCCAGTGCTGTGTGCCACAGATGGAGTATTGGATGGGAGTTGTAGGGCGCTCCGGTGCAGCCAGTCTCTGCCTGCACTGCTCCTTCCCTACAGCACCGAAGTGGTGGCTTTTGAGGATGCCCTGGAGGGGCTGTGAGGCACAAACCCCTTTGTAAGGGGATGCTGGGTGGTCATGGTGCACACTGGAGGTGCTGCTGAGCCCAACACATCACTGTCTGCTCCCTGAGCTCCACCTTGCTCCCACACGGCATCCCGGGGCTCTGTGCTCACTGCTGTCCCCACAGCACCTCGGTCTGTGATCAAACCTGGTGCAAATGGGGGCTGCCATCCCCATGGTTTGGGCTTCAGTCAGAAGCGCTGTGCTGTGGCCCCATGCCAGTCCAAATCGTCCAGTACAGAACCCCACAACAGGAAGGCAGCAGATTTGGGTATTTCCCACAGGAGGAAGAGTGCTAATGGGGCACCTCGTGCTCAGCTCATGCTTGGACAGAACCCAAACCCCACACGGTGCCCGCTCCCCCCACTGCACTGCAGTCAGCCAATGCTGGTGGTGCAGATCTCAGCACACCACAAGCTCACTGGGACCCAAAGCTCTCCACAAATCCACACCCCTTGTTTGGGACCAAACACCCCCAAAAGAGAAGATCCCCCCACAAGAGGCCGTTCCATACAACAGGCAATTTCCTTATAAATTAAGTCAAGCAATTCCAATGAGGCCAACTCTCCAAAAGACCATTTTTCAACCTTTTGGCACTTTTCTCACTCCCAAACTCAACACAGCCCTATGGGGCTGATGAACACCGTGCGTCCCATCCCAGTGCTCGGCAGGAACAGGCCAGACCTGACCTGGGGGCCATCACCAGCAGTAATTAGCAACGAGCTCCAGAGATGCCCGGCGTGACACAGGCGCTTATCACCCTAACAACCCATTAACAAATCGAGCCCAACGCCGCCGCCGCTCCTTATAAGGCCGGGAGGAGGCTGCGGGAATTGGGGCTGAGTCACCCGGTGGGGCCGGGCACGGGGACGCCACGGTGCCCCAAAAACTGACGGAAAGCTGTGGGGTGAGCGGCGCCCGTCAGCCCCACAGCGGAGCTTCACCCCACGCTGGGATGGAGCCGCGGTGTTGGGACACTGCCAGCCCCACCCGGAGCCCTTCCGCAACTGCCTGCAATGGGGAAAAGTGAGCGATAGGGGAGGGAAAACACTGGCTGGTTCTGTAAGCAATGAGTAATCCCAAAACACGAGCCGGGAACGGGGCCTCTCGACGGGAGCACACGGCCGTGAGCTTAAAGAATGCAGCACCAATGACGGACGGGGAGGGCTGGGGGTCCCCAGGACCCCACAGATCCGATGGGGTTCCAATAGCACTGCACAGCTCAGGAGCTGCTCCTCTATCCCCATCCACTCAGCTCCATTCGTCCCCTGGCACCAGCGCTTCAGATGTGGGGACACAGGGATGGGAGTGTGGGGAGGGGGACCACAGGCGTAGGAACACAGGAAAGGGATACAGGCAGGGGGCACGGAACGGCACCCAGCGCACCCAAGCCAGGTTATGCTGCCCCACAGCCATGGGGCAGAATCTGGTCACCCCAAAGCCTCATCCACCCCAAAACCACATCCCAAAACTCTATCCCATCCCATTTCCCCATCTCACGCCCCCCGACCCTACCACCACCACCCCCCCCCCCAACGCTGTGGGGAGCCCCATAACTAAGGGAAGGGCTGAGGGGCTACCCGGAGGTGGTCCCCACTCACCGGGCTCTCTCCGTGGGGCCGCACGTCCAGAACCGCACACCACCCCCGAACTCCATTCATGGCCCCGTTCATGGCCCCAACTGCGGCCCCGCACCGCACACCGCCCTTATATACGGCCCAACCCCTCCTGGCCACGCCCCCTCATTGCATAGGCCACGCCCATACTGACCACGCCCATTCATACAAAGCGCTCCGTATCCGCCACGAAGCCACGCCCCTTTCGCCATGACCACGCCCATCACTTGACACGCCCACTCAAAACCACGCCCAGTCGATCAGACCACGCCCCCCTCCACGTTGGCCACACCCACGGGGCCACTCAGCTGCGTTGGGGGGCTCCGAGATGGGGAAGTGGTGCCAAACTGGTCCCACACTGGTCCCAAACTGGTGCCAAAGCCCTTCTGGTGCAGCCCAGCGCTGCTGGGAGGAGCTGGACTGGTTGTGCTGCAGCGGGTGCTGGGTTGGGCAAAGGGATGGGATGGGGTCCCCCCGGCCCCGCTGCCACCACCCCGAGTGCAGGTGGGGAAACTGAGGCAGCAGGGACAGAGGCAGCACAAGGGGCAGCAGCAGTGAGGCCCCGCTGGAGGCCATAGAGGGGAACTGCGGTAAGCGCTGCCAATCAACACAACGGTGCTAATTAGCACCTGGCACGGCTCCCATTCTCGTTAATTAGTGATAATGAGGATGTATCTTGGGGCCAGACCCAGCCTGGCAGGAGGGAGCTGCGTGCCCCCACCCTGCGCCCCAGTCCTGCACTGCTGCCGGTGTTGGAATGGTCCATTTTATTGCAAATAGCATTTGAGAGGGAAAAGAGAGGAGACGATTGCGTATAAAAATAAATCATGGTGGTGGCAGCCCCTGGGGACTGCAGGCTCCATCCTCACAGCCACAAACCCTGGGGCCACCAGGGGCAAAAAGCCAGGCAGAAGAACAGGGCCGATGGCCAACACCAGCAGGGCAGAGACCTCCGAGCAGTTCTTGCAGCCCTGGGGCTCAGCTGGGCTCAGCAGGAGCTGGTCTGCAGGTTGGCCTCGTTGAGCAGCGAAGCGATGGAGGATGGTCCATAGGCACTGTCCAGGTCCTCGTCAGAGCTGAGTGCGTCATCCTGCAGTAATGAGTCGGTGGCCGCATGGGCGGCTCTGCGCCTGGGGAGAGAGGAGAGGGCTGAGTACAGAGTGTGGGGCATGGAGGGATGGAGCTGCATGGCATGGTGGGGCTGTGGGGCATGACGAGGGTATGGGGCTCGTCCATGGGGCAGTGGAGCACAGCAAGGCCGTGGGGCCACCCCTCTTCCTACCAGGCCTCCTTCTCCAGTGCCTTGATGCGGCCCTGCAGCTGCTCGTTGAGTTCATGCTGCTCCTCCAGCTCCCGCTGTGCTTTCTTGCGGGCAGCTTCCAACCGCTCGATCTCCTCCTCGGCCTCATCCACCTGACGCTTCAGAGCCTTCACACGTAGGCTTAGCTGTGGAGATGAGGCCATCGATTGCCATGGTGGCCACCAACTCATGGCTGTGGGACCAGCACTACAAAATGCCCATTGTGACAATGGCACCAACCCATGGCTGTGGGACCAGCACTACACAATGCCCATTGTGACAATGGCACAAACCCACGGCCACGGGTGGCCATGTGCCCACCACAAACCTGGTCCTTCTGGTCATTGACGTGCTGCCGCTCATCATCAATCTGGATGGTCAGCTCCTTCACCTTGCGCTCCAGCTTGCGGTTGGAGGACTGGAGGACACTCTTCTCCCTGCAGAGAGGTGTTGGGGGAGGACCTGATGGCACGGTTGGTCCATGATGGCGTTGGGGACAATGGGGTCATTACCTCTCCTCGGCCTGCAGCCGGTCTTGCAGCTCCTCCAGGCGTGCCTCCAGCTGAGAGACGGAGCTGCCCACCTTCTGCATGCCCTCAGAGCTGGCCAGGCGGCTCTTCAGCTCCTTGTTCTGGAGAGAAGGGGATATAGAGGCCACCAGGTCAATCCAAGCCTTGTCCACCAGGTCAGCCAAACTCCAGCCTCAGCCACCAAGTCAACACGGGCCTCTGGGGAGGATGGCAGGGCTGCTGGTGGAGATCCCAGCCCAGAAACCTCTCCCAAGGAGTGGCTGCAATGAGGATGGTTATACAGTGGCAATTATCATCCATGCAGAGGGACGTGGGCATGGGGAGGTGCCCAGGGTGCAGCGTAATGGCACAGCGTGGAGCTCAGCGCCCATCACCACTGTTTCCATCACTCGGGGCATGGAAGGATGAGGGATGTGGTCCCCAGTGCCCACCTGGCGCTCCAGTGAGACCTTGTCACACTCCAGGTCCTGGCGGCTCGAGCGCTCCTGCAGCAGCTCAGCACGCAGCTGGTCAATCTGGGGATGGGGACATTGGCCACAGCCTCGGTCAAAGCAGTGCCAGCCCCAATCCCTTCCCAATGGTCACACATACCAATGAGCGGCTGACAGCTCCCTCCCCAATTAGCTGCCCTCTTTCTATTCCTAACAAGCAGCTGCCACACCTCCCACCCCTGGGTGTGCAGGCTGCAATTCTCCACTGGAGGGTTTAACTGGTTGGACTGGGAGCGGGGACCTTTGGGCACTGTGGTGCAGCCGTGCTTGAGGCCAATATGGATTTTGTGCACCAGTGGATCAAACCCAACACCCCAGGGCTCAGCCAGAGCCAACCATACCGCTTTGGGTGTCATTTTGAAGTTGTGGGAATGGGATTTTATGTAGGGTTGCCTAAATGATAAGTCAACACAGCCCCAGAAATCACACGGTGACTCTGTCAGAGCCACACTCCAGTTTCACTGCCACCTACACACTGCATTGCTCAATTTGGACAAATTGAGGACACGTGGAGCAAACCTCTCCTGGGACGTGCCCCATTTGGGGATGAGAAATGGGAGACCTACCCAAATCAGCCACCCCACTCCCCAGTTCCCAGCCCCACAGGGTGCTCCTGGGGCCCAGATCACCCCTACAAACAATGGGGCCATCCACTGGCCAAGCCAATGCCGCGGTGTTGGGAGGTTTGGCCACAGCCTTGGTCACTGCCATCACTTCACAAGCTCTGCTGGGATATGCTCCTTTTGGGGATGAAAAATGGGATAACCCACCCCAAAGCCCAGCCCCACGGAGCCAGAATGCTCCTGTCCACCCCAATAGAGCTGTAAGCAATGGGGCTGCGGCTCCCACAACCCATCAGCAACACCAGCGCCGCCCGTGCCACAGCTCCTGCGTCACCTCTGGCTTTGAAGCTAATGAGCAGTTGGGTTAATTGGGAGCTGACAGCCCCAACTTCCTGCACAAACACCAACCTCCCTCCATAATTTTGGGCATTGTTTTTGCATCACGCTCATGGGATTTCCGCTGGCCGCCCTACCTGGTCACGGCTGCGGTTGATGCGCTCGGTCAGCAGCTCAGTCGTGCTTCGCTCCTCCTCCAGCTCCTCCTCCAGTCGTTTGGATTTATCCTGCAGACAGACAGAGGGTCTGCGCCAGCCCCACAGCATCAGGACGGTACCAGGGTGGTGGGAGAAGGGCTCTCCACCATCATTTGTGGTGTTTCATTGGACAGGGCTGGAAAAATGGGTGCTCTCTCACAGCACCGCCGCCCCGTGAGGCTGCAGGATGGCTGAGCACACTCTGCCCCTCACTGTCAGTGCTCAGCACTGCAGGGAGTGGGTGGAGATGTGGGTTTGGGTGCCTTTTTGGATGCTTTTTGGGGCACCACAGACCCGCTGGTTTTGGGGTGCCAAAAGTCGGCTTTTGTGTGCCAGGGGCTGGTCTTTCAGGTGCCCCAACCTTCATTTTGGACACTTTGATCCTAGATTTTGACCCAGTTTTTGAGTGCAATGACCCCTGTTCTTGATTGCCCCAACCACAGATTTGGGGCACCAACAACCCTGGATTTTTGGGTGTATCAACCCCAGCTTTTGGGTGCCAGGGACCAGTTCTTTGGGTGCCAATGACCCCATTGGTTTTCAGGCACCCTGATCCCCATTTTCAGGCAATCAGACCCCAAATTTTGGGCGCCCTGACCCAGCGTTTGGGAAACTATGGTTTTCAGTTGCCCCAACCCCGGGATTTTGGATCCAATGACCCACTCTTTGGGCACCACCGCCCCTGGATTTTTGGTTACCCGTGTCCCCAGATTTCAGGTGCCACAGCCTCACTCTTTGTGTGCCAACAGGTGCCCCCAACCCACCTCCAGTGCCTTGAGCTGCCGTGAGCGATCATCCTGGGAGCGCCTCTTGGCATCTGCCTCCTCCTCGAGGCCACGCAGGCGCTGCAGCATCACGTCCCGCTCCAGCAGCGCGCCATCGCGCTCCGCCTGGCTGTCCTGCAGTGCCTGCTTCAGCCTGGAGACCTGGGGACAGCAATGAGACACAGTGTGGGGACAGCAGCCTCAGGGTCACCTGGGCCACCTGTGGCCAGCAGTCCCTGCCATACCTCATCCTGCAGCCGTCCCAGGCTGAACTGCATCTTCTCCACCTCGGCACTGCGGTCCTTGGCTTGTTTTTGGGAATCAGTGATCTCCTTGCGGGATTTCTCCTTGCATTCCTCCAGCTGAGCCTTGAGAGCAGCCAGTGAACGGTTGGACTCCTCCGTCATTTGCTCAAGCTGTGGGAGAGCACTGGGATCAGAGCTGGGAAGGGGTGCGAGGGGTTTGGAAGATATTGCTTGTCCGTGGCACTGACAGGAGCCCGTGACATGGGAGCTGGAAGGCACTGGGACGCTGTAGGTGCCCCAGAGCAAAGGACAATGTGACCCCTGATGCAGATCCTTGAGGACAGCATGGATTTAGGGAGTGTGAGCACAAACAGGGACATCCCGACGTAACAGGGAAGGATCAGAACAATGAGATAAGCACATCCAAAGAGTGGGGCAGAGCCCTGCAGTCCTGCACCCCTGCCCTAACAGGGCCAAAGCACCTCAGAGACCAGCGAGACATGGGATACCCCACCTGGAGGGGATCCATAATGACCACCACCCTCTAAGCCCTCCCCATGGGATGGAGCTGTGGGTTATGAGAAGGACGAGATCTGTGAGGACCACAGCCCTCCACCCACACCCCACAGAGGGGTGATGGGGCAGTGGGGTGCAGGCGCTCCCCACCTCTCTGTTCAGTTTCTCAGTGCTGCGGTCCAGCAGCCGCTTCTGCTCCTCCAGCTCGCTCTTGGCGCGCTTCAGCTGCTCCTTCTGCCTCTGCTCGTCCTGGAGGGATGCGCTCAGCTCCCGCTGCTCCTGTGTCAGCCGCGCCATTCCCCGCTGTGCCTCATCCAGACGCGTCTCCAGGAACCTCTGCGCCCGCAGCAGCTCCTGCTCACGGTCCGTGGCTTCACCCAGTGACTCCTCTGCGAGTCTGCGCTCTGCCTAGGAGGGAGGGAGAATGGCTCCAGGGGATGGCGCTCTCCTCTACGATTCCCACTGTCCCCAGTGTCCCCCCAGTGCCATCTGCTTCCCCTGTGACCTCATGTCCCCAAATGTCCCACAGCACTGTCAAAATAACCCTCAGTGCCTCTACACCCCCCACTGTCTCCATGTCCCCCAGTATGTACAAATGCCCCCCTGGCACCACCTGCATCCCCCTATGGCCTATCATGCCTCTAGGTGTCTCCCTGTGTCCCTAAGATCCCCAGTATTCCCCACATGTCCCCATGTCCCCAGTGTCCTACTAGCGTCACCTGCATTGCTTCATGTCCCCAAACATCCCCAGATATCCTGAAGCCCCCCAGCATCTCCCAGTGTCCCTCTGGTGCCACCTCCATTCTCCCAAGTCCCCATGTTTCCAATAGGACCTCATCTCACCCCGTGTCCTTCAGCCTGGACCCACAGCCGCAATTACCTCCAATTTGGTGACCTTCTCACGGAGCCGTGCCTGGGAGCCCTCCCAGTTTTCCCCCATGCGCTCGTAATCCTTCAACTGCACCTCCATGCCCTGCACCTTCCTCTGCAGCTCCTCGTGCTGCTCCTGCAGCTCCTGTAGTGCTGCCTCCGACGTCTTCTTCTCACCCTCCAGGGAAACCTTTGCCTGCAATGCAGCCATGCAACAGGAAGGGCCTCATGGCCACCAGCCCAGCCCAGGAAATGTGGTGTGAAATTGGGATCCCATTGCAGTGGTGTGGTGAGATTTGCCCCTTGGCTTGTGGCTGGGCAGCACTGAGCCCTTCCCTCCCCTTCCCATTTCAATCTCATTCAGTCCCCATCCTCTTCACTCCAACGCCATCGCCATCCCCATCCATACACCATCCCCATCCCATCCCTCACCCTGACAGCCTCGTCCCTCTCCTCCCGCAGCCGCTCCATGTCACGGAGGCACTGCTCCATGGCTCCGCTGTGGCTCTGGGCCTCATCCTGCACAGCGCTGCGCAGCACCTGCAGCTCCTCTTCCCGCTTCCGCACCACCTCCTCCCGCTGCTCCTTCTCCTCCATCAGCTCCTGCTGTGCTTTCTGTGCCCGGCGCAGCTCCTGGGGACGGGATGGGCTCAGGGACCCTGACAGGGCACACACAGTACCCAGATCCCCCCTTTGCTACGCACCATGCGCAGTGCTTCCATCTCTTCGGGGTCAGCTGCGCTGCTCCGTGCCCTCTCCACCTCCTCCCGTGCGGCCGCAAAGCGCTCCCGCAGCTCCCGCAGCTCCTCCTCAAACTCCTCCCGCTCCATCTTCACCTGCAGCAGTCTGAGAATGGGAGTATGAGATGGAGGGGGTCAGTAACCCCCCCCAGCCCTGAGCACACCCCGGTTTGCCGGGACTCACTCCTGCTTGGCAGCGCGCAGCTCATCCTTGTTCCGCTGGAACATCTCCCTCCAATGCCCCGTCTCCTCGGCGCTCTCCTCCAGTTCACGCTGAAGGTTCCGCACCACCGCACCGATTTTCTGCTTCTCTGACTCCAGGTCAGCCCGGTTCTGGGGAACAAAAGGGGGATGGCTCCAAGTGGGCATCAATGGGGGATGCTGAGACCCTGCCCAGGGGTGCACTGCCCAGGGATGCTCCAAGGGTTCTCTGGGGATGCTCAGACCCTGCCCAGGGATGTTCCACCAGGGGATCTCCAGGGATACTCTCAAGGATGCTCAGGCTCTGCCCAGGGATTCTCTGCCCTGGGGATGCTCAGATTGTGCCCAGGAATGCTCTGAGTATGCTGAGAATCTGCCCCATTTAACACCACATAGAGCAGCTCCCCAGGAAGCGACCCAAGGATGCAGTGGGCCCCACAGCACCAGGCAGCACTGATAAGCTCCAGGCTTCCCCAGGGATGGAGCACAGAGGGGTGGGGGCAGGACACAGAACCTCGTCATGGTGTGCAGATGGAGGATGTGAGGACACAGGTCCCAAACACAGAGCCCTCACCTGTGAGATGTCCTCCACGCTGCGCCGGAGCTGCTCCATGTCACTGTGGCACTGCAGCCGCACGCGCTCCAGCTCACGGTCGTGGTTGGCCACCTCCTCCTTCAGAGCCCCTTTCAGCGCCGTCAGCTCCCGTTCCCGCAGCCTCAGATGCTCCTCCAATCGCTGCCGGGAGCTCAGGGCCTCCTCCAGCTCCTCCTGGGCCTCCTCCAGCTCCTGGGACACGGAGGTGGCTGTGGTTGGTGGCACAGTGAAGGATGGTTGTGGAGCAGTGCATGCAGACATACCTTGCACAGAGCGCTGGTGTCCATGGCTGTCCCCATCTCTGTGCGCATCGCTTTCAGCTGCTCCTCTGCCCTCATCTGTGCCGCCTTCGCCTCCTCGAGCCTGCAGGGACAGCAGCCCTGAGACCCCACAGCACACAGCAGAGCCCTGAGACCCCATAGCACACAGCAGAGCCCTGAGACCCCACAGCACACAGCAGAGCCCTATGATCCCACAGCACACAGCAGAGCCCTGAGATCCCATAGCACACAGCAGAGCCCTGAGACCCCACAGCACACAGCAGAGCCCTGAGACCCCACAGCGCACAGCAGAGCCCTCAGACCCCACTGATGGAGAGGGAAATCCAGTCCACATCCACAGCTCAAGGGCTCCACGCCACCCGGTGGGGACAGCCCTACCATGCAGCACAGTGCAGCGCTGCAGGAACACGGCCCCATGCAGCCCTTACTCCTTGCTGCTCCTCTGCAGCTCCTGCATTCTCTTCTCCAGCGCTGCCCGCAGCCGTGCACTTTCCTCCTGTGCCTCCTCCAGCGCCCGCGCGGTGCCGCGCTCCTTGGTCAGCTCCAGCTTCTGGCGGAGCTGCATTGGGGGCACAGCAGTGACAATGGCAGCCATACCCACGGGGTACCCCCCTCCACCAGCAGCCTCACCTTGCTCTCCTCATCCAACCTCTCCTGCAGCTCCTCCACCCTCTGGGCCAATGCGCGGTGCTGGGGCTGAGAGCACGTCGTCCCCTTGGTGGGCACCTGGGAACATGCAGGGCTCAGTGTCACCCCCAGCACCCCGAAGCCATAACCCCATCCATAAAGCCATAACCCAGTCCATAAAGCCATAACCCCGTCCTTAACCCACTCACCGCCACCTCCTGCAGCTTCTCCAGCACCAGCGCAGCCTTCCTCTTCAGCATTGCGCTGCTGTCCCTGCTCCTGGGGACATCATGGCAGAGGGAGCACATTGGGTTTGGGATGGATGGAGCAGGATGGGGCACCCCAAGTGCTTCACTGCTGTCACCCCCCAAATCCTTGGTACTCACCCACATGGCACCAACTGCTGCGTTCCCAACCCACCCACACCCAACCACGCTGCATCACTACTCACAACCACCCCACAACGGGGCACAGGTTTGGGGATGCTCACCCCTCCTTCAGGATCCCATAGATGAGCTCTTTGGGGTCCTCGCTGCTGCCAGGCTGGGCCACCTCCTGCTGGTCCCGCAGCAGATCCGGCGTCGACTTCAGCTGCCGGCAGGACAGAGATCTCAGCACCGGGCACCGATCCCTCACTGCAGTTCCACTCCCACCCCATGGGATCACGGAGCGGCACCACCAACCGAACCGAACCGAACCGAACCGAACCGAACCGAACCCCTCCGGTACCTGCAGCTCTGTCTGCGCTTTGCTCTGCGGCCGCTCCTCGGTGCCGCGATTCCCCGCCGCGCTTCTGCCCCCCCCGGTGGGCAGCGGGGCCGGTGCGCTCACGGCGCGGCCGTCGGGAACGGAGCTGCGGGCGTCCAGGCTCTGCGAGCGCTTCCTCTCCTCCGGAGCCACGCGGGATCTCCGCGCCGCGCGGCCGCGCTGCTGCACTTTGCCATCGAATTTACTGATAAGGGAATTCACCGAGGAGAGCGGCTCGGTGTCGATGTCACCCCCCGCGTGCCGCGATCCCGGGCTCTCCGAGTCTGAAGATGGTGCGACCCCAAACCCGGAACTTTTGCGGTGTGTGGGGCGGGCGATGCTCATCGTGCCGCTGCTCCTGGAGCCGGTGGCCGTGGGCTCGTCGGTGGCGGCCGGCAGGTTGCCGTGGGACTGCGACCGGCGCAGCTCAGCCCCCGTCTTTCTATGGGGTTTGTGCCGGGTGGGCGCCGGGGCGGCGCCGTGCTCTTCATCGCTGTAGGAAGGATGTGGGCGCACATAGGGGTTCTCAGGGAGGTCCGGCTCAGGGGGGGGGTCCGGGGGCCGCGAGCTGGCGGTCCCTGCAGGGTAGGAGCCGTCGCTCTTGATCTGCACCCCGAAGGAATCTCCGCCCTTATCGCCGCTGTTGAGGACGACGAAGGGCTGCCCCGCGATGCCCTGAACGCGCACGGCCACCCCGTAGGAGCCCGGCTTGGCACGCGCCTTTGGGGCCTTCTGGGGCTCCTGGAGGTCGTTGATGAAGCGGATCTGGACGCCGTAGTCCACCGGACTCTGCTTCTCCGCCGTGCGCTCCATGCTGGATGCGGTGCTGCTGTTCAGGGGAGAGGGCAGAGTCACAGCGGGACCCACATCCTGTGCCCCACGGCACTGGGGGGATGCAGCCCTGTATGGCTGACACAGCCCCATAGGACACATATGGTCCCTTAGCAGGAAGGCAGCTTCACAGGGACAGGCACAGCCCCAAGGGGGCACACAGAGACACAGTGGGGACACTGCTCCACGGAGCTGATGTGGCCCCATATGGCAGATGTAGACCCATGGGGTTGATGCTGCCTTTAAGACAGGCAGCGCCACACACTGTGGATGTGATCCCACAGCGGGGACGCGACCCCATAGTGCTGGGGACCCGGTGGCACTGCTCCCATGCACAGCACAGCTCCCAGTCTGTGCTGAAATCCCTTTCTCCGGATTGAGCCGACAGTGAAACACTCACATAAAGCACCAGTGGACCATCAGCCGCACACAGCAGCGTCAGCCCCACACAGCACCGCCAGCCCCACACAGCACCGCCAGCCCCACTCAGCACCGCCAGCCCCACTCAGCACCGACCCCACGGGGCCGGACCGACCCCACACCGCAGCGCAGCGCTGACACCCGGCACTCACCGACGTCCTCCTCTCGCCCTCCGCCTGCACCGACCCGCGGCCACCGCAGCGCCGGGAGCTCCAGCGGGGCTGATGCGGAGCGACAGCAGCGCCCCGGGCGGCCCCGGCCCCACAGCGCTGCGCTCCTCCACCCGCTGCCTCCGGTGCCGGCAGCTCCGATCGCTGCCCAAAATAACCGCACTGTGAGCGGCACCGCCAGCACCACGCGCTCAGCACACGGCCATGGGATGGTGGCACTGAGCCGGGGTCACCACGTCCCGCACGTAGGGACAAAGGGAGAACGGCACCAAAATATCACATTAAAAGCTCTCGGTCCCGATGTCACCCCAGTGCAGCCCCCACATCCCCCCCCCCGTGCCCACCCCAAAGCTCTGGGCACGTTGCGGAGGACAAATGGCCACGGGGACCCCGCGGTGCTGGTGGTGCTGGTTTGCTGAGCCCAACACATGGCAGAGGGTCGGTGCCAAACTTGGCGCAGCAGGAACCGGCCCCGAGCAGATGGTGGAGGTGGCAGCACCTGGCACCCAGCGGGGCGGCCATGGGGACGTGGGCTGCTGCCATCAGCTCCTTGTCCCCACGTGGCATCACGACAACGAGGTCGGCACCAGACCCCAAATGTCCTCGTGGTCGTCCTGTGCTCACCTTATGGTGAAGCTATGGCCACCCCATTGCCACCCCACAGTCATGGTTTCCTTGTGAAACCCCATGGCACCATTTCCCTGTAGCCACCCCATGGGTACCCCACAGTCATCGTGTCCCCATGGCCACCCCATGGATACCCCACAGTCACCATGTCCCCATGGCCACTCCATTGCCACCCTATGGGTGCAGCAGTGAGGACGGATCCTTTTCCCCCATGGGCACACAGTGGGTCCAGCCCCACAGCTCGAGCCAGGAGCAGGTGAGCACTAATCCCTGGGAATGCCCCATCCTGGCTGGGCTCCAGCGCTCAGATAAAGGGGAACAGACCGCATTCCAACACGGGAACACGGAGCTGATCCCACACAGCACACAGCCCCCAGGAGGGGATCGCAGTGCGAATGAGGGTGATAAAAAGGGGGACCCTATTTGTTGTTCTAGGGGACACGTCGCCCACAGAGCACGGTGGCACCCGGCTCTGCCCGTGGGTCCCGCAGCCATGCGTGGCAGGCGGCCAGCTCCGCTCATGCAGATACGGAGCACAAAGGGCCCTTTGTGGGCACCGCAACCCACAGAGCTGTTGTGCAACGGGCAGCGCCGGGAGGGGAAGGACATCAGCACCGCACGTCCCGGCCCCAGGCATGGGAACGGGGACAGCGGGATCCCAGCACAGAAATATCGCCTTTTTCTGCCCGTTTTTCTGCGCTTCGGGCTCTTTGCTCCACCTGCAGCGCTGGTTGCTCAACAGGGACAAAGTCTGCACGGCTCCATGCCCTGCCTGCAACCCCGACCAACAGCAACGATCGCCGAAACCCGAAACCGGGAGCGCGTCACGGGGCCGCGTCCACCCCACGCCCCGGGGACGTCACCGCGCTCAGGTTAATCATCAACACGGCAACGATGGAACCGTCCCACTCCCTGCACCCAGCCCTGAAAACACAGCGGCTGCTGAGAGCCATCCCCGGGTGGATGGTAACCTGTCGGTCACGACACGGTGCTCCACGGCAAACCCCAACAGTCAACGCTATTGGCCAACCCAAGAGTCTACGTGCAGCCAACCCCAATGGCCGACCTCAGTGGTCAACTCAATGGACCACAAAAGCCCGACAACACTGACAGCCAACCCTCATGGCCAACCACAACAGTCCAACCCAACAGCCAACCCTCATGGCCAACCACAACAGTCCAACCCAACGGCCAACCCCAGCTGATGTCTATGGGATTGGGACTGGAAGGCACGCTCTCTGTGGGATCACTGTGTTATCCAAGCTAGAAAAGGAGTATGGGATTGTATCTGTATGGGATTGCTGCTTACAGGATCAGGGTTGGAAGATGTGCTGTCTGTAGGAGTGTTATCTATGGGGTCTAAGCTGGAAATCACATTGTCTATAGCAATGTTATCTGGGGGATCCTTATCTATGGCATCCAAACTGGAAGCGTTGCTCTCTATGGGATTGTTATCTATGGGATCAGGGCTAGAAGCGGTGCTTTCAATGGGATTGCTGTTTAAAGGATCAGGATCCTTATCTACGGAATCCAAGCTGCGAGCCCCGCTATCTACGGAATCGTTATCTATGGGATCCTTATCAATGGGATCCAAGTTACAAGCCACACTCCAAACCAGCTCGACTGGTCAGGGTGGCGGGGAGCAAACCCAGCCCAGAGCAATCCGTATGCTCCAAACAAAGGGTTGGAACAGCAGCACGGAGCACAGGGAAGGGTTATCCCAGGGACAGCTGACCCGGGCAGCCCTACCCATCACCGCAGGGATGGGGGTGGTGTCATTTAGGGTTCCATTGGCACCAAGAGCCCAGCAGCACTGGGGACTCCGGGGTGGATTGGGGCTGGCAGCATCACATCCCACCATGCACACGCATTTCTCTCCTACTGAAGCTGAGCGAAGTAGGGCAGCATTAAAGATGCAGGAGGTGCCACATTACGGCTGCCTGCAGCCGGGAAGGGTCGGCCCCAGTGATGCCCTGAGGTCCTGGAGCAACACGTCTCTCCCTGCTGTGGGATGGGGCTCAGCCTTGGGCAGCTCCACAATGATTATCTGGGTCCTGACAAGGGCTGGAGGGAACGGACTCACAATCCCAGAGGTGCTTGGGGTGGGAGGAGCAGGGCTGGGACATGGCTCTTATCAGCAGAGATAAGGACGGAGACACAAAGGCCGTGTGGAATTTACGAGCAGAGCAGCCCTGAAAGGGACAGGAATGGGATCTGTGGGGCTCCGGGGCCCTACAGAGCAGTGCCTATGGGAACATCGCAGTGGGGCTCTGTGGGAGGGGGGCAGCATGGGCGCCCAGAGGGTCTGTAAGGAAATGCAGACCCCCCTATGGAAGGGGCAGAGCACCTATAGGGGCAGGGAGGGGCTACAGGGGACAGAGGATCAATGAGGGATCCTACAGATGAAGAAGGAAGACCCAAAGCAGGGAAGAATCCTTACTGGAGGGTATTCTATGGGACGTGCTATGGGTCACATCACAGCCCACAACAAGGACTTTCGGGGAGTTCTGTATGGCAGGGTACCTCCCAACAGAGCCAGACCCTATGGGATGTTTAAAGAGACCCTAAGGGGACTATATGGGACTATAGGGTCAAGCAACCCCTATGCAGAGTCAGCCCCAGTGGGACCTGCTGCAGGGCTCCAGCCCCATAAGCTCTACCACGGGGAAGGGCACAGCCCAGGAAGGGCAGCCCTGCAGCCCAGCCCTATAGACGGTGCCACAGGGCACAGCACACCCAGGAAGGACAACAGCAGCAGGCACAGCCCTATGGGCTCCGCCATGGGGCAGAACAACCTCCAAGGACAGCAGACCCTATGGACCCAGCCCTATATACTCTGCCATGGAGCAGGACGGGACCCACAGACCCCAGCCTCATTGGGTTCTGCCGTGGGGCAGGACACGCTGCATGGACCCCAGCAACACTGTGCTCAGCCCCTGTACAGCCCATCACAGGGCAGGACACGTCCCAGGGACACCAGCCCCAATGACTCCGGCCCCTATGGGTTCTGAATGGGCTGCACAGACCCGACCCCTATAGCCTCAAACCCTATGGGTTCCAATTCGGGGCAGAACACACTCTAAGGACAGCAGCCCCTACACCCTCAGACCTTATATGCTGTACCATAGTGCAGGACAAGACCCGCAGACCCCGTTCCCTGATCCCCGGCCCCTCTGAGCCCCGCAATGGGGTCGGGACCCCCCACCCCCCACAGCCCCGCACTCACCGCTCCGCACCGCCCCGCGCACCTCCGCCGCCGCCCCAACCTGTTACCTCCGCAGGCCCCGCCCCCTGCGCTCCCATTGGCCCGCTCCGCTCAAGGCCCCGCCTTAAGGCGGAGTCGAGCCGCGCAAACCACGCCCCCAGCCACGCCCCCTCAGCTTGCTCGGCCCCGCCTCACTTCCGCCACTCCCAACATGGCGCCGTTCAATCTGCGCATCCCGCGCCGCCCTCAAGATGGCGCCACTCCTCCCCTCGCACTACGGTGGCCGGCGGAGGCCGCACTTCCCGGCGCGCGTGCGCAGCGCGGCCGCACTGTGACTAAGATGGAAGTCGGAGCAGTGAACGCGCCGCCGCCGTTCTGGGCCGGGGGTCCGTCACCGGGAGCAGCGTACAGCCCCGGGGGGGTCGGCATCGGGACCGGGCTGCTGCCCCACAGCGCTACCCTGTGAGATATGGGGGGGGGAAATGGGGGGCACGGAGATGGACGGGCGGAGTCACGGGTGTGGGGTGCGGGGATGGCCATGGGGGCGCGGGTGGGGCTGTGGGACACAATGGGGTGGGGGTCGGGGGGGGCACACGTGGATGGGGGGCAATGGGGGGGGGGAGGGGAAGCGGCCCTGGGGCTGGAAGGTGGATGGGGGGGCTGGGGGGCTCCGAGGAGTTGGGGGGAGGGCTAGAGGGGGGGCTGGGGGAGCTGCGAGGAGTTGGGGGGGGGTAGGAAGTGGCCCTGAGGCTGGAGGGTGGAAGGGGGGCTGGAGGGGGACTGGGGGGCTCCGAGGAGTTGGGGCGGGGGGGGGGGGGAGAAAAGTGGTACTGGGGCTGGAGGGTGGATGGGGGGCTCTGATGAATTGGGTGGGGGGCTGGGGGGCTCCGAGGATTTGGGTGGGGGGGGCTGGAGGTTGGGCTGGGGAAGCTGCGAGGAGTTAGGGGGGGTAGGAAGTGGCCCTGGGGCTGGAGGGTGGATGGGGGGCTGGGGGGGCTCCGAGGAGTTGGGGGGGTAGGAAGTGGTCCTGGGGCTGGAGGGTGGATGGGGGGCTGGAAGGGGGGGCTCCGAGGAGTTGGGGGGGGTTGGGGTCTGGCAGTGATGTGTGGGTCCCCAGGAGCCCGATGGTGACGGGCACGTCGGTGCTGGGCGTCAAGTTTGATGGCGGTGTTATCATCGCGGCGGACATGATGGGCTCCTACGGGTCCCTGGCGCGGTTCCGCAGCATCTCCCGGCTGCTGAAGGTGAACGACAGCACCGTGCTGGGCGCCTCCGGGGACTACGCTGACTTCCAGTACCTGACTCAGATCATCAACCAGATGGTGTAAGTCCTTTTGGTCCCAGGAGCCGCACAGCAGCACATCCAGGTTGGAGGGACTCACTGGGATCCTCCAGCTCCTTTATTTACTGGTGGCCTTTGGCTGCTTCTCTTGATGTAAAGTCTGCATTTCCAGGCAGCCCACAGAGTTGGCGTGAGGTTTTCAAGAGGAGGGTGGATGTGGTTTAGTGGTTATAGATGGTTGGACTCGGTGAGCTCAGAGATCTCCTCCAACCCCACTGATTCTGTGAGTGGTGATGGGTTGGGGTTGCGCTTGATGATCTTTGGGGTCTTTTCCAAACTTAATGAATCTACAGTCTTATTCTGCGATCCCTTGTCCTGCTCAGGTGGGCTGGGTGCTGGCCTGGTGGCTCCCAGCTCCTCTGAGTTGAATGATGTTTCTCTCTGCTTTAGAATTGATGAGGAACTGCTGGGAGATGGCCACAGTTACAGCCCCAAAGCCATTCACTCCTGGCTGACCAGAGTCATGTACAACCGGAGGTCCAAAATCAACCCACTGTGGAACACTGTTGTCATCGGAGGGTTCTACAATGGTGAGAGGTGAGAACACGGGAACATGGAACATTGGGGTTGACCCCATCAGCTCAATTCTGTTGGATGGGAACATCCTTTAGAGTTTCTCCAAACAGAGAAGGATGGGGGGGTCCCATGGCTATGAGCTGCGCTCTGGGTGCCCTCCCCTTGTGCAGCAGTGATGCTCACAGCTCTGTCCTTCAGCTTCCTTGGTTACGTGGACATGCTCGGCGTGGCCTATGAAGCCCCAACTCTCGCTACGGGGTATGGCGCATACTTGGCACAGGTTAGTGCTCACAAATGGGAATGCGGAGCACATTGAAGCAACAAGCTCGGTGCAGGGTGACTGACTGTTGAGCTGTTGGGTGTTGATGACTTTTTATTCAGCCATTGATGAGAGAAGTCTTGGAGAAGAAGCCCAGCCTGACCAAGGAGGAAGCCCGCGACTTGATTGAGCGCTGCATGAAGATTTTGTACTACAGAGATGCTCGGTCCTTCAACAGAGTGAGTGCTGTTTGTGCTTCATCTCCCATCTCCTCCACGGTGACACCCAGAGCTGAAATCCCGTAGCTTTAGGAACCTTTCTACCACAGTGAGCCAACTCCGCTTATCCACCCAGGAAAAAGACAGACATTACTGAATGTGGTGCCACATTAAAGCAGATGAATCATAGAATCATCAAATGTCCCAAATTGGATGGATCTGTAACACTGAGTTGAACTCAGTGATCGTTATTGGCAGTGAATGATGAGAACCTCCATAGGGCCTGTTGTTATTATTGGCAGTCAATGATGAAAACTTTCATAGGGCCCACCATAAATCCAAGTCTGTAGGCCGGGCTTTACTGAAAACTTCCTCTGTTTCTTCTCTTTAGTATGAAGTCGCTGTTGTGACAGAGAAGGGAGTGGAGGTGGAGGGACCGCTGACCCTGGAGGCCAACTGGGACATCGCACACCTGGTCAGGTAATGGGCAGGTGACACAGTCCAAGCTCTGTGTGCTGTCAGTCTGACAAAAACCAAGGGCACAAAGTGTGGGTGGGTGATCGGTGCCATACACTCCAGTAGAGGTCCCACTGATTCGGTGCTAGAGCCAAATCCTCTCTTGGCCAGGAAGCGGCTCTGGGCAGCAGAGAGCTTCTCACTGATGGACCTCCTGAGATTTTGCTCCTTTTCTTCAGTACAAAACACTGTGCGGGTTGTGGTGGTGCACACATGGACCACATCCCCACCATGCCACATCCTGACCCTATAAACGCTCTTCTTGCAGTGGCTTCGAGTGATCTCTGCAGAACTGCTTTGTTGTGTCCGTGCTTCTGGGCGATGTACATCCAAGAACTCCTTTTGAAGTTCCCATTTCTTTTGGAAATGAAATAAACCTGTTAAGACGATGTCCCATGTTTGTGCTTTGTCCAGAATTGAAGGTTCTGACTCCTCATAACACTGCAGGAAGGTGGTTGACAGCCCCGTCCTTTATTCCTGGCGAAGGGCAGCCAAAATGTCCTTTTGTTTGTTTGCTGAATGGTTTCCGGTAGACACTGTGCTCCACCAAAGACATTTACAGTCGTCCTCCCCTTGGCAGTGCCTTTATCGTACCATCTTGGGTCAAAGTGCTCCTTCAGCACCTCCAGTTAACACTGTGAGCTCATTTCTGCCAAAGGTGACAAAGCTTTTTCCCTTTCTGTGTCGTCGTAAAGGTTTCTGCATTGCCAGGTGGCGCTGATGGCAGCTGAAGGACTCACCTGTGGGACCTGAGCTGGTTCTGGTCCTGGCTGATGCCTGTTCACTTCCCACGTTCTGAACCTTAAGTGAAATATACACAATTGCTTCACTATTTGCCCTAATGAAAGAATGGGAGCATGAGTTGCCATAGCAGTGGGGTGTTCCAGTACCCCACTTAGTGCAGCTCGTGCCATATTCCTCTTGAACTGTGAATTTCTCAGCCCTGCAATCATTTATGAGCATTAAGTGCGTTCTTTCTACCACTGAGTATAAGCAGCTCCAATGGCAGAATTCTGCCTCAAGCATGACCGCCACATACACACTTCAATTGCTGTCCCACCTCTGAGCAAGGCTGTGTCCCTAAGGGCAGAGAAATCCGCCCAGAGCTGAGCTCTGTGCTCTGCTCCTGTGTCTCCCACGAGGCACTATGATATCCCAACAGCCGGACAGCTCTGCATAATAAAAACGCGTGTTTATAAATCCATTTCCCTGGTTTTATTAAATGTTCCACGTATGTACATTTTAAAGATGAACCATTTACAGGTCTGCACATGCTGCCTCCTGCTTTCCTTAGGTCATAGGGCAGGTTCACAAAACCTCTATGGAAACAGAAAGGTGCAGGTGCTTCTGAATTCTGTATGTCAAAATGCTTCCGCTTATACCGTAATACATACAATTAAAAAACCCTCAAACATGCAAATTGTAGAAAAATTTAAGCTGGCAGTGAAAAATAAAAACAAACGTCTTCTTTTTGTGCATGTCACAGTTTTGTTTTGTTAAATCAGATTTCTAATTCTAAGGAACGTAGTGTCTGATGCCACTGCTTAAAGCACGGTTATCAACTACTCGTCGTTAATCAATGCTTAATGGTCCATACATTTAACTCCCAACTACAGGGGAAGATCAAGGCAGCCTCGACTTTCCCTCTTCCATCTGCACCCTCTCTCGGGGACTCTTTGGAGCGCGGCGGTGCTGGTGGGCTCCCATGGAGGACCCGACCCAACCGCATGGCAGCAGCGGGGGCTCCAAGAACCATCGCTGGCACTGAGCAGGCAAAACGCTTCCGCTTGTGTTTGGATCCCACGTCCCAGCTCACAAGCCGAACAATTACTCTTTAAAATAAAATAAGATTAAAAAAAGAGAAGAAAAAAACCAAACAAACCAAACCCAACTCGTAAGGGCCAATTGTAGAAGGTTCACACTTGAAAGCAATCATTCATACCTAAAGTCAGCACAGAAACCTAAAGCTCTGGGTCAAGTGTTGGGAAAAAAAAAAAGAACCAACCTGTGTTAAGACATCCAAAAGGTTTATATACTGGTTCGTTAGCTACATCTGTTCTCCTTTCTTTAGAAATGGTCACATTGACAATGTATAATTCAAAACATTTCTGCACAATAAAAACAGAAAACTATGATACAGTGAGGTAAAGAAAACGCAAAAATATTCACCCACAATATATTTTCAGAAAATACCAACACAGTGATTTTTCTTTAAAAAAGCACAAAACTTATAAATGAACAGCATAAATGGCTATTTATCTGAGTGATCGCCTACAAATTTCCTAAACCCACAAATCCACAGGGAAGTGTAATGGTCTCATCCAACATTTATTGAAAAAACAACCCTTTCCAGATCCCCAACTTGCAGATCAGTGCTCAGATTTCCATCAGATCCAAATCGGCGTCTTCGAAGCCGTAAAACGATTCAGTCTCGCTCTCCCCCTCGAAGAGCTGATGGAGGATCTCGGGGTCGCCACACTCCTCATTCTGGGGCTGCTCCTCGCCTTCCACCGCCTCCTGCAGCTGCTGCTCCTCACCCAGCTTCAGCTGCTCCTCCAGCGTTGAGATCAGCTCCTCCTGCATGTCGGCGTTGCGTGTGGCTGAGTTGGCCGTGCCGTCCGGCCCCGGCAGCACACTGGCCACCAGGAAGGACTGCTGCACGAGTTCAGGAGAGTCACTAATGACTTCCAGCACCTCCGCCAGCCAACACAAAACCAACTGGAGAAGGATGTCCGAATCGCACGTGGAGTCCGCCATCTCCTTGGCTTGCTCTTTCCACTTTTTATGCAAGAAATTTTTCACAGTCCTTTTTATACAAACATCCAGGGGTTGGATTTTGGAGCTGCAGCCAGCGGGTACGACAGCCGGGAGAGTGCTGGAAGCACTCAGCAAGGACAGTACCTCCTCCGAGAGGTGTGTTCGGTGGCAATCCAGCACCAGCATGCCCTTGCTGTTCTGGCACTCGGTGTGCTTCTGCCACACTCGTGACGCCCACAGCTCCATGACCTCATCGTCGCTGTAGCCATTCTCCTTCGCTTCCAGTATGATGGATTCAGGCACGTTGGCGGGCTGCTGGACGTGACCTCTGTAGAAGACCAACGTGGGAAGAACGCTCCCGTCAGCAAGGATGGTGAGGACCACGTCGCACCAGGGCTCACCAGTCCCCACCGTCTGCAGAGCGTTCTCCTTCTTGTCGTCACTGCTCAGCACCTCCACGTCAAGGAAGAGGGAAATCTCGTCGATGGCTGCGATCATGGAGAGGGGCAGGTCCTGCGTGTGGATCTGCCTCTGCACAAACTCGATGAAGCAGCCAGCGTTGTCCTCCACCTCTTTGGGGAGCGAGTGGGCCACTGCCCTCCGCGTGTGCATGCTGAGGTTGTGCCGCAGCATGAACCGCACGGCCCATTCGTAGGAGATCTTGAAGCCGCCCTCCAGGGAGCGGCCAAGTTTGGTGGCCTTCTGGAAGAGCGTCTCCTCATTGACAGGCAGCTGCTGCTCCCTCTGGGTGAGCACCCACTCTGCCAGCTTCTCCTCGGCCTCCAAGCTCAGGTATTTGCCCTCCGACAGCGATGCCAAGTTCTCCTCTTGGAAAGCCTGGAACCTCCGGAGCCAACGCTTGATGCGCCGCTGCGGGTTCCTGAAGTGCTCGGCCGCCTGCTCAGTGCTGTAGCACAATGCAAACAGAACCACCCGCAGCTTCTTCACCGACAGCTGCTCCTTTTTGCTCGCAGGTTCGGTCTCCTTCATTGGCTGCTCGTCTTCCTGAGCATCGATATTTAAGCACTCTTCCTCCTGGCAAAGCAGGGGCTGGGTGTGGGCTGCCAGTGCCACTTCAGGCTCCAGGTCGTCCTTCGCGGGTAACACAGACTTAGTTTTCACAGTAGCAGCTTTACTGGGGGAATAGGCAGGGCACGTGTTCTTCATGCTTCTGTCCTGGGGCTGAATGTGCCTTGAAGGGAGAGAACACAGTGCCTTCTTAAAACCAAGGAAATAAAACCACAGGAGGGAAAACAAGCAACCAACCTCCAGACTGCAACAGATGATAGGAGAGTTCACAAAGAGTTTACCTGGAATGTGATATCCAAGTAGGCCCTGCGAGAAAAAGACAAAGACAGTTGTGGCTTTGCAAACAAGCAACAAGTCAGTGCAAATACACTGTGCTTTTGCAGAGATAAGGCTCAGGCATCTCTATCTGCTGCAAGAACCAGATGCTCATTTGACCCCCTCCCTTCCTTGAGAGGTCTTGCACCCATATCCAAACCAATGAGATCTGCCCAGTAGTGCAGAGCAGCATCAGAACCCACCAAAACCAAAATCCATCAGAAATAACACCAGGAGTTTGGTTTGGAAAGCTCAACTTCAGCCAGATTGCTGCAGGCAATGACCTTCAGTTTTGCAAATTGCACTTATGGGCACGATTGCTGGAACAGCAGCTCCAGGCCCCATTCAAAGCCCAACATCAGCAGCTGCTCCAGGCCTCTCCGTGTCACAGAGGTACAATGATGTCTCAGAGGAACAGAGCAGCTCGCTGAAGCCCTCCGTATTGTTCTTTCCTGGGAATATCTCCTGAGGTCTAAGCTGCGCAGCTGAGCTCAAGCTGACAGCCTCACTGGAGGCTTAGCTCTCATCTCCATAACAATTGTGACACATTCAGCAACTACAGAAGGTCCCCAAGCTGCATTTTATTGAAGCTCAGCAGTCAGTGAGTGCTTGGCCACACCGGTGTTTGAGCTGGGCTCTAGGAACTCACAGGTTATGTCTTTCATTCATTATTTCAACTTTTCTGCTCCTTTTCCAAACTCCTACCTCGGAAAACAATGTTGCTGAACTCGTGTGATGGGTTGAAGACCAAATGCTTGGCCATCACATCACCCTCTGATGATGCAAAGAGGCAGGAGGAGCAGCACAGCTTCACGCCACTGTACAAGAAGAAAGTGAACTTCGTATCAGCATTTGCTATTAGAAGAGATGTATGCCCATACCAGGGACAAAACATCCCTCTCAGCGCTGCAGTGTCCCCTCCCTAATGTACTGTCCTCCATCTGGAAGGCAGGGGTGGTTGCCTTCACTTGACCTATGTTACTGCATTGCAAATATTAAGCAGTGCTTCTTAAGCAGACGTGAAAGTAAAGAACACAACAGATCAGGAAATGAATGCACACCAAATCCCCGGGTGACTGAAGTGAGATGACAAGTCTTCCCTTACCAGGCAGTGTAGTTCTTGAACAAAGCCAAGTATTTGGGACTCTTCCTGGGAACGTGGTTGCTGTATGACAAAAGAGTTAATGAAACATCAGAATTATTCCAGGTATCTGAAGGGCTATATAAAACCGTGTGAAACCTGGCATGTTTACAAAGACAGACCCAACCCTGGTTTCAATCATCCTATTTTGTCTTTTATTTAAAGAAACAAAACTCCTGATCTGGGGTCTAACAAAGGTCCTGCGCAGGTTTATAAAACCATGGCATAACCTTCTTTTCATTTACTTTTAAATTGTATTTTTAATGTGAATACAAGACTTTAGCAAGAAGTCCTAGAAGCCTGGAACAGTGAGCTTGCAGTACACAGGCTGATAGCCATAGTACTGTGTGGGGAACGAATCCTTCAGCTTTTGCATTCATTTTCCCATCTTATCCCAAAGCTATCGCCCACATCCGTGCTGACAGAGAACGTACACCTTACAGAACAGGCAATGGACTGGAATTTTGTGGAACCCCCTTTGTGGGCCACTACCACATTCAGCCAGGAGGGATTTCTGTGCCATCACACCTACTTGATCATGTGGTTGGCGTAGGCTCGGGAGCAGCACGTACTGTAGCGGCACAGCGAACAGTGGACGTAGGTGGGGAAGTGGTTTGGGAAGTCAGGGATCTCAAAGCTGCACTCCAGGCAGGTCTGCCTGCCCAGGACGCTCCTGAGAAGAGAAGGACATAGCCATCAGTGGGGAAAGGCATCTGCAGCAATAACCACCAACAACAGGACACACATCCAGCTTCCTGAAGTTAAACCGGTCTCATCCTGCACCAAAGCATTTCAGGGCGCCTCAATGCCAGGCTCAATGCCTCCCACATCGTAATGGAGTGGTTAATAAATAAACATAAATTCAGACAAAATGGCATGCCACAGGGTGGGCAGAAAGCCCTTATGGTGATGGAGTCTCATTGTTTCTGTCAAATTGTCCACCTAATTAATCACCACAGAAAGGTTTAGGTTGGACAAGCCCTCCAAGACTGTCTGGTTCCAACACCCCTGCCACATGGAACACCCCTGCCATGGAAAATTCTGCATTTCAGTTTCATCTGAAGAGCTTTCAGAACACGTTTTAACGTTGTTTTGTGGGAAGCTAGATTCTCCTGGCATAACATTTCCTTGGCAACCAGCGAGACACAGACTACCCATCGCTGCAGCATAACAAAAATGCCTGCACTGCCCTGAAAATCTTTATAACTTGAAATTGAGCAACAAGTCTGACATTTTTTTGACGGCTCTCTTCTGGACGCTCCTCTGGACGGGCGGGTACAGGAAGATGGGCTGAGGGTCAGAAGAGGAGAGCGGTGCAGTGTCCTGCCCAGCACCCTGCCCCATGTCGTTGGAAGAGATGGGCACCGTCCGGGGCTGTCCTCGGGATGCTCTGATTGTCACCTGCACAGAACAGAGCACTCTTACAATACAAGGGCAGAAGTGAGCTATCCTGGTTCAGTGACTCCTTTTAAAAGTAGTTTGGGGCTCTAAAGGGAATAAACAGGGGCTCCAGAACACAACTTGGTCCACTGAAAGCAGGACACAAGACCTGAGCCTCTGTCTGAACCAAAAGGTATCCAGTAAATAAGTTGAGACACCTTCAATTGTAGATGCATTGGCTGGGCCAGCAAGTGTTATGTATTGGATGCAGACAAGGCAAACATCTCTTCTGCCCACATCCATAAAGATACTATGGATATTTCCCAGGGAACCAGAATTGGCAACTGGGGTTTCTTACCTTGGTTCCAGGCTTCAATCCTTCCAATTGTTTGGGCTTTCGGAACGTTTTGTGATGCTGCAGCTTGTGTTCAATTTTATCCTTGGCAAACAGGAACTGGAGTCTGCACTTGTTGCAGTGATAAACACTCTTCTTCTAAAGCAAATGCAAATGAAACACATTCCATGTCAGAGAAACAGGACCCAAAGCACGGCAGGTTGTTTTAGTTTTTTAAAAAAGAGAAGAAAATTAACACTATTCCCACCTATAACCAAAGCTAGTCCCACTTTTTTAGAACCTGAAAGGGCTACTGGCACAGCATTCCCTTCTCACTGACCCCACCTCACTATTTTTGCTTATTTTTTAATTAAGAAAGCAGTACTTGGGGGGAAACATTCCTTCCAAGCTTGCCTTGCCTTTGCCTCTTCCAGAAACCAATGAAGGGCTTTGGGGCAAATAAATGCAAGCACTTGGTAAGCAGGGCACACTTCTGTATTCTGCAAGCATGCTCCAGCTACACCCACATCAAAAATGTTGTCAATACTGACAACATATGTGGAAACAGAACACTCAGCTACCAGGCTGATTTGCATTTGCATATGTACAGCATTATTTATTTATTACCTGAAAAAAAAAAAAAAAGTTAAACCCCCCAATGAACACAGAGCTGTTGGTTAACCACCACACGAAGCACACACACAGCCCAGCAAAAACATTTTTCTTTCTTCTCTGTAGCAACAATCTGTGCTGCTCCTAAAGGAGCACTGACTCTTCTCTGCAGCACAAACCCTATGAAACATCCAGAATGACAGCGTGCAAATTGCATTTGTTATGGAGTGAAAACAGTTTCTACCAAAGCCCCTCTCTCAAACAGGTTTGCTCTCTTCTCTTTTCTCCTTTCTTGTCCCCTTCTTTCCTCCTTTACTTAAACCCCCAACCCAGCACCTCCTCACACACTCATTATGAATCTCTGCAGACAGACAACAAGGACAGACACAGTACCTGGTGCCTCATGAAGTGCTGCTGGAAGGCATTGCCGTTCTTGAAGACCTTCAGGCAGTAGGGGCAGAGCAGGTGCCGCGTGTCCTCATGGATCATTCGGAAGTGACTGTCCACCTCTGAGTACAGCGACGAGCGGTACTGACACACCTACAGGGGAGGGCAGAAACAGCGGTGAAATAACATCAAAATCCAGTTCACCTCCACCATTGCACTATGGAGATCCCAATGGCTCTGTGCAGATCTCTCCAAAGACAGTCAGTGGGGTTTTGGAACCAAGTCCCAAAGAACTTGCTGGCTCATCACATCAGTGAGGCACTGAATTGGGCAGAGCAGTCAGAGCAGCTTGGGAAAACAGATTGAAACCTCACACAAAAGAAAGGAGTCACAATTTCAAACTCCAGAACCATGAGGAAAAGGATGAGATAGTCAACACAACACAGGTGGAGCATATTAAAAAGCATTTTTCCAGGGCCCTTGTTTTTGGAGGGACAGCGTTGGGCCTCTGGGTGGAGATGTTCAGAATCCAGCACAAAACTCGTGACAACAGAAGGAGAAGAAAAGGTGTCACACAACCTCATCTCCACCAGAGTGACACCTTCTCTTTATGGCACAGTGGCTTTTAGTACCTGGCAAACGTAGGGCATCTCCCCCGGCTTGTGTGTGTCCTTCATGTGCTGAAGGAACATTGGTTCATTCTCAAATGCCCATTCACAAATCTTGCATTTTGCTGCATAAGAAGAAAAGAAAAAGCAGGTAACAGCTGGAGGACAACAAGGTAAAAAACACCACCAGGTTACAACAAGTTCCTCTGAACAACAGTTCCTTCAAAGAAATCATTACTACTCCTTTTTTATTAAGGTGCTCATCTTAAGAGGTTGGCTATCAACCTAAGACAAAAAACCCTCTCAAACCCAGAACTGCAGCAGCAAAACCAGCTTACTTGTCGACTCATAGGGACTGTGGACGTTCTCTAAGTGGCACTGGAGCTGAAACGGAGTGGAGAACTGCCTGTAGCAGTGCTGGCAGATGGTGTGCACGTCCACCTCTCCGTTCTGCTGGTCCAGTTCCACGTGGTGCTTCATGTGGTTCATAAACCTTATGGAGATGAACAGCAAAATGTATGAGCAGAAATCCACACATTTTGCAGGCCTGGCAGCACTAGAAATTCTACACCATGAGTTTTTAACCCATTCTATCATTACTTATAAGGGCCCAATAGATTGAATGATAAAACCAAATTAACTTTGACCCAGAAGAGCACTGAGGTGGATCCTTCTTGCTCTTCTCAACACCAGCACACACAATCCCTTATCCAGCAACCCCCTGTTCTGTAACTCCAGAAGGTACAGAGGAGATGCAGCACAGCGCTTTGGAGCACTTCTGACCCCAACCATTAATCTTCTCTTCCATTCTTCTCCAGCTTTCTTATCCACTCTATCTTTCCCTGACTCAATATATAATGGCAGATGAACCGCTTCACTTTTCTGCTTCAGCTCTAAGCATACCTACACAAAGGGACACCTGGGAGGTTGCTGCTCCCACCTTATTTTCACTCCTGCAGATCTGAGGCACCCAGAACACTGCAGCCTTTTTGTGGCATGTTGCATCCCTTACCGTATGTTGTTCTTTAGCCTCTTGGTGCAGTGCGGACACCGGAAGGAAGTTGGAACCTTGGGAAAGTTCAGCAGCTGGCTCACTTTGCCACCATCTCTGCCGTAGTAGAAGTCATCCACCAGCATGATGAGCTTGCTTTGGGACGAGTCAACCACGCCTTCACTTGGCTCTGGGGCTTTAGCAGGTGGGGACAGTGCAGGGATAGGAGTAGAAGAGGGAGGGGAAGCAACAGCAGTGTTTTTTTCTGGAGATGGAGGCTTTGCAGATTGGATATTCGGTTCAGAATCGAGAGATTTTCTTTTCTTGAGGAATTCGACCATTTCAGGGCAGCAGTACTAAAAGACAAAAAAAAAAAAGCCACACATTCAGAAGTATCCAGGATAACAACTGATGGACAACAACTGATGTTGTTAAGGGCAAACAGGCAAAGGCCAACCAGGACTAAAAGGTGGCAGGTACACTCCAGGAAACTCAGAAGGAAAAAAACCAATGCAGATTCAACATTCAGATCTCTGCTTACTGTCAGTAGGACTGAAAAACAATCCTGGCACCACAGCAGGACATCCAGCTGAGGTCCTGACATCCTAAGGGATGCTGTGGAGGCCTACAAAAGTTCTCCTTTGCCATTTTCTTCCCTTTCACACAACCCCCGATCCAGGGAGAACTGTCCACCCCAGGGTGGTTACTTACACACATATGTACTTACACACATATGTCCTCTTAAAGCTTCGGTGACTCGGAACTGAGCATCACACCGTGGGCAGACCTTCCTGCCACCATCTTGCAAATCAAAGGTAGGAATTGGAGATGAACTGACTGTAAGAGGAGGGAGAAAAACAACACAAGACAAAACAGAGAATCATTACATGTCTCAGGTCCAGGATGCAAACTCCCAACAATCTGTATGCTGAAACACATTCTCATATCTTTAATAGGGAGTATCTCAACATTAACCTAATTAAAAATAAAAAACTCAACTAATCTTTCCTTCTTTGGTCATTTCATTGGTTTCCTATCCTTCAGTTTAAAACCCCGTTCCCTTCCATCACCTTCACCCCTACCTGTACATAGAAACTCAGTATAGATGACACAAAATGTGCCTTAAAAGAACTACAGGACTCCAAGACTCCACAAGGAGGTGATGGAACAGATGCAAGGAATTGATTCTTCCCCCTCTTTATGCTATGGGTGTGCGTGCTTTCAAGATAAACATCAATAATTTCAAATGCAAAATAATATATGCAAGCAGTATCCACACACAAAATATAGCCACTGGGTAAAAAGTAATAATGTCAAAGATGCAGGAAGATGTGGGAAGGCTTTTTAAGTGCCCATGCAAACAATGAGATCTCAGCAGTCTCAGGGCAGTTCACTACACCTTTTGACGATGACGATGACTCTGACGTGCTGGACCTCTGGGAGCCGTGCACAGGGCTGCTGTTGGACACCACCATCGGTCCAGGGCTCTGCCCCAATGAGGGAACAGTGTTCAGGGTGTTCACCAGTTTGGCAACCTCATTGCTGTTCTCACCAGTCACTCCAGGTCTCTTTACAGTCACAAAGCTTGCAATGCTCACTGCCAAAGGGAGCATAACAGAGGAGCATTAATAAGAATTGGTAAGAGCTGATGCACTGAATGAAGCTTGCCCCCACTTGCATGCCTCACGTCTGGCTCTTCTACCTTTCATCTTCTACCAGCCATCAATTCTGTCCAGCAAAGTGAAGGGGAAAGACTGGGCAAGTAAATTTCCCTGCCAAACCACGCTCTAAGACATGAGGCATTCCCTACAGTGGACTGAACAAGATACTGATGGTCACAAAAATCCCTTGTATTTCTCTTCAACATGTCACTGTATTCAGTTAAGGCCACTTAAACCTAAAAACAACGTGATGACTTGGTGAACAAAGAAACATTCGTTTTTTGTCTGTTGCTATTTTTAAGCAATCATATCGCTCACAAACTCAGCATTAAAAAAAAAAGCCCCGTGCTTAGTTTCTGCTCGTTATCTGCTCATTATTGTTCAAAGTCACAAGTGATTAACAAATAGTATTTTTCACTTTTGGGGACATCTAACTGGTCGTCTCAGAACATCCTACAAAACATGAAATCTAAGAGGTTCTCAAAGCAAACTGGGCCCTATAACACAACGCTCATCGAATTGCAGGCTGGTAAGGAGATGAAGCATGAGTCTGTGCCCAGAGCAAAAGCAGAATCCAGGAACTCTGACTCAACTTCTGAGTTTCAGCTCTAAGCTGTATGTTTGAAAAGCAAATTACAGACAGTGTTACACACTCGAGTCCCTTTGCTTCTCCAAGTCTTACCTAATTTGGGGTTAGTAGCTTGACTGGACTGCCCTGGCTGCTGCACAGTTAACTGTCCCAGTGGTGTTGGCTGCGTTGCAGTAGGAGTTGTGGAGGTGCTGGGAGTGGACTTACTTTGCTGTTGTGACTGGGACTGCGGCACTGTGCTCCTGATGGTGAGCGTGGCCGGAATAACCGTAGTGAAAGTGTTGGTGGTGGGTCGGACCGGCATGGTCGTACCTGGTCTCACCTGGGCCACCTGGGAGAACACCTGAGGAACACCAACTGCTGGCTTGACAAACTGCGTACCTGGGGCTTCAAACAGCAATGAATAAAGGGAGATCAAATCAAACAATTCTGTCCCTTGCCCAGAGTACAACCTCTTTTCCAACACTGCCAAGCTCCCCAAATCCTCATTCATTTCAATGGAAGTCTTATAAGCTCAGCACCTTAATTTTCTTTCCCAAACAGCCTGAAATTGAACATGAATCTCAGAATCACAGAATCATTACAGCTGGAAAAGACCTCCCAGATCATCAAGTCCAACCCCAACCCACCTCCGCTAAAGCAGATCCCCACATGCCACATCTCTCAAGACTCTGCGTGTGATTTTGTTATGGAGAAAGAAGTTATGAAGTTCTTCAAGACTTGTAGAAGAATGTAGAAGAAGTTATGGAGTTCTGCAAGGCAAACATTCCTTCCACTCAAAAGAGCCCTATCTACCAGTGGTTCGTTACTACTGTCAAAGGGCGGACTCTCAGCTGGCAGAATTGGAGCCACTAATACACACATTTTGTCAACTACAGAACAGGAAACTCCTCCTCTAGAGCTCCAAGGTTTGCATTTCATCTGCGTATTTCAAATATATAATATTTGTCCTTGGTACTCCGTAAAGAAAGATGACAAAATCATGGCTTGGATTTGTTTCAGTCCTTACCTGGGACGAGAGTGATGGGTCTGACTGTCTGACCCTGCTGTACATTCAGGACAATTCCCACTTGATTCATGGTGTTTTGCACAGGTCGCACGTTCCGCACGGGAAATCCCTGCATTCAAACAGTAATCACTGACATACCAAAAACACACCATGCACATTCAATTTGAGGTTTCTACCCTACAAAAACAACCAAACAAAAATAATCAAAACCACAGATGAAACAAAATAAAAAACCACCAATCCAAAGAGCAACCCCCAGCACTATCATCTATGGGATCAACAGAATCAAGGCCGTGCTGTTTGCAGGCAGCACCTTACCCAACAGCAAGGCCACCTTACTACTGATTTACAGCCTTCACTCTGACCTCTCCTTCACTGAGCACCTACTGAAATCTTCTCACAGCTCTTAAACAACTTGAAAAGCTGTATTTGCAGCTGTAGTTGTTGTTTTTTTTTTTCCTGAGATAAGTAAATTCTCTGCTTTGTTGAATCACAGAATCATCTGACTTGGAAGAGACCCTTAAAGGTCATCTTGTCCAACTCCTCTGCAATGAACAGGGACACCCACAGCTCCATCAGGCATTCAGAGCCTGGTCCAGCCAGCCCAACCCCTGAATGTCCTTGTTGGCTAAAATCTATAGGGATGAGCGCATCAGGCATTCCTTCCCAGCCTGCATGTAGTACTGGGGCTGTGAGGGCACCCACCTGCGTGGTGATGAAGATGGGCTGGCTGGTCACCGGAGAGTTTGTGACATGGTTGGCATTCTGCATGATCTGCACAGGTCTTAACACTGGTTGGGTCACCATGGTGCCCAGACCCGAGGTTGGGTTCTGAGTGAGGATCAGGGGTTGCCCGCCTTGCTGAACAAGAGGGTTGCCAGCTGGAAAAAAAAGAGAGATAGAGTGAAAGTTGTATTTGTCAATGAAAAAAAGCTGCTGCAGAATTGGAATGACTTTTTCAGAGCACGCTTTAAAAGTAAACTTGTGAAACTATTGGACCCTTCTACCCATCGCTTTAAAACTCCCATTTGAGCAGGGTTTTCTGAGCTGCCTAAGAACAAGGTGATCAAAATCCTTCGCTCTGAGCAGCCTCAAAGATTGATTACCCTGGTTCCTGCATGCCCTTTGAACACAACCACAGCAGCTAAAAAATATATATATATTTTTTTAGCCTCATTAACTATTTAGCACAAATTCACCTGCTGGCAGATACTGGAAAAATCTATGTTCAACCACTCACTCCAGCCCCCGGTGCAAGTCTGTGAACAGCACTGCCAATCACAGGCAGCTCAGAGCCAATTAACCAGAACCAGAAGGACACACAAGTTCTGAACCACCTAAAGCCATCCCCAACATCCCCTGACTTGATGGGGACTACAGCACTATATTTTCATAAAGAGCCAGACATGCTTCAACACAAGAATTACAGAATGTAAGAACATCTGGCTCCCACTGAAATCATAATGTGGGCTGTCTCGTAAGAACATCTCAGAATGGTTTAAGTGCTTTTTTCCCTCTTGATTTGAGTAACACCCTCTGATTTAAACACATCTCAACTCCAAACATCCCATGTCCACCACTAGAGCAACCTGACACTCTCTGAACTGTCAGCTGCTTGGGTTGAGATTCCCATAATGGAGATCTGCCTCAATTATTTTCCATGATGAGTTGCAACCATAGAATGCCTTGGGTCAAAAGGGCTCTCCAGGATCACAGAGGAAAAACAAACTATGTGTCTTCTGAGACCATTCTTCCTCATAACATTTTCTTTACAAGTCCCAGAACCTCTGCACATTTGCCTAAGGGACTTTGTGGCCTATGACCACCCTACAGAAAATCAACAGGGTTGGGTCCTTGTGTTTCCAGCAGCTTGTTAATTGTTGGCTGCATCCTCCAGCCAAAATCCCATTTGCTCTACAGGCTCTTACCTGCCAACCAGAACAATATTTGCACAGAATGAGGAAATCCAAAGCCTGAAATATGGCCCAGTTACTTCTGGGGGCACCAAATGTGGCTATAAAGCAACAGCTGAGAGAACCTCTCGTCTACTGGCAGGGCTCACTGACAACTGAGCACTGGGGAAGTGATGAAAAGGAAGGGAAAAGAGGATGAAGAATGACATATGTTAGTGAAAGGAGGCAAAATGGTCTAAAGCCATCAAAGCACCTGTCCAGAGAACGAAAGAACCATGCAGTCACTGAATGCCCCAAGCTGGAAGATCACTGAGGCCAACTCCTGGCTCTACAAAGCACCACCCAAAAATCAGAGCTCACACACAACAAGAGATCTGCATAGATCAAATGCAACACATTTGCTAAATATCACATAGGAGGGGAAATAATAATTAAAAAGAGAAATAAAAAAAACTCAGGCCATGATTATATCAAATAACCAAGAAAATGAACACAATACTTAATGGGGCTTTAGCTCCTTCTTCGTCTGCATCATTCTAGCTCTTGGCATAAAGTTCTTTCATGTATTCATGTTTACCCAACTCAAACTATAGTGAGGAATGTCAAAGGGATTCTTACAGAGGAATAATAACGTGCCAAGGTTTCGAAAGTGTATGATTTATGATTTTTTAAAGACCATTACTACTATAATTCATGTCTTGAGGGCAAAGGGCTTCCAAACCAGAAGTGGAAACCACACAGGAATCTTCCATTGTGGATTTCATCGAATCAAGAGCATGGTTGGGTTGGGAAGGACCTTAAAGATCATAGAACCACAGGATCAAGGCACAGCTGGGCTGGAAGGGCCCCTAAAGATCACAGAACCAAAGAAGATTATGGTTGGATTGGATGGCACGTCACATACCCCCAGCCCTACTCCTGCCACGGGCTGGCTGCCCAGGATCCCATCCATGGCTTTGGGCACCACCAGGGATGGGGCACCCACAGCTCTGGGCAGCTGTGCCAAAGGACTGGTAGCATTATTCAGTACTTACGAGACTGACAGAACATCCAGACTGTTTCAGAGACATAAAATGGTCCAACATTACTGAAACTGCTGATGTTAAAGGAGAATGTTTCCTATGCAAATATGGAAATCCAAGAACAGACCTGCTGTGTGCCAAAACATTCTGACCTACAGCCAAAACAGCTTCTTTTAAGTGAAGATGCTCTGCACTGACAGTCTGGATGCTGCCTGACTGGCACTCCTCAGCTTTCAGGATCCAAATGTTTCCATAAAGATTACACCACACAGAAGCAGCCTATCCTGCACCATTTGCTTCTTTAGGATCAGAAGCAACAAGCACAAACCCAGTGCTGTCTGAGCTCCAGGGTCCAAGGGAAAAGGATGATGTGATTCCAGTATTCACTGTTGTTGTAAAGAAAGGTCTTGGAGGAGAGATGGAGAGGAGGGAATTGAAACCAGAGACACACAGTGGGATTGGCAATCTTTGTAATCCCTTCTCAAGGCTCCTGAAAATCATCTGGGAAGACTTACACTCATTTAACAAAAGATTGCTTTGGGTTTCAGTCAATTTAAAGCAGAGGATAGTTGACAAAGATGCTCTGATCAAATCAGTCTGGTGATTTGGATTCCTTTTTCAGTATAGACCTGACACTGTTGGCCTCTCCAGAAACACTGTCCTTTATCAGGCAGCACAACAGCAGAAGTAAATACAAACACTCCAATTCCTTAACAGAATTCCTTTGATTGTGGCCAGGAATGATGCAGCTGCACGCCCAATTTTCTGTAGGCTTTCATTAGTGAGAACAACAAATCTTCTGGAGTAAAGCATCCAAGAGCACCAGTGCTTCTCTTAGATTCCTTCCATGGGGCTTCCACAGGTCCCATAACATCTGAAGATCACACAGACATGCATAGATTCACTACTTCACCTCAGGGGAACGAGGAGGTCACGGCAGAAATCAGCTGAGGAAGAACAAGTTATTTCCTTCTCTTTCTCCTCCAGCCTCTCGTGTATCCGATCCTCCAGGCAGCTCCCTGCTTTATTTTGCTCCTCTGAGGAGATTGATGCCAGCTGATGAAACAAGCTTCTGATTGAAGCAAGCTTTAATGCCTCTTGAACTGCATCAGCTCAGGTCCATCCCACAGCCCCCCGGGGCACAACCTTTCCCTGACACCCAACTTCACAGCAGCACAACCTCCCTTGAGAAGGACACCAGTGCCAACCAATAAAGCTCTCTCAGAACCACCCAGGTGTGAGAATGGGGCTGCAATGGCAGCACCCACCAGGCCAAGGCTCCTGCTGGTAACGCAATGAGGATGCAGGCTGTAATTAAGCCAGATATAAGGACTTCTGCTTCCATCTAACCCAACTTCACTGCACGCTGCCCCACATTCGCCGTGCAGCCCATGGAAGCTCAGTGTTTCCATCTATCATTTCTGTTATTTCCAGGATCAAAAGCACTTTATGATTCCTGCAAAAGGAATTGCAGGAATGTAAGCTGTATTTTTATCTGATGGTGGGATTATTAAAAAGGAGTCACGCTGTCAGGGGGACACGCAGCAGGGCTCCCATCTCATTTCCTCATCAACAAATGTGCTTTACTGGATACTGGGACACTGTAGACACACCAACGAGCTGCACATGTATACAGAACATAAGGAACTGGTTTGGGTGGGAAAAGGTACAGCTAACAGCACACAGTGGAAATTAAGAGAAAGAATAAATTAGGCCGAGCGTCACCTCAAATATATTTAGCTTTCACTGTTTTTTGTGTCCCAGTAATTTGAGACATTTAAAAACTAATCTGCAGGGAAAAAACCTGAAGACGAAATTCAGGAAGATGGAAAAAGATTTGCTAAGAGATCATTCTGCATCCAGTGAGGAAATCTTTCTTGACTTTTGGACATGGGGTCACTCCCATCCAGCCCACACTGCTCTGATCGCCCACAAAGAGCTGGTGGTCTGATACAGAACCATTAAGGCTGAGAAAGACCTCGAGGATCACCAAGTCCAGCAGTCATCCCAACCTTACCACACCCACTTACAGAACTGTTAAGGCTGGAAAAGACCCAATTACAAACCCAACCCATCCCAACCATGTCCACTAACTATGCTGCCAATTGCCACAACCTCCATGGTTCTTGGACACCTCTAGGGGTGGTGATTCCACCACCTCCCTGTTCCATTGCATCACCACTTCTGGAGAGAAGAAATATTTCCTTATATCCAACCTGAACCATTGTTAAGCAGTACAACAAACTGTGGGAGAAATTTGGGTGCATGTTTATCACCGTATGGTTGGTCAGTTTGGGAGTTAGATATTTACCAAGGAGGATGCTGTTGTTTAAGGAAACAATAAACGTTAGGGCTCCAGGCTGGATCACACTGATTTACATCCTAGAGGGGAAAAACAAAACAAAGCCCAACAAAACCTTGCACAGAGAGAATGGGTAGATTTAATGAGCCTTTTTCAGCCCTTGCTTGTAAGTCTTCTTAATTAAAGTAAAACAAAATGCAAGATGACATCCATGAGCATAAAAAGATTGCCCAAAGCTGGGTCAGCTCAGACCCAGCGCACGGTGTGAACACTCTGCAGTCACAAATGAGATAAGGATGTGACCCCGGTTACTGGACCAACATGGGCTGCAGAGGGGACAGATGTCCCCATGGCACTTTGCCACCCCTAATTCTGACTAGTAGAAAGCCAACAAGGATTCCCTGCAGGACAGGAGATGGCAGCAGCTCAGTGAACACAGAGCTCCAGAAAGAAAAAACCACGTTGCAGACTGAAGAGTCGTGCTTGTGCTGCTCCAAGATCGTTAAGTCCAACCATCAACTCACCCCCACCACACTCACAGCATCACTAATGATGGAAAAGAACTCTAGAATCAGACCAACCATCGACTCATCCCCATCAAGTCCACCCAATCATAGAATCATTAAGGCTGGAAAACACCTCCAAGATCACCGAGTCCAGCCATCAGCCCATCACCACACACAGGATTTGCTGCATGGATGCCATCAAAGGGAGTGCAAAAAATTGCACCACAAAGCTGAAATGCTCCACAGAGATTCAAAACTAAGTGTGTTTCCCAGCTTTACCTTGCAGAATCTCAGCGTCTTATCACCAAACCAAGGGCAAAGCGCTGTGCGTTCCTGTGTGTTTTCACAGGGCCTATCAGCAGCACGTTCCTTCTGCCCAGTGTGCAGCAGATAACAACAACACAGATCTGACCCACAACACCAACCTCCCTTGAGACTAATGGCTCCATGATGCAGAACCAGAGCTGACCTACCTCTGCAGCACTGAGCTCAGTGCATCTGGAAAGCAACGCTGCCTGGGGGTGCAAAGCTCACTGCCCTCCCTCCTTTCTTCTCAAGCAGACCAACACACACCTCTGAGGTTTTCAGGCATTTCCAGTTGCACCCCTGCCCATGTCTTTAATTAACGGATTAAAGACCACAGGTATTATTTCTACAACTGTTACTGACTGCAACCCAGAGCACCATTATCAGTAACATGAACACAAACAGCCTGTGATTCCACCCCTCCAGTGCAGAGAGGAGAGATAAATTACAGCGTAGTAGGGTTAGAAGGGACTTTAAAGATCACACAACCTCGGGGGCAGCATCAGTCAGTGCGCAGCAAGGGATGGAGGAAGGAAATGGAACCACCACCACTTGGGTCCTTCTTACAAATTCCACATGTTTTATAGGATCCAGGAATCATTTGGATAGCAGATCCCATGGATAGCTGATTCCATTGATAAGATCCTTGAACTTGTTAGAGTTATTTCACTGATAAACAACTAATCTACTAAAGATGTATCTTAGTAACCATGCACATTTTCCTTCTTATTTTTTAAGCAATAATCTAACTGGTGCGCCAATATCGCCAAGTCTTTATTAACTGTAATTGATTTAAACACCTGTCTCCATTTACTTCCATTAGTAAAGCTGTGAAATATTAATCACCAGTGCATTACGTGGTGACACCTCATGCATCTGCAGTGCCAGACACTTTGAAGACATTTCCAAGAGGGGTTCTGTGCACTATTTGAAACCAATGCGTTCCTCATTACTTGTGTCTGATCAAATCTTACTAAAAAATGATGTGGTGACTTTTAAGTGAGTCTGACAAGCAGATTTACACAGTTCCTTCATCCCAAAGGAACTTAAAGACACTTTCGATCTCAGCACTAAGTTATGCACTGAGATTGCTTAAGCTCTCTCTGAACTGAAGACACAAACATCCTCCTGCCCTACCAGCTCCAAACACCCTTTGTCAAAGCAAGTTCCTCACAGACCTTTCCTTGTATGAAGACCAGAAGAAGGAGGTGACAGCAGTCAGCAAACCCTCCCTAAGCTCATCTCCATTTATTAACTCCAATTAGCAGCCAGCTCTCCAATGCCCCAGGTGCCAAATACTTCCACAAACACAATAAGTCAGCAGCCAAACTACCGGGAATGCTTCCATGGATGTAGATCATTGTAGGACCACAAGACACAGGCCTACAACAAGACAGTCCCATCTCTCTCCTAGATATTAAGCTGATGCTTGACCTCAACTAAAAGAGCAAGAAAAAGCAATTCAAAGGGTTAACCAAAAGCCCAACTTGTTGCATGGGCCAGTCAACTTCAGCCATGCATATCACTAAGGTAAATATTCTTTTCACCATGCACCAGACTGAAGTGTTTGGGAAGAACCAAAGGGACAGTAGGCAATGTCTTCTCTAATAACATTCATGCTTCTTTAATTCCTGAATTGTTAATTGCTGAGTTTTAATTGGTACAAAACAGGTGCAATAGCCCAACTCATGGTGGTGGCACCAACAGCAGCCTGACAGCACCGCTCTCACACCGTTACTCAGAGCTCCTTTACAAACAGAGTTATTACCTCCTGGAAAACAAAGCCTCCAACCCACCAATTACTGCTCTGTGCGTCTGACACAGCCAGCGGATAACGACGTTGGCTGACCTGCACATTAAACATCAACTCTGAACATCAAAGCCACACATCTTCCCATTTACAGAAAACAGGCAGAAGAAAAAGAATGCAACTGATTACCTCAAATAATGGGTTAAAGAAGAAATAATGATTAAGCTTCAATCTCACTGTTGTGACTATGTAAGTTAAGACAGAGGAAACACAATTAACTGCTGAACGCTTGTCAACCTCACCCACTTCAGAACTGCTTAGGAGGATCTGAAGCAGTCACTGCTGGGTGCTGGTACCTCCTGAAGCACTCTGTACAATGAGGAGCATCACCCTGATCTTCTTTAATGCAAATGTTTGATTCTGCACTACTTTGGCCACAGGACACAAAGAATTTCCCCCAAGTTTCTGCACAGAGATGGAACAGCAGCTCAAAAATGGGCATTTATTACGTTATTAACAGGATTCGTAGCTATCAAACGAGATTACTTACAGGATAGACATAACCAGTCACTGCCATTTCCCCCTTAATACCCAGAGCTGGAATAATTCTGGACTAAAATAGTTAATTACCCGTAGTAGTTTTATCGACCGAGTTATAATCCTCAACCACAGAATCTTCAATCACGTCGCTGATCTTCTGCCATGGCTCCAGCTCCTCCTCCTCACATTCCATAAAAAGGTCCGTATCCGCCATCCTGCAAAGGGAAAGAAGAAAGCCCTTTATGGGATAACTGCATTTTGTCAGGCAGCAAAAGCTCCACTGTAAGCACAACTGTAACAACAGAATTATTACCTTCAGGAAAATCAGTCATGTTTGCATAACGAACCTTTGGTTTTAACTTAAAATTGGAGTGCTCTCGCCTCTCATCCTACATGACAAAACCAACTTACCAGCTTCAAAAGCAGAATCCCAAACTGCAGAACATTAAAACAAATGAGAAACTCAGAAACAAGAATCAAGGGGTTTATTCTCTTGATGGTTCTGAGTACTCTAAGATTACTGCCAATATACAAAAGAGACCAAATATCCAATCTTAACTGAGTAAGTCTGCTCCAACCCAACCCTGAGTGGGCACATCACAACCTTCAGCACTACTTCTTGCCATGCTCTCCACACCTTCCCAATTCATTGTTATTTCTGAGCCCCACCAGGCACAAACAGGTTTTTTGGATCTGCCTACAGAGACAGTCAGGTGTTTATTGCTGGGGGTGCAGCCAACCCAGACATCAGTGAAATATAGACCTGAATGCACTTGAAGTTAAGGGTTCCATTGGGCATCCCAACCATCCAGTCAGAATTACACCCACGATCCACAGTTATCAATCCTCTCCAGTGCCCTATCGACCAGCTCTCCTCAGAAGGTGGAGGCTTCCCACCAAAGGTCTCCAAAGAGCCGATGTATGTGATATTATTGAGATTCCATCAATAGGGCCATTTCTGATCCCACTGGGACAACCCACGAGCCATCATGCTGAGCAGCACAGAGCAGCTTTCTTACCAATCTCACTCCACATCACTTCAGGATTTGGTTGTTTCTCAACCTCCCTCATCAGTGGTGTTTAAGCAAAAATTGAATTCTCCTTAATAATACATTGAAGAATCCTAAACTCATTCCAGAAGGATTTTTAAAGGAACTAAGAATTATTCTAAAAAACAGCAATAACTGCATTTCCTCCTTTCCCACATAGGTGTGGTAGGACAGCCCAGCCAAGGCTGCTGGTTTGCTCTTCACACCAGTCTGGGGCCCGGCACTGCAAAAGAAAGGTTCTTCTCTGGGCTGACCCGAGAGTTGGAGCCTTCATTTCAGTCAGTGCTACAATGCAGTCAGAGCTGCTGGTCTGTCCGGACTCCAGGAAATCCAGAAGAATCAGCCCTTTCCTGCCCCAAAATGCAGCACACATCACTTCACCTGCTGAGGGCTGAACGTTTTCTTCAGTGGGGAATTAACACATCACCACTCCATGGATTCTGCTTTGACTCCCAGCTCACTTTGCAACACCACAATTCATTACCAGTAACAACGTGATCCAGGAAACCTTCAGCCTTCTATTGGTTCAGTGGGTCTTGACAAGCTCCATTCTGCATTCGTGGCCCCAGGTGGCACAAACTGTGATATTCCAACATTGCCACCATTGTTTCCAATGCACCAAGGCCAATATTCAGCTCTGTGCAGTTCCCTGGCCATAATTCTCTGATTTGGGTGGACAAGCTGATGGAGATGCTCTTCATTTCATGGTGTGTAATTCATCACCCTCCTTTCACTGCCATACATCCACTGGTTGGTCTCGACAGTGTGGATGAATGTCAGGAGGGTCATTTTTGCCTACGTGGAAGAATTCAATCCCACCCCTTTGCTTCATACGTACTCCCACATCAGACACCATTCTGCCTTTGAGAGAAAGGTCCCAGACTTGGTTCATTTACACAAAAGCTCGTTAAGTCCTCCTCAAACACACAACAAGCAACTGCGAGAAGGGAGAAATCTGAGCTCCACATCTGGGATGGAAACAAGAAACAAGGGCTAAAACTGGAGGGCAAAATTCCACATTAGCCTCAAGAAAAGCTTCCAGCACAGCCCAGGGACCACGGAGCTCCAGCTCTGGATCCTTAAGAACAGATGGATGTGCAAAAAAACATGCACACAGAATCAAGTCAGAGCAATGTCTTCCCAGGAACACCGCAGGATCTGTTTTTCTATGGTAGTGTGTAATTCCTGAGTTACACCCCTGTTAGCAGATAGCTCTGCACTTCAACTAAACAGCAAGTACATTCCACTTGTTGCCATCAGGCTCTGCAGGGGGAAACAACTCAGAACTGACAGCACTCAATTCTTGTGAACACACAGAACACCCCCAACACAGCACAGAGGCCACATCACCCCCAAAAAGGCCGTACCCAAATCACTGCTAATAACACTGTGAGAGCAGAATGTTCCACATCGGGCATTCCATGTCCCTAAAATTCCCATGATCCATCAGCCAAAAAGAACAGCCAACAGATGAAAACGTTCCGGTCTCTCATCAAATCAGGTTCCTTTTATTACAAAAAAATCACAACATGATTATTGGGTAATAATCCCAACGAGCAATTAACCACGTGCACAGCACGGAGCTTACTAAGGCTCTCCTTCCCCACAGCACCTGCGTGCCCCAAAGACACCACCAGCACCTTCACTGACCCACAGCAGTTTTGCTGTTAGGAAGGCAAAAAAAAAAAATAGCATTAATGGCATTTTAAGGGTAGGAAGCAGAAATTGATCCATGAAAGGGTCTATAAGAAGTGAAATGAAACTCCCCATGCTCAGCCCCCGTTCACTGCACCAAACACAGATTTCACTCTGTTGAAGACAAAAGAAAAACAACACAAAAGAGACACAAATTATTTCTGGCTGACAAACGAGATGGGAACAGACTCCAGAAATACAGCTCTGAAATGGGGGGGTTTAGGCACAAATCTGCTACAGGGGAGGCAAAAACCAAAGGATCCACATCTCTCCTCTGCCTGTTAACTTCTGTTTAATTACAACATCTTATCAAACCCTGGCAGCATCTCCTAGGAGATGGACGCACCGATCTCCAGCGCTGACCGACCCACAATACATATTTATGGTTTTCTGTATTCCTGCTCTGCAGAAACCTCCAGAATAAAAAGCATCGCGGGGATCTCCTCGGACAAAGCTGCTCCTCCTGCAAAAGGCAACGCTGACAACAGGAGCCGCTCCTCAGAACCACCGCACGGACACAGCGATGGGCAGCTGTAAATAGGATAAATAACCCCATCTATTAATTAAAGCAAGCACAAATGTCTCCTCAGGAAGGTTAGGAAGGCTTTGCGCAGATTGGGAGAAATATATTATTCAGCAGCTCATAATTATTCAGAAGATGCAAAGACAAAATGCTAAAGAGGCTGTAGTTACACGAATCTTCTGACACCAACTTGCATTATGTGCAGATATTTCATCTGTTCTATCAGCCAAACCAAGAAAATGTCTCCTCTCTTCTATAATGCAACAGCTTTGTTTTTCAGAGCTTTGATCTCGAATATTTCTGGATGTAAGAAGCCTTTGCTCAATAAAATGATTAATCCCGATGATAAACGCTCCACGTTTAGCTCTTCAGCACACAGTTGGCAGATGTGAGGCTGAAAATACGGATGCCAAAAACAAAAAGGGAGAGAAAAAAAATGACAAAGTGTGGAGAAATCGAGCCTTGCAGAAAGGTGTTTTCTCTCCCTTTGGGGGAAGAACCTCCACATATCAGCCCTATATCAACAGCAGCGGGATGGCAGGACCCTTCATTTCCATCGGCTGTTGTTTGCACTCCTTGTTGCAACACAAGGGGGGGAAATGCCAACAGCCATCAAACTCCTGCATTGAGGCTGATTACAGCAGCTGATCGGAGCGATTCCCATTAGCAGGGGAAATCCAGCAATGCTGAATCGTTACTCACAGGTTTCCCCACCTTAAGAAAGGGAAAAATCCTTCTATCTCTCATTGTAATAATAATAATGAAGAAAACATATCTCTCTCTCCTAACCAACAGGAATCTCAGCTGAAATTGGGAATCTGGTCTGAGATCCAATGATGTCTCACTATCAGTGAACGCTCTCACATGGCTGGAAAGGCATCAGACACAGCCCTGACTGGGGACTGCTTGTGGATCCCCAGGACCAAACAACTGCAAAGAGACGACAAAGCTCACGCTCAGCTCCACTGCAGAGCATCGCTGCACAGCAACACCAGCTCCCAAGCTTCCAAAACACATAAATAAACCAAACAAGCACGAAATCCACCTCGGCAAAGTGGCAAACAAAGGATCCAGCTTCCATCCCATAGGTTTTAACTCCGGGGATTCACCTCCTCCCAGCAACGTGAGTGGGGAGGATCAGGTGGGAGTGCTTCCCATTACCAGGAGCACCTGTGGTTGCAGGTTGTGCTCGCAGCCACGCAGCTGCATCTCACTCAAGTGATCTCCCAAAGACTGTGGTCGTGTGTTCACAGCTTCATTCACAGCTTGACAGAATCTGACACAAAGCAAACGAGTTATGACATCCATATGCTGGATACACACACACCACTTCGTTTAAAAAGGACTTCAAATTAATGACTCGTTTGGAATTCACACGATGGGACGCGCTATTCTTGCTCTACGAGCTTCACTTTCTAAGGCTTTTAATTAAAAAAAGAAGTATAAATACACCCGTACTTGTCAGGGCACCGCTGGTGGCCCAATTTCTGCCTACTGGGTGAAACCATGTGCAGCACACACAGCCCTGAGGGCACACAGGCAGGTCAGGAATAAGAGCATCCCGTGTTGTACAGGTGAGGAGATGAAGCAGAGAAAGGAGCTTTGTTTAATGGGAACCACCAGGAGGGGTGGGCTGTTACCCACAGAACACCCTGCCTTCCCAGCACCGCGTTACCAGAGGTACTAACACACAAATGCAGCTGAGAGCAGTGAAGGATGTGGGCACCACGGTGCTGCTTTGCACTCTGGGCTGGTTGTGCTGCCTTCATCAAGACAAGAACAAGCTCCTGGTTCAAGCACATCTGTACTCTGTCCATCATGGAATGGGCAGCGAAAGGAGGAGTCATTAACAGCATTAAACCTGAAGGATGCAGCTAATCTTATAGAAAGTCCAACTTACGGCTCTGCATGCAATTGAATGACTACAGAACAATGAAACATTGTACAACCTCCACAGAATGGACCATCACAGAATGAACCATTGGAGAGACAACCATCAAAGGACCAGCATCGGGCCCACCGCCGCAGGACAGCTTGGGTTGGAAGGGAGCTTAAAGACCATCCAGTTCCAGCTCCCCACTGTGCATCTCCAAGTGAACTTACAGCATAAAAGCACCTGAATGTGCAGTCAGAGCCAACCCAAGTGGGAGCACACAGCACCAGCAAACAAGTGACCAACAGCCTCCAGCGCAGCACCCATCGCTGACCAAGGAAATGATGGGATGGTTCATGAAGCTGACAGGATGCCATGCATCTCCCAGCAGTGCACTTCAGCACGGCAGTGACTCACAGAGCCCCATGCACAGCACTGCAGCAGTTGGGGACAGAGCTGATACAACCAGACAGGGGATGGGACCAGCAACAGCTGCTGGGAGAAAAGGGCTGCGAGGTGGGGGCACAGGGAGCACAGCTGGGGCAAAGCAAAGCACAACCCCTGCATAGAAAGTGGCCCAGCTGTGCTGTCCCAAAGCTCTGTGCATCAGCTGTGCACCAAACTTATCTCAACTCTATGCCAGTGGTTTGCCAGGCTTTATGCCAGCCTAGATTTGCTAGTGAAGATTTAATTGCAGTGCGGTTCGAAGGCTATCAACATATCAATCCTTTTCCCCCAGCTCCCCGAGGACAAATATCAGTGCGAAAAATACATATTAAGAATTAATTGACCCTTCATTTTTCCTCACCACTTGCTGTAAAACAACCTCCATGCTGAGAGTCCGGAGAAGAAAATCTAAGATCTAAAATCAAGGATCCGTTCCTAAGAGACCTACAGACGAGCTGGAGATGACTCAACACGCTCCAAGATAGAAATTAATACATAAACCAACTTGTGAGTGCCCGCTGCTCTCCCATTTTGTCCAACCTTGGTGGACATGCAGGCTCAACACAACTCCTGTCTGGTTACTTTTCTCACTCACTCTTAATAATGTGTATTCATGGCAAGGAACGTACCTTAACTTTTTAAGAGGTTACATTAAATGCAAATGAATCCTGTGATAAAGGTTCCTGCTGTCAAGACACGCCGCAATCCCTTCCCTAAAGAAAAGATAATGTTCTTCAGTGGCTCTTAATGAATAACTGGCACGGCTTCGAGCTGATATAATCTCAGTGATGAAAATGTTGGATGATGTTTTCATTAGTGTTTATTTGGCCATTCATCATGAGCAACACCTCTGAAAGAAGGGAGCAGGTGGAGGCTCGGCAGCCACATCCCTCACACGGAGGTGAATTCACTATGCACTGACTGATGTGCTCTGCTGGGTACCCAGGTTCTTCCACAGCCGTATTAAATTTGCTCTGAATGCCATCATTTAAAGCCCTCTGTATTTTATTAAAGGCTTTGATGTGTGCCATGCCTACTAATTAAAATCTATTATTACACTCAATTTTAATGATTATTATCTACCTTCAAGTTGGAAGTGCTGAGTGATGAAAACAAACCGCTTTCTGCTCTGTCTCTGCAGCTCTGCTGAATACTTGGGGTGTATTTCATCAACATGAGACTACCCTGAAGCTGCTTCTGGAGCCCACAAGCTGCCTGCAGCTCCATTCCTGCCAATGGCACGGAGCGTGGGGCAGGTCTGTCAGAGCAAAGACAGTCGTTGGTCCTTTGACAGACTCCAAGCAGCTGTGGGATCGTGCACACAAACAACACAGCCATATATATCCACAACACGCTGCCATCTGTGAGCAACACGTGCAGAACCCCCCGGCCCAGACAGAGCTCAGAGCTGTGGGACGGCTTCACTTCTCTTCTTAGGCACAACACAACTGCAGATACAATTATAGCCAGGTATGGCACTCCAGGATCAAACTTCCCATCTGCAGCAACCTCAAGCCATCAGCGCACAGCAAGACCCAGAACAGGGAAGATGCTGAACTTCTATTTCTTCACAAACCCTTTCCTAAAAGAAGCAACAGATCCCCCCATCCTCCACCCCCAGCACAGCCAAGCTAATAAAACTAACACCACGCATGTTGTCCTGTGGCATGAGTTTCCTGCAGGGCAGTGCAACCCTGTGCACAGCATGGAGTGGAGCAGGGGACACAGAGCTGGGGTGTCCCACTGCAGCCACTGGGCTTCTATGGGACTGAAGGGCAGCACCACAGCGTGGTGGGGGTAAAAACAGTGCAAGTGGGGGTAAAAACAGTGCAAGCAGCTCAACAGCAAGCAGACAGCTCAACACCTGGATTCAGCAGGTGCAGTCAGGAGAAGTGTGGGACCATACAGACATGGAATGGGTTGGGTTGAAGGGGAGCCCTAAGCCAATAGCTCAGGTTGGAAGGGATCTCATAACGAATGGGTTGGGTTGGATCACCTATTGGTTAGATTGAGTTGGAAGGGATCAATTAGCAGACAGCACAGGGCTGGGAAGGATTGTTTGGTGAACGAGTTGGGTTGTGTTGGAAGCAATCACTTTGTGAACAGACTGGAAAGGATCCCTTAGCAAACAGCTCAAGGCAGAAAGGATTCCCATAGCAAATGGATTGGACTGCAAATGGGTTGGGTTGGATGGGAACTTCCAGACCCCTGAACGAACAGGGTGGGCTGGAAACTACCACTTGATAGTTGGGTTGGGCTGGAAGGGCCGTTCTGATCCCCCGCCCGCAGCCCCGCAGTGCTGCACCCAAAGCCCCGAGCTCCACCACCACGGGCACAGCGCGGGGGCTGCTCACCCACCGGCCCACGGCTCCGTGTCACCAACAGCCACGGACACAAAGCAGCGCTCAGCACCGCCCTGCGCTCAGCGCCCTTCCACGGGGTCGGTGCGAAGACTGACGGGCCACGACCCCCCTCCATCACCACGGAGCGCCCCACAGCGCTGAGGGGCCGGGGAGAGGCTGCAGGCCGCAGGGGGGCACGGGGCCTAAGGAAGGGCCTGTCGGCACAGAACGCGGCCCCGCTCCGGGCTGAGCGCGTCGTGCCTGGGAGAAAGGCAGCAGAAATAAGCCCGGTGCCCAACATGGCCGCCCACCAATGTTGGGGGGGGCGACGGAGCTCTGGGGGGGTGGGGGGGGGGCGCGGGGCGGAGGGATCGTGGCCGCATCACCGCGGGGGGTGTGAGAGGATCCCTCCGCCCGCGGCTCCTCCCCCCGCCCCCCCCATTCCTCCTCCGCTTTGTGTGTGCGCCCCTCAGTCCCCCCCAACCCCCCCCACCATCCCCGGGCGGTTGGAGCCGGTTCACCCCCAACTCCCCCCCCCGATCCCTCCGCCCACCGCACATAACGGACCGCGGCCTCCTCCTCCTCCTCCTCCCACCCTCCGCCCGGCTCTCACCTTCCCCGCTCCGCGCGGTCCCTCAGCCCCGGGAGCGCAGCGCAGGTGGCATCGGGCGGCGGGCGGAGGGCCGGGGGGGGCGGGAGGAGGAGGAGGAGCCGCGGCGGGGGGATACACGCGGCGCCGCCGCACTCCACACACACACACAAAAAGGGGACCGGGCGGCGGAGGGAGACGGTGACGTCACTTCCTGCCGGGGCCGAGATGCTCTGCAAGGATTGGTGGGCGTCTCGATGACGTCACGCGGAGGGCGGGGCTTCCGCCAACGCCTCCTCAGGGGCGGTGGAGTGGGGCGAGATAAGGGGGGGGTGTGTGGGCTGCGCTTATCTATGGGGTCCTTATGGCCTCCTCCTCATCTCCAACCCCATCGCCATCCCCAGCCCATCATCCCATCCCCGCTGTCCGCAGGTTCCACATCTCCGTGTGGAGAAGTGGTGGAGATAGAGTTTTGTGGGCCCTGGTTGGGTAGGGGCTGGATATGGTGATCATAGGAGCCTTTTCTAACCTTATTATATATATTTATAACTATATAATACAGTTCCTGGCTTTGGGTTGGTGTGTGTTGAGCACCCAATGCCACCATTGCGGTTACTGAGTTGTATGGGGTTCTCACCACCAGCAGACAGCTCCATTTTGGTGCTTGGCAGTGCTGTTCTGAGCCAGGCCTCCACTTTTAACCTTTAGGTTTTAAGGAGACATTGAGAAGAGCTGCTGAAACCCCTCGTCCATTAGAAGGAACATTGCGCAGGGCTTGAGATCCACATTGCAGCCAATGATGCGGTTCTGGTGTCTCCAGGTGACCAGGAGGTAAGTGTGGTGATGGAGGAGATGTGGGAGACCTTATTGGTGAACAAAGAGGCAAATCAGTTCATCTCCCTAATGTGAAACTCATAATTAATGTCAAAAGTGGACACCAGTGTCACTTCTGAGGGACAGCTTCAAGGTGAATGCTTTGGAGTGAATGGCCATCAGCATCTCCACAGGTTCCTAAACACAACTGCTGAGGTAGATGCAGTAAGAGAATGCCTTCAGGATCTGTCCCCATAGGATCGCTAGGGTTGAAAAGACCTCTAAGATCACCAAGTCCAACCCACCCCCACCCCACCATGCCCACTGCCTACATCCCTCAGTCCCACATCCACCCTCCTCTTGAGCACCTCTAGGTCAGTGATTCCACCACCCGGGTTGAGCAGTGTGCCCTTGTCATGGTTTTGTAATTTTGTAATTTTGCTATCAGTATTCCACATCATAACATCATGTCAAGTATGGATACTTCTGTTGAATGTGCAGTCCACAGAAGAAGACTACATATCCCAGAGAACAACAGGAGTAACAATAAGTCACGGGACCAGGACTCTATATAATCTCGTTCCCAGGCTGGAGTGCCCTCCTTCTTCTCTCGAACTGCTCGGAGAGTGGGAAGCGTTCCAGCCGTGTCGCCTAGAGTTCACAGTAGGCCTCTCGGTTTTCGGAGACTCTCTCTCTCTGTTTCGTTCGATTTGTTAGCCTTAATTATATTATATTGTGTTATCTTGTATTTCGATATCATATTTAGTAAAATAAGTTTTTCCTCCTTAGATTGTCGCTGTTTTATCCCACTCCCCTTTTCCCCCTCCTTTCCGGGCCCCGGGGGGGGGGGCGTGGGGTGGCTTCCCCTGTCACGGGCATAGGTAAATCTAACTAACCCGTGACAGATTTTTTGGTGGAGAATGCGGGCATAGAGCTTTTTAGCTTTTAGAACAACTCTCTCTTTGCTCTTAAAGAGCTTCGTTACGGGAGTGTTGGGAGTGTTATCTTTCCGTAGCTGCTCACGGAGAACGTGACCTTGAAATACCAGACAAATTGTCAACATTAAGGGCTGCTGTACATTCTCAGCACTGCTATCTAACTTTTGTGTAGAAAACAAAGGGATTTCTTTCTCCCTTAGAGCAAAGCTAGCTAGTTCTGACTTTTACAGAGCCTGCCAGCTATGAATCCACTCTTCATCCCAGTTGCTCTGTTTAAGGGATTGAAAGCAATTATGATCTTCTTAAAGTATTGGTCAACTATTAACACCATAATTTGGTGTTGTGGAATTGTGCAGATATATAGCCTAGTAAGGTGGATACTGATGGAGACACCTGCCTGGTACTTTTACGAGATGTGGTATGGTCAGAATTTTGGCATCTACACCCCAGATGGAATTGTGAATCTTACAAACACTTGCATCCCAGATGAAACAGGCAATTTTACAAATACTTGCATCCCAGATGGAACAGGCAATTTTACAAACACCACCATGTTTAATTCATTGTACAGGCTAAATAAACCCTTTTTATTTAGGTTGTACTCTCAGATTTCCACACGCTTTTCAATAACTGAGATAGGGTTCATACTTGCATTCATGTTATCACTATCAATGCATGCATATATGTTCCTATGCATTCGTTCTATGCGGAAGTCTCCTCCAGAACCAGAGAATGATGACTGGCAGGGAATATGGAAAGGTTTAGGAAAAGTCTTAGAAGCATGGGGACCCGCAGTGTCATGGGATTTCACTCTTGAACACCTAAGGGACCCTAAGAAATTAAGTGAGTATTTGGGTCAGAGATCTAAGGAGGTAAACCTTATGTGGGGTTTGGCTTATGCATACCGTGCTTTGTATCATACTATTCTGGAGAGAGAGAGTTTCCGATCTGAGATTCAAGCCCAAGTTAATTCTGATCAGTCACAGGAGGCATCAGTAGCAATATCAGTTGCCCCTGTGGAAGGCAAGAAATGGAAACGGGTGTCCATGCGTCTAGAACGAAAAGAAGGAGAAGCACAGGGGGGGCCAGCAGAAGACCCAGGTGCCGGGCATGGAGCAGTACCGAAAAAAGCAAAGGCAAAAACCAAGAGGCATGAAGAAGAGACTGATGATGAGGAGGAAATCACCTACTGTCGACCTCTGAAGCTGACTGAAATCCAAGGCTCAAGAAAGGAGTTCACACGGCGTCAAGATGAAGGTATCCTTGCTTGGTTGCTTCGCTGCTGGGACAACGGGGCCAACAGCTTGTCTCTAGATGGTAATGAAGCTCGCCAACTAGGAAGCATTGCCCAAGATGCAGGTATCGACAGAGGGATTAGCAGATGTTCGGATGGAGCTGCCACTCTCTGGTTGCGGCTGTTAGAAGCCGTGAGAGAAAGGTACCCCTATAAGGATGCTTTGAAGCCTAAATTTGATAGTTGGAATACCGTCCAAAAAGGCATTCAGCGCCTGAGGGAATTGGCCATGGCGAAAATGTTGTACAGCCCTGATCCAAGCGAACTTGACCCTGAGAGAGTGAGGGCCGATCCTGACATGTGGCAGAAAATCACAAGTACAGCACCAGAGAGAATTGCACAGTCATTGGTATCAGGATCTAAAGGATTCGTGGACAGATGGCCCCGAGTTGTTGAGCTGATTATAATGCTTCAAACCACCGATCAGCAGCTCCCCCAACTGCATGCCGCAGTTTCTGCCATCTCACGGCTAGAAAACCGAGTAGATGAAATGTGCAAGAAATTGTTTCCATCAACTAATTGTAATGATCCTGTAATAGTATCAGAAACAACTGATGAAGGTCAATCCTCGTACGGGCCTCCAGGTCTAATGAAGGATCTGATCAAACTAGTCCAGTCCTACTCCCCACCTGCATCATCAAAAGTCTCAGCTGTTAAACGCACACGCTTCCCAGCTCGAGCAAAGAACAACAGTACGATTGCACCGCGTGTTTCCATGTGGCGCTACCTACGTGACCGTGGAGAAGACATGAGGAAGTGGCATGATCAGCCCACGTCTGCACTACGAGCACGGGTGAAAGAACTACTAGACATACCAACCACCAGTGGAGTTGCTCCAGTCATCACAGGTAACCAATAGAGGGGCCCTGCCCTCAGTCAGGGGAGGGAAAGGGATAATAGAGTTTATTGGACTGTGTGGATTCGATGGCCTGGCACATCAGAACCACAGGAATATAAGGCACTGGTGGATACCGGTGCACAGTGTACCCTAATGCCCTCCAGTCATGAAGGGACAGAATCAATCCATATTTCTGGAGTGACTGGGGGCTCTCAAGAATTGACTGTGCTGGAGGCTGAAATAAGCCTCACTGGCAAAGACTGGCAAAAACATCCTATTGTGACTGGCCCAGGGGCTCCATGTATACTGGGTATTGATTACCTCAGAAGGGGGCATTTCAAGGATCCTAAGGGGTATCGATGGGCCTTTGGGATAGCTGCTGTAGACATGGACAACATTAAGCAGCTGTCTGTTTTGCCTGGCCTGTCAGAGGACCCGTCTGTTGTGGGGCTGCTACGAGTAAAAGAGCAGCAGGTGCCGATTGCTACAAAGACAGTGCACAGACGGCAGTATCGCACCAACAGGGATTCCTTGCTCCCCATTCATGATTTGATTCGCCAGTTGGAGAATCAGGGAGTGATCAGTAAAACTCACTCACCTTTTAACAGTCCCATATGGCCAGTGCGTAAAGCCAGTGGAGAATGGAGGCTGACAGTAGACTACCGTGGCCTGAATGAGGTCACACCCCCATTGAGCGCTGCTGTGCCGGACATGTTGGAACTCCAGTACGAGCTGGAGTCAAAAGCAGCCAAATGGTATGCCACCATTGACATTGCCAATGCCTTCTTTTCTATTCCTTTGGCCGCAGAATGCAAGCCACAGTTTGCCTTCACCTGGAGGGGCATTCAGTATACTTGGAACCGTTTGCCCCAGGGGTGGAAACACAGCCCAACCATTTGCCATGGGTTGGTCCAAACTGTACTGGAACAGGGTGGTGCTCCTGAACACCTGCAGTACATTGATGACATTGTTGTGTGGGGCGATACAGCAGAAGAAGTTTTCACAAAAGGAGAGCAGATAATCCAGATTCGTCTACAAGCTGGCTTTGCTATTAAGAGAAGCAAAGTAAAAGGACCTGCCCAGGAAATTCAGTTCTTAGGTATAAAGTGGCAGGATGGACGTCGTCACATCCCAGCAGATGTGATCGACAAAATCACTGCCATGTCTCCACCAACTAGCAAGAAAGAGACACAATCTTTCCTGGGTGCAGTGGGCTTTTGGAGGATGCACATTCCAAACTACAGCCTCATTGTAAGCCCCCTTTATCAGGTAACGCGGAAGAAGAATGATTTTGCATGGGGCCCTGAGCAGCAGCAGGCTTTTGAACAGATTAAACAAGAGATAGCCCGTGCTGTAGCCCTGGGGCCAGTACGGACTGGACAGGATGTAAAGAACATCCTCTATACTGCTGCTGGAGAGAAAGGCCCCACTTGGAGTTTGTGGCAAAGAGCCTCAGGAGAGACCCGAGGCCGACCCCTGGGATTCTGGAGTCGATCATATAAGGGGTCTGAAGAGTGCTACACTCCAACTGAGAAGGAGATCTTAGCCGCGTATGAGGGGGTTCGGGCTGCTTCCGAAGTAGTCGGGACTGAAACACAGCTCCTTTTGGCACCTCGACTGCCAGTGCTGAACTGGATGTTCAAAGGACAGGTTCCCTCCACCCATCATGCTACCGATGTCACCTGGAGCAAGTGGATTACGCTGATTACACAGCGAGCGCGAATGGGAAACCTCAATCGTCCAGGAATCCTAGAGGTAATCATGGACTGGCCTGAAGATAAAAAGTTTGGAACATCACCAGCAGAAGAGGTATCACGTGCTAAAGAGGCCCCACCATACAACGAATTACCAGAAAATGAAAAGAAATATGCCCTATTCACTGACGGATCATGTCGCATTGTAGGGAAGCATCGCAAATGGAAAGCTGCTGTGTGGAGCCCCACACGACAGGTTGCAGAGGCCACTGAAGGTAAGGGAGAATCAAGTCAGTTTGCAGAGGTAAAAGCTGTCCAGCTGGCCTTAGATGTTGCTGAACGGGAGAGGTGGCCAATGCTGTATCTTTATACTGACTCATGGATGGTGGCAAATGCCTTATGGGGGTGGTTACAGCGGTGGGAACAAAATAACTGGCAACGGAGGGGAAAATCTGTTTGGGCCGCTGAACTATGGAAGGACATTGCTGCCCGAACAAAGAATATGGTTGTAAAGGTGCGTCATGTGGATGCACATGTGCCCAAAAGTCGGGCTACTGAAGAACAACAAAACAACCATCAGGTAGATAAAGCTGCTAGAATTGAGGTGGCTCAAATCGACTTGGATTGGCAGAATAAGGGCGAATTATTTCTAGCTCGATGGGCATAGGTAAATCTAACTAACCCGTGACAGCCCTGCAGCCTGAACCCAACGTCATGTCTGTAAGCATCCCAAACATAACCAAAGCAACCACAGAAACACTTTACAGTTGTGCATTTCCTCACTACATGTCTGGATCAGTGCCACCCGAGTGCCCTGCACCGTCGTGCCAACAGATCTCCCTGGGATTCTCCTTACATTTCCCCCACGGATAATTTCAAATGATTCATGTCTTTAATAATAAACTTCTTACTGTGAATAATTCAGTCGTGATGGGCCACACAGCTTTTGGCTGCATATGGTACAGGCTGAATACTGAAGATAATACAGTGAAAACTGATAATGCTTGTTTTTATCAACTGCCAGCATATTTTGCATAGAATCGTAGAATAAATTGGAGGGGACCATGAAGATCACCCAATTCCAACCAACCAACGTCGTTTTTAAGACACACACAAGTGTGCACTTCAAATCCAAGAACATTTACATCTCCTGCATCCTTTGAAATGTCGTTTCCTTCATTCTCAAAGCATGATGTTGGTGAGTCGTGTGCTTCCCAAATGGACCCCTGTGGTGCGATGATGCTACAACGTGATTTACGACGCCTCACTTCGTTAAACAAGCACATTAATTTCCTTCTGATGGCCTTCCCAAGTTCCCCTTCATTCTCCCTCATTTACACAGCACACTTTTTGCTGGGGGGAGGTGTGTGCATGTCGCCGTGTCGCCGTCTATCCCCTATAAATCATGTCTACAATGCAAAGGGGCCATGTTTTCTTCCAGTCATAATAACCAACATTTTCACCAGCCATGTGTTTGTGTTCCTGGTGGTTCTTCTGCCTCAGAGCAGCATTATTTAATTGCTGAGCATTAATAAAAGCATGTCTCATAGGCAGGAAGCAGCAGTGAATAAAGAAAAGTGAAATGTCACTCTTGCTGGCAGTGCTGTTGGTGGGAAGAGTTAAAGAGTTTGTCATTGGAATTCAGGTGTCTGAAAGCAAAGATCTCCCAGTGAAGTTCCATATTACTGACAACTGATGGGTGTGTTTACAACCAAAAGTATTATCTCTGCCGGTCCCCAACTTGATTTCTTCCTTCCTTCCATGCTGATGTTGTGCATCCTTGGCTTGGAGCAGGGAAACAAACTCACTACAACGCCCTGGCTACCCAGTCTGCTTCTCTCCAAGATGATTTCAGGCACTAAGGAAATACAGAACAATTTTCCAGGAATTTCACACTTCCTTCATTCCAACAGTTGGCTGTGATGGACACTTTTCTGTCTTCTGGAATCCAGTTTAACCTCTGTGCTTTCTCTGAAGGTAACTTCTAGTTTCCCCATTGACTCCAGAGTTGCTGTGGATGAGTACCTTAAGGACATGGGAACAGTAACTGAATATTTTTCATTTTGGGGCACTCAGCATCCAATGTTTGCACCAAATTTGCAGTGCAGAAAACTGAGCTGTGTTACCTTAAAGAAGATTTTACTGTTTAAAAACAGGGCATTCATATTTACTAATTGCTTTCAGTCAATGGGATGACAATTTTTGGTCTTTCAAGTTGTCAGTCATCAAATTACGCCCAGCTGTGCCACCTAACACAGTGGGTGTTGCCTTTCTAACTTGGCAGTGTTTAAGGAACAATACAACATGCATGTACAGCAATTAAATCAATCCCCCAAAACAAACAAGGAACTCTGAGTGCTGTTCACTTTGACAACAGCATTCATGTTTCTGTTCTCCCATCCTGGTTTTGGGGAGGGAGATGCAAGTATGTTGTTTGTGTTACAGTTATGTGACTCGAATGAAACTATGAGCGCAATGCAGAGGTTCTGACCCCACTCCTGAAGAGCTGTTGTGCTTTGTACGATTGTGGGACATATTATGCAAACAAAACACATAACTTTTGATTGCTTCATTCTTAAACACACTGCTGAGTTGAAAAAGTCATAATTAATAAGGCAGACAAAAAGACTGAGCATTCCATTCCATTCCATTCCATTCCATTCCATTCCATTCCATTCCATTCCATTCCATTCCAATTTCTTTCAGTTCCATTCCATTCCATTCCATTCCATTCCAGATTCCTCCAGTTCCATTCCATTCCATTCCATTCCATTCCATTCCATTCCATTCCATTCCATTCCAGATTCCTTCAGTTCCATTCCATTCCATTCCATTCCATTCCATTCCATTCCATTCCATTCCAGATTCCTTCAGTTCCATTCCATTCCATTCCATTCCATTCCATTCCATTCCATTCCATTCCATTCCAATTTCTTTCAGTTCCATTCCATTCCATTCCATTCCATTCCAGATTCCTTCAGTTCCATTCCATTCCATTCCATTCCATTCCATTCCATTCCATTCCAATTTCTTTCAGTTCCATTCCATTCCATTCCATTCCATTCCATTCCATTCCATTCCATTCCATTCCATTCCAGATTCCTTCAGTTCCATTCCATTCCATTCCATTCCATTCCATTCCATTCCATTCCATTCCATTCCATTCTGTTCTACCCCATTGGTTTCCCACCCATTCTGCCTCTCCATTCCCTGAGTATCAGTTCCTCTTCAGCCAGCATGTCATGGCATCTCCTGAGAACAACACCTGAAGACTATCAAATGAGAACTCAGTAATGACTTCGTTTTGTGAAAGAAAAGAAAAATTGATCCATAGACTTACATTTCTTCATATTGGCGTGCAGTTCAAACCCTCAACACCAGCCATGGGCACTGGGATAAAACACAGAAGTATTTGGGAGAGATGTCAGATGAGGATGTGTTTGAGATTAACCTGTTTGGGATGAGATCATAAAGTTGTAGAGTCACTGGAGTTAGAAGGGGCCCTTAAAGGCCATCTGGCCTGACCTCCCTGCAATGAACAAGGGCAAGGTCCCTTCAACCCAACCCATTTCTATGGTCTTATGGTTCTGAGGATTATCTGTAAGGACACTTTCATCCCAACCACCCCATGGTTCTGTGCAAGACCATTAAGGTTGTAGAATCACAGAGTCATTTGAGTTAGAAGAGACCCTTAAAGGCCATCTCATCCAATCCCCCTGTAATGAATGGGGACACCCACTGGGAGGCGAGAGCCCCAAACAGCCTGATGGCACAACCATACAACTCCAGGAACCACTTCCCACACACTTCTGCAGAAGCTGTGTCAGTGTCTCAGCACCCTTCTCATAAAAACCTTCTTCCTTACATACAGTCTAAGTCACCTTTTTATTTCATTTGAAACCATTTCCCCCTGTCCTACCATGCAGACCCTGGTGAGAGATGTAGTGTTGCCCCTGGCACTGTTTTAGGGAAAGAACAGGCAGTTTTCCCTGGGAAAGAAAGTACAGACCTCAAAAAAATAACAAAACAACACCACGAAAACAGAAAATAAACGAGGAAAACAATAGACTCCTCCTCAACAGGGACAGTTAAGCAGAATCCCATCTGGATAAAAGAACAAAATCCAGATTTTCATGTCTGTTTTGAAAGCAGCTGCTGTAGAAATGCCTTGGTGAGGATCCAGCAGACACGACCCACACCCCTTGGAGCCCCTTTGTTTACAGGACTGAAGTGCTGGAAACAGAGCAGCTGCCAAAGAAAGGGGCGAAAATATTCAACACAACAACTTCCTTCTCTGCTGCTGGAAAGTGTTCAGGCTCAGCACAGGGTCACAACATCCTGGGCTGTTCCATTGGGACACAACTGGAGCAGTGGGAGGAGAGCAGAGCAGAGGGGGAGGTGGGTTCTGTGCTTCCAAACCATTGGGTTTCTCAACGCGTTCGATCCTCCCCCCAGGCAGCTCTCTGCCCTCCCCATTGCTCTCTGTATATTCCCTTCTGCCTTACTCCAGTCCAGGCGCTGTGCTTCCTGCTGCGCACCTCGGAGCCAACATGGGTAAGAGATCCAATGGTTGATTTGCTGCTTTCTGCTCCATTCTGCTCTGTGAAACTTTGCTGGGTTTGCTGGCAGGGAGCTCAGAATTTTCTGCACAGTTAAATGTTTGCTCCGTTAAACTGCTGCCCCGGTTTTGCACAGCTGCGATGCTCTCGGGGAACACTTACACCATCATTGCACATTTCTTTGAGTGACTCAGTATTAGGAGCTGATATAAACACTGAGATCTGCTGCCCCAATAGGGAACGGGAATGGCACTTCCAGGAAACCGAGGAGCTGAGTTTCATTTTTCACTTATATTGTTGCTATGAACTTTTATTTCCTACTCTGCTGCCCCGAAACGAAGGGGAGGGCACTGAAATAGATCAAAATGACTTTTCACGTCCCTAAATTGTTGCGTAATGTGTAAAGCAAGCGCTGTTCCCTCACAAATTCCAACAGGTTTGGGCAACAGAACTTCAAGAAACGTTTCTCAGCAAAGCCAGCGCTCATGATTCAGCAAAAGGGCTGATTTGTGTTATCTCCTGCACGGAGTGCTTATCTTGGTGCGTTGCTTTGTGTCAAAGGCACAGAGCAAACAGTGCTTATTTTGTTTTAATGGCTAAAACGCATCAAGTGGCAGCTGGCAGGCTGTGATAGTGGCCTTTTTGTGGGAATGGTGGTGGCAATCTGCAGCGAGTCACCAGGTGGTGTGGAAGGAGTCAGTTAAACATTGTACTGCAATGCTGACCATCACCAGGAGTGATGGATTGGCTGAAAGCCCTCAACAGAGGTCCATAAATCCTCACCACTTCTCTCCTAATCTCCCTCTTAGATGTGTTGGGCACCTCTACAGTTTTTCTTTGGAGGCTGAGGAACTGCTGCTGTACAGTAGCACAGATAAAAGGCAAATCTTCATGCTCCTCTCCTTTATTTCCAGCTGTTAAACCTAAACAGTGAAAGAAAGTGCTTTCTTCTTGTGTTTATAGTTACTGAATTTGCTATGAAATAGTCCTACATAGACTATTTAGTGGCCATGGTGGTAGGGAGGGTCGATGGTTGGATCTGGTGATCTTGGAGGTCTTCTCTAACTGTGAATTACTGCTTCCATGGAATCAGGCCTCCAAGATCCCCAGGTCCAACCTCAAGCCATCCTCGCCATGCCCACAAATAGAATCAAAGAGTCATTAAAGCTGAAGACCTCCAATATCACCAACTCCAAACCCAACCCTCCTTCACCATGCTCATGAACCATGAATGCTCTCAGTGTGTTTAATGATGGGTTATTAACATGGCATGGTGAATGCTGGAGGTGTATTGCTACAAAATGGTGTAAATCACAGCTTCATGACAAAACCCACATTTGCTGCTCCCAAATGGCCTCAGCAGCTCAGAACAGGAGGAATTGCATCACCCTCAGGTGCCTTCAAGCAATGAGATACAATGGGTCGGAATAAAGGAGTGTTTGAAAAAGATCATAGGGGGAGGAAAAACAAATAGGAGAAGCAATGAGGAAATATTCCTTATTTGCTGTAGGCTTTCTCTAGAAAACACAGATTTTTTTTTTTCCTCAGAGTGATCTGCAGAACACTTGATTTGCAGGGCTAATTAAGCTGTGGTCTGACACAGACTGCATTCCTTGCTAATTTGGCTGATTGAGAAAATTGGAATAAAGTTTCAATTATGGTGTATGGAACAAAGCAAACTTACTATGCTGTGTTTTCAGACACACACAAAAAAACCCAAAGCAAACATTTCACAAAGAACATGAAATTAAACCTAATCTGCTAAATTACTCTTTTTGAGGAGATCTCCTACTTGAAACCACAAATCTCCTCATGCAGAGCATGCACTGCTGGACGTGGTCTGCCTGCAGAGAAAACTCCTCACTCAAACAGGCAATGGGGCTGAAGCTGCCTCTGTGTTGGGAATCCTATCTATGGCATTTGGGGAAAAAACAGTGCTGCTATAAACTTTTAAACACACAGTACAAGAGCTGCAAACCACGGGCTGGTTTGCTTGTTTTCATCACAGCCACTTGAGGCACTGAAGGAGGCAGCTGTGCTGTGTGTTTGCTTCTGTCAAAACGCATTTCGTTGCATGTCACGCTGAAAAAATAGACTGATGTCATATTGCATAGTTCTTCTGTTATTGCTGATTACATAGCAGTGCCATCATATGCCAGTGCCACTCTATACCGACCAGTTCCATTCTGTATCAGTGCCATCATATATCAGTGCCACTCTATACCAATCAGTCCCATGCCATACCAGTTCCATTATATACCAACCATTGCCATTTTATGCCAGTTCCATAGTATACCAGTTCCATCATATACCATCTCCATTATAAACCAGTCCCATCTGAGTGTGGAGTCAAAGCTTCCTGCATTGTGGAATGGATTTTGCAGCCTCGAGCTTCTCTTTTCTGTTAAATCAGAGATTTAAGTGTTTAGCTGAGCCTACAGACTTATGTGTTATAAACACCCCTCAGAGCAATACTTCAGGTTAATGTTTTCTTAATTCCAGCCAACAATTTACTTATTCATTCCTTAGCATGTATGTTCTGTTTATGGTTAGGGAAGAAATAGTTGTACAAGGTTTGATAACATATTTATTTGAATGCTGGTTATGGTTCAAGCTCTTGCAAAGGGCTACAAAGACTGGGAAGGATCTGAGGGTAAAATGTGTGTGGAGTGGCTGAGATTCCATGATTTGTTCAGCCCAGAGAAGAGGAGGCTGACAGGTGGCCTTGTGGTCGCCTATGGCCAACCCATGCCATGTTACAGCCAACCCATGGCATCCTATGATCAACTCATACCATTCTGTGATCAACTCATGGCATCTTATGACCAACCTGTGACATCCTCCAGCCCCATCATGAGATCCTGCAGCCCACCTACATCCTACAGCCTCCTCATGGGACAGCAGAGGGGCAACACTGATCTTTGCTCTCTGGCTTTGCAGCCTTATGTTCTACAATTCTACCAAACATGTCCCTCCCTCTGAACTCAGAGCCCTCCATCAGATATGTTCCTTTCTTCTGCTTTTGGGATATTCTTCTCATCTCTCGGTTCCTCTTCTTGCTTCCTAAAATGACAGTTTCCCCACTAAGCTGTCTTCCTTCTGCTGAATCATGACGAAGGTGTTCTGCTGGGGCTAAATGAATGTTGGTTGGAAGAACAGAGGTGAAGTTGCTAATAGAGAGAAGGTGACCGGTTCACAATTCCTCTTCCTCTCCTCCTTTCAGGTCACCTGTAACATCACCTCTTACCCAGGCAGTAAATCCTTAAAAATAGCCACTTGTTCAGCATATGTTTGCAGAGAAAGACTGGAGGCTTTCCAACGATAATAAAATGGGCTGTTCAGACCAGGCAATCTGTCTCCTTGCCCACCTGGCAGGGGTTCAGCAGCTCTTTCTACAACATTGAGCACGATTTTCTTTAAACCTCCAGATCCATGTCCCATGTTGATACAGTTTGAAATGGGGAGGCTGAACTCTGTGAAATGAATGCCCAAATTTCCCATCATTTTTGAGTGTGGAGCATCACATCCAGTAACTCAAGGAACCCCAGCACTGTCCCGAGTCAGAGAGATTTACAGATGTTTGGCCATGTCAGTTGAAACTGATATTGGTCCATCTTTGAATGCAAAGCCAATGTCCCATTAGAGATGAATTTTGAAAGGATGTGGAGACTAAAACCTCTCCTTTGTTTCTCTCATCAGCAAAATGTGGAGAATGCGGCCCAGGATATGCAACTCCCCTGGACGCCATGAAAGGCAAGTGGTGCAGCACCTCCTGAATCCAGGCCATCAATATAAGGGGTGGTTTTCCAGTTCAGTGAGAAGTAGATGCCTTCCAGAGTAGCCCATTAATTAGCTAAACCAAGAAGATTTTAAATATCAGAGAAATTTGGTTCACTCTGAACTATATGAGTTTGGAGAAGCTGTGTCATAACAAAGATAAATGCATGGCTGTAGGATGCCAACATGCAGCCAGCTGTTCTGGGTTCTGTACTGCAAAATAGAGCTCGGCTTTAAGAATACTGGGTACAAATTCCCATAATTTAGCCTCCAGAATGCTGTTTTTGGGTGAAGATCATTATAGGCTGCCCTCAGACTCTCATAGAAGTGCTATGAGAGGAGAATGGGAGGAGAAAGGACCCAGATGCTCCATGGGACATCATTTAATGGTACTGAGCTCTGGTTTCCTGATTATCGGTGAGGAAGAATCATAATTCATGGATTTAGGGATTAAAAACAGTGTATTTCAGCGCTAATCACAGAAATTTATCAAAATGATTCCTTCTGACCAATAAATGCCTTCTGCTTTGGAAGGTCCCCGGGAGGAGATCGTCTACCTGCCCTGCATCTACAGGAACACCGGCATCCAGAAGCCAGACTACCTGGCCACCGTGGATGTTAACCCCAAATCCCCACACTACTGCAAGGTACTTCTTGTGGGATGGCCCTGATGCCTCCTGATGATCCTGAGACATTTTCAGAGCATTTTTCTGCTTAGTGCTTTGGCAGTTCTCTTTCTATCACTTGCTGATCTATATGAAGGGTAAGAATTAAATCCTTGGAAGGTGGTACATCCTGTGTTGGTAGCATGGCCTGAGCTTATCACACAGCACCTCTGAGACCCTGGGAAATGTGCACATGAGGCAATAGAAATCTACTCAATTTCTTTTGTAACTGGAGAGTTGACCAACTGGAGTCAGTGAAGATATTTTGGACTCTAATCTCCATATCTTTGAGGAACGGTGATTCTGGTTGGATAGCAAAGATTTTCATCACTAATTCTCCATATTTATTATTTTTTTTTTTAATATATAACTACCATTTAGGTTTTTATTGTGGAGGAGTGGAGGAAGCCAATTTCCTGAGATGCTGACAAATCTTTCTGTTATCTAAAATTCTCTTAGTTCTAGGGGAGAAGGGTAAAAGTCAGGAGCAAGAGAGCAAATGAATGAGCCACTTTGCAGCATTCCCAGATGCAATCAGGTGAAACTTGTGAACTCTGAGACTTGCACCACATGGACAACTGGGTGTTGTTTTTTTTTCTGTTTTTGGTTTGATTTGGTTTTTGTTTTCTGTATAATTACTCCACATCTCATTAATTAGCTAGAAATTTTTAAAGCTTTGGATGAATTTAACAGCACACAACATTTAACAAATGCCATGTAGTTATGATGCCCAACTTTCCTCTCCCCATTTCTTGCTTCAGCTTTCACACTGACTCCGCTTCCTGAATCACAAACAGCCGTTTCCTTCTGCCCTTTATTAATTTATGCTTTGACACAAAGACCCATTTCTTTGCCTGGGATGAAAAACGATCCCAGACTGAATCTCAAGTCTGACGCTGCAGGTGATCCACCGCCTGCCCATGCCCAACCTGAAAGACGAGCTCCATCACTCGGGGTGGAACGCCTGCAGCAGCTGCTTTGGGGACACCACGAAGAGTCGCAATCGTCTCATTCTCCCAAGTCTGATCTCATCCCGCATTTATGTGGTGGATGTGGGCACGGACCCACGAGCCCCCAGAATCCATAAGGTACATTTAGATGACTTAAAATACCTTTTCTTTTTAACCAAGATTGTGATGTTAACCAAGAGTGACCAAGATGGTGGTTATGACCAAGACAGTAATTTCATGGGCTCCAACCTCAAATTAGAGCGATAGAATCTGAACAGCTTTGGAAGCTTTTGCCGCATAATGGCAACTTGTGTGACTTTTGAAACTCCTACAGCTCACTGATAAATTACACAGCAAAACCTTGTGCTAATTAATACCTGATACAGTTAACACATTCAGCTGAGTGTGTGTAGGTTATATGTTTGTTAGGGATCCCAGTGACTTCAAATTCAATTGGATTTCCCCTGAGCTAAACCAGATCTTTGCATAAAGAACACCTCCTTGATATTTAATGCTTGGTTCTTAAAATATGTTGATTTTTTTAATTTTTTTTTTTAAATTTTTTTAAAGAAAAATCATTGAGTACAAAAGAAACAGAGGACCAGGCTGGGTGCAAACATACACGTTGTCAGAGTCCACACTTGTGTGCTGGTTTCAGCTGGGTTAGAGTTAATTTGGTTAATCCTACACCGCTGTGTAATGCTTCAGTACAAAGTGCCAGAAACAAACGTGGTGTTCTCATCAAAAGGGACATTACAAGGCGTAATGTGTAATGCAAGGAAACATTTATGGGCTCTGATGTCCCCTACCTGACTGCAGACACGTTCATTCACAATCTTACAGCTCTGAGATCTTAAGAACGTTGCCAGACTTTGTTATTTCAGAGGAATAAGAACCCCCAAAGGGCTCTTCTTATACAGTGGATTTTGTTTCAGACTAAATCTCTGACAAAGCTCAAAGATGTTTTTTCCTCTGAACTCCAGAGGAGTGTGATGTCTGAAAACTGCACAGCGGCGTTTCTGCCACTGATCCTAATTAAACCCATTCTGACCATTCAACTGTTGATATTTTGGAGAGGAACAAATAAATCTTTAATGTCGTGGTGGTGGTGCATTATTGAGCCAAGGAGCAAGGAGGTGGCAAGTACTCAAAATCCCAAATGGAACAACCTCCCTCTGGCACACGTCACTCCCATGACTTCCTTGTCCTTTGGGATTTGTCCTCTTTGTGGTAAAACTGGAGTTCTGTGACTGTAGTGATGGTCTGACTGTATGTTACCTCCTTGCAGATTGTGGAGCCTGTGGAGTTGTTCTGGAAGGGGAACGTGGCACATCCCCACACCTCCCACTGTCTGGGCAACGGTGACATCCTGATCAGCTGCTTGGGAGATCCTTCCGGCAATGGGAAAGGTATCCATCTCTTTGTTATTCAAGAAATGAATGCTAGAGATGTGTCTGGTTGCAGGCTGCAATGCCGGCACATTATTACGAGCTCACAGTTCTCTGGTGCACCCACCAGTTCCAGCAGCTGTTTGTTGTTGGCAAACAAAAGAAAACAGAAGTGACTCTTCTGGGATTGCCCCTATGATACTCCTTAATGGAAAGGTACTTAGGAAGGATAACCGGTGTATCAAAAAGCCTTGAGTACCTATAGAACAAACTGGAGTTTAATTAAAAACACGATAGAGTTCTTTAAGAATCTTGCCTTAATTTGCTTTGTCCCACAGAAGTGATACAAATAGAACCACGTTTTCCCGAAGCATAAGGTCATGTTTAGAGTGTTTAGCAAATAATCATCAAATACTGAGATATTATTCACCTTATTTAACAAGTTCCATCCATCTCCTGCAGGTGGCTTTGTTTTGCTGGATGGAGAGACCTTTGAAGTGAAGGGAAACTGGGAGAAAGGGGGGAAGTGCCCTCCCTTTGGTTACGACTTCTGGTACCAACCGCGACACAACGTCCTGATGAGCAGTGAGTGGGGGACCCCCAAAGTCCTGGCACATGGTTTTAACCCAGTGGATGTTGAGAAAGGTGAGGAATCTTTGGTTTAACCTCCCTAAAGTAAAAGCTGTTCTTTGTTAAAGCTGGAATAATCCCTTCTGTGCTTATTTTTGCCTGACCTGACCCTCCAGGGCATTATGGTCACCACATCAACGTGTGGGACTGGAGCTCCCACACCCTCATTCAGGCGATTGACTTAGGGAAGGGCTCCATCCCTTTGGAAATTCGTTTCCTCCACAACCCTGATGCTGCAGAAGGATTTGTTGGATGCTCTCTGGGCGGAACAGTGCATCGCTTCTACAAGACAGAGGTAGTGCCAGCCACAGTGACACTGGTAGTGTTGGAAATCCACTGATCACCTCATAAACAGTACAATTCTGATTTAAAGAAAAATACATCTCATCATTCCTGTACAACTCTAGCCAAGCAATAACACTGTGCCAGAGAGCAAACCTTCCTACCAGCCCATGCAATGGCTTTCTGAAGCCATCGTGTGGTCCCTCAGTGCTGAGAACCCTGTCATGTCCATCCCTGTCATGCAAACCTCATAGCTGGCATCAGGGCAGTAACAACGCTGCATTCTCTCCTCTTTCTGCAGAAAGGAGACTGGGCAGCAGAGAAGGTGATTGAAGTACCCAGAAAGAAAGTGCAGGGATGGCTCCTCCCTGACATGCCTGGTAAGTGTGAGCATGGTGGAAGAAGGAATGGTGCATTCTCCTCTTTGGTTCCATAATGCAATGTAGCTATTTGGAAATTCTTATCCTTAAGTAGCAAACATTTCCCTTGTCAAACACTAAACATCTGCTTGGGTTCTTTGTATGATACTTGAAATATAACTTATGCTTATAAGCCAGCAGGTGGGAGTGGTGGTCAGGGCTCTGCTCCCGCATTGCTCAGTGCCTGAGATCCATTTCTCTGGGGAAATAGCTTGAGTCTTCCAACAACCAACAGTCCCATAGAGATTCATCCTTTCAGAGTGTTCAGAACAGTCCTGGGGATGCAGCTGCAGCCTGAGCCTCCACTGTGTCAGCGCTGAGTTTCCAGGGATGTCTGTGCTTGTTTTGGGCCTGTCCACCTCATGACTCTGCTGCTGAATGTTTATGCAGGTCTCATCACTGACATCCTCATCTCACTGGATGACAGATTTCTCTACTTCAGCAATTGGCTGCACGGTGACATCCGCCAGTACGACATCTCCAACACACGCCAGCCCAAACTGGTGGGGCAGGTAAGCAGCACCAGGACACCTGTCCCATACAGCAGCACAGTCTTGTTTTTCCCTTTATTGCATTCACGTTCCTTTGGTACCTACACCATTTCTCACTCCTGCCCCACTTTGGCTGCAGGTGTTCCTGGGAGGCAGCATTGTAAAAGGTGGACCTGTGACTGTGGTGGAAGACAAGGAGCTGAAGTGCCAGCCAGAGCCATTTGTGATCAAGGTAAGTTCTCCTGATGTGCACAATACAGTTTGTCAGCACTCTGCTAATTCTGATCTATTTTGAATCTCCACAGCTCAGTCAAACATAGAAAGCAATACATGAGCTATAGAACATATAAAGCAATATCTGAGCTGTAAAGCCTATGAAGCAGTATGTGAGCTTGTGACTTGGCTCCCAGCCTGGACTGCAGGTATCTCATTTCAGCACGAGATGGAGTAAATCCTGGTGAGCGTTCTAGGTCCCTGTGGAGTTGTACAAGCTGTTTGGTTACACCAACGCCCGTGTAATGACACCTTCCCTGCTGCTGTTAGCTAATTTGAAGCAAAGGCAGTGTGTGTTCATCACTCCTCGTGATAACCATTCAGCAACCAAAGTACTCCACCAGCTCCCACTGATCTGCAGTGTTCCTTGTGGGTGGGTGTGTATGTGGGTTCCCAGGTAAAGAGTTCAACAGCACCTGTCATCAGGATAGAAAAATTAAAAAGCATTAATTATCACTGGTTATCAGCAGTTCTCAGCCATTATCAGTATTCATTAATATTATCACTGTCAAGGCAACTACTTACGGAACTTCTGGGATGCTCAAGAATTGAGTATGCTCATCACAGAGAACTGTTGACCAGAAGATGGTTTCAGGATGAAGAACATTCCAGGAGGTCTCACGTACTCCTTCATTCCATAGTGCAGATTGAAACCCAGCTGCGGCTGGAGCTGGGATCACAGCTCTGTCATGCACCCCCACCCATTGCTTGATTCCTGAACACATCTGAGCACATCGACACCATCCCTTCACCCATTATTTTCTTCCTGTGGTTCTGAAGATTAAGCAGGACTCACGTTCAAGGCTTTCAATAAGGAATTAAGCTCCCAATGAAGAATACTTTGTCTCTAAGTCAGATCTGTTGCTCCTGGGTGCAGGAGTTCCAAGCAATGGATGCTCCTCCAAGCAGCAGAACCACTGCTATGTTTTGTTGTTCCTCTTTGCTACTGCCCAGCATACCTGGAGCACTCTGTGCTCTTTTCCTATTGCAGGGGAAGAGGGTGCAGGGCGGACCACAGATGATTCAGCTCAGTTTGGATGGGAAGAGGCTGTACGTCTCCACCTCTCTCTACAGCGGATGGGACAAACAGTTCTACCCGGATCTCGTCAAGTAAGAAAACTTGACTGAAAGAGGAAAGCTGGGTGACCCTGTGCTCAGGATTCCTTTCTTAAATCAAGGCGTGCACGTACCATCAGGGACAGACTGCCTTTGTCACTCAAATACCCAACAACTCCAAGTCATTCTCTGACATTTACTGTGTCCCTTTTCCAGGGAGGGCTCCGTTATGCTGCAGATCGATGTGGACACTGAAAGAGGTGGATTGAAAGCGAATACAAACTTCCTGGTGGATTTTGGGAAGGAGCCTGACGGGCCGGTGCTGGCTCATGAGATTCGTTACCCCGGTGGTGACAGCACCTCGGACATCTGGATATAAGTGTGTATGGAGCCATTTTCATGGCTGGTTTCTTGTTATTATTGACTTCTTGGTTGATTCTCTATATCCCCCCCTCCCTTCCCCCTTCTTTCCTGCAGGTGAATGAGTCCAGTGAACCACTGACTGAATTTCAGCTTCTATTGGGGTGAGCCACAGAAGCTCCACTTTATGCTCATTCTCTGAGGCAGCCAAGTAAACCTGAAACACATCCTACATCTTTCTTATTCCTCTGATCTTTGCTTTTGTAAAGAGCTGTGCAATCACAAACTGCCTGCAGGCCAACCTCACCGTCTGCAAGGACTGTTTGCTGGGTGGTGGAGGAACCGCTCCTGGGTAACTCCAGAAGAAGTGCACGTTTCACGGAGTGCCCTTTCCCTACAAAGCTTAATTTGCTCATCAAGTAATCAGTGATTTACAGTACAGAATCCTGCACTGCTAACCCGAAGCCATGCGTTTCCAGAGCTGGGTTAACTTTTAACGCTTGTGCAACAATGCTGTATAAGAAAAGTCAACAATAAAACCATTCTTTGAATAAGGTGGAACTTCTTTGTTTTTCTCTTTAGCACTTTCATTATTTTGTTCCAAGGAGCATAAATAACACAAAATAATGCAGGATCTCTGCAGGGAGCAGCAGTATCACCTGCCTGGAAGTCGCTTGGTGAGCGATTTCTCATTGCTGCAGATACTGTAGCTCCCACTGAGCAGAGAAGCATTCAGAAATCGCTCTTGATTTGCTAGGAAACCATTAGCTACACTTAGTACTACCAGAGCCCATATATATATATCTATATAACAAACAAACATATATATATATGTGTGTGTGTATGTATATATATAAAAATAAATATGTTTGTTTGTTTTCCCCGTCTATTTCCAACTGTACGACGGATTTCTGAACGTGGTGATCCCCCCACGGCCGCACGAGGGCAGAACACAACCTGCATTGCACTGCAGCGCATCCATCCCTATGGTACAAACACGCAGTACGTGAAGTCCCCAAATCACAAAATAGAGAAGGAAGAGAAAAACAAAGGGAAGAAGTGACTGAGTTTAAAATAATCCATCGTTTCTCAGCACCTACAAAGCTGGATACTGCAGAGCTGAGTAGTGAAGACAATGCTCAGGATTCCAGGAGGAAAGCTGATGGGTCTCCCTGCACTGATGGGATCTGGCCCCATAGCAGGTTGGGCCAGGTGGGATGGGGGGAACACCCACCCTGGAGAGCTGGAGGAGGATTGGAGAGGGCTCCCATCATTGGAGGAGTTCTTCCTTGGGTGCTCTGAGCAGCCCAGTGTCCTTGGTGAAGTAAGGTCTCCTCCCAGCAGTGTGCTGTGCCCGTGTGCACCAGATTGCATCACCTCCCATTGCCCATTATCCAAATTACAGCATGTTCTTCCTTATCAGGGTAGGAAGTGATGGGCAGGAGGAGGGAAGCAGCTGCCTCCTCGGTGTGCACTGTCCTGAGAAGCCCCGATTGCTCTCCGTGTTGTGGCTTGCCATCAGTGCTGGCCACAGGGAGCTCACGCCGATGCTGCTCTCCGCTAACCATTGCTTTCTTGCTCCTTGGTGTTGCTGAGCCTGCTCTTCTTCCCCTTCCTCCTATCAGCTTTAATTAGAAAATTCTACACCCCACAGCTTGGTTTTGTGAGGGATGCCAAAGACGTCACCAAGGAAAGCCAAATGGGATGACCAGCAAACTTTATTAATGCATAGAAGACTAATGATCTTACTAATTAGCAGTTGTGCAGATGCAAGAAGAAGGTGTTGTGAGGCATGTAGCAAAAGCACGCTGTCAGGGGACCCAACTGACCCCTGAAACTGCCTCTGATGGAGCAGCAGCTTCTTGTGCAGGGCTGTGCTTCATGCCATCCAGGCCAACACTGACTATAGCGAGCCAGGTCCAAGTCCTGAGCCTTTGCTCCTTCACTTGTATCACAACAGGCCCATGCATCTATATGGGTTAGGGGCAGAGTGTATAAAAGCAGCACAGAGGAGAATGACCTGGGGGTGTTAGCTGACAGCTGGCTGAAGATGAGCCACCATTGCACTCACATGGCCAAGGATACCAAGGACATCTGGGCTTATATCAGACGTAGCACAGCCAGCAGCAGCAGGAGGTGATCATCCCACTGGGGTCAGACTCTGTACCCAGGTAATGGCAGGACAAGAGGCGATGGCCTCAAGTTGCACCAGAAGAGGTCCAGGTTTCATATTAGGAAAAACTGCTCTGAAAGAGGAGCAGTGTGTTGGTACACGCAGCCCAGGGAAAGGATGGAATCACTCACCCTGGAGCTGCTCCCGGTGCAGCTGTTACATGGTGCTGGATTGCCCCAGAGCTTCATGGCTTCATCTCAGCCCTCAGACAGAGACGTGCCATGTGTCAGGGTCCAGATTTACGTGGCCTCGCTGAGATCAAGGATCGTCATTTCCAACAGCTGCTGGTGGGAGCAATTATCTAGCTGGGCTTCTCATCCCTCATGTGGAATTTGCAAGCTTTGCACATTGATAAGTCAAGAACCCCAGGATGGGGGACAGCGTTAATTAGTGATGTCCTGCATGGTCCGTGGAGGCCAGCAGAACCTGGCCAAGTCCCACTGGAGATGAGCAGGGCCCCACAATCTGATAGCGTGGCTTGTGCTGGAGGAAAGGACCTGCATGGAGCAGCAGATTTTTCCTCTAGATTGCTGGGTAGCAAGGCGGAAACAAGCCACAGCACTGGGCTGGCACCTCCCAACGCTTGGGAGCGTTTGCTCCTCCTTTGGCAGCTTGCTCAGTGCCCCCCACCCCTCTGCTGTGTATATAAGGCCCCTCAGAGTCCTGCCACTTCACATCTGCTCCAGCCAAGCAGACAGCAAGCAGCTCCTCCAGCTCCAGCACCTCTGCCTTGGTGAGAGTCAACCAGAAGGCCTACAGCATGGGTAAGGAATGCTCTGCAGCCTCCCTAGAACTGTTTCCAGGGGCCTCTCTGTGCTTTGAAAATCCATTTCCATTTGGCTCTGGGTTCTATGATCCAGCTACAAGAGAAGCTGGAGTTATTTTCCTTGCTAGAGCTTCAATGCTTACATGGTTCCCCATCTCAGTTCTCTCTCCATTGCTGCTGATGGACCCATGACAAGCATGGGATGCAGTGGGGAACGGAGCAGTGCTCTAATCTGTGATACCCTATGGTCATGGTTTAGTGGGCATGGAAGTGATGGGTCAGAGGTTGGACTTGATGGTCTCAGTGGTCTTTTCCAGCCTTAATGATTCCATGGTGCCCAGTGGCACCTGGGGGAGGATTCCTCTCCCATACCTGAGTTCTGTTGGGGCCACCACAAACAGAGACACAGTCATGAAGTCTTTGAAGGGAGCCAGGGTGGGAGAAGTCCACTGCGTGGGACAGAGTCTTCTGAATAAGCACCACCGAAGGACATTCCCCGTTTCACTCTTTTCTTTTTCTCATTTCAGACAGATGCAGAGTTCAGTGCTACCAGTACCCCAGCTGCCCCGATGTAGTGCAATCCAGGTGCTACCAGGCATGTCCTGAAGGTGAGTCTTTGCAAAGGAGCTCTGCCTTTGCTTCTGTCTGTAACTGAGAGTCCCCCGAAGCTTTTAACAGCCTCCATTGTTAATTCATAGCATGTTCTAACACAAGATCTCTATGTACTTAGCTCCTAGAGAAGAGGTTGCATACGTGACATGTACTTACCGAGAAACAGGCATTGACCAGCCTGACTTCCTGGCCACCATTGACCTCAACCCCAGATCTCCATATTACTGTCAGGTCAGCACCAACCTGTCTCTGACAGCTGCTAAGGCAGATTGACCACATCTATCATGCTTCTTTGAAATGGTTCCTTACTTTAAATCTTTGATCTTTACACTTCTAAGCTGTTGATTGCATGAAGTTGCCTTTTTCTGCCCATCTCGCTGACTAAACCCTGACTCTACCTTTGGCTGCCCAGGTGATCCATCGCCTGCCCATGCCCAACCTCAAGGACGAGCTGCATTGTTCTGGATGGAGCGCTGGCAGCACTGGCAGCATCTGCTTTGACAATGTCACAACGAAAAAGAACAAGCTGATCCTCCCTGGTCTGATTTCTTCCCGTATTTATGTGGTGGATGTGGGCACGCAGTGCCGGGCTCCTACAGTGTGTAAGGTATGGGGTTCACAGACTAGTTTTTGGGAAGGAGTTGGGAACTGGTGCTTCTGTAGCAATACAGAGGGAAGAAGGCTCTCTCCTTTTCTTCTCCTTCCCCTTCCCTGGTTTTACTGACCAGGTTCGCTTTTTCCTTGGCTTCAAAGACCTGGGTCATGGTTCCCTCTCAAATCTCTCCTTGTCAGACTGAGAAAGGCTCCCAACAGTTCTTTCCATTCTCTCCACCTGTTGCATTCAGGGAGTGTCCAGTAACTGGAGGTCAGGTCACACAGTCCATATCTAGCCCCTACCTCTCTCAGTGAGGTGGACAAATGAGCCCATGCAAGTTGTGTGTTATTCTATCCATGCTGTCCATGTAAAGAACTCAGTGACTTCTCTGCTGCTTTCCGAGGATGAAGACAGAATAGTAGGTCTATCATCTTTCTATGAAAGCTCCTGCAATCACCAGACCTTTTCAGACAGCTTCAACAATGCAGGGCTCTGTAATGTAGTGTGAAATTAACTGATCAACCAAGAGACATATCTGTGTGCATGTCTGCTTCTTCCAGATGATTGAGCCAGTGGACGTCTTCTGGAAGTGCAATAAGGGACACCTTAGCGTACCTCGCAGCCTGCCCAACGGTGACATTCTCATCGCCAACATGGGAGATGCAGCTGGCCGTGGGAAAGGTACTGCCTTGATGTAAGAAGGCTGGGAATAGTTCTGACTGGGAGGACAAACATCTAGTGAGCTCACCCAATGTGGGTAGCTTGGTCACTGCATGCACACTGAAGCAAAGAACTGTGATCTGAAGGTATGATAAATTTTGGACCTGAAAATTCAGTATAGCTCAGATGGAAACCTGAAATATACATGGACTTATGTAAAAAAGAAGCTGCAGAGTGTAGCTAAGAATCTCAAAGCCAAAAGTATACAGAGGAGCTTGGTCATTGGAGTCGTAGAAATACGCCATAGATCCTCTGCATTTAGAAGTGATCTGTTGTGCTTCCCTCTGGTGCTACAGGTGGATTTATTGTGCTGGATGGAGAGACCTTTGAGCTGAAGGGTAACTGGGAACATGAGTGCGAGATCCCCCCAACGGGCTATGACTTCTGGTACCAGCCACGCCACAACGTTCTCATTAGCACCGCCGGGATGGTCCCAAGGATTGCAGGACGAGGATTTAACCCAGATGACCTGAAGAAAGGTGAGGGAACGTGGATGCAGGAGCTGGGCAAGAGCTCAACAGGCTCATGGGCTGATGAAGATGTACTCATAGTATGGGTGGGAGCTGCAGAGAGGGGACAGGAAGAGCGTGTGTAGGTGTCACCCATCTCCAGGGCTGCCCTCCCCTCATGACTCACATCTTCTCCTCAGGGGTCTTTGGGCGCCGCCTGAACGTGTGGAATCTGTCCTGCCGGACCCTCACACAGTGCTTCGACCTGGGGGAGGACTCATTGCCCATGAGCGTTAAGTTCCTTCACAACCCTGATGCTGCCGAGGGATACGTCAGCTGTGCCCTGAGCGGCATCATCTACCGCTTCTACAAGTGCGAGGCAAGTGCTGGGCCTGCAGCCCCGGAGCCACAGCTCTGGGACCGGCTGAGAGTCCCCTGATGAAGGGCTGGCAGCTGAGAGCAAGGAATGCCAGCCTTGCTGTTGGTGTCAGCGATGTGTTTCTTGGACAGAGAGACAGCTGGGCGGTGGAGGAGGCCATCCAGATACCAGCCAAGGACGTGTCGGGATGGATTCTGCCCAAGATGCCAGGTGAGCCCTCCGTGCTGCTCCCCATTTCCTCCCGGCACACTGAGCTGTGCAGGATGCCTTCTGGGGATGCTGCCTCACCCACCGCTCTTTCTTCTCTGCCCTCCCAGCCTTCCCCTGCGACCTGGTCATCTCCCTGGATGACAAGTACCTGTACGTCTGCAACTGGCTGCACGGGGACATTCGCCAGTACGAGATCTCCAGGACCTGCAAGCCCCGGCTGGTGGGACAGGTGAGGCAGGGCCAGGAGGGTGCACTCCTGGCTCCGTGGCAGTGGGTGGTGGTGGTTAAGTGTTACACATCCCCGTGCCTTGCCTGCAGGTGTTTGTGGGAGGCAGCATCCTGCGAGGCGGGCCCGTGACAGTGTGCAGAGATGAAGAGCTGAAGTGCCAGCCAGAGCCCTTGGTGATCAAGGTAAGCGCTGCAGGCTCTGCCCCACGGCGTCCTCTGCACTTGGGCTCTGCTCTGCTCTCTGTTTTGCTGCTCCTGCTTTTGCTCATCTGCTGAAAGGAAGGAGCCAGCAAAGTCACTTCTCTCTGTTGTGCCTCCAGTGCAAGAGGGTGTATGGCGGCCCTGCGAAGATCCAGCTCAGTGTGGATGGCAAGAGGCTGTACGTCACCAACTCCTTCTACAGCACTTGGGACAAGCAGTTCTACCCGAACGTGGTCAAGTAAGGAACCTCTGGGGAAAAAGGGTCCCTTTTGGGTGCCCTCATGAGTGGGAATGGGAAAGGTGACATAGCTCTGCTCTTGTCTGCAATGCTGCTCCATCACCCCTCGCAGGGAAGGCTCTGTCATGCTCCAGATCGATGTGGACACGGAGAAGGGAGGCCTGACAGTGAACAAGAACTTCCTGGTGGATTTTGGAAAGGAACCCAACGGGCCTTGCCTTGCTCATGACATCCGCTTCCCTTGCGGAGATTCCACCTCCGACATCTCAGCCTAGGCACCATGGAACAGCTCCCTTCTTCTCTCTGATCTGTAGTGCAGCCATCAAACAGAGCGTAGGGTGATTGGGTTGGGGGTCCCATTCCTTGCTGCAATCTACATTTCTGCAGCCAATCCAGGCAGCCTTTGTTTTCCATGCACACAAGCCACTGGGTGTGCTTCCCAGTGCACAGCTCAGCTCCTTGCTCAGACTCAGAGCCATGCACAACACACAGCTCCTTTCAATCAACATTTGCATCCTCACCTTGCCATATGGAGCAGCTGGAGGCTGCTGAGCTCTTTCAGAGTTTGCTCACACTAGTTGATGAAGGCCACAGAAGGTGAAGTACCCACGTTGTCCGAGTTACTGCTCTTCAGCCATGTCTTTTGCTGGGCACATCTTGCCTGGCACAGGGGCACATGGAAGTCCCTGGCACGTGCCAGTGCCTGGGCCAGGAGGTGTTGTATCACTGAAGGAGTCTGAAGTGCTTCAGTCAGAAAGGGATGCCTGATTCCTGATGCTGGTTTTCTTGTGTTCTGCTTCAAACATGAATAAAACTCTTCTTTGCATCACCTCAGTCTCCATGTCTTAATTCATGGCAGCTCTTCCATTTCTGAGCAAAGCATGTTGGCAGTCCCTTTTCTGCCTCAACCAGGAGCAACTTCCCTAAGGAATGTGTAGCACTTTTGTCACCCAAAGCAATGCTTGGATTTTCTAGGGTTTACTTTAGAAAGGATTGGGAGAACACATGTAATAGTTATTCCAAAGGAGTCACGTCTGTAATGTGCCTGGTTGTGTTTTCACTTGCATTACTCTGTACTCCCTCTTGGTTTTGACAAAAACGAGCTCAGCACCTTCAAACTTCAGAATAGAATTCTCTCACTCCAAGAAATGAACTCGGAGTTTCTCTCCACAGAAAGATGTGGTTATCAGAGCTTTAGACCATTCCCTGCTTCATACATGCCCTGTGGAGCTTTATCTCCAGATGCCAAAGCCCTACCTTGCACTGGAAGCCTGCTTGTTGTGCAGAACAGCAACCACTGCCCCAGGGATGATCTGCAAAAGCCCTTCTGCACACCCACCCATGTTCCCATTAGTCCCGCTTGCCTCCAGTCTCTCTACAAAGGCACAATTTGCAGCCATAATTAGTTTGGAGACTGCAAGAATTAAAGTATAAAGAGTATAGAGAGTTCCAATTTTTAGCCTTTCATGTTCTTAGAAGAACATGACTTCATTGACTTCCCTCACACTTCCCATAGTCAAAGTTATTGCACCCTTAATGATCCTGGGAGGAAAGTAAGCCACCAAAATGAGGTGTGCAGGAGTTCTGGAAGTTCTGGCTCCTTGGTTTGTTTGGCCCAGAGCGGAGGAGCTGAGGGAAGGCAGCATGGAGTTCCTCATGGCACCACATCTCCTCATGTCTTACAGCTCCTCGTGTGCAACAGCCCCTCACAGCCCTACAGCTCTCATCATGGTTTCAAGCACCCAACACAATCAGTTGAGCCCCAGCAGGTGGAGGTGGGGCAGGAGGCGCTGATGCCGCATCCATGGGCCTTTTTGTTGCCAATTTTTGGGTGGAAAGGGGCTTTGTATCCAAGTTCCACCCCTGGGGTGGGTGCAGATAACAGGGCAGGAACCCACAGGTGAATCTGTGCTCAAGGTATCAGCCAACGTCGGATGTGTCACAGGGAAACCAGCTGCATTGCTTCTTCCATCCGCCGCTGCATGGCAAGCACTCACCCTGCAATTATAAGAAACCCAGTCCTCACTTTTAATTTTCACTTGGTGATTAATATCTGCAAACTCATTAAGTTATTTCTGTGGTTGGGAGCGTCAGCGCTCACCCACGCCTCGCTGGGGGCACCGCATGGGGAAGCTCCTGACAGCACTTCCAGGACGGACCCACAGGAGTGGGGCTGCCCCATTTTTCCCTGTGCCCCAAATCCCCATTGGGTTCTTAGTGTGAGCACTGTGCAGTTCAGCCACCACCATTTGCTCTCCATCCGTGGGAGGAGAGGAGTTCTGAAATACTTCCCGCACCTTTCCAGCGCTGCCCCGGTGCCTCCCACACCCTGGGGCGTGGGGATCCTCCCTCAGTGTCCTTTTCACACCAGCCCTCTCCCCATCGCTCTCCCTATATATTGGAGCCCCGCGGAGACGCGTCTCCTCACCGACGTGTTCCAGGCAGCAGCATGCAGAGAGAATCAGCTCCTTCCATTTCCCACCAGAAGATGACATCCAGCACAGCCTCCAGCTCTGGTAAGTGACCTCTCCATGTATCCAGGGCTGCTCTGCATTCCTCCAAATCTCCTGGATGTTCTGCTCCTGGACACCCTGAAAGCTTTTCACACGTGGGGATGAGCATGGTATTTTCTCTGCCTGGAGAGGGTTCCTTTTCTCCTGTGCCAGGTAGCGTTTAGGCATACTGATAATGAAAAGAGTTCTGACTGCTTTTCATCCACTTATTCCCACTTTTATGCACCTGTAACACACAGTGCCATGCCTTGGCAGGGAGCCCTCAATGCAAAGTTTGGGTTTGGTGGGGTATTTTCTGCAGAGGAACGGAGAAGGGGTGGCTCCGCAATGCTCTGGGTAAGGAGCAGAGGCTCTGTGCCCTGTGCTGCCCTCAGAACATGATGTCCTCGGGGAGAAAACCTTCAAAAGAAAACAAGAAACTGAGTCAGCAAAGCTGAGTTGTGAACTTTGATATAGGTTTTCTCCCTCTCCTCAGGCTTGCCATCGTAAATGGGGAAGAACAAAAACAAAGAATCACAGAATCCTTTGAATTGGAAGGGGCTTGTAAAGGCCATCTGGTCTCACCCTGCTGCAATGAACAGGGACAAGGTTCCTTCCACCCAAACCACTCCTATGGTTCTGAGGATGATCTGTAAGGACCCTTCCAATCCAATCATTCTATAGTTGACCTTTAAGGACCCTTCCAACCCAACCATCCTACAGTTCCATGGATGATCATTAAGGTCACAGAATCGTTTGAGTTGGAAGGGACCTTTAAAGGCTGGCCAGTCCAATCTCCCACAGTGAACAGGGACATCCACAGCTCCAGCAGGTGCTCAGCACCTGGTTCACCTGATTTTAATGCCTCTTGGAGGGATTCTTTTGGAGGTGGTGGATCTGGGGACTTCTTTGGGAGCATGTGGGCATCCTGGTTTGCTCTGGACACCCATCTTCATCTTTGGAGATCTCAGTGGGTGCTGGAGGACCATCACCTGCCTTGCCTGGGGCTGATGTGGTCCCATCGCTGCAGGGGATTCTCTCAGACCACAGTGGCTGCAATGAGGAACTCAGCCTTTGCAAAAAGCGCTTTCAAATCTCTCACTCCTTTCCATTCCTTCTTGTTCCCAATGCAGCTCAGTGTGGAGCATGCGGTCCCGGCTATGCCTCTCCCCTGGACGCAATGAAAGGTGAGTGCACTGCGTGGGGCTTTGGGGACCAGCCCTGTGCTGGCTGTCGGTGAAGATGAGAGCAATGCTTTCAAGAAGATAAATGAGCTCCATCCACGGAGGAGGCTCCCAGCAGGTGCCAGGGAAGCATTTGTCTGGGGCCAAGCCTCGCTTGCATCATGGTGTCAGAACTTTTCAGACTTCAGAATAGTTTGCAATGGGTCCGAACCTTCACAAAGCTACCCGAGGCTTCGCAGGGCAGAACCAAATGAGTTTCCCAGAGGGAACAGTGCTGCTGCAGCCATGATCTGACCCACTCAGATCTGCAGGGAGTGGAGAAGGCTGGGGGCGAATTCCGGATTTTCCGGACGCCCTCCAGAACACGGCATCATGCTCTGCTCCTGGTGCCTGCTCAGAACCTCCTGCAGTAAAATGCACCCTCCCAGGCTGTTTGCTTGGGCACTTTGCCTGGAAATCCTTCTGGTTGCACTGCCAGAACTCTGTGCTCTCCTGTGAAGAGCTCAAGGAAAGCATCACCTGCTGCAGCCCCTCCCTTAATCCTCTTCCCCAGCGCTTCACAAGCACAGCTCTGAAACCTCAGTCCTGGAGTTTGGTGCTGCTCTGTGACTCCCATCCCGGAAATATCTTTCAGCAAAGCAAACAACAGCAAATGACTGAGTATTTAAAGACTGGTAAAGGGCTGATAATGGTGCGGTGTTGAAAAGGTAGCAGCTATTGCTGCTTTGGATCAGCCCCAGGCTCCCAGATCACCTCTCCCTGTTTTCCGCCTCCTTCTCCTCCTCTGCACTTCTCAGACCAGTTCCTCCCCTTCGCTTTGCTTTGCTTTGTCAGCACTTTTTGACACGGGGTACCACCCCTGCAGGGCGAGGAGATGGTGGGAGTGGGGTGCTGTGGGTCCCTGGGTGCAGTCACCATGCTCTGTCTGGGAACCAGAACCCAGCAGGGCTGTCACTGTTCAGCGAGATCTTTGTGCCCTTGGCTTCAGCCTGGCGAGAGCTCTACCTTTCCACTTCTCATGTATTTTCAAGGCTAGATGGAAATCATAGAACACCTTGAGCTGGAAGGGATCTCATAGAATATCCCAGCTTGGAAGAGACCCAAGTTGGAAGGATCATCGAGTCCAACTCCTGGCTCCACACAGCACCACCCAAAAATCAGATCCTATGTCTGAGAACGCAGTGTGCTTTGGTTCATGAGACCAGTGGGGTGACCCAGGGCCATGGCAATCCATAGGGAGGATACCCCAAACCCAATGAGCCCAACTCCCCCAGGGCAGCCATCTCCAGCCGCAGGGATGTGGGAATCCGGCTGTTCCTGCTGATGCTGATGCAACCAATGTTTCCATCTTGAAAGGTCCACGGGAGGAGATTGTGTACGTGCCCTGCATCTACAGGAACACCGGCAGGGGCAAACCCGACTTTCTGGCCACCGTGGATGTAGACCCCAAATCTCCACACTACAGCCAGGTACCAAACACTTCACCTCAGTGCTGAACGGGTGGCAGTGACCAACCCTCCAGGTGTGAGTGGGACTGGGGCTTCACAGGTGATCCACCGCCTGCCCATGCCCAACCTGGGGGATGAGCTGCACCACTCGGGCTGGAACACCTGCAGCAGCTGCTTTGGGGACACCACCAAGAAGAGGAACCGCCTGATCCTCCCCAGCCTGATCTCCTCCCGCATCTACGTGGTGGATGTGGGAACCGACCCGCGAGCTCCCAGGCTCTTCAAGGTACTTTGGAGGTGATGCTGGGACCACCAGCCCTGTGAGCCCAATAAGTGCCTCATCACCGGGGACAGCTCATGGAGGAGCTGGTGGTACCTGTGAAATCCTGCAGGTTGTCAATCCAGAGGATGTCTTCTGGCAGTGTGACCTGGGATACCTGCACACCTCCCACTGCCTGGGCAGTGGTGAGGTGATGATCAGCACGCTGGGAGACCCGGCTGGCAATGGGAAAGGTACGGGGCTGGGCGAGTGGTCCCACATCCAGTGCTATCCCAAGATGTCTGTAACACCTCGCTCCATACTTTGTTGTCTTAGAACACATGGTTCACCTGGGTGGTTTCCTCATCACCAAGGCATGTTTGGTTTTGCTCCAGGTGGCTTTGTTCTGTTGGATGGAGAGACCTTCGACATCAAGGGGAACTGGGAGATGGGTGACAAGAACCCGCCGATGGGTTACGACTTCTGGTACCAACCACGCCACAATGTCCTGATCAGCACAGAGTGGGGAATCCCAAAGTTCCTGGGATATGGGTTTAACCCAAACGACCTGAAGAAAGGTGAGGAAATTGTTGTTGAAGTACTCCAGGAAAGGTGCTGAGCAGCACTGCCATGAGGCCAAATTTCAGCCTTCTTCTGCCAATTCAGTAGACAAGGAGCAAACTGAGACAGTCTGCTTGCTGTCTTGCACACAAATTCCCAGAGCTCACTTAGGCTTAAAACACAGGCAACACAGGTTGGATTTCACCAGTAGGGATGAGGGATGAACCCCACATCAGCTCAACACCCCCAGAGGTGTCCCTGCCCTTCAGGCCTTCTCCTAACAAGGTTCTTCCGTGATGGGACATCAATGCGAGTGATGTGGATGTGGCTCGTAAGCCCATGGTTTAGTTGGAGTGGAGGTGACGGGTTGACTACCATGTCAAGATCATCAAGTCCACCATGGGCTGATGTTCTTGGAGGTCTTTGCCCACCTTAATGATTCTATGAATGGGGACAGGGTGACCTCTGGACTTTGTGATCTTGGAGGCTTTTCCAACTTTTTTAGCAACTTTTTAGCAACTCCGTGATTCTGTCATCTACGCTGGTGACCATCAGGGCTCACCTGGGCCCATGGCACATCTGTGCTGGCCCCATTCCCCACAGCAACCCCTATGAACCCCCTGACCCCTCCCAGGGCGCTACGGCCGTCGCCTCAATGTGTGGGACTGGACGACCCACACCTACATTCAGGCCATCGACGTGGGGGAGGACGCGGCGCCGCTGGAGATTCGCTTCCTGCACAACCCCGACGCAGCCGAGGGCTTCGTGGGCTGCACCATCAGCAGTGCCATCCATCGCTTCTATAAGACAGAGGTATGTGTTGGGAGGGTGCTGCCCCGCACCAGGATGCCATCCAGGCTGCAGCCACAGGACCTGTTCTGACCAGCAGTGCTTCACGTTGGGATGATGGGATTTGGAGGATTAAAACCTTTGTTGTGGATTTATACAGCGCGAGCAATGTTCCCAGTGTTTATAGTGCGTTCAACAACAAATCTGGCATGGAGAACCTCTTTGATCAAACCAGTTAATCCAGTTGGAAAACCAAACAGGTTCCTGGCCCCATAGCCCTGCCTCAGGTCCCAGCTCCTCAGGTCCTGGTCCTACAAAGCTAGACATGAGCTTTGCATCCCTATGCTGGATGCACACATGGTGTCCCCCACCTCGGGGTCTTCTCCTGCCCACTCTGAGCCCTGTGGGGCTGTTCTCTGTCCTGCAGCGTGGTGATTGGGCAGCTGAGAAGGTGATCCAGGTCCCCAGCAAGAAGGTGGAGGGCTGGCTGCTCCCAGACATGCCGAGTGAGTGTGTCCCCATGAGCCACTGTGTGCCCACTGCCCTCCATGCTGCTCATGGGTAACTGTGCCATGTATTCCCCAAGGCTTCATCACCGACATCCTCATCTCGCTGGACGACAGGTTCCTCTACTTAAGTAACTGGTTACATGGGGATGTCCGCCAGTACGACATCTCTGACACCCGCAGGCCCAAGCTGGTGGGACAGGTGAGGCAGCAGCAGCTCTCCCCATTGCCTGGGGAGGCCATCCCCATGCCACCACGGTGTCACCTCTCTCTTGCAGGTCTTTGTTGGGGGCAGCATCTCCAAGGGAGGGCCAGTGGTTGTGCTCAAAGATGAGGAGCTGCAGTGCCAGCCAGAGCCCTTTGTCATCCAGGTGAGCTCCACTTTGCTCTTCCCACCTCCACCTTGAGCCTCCAACTACATGGGGCTGTGGTGGTAAGGATGGGGAGCACCCAATTCCTGCATCCACTGTGTTCAATGAGATGACATCATGGCTGAGTGGCAAGGCTCTGCTGGCTTTCCACTGTGTCCCATATGGAACAACAGCACGGTTTTGCGGCAAGGATCCCCTTGGTTCTGCATCCACCATGGTGAGATGACACCATGGCCAAATGGAGAGGTTCTGGTGGTTCTCCACCGCATCCCAAGGGAAGACACTGCGGTTGGGTGGCACAGTTCTCTACTATGACCCATGGGATGACACCACGGCCTCGTAGTGAGGTCCTGGTTATTTCCCACCATGTTCTATGGGACAATACCATGGTCAGGTTCTGCTCCACCATCTGCTGCTCACTGCATGTCCCCTCCATCTCCTGCAGGGCAAGAAGGTGGCTGGGGGCCCTCAGATGATCCAGCTCAGCCTGGATGGGAAGCGGCTCTACGTCACCACGTCGCTGTACAGTGCCTGGGACCGGCAGTTCTACCCCGACCTCATCAGGTGGGCATCCCACTGCGGTGCTCACTGCCATATTAGGGGCTGAGCCCTCTGACACCCCCCCTTCACCCCAATGCCCCTCGCAGGGACGGCTCCGTGATGCTGCAGATCAACGTGGACACAGAGAAGGGCGGTCTGAGCGTCAACCACGACTTCCTGGTGGATTTCGGGAAGGAGCCGGGAGGGCCCTGCATGGCACATGAGATGCGCTACCCCGGCGGGGACTGCACCTCCGACATCTGGGTTTAGGGCTGTTTAGGGCCGCCCGCAGCTACCCCCCAATGCTGGGTGCTGCCCCACACCAGTGCTGCGGGCACAGTGGGATGAAGCTGGAGGTTCTTTGCTGTGCCCACCTGAAGCTTCCTGTGCCCCATTCAGTGCAACCCATACCCTACATCCCACATCCCCTATCTTGCATCTTGCACCCTACACATCCCATATCCCACACCCCACATCTCTCACCCTGTACCCAGCACCCCTCACCCACATCCTACACCCCATATCTTACATCCCCTGTCTCGCACCCTACACCCATATCCCATATCCTACACCCCACACCCGCATCCCAGCCCACCTTGCAGCCCTCAGGTCCCCCCTTGCCAACAGATTTGGGGGGGGGAGGTGCAGCGATCAGCCCTGAGCACCACGCAAATATGGGCCCCACAATAAAGCAGAGACCTCTGCAACCTCTCATCTCTGCCCTTTTCTTCACCTCTGTTTGTACATCGCTGTGCACACATTGCTGTACACGCTGCACGCCCACTGCCCGCACACCCCTCTTTTACCCCCCACGTCCCCTCCCTCGACTCCACCAATCAGAAGCTGTTGCTAGGCAGACTTCATCTCGAGCACCGCCACTCAACAGCGCAGCCCTACTTGTATCTGGGTAGGACAGCAGAGAGTAGCCAATCACGTTAAAGCACGGCTCAGTATCCGGGCAGGTCTAAGGCGTCGCAGCCAATCAGAAAAAAGCTTCTGGCGGCCCCGCGGAGGGGTGCAGCACTTTCGGTTCCCGGTGCGCGTGGGGCGGCGGCGGCACGAGGAGGAGGAGGGGGTCGGGTCGGGACGGGACGGGACGGGTCGGGTCGGGTCGGTACCGGGCGGGACGGGGCAGAGCGGAGCCCGCAGGTGGGTGCGGGCCGGGGGGCGCGGCGCTGTTACCGGTAGAGTCCCCGTACCGTCGGGTCCCCCCCGTCCGCCGGGAGCTGCTGGGTCCGGGGGGTCCCTGCCGTCTCCAACCCCCACTGTCCCCCGTTCCCGTATCCCCATCCCATGTCCCCATCTGTGTCCCGTGCTGTCTCCCATCCTCCTGTCCTTTACAACCCGCTTTCCCCGTTTCCCATTCCCTGGGATGTTCCCTCCGTCCCCCCGTTGCCACCCCCGTCCCATACCGGGTACGGGCTGCGCTGCACGCTGCCTATCCTGCGTCCCATCGCTGGGTGGGGACACGGGGACCGAGGGCAGATCCAGCCCTGTGGTCCCCACTGGGCTCTGACTGGGTCCCCTCCCCATTCTTGGGCTGAGTTTCTGCTTCCCCCCCTCCCCAAGACCCCAATGCAATGGCTGATGAAGAGCTGAGCACCCAGGCCACCAAGAAGGGCACTGTGTCACCCGGAGGGTCCCGGAGCAGCGCGGCAGAGCCGGGCACGTTGCTGCAGAAACTGCGGGGCAACATCTCGTAAGGCTGCAATGAACCCCCCAGCAACATGAGCCAACCCAAAAGGGATCTGACTTCAGAGGGGTGATGAGTTTGTAACTCCCTAGATGGAAGGAATGAGAGTTTGTAACCCCCTGGATGGAAGGGATGAGAGTCTGTGCCTCTTTTGGGGGTGGGAACGTTGGTGCAGAGCTCCTAATGTGGGCAGGGGGTCCTCAGAGTGAGGCCATCCTGTGACCTGATGCCCTTTCCTTGTCTCTTCTGTCCCTTCCATCTGCCCCCTGCAGCAAAGCAGTGCAGAACAAAGTCGATGCCATCCTGGTGAGTGCCTCTGTGGGATGGGGGAGCGCTGCATGCCCACCCCTCCATGATCCAAACCCCACTTCCAACCATGCACCAGGACCCCATTCCCCCAATCCCATGTCCTATAGGGCGAGGAGCTGCTCAGCACCCATTCCCTCAGTCCCACATGGGGTGATCCCTGCTGTCCCCCGAGACCCCATTTACCCCACGTGCGGGCTGTGCCCATGCTCACAAACCTTTGGCTCCAAATGCTCCATGAGTGCTGGATCCTTCAACTCTCTTTGTCTCCGGTCCCTCCTCCTCTCCACACGGACCCTTTACCCATAGCAAGATGTCCAGAAGTTCTCCGACAGCGACAAGCTCTACCTCTACCTCCAGCTGCCATCGGGGCCAAGCCTGGGGGACAGGAGGTGGGTGCTGGGGGTCTGTCTCCCCGTGCCATCATCCCCATCCGCTTACTCCATACCATCATTCCCAGCAGCAGCCTGGACCTAAGCTCACTGAGCACAGCTGAGTACATGCATGCCTGCAATTGGATCCGGAACCACCTGGAGGAGCACGCAGACACCTGCCTGCCCAAGCAGGATGTCTACGATGCCTACAGGTGAGCAGCACCCATAGAGCATTGTTTGGGGGCAGTGGGTGCTTGGAGTTGGTTGGGAATGGCCATGCTTAATGCAGGTCATCTGTAATGCGATGATTACATGAGGTGAGCATGGTGGTGCCCCACAGAGCTCAGTTTGGGGTCAGCAGGAGCTTGGGGTTGGTTGGGTATGGCCATACCCAAGAAGGGCATCTACAGATCCTACAAGTGAGCACAGCGGTGCCCCACAGAGCTCTGTCTGGGGTCAGGTGGCACTTGGGGTGGGTTGGGAATGGCCATGCTCAATGCCAGCTCTTGGAACACGGAATGGGAGCAGCAAGGAGGGCTCATCAGCTTTGACCTACCCTTCCCCCCCAGGCAGTACTGCGATAATCTCTGCTGCCGCCCTCTGAGCGCTGCCAACTTTGGGAAGATCATCAGGGAGATCTTCCCCAACATCAAGGCCAGGAGGCTGGGAGGCCGTGGGCAATCAAAATATCCTTTGGTCACGATGGGTCTGTAACAGCAGGCAGAGTTGGTGGCTCCCGATGGGGAGGTCTGGCTCCTGGTGCCGTGCATGGGGTCAGTGCCCAGTCAGCCATCCCAGCTGTGGTTTGTTGTCCCTTAACCCCAACACACATACTGCTACAGCGGCATCCGGAGGAAGACGGTGGTCAGCCTGCCGCCACTGCCCAGCCTGGACCTGAAGGTGACGGAGACCGTAAGTCCTCCATGCTGGTTGGTGTTCTGCCTCTATGGGAAACGCTCAGAGGAGTGGGGCAGAGGGATGCATTCCTATGGAGAGAGCAAGGGCTGAGCGTTCCAGCCCCATACACCAGTGACATTGGAGGTGTTGGCCCTGTTGGTGATGTTGGTGTCCCATCAGCAGCACACGGAGCTGACAGATCTGGTGCAGTCCTACACCAGCGAGGTGATGGAGGCAGCCTGCGCCCTGACCTGCGACTGGGCCGAGAAGATCCTCAAACGTTCCTTCAACAACATCGTGGAGGTGGCACAGTTCCTCATCCAGCAGCACATCATCAGCTCCCGCTCAGCCCGCGCCGATCTTGTCATGGCCATGGTGGTCTCAGGTGGGCCAATGGCCCCAAGGGATATGGAGTTTGGTGGCCATGGGGGTGGTTTGGGGCACTGTCCCCACTCAGTGGGGCTCATCCCCACCTCATGGCTCACTGCGTGTCCCCAGAGAGCACAGAGAAGGCCCATCGTGATGGCCGCTCTCCTCCACTGTCCAAGAGGAATGGCCTGGAGGCCTCAGAGGGTGGCGAGCAGAGCCTGGCACAGGTGAGGCCATGCAGGACACAATGTCCTTCAACCCCTGCTGTCCCCCATCCCCTGCTGTCCCTATCTCTTGTCCCCTGTCCCTGTAGACCTGTCCTTCTGGAGATCCTGTCCTCCTGGGGTCCTTGTTCTCATGTCTCTGCTTTCCTTGTGCCCCCGTCCTCATGTCCCACATCACCTGGTGTCCCACCATGTCTCCATCTCACGCTGCATCCCACCCACAGACCAAGAAGGATACTGTCCCCAAGGCCACCATCCCACCGCGTTCCGACAAGAAGAAGCCCCCAGAGCCATGCAAGCCGCAGAGCAGCCCCCAGGTGAACGCGCTGATGGCCCGTTTGCCCCTTCTCCTCCCCCGTGTCCCCCCCGGCCCCACAGCCGTGTGCTCTTCCCCTCCAGTCCTGGCTCCCAAACTGACAGCCGCCCCACTGGGGGGCACCATGAAGGTGGCTGTCCCGCTGCCCCCTGGGCTCAACGTGCTGCTGCCTGGTGTGGCCATGCCCGCGGCTGACAGCCCCCGTGGAGCAGCCTCCGATGGCCCCCCAGGCTCAGCCCAGCGCCCCGTGGCCACCAAGAGGTCCTCAGAGGTGGCCCACGAGGCTGGGGCCAAACGCAGGCGCGGGAGGCCGAGGAAGAGGACAGAGGAGGAGGAAGGAGGCATGGGGTCACTGGGTCACAGCAGGGATGTGGCTGAGGGGACAGAGCTGGGGGCTGAATGCTCTGACAGCGCACACGGAGGTGACAATGGGCACAGAGGTGACAATGGGCTCAGAGGTGACAATGGGCACAGAGGTGACGGTGCCCATGGAGGTGATGGCATGGATGGCATGGCCGTGGTGTCCCCAGCCCAAGTGAGCGTCATCCAGGACGGCCGTGGGCTGCAGGAGGAGGCTCTGAGCACAGCACCGGGTGGCAGCGTGGTCACAGGAAGGGACAGTGGTGACAATGAGCTGCGTGGGGATGGACACGGCGCCGGGATGGAGCCCACAGCCCCACGTGTGTTCCCGGAGGGGACATAAGGACCCACTGCTGAAAGTGGGAGGTCCTCATCACCGCGTGTCACTGTCACCTGCCATTAAACACAGCGCTGTGCCACTGCTGGGCCACATGTCCTTGTGTCACCATGAGGGGGGGGAGGGTGATGTGGGGGTGTGAGTGGTGTCGCTGCCCCCACAATGTCACTGTGCATGGAATGGCGCTGGGTGTCACCTCACTGCCCCACGGTCCATGGAATGGCACTCATGGTCCATAGAGTGTCACCTCACTGCCCCACGGTCCATGGAATGGCACTCATGGTCCATAGAGTGTCACCTTACTGCCCCATGGTCCATGGAATGGCACTCATGGTCCATAGAGTCACCTCACTGCCCCACGGTCCATGGGATGGCACTCATGGTCCATAGAGTCACCTCACTGCCCCACAGTCCATGGAATGGCACTCATGGTCCATAGAGTCACCTCACTGCCCCACGGTCCATGGAATGGCACTCATGGTCCATAGAGTCACCTCACTGCCCCGCGGTCCATGGAATGGCACTCATGGTCCATAGAGTGTCACCTCACTGCCCCACGGTCCATGGAATGGCACTCATGGTCCATAGAGTCACCTCACTGCCCCGCGGTCCATGGAATGGCACTCATGGTCCATAGAGTCACTTCACTGCCCCATGGTCCATGGAATGGCACTCATGGTCCATAGAGTGTCACCTCACTGCCCCATGGTCCATGGAATGGCACTCATGGTCCATAGAGTCACCTCACTGCCCCATGGTCCATGGAATGGCACTCATGGTCCATAGAGTCACCTCACTGCCCCATGGTCCATGGAATGGCACTCATGGTCCATAGAGTCACCTCACTGCCCCCCGGGTGTCACCATCCCTGGGGTCACCTCATCCTCACGGCCCCATTGGCTGCCCATGGGATGTCACCCACCCTGGGGTGGCACAGAGTCCCCGTGGGGACACACAGGGCATTAGTGGAGCACAGGATGGCAGCCCTGTGCCTCAGTTTCCCCTCCGCGTCCAACAACAACGAGCAAAGGGGTGATTTGAGCTGAAAAACAGCGGATTCAGTGAAACCCGGAGCTCCATCACCCTCCTCCCCATTTAGCCACGCCCCTCACTTGGCCGCACCCTCCCGATCATGCCCACGCTCGACCCCGCCCCTTCCTCTGACCACGCCTCCCCTCCGGGCCACCAGGGGGCGCTGTTTGCGGAGGCCCCGCCCCGTCCCGTCCCGTCAGGCGGCGCCGCGGGCAGCCCGGGCCGCCGGGGCCTGCCCTCCGCTGCCGCTCCGCCGCCTTCCGCCTTCCGCCGGGCCCAGCGTCGCTTCCCCGACCCGAGAGGCTCCGTGGGTCCCTTTACCCGGAACACCGACAGCGTTCGGCTCAGGATGAGCCGCCCCGGGAGCACCGCGAGGCCGCCCCGGAGCTCCGCACCGCCGGCCTGCCGGTCCGCAGCGCTGCAGGTGGGAACCGAGATGGGGGTCGGGGTTATAATGGGGTGGGAATGGGGAGCCTGGGACGTGAAGGGCCCTGCTGAGCTCCTTAAGGGCCCTGCTGGGCTCCTTAAGGTCCCTGCTGGGCTCCTTAAGGTCCTTGCTGGGCTCTTTAAGGGCTTTTCTGGGCTCTTTAAGGGCCCTTCCGGCCCAGCCGTGCTGCGTTCTCCCGGTTCTGTGATCTTTAAGGACCATTCCGACCCATCTGTGCTGCCATCCCACACTAATGTGACCTTTAAGGCTTCCCAGACTCAGCCCAGGAATGGGAATCCCCATTACTTCTCATGCAGAGGGCTACGGAGCTGCTCAGAGAGGCTGTCAGTATCCATATGTGTGTATATGTGTGTGTGTGTATGGATGTGCGTGTGCCAGGAGTGGTGTTTCCCATTCTCCTTGTTGGGATGTGGTTGGGATGGTGGCCTTGGGCTCCCTGCGTCCCTACAAGCACGTAGATTTCATGCTGGTTGCTCCCATCTGTGCTGTGCTGTCCACTGGGGCCACTGCTGTTCGTCCCAGTGGGATGAAGCTGTGGGCAGAAGCTGAAGAGAACCAGGGAGGAGATTATGAGGTGTCTGCGGTGCTTAAGGCCACCCAGCCTGAGCTGGGGGAGGCAGCCAGGACAGGGATTGGGGCTGAGGGGCTGTAAGGGATCTTCCAACCCAACTGTTCTATCATTCTCTTGTCTTTAGGGTCCCTTCCGACCCAACTACGCTGTGATTCCATGGTTCTGTGATCTTTAAGGACCCTTCCAACCCAACCATACTGTGATCCCACTGTTTTGTGATCTTTAAGGACCCTTCCAACCCAACCATACTGTGATTTTTAAGGACCCTTCCAACTCAACCATATTGTGATGCCACTCTTCTGTGATCTTTAAGGTCCCTTTCCAACCCATCCTATCTCTCCATACAAACAATTGTGTTGGCAGTGGGGTTGGATGTGAGGATCCCCCGCGGGTCCCTTCCCACCCCTGCAGTTCTGTGGTTAATGCTCAGGCCCAACACAGCTGCAGCCACGGGGAGGAGGGGGCTCCCATAGTGGCCGTGCTTATGGGGCTGTTCCTCAGGGCCAGGCTGTTATTTTTAATGCAGGGTGAGCCACGTGTGCTGTGTGAGGGCTGAATCTGCTTCAGCTGCATGTGAGGAGCGGTTGGCTGTGTGTCCACACCGGTGCTGGGGCTCTGGGAAGGGGATTTCAGGCCTGAAAGAGGAAGCAGTCTCCCCCAGAGGGATCAGTTTGCTGTTGCTTTGGTGCAGCTGTGAGCTGAGCAGATCCCAGCACCTCGTGCCTCAGTTTCCCCAGCCCTACAGCTTGCTGGCACTGCAGGGAGCGCAGAGCTGCTCTGTGCCTCTGTCCAAACCCTCCCCAAAGCACAGCAAGATGCAGAGGGCCATCAGCTCTGAGCAAAACAAAAAGTAACGCGGCATAATAGAGACCAGATGTCTCGGTGAGACTTCATCCCGCGCTCCTGGTGCTCTGCCAGGGCCAATATTTCTTATTCAAGTCAGGCAGGAGAGAGACTTGGCTTTCCTGTGCAGGCACAGCTCTGTTCCAGAGGAGCTCCCTTTGCTTTTGTGGCTTCTCGAAGGAGCTGTGCTCAAATCTCTGCGCTGACACCGCTGCCTCGGCTGCTTCGGTGCTCATAGGAGCTTCCTTTTATTTTGTATTTAATCACTGACTTCAGCACAGTTCCACCAGAGGGAAACTTGGCCTGCTGCGGCTGTGGGTGGAGGATGAGCCACAGAACTGGGCTCAGCCTGTTCTCCAAGCTGCGTCGCTTTGTTGTGCGGAGCCGATGGGGCTTTTCCTCCCTGGTGAGTCCCATTTGGAACGGGGGGGGGGAGATCAGGGAGGGATATGGGGGAGATCAGGGAGGGATGTGCAGCACATTGGAACACGTTGAGCAAATGGTGACGTGAGCCCCAGAAAAATGCAGAGAGGTGAATTCCCTCCGTGGGGATTTTGGGACACGTGTCCATGGTGGAGCTGGGATGGCGCAGCTTGGTGGGGGGGGGCAAGGAGCAAACCCAAAGCACAGAGCACTGATAGCAAAGCACTAAGGTAACCCTGCAGCCCTGGGGGTGGATTTGTTGCTTGTGTGCAGTTCTTTAATCCAAGTTTAACCCACTCAGCAGTTGCAAATCTCTGCCCGGCTGTGTCTCCTTGGGTGCAAGGCTGCGTGCGCGGCGCGGGAGCAAGCCTTGTGTTCCTTGGTTGACGTGGTAAAAGGATTTGGGAACTGGGGCTCTGCTTGTAGTGACTGTGTCCTGAAATGTGGTCACCTGGAAATGGTGGAGAGAAGTGGTGTTGGGAAGCTTCAGTGCTTTTAATCATGCGCATGCCTTCTCCATGTGCACTGGGTAGGTTGAATGCCCGGCACTGCAGCATGTGCTGCACAAACAGTGCACAGGAGCAGCATGGAGACTCCTGCACGATGGAGCTGCCTGACTGTGCGAACAGTGCCAGCGCTGATAGTTTCGCTCCATGTGTTGGGATGTTGGCTGCCCATGTGCCCCTGGTCCCTCTCTGTGGGGCAGGAGCCCAGCTGGGAGCACAGAGACTGCTGTGCTGAGCTCTGGCCCCAAGGAGGGATTGGATTTGGTCACCCCAAGAGCACAGCTCTCCTGTGTCTCTTTCCTTCCCCACTCCATCCTTCTCCAAGGAGGTTTCTCAAACCCTGCCTGCACTGTGCTATAGGTTCTCCTTTTTACCTGAGCTGTGTTTAAAAATTAGGTTGTTTGGGTTTTCACGGCCTCCCTAAGAAGGAAAAACAACTTCCTTGTGCTTGCCGGGTCTTTAGGATCTAATGACCACAACTATTTGAAGCATGCGGGATTTAGACCGAAGGGAATGGCAGGCCCAGAGGAAAATGTCGCGTCGTGCTGCTGTGAAAGATGCCATTCATATTGATTCCGACTGCTGAACTTTGGTCGGGTTCCTTCACCCTGGCTGCTGTGCTTTGGGGACAAGAGGAGGAAGCTGGCACACAGACCAGAACGGAGCTTTGCACTTTGATGTTCAGAGCAGGTTTCCTTGCCAGGAGCTGAGCTGGTAGGTGCCGGTCTGTTGGTGGGGCCGGTGCTGTGCTGTCATTACCATAACCATAACCCTGACCCATCATCCTGGTGCCCTGTGAGCCCACAGTGTGAAGCATCGCCAGTGTTCCCAGTTCAGACATTGGGTGATCACATGGGAAACAGCAACATGCTGCAGGAGGGGAACCAAGGGGAGGATTCTCCCACTTCCTTGGGGTGAAGGAGCCAATGGGACAGCAGAGGGAATTGGGCTGGGACAGAGCCCTTGGGAACAGCCACACTGTGCCGGATCACTGCTGGGTCCCTGCAGTGCGTCCCTGTGCTGGCGTCCAAGCTCTCCTCCTCAAGGGCTGATGCTGCTCAGCTGTAATCGCCTGCAGAAATAATCAGATAACACAAGGTCATTCCATTAGCAGGGAATTACCTCGTTGCAAGAACCTCCTGGTGCAATTTCTGGGGCAGGATCAGTGCTGAGGGTCGCACAGAGGCAGCGAATAATTCATGGCACAACTGCTCCAAAGACCAGCATTCTCCCCACTGCTCTCAGTGTGGAAAGCAGGATGGAACCATCATCCATCTGCTCGCAGTGCTCTGTGCTGCTGGGAGGCACCGTGCCCTCCTGCAGCCTGCGGGCTGTGGGGATGTTATTGCAGTGTTAGCAATTCTTACTTCTCTTGGCAGTGCCATCATTCTGGCTGGTTATCCTCAGGGATGCCCCGCTGCTCTTCTTATCAAGATGGGAAACCAGGAAGTGCTCTCAGTCCTTCGTTTATCTCGCTTTTAAACCATCATTAAGCGCTAATCATTGGTGAGGATGTGTCATCTAGGCATTAGTGCCTGGACTTTGAGAGCAGGGACCTTGCAGCAATAAAACCCTTCGTTGCTGCTCTGGCAGTGCAGGTTGGGGCACTTGGGAGCTCTTCCCTTTGGTGTTGATCCTGCTGGAAACTGAAAGGCAGCAGTGGAGCAGGAGGAGTGGGGCAACCTCCAGCACTGCAGGATTCCCTCACCGCTGCCTGTTGAGCAACCTGGTTCTTCCTTTCCCTCTCTCTTTCTCTTTTTGGCTTGCTTGGGTTTTTTTTATTGTCATGGTAACAGAGATTTGGTGTCGTGGCTCAGAGATGCTCAGAGCTCTCTCCAGGCTTCAGAACCCCACTGACCACCTCCATGGGCACGTCCTGCCCTGACAGAGGCACCGGTTTGCCCCAATGCTCCTCTCAGCTCTGCGCACACCCTGGGCAGGATTCCTGCTTTCCCACATTCACCCTGGGAGCTCAATCTCATACTGCATCCCTAACCACATGTTTTCTTTTGCTCTCTTATTTTTTCCAGCTCTGAAAGGTGCAGGCCCACCACTGCTATGGGAGACTCCATCACAGACCCAACGCGAGGGAGCGGCGCGGAGCCCAGCTGTGTGCTGCAGGGCAATGGGCCGGCCCTCAGTGTCATCACCGAGGGTGTCGGGGAGCTGGCAGTCATTGACCCCGAGGTGGCCAAGAAGGCCTGTGAGGAGGTGCTGGAGAAGGTCAAGCTGATGCACAGCGTCTCCTCGGACAGCTCGACCAACGCGGGTGATGGCAGCGAGGCCGAGCGCAACCTACGGGCTGCTGGGGATTTGGCCAACGGGGAGGTGGTGGAGGGCTGTGAGATCCGCTGCTTGGATGATCTGCCCAGCACGGCCTCCAGGATCCAGGAGGAGGAGGATGAAACTGCAGCCAACACAGTGAAAACGGCCCGGAAGCGGCAGAAGAACAACTCAGCAAAGCAGTCCTGGCTCCTCCGGCTCTTTGAATCCAAACTCTTTGATATCTCCATGGCCATTTCATACCTGTACAATTCAAAGGAACCCGGCGTGCAGGCTTACATTGGGAATAGGTTGTTCTGCTTTAGGAACGAGGACGTGGACTTCTACCTGCCGCAGCTGCTCAATATGTACATTCACATGGACGAGGACGTGGGGGATGCCATCAAGCCCTACATCGTGCACCGCTGCAGGCAGAGCATCAACTTCTCCCTGCAGTGCGCGCTGCTGCTGGGCGCCTACTCCTCCGACATGCACATCTCCACCCAGAGGCACTCCCGTGGGACCAAGCTGCGGAAGCTCATCCTCTCGGATGAGTTGAAACCAGCTCACAAGAAGAGGGAGCTGCCTTCGCTGAGCCCGGCGCCCGACATGGGGCTGTCCCCTTCCAAAAGGACTCACCAGAGGTCCAAGTCGGATGCCACGGTGACCATCAGCCTGAGCAGCAATCTGAAGCGCACAGCCAGCAATCCCAAAGTGGAGAGCGAGGAGGAGGTAATGTTGGGGCTCCCCAGATCTCATCCTCTCCCAGGCTCCCCCACAGGGACGTGCTTGTGCTATTGGTCCTCATCCCACAGCTCCTCTGCTGCAGGACTTTGGTCCTGCTTGCTGCAATGGAGTTGTGATTCCTCTGTTAATATTTATGTGAAGGAGAGTCTGGCTCTAGTGACAGCAGGGTGCCCACCTGGGTCAGTTTGGGGTCCCTGCAGCCCCTCAGCCCCAAATGCTTCACCTTCCCAGCCCTACTCTTCCCTGCCCTGCTGAGCTCCCCGTGGGCTCCATCAGGGCGGGATGTGCAGGCAGAGTTCCTCTTCAATTTCATTTCCATGGGAAGCCGGGTTGGAGGAGACACTGCTGTATCCGAAGGCACTTTGTGGGTGTGGGAGTGCTGCTCCTCTGCCTTCACTCGAGGAAGCAGAGGCTCCAAAGGGGGAATTTTCCTGGTGTGACGGGAAGGGAGGATGTGTGATGGCTTCTCAGATAAGGCAGAGAGCTGGATGAGGAGGAGTGAGCTGCTTCCTACGCTGCTGAGCTCCCACTCCATGTGATAGCCAAGTTGATGTCTCTGTTTCACGATCTGATTGCTGTTGGAAATCCGATGTCCTCCTTGTTGCAGCCTGGTGGGGTTTGGCAATGCTGGACAGGCTATGGGCAGCTGTGAGCTCTTTGCTGATGGACGGGCCGTGGTGGTTGCCCTGTTCAGAACAGGCTGGTGGGGCTCACGTGACCTTTCCCCATCCCTGTGGCACACAGACCCCATCCCAGGCTGCCCCTTCCTATGCTGGCAGCCTCACTCCCCATCTGGACAGGGGGATCTCATGGTGATTTTGCAACAGTGGAAGATTTCTTGGCTACTCTGCCTCGCCTGAGATTCCCCCTGTTGTCAGTCACTGTAGGGGCCACATGCTCTCTTTGCCTGCCTGAAACTTGGGGTCGATGTGTTTGCAAATGGATCTGAAGGTTCCAGGGCAGCAAAGCTTCTTTCAGCAGGGCTGGAAGTGCTGATTGACCCCAGGATGGAACCCCCAGCTCTGGGGCACGAGGCGTTTGGGGCTGGGTGGGCAAATTAATCATCCTCATCTTTCCCCCTCATGGTTGTAAAGAAGTGGCTGTAGAAAGCAGGATATGCCGAGGTCCCGTGCTCACACTGACTGCAGCTGTCTGAGTAATGGGAACCGAAGCTTTACGTAAATTATAGATGAAGGCAGCACTGAGAATAGTTTCTCTTGGCAATGTTTGTTTGAAGCATGTTTCTATCTCAGGGCCGTGCAGGCTGTTTAAATGCTGTGCAGCAGTGGGGATGGTCAAGGTGCTGTCAGAGCTTCCCTGCTCTCTCTGAATATCCCTGACTGACTTTGTGGTGCTGCTTTGTGTGCTGCCATCCCAACAGGTCAACCTGCTGCTGGGGCTGCTATCTGTGTGTGTATCTTATTAGGGTTGATCCTCGGTGTGAATTCCAGCAGATTTGGGGTTACTCCCATCTATCTGCAAGGTGGTTTCACTCAGTCCAGAGCAACAGCAGGTAGGGTCACTGCAGGAGCAGCACCTTGTTGTTCCCCATCTTCTCTCAGACTTGAGATTTTAGAGCTGAAGGATCTTTAAGAACATCCAGATTCAGCCCAACTGGGAGAAAGAAGGACACAAAGGGAAGTGACCCAGGAGGAGGGGAAGGATCAGGGAAGAGGTTCTGCAATGGAGTGGGCTGTAGGGATGCCATGGGTTGGCTGTAGGGTGCCACGGGTTGGCTGTAGGGTGCCACGGGTTGGCTGTAGGGTGCCACGGGTTGGCTGTAGGGTGCCACGGGTTGGCTGTAGGGTGCCACGGGTTGGCTGTAGGATGCCACAGGTTGGCTGTAGGATGCTACAGGTTGGCTGTAGTGTGCCATGGGTTGGCTGTAGGGTGCCACAGGTTGATTGTAGGGATGCCACGGGTTGGCTGTAGGGATGCCACGGGTTGGCTATACACCACCACAAGGCCTCCCTTCAACCTCTTCTCTGATTCAAATGAACCACAGCACCTCAGCCTCACTTGAAACCTTCAGACCCTTCTGTGACTGTGCATGCAGTCCCTCATCTCCCATCAATATTCCACCTCTTCTGTCTCCCATTTCACACCTCTGGGTCTGTGTGGCTCCGTGGTGCTGCCTCTGGGATGAACTCTTCCTTTCCCCATGGCTGCTCACAGCTGCAGCAATTTGTTCCTAACAAACAGTTCCCTCTGTGTTCACTTCACACTGCATAAGCACAGCAGCAAGGAGAGGGTTTTGTGACACGTTTGTGCTGTGGGTTCTCAGTCCCCACCAGCTCCCATCCACAGCATGGATGGAACCAGTTCTCAGGTTCTGATGCTGCAGATTTCTATTCGTTGGCTACTTTTCAATGAACACAAAGGTAGAGGAAGCAGAGTCCATCAGTGGGGACCACACAGGACATCCCCAATTGGAAGGGACCCACAGGGATCACTGAACCCACCCTGGCCCTGCACAGGACCACCAAACCCTGTGTCTGAGTGCAGTGTCCAAACACTTCATTGCTTATTTTTCCACCTGGGAACCTGAGAGCCAAAGGGAGATCAGTTGCAGTAACCTGAGCTGAGTTAATGAACAGAGAGAGAAGTGCTGTTAAGAGCTGGATGGTAGAAAATGGGGCAGGATGCTGCATCCAGAGCTCCTGGGGATGCAGCATTGGGGTGGATGCAGCCCAATATGGGGCTGAGCTCCCACACCCCAGAGCTGCAGTGCCTGAAGGTTGGGCACGGCCGTGTGAACTGAGCTTGGCTGAGCCGGTTCCACGAGGCAAGCAAATGGGGAGGGGGGGGGGGAAACGTTCATTAGGAAGCTGCTAATTGAATAACCGGTTAAGAATCTGGGTTGGATGCGGGAGGAGGAGCTGGGCTGGGGCTGCTGCAGGTCGCTGTGCCGGAGGAGGAGCAGAGCTTTCACACGGCGCTGGGGCTCAGCGTGGGTTTGTGGGGCTGTTCATTTCTGTTTGTGTTTTTAACAGCCACATCAGCAGCGCTGCGAGCAGCCGGGGGTTCCCATGCAAAGCAGCAAAGCTGTCTGCGTCGGCATTTCTGCTCTGATTCGCCCATCAGCTCTGAATGGGAAAGCTGCATTGCTCGGAGGCTGAGCTCTCCATTTGCTCCTCCCTGCCCCCTTTGAACGCCTCCCTGGCCTCGTCTGCACCACTCTGGGGGTGGACTTTGGCCTTTTACCCCTGGAGCTGCACCTTGGGCAGTGCTGCTGGATGTGCCCTCTCCCGTAGAACTCCTTTCCCAGCTGAGCTCATTTATTTCCCCACTGCTTCCTTCCAGGGATAGGAACATTGGGTTAACATTGCACTGCTACGAGTGTTATTGCCAGTCCCATGGGTGGGTCAGAGCTCAGGCCTTGGCTTCTTTCCTCCATCACCTTTTCTGCACAATCCCTTTGGCTTTGGGATGTTGGCCCCATGTAGGGTCTGTGATCCAACCTTGGCTGTCCTGCTTGTTTGTCATGGAGGTAAAAACCCGAAGCACACACAGCGTGGTGGGAGGTTGGACTCTCATGAACTTCCTTTCACTTTCAATTTTAAGACACATCCATGGCAACCAGGATGGTTCATCCTTTGCTTTCCCATCACTATGAAGGTCCTTTGCAGGGGGTTGGTGGAAGTGGAGATGTTACTGTCTGAGCCCTGTTTTCTAACACTCCATGTGCTCCATGTCCCAGAGTCATGCCAGAAGCCAACAGCTTCCACCTCAATGCCTCCAAGCCCTATCAGAGTCCCCGCCATGCAGGTTGTGTTTTCAGTGCTCCATTTGCCAACAGATTCTGACAGTTCTTTTCCCCTCTGTGAGCCCTGCGCCACTGTGGGGTTGTTATGCAGTCACAAGGAAGCTATTAGTTTCAACACTGTTATTGCTTACGGTGAGATTAGGCCTGATGGAATTAGCATATCCCTGTAATTAATGCACTCAGAAACTCTGATTGTTTCTTTTTGGGAGGAGAACATTAAAACCAATCACTGAGAGTGGACCTGGGGGGGACAGAGTGCCGTCATCACCTCTTTTTGGATGAAATCAATGGATGTGGGGCTCTGCAGTGGGGCAGAGTGGGGGGAGCAGAGGGTGGAAGAGAGCTTGAAAGGACGAGGAAGGGGAAACCGTGTTGGTTTGTATTGGTTTTTATGGATGCCAGCCCTTGGGTTTGGAGCCCGGCATGGAAGGCAGCAGTGTTGCAATGGGGGGCAAAGTGAAACAAGAAATGCAAAGTGATGGCGATGAACCTGGAGCTAAACTACTGCTTTTTCTCCTCCTCCCCCCCCCTCCTTCCTCTCTCTGACCGCGCTGCCACCACCCAAAAATGGCCACCAAAACCCCTTCCATCCATTTCCCAGGAGCTCTCCTCGAGCACGGAAAGCCTTGATAACTCATTCTGTTCCGTAAGTGGTTTTGTTCTGCTCCTGGGCCCTCCGTCCTACAGCAGCATTTCCTCTGCCTCCCCCACCTCCAAACCCCACTGCGGCCGCACAGCACCGACCCCCACGTAACTGCTGACCCCGACATCACACCAAAGGCTTTCTGCCCCATTTGGGGATCAAACAAACCCACAGCTGGGGGTTGGACCTGGCTGCTCATCACCAAACCAAAGTGGGCACGATGGAGGGGGCATCCCCTCCCACTGAGCTGTGAGTCCTGCCCTGCCACGCGCTGCCCTTTGTGTCACAGTGTTAGCAGACAAAAGAGGAAATGCTGTTTTCCTTGAATTTGTCCTTATTTGAAACAAAAATCCTCTGCTAGCTGGGGTTTCATTTGCTTCTTCCACGGATCATTTCCCCCCCTCCTTGCGTTGCACTTTGGGCTGTCAATCCAACCCAGCACCCCCCAGCAGAGCCTCCTTTTGCTGTGAGCCTTCTTTCAGTTTGGAGCCAATCGCATCTTTCTCATTTGTTCCATCCTCCTCTTCCTCCTCTCCGTGTTCCCTGGTTGGGATTTACAGTGGGATCCCAATATGTAGTCCATGCTCAAACCCATTGCCCTGGGCAGCAGCAAGCGATGCCTCATACATCCACAGCCCTCAGGGTAGGAACTGGAGGGGGAGGATGGGACTGGGGTATCCCCAGCACCTCACATGGGCACCCATCCCCTCCTCATATTCCTCTGGAGCTCAAGAATCCTTTGCTGAGAGCAGGAAACAAACCTGCAGCAGTGCACCCATGGCACAGTGCTGTGCCACCCCCACCAACCCTGCTCAGATGTGGGCTCTCCTCTTTGGGGTTTTGTTTTCAGGTTGGATATTAGGAAGTATTTCTTGGTACATTGGAAGGGGAAGGCGGTGGGGTCACTAATGCAGAATGGCAGAGATGTAGCACTTGGGGACATGGTGAGGGGGGCTGGGGAGATGAGTTGGGATCTGGAATGATCTTTTCCAACTTCAGTGGTGTTGCAATTGGGCAGAGCGGGATGGATGGGGTGGCACTGGGTGATCTCAGAGGTCTTTTCCAACCCTAAAGACTGCGTGGTCCTTTTTAGGGACGTGGATAGTGGGCATGGGGAGGATGGGTTGGGGTTGGATGTGGTGACCTGAGGGATCTTTTCCAACCTCAGTGACCCTATAAGTGGGCACAGTGGTGGGGGTAGGCTGATGGTTGGCCATGATGATCTTAGTGGTCTTTTCCAACCTCAGTGATCCTATGGGATCTCCTCCATCTCGGTGTTTGGAGGCACAGCAGGAGGTGAGGAGTCCACGCTAGAGGCTGGGAGGGAAGTGGGGGGTTGGCTGATGCTGCTGTATCTGCCCTCCCTTTGCTTTTCAGGGCTCAGGATGGTGCCAGCCCTGCAGCCCCAGGCAGCCATAGCCAATAGCAGGAGCACCCTCAGCCAGGAGAGCTTTCCTTCCAGGCTGTGCAAGCCCTGCTCCTTTATCTGAAGCAGAAGTGCAGCCACCTGGGCTCTTTGCAAGCATTTATTCCAAATTTACCAATGGGGAAGGACGGGGGACCCACACCTTGTTGGCTCAAAGGGGGGGTGGGCTCACAGAATACAACATCTCGGGTTGGCACCTGGATTTGGAGGACTGAGGGAAGAACCTCATCTCAATCCCAATAATGCCAAGCAGTGCTGAGCTGGGGGATGTGCTTGGAGCAGATGGGCTGGGGAGGGCTGTCCTTGGCCACGTGTTTGTGGTCAGAGGAGCTGAGAGCTGAATGTTTCCATCCAGAACATGAATGGCAGAGGATGGGTTGAGGAGCAGTGCAGTGCTGCTGGCATCAGGGGAAGGAGCTGTGGGGTCTGGGGGGAGCAGGGCTGAAAGTGATGGGGAAGATGGGCCTCTGCTGGAGCTGCATGGATTGATCCCAGCCTGGACTGGGTTGGACTTTGCACAATGGCAGCTGGGAGTGCTGCCTGGTCCCAAGTAGCCTCCACAGTGACCCACGGGGTGGGCACACATCCAGTCCCACAGCTGTGCAGCCTGGATTGTAGACATTCCATAGCAGAGCGGTGGGAGAGGAAGGGAAGCGGTGCTGGAAGGAGCAGAGCATCTCCAGGACATCATTCTGCTCTGGGAAGAAATGGGATCCAACAGAGCAGAATGGCCCCAAAGGCTGCAGAAGTGCCTTGGGCAGCAGTGGGGCTGAGCCCTGGCTGGGGGGGGTTTAGATGAGGACTACACTGCATTCCCATTGCCCCCTCCCAAAGGGAACGAGCAGTGCTGCTCCTCTTCCACCATTTCTTTCCTTTGCTCTCGGCCAGTTTTTGTTTTGCTGCCTTCTCTCATGCACCGCTGCTTGTTGCATGTGCATTTCCTGCATGGTTGTGCAGTGAGCACGTTGTGTGTGAGTTCAGTCCTGCATTTCTCGTGGCGAAAAATCAGCCATTAATCACTCCTTGTGCTGATTGATTGGGAACTTTGTCTTTCGAAGGCTGCCCTTCACCTGCGGGTTATGAGGGCCACAAAGCTGCACTTCGATCTGTGCCTGATGATTAGGATACAGAGGGGGCTCAGAGCTGTGCTGTGTGGGATCCCGGAGCTGTGGGGTGGATGTGGGGATTGATGGGGCTCCAGGAGGGGATCTCTGGGTCTGTGATGGGAGGGAGAGGCGTTGGATCATCCCGTATCGGAGCGCAGGGTGGGATGGGGAGAGCTGTGTTCCCTCTGGAGCTAAATGAGCAGCATGCCCAACCCGCAGCCCTCCTCACTCTGTGCCCTCCTTTCCCCTGCAGCCCGTCAGGCTGGCACCCGAGCGGGAGTTCATCAAATCCCTGATGGCCATTGGGAAGCGCCTGGCCACGCTGCCCACCAAAGAGCAGAAAACACAGCGGCTCATCTCGGAGCTGTCGCTGCTCAACCACAAACTGCCTGCGCGCGCATGGCTGCCCACGGCCGGCTTCGACCACCACGTGGTCAGGGTGCCTCACACGCAGGCGGTGGTGCTCAACTCCAAGGACAAGGTGAGCTTTGGGGTGTAGAAGGTTTGGTCCTCTCTGAGCATCCCCCTCTGCTCAGCATTCACCCCATGAGGCCAGAGAGCAGCTCTGCGCTCAAACAGCCCCATAACATCACTTTGCTTCCTCCAGGCTCCCTATTTAATCTACGTGGAAGTGCTTGAATGTGACAATTTCGACACAGCGAATGTCCCAGCGAGGATCCCTGAGAACCGAATCCGGAGCACGCGGTCGGCTGAGAACCTCCCCGAGTGTGGGATCACAGCTGAGCAGAGGACAGGCAGCTTCACCACCGTCCCCAACTACGACAACGACGACGAGGCCTGGTCTGTGGATGACATCGTGGAGCTGCAGGTGGAGGTGAGGCTGTGCTGCCATACAGAGAGACCCCGCAGTGCAGCCAGCAGAACCTTCTGAGGGTCAGCAAAGCCAATGCAGGGTGGGGGTCACTGCAGCCTCTGCTGTCGCTGCAGGTTGAGGATGGAAGAATGGAGTGCAGTGCTGCTGAAAGGACTTGAGGGCAATAGCACAGATTGCCCTGGGAGGTGGTGCTGCCCCATCCCTGCACACCTCTATGGTCAGGCTGGTGGGCTGTGAGCTCTGATGGAGCTGTGGGTGTCCCCTTTCATACAGAGGGTTTGGATGAAACGCCCTTTTAGGGCCCCTTCAACCCAAACCATTATGTGGTTCTGTGACCTTAACGCTCATCCACAGAACCACGGGATGGTTGGGTTGGAAGAGTCTCTGGAGATCAGCCTCAGAACCATAGAAATGGTTCGGTTTAAAGGGACCTTGTCCCTGATCATCGTGAGGGGTTGGGACCAGATGGCTTTTAAGGGCCCCTTCCACCCCAAAGCGCTCTGTGGGTTGCTGTCCTGAGGTCACGCAGTGACCTGTGTTGGTAACAGCAGCCCCTTCCCCTTCCAGCTGCCGGAGATCCACACCAACAGCTGCGACAACATCTCCCAGTTCTCTGTGGACAGCATCACCAGCCAGGAGAGCCGCGAGCCGGTGTTCATCGCTGCCGGGGACATCAGGTGAGGTCCCTGCATTGTGTCCTTGCGGAGGTGGTGGGGCTGAGCCCCGTGGGACCCTTCCAAAGCCCTTTGAACCTGAGGGGCTGTGGGGGTCACAGTGATGGTGCTGTGCTGCTGACCCCCACCCTGCTGTGTCCTGCAGGCGGCGACTGTCGGAGCAGCTGGCTCACACCCCCACGTCCTTCAAGAGGGACCCTGAGGATCCATCTGCTGTCGCCCTCAAGGAGCCGTGGCAGGAGAAAGTCAGGTAGGGCAGGGGGGCTCAGTGTGGGGAAGGGAGGGGGTGATGTGAGATTGGTCCTCTGAGCTCTGCCGGGCCCGTAACTGCCGCCAACTGGAGACCTGCTGCGTGGGAGGAGGAGAAAAGGAGGAGGGAGAAAATCCCTCTGATTTGCTGCCCTGGGCAGAGCTCGGAGGGACTTTGCAGGTATTTATAGGCTCCTGCTGTGTCAGGGTGGTTTGGCCCAGCCGCAGAATAGATCCTTTGTGTTCCTGGCTTCAGAATTGTGTGTCCAGTCCCTTCTGCACAGATGGGGGGTTTTTCTGGAGGGGCTCCAGGAGCTCCTTCCTTTCCACTCCTCTCCATGATGCCCTGCAGCATAGGGGAGCTCACCCTGAGGCTCAGTGTGCATCGGGGCTGGCCACAGAGCTCATTTTGCTGCAGTCTCAGTGGGGTGGAGGCTCTCCTTATCCCCCACAACCCCAACCAGAACTGCCTCCCTGCCCTCTCCCCACTTTCACTTGGTGGTTCTCCCGCAGGCGGATCAGGGAAGGCTCCCCATATGGACACCTCCCCTCCTGGCGCCTCCTCTCCGTCATTGTTAAGTGTGGGGACGACCTGCGGCAGGAGCTGCTCGCCTTCCAGGTCCTCAAGCAGCTGCAGGTGAGGAGGGATGGGGCTGTTGGGGTCCCTTCCTGCCCCCCAGCTGCAGTGCTGAGGTTTCCCCTCTTTCCCTACAGTCCATCTGGGAACAGGAGCGCGTCCCGCTCTGGATCAAGCCATACAAAATCCTCGTCATCTCCGCCGACAGCGGCATGATTGAGCCGGTGGTGAACGCCGTTTCCATCCACCAAATCAAGAAGCAATCCCTGCTGTCCCTGCTGGATTATTTCCTGCAGGAACACGGCAGTTACAACACCGAGTCCTTCCTGACGGCTCAGAGGAACTTCGTGCAGAGCTGTGCTGGGTATTGCCTGGTGTGTTACCTGCTGCAGGTCAAGGACAGGTGGGTCCCACTGCAGGGTTGGAAGGGGACCTCTGTGGATGGCTGAAGCCCACCGTAAGGGGTCACAGCGCTGTCGGTGCCGTATCCATGTTCTGCTGGGATCACAGGTTTGGGAGCGGATGCGTCAGCGTAGTGTCCCGCTTTGACCGTGGAGAGTTTCACTGAACCTTTCCCCTCCTGTTCAGGCACAATGGGAACATCCTGCTGGATGCAGACGGACACATCATCCACATCGACTTCGGGTTCATCCTTTCCAGCTCCCCCAGGAACCTCGGCTTCGAGACGTCCGCCTTCAAACTCACCACCGAGTTTGTGGATGTGAGTGAGCGGTGATCCCAAGGGCGGCTCATAGGGCTCAGCTGCAAGGTGTAAATCAGCTCCAGATCGGAGCACTGTGGGTTCACTCATAGTGCTCACATTCACGACCCCAAGGAGACCCCTGTGGTCAAACTGATGGGCTGTGAGTGCTGCTGGAGCTGTGGGTGTCCCCGTTCATTGCAGGCAATGGATGAGATGACCCTTAAGTTCCCTTCTGTGGTTCTGTGACTTTAATGGTCACCCACGGAACCATGGGGTGGTTGGGTTGGAAAGGTCCTGAAAGATCAACCTCAGAACCATAGAACCATAGGAGTGGTTGGGGCTGAAGGGACCTTATCCCTTTTTACCTTGGTGGCCTTTAAAGGCCCCCTCCAACCCAAACCATTCTCTGGCTGTGTGAAATTGCCCCATAATCTCACTGTTCTGTGCCATCCCTGCACCCCAGCAATGCTGCTCCCCACCATCTGCTCACTGCATTCCTCCCTACAGGTGATGGGGGGCCCAGATGGGGACATGTTCAACTACTACAAGATGCTGATGCTGCAGGGGCTGATCGCTGCACGGAAACACATGGATAAAGTGGTGCAGATTGTGGAGATCATGCAGCAAGGTGAGGTTGTCCTTTTAGCCTGGCCCCAACCAGTCCCGTTACTGGTTGCCACACCCTCCATGCTGAGCTCGCAGCAGATCCCTGTGCTCTCAATGGAGCCCTGCAGAGTCCCCCCCACCCCATCACCCTCCTCTCTCCTCCCCCAGGCTCTCAGCTCCCCTGCTTCCACGGCTCCAGCACCATCCGCAACCTGAAGGAGCGCTTCCACATGAACATGACGGAGGAGCAGCTGCAGCTGCTGGTGGAGCAGATGGTGGACGGCAGCATGCGCTCCATCACCACCAAACTGTACGATGGCTTCCAGTACCTCACCAACGGCATCATGTGAGCGCAGCCCCCCCCCATCCACCACGGGGATGTGGGACTCCTTCCTGGGAATGGCCCTTCTGCTTTGGGGGGCTTTTGTGTAGAGAGACTCCTGAAGATAAGAACACAGAACGGAGTGGGAAAATCCCTCCTCGTGGGAACAGGGGCGAAAAGGGGCACGTGGGGCACGTGGGCTGCTCTGACCCTGTGAGGCTGGGGGGCTGCTGAGGGCTGTGGGGCAGTGGGGGTGAATGGGTCTGACCCCCCCCTGTGGGTGCCGGCAGTGCTGCATGGACATGAATCCCAACAGCCCCACCCCTGTGTGTGCCCCCATGCAGCCTCTATGGGGGTCCCCCTGTCGGCCCCTTCCTTTGGTCCCCGCTCCCCAATGGGGGGTGAGGCTCCATCCTGCTCTCCCCACTGCAGCCCTTCACTGTGGGGTCTCTATGGGGCTGATGCCTACGTGGGTGCCCCCACCTCCTCACTCTCCAGTTTTTCGGGTGGTTTCTGTTTATTTGTTTGTTTGTTTTTGGACTCTGTTTCCCTCTTTTGGGACTGTGAAACGTTTTCCCCCCTCCCATAATAATGTCTGTGGCCGCTTTGTCCACCCTTCTCCCCCCCCTCAGACCATCCGGCCCCACAGCAGCAGTGGGATGGGGGTCAGGGCAGCACCAAACCCCCTGGAAGGGGTGAAGGAAATGGGGATTCCTGTGTGGGGCAGCACTGTGACCCTGCAGCTGCTCCCTTACAGCCTTGGGTGCCCCCATCCCCCCCAATCCCCCCATGACTGCAGGGCCGTCCCCCTTCCCCCAACCCCCCCCCCCCCCCCCCGCCATCCCCCTCTGTTCTTTCAGCACTAATTATTTGTCACAGTGATTATTTCCCATTAAAACAAAACCAAAACCAAACCAAACTGAAGCTCAAACTTCCCCCCAACCATCCTCGTATGCCCCCATTGCACCACAGCCCCCGGGAGGGACCCCCCCTCCTTCCCTCTCCCCCCCACTTCTGGGGCAAAAAGGGGCTCAGAGCAATGAGACCCATTGGGGGGCACTCAGCTCTGTTTTTAGGGCACTAATGCCCTGTTTTAGGATACCCAGCCCCCTTTTGGGTGCCCACTCATTTGGGGGGGTGGGGGGAGGGTTGGTGCGCCGAGCTCTGTTTTGGGGCACCCAGCATGATTTTGGGGCAGCATCGCCTCGTTTTGGGACCGGGCTGGGGGTGGCCACACTCTGGGAACCCCCCCCCCCCCCGGGGGGTCCAAGGAAGGAAACAGAGGCACCGAAAGGGTTAAACCACTAAAAGTTTAATTGCGTTATGACTACAAGAATAAAGGATACCTGAGAGCCTCTGCAGTGCCCGTAGCGTTACTGAAGCAGAATCACAACCCCACACACAACGCTCACCAACACCCCCCCCAACCCCTGACCCCCCCCACCCAACTTTTCCCCCCACCCGGCCCCACACGCTTACAGAAATCCATCTGAAGGCACTGAAGTGCTGGGAAACCCCACAGTGCGATTCGGGATCACAGAGCAATGATTTGGGGGGGAAATCACAGTGCAATGATTGGGGGATGAGGAACGCGTTGGGGGGGGGGGGGGGGTCGCGGGGCCGTTTGGGGTCGTTTCCTTCTCAAAGTGTGGGGGGGTTATTAGGTTCTGCTCTATGGCCATGGGGGGGGGGTTGGAGGAGCTGAGGCCGCCGCAACCAAAACAACAACAACAACAAAACAAAAAACAAAAGTAGCACCCCCCCCATAAAAAAAAAAACAAAAACACCCCCTGAAAATAATAAAAGCAAACCCTCCCCCCCCAATACCCGAATCACAACAGTAGTTCTTCTTTTGTCTGGTCTTTTTTTGCTCATCGCTTTTAGTGTCTATGGTACAACTCTACAGAGTGAGCGCGGATCCTCCCCCACCCGGGGATGGAGATGGGGGGTAAAACGGCCGCCCCGACCCTGCAGTGCCGGGATGGAACGAGGAGCTGCTGCTGCTGCAGCCGGTTCCGATCCAACCCGGAGGACGCAGTGCTGCTGCACACGTGGGCGCTGTGGGCCGAGGTTTGGGGGGGGGGCATTATTAAAGCAGCCGTAGGGCTGAGCGGTGACCGCAGTCTCTGCGGAGCTGAAAGGGGCCGCTTCTACCCCCTTCAAGCCCAGCTCCACATCCTTAGAGATGGAAAGAGCCAACTCGTAACGAGGTGGATCTCGCCACGATGATGCACTTAAATCCCCCCCATCCTGCGCAGCACAATGTGGGCAGAGCTGCTGGGGATGCGGGGCTGCAGTCCAGTGTTGAATGATGGAAGTGCCCCATCTCAGCTGCCGCTCCCTGTGCTCATTCCCTGGCACTGCAGCGGTTCTGGTTGGATGCAGTGGTTCTGGTTGGATGCGGCGGTTCTGGTTGGATGCGGTGGTCCAGGTTCGGTGCTGGGATGGCACAGACGTCTTGTAGCGGTGCCTCCATGTGCCCCTTTGCACCGCGCTGCCCCCGAGGTGCAGGATAAGGTTCCGAGGGCTCCATCCGCCCCCACGTGGTTCTGTTCGGCCCGAATTTGCCGTGCCGCTCAGTTCTCGGGGCTGGCGTTCTGCCGTGCGCGGATAAAGGCCATCCCGTGCGTGCGGAAATGTGTCTTGAGGTTGAGTTGACTGTCGAAGCTGCGGCCACAGACAGTGCAGGACAGCGCCCCGTCGGCCGCGTGCGGGGCTCCCTCCATGGGGCTGCGGGGTCCTGGCTCCTCCACCTCCGCCGCCCCCTTCTTCTTCTTATGGGTGATGAAGCGGTGCCGGTTGAGGGACACCTGGGAGGTGAAGCAGAGCCCGCACTCGCGACACTGGTGGGAGCTCTCGTCAGTCCGGTGCTGCGGGATGTGCTCCTGGAAGTCGGCGGCGCTGCTGGCCACGTAGCCGCACTTGCGGCAGCGGAAGGGAACCTTGCGGTCACCTTTGGGGGTCTTGGAGGGGGGGGTGGTACTGTCGGGCTCCTCGCTGCACGAATCCCCATCGTCCGAGGAGAGCTTCCTCTTGCGACCAGGAACCTGCAGCCATAGGGGGAGCATTGGGTGGGGGGCAACTCCAGCAGACCCCTGTGCTCTGACACAGCTGCAGGAGCCCCCCCAGCACCCACCCATGGGATCCCACTCACTGTCCCTCATCTGCTGATCCCCCTTTGCCCACCCCCCTCCCCGATCCCACCCCACAGCCTGGGGCTGCTCCCAGCAGCTGGAAGCTGATCCACTCATGGAGCAGATCTCCATGCATCAGTAGCCATAGAGCGGATCCAACACAGCTGTGCAGAGGGCATGGGGCCTCTTCCACCCTGCAGGACGGCACAAGCCAACACAACCCAGGCTCACAGAGAGGCTTCAGATCAGCCCCAATCCCCAGCAGCAGCCGTACCTGCATGGCACCAGCCCCGATGCGTGCAATGATGACCTCCTGGCTCTTGGTCTGGTCGGTCACTTTGATGCCGTGTCGCACCTGGATGTGCTTCTCCAGGATGAGGCGGCTGCTGAAGGTCCGTTTGCCCTCTGTGCAGAACCTGTGGGGCACAGCAAGGGGGTGGGCGCTCACCCATTGCCCCCATTGGACACAACCCTGATGTGTCCCCCCATGTGCAAGACAATGCAGGAGACCCCCCCATGGAGCAGAGCCCCCCCCAGCCCAGCACAAGGCGGTACCGGCACGGATAGACGCGCTTGATCCCTTCGTGGTTGACGCGGACGTGTCTGCGCAGACTGGGAGCGGAGCAGAAGGAACGTTCACACAGGTGACATGGGAACTTCTTCACCGACTGCAGGAGACATCAGAGAGATGGGGGGACCACAGACATAGAGGTGGGGGGACCACAAACAGAGCTCTCCCCCCCCATAGCCCCACGGCTCCTCACCTTCCCGTGGTCCTTCTTCATGTGGGACACGTATTCGTCACGCTCGGGGAACCACGAGTGGCAGACACCACAGGTCCAGCCACTGCCCTTGGATTTGCTGGTTGCTTTGCGTTGGAAGCGGCTGCGTTTGGCTTTACGCAGCTCCGGGGAGCTGGGAGGGTCGTCCTCCTCCGTGGAGGATGAGGATTCATCGGAGATTTTGGGGACGGGGGTTTCCATGGGCTCCTGCTTTGGGGTGAGCAGCAGCGCCGCCTTCTTGGCCGGCTCCTCCCGTGGCTTCGGGGGCTGGTGGGTGTTCTGTAAAGCAGAGGTGCAATGGTGGTGGCTCCCCCTGCCTTGGTGATAGATGGGGGAACCACCCCCAAGTTCCAGTTATCAACAGCATTGAGAAGGATGTGGGAACACTGGGGACGTGGGAGATGATGCGTCCATGGGGAACATCAGGACTTTGGGGGCATGATGCCATGGGGCAGAGCTGCAGCACAGAGCAGAGATGCAGCATGGAGCTGTTTCCCCCCCCGGCCCCATCCAGCAGATCTGGTTTGGTACCTTGAGGTGCTCCAGCATGGTGCGCTTCTGTGCAAAGAGCAGCGGGCAATCCGGGCACTTGAAGACGCTGACACGTTGGTTGAGCAAATGTTGGTCAAAGTGAGAGGAGAGCAACGGCTTGTGGGTGAACACCGTGTCACACATGGCACACTTATAGATCATCCTGTGGGGAGCAAGGAGAGTTGAGAGGGTCCTGAGAGCTGCCCTGAAGGTGGGATGGGCTCAGGATGAGCTGGAAGGGGCTGGAAGGGGCTGGATGGGGCTGGATGGGGCTGGAAGGGACTGGATGGGGCTGGATGAGGCTGGAAGGGACTGGAAGGGGCTGGATGGAGCTGGATGGGGCTGGAAGGGGCTGGAAGGGGCACTCACTTGGACTGCTGGTTGCCAAAGCCGGGGTGCTGTGTGTAGACGTGCGCGTGGGCGCTAGGTGCAGATTTGAAGGCCATGGGGCAGATGGGGCACTTATGGAACACCTCGCAGTGCGACGTCTGGATGTGAGACTTGATGGAGTTGACGCCACCGAACACCACGGAGCAGCTGGGGCACCTGGGGGAGGGAAAAGGGGGGTGAGGAGGGGGGCACACAGAGCCAGCACCCAAACTGGCTCTGGGAAGGGTCCACTTTGGGGTCACCCATCTTATTCCCATCAAGGGGGATACAGTGCCACAGGAGGAGCTTGCAGAGGCTGCAGGGTTTCTGTTGTATGGAATGATGGCCATACTGGGGGATATGGGGGGAGGAATGGACAGAGCGGGTTGAGGGGCAAAGCACTGCACCGAGCTCAGCCCCAGCACTGCACCCAGCAGTGGGATGTGGATTTGTGCCCAAAGGCCACAGCAAAACCCACTGCAGACCCCCACCCACTCCAGTGTCCCTACCCAGACCCCTCAGGCCCCCGCCCACCCGGTGCCCCCCCAACCTGTATCCCACTCTGCGGGAGAAGTGCAGGCAAGATTCCTTCAGGTGGGTCTCGAAGTTGGCCAGCAGGAAATTCCCCCCACACTCGGGGCAAACATGGGGCGGGTGGTTCTTGTGCATCCGCTGATGGGCGCTGAAGCTGCAGCGGTTGGACATGATCATGGGACACGTGGTGCAGACCTGGGGGAGGGGGGACAGAGGAGTCAACAAGACCCTAAAAGGAAGGAGAAGGGAGGAAAGGAAGGGGAAAGGGAGGAGGAAGAGGAAGGGGAGGGGATGGTGCTGGCAGGCTGTGCTGCTCTGGAAGGGCTCTGCCTCCTGGGTATGGTGAAGGCTGATAGATTTTGCTCTGCAAGCAACTTCAACATGAATCTGAGCTCATGTCCCGGTGCTCAGAGCTCCAGGAATTATCCTGCTGGTGTTCCCGGGTGCTGAGGGGACAGGGCAGCCCTCCCTGCTGCATCCCCAGGTAGGAACAAGGAGCGACCCTGCAAACTGTGGGGCTGCACTGCCTGCACCTGACAGCACCAGTGCTCTGAAGGTGGAGAGGAGCACACTGCCCTGGCAGTGGGACAGCAGGGCTCACAGTGCTTTGCCCTGAGGTCCCCTGGTGGCTGCGGGAGCCCCACAGTCAGCAGCCCCACCCCATGGCAGAGCAAACCCATGCCCTGCTCTCACTGCACTCCATTTGTGCTTCAGGCCCAGGAAAGAGGAAGCAGTGCCAGGGCTGCGACATGGCTGCGTGGGGACAGCCTGCACCACGCTGGGTGCTGTGCCCTCCTGGTGGAAACAGAAGAGCCCCACATCCCCAGGGCTGTGATGCTCCCACCAGTGCAAGAAACCTCTGCACCAAGCACTGAGCTGGGGCATGAGTAACAGATCTGCCCCGTGGAGCCCCAAGTGTTCTCCTATGCAGCCCCAAGAGCTGCCACAGGAGTCCCCTAATGCTGCTCCAACTGTTGCCCTTTTGAGCCCTAAGGGTTGCCCTATGGAGCTCCAAGTGTTGACTCATGGGACCCCAAGAGTTGCCCCACACAGCCCCAAAGGTTGCCCCAAGAGTTGCCGTATGGAGCTCCCCATGGACCCCTACAGGTTACCCCATGAACTCCCATGGGTTGCTCTAAAACCTGCCAGACGTGCTGCCCCACAGAGCCCCATGGGGCTGCCCCACAGAGCCTCACAACCCCATGAGGACTCTTCTAACCGGCAGCAGGGCTGACGTACCGTGCTGCTGGTGGTCCCTGAGGCCACCACCTGCTGGAAGTGCGCAGCCAGCCCGGCCTTGTCCTTGCACTGCTCCTTGCACTCCAGACACCTGAAGCAGCTGTAGTTGCTCTGCTCTGAGCCGCTGCTGCTCAGGGGCAGGATGGGAAGCTCTGGAGCCCCATTGGCTGCACTCAGAGCATCCTGAGTCACACCGGCCACTTTGCCAGCAGGAAAAGAAGCCACAGAGACCAACGGGGTGATGTCCGGCTGCCCGATCATCTGATCCAAAGCGATGGGCCTCATGACCAGGTGGGAGCACTGCATCACCAGCCCCTTGTCCTTGTGTTCGCGGGCATGCAGCAGCAGGCTGCACTTGTTAAAGAAGACCAGGCGTTTGGTGCAGTGGTTGCAGGTCACCTCGATTCTCATGCTGCGCCGGTCATAGTGACGAGCCAAACTCTTCTCCAGAGCAAAGGAATCCCCGCACTCCAGGCAGCGGTACCCGAAGGGGGGCAGCGCCAGGCTGGCATCAGCCGGGGGGCTGAGGTTGGGTTTGTAGGTGGGCAGCAGGTTCTTGCTGTTGAGGATCTTGTTGAAGGCCTCCACCAGGCTGGATTGGCTGCGGGAGATGACGGTGCCCGCCACGGTCGGAGAGGGTTTCTGCGGCTGCACCATCACCACCGTGGTGCCGTTTAGCTTCTGGTTGGCCGTGGTGGTGACGGCGCTGGTCTGCGTGACGGGGCTGGCGTTGGTTCGCGTGTCGGCCTTGGGCAGAGCCTGAGGAACCAGGTTGATGATGTTCTTGGTCACGGCTTTGCCCGTCTTGGCCGGCAGCACCACGGACTTCTGCTGTGCCACGCTGGCGGCGATCAGCATGGCGCTGCTGGCGCTCTGGATGGTGGAGACAGGCAGCACGGTGCCTTTGATCTTGGTGCCGTTGCCGAGCTGGACACTGACGATTTTGGGCCCCTCGATGGCTTTCAAGGGGCTGGAGAGATCCATCTTCTCCTGGGGCACCTCCAGCGCGATGCTGTCCTCCTTCTCCGCCTCCAGAGCAGCATCCTCACAGCTCTGCTCAGCCGAACCCTTGGCAGAGCCGGGCTCCGAGTCGGACGAGACGCGCGTCACTGTGCGGGTGATGCTCCCACAGGATGTCTTGATGGTTTTGATCCTCACTTTCAGTGGCCGGGAGGAGTTGGAAGAAGGGGAATCGTTGTTGTTGCCTTCCTCCTCCTCCTCCTCCTCCTCCTCCTCAGCGCTGGACATACTCTGTGGGCTCCCCATCGACTTCTCCAGAGCTTCGCGCTCCTCCTTGAGGGTGACGTCGTCCATCTGCTTTGGAGAAGGGGGGATTCTGGGGCTCTGCACCACGGGAGAGGAAGGTTTAAAGAAGGGCTCCCGGGGGCTGCTGGGAGAGCGCTTCACCTCGGGCAGGTTGCTGGCGCTGCTGCCCAGGCTGGGGTCGGAAACGGGCCAGGATGTGATGGGAGAATCGCCTGCGGAGTAGCGGACAGTGACAGATTTCAGGTGCTCCAGGGGACTCTCGCCTAGAGCAGCAGACAGAGCCTTTGGGTTGGACTCACGGGCCACCTCCTCAGAGTCAGACTCCTCTTTCTTGATGCAGGGCACAGCTGGAGGCTGCCCGCTCACAGCCCCGGCCTGGCTGCCCTCAAAGGGCTGAGGGAAGGTGGGGGGAAGGCCCTCCATGCTCTCCCCCCGGGGCTCCTTGCAGTCCAGTGATGGGGTGGGAGACGGGGAGAGTGAGGGCACGGCCAAGGACTTGTCCTTCGGTTTGCACTCGCGAGCTCTGTCGATCAGGTTGGCAGCGTTATCTTCATTGGGATCGGGGCTAAAATGGGAGAAGATATCCAGGGGTTTGGGGCCTTTCTCCTTCACCCAGCACTCCCCGTTGGAGGATGCCACAGCTTCCACAGATCTGGCTGCGGGGGACCTGGGCAGCTCGGCCGCCCCAAAGCCGTTCTGCAGCAGGCGGGAGCCGAGGCCATGCCCATCCTTACTGCGCCCATCCAGCGTGTCCAGCTGCTCAGGACACACCGTGTTCTTTACAATGACACTGACAGCAGTGATGTCGGTGTGGGGCAGGACGTGGTCGGGTGGCCCCGGCTCACCGGGCACCGGTTTGATGTGAGCCTCAGCCTCGTCGTGTCCCGAGTGGATGGCCTCATTGGTGTCTATGTCGGGGATGTCAAACGCCGCCAGGAGGTCATCGAAATCCGGAGTCTTCATGTCACCCATGGTGGGGTTAAAGGCAGAGTCTGGAGAAGAGGGAGCAGAGGAACATCAGCAGCACAACCCCGGCACCATGAGCTCCCTGAGATGCAACAGAACCCCACAGGTATGTGGATGGGAGTCCACCTCCCCCACACAAAACCCCATTGCCTCTTTGCTTCAAACCCCAACCCTGAAGCCCTGGGGCATCTCTAGGCACTCCTCTGTCTTTACTGCTCTGTGCGTCACTGTTTGATCCCCAGCCAGGAGGGACAACAGCTCCAAACAGCCCTGAGCATCACTGCGCCCCAGGAGAGACTGAGACCTGCCCCAAGGCCAGAGCCACCCACCCTGACTCACTGAATGTTTGCTGTGCTGAGAGCACAGGCCCCACAGGACCTACCCAAAACCCATAGATCCTGTTTTTGCCCCACAGGACTCATCCATACCCCATAGGACCTGTCACTGCCCCACAGGACCCATCCATACCCCATAGGACCTGTTCCTGCACCACAGCACTGTTCCCCCAGCACAGCTTCTCTCTCTGCTGTTCAGCAGGACACAAACACTGACCATGATGCTGAGGGAAGCTGCCACACTGGACATGTCCCCAAAAGCAATGGGGTAAAACCTCCCCTTCCCTGTGGGAGCCCACAGTGCTCCATTCCTCGGGGCCCACAGAGCACTGCTGGGAGTACCCCGCTGGCCCCATTTGTATGGGGTTCCCTTGGATATCCTTTTTCCCAGCCCCATGGCAAGAAGCTGCTGTTGGTTTCTGTTCCTTGCAGAGTCCCTTCCAGGACCCCCAGGGGGAGCCCCGTCTGGAGGGGGTTGCTCAGCATGGGGCAGAGGAAGCAGCACCAGGAAGGCCCCCAACTCATTAGGGCAGCGATTGCCCTGGGGAAACCCGGACCCCAAACCCCCCCTTTATCAGGTGGAGCATCTGGAGCCCCCACACAGACAGCAGAGAGTGGCTGCACTGCGACCTGCCTGGCTGTCTTGTGCTTATTTTGGGAGCTCAAACCACAAGACCGCCGGGCTTTTTTTCAGCACAAAATAACTACTTTTCTTTGGCAAAACAAAGGCAGCTCCAAGGGGGGGTGGGGATGGGGGGGTATTTTTATCCTCATCAGCCGCCGTCTGCCAGGGGGAGCATTCCCAGCAGCTCAGCTATGGGGCAGAGCATTTGTGGGGGGGAAGGGAAGGGGGACAGCTGTGCTCCAGCACCAGCACAGCCCCATATAGCAGCTGTTTCCAGGGCTGTTTTTAAAGCTGCTTTTCCTGTTTCCCTCCCCAGTGCATCTCTAACAGTGAGCTGACATCACCACCGACCCCCCCCAGCATCACATCCTAATGATCAATGTACCATCCTAATGATTGTGGTGCCATCCTAACGAGACGGCACTTAATGAGGCTCTCCTGGTTCTGCAGTGCCCACCTTCGTTAGCCAACCTCGCTAATTTCCAGGCCTATCATGTGTTTTGTCATCTAAAACCAGAAGGGATTCAGCCGAGCTTCAGAGGAGAGAACAGCTCGGAAGAGAAGCAGAGGTCAATGCTGAGACACGTTGGATGTCTGCAATCTGTGGGCACAGGGATGTGGGGTCACATCTCCCCACACCTCTCACATGGTGCTTTGATCCTGTGTGTTATACAGCAGGGAGTTGTGGGATGGTTGGGTCAGACGAGACCTCAAAGGCCGCAGGATCACAGTGTGGTTGGGTCTGAAGGGACCCTATGGGTCACAGAACCATGGGATCACAGCACAGCTATGTCGGAAGGGGCCGTGCAGCCCCCAGCCCCAACCCCACTGTGATCTCAGTGTCCTTCCCCCCCCAGCACAGCACAGGTCCCCCCTGACCATGTTGAGCAGACGGCCCCGCAGCCCGGCCGCAGGGATTACAGTGCTGCCCGTTGACCAGAATTAAGCCCACACCATCTGCTGACTGCAGGAAGGAACCAAACAAAGCAGCGGCGGCGCAGATCCAGAACCCTCCGACGACTTGGCTGGGCTGAGCTGGAGCTTCTGAATGCCAGCAGGTGCTCTGCAGGCATCCAATCCTCCCCCCAAAGGGCTCAGCAGCACCACAGCTGTGCCCACACCTGGTGGTCTGCCCCATAGATAAGGCAGCTGCTGCCATAAGTGAGTCCCCCCCCCCACCACCACCACACCAGACCCTCTGGTGAATGCAGTTTGTTATGGGGAAGGAACTGCAGCCCCCCCAAAGGCCGCCTGCTCCCTGATGGTGCGTGGAGCTGCTGGGAAATGAGGGCGGGAGGGACCCGGGGACTGAGAGAAGAGGGAGAAAACAAGAGCTCAAAACAAAAACAGCCCATTCCCTCCGGCTCAAACCCTGCCAAGAAAGTCAGGGAGGCCGGAGGGAAGCGCCGTGGGGCTTCAGAAGGATTCAATGAGACACAGAGCGGCCCCACATCCCCCCATGGACACAGAGGGCATCACCCGAGCCTAAAGTGATGGGCAGAGCCGCCCATCAGCCCCAGTGGGCTCAGAGCCTCCCAGTAGCTCCCAGTTGACCCACTGAGGTCAAGGCTCCCCCCCCCCCCGTTACTCCTGGTTGGTGCTTCCCTCCCAACCCGGGATCAGCTTTGGGGTTTTTGAGGCCGTTGCTGGAAACGGGGATGGAAACACGGAGCCCAACACGGAGCCCAGCACGGAGCGGGGCCGCACAACGGAGCCCCCCCCCCACCCCCCGGAGCCGCAACGCCGGATCGTTCTGAGGGGGGAGAACCACAAAGAGCCCCGGGTTTGGAATGGGGAACGGCGGGAGCACAGTCATCTCCACGGGGCTGAGGGAACACGGGGGGGCGGGGAGGGGCCGGGTGATGGTGGTTGTTGGGGGGGGGAAGGGCGGCGATTCGAGCGGTGCCCGCACCCAACCGCGGCCATTACCGGCCGCTGGGGCCGCGATTCCCCTGGGGATAAAGGGGACGAACAGCCCAACTCCCGCCGTGACGCCCCGCGGTCGCACCGGGCGCTGCCGGGGCCCGAAGCGCAGCCCCCCCCCCCTACAGCTGCAGCCCCTTCACCCCCGGCCCAGCGCCGTGCGCCCAGCGCGGCCCCGGTTCCCCGTCGGGGCCCTGAGCTCCTCCCCCCGGCCCTGAGCTCCGCCCCCGGCCCCGGCTCCGCTCCCGCTCCCCCCCCGCTCTCCCCGTTGTCCTCACCGGGCGCTGTGCGGCCGCGGGGCCCAACTGCGGCCCAACCTGCGGCGGCCGCTTCTCGCTGCACTTCCTGCTTGGCCTGCGCCCCCCGCCCTGCGCCGCCGGACCCTGACGCCCGCCCCCCGCCGCCGGGCTATTGGACCTTCCGGATGTCACTCGTAGCTGCGGGCGCGCTCATTGGTCGGCGGAGCTGTCGCTCGCGGGTGGTCGCGGCCGCTTGCACTCGCTATTGGTGGAGTCGGAGCTGGATCCGCCCCCGGAGAGGGCATCTATTGGGGGACGGGGCAGCCATTGAAAGTGTGGTCCCGCCCTCCCGGCGACCTATTGGCGGCTCTGCGAGCAGCCCGCCCGCTGATTGGCTGAAACCTGCGCTCGTCAAACCAGCCAGCCCCCTCCCTCCTGCCATTGGCCAAAGTTGGGTGCCCATCCATCAAGGAGGCGCACGGCTATTGGCCACACGCAGCGTCGCTCAGGGCACCGCCCAGCTGTTGCTTTCCCATTGGAAGAGACGCTTGTCTGTCAAGGCGAAGGCCCGCCCCCCCATCACCCCATCCGCTGGGAGCCCCCAGCGGTCCACCACGTCTTCTCCCATTTGTTGGCGGCGCTGTCACTCATGGAAGCTGGGCCCTCGCCCCGCCCCCTCGCTCTCCTGTTGGTCAGCGCGACCTCACTTCCGTCCTGAAAGAACCAATGAGTCGCCCCGACCCGCTCTCTCTTCCCATTGGCCAGAATCGATTACAACATCCCCCAGCCCGCTCCCCCATTGGTTCCCTTCGCCGCTCATCATCCCAGCCCCGCCCACGGGCGGCGCCGTAAACATCCTGCGGCGGCGCGGTGCACGCCGGGAGGGGACGCGAAGGGGGGAGGGGGCGTGGCCTCCGCGCTGCCCCCGCCCCCAGGGTGGGAATAGGGGCAGGAACATGGACCGGGACCGGAACCGGGCGGAGCTTCAGACTTTATTTCCTTTATTGCGCAGCCCCGACCCGACCCCGTCACTTCTTGTCCTCCTCCTTCTTGTCCTTGCCCTCCTTGGAGGCCTGTGAGGCCAACGACCCCATGGCGTTCCGGATGGCCTCGTTGTTGGGGTCCACCCCGGGCAGGTTCTCCAACACGCTCTGCAGGAACTCGGGGTCCTGCATCACGTCGTAGTCATCCTCCTCCTGTGGGACAAAGGGGGGGCTGTGTCTGTGTACCCCATATACCACCCCCCATATACCATATACCATCACCCCATATACCATATACCACCCCGCATACACCATATACCACCCCCGCATACACCATATACCACCCCCCATACACCATATACCACCCCCCCATACACCATATACCACCCCCCCATACACCATATACCACCCCCCATATACCATATACCACCCCCCCATATACCATATACCACCCCCCATATACCATATACCACCCCCCCATACACCATATACCACCCCCCATACACCATATACCACCCCTATTGCCCCCCATGGGCAGCCCTCACCTTGGTGGGCTCGGAGGTGTCCATGGCCGTGCTGCTGTCCACATCGGCCGCATCCGTCTGCGCAAACTCTGTAGGAGAGACCGAAGTGAATGGGGTGGGATGTTATGGGGTATTATGGGAATGTTATGGGATGTTATGGGGGTGTTATGGGGTGTTACGGGGATGTTATGGGATATTATGGGGTGTTATGGAGTGTTATGGAATGTTATGGGGATGTTATGGGGATGTTATGGGGTGTTATGGGGTAGGATATTATGGGGATGTTATGGGGTGTTATGGGGTATTATGGGAATGTTATGGGGTGTTATGGGGTGGGATGTTATGGGATATTATGGGATGGGATGTTATGGGATGTTATGGAGTGTTATGGGGTGTTATGGGATATTATGGGGTGTGATGGGATGTAATGTAGTGTTATGGGGATGTTATGCAGTGTAATGGGATTTTATGGGGTGTTATGGGATGCTATGGGGTGGCCCCACGGATGGCCCCTCTGTCCCCCAACCTGCAGCAGAGGATGCTCACCCGCTCCCTGCAGTGACATCTGCATGGCGTAGGCGATCTGCTCCTCCTCTGTCATGCTGCTGAGGTCGGGCAGCCCAGCGCGCCCAAACTCCTGCTGGGTGATGGTCATCTTCAGCAGAGCATCGTCCGAATCTATGGGGACAACAGCCACACTCACAGCCTGGCCAGGAGCCAACAGTGCTGCCTTAGCACAGACAGCCCACACTGCATCCAGAACCCAACCTCCCTCCCTGGACACCCCACCACTACCCAACCCAGATGGGGAGTTCCAGTGTGAGCCAAGGGAAGCTCCAGCCTGGAGCTGCTCACATCCAGCGCCCACTTCCTGCAGTGTTTTGTAACTCCAGCTGTCCCCACTGGAGCAGCCCCACTCCCCACTCAGCTCCTCACCGTCCCCTCCAGTGGCAGCGATCCCAGCCTCAGCTGCAGATGCGGCCGCAGCCCTCCTGGCCTCCTCCTCCTGCCGCTGCCTCTGCTCCTCCATGGAGACACGCAGAGCCTGCAGAGATGGGCAGAGCGCAGCACTGAGGGGCACAGCCCAGAGCAGCACAGCAGGGCACACACTGCTGCCCCCCATCCCACTCACCAGGGCCAGCTCTGGGTCGGCACTTGGATCCACACCGAACTCGAAGTCGCTGGCTCCCAGGCCCAGCATGGCTCCCCCCTCACCAGCCAGGATCGGGGAGCTGATGAGGGCATCGGCCAGGCTGGGCCCTGGTGGCACCGTCACCAGGTGGGAGCCTGTTCCATCCTTCCCATTCAGGGTGTTGATGAAGGCCGTCAGTTTGTCCGTGTTGGCTTCCTAGGTGAAGAGAGAGGCTGGGAGCCCAGCTCCCCCCATGCTGCCCCCATACCTGGAAGCACCACTAGCCGCAGCGCACCAGGTGATGCCATTCTTGCCCCCCAGTCCGCCATTATCCCTTCTCCTCCCACCAAACATAATCCAGGCACAGAGCAGAACCACACGGGTCACAAACCCGAGGCAAGGGGCCAGAAATGCCATCTGGGGGCACACAGCTCTGCTGTTTCCACGGGGAAAAATAACAAGGCTTGCAGCAAAACATGTGGGGCCTCCCCAGAGGGAAACATGAACCTCAGCAACACCAGTGCAGCCACAGAGGGGGTGTTATGGGGATGTTATGGGATGGGGTGTGATGTTATGGAGTGTTATGAGGTGTTAGGGGGTGTTACGGGATGGGATGTTATGGGGTGGGATGGGATGTTATGGGGTGTGATGGGATGTTATGTCTCTCCTGACCCCCTGGCTCAGATCTTAACTGGTAAAACACAGCCCAAGTCTCACCTCTTCTCCAAAGTTGATAATGTCAACGTTGACCTTCTCCTTCTTCAGACGCTTTGCCAGCTTCACCAGCTGCAACAAGGAAATGGGGCAGCTTTAGTGCCTCACTGCCCACATCTCAGCTCACAGCCCAACCCTCCCATTGGAAACCTGGGGACAGCCCTCAAGATCCTTACGAAGCAAAGCCCCAAATCAGCCCCACAGCTGCAGCTCCAGCCCACACTGCCCTGCTGGGGCACAGCCTTCCACTCAGAGCAGAGCAAGGAACAAGACACCCATCTGGTTTAGGGGTAATGGAGAGCAGAGACAACATATTCTGCTTAGACTGGCGCTACTCACGTCTTTCTCGTTATCTTCTACAGGGCTCCCGACAAAGGCAATGATTCGCATCTTGTGGTTCTTGCCCTGGCGATGCTTCAGAGCCAGCTACAAAACAGAAGTCACATCGTGCTCAAGGAGCAGCTCCCAGGAGAGAGGACGGCTGGGAGGCAGCCCTGCACAGACACAGAGAAGCAGAGAACCACCGGGTGGATGAGCCTCCTCCTCCTCCTCCCCCCAACCCAGATCCCCAACCCAAAGCTGGCTCAGTTTGGAGTAACAACCACTTACATGAGCAACTCTGATCCCCGTGCAAAAAGTGATTTTCCCTTTGGGTTGCACCGTGTGTAGCTTTGAAAGGATCCGTCCTGTGTCCGGAGTGAGTGTGGTCAACACTTCACAGTTACTGCAAGAGAAACAAGAACTACAGTGACGCTGTTTGAGAACCTCTCTATGAAACCCCCGTTTGCTCCAGAATGTGGAATATCCCCCCTCCCTCCTTCCCACAGCACCTCCAGGTCTATGTGTCTTAACCAGCCCCATACTTGGCTAAAGTGATGAGCCCCACGTTGTTCTCGGGGTTGCTGCGGGTCTTGGAGTGGCACACGATATTGACGGCATCCTGCTGAGCTTGCAGGCGGGTGGGTAAGAAGTCCCCATTTCTCATGTACTCACTGTTGTCAACGCTGGAAAAACACCATCCCTCAGAGGGGGCACAGCTCAGCGTCACCCACAGACACAATGAGGGTGCACTCAAATCCCAAAGCCCCTCCAGCCCAACCACCCCACAGCCGATCTTATAGCACCCTTCCCACCCAATCACTCCATGGTTAATCTTCAAGGACCCTCCCAATACATCCATCACACGGTTAATCTTTCAGGACCCTTCCCAACCACCCCACAGCTGACATTGCAGGACCCTTCCCACCCAACCAATCCATGGTTGACCTTCAAGGACCCTCCCAACACAACCATCACATGGTTAACCTTTAAGGACCCTTCCTACCCACCCATCCCACAGCTGACCTTTCAGGACCCTTCCCACCCAATCACTCTATGGTTGACCTTCCCAATACAACCATTACATAGTTAATCTTTAAGGACCTTTTCCACCCAACCAATCCATGGTTGATCTTCAAGGATCCCCCCAACACAACTATCACATGGTTGATATTTAAGGACCCTTCCCACACAATCACTCCATGGTTGATCTTCAAGGACCCTCCCAACACATCCATCACACAGTTAATGTTTCAGGACCCTTCCCCCCCACCCCCCGTTCCACAGACATGGTTACACTCACTGAACCCCAGTAGTTCCGCAGCTCAGGCCGCCCCATTGCGATGCCCCCCCTCCAATAGGCGCCTCCAATAGGCCCCAACACGGCTCTGATGTGTCTCAATGTGACCCCAATGTGTCCAGAACCAGAACCCCCCCACCCCCAGCGCTGACCCCAACCCCCCCCACAGGCCCGGCCCCGACCCGCCATGACTCAGGGAAAGCCGGTGCGGCGCCGCGCGGCCCATAGAGCACAGCGGGACACGAGGGAGCGAGAAGGGAGAAGGGTCGGGGCCGGGGCTGCAGCGATCCCGACCCGGTTCGATCCAACCCGGCCCGGCCCGGCCCGGCCCGGCCCGCTCACCACACCATGGTGCTCTCCAGAACCATCTTTGCTTCTTCAGAGCCGCCTCACGGCCCTCTCAATAAGGAGCCCGTTGATTGGCTGCTCGCCGTCAGCCAATAGGCGCTGCTGGAAAGCGAGGCGAGCGGAGCACGCTGGGAGTTGTAGTCCCTATAGATCCCCTATCCGCCCCCCCCCCCAAACATGGCCGCCTGGACCCATATCGGGGGGTGTGGAGGGTGGGTGAGGAGCTGATGGTGCTGCCGTCCGGGACGGCAACAGCGAGTCTGATCTTAATGAGCACCTATGGAAGCAGAGGGATGAAGGGCGGGGGGTGGGGGGGTTGGAAGGGTCCTTGAAGGTCAAATATGGAGGGGTTAGGTTGGAAGGGTTCTTCAAGGTCAAATATGGGGTGGGGGAATTGAAAGGGTCCTTAAACGTCAACCTCCGAACCTGTGATCTTAATGATCATCCACAGAACTGGAGGGGGGCAGGTTGGAAGAGTCCTTGAAGGTCAAATATGGAGGGATGAGACTGGAAGGAACCTTGACGGTCAAATATGGAGGGGTGAGGTTGGAAGGGTCCTTGAAGGTCAAATATGGGGTGAGGGAATTGAAAGGGTCCTTAAACATCATCCTCTGATCTTAATGATCATCCACAGAACTGGGGGGGCACGGGTTGGAAGGGTCCTTGAAGGTCAAATATGGGGTGGGCAGACTGGTAAGGTCCTTGAAGGTCAACCTCCCCACCATAAAAGCACAGAAGAGTTTGGGATTGAAGGGACCTTGTCCCAGTTCATCGTGAGAAGTGGGACCAAAAGGTCTCCAGAAGCCCCTTCCAACCCAACCCATGCTCTGAACCCACACCGTGCTCAATGGCAGACACAAATCCCCCAACAGCTGCATTCCCTCCCCAGGGTCACTCCAGACCCCCACAAAGGGGCACTGAGGCCCTTCAGAACCCACCCCACAGCCCCAGGGCAATGGCGGACACACCACAACATCCCCCCCATAGCCCCTATTCCCACAGAGCAGGCGTGGAGGCAGATGGCTGCAGGAGCACGCGCTGTATTGGGGGCCGTGGTAACCATAGAACGGCCCTGAGGGCGAAACAGTACAGAGATAACACAACAACGTCCACAACACGGCACGAGCAGCTCCATGGGGACACGGACAGGGCCTTCCCAGTGCCAAGGGACCACAAGGGCCTGAATCCAACAGGTGGTGTTGGGATCCATGACCTGAGACCTGATCCGTCAGGAGGTGCTGGGATCCATTGGCCCATGCCAGGATCCACCAGCATCCTTAAGTCCATGCCAGGATCCATCAGGTAGTACTGGATCCATTAGGAAGGTGCTGGGATCCATCACATGGGGTCAGATGCATCATGTGGTGCCAGGAGCCAACACCTGGGGCTAAGATCCTTAAGTCTGTGCCAGGGATCCATTGGGTGATGCCAGCATCCATCAACCCGTTCCAGGATCAATCAGATGGCCCTAGGATCCATTTGATGATCCCAGAATGCATCATGTGGTGCCAGGATCCATCACCTAAGGGTCAGCATCCTTAAGTCCATGACAGGATCCACTGAGTGATGGCAGGATCCATCAACCCATTCCAAGACCCATCGGGCAGTCCCAGGATCCAGGTGATGGTCCCAGGATCCATTAACCCATGCCAGGACCCATCAGCTGGGGTCAGGATCCTTAAGTCCATGCTAGGATCCATTTGATGGCCCCAGAATCCATCATCGGGGGCCAGGATCCATTGGATGAGGCTGGGGATCCATCAATTGATTCCAGGAGCCATTGGATGCTCCCAAGAGCCATCAATTGATTCCAGGAGCCACTGGATGCTCCCAAGAGCCATCAATTGATTCCAGCATCTGTTGGATGCTCCCAGGATCCATCAATTGATTCCAAGAACCAATGGATTCTCCCAAGAGCCATTGGATGCTCCCAAGATCCACTGGATGCTCCCAAGATCCATCAATTGATTCCAGGAGCCACTGGATGCTTCCCAGGAGCCATCAATTGATTCCAAAAACCATTGGATTCTCCCAAGAGCCATCAATTGATTCCAAGATCCGTTGGATGCTCCCAGGATCCGTTGGATGCTCCCAGGATCCATCAATTGATTCCAGGATCCATTTGGATGCTCCCAGGATCCATTGGACGTTCCTAGGATCTATTTGGACGCTCCCAGAATCCACCAACTGATTCCAGGATCCACTGGACGGTCCCACAGCCCTTCCCGCTGCAGAAGGGCCCCGCGGGGGGGTTCAGGAGCCATTTTAACAGCGGTTGTCGCCACTTCCAGATGCAAAAAAAAAAAAAAAAAAAAAAAAAAAAAGGCAGTTGTTCTGAAAACCCATTAAATCCATTAAACCCATTACAAAGCGAAGGTCAGAAGATCCCATATAGAAACAACCCTCCCCCCCAAATCTCCCTACTGCTGTATGACTAACCCCGGAAAACAAATAAAGCGAAACAAAACCACTTAAATACAACTTCATAAATATTAAACCATAGGAATAAAAGAATAGGGGGGGTGGGGGGGATTGGTTTTCTTCCCTCCTGGTAAAAACAACAAAATAATAATAATAAAACAAGAAACCCGAACCATTACAGGAGATGGGAGGGAAGGTAAGAACAGCGTCTAATATAGACAGTTATTTCGGCTGTAGGGGAGGGGAGCAGTGGGGGAAGAGCCCACCTTCCTCCCAGAGCTGGACGGGGTCAGCGTGGGACAGCCCCGGGGGGCACCGGGAGCCGCAGAACCCCGTTCTGGGTATGGATAACCCAGAGAATAAGGCCATTCCGTTGGGTATTTTCAAACAAAGCTAAGAAATATAACATCCCAAAAAGGGTTGGTTGGGTTTGGGGGTTGGGTTTGGGGTTGTTTTCAGAGGGTGGTTTTGTTTTTCCTTACAAAAATATCAGGTGGGAGATGGGAGGGAATCGGCACCAAAATGGCAGCACAAAGCATCCCCCCCATCTGCACCATCACATTCCTGGCTTCCTCTGCACACAGCAACCCCTCGTGTTGCTCTGCAGGGGCACAAATACATCCCTTTGCTTCTTTTTTTTTGTTCCCCAATATATATATATATAGATATATATAAAAAGAAGAAAAACCAATGGAGGATTCCAACCCATGGGGAACGCAGGGTGGAGTCGCTTCCTTTCCTAGCATATAAAACCAAAACAAGTGTTTGAGCAGCAAAATGCAGCTCAGCCCCAACGTCGGGGCTGCCGGGTTGTGGCTGTTTGCTGAACAAATGGTGCTGGATTCCCAAAGCTGAGCTCAGCGCAGAGATCTCCATCCGCAAAGGGACACTGAGGGGACGCCGGTTCTCCTGCTCAGAGCTCCACAGGACGTCCCGCTTGTGGGTCACACGGAGCAGAGCTGCAGTGCAGCGCAATGCAGAGGGGAAGGGCTGCAGCTGAACTGACGCCGACATTAAAAACTCGTTGGAAATACAAAAGATGAACACGTTGCTCCGTGTCAAAACTGCCCCGGGGAGGACACAACTCCCATAGGCTGCGTGTTCTGCAGCGGCAGCATTGAACAATGAACACCTTGGAAGTCAGATCCCTTTTCCAAAGGCCTTCGGACCACATGAAGCAGTTCCTCCTCTTCCTCCTCCTCTCCCCCCAGCTGGCTGCTCAGGCCCTGCTGGGTTCAGGTAGCAGCACAGTGCATGGCGGGCTGTGCTGATCCAATCTGCTCGGCTGCCTGCACCTTGCAGCCTGGCTCTGCTGGCTCTCAGCTTTCTATCCAGGTAATACTTCAAAAGAAAAGAACAAAACAAAACAAAAAAACCCAAAACCAAAATAAAAAACAACAAACTAAAAACCACAAAAGGTCAGCAACGGGGCTGAGCACTCCTCGGAGCGCAGAGACCACGCAGAGCACGGAACATCCGCTCCCATCGTTGGCTCAGTGCTGCCTCACTGCAATGAGAAAAGAGAGGGAGATGAGGGGGGAAGAGCAGCAGCAGGGCTCTGCTGCCTGGACTGACACACAGGGCAAAGGTGGTGCTCCCCAACCACCACCTCTCCATGGTCTGGGGGGCTCTGCAAGCATTTATTGGCCTTAGAAAGGCTGTGTCTAGCTCTTATCCCCACCACCTGATCACTCTGGGTGCCCAGGAGAGCAGCACCTCTGCTTCACCTCCTGCTTTAACCACTGTGGGGCAGTGGGCACTGCCTGGCTGCACGTGGTACGGGGTAGATGAGACCATCATGCACACAGGAGGATGGGGATCTGCCCCCCCCGACTTCCCCCACCCCCCCACACAGCCACTCAGCCCCTTCCTCCAAGGGCACTCACAAAGCTGATCTCTGTCTCCTGCAGCTCTTCCAGCTGCTCCCTCAGCTCCGAGGAGTGCTCAGGGACGGACGGTCCTGGGGAGCTGTGAGGGAAACAGAAGGGGAAGAGCTATGGAGCAACATTTAAATGGGAGCGATCACATAAAGTCACCTTCTCTTGCTGCGCCCAGCACACAGCAGAGCACCCCATGGAAGGGGTTAGAACTGAGCTGCAACACCTGGACATCCAACCAAGGCCAGTGAGGTGAGCACCCCCTGCCAGAACTGCCATGGAGCCCGTGAGCACCGCATCGTTGTGATGAGGGTCTGGGGGGAAAGCAGCAAGGGGACATAGAGGCCACAGTGCTGAGATGAGTGCCAGGCACTGCACCAGGGCACTGCTGTGGGAAAAGCTGCTGGCAAAGCTCTCGTGCAGTGAATGGGAGTGACATCCTACAGGATGTACCCCATGGAGCTGTATCCTATAGAGCCACAACCTCTCCATTCGGATGGGATGCTCGGTGTTGGTTACAGTGTGTGCCCCCCCAGGACTCGATTGGGGACAATCCCAGTGCTCATGGCACTAAGATGTCCTCCTCAAATGCAACCCAACCATCCCCAGAGCTCTTCACCAGGGGCTGCAGCCCAGCAGCTGATGCTCCCAGTGGCTCATGCTGGTGGCTGAAGGCCTCAAATCTCAGGACCCTACGCTGGAAGCTGAATGACAGAGCTGGGCTGGAGCACAGGGCTCCCATATATCTCAGAACCAAGCGTGCTTCAAAGCACCATGAACACAGAATCAGGCTCAGAAACAATAGATTGGAAAAGACCCTCGTGGTGATCAAGTTCAACCATCAACCTGACCAGACTCAAGAGTTACCCAGTGCTGAGTCCTATCTCCGACTGCAGGCGGACCCTTTCTGGCCATCTCATTTGAGTCAGTGCTGTTCAGATGCTCATTGGCACAAGCTGTGCAATCCAGCTGCTGAACACACCATCAGCCCTCAGCTTTGATCCCAGCACCACTCCCAGCTGCAGCAGTGCTCCAAGAGAAGCAATGAGGGCAGCATTCACCTCACTGCATCCCCAGGGCATCCCAAGGGACCACATGCATCGAGCTCCCCTCTCTCTCTGCATGAAACAGGACTCACCCATGTCTGATCTGACAGATGGGCATCACGAGCAGCATCCATCCCTTGCTCAGTGTCACACCCTCCTCTGCAGCCTGGAGCTTTGCAGCAGGGCATGCTGCTGCTGCACTAAAGCAGCTCTGGAGCAGGCTGGCCCTTGCCTGCCCGCTGCACCCTGCTGGGCTCACTCACTTCAGGTTCTCCCCCCAAGAGTGGCAAAAAGCCCTTCAGACCAACTGCTTCCTCAGACGTTCCTCTCTAACCCCCTTCCAATGACGGATGTTGTTGGTCCAGAACAGCACCTGTCAACTCCTTCTGTCCCTCTCGGGGTTTCCAGAGCTCTGCAACTCTCCCAAAGTCACCAGAATGGACTCGAGCCTCTGGCGAGATCTCATGGTCCTCAGGATCCCCCTTCATGAGAGAAAACTGCCTGCTCCATATCCAGCACCCCTTGCTGCCAGCAGGGCTCAGTGGCACAATGCTCAGCTGCCTGCAGGGCACAGCACCCAGGGAGAACCACGGGCAGCACAAGGCAGAACCTCGGGGCACATCTCCCCAATTACACCCTCCGGATGGGAGAAGCCCTCCGGCAAAGCGAGGTTCCTCCCTCACCTAGACAGGAAGTCAGCAGTCCTAGTGCAATCCTTTGCTGAGCTGTCGGCTTTGTGCACCTGCACGCCCACTGACCTACACAGAGATTGAAGGAGAGACACCCATAGTTAAGGACACAGAACTCCTCGGGCATGCAGACGGACTGGGAAGGAGCAGCTCTGGTTTAGGATCCCTACAGTGAATTTTACAGGTTTTAGAGAGGGAATAAAAGGTGTAGATTACAATTGTATCTCATCCTCCTGCAGCTGAGGACAGAGCAGACGCTTCCATCAGTGCCGCAGTGTAGGAATAAAGAAAATGGGTTACAATGGCTTCCAGAAAGAGAAGTGACCACCTCTAAACTTCTATGCATGGGATCGTGCTCTGACCACAGCTCCTCCTCATAACCCTCAGTTCTCACCACTGGGCAACAAAGGGAAAACTCCATGGCAGCCATCTGCTCCTCAGCCATGCACTGCAGCTCCAGGGGCACCCAGAGACACATACAGCCCTGTATGTAACCCATGCCCTCCAGCACCGCGCTGCTGCTCCTGGTGCACATCCTGGCAGCGCCATATTCATCGTCATAACCAGCACAATTATCTCAGCTCCAGGAAGAGCCCACCAAGCACAGAACACACAAGGAACTAAAAGCTGCTGGGACAGCCGCACAGCCCAAGCAGAGATGCAAAATCATGGTGTCCGCAAAGGTCTGCATGTGGGATGTGACAATGCTCCCTCCTCACACATGCTCAAACCGACAGCACTGAGCTCACTCACTGCACAGGGGCTGCTCATGCCAGGGACCCCCCCAGAGCCACACCTGTTTGCAGGTGAGTGGAGACCTCCGCTGCCCAAGGAAGAGGTGGACAAAGTGGTGGCGACGGAATCACTGTTGGCTTCATCCACTGGCAGAGTCCTGGGCAGGAGATCCGGGCGACCGAGGTGGGAACCTGAGTAGAAATACACACTGTTCCACCACCTGCACGAGTGGTGCAGGCACAGCCCCACGTAACCACGGGATGTGGATCCCACCCACGACATCTCAGACCTGTGAGCACTGCAGGACCAGCCCTGGGCTGTTTCCAAGAGGCCAAAGCAGTGCTGCAAAGAAAGCTCTGCCATGCCAAAGCTCAGCAAGCTGAGGAACACCTGGGAGGCGTTTCTCTCCCCCCAGCCCAGACACCAACCTTGTTCCACGTCTGCCTCTGTTGTGACTTGTGCTTTTGCCTCACACGACACGTGCAGCTGGGAAGGAACTCCTCCCTGACAGCTCCGTCGAGGAACCGCGGTGCCAGAGCGGCTCTTCTTGGAAGGGGATGGCTTCACTTCAAGACAAAAACACAACAAGGCAGAGCCTCGCTACTGCACACAGCTCAGGAGGAAGAGATCCAACACGGCCATGTCCCAGCTGGCAAACGGGGACACACTGATGGGTGAAGCAGCTCCGTGCGGCCACGTTTGCAAAGCAAGAACAACACAGGAGGAAGGAGGAGGGAACCCAGCACAGCAGGATCCCTCATGTCCTCACACACTGCTGTGCCACCCTCCCCAGTCCCAGCTGCTGAGCACGAAGCCAGGCACAGCAGCACCCCACATGGAGTACTTACAGGGTATCTTCTTGAACACTGTGTTGCACATGAAGCGCTGGAATCTTTCAGCATAGAAGCTGGGTCTGTGCACGGATACGGTGTCCTGAAAGGGATGAGCAGTGTGGGAATCTGCACTAGTCAGTGATGGCAGTTAGCAGCAGCCTCCCCCAGCCCTGACCTATGTTGGCCTGGGAACACTTCCAGGCACCCGGGCACTACTGCTTTCATGTAGAAGAGAAACACACTGAGCCCTTGGAAATCCAGGGCACAGTGCAGAATGGCCACAGCGAGCTGAACAAGGGAAGGTGCTGTGCTTGCTGCTTACCCCGTCGTGCACAAGGGCCTTCCACGAGTGCTCCAGCTTCTTCACAAATCTGACAAAGCAAAGAACAAAGAGCAGATGTCACACCTATTTGTGCACAGTGTGGTGGCTGCACAGCGCTGAGCTTCTCCTCTGACCAGCAGCACCCGAGCAGTGGCTGTGGCCATTCTAAGCCACTGTTTGTTTTCTCTTCACTGCTTCCTGCATACAACAACCCACTGAGCACAGAAATAACCCCAGTCAGAGGCAATCCCTCCTGGGAACAGGAGGTAAATGCAGTAAACAAGACCTGGAAACCGATCCCCAAACACCCAACTTCAAGAAAACAACAACAGAGAAGTAAAGGCAGACAACAAGACACATCTTAACTCCCTTGGAAAGGCAGTTCTCCACACAGCAGCACAGCCAGCAGCACAAAGCTGTGCCCCCCAGGTCACACACGGCCCCCCCCTCAGACTGCCCTACCTGTAGGACTGCAGCACATCAATTATGCCGACATAGAGGAGCAGCCTCTCCCCCTTGGCGTTGCGGGCAGGAATGCCCCCCATCCTGCAAGGACAGCACAGCGTGTGTTGGTGAGGTTTGCTCCACCTGCCCAAAGCCAATCCCTGCTGTGCAGTTTTGTTGCAGACTGATCCCAACCCGCCCATGAGGAGACCAAGCAGCTGCAGGGAGCTGCTGCTGCTGCCTGCAGGGGTGGTGGCAGCAGGGATCAACCACAGCATGAAATCACAGAATGGCTGGAGCTGAAAGAGATCCTGAAAGGGCACCTCATCCCCCCCCCCTCCATGAACAGGGGCACCCACAGCTCCATCTGCACTCACAGCTCACCAGCCTGCCCATGGGGGTCTGCAGGAATGGGGCACCACCACCCTCACACCTCTGGGAATCCTGTGCCAGCACCTCATTGTCCTTCTCATAACCACTGTCTTTACTGTGCTCTGCCAAAGCCTTCCTCTTTTAGCTGGGAACTGTTTCCCCTCATCCTGCCACACAGACCCTGCTGAGGAGTCCATCACTTTCTCTTTTAGAGCCAAAGGAAGCAGCGATCTGAGGCTGCCAGCAAGCAGTGGGCACCCCAAAAACCCAGATGCCCTGAAGCAGAGCAGCACACACTCACTGGTCATCTGTCTCTATGGTGCCTCCCCTCCGGGCCTCCCCCTGGATGGACTCCATGGCAGTGGAATACAGAGCTTTCTGTGCTGCGGGTCGCCTCGTGTCGGCCTGGGACATCCCGTCTGCCATCGTGTGCTCCCTCTGCGCCAGATCCATGTTATGGATTGCCACCAGCAAACTGTAATCCATGATTTTAAAGCTCTGCAGGACCTGGGCAAAAAGCGAACAAAGGCTCATTGCCACTGTGAGCCCCATCAAGCTGCTGAGAGGGCACACACAGCAGTGCCAGTGGTGCCGCCTGGACGCCCCCAGCACAGCTTTTAACCCACAGCCTGCCTCTGCCAGCTCATCTGCAGATGGCAAAGGGAGCACCAGGAATGCCTGCAGGAGGACTCAGAGCAGGGACAGCACTCTTGCACAGCTGCTGGCACTCTCAGAGCTGAGCCCACTGACCCTGCAGGCCTGGCACAGGGAGAGGGCAAACAGCTTCCAGCCCACAGTGCTGCCAAACAGTACAGTGTCCAGCCAGCACCCCTGGGAGAGGATGCAGGACTGCTGGGTGCCAGCCCCTCCTTCACACAAAGGTTCAAAAAGAACTCCTCTCAGACCCCACACTTACCAAACAATCTCTCTGCAATGTTTTGCACAGAGCATTATACATGTCTGAGTCTAAGAAGAGGCCGTCGGGGACGTCCTGCATAAAATCCAAGTCCTTGTAGGTGGGGAAAACCTTCTCCCTCTCCTTCTGGGATGCTCTGCGTTTGTAGGTGGAGCCCTTCAGGTCGTATTTGAGGTGCATCTTGACAGAGCGTGGCAGCAGGTTGTTCATCACCACAATGCGGATGTTTTTGCCCCCGGCTTGGACGCAGTACAAGCCATAAAACTTGGGCAGCAGTGTCCTTGGGTTCTGATTCAAGTTCTAGAAGAACCAAAGACACAGAAATGCCTTCAGCCTGGCTATTCCCATTCCACCCAGCAGAGCTGCTCACTCCTCCCAGCAGGGCAGGCAGCAGTTCAAAGCATTTGCCACAGAAACAAAGGGATGAGGGTGGGGAGGGGGGGGTACAGGCTGGTGCTGCCCACTGTTAACATCTCACTGCAAAGCTGAGGGTCAGATCAGCCCATGAGTGCATAAGAACTCCCTGCTCACACACATGGGGACACGCAGGACCCTGTGCTAGGCTCAGGGCACACAGGTTAGCAGGGAGCATGAAGTGTTATGTGCAAAGGAAGCCTCCTGGCCTCACTTACCATATAGTAGCCAGGCAGCAGCTTCTGCAAGAACTCTGCCTCTTTGTGCTGAACTGTCTTGATGATAAACTCGTCGTCACTGGACACGTAGAAGAGGGATCCACTGGCCCCAGAGTTTGAGAGCTCAATGAGGGGCTCACTGCAGAGCGAGTACTGAGGGGGAGAGGAGAAAAGCAGAGGTGGAACACAGCAGCATCCACTGCTGTGCTTATAGAGCTCCCCACAGCTCTGAGCAGAGATAGAGCACAACCCCCCACCCCAAAGCCCCCCCAGCAGTGCCATACCAGGTAATCGTCCGGCCGGATCCCAAACAGCTCCCGGAAATATCGGAAGGCCACCGGGGCGTAGGTTTTAAACCGGAAATCGTTGTAGTGGTGAGCTGGGGTGAGGTTACTGCCTTCACTGCTCGAGGAGAGAAGGACACACATGGGTTTGCATCACATATTATGGGTCTATCTGAGAAGCGAAGCCCACTCTAACCCTAAATGCAGCCCAGGGGCAGAACGGACCCACTGTGGAAGGATGCAGAGAGGCACACAGCAGCACAGCTGCATTTGTTCAACAGACCTATGGGGGTCACAGCAGAAACAGAGCTGCTCTGCACGCAGTGCCTCTGCTCAGCACTGCTCCTCCAGCTCTGCTGCTGCTTCCTAAACATGAGCAGGGCTGGGGACTTAACGCTGCTATGGCTGCTAAAACACAACAGGGAGGAAGAAAGCAAACACTGACCTTGGGAAGAAAATACTTTCTACTACGTAGAAATCTTGCATGAGAACATCTCTTTCGGGTTTAGTGCTCAAGCTCCCAACCGTGTGAGTGATGCCCAGCTGGATGGCGCCTTTCAAGGCTGATGACGTTGTCTGGAGGAGCAGAGAGAACAAGTTAGGCAACATAAGTGGCCGACTGGGAAGAGGAATGAAAGGAGGTAAAGGAAAGAAAGCTCCATGCTCAGCATGTCAGCGGGGCACTCCACAGCCACCACCTCTACCTGCTGGTTTCCTTCTCAATGAGCAGCACCACTCTCTGGCTCTGTCCCAGGGCAGCCTGCACTGGGCAGGGATCAGCAGCAGGAGGAACACCTCCCTGCACCCACCCCAGTAACATTCTGCCCAGTTCTGGCTGAACTGTGAAGGACCTGAGCTGCAATTTCATTGCTCCCCCACACCCTGCGCTTAGAGGGGTGCTGACCTCGTTCCCCTGTCACCAAACACAGCAGACAGCAGCTCAGTGGGGCTGCAGAGCACACAGCACACACCGCTCTCCTGACTGGTGCCAGGCTGGGGCTCTTTAGCCTTAAAGTTCGCTATCATGTCAAAATAAGGAGTGCAGATTGGCAGCCACTCCTGCACCCCATGCATGAGCTGGCCCAGAACAATGCCAGCCTGTGTTCCTGAACAGCTGCTGACATCAGGAGTTCTCCTCTGTGCAGCACATGACCTAACCTCGAGCCACCAACTCACACTGCCCTTCCCAAAGCAGCCCAACAACCCACAACACCCCGCTCCTCTCCAGCTACCTGCCTGCATTCCCCATTTCCTTTGGTTTCCTAGGGGAGGGAGGAAGAATGCAATTCCTTCCCCCCCCACCCTGTGCTGCCTGACCACAGCTCTCAGCTCAGCCCTGTCTGTGCTGCTGCCTCGCTGGTGAGAGCACAACAGCACAGAGCCACGTTGCCAAGGAACAACTGCTTCCCTCCTCCATCCGGCAGCGAGCCGGGCCGAGCAGCAGCTGGCCGCCTGTTTATCATCACTTCCACGGGGGAAAGAACGCTAGAAAAACAACTCGCCACCCCTGGAAAAAGAAGGGATGGAAAAAAGGCAGCCTGCCCAGTAATCTCATTCCCAGATCGGTCCATGCAGCTCCAGGGGCCCTCGCAAAGAAAACACTTCAGGTATTTGGTGGCAGTTTCTGTTCTGTTCTCCTCCCATTGCTGCCCAACCTCCATCCCCGGGTTTCACATGGAACCAGAAGGCAGTGAACGTGAAGCCAGTAGTCGGTGCAGGACAGACAGTGCAATACAACTTGGCTTAGCAGGAGCAGCACAGCTCCAACTCCTGCCCTGCACTCCACATCCTGACCAGAACAGCTCTGGGGTAGAGATCTGGATGAGAAGAATTGCCTGCACCAAGTGCAGTGAGCCCTCATCTGCTCCACCTCCCCCCCCAGAGCCAAACTCACATCAGAGGAAGCCACTGTCCCCGTGAAGCCCAGTGAAGTGGAAGCAGCATCTACAGAACAGCCGCAGTGACGAAGCCCCCAAACAATCTCCCCTTTGTAAAGCACATTCCAGGAATGCCACGAGATCTGCAGGAAGGACTGTGCCCCAGGAGCAGAAGAGGCCTAGGAAGTGCTGCCAGTGGGCAGTGCTCAGAAGTCCTCTCCTTTTGAAGGTTATAAGAGGAGCACACAGCCCACTACACTACGCTCTCTCTGAGTGACCATTGTAGCCATCACAGCAGCACCCAACAGCCAGCCAGGCTGGGATCCACATTACACCGAGCAGGAGATCCATGCAGCACATCTCTCACCTTCTTATAAGTGGTTTCACCTGTAGAATCCACTCCTCTGTGCCCTTTCTTTATCGTCTGGGAGCCTGGCTGCCCTGAGGAACCCGGCATCTGGGATGGAGGAAAAGGTGGTAAGAAGGGGGGGGTGGTTCAAAACACACCATGTTCCCAAAGCACCCACTCCAGCAATGCCATCCACACAGCCAGGACTGTGCTGTGCCCAGGGGAGCAATGAGCATCAGCACCTGCAGCCAGCACAGGGCACTGAGCACATCTGGGGGATGCTTTGTTCACCATCCCTGCTGTCACAAAGCCCAGCACCCCACCGCCTCCTTGCCAGCAAGGCCAGCTCCCTGCGGAAGCAGCTTAGGAAAGCTGCACACACAGCCCTGACTCACGGCCCAAGAACTCACTTGGCTGCCTCTCTGGTTTAAGCACACGCTGCTGACTACAGCACAGAGCACAGGGCTGGCTGCTCTGCTGGCTGGATGGCTCAGTCCCAGCACAGAGAGGCTTGTCAGGGGGAACCCAAAGGCTTCGCTCACTGCTGTGCTACCCCTGGCTTCCCTGCTCCCTCCCCAGTCCCATTTCCAAGTCAGAAATTGGGTGTTTGGAGCCATCCAGCAGCACTTCACCTCTTGGCCACAAACTTACCTCTGGGGTGAGTGACTTCTTGAAGGCAGACGGCCCTGTGGGAACAAACAGAGCTGCAGTCAGGAGGAGGGAAGCAGCACCAGGCATCGCACAGCAGCACAGCTCTGTGCATCCCAGAGACATCCAGCAGCAGAGGAGCACCAAACACAGCTGCTCCTTCCCAACAGAGGGTCTGGGTGGGGGGGGGGTTATGGGCACAGGGACCCCTCTGCGATGTGTCTCTGTGCCTCAAAGCTGCCAGACAGACCAGGCCCAACGGTGGGCACAGAGAACAGCGGTTTGGGGCCCAAAGCAGGCAGACCTGGCTGCTATTTCCTTGTTGTTTCTTCTGCCTGCTTCAGGCACAGCAGGGTTTTGTATGGGAGCTGTGACAGCACCCAGAGCAACACCCCAAGCACAACAACCCCACTGCAACGCATCCCCACAGCCAAGCAGCACCGGGATAAGCATTACAGCACATAGACCCCCATGTTTCAGCCCTATGGAAGCAGAGACCTTTCACACCTCCATGTTTCAGCCCTACCCTTGGAGATCTTCTCCATGACCCTGTAATTCCTTGTGGGAATGGTTATAATTCCTTGTGGGAATGGTGGGGGATGGGTTGGTTGTTGGGCTCGATGACTTTGGATATCTATTCCAACCCTAATGATCCCATGATCCCACTTAGGGACACAGATAGTGGGCACAGTGGGGATGGGTTGGGGGTCAGACTTGATCTTGGAGGTCTTTTCTAACCCTTATGATCCTCTGATCCCATTCAGGACGTGGTTAGTGGTGGGGATGGGTTGGTATTGGACTCATTGGTCTTTGATGTCTTCAGCCTCAACAATTCTGTGCCTCTGTGAGTGAGTGTGGGGGGGAGGGTGATGGGCTGACAGCTGGATTTGATGATTTCAGAGGTCTTTTGCAACCCTACTGATTCTTTCCCACTTGCCAAATCCCAACCATGTCAATACAGCACCTGTTCAACAGCAAATACATCTCATTTACATCTTTTCAAACACTGAATTTGTCAGTAATGTAAACTGAAACCGCCCAAAACCCCCAAGATCCCAACAACCCCACTGCAACGGCAGCAGCAGCCTCATCCCCTCGGAGATTAGCTGTGTTAATATTTAATCACCCATGCAAATCCTCGTTCCATCAGGATTTAACCACAGCTCCCTCAGAGCAGCAGATCTTCACTGTGCTGCCTTAACCCCGCAGCACTGAGGGGGAACACAAGCCAAGCCATGAGCTCATATCCAAGCCCTGCTTGCTCAGAGGGTGCTGCTGGGGGGTCTGGCTGGCCCTGAGACTCCAGGCTGTGTTGGTGTCCCTGGGAACACCACCATAACAAGGCAGTGATCACAACAGCACTGAGGGCAGGAGCAAGGCTGAGATTTCCATGCAAACAGCCTTCGGTTCCCTCAGTTTTATAGCTGGTTTTGTTTGCCACGTTCCCCCTGCACACACACACACACAGAGCCTGCTCGGAGAAGCAAAGGTGTTAAAGTGAGAGCTAGAAGCAAAACACAGCAACACAGCTCAGGAGAGCACACAGTTCTGGATCTGTTTGAACCAAACAGTCCCTCAACTGCAACTGCAACCCAGGCTGACAAACAGCAGCGGGATCCAAGGGTTCACTCTGGACAGAGACAGCAGATTCAGGTTAAGGTCACATCCAAAACCCAACTGGCCCTGCCCCATCACAGCCACCTTTTCCTTTCACTCTCAAAGTTGGGCTCAATCCCTTTGGTGCAGCAGTGGCTCCTCCAGCTGCAGCTGCCCGAGGGCATTTTCAGCCCCAATGTCTGTACATCCCAATGGGGAGTTACAGCTGGAAAAACCAAAGCTGAGCACAAGAAATGGCCGCAGCACCTCATCCGAGGGGCTGGGAGATGCTTTGGTGGCCCCAGCACCCACCAGGAGGCACAGCAGCATGTAGTACGGACAGCAATGACACTCTCAGCGCTGCAGCTCTACATTTAAAGCCAAACCGAGTTTAGCTGCAATTCTGCTGTTCTCAGACAAAAATAAACAAGCCAAAACGTCAGCACAACCAAACACGGAGCCAGCACCCAACCGGTCCGGGATACGGCACAGAGCTCAGAGACACCACGATGCACCCAGTGGGGTCAGAGCGTGGAGCTGCAGCAGGGAGGGCTTCTCTGCAAAGCCAAACAAGGGGCACGGAGAGCACACAGCAACCATATCACGTTGGGTTGGGGAGCACCGTGTTATGGGGGCCCCAAAGCCGTGATGGTTTGGGGAGGACGGCATCGGTTACCGCGCAGGAGGTGCTGTGTGCAGTGCAGTGCTTCTAACCTCTTCGGAACGACACCACCGAGCAGCATAAAAAGCTGAAATCTGAACAAGGGGGAAAAAAAGAGAGGTTAAAAAGAGGTGGGTAACAGGTTTGGGATGGTTGGTCCTCGAGAAAGGCAGAGGAATGGGGAAAGAAAGGCAGCAGTGCCACCCTGGCAGCCCTGCTGTGCACAGAGCTGAGCCGAGAGGCTTCAGGGATGGGGATGTTTGTAGTCAGAGCTGTGAGCATCCCAACGCTGGGAAGCACTGCAGGACTCAGATGGTGCTTTGGGAATGTAGGTCAGCCATAGGGGATCCCCGGGAGCAGCCTGTGAGTGAGTGAGTGAATGAGGCAAGAGTCCATAGGGATGGAACAATTAATCACCGTGCGGTGCTGGGAGCAGAGCAGAGCTGTGACAACACAAGCAGCAGCTTTTACTTTCCAAAGAGAAACCCCGGTCAATGCGGGGTCAGCGCTGGCCCCAAAGCCACGAGGCTCCTATCCCCATAGATGAGCTCCCATTCAGCCCCACACAGCAGCTCCCCCCTCTGTCGCTCTGGCTGCTCTCCTTTGTCTCCATCCCACTCTCAGCCCGGCTGATCACGGCTCAGCACCAATGGGAGCAGCTCCCAACGCTGCCTAAAGGCCACCCGGAGGTCTGTGTGTGCTCAAAGAGACGCAACATGAAGTCACCGACGTCCCCACATAAGATGAAGGGCCGCCCTGACATCCTGCTTGCTGAACTCGCTCTGCCCCTCTTCTATATGGATGAGCCGCTGTCCGCTCTCACCCCTCCGGGATGATTTCCTCCTCCAAAGGGATGGAGCCATTGAGAGCAATTCTTTTGTCTGCGGCCGCCGGGGAGGGGCCCGAAGGCCAGAAGGGTGACAATGAACTCCCAGCTCTCTCTCTCTCTCTCTCTCTCTCTCTCTCCAGGCTCCATCCTTACAAAGCACAAAGAACCAAAACGATCGAAATCCAGCATTAGCATTTTTGGCAAAGGGCCGTTTCAAAGTGAAAGAAGCAAAAGGAGAAACCCTCCCCCGTGTGATTCCCCGGGAGCAGGAAGGGTGGGACGCCCCGATCCTTCCGTCCCAGTCATTTCAGTTGCGAGACTCTGTGAGTAATCAGCCCTGGGGTGAACCACGCACGGCCCAGGGGGGGCACCGAGCTGTGGGGCCGGCTTTAGGGTTTACCTATGGAGAAAGCAAAGCTTTGTGCCCTGAACAGTCAGCCCCACATCCCGGCCCCATATCCCTTCCCCACATCCACTGGGGTCTGAGATGCTTTAAGATTTTGCATTAGAAAAAGTAATGCCCCGTACCCAGAGCAATCAGCCCCACAACCACCGACCATCCCCCCCCCCCCGCCCCCTTTAGTCTAAGAGAGGCCCCAGAGATGGGATGAGAGCTTTAAATGCTGCACTGCTGGGGATCAGCCGAAGTGAACGCACTTCACATCACGCAGCTCTGCCACCAAGATTGAAACCCAGCAGGAAAAACACCCTGACCAACACCAGACTGCCCTGCAAAGCAAACGGCGGCGCAGATCCCAGCAGGGAGGGAGAAGAGGTTGAGACTCGTGCACTTCTATCCCATGTGAAGCTCTCCACGCTCTCTGAGCTTTATGGAGGCGGCAGCTCCTCCTCCGGGTGAGAGAGGTGAGATGTGTGACATCTCCGAGCTCCCAAAGGGAACTCAAAGCACGGCGGGAGGAGAAAGAGCAGCTTCACCCTGAGCCGGCAGAGCCACGGACCCCCCCATTCCTCACAGCGCCGTGGAAGCAGCAGGGAGCACCAACAAAGGGGGCGGGGAGGGGGCACAGACCCATTTCCAGAGGCTCCAAATGAGGAGCGCGATGCCAGGAGGCCGCCGAGATGAGGCCCCGCTGGGCAGCAGCCCCCCAGCCGTCCCCCTTTGGGCAACCAGAAGCTCTCCGTGCTCTGCCCTGCAATCAGGAACGGCCTCAGCGCTCTGTGCCAGGGACGGCGGTAGAAATCACTCCGGTTCCACGTCCAGCATCCCTAAACCAGACCCATTACCACCAACTTCGAAGGCAATAAGGAGTGTAAGCCCCCTCTCAACACTGACACGGCCGAATCGCAGCTCTAAGTGCCCCCCATCATCCCTACCCCGGGCCGAGGGCAGCCCCACACCCCCCATATCCCCCACATACATCACTATATGGTGACCAACCCCCCTCCCCCCCACACGGTGCCAAACGGCCCCACAGCCCCCAACGGCCGCGACACCCCACCGGGCAGGGGGAGACCGTCACCTCAACCCCCCCCCCGACCCCACAGCACCATCCCGGGCCCCAGCCCGGCCCACACCGCCCCCCATAGGCCCCTCATGGGCCGCTCAGCGCCGCCCGGGCCCGGCCTCCCCCATCAGCGCCGCCCGGGCCTACACCCGCACGTCCCTCAGCCCCCACACGGCCCGGCCCCCCACTCCCACATCCCCTCCCGCCCCCCACCAGCCGCTCCTCGTCCCTCCGGCTCTCAGCTCCGCCTCCCCCGCCGCCCCCGGGCCCGGCCTTAGTCCCCCCGTACCCCCGAGGCCGCCGCTGCTGCCGCTGCTGCCCCCCGACTCGGGCCCCGCCGCCGCCATCTTGCCGCCTCCTGCGCCCGCCGCCGCCTCGCGCGAGGCCACGCCCCCTCGGTACCACCCACGTATGGAGGAGGGGGGGGATGTGAGTCACGTGCTCCTCGAGCAGCCAATAGAAATCAACCCAGTCTTCCGGACCTCCGGGCCGCAAGGGGGCGCTACATCGTTCGCTCCGCCCCCACGGCAGGACGACGAGTCGAGCGCCGATGGCGGCGGAGGCGCCGCGATGAGTTTGGCTGAAGGCCGCGCCCCGCGGCGCACGGCGGGGAACCGGCTGTCGGGATTGTTGGAGGCCGAGGAGGAGGATGAGTTCTACCAGACCACGTATGGGGGGTTCACTGAGGTGCGACGGCCGGGACGGGCTGGGGCAGGGGGGCTGCGGGGCGATGTGAAGCCTTAGAGGGGGGACCCGGGGCCTAAAGGGGGTCGGGGGTCGTGAGGGGTCCGGGGAGTCGTCAGGAAGGAGATTTATGGGGGTGTGAGGTGGACTGAAGGGTTTGAGGGGGTTGTGAGGCCTTAGACGGGGGTTGGGAGGGAACCCGGGGCCTAAAGGGGGTCGGGGGGGTGCGGGGGGTCCTCAGGGGAGGCCTGGAAGGGGATTTATGGGGGTGTGAGGGGAGATGAGAGGGTTGCAATGGAGGCTGAGTGGGATCGGGGACATTTAGAGCCCTGAAGTGGTTGGTGAGGGAAACTGGGGGAGGTCCTGGAGGGGCTGGGGGCACTGAGGGGTCAGAATGGGGACGGAGGCACTTAGGAGGACAGAATGGGGCCGGGGTGGCTTTAGATGGTCTTTAAGAGGGGCTCCAAATGGGGCTGGGAGGACCCCCAGGGGCAGCTGTCAATGAATGGCCCATGGGGGGGTGGTGGAGCGCAGCCCTGGCTGTGACGCTGCCCGTCTGTCCCTGCAGGAGTCGGGGGATGATGAGTACCGGGGCGACCAGTCGGACAGTGACGATGAGGTGGACTCCGACTTTGACATCGATGAGGGCGAGGAGCCGACGAGTGACCAGGATGAGAGCGAACCCAAACGGCGCCGCCGCGTGGTCACCAAGGCCTACAGGGTGAGGAGGGGAAAGTGGGGATGGGGCTGGGGCCATCCCAGTGTCCTCTGACCTGCTGGGAAGGGATACGGATGGCCCCAGATGGATGGGATAATTAGCAATCTGCTAATTACTGACTGTGGGGAGGACGTGTCCCTTGGAGGACATGGGGCAGCCCCATGTGGTTTCTCCCTCCTCACATCCCTCCTGCCCAACCCTTAGGAGCCCATCAAGAGCCTTCGACCCAAGAAGGCCGACACCCCCAGCAGCAGCTCCCAAAAGGCCCGAGAGGTGAAATTAGCCCCACTGGAACTCCAGGATGAAGTAGGAGACAGTGAGTGCAGTCAGGATGGGATGTGCCAGCATCCCTGGGCTGGAACCAGGCACCCCACTGCCCTGGGAGCTGTGCTGGCCCCACACTGAGCCCCATCCTCCCACTGCAGGCCGGAAGCACATGAGGCAGTCAACAACAGAGCACACACGTCAGACCTTCCTGCGTATCCAGGAGCGCCAGGTTCAATCCAAGCGCAAGAAGGGAGGCCCCAACTACGACCGCCCGCTGACACAGGAGGAGCTGCTGGAGGAGGCCAAGATCACGGAGGAGATCAACCTCCGCTCGCTGGGTGAGGAGAGCACAGGGATTGGGAATGGGATGGGGGGTGTAGTGGGGGGTGCTGAGACCCTCTGGGCTCATCTCTGCTTCCCCAGAGAACTACGAACGCCTGGAGGCTGATAAGAAGAAGCAGGTGCAGAAGAAGAGGAAATGCGTGGGGCCCGTGATCCGGTACTGGTCCGTCACCATGCCCCTCATCACAGAGCTGGGCAAGGAGGAGAATGTGGACGTGGAGGGGTGAGTTGGGAACAGCAGATGGGATCCTGATGCTTTTCCCTTATGCTGCACACAGTCCCCATCGCTCCCATCCCTGGGGCTCAGTGTGGAGCAGCATGTTTAGTGCTGCCTACAGCCTGGGCTCCCCCAGCTCCGTGCATCCCTTAGAGCTGATTGTGGCTCTTCCAGGTTGGACCAAGACCCTCAGCAGGCAGAAGCTGCTCCAGCCTCCAGCTCCAAGTGCTCCCGCACCTTCATCTCCTTCACTGATGATGAAACCTTTGAACGTTTCTTCCCCAAATCGAAGGCTCCGCGGTTGCCGGTGCGGGAGATCTGCCCTGTAACCCACAAACCCGCTGTATATCGTGACCCCATCACTGACATCCCCTATTCCAACATCCGAGCCTTTAAAATCATCCGTGAGGCTTACAAGAAATACATCACGGCCCACGGGCTGCCCAGCGCCGCTGCTGCATCCGCTGCTTTGGGGGCTGCTCCTCCTGGCCCTGACCCTGGTCTGAGAGCCACGCGGCAGAAGATCATCATCAAGCAGAGCGTGCCCACGGCCTGAGAGCGCCTGTTCCTTGTTCCATGTCAACCTGTTTTGTGTTGTTGTTTTCTTGGCTTCTTTTTTGTAATAAAAAGGAGAAAAAAGAAGGAGCTGGAGGTGAGGGGGGAGCGCAGGTCGTGCCCTTGTTGCTGGGTTATCCAGCAGGATGAAATGAAGCCTTGTTTGCAGGCAGATCCATGCAGTGCCCCACACACCCTCCCATAGCGTTCAGATTGGGGCTGGAGGTGAGAAGGGCACACAGGCGGTCTCAGAGCTGTGGGATGTGGGGCAGCTCCGGGATATGTGGGGCAGCCTCTCTCTGCGGTGATAGAGGTGCCTCCCACAGCACCAACCCCAAACCTTCCCCCCCCCCCCGATGGGGCGGACGCAGCGATGAGCCCCGATGCCCCGGGGGGGTGGGGGGGGCTCCTGAGGGCGGCGGGTACCGGGTGGAGCAGCGCGGGGCGCTGGTAGGGCTCGATAACAGCGGGATATGTGATCTCGCCCCTCCCCACTGCCGGCTCGCAGAATAAAACGCTGATCTCATGCCCTGCGCGGCCGGAGCCCTTGGCTCAGCACCGGGCACAGCCCAGGCAGGATACACAGCGCCGGGCAGCAGCCAGGTACGGCCTTGGGGGGGAGGGATGGGGGGCGGGGGGACACCGTGCCCCCAACTTTGGGGGGGGCACAGGGTGAGCTGGGGGTCCCCGTGCCAAGCGGTGCTATTGGGTTTCTCCTGCGGCTGTCAGCTCTGGGGTTACTGCGGTGTCCCCCTTGGAGAGCCCCTTCCCATTCTTAGAGCTGCGGGTTGGAGGGCAAATCCCCACCCCATGGGGGTCCCTCGGGGGGCAGAGGGCTCCATGTCATGAGTGTGTGCCTGTGGTTCCTCCCTGAGTGGCTGTGGGGAGCAGAAAGGGGGGGGTTATGGAGGGCTGTGGGGAGCAGAAAGGGGGCGTTATGGAGGGCTGTGGGGAGCAGTGCTGAGCTGTAACTCAGGTACCCCAAAAGCACCACAGTGAGGCCTGAGTGACCCACAGCCAGGGCTGCCCCACAGCTCCCGGCCAACAGGACCCCCCTCCGCCCCCCATTAACCCCCATGGCACAGCTGTGGGGCACTTAGGGGTGGAGGTATCAGTGTCTCATACCCCCCCTCCAACCCCCCCCAGGCCACCCCCATCCCACAGCCATGACATCCTACCGGCAAGAGCTGGAGAAATACCGGGACATCGACGAGGACAAGATCCTCCAGGAGCTGTCGGCCGAAGAACTGGAGCAGCTGGACACGGAGCTGCTGGAGATGGACCCTGAGGTGCGCAGGGGGGGTCAGCACAGCATAGGATGGGAGTGGGGGGGGTCGGGCAGACAGGGCAGCAGTGGCACCCATGGGTGTCCCCCATTGCTTGTATAGAACGTGCTGCTGCCGGCGGGGCTGCGGCAACGGGATCAGACACAGAAGAGCCCGACGGGACCGTTGGACCGCGAGGCGCTGCTACAACACTTGGAGAAACAGGCATTGGAGGCAAAGGAACGTGAGGACCTGGTGCCATTCACTGGAGAGAAGAAAGGTGTGGGAATGGGGGGTCGTGGTGGGGGGACAGGGCAGTGCAGCACCAGGTATATTTAGCTTGGCGGCACGGAGCTCACCAGCAGCTCAGATGTCCCGGGCGAGTTGGTCCCCCGCCAGCCCCGGGCATGGCCACCCCCTGGCAATGTCACAGTGCTGGCAATGCCACCCCCCAAGTGCTGCCAACCCCCCTGTGCTGCCACCCCTCAGCGCGTCCCTTGCTCCTGCCTTACATGGGGGTCACTGAGACCCCAGGGTTGGTGTCACTCCTCGCTGTGGGGCCGTGCAGGGTGTGAGCCACATCCCACTGCACAGGGAAACCCTTTGTGCCCAAAAACCCAACGCGGGAGATCCCCCGTGAGGAGCAGATCACGCTGGAGCCGGAGCTGGAGGAGGCTTTGGCCAACGCCACCGAGGCTGAGATGTGTGACATTGCAGGTGGGTCCAGCACAGAGCTGCTGTGTCACACCAACCCCTCACACCGAGCTGCTGTTGCACTACAGCATTGCACACCCCCATCTCCATCCTCCCCATCCCCATATCACACCCATATCCCCCCCACCCTTCATGCTGTGACCATGGAGTCCCCACCATCCCCTGGCTCCAAGAGCAGCATCTCTCTGCACTCAGCTCACAACCCCCAACCCATCCCTGTGGGGCTGCAGCTGCCCTGGGGGCTATGGGGGGGGTCTGGGGTGCATGGTGACCCCATGGGTGTCTGACAGCCATCCTGGGGATGTACACACTGATGAGCAACAAGCAGTACTACGACGCCATCTGCAGTGGGACCATCAGCAACACGGAGGGCATCAACAGTGAGTTGATGGGGGGGAGGGTGGAGGATATGGGGGGGGGGGCAGCGGGGCTGGTGGTGGGATTGGGGTGAGGGAACCCCCCCTCTGCGCACACCCACGTGTCACACAATCATTATGGTTGGAAAATACCTCCACTGTCACTAGGTCCAATCCCGACCCATCCGCACTGCGTTCACTTCAATTAAAGGATCATAGAATCACTGGGGTTGGAAAAGACCTCCAAAGTCACACAGTCTGACCCCAGCCTGGCCCCACTGTTCCCACCAACCATGTCCCTATATAGGATCACAGAACTATGAAGGTTGGAAAAAGCCTCCGAAGCCACCCAGACCAACCCCAACCCACCCCACTGCCCATAGAACAACAGGATCACAGACCAACCCCAACCCACCCCCACCACCCATAGAACAACAGGATCACACAACCAGAAGGGTTGGGATCACCACCCCCACCAACCCCATCCCTCACACACACCCCTGTGTCCCCCCCAACCCCATGCCCAGGTGTGGTGAAGCCAGATAAATACAAACCAGTGCCAGATGAGCCCCCAAACCCCACCAATGTGGAGGAGACGCTGCGGCAGATCCAGGCCAACGACAGCGCGTTGGAGGACGTCAACCTCAACAACATCAAGGTGAGGGGGCACCCCTGGCTCTGGGCTGACCTCAGGGTGCTCACCTTGAGCCTGGGGGGTTTCTGGAGGTGCTGTGCCCCCCTTGATATCACCTACTGTGTCCCCTTGGTGCCACTTGCAACCCTTCAATGACAACCTGCGTGCTCTCGGGGACGGCTGTGCCCTGGAGACATCCAGACCCCTGAGGTGCATCTCCCACTGTGCACCACTATGGGGCCATTCCCACCCCATCGGTGACAGCCATGTCCCCCTGGCTGCAGGACATTCCCATCTCCACGCTGAAGGCCATCTGCGAGGCCATGAAAACCAACACCCATGTCAAGAAGCTCAGCCTGGTGGCGACCCGCAGCAACGACCCTGTGGCCAATGTGAGTCCATCCCCACCATCCCAAAAGTGGGGGCAGGGAGGTGAGGTGACACCCCGAGGTGACACCGCCAGGTGACATGGGCATCCCGCAGGCTGTGGCTGAGATGCTGGCAGAGAACAAAACACTGCAGAGCCTCAACATTGAGTCCAACTTCATCACCAGCACCGGCATGATGAGTGTCATCAAGGCCATGTACCAGAACAGCACCCTAAGTGAGCTCAAGGTGGACAACCAGGTGAGGACGGGCAACCACAGGGACCAGGAGGGGCCGGGGGGTTGTGATGGGGGGGTCCTGAATCCCCCTTTTGCTCCATGGTACCACTGCCCTGCAGTGCCAACGCCTGGGGGACACGGTGGAGATGGAGATGGCGACAATGCTGGAGAAGTGCCCCTCCGTCGTGCGCTTTGGGTACCACTTCACACAGCAAGGCCCCCGTGCCCGAGCTGCCATCGCCATCACCCGCAACAATGAGCTCCGTGAGTGCCCCCCCCCCCCAAATTAAAGGGTTAATGGGATCTTGGGACCTGACCTGCCTCTCCCCTGCACCAGGTCGCAAGCAGAAGAAAACCTGAACATCCCCCATCACGGCTCCACTGGAGCCCAGAGCTCGGCTCAGCCATGGGTTCTGCTCTGGGCTCCCTGGGGCTGGATCCACTGTAAATAAAGAGGACGGAGACACGGAGCTGGAGTTGGTTTGTGGAGTGTAATGCCCTCTTTCACAGCCTGAGACCCAGAGGGCCCCAATTACCTCGAACCATTAACGAAAGGCTCGTTAAGGGGCCCAGCCGGACCTCTGGATCCCCTGGGGAAGCAGCAAGCTGCATGGTCGGGTCGGGGTATTTATACCCAGAGGATTGTGTTACAGGGCCCGGAGCAATGCCAGGATTTGGGGCAGGAGGGGAGCAAGGCACCCCCAGCAGGGAGGTGGGCACCCATGGAGCTCAGAGCCAGGCACCCAGAGCCCCAATTAGCCAGCAGTGTGGGTCTGTGGGGTGGGTGGGGGTCTGCAGGGCACTGGGAAGAGCCCCCAGCCCAGTGCAGGGTTTGTGCTGGCACCCACTGCAGCCCTGGCACCCATCCCAACAACTATTTATGGCCCCGAGCTGAGCAAGCGGGTAAATCCCAGTGCCCAGGTGTAACATCAGCCGGGGCAGTGCTGCCAGGGAGCCCCCCCCACCCCAGACAGGAGCTCTGGGGCCCATGGGACGTAAGGGCTGGGGGAGGGGGGGTGTTCTCCTTGGGGTGCAGGCGGTGGTTTGGGAGCTAGCAGTGCTGTGTCCTGAGGTGGGAGCACCCATAGGACCCACAGGCTGATGGGGGGAGGTGGGGGTGACGTGGCTGGGCGCTGCGCCGACTGCATGGACAGCTGCTGAGTACGAGGAAGTGGAGCCCAACGCTGCCTAAAGGCCATGACCCCCCCAGGCAAACATGTCTGCACCACACTGAGCGTGACCTGGAGCAGGGACAGCTGGGGACAGCCCAGAGCCCACAGCGAGACCGCAGTACTACAATAAGGACACCCTCAAAAAGGGGCAATCTGTGAGCACAGAATGAAGGGACCCCGCAGCACCAGGCTGTATTTCCCCTTGACCTGCACACCCCTTCATCTCCAGCTGCCCCATTCTCACAGTGGTGGGGCTGAACACCTCAGGTGGGGGGCAGAAGGGGGGGCTCATCCTCATCAGAGTCAAACTCGGCGTTCTCATCCTTCACCCACTTCCCAGAGGGGTCCTGGATCCATCCAGCACTGCAAACAGACAGACAGATGGAGGAGGGCTGAGCAGGGGGGCAGGGATGGGGGTCCCACACCCGCAGACCCCGCTCACCTCCGAAGCTGTAGGTATCGCTGCAGCTCCTGGCGCCGTGTGGGGCTGATAGTTGTGGGCTGACTGGGGGGCGGTGATGGCTGAGCCCCCCTCGGGCCGCCCTGCTGGGTGTGGGTGGAATCCATGGCTGCCTCTGCTGAGTGTAGAGAGAAAAGAATCAGAGAACCAAACCTGGAGGAATCCAGCCCCACTGCTGATACTTCCCACTGCACCACAACCCTCAGCACAGCGTCTCAGCGGCCCTCACAGCTCCTCCTCTCCAGGCAGATCCACCCCATCCCCTCAGCTGCCTGCAGACCCCACAGCTCCCCACCCGCCTCCAGACACTCCCCACGTCCTCCTGGCAGCGCAAAGTCCGACTCTGAGCTCCGACAGCACTCACCTCCCCTCCCACCGCAGTGCCTGGGCAGCACAACTGCAGCTGTGGCCTCCTTCATGGCTGTCGGGGCAGCACTTGGCCCCATTCGGGTCCTTCCTGCTCTCACACCACTTCCATTCACCCTACAAGGGACACCATCAGGGCTTGGAGTTGGGGGGGGTGGGATGAAGGCTCTCCCCACACTGCAGAGCTGAATCCTCACCCTGTCCTCCTGCAGCAGCTGTTGTATGGAGCTGCCTTCAGCAGCGCGCTCTGTGCGATCCGCTTCGTCCTGAGCAGCAGAGGAGCTGGGGAGCCCTGTGGGGGGACGGGGGTCAGAGCTCAGAGCTGGGAATATGGATGGGGAAGGGGAGAGGGCTCCGCACTCACCTCAGCGCCCACCGCTGCCTCCTGGCACTGCTGCTCCCTCACTGTCGCCTCCTGAGTGCGGCTGCCGCCATAGCAGCGCCGGAGACCTGGAAGGGAAGGGAGAGAAGTAAAGGGGAGTGTGTATGGGGGGGCTCAGCACTGCTCCTCCCGCCCCTCACAGCCCCTCACTCACTGCCCACGTGTTTCCTGCCGGTCCGATGCACCGCCAGCACCTCCAGCGTGTCGAAGACGGGGCGGTGCGGGCACACGGTGCAGGCGTATCTGCACGGGGACCAACCGCGGGGTGTCACGGAGCGCAGCGCTGTGCCCCCCGCCGGGCCCGCTGCTATGGGGGTCCCACCCCCACCCCCCGCATTGGGGTCCCGGCCGTTCACCTCCCGCTCCTCAGCAGCAGCGCTTCGTCCTCCGGGATGTAATTGGCCAACAGCTCCGACACGCGTCTCCTCTGCCAGGGGGACACGAGGAGCGTCAGGGCGGCCCCGCCTCGGCCTGACCACCCCAAAGGCCTCACACCACCCCCAAAGGCCTCGACCTAACCCACCCCAAAGGCCTAACCCACCCCAAGGCCTAACCCACCCCAAAGGCCTAACCCACCCCAAAGGCCTCGACCTAACCCACCCCAAAGGCCTAACCCACCCCAAGGCCTAACCCACCCCAAAGGCCTAACCCACCCCAAAGGCCTAACCCACCCCAAAGGCCTAACCCACCCCAAAGGCCTAACCCACCCCAAGGCCTAACCACTCCCCCCGGCCTCACCCCTCCTCCCCCCCCGTCCGCCAAAGGACACCGGACGGGACCCGCTGACGCACTGGGGAGGTTTTACCTGCAGCAGGTTTTACCTGCAGCACGGCCAGCTGCCCCGCGTCGTCCCCGTCCCGTTTGAAGGACATGTCGGAGCCCCGCGCCGCACCGCCGCCGCCACGGGGAGCGCCCACCCGTCCGCTTCCGGGTCCTCCGTCCCGTCGTGCCTCCCGCGGGGGTGTTGACCAATAGGGAGCGCGGCGCGCGGAGCCGCGAAGCACGATGGGAAGTGTAGTTCTCCGTCGCACTTCCGTCGTGGGACGAGAAGGGCGCTGAACTACGACACCCAGCGGGCTCCGCGCCGGGCCCGAGCAGGGCCGGGGAGCGGCGGGGCGCCCCGCGATGGCCGGGGGTCGTGAGCACCGCGTGGGGCCGGGGGACACATTGCCGGGATTGGCGCTGCGTTATGGAGTCACGGTGAGATGGGGGGGGGGGGCAGCGGGATGAGCCCGTCCCACGAGTCCCCGGCCCGGCCCGGCCCTGTCCCGCCCCCATCACATCCCGTCCCAACCCCATCCCCATCGCTGTCCGTGTCCCCATCCCCGTCCTCTCCTGTCTTCCTGTCCCATATCCACCCCATATCCATCCCATTCCGTCCCATATCCATCCCATTCCGTCCCATTCCCGTTCCCATCCCATTGCTTTTCCCATTCCTGTCCCTATTCCACCCTTTATCCCACCCCATCGCCCCCCATCCCCATTCCCCCCCAACCCCACCCCATCTTTATCCCCCATATCCCATTCCCCCTCTCTATCCCCATATCTCCCCCCATCGCCCCCCCATATCTTCCCTCCATATCCCCCCATATGTCCCCCCCATCTTCCCCCATATCTCTCCCCCCATATCCCCCAATATGTTCCCCCATCTCCCCCCATGTCCCCCCCCATATCTCCCCCCATATCCTCCCTCCATCTCCCCCCCCATGGCCCCCCCCATATCCCCCCCCCCCATCTCACCCTACACCCCACTCCATTCCCCCCCCACCCCCCCAATCTCTGTCCCGCAGATGGAGCAGATCAAACGCGCCAATCGCCTCTACACCTCGGACACCATTTTCCTGAAGCCCACCCTCCTCATCCCCCCCCCGGGCTGCAACAGTGAGGTTCCCATGGGGTCAGCACCGACAGACCCCACAACCACCACCAGCCCCACAACCACCACCAGCCCCACAACCACAACCAGCACTGACCTCACAGCCCGCGACTTCCTGCGCCGCCTCGACGCCGACATCGGTCGCTCCAAAGCTGCGGTGGTGGAGCAGCAGCTGCGCATCAGGTGAGCACCAACAGCCACCCCACAGCCACCCCATAGCCACCCCACAGCCACCCCATTGACACCCCACTGACACCCCACAGCCACCCCATTGACACCTCACTATGGGGTTTGGCTTTGGGGTCACCACTCGGCACCACCAACTCCATGTACCCCAGTCCCACACTGACCCACTGTCCTATTGGGTCTGGTTATGGGGATGTCTCTCAGTGCCACCCCATGTCACCCACCCCACAGCAACACCTTTCTATGGGGTTTGGTTATGGGGTCACTGCTCACTGCCCTCCCCCCCCCCCATCTCACTCTCTTTCCTATGGGATTTGGTTATGAGGCCACCACTCATTGCCATCCCATGTCCCCCAACCCACTCTGCTATGGGATTTGGCTCTGGGGTCACCCTGTACCCCCACACCACACCAAGACCTTTCTATGGGGTTTGGGGTCACCACTTACTGCCACCACCTGTGTCCATCCTCACCCCCCCCATCTCACTCTCACTGTAGGGTTTGGTTATGGGGTCACTGCTCACTGCCAGTCCCCCTTTCCACTGTCAACCCAATATGTCCCCCATCTCACTCTCACTTTCCTATGGGGTTTGGTTATGTCACCCCATGTCCCCCAACCCACTCTGCTATTGGGTTCAGCTCTGGGGTCACTGCTGACTGCCACCCCATGTCCACTACCCCACACCAAGACCTTTCTATGGGGTTTAGTTATGGGGCCACCACTCATTTCCACCCCATGTCCCCCAACCCACTCTGCTATGGGATTTGGCTCTGGGGTCACCCTGTACCCCCACCTCACCAAGACCTTTCTATGCGGTTTGGTTATGGGGTCATAACTCATTGCTCCCCCCCCAATGTCCCCACAGTGTCCCCGAGGCCGCTGTCCCTGTCCCCCCCCCGGGGCCATCCCTGCGGGGTCCCCAGCTGGGGGCTCAGCCCCTCACCCGGACACGGCGGGCGGCCGCACTGCGGGACACCGAGGATGAGATCTTCACCTTGTGACCATGGGGACATCGCTGTGGGGACACCATGACTGTGGGGACACCGTGACTGTGGGGACAGGACATGGGGGGCTCCTGTTGGGTCGTGCCCCACTTTGGGGGTCAGCCGAACCCAGGGACTGGAGCCCCCCCCTTGCACTGGGGTTCACCCGGTGATGCTCTCCCTCTGATCCTATTTATTTGTATGGCTTTGGGGTTTTTGCCTTTGGGGGTGTTTGTGGGGTTGGGGGTCTCAGGCCCCCTCCGGGGTGAGGGGGGGGTCGTTCACCCGTGGGTTTCTCCACCCATCAGTATGTAAATAAAAGGGAGCCCTGTGTCACCCCATGGGACCCCGGCACTGTCCCAGTTGTGGGGTCTCCATCCCGGCTGTGGGATGCGGGTCCTGCCCCTATTAATCCCCTCGGGCCGCCAGAGGTCGCCGTGCGCCCTCATTGTGGGGGGGGGGGACCCCGCAGTGTCACCGTGGGTGGCACCGGGTGGGAGGCGCGGACCCCATAGAGACACGCGTGGAGAGACGGGAAATGCGATGGGGTGTGGGGGCACAAGTGGGGCGCTGCGGGGACGTGGGGGGCCGGGGGGGCACTAATGGGACATTGTGGGGACACGGGATGGGGGGTACCAATGAATGGGGCACCAATGGGGCCCTATAGCCGCGGTCCCGCGTGGGCGCTGCGGAGCCGCGGGAGGAGCCCACGTGCGCGCACACGCGGGATCGAGGGGCTCAGCTCATTACGGTGATTAGCGCTAATTATAGCGCCGCCCGGTGGGGGGGGGGGGGAGGAGAAGGGGCCGCGCAGCGCGGTGACACCGCGACCCCCCCCCATAGAAACAAACCCCACAACCCGAACTACCCCAAATCACCGCGTCCGCTCCGCGCGTGGGGCGCCCACGAGTGTCCGCAACCCCTCCCATCCCTGCCCATCCAACTCCCCCCCCGCCCCGTCCCACTCCGTCCCGTCCGAATCCGGCCCCGTTCCGGGGCGGAGCCGCTGCGGGAGCGCTCGGGGCGCGGCGCTCGGCGGTACGGGGAGGTGGGACAGCGGGTCCTATGGGGTCCTGTGGGGTTATGGGGTCCTATGGGGTCCTGTGAGGCTGTGGGGTGGTGGGTCCTGTGGGGTCCTATGGGATTGTGGGGGGTTATGGGGTTCTGTCGGTTTATGGGGTCCTGCGAGGTTATGGGTTCGTTTGGGTTCCTGTGGTGTTATGAGGTCCTGCGGGGTACTGTGGGTCCTATGGGGTTATGAGGCCCTATGGGGTCCTGTGAAGCTGTGGGGTGGTTGGTCCTGTGGGGTCATGGGATCCTGTGGGGTCCTATGGGTCCTGCGGGGTTATAGGGTCCTGTGGGTTCCTGTGGTGTTATGGGGTCCTATGGGTCCTTTGGGGTTATGGGGTCCTGTGGGTTCTATAGGGTTATGGGGTCCTGTGGGTACTATGGGGTCCTATGGGTACTATGGGGTTATGGGGTCCTGTAGGTCCTATGGGGTCCTGTGGGTACTATGGGGTTATGGAGTCCTACGGGGTCCTATGGAGTCCTATGGGGCTGTGTGTTGTGGGGGGGTCTGACGCTGTCCCCGCGCAGCGCGTTGCGGTGCCACCTCTGGGGCCGCCCCGGCGATGCCGCCCCGCGTTGCGGGCTCCCCCCCTCTCCCCCTCCTCGTCCTCGTGGGTCCCGCAGCGCTGGCGCTGTCCTTCCCGCGGGACCTCGAGCCACGCAGCGCCGTGGGGCTGCCAGGTGAGCGGGGCACAACGGGACTGGACGGGACGGGGACGGAGCGGGGACGTGGGATCACCCCCCCCCTACACACACCCACTCACCCCGCAGCCACCGCCTCCTATCCGCGCTTCGGGGGTCTCCGCGGGGACAACGGCAGCGCCGAGTTCGGCATCGGCTTCCAGCGGATGCTGCGCCTCAACGGGACGCTGCTGGTGGCCGCGCGGTGAGCGTGCAAAGCGCGTGTGTGAGCGTGCAAAGCGTGTGTGAGCGGCCGCTCGTGTGTGCGGGGCTGCTCGTGCAAGGGCTGTTCGTTCCCGTGTGTAGGGTCGCGTTTATTTGCACACGTGTTGGTGCCGGTACTCACATCTGCCGGCTTGCCGTCGCTTGCACACGTTTGTGTAAAGTCCTGTCTTCTCGTTGCACACTCGTGTGCTCTCATGCATCGCTCCGTGCTCCTGTTGCACAGCGGTGCGTGTCTACATGCTCCCCCCGTTGTGCCCCGCAGGGATCACCTCTACGCCTTCGCTTTGGGGGGGGACCCACGGGCGCTGTACCCACAACGGGTAATGGGGCATGGGGGGGGAATGGGGGGCGATGGGGGGAGTGGGAGTGGAGGGGGTGGGGGTCGATGGGCAGTGGGAGGAGTGGGGTAGTGAGCGGCAATGGGGGGGGGGATGTTGGGGGGGAGTGGGATGGTGTGGAGTGGGGTGGGAGAGGGGCAGTGGGGGGCAATGGGGAGAGTGGGAGTGGAGGGTGTGGGGGTCGATGGGCAGTGGGGGGAGTGGGGGGCAATGGGGGGGGGGGATGTTGGGGAGGGAAGTGGTGTGGTGTGGGAGGAGGGACATGGGGAGAAGGTGGGAGGGGGGAGGTGGGGAGGAGGTGGGAGGGGGGCAATGGGGGGGAGTGGGAGTGGAGGGGAAGTGGGTCGATGGGCAGTGGGGGGCAATGGTGAGGGGGGGAGGTGGGGGAGGGGAGTGGGGTGGTGTGTGTGGGGTAGGAGGGGGGCAGTGGGGGGCAATGGGGAGAGTGGGAGTGGAGGGGGTGGGGGTCGATGGGCAGTGGGAGGAGTGGGGGGGGAAGGTTGGGGGGAGTGGAGTTGTGTGGGTGAGGTGGGAGGGGGGCAGTGGGGGGCAATGGTGGGTGGGGGGGAGGTTGAGGAGGATTGTGGGGTGGTGTGGGTGAGGTGGGAGGGGGGTGGTGGGAGGGGCAGAGGGGTCCCGGTGTAACCTACTGTCGTCCCTCCCCAGAGTGTCAGCTGGGAACCTCGGGACAGAGCCGGCTGTGCTGTGCGGGGAGAGGTGCAGGTGGGGAGGGAGTGTGTGTGGGGTGGGGAGGGGGTGGGGTGGGGGTGTGTGTGAGATGTACTGGGGGTGTGGGGAGGGGGCAGGGGGAGAGATGAGTATGTGGAGGATGTGTGGGGTGTGAGGGTGGGGGGTGGTTGAGGTGTATGGGGGATGGGGTTTTGGGATGGTGATGGGGTGGTGATGATGGGGCTATGGGGTGATGATAGGGTGGTGATGATGATGGGGTGGTGATGGGGCTGCCCCACAGGATGGCTGCCACAACCACATCCGTGTGCTGCTGCCCCGCGATGCCCGGACCCTCTTCGTCTGTGGGACCAACGCCTTCAGCCCCGTGTGCCGCACCTACCAGGTCAGGGGGGATCCCATGGGGCAGAAAGGGGCCTCACTGCACACTATGGGACCCCATTGGGGCACTACGGGACCCCTAGTGGGCACTGTGAGACCCCGTGGGGTGTTATGGGGTCCTGCAGGCGCTGACCCTACAGCAGGAGGGTGAGGAGCTGCCTGGACAGGCGCGCTGCCCCTTTGATGCACGGCAGAGCATTGCAGCCACATTCGCTGGTGGGTGACCCCAAGGGGACATGGGGATTTGGGGTCGTGGGGATATGGGGCAGGTGTGGCAGTGCCCGACTCACCGTCCCCACGGTGCTGTCCCCATAGATGACCGTCTGTATTCTGCCACCGTTGCCGACTTCCAGGCCAGCGATGCCGTCATCTACCGCAGTGTGCGCGGTCCGGCCCTGCGCAGCATCAAGTACAGCTCCCGCTGGCTGCGGGGTGTGTGGGGACATGGGGTGTGTGGGGACATGGAGTGGTGGGGCACTGTGTGTTTGGGGTCAGGGTGGTGCTGATGGTGCTGATGGTTGTGCTGTCCCCACAGAGCCGCACTTCATCCATGCAATGCCCCACGGAGCACACGTCTACTTCTTCTTCCGGGAGATGGCAGCGGAGCTGGGGCTGCCGGGGAAGGTGGGTGGCCATAATTACAGCCCTTGTGGGAGCGACCCCCACCCCAATCCTGATCCTAATCCAACCCTAAATCTAACCATAACCACGACCCCCATCCCTTCCCGTGCCACTGTTCCTACTATAGTTTCCAGTGTCCCGCGTGGGCCGCGTGTGCCGTAATGACGCCGGGGGGTCCCCGCGGGTCCTGGAGCGGCGCTGGACGTCGTTCCTAAAGAAGAGGCTGCAGTGCGCTGTGCCTGGGGACGTCCCCTTCCACTTCGATGTCCTGGAGGCCGTCACTGCGCCCCACACTCTGCACGGGCAGCCTGCAGTGCTGGCGGTGTTTGGGACACAGCGCAACAGGTGTGAGGATGGATGGACATGGTGACAGGACTATGGGGACATGAGATGGGATGTGGGATAATGGGGACTTAGGAATATGAGGTCACACAGGGATGTGACTTTGGGGACATCGAGGACAGGCAGATAGGGAGATAAGGACCCAGGTGCACCAGGGGACAGAGGTGACCTGAGTGTGGGTGAGGGCAGACACGGGGTGACATGGCTGTGTGGGGCGATGCGGGCTCGGTGTCCCCAGGCAGTGCCATGTCTCACCCCATCTCACCCCACAGCATCCCAGGCTCCGCCATCTGCGCCTTCTACCTGGCAGATGTGGAACGTGCCTTTGAGGGACCCTTTGCTGACCCCCGCGGTGCCACAGCCCCGTGGCCCCCAGTGCCCGAGGAGCGCGTGCCCCAACCCAGGTACCCCCCTTTGTGTCTCTATAACCACATCCCACCACCTTTATAGCTACGTCCCCATCACGATATCCCCCCTTGTGTACCCTGATGTCCCCAGACCCGGTTGCTGTGCGGGGATGGGGTCAGCCGCTGCCATTGTCAGCTCTGGGGACATCCCCGACGAGACGCTGTCCTTTGCCAAGGAGCACCCACTGCTGCACGGGGTGGTGGCACCCGCCGGGGGTCGGCCGCTCTTCACCCAAACCGGCACCAGGTGATGGGGACAGCGGGGTCACAACACGTGGGGTGGCCCTGGGGACACAAAGCAAAGGGTCTCTGAGCACCTCGGTGCACACAGGCTGACGCAGCTGGCGGTGGATGCGGGCGCGGGGCCATGGGGGAACCACACGGTGCTGTTTGTGGGGTCGGAGGACGGGAGGGTGCTGAAGGTGCTGACGGCCACGAGACGCCCGGGGGACAGCAGGCAGCACGGTGACACTGCGGGGCATGGGGACGACAACAGGGACAACAGCGGGGATGGAGGCACTGAGGCGGTGCTTCTGGAGGATATCAGGCTGTACGAGGCAGGGAGGTGAGTGCTGTGGGGTCAGGTGAGGCACTGATGGGGGCTTTGTAGGGGCAATGGGCTCACATGGGTGCAGTGGGGCTGGGTGGGTGCTATGGGGTCAGGGGGTGTGATGGGGTTGGGTGGGTGCTATGGGGTCAGGGGATGTGATGGGGTTGGGTGGGTGCTATGGGGTCAGGGGGTGTGATGGGGTTGGGTAGGTGCTATGGGGTCAGGAGTTTGATGGGGTCAGGGGGTGCTTTGGGGCCCTGTGGGAGCCATGGGTCACCTGTGGGTACTACAGAGGCTGTGGGGTCTGCAGGTGCCGGGGGCCCCGCGGTGCCAGCCGGGTGTTGGGGTTGGAGCTGCACCCCGAAGGCCAGGAGCTCTTCGTCGCCTTCTCGGGGTGCATCATGCGACTGCCCCTGAGCCGCTGCGCCCAGCACGGGCAGTGCCGCCGGTATGGGGACACGGGGGGGCACAGGGGACCCCCCCACAGCCCCACACTGAGCGCTGACCCCACACAGGAGCTGCCTGGCAGCGCGGGATCCCTACTGCGTCTGGCTGCCCCCTGGGGGTTGCGTCCCCTTCTCTGAGGACCTCCCGTGAGTGTGTCCCCTCCTCCCCACTGCGGTGTGGGGCTGCAATGGGGCAGAGGTGTCCCCTCCCTGGGGTGGGGGGTTACCTATGTGTCCCTATTGTGTTCCATAGGGATGGCTTCGAGCAGGATGTGGAGGGGTCCAGCGGGCTGACAGGGACCTGTGCAGGTGAGGAGACATCCGGGGATGTGGGGTCATGGGGGGGGCAGTTGAGGACAGTGGGAAGTGTGGGGACATGGGGATGGTGAGGGGCACAGAGCAGTATTTGGTGACAATGGGAGATGTGGGGAATATTGGGGGCAATGGGGGACATACGGGGTCATTGGGTGACACCAGGGGGAACTTTGGGGCACGTGGGGGGCACCAGAGGATGTGGGGGATATGGGTGGTCCCAGACCCAACCCCACTCTGTTCTCCCAGGTGCAGCATCTGCAGGGGATGGGGACAATGGGGACGTGGCCCACGGTGAGTGACACCCCAGTGTCCCCAAGTGGGACAACCCTGGGGAGGGACCCTGAGTCTGGGGTGGGGAAATGTGGACCAGGAGGGGACTGTGGGGTGGGGAAGGGGCATGGGAGGAACTCGGGACCAGGAGGGGACGTGGGGTGGGAACAGAACCCAAAGGATGGGGGAAGGACCCCAATGTCTGTGGGCTAGGGATGGGATAGGGGGATGTGGGGATGATGGAGGGGCCTTGGGGACAGGAGGGATGCAGGGACTGGGGGACCCAGGAGGGGACATTGGGGTGGGAGAAGGACCTGAAGGACTACAAAGGGGAAAGGGATGGGGGAGGTGTGGGCGGGGGGGATGCGGGTTCCACCTTTGGGTGCCACCTGCAGGGGTCCGCGGAGCAGTGCCGGATGCGATGGTGCCGGTACCGGTGCTGGTGGGCTGCGTGCTGGGCGCCTTTGTACTGGGAGCACTGGTGGCAGGACTGGGAGCCGCCTGCACCCGCCGACCAGCAGCACCCAAAGGTGCCCCTGAGCCCCCCAGCCCGCGCCCCCCGCCCGCCCCACGCCTTTACCCCCAGCTGCCCCCCCACAACGGGACCTGGGACCCACCCCCAGAGCCACTCAGCCCAGAGCCCAGCCCGGAGCCCCCCACCAGGACACCCCACAGTCTCAGCACCCCACAGCCCCCTGGCCCAGGACCCCCACTCAGAGCCACCCTGGAGTGCTCAGGAGCTGCAGGGTGGTCTCTGCCCCCCCCTGCCCCCATGGCCAACCGGGTGCAGCCAGGTTCTGCCCCATTGGCCCCATGGGACAGAGACCCCCGGCGCCTCGATGTGCCCCCCGACAGCCCCCCCCCACCCCGCAGACCACTGGCACAGACATACTCCTTGGGGGGGGCAGTGAGACCACCTGGCACAGCACGCAGCCTCACCCGCATGTACTCACTGGGGGCACCAGGGGGGGCACCACCGTGGGGTCCCCACCACATTCCCCTACAGCGCTCATTCTCCATGAAGCCCCCCCTGTCCACAAAGCCCCCCCTGCCACCCAAACCCCCCCCAGTGCCCTGAGTCCCCGCAGGGTCCCCTGTGCTGCAGGGTCACAGGGCAGTGTCCCCTCTCCCACCACCCCCAGGTGACAAATGTCCCTATAGGCCCCCCCCATCCCCCCCTCTGATGGGGTCCCTCATGTTCCCACCTCCCCATCTTCCATTTTTTCTCTCCTAATTTATTCAGCACTGTGGGGGCAATGGGACCACCCCGGCGGGGGGCAGGATGGGGGATCTGGGGGGGGGGGGGGCTGTGGCCCAGAGCTGGGCTCTGTCCTACCGTGTAGGGCAGTTAAAACCGTGTCGGGCAATTAAAGAGACAATCAGTGCACTCAGCTGCCCACGTGGCTCCTGTTGGGGTGTGAGATCGGATGGGGGGGGGGGAGGAAAGGAGCTGAGGGGGCTGGTAGAGGGGACAGAGGTTGGGGTAGAAGGGAGAGCTGCTCTTGGTTGGGAGGGTGGGGGCACAAGCTGACCCCCAGGGGGCTACACAGACCTGGGGCATGACCTCCATTCCCTGACCTCCATTCCTTGACTGGGGGGCCAGGCCTTGTGCCTGGCACAGAGCAACACCGGTCCTGTAAGGGCAGATTAGAGCAGTAATGCGATTTGCAGGAGGTGCTGGGGGGGACTGGGGGGGGGATAGGAACACTGCCCCTCACCCCACAGCTCATTGGAGCAGCTGTGCACCACTGCCAGTGTGGGGTTTGTTACTGAGCCCTAACGAAGCCCTGGAATGGTGTGTTAGCACCCACACGAGGCCAGCAGTCAGACCCCAAACTGTGTGTGTAAGCAGAGGACTCTCCTCCACCACCACCTACAGTTACAGAACTGGAACGAGAGGACTGGACCAACCCACATACTGCAAAGAAAAATAACAAAAAATATATTAAAAAAAAAAACCAACAAATATTCCAGCAATGAAAACAGCTGTTGTTAGGAAAAAAAATGGTTTTGGCATCTTTAGAAAAGAACTGCTCAGTTTAAAAGTGACACGAGTGTCTGCAGAGCTAGCCTGGCTCTCACTGTGTGTGCATGGCATGCTGTGCTGCAGCACAGAGGGGTCCTATGGCACAGAGGGGTCCTATGGCACAGAGGGGTCCTATGGCACAGAGGGGTCCTATGGCACAGAGGGGTCCAGCCCATCCCTCCGTGGGGTCTCAGCCCTCTCTGGCTGCAGCTGCCCCAGTACTGTGTTGTTTCTGCTCCAGCCCCAGTCCCACAGCCCACCATCAGGAGGTGACGGACCCCGCGGTGCTGTTGGCCACCTGCTCTGTTCCCTCGGTGTCCTCTGGGCTCACACAGCTGCACACACTGTGCTGATGTTGTTCTGCTCCTCCTGTGCCGTGCTGGGCTGCTGCCAGGGTGCTTCACCTTCAATGCTGCCCTACAGAAAACAGCTGAGAGCTGCAGAGGCTGCACCGTGCCAGGAAGGCCCACAGCAGGAGCAGCCATGACAAGGAGCAGAGTGTGAAAACCCGCTGTGATGGATGCAGAGCACATCTATGGTCTGAACAGCACTGAGCTGCTGCTAAGGCAAAGGCAAAACAACCACAGGGCTCGTTATGGGGATAAGAGCAGAGAGCTGCTGTGCCTCACTGCAGCCACGTCCCCATTCCCCCCTGCGATGCCTTTGGCACCAGGACCCCACATCCCCAGAGCAGCACTGGGCACACAGCAGGCATGGGACTCACCTGCTTTCCTCCACATCAGTCCTGTTTTGTGCTGCTTTCAGCCTCTTGGCTGCTGGCTTTTCTCCTGAATCCCCCCGTCCCCAGTTGCAGTCTCCTCTGCAGCCTGACCAGCAGGTACAGCTGCAGCTGGAAAACCAAGAGGTGACAGTAACACAATTAGCAGCTGGGGCCTTCCAGAAGAGGAACAGAGCTGTTCTCAAATATTCCCTGTGCAAACAGCCCCAGGACCAGCTCTGGGCACGTGCAACAGCCACAAACCCTCTAAGAAGTGTGTTTTAAACCTGATAACATGGGCTCTCCTTGGGACTCCAGCAGCAAGGACCCACCCAGCCCAGGAGAGACGTGGGGTGTGAGCACGGAGGGCAGCAGTGCCCCACAGCTTCCCTTTGTATGCCCTCAACACTGTATGGGTTACAACCAGGGATTGTAGTAATTTGACAAGTGATCCTGCACAATTAACAGCTTTAGAGAATTGCTTTCCATTCCTGAGGCCCGCAAGCAGACAGCAGTGATATAACCCTTAACTCTGTGTGCACGCTGCAGGAGAGCTCTGTGTGCACTCATTTCCTAATCCTTTTCCTGCTGTGACATGAACTCACACCACACACAGCCCTGGGGCACAGGGATCTCAGGAGAGGAGGCCAACAAGGGACACACCCTGAGGAAATCCAAACTCACACAGAAGCTCTGGAGCTCAGTCCTGCACCATTCACACCTTGCATCCCCCAGCCCAACCCCTTACAGTAGCTGCACAGCAAAGTGGGGGGGGGGCTCGGATCTCTGGTTAAGGAGACCACCACGGCTCTGGGATCCCATCACATTCAGACGGAACTCAAGGCAGTTCTCAGACCACCTGGAACTGGGGAGCTCTGTGCTGTGCACCCAGCAGTGCCCTCCCCAGGGCAGAGCAGAGGGGAGCAGCACCACCAAGCCCTGCTGGCCGTGCTTTGGGCACTGCAGCCCAGGGAACCATCGGCCTTCTGGGCCAGCAGGACACACTGCTGCCTCATGGTCAGCTGCTGGCCCTCAGCTCCTACCTGCCTGCCTATTCTGCACCGTGATGATGCAGGGCTGGCCGAGGCTGGCTGGCTACAGGCTGCCCAATGCGATGCTGTTGGTCAGGATGGCGTCGACACGCTGCCTTTCTGCTGCCCACAGCATGGACAGAACCCGCTGCCAGCCGCTCCTCTGCGTCACCTTGGGAAATGAGGTCAGTGCCAAAAGGAAAACAGGAAAAAAAAGTCATCGTTTCCGTCTCTCTTCCTGGAATTGAAAGCAAAGGCTGGTGGCTGAGCTCAGGTACAACCTGGAAATACAGCCAGCGAGCCTCAGTGAGAGTGGGGGGAACACAACACATGGATGCGTGTAAAGCGCATCTTACAGGGCAAAGGGCTTCTTTTCCTGCAGATTAGTGCGATCAAAGCATTAGCAAATTAACTAGGAGGAGCGCAGCTGGAAGCAGCTGGTAAGCACATCTTCCTTAATGACCCTTCCCAGCTCTAGAGGCGACGAAGGCTGCTGCTGCCCCACACTCACACGGGGGGACATCACTCAGCAGGGTGATGGGCACGGCCTGCAGCTCTCCCAGTGCCCCAGGGAGCTGGGAGCAAAGAGGGAAACATCCAAACACAAGGGCTGAAAAGCTGAGCCCTGTGGCACTGACAGAACTTCTATTACTCATCTCCAGATACTAAGAAAGACCGAGCTGTGGGGAAAGAAATTCCAAGGGAGAAGGATGATGTGAACTTTAACTGTCACACTTCTAAATCCGAAGCCGTTCAAAGGTCAGACAAGGCCCTTTTCTTTCTCCCCTCTCTGCTCAGTAAGGGAAAGTGCAGTTACTGCCGAGCTGCAGCAGATCTGAAGGCGATAAGCAAATCTTAGCTCCCAAACAATGCTTCTTCCTCCAATTGACCGCAGAGATCCCTATTCAAAGGCAGACTTTGCAAGAATGGAGCAGGAAATGTGAGGTTAAAGGGCGCAAACAGTCCTTTATTGGCACGCATACAACCCACAAACTGAAAAATCAGCATTAAAAAAGACCCAGCACCAAAGGGGAGTCCCCCCTGCAGCCCACCACGCTGCCCTCACCTCTCGGTTTTAGGAAGGTTTTCGAGGGGCTGATTTGCAAACAACCCTTCCCAGGCCGTGGGCCATGGCAGCCCATAATCGGATTCCTCACACCAGCTGAGCGCTTATTCCCCTGTAAAAAGCCCTCCGGGAACAGAAGGCGAGCTGGTCTATTCTTAGCGGTAAAAGGGTTAAAGGAGAAGCCGGTGGTGGCTCCGGTCGCGCAGCCACTGGTGCCCTCTGGTGGGAAACGGGGAACGCAGCGCAGGAACCAAAGGATCATAAGAGAGCTGCGATCAATGAGAGCCAGCAGCGATGCGTGGGTTCACAGCCCAGGGCTGGCTCACACAGTCTGCACTCAGCTGCCTGCCCCGTGTGACTGCAAAGGAGCAGAGGTTTGGATTTCCCCTAATACAGAACACGAACATCACGACAAACACTGGAATTACCCCAACCTGCCCCTTTGGGTTCAACCTTCACTGAGTGCTTTCCCACCAAAGCGTGGCTTATAAAGTGATGAGGAACTGAATGCCTTCCACCTAACGCAGAAGGGCAATGAGTAACACACGTCCCCATAGGGCTGCTTATTCAGCAAGGACTTTTCCCTCTTCTCCTTCCTCAGCACTTACATATACAGAACATCCACCCAGCTCCTTTACAGACAACAGGGAACAAAGCAAACACCCCCCAACAGCGCTGCAGTGCTGAGGCTTTGGCACCTCAATAACAGCCATTCTCCTGTTGCAATCATCCTAATCCATCTGCTCAGGCTCTGGAGCAGCCCCACAGCTGAGCTCAGCAGAGCTCCACCACGTACAGATCCACCCCTACTGCACTGCCTGAAATCACCCTGCTGCCTGCAGCAGCAAAGAGAGAGAAAATGGGGATCCTCTGCAGCCAGAAGCCAACAGCTGCTGTGTGTGGTGGCACCAAACATCCACCTGCCTTCTGCTGTGTGTCTGCACCCATAGCAACCCCATGGGACATTCCCATACGGCCACGTCAGACCGCACCTTTGGTATTTGCTGCAGAGATGAGACCAGCGAGGCTGAAGACTTCCCCAGCTGTAAGAACAAATGATGAGCTGACGGTCACAGCGCTGCTGATGGGATCCTCCTTTCTCTGGTTGATTCCTGGTGGGAGATGGGAGCTGTGTGATTCCATCCTGTGCTGAGCAGGAGGACTCAGCACCCTCCAACCCCCACCTGCAGGGGTGGATTATCTCCTCTCTGCAGCACATCAGAGCAGCAGGTGCTGCAGAACTGCCACGTCACACTGACACACTGCAAACACAGCTGAACTCAGCGCTTCCCATCCGAGCATCACAGAAAGATTCCATCAGAAACATCTGCTCAGTTCTCCCTGCAGCCGTGTGTCGATCACCAGCAGGTTCTTCCCCCCTCAGCCTACCTGCAGGATCATCAGCGTCTCCAGATTACTCCTGTCCAAAGCACTGTCAAAGGGGGATGTATCAGACATGCTGGTTGCGTGGACATCACCTTTGTGTCTGACCAGCAGCTCCGCCACGTCCCAGTGGTTGTGTTCTGCTGCCCAGTGTAAAGCAGTCATTTCCAGCATGTCCTTGGCATTCACATCAGCCCCATTCTGAAAGAGGAACACAACACAAAGCACTGAGGAGCAGTATGAAACCCCTCACAGCCTCAGCCATTCCTTCCTGGATGCTCTGCAAAAGACACAGAACTCAGTAAAGAGATCCCACATTGAAAGAGCAGCTCTGATAGAGGCTGAACGTCACAGAGAACAAATGGCATGCAAAGAGTTCGGGAAGTAATTAACACAGTGTGTCCAACAGGATGATTCCTCCTTTCCTGCTGTCCCAAAGCTGCTCCTGTGCTTTGTGCACCGCTTCCAGCAGCTGCTGCCCCAGCACCACCAAAGACATCTTCATACATGGGAGCATGGAGCTGCCACAAAGGGAGGGAGTGAGGAATGGAACACAAAGCCATCAGCAGAGGCCATTTAAAAGCCCAGAACAATTCAGGCCTGTTTGTCCAACGAGAGGACGCGCAGAGCAGCCCAACAGACAAAATGAGGTTCAGTGCCTGTCAGACTTTGAGTCCACAAGTGGAATATGGGGAAGGCAAAAGGGGGCTCAGCCCACAGCAGAGCTGCACAGCCCCACTTACCCCAGCAGCACCTCGTACAGACACAGCAGCGTGTCCATGTGGATCCAGGTCTGAGAGCAGAAACTATGGAAGCAACAGTAAGGCTGCTCACATTTACTGTATGCTACCCATTTGGTTTTCAAAGCACTCCATTTAACCTCAGAGAGTCTCCCCCTGACTCCAGCCCTACAACGACCCCAACCCTACAATGACCCCTCTGCTCATAGAGGGAAAAGCAAACCCTCTAACTCCAGGCAAGGTCAGAGAAGGAGCAGAACCCAAATGCCACCAGTCAAGCAGTCAGCCCAGTAGACAACAGCATCTCTATTGATCCCAAACCACGCCAGCAGCCAACCATTACAGCAGCACAGAGAACCATTGCATTCTCCCCCATCAGGGTTACGCTGGCATGCCACTCTGTGAAAGACCAACATTAAAACCCACCCACTCGCACTCAGACAACGCTCTGATTGTCTGCAAACACACAGAACTCGTGAATTTAAGCGTTCCGCTGGAAACGAACACCCGGAGCTGGGAACCAAGTGATGTTTGGCTCATTGTCGTGAATGCAACAGTGCAGGTTGGGGGCTGAGCTGCTGGAAAAGGAGCTCGGAGGAGGAGCTGTGGGTCCCAATGGGCAGCAGGGTGACTACGAGCCAGCAGCGTGCCCTGCTGGCCGAAAGAGACAACGGTCCATTGGGGTGCACAGCACAAAGCACGGCCAGCAGGGCAGGGCGGTGCTGCTCCTCTCTGGGGAAGGCACTGCTGCAGCGCTGAGCCCAGCACGGGGCTCCCCAGTTCAGGGCAGACTGGGAAGCGCTGGGAGAGCCCAGCAGAGATGGTGGGGGCGTCAGGGCCTCCTGATGGGGTCAGGCTGGGAGCCCTGTGGCTGTTCACCTGAAGGGATGACTGAGAGGGGTCAGATCAGTGCTGATATGAAGGGCAGAGGTTGGGAGGTGCGCTGAGCTCTGTTCAGTGCTGCTCAGCACCAGGATAAGGGGCGGTGGGTGCAGCATGGAGCCTGGGGAGATCTGTCTGAACATACAAACTTCTTTACAGTGAGGAGAACAGCAGAGCTCCAGCACAAAGCAATTGAAGAGACCTTCTCTAGGGAGATCCAACCCCACCTGGACACGGTCCTGCTGAAGAGACCTGCTTTTTGGGGGGTGAGGGGAGTTGGACCAGAGGGCCTCCAACCCCACAGCTGTGGGATCTTCTTAGCACTGCAGCTCACGGGACCCACTGCTGAGCCCCAACCACGATGCTTTGTCACACAGTCAGTGCTCACCTATGGGGCCGGATGGAACCCTGCAGACCTCCATCACCTCTCAAGGCAGACACACCCCCACTTTGAGCCTCCCCTCGAGCAAACCAATCCCCTAAGAGCCCCTAAAGCCCTAAGGGCCGCCATGAGAGACACCTAAGGCCTAGCCCACACCTCAGCATCCTCCCAACGCCCATCCCTCTGCGTCCCCCCAAGCCCTACAACCATCCCATCCCCTCACAGCACCCCCAGCCTCACCCACACCCCACTCATCCCCGCCCCCGTCACTCATCCATCCCCTTTCCTTCCTCCTTCCCCCTCACAGGAGCTCTCCGCCCCTTCCCGCTGCGCTCACGCAAAATGGCTGCCGCGGAGGGATACGGTGCGCAGCGACCAAAGAGTCCGCAGGGGGCAGAGTTGAGGGAGAGGGAGCCTGCAGCTCGCACGGGGAGGTCCGAGTGGTTCCTCCTCCTTCTTTCTCCTCTTTCTTCCCGATTATAGAGAAGGAGGAAGGTGGCGAGACGCCGAGGGGTCCAGCGGGGATTATTTTCTCGAGCGGAAGGATCTCAGTTTACCTCACGCGGAGGGAGCGATGTGTACACCTAGTTCCGGCGGAGGCAGTTGGCGCCAACTATAAAAGGGCCGCGGCGGCGGCGGCGGCGTTTCTGTTGGGGTTTGGCTGCCCTGAGAGACGGTGGTGTCTGGAGGGGGGGAATCAGAAATGTGTTATTTTGGGCCGTAATGATAAAACCTGAGGCAGCGCTCACACAGGAGGACATTCAGCCTTTATTAAGGGGTTGTGAAAGGCAGCACAGGAAAGCAGCAGTGCCAGACTGCCGGGTACAGCAGCTGTGTGCAGTCAGGTTGAGTCAGGAACCAGAACATTGGAAATACTGAGTTCTGTGGGGGTAAATCCAGCAGGTAGGAGCCAAAATGAAAGGAAAATGAAGGAAAATGGGGGTGAGGGCTGTACTTGGAGCCTGTTTTCTCTCTTTCAGGCAGGAATGAGATAACAGTGTGTCAGTGAGGTTCTGGTGCCCCAATGGAGCTGCCTGTGGTTGCTGTCAGCAGCGGAGGTGATGCTCCTTGTATATGGCTGGGCTGGGCCGTGTTATGTGGTTTATGGGCTCAGATTGGCACCCACTTTCCCATCCCTTGCTTTGGAATTGGGATTTTCCACCTCTACCAGCAATAGGAGGTGCTGCTGTCATTGAGGAGTGCAGGCTGTGCCCATATTTGCCTCTCTTTGGTGCCTTCCCAGCTCACTGACTGCTGCCAGCCATGAAGCTGGGCTGGGGAGGAAGAAGCAGATCATCCATCCCCCCCATTAAGGACAGCCCGGCTCTGCTCACCCTGCTGCGTTCCCAGGAGGAATGAATGGAGGAGGTGAGGTGATGCTGCAGCCCATCATGGCAGGGCTGAGTGTGGGTTTCCTTAGTGTTGCCCACTGGGCTTAAAATAAAGCAAAACCAAACACCTGACCCGTACAGAACCAACAGAACCGAACCCTGGCATGCCTGGTGATGGAGGGGGGGGAGGGGACAGGGGAGGGGAGGGTATCAGATGAGGTCGAAGTCAAAGGAGCTGATGCTGGCGATGGGTGCCCTCCAGAAGTTGAAGCTGCTGAAAGGCAGCAGGTTGTCATCCTCAGCACAGCTGGGCTCTTGTTGGGCTGCCTCGGGTACTTTGGGTGTATAGAGGGACCCCTGGGTCAAACCCAGCCCTTCCAGCTCAGCCAACTCCAGCCTTGGGATGGGCATCCTCCAGTAGATGAAGGAGTCGTACTGAGTGCTGATGGTGTCCAGCATGGTGGCGCTGTGGGGGGAGAGGAGGAAGGGGGGGGGGGTATCAGTGGGTGAACCCCAGCTTGAACTGTAGCTGATGGAGGGGGCAGCCCCCACCCCACCCTGCACACAGGGGTTCCCAATAGCCCCACAGCTGGGGGCAGGGAAAGGGGATGGAGGGAGAAGGAGAAAAAGGGGATTGAGGTGGGGAGGAGGAATAGAGGGGATGGAGGGGGAAGGAATAAAGGGAATCCATGCAGGGGGGAGGACAGGAGCCAGGTCCCACATGAGACCCTCCCCAACAAAAGGCTCTACTCCCATTTGCTTCCCTCTGTGCATCTCCCCCCCCCCCCCCCCACTGCATTCTGCTCCCCCCATATGCCCCCATTTCATGCCCTGAATCCAAAGAGGTGACCCAGGTACCCCTCTGAGCCCAGCCCTATATCGGGGCGGGGGGAGGGGGGCGGCTATATTTAAGCTCCCCCACGGCTTTGGGAGGGCTACAAAAGGCGTGTGTGTGAGCACAGCGCTTTAAATAGCCGCCTCCTTTGGGAAGGGTGGGGGGGACACACACGAAGGGACACAGCCCGGAGCGATGGCGATGAAAAATAACCAGCACCAAAGCACTAGAAACAACCCCCCCCCCCGCCCCAAAACCCGAACCCTAAAAGGTCCGACCCATCCCTAATTGTAATGAACATCACTGGAACGAGGTGACCAAAGCGCAGAGCACCCCCTACCCCGGACCCCCACCCACCCATCAGGGCTGTTACCTGCGCTGGGCTCTTTGGGGGGGGCTGCGGGTCGCCGAACCTCTTTGTGTCTCCGCAACCTTCGCTCTGCGGCGTCGCTTTTGTCTGTTGGCGCAGCCGGGTCTGCAATGCAGCCCCTCGCAGCGAACCACCGTGGGGGTGGGAGGAGTGGGGGGGGGGGGCGTGGGCAGATGAGTCAGCAGCCCCCACCCGCGTGGGGCGGACAGATGATGGAGGGATGGAGGCGGCCCACCTGCCATAGAGCACGGTGCCCTTATGGGGGGGTGCAGATGAGGCTGTGGGGTGCCCGTGGGTAAGAGTGGGGAGGGGGCCGGGGGGGGCCGTGGCCCTCAAAAGGCTTCACAGGTCGGGGTGCGGCTGACACGTTTCTGCTTTGATTCATTTCAGTTTTGGTCCAGAAAAGAGACACTGAGGCAGAAAGGTGAGCGGCCCGGCAGGGTGGGGGGCTGCTTCCATCTGCTTCCAGCCTGAGTGAAACGCCCCCCCCCCGCCCCAATGAGCCCCCCCCAGCTCTGCTGGGCACCCCAAGTCTCACAGAGCCACCCCCACTCCTTACCGACACCCCCAAACCCCCAACTCGGCTCTGCTGAGCTGTGCTGGGTGACCCCCAGCTTTGCTGAGCCCCCAAATCCCGCTGGGATCCCCCCATCCTTAACAGCCCCCCCCCGGGCCCCCCAACCCAGCTCTGCTCAGCCTCCCCAGCCCTCCCTGCACCCCAAACCCTCACCTACAGGGACCCCACTGACCCCAGGCCCCCCTCATCCTCACCGGGTGCCCCCATTCCTTAGCAGCCCCCTAGGGCCCCCATCCTGCCCTGCTGAGACCCCCAGCTCTGCTGGCCCAATGACTCCTTCCACCCCCATCAGCCCCCCCCCTCTGATCCCCAGGACTCCCACCTTTGTCCTGTGGGATCTCCCAACCCTTTGCAGCCCCCCGAGGACCCCCAGCCCCATCAGTGCCCCCCCCAGCCCTGCAAAGCCCCCCTGTGGGGGCTCTCAGCTTCGTTCTGCCCCCCAAATCCTGCCAGACCCCCCTAGGACCCCATCCCTGCTGAGCCCCCACCTTTGCTGGCCCCAAATCCCCTCCAACCCCCATCTGTACCCCCAAACCCCTTCAGTGCCCCCCAACTCCCCCCCTTGTCCCCTCATCTCCCTCCATCCCCCACGAGTCACCCCACGACCCCACAACCCCCCCCGTTCCGTGTCCCCCCCCTTCCCCCCCTCCCGGCCTGCAATGCTCGCTGTGTCCGGGGTTGGAGCTGCGTTCCGCTCTGTGCCGCTCCGGGCCGCGCCGCGCCGGGTGGAGGCGGAGGAGGCGGAGGGGCAGCGGGGCAGCGCGGCGTCCCGGAGCTGCGGAACCACGGCGGAGCGAAGCCAGGTGGGCGGCGGGCGGGGGGCGCCGCGGAGACACCGGGAGGGGGGAGCGGGGCGGAGGGAGCGGGGCTGAGGCCTACAGGAGTTGATGGGGGGGTGAGGAAGGCCTGGCGGAAGAGGGCCCGAAAAATACCTTGTAATGAACCCCCTCGCCCCCAAAGAGAGCGGTGTGCGGTGGGACCCCCACGGGGGGTGGGGTGAGAAGCGCAGTAGGGCGCTCCGTAGCCGCCCCCCACCCTACCATCCCCGCTGGGCCCTATAGGGCCGCCCCACGGCGAGCGGGCCTCGCTGGGCCGGGCACGGAGGATCGCTGCGGATTGAATGCCTTATCGCGGGGGTCCTTAACGCCCCCAACCCCAGCGCTGCCCCTTCGATGTTTGGGGGGGGGGCACCCCCTCGTCCGCCCCCCGGTTGGAGTTTGGGGGGCGGTGGGGGGGAGGATCCTTCGGTGCTGGGGGTCGGCAGTGCTGCCCACGTTACGCTTCATGGTCCTGCCCCCCCCGACCCTAACGCGACCCCTGTGAGCTGAGGGAACCCCCTGGGCAGCACCTTGTTAGAGTATAGGGAGGGGACACCCCAAAGCCGGAGAGTGGGAGCGGTTCCCGTGTCACCCCCTCATCCTGGGGGTCCTGAGCCCCCGATCCGGTGTGTCCCCCCCCCATCAGAGCCCCCTGCCCTCTCTGAGCGTGGGGGGGTTGAGGGGTCGGGCCTTTTATTGAAGTTTTGGGGTTCTGGAGTCCGTGGGAGTGCCCCGATCCGTCCGTTCCCCCCTCCCCCCCCCCCCCGGTGACGCAGAGCGGCTGAGCGGTGCTTTCCCAACCGGGAAGTCATTTTGTGAGTGCCGGCCTGGGTCTGCCCGAAGGCATTTCGCCCCCCCCCACGCCCCCAGTGACATTGGTGCCATTTCCCCTCACAGACCCCAAAGCTTTGCACACAGGCCGGGTGCAGCTCATTGCACAGTTGGGCTCAGGAGACCTCGAGGTCTGTAAGCTCACCCTCAGTCCCCCCCCCACAACCAGGGAAGGGAAGGCCCTAAGGCCTGGCTTTTGGGCTCTGTGTTTGGGGAGGGGGCTCCTGGTGGGTGCCCACCCCAAAGGCAAGAAGTGTTGGTTGTACTCTGCTGGACTTCAGACTGAGTTGCTGCCGGGCTGTCCTGCAGAGCAGAGCTGTGCCCCCCCCTCCATCCCCCCAACCTTGAGCCCCTCCATTTCACCCCCCCCCCCCCCCCCCCCCCAACTCCGGGGCTGTTTGTTGCACTCTCCTGTTTGTTTCTTTCCCCGCCCCGTTCGCTCTCTGAGCCGAAGCGGAAGAGCTCAACCTCCGGTCCCTGTTCAGAAAGGCAGCTGTATTTATAGCTCCTTTCTAAAGGGGGGGGGGGGAGGAGGGGGTGCTGCAATTCACTGCCATGTGTGCCCCCATCCCATGGCAGCATCCTCTCCTTGTCCTGCACTGGGGGCAGAGGGGACACCCTGTGTGCCCATAGGTGTCTGCTCAGCATGTTGAGGCTCAGATTAGGGCTGTCAGGACAGCAGCTGCCCCCACCCCTTCCCAAGCACTTCAGTTTCCCTGCAGTACCTCCCTGGGTGACTCCACACCCCTCAGCCCGACCCCCCTGTGCTGCGGTGCCACTTGGGGACAAATCCTTCTCGTTGTCCCCATCTCAGGTGCCTTCCCTGCTGACCAGGTGCCTCCCCCCACCCGTTCCCATGGAGTGAGAGCACACGGGGGTCTCTGCAGCGCCGCAGCCCCCACCCTGCCGGGAGCAAAGCTGGAAGGCACCGCAAATATGAGCGACTTCTGGCACAAGCTGGGCTGCTGCGTCGTGGAGAAACCACAGCCTGTGAGTAGCTGCAGCTTTGGAGACGGGGGTGGTGGTGGGGGGTGGTCCTGGGTGCAGGGGGGGCTGACAGCCTTCATCTCTATGCAGAAGAAGAGGAGGAGACGAATCGACCGCTCCATGATTGGTGAGCCCATGAACTTCGTGCACCTGACTCACATTGGCTCCGGAGATATGGCTGCGGGCGAAGGGATGCCCATGGTACGGCCTGGGGCTGACAGTGAGCAAGGGTGGGTGGTGGGGCTCAGCATGGGGGTGCTGTGATCTCAGCCCTGCATGGTGCTGGCTTTCAAGGGGGCTGGGAGCCCTTGGGGGTGGTGTGATGGGGGTTTTCTGCTCGGTGCTGGGTTGGTGACAATTTGTTGTGGTGGTGAAACGTTTCTCCCCTCCCTGCAGACGGGTGCTGTGCAGGAGATGAGGTCCAAAGGAGGACGGGAGCGGCAGTGGAGCAGCTCCCGTGTGTTGTAGCATGTGAGTACGCAGCCATGGCAGGAGCTGGGCAGCCCCGAGCGCCCGCTGTCACCACCTAAAGCACGCTGCTAATTAACACATCTAATGAGCTGGGCAGTTTTGTAACCTCTCATCTCCAACTTTTCAGATTTCTGGCTCTTTCAGCCCAAACTTGAACTGCCTGATCCCCACACCGGAGGAAAAGCCAACCTCAAGCGCTTGATTCCCGTGGTAACTTATGCAGGCGGAGCTGCGCGGCTGGCTCTGGGTCATCCCCCACAGATCCTCCCCCCTTCCCCGGGGCACCGGGCCGGCCAGGAGAGCGCTGTCCCTCCCTATGGGGCAAGCAGAGCAGCCCAGCCCACAGCGGGAGACGCCGTGCACAGCCCTCATGTGCCAAATCCCCCCCCTTCTCCCTTCCCCACACCCCAGCTGGCACCGCTGTCTCCCACGGGCCCCTCTCGGCGCTGCCCCCCACGCCTCAGTTTCCCTTGGGACCGCAGTAGGGCGGGTTGTGCTGCAGGGGCTGAGCTGGGGAGGCATCACAGAGCCCCAGAGCCCCAGCATTGGGCATCCTGCAGCTCCAACGCTGCCAGCAAGCCTGCCTTTCCTCCAGCCTTCAGCCGGCATCGCCACCAGCCAACCTCCGCCTTCCTTCTTTTTTAGGATTTTTTTTTTTTGGGGGGGGAGGGGGTTGTTCTGTGTTTTGTTTCTTTTTTAAAGCTCTAAAATCCTCCCATTTGGCCTCTCCTGTTACCGCTGGGCTTTTACCAGCACCAGCTGCTCCCCCAAGAAGGAGGGACTCTCAGGTTCCGAATTCAGGTGCACGTGTACATAGTTTAAATAGCGCCGGGGCTGAACAGGAACCAGCAGATGCCGGAGCCAAGCGGGGCAGCAGAGCTTCCCTTCCCTCCCCTGTGCTCCCAGTGATGCTGGGCTGCTCAGCCCCAACGCTGCACCTGGTGAGTGCAGATGTTTGAGTCACTTTTTATCCCCCCTTTGGAAACAAACAAAAACCGACACAACCCCACCTTTGAAATAAAATCTTGTGCTAGGCCTGCGGGCTGCCCGGGCTGCTCACTGCTGAGGGGGGGTGGTGGATGTAGATGGGGGTTCAGCTCTATGGGGCTGTGCTGTGTGTCCAGGTGGGGTGTGAGGCAGCACTGGGGATTCATAAAGAAAAACCAACAGCCAGCAGTGAGGGGGAAGAGGTAAATTTAATCCTGAATTGGTGGCTAACAATCTCCAGCCAGCTGTGTGCCCAGACCTGGCACTTCAGAGCCCCCCAACAGCCAGGAGGGGAAGAGTTCCTTAACCCCCCCCTCAGTGCCTTCATTAACTGTGTGCTGCCCCACTCCTTGCAGACCCCACAGCACCAACCCCAGTGGGAAGGGGGGGGGGAGGGGTGCTTTGGGAGCACTGGCAGTGAGGAGGGGGCTGCAGCAGCCAGCCAGGCTCAGACAGAGGAAGCTGCAGCTCCATGCTGGGGATGTGACCCCCACAGCACCCTGAGCACCACCAGGGACCCCTCACTTAGAGTCAGGGGGGTGCTGCTCTGTGGCCATGCGGCTGACCCGCTCCAGCACAGCCTGGGGGCAGACGGGGGGCACGGCTTGTGCCAGCGGGCTCTCTTCCACCAGGCTGTTCATGGGGGTGGGCGGAGGGGCCGCCTCCTCCTCCTGCCCTGCTGCAGTGCCCGGCCCTCCCCCCAGAGCAGCCCTGAGGATGGGCAGCACTTTCTTCCTGGAGGCCAGCGAGTTACCCTGTGCATAGGCACTAATGCAAGGCCAGGGGCTGGGCAGGGCCTGCAGCTGCAACGCTGGGGCTGTGGCCTCCTCCAGTGCACAGCACACCTGGAGGGGGCAAAGGGTAGTGTCTGCAGTGCAGCTCTGACACCCCCAGCCCTGAAGTGGGGGGACAGAGCACCTTGCTCTGTACACCCTTGTGCTGGCTCACCATGTTCCGCAGGGCCCCGTTCTGGCTGTACACCGCCAGCTGCCGCGTGGGCTCATAGCACTCATTAAAGGAAACCGTCATGGCCACCAGCACGGAGTAACCACGAGCCTGGCAGAACGTTTCCAGGTCCTGCAGCAAACCGGGACGGCGCAGGAAGAGCTGGAGGAGGAGGAGGAGGAGGACAGGCCTTGGAGTCACACATCACACTGTGCTGGGCCTCAGCCTCCCCTTGCTGAGCCTCACCTCTATGTCCATGTAGATGCCGCTGATGGCAAGGACTTGTTCATCCCCAGAGACTGTTTTGAGGTCCTTCCGCAGCATCTGCTCCGTTGTCAGCCCTGGGAAGGCAGAGGGGCTGAATGTGAGCACTGCCCCGCGTCCCAGCACCCTGCACAGCGCTGCTGAGCCCCCAAAGCCAGACCTGAGACATCAAACTTGGCTGCCTGCAGTGCTTTGTAGATGCTGTCGTGGGGCGGCAGCTCCGGGAAGCGCGACTCGAGCAGGGAGACGCAGAGCACATCGCGAGGGGTCACCTTGCCAGCAGCAGGGCTCAGGTTAATGCTGTCCAGCAGGATGGTGCCTGCAGGGACCGGGGCTGTCGGCACATGGGAGCAGAGCCCCACACCAGGGCAGCAAAGCCTAAGAGGCAGCCTCACCATGCAGCAGTGCAGCCGTGGTCCGGTCCAGCACGCCCGGGGGCCCCTGTGCGATCCGTTCCGTCACCAATGTGGCACAGGAACCCACCAGCTCCACCGTGAGCTGGCAGCTGGGCGCCCACTCCCGCTCCAGTGGCCGGTGATCCAGCACATCCACCACGGCTTCCTCCAGGGCTGCGTCGGTGCTGGCAGGTGAGATGAGGACAGTGAGAGCCCTGGCACAGCCCTGCCATGCACCACCGTCAGCACAGCCCCCTCTGCTCATCTGCCTTAAAAACACCCCAAGAAGGGCAAAGCTTTTATCCATCCTGGGCTGAAATCCGACCTCTTCGCTCACAACAGGGAGAAGGAAAGCGGTGCATCGCAGCCACATCCCATCATGGCGCTCACCTAGGCAGGACGTGGTGATCCACCAGAGTCAGGGAGAGCAGCCCAGCCCCGTGCAGCCCAAGCAGGTCGATCTCATCGCGGAAGATGAGCGAGGAGTCGGGGATGTTGTGCTCCCGCAGCAGGAACGTTGTCTCCGTGCGCAGGGCAAAGTCAGAGCGTGGGATGTTCAGCACTGGGATGAAGGCGGCTTTGGGTGGCACAGAGGTCTGTGGGGGGGGGGATCAGCACCCAGTGAGGCATCCCCTGAGCCCCCCATCACCCAGCAGCATACAGGCAGCCTCACCTTTGCTAGGAAATAAGCCAGGGCCAGGGCGGACACGGTGGAGTCCAGGTCACAGGCCTCGTTGCCCATCACCACATGCACCTCCTGATGCTGCTGGATGTGTTCCTGCCAAAGAGAGAGACGTCAGCCCCATTGGGACACATCTACCCCCTAAAAGCCCCCCTGAAGGACACAGCTCTGTGCAAACGGAGCCATTTGTGGCCTCAGCACCCCCACAAGCAGCTCCCAGCGACGGTCTCATCAAATGAGGAACACAAACAGGGCTGTTCTGTGTCTCAAAAGCCTCACGTTAACAGCACACGTGTGAGAAAGCCAAGCAGGTCACACAGCATTGCAGCAGGGGGAATTGGGACCCCCCCCCACGCAGGGATGTGGCACCCACGGGAGATGGAGGACCTGCTGTGGATCCTTATGAGCTGAACCTCAGACCAGAGTGATTTTTCTGGCTGTGATGAAAGGCAGACGGGACTTTCAATACCGACACTGTCATTGTGGGGCCAAAATGCCCCTTTCAGCCCAGGCAGCAGCAGGGACACCACTGTCCCCCCACAGATCCCAGCTCCCTCCCTTTGGCACTCGATGCTCTGCAGGCTTTTCTCCAGTGACAGACACTTCACAGCATAACCCAGATTCTCTTATTTATTCCACTGAAGAAGTAAACAGCCGTGGGCCAAGCCCAGAGCCTGCGCCATTCAGGTACTGCAGGTCCCCCCAACCAATAGTCCCAAAGGAGAGGACATGGGGGGGTCCCAGCCACCTGTGGGGTGCGGGAACGCCACAGTGTGGGTGCAGGGCACAGTGTCACCTCCAGCCATGGGGTGGGTGGGTGGGGGGGCACACGGGCTCTCCTGGAGAGGTAATGGGGGCTCATACTCCTCCAACCCCCCCGGTCCATGTGCTGCTCGTCTCCCTACACCCCCTTTCCTCCCCACACATCGCTGTGGGACGTTCCCATCCCGTCCCTCTTTCCCCACTCGCGGTATCGCCGCGGTGTTCCCGTGCCCCCCAACCCCTCACTTATCCCCTTCTACCCGCTGTCCTGTATCCCCCCCCTCCACGTCTCCCAACCCCGCAGCCGCCGGCTCCGCTCCCGGCCGTACCTGCAGGGCCGCCCTCCGCCCCTCCAAGAACCGCTCCATGACGGCGGCGACCACCGCCCGGCCCAGACCGAGACCGCCACCCCGCGCCACGGCCCGGTCCGGCCCTGAAGGCGGAGCGTGGGCTCCGCGCAGGCTGCCGGGAGAGGCGGGGCGGCCCCGGGGCGGGGGGACACCCGGAGCTCCTCAGGCCCGGTCCGGGGTCGCTTAGGCCCAGGCCCGAGGCGTAGGCCGCTCGCGTCGGCCCGGCCCGCAGGCGTAGGCCGGGCCCGTAGGCCGCAGGCGCTACTCGTAGGCCGCAGGCCGCTCCCTGCCGGCCTTCCCCCGCCCTAAGGTGAAGCGGCGGCTGGGGGAAGTCGGCTCGTGGCCGGGCTCCGCCATGCGGTTGTTTATTTGTCTCTTTCTCCTCCCCCCCGCCCTTCCTTCTCCGCCCTAAGTCCGCCCTCCCGGCGTAGGCCTGGCGGCATGCGGGCCGCGCCTCCGCGCTGAGGGGAAGGAGGGGGTAAAAAGGGGGAAAAAGGCCGAATAACGGCGGTGGCGGCAGCGAGGTGAGGGGAAAGGAGGACCGGGGGGACCGGGGGGGTGGTTGTAAAGCGGGCAGTGTCTGTTTGCTGGGTGGGGGCCGGGCAGGTGCCGGGGGGTTACATGACGAATGTAATATATCGGTGGAGCGATTAATAACAGCGGGATAATTAGAGCCGATGGGATGGTTCATGTTGGAGGGGAGCTGCGGGGGGGTCGTTCGGTCCTGACTTCTTCAGCACTAAACTCCGAACTCAGTGAATGTGGAGGTATCACCCCCCCACCTCCAAACCCCCCCCCCGCCCATAAAGGGAACGTTTTGCTGTTCGGGGCCCTGTGCTAAAGATCTGGATGCAGATTGTGCTGGTTGCACTGCTGGATTTTGGGGGAAAGGTGAGTGCTGTGCTTCCAACCTGCAGCCATCTCCTGTGGGAGGCGTCGTGAGGCTCCTCGCCTCCTGTTGTCCACGCTTGGAGATCCCGTCCTCCATGCAGGCTGTGCCTGTGGTGGGCAGGAAGCATGGCATGGAGCAGAGCTGCTGGATGTGCCCCTTCCCCACTCTGGGGCAGCAGCTGGTAAATGTCGGGTGCTGCTCCGTGCAGGAAATCCTAAAGGATTTAGAAATCCTGAAGGATTTCCTGCTTGAAAGCTGGCCCAACCAGTGGGTCCGGTCTGGAGCTTCCTGCTGGCACCTGTTTGCAGCAGCCTTCCCCCTGCAGAGCTGCTTTGGAAGCAATGGAACCACGGCTGGGTGAGGCGGCGTGCAGCACTGCAGGCGTTCAGACCTGTTTGTCCTGCTGCTGCCATGGGATGCTGCCCTCAGCTTCCTGCAGCTCATTCCCAGCCAGGTCTGCATTGTGGGGTCACTGGCGGGGGGTGTCCGGGTATTGCATTTCCCAGCAGGGGTATATTCCTCTGCAGCACACATTTACTCTTTCCTCACCTCCCCGCTGTGCACTGCAGGATGCTCTGATGGTGTTTGTGTGCACAAAGGTGTGGGGCAGCAGCACAGGGATGACTTCATGGCCTCCATCCAGCAGAGCACTTCAGCACATGCTTCTCTTTGAGCACTGCACTCCTCTGAGACCACTCTGCTGCTGTTTGGGGTGTGTTTAAGTGCTTCCCTGGATCCAGGCCTGAATTCCTCTTTGGGATGAGCACATTAACAGGGCTGGTTGTCTGCTTCCTACCTCTGAAACACCATAGCAGAACGCTGGGCTGCAGTTCCTATCCCAGCAGTGGGAAGTGCAGCTCTGGGCTTTAAACCTGCGCAGCTCTGGGCTTTAAACCTGCGCAGCTCTGGGCTTTAAACCTGCGCAGCTCTGAGCTTTAAACCTGCGCAGCTCTGAGCTTTAAACCTGCGCAGCTCTGAGCTTTAAACCTGCGCAGCTCTGAGCTTTAAACCTGCGCAGCTCTGAGCTTTAAACCTGCGCAGCTCTGAGCTTTAAACCTGCGCAGCTCTGAGCTTTAAACCTGTGCAGCTCTGAGCTTTAAACCTGTGCAGCTCTGAGCTTCAACCTGTGCAGCTCTGAGCTTTAAACCTGTGCAGCTCTGAGCTTTAACCTGTCAGCTCTGAGCTTTAAACCTGTGCAGCTCTGAGCTCTCAGCTTGCTTTTGGGCACTGTGAAGCTGCACTCCTTGGGCTCAGGTCCCCCTCCCTTGTAGGGGGGCAAAGGGGATGGTCTTGTTATAAAGCTGCCAGGTCTCGATGTGTTTATTGCCATAACACCCAAAGAAGGGCAGGATCTGACCGCACTGCTTCAGTCCAAACACAACCAAGCCACCCTCTTCCCTCAGAACTGCCTGTATCCAGGGCTGCAGCTGGTTTGATTTAAAGCTGCCAGGACCTTCTGAACCTGCAGAGCCCTTCAGCCCGAGGATGGCTTTGTGGGGATGGCCCCTTTGTGGTGTGGGCCACTGCTGGGGGGGAAGGGCTGCTGTCAGGGCTGTGTAGTGCCAGGAGGGTGAGCTGGGGACGCGCTGACGTGGGATGATGACTCAGAGCCACGCTGAGGGCAGGGCTGTGGGCTGCAGCGTCCTGCTGCCCGCTCACCCCGTTTTGGAAGTGAATTGTGTTGAGCGTCTCCAGCTGCGACTGCAGGGATGTGGTGAGGAGCTGCTGCTCAGCAGCCCCTCGGAAAGGAACAACTCCCTTTGGCAGCAGGACTTGTGGCTGTCAGAGCTCACAGCGCAACCTTTGGGCTTCTGTGGAGTTTGGAGGATTCTGCCTCATCTTTGGATGTGTTTTCACATTAGGATCCCCAGTGGCAGTGGGTGGGGAGGCACAGAGCGGTGCAGACCTCTCCAAAACTCCCCCTGCTTCTTTCCTTGGATGTTTCCCATTCAGCTCCACCTGGAGTGGGAGCAGATGTGCACAGACACTGCATTGAGGGGGTCCCTGACCCCACTGCTGCTGCAGAGAGGGGTGCAGCAGGGCTGTGAGGGAGCCCTGAGCACTTCCACATTGCTCTGCACCCCATGGAGCACACTGCACCCCATGGAGCACACTGCAGGGATGCTCAGCCTTTCCTCTTCACTGTTCATTTGCTTTCTCTGTGCTCCAGCAGCACAGCCTGCACCTTCCCTGCATGGGGCAGGCAACGCCTGTTTGCTCTGCATTCATCCACTGCAGCCCTTCCTGTGCCCCTCCGAGTTGGAAACAACAGCACTGCCAAAGAGCCCAACTCAGCGCCGGGTGAGGGAGGGGGAAGGAGGAGGATTAAGGTGTAATGGGATCTGCTGGTGACTCAGCCGAGGTGTGTGTCTCAGCAGAGCCCTTCCAGCCCTGTGGGGAGAGGCAGCAGTGGGGAAAATGGGGATGGATGAGGAGGAAATGGGGATGGATGGGGGTAGGGGGCAGCCAGAGCTCTGAGTGGAACCACATTGAGACCCATTGCAGCTTGGAGCTCTGAGTCTGGGTAATGCTGCCCCTCTGGGCTCAGCGGAGCTGCGCTGTTGGTGATGCTGCTTGATCCAACTTGTTTCCTTTTTGGTCCATGCAGGGCAGGCCGTGGGAGGAACAGCAGCATGGGCAGAGCTGCAGGTGGACGGATCTGAACTGCGCCAGCACCACGACAGAGTGGCTCTGTTCTGTTTGTGTAACTCCAGGCTTTGGCTGTGGTGATCATCCAACGAGGACAGCAGCAAGGACACCTTTGTCCAACCGACCATCGTTCCGTGGCTCTGGGGCTGGACTGGCAGCAGAATAAGGGCACGAGTGGAACATTTTAGCCCTCAGCTCAGCTCTGGTGGCTCTCACACCCCTCACTCATTGCTGGTGGTGAGCACAAGGAGCACCCCCAGCTGTGCTGGCCTCCTTGGAGCTGCCATCAGCTGGAATGTGGATGCACACACAGAGGCAGAGCTGAGAGAGCACTGCCTGTCATCCACAGTGAGCAGCGGGGCAGGAGGTGGCTGTGGGGCCATCCCAGTGCCCAGCAGTGCCCTCCGAGCATCCCTTGGAACTTTTGGATCTGCTGTGCAGGTTGGCATCTCAGCTGGTTGCTCCTTGGGATTGTTTCAGTTGTTTGGAAGTGACAGGCAGTGCCTGCTGAAGGAGTTGGGCTTCTATATGTGTTTTCTTGTGGAGTATCTGAACTTGGCATCTTAAGGTTGGGACCGCAGCAGGACAGAACTGTGTGCTGTGTTGGGGAGCCTCAGGACCACACAGCACTGCTGACGGATGCTCTGAGCTGCCAGGATGGAGCTGCAGTCTGAGCTGGGGGCGATGCTCAGCACCACGGGGGGTGATTCCCAATGCCCAGAGAGCAGCCCTGAGCCCTGCCAGCCACCACGGGACACGGGGAGATCCAAAGAAGGGGGGGATGCTCCATCTGCCAGTGGGCAGAGCCTGGTGCTGCAACCAGCAGTGGAGGAGGAGGTGCCCCACCCCAGCACCGCAGAGGATCCTGCTGAGCACCAGGAGAGCAGAAGCCCAGGTGCCCATGAGGAGCTGCCCACCCCCAGTGAGAGCAATGCATCCCCGGGGGGGGCTTCACAGCCGGCAGCTGAGCCCCAAAGCACCCACTCCCCATCCCGTGAACCTGAGCCTGATTTCTACTGCGTGAAGTGGATCACGTGGAAGGGAGAGCGGACACCCATCATCACCCAGAGTGAGAACGGGCCCTGCCCGCTGCTGGCCATCATGAACATCCTCTTCTTGCAGTGGAAGGTGAGCAGCAGGGGAAGACATGGGGGGGAACGTCAATCCCATTTGCTCCATGGAACCCTAATAGGAGCATTCAGGGGGGCAGCTGGGGGCTGTGAGATAACATGGCGAGAAGGAAAAGGAGAGTGAAGGGATCTCAGCCTGCTGCCTCATCTGGCATGGTCTGTGCTTTCGAGCTGGGGAGCTTAACAGTGTTGGGGGGCTCGTCCCCCCCCATCCAATGTGCCTCCAGGTGAAGCTGCCCCCACAGAAGGAGGTGGTGACGTCGGATGAGCTGATGGCCCATCTGGGTGAGTGGGACTGGTGGGGGGAGCAGTGCTGGCACTGTGGGCTCCTGGGCTGAGTTTGAAGCAGTGGTTCCCATCTGCCACCCATTGCTCCATCCATGGGGTCTGTGCCCCCACCACGTTCCCTGTGCACAGCTTCTGAGATATTCCCTCTGGGTGCAAAGCAGGAGGGGGATGTGGGGCCCAGCGCATTTCTTTTGCAGGGGAATGGGGGTTGGTTGGGAAGGGCAGGAACAGACAGGGGAGGCTGAGCTGTGCTGGGCTCCATGCACCACTGGGAGCCCCATAGTGACCATTCTGCACTGCACCCAAGGGGACTGCATCCTGTCCATCAAACCCCAGGAGAAGTCAGAGGGGCTGCAGCTGAACTTCCAGCAGGTGAGTGCTGAGGTCAGGCTGGGGGGTGGGGGGTCACAATGCTGGGCAGTGGGCACATCATCCTGAGCACAACCTGGTGCTGCTCTCCCCCGCCACAGAACGTCAATGACACCATGATGGTGCTGCCCAAGCTCTCGACGGGTCTGGATGTGAACGTTCGCTTTACGGGCGTTTCTGACTTTGAGTACACCCCGGAGTGCATCGTCTTCGACCTCCTCAATGTCCCCCTGTACCACGGCTGGCTGGTGGACCCACAGGTGGGTGCTGGGGGAGGAGGGGGGGTGTTCTCTATTTGGGGGTCCTGAGGGATGTCGCAGTTGTGCTGAGCTCATTGGGTTGGGGTGTGAATTCTCCCATGCTTATTATTTCCTATGCATCCCCCCCCCCCATTGCAGAGCCCCGAAGTGGTGCGAGCTGTTGGCAAACTGAGCTACAACCAGTTGGTGGAGAAGATCATCACCTGCAAACACTCGGGTGACCCCAACCTGGTGACCGAAGGTGGGTGCTGTGCTGGGGGGGCTCAGGGCTGCCCCGGCCCCGCTCTCATATCACCCCCTCCACCCCAAACCCCCAGGGCTGATTGCTGAGCAGTTCTTGGAATCCACGGCCTCCCAGCTGACTTACCACGGGCTGTGTGAGCTGACGGCAGCTGTGAAGGAGGAGGAGCTGAGCGTCTTCTTCCGCAACAACCACTTCAGCACTATGATAAAGCACAAGGTACGACCGTGACCCAGAGCTGATCCATGGCATGGGCACATCTGGACACAGATGGAGGAGCGTTGGGGAGGATAGAGCTGAAAGAGGAGAGGTTGGGGGGAATTCCTCGCTCCAAAGGCTTTGGGGCAGTGTGGGTGCCCCTATGGATGGGGCTGGGGCAGCCAGCTTGCAGCAGGGGCTGTGAGTCCCCCCCCCCCCCCCCCCACAGTTCTGAGTCTCTCTTCCCATTCCCTGTCCCCAGGGCCACCTGTACTTGCTGGTGACGGACCAGGGCTTCCTGCAGGAGGAATGTGTGGTGTGGGAGAGCCTTCACAACGTGGATGGGGACAGCTGCTTCTGCGACACCCAGTTCCACCTCAGCCACGTGCTGGGCAAAGAGGCGGCTGCGCCGGAGCAGAGTCAGCTGGACCAGGTGAGGGGCTGAGCTGTGGCAACACCAGGGAATGGGAGACCCCCAGCACCGTGCCCACCCCTCTCTGTGCTTCCCTCCATGCCCAGGACTACATGATGGCGCTATCCCTGCAGCAGCAGCAGGGCCAGGGTCCTTCAGCACTCAGTGACCTGGAACTGGCACGGCAGCTGCAGCAGGAGGAATATCAACAACAGCAGCAGCAGCGGCCACCCCCAGCTCCCCCACAGGTATTGGGGTCTCTTCCTTGTGCCCCTCTGCTCCGTCCACCCCCCATCTCCATCCCCACTGTCTCTCTATAGGGCCGAGCACAGCAGGGCGGCCGCCCAACACCGGAGCGGAGACAGAGGCACAAACAGAACTTGGACTGCACCCTCCTGTAGCCCCCCAGGACCCCCCCAACCCACAGGGATCCTCTGCAGATCTTGGGGACGATGTGGGGGTTGGGGAGGGCCCTTCTTGCACAGTGCTGGGACCGTCCCTGTATTTCAAGTGGCCTTAATATGGGGGTGAGGAACCCGTGGGAGCAGGGTTCCCCCCCCTCTGCCCTGCTATGGACCCTCAGGGATGGTGGGGCTGCTGTGGGGGGGCAGATGTGTGCCCTCTCCCACAGCATTGCCTTAGCCAATAAAGGACTTTACCCATTGCAGTCGGTGCTGTTGGGTGGTGTGGTTGGCTATGGGGGTTGGATGGAGGGATGGGGTTGGCCATGAGGGCTGTGTTGGGGTCGGGGGGGGCACAGGAGTGGCTGGGAGGGGGGATAGGTACTCTGTAGGGACAGAAGAGGGAGTGGGGGGGCATGGGGGGATGCAGGGGTGGCTATAGGAGCTGTATAGGGGCTGAGTAGAGGGGTTGGGGGGGCAGAGGGTGGCAGGGGAAGGAGTGCGGTGTGTATAGAGGGGGTGCGGGGGGGGGCATAGGGGCTGAGAGGGGGGGCTATAGGGACGTGGGGGTCACGGGGAGGGTATAGGAGCTGCATGGGGTGGGCGGTCCATGGGGTGCCTATGGCGGCAGTGCTGGGGGGGGTGGGGGCTCGCGGGGAAGGCAAGGGGTTGTGCCCCCCCTCTACCCCGGAGCCACGTGTGACCCCCCCCCCCCCCGCCCCCTTATCCCGTTAAGCCCCGCCCCCTCCCTCCGACATGACCACGCCCACTCCACACAAAGCCCCGCCCCCTCCCGCCCCGGGCCCGCCCGGCGGCGTTGGCGGTGACGTCACTGCCGCCCTGAGCGGGGGGGGGGCGGCGGCGGCGCGGAGGGCGACGGAGTGAGTTGGGACCCGGGGGGGGGTATCCATTAAAGGGGGGGTGGGTAACGGAACGACATCGTCTTCCGGCCGCCATCTTTGCAGCCCCCCCCTCCCTAAAGGGCTCGGAGCTCCGGTAGGCCGCGATAGGCTCATAACGGCGAACGGGAACCACACGGGGTGGGGTGGGGGGGACGGTTCGGTTCGCTGCTCGCCCCCGTTGTGCCCTATGGGGATCCCTCGGTGCCCTATAGGGATGTGATATGGGGCTATGGAGGGGGTACGGGTGTCGCTGCGGTCCGTTGTGCCCTGTAGGGATCCCATAGGGCCGGGTGCGGTTAATGATCACACCGAGCGCGGATCAAAGTCCCTCCGGGCCCGTTGACCCCAAAGCCGGGCAGCACTGAGGCCCTAGACGGGCATTACGACCCTTTGCGGCCCGTAAAGAGCCCGGACGGGCCCCTTATGGGCCGCAAAGGGTCGTAATGCCCGTCGAGAGCCGCCATTCCGGTCTCCGTTTCTCCTTTACGGCCCCTTTAATTCGGTGCCCCCCCCTCACCCCGTTCCCATTCCAGGATGTTCCGGACTCTGCACAGTTATTTCTGGTGGGAGCGGCTTTGGCTGCCGGCAAATCTCACCTGGGCTGATTTAGAAGATCGAGATGGACGGGTTTATGCCAAAGCCTCCGACCTTTATATCACCATCCCCATGGCTTTCCTCTTCCTCATCGTACGGAACCTATTCGAGACGTGAGTCAACGGCCGTGCTCCGCCCCCCCATCCCAAACCCACCCCCCATATCCTAAACCCACCCCCCCCATCCTAAACCCATCCCAAATCCATCCCCTGCATCCTAAACCCATCTCCCCCCCATCTCAAACCCACTCCCCCCATCCCAAACCCGTCCCCCCGCATCCTAAATCCATCCCAAACCTACCCCCCAATCCTAATCCCATCCTAAACACATCCCCTTTTATCTCAAACCCATCCCCCCCAGCCCAAACCCATCCCCCCATCCTAAACCCATCCTAAACTCACCCCCCCAATCCTAATCCCATCCTAAACCCATTCCCCCCCTTTAGGCTCAGCCCCATCCCCATGCTGGGTGCTGGCAGCCATAGTGGTGCATGTTTGGGCTGCACTGGGGGCTCTGTTTGGTGGTCCCACATTGAAGGGGGGGTCTGTGCCCATCCCCAGCACTATGGGGGGGTTCTTTATGTCCCCATACAGCTGCTGCTTTGTGTATCTGAGCTGCTGTTTGTTGGGTGTACAAACAATGGGGGGGGGGGGGGGCCTCAGCCCCACACAGGGAACAAAACAGGCTTTGTTTGTAATGGGGGAACGAGGAGCTGCTCTGCATCACTACGCAGGGCTGGCACTCAACGTGGGGTGATGGGCAGCCCCATAGAGCACCATAGAGCCTACCACCACGCTGGGAGACTGGGGGGGGATCAGAGGGATGTGGGGCCCTTTGTGGGGGCTTCATCTTGGGGTCCTGAAGTTGGGGCTCCATCTGTAGGTACGTGGCCACCCCCCTGGCCGGGCTGCTGGGTGTGAAGGAGCGTGTCAGGCTGAGAGCTGCCCCTAATGCTGTGCTGGAGAAGTTCTACGCCTCCACCTCCAGGCAGCCCAAACAGGTGAGGGGGGACCCCAAAGGGGTGAGAGGAGGAGGGGGGTTGTGGGGGGGGGTGTCACTATGATGCTGACACCCCCCATGTTCCTCCCCCCTCCAGGCTGACGTGGAGCTGCTGTCCAGGAGGAGCGGCTGCTCCGTGCGCCAGGTGGAACGTTGGTTCCGGCGTCGCCGCAATCAGGACCGTCCCAGTCTGCTCAAGAAGTTCAGGGAGGCCAGGTGAGCTGGGGTCCCATCCCCACACATTATGGGGGGTCCAGCCCTCCCCCATGGGAGGGTGTTAATGTAGGGGTTGGGGTGAAGGCATTGGGTCCATCCTCATCCCCCCCCCTCTCCGCTGCGCCCTGAGCACGGTCTGCTTCCTTTTTCCAGTTGGAGATTCACGTTTTACCTTCTTGCTTTCATTGCTGGCATGGCTGTCATAGTGGATGTGAGTAGTGCCCCCCATTCCCCCCCTTGCTGTGCTTGGTGTCCCCCCACCCCCCATCCATTAATGCCTCTGTCTCCCCCCCCCCGGCCCCCCCCGCATAGAAGCCGTGGTTCTACGACCTCCGGGAGGTGTGGAAGGGGTACCCCATCCAGGTGAGCCCCCCCCCTGCCCCACTCCCACCCCTATGGGGCTGCCCCACATTGGATCCCCCCACACTCCTCAGGGGGGTCCCTTCATCCCCACAGGGTGAGGATCAAACCCTGGGTGCTGCACACACCGAGTTTGGCTGATGCCTTTTGGGTTGGGGGGGGTGGATGATGGGATGATGGGATCCCTCAGACCCCCCACCAATATATCCCTGCCTTTCAGAGCATCCTGCCCTCCCAGTACTGGTACTACATGATCGAACTCTCCTTCTATTGGTCGCTGCTCTTCAGCATTGCTTCTGATGTCAAGCGCAAGGTGGGACCCCCTCACCTCCACCCATTTAACCCCCTTTTGGGTCACTTTGGGATGGGATAGGGAAGGAGGTGGGATGAGACGTGACCTCCCCCCCCTCTATTGCATAGGACTTCAAGGAGCAGATCATCCACCACGTGGCCACCATCATCCTCATCAGCTTCTCCTGGTTTGCCAACTACGTCCGTGCAGGGACGCTCATCATGGCGCTGCACGACTCCTCTGATTACCTGCTGGAGGTACCAACCCCCCCCCCTTCATCCTCACTGCCCCCCACCCACCTGTGGGGCAGCTCCAACCACCGCTCACCCTATAAACCCCCCTTTAGTCAGCCAAGATGTTCAATTATGCCAACTGGAGGAACACCTGCAACAACATCTTTATCGTCTTCGCCGCCGTCTTCATTGTCACCCGTCTGGTCATTCTGCCCTTCTGGTGAGAGCTGGGGGGCTGAGCATGAGGGGGGGCACCCTATATGTGTGTGTATGGGGGTCTATAACGGAGCCCCCCCCATAGGATCATGCACTGCACTGTGGTTTACCCTCTGGAGCTCTACCCGGCCTTCTTTGGTTATTACTTCTTCAACGTCATGATGGGAGTGCTGCAGCTGCTGCACATCTTCTGGGCTTTCCTCATCATCCGCATGGCACACAAGTTCATAACTGGAAAGGTAAAAGGGCGGGGGGGGGGGGGGGGTCACACTGCCCCCTAACTGGGAAGGTAAGTGGGGGGGTGGTCACACTGCCCCCTAACTGAAAGGTAAGGGGGGAAGGGGTCACACTGCCCCCATGTTGGGGGTGTTCGTAGCTGTGGTTCTGAAGGGGGGGTTCAGGGTGAATGTGGGTGCAGGGCTGCCCTGGGAGTGATCCCAACCCTGAACAACCCCCCCACCCCCCATTGCAGGTAGTGGAGGATGAGAGGAGCGACCGAGAGGAGACGGATAACTCTGAGGAGGAGGAGGAGGTGATGAAGAACGGCCCCCTGTCCAACGGGCACCCCCCCGTCCTCAACAACAACCACCGCAAGAACGACTGAGCGCCTCCCCCTCCCCCCAACAGCCGGGGGGGGTCACACAGTGCCAGGGGGGGTCCCCATCCCCTCCATCCTCCCCTTCTCCCCCCACCCACTCTCTTTGCCTTTCACCCACTGCCTTAAAGGGGTCCGAGGCGGCTCCTGCCCTCAACGCCCCACATCCCCCCCCACATCCCCACCCCCCCATTGATGTCAGTGCTGTGGGAGGTGGGGCAGAGTGGGGCAGGGGGGGGTGATGCGGTGACCCCCTCCCCCCCCCCCCCAAGGCCTCCAATGGAGGAGCAGATGAAGTCGTGCCATGATTTGGGCCAACATGGAGCTGTGGGGTCAGCGCTGCTGCAGCCCCCCCACCCTCCATTCCTCCTCTGTGGGGCTCAAATGGGCCCCCCCCCAACCCCCCCCGTGGGACAGAGGGGACCGATGAGCAATGAGTTTCTATTTATTAAGGGGGGGGTGGGGGGGCTCTGCCTCCTGTAATGAAGGGGGGAGATGATGAGGTTTGGGGGTGGGGGGGGTTTGGGGGGTGGGAAGGACCATTAACCGCCATCAGACCAAAATGTGTCAGTTTTGTTTCTGGTTTTGTTTTTTTAAAGGTTAAAAGAAATTATATATTAATAAAGTTGGAAAAATAACCGATTATTATTAATTATTATTAATAATAACAACCAGCTAATAAGAAGAGACGGTGCTTAAATACATCAGTAACCAATGGGGGGGTTGTTGGGGGGCATTGTGCTGTATGAAGGTGTAGAAAACCCCATTTTATTGCTTTTTAACACCAATTCTTTACATCACAGAACAGAGGGGGGGGGGGGCTCCTCCCCTCAGCCCCCCCTTGCAACCTCAGAGAACCCCCAGTGGGGCAGCAATAGGAACAGCAGGGAGGGCTCTATGGGGTCAACCCCCCCAGCCCCAAAACAGCACAGGTTCAGACAGGGGTGAGGGGCTGTGCTCCCCCCCCAGCAGCTCACAGTTCAGCTCAGCGGAGCTCACAACAGCCTCCCTCTGCACTCAATGGCCCCGCAGCAGCACAGCAGCTCTTTGCCCTCCACGCTGCCCACCTCGTAGTTATAATCCCATGTCAGCTCCGTGCCAGCCCGGATCCTCCTGCAATGAAAGGCAGCTCGTGGAGGAGGAGCTGGTCCCCCAATGGGACTCCCCCCCCACCTCCCACCATCCAACCCACTGCTATGGGGCACAGTGGGGGCTGAACGCTGCCCCACAGCAGCAGCTCCCAAGTCCTGCACTGCTGGGCGCTCTCTCAGCCCCCTCCTCTCCACCCAGCCCCACAGCTCAGGCAGGGCCTGACCCATAGATTGCAGCCCCCTCTGCCCCATTTACTTGCTGGCGAAGAAGGCGACCCACGGGAAGCGGAGATCGTGAGTGTCCACAAAGACATTCTGCACGAAGAGGTTGGGGCTGCAGCTGTGCTGCAAAGGAACAGAGCTGTGAGTGCTGAGATGGGGGGCAGAAAGACCCACAAATGGGAGACAATACTGAGAGCAACGTGGCCCACATCAACACAATGCAGCCCAGTGCAGCCCATATAATCCCAATGCATCCCACACCATCATCCCATATCATCCCAATGCATCCCACATCACCCCAATATACCCCATATCATCCCAATGCATCCCACATCACCCCAATATACCCCATATCATCCCAATGCATCCCACATCAACTCAATGCACCACACACCATCATCCAACATCAACCCAATGCATCCCACATCAACCCAATACACCCCATATCATCCCAATGCATCCCACACCATCCCAATGCAACTCAATGCATCCCAACACATCCCAATGCTTAATCCCACTGCATCATCCCACTGCATCATCATCATCCCACTCATCATCCTCACCCCACATCATCTCAGTGCATCCCACATCCTCACCCCACATCCTCCCCCTGCACCACCCCATCCCTCCCTCAGCCCCGTGCTCACGTTGAGGTACCGGCCCAGGTTCCCTTCCAGTTTCGCATCGATGATGTAACAGGACTCCTCTCCGTCGTAGAACTGCCGTGTGGTTTTGCACACCGGAGCACTGTCTCCCTTCTCAGCCGCTGCCATGTTGGTGGATTTGATGGCGATGCCGTGGGTGGATTTCAGGGCAAAACCTCGTGTGGATTTCACTGCAACCTGCCTCTTCATGGGCCCTGAGGGAGGAACCCACAGTGTCAGCTCCTCCATCTTCCCCCACCTCAGTATGCAGCTCAGCTCCCCAGCACCCCATGCATCCCACTTCATCATCATCTCACATCCTACATCACCCCAATGCATCCCAATGCACCCCACAATGTCCTAATGCATCCCACATCATCTCAATGCATCATCCCACCTCATCATCTCACATCCTACATCACCCCAATGCATCCCAATGCAGCCAATATCCTAATGCATCCCACACCATCTCAATGCATCATCTCACATCATCATCTCACATCATCCCAATGCACCCCACAATGTCCTAATGAATCCCACATCATCTCAGTGCATCATCCCACATCGTCATCTCACATCATCCTTCCCACCCCTCCTCCTCAACACCCCCCTACAACATCCCTATGGTGTGGGGCAGCCCCTTTTGCCTTCCATGCTCTCACCTGAACCAGACAAATTCTTCTTCTCGTCCCCTTCCTCCTCCTCAGAGCCGGATGAGATGGTCTGGATGTCATCGCTGTCGTTGGCGGTGCTTTGGGGCTGCCCTTCCACCTTGGGCCCGTTGTCCCCATCGCTGTCGGTGCTGCTGGATAAGGTCAGCACGTCCTGGAAGTGCCATCACAGCTCCTGAGCACAGGGAGGGCTCCCACAGGGCTCCCCCCTCCCCAAGGGCTCCCACAGGGCTCCCCCCCTGCCCAGGAGCTCTCTCCTCTCCTCAGGTAGAGGAACCCCCCACCCCACAGGAATGCTGGCACCAGGCTAAGCCACACAGTGCTGAAGCTCTGGGGGATGAATGGGCTCCGTTTGGGTCTTGTAGGCAATACCCCAAATACAAAGATCCCCCCCCCACCACTTACAGTGCACAGCATGCTCAAACCCAGGGTGCAGAGCAGGGCACTGTGCCACCCTCCTGCATAAAAGCTGAATCCCAGAGCCTTCAGAATGGAGAGACATTGACCAGAAGGCGGCCTGAACTCCCCTGTTAACCTCAATGAGGAACCACTGGCACTCAAAGGAGAGCAGCAGGTGACAACCAGCAGCACAGGGGACAGCTCGGGGGTCCCTCGGGGCAGCTGACCTCAGCACGGAGCTGCAGCAGCGCCAAGTGCCGCCTGCTCTGCAGCAGAGCTGTTTTGCTGGTGGGTCTGCGCACCCCTTCCAGTTTAGGGGGGCTGGGGTTGTAGCCGTACATCCTGCCCATGTCGCTGAGCCTGCAGGGGAGAGGAGAAGAGCTCAGAGGTGGATGGGAAAGCAGAGCTCAAAGAAAAAAGCACCTCCAGCTCCCAAACCACCCCCCAACCCAGCTGCTCAGATCCATCTGGACATCTAACAGAGGTGGGGGTGGCAGCTTCATTCAAAGGCAAATTGGGCAAGAATAAATGATAAGAAGAAGGAAAAATAGGATGGAAGGAGCCTCACCCGGGAAGTCTGCGTGAATCTTCAGGTTCCTGCAGGAAAAGAAACGTTGATGAGGAAAATCCCCCCTCCTTTTTTGTTTTGGGGTGCTCTAAAAGGGCCCATTTACAACCACAGCTCCCCCACCCAGTGGGTCTCCATGTCCTCCATGTCCCCTCCTCAAGGCAGAGGATGAGCACAGACCACCCCCACCCTCCCCCACCCCCACCCAGCACCCAGTAGGTCTCCATGTCCCCTTAGGGCAGAGGCTGAGCCCCCCCAACTCACATCCTTCTTCAGTGCCTTTGCCTCTCCCTCTGCTCCCCCCGGGGCAGGCTCAGCCCTGCAGCCTTTGGCCTCTTCGCTCATCTTAAAGGATGAGGTGCTGTCGTTGTCCTGGAAGCTGTCAGACACACTGTTGGAGCTGAGCCATGAGGCCACTTTGTTCTTGGAGCTCTCCTCAGACACGGGCAGTTTACAGGAGGCAGCAGCCGCGGCCTCATCGTGGCCGACCCGCGGTGTGAGCCCAGAGTCTTTAGACGCTGTCTCCAAGAGCCCGTTCTCCTTCTGGCCTCGAGTCTGTCGCCGTGTGGCGTAGCTGCGCCACACCGAGCTGGTGTTGAAGCCCTCGTCCTTGCAGAAGTTGTCGTCAGAGCTGTCCTCGTTGGACTCCTCCTGCTCCTCCGTGCCCGTGTTGTCTTCCTCATCGTCCTTCAGGTCCACCCCGCTGCTGTCAGACGAGCACTTGGCATCACTCTCATAGCCCTCCTTGAAGTTCTCCACACTCTCGATGTGATCCAGGTTGGCAAAGTATTCATCCCCCATCTCTAAACCTTCTTTGTCGGCGAAGTCGTCCGTGAGGATTTTCCCTGGTAAGCAGGAAACAAAGGGTGAGTTTCCAGTCACTCCGATACCCCACGGTGCTGTAACCCCGCTGGGCCCACAGGGGGACACTGCAGCCCTCATAGACCACGATCTATGCTTTGCTTTACACAGCACCCATCTCCAGTCAAAGCTGTCAGCCCTACCTGCATAGATGCAGACGAAGGAGCCCTTAGCAATGTCATCAAGGCAGCGGATGCCCCAGCCCTTGTTCTGAGTCTTGAACAGCTGCAGCCTGACCTGCAGCCCGTGCTGGACCAGGCGGTTGGTACACATGTTGACGTTGCATTTGCACCTCTTGTTACATTCGTAAACCCTGAAAGAAAGGAGGAGCAGCGTCAGCTGTCTGAGAGAAGAGTTGTCCTCACATTAGGCAGACAGGTCTGAGGGTGAGGGGATGGGACGGGGAGAGGAGGGGAGAGGAAGGGGAGAGGAAGGGGAGGGCAGAGGGAGAGGAGTACAGGAGGGGGGCACAGGAAGGGGAGAGGAGGGGGAGAGGAGGGCAATGGAAGGCAGTGGAGGGCAATGGAAGGCAATGGAGGGCAATGGAGGGCTATGGAGGGGGTGCACACTCACCCAGTTGGGAGGCACTCCTCCAGCCTCTTGTGCTGGTACCCCGAGTTGGGGTTGATCTGCCCTCCCGGGGTGCAGCCAGTCGCCTGGACTGTCAGCTGGTGACAGGCACACTTAGATCTGCAAGCAGAGAGGGAAGAAACCAAACCAAACTCCTCTTAGCCCCCAACAGAATTGATCTGTGCACACCGGTTGGGCAGGAAGGGAAAGCTGAGCCCTGCTGTGTGCAGGCAGGCAGCAGACAGGGCCCCAAAGCTGCAGCCCAACGTGGCCACACAGCATTGTGTGCTGAGCAGGAGGGAAAGCTGAGCAGCTGCAGCATCACCTACTTGTCCCTGCAGCCGTCCCTGCAGTCACAGCCCACCAGGAACTCCCAGCCCGTGTTGATGAAGACTCCCTTGCCGGGGATGCGCTCTTTGCTATAGGCCACCTGTGGCGGTGGTGTGCTGTCGATCTCATTGACGCAGGACAGCGGCACGTCCTCGCGGCCCTTGGTGATGTCAGCAATGTAATAGTAAGGTTTGTAAGGCTGGAACTTGCGATCCACCAAGACGTAGGGATCCAAACAGAACATCTCCAGGAAGAGGAAGTCACAGTCGGTCTCGAAGAGGTAACGCTCGATCTCGGCCATGCTACGCAGGCAGAGCCCGCACGGTGTTTTATAGATGACGTGGAAGCCCATCTTACGGTTCACCCTGCGACGGGCTGTCATCCTCCTGAAGTCGTAGAGCAGAGGGATGAGCAGCGGGTTCTTGCTGCGGTACTGATCGCTGCGCACAGGCCGCACGCGGGACAGGCAGGTGTAGCTGCAGACGTGGGGCAGGTAGAAGAGCTTCTCCAGCGGTGCGCGGTATGACGGCTCGTTGGGCACGCGGTCCATCATGCCATGGAAGAGCTGCGCTGCGCCCGCTGGCCCACTGGGGAAGCTGCCAATGGGGAAAGGAGGACAGTGAGCAGCCATGGCCCTATTCCTCCTCTCATCCTGCAGAGAGCATTGGGGGATTCATTCCCATCACAGCAGCTGTTTGCACACACTGGGATGGCTTGGAAGCTTTGCTGCTGAGTTTAGTTAGACCTGAGCTGCTGCTCTGCCTGACAAAAAGGCTGAGTGTGTCCCAATGGGAGGGAGGGAGCATCGCCAGGCAGTTCTGAACTGAAAAGCACTGCCAGAAGGGAGATCAGGAGGGAGCAAGAAGCTGCCCACAGCCTCATGGCATGTAGATGGGCGGCTGTGACACAAAGCTGCCCCGCCTGCAGACACAGATTAACACCAGCTCCCCTCAGAAGCGCCAGAACGTTCATAGAAACTCGAGCCCTCTGCAAACAAGCAGTTTTACAGACTCTGGCCAGGGCTGAGCACTGGGCAGAACTGATAAGAGACTTGCCAAGCTCACACCAACGACAAAACGCAGCCAGCAGTTGTCTGGGGGGGATAGTGAAGTCAAAAACCAACTCAACCCAACCCAACCCCAAATCCCTCCCAGCACCACACACTGCCCAGGGCTCTGCTGTGCTCACCGATGCTGCTGGGCTGCAGCTGCCCTTCCTGGTGGAGGTGCATCACTCAGCACAGGAGGTGAAGGCGACAACTGCCCTGAGCCGGGACGGAAGGATGTGCTCTTCTTGGCCACCTGCTTCCTCGACTGGGCCAGCAGACTGTCAGAGCACCTGCAGGAGGGACAAAGGGCAGCAACTGATGAGGTGCAGCAGCCCAGTTCCCCCCCAGGTTAGTGACAGCATCCTGCTAACACAGTGAGCAGGTTCGTCCTCACAGCCCTGTAAACCTGACTGCTCACGTGGCATAAATGACCCTGCAGCAGCCCAATAGTGAGTGCTGACACACAGCTGGTTGTTACAGGGCACAAAGAAAACCCATATCAGCAGGAATGAGAGCTCAGAGCCTGGGTTTGTGCCTCAGCACCGATCAGTGGGAGGGATCAGAGGTACAGAGCACTCCTATGTCCGTGTGCCAAGCAGTAAAGTCAGATGAGACACGGGGATAAAACACCAGCACCCACTGAGCGGCTCTGGGGAATCCCTGACAGCCCTGCAGGGGATGCACAGCAGCAGAGAGAAACTGCAGAGATCCTCAGTCCATTTCCATGGCTGAAACAGAGCACAGCCCAGCCAGCAAGAGGAAGAACACAGCTGTTATCAGGGCAGAAAGGCAGAGGGGTTGGCAACTGCAGCAAACCTGTTTGAAAGGGAGGTGTAAAGCACACCTAAGAACTTCAGGAGCAAGAGAACAAGGCTGCTGGCAGCAGTTTATAAAGGAACAGCAATGAGGAGCTCCACAGCAAGGCTGGAAGTGGGGCTGGAGGAGTAGGAGAGCTGACCTTCGCTCAGAGCAAATAAAACTGGGCAGCAAAGAAACAGTTCTCTCACTTTTAATGATCTAAGAAACAACGTTTAACCCCAAAGTGTTCCTGGAGGGACACAGCACGCTGCCTCAGGGCAACGATGGAGCAGGGCTGGCTTTGAAACAGCTTAATTCTTAAAGGCAGGATAAGGAAACATCTGTAGTGTCTGCTTCACTAGATCTGACAACAAGATCCTGAAGGCAAAGCAGGAGAGGGAAGAAAAAGTGTTTCTGTGAGGATGGTTAAATGGGAACGGAGGGATTCGTTGGGCAGCGAGACTGAAGTCTGATCCTGAGCATCCAACTTCAGTGCCTTCCTGTTGTGCCCTGCTGGGCAGCTCGGGGTGCCCCACTGTCCCCATCCCCCATGTCCCGGGGGAGCCCCCATGCAGGAGCCAGCCCTGCTTTCTGGGGGTGGACCACTTCCCTTAGCAGAGTCTCTCTCCTTTGGGTTCTGCTGGAGAAGAGGGGCTCTGCTTGAAGCTTCAGTTCTCAAATCTCAGTCAGGTTGGTGCAAGATGATCATTTCCTACTGAATCCCCACATCCAGGAGCAGCACGAGTCACATCACACTGCATTTAGAGGGGAACCCCATGCTGAGAACGGAGCTTTGGGGGCAGATGGGGTTCTTACACACTGCTACACCTACAGAGCATCTGGTGAGTAAAACTTCACGTGCTGCACAGGTTCCTCACAGCTGGGGCATCTCCGTTTGCCTTTCAGCCCATGCAGTAAAATGCAGTGACAGCAGAAAACGTGCTGACAGGGGGTCAGGTGTCCATAAATTCGGATGGGATATCCACAGTGGTGACAAAAATGAACCGGGGCAGCTTCCCTCTCCCCTGTAAGGCTCTCAGGGTCCCAGAGCACGCACTCAGGTGTCCCAGTGTTCTCAGACACGTTCCCTTCGTCACCAGGCTGAGTCCTTCCTCCATCCAGGCCTCCTTCAGCACCGTCCCGGCCCTCCACGATGGTCCCCCCCGGGCCCCCAGCAGCAGGAGATACGTGGGGAGCTCGGATGGAACTCAGAGTGAACACATTTGGTCCACAACCACCCGGACCAACAACTGATCCTGAGTTCTCAGTGCTCTGTGAGCCATTGAGTTCTGTGCACAGGTCGGTCCAAGCAGAGGAATGCAAGGCAGCCGAGGACCAAAGCCTGGACGTGTCACGAGGGAGCAATTCAGATTTTCAGAAGAGAGGCAGCAAAGCTTTCTAAGTGGGAAATGCAGCGTGTGCAAAGCTTTAGCCCTGGCTAAACGTGGGCATTCTGGCTCAGGGGTGCTCAGCTCTCAGCTCCCCCACCCCCAGCATCTCCTCCTTGCAGCCTTTCCTCTTCGGTTCACCCCAGAAGCAAAACTAGAAACATCTGCACAGCCAAGAATCTGCACCTGAAGGCACTGCTATGCAGGAAGGGCAGCACCCCAAAGGGCTGAGCACTGCAGACAGAACGCAAAGAAGCAGAGAAGTGATTTGAGTACTTACTCCATCTCAGTGTGCTGAGGAGAAGTGGGCTGTGCTGCCAGTGAGGCTGCCTGCATCTGCTCCAGGGGTCTGTATTGGGTTCCAGCTCCGGTCAGATCTTGTGTATATTGGACTACGGGGCCTTTGCTCCGTACAGCACCTTGGGGGAGGAATAAAAGAGCTCAGAATCAACACAGAGTCCTTACAACAGCCAGAGATTGTTCCATGAGCCACAAAACACTGATGTGGTCCCCAGGGCAAGCAGAAGAGAAGCACTGGCCATTAACAGTGGGCCACTGGCAAAGCTTTGAGTCACAGCCAATCAAGCCAGGCAGATTTTGCTGCTTCTGCTACATCCAGCAGGTAAAACCCACCTTAAATCCCACATCTCTGGGAGTTCTGCTTAAAACTACACCACAAAACACACACAGAGACAACAACTCCAGAGCTCCCAGTTACACAGGAAAGCAAAAATGCTCCGTACCTACATTGGGCCGAGTCCTTGCCTGTCCACTCTGCTTCTTCTCCTGGGTGGAGGCAGTGGAGGTTTTCATGCTGAACATGGGCTCGAGGCGTGTGGATCCCCGGTAAATCCACTCACACCGTTTGTCATCCTGCAGCAAGGAGAATGCAACACTCACAGCATCTACAGCAACATCTTCCTAGACGAGGGATGCAGAGCCAGCAAACGTTAGTGATGCTCTTAAAGCCGACAGAACCTAACTTAGAAGAGGCAAGGCATTGATGTGAAGGCTTATGGAAGGTCATGCAGCTGAAAGCAAAGGCAGCAAACAGAGAATCGTGCCCAGTTGAAGTTATTTAGACAGGAAGGGAACCAAGCAGACCCAGTGTTTGCTCCTCTGCTGCACAAACTGAGCCAGAATACTGCAGCTCCTGCTCAGCTTCTCAGAGCAGCACTGCTATGGAACAGAAGGCGCTGCTGGGAGCTTAGAGCAGGAAAGGACCAGGACAGAACTGCTGCAGATGATGAATTCTGTTTTTGGAACCACCTATGAAGCACTTTGCATGTGCAACTGTGGGAGCAAACCGCAATTAAAAGGGTTTTTGGAGCTTTCACCATGCAATGAAAAGCTTCACCTTTCCAGCAAAGCAGAGGTTAGCAAAACGTGTGCCTGCTCCAGAGCCCCATCTGACACCAGCAAGGAAACTGGGTTCACTCAGGCCCACAGGTTCAGCTCCCACACACAAACACACCCCCCATCCTCCCCCTCAATGGGAAAGGAGAAACAGCCGTACCAGGAAGAGGATTTTGACCAGACTGCTGTCCACTTCTTCCACCCTGGATTTCCACCAGGTCCCTTCCCATTCAGTTTTGATCAGCTGTCCATTCTTTAGCAGCACCATGGGGCGGTTGGGGTAAGCACTGATGTACTCCTCAATGAAGTCCCGGCACGACACATCCTCTATGTCCTCCCACGTCTTCTTAACTGTATAGAAAGGGAGAGAAATGAGGCAGGGGAAAGGTCCTTTAGCTCTTTATCTAATGGATTTCTGCTAAGAGCCATCAGGCTGGGCAGCACAGCCACACCAATGCCAGGGAGCAGCAGCACGCTGCTGTGCAGGCAATAAAACATCACCTCCTCCCACTCTGCATGCAAAGCAAATCCATACAGGCACAGCACTAATGCGTGCGTGACCTCCAGGCTCAGGACAAGCTCTTTTGTGTTCCCACCAGCACCATAAGTAACTCCAGCATTAGGACACAGGAGAGGCAGAGGTCACTCACGTGGCCTGCAGACTGGGTACAGCTCCCACTCCTTGACATAAGAAGCATAGCCATCATCAAAGAAGATCAAGAACCTGGACAATAGCACAGAGAACACAGTGTTTAGTGCAGGGCTTAGAAATGCCACTGAATGAAAGCAGAGAAACCCCACTTTGCCACCTCCAAATGCCCTGGGTCAGGTGTGAGGATGGACAGAATTGTACCCTCCTGCCCAGAGCTCCAGGCTTTGCAGGACTGCTGCTTCCCTCGCTGCTTCTGAACCACCCTCCCCAGCTCTGAGCTACGTCTGCACTCCCAAAGTGAACAAACAGAAGCTGCCCAAAGGCTTTCCAGCAGCACAGCACAGTCAGCCCCCCCTCCCCCCAGTTCCAAACCTCTTCACCTCCACCACAGGAGCTAAAATGATGGGAAGAACAAAGAGTTTAATTGCTCTTCATCTCCACAAAGATATTTTCAGAGCTTTTGGGACAGCAGAAGATCTGCGTGCTGTGACTGAGAGCAGCACAAGGGGAGAGCTGAGGGGTGGGAGGATACACAGGAGGCGTATGTGGAAGAGCCCAGGGCTGGAGGTGAGATGGGACCCACAAGGCTGAACTGCACGACTCAGCGGGAAGGAAAAGAGATAAGGAAAAAAGATAAGAATAAAAGCACGCCCCCAAGTAACACTTTTGGATGCAGAGCTGTGTCAGGGTTATGAGAGATGAGCAGAACAGCCAGGAGGAGCGCATTTCAACACGACTAATAAGTGCGGTGCTCTGCCCAGATATCCCACACTTATCAGATGGAGCTTCACACGGCTGGGAGGAGCCACATCTGAGCGTGGGAGGGTGATTAAATTCTCTTAGAAAGACCACAAACCAAAAACCACATCCAAGGAGCTCTGCCTCTCATCTGCATGCAGCTGATTGGACTGCTTTAGACCTTCTGCTGCCGCTTCTCATTATGTGCCCAGACAACACTGCTGGCACAAAGCACTTCAGGGCTCTTCTTTCCTCATTCCACGCCCTGAGCAGTGCAGGCTGATATCTGCATGATCATTTGAATGAACTACCAAACCCAACTTCTGACTCAGGGATCTGAATAATAGAACAGAAGTTCCACCCAAAGCTTTCATGGATAAGAAAAAGCGAAGGAACAACAGCCAGCACTAACCCTGGGGAGGTCAGAAAGCAACTTAGCTTCCACTTCAGCACATTTCCTCCCTTCTAATTAAAAAAGGAATAAAAAAACATGGATGTAGAGAAGGAATACCTGTCTTTGTTCTTCACGTTCGGTGTTTCAGCCACTATGCCAGCATACAGCCAAACTTGATCTCCATCTTTGTATTTTGCCACAACTCTGCTCCCAACGTAGTGTTTGTCCGGGGAGGGGTGATAGTCATAAGCGATGTGATTGCCAGAAAGCAAACTCTTCCCCTTATTGTCAAACTTCACTTTGTATTTCTTACCAGCACCTGGAAGACGTTTCAGCATCAATAAAGGCACAGTGATTCCATATAGAAAGAGCTGAGCACCACTGACTGACACTTCAAACCTACCAACCGTCTGGATGGCAATCAGAGTTCCTTTGTGCCATGTTTTGGTTCTCTTCTTGCCCAGGATCCTCATGCCAACCTTCAGATCTCCATCATTGCTCAGATCACCCACAGCAGGTCCAGAAGGCTGGAGAGCAGCAGGAGCTTGTTGAGGGGTTTGTGCATCTACCCCCAGAAAACAGATAGGTTAGAAACATCCCAGAGATTCACTCTGCTGTTCTTGGCAACTGGAAGCACATCTGTCAGACCCAAAGCAGGGAGTGCTCTCCTTTGCCGCAGCCAGTAAAGGGCCTCAGCTCTATAGGATGGAGCAATCAGCAAAGGAGGGTGGCACAGCACTGAAAAGCTTTTATGTTACAAGAAATTCACCATCACTATTAGGATTTAAAAAGGGTTTAAGGAAACAAAATATGACTTCAGAATCCACACACCCTCATGAATCTTCCCAACAAGGAAATAGGAAAGAACAGAGCTGTGGTTTTCCTTTCCAAACTGAAAACCAACAGGTTTAGCATTCAGGCAGCATCGAGGCTGAGGCCCACAGAAGTGCCAGCACATACAGGAAGCTGACACTGACCTTTCAGTGTATCCTGAGTGTTTGTTCTCCTGTGCACAGCATCCACAAACTTCTGAACATCCTGGGCAGATCTTCTCATTGCTGCCATGGCTTCCCGCAGCTGGAGGGAAGGAAAGGAAAAGAATATGAAAGAGTGTGGATTTTTACCCCCACTGAATACAACGACATCCTGAGCGTGCCAGCAAAACCCCACTGCAGAAATGCCCTGTGGTCAGTTCTTTGCCAACTCACCAGAGTCTGATCCTTGGCAACTCTGGGACTGGGATCACCTGTTTAGAGAGAAAAGAAGTAATTACAAATGTAGTGAGGAGGAAGAATCCGCCCTAGTAAGTCACTGAAAGAAAAGGGAGCAGAGAGAAGCATAGAGTCATAGAATCACAAGGTTGGAGAGGACCTACAAGACCATCTAGTCCAACCACCCTCCCATTACTATAGCTACAGCAAACCACTAAAGCACCAAGCATCAACCATACAAGCATCATCTGGTCCTGCCAGGAAACACACTCAAAAAGGCAGTTTTATTTCCTATCCTTTCTAAGACATGTTTGCTGCACTTGCAGCTTCTCCACAGCAAAGGGGATGACAACTAGCCCCAGTTTAGCACCTGAACAAACCTAAACTCCAGGAACTGTGGGGCAGTTACAGGCCCTGGCAGACCATAGCAGCAGTGATGCCCCTCATGTGAGCTCACTTCCCATCTGCTTTAGGGCCACTGTGGCTGATGGGCAGTTCTACATTACCCCTATTCTGATCCTCCTCACTCCCCTCCTGCTCCAGGACACTCCTATCCCTGCTCTTTCCTCATCCCCATGGGGTACAATAAGATACTGAACTGTTCTTCCATCCCGAATCGATGCTCATGACGTCGTCGTCGTCATCATCATCCGGGATCTCAATCACTTCAGAGGGTTTGGCAACCATGTCCTCCTCCTCAGAGCTGCTCTCACGGTACTCCAAGCCCAGCTTGGAATACAAATCCTTTACCAGCATCTCACATTTATCAAAGTCTCTGGGATGGGAATAAAGAAAGAGAGGGAGAGACGTGAAAAGGGAATATTATATCCCAAGGCATGGCTGGAAGAAACATGAACCACTGGGGAGGTGGTTATTAAACACAGCCATCATGAGGTGAGGGAGAAGCATTTACAAGAGGGATTCAGAGTGCTCAGTAACCACATACAAGTCAATCAGTACAATGTCAGTCTACATGGAAGGGAAACAGGCAGCACATCAGGCTTTGCCACCCAACCTGCCCCATCTCTGCTCTCTGAGCCCCAACTCAGCCACACAAGCTCTCACCTCCACAACCACAATTCCAAGTGCTCTCACCTCCAAGCATCATCAAAGAGCTGGTCAACATGAGCCACCTCTTCTTCCTTCTGTTTCACATACATCTCCAGCTCCTCAAGCTGCTGCTTCTTCTGCTTCACGTACTCACACTTCTCCAGCTCCTTGTTGATGATGTCCTGCAGCTCCTCCATGGAGATTCCCATCTCCTCCATCACTTCTTCTTGCAGCTCTTTGATGTCCTCGGAATCCATTTCTGCTGCAGCCGGGGAACCACAGAGGGGTGAGGATGATGTTTGTCCCTCCCATTGCTCTGCTTCATCCTCAGCTGCCCCACAGCTCACGGTTCTCCCCTTCAGCCCCACTAATACAAAGAGCTGAAGAGCTGGGAGGAAGAAAGGGGCTCAATGGGGAGGCCAAAATAGAGGGGCCATACAGCTCAATGAGGGAGGCAACATAGAGGGGCCATACAGCTTAATGGGGGGGGCAACATAGAGGGGCCATACAGCTAAATAAGGGGGGGGGGCAACATAGAGGGGCCATAGAGCCCAATGGGGGGCCAAAATAGAGGGGCCATACTGCTCAAGGGAAGGGGGGGGGGGGGGGAAGGGGCCATAGAGCCCAATGGGGAGGCAACATAGAGGGGCCATAGAGGCCAATGGGGGGCCAACATAGAGGGGCCATAGAGCTCAATGGGGGGGGGGGCACATAGAGGGGCCATAGAGCTCAATAGGGGAGGCAACATAGAGGGGCCATAGAGCTCAATGGGGGGGGGGGGCACATAGAGGGGCCATAGAGCTCAATAGGGGAGGCAACATAGAGGGGCCATACAGCTCAATGGGGTGGGCCAACATAGAGGGGCCATACAGCCCAATGGGGGGGGCAACATAGAGGGGTCATACAGCTCAATGGGGAGGGCAACATAGAGGGGCCATACAGCTCAATGGGGGTGGGGGTGGAGAGGGGCAACATAGAGGGGCCATACAGCTCAATAGGGGAGGTAACATAGAGAGGACAAACAGCTCAATGGGGTGGGCCAACATAGAGGGGCCATACAGCCCAATGGGGGGGGTAACATAGAGGGGCCATACAGCTCAATATGGGGGGCAACATAGAGGGGCCATACAGCTCAATAGGGGGGGCAACACAGAGGGGCCATAGAGCCCAATGGGGGGGCAACATAGAGGGGCCATAGAGGCCAATGGGGGGCCAACATAGATGGGCCATACAGCTCAATAGGGAGGGCCACATAGAGGGGCCATACAGCTCAATGGGGGGGGGGGGGGGGGCAACATAGAGGGGCCGTAGAGCCCAATGTGGGGGCAACATAGAGGGGCCATAGAGGCCAATGGGGGACCAACATAGAGGGGCCATACAGCTCAATGGGGAGGGGCAACATAGAGGGGCCATACAGCTGAATAGGAGGGGCAACAGAGAGGGGACATACAGCTCAATGAGGGGGCCAAAATAGAGGGGCCATACAGCTCAATGGGGAGGCAACATTGAGGGGCCATACAGCCCAATGGGGGGCCAACATAGAGGCGCCATACAGCTCAATGGGGGGGCCAACACAGAGGGGCCATACAGCTCAATAGCGGGGACAACACATAGGGGCCATACAGCCCAATGGTGGGGGCAACACAGAGGGGCCATACAGCTCAATGGGGGGGGCAACATAGAGGGGCCATACAGCTCAACAGGGGGGGCAACATAGATGGGCCATACAGCCCAATGGGGGGGGGGCACATAGAGGGGCCATACAGCTCAATAGGGGGGACAACATAGAGGGGCCATACAGCTCAATAGGGGGGGCAACATAGAGGGGCCATACAGCTCAATGGGGACTGCCTGGGTGACGGCGCCATCTTTGGGGGTCACACACGGGGTTCCTCCCGCTCCCATAGGCCCCAATAGGCCTCACAAAGGCCTCAGCTCTCCTCACCCCCTCCCCGCCTCCAGACCCCCCTCAGCTGCCTCACGACCCCCCCCACTCCCACCTGAGTCCTCCTCCCCCCTTTTCCGCCCCGCCCCCCCCCTCCTCACCGACCCGTTGTCCCCGCGCTCATCCCGGCCCCGCGGCCCAACCCCGACCCCCGGAGCCGGGATGGAGCCTGAGGAAGGGCCGGGTAAGGGGGGGGCGTCAGGCCGGAAGCTGTTTGTCGTCACTTCCGGTAGACAAAGGAAGTCCCGTCGTGCTACGCATGCGCAAAAGGCGGGCCGCTGCTGGGATAGCCGGAAGTGAGGCACACCGCATGTGCACGAAGGGAGGCTGGGGGAGGGGTCTTAAAGGGGACGCAAACCTAAAAAGGCTCCGTGCTGCCACCTGGGGAGAGAGGGGGACAGGGCCGGGGGTGGCTCTGTGGGGTCTGAGGAAGGGAAGGGGAGGACGGCAGGGGGCCACAGGATGATATAGGGCCGGCAGGGGGGCACAGAGAGATATAGGGCCGGCAGGGGGGCACAGAGAGATATAGGGCCGGCAGGGGGGCACGAAGAGATATAGGGCTGGCAGGGGGCCACAGAGAGATATAGGGCCCTGGGGTGCCTAGGGGGCAATGGAGACTTGATGGTCTTTAATGCCTTTTCCAACCTGAGCCATTCTATGTTCCTATTGGAGCCCTGGGGTGCCGAGATGAGGCTCTGGGAGCACCCAGTGGGGAGGGAGGTCAGTCTGTCTGTGAGTTGTCATGCTGGGAATGAAGGTGGAGGAGATGGGGGGTCTCAGTTGATCTGCTCCTCCTCCCAGGTGGAGGTGGGGATGGCGCTGTAGGGGTCAATGATGAGCTTGGCGCAGCGCACCATCACGGCCAGGAGGAAGAGGCAGGTGAGCACCACGAAGGCGATGGCGAAGCCCTGATCCACGTCAATGTCCATGGGGGCAGCAGTCAGACTTTCAGCCCCAGCCACATCCCTGTGGGGCACAGGAGGGTGGGAGGAACAGAAGCTGCCATCATAAGACAAGGTACCCAACTGTTCCCTGTGGCAGCCCTTCCAGCTTCCCTTCCCTGCTTTTCAGGTTAAAATATCCCATTATGTGCTGCTTGCAGCCACACTGCTCAGGTGGTTGTTAAGCACAGCAGGATTAGGATGAGCCCCCACAGAACCAGAGGATCAGAGAACTATGGGATGATAGGATATCTCAAGCAGGAAGGGAGCTGGAAGGATCACTGGGGCCAGCAGATGTGGCTTGGGTTAGGAGAGGACAAGGAGCGTGTGGGAAAGCCATGCTAAGCAAACAGGGGTGTATAAGCAAGAGGAAAAGGAAAGGTTTGTTCAGGCTGGTGCCAGAAAAAGCCACCAAACTTATAGGTTTGTTTGCATTGGTAACACTCCAGGAGCAAGCAAACACAGCTCTCATGGATACCATCACCCCACTAAGGTGGGACCCCAAACCCATAGGGGGCAGAACCCCAACCCCCCAACTCTGAGCCCTGCCCCCTATGTGATGAGTGGGGCTGCCCTTACCTCCCTCCAGATGGACAGATGGACAGACAGCCTGCCTGCCTGGCCCTGCGTCCTGCTCTCTGTGGCTGTCCTTGGTCAATTGCCCTCAAGAATAGTGCAGGGCTATGGTGACGTTCTGGCCTGCTGTCACCTCATTGGGCTTTATCAATACTGCAGGGACACGGAGGCAGGACCTGTTGTCATCGAGCCTCATGAATAGTGCAGGGACATGGTGACACTGGGGCTGGATGACACCTCTCTGGGCCTCATCAATACTGCAGGGCCCCGGTGACATCGGGGCCATCGATAACACGGCAGGGACACAGCAAGCATCACCTTTCAGCTGCTCTCTGCAATGGATTAAAGGGCTCACAAAGCACTCAGCACCTCCTGCCAAGGTTTGTGTGTGGCTCTGGTTGAGCAAATTGGGAGGACAAAGGGGATTTTTACCCCCCCAGCAGACAGCCCTGGGCCCCACATCTCTCCCCAGCCCATGGGGTGAGCTGCAGTGGGGCAGGAGCTGCTGGGAACTGCAGCACTGTGTTCTGAGCTGCTGTGTTGTTTGCAGCTGCCAAAGAGCTGTGCAGGAAGGAGGAGCAGCACCTACAGCAACACCACCTCTTAGTTGTGGTGTATTTATTATATTACCAGTCCAGATCTCAATCCCAAACCCCATCTCAATCCCAATCCCCATCTCAATCCCAACCCCCATCTCAGTCCCAATCCCCATCTCAGTCCCAATCCCCATCTCAGTCCCAATCCCCATCTCAGTCCCAATCCCACTCTCAGTCCCAATCCCCATCTCAGTCCCAATCCCCATCTCAGTCCCAATCCCACTCTCAGTCCCAATCCCCATCTCAGTCCCAATCCCCATCTCAGTCCCAATCCCACTCTCAGTCCCAATCCCCATCTCAGTCCCAATCCCACTCTCAGTCCCAACCCCTCTCTCAGTCTCAGTCCTAGTCCCAATATCAATCAAAATCCCAATCTCAACTCAAACCCCAGTCCAAATCTAAGCCTCATCCCCACCCCCCTCGGTCCAAATCCCAGTCTTAGTTCCAGCCCCTCTCTCAGTCCCAATCCCAGTCCCAACCTCAACCCCAACCCAAATCCCAACCCCATTCCTTCAATCCAAATCCCAGCCTTGATCCCACTCTTGATCCCAATCTCAATCCAAATCCCAATCTCAGTCCCAATCCCAGTCCAAATCCCAGTCCCAATTCTAATCCCAGTCCCAATCCCAATCCCAGTCCCAGTCCTAATCTCAATCCCAATCCCAGTCCTAATCTCAATCCCAATCCCAGTCCCAGTCTCAATCTCAATCGCAGTCTCAGACCCAGTCCCAATTCCAATTCTAATCCCAGTCCCAATCCCAATCTCAGACTTTTGCTGCTAATGTACTTAAAAAAGCCTTTTTTATTATCTTTTATCTCCTTAGCTAGATTCAACTCCAGGTGGGCCTTAGCCTTCCTCGTCGCATCTCTGCAGGCCCTGACTACACTCTTATATTCTTCCCAAGTGTTCAGACCTTTTTTCCACATACCATGAACTTTCCTTGGAGCTTGCACATGAGCTCCTTGCTCATCCACGCAGGTCTCCTTGCAGCTTTTCCTGATTTCTTAGTCACAGGGATGCACCAATCCTGAGCTTGGAAGAGCTGTTTAAATGCTAACCAGCTCTCACAGGCCCCTTTGCCTTCTAACACCCTGTCCAACGGGATAGCCCCAAGTAGGTCCCGGAAGAGATCAAAGTTGGCTTTCCTAAAGTCCAGGGTAGCAATCCTACTTTTTGCTTTGCTTCCTCCACTCAGGATCTCAAACTCCACCATCTCATGATCGCTACAACCCAAGCTACCCCCGACTTTGACTTCCTTAACAAGTCCTTCCTTGTTGGTGAGAATAAGGTCCAGCAACACCCCACCCCGTGTCGGCTCCTCGACCACGTGCATTAGAAAGTTGTCTGCAACACACTGCAAGAATTGTGTGGACCATGCATGCCTGGCCATGTTGGTTGTCCAGCAAATATCTGGATAATTGAAGTCCCCCATAAGTACCAGTGCCCAGGAGCGCGACATGACTTCCAGTTGCTTATGGAAGGCCTCATCAACCTTCTCCTCCTGATCAGGGGCCTGTAGCATACACCCACAACAGTGTCCCCCTTGCCAGCCTGGCCCTTGATTCTCACCCACAAGCCCTCGACTGCTACACCACTCTCCCCCAGGCAGAGTTCAATACATTCTAGCTGCTCTTTCACATAAAGAGCAACTCCACCACCCCGCCTTGCCGGGCGATCTTTTCTAAAAAGCACATAGCCCTCCATGACAACATTCCAGTCATGCGAGCTGTCCCACCACGTCTCCATGATCGCAATGAGATCATGGCCACGTGACCGCACGCAGAACTCCAGTTCTTCCTGTTTATTTCCCATGCTTCGCGCTTTAGTATTCAGGCACTTGAGAGAAGCAGCATCTCCCCACCGCTCTCCATGCCTTTGAACTATATTGCCTCTACCCATCAAGCTCTGCTTTAAGTCTCGAACTGCCGCCTCAGACCCAGCGGCCCTCATTTTGTCCCTCTCCCCCTTCATACCTAGTTTAAACACCTGTCAATAGGTCCTGACAGTTCCTTGGCTAGATCCCTCCTACCCCTTTGAGACAGGCCACTTCTGTCTGCAGCTGTCATGCCAGGAGCCGAATAAATTGCCCCATGATCAAAAAAACCAAGTCTCCTATGTCTGCACCAACTCTTCAGCCATTTATTTAAGAGGTGGGTTTTTAGGCCCAACTCAGTATCCCTCCCTGCCACTGAAGGTACAGATGCGATAACCACTTGCACACCTGTTCCTTCAACTACCTGCCCCAGTCCCCTGAAATCATCTTTGATAGCCTTCAGGCTTTTTTTTACTAACTTCTTCACTGCCTGCCTGAACTGTCAGCAGGGGATAGTAGTCAGAAGGGTGGATCAGACTGGGAAGTCTCCCAGCAATGTCCCTGATCTGTGCCCTGGGGAGGCAGCACACCTCCCGGTGGGTAGGGTCGGGCCGGCATATAGGGCCTTCCGTTCCTCGCAGAAGGGAGTCACCTATAATGACTACCCTTCTATCCTTCCATGTAGAGGAAGTTTTGAGATGGGGGTGCAACCCAAGGCACCATCACAGGTGGGGCTGCCTCCACATCCTCACTCACCTCTCTCTCGGGTTCCAGGGCCCCAAACCTCTTTTGCAGAGGCACCTGGGGAGCCGAGCATGGTCATGGGGGGGGACTCCCACTTCGCCGACCATCAGGTACTGGAATGCACTGCACAGGAAGGTGGTGGAGTCACCGACCATGGAGGTGTTCAAGAAACGTTTGGATGTTGTGTTGGGGGATATGATTTAACTGGGAAGAATTAGTGATGGTTGGAATGGATGATCTTCTACATCTTTTCCAACCTTCATAATTCTGTGATTCTGTGATAGAATCACCAAGGTTGGAAAAGACCTAAAAGATCATCCAGTCCAATCGTTCGCCTATCACCAATAGCTCCCACTAAACCATGTCCCTCAACACAACATCCCATAATATTAGAAACCCCACAGAAACCCCATAGGGGCCCATAGAGCCCCATATAGAATCATAGAATCACCAAGGTTGGAAAAGACCTAAAAGATCATCCAGTCCAACCGTTCACCTATCACCAATAGCTCCCACTAAACCATGTCCCTCAGTACAACATCCAGTCGTTCCTTGTTGCAGCCCCAAGTCACGACCCTTGGCTGTGACACAGCCTTTCCCACACACAGCTTGATGGCTGAGCTGCGGCTGTCCTGAGGCCTGCAGAGGGGACAGCCCTGTGAAGTGGGGGCTCCTGGCAGCCCCATCCCACCCCTCCTGGTGCCACGTTCACCGCTGGGTACGACCTGTCTGGCAGGAGCACAGCCATGCCCTCTTAGAGATGGCTGCATTTCAGGGGGAAAGTGCATCCCTGTGGGGCTGACAAGGGCCAGAACGCAGCAAAGGACCAATTTCTGCAAGGCCTTGATTGTATTTTCCTCTGTCTCTTTACCTGCAGTCCAACAACTGATAGATTTCTGTATAAAGAAGAGAGACTCTTCTCCAAACACAGGGCAGTTCTTTGCCCAGATGCAAACCCCGGGGATGCTTTCAGGTCTGAGCGCTGAAGGATGCAGACATTTCTCTGCCTCTCTTTGTCCCTTCCCAAGTTGCCCAGCTGCAGTGTTTTGCTCCTCAGCTCTACCTGAGTGCCCCCAAAAGCCCTTCTCTTCCCACATGGGATCTCAAGGAGCTGCAAGTTGGAAGGAAACAGTCTCATCTCCAGCCCAGGCCCAGCCTCACACACAGTGATGCCTTTCAAATGCTTCAAATCGTGTTGCATTTGGTGTGCTGGGTGTGCCACCAGGAGAGAGCATGACACTGGAAGATGAGAAACTTCAGATGCCAAGGCTCCAAGGAATGCAGGCACCCCGTCTGTCAGAGCCAAGGGGTCTCGGAAGGAAGAGTCCCCATTGTCCCTCTACCTCTGCTTCTCTTCAGGGAGGTGACACTGTCTCACTCCCATTATCAGAGTGAGTGGGAGGTTCTTTTAATATACGTGTACCCGACGGAGAGATTAAGACACAAGGAGTTAAATGTTTTGTTTGCCCGTCCAGTTTATTGCCAATCAAGTTGTTTAGGGAGATGTGGAAGGGAAGACGGGCAATAGAAAAGGTAGGAAATAAAAGCAAGCAGTCTATAGGAAATGAAAGAGAGATGGTCACTACCATGGGTTAGGGTTAGGGTTGGGGTTGGGGTTGGGGTTAGGGTTGGGGTTAGGCTTATGTAGGTCCAGATGTTGATCTTCTGAAGTGATGTGCCATCAGGTGTTGTTGTTTGGCTGATGAAAACAGCAGTTGTCCCAACTTATCAATAAGTCCAACAGAGGGCAGAGTTCAGATGGGCACCCAGTAATGGCACAGCTAGGAATGGCAGAGATAGGAATGGCAGAGATAGGAATGGCACAGCTGTTTGGCAGCCTCAGGTGGAGCTGTGCTTCTTTTGGGCACCCCATGCCCTGGTCAGCGTGGACAGGACATCCCCCACCTGGGGAGCCCTGCTTTGCTCTTTGGTGGCTGACTCTGCAGAGATCCGCTCCCCTTGTGCCTCAGTGGCAGCAGACCAAAGGAGCTGTAGGTGCGCTCCTTGGGCAGGCTGGTCTCGGAGCTCGAGGACCATAGGGCTGCCAGTGGTGTCTGTGGCACGGCTGGGGCTCCACTGCGCTTGGCCTTTCTGAGCTTGGCCTGGGGCTTTTTCAGCTCTTCTACTACAGTGGGGACCCTCACAAAGTCCGGGTCTTCTTCTTCTATGGCAATTGGAGGTTGCTCTGCCTCTGCCGGTGCTGGTCCCATCTCTGCCTCTTTGCTTTCGGTTGAGCATTGTACTTCAGTCTCTTTGCTTTCTGTAGAGCTTTTTTCCTCGGTCTCTAAGCTTTCGGAAGAGCTTTTGACCTCGGCCTCTTTGCTTTTTTTGGAGCGTTTTGCCTTCTTCTTCTTTTTCTTACGCTGCTTCTTGTCAGAAGGCGCCTGCAGTTCCTCTGTCTCCTCACTGCAAAGACACAGAGGGAGGGGTCTGCCTGAGTGGGTGATGGTTATGGGGCCGTATCCTGCAACCCCGAGCCAGGACCCTTGGCTGCAATGCAGCCTTCCCACGCACAGCTCTTGGGTTGCACTCCTGAGGGAGCTCTCCTGAGGGCTGAAAAGGGGCCAGCCATGTGAAATGGGGGCTCTCAGCAGCCCCATCCCACCCCTCCTTGTGCTGCACTCAGCACCGCTGTGTGGCCCCGAACAGTGACTGTGTGGGGCTGGGGAATGGGCTCTTTCCAGGTCAGGGAAACACCCCATGCAGACCACAACCCTGAGCCTGCAGTCTCACCTGTCCTCCTCCTCCTCATCGCTTTCTGCCTCTTTGGGCGGTTCTTCCACCAGAAAGGTGACAGTGATCCAGCTGGGGAGGGGTGGCAATGCTGGAGGTTCCTCTGCAGCTGGGAAGGAGAGATCTGGTCAGAGGAGACTGATCCTGAACCTGCTGCCTGGTGACAGGCAGGGCTGCTTAGGCCTGACCCAAACCACCCAAGATGGCCGCTCTGCCATCTCCACAGACTGTGGGCCCTCTGTGCCTTGTGCCCAGCTCCTCCTCTCCGGGATGCAGCTCTGTGTTGGGAGTGCATGAGTGGCATCAGCTTTGGGAAGGAGAAGCTGGGTGGTGCCTGTGAGGTGACAGCCTCTTTTGGGGGCTCATTTCCTGGGGGCAGGACAAGGCCCAGGAGCCCCCCTTCTCTTGCCATACCCAGGGCTGGGGGCTCTGTGGGAACATCACACCCAGATCCTGGATTTCATCAGGGCAATGTGTGCTCAGGAGGAGAGGCAGTGCCAGGCTGGAGTCAATGGTTATGGCAGTCAGAGCTTTTGGGTGATGGTGGGCTGGGCATTTTCCTATCGCACGTTAATTGTATGTGGGATGGAAAGGAGCTGGCGGCTGCTTTACCTTTCTTGGCCTGGACAAGAGGTAGCAATGGGACTCGTGGGGGTCTGCAGCGTTGCCCGGGTGGTGGTTTGGGTGCAAACTCCCGACGAAACCTGGACAAAAGGAGGAGACACAAGTGTGACCCAGGGCTCCAGCTGCCCTTTCTGCTCACTGTCATCACCTGCTCACAGGCAGACAGTCACCTTGCCTAAAGGCCGTTACTGCCCAGTGTCCAGAGCCCCAGTACCAAGGGCTGTCCTGGGAAATCACAGAATGACAGAATGACCCAGGTTGGAAGGGACCTCAAGGATCATGTAGTTCCAACCCCCCATAGACCTCATAACTCCGTAGAGACCCCATAGAGACCCACAGAGACCCCATAGAGACCCATAGAGACCCCATAAACCCATATAACCCCATATCCCCCCCATATCCCCATAGAGAGCCGTGGATCCCCATAGAGACTCCATAAACCCCACAGCCCTTACAGAATCACAGAATGACCTGGGTTGAAAGGGACCTCAAGTACATGTAGTTCCAACCCCCTGCCTGGCAGGGCTACCAAACATCCACATTTACTAGATCAGGTTGCCCAGGGCCCCGTCCTACATGGCCTTGAACACCTCCAAGGACGGGGCATCCACAACCTAAAACAGAGCCACCCACGCCACGATGGGATGAAAACATCCCCTAAATCCCTTCATCTCTCCCATCAAATCTATCTGAGGACAAGCTGGAACACGAGAGCTGCCCATTTTCTGCCTCACTCCTCTGAGCTATTTCTGCCTGTGTTCCCATGGCAGGACACTCGTAGTCACAAGGAGCAAATGCTGCTGCAGGAGAGCTGAGCAGCTGCGTCAAGCAGGGGCTGCAGCCACAAATGCACTCACCTGGGAAAGACGACGACTCGGCCAGAGAGTGTCAGGGAGGCAACCGCTGTCACCGGGGACACCACCATGTCCAGCAGCCAGGGCGCCTGCAGGGGAGGAACAGGGAGGATGTGGGACGTCCTGGTCACGCTGAGGCACTGGAGGCTGCTGGAGGAGCCCAAGGCCGGCAGAGCTGGCAGCACCGCAGCACTTGCATGGCCCGAGCAGCAGGCCAGGTCCTGGAGAGCCATGTGCAGGCAGCGCAAGGGCCGTGGAGAAACCAAAACCTTACCTTGAAAACAACCTTCTCGAGTTTCTCTTTCCCGCAGATCTTCTCAAGGAAGTCATAGTAGAACTTCATTTGGGCTCTTGCTCTCTCGATGAGGAGCACTCCGATGTCCTTCAGGACAAAGGCGATGTCCTCCCCCTTCCTCAGGCATTCGGAGACGAGCGCTGTGGTGCCAAATATGCAGGCCTTCCCAGTCTGCCAGCTCACAGATGCGGCCTCAGCCACATCAGCGTATTTGAGGGTCTCCATTTTATTGAGGCCTGGAAAATCACACCAGAGTGTCAGAGTCCATCACGCGGTGGCTCTTCCAGTGCTGCCTCCCAAGTGCTACTCATTGCAGTTGCCAGCCAGGACAAGACAATGTTTGGACGGGCTCCATGGAGGGGGAGGTTTGATTTCAGAATGGAGGCTGTAGCCCCGTTTGTCCTGTCTGGGCAGCCAGAAAGGGTTGAAGCCCCCTCCTACCTGGCGGGTATTCCTCGTTCATCTGGTCATGGATGCTCGCAAGGTTCTTGGCCAGGTGAAACACAGGCCACTGCATGGTCATGTTTCCTTTCCCAACTCTGATCCGTTCAGAGACAATGCTGAAGGAACCGAAGGTGGGAACTCGGACCCCCTGTGCATGGAAGAGAAGGGAAGGGCCAAAGGGTTAAGGCTGGAGGAAGAGCTGAAGGCTGCCCTGTGTGGGGACTGTGCTTTTGGACTGGGATCAGCCCCAGCACACTACAGCACACAGCACAAGTCATAGCCTGTATGCACGAGGCCCACTGGTGCTTTACAGGGATTTGGGGCCAAGTTCCCTGCTTTCTGCGGAGGGGAAGTCACTGCCTTCTGTGGCCAAACGCAAAGGACTCTGCAGCCCTCCAAACAGGCCAGCAGGAAGAAGGCGTTGACCCACCTTGCGTAGCAGGAGCTGCTCTTGTATGTGCGCGGCCACCGCATCCCAGACAGCAACTCGCTCTGGAGGGCAGAGGAAAAGCAGGTCACACTCTGCATCTGCCGCTTCCCAAGGGCGCTTCTCTCAGGCCAGGAGGGAGGTGGCAGATGGAAAGTGTCGGCACCGTCCTCATGCTGTGTCTGGCCTGCTCAGCGCCAGCACTTGGAGGCAGCTCTGCTCCAGTGGTGGCTGCAGACCCACGTACCTTTGGCGGTGACCTCTGGCGTTTTGTAGTCACGCTGTGGAGCTGGGCCATCCTGCCAGAATCTCATCTTGGCCCGCTTCACCGCAGCAGGGCGCTCCGCGTTGGCAACAGCCACGTGGGAACTCATCCCTTCCAGATGCGTCTGCTCTCTGTCAGATGCTCCTTCAGGATGCAGGACCCGGCACTGGGCACTGCCTGCAGAACCCTCCCGGGTGGCCGTGTCATAAACGTGGCCACGGCGACGAGGTGACAGCGTGGCCAGTGCTGGCAGCTGCCCATTATGACGCTGGCACAGCAGCCTGCTGCCCGCCATGACACGGCACCAGCCCAGCTCTGCCCCATGCTGGTTGGCACTCCCCATTCCTGGAGTCCTTGTGTGCCAGCAGCACCACACCAGAGGTGGTGGTGGTGGGCCCCGCAGGCAGGCTGGCCTTACAGAGTCACAGAATCACAGAATTATCAAGGTTGGAAAAGACCTAGAAGATATCCAGTCCAACCATCACCAATACTTCCCAGCTAAATCATATCCCTCAACACAACAACACATAGGACCCCAAAAGGACCACATAGGACCCCATAAAGACCACATAGAACCCTATTAGGACCCCATAAAGACCACATAAGAGCCACATAGGATCCCATAAGGACCCCATAAGGACCACATAGGACCCCAAAAGGACCACATAGAACCCCAAAAAGACCACATAGGACCCCATAAAGACCACATAGGACCCCATAAGGACCCCATAAGGACCACATAGGACCCCAAAAGGACCACATAGAACCCCAAAAAGACCACATAGGACCCCATAAAGACCACATAGGACCCCATAAGGACCCCATAAGGACCACAAAGGACCCATAAGGAATCACAGAATCACAGAATGATCAAGGTTGGAAAAGACCTAGAAGATCATCCAGTCCAACCATCACCAATACTTCCCAGTTAAATCATATTCCTCAACACAACATCCAAATATTTATTGAACACTCCCATGGTCGGTGACTCCACCACCTCCCTGTTCAGTGCATTCCAGTGCCTGACCACCCTTTCCAAGAAGTAATATTTTCTAATGTCCAGCCTGAATCTGCCCTGGTACAGCTTTGAACCATTCCCTCTAGTTCTATCACTGTCTACATGAGAGAAGAGGCCGACCCCCAGCTCACTACAACCTCCCTTCAGTGAGATGCTGAGCCCACCGGCATCTGAGGCTCTTCCTGTGCTGGCCTGAGCTTCTCGCTCCTACACGTCTGTCATCTGCTGACTGGGAGCTCAGTGGCTGCAGTGCTCACTTACTCCCTTTGGACACCGAGGGCAGGCTGGCCTTGGAGCTCGCTGAAGACCATGGGGTGGGTTTCACTGCCTTGACTCAGCCCAGCTCTGCTGGGTTTGGCGTGATGCTTTTCAGGCAACACCCATGGCCTCGTAGTGATGGCCAGCTGAAGGTCCGAAGAGCAAGAGACGTTGGAAAGGAAAGGCAATACCTTGAAAAGCAGTTTGGATGTGGCACTAATTTGCAGTCACAATACAGACTGGAAGACAAAAATACAAACATGTCTTTTCAGTGGTGAATTGCATTGATTTGACATGGAGGAGTCCAGGCCATCAGCACATTGCTGGGAGCCCGGCTGCTGTTGGCTGGGCACAGGGCAACCAGGGGATACTCACTGCATCCAGAAGGAGAGCCCACATCTCCTCGCCTGCTCCTTCTTCTCCTGTAGGTGCAGATGGGGCAGGGATGGAGCTCAGGGCCTGCTGCACAGCTGGGGCTCATGCAGGACTTGGGAGCCCGGCAGTGCAGCAGCACAGCCCCAGGGCAGCAGGGAACCCAGTCCACGGAGAGACCACTGTTGGATGGGGATGGTGCTGTGTGTTCTGCCCCTTACCAGCTGTGCCTCCACCAGCTCCGGCAGCACAGCCCCAGGCACGCTCTCTGCATCCAGCTCCATCTGATGCTGCAGCCTGTGGGGATCAAAACTTGGTTGGAGGCTGCCGGCCTCTGTCACTGTGGAGGCTCCCCAGCACTGTGTGCCCAGCAAAGGGCTGGGATGGGGCTGCTCTGCCACACCATGTGCCAAAAGGAACCCAAGTCCCAAATCCAGCAGCACTGCTGTGCCATTGCTGCCCCGTGTGTGTAACTGGAAATCACAGTGACTTGGGTGTCCTACTGCTTTTCTGGCTCAGTGTCAGAGCAGTTCATCCACCCCAGGGCCACTAATGTCACCCATATAGCGTAGCACTGTGGAAGGTGGTTCCACACAATACAGTGATGTCTCCACAGCCCAACTCAGCTGAAAGCCACTCTGCGTGTATACAGGCTGTGCTCAGTTTCCCAGGCACAAGATTCAGTCCAGAACTCAGCTACAGCTGAAATCCATTCCCCACCCGCTGTGTTTTTCTCTCTGCTGAAACACTAAAGTCCCTTTCTTGCAATGTCATGCAGTTCTCTAGATCAATCCATGACCGTGACAGGAGGGCAGGAGGCCTTTGGGCCCAAAAATGTGAAGGGAAAAGTGAAGAGGGATAAGGAAGTGGGAACAGGGCGTAGGAAACAAGCAGCAGCCGTTTGCTAACTGTGATATCGGAAAGCAAGATAACCCATTATAAAAGACCTTGCTCCTAACCCTAGACCCTGCCTCCCCCTGCCCTCAGAGTGCAGCCAACTTCTCTCAAGGAGGGTAAAGAGCTGGGATAATTTATACTTGCTTATCCTGGCAGTGTCTGTGGGCCTCTAAGAGAAATCCCTGCATTCCAGAAAACAGAGACAAAAAGGAACAGGCAGAGGAGTGCCTAATGAAGATGGAAGATGCTTCAGCTGTGGTTGCCATGGCTGGATACAACTGACAACCCAAGGCTAAGCACGCTCTCCTGTCTCCGTCCCAGTTCTGGAAATAGGCAGAAGAGCTCAGTGTTCTCTTGCCTTCATTTCCTGCCGTGAGCCATTTGGAAATGCACATTGTTTCAGGCAGGTACAAGCCCAAGGGCCTAAACCACAGCCTGATGTTGGAAACGTCCAGAGAATTTATCAGGACGGTTCCTGTGATAAAGCAGATTTTACTGGCAATTGCAGCAGCGGGCGTCCTGCAAGCAGGAGAGCAGCACAGAAAACAGCGTTACATCTCTTATGCCCTGTTACCCAACGCCGATCTCTTTCTCCCCTGGTTTTTCACTGGCTGACTACTTTAGGTTCACAATCTCCCCGAGGCTCAGCTTCACATAGGGATACTGGGTAAACACGAAGCTTTGGGTGCTGGGCCCCATGGCAGATGGAAGTGGGCTGGCTGGTGTGAAACCGGACCAAAACCCAGAGGGAAGGGAGCTTGATGTGCTGAAACCCAGATGGTTGAAGGCCTGTTAGACCCCATGGCAAATGGAAGTGGGCTGGCTGGTGCAGAGCACAGAAGGAAGGGGGCTTGCTGCGCCGCAGCCAAGGAGGAAGGGGCTTGCGGAGCCCAACGGCAGAAGGAATTAAGACAATTCCTCCCCTAAATAGCACATTTATCTCCAAAAGAAGGCAGTTTGTCCCTTAAATATCAATTTTTAGCCCCAAAATCTATTTCCTCCCTTAAATATCACTACCTATGGGTAAACATGGGGTAAACAAGAACATGGGGTACACATGGGTAAACATGAAGCTTTGCTTGCTCAGGAGTTATTCTAGCACCTGCTGACTCAATTATTGCTCACAGTTTCTGGACGTCAGCTTGACCTTGCACACAAATCAGCTCAGGAGGAGAATAGAGGGGAGTATGGTGATGCCTCCCTGTCGCATGCTGACCTTCTCCCACAGTGAGACAGTCCAGCTGGGTGTGGAGGCCCTGGCTTCTTGGATGTTTCTTCAATCTGTTTTAATTCTGCTGGGAGTCTCCTACCCTACCAGAATAACCTTACAAGAATAATACTCTACCTGTTCTGTTTGGAACTTTTCTGAAGGATTGCAGTATGTCAAGGAGGAATGAATCCCATAATTCAGCAAGTGTATTTTTAACACATGCTCCTACCTGCCCTTTTCCAACTCTAAGGCAGTAACAAGGTTGCATTCCCACAACAGCCAGGCAGGCTGGCACCAGCCCCAAGGCAGAAAACCACAACCCCGGTGGCTGGCACTGGCCCTGGGCCTTAAAGCCACAGTCCAAGAGGCCAAGGGCCTGAACCCACATCCACAGCTGGACAGGCTAGCAGCAGCTGTGGGGACTAAAGCCAGAGCTTGAAAGGCTGGAAGCAGTCCAGGGGCTTCAAGCCGCAGCCATAGCTTCAGAGGCCTGCTCTGGCCATGGGCCCTGAAGCCCCAGCCCCAGCCCAGGAGGCCTCCAGCAGCCCTGGGGCCTCTAGCCCCAGTAACAGCCAGAAAGGCCAACAGCCACCCTGGATGTAAATCCAGATCCACAGCAAGAAAGACCAGCAGCAGCCCCAGGACACAAAGGCACAACCAGAGCTAGACAGGCCGGCACTGGCCCTGGGGCTTCCAGCCAGAGTCACGGCCTGAGGTGCCGGCACCGGCTCCAGGGCCTGAAGCCACAGACTCAGCCAATGAGTCTGTCAAGGCAGCAGCCCCTGAAGGCAAAGCCTGACAGACTGCCACTGGCCCTGTGGCCTAAAGCCTCAACCAGAGAGCCTGGCACTTGCCATGGGGCCTGAAGCCACATCCACAGCCAGAGAACCCAGCACTGGAACTGGTTCCCAAAGCCACATCCTGAGAGACGAGTGACGTCCCTGGGAATGAAGCCCACGACCAGCACACGAGGCTGGCAAAGGCCCTGGCACCTAAAGCCAAAGCCAGAAAGGCCGACAGCAGCCCAGGGAGCGCAAGCCACAGCCGGTTCCATCCATGCCTAAATCCATGTTCACAGCCAGGCAGGCCGGCACTGGCCCTGGGCCTGAAGAAAAAGCCACAGCCACACAGGCTGGCATCTGCACCAAGGCCTAAAGCCACTGCCCGAAGGGCCAATACACACACCAGGGCATAAAGCCACTGCCAGAGAGGCCAGCACTGGCCGCAGGGCCTGAAGCCCCAAGCAGCAAGGCCAGCACCAACCTGAGAGCCTACAGTCACAGCCCGAAAGGCTGGCAGCAGTCATAGAATCACACCTTAGAATCTTAGAATGGACTGGTTTGAAAAGGATCACAACAATCATCTGGTTTCAACCCCCCGCAATATGCAGGGTCGCCTGCCACCAGAACAGGCTTCCCAGAGCTGCATCCAGCCTGGCCCTGAATGTCTCCTTTGTCTCTGTTTAACCACCCCCCCACACCCTGTCCCATCACTGCCCACCCCTGCAAACAGCCGTTCCCCCTCCTGTTTGTACACTCCCTTCAAGTATTGGAAGGCTGCAGTGAAAGTGCCATGGAATCATCCAATCTGAGAGGAATAATAGATATGTATTTATTGAGGGCTTTCTTAACAACTAACAACAACCAATTGGAAGTAGCATTGGCTAATGGGCTAATTACGATTAAGAAGTGTTAGAGGCCATTATTACAGGCCATGGCTGCTCTGATGAGTCAAAGAATTGAAAGAAGACAATGTGAAAAGACAGAAAATGGGGAAAGTGGGACAGACTGGCAGCAAAGTGAGGTGCTTCAGCGCTTGTAGATCCAGCCACGTCCTGCTGTCGGGTGCTTATCTTCAGTCGGACCTAACGCTGGAGGTGGTGGTGTTCAGCTGACAGCGACTCACGACGACAGTCCAAACTGATTTTGAACGAGTCCAACGTGGTGGCACTCGGCTGAGTGCCTGCCAGCACTGCCCCACTGCTGTGCCTGTGCGCCCCTGGGGACAGGAGCAGAAAAGAGGCCATTTCTATGGGGACAGACCCCTGTCCCCTGCCCCAGCACGCAGCCCCAAGCTGGGAGGGGTTACTGGGCGGGACGGTCAGACAAGCAGCAACCCATCACAGACCACATGCAGGGTCCTGCTTGCAAAGTACGCCACAGAAGCGTACATTGGCTGGGGCAGCACCCGCAGCAGGCGCCGATAGAGCATCTCCTGGTCATAGTGCTGGGCGTAAAATAGGGCAGAGCCCAGCACGGCAACAAGCAGCAGCTGGAGGCCGACACAGATGAGGCAGATAATCCTGTGGGACAAAAGAGGGCCGGGAATGTGGCATTCCTACCCCATGGCAGCACAGCCCCACACGGTGCCTAAGGGGCCGTTTGGGAGCCCCGCCATCTGCAGAGGAGTCCAGGCCATCAGCACACTGCTGGGAGCCCGGCTGCTGTTGGCTGGGCACAGGGCAACCAGGGGATACTCACTGTATCCAGAAGGAGAGCCCACATCTCCTCGCCCGCTCCTTCTTCTCCTGTAGGTGCAGATGGGGCAGGGATGGAGCTCAGGGCCTGCTGCACAGCTGGGGCTCATGCAGGACTTGGGAGCCCGGCAGTGCAGCAGCACAGCCCCAGGGCAGCAGGGAACCCAGTCCACGGAGAGACCACTGTTGGATGGGGATGGTGCTGTGTGTTCTGCCCCTTACCAGCTGTGCCTCCACCAGCTCCGGCAGCACAGCCCCAGGCACGCTCTCTGCATCCAGCTCCATCTGATGCTGCAGCCTGTGGGGATCAAAACTTGGTTGGAGGCTGCCAGCCTCTGTCACTGTGGAGGCTCCCCAGCACTGTGTGCCCAGCAAAGGGCTGGGATGGGGCTGCTCTGCCACACCATGTGCCAAAAGGAACCTGTGCCCCAACCCCAGCAGCACTGTAGTGCCATTGCTGCCCCGCGTGTGTCAGAGACCCCTGTGTGCAGGCGTGGGCTGCAGGACCAGGTCCCACTCACCAGGCACCCTCCAACTCCAGCTTCTCCCGCTCCTCTCACAGGCGCTGTTTCTCCCGGTGCAGCACTTGGCAGACAAAAGCATGAGCGCCCGCTGCAGCCCTCCTCCAGGTGCACAACCTGGGCAGCCCCGCTCCTCTCGCCCCTCCACACTACTTCAGTCAGCTCCGTCTCTGCCTTCAGCTGCTCCTCCAGCTGGGCAATGAGCTGCTTCTTCTGCAAAAAAACAGGTGTGCCATGAGGGCTGGGTGCGCTGGGACCCATGGACCAGAGGGATTGGGACCGAGGCCCTCCTGCACAGCCAGAGGCGTGAGGATGCCAAGCTCTGAGGACAAGCCCTCACTCTACCTGCTCCAGCTCCTCTTTGCGGGCAGCTATTCTTTCAGCCCGTATTTTTTGGGTGTTCTGTACAAAAGGAGAAGAGGAGCGGCCGTCAGGGCACTGGTGCCCCCATTGGGCTTCATCTGACAGCAGCTCCATGCCGCCATCCCCTCCTGCCTCCTCCTCGCTGCTGGACATGCTGGTGTCCCGGGTGGCAGCAGTTGCCTCCCTGACCTCCTCTGGCTGAGTCGTCGTCTTTCCCAGGTGAGTGCATTTGTGGCTGCAGCCCCTGCTTGATGCAGCTGCTCAGCTCTCCTACAGCAGCATTTGCTCCTTGTGTCCACGAGTGTCCTGCCATGGCTACACGGGCAGAAATAGCTCAGAGGAGCAGGGCAGAAAATGGGAAGCTCTTGTGTTCCAGCTTGTCCTCATATAGATCTGATGGGAGAGATGAAGGAATTTAGGGGACGTTTTCATCCCATCGTGGCCTGGGTGGCTCCGTTTCCCAGGACAGCCCTTGGCACTGGAGCTGTGGACACTGGGGAATAACGGCCTTTAGGCAAGGTGACTGTCTGCCTGTGAGCAGGTGATGACAGTGAGCAGAAAGGGCAGCTGGAGCCCTGGGTCACACTCGTGTCTCCTCCTTTTGTCCAGGTTTCGTCGGGAGTTTGCACCTAAACCACCACCCGGGCAACGCTGCAGACCCCCACGAGTCCCATTGCTACCTCTTGTCCAGGCCAAGAAAGGTAAAGCAGCCGCCAGCTCCTCTCCATCCCACATACAACCAAAGTGCGATGGGAAAATGCCCAGACCACCATCACCCAAAAGCTCTGACTGCCATAACCATTGACTCCAGCCTGGCACTGCCTCTCCTCCTGAGCACACATTGCCCTGATGAAATCCAGGATCTGGGTGTGATGTTCCCACAGAGCCCCCAGCCCTGGGTATGGCAAGAGAAGGGGGGCTCCTGGGCCTTGTCCTGCCCCCAGGAAATGAGCCCCCAAAAGAGGCTGTCACCTCACAGGCACCACCCAGCTTCTCCTTCCCAAAGCTGATGCCACTCATGCACTCCCAACACAGAGCTGCATCCCGGAGAGGAGGAGCTGGGCACAAGGCACAGAGGGCCCACAGTCTGTGGAGATGGCAGAGCGGACATCTTGGGTGGTTTGGGTCAGGCCTGAGCAGCCCTGCCTGTCACCAGGCAGCAGGTTCAGGATCAGTCTTCTCTGACCAGATCTCTCCTTCCCAGTTGCAGAGGAACCTCCAGCATTGCCACCCCTCCCCAGCTGGATCACTGTCACCTTTCTGGTGGAAGAACCGCCCAAAGAGGCAGAAAGCGATGAGGAGGAGGAGGACAGGTGAGACTGCAGGCTCAGGGTTGTGGTCTGCACGGGGTGCTTCCTTGGCCTTTAAAGAGCCCATTCCCCAGCCCCACACAGTCACTGTTCGGGGCCACACAGCGGTGCTGAGTGCAGCACAAGGAGGGGTGGGATGGGGCTGCTGAGAGCCCCCATTTCACATGGCTGGCCCCTTTTCAGCCCTCAGGAGAGCTCCCTCAGGAGTGCAACCCAAGAGCTGTGCGTGGGAAGGCTGCATTGCAGCCAAGGGTCCTGGCTCGGGGTTGCAGGATACGGCCCCATAACCATCACCCACTCAGGCAGACCCCTCCCTCTGTGTCTTTGCAGTGAGGAGACAGAGGAACTGCAGGCGCCTTCTGACAAGAAGCAGCCTAAGAAAAAGTAGAAAGCGAAACGCTCCAAAAAAAGCAAAGAGGCCGAGGTCAAATGCTCCACCGAGAGCGAAGAGACTGAGGTTGAATGCTCTATGGAAAGCAAAGAGACTGAAGTACAATGCTCTGCCGAAAGCAAAGAGGCAGAGGTGGGACCAGCACCGGCAGAGGCAGTGCAGCCTCCAAGTGCCCTAGAAAAAGAAGACCCGGTCTTTGTGAGGGTCCCCACTGTAGTAGGAGAGCCGAAAAAGCCCCAGGCCAAGCTCAGAAAGGCCAAGCGCAGTGGAGCCCCAGCCGTGCCACAGACACCACTGGCAGCCCTATGGTCCTCGAGCTCCGAGACCAGCCTGCCCAAGGAGCGCACCTACAGCTCCTTTGGTCTGCTGCCACTGAGGCACAAGGGGAGCGGATCTCTGCAGAGTCAGCCACCAAAGAGCAAAGCGGGGCTCCCCAGGTGGGGGATGTCCTGTCCACGCTGACCAGGGCATGGGGTGCCCAAAAGAAGCACAGCTCCACCTGAGGCTGCCAAACAGCTGTGCCATTCCTATCTCTGCCATTCCTATCTCTGCCATTCCTAGCTGTGCCATTACTGGGTGCCCATCTGAACCCTTCTTTGGTTCTGGCTCAAAGTTGGCTTTTGGAGGCACTTCTTGCCATAAGACTCTGACGTATCCAGGACATGAGAGGTGGCTGTGGCAATCACCGTCACTTGGAGGACAGTTTGACATTGGAAAGCATTTCTTTGGAGCTGTTTGCCTTTGGAAGACAGTGCTCAGCAGTGTTTACTGCTGGAAGATCTGGGACCAAAACCTCACTCCAGCTTGGTATGGGAGAACTGGGAACGATACCATCGTATTATTTGAGAAACAGGATACAGGTGGGCACCTCCCTTACTGCTGAGATCCCCAAACCAGAAGCTGCCACTCCAAGGAGAGCGAACTCCACCTCTGTTGGACGTATTGATAAGTTGGGACAACTGCTGTTTTCATCAGCCAAACAACAACACCTGATGGCACATCACTTCAGAAGATCAACATCTGGACCTACCTAACCCTAACCCTAACCCTAACCCCAATCCCAACCCTAACCCCAACCCTAACCCTAACCTTAACCCTAACCCTAAACCTAACCTTAACCGAAACCCTAACCCTAGCCCATGGTAGTGACCATCTTTCTTTTGTTTCCAATAATGACTGCTTGCTTTTATTTCCTACCTTTTCTATTGCCCATCTTCCCTTCCACATCTCCCTAAACAACTTGATTGGCAATAAACTGGACGGGCAAACAAAACATTTAAATCCTTGTGTCTTAATCTCTCCATCAGGTACACGTATATTAAAAGAACCTCCCACTCACTCTGATAATGGGAGTGAGACAGAGTCACCTCCCTGAAGAGAAGCAGAGGTAGAGGGACAATGGGGACTCTTCCTTCCGAGACCCCTTGGCTCTGACAGACGGGGTGCCTGCATTCCTTGGAGCCTTGGCATCTGAAGTTTCTCATCTTCCAGTGTCGTGCTCTCTCCTGGTGGCACACCCAGCACACCAAATGCGACACGATTTGAAGCATTTGAAAGGCATCACTGTGTGTGAGGCCGGGCCTGGGCCGGAGATGAGACTGTTTCCTTCCAACTTGCAGCTTCTTGAGATCCCATGTGGGAAGAGAAGGGCTTTTGGGGGAACTCGGGTAGAGCTGAGGAGCAAAACACTGCAGCTGGGCAACTTGGGAAGGGACAAAGAGCCAGTCCAGCTGTGGATGTGGGTTCAGGCCCTTGGCCTCTTGGACTGTGGCTTTAAGGCCCAGGGCCAGTGCCAGCCACCGGGGTTGTGGTTTTCTGCCTTGGGGCTGGTGCCAGCCTGCCTGGCTGTTGTGGGAATGCAACCTTGTTACTGCCTTAGAGTTGGAAAAGGGCAGGTAGGAGCATGTGTTAAAAATACACTTGCTGAATTATGGGATTCATTCCTCCTTGACATACTGCAATCCTTCAGAAAAGTTCCAAACAGAACAGGTGAGTATTATTCTTGTAAGGTTATTCTGGTAGGGTAGGAGACTCCCAGCAGAATTAAAACAGATTGAAGAAACATCCAAGAAGCCAGGGCCTTCACACCCAGCTGGACTATCTCACTGTGGGAGAAGGTCAGCATGCGACAGGGAGGCATCACCATACTCCCCTCTATTCTCCTCCTGAGCTGATTTGTGTGCAAGGTCAAGCTGACGTCCAGAAACTGTGAGCAATAATTGAGTCAGCAGGTGCTAGAATAACTCCTGAGCAAGCAAAGCTTCATGTTTACCCATGTGTACCCCATGTTCTTGTTTACCCCATGTTTACCCATAGGTAGTGATATTTAAGGGAGGAAATAGATTTTGGGGCTAAAAATTGATATTTAAGGGACAAACTGCCTTCTTTTGGAGATAAATGTGCTATTTAGGGGAGGAATTGTCTAATTCCTTCTGCCGTTGGGCTCCGCAAGCCCCTTCCTCCTTGGCTGCGGCGCAGCAAGCCCCCTTCCTTCTGTGCTCTGCACCAGCCAGCCCACTTCCATTTGCCATGGGGTCTAACAGGCCTTCAACCATCTGGGTTTCAGCACATCAAGCTCCCTTCCCTCTGGGTTTTGGTCCGGTTTCACACCAGCCAGCCCACTTCCATCTGCCATGGGGCCCAGCACCCAAAGCTTCATGTTTACCCAGTATCCCTATGTGAAGCTGAGCCTCGGGGAGATTGTGAACCTAAAGTAGTCAGCCAGTGAGAAACCAGGGGAGAAAGAGATCGGCGTTGGGTAACAGGGCATAAGAGATGTAACGCTGTTTTCTGTGCTGCTCTCCTGCTTGCAGGACGCCCGCCGCTGCAATTGCCAGTAAAATCTGCTTTATCACAGGAACCGTCCTGATAAATTCTCTGGACGTTTCCAACATTAGGCTGTGGTTTAGGCCCTTGGGCTTGTGCCTGCCTGAAACAACGTGCATTTCCAAATGGCTCACGGCAGGAAATGAAGGCAAGAGAACACTGAGCTCTTCTGCCTATTTCCAGAACTGGGACGGAGACAGGAGAGCGTGCTTAGCCTTGGGTTGTTGGTTGTATCCAGCCATGGCAACCACAGCTGAAACATCTTCCAGCTTCATTAGTCACTCCTCTGCCTGTTCCTTTTTGTCTCTGTTTGATGCCAAGGCTCCAAGGAATGCAGGCACCCCGTCTGTCAGAGCCAAGGGGGCTCAGAAGGAAGAGTCCCCATTGTCCCTCTACCTCTGCTTCTCTTCAGGGAGGTGACACTGTCTCACTCCCATTATCAGAGTGAGAGGGAGGTTCTTTTAATATAAATCTGCAAATCCTCCATCAGGAGTTGGTGCTGTGGGAAGGCCAGAGGTCCGAGCTTTCTTCCAGTGACTTTAGTGTGAAATTGGGAATGCGATGCTCGCACCTGGTCTGTGAGGTCTTTAAGGATGTCTGTTCTCTCAGATAGGATTTCTGGGATCTGTTTTTCCTGCTCCAGAATGAAGGGTTTGGGTTTGGGGTAGGACTGGTTTTAGGTTTGGGCTTTGGGTTTGTATCTGTGTTTAGCTTTGGCTTAGGGTTAGGTGTTGACATCCTACACAGGGTACAGCCATCTGTGCTGCCCCTAGGGAGGTGAGCTCATGGCTTAGGTTGCCGGCTGGAGTAGGAAGACTCCTTGGGGGAGTTCCTATGAAGGGGACATGTAAGTCATATGTATGGAAACAAGAGTGAATACACTCTCCCAAGTGGTTGGCAATAGAAGAGACCTAGGACAGTGGATATCCTGTCAGATGGTAACCTGGGTTCTCCTTGCTGTAATCATGGGGCTTATAGGTTATATGGCCATTATTATCATCTGCTGTAAGTGTTCAGTACTGTGTATCTAATCAAGCTGACTGGGAAAAACCTTAAAGTTTGCAACTGATGGACCAGGGTATGAGCCTTATTAAGATTCCAGCTAAAAGACATTGTCAGCATTGTTTGTTATGAATAAACTGTGGTTTTTGATCTAAATATCAGAGTGAGTGTGGTGTGAGTGAGACACAGCATAGCTGTGTGGTGAGTGCTGAGACCCGATCCGTGTTTCCTTCCTCCTGCGAGGGAAATGGCCAGAGATGGACAAAGTGAAAGACTCTGTTGTCTGTCCACTCATATGTACTTTCTGCTTGTATGTAAGAAGACGGGAGTTTGTACTCTATAGATTAGGAAGAGGGTCCTGAGGAGAAGTGTACATTCCATCCGACAAATGAGTGTCAACCCATTTATGTCATACTATGTACTGCTTGCGAGCAAGTGTGTGAGGGAGGTGGTTCAGTCAGTGCTGGTTCTGTGGTGAAGTGTTTATAACTGAACAATAGGATTGTTAAGGGAAAGTTATATGGTACTAAGGGTGTTCATGGCAACTGAAGAACTGTATTGTTTGACAAACTTTTTTGATGATATAAGAAAGTGTAATTGTTAATGATATGTGGAAGTGTAATTGAGGGTACAAATAGTGGAATAGTGTACAGAGGAAAAAGGGTCTGCACTGTCATGAGAGCAACCCTCCTCACCATTCCCTTGCAAGCAAAGCAGAGCAGAGACACTGTCCTCATGTAGCATGTAGTGTTATTCTACTCACCAAATGGATGAGCTCACAACAGAAGAGGCAGATCTTCCTCTCTGCTCCATCTGTGGAATACTCTGGAGTTCAAGGCATTGCAAAGCTATGGCACATCTACGTTCTTTTGCTGATGACACATTAGTTTTCTCTGGGCTCTCATTTCAATGGCATCTAAATAAGTCTAGGGTCATGCCAGCTGACAGGAAGCTGGCAAATGTTTTCTCATTGTAAGGAAGAGCAAGAAAGATGACAGGGGCCATTATGGACATGTCAGTCTCATTCCAGTGCCTGGTAAAATTAAGGAGGTGGTGGGAGTTATGGAAAAACAGCTGAATGAGAATTCTGTCATTGGTCACAGCCAACAAACATTCCTGAAGGGAAGGTCCTCTTTAACTTAAGGTCATTTTATCACAAGGTTATCCATTTAGCTGACCAAGGGAAGCCAGTTGATGCTATCCTTGAGGATTTCAGAAGAGCTTTTGATACTGTTTCTCACAGCACCCTTCCGGGCAGAATGTCCTGCATATGGCAGGGTGAACAACTGGCCAATAGGTCAGGCCCAAAGTTCTATAGTCAGTGGGTTCCATCAGGCTGGTAGATGGTCACTTCCAGAGTTCCCCAGGGTTCCATTTTAGGGCCAGTTTCCTTTCATGTTTATGCAGATGACTTGCATGCAGGACTAGAAGACGTTCTGAGCAAGTTTGCTGATAAGACCAGATGAGGAGGTGCTGTTGCCTCCACTGAGGGTGGAGAGGACTTGCAGAGAGATGTGGACAAGTCAGAGAAGTGGGTACCAGTTGGTACTAAGCACCAAGTGCATAAAGCATAACAAGAACAATTGCCTGATTGTGCACCTGGGTAGGGGCAACCCTGGACATACACACTGTCTGGATATGGGCAACTGGAGAGTGCTCTGACTGAAAAGGATTAAGAGTCCTGGTCAGCATCAAATTGAACGTGAGTCAGCAGTGTGCCCAGGCAGCCAGGAAGGCCAACGGTCCCCTGTACTGCATCAAGCAAGGTATTGCCAGCTGGGTGAGGGAAGGGATCGTCCCTCTCCGCTCTGCATTGCTACAGCCTCATCTGGAGCACTGGGTGCATTTCTGGCCTCTGCAGAATATAAAGGACATCAAACTATGGGAGAGTGTGCAAAGGAGGGCACTGGAACTGAGAGATCTGAAGTTCAGAGTTTCACTGGGATTGACTACATGTTCATATTGGGCCTTTATTGCATCCCACATTCTGTGATGAGACACAGGGCACACATGGGACATGAACCTCACAGTGTCCTTGCACCCCATCCAGAGCCTGGGATCTTCTGTCCCAGTGTCTTTCACTTGACATCATACAATTCTCCATCTCCTGCTCCAGGTAGGGCCCTGAGCCAACATGAGGGACAGGATCTCCCTGCCAAGGGTCTGGGAATCAGGTCACGGCCTGTCTGCTTCATAAGACAAAGGAGGGGTTTCTTATCATCAGAGCCACCATGCAAGTGCCTTTGCCTGCCTGTAGTCATGGCTTCCAGCTATCTGCTCTAACAAGTCTCTGGGGAAGCTTGTTTGTTAATGTCCCTCAGTGGGCCCATTAATACAACAAGAAACTTCACTGTTAGTTATGACTTTGTCTTATTGAGTACTCTGTGCAAACTTCTCTCTGCACCGGAGGTTGATGGACTCAGCAGCAAATGCACGCTGGGGCCCATTATAACCTAAAGAGCCTCCTGTGCATTGTGCCTTCCTGTCATCTACTTTAGGTTTTCAGAACTTGTTCAGCAAAATTGAGAGGTATCTGGAGAGATCTTAAAGAGGAAGAATCCTGCAGACATTTATTGTCTATTTATTTATAGTTGGGTTTAAACAAGTTGTTAAAGCAGCACTGTGCAACTGATAACAATCCAGGATGTCCCCAATGAGTTCTGTTCTGTTACTGTGTGGACAAAGGTCCTTCTCAGCCTCCCCATCCTGTTTCTACTCACACTGGCCCCATGGGACTTGCATCACTTTTCCTGACATTACTCTTCTCCTCTGCATTCATCTGCCCAGTGTTAAACCTGCTTTGCACCAACTTCCACTGGCTTTCCTCAGAGAACCAGCTGCACATGGAAAAGGAAAGATTTCTCTTTTTTTTTTTTTTTTTTTGGCCAACAAACGGAAAGGTGATGCAATTGAATGCACAGTAAAACATAGTGATCAACTGCTTGCCATGTCTAGGCTGCTTCTATTGAGGTTTGTCTTTCACAGGGAATATTTGTACAATAAATGAGTTAGACGCAGATAGGATGGGACAGATAGAATCACAGTGAAGGATTTGACAACAGAGTCCATCAGACTTTGGAGGGATGGAGCAAATTCCAGTAATCTCCCTGAATGTCAGAAAACAGCCAGATAGTTGGGAGGTATCTACTACTACTATCCTGTATCAACTACAGGACTTGTGAGTATTTCACACATTGGGAAGGGTTAACACATTTTCATTGATTTCTATCTTTGTTTTCAACTGCTTTTTTCATTTTTTCTGACATTAATGAACATCTTTCAAACTTCCTGCTTAAAAAAAAAAAAAAAAGGAAAAAAAAAAAGAAAAAGAAATAGAAATAGAAAAAGAAAAAGAAATAGAAAAAGGAAAAGGAAAAGGAAAAGACAAAGACAAAGGTAAAGGAGAAAGGAAAAGGAAAAGGAAAAGGAAAAGAGAAAGATAAAAAGTGAAAGAAAAAGAAATAGTAAAAGAAAAAAGGGAGAGAAAAAAAGAAAAAGGAAAAAAAAAGAAAGAAAAGAAAAAAAGAAAGAAAAGAAAAGAAAAGAAAAGAAAAGAAAAGAAAAGAAAAGAAAAGAAAAGAAAAGAAAAGAAAAGAAAAGAAAAGAAGAGAAAAGAAGAGAAGAAAAAAGAAAAGAAAAAAGAAAAGGAAAGGAAAGCAGAGAAAAGGTAAAAGAGAAGAGGATAAAGAAAATGATGAAGAAAAAGATAAAAAGATAAAGACAAAGAAAAAAAGAAAGGGAAAGAAAGAATGAGGAAGGAAAGGGAAGGAAAGGGAAAGAAAAGGGAAAGGAAGGTAAGGGGAAGGGAAAGGAAAAGGGGAAGAGGAAAGGGAAGGGGAGGGAAAGGGAAAGGAAAAGGAAAAGGGAAAGTTGCGGTAATACAAGAAGAATTTTACAGAGCAGCACCTATGCTTCAAGGTAAGGACTTCACAGAGCAGCAGCTGCAGAGCAGGATAAACAACAGGAGAACCAAGGACACCTCTAGGATAAGAATGGATGGCTCGTGGCTTTGAAGGGGGGTTTTAGGGTTGTTATTGCAGTAGCTTATCTCCAATTAGTGTGTGCAATTTTTTGAATGCCCTCATCTGTCTGCTATAAAAGTACAACTTTTTGGGCAATAAATGGACGCAGCTATATTTAACCATCTTGGTGTGTGGCTGTTTGTCCCAGAGCGCTGACCTTTTGCCCTCATGTTCTCCAACAGAAAGGGAAAGGGAAAGAAAAAGGGAAGGAAGGGGAAGGGGAAAGGGAAAGGAAAGGAAAGGGGATGGGGAAGGGGAAAGGGGAAGAGAAAGGGGAAGTGAAGGGGAAGGGGAGAGTGGGAAAGAGGAGGGGGGGAGGGGAGGGAAGAGGAAGGGATGGGAGGGGAAACAGAGAGGGAAGGGAAAGAGAGAGAGAGAGAGAGTAAAAGGGAAAGGGAAAAGGAAAGGGGAAGGGAAAGGGAAAGGGAAAAAACCGGAAGAAAGATTTGTGTCTCACACATGGACTGGTGCCCCTTTGACCTTCACATTCCCCACTAGCCTTTCCCTCCTGGTGAGTATGAGGTCCAGCAGAGCACCTCTTCTCTTTGGTTCCTCCATGAAGCTCAAGAAGCTGCCATCTGGGCTCTCCAGGGATCTCCTGGATGGCACATGCCCTGCTGTGCTGTCCCTGCAGCAGATACTGGAGTGAAAAAGGCCCGCAAAGGGGTCAAGTGCCGGACAAAATCAGGCTCCCATCTGTCTGCAGAGGGCACCTTCCACTTACTCTCGCTGATCAGGAAGACAGGAACAGGCACTGTTGGTCTCCCTTTGCCATTTCCATTAGCTCTGACCTGGCTGCTCTTCCATCCCCAGGCAGAGCTCAATGCACTCTCACAGAGGGCAGTCACCCTTCTTTGTATCCTCACCCATCCATCCTAAAGACTCTGTATCCCCCTTGTGCTACAGTGAAGTTGTGGAAGCCATTAAACTGCGTCCCTGTGGTCCAAACAAGAGCTCATGCCTGCAGACTGGTGTTTGCATTAGTGCAAAACCACAGAAGTAAACATCCTAATTGGAAAGCATCATTGGACATAGCCTGACTGGAGAGCTCATCTATGGTATTAGTGTGCAGAAGGTGGCACACAGACATTAGACTGACTGTGGGTCTTGGAGCTAACATAGCTCCACACCGTAGGACAACGTAGGACACACCATGGGCATGGCTTTCCTGAAGGCCCTGTGCTGCATTTGCAGCTGCATGTGAATTCACCAGACAGCCGGTGCTATCCCCTCTCTGGCACTCAGCTGATGCCCAGGAAGGAGGTGTCTGTCTCAGGGATTTCCCATATGGTTTACAAGCACTGGCACACATCAGGAGCAGCCCAGGCACCTTGGGCATCACCCAGTGTCTGTGTGTGAGCAACTGCCTCCCTGCTGAAGGACCGAGGACTCAGAGCAGGAGTTCATTTGCAGGCAACTCCTTGTGCACTTCTGAACTGAACCAGAGGAATCCAGGCTCCTATGTGTCCATGGGGAGCTGAATCCCATTTCAGCCCCAGGGTTTCCCTTTAGGGATGAGATGCCTGCATTAACTCAGCTGGATCACTGCCCTCTCTTTCCTTGTCTGTGTCCCCTTTTTGTTTCATCAATCTCTGGTAGGACTCCCCTAAGTCAGGAATTAATCACTGACCACTGGACATCTGGTGTTTAATTCAACAGATTTCAAAGCACAGTCATGATTCTGTTGTCTTTCAGGAGCTGTTGGCCAAGAAGACCCAGGGACATGTCAAGGGAGGTGAGTGGGAAGAATAAACATGACATCCCTTGCTGCTGAGCTGGGTTGGGCTGCTGGGACACAGAGAGCTCATAATAGTGGGCAGTGCTGTAGAGACAGCTGTGCCCAGGAGCAGCTCTTGTGCACAGCACAGCCTGCAGCTGACAGAAGGAGAGGAGAGAAAGGGGAGAGAGTTTACAGGATGTGTATGGTGTGAGCAGGCTGTGAGCTCACTGCAGGAGCACTGCTCACAGAACGTGACAAGGTAAGTCTCACTGCAGACCATGCAGCTGCTTTTCACAGAGGTTTATCTAAACCCTCTATTGTGTTTTCAGCCTCTCATTCCTAAAAGGATGCAGTCAGTTTCAGTTATAGTTGTTTTCTGCAGACATTAATAGTTCACTTGTCCTGTAAACAGGCTGATTTCTCTGAGACAAACTCAAGTGCACAGAGGCTGGTGCTAGGGTCTCGAAGAGCAGCTGGAGTAAAGAGGAATACATCCAGAAGGCTGTGATGTGATTAGGAAATGAGAAGAAAGAAAGAGCTCCCTAATCTTCTACTCCTTAAGGGATGGTGAAGCTCATGAAAATAAATTCAAGATCTGGAGCTAAATGAACATTTTCCAAAGGGAAAGGAAAACTTTTATAGTATAGCAGGAGTAGTGTCTCTGAGAATGGTCTGGACTTGTCATTATGTTCTGCACTCTGAACAGGACTCTAAGCCCAGGAACAGCAGATGCCCAACAGCAGCTCCATCAGTGAGTTCCTCCTGCTGCCGTTGGCAGACACACGGCAACTGCAGCTCCTGCACTTCTGGCTCTTCCTGGGCATCTACCTGGCTGCCGTCCTGGGCAACGGCCTCACCAGCACAGCTGTAGCCTGCGACCGCTGCCTGCACACCCCCATGTACTTCTTCCTCCTCAACCTGGCCCTCCTCGACCTGGACTGCATCTCCACCACTCTCCCCAAAGCCATGGCCAACACCCTCTGGGAAACCAGGGCCATCTCCTACGCAGGATGTTCTGCACAGCTCTTTTTCTTTCTCTTCTTCGCCTCAGCAGAGTATTTCCTTCTCACCATCATGTCCTATGACCGCTACGTTGCCATCTGCAAGCCCCTGCACTACAGGGCCCTGATGGACAGCAGAGCTTGTGCCTCTATGGCAGCAGCTGCCTGGGGCACTGGGGTTCTCAGTTCCCTGCTGCACACTACCAGTACGTTTTCACTGCCTCTCTGCCAAGGCAATGTTGTGAACCAGTTTTTCTTTGAAATCCCCCAGATCCTCAAGCTCTCCTGCTCAGAATCAAATCTCAGGGAAGTTGTGTTTGTCATTTTTAGTATCAGTTTAGTCTTTGGGTGCTTTGTTTTCATAGTGGTGTCCTATGTGCAGATCTTCATGGCTGTGCTGAGGATGCCCTCTGAGCAGGGAAGGCACAAAGCCTTCTCCACATGTTTCCCTCACCTGGCCGTGGTCTCCCTGCTTCTCATCACTGGCTTTTTTGCCTACCTGAAGCCCCCCTCTATTTCCTCCCCACTCCTGGATCTGACAGTGGCACTTCTGTATGCAGTGATTCCTCTAACACTGAACCCTATTATCTACAGCATGAGGAACAGGGAGATCAAGCACGCACTCAGGAAGGTGTTGCAATATGCTCGATTCTGGCTTCCCTAAAATGCACATCTTCCTCACACAATTCCCAGTGATGGTTCTTTATGTTTTTTGCATCTTTGAATGTTTGTGTGTGATACAGCAACCCGCAAAAAAAAAAAAAAAAAAGAAAAAAGTTATCAAACTTTAAAATAAAAATTTATTTCACTTCTTTCCTACCTACTTTCCATCTTCTCACTCCAAGAGCCCATGTAAACATGGAACCAGATTCCCTGAAAAGGTTAAAAGATGCCTAAAATGCTTTTGACATAGACTTTTCCTTAGCTCTTCTCTCTTCCTACTTTGTCTGGGTCGGGGGGAGGTACAGCCACAGACAGCAGCACAACGTGCTCCTTTCATTCCTGCTCTCTTTCCAGTGCTGCAGTGCTCTCCAGTCCTCTCATTTGTGCAGTCCTGAAGGTCTTGTGTGTCTCACAACAGTCCTTTTGTCTCTACAGCAGCACTCTGGGGCTGCAGTCAGTAGCCGGCAATATGAACGGCTGTGTCAGAGCTGGTCTCCTTTCTGGCACTGCCATAACAAGAGGGCTGCTTCAGAGCAGGACCAGAGAACTGGAGGCCTCTTCCAAAGCTGGTGTAAGGAATATACCTCAGGAGCTGCTCCCTGAGAAGACCTTGAGATCTTCTGGTGCTCTTCACTGAGTGGCAGGGATAGTTTCAAGAGTCCCAAGGAGATCTGTAGGGGACTCAGAGCAGTGCTGTGGTTTAGAATTTGTGATTTGAGGTAAAGATATAAAGAAAAGGGTTATAAATATGATATATGCATATATACATATATTATATACATAGTATATTTTCACATAAATACAATATAGGCAGTTGCTAACATATATGCATAGATACTAATTCATATGCATATATGTTCACAAGTCCAGGACCTGTTGCAGGGGTTTTAACAGCCTCAAGGTTCACTGTAGGAACTGGAGTGGCTGTCGGGCTGTTGCAGGAATTGGAGAAACTGCAGAGCTCATTGTCAGAGCTGGAATCACCACAGGACCTGTGACTGAAGATGGAGCAGCCACTTGGCTCATTGGACAGGTTGGAATGACCACAGGGCTGTACTTCCTGGTATATTGCTCCCTTGGGAGGCATTTGTTTCATTTTCTTATAGCAATACTTCGAACAGCTACAGGACCTGTAGCAGGAGTGACTGCAGAGCTCATTATGAGGGGTGGAGTGACAGTGGGATCTGTCCCAGAGCTTGGCGCAACCACGGGACATGTAGCAAAAACTTGGAGCTGCTGCAGGTTTTGTGCCAGGAGTTGCAGAGGCTGCAGCACTGTCGGCAGATCCAGCTCTCTGGATCTGGCACAATGCAGTCACTTCTGCCTCTTGGGGATTACCAGGACCACTGCAGACCTGCCCCCAATATTCTACCAGTGTCTCGGGATCCTGCAGTTGCTTGGAGATGAAGTTCCAAAGCCCTGGGGGTGCTCACCGCTCCAGGCAGCTGCCCAGACCGTCCCACACCCCCTGCCATGCAGAGCCTTCTCACCTTTCCTGAATAATTGTTTAATCTGAAACATAACCTGGAACACATCAAAGACATGTAGCAATGGGAGCATGCTGGTTTGGTCATCCCACAGAGAGTCAAAATTCTCAGGAGTTATATTGGAACTAGCTCTGGAGCTCTCCTCTCCTCCATAGCCAGACTCCCTGAGGAGTCAAAGTAAAGGGTATAATTACTAATCTTATTGACAATATTACTTCCATAACTCAGAGATGACCTCAGAGATGAATGTGCACAAAACTTTGTCAGCTGCCAATTTTATCATGATATAAACCAAAGTCAAACAGCATAGCAAAATAAATATCCTAATCCAGCCCCCAGAGTTGGCAAACAGTGAAGCAAAAGCAAGCAAGGAGTTGTGCAATGCCTGTGCAAGGCTGAACAAGCTCTGAATAGGGGAACAATCAGCATCGTGGTCAGCAATTCTCCAGCTCCCACAAAGCCTTGTGTTATCGCGCTCTGGACAGATGTGCTGTTATCTCAACCCTTGGAGCCCCACATTGGGCACCAAAATGATGGTGATTGTTGAGCCCAACATGTGGCTCAGCAGCACACAGTGCTTTGTGCACTGCCCCATTCCCAGTGGGATGGGGAACAGAACTGGTGTGAAAAAAAAGTTCAACTCGTGGGTTGAAATGAAGCTATTTACTAAGAGAGATAAGAGGAGAGGTGTAATAGTTACCACTATATATCCATTTATATGGAATAGTAGGTAACAATTGATGCACAAGCACTAGCTTAGCACCACCACACTGATGCTCAGCTGGTCTCTAGGCAGCAGAAGAGAGCAAGATGAACTCCCACCACTTTCAATACTCCTTCGGCTTGCTGTCAGATGGTACAGAACGTCCCTTTGGCCACTTTAAGGCATCTGTCCTCACTCTGTTCCCTCCCAGCTCCTTGAGCCCTCCACTGACCATGGCACTGGCTCTGTACAGCACTGCTTACTTGCAGCTGTAAACATCTCAGTGTTAGCAGTTTTTTTCTCATAGAACCAAAACTTGGGGTGGAGTGGCTGGAAGACTGCATAGAGGAAATGGACCTGGGTGTACTGATTGATGCTCGGCTGAACATGAACCGACAGTGTGCCCAGGTGGCCAAGAAGGCCAACAGCATACTGGCTTGTATCAGCATTGCCAGCAGGAGCAGAGAGGTGATTGTTCCCCTGTACTTGGCATTGGTGCGGCCGCACCTCGAGTACTGTGTCCAGTTTTGGGCCCCTCACTGCAAGAAAGACATTGAGGCCCTGGAACGCGTTCAGAGGAGGGCAACAAAGCTGGTGAGGTGTCTGGAGCACAATGGGGCAATATGAGGAGAGGCTGAAGGAGCTGGGATTGCTTAGCCTGGAGGAAGCCTTTCTGCTCTCTATAACTACCTGAAGGGAGGTTGTAGTGAGCTGGGGGTCGGCCTCTTCTCTCGTGTCATTAGTGATAGGAGCAGATGGAATGGTTTCAAGGTACGGCAGGGGAGATTCAGGCTGGACATGAGGAAGTATTAATGCTCAGAAATGGTGGTCAGGCACTGGAATGGACTGCACAGGGAGGTGGTGGAGTCGCCGACCCTGGGGGTGTTCAAGGAAAGACTGGATGTTGTGTTGAAGGACATGGTTTAGTGGGAGCTATTGGTAATAGGTGAACAGTTGGTCTGGATGATCATGTAGGTCTTTTCCAATCTTGGTGATTCTGTGATTGATTCGATGATCTCCATTGCAGAGCTGGATACCGAGGGTGGATGGAAAGAAAAGGGAAGGGAGGGGAACGAGGGCGAGGAAGGAAGGGAAGAAAAGAAGGGGAAGGGAAAGGAAGGAAAGCGAGAGGAAAGACACGAAATGAGACGTTAATTTTGGGTCCTTTTCCGGCAGCTTCCCGCCCCCTCCCCCCGCCCCCCCCCAAAACAGGCCCTGGGTCGCCCCAGCCTGGCCTGAGCCACGTGACAGGAAGTGCTTGGTAGCGGCCGAGAGCACTTCCGGGCCAGAGCGGGCTCTGTGCTGCGAACGGGGTCGGGCCTCGGTGCGGGGGCACGGAGGGGCTGTCGGGGGAGGAGCTCGCGGCGCTGCCGGCACCCAGAGGCGATGCGTGCGGTGCCACCGAGTGCGGCGGGGGCCGGGGGGCGGCTTCGTCCCGGGGAAGGCCGTGCGAGCATCGAGCTGTCGGTGCGGCCTTGGGATGCTGCCTGCAGGGAAGCGCGGCGGGCGCTGTGCCGGGTGCCGAGCCGTGGCTCGCGCTTTGCTCGTCCTTTGAAGGCTGAACTGTAGGCAGCCGGTTTGCATCGGGTTGAAGGGGCTGGCGCTGCCCTGAAGGTGAGCGAGAGAAGTGGGCAAAGGAAGGGTGAGTGGCGGGATCCGAGGAGGGCGTTTTGTGTTTGTGTGCGTGTCTGTTGTTTGCCTGACGTGTTGGTGTGCGTTGTTGTTCCAGGTGTCTGAATGAGGACTCCCCGTGGGAACTGGCAGTGAGCAAAGGAATGGAGCGACGGGCCTGGGTGCCGTGTTGGACTGCGGCTGTGGAGCCAACGAAGGTGTGTCCAGTGTCCTTCCTCTGGCTGTGGGTGAGCGGTGCGAGTCAGGGCTGCGGTCCTGTGCGATGGTGTTTGTTGGCTGGGACCGGCTGCCTGAGCAGAGTGGGGGCAGGGAGAGGGAGGTTTGGAAAGCGGCAGCAGTCAGGAGCACGTCTGTGTCACGGCCTTATCTAGATCAATCTATGATTGATAGATCAATCTGTGATCTCCAGGTGATGTTATGATGTGGAATAGCAATAGAAAAACTGCAAAACCACAATAGTGTGGCAGCCCAAAAAGATTCCCTTGTGGAAGAAGGGGAAGGGTGAAGGAGGCCGAGGACCATTTTCTCAGGGCTGGCTCCTCTGTGCCCTCTTGCTGGCCGGAGAGAAGGTCTGCCTGCTGGGCACAGGGAGCGCCTTGTAGCTCCCGTGCCGTGCCCTGCCCTCCAGCCCCCTCCTCATCCCATGTGGAACGCCAGTGCCAGCAGTGCGGCCGCCATTTTAGAACCCTCACCACGTCACCTTGGTCACCGCTGCCGCGCGCAACGCAATCGCCTCTGACAGCTGTGGCAGATAACAGACATGTCAGCTGCAAAGAGGGTGAGGGTGGAAGTTGGCCCAGTTTCAGGCGGGAGGATGGAGCTGGGGGCCCTAGGACTGAGAAGGAGGAGGGGTCCCGCCATGACCACCAGGCAGAGGAGGGGTAAGAGAGCCACTTTCCATCGCACCTGCACCAGCCTGGTGACGAGCAACCTTATGGAGCCCATGGAGGTGGATCCACCTGCAGAGGAGCCCATGGAGGTGGATCCGCCCGCGGCATAGCTGGCCTGGCACCACACCACCGTGCCAGGCCCTGCGTTGGCACCATCATAGCTCCACCGTGGCTGGTCCAGGCGCTGAGCTCCTTACCCGCTGCACGGCCCCCGCCCCCGGCATTAGCTGGGTGGCATTTTTTTAAGATCTGTTCCTCTTTCAGGCTTGGTGTTTTCGAGTTAGGCATAGGTTATTGTTCGTGTTTTAGTGTTAGGAGTAGGTTTAGTGTTAGGAGTTGGTGTTTTCCTGTTAGGAGTTCATTCCTGTTTGTGCTGTAGTGTTAGGAGTTGATGATTGTTCCCATAGTAGAGTTAGGCATAGGTTACTGTTGGTACTGTAGGGTTAGGCGTGGGTTCCTACCAGCAGCTGGCAACAAACAGCGCTTGCTCGGTAAGCACATGTCTGCTTTCTCCCCCAGAGCCGTGAGTGTGACTGCCATGAGAGTGGAGGTCTGATGCCATCTGCAAGGAATGGTATTTGCATCTGGTGGCTTTTCCGTTGCAGAATGTCCAGCAGCAGAGCGTGAGCGGCCGTGAAATGAAGCTGGGCCTCAGGACAGCAGTCTGGAGCTGCGTCACGAGCTTCCTGCGAGGCCAGCGCAAGGTAGGTGTGCCTTATTGTAAGGGTGCGCTGAAGCAGTGTTGGTTAAGCACGGCTCACTCCTCTGTCTCCAGCAGATGGGCTTTCTGCACACTTTATTTCTGTGGCCGTAGAATTTCTCTCATTGGGATAGAGAGGAGGGAGTACCTGCAGAAGACCGTTCTCTTCTGGTTTTGAGCCGAGGAGAGCTCAGATTCCAGCTTAAGCAATGTTCTTTTGTCACACTCTGGGTCCTGTGTTACGTTCCCCAGAGTTTCATCTCTCCTTTAGATTCCAGTTCATCTGACAGGTTAGGCTTGAATTCAGCATAATATCTGCTTCTCCCTGGGTTCAGGTTCTTCGGGTCTCTAATGGAACATGTTAGAAGATTTCAGCTTTGCATTTTTTTTCTTGCTCCGAATAGCAAGGGACTGCTGTGCTCTCATTAATATCATCAGTGAGTAGATGCTTCCTCCTGTTTGAGCCTAAAATGCTTTCCATAGTTGAGTGGTTGGACACATAGGGTTTTAACTTAAAATTGTTTGTGCAGAGTGAAGTGCTCTATCCCCAGAACTTTCCATCTTTTTTCTTAACACAGCTTATGGTTCATTTCAAAACAAACTAACAAAGATGAATTTGGGTTAGCGTAGCCCGTTTTAAATGGGTTAGCGTAGCCCGTTTTAAATGATCCTTCTGTTTCTTTTCCAGGCTGGTAGCAGAATGGAGACTTTCCTGAGGCGCTGAGGAACAGACACAGCTTTTTTCGAAGGCTTCAATGAAATTCTGCCACAACAGTATCTGCGGTCCTTTGATGCTAAGGAGCTGGAGGTAAAGGATTCTTCACCATTGCCAGATCCATGCTTCTACACGTAATACTTGAATGTCAGTCAGTGTCTGAAGTGCAGAGTTCATTAAGGCTGGCGGTTCTGTTTTCTGGATGTGCGAGTGAAGCCTTATGTATCAGTTAGTATTTGGTTAGTGTGTTGTTCTTCACTTTCTTCTTGGCAACCAACTTACATGTTTCTAACATTAAGATTCTGCCAGTGCAAATTTTTTGGCTAACAGTGTTTTTGTAATCCTTGACAATGTGACTTGCATGTGTTTAAAGAGTGAGCTATTGGAAAGCAAGGGAGATAAGAACCAAATATCAACGGATGGTCAAATTACTGAGTGGAGCAGGTTTTAACTGCTTTGGGTCTCTCCAAATTATCCTCTGCAGCAGAACATCATATTTCTAGCCCAGAATTGTATGGTTAGGCAATGAGAAAGTATGGTCTGAATGTCTAAATACAAATGTTTTCATGACTGGGATTTCTCTTTAGTCACCTCTCCACATTTTCTTTGTGAGCGGATGTTATTATTTGCTGTGGAAGTTTGAGAGTTTAATATTAAAAACTGGTTACCTAGACGTCACACCTGGTAAGTACTAAGGATCAAACTCTGTTGTGGTTCTTTTCTTACTTGTCCAGATCATGGATATTTTCCAACAAGCACCAACCAGGCATGGCAACTCACAGCTGAAATGCCATTGCCCCTGCTAAGTAACCAGTCTACCTACAGACCTCTCATTAGAGACTTGCAAACAAGAGCAAAACCCATTTATTCCCATTTCACAGGTTGGCTTCTCTTCACCACACATCACATGCACAAGAACAGATTGCTCTTGCAAGGAAGCACGTTCCTACACACCACAGCATCCTGCTGAGCAAGGGCATCATCCACATACATTCCCTCATCTCTGTTACCCTACAAAGGTTCAAGGACAGAAGACACAGCTCAGCACAGCATCTACTGGAAGCAACCCTTGAGAATTCCCCACTCAGAAACAGCTGCTGGAGGTAGCTATTGGAGTCCTTCAAAGGGAATACTAGCTTACAAACACAGTGATGCATCTCAAATGTGCTTTGGGCTTCCTTCTGAAACGAGCAGCAACCCACTTTACTGGGACATTGAGAAAAGAGCCCATGGCATTCAAGCACACCCAGAGTCAGAATCCCCTCCTTGCAGAAGATGGGTTTGAGGAGCAGGCCATGAGACACATTCGGTGAGAAAAAGTCAGCCTGGAGCTCCTCACCGCTGAGTACAGAGCTGAGCCCACAAGAAGATTCAACCCCTTCTCCCCTCGGCTTTGCTCACTGTTGCAAGGGACACGAGGACCCTTGGAAACATGGAAGATGTGCTGGATACGACGTCATCCTCGACGGAGCAGCCATACTCTAGCAAGAACATCACCCTCTCAGAATTCCCACGCAGCAACGCTGTCAAGTCATCAATCAAATCCTAGAAAGCCAAGAGAGGAGGAAGGAGGTGGCAGAAGGTACGGCCTTCCAGGACAGACAGAACTGAGCTGTTCACCACTTCTCTTCAGGCTCCAGTCCTCTTTGCATCAACAACTGCTCTGAACTGAACAAGAACAAATCAACCTTGGTCAAGGAGAGTCTCTGTACATGACTGGTGTATGTATATTTGCCTGAGTGATTCATCCACAGCGTAACTGGGGAGGTGAAAGTCAGTGTGAGAAAGTGAATGTGATTCACACTCTCTCAAGTACTGCTTTAAGATGCTTTAAGATGTTCTTTATTTGTGAGGTACAAAGTGCTCTCTGAGGCCTCTTCTAAAATGGTCTAGCTAGCAGTTACAGGTTATTGAAATGTGTTTTTAATTCTGCGCTGCTTTTCTTAGATGCCTGTATCTGCCCTGGTATCCTTTGCAGAAGCTCTGGAGCATGGATACAGCAAATTCAAGAGTCCTTTTCACCAGCAAATGCGAGCTACAGGTGTGACACAGGCAGTCCATTGCCTCCTTTTCAAGACAGGCGCTGTGGTAAGTCCAGGAGTTGGCATCCTTAATACACAGTGGGATTACAGCCATCTTTGTTCAGTAAGGAGGTTATCATTACCTACAGTAGAGCCCATCTGTACTACAGGAAAGTTTATGTGGAATGACTGTGCTGATGAAGGTGGAAATTTTCTCTTTTGGATTAGACCAGCCCACAAAGCAAAATGAAATGGAGGAGGGAGAAAATGTACTCATAGTTCTTGCTTAGTTCTAATTGCCAAGCAAATGACTACCTGCTAGTCAGAGCAGGATGGTGCCTGCTGTCTGGGAAGCCTCATGCAGAAGCACTGGAGCTTTTGCATCATGTACTCCCACCCTTGTCCCCTGCCTGAGGCGGGCCATAGGACACCCACAGCCTCTGGGCAGCCTGGGCCAGGGCCTCACTGCCTCTGGGGGAGGAATTTCCTCTACCCATCTACCTCCATTTCCACTCTTGGAGTTTAAAGCCATTTCCACTCATATTATGGCTGTCTGCCAATGCCAAGTGACATGCGAGGTCCGGTAGTGGGTCAGGTAATGACACGACAGCAGTACACGGACAATTGTGCTATTATTGTCAATTTATTGGTAGCGTGGAGCCTGGAAAACTCTGATTGATGACAGCAGTGGTTCTGTGGATGTCAGATGGTGCCCCAAACCAACATACTGGGGGTGCTCCCACCTCCTGACAGATGGTGGAGAGGAGCGAGAGAGCAGAGGTGGTGCTGGGGAGGGCTGGGGGCTGCTGGGCCTGGTCTGTTTCCCCCTGGCATTGGTTTTCCAGGTGTCTGATGCCCCTAAGCTGACACTGTGGGCAGGGGGCACTCCTACCTGCTAAGGGATGGTGGAGGGGAGGGCTGTGGGGGAGCCTGGGGGTGGCCAGGCCTGTCATGCTGGGGGGGCTGCTGCCATCCTTTGAATGATGGTGTAGGGAAGCGTAGAGGTGTTGCTGGGGGGTCTGGGGGCTGCTGGGTCTGGTCTGTTTCCCCCTGGAAGTGGTTCTCCATGTGTCTGATGATGCCCCTGAGCTGACACCCTGGGGGGGCTGCTCCCACCTCCTAGAGGTGATGGTGGAGAGGAGCGGGAGAGCAGTGGGGGTGCCTGAGGGGGCCACTCCCGTCCCCTGAAGGATCGTGGAGGGGAATGGGAGGGTGGTGACGGTGCCTGGGGAGGTGGGGGGCTGTTGGGCTGGTTGTGCTTCCCCCAGGCAGTGGTTGTCTGTCTCTTGGACTGTTTCCCCACCTTTGCACTCTGCATCCCCTGATGGATGCTGGAGGGGAGGAAGAGGGCAGAGGTGGTGCTGGGGGGGGGGGAGGGGATGGGGGCTGATGGGCCTCTCATGGTTCCCCAAGGCAGCAGTTGTCTGGGTGCTGGGTGATACTCCGGAGCTGACACCCTGAGGGGACCACTCCCGCCCCCTGAATGATGGCGGTGGGGATGGGGGAGGCGGCGTTGATGCCCGGTGGGGCCGAGGGCTGCTGGGCCTGTTGGTCATCTGCCAGTCAGACGTTGTTCCAGTGCTGGCCGATGACTGCAAGCCTACACCCCGGGTGGGTTCTTTCTGTCCCCCAAAGGGTGGGGGTGGGGGACAGGGGACGGCGTAGATGCCTATTGGGACTGGGGGCTCCTGGGCTTCTCAAAGATCCCCAGATAGGAACCTTCTTCACATTCATAGATGGTGATATTGTACTCGGGTTGCTTAGCCCATTTTTTAGCTTCATAGCGGCGCCTGTGAAGAGAGGAACGTGCTGAGGGCACAGGAGAGCCCCTGCTCTGCTTTCTCACAGTGCATGGCAAAGTGCCACCCTCAGCTCCCAGCCTGTCTCTGGCCCAGCAGTAAGGATGGGCTGAAGCCAATGACAACATCTAACTGTGTAAATCGCAGACCATGTGAGCCAACAACTAACTGGTCTCTTTACGCTGCTTTAACTGGAAACGCCTCCAGGCCCACAGCAGCCCTACAGTAAAGAGTTGGCAGGATGGGGATGGGGGTCAACAACTCACTTTCTGTTTCTGTACCAGAAAATAAGAAGCCAGCACAGACTCGTCCCCAGCAATATGGAACCCAAGGAAGCTCCAGCAAGTATCAGGTAGAACTTCCAACCAACTTTAACTTGCTTGGCATTTGCATGTCCTGCATCAGGCACACCTGGAGGAACAACGTGGTCATTGCTGTGTATCGTGCCCTAATGGAAATCTCAAGGAGGTCTGACAATTTTTTTCCATTTTGTTGGACTCCTGGAACAAGTGAAAATCCTCAGGCTGCAATGCTTCCCTGATTCCAGGGGAAGCAAAGGGAACTCCCAAAGGCACCGCGCATCGAGGCGCTCTGGAGCCTCTAATTTGCCTCTCAGCTTTGGGTATGCCCTGGCTCTGCCAGATTTACTCCTTCTTCTCCATCATGCTCTAACATTTCTTTTGCACTCACCTACCCTTGCCTTGTGAGGCTGGGTAGTGCTGCCGCAGGCAGGCACACCGTGACCCTTTGGGACACGTTGTTTGACTAAACAAAACTCATTAGAGCAGAAGGAGAGTGTGTGCATCTGTTTAATCAGTTGCTGCTAAGAGTGACGTGGACAAGAACCACTGTCGTGTTGTGCAGGGAGTGCTGCCCTGAGCTCTCCCCTCCCCCTCAGACCCCACTCCACGGGGGCAGAGTCAGGGCCCTCAGCAGCACCTGAACCTGTTTCTCCGTTTTTCCTTCCCCCCGGCATGGGCACAACTTGCACGCTCCTAGTTTTCAGGATGTTTCTCCTGCTTATGAACTCCTGCCAGATCGCTGCTTACCTGGATTCCTCAGAAAACGATAGACCCAGTTGTGGTGGGCTTCCCCGGGCTTTGACAGCGCTGTGAAGAATGAGAGAAAGGCAAAGTCTCAGCATGGTGCAGGCACGGAGGAAGCAGAAGGACGAGGAGGCTCCCTCTATGCCATTGCCCCATCTGTGACTGAGTGCATCTCTCTGGACCTCAGTTTGCAGGAGGGACCCCTCTCCGGGCTGCTGGTGTGCCTGGAGCCTCAAGGGAGGCACAGCAAGCTTGGAATGCAGGGACTGTGTGAGGGAGGTATGCTGAAGGCTCCTATTCCTTCTCATCTCTGCTGAATGTGGTTTTGGTGGCCTTGTTCCCAAAAGGACAAAGTTTCTAAGTCCCTGGGAACTGGGTGCAGTGGGAGGGGAGCAACCTCTAGCCATGGCCACGGAGCTCTACCGGCAGCCCTTACCTGGAGTGCCAGCTGCTTGCGAGGCCTCTCTTTCTCCCAGAGGGATGGGCAGTATGTGACGGATGCCTTGCTGAAATGCATCCCTGTGAGCAGGCTCTGCGTCAGTCCCTTTAGAAAGGAGGTAAGAGAGTAGGGCTGTAAGTAACTGCTTCTCATCAGGAAGATGGTATCTTCAGCAGGAAGGTGATGCTGCAAGCCAGTTCAGACACAGGGGCATCACCACAGCAAGGTTCCTGCTGTGCACACTGCAGATGCTCCATGTATATACATCTAGAATATAGATGTATATACAAATAGAATACATACATCAGCTTCCCAAGACTTTCAGTGGACAGACAGAAATACACCCACCATGTGCTGCCTTCTCCTTTGTGATTTTCTTTGGCATATAGGACAGCCTCTGTGGGTATCTTCCTCTTCCCAGCGCCTCTTTCTGTCTCTCAGGACCTGAGCAGAAAGTATTGGGATCAATTTCAGACAAACAAGGTATTGAACTGAGTGGTCTTTTCAGCAAAGTCATGAGACAGCAGCCACTCCTGGGATGCCTGTGCGGCTCCAGCACAGGAGGCAGCCAAGTATTTGGCACAGCCTTCCCTGGAGGCACTTCAGCACCCAAAGAATGGGAACTTTCCATCACAAACTGCAACCTACAGAACCGCATCACTGAAGAGCAGATGGTGCCAGGGGGTCGTGCCTGGCTGACATTAGGGCTGTGAGCTGGCATCTCTCAAAGGAAGCAAAAATTCACAGCATACCCTTAGGAGCTGCTGGGGCTTCTGTCCTGGAGCTCAGCAGGGAAGATGGATCCCATCCAATGCTACCCACACCTGTCAACAAACACAGACAGAGCAGCTCCTGTCAGATGTGGCTGGATGGTGGTTTAACCTGGAATGACAGCACTGCTGCATAGCACTCTTCTCTCCCTACTAGGCTGTGTGGAACTGTCTGGAGAAGAGAAGGGGGTGGAAGGAGAAGGGGAAGATCTAAAGGCCCTTTCCTGTGGGATTGCCCGGAGGCTTATGGACCAGATTATGGAGGCTTTGGCAAGGCACTGCTTATAGGCACAGCGGTAATCACACAGCGATGAGAAACATCCCCATTGTGCGTTGTGATCTCTCTCTTCCTTAGGACCTGCTGTGACTGGAAGGGGCTCAGGTGACGATGTGGCACCCAGAGCTGGGTTGAAAGTTGCAGAGGGGCCAGGTGGGCAGTTGGCTGGCAGTTGGCTGGCACTCAGCAGCTTTGCAGATACTCTCTCCAGGCCACGTGAAACAGTCCTCAGAGACAGCATGGAAGAACATTGGCGTTTTCTTACTAGAGAGATCTCCGATGGATGGAGAGAAAGCCAACGGGACAGTGGGTGCACACAGCACCCAAGGAACAGTGACTGCCCAAGCTTCTCATAGACAAGAAACCACCAGGCAGTGAAAAGCTGAACCCTTCCTGAACTTCCACAACCAAATATGTGCGAAGATCATGAGGTGAAGACTGGTGACTTACCTCTGGCATCCACTCCAGGTTCAGGCACAGGTCTCCATTCTGGTAATCCACCAAGAGGGCCTGCAGGCACAAGTGTGATCAGAAAAAGGTGAGGAGAGCTTCCACTGCGCACTGGGGCCTGGTTTTTCTGCAGTGACCTGCAAAGACTGGCAGCAGGTTGGGGAATGACATGGCCCAAACAGCAAAGGCATCGGTTCTCTCCTCCAAAGAGTGGCAAGGGCTGCCCTCCCACTGAAATGTGACAACTCTCCAAGTAAAGAACTACTCTCAGCTGATCTGTGTACGGCTTTTAAGGCACAAAGAGACTTGAAAGACCTTTGGAGGTTCTTAAGTACCCGAATAAATCATTACAACGCTCATTTTTCTGTCTTCAAGGAAACAGACACAACTTACCTCTGGGTTTCCCCTGAGGCACAAAATCAGTATCCACCAAAACATCTGGATAAGGAACTCCAACATCATCATCTAAAATCAAGAACAGATGAGAGATGTTCCCATTGCATGTTGCGCCTTCTCCCTTAGTGACTGGGGAGTGTCAGGTAATGGAATGGGAGACTCAGACCGTGATTGCCAAAGCTAGAGAATGACCTGGGTGACCTGGAGCCTGGCACTCGGCAGCTTTTCAAATGCCCTCTCCAGGCCACTTGCAACACACCTCTGGGACCGCATGGAAGGGTATATAGCCCGTCAGGGCTTTCTTACTGGGAGTTCCTTGCTGGATCTCCCACTAAAGCACCAGAGGAAACGATGCCTGTTCCTTCCTCTGGGCTCCAGCTGGGTGTCTCTGTTGGGAACTGGGATTTGCCTGTGGGGAGCACCAGGAAGCCAGAGCAGAAATGCTCACGCTTTTCCCAACACGCTTCTTCTGAGCTCTCCCATAGGACACCTCCAGGGTGGGCTCAGCCAGCAGCAGAGCCATGGCCTGGCTGGGCTGGAGAAAGCCCTGAGGGGAGCGCTGCTTCCACAACCCACACCTGGCCCCTGGGGTGCTGCCTGGCCCCCTTCCCAACAAACCCCCATGGAAAGGCAGCCCCGGGGCAGTGTGGCACAGGGCCACAGGGACAACAGCCTGGTCCCATCTCTGCCCACCCACCTGCTGCTGGAGCTCGCCACGGTGCAGCACAAGTCTCCTTGGAACACATGGCCATCAGTAGGAGGAGGAGAGCAAGGCGGGCGGGGGACACGGCCCCCCACACTCGTGCCATGCTGCCACCACCACCGCTGCAGCCACAGCAAGTGCTGGGGCCAGCACGGAACACCTGGGGTACACACCCTGAGCACTGTGACCTCATCGAGCACAGCGGGCATTGTGACCTCACGTCCCCCCCAGGATGCAGATCTGTTCCGCTGCCATGGCCAGGTTCCCCCTGGGCTTGTGTGCACTGTGGTGGTGGGAGAGGATCGGCACTCATCTGGAGCAGCCGGAGGCCACAGCTGAGGTTTCCACATTGACATCATGGAAACAGAATCGTGGAAAGGCTTGGGGGGGAGGGGATGCTGGAGACACAGGTGCTGTGAAAGGAGAAAGAAAATCACTGTAATGTTGCTTTTATTGCTTCATACAGCTCCAGAGATTTAGTTTTGACTTTCAGTGGCACCAAAGAAGCCGTTTCTTCAGTGACACTATATTTGTTATCACAGCCTCTAACAAAAATGGCAAATCGAGCTGTATCTGTAGCACCAACAGTTCCATCAATTGCCAGAGCATTTTGATGGGTTGATTGATAGATTTTCCTATTTCTTCAGTCTGCCTGGCTCTAGTTTGTTGTAACAGAGCAATTTGAGAAAAATCCATTTGTTTTTGCAGGACAAATGATATCTGCCATTCCAATTTTGGTCAAAATATATCATAAACTCAATTTCAGGGTGTGAGTGTGTCACAATTTCTGTTAGAATATGTCATTGGCTCTATTTTGGAGTGGAAGAACATCACAGATTGGGCCAAAATAGGGGCATAAACCCAACTTCTGAGGGTGAGAACTTCGCAACTCGTGTCAAAATATGCAATAAATCCAATTTTGGAGTGTGTGAAGGCCACAATTTGGGTCAAAATATGTCAGAAACTGAACTTTGGAGTTTGAGAAGGCCATCATTTGGGTCAAGATTTGTCACTGATTCTATTTCAGAGACTGAGAACGTCACAGTTTTGCTCAAAATAAGTCATTATCTCAATTTTAGAGCATGAGGACGTCACAATTTGGGTCAAAACGTGTCACAAACCCAATTATTGTGTGCGTGAAGGCCACAATTTGGGTCAAAATATATCATTAATCCTATTTCAGAGAATGAGAACGTCTCAGTTTCTTCTATTCTCCCCAGGGTCTGCAGGCCTTTTTCCACTTGCACACTGCACTTGCTTGTCCAATGCATGACACAAAGCCCAAGTGAAACACCTGCTTGCAAAATAAGTCTTTGCCAAATGGAGATAAATGACCAAGGTCAGCTCTCTCTACAAAGCAAGTTCTTTGTGACCACAGCCACAAACAGCAGTTCCATTCAAACTATCAGAATTCTTTCTTCCATCCCAGGATTGTTCTTCAATCACAGGCCTTCAGGTCCCCGACAAAACTCCCTGAGAATGTCACCCCAGGAATGTCACTCCAGTGTTACTCCCTGATATCCCCCCGCAGTGATAACCCAACACCACCCCCCGCCGTCACTCCTGAACATCACCCCTGTGTCACCCCAGCATCACCCCGGCAACATCACCCCCCCGCAATACTCCCACATCACCCCCCACCATCACTTCCCAACATCACCCCCACAACGTCACTCCTTGATGATAAACTCCAGTGATACCCCAGCAGCATCACTTCCCGATGTTACCCCCCAGCGATACCACAACATCAGCCAACAGCATCACCCCCAGTAGCATTGTGATGTGAATCCATAGTGAATTGATGTGAATCCTGAGTGTACCCTCAGCTCCACTCCTGTTTCAGGGTATGTTTGGGTCTGACTGACAGGATGTCTCAGGAGCAGACACAAGCAAACTGTACTCGGAGCAGCACAGAGGGTTATGAGCTGCTCACTTTTCTGGGCTCCACCAGAAGAGGGGTGGACAGAAGGGACAGGGAGGTGAACGTTCCTCTCTACTCTGCCCTTGGGAGGCTCCATGCGCCCATGGTCTGGAGCCCCCAATACAAGAAAGACAGAGAACTGTTGGAGAGGGTCCAGAGGAGGGCCAGGCTGAGGGAGCTGGGCTTGTTCAGCCTGGAGAAGAGAAAGCTGCAGGGTGACCTCATTGCAGCCTTTCAGTACCAAAAGGGAGCCCATAAACAGGAGGGGAGTCAACTCTTGGAAAAGGTAGATAACAGCAGCACAAGGGGAAATGGTTTGAAGGTGAAGGAGGGAAGACTGAGGTTGGATGTCTCAGAGTGGTGAGGTGCTGGAACAGCTGCCCAGAGAGGCTGTGGATGCCCTGTCCATCCCTGGAGGTGTTCAAGGCCAGGTTGGATGGGGCCCTGGGCAGCCTGGGCTAGTATTAAGTGGCCCTGCCTGTGGCAGGGGGCTGGAGCTTCATGATCCTTGAGGTCCCTTCAAACCCGGGCCATTCTGTGTGATCTGTGTGAATTCAATTCAGCATACACACCATCACAAACACACACAGACATCCATTGCACATAATCCCAGTAAGCAAGAAGCAGAAACTCCCTAAGCAAGCGCACCCTTACATATCGCCACTGAGAGATGGCAAACAGCTGAAAAGGAGAGAGAAGGACCATGCTGGTGTTGGATGCAATAGGCATTGCCAGCAGGGCATCAAATGCTTCCAAGGGCACTTCTCCTCTCTCCCCCGATGCTTTTCCCAGGGCCTGCAGGCTTTTTTGCACTTGAATGCTGAACCCACGTGGCCAGCACACGATGCCTGTAAAGACAGAAAGACAGGGTGGTCTTAATTATTACTTGGGATGTTTGAGTTATCTGCTCTGCCACCTGCATTGCAGAATAAGCAGCCAAAAACTGTTTTTCAGTCATACTGTACCTTTTTTCTGCTCTGTGCCAAACTTAAGACCAGAACCCAGTGGGCTGAAACAGAATTTTGGCACTGCTACAGACAGGAGCCAAACCCAGCTTGAGTCGCATGCATCTAGTTCAGCTGGAAGGGTGGGATCAATTACACCCAGTGCTGGGGCCTGTTGAACAGCTGGTTTTGCTTCCTGGAACGCCTCTTCTTCCATTCTGCCCCAGACCCATTTTTGGCCTGTCTTTGTGAGTGTGCCTCAGCAGCTGTGCTAGGTGGGCTCTAAAGGAACGTCAGCATCTCAATATACCCAACAGTTCTTGCAGCTGCCATGGCACGGCAGGGACTGGGAATGCCTCAACCTTGCCTATTATTGCACTGACCAAATGACATCCAGGAATTTTACCAACAAAGCCGGTCCTTGCACTTTTGGTGGGTTTAAGGCCTGCCCTTTTTCTTGTAAGTGAGCAGGTAACGAGCGTGCTGCCTTTCCTAATCACAGAATCATAGAATCGCTCAGGTTGGAAAGGACATTAAAGATCATCGAGTCCAAGCAAAACCCCACCATCCTACCCTAACTATCAGCCCTCTGCTAAATCATGGCCCTGAGCACCACGTCCAAATGGTTTTTATACACACCCAGGGATGGTGACTCAACCACCTCCCTGGGAAGCCCATCCCAGTGCTTAACAACCCTTTCTGTCAAGAAGTTTTCCCTGATATCCAACCCAAACTTCCCCTGGTACAACTTGAGGCCATTTCCCCTTATCCCGTCACCCATCACCAGTGAGAAGAGAGCAGCCCCACTCTCGCTGCAGTCACCTTTCAGATATTGGAAGAGAGCAATCAGGTCTCCCCTCAGCCTCCTTTTCCCCAGACTAAACAGCCCCAATTCCTTCAGTTGCTCCTTGTAGGCCTCCAAGCCCTTCGCAAGCCTCGTTGCCCTTCTCTGGACCCGCTCCAGCACCTCCATGTCCTTTCTGTACTGATGTGCCCAAAACTGAACACAGAAGCCTAGGTGAGGCCTCACCAATGCTGAGTTCAGGGGCAGGATGACTTCCCTAGTGCTGCTCACCACACCATTCCTGATACAAGCCAGGATGCCATTGGTCCTCTGGTCCACCTGGGCACACTGCTGGCTCATATTCGGCCGAATGTCCATAGCACACCAAGGTCCCTTTCCATCAGGCAGCTTCCCAGCCATACCTCCCCAATCCTGTAGGGTTGCCTGGGGTTGTTGTGACCAAAATGGAGGACCCAACACTCAGCCCTATTGAAACTCATTCTGTCATTGACAGCCTTACCTTCATCCACTACATGGGTCACCTTGTCACAGAATGAAATCAGGTTTGTCAGACAGGATCTACCGTTCATAAACCCATGCTGACTGGGCCCGATCCCCTGGGTGACCTTTAATTAGTCCATGATTGCTCCTGAGATTATCTGTTCCATAACTGTTCCTGGCACCGAGGTGAGGCTGATAGGTCTGTAGCTGCCAGGATCATCTTTCCAGCCCTTTTTGAAGATGGGCATCGCATTTGCCAGTCTCCAGTCCACCATGACATCCCTGGTTATCCAGGACTGCAGAAGAATAATGGAGAGTGGCTTGGCAACCACATCTGCCAACTCCCTCGGCACTCCAGGGTGCAATCACATCCGGACCCGTGCACCTGTGAGCATCCAGCTTTCAGAGCAGCTCCAAAAGCATGGGATGAGCTTTGAGAACTCTGGTCTTCTGGGGGAGGATGGGGCTTGCCTCTCAGTGAAGGGGAAGACCATCGTCAGCAGCAAGCTTTCCAGTGCAGTCAAGAGTTTTAAACAAGAATCACCAGGGGAGGGAACCCATCCCACCCTGAGGCTGCTGATGGCAATGGGTGCCCTGGGTCTGGAGCTGGATCGCAGGCCAGGAAGACAGCACCTCAAGTGCAGGATAAGGGAACTCCTACTGGTCAGTCAGCCTCACCGGGAGCCCAGCTCAAATGCCCGCACACTAACACATAGAGCATGGGGAGCGAGCAAGAGAGTTACAGGTGTGCATGTGCCTACAGGGCTATGACGTAATGAGAGAGAGGTGGGATGGCTCTCACGATTGAAATGTCGGAATAGAGAGGTATAAACTCTTAGGAAGGACAGGCACGGCAGAAGGGAATTGCCTTCCACATCAACAACCAGCTGGAGCCCATGGAGCTTCACCTGAGGATGGCTGAGGAGATGACAGAGAGTGTTTGGCTTAGGGCTAAAGGGAAGGCAGAGGAAGGAGACATCGCAGTGGGCGCTGGACCAGGAAGACTGAGTGGATGAGGCCTCTATAAACAGATAGGTACAGCCAATGGCATCCTGGCTTGCATCAGAAACAGTGTTGCCAGCAGGAGCAGGGAGGTGATTGTTCCCCTGTACTCAGCACTGGTGAGGCCCCACCTCGAGTACTGTGTCCAGTTTTGGGCCCCTCACTGCAAGAAAGACATTGTGGCCCTGGAACGTGTTCAAAGGAGAGCGACAAAGCTGGTGAGGGGTCTGGAGCACAATGGGGCCATATGAGGAGAGGCTGAGGGAGCTGGGAATGTTCATCCTGGAGAAGAGGAGGCTCAGGGGAGACCTCATTGCTCTCTATAACTTCCTGAAGGGAGGCTGTAGTGAGCTGGGGGTCGGCCTCTTCTCTCGTGTCATTAGTGATAGGAGCAGATGGAATGGTTTCAAGCTACGGCAGGGGAGATTCAGGCTGGACATGAGGAAGTATTAATGCTCAGAAATGGTGGTCAGGCACTGGAATGGACTGCACAGGGAGGTGGTGGAGTCGCCGACCCTGGGGGTGTTCAAGGAAAGACTGGATGTTGTGTTGAAGGACATGGTTTAGTGGGAGCTATTGGTAATAGGTGAACAGTTGGTCTGGATGATCATGTAGGTCTTTTCCAATCTTGGTGATTCTGTGATTGATTCGATGATCTCCATTGCAGAGCTGGATACCGAGGGTGGATGGAAAGAAAAGGGAAGGGAGGGGAACGAGGGCGAGGAAGGAAGGGAAGAAAAGAAGGGGAAGGGAAAGGAAGGAAAGCGAGAGGAAAGACACGAAATGAGACGTTAATTTTGGGTCCTTTTCCGGCAGCTTCCCGCCCCCTCCCCCCCCCCCCAAAACAGGCCCTGGGTCGCCCCAGCCCGGCCTGAGCCACGTGACAGGAAGTGCTTGGTAGCGGCCGAGAGCACTTCCGGGCCAGAGCGGGCTCTGTGCTGCGAACGGGGTCGGGCCTCGGTGCGGGGGCACGGAGGGGCTGTCGGGGGAGGAGCTCGCGGCGCTGCCGGCACCCAGAGGCGATGCGTGCGGTGCCACCGAGTGCGGCGGGGGCCGGGGGGCGGCTTCATCCTGGGGAAGGCCGTGCGAGCATCGAGCTGTCGGTGCGGCCTTGGGATGCTGCCTGCAGGGAAGCGCGGCGGGCGCTGTGCCGGGTGCCGAGCCGTGGCTCGCGCTTTGCTCGTCCTTTGAAGGCTGAACTGTAGGCAGCCGGTTTGCATCGGGTTGAAGGGGCTGGCGCTGCCCTGAAGGTGAGCGAGAGAAGTGGGCAAAGGAAGGGTGAGTGGCGGGATCCGAGGAGGGCGTTTTGTGTTTGTGTGCGTGTCTGTTGTTTGCCTGACGTGTTGGTGTGCGTTGTTGTTCCAGGTGTGTGAATGAGGACTCCCCGTGGGAACTGGCAGTGAGCAAAGGAATGGAGCGACGGGCCTGGGTGCCGTGTTGGACTGCGGCTGTGGAGCCAACGAAGGTGTGTCCAGTGTCCTTCCTCTGGCTGTGGGTGAGCGGGGCGAGTCAGGGCTGCGGTCCTGTGCGATGGTGTTTGTTGGCTGGGACCGGCTGCCTGAGCAGAGTGGGGGCAGGGAGAGGGAGGTTTGGAAAGCGGCAGCAGTCAGGAGCACGTCTGTGTCACGGCCTTATCTAGATCAATCTATGATTGATAGATCAATCTGTGATCTCCAGGTGATGTTATGATGTGGAATAGCAATAGAAAAACTGCAAAACCACAATAGTGTGGCAGCCCAAAAAGATTCCCTTGTGGAAGAAGGGGAAGGGTGAAGGAGGCCGAGGACCATTTTCTCAGGGCTGGCTCCTCTGTGCCCTCTTGCTGGCCGGAGAGAAGGTCTGCCTGCTGGGCACAGGGAGCGCCTTGTAGCTCCCGTGCCGTGCCCTGCCCTCCAGCCCCCTCCTCATCCCATGTGGAACGCCAGTGCCAGCAGTGCGGCCGCCATTTTAGAACCCTCACCACGTCACCTTGGTCACCGCTGCCGCGCGCAACGCAATCGCCTCTGACAGCTGTGGCAGATAACAGACATGTCAGCTGCAAAGAGGGTGAGGGTGGAAGTTGGCCCAGTTTCAGGCGGGAGGATGGAGCTGGGGGCCCTAGGACTGAGAAGGAGGAGGGGTCCCGCCATGACCACCAGGCAGAGGAGGGGTAAGAGAGCCACTTTCCATCGCACCTGCACCAGCCTGGTGACGAGCAACCTTATGGAGCCCATGGAGGTGGATCCACCTGCAGAGGAGCCCATGGAGGTGGATCCGCCCGCGGCATAGCTGGCCTGGCACCACACCACCGTGCCAGGCCCTGCGTTGGCACCATCATAGCTCCACCGTGGCTGGTCCAGGCGCTGAGCTCCTTACCCGCTGCACGGCCCCCGCCCCCGGCATTGCTGGGTGGCATTTTTTTAAGATCTGTTCCTCTTTCAGGCTTGGTGTTTTCGAGTTAGGCATAGGTTATTATTCGTGTTTTAGTGTTAGGAGTAGGTTTAGTGTTAGGAGTTGGTGTTTTCCTGTTAGGAGTTCATTCCTGTTTGTGCTGTAGTGTTAGGAGTTGATGATTGTTCCCATAGTAGAGTTAGGCATAGGTTACTGTTGGTACTGTAGGGTTAGGCGTGGGTTCCTACCAGCAGCTGGCAACAAACAGCGCTTGCTCGGTAAGCACATGTCTGCTTTCTCCCCCAGAGCCGTGAGTGTGACTGCCATGAGAGTGGAGGTCTGATGCCATCTGCAAGGAATGGTATTTGCATCTGGTGGCTTTTCCGTTGCAGAATGTCCAGCAGCAGAGCGTGAGCGGCCGTGAAATGAAGCTGGGCCTCAGGACAGCAGTCTGGAGCTGCGTCACGAGCTTCCTGCGAGGCCAGCGCAAGGTAGGTGTGCCTTATTGTAAGGGTGCGCTGAAGCAGTGTTGGTTAAGCACGGCTCACTCCTCTGTCTCCAGCAGATGGGCTTTCTGCACACTTTATTTCTGTGGCCGTAGAATTTCTCTCATTGGGATAGAGAGGAGGGAGTACCTGCAGAAGACCGTTCTCTTCTGGTTTTGAGCCGAGGAGAGCTCAGATTCCAGCTTAAGCAATGTTCTTTTGTCACACTCTGGGTCCTGTGTTACGTTCCCCAGAGTTTCATCTCTCCTTTAGATTCCAGTTCATCTGACAGGTTAGGCTTGAATTCAGCATAATATCTGCTTCTCCCTGGGTTCAGGTTCTTCGGGTCTCTAATGGAACATGTTAGAAGATTTCAGCTCTGCATTTTTTTTCTTGCTCCGAATAGCAAGGGACTGCTGTGCTCTCATTAATATCATCAGTGAGTAGATGCTTCCTCCTGTTTGAGCCTAAAATGCTTTCCATAGTTGAGTGGTTGGAAACATAGGGTTTTAACTTAAAATTGTTTGCGCAGAGTGAAGTGCTCTATCCCCAGAACTTTCCATCTTTTTTCTTAACACAGCTTATGGTTCATTTCAAAACAAACTAACAAAGATGAATTTGGGTTAGCGTAGCCCGTTTTAAATGATCCTTCTGTGTCTTTTCCAGGCTGGTAGCAGAATGGAGACTTTCCTGAGGCGCTGAGGAACAGACACAGCTTTTTTCGAAGGCTTCAATGAAATTCTGCCACAACAGTATCTGCGGTCCTTTGATGCTAAGGAGCTGGAGGTAAAGGATTCTTCACCATTGCCAGATCCATGCTTCTACACGTAATACTTGAATGTCAGTCAGTGTCTGAAGTGCAGAGTTCATTAAGGCTGGCGGTTCTGTTTTCTGGATGTGCGAGTGAAGCCTTATGTATCAGTTAGTATTTGGTTAGTGTGTTGTTCTTCACTTTCTTCTTGGCAACCAACTTACACGTTTCTAACATTAAGATTCTGCCAGTGCAAATTTTTTGGCTAACAGTGTTTTTGTAATCCTTGACAATGTGATTTGCATGTGTTTAAAGAGTGAGCAATTGGAAAGCAAGGGAGATAAGAACCAAATACCAACGGATGGTCAAATTACTGAGTGGAGCAGGTTTTAACTGCTTTTGGTCTCTCCAAATTATCCTCTGCAGCAGAACATCATATTTCTAGCCCAGAATTGTATGGTTAGGCAATGAGAAAGTATGGTCTGAATGTCTAAATACAAATGTTTTCATGACTGGGATTTCTCTTTAGTCACCTCTCCACATTTTCTTTGTGAGCGGATGTTATTATTTGCTGTGGAAGTTTGAGAGTTTAATATTAAAAATGAGCGTACTGTGATTGCAGGTGCTTTGAAGTACAGTAGTATTTCAGTACAATAGTCTTGCTGTAGAAGCAAAGTTGTAGCTTGTAGTTTCCATGTTTATGATCCTTTTTCTCCCCTAAAGGTGTTCCTGTGTGGAATGCAAGAAATTGATCTGAATGACTGGCAGAGGCCATACCATCTACCGGCATGATAGCAGAACCAGCAGACAGATACTGTGGTTCTGGGAGGTTTGTAGACTTCTTTTTTCCTCACAAGAACACAGCAGCAGCTTAATGAGCAACAGTCAGAATTACTCAACAGATACATAGTGTGTAAATATAAATGATAACTGCTAATCCAGCTGTCCTAGGTGTGATGGGGAAGTGAACGTATCAATATTAAACTTTACCTCAGTGTTAATTATTATCTTTCAGTTTGTGAAAGAAATAGATAACGAGAAGAGAATGAGACTTCTACAGTTCATTACTGGAACGTGCAGATTACCAGTGGGAGGATTTGCTGACCTCATGAATGAATTTATATGGAATCTTTTTTCTGAATCTTGCATATTGGTAGAGCTGTGATAGAAAAAGGGATGGAGGGAATGTGAACATGCCTTGCATCAGTGACTTGATAGATGGTTTGGATGTGGTCCTGGCAGGGCAGCCTGCTCTGGGTATCCCTGCTTGATCAGAATGGAAGGACTAGGTGGTAAACTCCAGAGATTCCTTCCAGTACCAAACCAACAATGTGATTCAGTGGTTGAGTTTCTTTGAAAACCGCTTCATACTTATGCATTTCACTATGTGGATTTCTTCAGAGGGATGTAGTGAGAGGCAGATGTCTTTGTGCTCTGCAAGAAGCTATAGTCTTGTTTTCTCTTCAAGGCTTTCACGCACTATTGTCATGTATTATCTACTGGTATACATGGGCAGTTAGACCTAAGAATTCCTCATTTGATTTTTGTACAGGGAGCAACAGACCCCAAAAATTTTGCGTTGAGAAAGTTGGGAAGGAAAACTGGTTACCTAGACGTCACACCTGGTAAGTACTAAGGATCAAACTCTGTTGTGGTTCTTTTCTTACTTGTCCAGATCATGGATATTTTCCAACAAGCACCAACCAGGCATGGCAACTCACAGCTGAAATGCCATTGCCCCTGCTAAGTAACCAGTCTACCTACAGACCTCTCATTAGAGACTTGCAAACAAGAGCAAAACCCATTTATTCCCATTTCACAGGTTGGCTTCTCTTCACCACACATCACATGCACAAGAACAGATTGCTCTTGCAAGGAAGCACGTTCCTACACACCACAGCATCCTGCTGAGCAAGGGCATCATCCACATACATTCCCTCATCTCTGTTACCCTACAAAGGTTCAAGGACAGAAGACACAGCTCACCACAGCATCTACTGGAAAAGAGCCCATGGCATTCAAGCACACCCAGAGTCAGAATCCCCTCCTTGCAGAAGATGGGTTTGAGGAGCAGGCCATGAGACACATTCGGTGAGAAAAAGTCAGCCTGGAGCTCCTCACCGCTGAGTACAGAGCTGCGCCCACAAGAAGATTCAACCCCTTCTCCCCTCGGCTTTGCTCACTGTTGCAAGGGACACGAGGACCCTTGGAAACATGGAAGATGTGCTGGATACGACGTCATCCTCGACGGAGCAGCCATACTCTAGCAAGAACACACGGACATGGAATCTGTTAGAAGCAGAGCCAATACCTGGGTGCTGCCTACAGCATTTGCCAGCTGTAACCTAGCTAAGTAGTCAACTGTGCCCAGGGCTCTCAGCATCACTGCAGCACTCCATTCATCATCATTCGTGCTACAGCCTCCAATTAAGAAGCACAGACAGTAAGAAACTGGCAAGAGAACCATACGTCCTGCTGGTAGACAGAATGCTCCTCCCCATTTTATTTACATCAGTTCAGTTGCTGGTGAAATTCTAGTCTGGATCCTCTCTGAACAAACAGCCACAGCTAGGTTGGCCAACATGTCACACCTAAAAGCTCCTCAGATTCCTTCCTCCTCACACCTGCCTGCACACACACCAACTGAAAGTCAGGCAGCAGGACAAGGCCCGGCCTTTTGAACTACTGATAAAGCTTGGAGATCTCATTAATGCGATGAATCTCTTCACTGTTGCAAGAAGCCAGAATTTCCATCAGGCAGCCTTCTTCTGTTCCTGCTCCCCAAGGAATTGCCAAGGCAAGATTTCAGATACCAACAACAGCTCCTGACATGCAATCAGATTTCTTTAAAAGTTAATAATAAATGAAGAAGACATTCATAGCAAAGCAGTAAGTCCTTGGCCAGAACTTCAGCAATACAAAAGAAAGATTTCCAAACTTTCACAGCCCTCCTCACTTTGTGCACATTGGACATGGTGGTGGGAGTCATCATCCCAACCATCACCCTCTCAGAATTCCCACGCAGCAACGCTGTCAAGTCATCAATCAAATCCTAGAAAGCCAAGAGAGGAGGAAGGAGGTGGCAGAAGGTACGGCCTTCCAGGACAGACAGAACTGAGCTGTTCACCACTTCTCTTCAGGCTCCAGTCCTCTTTGCGTCAACAACTGCTCTGAACTGAACAAGAACAAATCAACCTTGGTCAAGGAGAGTCTCTGTACATGACTGGTGTATGTATATTTGCCTGAGTGATTCATCCACAGCGTAAATGGGGAGGTGAAAGTCAGTGTGAGAAAGTGAATGTGATTCACACTCTCTCAAGTACTGCTTTAAGATGCTTTAAGATGTTCTTTATTTGTGAGGTACAAAGTGCTCTCTGAGGCCTCTTCTAAAATGGTCTAGCTAGCAGTTACAGGTTATTGAAATGTGTTTTTAATTCTGCGCTGCTTTTCTTAGATGCCTGTATCTGCCCTGGTATCCTTTGCAGAAGCTCTGGAGCATGGATACAGCAAATTCAAGAGTCCTTTTCACCAGCAAATGCGAGCTACAGGTGTGACACAGGCAGTCCATTGCCTCCTTTTCAAGACAGGCGCTGTGGTAAGTCCAGGAGTTGGCATCCTTAATACACAGTGGGATTACAGCCATCTTTGTTCAGTAAGGAGGTTATCATTACCTACAGTAGAGCCCATCTGTACTACAGGAAAGTTTATGTGGAATGACTGTGCTGATGAAGGTGGAAATTTTCTCTTTTGGATTAGACCAGCCCACAAAGCAAAATGAAATGGAGGAGGGAGAAAATGTACTCATAGTTCTTGCTTAGTTCTAATTGCCAAGCAAATGACTACCTGCTAGTCAGAGCAGGATGGTGCCTGCTGTCTGGGAAGCCTCATGCAGAAGCACTGGAGCTTTTGCATCATGTACTCCCACCCTTGTCCCCTGCCTGAGGCGGGCCATAGGACACCCACAGCCTCTGGGCAGCCTGGGCCAGGGCCTCACTGCCTCTGGGGGAGGAATTTCCTCTACCCATCTACCTCCATTTCCACTCTTGGAGTTTAAAGCCATTTCCACTCATATTATGGCTGTCTGCCAATGCCAAGTGACATGCGAGGTCCGGTAGTGGGTCAGGTAATGACACGACAGCAGTACACGGACAATTGTGCTATTATTGTCAATTTATTGGTAGCGTGGAGCCTGGAAAACTCTGATTGATGACAGCAGTGGTTCTGTGGATGTCAGATGGTGCCCCAAACCAACATACTGGGGGTGCTCCCACCTCCTGACAGATGGTGGAGAGGAGCGAGAGAGCAGAGGTGGTGCTGGGGAGGGCTGGGGGCTGCTGGGCCTGGTCTGTTTCCCCCTGGCATTGGTTTTCCAGGTGTCTGATGCCCCTAAGCTGACACTGTGGGCAGGGGGCACTCCTACCTGCTAAGGGATGGTGGAGGGGAGGGCTGTGGGGGAGCCTGGGGGTGGCCAGGCCTGTCATGCTGGGGGGGCTGCTGCCATCCTTTGAATGATGGTGTAGGGAAGCGTAGAGGTGTTGCTGGGGGGTCTGGGGGCTGCTGGGTCTGGTCTGTTTCCCCCTGGAAGTGGTTCTCCATGTGTCTGATGATGCCCCTGAGCTGACACCCTGGGGGGGCTGCTCCCACCTCCTAGAGGTGATGGTGGAGAGGAGCGGGAGAGCAGTGGGGGTGCCTGAGGGGGCCACTCCCGTCCCCTGAAGGATCGTGGAGGGGAATGGGAGGGTGGTGCCTGGGGAGGTGGGGGGCTGTTGGGCTGGTTGTGCTTCCCCCAGGCAGTGGTTGTCTGTCTCTTGGACTGTTTCCCCACCTTTGCACTCTGCATCCCCTGATGGATGCTGGAGGGGAGGAAGAGGGCAGAGGTGGTGCTGGGGGGGGGGAGGGGATGGGGGCTGATGGGCCTCTCATGGTTCCCCAAGGCAGCAGTTGTCCGGGTGCTGGGTGATACTCCGGAGCTGACACCCTGAGGGGACCACTCCCGCCCCCTGAATGATGGCGGTGGGGATGGGGGAGGCGGCGTTGATGCCCGGTGGGGCCGAGGGCTGCTGGGCCTGTTGGTCATCTGCCAGTCAGACGTTGTTCCAGTGCTGGCCGATGACTGCAAGCCTACACCCCGGGTAGGTTCTTTCTGTCCCCCAAAGGGTGGGGGTGGGGGACAGGGAACGGCGTAGATGCCTATTGGGACTGGGGGCTCCTGGGCTTCTCAAAGATCCCCAGATAGGAACCTTCTTCACATTCGTAGATGGTGATATTGTACTCGGGTTGCTTAGCCCATTTTTTAGCTTCATAGCGGCGCCTGTGAAGAGAGGAACGTGCTGAGGGCACAGGAGAGCCCCTGCTCTGCTTTCTCACAGTGCATGGAAAAGTGCCACCCTCAGCTCCCAGCCTGTCTCTGGCCCAGCAGTAAGGATGGGCTGAAGCCAATGACAACATCTAACTGTGTAAATCGCAGACCATGTGAGCCAACAACTAACTGGTCTCTTTACGCTGCTTTAACTGGAAACGCCTCCTGGCCCACAGCAGCCCTACAGTAAAGAGTTGGCAGGATGGGGATGGGGGTCAACAACTCACTTTCTGTTTCTGTACCAGAAAATAAGAAGCCAGCACAGACTCGTCCCCAGCAATATGGAACCCAAGGAAGCTCCAGCAAGTATCAGGTAGAACTTCCAACCAACTTTAACTTGCTTGGCATTTGCATGTCCTGCATCAGGCACACCTGGAGGAACAACGTGGTCATTGCTGTGTATCGTGCCCTAATGGAAATCTCAAGGAGGTCTGACAATTTTTTTCCATTTTGTTGGACTCCTGGAACAAGTGAAAATCCTCAGGCTGCAATGCTTCCCTGATTCCAGGGGAAGCAAAGGGAACTCCCAAAGGCACCGCGCATCGAGGCGCTCTGGAGCCTCTAATTTGCCTCTCAGCTTTGGGTATGCCCTGGCTCTGCCAGATTTACTCCTTCTTCTCCATCATGCTCTAACATTTCTTTTGCACTCACCTACCCTTGCCTTGTGAGGCTGGGTAGTGCTGCCGCAGGCAGGCACACCGTGACCCTTTGGGACACGTCGTTTGACTAAACAAAACTCATTAGAGCAGAAGGAGAGTGTGTGCATCTGTTTAATCAGTTGCTGCTAAGAGTGACGTGGACAAGAACCACTGTCGTGTTGTGCAGGGAGTGCTGCCCTGAGCTCTCCCCTCCCCCTCAGACCCCACTCCACGGGGGCAGAGTCAGGGCCCTCAGCAGCACCTGAACCTGTTTCTCCGTTTTTCCTTCCCCCCGGCATGGGCACAACTTGCACGCTCCTAGTTTTCAGGATGTTTCTCCTGCTTATGAACTCCTGCCAGATCGCTGCTTACCTGGATTCCTCAGAAAACGATAGACCCAGTTGTGGTGGGCTTCCCCGGGCTTTGACAGCGCTGTGAAGAATGAGAGAAAGGCAAAGTCTCAGCATGGTGCAGGCACGGAGGAAGCAGAAGGACGAGGAGGCTCCCTCTATGCCATTGCCCCATCTGTGAGTCAGTGCATCTCTCTGGACCTCATTTTGCAGGAGGGACCCCTCTCCGGGCTGCTGGTGTGCCTGGAGCCTCAAGGGAGGCACAGCAAGCTTGGAATGCAGGGACTGTGTGAGGGAGGTATGCTGAAGGCTCCTATTCCTTCTCATCTCTGCTGAATGTGGTTTTGGTGGCCTTGTTCCCAAAAGGACAAAGTTCCTAAGTCCCTGGGAACTGGGTGCAGTGGGAGGGGAGCAACCTCTAGCCATGGCCACGGAGCTCTACCGGCAGCCCTTACCTGGAGTGCCAGCTGCTTGCGAGGCCTCTCTTTCTCCCAGAGGGATGGGCAGTATGTGACGGATGCCTTGCTGAAATGCATCCCTGTGAGCAGGCTCTGCGTCAGTCCCTTTAGAAAGGAGGTAAGAGAGTAGGGCTGTAAGTAACTGCTTCTCATCAGGAAGATGGTATCTTCAGCAGGAAGGTGATGCTGCAAGCCAGTTCAGACACAGGGGCATCACCACAGCAAGGTTCCTGCTGTGCACACTGCAGATGCTCCATGTATATACATCTAGAATATAGATGTATATACAAATAGAATACATACATCAGCTTCCCAAGACTTTCAGTGGACAGACAGAAATACACCCACCATGTGCTGCCTTCTCCTTTGTGATTTTCTTTGGCATATAGGACAGCCTCTGTGGGTATCTTCCTCTTCCCAGCGCCTCTTTCTGTCTCTCAGGACCTGAACAGAAAGTATTGGGATCAATTTCAGACAAACAAGGTATTGAACTGAGTGGTCTTTTCAGCAAAGTCATGAGACAGCAGCCACTCCTGGGATGCCTGTGCGGCTCCAGCACAGGAGGCAGCCAAGTATTTGGCACAGCCTTCCCTGGAGGCACTTCAGCACCCAAAGAATGGGAACTTTCCATCACAAACTGCAACCTACAGAACCGCATCACTGAAGAGCAGATGGTGCCAGGGGGTCGTGCCTGGCTGACATTAGGGCTGTGAGCTGGCATCTCTCAAAGGAAGCAAAAATTCACAGCATACCCTTAGGAGCTGCTGGGACTTCTGTCCTGGAGCTCAGCAGGGAAGATGGATCCCATCCAATGCTACCCACACCTGTCAACAAACACAGACAGAGCAGCTCCTGTCAGATGTGGCTGGATGGTGGTTTAACCTGGAATGACAGCACTGCTGCATAGCACTCTTCTCTCCCTACTAGGCTGTGTGGAACTGTCTGGAGAAGAGAAGGGGGTGGAAGGAGAAGGGGAAGATCTAAAGGCCCTTTCCTGTGGGATTGCCCGGAGGCTTATGGACCAGATTATGGAGGCTTTGGCAAGGCACTGCTTATAGGCACAGCGGTAATCACACAGCGATGAGAAACATCCCCATTGTGCGTTGTGATCTCTCTCTTCCTTAGGACCTGCTGTGACTGGAAGGGGCTCAGGTGACGATGTGGCACCCAGAGCTGGGTTGAAAGTTGCAGAGGGGCCAGGTGGGCAGTTGGCTGGCAGTTGGCTGGCACTCAGCAGCTTTGCAGATACTCTCTCCAGGCCACGTGAAACAGTCCTCAGAGACAGCATGGAAGAACATTGGCGTTTTCTTACTAGAGAGATCTCCGATGGATGGAGAGAAAGCCAACGGGACAGTGGGTGCACACAGCACCCAAGGAACAGTGACTGCCCAAGCTTCTCATAGACAAGAAACCACCAGGCAGTGAAAAGCTGAACCCTTCCTGAACTTCCACAACCAAATATGTGCGAAGATCATGAGGTGAAGACTGGTGACTTACCTCTGGCATCCACTCCAGGTTCAGGCACAGGTCTCCATTCTGGTAATCCACCAAGAGGGCCTGCAGGCACAAGTGTGATCAGAAAAAGGTGAGGAGAGCTTCCACTGCGCACTGGGGCCTGGTTTTTCTGCAGTGACCTGCAAAGACTGGCAGCAGGTCGGGGAATGACATGGCCCAAACAGCAAAGGCATCGGTTCTCTCCTCCAAAGAGTGGCAAGGGCTGCCCTCCCACTGAAATGTGACAACTCTCCAAGTAAAGAACTACTCTCAGCTGATCTGTGTACGGCTTTTAAGGCACAAAGAGACTTGAAAGACCTTTGGAGGTTCTTAAGTACCCGAATAAATCATTACAACGCTCATTTTTCTGTCTTCAAGGAAACAGACACAACTTACCTCTGGGTTTCCCCTGAGGCACAAAATCAGTATCCACCAAAACATCTGGATAAGGAACTCCAACATCATCATCTAAAATCAAGAACAGATGAGAGATGTTCCCATTGCATGTTGCGCCTTCTCCCTTAGTGACTGGGGAGTGTCAGGTAATGGAATGGGAGACTCAGACCGTGATTGCCAAAGCTAGAGAATGACCTGGGTGACCTGGAGCCTGGCACTCGGCAGCTTTTCAAATGCCCTCTCCAGGCCACTTGCAACACACCTCTGGGACCGCATGGAAGGGTATATAGCCCGTCAGGGCTTTCTTACTGGGAGTTCCTTGCTGGATCTCCCACTAAAGCACCAGAGGAAACGATGCCTGTTCCTTCCTCTGGGCTCCAGCTGGGTGTCTCTGTTGGGAACTGGGATTTGCCTGTGGGGAGCACCAGGAAGCCAGAGCAGAAATGCTCACGCTTTTCCCAACACGCTTCTTCTGAGCTCTCCCATAGGACACCTCCAGGGTGGGCTCAGCCAGCAGCAGAGCCATGGCCTGGCTGGGCTGGAGAAAGCCCTGAGGGGAGCGCTGCTTCCACAACCCACACCTGGCCCCTGGGGTGCTGCCTGGCCCCCTTCCCAACAAACCCCCATGGAAAGGCAGCCCCGGGGCAGTGTGGCACAGGGCCACAGGGACAACAGCCTGGTCCCATCTCTGCCCACCCACCTGCTGCTGGAGCTCGCCACGGTGCAGCACAAGTCTCCTTGGAACACATGGCCATCAGTAGGAGGAGGAGAGCAAGGCGGGCGGGGGACACGGCCCCCCACACTCGTGCCATGCTGCCACCACCACCGCTGCAGCCACAGCAAGTGCTGGGGCCAGCACGGAACACCTGGGGTACACACCCTGAGCACTGTGACCTCATCGAGCACAGCGGGCATTGTGACCTCACGTCCCCCCCAGGATGCAGATCTGTTCCGCTGCCATGGCCAGGTTCCCCCTGGGCTTGTGTGCACTGTGGTGGTGGGAGAGGATCGGCACTCATCTGGAGCAGCTGGAGGCCACAGCTGAGGTTTCCACATTGACATCATGGAAACAGAATCGTGGAAAGGCTTGGGGGGGAGGGGATGCTGGAGACACAGGTGCTGTGAAAGGAGAAAGAAAATCACTGTAATGTTGCTTTTATTGCTTCATACAGCTCCAGAGATTTAGTTTTGACTTTCAGTGGCACCAAAGAAGCCGTTTCTTCAGTGACACTATATTTGTTATCACAGCCTCTAACAAAAATGGCAAATCGAGCTGTATCTGTAGCACCAACAGTTCCATCAATTGCCAGAGCATTTTGATGGGTTGATTGATAGATTTTCCTATTTCTTCAGTCTGCCTGGCTCTAGTTTGTTGTAACAGAGCAATTTGAGAAAAATCCATTTGTTTTTGCAGGACAAATGATATCTGCCATTCCAATTTTGGTCAAAATATATCATAAACTCAATTTCAGGGTGTGAGTGTGTCACAATTTCTGTTAGAATATGTCATTGGCTCTATTTTGGAGTGGAAGAACATCACAGATTGGGCCAAAATAGGGGCATAAACCCAACTTCTGAGGGTGAGAACTTCGCAACTCGTGTCAAAATATGCAATAAATCCAATTTTGGAGTGTGTGAAGGCCACAATTTGGGTCAAAATATGTCAGAAACTGAACTTTGGAGTTTGAGAAGGCCATCATTTGGGTCAAGATTTGTCACTGATTCTATTTCAGAGACTGAGAACGTCACAGTTTTGCTCAAAATAAGTCATTATCTCAATTTTAGAGCATGAGGACGTCACAATTTGGGTCAAAACGTGTCACAAACCCAATTATTGAGTGTGTGAAGGCCACAATTTGGGTCAAAATATATCATTAATCCTATTTCAGAGAATGAGAACGTCTCAGTTTCTTCTATTCTCCCCAGGGTCTGCAGGCCTTTTTCCACTTGCACACTGCACTTGCTTGTCCAATGCATGACACAAAGCCCAAGTGAAACACCTGCTTGCAAAATAAGTCTTTGCCAAATGGAGATAAATGACCAAGGTCAGCTCTCTCTACAAAGCAAGTTCTTTGTGACCACAGCCACAAACAGCAGTTCCATTCAAACTATCAGAATTCTTTCTTCCATCCCAGGATTGTTCTTCAATCACAGGCCTTCAGGTCCCCGACAAAACTCCCTGAGAATGTCACCCCAGGAATGTCACTCCAGTGTTACTCCCTGATATCCCCCCGCAGTGATAACCCAACACCACCCCCCGCCGTCACTCCTGAACATCACCCCTGTGTCACCCCAGCATCACCCCGGCAACATCACCCCCCCGCAATACTCCCACATCACCCCCCACCATCACTTCCCAACATCACCCCCACAACGTCACTCCTTGATGATAAACTCCAGTGATACCCCAGCAGCATCACTTCCCGATGTTACCCCCCAGCGATACCTCAACATCAGCCAACAGCATCACCCCCAGTAGCATTGTGATGTGAATCCATAGTGAATTGATGTGAATCCTGAGTGTACCCTCAGCTCCACTCCTGTTTCAGGGTATGTTTGGGTCTGACTGACAGGATGTCTCAGGAGCAGACACAAGCAAACTGTACTCGGAGCAGCACAGAGGGTTATGAGCTGCTCAGTTTTCTGGGCTCCACCAGAAGAGGGGTGGACAGAAGGGACAGGGAGGTGAACGTTCCTCTCTACTCTGCCCTTGGGAGGCTCCATGCGCCCATGGTCTGGAGCCCCCAATACAAGAAAGACAGAGAACTGTTGGAGAGGGTCCAGAGGAGGGCCAGGCTGAGGGAGCTGGGCTTGTTCAGCCTGGAGAAGAGAAAGCTGCAGGGTGACCTCATTGCAGCCTTTCAGTACCAAAAGGGAGCCCATAAACAGGAGGGGAGTCAACTCTTGGAAAAGGTAGATAACAGCAGCACAAGGGGAAATGGTTTGAAGGTGAAGGAGGGAAGACTGAGGTTGGATGTCTCAGAGTGGTGAGGTGCTGGAACAGCTGCCCAGAGAGGCTGTGGATGCCCTGTCCATCCCTGGAGGTGTTCAAGGCCAGGTTGGATGGGGCCCTGGGCAGCCTGGGCTAGTATTAAGTGGCCCTGCCTGTGGCAGGGGGTTGGAGCTTCATGATCCTTGAGGTCCCTTCAAACCCGGGCCATTCTGTGTGATCTGTGTGAATTCAATTCAGCATACACACCATCACAAACACACACAGACATCCATTGCACATGATCCCAGTAAGCAAGAAGCAGAAACTCCCTAAGCAAGCGCACCCTTACATATCGCCACTGAGAGATGGCAAACAGCTGAAAAGGAGAGAGAAGGACCATGCTGGTGTTGGATGCAATAGGCATTGCCAGCAGGGCATCAAATGCTTCCAAGGGCACTTCTCCTCTCTCCCCCGATGCTTTTCCCAGGGCCTGCAGGCTTTTTTGCACTTGAATGCTGAACCCACGTGGCCAGCACACGATGCCTGTAAAGACAGAAAGACAGGGTGGTCTTAATTATTACTTGGGATGTTTGAGTTATCTGCTCTGCCACCTGCATTGCAGAATAAGCAGCCAAAAACTGTTTTTCAGTCATACTGTACCTTTTTTCTGCTCTGTGCCAAACTTAAGACCAGAACCCAGTGGGCTGAAACAGAATTTTGGCACTGCTACAGACAGGAGCCAAACCCAGCTTGAGTCGCATGCATCTAGTTCAGCTGGAAGGGTGGGATCAATTACACCCAGTGCTGGGGCCTGTTGAACAGCTGGTTTTGCTTCCTGGAACGCCTCTTCTTCCATTCTGCCCCAGACCCATTTTTGGCCTGTCTTTGTGAGTGTGCCTCAGCAGCTGTGCTAGGTGGGCTCTAAAGGAACGTCAGCATCTCAATATACCCAACAGTTCCTGCAGCTGCCATGGCACGGCAGGGACTGGGAATGCCTCAACCTTGCCTATGACCAAATGACATCCAGGAATTTTACCAACAAAGCCGGTCCTTGCACTTTTGGTGGGTTTAAGGCCTGCCCTTTTTCTTGTAAGTGAGCAGGTAACGAGCGTGCTGCCTTTCCTAATCACAGAATCATAGAATCGCTCAGGTTGGAAAGGACATTAAAGATCATCGAGTCCAAGCAAAACCCCACCATCCTACCCTAACTATCAGCCCTCTGCTAAATCATGGCCCTGAGCACCACGTCCAAATAGTTTTTATACACACCCAGGGATGGTGACTCAACCACCTCCCTGGGAAGCCCATCCCAGTGCTTAACAACCCTTTCTGTCAAGAAGTTTTCCCTGATATCCAACCCAAACTTCCCCTGGTACAACTTGAGGCCATTTCCCCTTATCCCGTCACCCATCACCAGTGAGAAGAGAGCAGCCCCACTCTCGCTGCAGTCACCTTTCAGATATTGGAAGAGAGCAATCAGGTCTCCCCTCAGCCTCCTTTTCCCCAGACTAAACAGCCCCAATTCCTTCAGTTGCTCCTTGTAGGCCTCCAAGCCCTTCGCAAGCCTCGTTGCCCTTCTCTGGACCCGCTCCAGCACCTCCATGTCCTTTCTGTACTGATGTGCCCAAAACTGAACACAGAAGCCTAGGTGAGGCCTCACCAATGCTGAGTTCAGGGGCAGGATGACTTCCCTAGTGCTGCTCACCACACCATTCCTGATACAAGCCAGGATGCCATTGGTCCTCTGGTCCACCTGGGCACACTGCTGGCTCATATTCGGCCGAATGTCCATAGCACACCAAGGTCCCTTTCCATCAGGCAGCTTCCCAGCCACACCTCCCCAATCCTGTAGGGTTGCCTGGGGTTGTTGTGACCAAAATGGAGGACCCAACACTCAGCCCTATTGAAACTCATTCTGTCATTGACAGCCTTACCTTCATCCACTACATGGGTCACCTTGTCACAGAATGAAATCAGGTTTGTCAGACAGGATCTACCGTTCATAAACCCATGCTGACTGGGCCCGATCCCCTGGGTGACCTTTAATTAGTCCATGATTGCTCCTGAGATTATCTGTTCCATAACTGTTCCTGGCACCGAGGTGAGGCTGATAGGTCTGTAGCTGCCAGGATCATCTTTCCAGCCCTTTTTGAAGATGGGCATCGCATTTGCCAGTCTCCAGTCCACCATGACATCCCTGGTTATCCAGGACTGCAGAAGAATAATGGAGAGTGGCTTGGCAACCACATCTGCCAACTCCCTCGGCACTCCAGGGTGCAATCACATCTGGACCCGTGCACCTGTGAGCATCCAGCTTTCAGAGCAGCTCCAAAAGCATGGGATGAGCTTTGAGAACTCTGGTCTTCTGGGGGAGGATGGGGCTTGCCTCTCAGTGAAGGGGAAGACCATCGTCAGCAGCAAGCTTTCCAGTGCAGTCAAGAGTTTTAAACAAGAATCACCAGGGGAGGGAACCCATCCCACCCTGAGGCTGCTGATGGCAATGGGTGCCCTGGGTCTGGAGCTGGATCGCAGGCCAGGAAGACAGCACCTCAAGTGCAGGATAAGGGAACTCCTACTGGTCAGTCAGCCTCACCGGGAGCCCAGCTCAAATGCCCGCACACTAACACATAGAGCATGGGGAGCGAGCAAGAGAGTTACAGGTGTGCGTGTGCCTACAGGGCTATGACGTAATGAGAGAGAGGTGGGATGGCTCTCACGATTGAAATGTCGGAATAGAGAGGTATAAACTCTTAGGAAGGACAGGCACGGCAGAAGGGAATTGCCCTCCACATCAACAACCAGCTGGAGCCCATGGAGCTTCACCTGAGGATGGCTGAGGAGATGACAGAGAGTGTTTGGCTTAGGGCTAAAGGGAAGGCAGAGGAAGGAGACATCGCAGTGGGCGCTGGACCAGGAAGACTGAGTGGATGAGGCCTCTATAAACAGATAGGTACAGCCAATGGCATCCTGGCTTGCATCAGAAACAGTGTTGCCAGCAGGAGCAGGGAGGTGATTGTTCCCCTGTACTCAGCACTGGTGAGGCCCCACCTCGAGTACTGTGTCCAGTTTTGGGCCCCTCACTGCAAGAAAGACATTGCGGCCCTGGAACGTGTTGAAAGGAGAGCGACAAAGCTGGTGAGGGGTCTGGAGCACAATGGGGCCATATGAGGAGAGGCTGAGGGAGCTGGGAATGTTCATCCTGGAGAAGAGGAGGCTCAGGGGAGACCTCATTGCTCTCTATAACTTCCTGAAGGGAGGCTGTAGTGAGCTGGGGGTCGGCCTCTTCTCTCGTGTCATTAGTGATAGGAGCAGATGGAATGGTTTCAAGGTACGGCAGGGGAGATTCAGGCTGGACATGAGGAAGTATTAATGCTCAGAAATGGTGGTCAGGCACTGGAATGGACTGCACAGGGAGGTGGTGGAGTCGCCGACCCTGGGGGTGTTCAAGGAAAGACTGGATGTTGTGTTGAAGGACATGGTTTAGTGGGAGCTATTGGTAATAGGTGAACAGTTGGTCTGGATGATCATGTAGGTCTTTTCCAATCTTGGTGATTCTGTGATTGATTCGATGATCTCCATTGCAGAGCTGGATACCGAGGGTGGATGGAAAGAAAAGGGAAGGGAGGGGAACGAGGGCGAGGAAGGAAGGGAAGAAAAGAAGGGGAAGGGAAAGGAAGGAAAGCGAGAGGAAAGACACGAAATGAGACGTTAATTTTGGGTCCTTTTCCGGCAGCTTCCCGCCCCCTCCCCCCCCCCCCAAAACAGGCCCTGGGTCGCCCCAGCCCGGCCTGAGCTACGTGACAGGAAGTGCTTGGTAGCGGCCGAGAGCACTTCCGGGCCAGAGCGGGCTCTGTGCTGCGAACGGGGTCGGGCCTCGGTGCGGGGGCACGGAGGGGCTGTCGGGGGAGGAGCTCGCGGCGCTGCCGGCACCCAGAGGCGATGCGTGCGGTGCCACCGAGTGCGGCGGGGGCCGGGGGGCGGCTTCGTCCCGGGGAAGGCCGTGCGAGCATCGAGCTGTCGGTGCGGCCTTGGGATGCTGCCTGCAGGGAAGCGCGGCGGGCGCTGTGCCGGGTGCCGAGCCGTGGCTCGCGCTTTGCTCGTCCTTTGAAGGCTGAACTGTAGGCAGCCGGTTTGCATCGGGTTGAAGGGGCTGGCGCTGCCCTGAAGGTGAGCGAGAGAAGTGGGCAAAGGAAGGGTGAGTGGCGGGATCCGAGGAGGGCGTTTTGTGTTTGTGTGCGTGTCTGTTGTTTGCCTGACGTGTTGGTGTGCGTTGTTGTTCCAGGTGTCTGAATGAGGACTCCCCGTGGGAACTGGCAGTGAGCAAAGGAATGGAGCGACGGGCCTGGGTGCCGTGTTGGACTGCGGCTGTGGAGCCAACGAAGGTGTGTCCAGTGTCCTTCCTCTGGCTGTGGGTGAGCGGTGCGAGTCAGGGCTGCGGTCCTGTGCGATGGTGTTTGTTGGCTGGGACCGGCTGCCTGAGCAGAGTGGGGGCAGGGAGAGGGAGGTTTGGAAAGCGGCAGCAGTCAGGAGCACGTCTGTGTCACGGCCTTATCTAGATCAATCTATGATTGATAGATCAATCTGTGATCTCCAGGTGATGTTATGATGTGGAATAGCAATAGAAAAACTGCAAAACCACAATAGTGTGGCAGCCCAAAAAGATTCCCTTGTGGAAGAAGGGGAAGGGTGAAGGAGGCCGAGGACCATTTTCTCAGGGCTGGCTCCTCTGTGCCCTCTTGCTGGCCGGAGAGAAGGTCTGCCTGCTGGGCACAGGGAGCGCCTTGTAGCTCCCGTGCCGTGCCCTGCCCTCCAGCCCCCTCCTCATCCCATGTGGAACGCCAGTGCCAGCAGTGCGGCCGCCATTTTAGAACCCTCACCACGTCACCTTGGTCACCGCTGCCGCGCGCAACGCAATCGCCTCTGACAGCTGTGGCAGATAACAGACATGTCAGCTGCAAAGAGGGTGAGGGTGGAAGTTGGCCCAGTTTCAGGTGGGAGGATGGAGCTGGGGGCCCTAGGACTGAGAAGGAGGAGGGGTCCCGCCATGACCACCAGGCAGAGGAGGGGTAAGAGAGCCACTTTCCATCGCACCTGCACCAGCCTGGTGACGAGCAACCTTATGGAGCCCATGGAGGTGGATCCACCTGCAGAGGAGCCCATGGAGGTGGATCCGCCCGCGGCATAGCTGGCCTGGCACCACACCACCGTGCCAGGCCCTGCGTTGGCACCATCATAGCTCCACCGTGGCTGGTCCAGGCGCTGAGCTCCTTACCCGCTGCACGGCCCCCGCCCCCGGCATTAGCTGGGTGGCATTTTTTTAAGATCTGTTCCTCTTTCAGGCTTGGTGTTTTCGAGTTAGGCATAGATTATTATTCGTGTTTTAGTGTTAGGAGTAGGTTTAGTGTTAGGAGTTGGTGTTTTCCTGTTAGGAGTTCATTCCTGTTTGTGCTGTAGTGTTAGGAGTTGATGATTGTTCCCATAGTAGAGTTAGGCATAGGTTACTGTTGGTACTGTAGGGTTAGGAGTGGGTTCCTACCAGCAGCTGGCAACAAACAGCGCTTGCTCGGTAAGCACATGTCTGCTTTCTCCCCCAGAGCCGTGAGTGTGACTGCCATGAGAGTGGAGGTCTGATGCCATCTGCAAGGAATGGTATTTGCATCTGGTGGCTTTTCCGTTGCAGAATGTCCAGCAGCAGAGCGTGAGCGGCCGTGAAATGAAGCTGGGCCTCAGGACAGCAGTCTGGAGCTGCGTCACGAGCTTCCTGCGAGGCCAGCACAAGGTAGGTGTGCCTTATTGTAAGGGTGCGCTGAAGCAGTGTTGGTTAAGCACGGCTCACTCCTCTGTCTCCAGCAGATGGGCTTTCTGCACACTTTATTTCTGTGGCCGTAGAATTTCTCTCATTGGGATAGAGAGGAGGGAGTACCTGCAGAAGACCGTTCTCTTCTGGTTTTGAGCCGAGGAGAGCTCAGATTCCAGCTTAAGCAATGTTCTTTTGTCACACTCTGGGTCCTGTGTTACGTTCCCCAGAGTTTCATCTCTCCTTTAGATTCCAGTTCATCTGACAGGTTAGGCTTGAATTCAGCATAATATCTGCTTCTCCCTGGGTTCAGGTTCTTCGGGTCTCTAATGGAACATGTTAGAAGATTTCAGCTCTGCATTTTTTTTCTTGCTCCGAGTAGCAAGGGACTGCTGTGCTCTCATTAATATCATCAGTGAGTAGATGCTTCCTCCTGTTTGAGCCTAAAATGCTTTCCATAGTTGAGTGGTTGGAAACATAGGGTTTTAACTTAAAATTGTTTGTGCAGAGTGAAGTGCTCTATCCCCAGAACTTTCCATCTTTTTTCTTAACACAGCTTATGGTTCATTTCAAAACAAACTAACAAAGATGAATTTGGGTTAGCGTAGCCCGTTTTAAATGATCCTTCTGTGTCTTTTCCAGGCTGGTAGCAGAATGGAGACTTTCCTGAGGCGCTGAGGAACAGACACAGCTTTTTTCGAAGGCTTCAATGAAATTCTGCCACAACAGTATCTGCGGTCCTTTGATGCTAAGGAGCTGGAGGTAAAGGATTCTTCACCATTGCCAGATCCATGCTTCTACACGTAATACTTGAATGTCAGTCAGTGTCTGAAGTGCAGAGTTCATTAAGGCTGGCGGTTCTGTTTTCTGGATGTGCGAGTGAAGCCTTATGTATCAGTTAGTATTTGGTTAGTGTGTTGTTCTTCACTTTCTTCTTGGCAACCAACTTACACGTTTCTAACATTAAGATTCTGCCAGTGCAAATTTTTTGGCTAACAGTGTTTTTGTAATCCTTGACAATGTGATTTGCATGTGTTTAAAGAGTGAGCAATTGGAAAGCAAGGGAGATAAGAACCAAATACCAACGGATGGTCAAATTACTGAGTGGAGCAGGTTTTAACTGCTTTTGGTCTCTCCAAATTATCCTCTGCAGCAGAACATCATATTTCTAGCCCAGAATTGTATGGTTAGGCAATGAGAAAGTATGGTCTGAATGTCTAAATACAAATGTTTTCATGACTGGGATTTCTCTTTAGTCACCTCTCCACATTTTCTTTGTGAGCGGATGTTATTATTTGCTGTGGAAGTTTGAGAGTTTAATATTAAAAATGAGCGTACTGTGATTGCAGGTGCTTTGAAGTACAGTAGTATTTCAGTACAATAGTCTTGCTGTAGAAGCAAAGTTGTAGCTTGTAGTTTCCATGTTTATGATCCTTTTTCTCCCCTAAAGGTGTTCCTGTGTGGAATGCAAGAAATTGATCTGAATGACTGGCAGAGGCCATACCATCTACCGGCATGATAGCAGAACCAGCAGACAGATACTGTGGTTCTGGGAGGTTTGTAGACTTCTTTTTTCCTCACAAGAACACAGCAGCAGCTTAATGAGCAACAGTCAGAATTACTCAACAGATACATAGTGTGTAAATATAAATGATAACTGCTAATCCAGCTGTCCTAGGTGTGATGGGGAAGTGAACGTATCAATATTAAACTTTACCTCAGTGTTAATTATTATCTTTCAGTTTGTGAAAGAAATAGATAACGAGAAGAGAATGAGACTTCTACAGTTCATTACTGGAACGTGCAGATTACCAGTGGGAGGATTTGCTGACCTCATGAATGAATTTATATGGAATCTTTTTTCTGAATCTTGCATATTGGTAGAGCTGTGACAGAAAAAGGGATGGAGGGAATGTGAACATGCCTTGCATCAGTGACTTGATAGATGGTTTGGATGTGGTCCTGGCAGGGCAGCCTGCTCTGGGTATCCCTGCTTGATCAGAATGGAAGGACTAGGTGGTAAACTCCAGAGATTCCTTCCAGTACCAAACCAACAATGTGATTCAGTGGTTGAGTTTCTTTGAAAACCGCTTCATACTTATGCATTTCACTATGTGGATTTCTTCAGAGGGATGTAGTGAGAGGCAGATGTCTTTGTGCTCTGCAAGAAGCTATAGTCTTGTTTTCTCTTCAAGGCTTTCACGCACTATTGTCATGTATTATCTACTGGTATACATGGGCAGTTAGACCTAAGAATTCCTCGTTTGATTTTTGTACAGGGAGCAACAGACCCCAAAAATTTTGCGTTGAGAAAGTTGGGAAGGAAAACTGGTTACCTAGACGTCACACCTGGTAAGTACTAAGGATCAAACTCTGTTGTGGTTCTTTTCTTACTTGTCCAGATCATGGATATTTTCCAACAAGCACCAACCAGGCATGGCAACTCACAGCTGAAATGCCATTGCCCCTGCTAAGTAACCAGTCTACCTACAGACCTCTCATTAGAGACTTGCAAACAAGAGCAAAACCCATTTATTCCCATTTCACAGGTTGGCTTCTCTTCACCACACATCACATGCACAAGAACAGATTGCTCTTGCAAGGAAGCACGTTCCTACACACCACAGCATCCTGCTGAGCAAGGGCATCATCCACATACATTCCCTCATCTCTGTTACCCTACAAAGGTTCAAGGACAGAAGACACAGCTCACCACAGCATCTACTGGAAAAGAGCCCATGGCATTCAAGCACACCCAGAGTCAGAATCCCCTCCTTGCAGAAGATGGGTTTGAGGAGCAGGCCATGAGACACATTCGGTGAGAAAAAGTCAGCCTGGAGCTCCTCACCGCTGAGTACAGAGCTGCGCCCACAAGAAGATTCAACCCCTTCTCCCCTCGGCTTTGCTCACTGTTGCAAGGGACACGAGGACCCTTGGAAACATGGAAGATGTGCTGGATACGACGTCATCCTCGACGGAGCAGCCATACTCTAGCAAGAACACACGGACATGGAATCTGTTAGAAGCAGAGCCAATACCTGGGTGCTGCCTACAGCATTTGCCAGCTGTAACCTAGCTAAGTAGTCAACTGTGCCCAGGGCTCTCAGCATCACTGCAGCACTCCATTCATCATCATTCGTGCTACAGCCTCCAATTAAGAAGCACAGACAGTAAGAAACTGGCAAGAGAACCATACGTCCTGCTGGTAGACAGAATGCTCCTCCCCATTTTATTTACATCAGTTCAGTTGCTGGTGAAATTCTAGTCTGGATCCTCTCTGAACAAACAGCCACAGCTAGGTTGGCCAACATGTCACACCTAAAAGCTCCTCAGATTCCTTCCTCCTCACACCTGCCTGCACACACACCAACTGAAAGTCAGGCAGCAGGACAAGGCCCGGCCTTTTGAACTACTGATAAAGCTTGGAGATCTCATTAATGCGATGAATCTCTTCACTGTTGCAAGAAGCCAGAATTTCCATCAGGCAGCCTTCTTCTGTTCCTGCTCCCCAAGGAATTGCCAAGGCAAGATTTCAGATACCAACAACAGCTCCTGACATGCAATCAGATTTCTTTAAAAGTTAATAATAAATGAAGAAGACATTCATAGCAAAGCAGTAAGTCCTTGGCCAGAACTTCAGCAATACAAAAGAAAGATTTCCAAACTTTCACAGCCCTCCTCACTTTGTGCACATTGGACATGGTGGTGGGAGTCATCATCCCAACCATCACCCTCTCAGAATTCCCACGCAGCAACGCTGTCAAGTCATCAATCAAATCCTAGAAAGCCAAGAGAGGAGGAAGGAGGTGGCAGAAGGTACGGCCTTCCAGGACAGACAGAACTGAGCTGTTCACCACTTCTCTTCAGGCTCCAGTCCTCTTTGCGTCAACAACTGCTCTGAACTGAACAAGAACAAATCAACCTTGGTCAAGGAGAGTCTCTGTACATGACTGGTGTATGTATATTTGCCTGAGTGATTCATCCACAGCGTAAATGGGGAGGTGAAAGTCAGTGTGAGAAAGTGAATGTGATTCACACTCTCTCAAGTACTGCTTTAAGATGCTTTAAGATGTTCTTTATTTGTGAGGTACAAAGTGCTCTCTGAGGCCTCTTCTAAAATGGTCTAGCTAGCAGTTACAGGTTATTGAAATGTGTTTTTAATTCTGTGCTGCTTTTCTTAGATGCCTGTATCTGCCCTGGTATCCTTTGCAGAAGCTCTGGAGCATGGATACAGCAAATTCAAGAGTCCTTTTCACCAGCAAATGCGAGCTACAGGTGTGACACAGGCAGTCCATTGCCTCCTTTTCAAGACAGGCGCTGTGGTAAGTCCAGGAGTTGGCATCCTTAATACACAGTGGGATTACAGCCATCTTTGTTCAGTAAGGAGGTTATCATTACCTACAGTAGAGCCCATCTGTACTACAGGAAAGTTTATGTGGAATGACTGTGCTGATGAAGGTGGAAATTTTCTCTTTTGGATTAGACCAGCCCACAAAGCAAAATGAAATGGAGGAGGGAGAAAATGTACTCATAGTTCTTGCTTAGTTCTAATTGCCAAGCAAATGACTACCTGCTAGTCAGAGCAGGATGGTGCCTGCTGTCTGGGAAGCCTCATGCAGAAGCACTGGAGCTTTTGCATCATGTACTCCCACCCTTGTCCCCTGCCTGAGGCGGGCCATAGGACACCCACAGCCTCTGGGCAGCCTGGGCCAGGGCCTCACTGCCTCTGGGGGAGGAATTTCCTCTACCCATCTACCTCCATTTCCACTCTTGGAGTTTAAAGCCATTTCCACTCATTTTATGGCTGTCTGCCAATGCCAAGTGACATGCAAGGTCCGGTAGTGGGTCAGGTAATGACACGACAGCAGTACACGGACAATTGTGCTATTATTGTCAATTTATTGGTAGCGTGGAGCCTGGAAAACTCTGATTGATGACAGCAGTGGTTCTGTGGATGTCAGATGGTGCCCCAAACCAACATACTGGGGGTGCTCCCACCTCCTGACAGATGGTGGAGAGGAGCGAGAGAGCAGAGGTGGTGCTGGGGAGGGCTGGGGGCTGCTGGGCCTGGTCTGTTTCCCCCTGGCATTGGTTTTCCAGGTGTCTGATGCCCCTAAGCTGACACTGTGGGCAGGGGGCACTCCTACCTGCTAAGGGATGGTGGAGGGGAGGGCTGTGGGGGAGCCTGGGGGTGGCCAGGCCTGTCATGCTGGGGGGGCTGCTGCCATCCTTTGAATGATGGTGTAGGGAAGCGTAGAGGTGTTGCTGGGGGGTCTGGGGGCTGCTGGGTCTGGTCTGTTTCCCCCTGGAAGTGGTTCTCCATGTGTCTGATGATGCCCCTGAGCTGACACCCTGGGGGGGCTGCTCCCACCTCCTAGAGGTGATGGTGGAGAGGAGCGGGAGAGCAGTGGGGGTGCCTGAGGGGGCCACTCCCGTCCCCTGAAGGATCGTGGAGGGGAATGGGAGGGTGGTGCCTGGGGAGGTGGGGGGCTGTTGGGCTGGTTGTGCTTCCCCCAGGCAGTGGTTGTCTGTCTCTTGGACTGTTTCCCCACCTTTGCACTCTGCATCCCCTGATGGATGCTGGAGGGGAGGAAGAGGGCAGAGGTGGTGCTGGGGGGGGGGGAGGGGATGGGGGCTGATGGGCCTCTCATGGTTCCCCAAGGCAGCAGTTGTCCGGGTGCTGGGTGATACTCCGGAGCTGACACCCTGAGGGGACCACTCCCGCCCCCTGAATGATGGCGGTGGGGATGGGGGAGGCGGCGTTGATGCCCGGTGGGGCCGAGGGCTGCTGGGCCTGTTGGTCATCTGCCAGTCAGACGTTGTTCCAGTGCTGGCCGATGACTGCAAGCCTACACCCCGGGTAGGTTCTTTCTGTCCCCCAAAGGGTGGGGGTGGGGGACAGGGGACGGCGTAGATGCCTATTGGGACTGGGGGCTCCTGGGCTTCTCAAAGATCCCCAGATAGGAACCTTCTTCACATTCGTAGATGGTGATATTGTACTCGGGTTGCTTAGCCCATTTTTTAGCTTCATAGCGGCGCCTGTGAAGAGAGGAACGTGCTGAGGGCACAGGAGAGCCCCTGCTCTGCTTTCTCACAGTGCATGGCAAAGTGCCACCCTCAGCTCCCAGCCTGTCTCTGGCCCAGCAGTAAGGATGGGCTGAAGCCAATGACAACATCTAACTGTGTAAATCGCAGACCATGTGAGCCAACAACTAACTGGTCTCTTTACGCTGCTTTAACTGGAAACGCCTCCTGGCCCACAGCAGCCCTACAGTAAAGAGTTGGCAGGATGGGGATGGGGGTCAACAACTCACTTTCTGTTTCTGTACCAGAAAATAAGAAGCCAGCACAGACTCGTCCCCAGCAATATGGAACCCAAGGAAGCTCCAGCAAGTATCAGGTAGAACTTCCAACCAACTTTAACTTGCTTGGCATTTGCATGTCCTGCATCAGGCACACCTGGAGGAACAACGTGGTCATTGCTGTGTATCGTGCCCTAATGGAAATCTCAAGGAGGTCTGACAATTTTTTTCCATTTTGTTGGACTCCTGGAACAAGTGAAAATCCTCAGGCTGCAATGCTTCCCTGATTCCAGGGGAAGCAAAGGGAACTCCCAAAGGCACCGCGCATCGAGGCGCTCTGGAGCCTCTAATTTGCCTCTCAGCTTTGGGTATGCCCTGGCTCTGCCAGATTTACTCCTTCTTCTCCATCATGCTCTAACATTTCTTTTGCACTCACCTACCCTTGCCTTGTGAGGCTGGGTAGTGCTGCCGCAGGCAGGCACACCGTGACCCTTTGGGACACGTCGTTTGACTAAACAAAACTCATTAGAGCAGAAGGAGAGTGTGTGCATCTGTTTAATCAGTTGCTGCTAAGAGTGACGTGGACAAGAACCACTGTCGTGTTGTGCAGGGAGTGCTGCCCTGAGCTCTCCCCTCCCCCTCAGACCCCACTCCACGGGGGCAGAGTCAGGGCCCTCAGCAGCACCTGAACCTGTTTCTCCGTTTTTCCTTCCCCCCGGCATGGGCACAACTTGCACGCTCCTAGTTTTCAGGATGTTTCTCCTGCTTATGAACTCCTGCCAGATCGCTGCTTACCTGGATTCCTCAGAAAACGATAGACCCAGTTGTGGTGGGCTTCCCCGGGCTTTGACAGCGCTGTGAAGAATGAGAGAAAGGCAAAGTCTCAGCATGGTGCAGGCACGGAGGAAGCAGAAGGACGAGGAGGCTCCCTCTATGCCATTGCCCCATCTGTGAGTCAGTGCATCTCTCTGGACCTCAGTTTGCAGGAGGGACCCCTCTCCGGGCTGCTGGTGTGCCTGGAGCCTCAAGGGAGGCACAGCAAGCTTGGAATGCAGGGACTGTGTGAGGGAGGTATGCTGAAGGCTCCTATTCCTTCTCATCTCTGCTGAATGTGGTTTTGGTGGCCTTGTTCCCAAAAGGACAAAGTTCCTAAGTCCCTGGGAACTGGGTGCAGTGGGAGGGGAGCAACCTCTAGCCATGGCCACGGAGCTCTACCGGCAGCCCTTACCTGGAGTGCCAGCTGCTTGCGAGGCCTCTCTTTCTCCCAGAGGGATGGGCAGTATGTGACGGATGCCTTGCTGAAATGCATCCCTGTGAGCAGGCTCTGCGTCAGTCCCTTTAGAAAGGAGGTAAGAGAGTAGGGCTGTAAGTAACTGCTTCTCATCAGGAAGATGGTATCTTCAGCAGGAAGGTGATGCTGCAAGCCAGTTCAGACACAGGGGCATCACCACAGCAAGGTTCCTGCTGTGCACACTGCAGATGCTCCATGTATATACATCTAGAATATAGATGTATATACAAATAGAATACATACATCAGCTTCCCAAGACTTTCAGTGGACAGACAGAAATACACCCACCATGTGCTGCCTTCTCCTTTGTGATTTTCTTTGGCATATAGGACAGCCTCTGTGGGTATCTTCCTCTTCCCAGCGCCTCTTTCTGTCTCTCAGGACCTGAACAGAAAGTATTGGGATCAATTTCAGACAAACAAGGTATTGAACTGAGTGGTCTTTTCAGCAAAGTCATGAGACAGCAGCCACTCCTGGGATGCCTGTGCGGCTCCAGCACAGGAGGCAGCCAAGTATTTGGCACAGCCTTCCCTGGAGGCACTTCAGCACCCAAAGAATGGGAACTTTCCATCACAAACTGCAACCTACAGAACCGCATCACTGAAGAGCAGATGGTGCCAGGGGGTCGTGCCTGGCTGACATTAGGGCTGTGAGCTGGCATCTCTCAAAGGAAGCAAAAATTCACAGCATACCCTTAGGAGCTGCTGGGACTTCTGTCCTGGAGCTCAGCAGGGAAGATGGATCCCATCCAATGCTACCCACACCTGTCAACAAACACAGACAGAGCAGCTCCTGTCAGATGTGGCTGGATGGTGGTTTAACCTGGAATGACAGCACTGCTGCATAGCACTCTTCTCTCCCTACTAGGCTGTGTGGAACTGTCTGGAGAAGAGAAGGGGGTGGAAGGAGAAGGGGAAGATCTAAAGGCCCTTTCCTGTGGGATTGCCCGGAGGCTTATGGACCAGATTATGGAGGCTTTGGCAAGGCACTGCTTATAGGCACAGCGGTAATCACACAGCGATGAGAAACATCCCCATTGTGCGTTGTGATCTCTCTCTTCCTTAGGACCTGCTGTGACTGGAAGGGGCTCAGGTGACGATGTGGCACCCAGAGCTGGGTTGAAAGTTGCAGAGGGGCCAGGTGGGCAGTTGGCTGGCAGTTGGCTGGCACTCAGCAGCTTTGCAGATACTCTCTCCAGGCCACGTGAAACAGTCCTCAGAGACAGCATGGAAGAACATTGGCGTTTTCTTACTAGAGAGATCTCCGATGGATGGAGAGAAAGCCAACGGGACAGTGGGTGCACACAGCACCCAAGGAACAGTGACTGCCCAAGCTTCTCATAGACAAGAAACCACCAGGCAGTGAAAAGCTGAACCCTTCCTGAACTTCCACAACCAAATATGTGCGAAGATCATGAGGTGAAGACTGGTGACTTACCTCTGGCATCCACTCCAGGTTCAGGCACAGGTCTCCATTCTGGTAATCCACCAAGAGGGCCTGCAGGCACAAGTGTGATCAGAAAAAGGTGAGGAGAGCTTCCACTGCGCACTGGGGCCTGGTTTTTCTGCAGTGACCTGCAAAGACTGGCAGCAGGTCGGGGAATGACATGGCCCAAACAGCAAAGGCATCAGTTCTCTCCTCCAAAGAGTGGCAAGGGCTGCCCTCCCACTGAAATGTGACAACTCTCCAAGTAAAGAACTACTCTCAGCTGATCTGTGTACGGCTTTTAAGGCACAAAGAGACTTGAAAGACCTTTGGAGGTTCTTAAGTACCCGAATAAATCATTACAACGCTCATTTTTCTGTCTTCAAGGAAACAGACACAACTTACCTCTGGGTTTCCCCTGAGGCACAAAATCAGTATCCACCAAAACATCTGGATAAGGAACTCCAACATCATCATCTAAAATCAAGAACAGATGAGAGATGTTCCCATTGCATGTTGCGCCTTCTCCCTTAGTGACTGGGGGGTGTCAGGTAATGGAATGGGAGACTCAGACCGTGATTGCCAAAGCTAGAGAATGACCTGGGTGACCTGGAGCCTGGCACTCGGCAGCTTTTCAAATGCCCTCTCCAGGCCACTTGCAACACACCTCTGGGACCGCATGGAAGGGTATATAGCCCGTCAGGGCTTTCTTACTGGGAGTTCCTTGCTGGATCTCCCACTAAAGCACCAGAGGAAACGATGCCTGTTCCTTCCTCTGGGCTCCAGCTGGGTGTCTCTGTTGGGAACTGGGATTTGCCTGTGGGAAGCACCAGGAAGCCAGAGCAGAAATGCTCACGCTTTTCCCAACACGCTTCTTCTGAGCTCTCCCATAGGACACCTCCAGGGTGGGCTCAGCCAGCAGCAGAGCCATGGCCTGGCTGGGCTGGAGAAAGCCCTGAGGGGAGCGCTGCTTCCACAACCCACACCTGGCCCCTGGGGTGCTGCCTGGCCCCCTTCCCAACAAACCCCCATGGAAAGGCAGCCCCGGGGCAGTGTGGCACAGGGCCACAGGGACAACAGCCTGGTCCCATCTCTGCCCACCCACCTGCTGCTGGAGCTCGCCACGGTGCAGCACAAGTCTCCTTGGAACACATGGCCATCAGTAGGAGGAGGAGAGCAAGGCGGGCGGGGGACACGGCCCCCCACACTCGTGCCATGCTGCCACCACCACCGCTGCAGCCACAGCAAGTGCTGGGGCCAGCACGGAACACCTGGGGTACACACCCTGAGCACTGTGACCTCATCGAGCACAGCGGGCATTGTGACCTCACGTCCCCCCCAGGATGCAGATCTGTTCCGCTGCCATGGCCAGGTTCCCCCTGGGCTTGTGTGCACTGTGGTGGTGGGAGAGGATCGGCACTCATCTGGAGCAGCCGGAGGCCACAGCTGAGGTTTCCACATTGACATCATGGAAACAGAATCGTGGAAAGGCTTGGGGGGGAGGGGATGCTGGAGACACAGGTGCTGTGAAAGGAGAAAGAAAATCACTGTAATGTTGCTTTTATTGCTTCATACAGCTCCAGAGATTTAGTTTTGACTTTCAGTGGCACCAAAGAAGCCGTTTCTTCAGTGACACTATATTTGTTATCACAGCCTCTAACAAAAATGGCAAATCGAGCTGTATCTGTAGCACCAACAGTTCCATCAATTGCCAGAGCATTTTGATGGGTTGATTGATAGATTTTCCTATTTCTTCAGTCTGCCTGGCTCTAGTTTGTTGTAACAGAGCAATTTGAGAAAAATCCATTTGTTTTTGCAGGACAAATGATATCTGCCATTCCAATTTTGGTCAAAATATATCATAAACTCAATTTCAGGGTGTGAGTGTGTCACAATTTCTGTTAGAATATGTCATTAGCTCTATTTTGGAGTGGAAGAACATCACAGATTGGGCCAAAATAGGGGCATAAACCCAACTTCTGAGGGTGAGAACTTCGCAACTCGTGTCAAAATATGCAATAAATCCAATTTTGGAGTGTGTGAAGGCCACAATTTGGGTCAAAATATGTCAGAAACTGAACTTTGGAGTTTGAGAAGGCCATCATTTGGGTCAAGATTTGTCACTGATTCTATTTCAGAGACTGAGAACGTCACAGTTTTGCTCAAAATAAGTCATTATCTCAATTTTAGAGCATGAGGACGTCACAATTTGGGTCAAAACGTGTCACAAACCCAATTATTGAGTGTGTGAAGGCCACAATTTGGGTCAAAATATATCATTAATCCTATTTCAGAGAATGAGAACGTCTCAGTTTCTTCTATTCTCCCCAGGGTCTGCAGGCCTTTTTCCACTTGCACACTGCACTTGCTTGTCCAATGCATGACACAAAGCCCAAGTGAAACACCTGCTTGCAAAATAAGTCTTTGCCAAATGGAGATAAATGACCAAGGTCAGCTCTCTCTACAAAGCAAGTTCTTTGTGACCACAGCCACAAACAGCAGTTCCATTCAAACTATCAGAATTCTTTCTTCCATCCCAGGATTGTTCTTCAATCACAGGCCTTCAGGTCCCCGACAAAACTCCCTGAGAATGTCACCCCAGGAATGTCACTCCAGTGTTACTCCCTGATATCCCCCCGCAGTGATAACCCAACACCACCCCCCGCCATCACTCCTGAACATCACCCCTGTGTCACCCCAGCATCACCCCGGCAACATCACCCCCCCGCAATACTCCCACATCACCCCCCACCATCACTTCCCAACATCACCCCCACAACGTCACTCCTTGATGATAAACTCCAGTGATACCCCAGCAGCATCACTTCCCGATGTTACCCCCCAGCGATACCACAACATCAGCCAACAGCATCACCCCCAGTAGCATTGTGATGTGAATCCATAGTGAATTGATGTGAATCCTGAGTGTACCCTCAGCTCCACTCCTGTTTCAGGGTATGTTTGGGTCTGACTGACAGGATGTCTCAGGAGCAGACACAAGCAAACTGTACTCGGAGCAGCACAGAGGGTTATGAGCTGCTCAGTTTTCTGGGCTCCACCAGAAGAGGGGTGGACAGAAGGGACAGGGAGGTGAACGTTCCTCTCTACTCTGCCCTTGGGAGGCTCCATGCGCCCATGGTCTGGAGCCCCCAATACAAGAAAGACAGAGAACTGTTGGAGAGGGTCCAGAGGAGGGCCAGGCTGAGGGAGCTGGGCTTGTTCAGCCTGGAGAAGAGAAAGCTGCAGGGTGACCTCATTGCAGCCTTTCAGTACCAAAAGGGAGCCCATAAACAGGAGGGGAGTCAACTCTTGGAAAAGGTAGATAACAGCAGCACAAGGGGAAATGGTTTGAAGGTGAAGGAGGGAAGACTGAGGTTGGATGTCTCAGAGTGGTGAGGTGCTGGAACAGCTGCCCAGAGAGGCTGTGGATGCCCTGTCCATCCCTGGAGGTGTTCAAGGCCAGGTTGGATGGGGCCCTGGGCAGCCTGGGCTAGTATTAAGTGGCCCTGCCTGTGGCAGGGGGTTGGAGCTTCATGATCCTTGAGGTCCCTTCAAACCCGGGCCATTCTGTGTGATCTGTGTGAATTCAATTCAGCATACACACCATCACAAACACACACAGACATCCATTGCACATAATCCCAGTAAGCAAGAAGCAGAAACTCCCTAAGCAAGCGCACCCTTACATATCGCCACTGAGAGATGGCAAACAGCTGAAAAGGAGAGAGAAGGACCATGCTGGTGTTGGATGCAATAGGCATTGCCAGCAGGGCATCAAATGCTTCCAAGGGCACTTCTCCTCTCTCCCCCGATGCTTTTCCCAGGGCCTGCAGGCTTTTTTGCACTTGAATGCTGAACCCACGTGGCCAGCACACGATGCCTGTAAAGACAGAAAGACAGGGTGGTCTTAATTATTACTTGGGATGTTTGAGTTATCTGCTCTGCCACCTGCATTGCAGAATAAGCAGCCAAAAACTGTTTTTCAGTCATACTGTACCTTTTTTCTGCTCTGTGCCAAACTTAAGACCAGAACCCAGTGGGCTGAAACAGAATTTTGGCACTGCTACAGACAGGAGCCAAACCCAGCTTGAGTCGCATGCATCTAGTTCAGCTGGAAGGGTGGGATCAATTACACCCAGTGCTGGGGCCTGTTGAACAGCTGGTTTTGCTTCCTGGAACGCCTCTTCTTCCATTCTGCCCCAGACCCATTTTTGGCCTGTCTTTGTGAGTGTGCCTCAGCAGCTGTGCTAGGTGGGCTCTAAAGGAACGTCAGCATCTCAATATACCCAACAGTTCCTGCAGCTGCCATGGCACGGCAGGGACTGGGAATGCCTCAACCTTGCCTATTATTGCACTGACCAAATGACATCCAGGAATTTTACCAACAAAGCCGGTCCTTGCACTTTTGGTGGGTTTAAGGCCTGCCCTTTTTCTTGTAAGTGAGCAGGTAACGAGCGTGCTGCCTTTCCTAATCACAGAATCATAGAATCGCTCAGGTTGGAAAGGACATTAAAGATCATCGAGTCCAAGCAAAACCCCACCATCCTACCCTAACTATTAGCCCTCTGCTAAATCATGGCCCTGAGCACCACGTCCAAATGTGGTTTTTATACACACCCAGGGATGGTGACTCAACCACCTCCCTGGGAAGCCCATCCCAGTGCTTAACAACCCTTTCTGTCAAGAAGTTTTCCCTGATATCCAACCCAAACTTCCCCTGGTACAACTTGAGGCCATTTCCCCTTATCCCGTCACCCATCACCAGTGAGAAGAGAGCAGCCCCACTCTCGCTGCAGTCACCTTTCAGATATTGGAAGAGAGCAATCAGGTCTCCCCTCAGCCTCCTTTTCCCCAGACTAAACAGCCCCAATTCCTTCAGTTGCTCCTTGTAGGCCTCCAAGCCCTTCGCAAGCCTCGTTGCCCTTCTCTGGACCCGCTCCAGCACCTCCATGTCCTTTCTGTACTGATGTGCCCAAAACTGAACACAGAAGCCTAGGTGAGGCCTCACCAATGCTGAGTTCAGGGGCAGGATGACTTCCCTAGTGCTGCTCACCACACCATTCCTGATACAAGCCAGGATGCCATTGGTCCTCTGGTCCACCTGGGCACACTGCTGGCTCATATTCGGCCGAATGTCCATAGCACACCAAGGTCCCTTTCCATCAGGCAGCTTCCCAGCCACACCTCCCCAATCCTGTAGGGTTGCCTGGGGTTGTTGTGACCAAAATGGAGGACCCAACACTCAGCCCTATTGAAACTCATTCTGTCATTGACAGCCTTACCTTCATCCACTACATGGGTCACCTTGTCACAGAATGAAATCAGGTTTGTCAGACAGGATCTACCGTTCATAAACCCATGCTGACTGGGCCCGATCCCCTGGGTGACCTTTAATTAGTCCATGATTGCTCCTGAGATTATCTGTTCCATAACTGTTCCTGGCACCGAGGTGAGGCTGATAGGTCTGTAGCTGCCAGGATCATCTTTCCAGCCCTTTTTGAAGATGGGCATCGCATTTGCCAGTCTCCAGTCCACCATGACATCCCTGGTTATCCAGGACTGAAGAAGAATAATGGAGAGTGGCTTGGCAACCACATCTGCCAACTCCCTCGGCACTCCAGGGTGCAATCACATCTGGACCCGTGCACCTGTGAGCATCCAGCTTTCAGAGCAGCTCCAAAAGCATGGGATGAGCTTTGAGAACTCTGGTCTTCTGGGGGAGGATGGGGCTTGCCTCTCAGTGAAGGGGAAGACCATCGTCAGCAGCAAGCTTTCCAGTGCAGTCAAGAGTTTTAAACAAGAATCACCAGGGGAGGGAACCCATCCCACCCTGAGGCTGCTGATGGCAATGGGTGCCCTGGGTCTGGAGCTGGATCGCAGGCCAGGAAGACAGCACCTCAAGTGCAGGATAAGGGAACTCCTACTGGTCAGTCAGCCTCACCGGGAGCCCAGCTCAAATGCCCGCACACTAACACATAGAGCATGGGGAGCGAGCAAGAGAGTTACAGGTGTGCGTGTGCCTACAGGGCTATGACGTAATGAGAGAGAGGTGGGATGGCTCTCACGATTGAAATGTCGGAATAGAGAGGTATAAACTCTTAGGAAGGACAGGCACGGCAGAAGGGAATTGCCCTCCACATCAACAACCAGCTGGAGCCCATGGAGCTTCACCTGAGGATGGCTGAGGAGATGACAGAGAGTGTTTGGCTTAGGGCTAAAGGGAAGGCAGAGGAAGGAGACATCGCAGTGGGCGCTGGACCAGGAAGACTGAGTGGATGAGGCCTCTATAAACAGATAGGTACAGCCAATGGCATCCTGGCTTGCATCAGAAACAGTGTTGCCAGCAGGAGCAGGGAGGTGATTGTTCCCCTGTACTCAGCACTGGTGAGGCCCCACCTCGAGTACTGTGTCCAGTTTTGGGCCCCTCACTGCAAGAAAGACATTGCGGCCCTGGAACGTGTTGAAAGGAGAGCGACAAAGCTGGTGAGGGGTCTGGAGCACAATGGGGCCATATGAGGAGAGGCTGAGGGAGCTGGGAATGTTCATCCTGGAGAAGAGGAGGCTCAGGGGAGACCTCATTGCTCTCTATAACTTCCTGAAGGGAGGCTGTAGTGAGCTGGGGGTCGGCCTCTTCTCTCGTGTCATTAGTGATAGGAGCAGATGGAATGGTTTCAAGGTACGGCAGGGGAGATTCAGGCTGGACATGAGGAAGTATTAATGCTCAGAAATGGTGGTCAGGCACTGGAATGGACTGCACAGGGAGGTGGTGGAGTCGCCGACCCTGGGGGTGTTCAAGGAAAGACTGGATGTTGTGTTGAAGGACATGGTTTAGTGGGAGCTATTGGTAATAGGTGAACAGTTGGTCTGGATGATCATGTAGGTCTTTTCCAATCTTGGTGATTCTGTGATTGATTCGATGATCTCCATTGCAGAGCTGGATACCGAGGGTGGATGGAAAGAAAAGGGAAGGGAGGGGAACGAGGGCGAGGAAGGAAGGGAAGAAAAGAAGGGGAAGGGAAAGGAAGGAAAGCGAGAGGAAAGACACGAAATGAGACGTTAATTTTGGGTCCTTTTCCGGCAGCTTCCCGCCCCCTCCCCCCCCACCAAAACAGGCCCTGGGTCGCCCCAGCCCGGCCTGAGCCACGTGACAGGAAGTGCTTGGTAGCGGCCGAGAGCACTTCCGGGCCAGAGCGGGCTCTGTGCTGCGAACGGGGTCGGGCCTCGGTGCGGGGGCACGGAGGGGCTGTCGGGGGAGGAGCTCGCGGCGCTGCCGGCACCCAGAGGCGATGCGTGCGGTGCCACCGAGTGCGGCGGGGGCCGGGGGGCGGCTTCATCCCGGGGAAGGCCGTGCGAGCATCGAGCTGTCGGTGCGGCCTTGGGATGCTGCCTGCAGGGAAGCGCGGCGGGCGCTGTGCCGGGTGCCGAGCCGTGGCTCGCGCTTTGCTCGTCCTTTGAAGGCTGAACTGTAGGCAGCCGGTTTGCATCGGGTTGAAGGGGCTGGCGCTGCCCTGAAGGTGAGCGAGAGAAGTGGGCAAAGGAAGGGTGAGTGGCGGGATCCGAGGAGGGCGTTTTGTGTTTGTGTGCGTGTCTGTTGTTTGCCTGACGTGTTGGTGTGCGTTGTTGTTCCAGGTGTGTGAATGAGGACTCCCCGTGGGAACTGGCAGTGAGCAAAGGAATGGAGCGACGGGCCTGGGTGCCGTGTTGGACTGCGGCTGTGGAGCCAACGAAGGTGTGTCCAGTGTCCTTCCTCTGGCTGTGGGTGAGCGGTGCGAGTCAGGGCTGCGGTCCTGTGCGATGGTGTTTGTTGGCTGGGACCGGCTGCCTGAGCAGAGTGGGGGCAGGGAGAGGGAGGTTTGGAAAGCGGCAGCAGTCAGGAGCACGTCTGTGTCACGGCCTTATCTAGATCAATCTATGATTGATAGATCAATCTGTGATCTCCAGGTGATGTTATGATGTGGAATAGCAATAGAAAAACTGCAAAACCACAATAGTGTGGCAGCCCAAAAAGATTCCCTTGTGGAAGAAGGGGAAGGGTGAAGGAGGCCGAGGACCATTTTCTCAGGGCTGGCTCCTCTGTGCCCTCTTGCTGGCCGGAGAGAAGGTCTGCCTGCTGGGCACAGGGAGCGCCTTGTAGCTCCCGTGCCGTGCCCTGCCCTCCAGCCCCCTCCTCATCCCATGTGGAACGCCAGTGCCAGCAGTGCGGCCGCCATTTTAGAACCCTCACCACGTCACCTTGGTCACCGCTGCCGCGCGCAACGCAATCGCCTCTGACAGCTGTGGCAGATAACAGACATGTCAGCTGCAAAGAGGGTGAGGGTGGAAGTTGGCCCAGTTTCAGGCGGGAGGATGGAGCTGGGGGCCCTAGGACTGAGAAGGAGGAGGGGTCCCGCCATGACCACCAGGCAGAGGAGGGGTAAGAGAGCCACTTTCCATCGCACCTGCACCAGCCTGGTGACGAACAACCTTATGGAGCCCATGGAGGTGGATCCACCTGCAGAGGAGCCCATGGAGGTGGATCCGCCCGCGGCATAGCTGGCCTGGCACCACACCACCGTGCCAGGCCCTGCGTTGGCACCATCATAGCTCCACCGTGGCTGGTCCAGGCACTGAGCTCCTTACCCGCTGCACGGCCCCCGCCCCCGGCATTAGCTGGGTGGCATTTTTTTAAGATCTGTTCCTCTTTCAGGCTTGGTGTTTTCGAGTTAGGCATAGATTATTATTCGTGTTTTAGTGTTAGGAGTAGGTTTAGTGTTAGGAGTTGGTGTTTTCCTGTTAGGAGTTCATTCCTGTTTGTGCTGTAGTGTTAGGAGTTGATGATTGTTCCCATAGTAGAGTTAGGCATAGGTTACTGTTGGTACTGTAGGGTTAGGAGTGGGTTCCTACTAGCAGCTGGCAACAAACAGCGCTTGCTCGGTAAGCACATGTCTGCTTTCTCCCCCAGAGCCGTGAGTGTGACTGCCATGAGAGTGGAGGTCTGATGCCATCTGCAAGGAATGGTATTTGCATCTGGTGGCTTTTCCGTTGCAGAATGTCCAGCAGCAGAGCGTGAGCGGCCGTGAAATGAAGCTGGGCCTCAGGACAGCAGTCTGGAGCTGCGTCACGAGCTTCCTGCGAGGCCAGCGCAAGGTAGGTGTGCCTTATTGTAAGGGTGCGCTGAAGCAGTGTTGGTTAAGCACGGCTCACTCCTCTGTCTCCAGCAGATGGGCTTTCTGCACACTTTATTTCTGTGGCCGTAGAATTTCTCTCATTGGGATAGAGAGGAGGGAGTACCTGCAGAAGACCGTTCTCTTCTGGTTTTGAGCCGAGGAGAGCTCAGATTCCAGCTTAAGCAATGTTCTTTTGTCACACTCTGGGTCCTGTGTTACGTTCCCCAGAGTTTCATCTCTCCTTTAGATTCCAGTTCATCTGACAGGTTAGGCTTGAATTCAGCATAATATCTGCTTCTCCCTGGGTTCAGGTTCTTCGGGTCTCTAATGGAACATGTTAGAAGATTTCAGCTCTGCATTTTTTTTCTTGCTCCGAGTAGCAAGGGACTGCTGTGCTCTCATTAATATCATCAGTGAGTAGATGCTTCCTCCTGTTTGAGCCTAAAATGCTTTCCATAGTTGAGTGGTTGGAAACATAGGGTTTTAACTTAAAATTGTTTGTGCAGAGTGAAGTGCTCTATCCCCAGAACTTTCCATCTTTTTTCTTAACACAGCTTATGGTTCATTTCAAAACAAACTAACAAAGATGAATTTGGGTTAGCGTAGCCCGTTTTAAATGATCCTTCTGTGTCTTTTCCAGGCTGGTAGCAGAATGGAGACTTTCCTGAGGCGCTGAGGAACAGACACAGCTTTTTTCGAAGGCTTCAATGAAATTCTGCCACAACAGTATCTGCGGTCCTTTGATGCTAAGGAGCTGGAGGTAAAGGATTCTTCACCATTGCCAGATCCATGCTTCTACACGTAATACTTGAATGTCAGTCAGTGTCTGAAGTGCAGAGTTCATTAAGGCTGGCGGTTCTGTTTTCTGGATGTGCGAGTGAAGCCTTATGTATCAGTTAGTATTTGGTTAGTGTGTTGTTCTTCACTTTCTTCTTGGCAACCAACTTACACGTTTCTAACATTAAGATTCTGCCAGTGCAAATTTTTTGGCTAACAGTGTTTTTGTAATCCTTGACAATGTGATTTGCATGTGTTTAAAGAGTGAGCAATTGGAAAGCAAGGGAGATAAGAACCAAATACCAACGGATGGTCAAATTACTGAGTGGAGCAGGTTTTAACTGCTTTTGGTCTCTCCAAATTATCCTCTGCAGCAGAACATCATATTTCTAGCCCAGAATTGTATGGTTAGGCAATGAGAAAGTATGGTCTGAATGTCTAAATACAAATGTTTTCATGACTGGGATTTCTCTTTAGTCACCTCTCCACATTTTCTTTGTGAGCGGATGTTATTATTTGCTGTGGAAGTTTGAGAGTTTAATATTAAAAACGAGCGTACTGTGATTGCAGGTGCTTTGAAGTACAGTAGTATTTCAGTACAATAGTCTTGCTGTAGAAGCAAAGTTGTAGCTTGTAGTTTCCATGTTTATGATCCTTTTTCTCCCCTAAAGGTGTTCCTGTGTGGAATGCAAGAAATTGATCTGAATGACTGGCAGAGGCCATACCATCTACCGGCATGATAGCAGAACCAGCAGACAGATACTGTGGTTCTGGGAGGTTTGTAGACTTCTTTTTTCCTCACAAGAACACAGCAGCAGCTTAATGAGCAACAGTCAGAATTACTCAACAGATACATAGTGTGTAAATATAAATGATAACTGCTAATCCAGCTGTCCTAGGTGTGATGGGGAAGTGAACGTATCAATATTAAACTTTACCTCAGTGTTAATTATTATCTTTCAGTTTGTGAAAGAAATAGATAACGAGAAGAGAATGAGACTTCTACAGTTCATTACTGGAACGTGCAGATTACCAGTGGGAGGATTTGCTGACCTCATGAATGAATTTATATGGAATCTTTTTTCTGAATCTTGCATATTGGTAGAGCTGTGACAGAAAAAGGGATGGAGGGAATGTGAACATGCCTTGCATCAGTGACTTGATAGATGGTTTGGATGTGGTCCTGGCAGGGCAGCCTGCTCTGGGTATCCCTGCTTGATCAGAATGGAAGGACTAGGTGGTAAACTCCAGAGATTCCTTCCAGTACCAAACCAACAATGTGATTCAGTGGTTGAGTTTCTTTGAAAACCGCTTCATACTTATGCATTTCACTATGTGGATTTCTTCAGAGGGATGTAGTGAGAGGCAGATGTCTTTGTGCTCTGCAAGAAGCTATAGTCTTGTTTTCTCTTCAAGGCTTTCACGCACTATTGTCATGTATTATCTACTGGTATACATGGGCAGTTAGACCTAAGAATTCCTCGTTTGATTTTTGTACAGGGAGCAACAGACCCCAAAAATTTTGCGTTGAGAAAGTTGGGAAGGAAAACTGGTTACCTAGACGTCACACCTGGTAAGTACTAAGGATCAAACTCTGTTGTGGTTCTTTTCTTACTTGTCCAGATCATGGATATTTTCCAACAAGCACCAACCAGGCATGGCAACTCACAGCTGAAATGCCATTGCCCCTGCTAAGTAACCAGTCTACCTACAGACCTCTCATTAGAGACTTGCAAACAAGAGCAAAACCCATTTATTCCCATTTCACAGGTTGGCTTCTCTTCACCACACATCACATGCACAAGAACAGATTGCTCTTGCAAGGAAGCACGTTCCTACACACCACAGCATCCTGCTGAGCAAGGGCATCATCCACATACATTCCCTCATCTCTGTTACCCTACAAAGGTTCAAGGACAGAAGACACAGCTCACCACAGCATCTACTGGAAAAGAGCCCATGGCATTCAAGCACACCCAGAGTCAGAATCCCCTCCTTGCAGAAGATGGGTTTGAGGAGCAGGCCATGAGACACATTCGGTGAGAAAAAGTCAGCCTGGAGCTCCTCACCGCTGAGTACAGAGCTGCGCCCACAAGAAGATTCAACCCCTTCTCCCCTCGGCTTTGCTCACTGTTGCAAGGGACACGAGGACCCTTGGAAACATGGAAGATGTGCTGGATACGACGTCATCCTCGACGGAGCAGCCATACTCTAGCAAGAACACACGGACATGGAATCTGTTAGAAGCAGAGCCAATACCTGGGTGCTGCCTACAGCATTTGCCAGCTGTAACCTAGCTAAGTAGTCAACTGTGCCCAGGGCTCTCAGCATCACTGCAGCACTCCATTCATCATCATTCGTGCTACAGCCTCCAATTAAGAAGCACAGACAGTAAGAAACTGGCAAGAGAACCATACGTCCTGCTGGTAGACAGAATGCTCCTCCCCATTTTATTTACATCAGTTCAGTTGCTGGTGAAATTCTAGTCTGGATCCTCTCTGAACAAACAGCCACAGCTAGGTTGGCCAACATGTCACACCTAAAAGCTCCTCAGATTCCTTCCTCCTCACACCTGCCTGCACACACACCAACTGAAAGTCAGGCAGCAGGACAAGGCCCGGCCTTTTGAACTACTGATAAAGCTTGGAGATCTCATTAATGCGATGAATCTCTTCACTGTTGCAAGAAGCCAGAATTTCCATCAGGCAGCCTTCTTCTGTTCCTGCTCCCCAAGGAATTGCCAAGGCAAGATTTCAGATACCAACAACAGCTCCTGACATGCAATCAGATTTCTTTAAAAGTTAATAATAAATGAAGAAGACATTCATAGCAAAGCAGTAAGTCCTTGGCCAGAACTTCAGCAATACAAAAGAAAGATTTCCAAACTTTCACAGCCCTCCTCACTTTGTGCACATCGGACATGGTGGTGGGAGTCATCATCCCAACCATCACCCTCTCAGAATTCCCACGCAGCAACGCTGTCAAGTCATCAATCAAATCCTAGAAAGCCAAGAGAGGAGGAAGGAGGTGGCAGAAGGTACGGCCTTCCAGGACAGACAGAACTGAGCTGTTCACCACTTCTCTTCAGGCTCCAGTCCTCTTTGCGTCAACAACTGCTCTGAACTGAACAAGAACAAATCAACCTTGGTCAAGGAGAGTCTCTGTACATGACTGGTGTATGTATATTTGCCTGAGTGATTCATCCACAGCGTAAATGGGGAGGTGAAAGTCAGTGTGAGAAAGTGAATGTGATTCACACTCTCTCAAGTACTGCTTTAAGATGCTTTAAGATGTTCTTTATTTGTGAGGTACAAAGTGCTCTCTGAGGCCTCTTCTAAAATGGTCTAGCTAGCAGTTACAGGTTATTGAAATGTGTTTTTAATTCTGCGCTGCTTTTCTTAGATGCCTGTATCTGCCCTGGTATCCTTTGCAGAAGCTCTGGAGCATGGATACAGCAAATTCAAGAGTCCTTTTCACCAGCAAATGCGAGCTACAGGTGTGACACAGGCAGTCCATTGCCTCCTTTTCAAGACAGGCGCTGTGGTAAGTCCAGGAGTTGGCATCCTTAATACACAGTGGGATTACAGCCATCTTTGTTCAGTAAGGAGGTTATCATTACCTACAGTAGAGCCCATCTGTACTACAGGAAAGTTTATGTGGAATGACTGTGCTGATGAAGGTGGAAATTTTCTCTTTTGGATTAGACCAGCCCACAAAGCAAAATGAAATGGAGGAGGGAGAAAATGTACTCATAGTTCTTGCTTAGTTCTAATTGCCAAGCAAATGACTACCTGCTAGTCAGAGCAGGATGGTGCCTGCTGTCTGGGAAGCCTCATGCAGAAGCACTGGAGCTTTTGCATCATGTACTCCCACCCTTGTCCCCTGCCTGAGGCGGGCCATAGGACACCCACAGCCTCTGGGCAGCCTGGGCCAGGGCCTCACTGCCTCTGGGGGAGGAATTTCCTCTACCCATCTACCTCCATTTCCACTCTTGGAGTTTAAAGCCATTTCCACTCATATTATGGCTGTCTGCCAATGCCAAGTGACATGCGAGGTCCGGTAGTGGGTCAGGTAATGACACGACAGCAGTACACGGACAATTGTGCTATTATTGTCAATTTATTGGTAGCGTGGAGCCTGGAAAACTCTGATTGATGACAGCAGTGGTTCTGTGGATGTCAGATGGTGCCCCAAACCAACATACTGGGGGTGCTCCCACCTCCTGACAGATGGTGGAGAGGAGCGAGAGAGCAGAGGTGGTGCTGGGGAGGGCTGGGGGCTGCTGGGCCTGGTCTGTTTCCCCCTGGCATTGGTTTTCCAGGTGTCTGATGCCCCTAAGCTGACACTGTGGGCAGGGGGCACTCCTACCTGCTAAGGGATGGTGGAGGGGGGGGCTGTGGGGGAGCCTGGGGGTGGCCAGGCCTGTCATGCTGGGGGGGCTGCTGCCATCCTTTGAATGATGGTGTAGGGAAGCGTAGAGGTGTTGCTGGGGGGTCTGGGGGCTGCTGGGTCTGGTCTGTTTCCCCCTGGAAGTGGTTCTCCATGTGTCTGATGATGCCCCTGAGCTGACACCCTGGGGGGGCTGCTCCCACCTCCTAGAGGTGATGGTGGAGAGGAGCGGGAGAGCAGTGGGGGTGCCTGAGGGGGCCACTCCCGTCCCCTGAAGGATCGTGGAGGGGAATGGGAGGGTGGTGCCTGGGGAGGTGGGGGGCTGTTGGGCTGGTTGTGCTTCCCCCAGGCAGTGGTTGTCTGTCTCTTGGACTGTTTCCCCACCTTTGCACTCTGCATCCCCTGATGGATGCTGGAGGGGAGGAAGAGGGCAGAGGTGGTGCTGGGGGGGGGGAGGGGATGGGGGCTGATGGGCCTCTCATGGTTCCCCAAGGCAGCAGTTGTCCGGGTGCTGGGTGATACTCCGGAGCTGACACCCTGAGGGGACCACTCCCGCCCCCTGAATGATGGCGGTGGGGATGGGGGAGGCGGCGTTGATGCCCGGTGGGGCCGAGGGCTGCTGGGCCTGTTGGTCATCTGCCAGTCAGACGTTGTTCCAGTGCTGGCCGATGACTGCAAGCCTACACCCCGGGTAGGTTCTTTCTGTCCCCCAAAGGGTGGGGGTGGGGGACAGGGGACGGCGTAGATGCCTATTGGGACTGGGGGCTCCTGGGCTTCTCAAAGATCCCCAGATAGGAACCTTCTTCACATTCGTAGATGGTGATATTGTACTCGGGTTGCTTAGCCCATTTTTTAGCTTCATAGCGGCGCCTGTGAAGAGAGGAACGTGCTGAGGGCACAGGAGAGCCCCTGCTCTGCTTTCTCACAGTGCATGGCAAAGTGCCACCCTCAGCTCCCAGCCTGTCTCTGGCCCAGCAGTAAGGATGGGCTGAAGCCAATGACAACATCTAACTGTGTAAATCGCAGACCATGTGAGCCAACAACTAACTGGTCTCTTTACGCTGCTTTAACTGGAAACGCCTCCTGGCCCACAGCAGCCCTACAGTAAAGAGTTGGCAGGATGGGGATGGGGGTCAACAACTCACTTTCTGTTTCTGTACCAGAAAATAAGAAGCCAGCACAGACTCGTCCCCAGCAATATGGAACCCAAGGAAGCTCCAGCAAGTATCAGGTAGAACTTCCAACCAACTTTAACTTGCTTGGCATTTGCATGTCCTGCATCAGGCACACCTGGAGGAACAACGTGGTCATTGCTGTGTATCGTGCCCTAATGGAAATCTCAAGGAGGTCTGACAATTTTTTTCCATTTTGTTGGACTCCTGGAACAAGTGAAAATCCTCAGGCTGCAATGCTTCCCTGATTCCAGGGGAAGCAAAGGGAACTCCCAAAGGCACCGCGCATCGAGGCGCTCTGGAGCCTCTAATTTGCCTCTCAGCTTTGGGTATGCCCTGGCTCTGCCAGATTTACTCCTTCTTCTCCATCATGCTCTAACATTTCTTTTGCACTCACCTACCCTTGCCTTGTGAGGCTGGGTAGTGCTGCCGCAGGCAGGCACACCGTGACCCTTTGGGACACGTCGTTTGACTAAACAAAACTCATTAGAGCAGAAGGAGAGTGTGTGCATCTGTTTAATCAGTTGCTGCTAAGAGTGACGTGGACAAGAACCACTGTCGTATTGTGCAGGGAGTGCTGCCCTGAGCTCTCCCCTCCCCCTCAGACCCCACTCCACGGGGGCAGAGTCAGGGCCCTCAGCAGCACCTGAACCTGTTTCTCCGTTTTTCCTTCCCCCCGGCATGGGCACAACTTGCACGCTCCTAGTTTTCAGGATGTTTCTCCTGCTTATGAACTCCTGCCAGATCGCTGCTTACCTGGATTCCTCAGAAAACGATAGACCCAGTTGTGGTGGGCTTCCCCGGGCTTTGACAGCGCTGTGAAGAATGAGAGAAAGGCAAAGTCTCAGCATGGTGCAGGCACGGAGGAAGCAGAAGGACGAGGAGGCTCCCTCTATGCCATTGCCCCATCTGTGAGTCAGTGCATCTCTCTGGACCTCAGTTTGCAGGAGGGACCCCTCTCCGGGCTGCTGGTGTGCCTGGAGCCTCAAGGGAGGCACAGCAAGCTTGGAATGCAGGGACTGTGTGAGGGAGGTATGCTGAAGGCTCCTATTCCTTCTCATCTCTGCTGAATGTGGTTTTGGTGGCCTTGTTCCCAAAAGGACAAAGTTCCTAAGTCCCTGGGAACTGGGTGCAGTGGGAGGGGAGCAACCTCTAGCCATGGCCACGGAGCTCTACCGGCAGCCCTTACCTGGAGTGCCAGCTGCTTGCGAGGCCTCTCTTTCTCCCAGAGGGATGGGCAGTATGTGACGGATGCCTTGCTGAAATGCATCCCTGTGAGCAGGCTCTGCGTCAGTCCCTTTAGAAAGGAGGTAAGAGAGTAGGGCTGTAAGTAACTGCTTCTCATCAGGAAGATGGTATCTTCAGCAGGAAGGTGATGCTGCAAGCCAGTTCAGACACAGGGGCATCACCACAGCAAGGTTCCTGCTGTGCACACTGCAGATGCTCCATGTGTATACATCTAGAATATAGATGTATATACAAATAGAATACATACATCAGCTTCCCAAGACTTTCAGTGGACAGACAGAAATACACCCACCATGTGCTGCCTTCTCCTTTGTGATTTTCTTTGGCATATAGGACAGCCTCTGTGGGTATCTTCCTCTTCCCAGCGCCTCTTTCTGTCTCTCAGGACCTGAGCAGAAAGTATTGGGATCAATTTCAGACAAACAAGGTATTGAACTGAGTGGTCTTTTCAGCAAAGTCATGAGACAGCAGCCACTCCTGGGATGCCTGTGCGGCTCCAGCACAGGAGGCAGCCAAGTATTTGGCACAGCCTTCCCTGGAGGCACTTCAGCACCCAAAGAATGGGAACTTTCCATCACAAACTGCAACCTACAGAACCGCATCACTGAAGAGCAGATGGTGCCAGGGGGTCGTGCCTGGCTGACATTAGGGCTGTGAGCTGGCATCTCTCAAAGGAAGCAAAAATTCACAGCATACCCTTAGGAGCTGCTGGGACTTCTGTCCTGGAGCTCAGCAGGGAAGATGGATCCCATCCAATGCTACCCACACCTGTCAACAAACACAGACAGAGCAGCTCCTGTCAGATGTGGCTGGATGGTGGTTTAACCTGGAATGACAGCACTGCTGCATAGCACTCTTCTCTCCCTACTAGGCTGTGTGGAACTGTCTGGAGAAGAGAAGGGGGTGGAAGGAGAAGGGGAAGATCTAAAGGCCCTTTCCTGTGGGATTGCCCGGAGGCTTATGGACCAGATTATGGAGGCTTTGGCAAGGCACTGCTTATAGGCACAGCGGTAATCACACAGCGATGAGAAACATCCCCATTGTGCGTTGTGATCTCTCTCTTCCTTAGGACCTGCTGTGACTGGAAGGGGCTCAGGTGACGATGTGGCACCCAGAGCTGGGTTGAAAGTTGCAGAGGGGCCAGGTGGGCAGTTGGCTGGCAGTTGGCTGGCACTCAGCAGCTTTGCAGATACTCTCTCCAGGCCACGTGAAACAGTCCTCAGAGACAGCATGGAAGAACATTGGCGTTTTCTTACTAGAGAGATCTCCGATGGATGGAGAGAAAGCCAACGGGACAGTGGGTGCACACAGCACCCAAGGAACAGTGACTGCCCAAGCTTCTCATAGACAAGAAACCACCAGGCAGTGAAAAGCTGAACCCTTCCTGAACTTCCACAACCAAATATGTGCGAAGATCATGAGGTGAAGACTGGTGACTTACCTCTGGCATCCACTCCAGGTTCAGGCACAGGTCTCCATTCTGGTAATCCACCAAGAGGGCCTGCAGGCACAAGTGTGATCAGAAAAAGGTGAGGAGAGCTTCCACTGCGCACTGGGGCCTGGTTTTTCTGCAGTGACCTGCAAAGACTGGCAGCAGGTCGGGGAATGACATGGCCCAAACAGCAAAGGCATCGGTTCTCTCCTCCAAAGAGTGGCAAGGGCTGCCCTCCCACTGAAATGTGACAACTCTCCAAGTAAAGAACTACTCTCAGCTGATCTGTGTACGGCTTTTAAGGCACAAAGAGACTTGAAAGACCTTTGGAGGTTCTTAAGTACCCGAATAAATCATTACAACGCTCATTTTTCTGTCTTCAAGGAAACAGACACAACTTACCTCTGGGTTTCCCCTGAGGCACAAAATCAGTATCCACCAAAACATCTGGATAAGGAACTCCAACATCATCATCTAAAATCAAGAACAGATGAGAGATGTTCCCATTGCATGTTGCGTCTTCTCCCTTAGTGACTGGGGAGTGTCAGGTAATGGAATGGGAGACTCAGACCGTGATTGCCAAAGCTAGAGAATGACCTGGGTGACCTGGAGCCTGGCACTCGGCAGCTTTTCAAATGCCCTCTCCAGGCCACTTGCAACACACCTCTGGGACCGCATGGAAGGGTATATAGCCCGTCAGGGCTTTCTTACTGGGAGTTCCTTGCTGGATCTCCCACTAAAGCACCAGAGGAAACGATGCCTGTTCCTTCCTCTGGGCTCCAGCTGGGTGTCTCTGTTGGGAACTGGGATTTGCCTGTGGGGAGCACCAGGAAGCCAGAGCAGAAATGCTCACGCTTTTCCCAACACGCTTCTTCTGAGCTCTCCCATAGGACACCTCCAGGGTGGGCTCAGCCAGCAGCAGAGCCATGGCCTGGCTGGGCTGGAGAAAGCCCTGAGGGGAGCGCTGCTTCCACAACCCACACCTGGCCCCTGGGGTGCTGCCTGGCCCCCTTCCCAACAAACCCCCATGGAAAGGCAGCCCCGGGGCAGTGTGGCACAGGGCCACAGGGACAACAGCCTGGTCCCATCTCTGCCCACCCACCTGCTGCTGGAGCTCGCCACGGTGCAGCACAAGTCTCCTTGGAACACATGGCCATCAGTAGGAGGAGGAGAGCAAGGCGGGCGGGGGACACGGCCCCCCACACTCGTGCCATGCTGCCACCACCACCGCTGCAGCCACAGCAAGTGCTGGGGCCAGCACGGAACACCTGGGGTACACACCCTGAGCACTGTGACCTCATCGAGCACAGCGGGCATTGTGACCTCACGTCCCCCCCAGGATGCAGATCTGTTCCGCTGCCATGGCCAGGTTCCCCCTGGGCTTGTGTGCACTGTGGTGGTGGGAGAGGATCGGCACTCATCTGGAGCAGCCGGAGGCCACAGCTGAGGTTTCCACATTGACATCATGGAAACAGAATCGTGGAAAGGCTTGGGGGGGAGGGGATGCTGGAGACACAGGTGCTGTGAAAGGAGAAAGAAAATCACTGTAATGTTGCTTTTATTGCTTCATACAGCTCCAGAGATTTAGTTTTGACTTTCAGTGGCACCAAAGAAGCCGTTTCTTCAGTGACACTATATTTGTTATCACAGCCTCTAACAAAAATGGCAAATCGAGCTGTATCTGTAGCACCAACAGTTCCATCAATTGCCAGAGCATTTTGATGGGTTGATTGATAGATTTTCCTATTTCTTCAGTCTGCCTGGCTCTAGTTTGTTGTAACAGAGCAATTTGAGAAAAATCCATTTGTTTTTGCAGGACAAATGATATCTGCCATTCCAATTTTGGTCAAAATATATCATAAACTCAATTTCAGGGTGTGAGTGTGTCACAATTTCTGTTAGAATATGTCATTAGCTCTATTTTGGAGTGTAAGAACATCACAGATTGGGCCAAAATAGGGGCATAAACCCAACTTCTGAGGGTGAGAACTTCGCAACTCGTGTCAAAATATGCAATAAATCCAATTTTGGAGTGTGTGAAGGCCACAATTTGGGTCAAAATATGTCAGAAACTGAACTTTGGAGTTTGAGAAGGCCATCATTTGGGTCAAGATTTGTCACTGATTCTATTTCAGAGACTGAGAACGTCACAGTTTTGCTCAAAATAAGTCATTATCTCAATTTTAGAGCATGAGGACGTCACAATTTGGGTCAAAACGTGTCACAAACCCAATTATTGAGTGTGTGAAGGCCACAATTTGGGTCAAAATATATCATTAATCCTATTTCAGAGAATGAGAACGTCTCAGTTTCTTCTATTCTCCCCAGGGTCTGCAGGCCTTTTTCCACTTGCACACTGCACTTGCTTGTCCAATGCATGACACAAAGCCCAAGTGAAACACCTGCTTGCAAAATAAGTCTTTGCCAAATGGAGATAAATGACCAAGGTCAGCTCTCTCTACAAAGCAAGTTCTTTGTGACCACAGCCACAAACAGCAGTTCCATTCAAACTATCAGAATTCTTTCTTCCATCCCAGGATTGTTCTTCAATCACAGGCCTTCAGGTCCCCGACAAAACTCCCTGAGAATGTCACCCCAGGAATGTCACTCCAGTGTTACTCCCTGATATCCCCCCGCAGTGATAACCCAACACCACCCCCCGCCATCACTCCTGAACATCACCCCTGTGTCACCCCAGCATCACCCCGGCAACATCACCCCCCCGCAATACTCCCACATCACCCCCCACCATCACTTCCCAACATCACCCCCACAACGTCACTCCTTGATGATAAACTCCAGTGATACCCCAGCAGCATCACTTCCCGATGTTACCCCCCAGCGATACCACAACATCAGCCAACAGCATCACCCCCAGTAGCATTGTGATGTGAATCCATAGTGAATTGATGTGAATCCTGAGTGTACCCTCAGCTCCACTCCTGTTTCAGGGTATGTTTGGGTCTGACTGACAGGATGTCTCAGGAGCAGACACAAGCAAACTGTACTCGGAGCAGCACAGAGGGTTATGAGCTGCTCAGTTTTCTGGGCTCCACCAGAAGAGGGGTGGACAGAAGGGACAGGGAGGTGAACGTTCCTCTCTACTCTGCCCTTGGGAGGCTCCATGCGCCCATGGTCTGGAGCCCCCAATACAAGAAAGACAGAGAACTGTTGGAGAGGGTCCAGAGGAGGGCCAGGCTGAGGGAGCTGGGCTTGTTCAGCCTGGAGAAGAGAAAGCTGCAGGGTGACCTCATTGCAGCCTTTCAGTACCAAAAGGGAGCCCATAAACAGGAGGGGAGTCAACTCTTGGAAAAGGTAGATAACAGCAGCACAAGGGGAAATGGTTTGAAGGTGAAGGAGGGAAGACTGAGGTTGGATGTCTCAGAGTGGTGAGGTGCTGGAACAGCTGCCCAGAGAGGCTGTGGATGCCCTGTCCATCCCTGGAGGTGTTCAAGGCCAGGTTGGATGGGGCCCTGGGCAGCCTGGGCTAGTATTAAGTGGCCCTGCCTGTGGCAGGGGGTTGGAGCTTCATGTTCCTTGAGGTCCCTTCAAACCCGGGCCATTCTGTGTGATCTGTGTGAATTCAATTCAGCATACACACCATCACAAACACACACAGACATCCATTGCACATAATCCCAGTAAGCAAGAAGCAGAAACTCCCTAAGCAAGCGCACCCTTACATATCGCCACTGAGAGATGGCAAACAGCTGAAAAGGAGAGAGAAGGACCATGCTGGTGTTGGATGCAATAGGCATTGCCAGCAGGGCATCAAATGCTTCCAAGGGCACTTCTCCTCTCTCCCCCGATGCTTTTCCCAGGGCCTGCAGGCTTTTTTGCACTTGAATGCTGAACCCACGTGGCCAGCACACGATGCCTGTAAAGACAGAAAGACAGGGTGGTCTTAATTATTACTTGGGATGTTTGAGTTATCTGCTCTGCCACCTGCATTGCAGAATAAGCAGCCAAAAACTGTTTTTCAGTCATACTGTACCTTTTTTCTGCTCTGTGCCAAACTTAAGACCAGAACCCAGTGGGCTGAAACAGAATTTTGGCACTGCTACAGACAGGAGCCAAACCCAGCTTGAGTCGCATGCATCTAGTTCAGCTGGAAGGGTGGGATCAATTACACCCAGTGCTGGGGCCTGTTGAACAGCTGGTTTTGCTTCCTGGAACGCCTCTTCTTCCATTCTGCCCCAGACCCATTTTTGGCCTGTCTTTGTGAGTGTGCCTCAGCAGCTGTGCTAGGTGGGCTCTAAAGGAACGTCAGCATCTCAATATACCCAACAGTTCCTGCAGCTGCCATGGCACGGCAGGGACTGGGAATGCCTCAACCTTGCCTATTATTGCACTGACCAAATGACATCCAGGAATTTTACCAACAAAGCCGGTCCTTGCACTTTTGGTGGGTTTAAGGCCTGCCCTTTTTCTTGTAAGTGAGCAGGTAACGAGCGTGCTGCCTTTCCTAATCACAGAATCATAGAATCGCTCAGGTTGGAAAGGACATTAAAGATCATCGAGTCCAAGCAAAACCCCACCATCCTACCCTAACTATCAGCCCTCTGCTAAATCATGGCCCTGAGCACCACGTCCAAATGTGGTTTTTATACACACCCAGGGATGGTGACTCAACCACCTCCCTGGGAAGCCCATCCCAGTGCTTAACAACCCTTTCTGTCAAGAAGTTTTCCCTGATATCCAACCCAAACTTCCCCTGGTACAACTTGAGGCCATTTCCCCTTATCCCGTCACCCATCACCAGTGAGAAGAGAGCAGCCCCACTCTCGCTGCAGTCACCTTTCAGATATTGGAAGAGAGCAATCAGGTCTCCCCTCAGCCTCCTTTTCCCCAGACTAAACAGCCCCAATTCCTTCAGTTGCTCCTTGTAGGCCTCCAAGCCCTTCGCAAGCCTCGTTGCCCTTCTCTGGACCCGCTCCAGCACCTCCATGTCCTTTCTGTACTGATGTGCCCAAAACTGAACACAGAAGCCTAGGTGAGGCCTCACCAATGCTGAGTTCAGGGGCAGGATGACTTCCCTAGTGCTGCTCACCACACCATTCCTGATACAAGCCAGGATGCCATTGGTCCTCTGGTCCACCTGGGCACACTGCTGGCTCATATTCGGCCGAATGTCCATAGCACACCAAGGTCCCTTTCCATCAGGCAGCTTCCCAGCCACACCTCCCCAATCCTGTAGGGTTGCCTGGGGTTGTTGTGACCAAAATGGAGGACCCAACACTCAGCCCTATTGAAACTCATTCTGTCATTGACAGCCTTACCTTCATCCACTACATGGGTCACCTTGTCACAGAATGAAATCAGGTTTGTCAGACAGGATCTACCGTTCATAAACCCATGCTGACTGGGCCCGATCCCCTGGGTGACCTTTAATTAGTCCATGATTGCTCCTGAGATTATCTGTTCCATAACTGTTCCTGGCACCGAGGTGAGGCTGATAGGTCTGTAGCTGCCAGGATCATCTTTCCAGCCCTTTTTGAAGATGGGCATCGCATTTGCCAGTCTCCAGTCCACCATGACATCCCTGGTTATCCAGGACTGCAGAAGAATAATGGAGAGTGGCTTGGCAACCACATCTGCCAACTCCCTCGGCACTCCAGGGTGCAATCACATCCGGACCCGTGCACCTGTGAGCATCCAGCTTTCAGAGCAGCTCCAAAAGCATGGGATGAGCTTTGAGAACTCTGGTCTTCTGGGGGAGGATGGGGCTTGCCTCTCAGTGAAGGGGAAGACCATCGTCAGCAGCAAGCTTTCCAGTGCAGTCAAGAGTTTTAAACAAGAATCACCAGGGGAGGGAACCCATCCCACCCTGAGGCTGCTGATGGCAATGGGTGCCCTGGGTCTGGAGCTGGATCGCAGGCCAGGAAGACAGCACCTCAAGTGCAGGATAAGGGAACTCCTACTGGTCAGTCAGCCTCACCGGGAGCCCAGCTCAAATGCCCGCACACTAACACATAGAGCATGGGGAGCGAGCAAGAGAGTTACAGGTGTGCATGTGCCTACAGGGCTATGACGTAATGAGAGAGAGGTGGGATGGCTCTCACGATTGAAATGTCGGAATAGAGAGGTATAAACTCTTAGGAAGGACAGGCACGGCAGAAGGGAATTGCCCTCCACATCAACAACCAGCTGGAGCCCATGGAGCTTCACCTGAGGATGGCTGAGGAGATGACAGAGAGTGTTTGGCTTAGGGCTAAAGGGAAGGCAGAGGAAGGAGACATCGCAGTGGGCGCTGGACCAGGAAGACTGAGTGGATGAGGCCTCTATAAACAGATAGGTACAGCCAATGGCATCCTGGCTTGCATCAGAAACAGTGTTGCCAGCAGGAGCAGGGAGGTGATTGTTCCCCTGTACTCAGCACTGGTGAGGCCCCACCTCGAGTACTGTGTCCAGTTTTGGGCCCCTCACTGCAAGAAAGACATTGCGGCCCTGGAACGTGTTCAAAGGAGAGCGACAAAGCTGGTGAGGGGTCTGGAGCACAATGGGGCCATATGAGGAGAGGCTGAGGGAGCTGGGAATGTTCATCCTGGAGAAGAGGAGGCTCAGGGGAGACCTCATTGCTCTCTATAACTTCCTGAAGGGAGGCTGTAGTGAGCTGGGGGTCGGCCTCTTCTCTCGTGTCATTAGTGATAGGAGCAGATGGAATGGTTTCAAGGTACGGCAGGGGAGATTCAGGCTGGACATGAGGAAGTATTAATGCTCAGAAATGGTGGTCAGGCACTGGAATGGACTGCACAGGGAGGTGGTGGAGTCGCCGACCCTGGGGGTGTTCAAGGAAAGACTGGATGTTGTGTTGAAGGACATGGTTTAGTGGGAGCTATTGGTAATAGGTGAACAGTTGGTCTGGATGATCATGTAGGTCTTTTCCAATCTTGGTGATTCTGTGATTGATTCGATGATCTCCATTGCAGAGCTGGATACCGAGGGTGGATGGAAAGAAAAGGGAAGGGAGGGGAACGAGGGCGAGGAAGGAAGGGAAGAAAAGAAGGGGAAGGGAAAGGAAGGAAAGCGAGAGGAAAGACACGAAATGAGACGTTAATTTTGGGTCCTTTTCCGGCAGCTTCCCGCCCCCTCCCCCCCCCCCAAAACAGGCCCTGGGTCGCCCCAGCCCGGCCTGAGCCACGTGACAGGAAGTGCTTGGTAGCGGCCGAGAGCACTTCCGGGCCAGAGCGGGCTCTGCGCTGCGAACGGGGTCGGGCCTCGGTGCGGGGGCACGGAGGGGCTGTCGGGGGAGGAGCTCGCGGCGCTGCCGGCACCCAGAGGCGATGCGTGCGGTGCCACCGAGTGTGGCGGGGGCCGGGGGGCGGCTTCGTCCCGGGGAAGGCCGTGCGAACATCGAGCTGTCGGTGCGGCCTTGGGATGCTGCCTGCAGGGAAGCGCGGCGGGCGCTGTGCTGGGTGCCGAGCCGTGGCTCGCGCTTTGCTCGTCCTTTGAAGGCTGAACTGTAGGCAGCCGGTTTGCATCGGGTTGAAGGGGCTGGCGCTGCCCTGAAGGTGAGCGAGAGAAGTGGGCAAAGGAAGGGTGAGTGGCGGGATCCGAGGAGGGCGTTTTGTGTTTGTGTGCGTGTCTGTTGTTTGCCTGACGTGTTGGTGTGCGTTGTTGTTCCAGGTGTCTGAATGAGGACTCCCCGTGGGAACCGGCAGTGAGCAAAGGAATGGAGCGACGGGCCTGGGTGCCGTGTTGGACTGCGGCTGTGGAGCCAACGAAGGTGTGTCCAGTGTCCTTCCTCTGGCTGTGGGTGAGCGGGGCGAGTCAGGGCTGCGGTCCTGTGCGATGGTGTTTGTTGGCTGGGACCGGCTGCCTGAGCAGAGTGGGGGCAGGGAGAGGGAGGTTTGGAAAGCGGCAGCAGTCAGGAGCACGTCTGTGTCACGGCCTTATCTAGATCAATCTATGATTGATAGATCAATCTGTGATCTCCAGGTGATGTTATGATGTGGAATAGCAATAGAAAAACTGCAAAACCACAATAGTGTGGCAGCCCAAAAAGATTCCCTTGTGGAAGAAGGGGAAGGGTGAAGGAGGCCGAGGACCATTTTCTCAGGGCTGGCTCCTCTGTGCCCTCTTGCTGGCCGGAGAGAAGGTCTGCCTGCTGGGCACAGGGAGCGCCTTGTAGCTCCCGTGCCGTGCCCTGCCCTCCAGCCCCCTCCTCATCCCATGTGGAACGCCAGTGCCAGCAGTGCGGCCGCCATTTTAGAACCCTCACCACGTCACCTTGGTCACCGCTGCCGCGCGCAACGCAATCGCCTCTGACAGCTGTGGCAGATAACAGACATGTCAGCTGCAAAGAGGGTGAGGGTGGAAGTTGGCCCAGTTTCAGGCGGGAGGATGGAGCTGGGGGCCCTAGGACTGAGAAGGAGGAGGGGTCCCGCCATGACCACCAGGCAGAGGAGGGGTAAGAGAGCCACTTTCCATCGCACCTGCACCAGCCTGGTGACGAGCAACCTTATGGAGCCCATGGAGGTGGATCCACCTGCAGAGGAGCCCATGGAGGTGGATCCGCCCGCGGCATAGCTGGCCTGGCACCACACCACCGTGCCAGGCCCTGCGTTGGCACCATCATAGCTCCACCGTGGCTGGTCCAGGCGCTGAGCTCCTTACCCGCTGCACGGCCCCCGCCCCCAGCATTAGCTGGGTGGCATTTTTTTAAGATCTGTTCCTCTTTCAGGCTTGGTGTTTTCGAGTTAGGCATAGGTTATTATTCGTGTTTTAGTGTTAGGAGTAGGTTTAGTGTTAGGAGTTGGTGTTTTCCTGTTAGGAGTTCATTCCTGTTTGTGCTGTAGTGTTAGGAGTTGATGATTGTTCCCATAGTAGAGTTAGGCATAGGTTACTGTTGGTACTGTAGGGTTAGGCGTGGGTTCCTACCAGCAGCTGGCAACAAACAGCGCTTGCTCGGTAAGCACATGTCTGCTTTCTCCCCCAGAGCCGTGAGTGTGACTGCCATGAGAGTGGAGGTCTGATGCCATCTGCAAGGAATGGTATTTGCATCTGGTGGCTTTTCCGTTGCAGAATGTCCAGCAGCAGAGCGTGAGCGGCCGTGAAATGAAGCTGGGCCTCAGGACAGCAGTCTGGAGCTGCGTCACGAGCTTCCTGCGAGGCCAGCGCAAGGTAGGTGTGCCTTATTGTAAGGGTGCGCTGAAGCAGTGTTGGTTAAGCACGGCTCACTCCTCTGTCTCCAGCAGATGGGCTTTCTGCACACTTTATTTCTGTGGCCGTAGAATTTCTCTCATTGGGATAGAGAGGAGGGAGTACCTGCAGAAGACCGTTCTCTTCTGGTTTTGAGCCGAGGAGAGCTCAGATTCCAGCTTAAGCAATGTTCTTTTGTCACACTCTGGGTCCTGTGTTACGTTCCCCAGAGTTTCATCTCTCCTTTAGATTCCAGTTCATCTGACAGGTTAGGCTTGAATTCAGCATAATATCTGCTTCTCCCTGGGTTCAGGTTCTTCGGGTCTCTAATGGAACATGTTAGAAGATTTCAGCTCTGCATTTTTTTTCTTGCTCCGAATAGCAAGGGACTGCTGTGCTCTCATTAATATCATCAGTGAGTAGATGCTTCCTCCTGTTTGAGCCTAAAATGCTTTCCATAGTTGAGTGGTTGGAAACATAGGGTTTTAACTTAAAATTGTTTGCGCAGAGTGAAGTGCTCTATCCCCAGAACTTTCCATCTTTTTTCTTAACACAGCTTATGGTTCATTTCAAAACAAACTAACAAAGATGAATTTGGGTTAGCGTAGCCCGTTTTAAATGATCCTTCTGTGTCTTTTCCAGGCTGGTAGCAGAATGGAGACTTTCCTGAGGCGCTGAGGAACAGACACAGCTTTTTTCGAAGGCTTCAATGAAATTCTGCCACAACAGTATCTGCGGTCCTTTGATGCTAAGGAGCTGGAGGTAAAGGATTCTTTACCATTGCCAGATCCATGCTTCTACACGCAATACTTGAATGTCAGTCAGTGTCTGAAGTGCAGAGTTCATTAAGGCTGGCGGTTCTGTTTTCTGGATGTGCGAGTGAAGCCGTATGTATCAGTTAGTATTTGGTCAGTGTGTTGTTCTTCACTTTCTTCTTGGCAACCAACTTACACGTTTCTAACATTAAGATTCTGCCAGTGCAAATTTTTTGGCTAACAGTGTTTTTGTAATCCTTGACAATGTGACTTGCATGTGTTTAAAGAGTGAGCAATTGGAAAGCAAGGGAGATAAGAACCAAATATCAACGGATGGTCAAATTACTGAGTGGAGCAGGTTTTAACTGCTTTTGGTCTCTCCAAATTATCCTCTGCAGCAGAACATCATATTTCTAGCCCAGAATTGTATGGTTAGGCAATGAGAAAGTATGGTCTGAATGTCTAAATACAAATGTTTTCATGACTGGGATTTCTCTTTAGTCACCTCTCCACATTTTCTTTGTGAGCGGATATTATTATTTGCTGTGGAAGTTTGAGAGTTTAATATTAAAAACGAGCGTACTGTGATTGCAGGTGCTTTGAAGTACAGTAGTATTTCAGTACAATAGTCTTGCTGTAGAAGCAAAGTAGTAGCTTGTAGTTTCCATGTTTATGATCCTTTTTCTCCCCTAAAGGTGTTCCTGTGTGGAATGCAAGAAATTGATCTGAATGACTGGCAGAGGCAATACCATCTACCGGCATGATAGCAGAACCAGCAGACAGATACTGTGGTTCTGGGAGGTTTGTAGACTTCTTTTTTCCTCACAAGAACACAGCAGCAGCTTAATGAGCAACAGTCAGAATTACTCAACAGATACACAGTGTGTAAATATAAATGATAACTGCTAATCCAGCTGTCCTAGGTGTGATGGGGAAGTGAACGTATCAATATTAAACTTTACCTCAGTGTTAATTATTATCTTTCAGTTTGTGAAAGAAATAGATAATGAGAAGAGAATGAGACTTCTACAGTTCATTACTGGAACGTGCAGATTACCAGTGGGAGGATTTGCTGACCTCATGGGTAACGAGCCCTCTTTAATGCATTTTATGCTCATGTTTATTCCTTTGTTTTGTTAATAAGGACCAAGCTGTGTGTTTAAGGGTATTTTTTAATGAATTTATATGGAATCTTTTTTCTGAATCTTGCATATTGGTAGAGCTGTGACTGAAAAAGGGATGGAGGGAATGTGAACATGCCTTGCATCAGTGACTTGATAGATGGTTTGGATGTGGTCCTGGCAGGGCAGCCTGCTCTGGGTATCCCTGCTTGATCAGAATGGAAGGACTAGGTGGTAAACTCCAGAGATTCCTTCCAGTACCAAACCAACAATGTGATTCAGTGGTTGAGTTTCTTTGAAAACCGCTTCATACTTATGCATTTCACTATGTGGATTTCTTCAGAGGGATGTAGTGAGAGGCAGATGTCTTTGTGCTCTGCAAGAAGCTATAGTCTTGTTTTCTCTTCAAGGCTTTCACGCACTATTGTCATGTATTATCTACTGGTATACATGGGCAGTTAGACCTAAGAATTCCTCATTTGATTTTTGTACAGGGAGCAACAGACCCCAAAAATTTTGTATTGAGAAAGTTGGGAAGGAAAACTGGTTACCTAGACGTCACACCTGGTAAGTACTAAGGATCAAACTCTGTTGTGGTTCTTTTCTTACTTGTCCAGATCATGGATATTTTCCAACAAGCACCAACCAGGCATGGCAACTCACAGCTGAAATGCCATTGCCCCTGCTAAGTAACCAGTCTACCTACAGACCTCTCATTAGAGACTTGCAAACAAGAGCAAAACCCATTTATTCCCATTTCACAGGTTGGCTTCTCTTCACCACACATCACATGCACAAGAACAGATTGCTCTTGCAAGGAAGCACGTTCCTACACACCACAGCATCCTGCTGAGCAAGGGCATCATCCACATACATTCCCTCATCTCTGTTACCCTACAAAGGTTCAAGGACAGAAGACACAGCTCACCACAGCATCTACTGGAAAAGAGCCCATGGCATTCAAGCACACCCAGAGTCAGAATCCCCTCCTTGCAGAAGATGGGTTTGAGGAGCAGGCCATGAGACACATTCGGTGAGAAAAAGTCAGCCTGGAGCTCCTCACCGCTGAGTACAGAGCTGCGCCCACAAGAAGATTCAACCCCTTCTCCCCTCGGCTTTGCTCACTGTTGCAAGGGACACGAGGACCCTTGGAAACATGGAAGATGTGCTGGATACGATGTCATCCTCGACGGAGCAGCCATACTCTAGCAAGAACACACGGACATGGAATCTGTTAGAAGCAGAGCCAATACCTGGGTGCTGCCTACAGCATTTGCCAGCTGTAACCTAGCTAAGTAGTCAACTGTGCCCAGGGCTCTCAGCATCACTGCAGCACTCCATTCATCATCATTCGTGCTACAGCCTCCAATTAAGAAGCACAGACAGTAAGAAACTGGCAAGAGAACCATACGTCCTGCTGGTAGACAGAATGCTCCTCCCCATTTTATTTACATCAGTTCAGTTGCTGGTGAAATTCTAGTCTGGATCCTCTCTGAACAAACAGCCACAGCTAGGTTGGCCAACATGTCACACCTAAAAGCTCCTCAGATTCCTTCCTCCTCACACCTGCCTGCACACACACCAACTGAAAGTCAGGCAGCAGGACAAGGCCCGGCCTTTTGAACTACTGATAAAGCTTGGAGATCTCATTAATGCGATGAATCTCTTCACTGTTGCAAGAAGCCAGAATTTCCATCAGGCAGCCTTCTTCTGTTCCTGCTCCCCAAGGAATTGCCAAGGCAAGATTTCAGATACCAACAACAGCTCCTGACATGCAATCAGATTTCTTTAAAAGTTAATAATAAATGAAGAAGACATTCATAGCAAAGCAGTAAGTCCTTGGCCAGAACTTCAGCAATACAAAAGAAAGATTTCCAAACTTTCACAGCCCTCCTCACTTTGTGCACATTGGACATGGTGGTGGGAGTCATCATCCCAACCATCACCCTCTCAGAATTCCCACGCAGCAACGCTGTCAAGTCATCAATCAAATCCTAGAAAGCCAAGAGAGGAGGAAGGAGGTGGCAGAAGGTACGGCCTTCCAGGACAGACAGAACTGAGCTGTTCACCACTTCTCTTCAGGCTCCAGTCCTCTTTGCATCAACAACTGCTCTGAACTGAACAAGAACAAATCAACCTTGGTCAAGGAGAGTCTCTGTACATGACTGGTGTATGTATATTTGCCTGAGTGATTCATCCACAGCGTAAATGGGGAGGTGAAAGTCAGTGTGAGAAAGTGAATGTGATTCACACTCTCTCAAGTACTGCTTTAAGATGCTTTAAGATGTTCTTTATTTGTGAGGTACAAAGTGCTCTCTGAGGCCTCTTCTAAAATGGTCTAGCTAGCAGTTACAGGTTATTGAAATGTGTTTTTAATTCTGCGCTGCTTTTCTTAGATGCCTGTATCTGCCCTGGTATCCTTTGCAGAAGCTCTGGAGCATGGATACAGCAAATTCAAGAGTCCTTTTCACCAGCAAATGCGAGCTACAGGTGTGACACAGGCAGTCCATTGCCTCCTTTTCAAGACAGGCGCTGTGGTAAGTCCAGGAGTTGGCATCCTTAATACACAGTGGGATTACAGCCATCTTTGTTCAGTAAGGAGGTTATCATTACCTACAGTAGAGCCCATCTGTACTACAGGAAAGTTTATGTGGAATGACTGTGCTGATGAAGGTGGAAATTTTCTCTTTTGGATTAGACCAGCCCACAAAGCAAAATGAAATGGAGGAGGGAGAAAATGTACTCATAGTTCTTGCTTAGTTCTAATTGCCAAGCAAATGACTACCTGCTAGTCAGAGCAGGATGGTGCCTGCTGTCTGGGAAGCCTCATGCAGAAGCACTGGAGCTTTTGCATCATGTACTCCCACCCTTGTCCCCTGCCTGAGGCGGGCCATAGGACACCCACAGCCTCTGGGCAGCCTGGGCCAGGGCCTCACTGCCTCTGGGGGAGGAATTTCCTCTACCCATCTACCTCCATTTCCACTCTTGGAGTTTAAAGCCATTTCCACTCATATTATGGCTGTCTGCCAATGCCAAGTGACATGCGAGGTCCGGTAGTGGGTCAGGTAATGACACGACAGCAGTACACGGACAATTGTGCTATTATTGTCAATTTATTGGTAGCGTGGAGCCTGGAAAACTCTGATTGATGACAGCAGTGGTTCTGTGGATGTCAGATGGTGCCCCAAACCAACATACTGGGGGTGCTCCCACCTCCTGACAGATGGTGGAGAGGAGCGAGAGAGCAGAGGTGGTGCTGGGGAGGGCTGGGGGCTGCTGGGCCTGGTCTGTTTCCCCCTGGCATTGGTTTTCCAGGTGTCTGATGCCCCTAAGCTGACACTGTGGGCAGGGGGCACTCCTACCTGCTAAGGGATGGTGGAGGGGAGGGCTGTGGGGGAGCCTGGGGGTGGCCAGGCCTGTCATGCTGGGGGGGCTGCTGCCATCCTTTGAATGATGGTGTAGGGAAGCGTAGAGGTGTTGCTGGGGGGTCTGGGGGCTGCTGGGTCTGGTCTGTTTCCCCCTGGAAGTGGTTCTCCATGTGTCTGATGATGCCCCTGAGCTGACACCCTGGGGGGGCTGCTCCCACCTCCTAGAGGTGATGGTGGAGAGGAGCGGGAGAGCAGTGGGGGTGCCTGAGGGGGCCACTCCCGTCCCCTGAAGGATCGTGGAGGGGAATGGGAGGGTGGTGACGGTGCCTGGGGAGGTGGGGGGCTGTTGGGCTGGTTGTGCTTCCCCCAGGCAGTGGTTGTCTGTCTCTTGGACTGTTTCCCCACCTTTGCACTCTGCATCCCCTGATGGATGCTGGAGGGGAGGAAGAGGGCAGAGGTGGTGCTGGGGGGGGGGGAGGGGATGGGGGCTGATGGGCCTCTCATGGTTCCCCAAGGCAGCAGTTGTCCGGGTGCTGGGTGATACTCCGGAGCTGACACCCTGAGGGGACCACTCCCGCCCCCTGAATGATGGCGGTGGGGATGGGGGAGGCGGCGTTGATGCCCGGTGGGGCCGAGGGCTGCTGGGCCTGTTGGTCATCTGCCAGTCAGACGTTGTTCCAGTGCTGGCCGATGACTGCAAGCCTACACCCCGGGTGGGTTCTTTCTGTCCCCCAAAGGGTGGGGGTGGGGGACAGGGGACGGCGTAGATGCCTATTGGGACGGGGGGCTCCTGTGCTTCTCAAAGATCCCCAGATAGGAACCTTCTTCACATTCGTAGATGGTGATATTGTACTCGGGTTGCTTAGCCCATTTTTTAGCTTCATAGCGGCGCCTGTGAAGAGAGGAACGTGCTGAGGGCACAGGAGAGCCCCTGCTCTGCTTTCTCACAGTGCATGGCAAAGTGCCACCCTCAGCTCCCAGCCTGTCTCTGGCCCAGCAGTAAGGATGGGCTGAAGCCAATGACAACATCTAACTGTGTAAATCGCAGACCATGTGAGCCAACAACTAACTGGTCTCTTTACGCTGCTTTAACTGGAAACGCCTCCTGGCCCACAGCAGCCCTACAGTAAAGAGTTGGCAGGATGGGGATGGGGGTCAACAACTCACTTTCTGTTTCTGTACCAGAAAATAAGAAGCCAGCACAGACTCGTCCCCAGCAATATGGAACCCAAGGAAGCTCCAGCAAGTATCAGGTAGAACTTCCAACCAACTTTAACTTGCTTGGCATTTGCATGTCCTGCATCAGGCACACCTGGAGGAACAACGTGGTCATTGCTGTGTATCGTGCCCTAATGGAAATCTCAAGGAGGTCTGACAATTTTTTTCCATTTTGTTGGACTCCTGGAACAAGTGAAAATCCTCAGGCTGCAATGCTTCCCTGATTCCAGGGGAAGCAAAGGGAACTCCCAAAGGCACCGCGCATCGAGGCGCTCTGGAGCCTCTAATTTGCCTCTCAGCTTTGGGTATGCCCTGGCTCTGCCAGATTTACTCCTTCTTCTCCATCATGCTCTAACATTTCTTTTGCACTCACCTACCCTTGCCTTGTGAGGCTGGGTAGTGCTGCCGCAGGCAGGCACACCGTGACCCTTTGGGACACGTCGTTTGACTAAACAAAACTCATTAGAGCAGAAGGAGAGTGTGTGCATCTGTTTAATCAGTTGCTGCTAAGAGTGACGTGGACAAGAACCACTGTCGTGTTGTGCAGGGAGTGCTGCCCTGAGCTCTCCCCTCCCCCTCAGACCCCACTCCACGGGGGCAGAGTCAGGGCCCTCAGCAGCACCTGAACCTGTTTCTCCGTTTTTCCTTCCCCCCGGCATGGGCACAACTTGCACGCTCCTAGTTTTCAGGATGTTTCTCCTGCTTATGAACTCCTGCCAGATCGCTGCTTACCTGGATTCCTCAGAAAACGATAGACCCAGTTGTGGTGGGCTTCCCCGGGCTTTGACAGCGCTGTGAAGAATGAGAGAAAGGCAAAGTCTCAGCATGGTGCAGGCACGGAGGAAGCAGAAGGACGAGGAGGCTCCCTCTATGCCATTGCCCCATCTGTGACTGAGTGCATCTCTCTGGACCTCAGTTTGCAGGAGGGACCCCTCTCCGGGCTGCTGGTGTGCCTGGAGCCTCAAGGGAGGCACAGCAAGCTTGGAATGCAGGGACTGTGTGAGGGAGGTATGCTGAAGGCTCCTATTCCTTCTCATCTCTGCTGAATGTGGTTTTGGTGGCCTTGTTCCCAAAAGGACAAAGTTCCTAAGTCCCTGGGAACTGGGTGCAGTGGGAGGGGAGCAACCTCTAGCCATGGCCACGGAGCTCTACCGGCAGCCCTTACCTGGAGTGCCAGCTGCTTGCGAGGCCTCTCTTTCTCCCAGAGGGATGGGCAGTATGTGACGGATGCCTTGCTGAAATGCATCCCTGTGAGCAGGCTCTGCGTCAGTCCCTTTAGAAAGGAGGTAAGAGAGTAGGGCTGTAAGTAACTGCTTCTCATCAGGAAGATGGTATCTTCAGCAGGAAGGTGATGCTGCAAGCCAGTTCAGACACAGGGGCATCACCACAGCAAGGTTCCTGCTGTGCACACTGCAGATGCTCCATGTGTATACATCTAGAATATAGATGTATATACAAATAGAATACATACATCAGCTTCCCAAGACTTTCAGTGGACAGACAGAAATACACCCACCATGTGCTGCCTTCTCCTTTGTGATTTTCTTTGGCATATAGGACAGCCTCTGTGGGTATCTTCCTCTTCCCAGCGCCTCTTTCTGTCTCTCAGGACCTGAACAGAAAGTATTGGGATCAATTTCAGACAAACAAGGTATTGAACTGAGTGGTCTTTTCAGCAAAGTCATGAGACAGCAGCCACTCCTGGGATGCCTGTGCGGCTCCAGCACAGGAGGCAGCCAAGTATTTGGCACAGCCTTCCCTGGAGGCACTTCAGCACCCAAAGAATGGGAACTTTCCATCACAAACTGCAACCTACAGAACCGCATCACTGAAGAGCAGATGGTGCCAGGGGGTCGTGCCTGGCTGACATTAGGGCTGTGAGCTGGCATCTCTCAAAGGAAGCAAAAATTCACAGCATACCCTTAGGAGCTGCTGGGACTTCTGTCCTGGAGCTCAGCAGGGAAGATGGATCCCATCCAATGCTACCCACACCTGTCAACAAACACAGACAGAGCAGCTCCTGTCAGATGTGGCTGGATGGTGGTTTAACCTGGAATGACAGCACTGCTGCATAGCACTCTTCTCTCCCTACTAGGCTGTGTGGAACTGTCTGGAGAAGAGAAGGGGGTGGAAGGAGAAGGGGAAGATCTAAAGGCCCTTTCCTGTGGGATTGCCCGGAGGCTTATGGACCAGATTATGGAGGCTTTGGCAAGGCACTGCTTATAGGCACAGCGGTAATCACACAGCGATGAGAAACATCCCCATTGTGCGTTGTGATCTCTCTCTTCCTTAGGACCTGCTGTGACTGGAAGGGGCTCAGGTGACGATGTGGCACCCAGAGCTGGGTTGAAAGTTGCAGAGGGGCCAGGTGGGCAGTTGGCTGGCAGTTGGCTGGCACTCAGCAGCTTTGCAGATACTCTCTCCAGGCCACGTGAAACAGTCCTCAGAGACAGCATGGAAGAACATTGGCGTTTTCTTACTAGAGAGATCTCCGATGGATGGAGAGAAAGCCAACGGGACAGTGGGTGCACACAGCACCCAAGGAACAGTGACTGCCCAAGCTTCTCATAGACAAGAAACCACCAGGCAGTGAAAAGCTGAACCCTTCCTGAACTTCCACAACCAAATATGTGCGAAGATCATGAGGTGAAGACTGGTGACTTACCTCTGGCATCCACTCCAGGTTCAGGCACAGGTCTCCATTCTGGTAATCCACCAAGAGGGCCTGCAGGCACAAGTGTGATCAGAAAAAGGTGAGGAGAGCTTCCACTGCGCACTGGGGCCTGGTTTTTCTGCAGTGACCTGCAAAGACTGGCAGCAGGTCGGGGAATGACATGGCCCAAACAGCAAAGGCATCGGTTCTCTCCTCCAAAGAGTGGCAAGGGCTGCCCTCCCACTGAAATGTGACAACTCTCCAAGTAAAGAACTACTCTCAGCTGATCTGTGTACGGCTTTTAAGGCACAAAGAGACTTGAAAGACCTTTGGAGGTTCTTAAGTACCCGAATAAATCATTACAACGCTCATTTTTCTGTCTTCAAGGAAACAGACACAACTTACCTCTGGGTTTCCCCTGAGGCACAAAATCAGTATCCACCAAAACATCTGGATAAGGAACTCCAACATCATCATCTAAAATCAAGAACAGATGAGAGATGTTCCCATTGCATGTTGCGCCTTCTCCCTTAGTGACTGGGGAGTGTCAGGTAATGGAATGGGAGACTCAGACCGTGATTGCCAAAGCTAGAGAATGACCTGGGTGACCTGGAGCCTGGCACTCGGCAGCTTTTCAAATGCCCTCTCCAGGCCACTTGCAACACACCTCTGGGACCGCATGGAAGGGTATATAGCCCGTCAGGGCTTTCTTACTGGGAGTTCCTTGCTGGATCTCCCACTAAAGCACCAGAGGAAACGATGCCTGTTCCTTCCTCTGGGCTCCAGCTGGGTGTCTCTGTTGGGAACTGGGATTTGCCTGTGGGGAGCACCAGGAAGCCAGAGCAGAAATGCTCACGCTTTTCCCAACACGCTTCTTCTGAGCTCTCCCATAGGACACCTCCAGGGTGGGCTCAGCCAGCAGCAGAGCCATGGCCTGGCTGGGCTGGAGAAAGCCCTGAGGGGAGCGCTGCTTCCACAACCCACACCTGGCCCCTGGGGTGCTGCCTGGCCCCCTTCCCAACAAACCCCCATGGAAAGGCAGCCCCGGGGCAGTGTGGCACAGGGCCACAGGGACAACAGCCTGGTCCCATCTCTGCCCACCCACCTGCTGCTGGAGCTCGCCACGGTGCAGCACAAGTCTCCTTGGAACACATGGCCATCAGTAGGAGGAGGAGAGCAAGGCGGGCGGGGGACACGGCCCCCCACACTCGTGCCATGCTGCCACCACCACCGCTGCAGCCACAGCAAGTGCTGGGGCCAGCACGGAACACCTGGGGTACACACCCTGAGCACTGTGACCTCATCGAGCACAGCGGGCATTGTGACCTCACGTCCCCCCCAGGATGCAGATCTGTTCCGCTGCCATGGCCAGGTTCCCCCTGGGCTTGTGTGCACTGTGGTGGTGGGAGAGGATCGGCACTCATCTGGAGCAGCCGGAGGCCACAGCTGAGGTTTCCACATTGACATCATGGAAACAGAATCGTGGAAAGGCTTGGGGGGGAGGGGATGCTGGAGACACAGGTGCTGTGAAAGGAGAAAGAAAATCACTGTAATGTTGCTTTTATTGCTTCATACAGCTCCAGAGATTTAGTTTTGACTTTCAGTGGCACCAAAGAAGCCGTTTCTTCAGTGACACTATATTTGTTATCACAGCCTCTAACAAAAATGGCAAATCGAGCTGTATCTGTAGCACCAACAGTTCCATCAATTGCCAGAGCATTTTGATGGGTTGATTGATAGATTTTCCTATTTCTTCAGTCTGCCTGGCTCTAGTTTGTTGTAACAGAGCAATTTGAGAAAAATCCATTTGTTTTTGCAGGACAAATGATATCTGCCATTCCAATTTTGGTCAAAATATATCATAAACTCAATTTCAGGGTGTGAGTGTGTCACAATTTCTGTTAGAATATGTCATTAGCTCTATTTTGGAGTGTAAGAACATCACAGATTGGGCCAAAATAGGGGCATAAACCCAACTTCTGAGGGTGAGAACTTCGCAACTCGTGTCAAAATATGCAATAAATCCAATTTTGGAGTGTGTGAAGGCCACAATTTGGGTCAAAATATGTCAGAAACTGAACTTTGGAGTTTGAGAAGGCCATCATTTGGGTCAAGATTTGTCACTGATTCTATTTCAGAGACTGAGAACGTCACAGTTTTGCTCAAAATAAGTCATTATCTCAATTTTAGAGCATGAGGACGTCACAATTTGGGTCAAAACGTGTCACAAACCCAATTATTGTGTGCGTGAAGGCCACAATTTGGGTCAAAATATATCATTAATCCTATTTCAGAGAATGAGAACGTCTCAGTTTCTTCTATTCTCCCCAGGGTCTGCAGGCCTTTTTCCACTTGCACACTGCACTTGCTTGTCCAATGCATGACACAAAGCCCAAGTGAAACACCTGCTTGCAAAATAAGTCTTTGCCAAATGGAGATAAATGACCAAGGTCAGCTCTCTCTACAAAGCAAGTTCTTTGTGACCACAGCCACAAACAGCAGTTCCATTCAAACTATCAGAATTCTTTCTTCCATCCCAGGATTGTTCTTCAATCACAGGCCTTCAGGTCCCCGACAAAACTCCCTGAGAATGTCACCCCAGGAATGTCACTCCAGTGTTACTCCCTGATATCCCCCCGCAGTGATAACCCAACACCACCCCCCGCCATCACTCCTGAACATCACCCCTGTGTCACCCCAGCATCACCCCGGCAACATCACCCCCCCGCAATACTCCCACATCACCCCCCACCATCACTTCCCAACATCACCCCCACAACGTCACTCCTTGATGATAAACTCCAGTGATACCCCAGCAGCATCACTTCCCGATGTTACCCCCCAGCGATACCTCAACATCAGCCAACAGCATCACCCCCAGTAGCATTGTGATGTGAATCCATAGTGAATTGATGTGAATCCTGAGTGTACCCTCAGCTCCACTCCTGTTTCAGGGTATGTTTGGGTCTGACTGACAGGATGTCTCAGGAGCAGACACAAGCAAACTGTACTCGGAGCAGCACAGAGGGTTATGAGCTGCTCAGTTTTCTGGGCTCCACCAGAAGAGGGGTGGACAGAAGGGACAGGGAGGTGAACGTTCCTCTCTACTCTGCCCTTGGGAGGCTCCATGCGCCCATGGTCTGGAGCCCCCAATACAAGAAAGACAGAGAACTGTTGGAGAGGGTCCAGAGGAGGGCCAGGCTGAGGGAGCTGGGCTTGTTCAGCCTGGAGAAGAGAAAGCTGCAGGGTGACCTCATTGCAGCCTTTCAGTACCAAAAGGGAGCCCATAAACAGGAGGGGAGTCAACTCTTGGAAAAGGTAGATAACAGCAGCACAAGGGGAAATGGTTTGAAGGTGAAGGAGGGAAGACTGAGGTTGAATGTCTCAGAGTGGTGAGGTGCTGGAACAGCTGCCCAGAGAGGCTGTGGATGCCCTGTCCATCCCTGGAGGTGTTCAAGGCCAGGTTGGATGGGGCCCTGGGCAGCCTGGGCTAGTATTAAGTGGCCCTGCCTGTGGCAGGGGGTTGGAGCTTCATGATCCTTGAGGTCCCTTCAAACCCGGGCCATTCTGTGTGATCTGTGTGAATTCAATTCAGCATACACACCATCACAAACACACACAGACATCCATTGCACATAATCCCAGTAAGCAAGAAGCAGAAACTCCCTAAGCAAGCGCACCCTTACATATCGCCACTGAGAGATGGCAAACAGCTGAAAAGGAGAGAGAAGGACCATGCTGGTGTTGGATGCAATAGGCATTGCCAGCAGGGCATCAAATGCTTCCAAGGGCACTTCTCCTCTCTCCCCCGATGCTTTTCCCAGGGCCTGCAGGCTTTTTTGCACTTGAATGCTGAACCCACGTGGCCAGCACACGATGCCTGTAAAGACAGAAAGACAGGGTGGTCTTAATTATTACTTGGGATGTTTGAGTTATCTGCTCTGCCACCTGCATTGCAGAATAAGCAGCCAAAAACTGTTTTTCAGTCATACTGTACCTTTTTTCTGCTCTGTGCCAAACTTAAGACCAGAACCCAGTGGGCTGAAACAGAATTTTGGCACTGCTACAGACAGGAGCCAAACCCAGCTTGAGTCGCATGCATCTAGTTCAGCTGGAAGGGTGGGATCAATTACACCCAGTGCTGGGGCCTGTTGAACAGCTGGTTTTGCTTCCTGGAACGCCTCTTCTTCCATTCTGCCCCAGACCCATTTTTGGCCTGTCTTTGTGAGTGTGCCTCAGCAGCTGTGCTAGGTGGGCTCTAAAGGAACGTCAGCATCTCAATATACCCAACAGTTCCTGCAGCTGCCATGGCACGGCAGGGACTGGGAATGCCTCAACCTTGCCTATTATTGCACTGACCAAATGACATCCAGGAATTTTACCAACAAAGCCGGTCCTTGCACTTTTGGTGGGTTTAAGGCCTGCCCTTTTTCTTGTAAGTGAGCAGGTAACGAGCGTGCTGCCTTTCCTAATCACAGAATCATAGAATCGCTCAGGTTGGAAAGGACATTAAAGATCATCGAGTCCAAGCAAAACCCCACCATCCTACCCTAACTATCAGCCCTCTGCTAAATCATGGCCCTGAGCACCACGTCCAAATGGTTTTTATACACACCCAGGGATGGTGACTCAACCACCTCCCTGGGAAGCCCATCCCAGTGCTTAACAACCCTTTCTGTCAAGAAGTTTTCCCTGATATCCAACCCAAACTTCCCCTGGTACAACTTGAGGCCATTTCCCCTTATCCCGTCACCCATCACCAGTGAGAAGAGAGCAGCCCCACTCTCGCTGCAGTCACCTTTCAGATATTGGAAGAGAGCAATCAGGTCTCCCCTCAGCCTCCTTTTCCCCAGACTAAACAGCCCCAATTCCTTCAGTTGCTCCTTGTAGGCCTCCAAGCCCTTCGCAAGCCTCGTTGCCCTTCTCTGGACCCGCTCCAGCACCTCCATGTCCTTTCTGTACTGATGTGCCCAAAACTGAACACAGAACCCTAGGTGAGACCTCACCAATGCTGAGTTCAGGGGCAGGATGACTTCCCTAGTGCTGCTCACCACACCATTCCTGATACAAGCCAGGATGCCATTGGTCCTCTGGTCCACCTGGGCACACTGCTGGCTCATATTCGGCCGAATGTCCATAGCACACCAAGGTCCCTTTCCATCAGGCAGCTTCCCAGCCACACCTCCCCAATCCTGTAGGGTTGCCTGGGGTTGTTGTGACCAAAATGGAGGACCCAACACTCAGCCCTATTGAAACTCATTCTGTCATTGACAGCCTTACCTTCATCCACTACATGGGTCACCTTGTCACAGAATGAAATCAGGTTTGTCAGACAGGATCTACCGTTCCTAAACCCATGCTGACTGGGCCCAATCCCCTGGGTGACCTTTAATTAGTCCATGATTGCTCCTGAGATTATCTGTTCCATAACTGTTCCTGGCACCGAGGTGAGGCTGATAGGTCTGTAGCTGCCAGGATCATCTTTCCAGCCCTTTTTGAAGATGGGCATCGCATTTGCCAGTCTCCAGTCCACCATGACATCCCTGGTTATCCAGGACTGCAGAAGAATAATGGAGAGTGGCTTGGCAACCACATCTGCCAACTCCCTCGGCACTCCAGGGTGCAATCACATCCGGACCCGTGCACCTGTGAGCATCCAGCTTTCAGAGCAGCTCCAAAAGCATGGGATGAGCTTTGAGAACTCTGGTCTTCTGGGGGAGGATGGGGCTTGCCTCTCAGTGAAGGGGAAGACCATCGTCAGCAGCAAGCTTTCCAGTGCAGTCAAGAGTTTTAAACAAGAATCACCAGGGGAGGGAACCCATCCCACCCTGAGGCTGCTGATGGCAATGGGTGCCCTGGGTCTGGAGCTGGATCGCAGGCCAGGAAGACAGCACCTCAAGTGCAGGATAAGGGAACTCCTACTGGTCAGTCAGCCTCACCGGGAGCCCAGCTCAAATGCCCGCACACTAACACATAGAGCATGGGGAGCGAGCAAGAGAGTTACAGGTGTGCGTGTGCCTACAGGGCTATGACGTAATGAGAGAGAGGTGGGATGGCTCTCACGATTGAAATGTCGGAATAGAGAGGTATAAACTCTTAGGAAGGACAGGCACGGCAGAAGGGAATTGCCCTCCACATCAACAACCAGCTGGAGCCCATGGAGCTTCACCTGAGGATGGCTGAGGAGATGACAGAGAGTGTTTGGCTTAGGGCTAAAGGGAAGGCAGAGGAAGGAGACATCGCAGTGGGCGCTGGACCAGGAAGACTGAGTGGATGAGGCCTCTATAAACAGATAGGTACAGCCAATGGCATCCTGGCTTGCATCAGAAACAGTGTTGCCAGCAGGAGCAGGGAGGTGATTGTTCCCCTGTACTCAGCACTGGTGAGGCCCCACCTCGAGTACTGTGTCCAGTTTTGGGCCCCTCACTGCAAGAAAGACATTGCGGCCCTGGAACGTGTTCAAAGGAGAGCGACAAAGCTGGTGAGCGGTCTGGAGCACAATGGGGCCATATGAGGAGAGGCTGAGGGAGCTGGGAATGTTCATCCTGGAGAAGAGGAGGCTCAGGGGAGACCTCATTGCTCTCTATAACTTCCTGAAGGGAGGCTGTAGTGAGCTGGGGGTCGGCCTCTTCTCTCGTGTCATTAGTGATAGGAGCAGATGGAATGGTTTCAAGGTACGGCAGGGGAGATTCAGGCTGGACATGAGGAAGTATTAATGCTCAGAAATGGTGGTCAGGCACTGGAATGGACTGCACAGGGAGGTGGTGGAGTCGCCGACCCTGGGGGTGTTCAAGGAAAGACTGGATGTTGTGTTGAAGGACATGGTTTAGTGGGAGCTATTGGTAATAGGTGAACAGTTGGTCTGGATGATCATGTAGGTCTTTTCCAATCTTGGTGATTCTGTGATTGATTCGATGATCTCCATTGCAGAGCTGGATACCGAGGGTGGATGGAAAGAAAAGGGAAGGGAGGGGAACGAGGGCGAGGAAGGAAGGGAAGAAAAGAAGGGGAAGGGAAAGGAAGGAAAGCGAGAGGAAAGACACGAAATGAGACGTTAATTTTGGGTCCTTTTCCGGCAGCTTCCCGCCCCCTCCCCCCCCCCCAAAACAGGCCCTGGGTCGCCCCAGCCCGGCCTGAGCCACGTGACAGGAAGTGCTTGGTAGCGGCCGAGAGCACTTCCGGGCCAGAGCGGGCTCTGCGCTGCGAACGGGGTCGGGCCTCGGTGCGGGGGCACGGAGGGGCTGTCGGGGGAGGAGCTCGCGGCGCTGCCGGCACCCAGAGGCGATGCGTGCGGTGCCACCGAGTGTGGCGGGGGCCGGGGGGCGGCTTCGTCCCGGGGAAGGCCGTGCGAACATCGAGCTGTCGGTGCGGCCTTGGGATGCTGCCTGCAGGGAAGCGCGGCGGGCGCTGTGCCGGGTGCCGAGCCGTGGCTCGCGCTTTGCTCGTCCTTTGAAGGCTGAACTGTAGGCAGCCGGTTTGCATCGGGTTGAAGGGGCTGGCGCTGCCCTGAAGGTGAGCGAGAGAAGTGGGCAAAGGAAGGGTGAGTGGCGGGATCCGAGGAGGGCGTTTTGTGTTTGTGTGCGTGTCTGTTGTTTGCCTGACGTGTTGGTGTGCGTTGTTGTTCCAGGTGTCTGAATGAGGACTCCCCGTGGGAACTGGCAGTGAGCAAAGGAATGGAGCGACGGGCCTGGGTGCCGTGTTGGACTGCGGCTGTGGAGCCAACGAAGGTGTGTCCAGTGTCCTTCCTCTGGCTGTGGGTGAGCGGGGCGAGTCAGGGCTGCGGTCCTGTGCGATGGTGTTTGTTGGCTGGGACCGGCTGCCTGAGCAGAGTGGGGGCAGGGAGAGGGAGGTTTGGAAAGCGGCAGCAGTCAGGAGCACGTCTGTGTCACGGCCTTATCTAGATCAATCTATGATTGATAGATCAATCTGTGATCTCCAGGTGATGTTATGATGTGGAATAGCAATAGAAAAACTGCAAAACCACAATAGTGTGGCAGCCCAAAAAGATTCCCTTGTGGAAGAAGGGGAAGGGTGAAGGAGGCCGAGGACCATTTTCTCAGGGCTGGCTCCTCTGTGCCCTCTTGCTGGCCGGAGAGAAGGTCTGCCTGCTGGGCACAGGGAGCGCCTTGTAGCTCCCGTGCCGTGCCCTGCCCTCCAGCCCCCTCCTCATCCCATGTGGAACGCCAGTGCCAGCAGTGCGGCCGCCATTTTAGAACCCTCACCACGTCACCTTGGTCACCGCTGCCGCGCGCAACGCAATCGCCTCTGACAGCTGTGGCAGATAACAGACATGTCAGCTGCAAAGAGGGTGAGGGTGGAAGTTGGCCCAGTTTCAGGCGGGAGGATGGAGCTGGGGGCCCTAGGACTGAGAAGGAGGAGGGGTCCCGCCATGACCACCAGGCAGAGGAGGGGTAAGAGAGCCACTTTCCATCGCACCTGCACCAGCCTGGTGACGAGCAACCTTATGGAGCCCATGGAGGTGGATCCACCTGCAGAGGAGCCCATGGAGGTGGATCCGCCCGCGGCATAGCTGGCCTGGCACCACACCACCGTGCCAGGCCCTGCGTTGGCACCATCATAGCTCCACCGTGGCTGGTCCAGGCGCTGAGCTCCTTACCCGCTGCACGGCCCCCGCCCCCAGCATTAGCTGGGTGGCATTTTTTTAAGATCTGTTCCTCTTTCAGGCTTGGTGTTTTCGAGTTAGGCATAGGTTATTATTCGTGTTTTAGTGTTAGGAGTAGGTTTAGTGTTAGGAGTTGGTGTTTTCCTGTTAGGAGTTCATTCCTGTTTGTGCTGTAGTGTTAGGAGTTGATGATTGTTCCCATAGTAGAGTTAGGCATAGGTTACTGTTGGTACTGTAGGGTTAGGCGTGGGTTCCTACCAGCAGCTGGCAACAAACAGCGCTTGCTCGGTAAGCACATGTCTGCTTTCTCCCCCAGAGCCGTGAGTGTGACTGCCATGAGAGTGGAGGTCTGATGCCATCTGCAAGGAATGGTATTTGCATCTGGTGGCTTTTCCGTTGCAGAATGTCCAGCAGCAGAGCGTGAGCGGCCGTGAAATGAAGCTGGGCCTCAGGACAGCAGTCTGGAGCTGCGTCACGAGCTTCCTGCGAGGCCAGCGCAAGGTAGGTGTGCCTTATTGTAAGGGTGCGCTGAAGCAGTGTTGGTTAAGCACGGCTCACTCCTCTGTCTCCAGCAGATGGGCTTTCTGCACACTTTATTTCTGTGGCCGTAGAATTTCTCTCATTGGGATAGAGAGGAGGGAGTACCTGCAGAAGACCGTTCTCTTCTGGTTTTGAGCCGAGGAGAGCTCAGATTCCAGCTTAAGCAATGTTCTTTTGTCACACTCTGGGTCCTGTGTTACGTTCCCCAGAGTTTCATCTCTCCTTTAGATTCCAGTTCATCTGACAGGTTAGGCTTGAATTCAGCATAATATCTGCTTCTCCCTGGGTTCAGGTTCTTCGGGTCTCTAATGGAACATGTTAGAAGATTTCAGCTCTGCATTTTTTTTCTTGCTCCGAATAGCAAGGGACTGCTGTGCTCTCATTAATATCATCAGTGAGTAGATGCTTCCTCCTGTTTGAGCCTAAAATGCTTTCCATAGTTGAGTGGTTGGAAACATAGGGTTTTAACTTAAAATTGTTTGCGCAGAGTGAAGTGCTCTATCCCCAGAACTTTCCATCTTTTTTCTTAACACAGCTTATGGTTCATTTCAAAACAAACTAACAAAGATGAATTTGGGTTAGCGTAGCCCGTTTTAAATGATCCTTCTGTGTCTTTTCCAGGCTGGTAGCAGAATGGAGACTTTCCTGAGGCGCTGAGGAACAGACACAGCTTTTTTCGAAGGCTTCAATGAAATTCTGCCACAACAGTATCTGCGGTCCTTTGATGCTAAGGAGCTGGAGGTAAAGGATTCTTTACCATTGCCAGATCCATGCTTCTACACGCAATACTTGAATGTCAGTCAGTGTCTGAAGTGCAGAGTTCATTAAGGCTGGCGGTTCTGTTTTCTGGATGTGCGAGTGAAGCCGTATGTATCAGTTAGTATTTGGTCAGTGTGTTGTTCTTCACTTTCTTCTTGGCAACCAACTTACACGTTTCTAACATTAAGATTCTGCCAGTGCAAATTTTTTGGCTAACAGTGTTTTTGTAATCCTTGACAATGTGACTTGCATGTGTTTAAAGAGTGAGCAATTGGAAAGCAAGGGAGATAACCAAATATCAACGGATGGTCAAATTACTGAGTGGAGCAGGTTTTAACTGCTTTTGGTCTCTCCAAATTATCCTCTGCAGCAGAACATCATATTTCTAGCCCAGAATTGTATGGTTAGGCAATGAGAAAGTATGGTCTGAATGTCTAAATACAAATGTTTTCATGACTGGGATTTCTCTTTAGTCACCTCTCCACATTTTCTTTGTGAGCGGATGTTATTATTTGCTGTGGAAGTTTGAGAGTTTAATATTAAAAACGAGCGTACTGTGATTGCAGGTGCTTTGAAGTACAGTAGTATTTCAGTACAATAGTCTTGCTGTAGAAGCAAAGTAGTAGCTTGTAGTTTCCATGTTTATGATCCTTTTTCTCCCCTAAAGGTGTTCCTGTGTGGAATGCAAGAAATTGATCTGAATGACTGGCAGAGGCAATACCATCTACCGGCATGATAGCAGAACCAGCAGACAGATACTGTGGTTCTGGGAGGTTTGTAGACTTCTTTTTTCCTCACAAGAACACAGCAGCAGCTTAATGAGCAACAGTCAGAATTACTCAACAGATACACAGTGTGTAAATATAAATGATAACTGCTAATCCAGCTGTCCTAGGTGTGATGGGGAAGTGAACGTATCAATATTAAACTTTACCTCAGTGTTAATTATTATCTTTCAGTTTGTGAAAGAAATAGATAATGAGAAGAGAATGAGACTTCTACAGTTCATTACTGGAACGTGCAGATTACCAGTGGGAGGATTTGCTGACCTCATGGGTAACGAGCCCTCTTTAATGCATTTTATGCTCATGTTTATTCCTTTGTTTTGTTAATAAGGACCAAGCTGTGTGTTTAAGGGTATTTTTTAATGAATTTATATGGAATCTTTTTTCTGAATCTTGCATATTGGTAGAGCTGTGACTGAAAAAGGGATGGAGGGAATGTGAACATGCCTTGCATCAGTGACTTGATAGATGGTTTGGATGTGGTCCTGGCAGGGCAGCCTGCTCTGGGTATCCCTGCTTGATCAGAATGGAAGGACTAGGTGGTAAACTCCAGAGATTCCTTCCAGTACCAAACCAACAATGTGATTCAGTGGTTGAGTTTCTTTGAAAACCGCTTCATATTTATGCATTTCACTATGTGGATTTCTTCAGAGGGATGTAGTGAGAGGCAGATGTCTTTGTGCTCTGCAAGAAGCTATAGTCTTGTTTTCTCTTCAAGGCTTTCACGCACTATTGTCATGTATTATCTACTGGTATACATGGGCAGTTAGACCTAAGAATTCCTCATTTGATTTTTGTACAGGGAGCAACAGACCCCAAAAATTTTGTATTGAGAAAGTTGGGAAGGAAAACTGGTTACCTAGACGTCACACCTGGTAAGTACTAAGGATCAAACTCTGTTGTGGTTCTTTTCTTACTTGTCCAGATCATGGATATTTTCCAACAAGCACCAACCAGGCATGGCAACTCACAGCTGAAATGCCATTGCCCCTGCTAAGTAACCAGTCTACCTACAGACCTCTCATTAGAGACTTGCAAACAAGAGCAAAACCCATTTATTCCCATTTCACAGGTTGGCTTCTCTTCACCACACATCACATGCACAAGAACAGATTGCTCTTGCAAGGAAGCACGTTCCTACACACCACAGCATCCTGCTGAGCAAGGGCATCATCCACATACATTCCCTCATCTCTGTTACCCTACAAAGGTTCAAGGACAGAAGACACAGCTCACCACAGCATCTACTGGAAAAGAGCCCATGGCATTCAAGCACACCCAGAGTCAGAATCCCCTCCTTGCAGAAGATGGGTTTGAGGAGCAGGCCATGAGACACATTCGGTGAGAAAAAGTCAGCCTGGAGCTCCTCACCGCTGAGTACAGAGCTGCGCCCACAAGAAGATTCAACCCCTTCTCCCCTCGGCTTTGCTCACTGTTGCAAGGGACACGAGGACCCTTGGAAACATGGAAGATGTGCTGGATACGATGTCATCCTCGACGGAGCAGCCATACTCTAGCAAGAACACACGGACATGGAATCTGTTAGAAGCAGAGCCAATACCTGGGTGCTGCCTACAGCATTTGCCAGCTGTAACCTAGCTAAGTACTCAACTGTGCCCAGGGCTCTCAGCATCACTGCAGCACTCCATTCATCATCATTCGTGCTACAGCCTCCAATTAAGAAGCACAGACAGTAAGAAACTGGCAAGAGAACCATACGTCCTGCTGGTAGACAGAATGCTCCTCCCCATTTTATTTACATCAGTTCAGTTGCTGGTGAAATTCTAGTCTGGATCCTCTCTGAACAAACAGCCACAGCTAGGTTGGCCAACATGTCACACCTAAAAGCTCCTCAGATTCCTTCCTCCTCACACCTGCCTGCACACACACCAACTGAAAGTCAGGCAGCAGGACAAGGCCCGGCCTTTTGAACTACTGATAAAGCTTGGAGATCTCATTAATGCGATGAATCTCTTCACTGTTGCAAGAAGCCAGAATTTCCATCAGGCAGCCTTCTTCTGTTCCTGCTCCCCAAGGAATTGCCAAGGCAAGATTTCAGATACCAACAACAGCTCCTGACATGCAATCAGATTTCTTTAAAAGTTAATAATAAATGAAGAAGACATTCATAGCAAAGCAGTAAGTCCTTGGCCAGAACTTCAGCAATACAAAAGAAAGATTTCCAAACTTTCACAGCCCTCCTCACTTTGTGCACATTGGACATGGTGGTGGGAGTCATCATCCCAACCATCACCCTCTCAGAATTCCCACGCAGCAACGCTGTCAAGTCATCAATCAAATCCTAGAAAGCCAAGAGAGGAGGAAGGAGGTGGCAGAAGGTACGGCCTTCCAGGACAGACAGAACTGAGCTGTTCACCACTTCTCTTCAGGCTCCAGTCCTCTTTGCGTCAACAACTGCTCTGAACTGAACAAGAACAAATCAACCTTGGTCAAGGAGAGTCTCTGTACATGACTGGTGTATGTATATTTGCCTGAGTGATTCATCCACAGCGTAAATGGGGAGGTGAAAGTCAGTGTGAGAAAGTGAATGTGATTCACACTCTCTCAAGTACTGCTTTAAGATGCTTTAAGATGTTCTTTATTTGTGAGGTACAAAGTGCTCTCTGAGGCCTCTTCTAAAATGGTCTAGCTAGCAGTTACAGGTTATTGAAATGTGTTTTTAATTCTGCGCTGCTTTTCTTAGATGCCTGTATCTGCCCTGGTATCCTTTGCAGAAGCTCTGGAGCATGGATACAGCAAATTCAAGAGTCCTTTTCACCAGCAAATGCGAGCTACAGGTGTGACACAGGCAGTCCATTGCCTCCTTTTCAAGACAGGCGCTGTGGTAAGTCCAGGAGTTGGCATCCTTAATACACAGTGGGATTACAGCCATCTTTGTTCAGTAAGGAGGTTATCATTACCTACAGTAGAGCCCATCTGTACTACAGGAAAGTTTATGTGGAATGACTGTGCTGATGAAGGTGGAAATTTTCTCTTTTGGATTAGACCAGCCCACAAAGCAAAATGAAATGGAGGAGGGAGAAAATGTACTCATAGTTCTTGCTTAGTTCTAATTGCCAAGCAAATGACTACCTGCTAGTCAGAGCAGGATGGTGCCTGCTGTCTGGGAAGCCTCATGCAGAAGCACTGGAGCTTTTGCATCATGTACTCCCACCCTTGTCCCCTGCCTGAGGCGGGCCATAGGACACCCACAGCCTCTGGGCAGCCTGGGCCAGGGCCTCACTGCCTCTGGGGGAGGAATTTCCTCTACCCATCTACCTCCATTTCCACTCTTGGAGTTTAAAGCCATTTCCACTCATATTATGGCTGTCTGCCAATGCCAAGTGACATGCGAGGTCCGGTAGTGGGTCAGGTAATGACACGACAGCAGTACACGGACAATTGTGCTATTATTGTCAATTTATTGGTAGCGTGGAGCCTGGAAAACTCTGATTGATGACAGCAGTGGTTCTGTGGATGTCAGATGGTGCCCCAAACCAACATACTGGGGGTGCTCCCACCTCCTGACAGATGGTGGAGAGGAGCGAGAGAGCAGAGGTGGTGCTGGGGAGGGCTGGGGGCTGCTGGGCCTGGTCTGTTTCCCCCTGGCATTGGTTTTCCAGGTGTCTGATGCCCCTAAGCTGACACTGTGGGCAGGGGGCACTCCTACCTGCTAAGGGATGGTGGAGGGGAGGGCTGTGGGGGAGCCTGGGGGTGGCCAGGCCTGTCATGCTGGGGGGGCTGCTGCCATCCTTTGAATGATGGTGTAGGGAAGCGTAGAGGTGTTGCTGGGGGGTCTGGGGGCTGCTGGGTCTGGTCTGTTTCCCCCTGGAAGTGGTTCTCCATGTGTCTGATGATGCCCCTGAGCTGACACCCTGGGGGGGCTGCTCCCACCTCCTAGAGGTGATGGTGGAGAGGAGCGGGAGAGCAGTGGGGGTGCCTGAGGGGGCCACTCCCGTCCCCTGAAGGATCGTGGAGGGGAATGGGAGGGTGGTGACGGTGCCTGGGGAGGTGGGGGGCTGTTGGGCTGGTTGTGCTTCCCCCAGGCAGTGGTTGTCTGTCTCTTGGACTGTTTCCCCACCTTTGCACTCTGCATCCCCTGATGGATGCTGGAGGGGAGGAAGAGGGCAGAGGTGGTGCTGGGGGGGGGGGAGGGGATGGGGGCTGATGGGCCTCTCATGGTTCCCCAAGGCAGCAGTTGTCCGGGTGCTGGGTGATACTCCGGAGCTGACACCCTGAGGGGACCACTCCCGCCCCCTGAATGATGGCGGTGGGGATGGGGGAGGCGGCGTTGATGCCCGGTGGGGCCGAGGGCTGCTGGGCCTGTTGGTCATCTGCCAGTCAGACGTTGTTCCAGTGCTGGCCGATGACTGCAAGCCTACACCCCGGGTGGGTTCTTTCTGTCCCCCAAAGGGTGGGGGTGGGGGACAGGGGACGGCGTAGATGCCTATTGGGACGGGGGGCTCCTGTGCTTCTCAAAGATCCCCAGATAGGAACCTTCTTCACATTCGTAGATGGTGATATTGTACTCGGGTTGCTTAGCCCATTTTTTAGCTTCATAGCGGCGCCTGTGAAGAGAGGAACGTGCTGAGGGCACAGGAGAGCCCCTGCTCTGCTTTCTCACAGTGCATGGCAAAGTGCCACCCTCAGCTCCCAGCCTGTCTCTGGCCCAGCAGTAAGGATGGGCTGAAGCCAATGACAACATCTAACTGTGTAAATCGCAGACCATGTGAGCCAACAACTAACTGGTCTCTTTACGCTGCTTTAACTGGAAACGCCTCCTGGCCCACAGCAGCCCTACAGTAAAGAGTTGGCAGGATGGGGATGGGGGTCAACAACTCACTTTCTGTTTCTGTACCAGAAAATAAGAAGCCAGCACAGACTCGTCCCCAGCAATATGGAACCCAAGGAAGCTCCAGCAAGTATCAGGTAGAACTTCCAACCAACTTTAACTTGCTTGGCATTTGCATGTCCTGCATCAGGCACACCTGGAGGAACAACGTGGTCATTGCTGTGTATCGTGCCCTAATGGAAATCTCAAGGAGGTCTGACAATTTTTTTCCATTTTGTTGGACTCCTGGAACAAGTGAAAATCCTCAGGCTGCAATGCTTCCCTGATTCCAGGGGAAGCAAAGGGAACTCCCAAAGGCACCGCGCATCGAGGCGCTCTGGAGCCTCTAATTTGCCTCTCAGCTTTGGGTATGCCCTGGCTCTGCCAGATTTACTCCTTCTTCTCCATCATGCTCTAACATTTCTTTTGCACTCACCTACCCTTGCCTTGTGAGGCTGGGTAGTGCTGCCGCAGGCAGGCACACCGTGACCCTTTGGGACACGTCGTTTGACTAAACAAAACTCATTAGAGCAGAAGGAGAGTGTGTGCATCTGTTTAATCAGTTGCTGCTAAGAGTGACGTGGACAAGAACCACTGTCGTGTTGTGCAGGGAGTGCTGCCCTGAGCTCTCCCCTCCCCCTCAGACCCCACTCCACGGGGGCAGAGTCAGGGCCCTCAGCAGCACCTGAACCTGTTTCTCCGTTTTTCCTTCCCCCCGGCATGGGCACAACTTGCACGCTCCTAGTTTTCAGGATGTTTCTCCTGCTTATGAACTCCTGCCAGATCGCTGCTTACCTGGATTCCTCAGAAAACGATAGACCCAGTTGTGGTGGGCTTCCCCGGGCTTTGACAGCGCTGTGAAGAATGAGAGAAAGGCAAAGTCTCAGCATGGTGCAGGCACGGAGGAAGCAGAAGGACGAGGAGGCTCCCTCTATGCCATTGCCCCATCTGTGACTGAGTGCATCTCTCTGGACCTCAGTTTGCAGGAGGGACCCCTCTCCGGGCTGCTGGTGTGCCTGGAGCCTCAAGGGAGGCACAGCAAGCTTGGAATGCAGGGACTGTGTGAGGGAGGTATGCTGAAGGCTCCTATTCCTTCTCATCTCTGCTGAATGTGGTTTTGGTGGCCTTGTTCCCAAAAGGACAAAGTTCCTAAGTCCCTGGGAACTGGGTGCAGTGGGAGGGGAGCAACCTCTAGCCATGGCCACGGAGCTCTACCGGCAGCCCTTACCTGGAGTGCCAGCTGCTTGCGAGGCCTCTCTTTCTCCCAGAGGGATGGGCAGTATGTGACGGATGCCTTGCTGAAATGCATCCCTGTGAGCAGGCTCTGCGTCAGTCCCTTTAGAAAGGAGGTAAGAGAGTAGGGCTGTAAGTAACTGCTTCTCATCAGGAAGATGGTATCTTCAGCAGGAAGGTGATGCTGCAAGCCAGTTCAGACACAGGGGCATCACCACAGCAAGGTTCCTGCTGTGCACACTGCAGATGCTCCATGTATATACATCTAGAATATAGATGTATATACAAATAGAATACATACATCAGCTTCCCAAGACTTTCAGTGGACAGACAGAAATACACCCACCATGTGCTGCCTTCTCCTTTGTGATTTTCTTTGGCATATAGGACAGCCTCTGTGGGTATCTTCCTCTTCCCAGCGCCTCTTTCTGTCTCTCAGGACCTGAACAGAAAGTATTGGGATCAATTTCAGACAAACAAGGTATTGAACTGAGTGGTCTTTTCAGCAAAGTCATGAGACAGCAGCCACTCCTGGGATGCCTGTGCGGCTCCAGCACAGGAGGCAGCCAAGTATTTGGCACAGCCTTCCCTGGAGGCACTTCAGCACCCAAAGAATGGGAACTTTCCATCACAAACTGCAACCTACAGAACCGCATCACTGAAGAGCAGATGGTGCCAGGGGGTCGTGCCTGGCTGACATTAGGGCTGTGAGCTGGCATCTCTCAAAGGAAGCAAAAATTCACAGCATACCCTTAGGAGCTGCTGGGACTTCTGTCCTGGAGCTCAGCAGGGAAGATGGATCCCATCCAATGCTACCCACACCTGTCAACAAACACAGACAGAGCAGCTCCTGTCAGATGTGGCTGGATGGTGGTTTAACCTGGAATGACAGCACTGCTGCATAGCACTCTTCTCTCCCTACTAGGCTGTGTGGAACTGTCTGGAGAAGAGAAGGGGGTGGAAGGAGAAGGGGAAGATCTAAAGGCCCTTTCCTGTGGGATTGCCCGGAGGCTTATGGACCAGATTATGGAGGCTTTGGCAAGGCACTGCTTATAGGCACAGCGGTAATCACACAGCGATGAGAAACATCCCCATTGTGCGTTGTGATCTCTCTCTTCCTTAGGACCTGCTGTGACTGGAAGGGGCTCAGGTGACGATGTGGCACCCAGAGCTGGGTTGAAAGTTGCAGAGGGGCCAGGTGGGCAGTTGGCTGGCAGTTGGCTGGCACTCAGCAGCTTTGCAGATACTCTCTCCAGGCCACGTGAAACAGTCCTCAGAGACAGCATGGAAGAACATTGGCGTTTTCTTACTAGAGAGATCTCCGATGGATGGAGAGAAAGCCAACGGGACAGTGGGTGCACACAGCACCCAAGGAACAGTGACTGCCCAAGCTTCTCATAGACAAGAAACCACCAGGCAGTGAAAAGCTGAACCCTTCCTGAACTTCCACAACCAAATATGTGCGAAGATCATGAGGTGAAGACTGGTGACTTACCTCTGGCATCCACTCCAGGTTCAGGCACAGGTCTCCATTCTGGTAATCCACCAAGAGGGCCTGCAGGCACAAGTGTGATCAGAAAAAGGTGAGGAGAGCTTCCACTGCGCACTGGGGCCTGGTTTTTCTGCAGTGACCTGCAAAGACTGGCAGCAGGTCGGGGAATGACATGGCCCAAACAGCAAAGGCATCGGTTCTCTCCTCCAAAGAGTGGCAAGGGCTGCCCTCCCACTGAAATGTGACAACTCTCCAAGTAAAGAACTACTCTCAGCTGATCTGTGTACGGCTTTTAAGGCACAAAGAGACTTGAAAGACCTTTGGAGGTTCTTAAGTACCCGAATAAATCATTACAACGCTCATTTTTCTGTCTTCAAGGAAACAGACACAACTTACCTCTGGGTTTCCCCTGAGGCACAAAATCAGTATCCACCAAAACATCTGGATAAGGAACTCCAACATCATCATCTAAAATCAAGAACAGATGAGAGATGTTCCCATTGCATGTTGCGCCTTCTCCCTTAGTGACTGGGGAGTGTCAGGTAATGGAATGGGAGACTCAGACCGTGATTGCCAAAGCTAGAGAATGACCTGGGTGACCTGGAGCCTGGCACTCGGCAGCTTTTCAAATGCCCTCTCCAGGCCACTTGCAACACACCTCTGGGACCGCATGGAAGGGTATATAGCCCGTCAGGGCTTTCTTACTGGGAGTTCCTTGCTGGATCTCCCACTAAAGCACCAGAGGAAACGATGCCTGTTCCTTCCTCTGGGCTCCAGCTGGGTGTCTCTGTTGGGAACTGGGATTTGCCTGTGGGGAGCACCAGGAAGCCAGAGCAGAAATGCTCACGCTTTTCCCAACACGCTTCTTCTGAGCTCTCCCATAGGACACCTCCAGGGTGGGCTCAGCCAGCAGCAGAGCCATGGCCTGGCTGGGCTGGAGAAAGCCCTGAGGGGAGCGCTGCTTCCACAACCCACACCTGGCCCCTGGGGTGCTGCCTGGCCCCCTTCCCAACAAACCCCCATGGAAAGGCAGCCCCGGGGCAGTGTGGCACAGGGCCACAGGGACAACAGCCTGGTCCCATCTCTGCCCACCCACCTGCTGCTGGAGCTCGCCACGGTGCAGCACAAGTCTCCTTGGAACACATGGCCATCAGTAGGAGGAGGAGAGCAAGGCGGGCGGGGGACACGGCCCCCCACACTCGTGCCATGCTGCCACCACCACCGCTGCAGCCACAGCAAGTGCTGGGGCCAGCACGGAACACCTGGGGTACACACCCTGAGCACTGTGACCTCATCGAGCACAGCGGGCATTGTGACCTCACGTCCCCCCCAGGATGCAGATCTGTTCCGCTGCCATGGCCAGGTTCCCCCTGGGCTTGTGTGCACTGTGGTGGTGGGAGAGGATCGGCACTCATCTGGAGCAGCCGGAGGCCACAGCTGAGGTTTCCACATTGACATCATGGAAACAGAATCGTGGAAAGGCTTGGGGGGGAGGGGATGCTGGAGACACAGGTGCTGTGAAAGGAGAAAGAAAATCACTGTAATGTTGCTTTTATTGCTTCATACAGCTCCAGAGATTTAGTTTTGACTTTCAGTGGCACCAAAGAAGCCGTTTCTTCAGTGACACTATATTTGTTATCACAGCCTCTAACAAAAATGGCAAATCGAGCTGTATCTGTAGCACCAACAGTTCCATCAATTGCCAGAGCATTTTGATGGGTTGATTGATAGATTTTCCTATTTCTTCAGTCTGCCTGGCTCTAGTTTGTTGTAACAGAGCAATTTGAGAAAAATCCATTTGTTTTTGCAGGACAAATGATATCTGCCATTCCAATTTTGGTCAAAATATATCATAAACTCAATTTCAGGGTGTGAGTGTGTCACAATTTCTGTTAGAATATGTCATTAGCTCTATTTTGGAGTGTAAGAACATCACAGATTGGGCCAAAATAGGGGCATAAACCCAACTTCTGAGGGTGAGAACTTCGCAACTCGTGTCAAAATATGCAATAAATCCAATTTTGGAGTGTGTGAAGGCCACAATTTGGGTCAAAATATGTCAGAAACTGAACTTTGGAGTTTGAGAAGGCCATCATTTGGGTCAAGATTTGTCACTGATTCTATTTCAGAGACTGAGAACATCACAGTTTTGCTCAAAATAAGTCATTATCTCAATTTTAGAGCATGAGGACGTCACAATTTGGGTCAAAACGTGTCACAAACCCAATTATTGTGTGCGTGAAGGCCACAATTTGGGTCAAAATATATCATTAATCCTATTTCAGAGAATGAGAACGTCTCAGTTTCTTCTATTCTCCCCAGGGTCTGCAGGCCTTTTTCCACTTGCACACTGCACTTGCTTGTCCAATGCATGACACAAAGCCCAAGTGAAACACCTGCTTGCAAAATAAGTCTTTGCCAAATGGAGATAAATGACCAAGGTCAGCTCTCTCTACAAAGCAAGTTCTTTGTGACCACAGCCACAAACAGCAGTTCCATTCAAACTATCAGAATTCTTTCTTCCATCCCAGGATTGTTCTTCAATCACAGGCCTTCAGGTCCCCGACAAAACTCCCTGAGAATGTCACCCCAGGAATGTCACTCCAGTGTTACTCCCTGATATCCCCCCGCAGTGATAACCCAACACCACCCCCCGCCATCACTCCTGAACATCACCCCTGTGTCACCCCAGCATCACCCCGGCAACATCACCCCCCCGCAATACTCCCACATCACCCCCCACCATCACTTCCCAACATCACCCCCACAACGTCACTCCTTGATGATAAACTCCAGTGATACCCCAGCAGCATCACTTCCCGATGTTACCCCCCAGCGATACCTCAACATCAGCCAACAGCATCACCCCCAGTAGCATTGTGATGTGAATCCATAGTGAATTGATGTGAATCCTGAGTGTACCCTCAGCTCCACTCCTGTTTCAGGGTATGTTTGGGTCTGACTGACAGGATGTCTCAGGAGCAGACACAAGCAAACTGTACTCGGAGCAGCACAGAGGGTTATGAGCTGCTCAGTTTTCTGGGCTCCACCAGAAGAGGGGTGGACAGAAGGGACAGGGAGGTGAACGTTCCTCTCTACTCTGCCCTTGGGAGGCTCCATGCGCCCATGGTCTGGAGCCCCCAATACAAGAAAGACAGAGAACTGTTGGAGAGGGTCCAGAGGAGGGCCAGGCTGAGGGAGCTGGGCTTGTTCAGCCTGGAGAAGAGAAAGCTGCAGGGTGACCTCATTGCAGCCTTTCAGTACCAAAAGGGAGCCCATAAACAGGAGGGGAGTCAACTCTTGGAAAAGGTAGATAACAGCAGCACAAGGGGAAATGGTTTGAAGGTGAAGGAGGGAAGACTGAGGTTGAATGTCTCAGAGTGGTGAGGTGCTGGAACAGCTGCCCAGAGAGGCTGTGGATGCCCTGTCCATCCCTGGAGGTGTTCAAGGCCAGGTTGGATGGGGCCCTGGGCAGCCTGGGCTAGTATTAAGTGGCCCTGCCTGTGGCAGGGGGTTGGAGCTTCATGATCCTTGAGGTCCCTTCAAACCCGGGCCATTCTGTGTGATCTGTGTGAATTCAATTCAGCATACACACCATCACAAACACACACAGACATCCATTGCACATAATCCCAGTAAGCAAGAAGCAGAAACTCCCTAAGCAAGCGCACCCTTACATATCGCCACTGAGAGATGGCAAACAGCTGAAAAGGAGAGAGAAGGACCATGCTGGTGTTGGATGCAATAGGCATTGCCAGCAGGGCATCAAATGCTTCCAAGGGCACTTCTCCTCTCTCCCCCGATGCTTTTCCCAGGGCCTGCAGGCTTTTTTGCACTTGAATGCTGAACCCACGTGGCCAGCACACGATGCCTGTAAAGACAGAAAGACAGGGTGGTCTTAATTATTACTTGGGATGTTTGAGTTATCTGCTCTGCCACCTGCATTGCAGAATAAGCAGCCAAAAACTGTTTTTCAGTCATACTGTACCTTTTTTCTGCTCTGTGCCAAACTTAAGACCAGAACCCAGTGGGCTGAAACAGAATTTTGGCACTGCTACAGACAGGAGCCAAACCCAGCTTGAGTCGCATGCATCTAGTTCAGCTGGAAGGGTGGGATCAATTACACCCAGTGCTGGGGCCTGTTGAACAGCTGGTTTTGCTTCCTGGAACGCCTCTTCTTCCATTCTGCCCCAGACCCATTTTTGGCCTGTCTTTGTGAGTGTGCCTCAGCAGCTGTGCTAGGTGGGCTCTAAAGGAACGTCAGCATCTCAATATACCCAACAGTTCCTGCAGCTGCCATGGCACGGCAGGGACTGGGAATGCCTCAACCTTGCCTATTATTGCACTGACCAAATGACATCCAGGAATTTTACCAACAAAGCCGGTCCTTGCACTTTTGGTGGGTTTAAGGCCTGCCCTTTTTCTTGTAAGTGAGCAGGTAACGAGCGTGCTGCCTTTCCTAATCACAGAATCATAGAATCGCTCAGGTTGGAAAGGACATTAAAGATCATCGAGTCCAAGCAAAACCCCACCATCCTACCCTAACTATCAGCCCTCTGCTAAATCATGGCCCTGAGCACCACGTCCAAATGGTTTTTATACACACCCAGGGATGGTGACTCAACCACCTCCCTGGGAAGCCCATCCCAGTGCTTAACAACCCTTTCTGTCAAGAAGTTTTCCCTGATATCCAACCCAAACTTCCCCTGGTACAACTTGAGGCCATTTCCCCTTATCCCGTCACCCATCACCAGTGAGAAGAGAGCAGCCCCACTCTCGCTGCAGTCACCTTTCAGATATTGGAAGAGAGCAATCAGGTCTCCCCTCAGCCTCCTTTTCCCCAGACTAAACAGCCCCAATTCCTTCAGTTGCTCCTTGTAGGCCTCCAAGCCCTTCGCAAGCCTCGTTGCCCTTCTCTGGACCCGCTCCAGCACCTCCATGTCCTTTCTGTACTGATGTGCCCAAAACTGAACACAGAACCCTAGGTGAGACCTCACCAATGCTGAGTTCAGGGGCAGGATGACTTCCCTAGTGCTGCTCACCACACCATTCCTGATACAAGCCAGGATGCCATTGGTCCTCTGGTCCACCTGGGCACACTGCTGGCTCATATTCGGCCGAATGTCCATAGCACACCAAGGTCCCTTTCCATCAGGCAGCTTCCCAGCCACACCTCCCCAATCCTGTAGGGTTGCCTGGGGTTGTTGTGACCAAAATGGAGGACCCAACACTCAGCCCTATTGAAACTCATTCTGTCATTGACAGCCTTACCTTCATCCACTACATGGGTCACCTTGTCACAGAATGAAATCAGGTTTGTCAGACAGGATCTACCGTTCCTAAACCCATGCTGACTGGGCCCAATCCCCTGGGTGACCTTTAATTAGTCCATGATTGCTCCTGAGATTATCTGTTCCATAACTGTTCCTGGCACCGAGGTGAGGCTGATAGGTCTGTAGCTGCCAGGATCATCTTTCCAGCCCTTTTTGAAGATGGGCATCGCATTTGCCAGTCTCCAGTCCACCATGACATCCCTGGTTATCCAGGACTGCAGAAGAATAATGGAGAGTGGCTTGGCAACCACATCTGCCAACTCCCTCGGCACTCCAGGGTGCAATCACATCCGGACCCGTGCACCTGTGAGCATCCAGCTTTCAGAGCAGCTCCAAAAGCATGGGATGAGCTTTGAGAACTCTGGTCTTCTGGGGGAGGATGGGGCTTGCCTCTCAGTGAAGGGGAAGACCATCGTCAGCAGCAAGCTTTCCAGTGCAGTCAAGAGTTTTAAACAAGAATCACCAGGGGAGGGAACCCATCCCACCCTGAGGCTGCTGATGGCAATGGGTGCCCTGGGTCTGGAGCTGGATCGCAGGCCAGGAAGACAGCACCTCAAGTGCAGGATAAGGGAACTCCTACTGGTCAGTCAGCCTCACCGGGAGCCCAGCTCAAATGCCCGCACACTAACACATAGAGCATGGGGAGCAAGCAAGAGAGTTACAGGTGTGCGTGTGCCTACAGGGCTATGACGTAATGAGAGAGAGGTGGGATGGCTCTCACGATTGAAATGTCGGAATAGAGAGGTATAAACTCTTAGGAAGGACAGGCACGGCAGAAGGGAATTGCCCTCCACATCAACAACCAGCTGGAGCCCATGGAGCTTCACCTGAGGATGGCTGAGGAGATGACAGAGAGTGTTTGGCTTAGGGCTAAAGGGAAGGCAGAGGAAGGAGACATCGCAGTGGGCGCTGGACCAGGAAGACTGAGTGGATGAGGCCTCTATAAACAGATAGGTACAGCCAATGGCATCCTGGCTTGCATCAGAAACAGTGTTGCCAGCAGGAGCAGGGAGGTGATTGTTCCCCTGTACTCAGCACTGGTGAGGCCCCACCTCGAGTACTGTGTCCAGTTTTGGGCCCCTCACTGCAAGAAAGACATTGCGGCCCTGGAACGTGTTCAAAGGAGAGCGACAAAGCTGGTGAGCGGTCTGGAGCACAATGGGGCCATATGAGGAGAGGCTGAGGGAGCTGGGAATGTTCATCCTGGAGAAGAGGAGGCTCAGGGGAGACCTCATTGCTCTCTATAACTTCCTGAAGGGAGGCTGTAGTGAGCTGGGGGTCGGCCTCTTCTCTCGTGTCATTAGTGATAGGAGCAGATGGAATGGTTTCAAGGTACGGCAGGGGAGATTCAGGCTGGACATGAGGAAGTATTAATGCTCAGAAATGGTGGTCAGGCACTGGAATGGACTGCACAGGGAGGTGGTGGAGTCGCCGACCCTGGGGGTGTTCAAGGAAAGACTGGATGTTGTGTTGAAGGACATGGTTTAGTGGGAGCTATTGGTAATAGGTGAACAGTTGGTCTGGATGATCATGTAGGTCTTTTCCAATCTTGGTGATTCTGTGATTGATTCGATGATCTCCATTGCAGAGCTGGATACCGAGGGTGGATGGAAAGAAAAGGGAAGGGAGGGGAACGAGGGCGAGGAAGGAAGGGAAGAAAAGAAGGGGAAGGGAAAGGAAGGAAAGCGAGAGGAAAGACACGAAATGAGACGTTAATTTTGGGTCCTTTTCCGGCAGCTTCCCGCCCCCTCCCCCCCCCCCAAAACAGGCCCTGGGTCGCCCCAGCCCGGCCTGAGCCACGTGACAGGAAGTGCTTGGTAGCGGCCGAGAGCACTTCCGGGCCAGAGCGGGCTCTGTGCTGCGAACGGGGTCGGGCCTCGGTGCGGGGGCACGGAGGGGCTGTCGGGGGAGGAGCTCGCGGCGCTGCCGGCACCCAGAGGCGATGCGTGCGGTGCCACCGAGTGCGGCGGGGGCCGGGGGGCGGCTTCATCCCGGGGAAGGCCGTGCGAGCATCGAGCTGTCGGTGTGGCCTTGGGATGCTGCCTGCAGGGAAGCGCGGCGGGCGCTGTGCCGGGTGCCGAGCCGTGGCTCGCGCTTTGCTCGTCCTTTGAAGGCTGAACTGTAGGCAGCCGGTTTGCATCGGGTTGAAGGGGCTGGCGCTGCCCTGAAGGTGAGCGAGAGAAGTGGGCAAAGGAAGGGTGAGTGGCGGGATCCGAGGAGGGCGTTTTGTGTTTGTGTGCGTGTCTGTTGTTTGCCTGACGTGTTGGTGTGCGTTGTTGTTCCAGGTGTCTGAATGAGGACTCCCCGTGGGAACTGGCAGTGAGCAAAGGAATGGAGCGACGGGCCTGGGTGCCGTGTTGGACTGCAGCTGTGGAGCCAACGAAGGTGTGTCCAGTGTCCTTCCTCTGGCTGTGGGTGAGCGGGGCGAGTCAGGGCTGCGGTCCTGTGCGATGGTGTTTGTTGGCTGGGACCGGCTGCCTGAGCAGAGTGGGGGCAGGGAGAGGGAGGTTTGGAAAGCGGCAGCAGTCAGGAGCACGTCTGTGTCACGGCCTTATCTAGATCAATCTATGATTGATAGATCAATCTGTGATCTCCAGGTGATGTTATGATGTGGAATAGCAATAGAAAAACTGCAAAACCACAATAGTGTGGCAGCCCAAAAAGATTCCCTTGTGGAAGAAGGGGAAGGGTGAAGGAGGCCGAGGACCATTTTCTCAGGGCTGGCTCCTCTGTGCCCTCTTGCTGGCCGGAGAGAAGGTCTGCCTGCTGGGCACAGGGAGCGCCTTGTAGCTCCCGTGCCGTGCCCTGCCCTCCAGCCCCCTCCTCATCCCATGTGGAACGCCAGTGCCAGCAGTGCGGCCGCCATTTTAGAACCCTCACCACGTCACCTTGGTCACCGCTGCCGCGCGCAACGCAATCGCCTCTGACAGCTGTGGCAGATAACAGACATGTCAGCTGCAAAGAGGGTGAGGGTGGAAGTTGGCCCAGTTTCAGGCGGGAGGATGGAGCTGGGGGCCCTAGGACTGAGAAGGAGGACGGGTCCCGCCATGACCACCAGGCAGAGGAGGGGTAAGAGAGCCACTTTCCATCGCACCTGCACCAGCCTGGTGACGAGCAACCTTATGGAGCCCATGGAGGTGGATCCACCTGCAGAGGAGCCCATGGAGGTGGATCCGCCCGCGGCATAGCTGGCCTGGCACCACACCACCGTGCCAGGCCCTGCGTTGGCACCATCATAGCTCCACCGTGGCTGGTCCAGGCGCTGAGCTCCTTACCCGCTGCACGGCCCCCGCCCCCGGCATTAGCTGGGTGGCATTTTTTTAAGATCTGTTCCTCTTTCAGGCTTGGTGTTTTCGAGTTAGGCATAGATTATTATTCGTGTTTTAGTGTTAGGAGTAGGTTTAGTGTTAGGAGTTGGTGTTTTCCTGTTAGGAGTTCATTCCTGTTTGTGCTGTAGTGTTAGGAGTTGATGATTGTTCCCATAGTAGAGTTAGGCATAGGTTACTGTTGGTACTGTAGGGTTAGGAGTGGGTTCCTACCAGCAGCTGGCAACAAACAGCGCTTGCTCGGTAAGCACATGTCTGCTTTCTCCCCCAGAGCCGTGAGTGTGACTGCCATGAGAGTGGAGGTCTGATGCCATCTGCAAGGAATGGTATTTGCATCTGGTGGCTTTTCCGTTGCAGAATGTCCAGCAGCAGAGCGTGAGCGGCCGTGAAATGAAGCTGGGCCTCAGGACAGCAGTCTGGAGCTGCGTCACGAGCTTCCTGCGAGGCCAGCGCAAGGTAGGTGTGCCTTATTGTAAGGGTGCGCTGAAGCAGTGTTGGTTAAGCACGGCTCACTCCTCTGTCTCCAGCAGATGGGCTTTCTGCACACTTTATTTCTGTGGCCGTAGAATTTCTCTCATTGGGATAGAGAGGAGGGAGTACCTGCAGAAGACCGTTCTCTTCTGGTTTTGAGCCGAGGAGAGCTCAGATTCCAGCTTAAGCAATGTTCTTTTGTCACACTCTGGGTCCTGTGTTACGTTCCCCAGAGTTTCATCTCTCCTTTAGATTCCAGTTCATCTGACAGGTTAGGCTTGAATTCAGCATAATATCTGCTTCTCCCTGGGTTCAGGTTCTTCGGGTCTCTAATGGAACATGTTAGAAGATTTCAGCTCTGCATTTTTTTTCTTGCTCCGAGTAGCAAGGGACTGCTGTGCTCTCATTAATATCATCAGTGAGTAGATGCTTCCTCCTGTTTGAGCCTAAAATGCTTTCCATAGTTGAGTGGTTGGAAACATAGGGTTTTAACTTAAAATTGTTTGCGCAGAGTGAAGTGCTCTATCCCCAGAACTTTCCATCTTTTTTCTTAACACAGCTTATGATTCATTTCAAAACAAACTAACAAAGATGAATTTGGGTTAGCGTAGCCCGTTTTAAATGATCCTTCTGTGTCTTTTCCAGGCTGGTAGCAGAATGGAGACTTTCCTGAGGCGCTGAGGAACAGACACAGCTTTTTTCGAAGGCTTCAATGAAATTCTGCCACAACAGTATCTGCGGTCCTTTGATGCTAAGGAGCTGGAGGTAAAGGATTCTTCACCATTGCCAGATCCATGCTTCTACACGTAATACTTGAATGTCAGTCAGTGTCTGAAGTGCAGAGTTCATTAAGGCTGGCGGTTCTGTTTTCTGGATGTGCGAGTGAAGCCTTATGTATCAGTTAGTATTTGGTTAGTGTGTTGTTCTTCACTTTCTTCTTGGCAACCAACTTACACGTTTCTAACATTAAGATTCTGCCAGTGCAAATTTTTTGGCTAACAGTGTTTTTGTAATCCTTGACAATGTGATTTGCATGTGTTTAAAGAGTGAGCAATTGGAAAGCAAGGGAGATAAGAACCAAATACCAACGGATGGTCAAATTACTGAGTGGAGCAGGTTTTAACTGCTTTTGGTCTCTCCAAATTATCCTCTGCAGCAGAACATCATATTTCTAGCCCAGAATTGTATGGTTAGGCAATGAGAAAGTATGGTCTGAATGTCTAAATACAAATGTTTTCATGACTGGGATTTCTCTTTAGTCACCTCTCCACATTTTCTTTGTGAGCGGATGTTATTATTTGCTGTGGAAGTTTGAGAGTTTAATATTAAAAATGAGCGTACTGTGATTGCAGGTGCTTTGAAGTACAGTAGTATTTCAGTACAATAGTCTTGCTGTAGAAGCAAAGTTGTAGCTTGTAGTTTCCATGTTTATGATCCTTTTTCTCCCCTAAAGGTGTTCCTGTGTGGAATGCAAGAAATTGATCTGAATGACTGGCAGAGGCCATACCATCTACCGGCATGATAGCAGAACCAGCAGACAGATACTGTGGTTCTGGGAGGTTTGTAGACTTCTTTTTTCCTCACAAGAACACAGCAGCAGCTTAATGAGCAACAGTCAGAATTACTCAACAGATACACAGTGTGTAAATATAAATGATAACTGCTAATCCAGCTGTCCTAGGTGTGATGGGGAAGTGAACGTATCAATATTAAACTTTACCTCAGTGTTAATTATTATCTTTCAGTTTGTGAAAGAAATAGATAACGAGAAGAGAATGAGACTTCTACAGTTCATTACTGGAACGTGCAGATTACCAGTGGGAGGATTTGCTGACCTCATGAATGAATTTATATGGAATCTTTTTTCTGAATCTTGCATATTGGTAGAGCTGTGACTGAAAAAGGGATGGAGGGAATGTGAACATGCCTTGCATCAGTGACTTGATAGATGGTTTGGATGTGGTCCTGGCAGGGCAGCCTGCTCTGGGTATCCCTGCTTGATCAGAATGGAAGGACTAGGTGGTAAACTCCAGAGATTCCTTCCAGTACCAAACCAACAATGTGATTCAGTGGTTGAGTTTCTTTGAAAACCGCTTCATACTTATGCATTTCACTATGTGGATTTCTTCAGAGGGATGTAGTGAGAGGCAGATGTCTTTGTGCTCTGCAAGAAGCTATAGTCTTGTTTTCTCTTCAAGGCTTTCACGCACTATTGTCATGTATTATCTACTGGTATACATGGGCAGTTAGACCTAAGAATTCCTCGTTTGATTTTTGTACAGGGAGCAACAGACCCCAAAAATTTTGCGTTGAGAAAGTTGGGAAGGAAAACTGGTTACCTAGACGTCACACCTGGTAAGTACTAAGGATCAAACTCTGTTGTGGTTCTTTTCTTACTTGTCCAGATCATGGATATTTTCCAACAAGCACCAACCAGGCATGGCAACTCACAGCTGAAATGCCATTGCCCCTGCTAAGTAACCAGTCTACCTACAGACCTCTCATTAGAGACTTGCAAACAAGAGCAAAACCCATTTATTCCCATTTCACAGGTTGGCTTCTCTTCACCACACATCACATGCACAAGAACAGATTGCTCTTGCAAGGAAGCACGTTCCTACACACCACAGCATCCTGCTGAGCAAGGGCATCATCCACATACATTCTTTCATCTCTGTTACCCTACAAAGGTTCAAGGACAGAAGACACAGCTCACCACAGCATCTACTGGAAAAGAGCCCATGGCATTCAAGCACACCCAGAGTCAGAATCCCCTCCTTGCAGAAGATGGGTTTGAGGAGCAGGCCATGAGACACATTCAGTGAGAAAAAGTCAGCCTGGAGCTCCTCACCGCTGAGTACAGAGCTGCGCCCACAAGAAGATTCAACCCCTTCTCCCCTCGGCTTTGCTCACTGTTGCAAGGGACACGAGGACCCTTGGAAACATGGAAGATGTGCTGGATACGACGTCATCCTCGACGGAGCAGCCATACTCTAGCAAGAACACACGGACATGGAATCTGTTAGAAGCAGAGCCAATACCTGGGTGCTGCCTACAGCATTTGCCAGCTGTAACCTAGCTAAGTACTCAACTGTGCCCAGGGCTCTCAGCATCACTGCAGCACTCCATTCATCATCATTCGTGCTACAGCCTCCAATTAAGAAGCACAGACAGTAAGAAACTGGTAAGAGAACCATACGTCCTGCTGGTAGACAGAATGCTCCTCCCCATTTTATTTACATCAGTTCAGTTGCTGGTGAAATTCTAGTCTGGATCCTCTCTGAACAAACAGCCACAGCTAGGTTGGCCAACATGTCACACCTAAAAGCTCCTCAGATTCCTTCCTCCTCACACCTGCCTGCACACACACCAACTGAAAGTCAGGCAGCAGGACAAGGCCCGGCCTTTTGAACTACTGATAAAGCTTGGAGATCTCATTAATGCGATGAATCTCTTCACTGTTGCAAGAAGCCAGAATTTCCATCAGGCAGCCTTCTTCTGTTCCTGCTCCCAAGGAATTGCCAAGGCAAGATTTCAGATACCAACAACAGCTCCTGACATGCAATCAGATTTCTTTAAAAGTTAATAATAAATGAAGAAGACATTCATAGCAAAGCAGTAAGTCCTTGGCCAGAACTTCAGCAATACAAAAGAAAGATTTCCAAACTTTCACAGCCCTCCTCACTTTGTGCACATCGGACATGGTGGTGGGAGTCATCATCCCAACCATCACCCTCTCAGAATTCCCACGCAGCAACGCTGTCAAGTCATCAATCAAATCCTAGAAAGCCAAGAGAGGAGGAAGGAGGTGGCAGAAGGTACGGCCTTCCAGGACAGACAGAACTGAGCTGTTCACCACTTCTCTTCAGGCTCCAGTCCTCTTTGCGTCAACAACTGCTCTGAACTGAACAAGAACAAATCAACCTTGGTCAAGGAGAGTCTCTGTACATGACTGGTGTATGTATATTTGCCTGAGTGATTCATCCACAGCGTAACTGGGGAGGTGAAAGTCAGTGTGAGAAAGTGAGTGTGATTCACACTCTCTCAAGTACTGCTTTAAGATGCTTTAAGATGTTCTTTATTTGTGAGGTACAAAGTGCTCTCTGAGGCCTCTTCTAAAATGGTCTAGCTAGCAGTTACAGGTTATTGAAATGTGTTTTTAATTCTGCGCTGCTTTTCTTAGATGCCTGTATCTGCCCTGGTATCCTTTGCAGAAGCTCTGGAGCATGGATACAGCAAATTCAAGAGTCCTTTTCACCAGCAAATGCGAGCTACAGGTGTGACACAGGCAGTCCATTGCCTCCTTTTCAAGACAGGCGCTGTGGTAAGTCCAGGAGTTGGCATCCTTAATACACAGTGGGATTACAGCCATCTTTGTTCAGTAAGGAGGTTATCATTACCTACAGTAATGATAGTAGAGCCCATCTGTACTACAGGAAAGTTTATGTGGAATGACTGTGCTGATGAAGGTGGAAATTTTCTCTTTTGGATTAGACCAGCCCACAAAGCAAAATGAAATGGAGGAGGGAGAAAATGTACTCATAGTTCTTGCTTAGTTCTAATTGCCAAGCAAATGACTACCTGCTAGTCAGAGCAGGATGGTGCCTGCTGTCTGGGAAGCCTCATGCAGAAGCACTGGAGCTTTTGCATCATGTACTCCCACCCTTGTCCCCTGCCTGAGGCGGGCCATAGGACACCCACAGCCTCTGGGCAGCCTGGGCCAGGGCCTCACTGCCTCTGGGGGAGGAATTTCCTCTACCCATCTACCTCCATTTCCACTCTTGGAGTTTAAAGCCATTTCCACTCATATTATGGCTGTCTGCCAATGCCAAGTGACATGCAAGGTCCGGTAGTGGGTCAGGTAATGACACGACAGCAGTACACGGACAATTGTGCTATTATTGTCAATTTATTGGTAGCGTGGAGCCTGGAAAACTCTGATTGATGACAGCAGTGGTTCTGTGGATGTCAGATGGTGCCCCAAACCAACATACTGGGGGTGCTCCCACCTCCTGACAGATGGTGGAGAGGAGCGAGAGAGCAGAGGTGGTGCTGGGGAGGGCTGGGGGCTGCTGGGCCTGGTCTGTTTCCCCCTGGCATTGGTTTTCCAGGTGTCTGATGCCCCTAAGCTGACACTGTGGGCAGGGGGCACTCCTACCTGCTAAGGGATGGTGGAGGGGAGGGCTGTGGGGGAGCCTGGGGGTGGCCAGGCCTGTCATGCTGGGGGGGCTGCTGCCATCCTTTGAATGATGGTGTAGGGAAGCGTAGAGGTGTTGCTGGGGGGTCTGGGGGCTGCTGGGTCTGGTCTGTTTCCCCCTGGAAGTGGTTCTCCATGTGTCTGATGATGCCCCTGAGCTGACACCCTGGGGGGGCTGCTCCCACCTCCTAGAGGTGATGGTGGAGAGGAGCAGGAGAGCAGTGGGGGTGCCTGAGGGGGCCACTCCCGTCCCCTGAAGGATCGTGGAGGGGAATGGGAGGGTGGTGACGGTGCCTGGGGAGGTGGGGGGCTGTTGGGCTGGTTGTGCTTCCCCCAGGCAGTGGTTGTCTGTCTCTTGGACTGTTTCCCCACCTTTGCACTCTGCATCCCCTGATGGATGCTGGAGGGGAGGAAGAGGGCAGAGGTGGTGCTGGGGGGGTCGGAGGGGATGGGGGCTGATGGGCCTCTCATGGTTCCCCAAGGCAGCAGTTGTCCGGGTGCTGGGTGATACTCCGGAGCTGACACCCTGAGGGGACCACTCCCGCCCCCTGAATGATGGCGGTGGGGATGGGGGAGGCGGCGTTGATGCCCGGTGGGGCCGAGGGCTGCTGGGCCTGTTGGTCATCTGCCAGTCAGACGTTGTTCCAGTGCTGGCCGATGACTGCAAGCCTACACCCCGGGTGGGTTCTTTCTGTCCCCCAAAGGGTGGGGGTGGGGGACAGGGGACGGCGTAGATGCCTATTGGGACGGGGGGCTCCTGGGCTTCTCAAAGATCCCCAGATAGGAACCTTCTTCACATTCGTAGATGGTGATATTGTACTCGGGTTGCTTAGCCCATTTTTTAGCTTCATAGCGGCGCCTGTGAAGAGAGGAACGTGCTGAGGGCACAGGAGAGCCCCTGCTCTGCTTTCTCACAGTGCATGGCAAAGTGCCACCCTCAGCTCCCAGCCTGTCTCTGGCCCAGCAGTAAGGATGGGCTGAAGCCAATGACAACATCTAACTGTGTAAATCGCAGACCATGTGAGCCAACAACTAACTGGTCTCTTTACGCTGCTTTAACTGGAAACGCCTCCTGGCCCACAGCAGCCCTACAGTAAAGAGTTGGCAGGATGGGGATGGGGGTCAACAACTCACTTTCTGTTTCTGTACCAGAAAATAAGAAGCCAGCACAGACTCGTCCCCAGCAATATGGAACCCAAGGAAGCTCCAGCAAGTATCAGGTAGAACTTCCAACCAACTTTAACTTGCTTGGCATTTGCATGTCCTGCATCAGGCACACCTGGAGGAACAACGTGGTCATTGCTGTGTATCGTGCCCTAATGGAAATCTCAAGGAGGTCTGACAATTTTTTTCCATTTTGTTGGACTCCTGGAACAAGTGAAAATCCTCAGGCTGCAATGCTTCCCTGATTCCAGGGGAAGCAAAGGGAACTCCCAAAGGCACCGCGCATCGAGGCGCTCTGGAGCCTCTAATTTGCCTCTCAGCTTTGGGTATGCCCTGGCTCTGCCAGATTTACTCCTTCTTCTCCATCATGCTCTAACATTTCTTTTGCACTCACCTACCCTTGCCTTGTGAGGCTGGGTAGTGCTGCCGCAGGCAGGCACACCGTGACCCTTTGGGACACGTCGTTTGACTAAACAAAACTCATTAGAGCAGAAGGAGAGTGTGTGCATCTGTTTAATCAGTTGCTGCTAAGAGTGACGTGGACAAGAACCACTGTCGTGTTGTGCAGGGAGTGCTGCCCTGAGCTCTCCCCTCCCCCTCAGACCCCACTCCACGGGGGCAGAGTCAGGGCCCTCAGCAGCACCTGAACCTGTTTCTCCGTTTTTCCTTCCCCCCGGCATGGGCACAACTTGCACGCTCCTAGTTTTCAGGATGTTTCTCCTGCTTATGAACTCCTGCCAGATCGCTGCTTACCTGGATTCCTCAGAAAACGATAGACCCAGTTGTGGTGGGCTTCCCCGGGCTTTGACAGCGCTGTGAAGAATGAGAGAAAGGCAAAGTCTCAGCATGGTGCAGGCACGGAGGAAGCAGAAGGACGAGGAGGCTCCCTCTATGCCATTGCCCCATCTGTGAGTCAGTGCATCTCTCTGGACCTCAGTTTGCAGGAGGGACCCCTCTCCGGGCTGCTGGTGTGCCTGGAGCCTCAAGGGAGGCACAGCAAGCTTGGAATGCAGGGACTGTGTGAGGGAGGTATGCTGAAGGCTCCTATTCCTTCTCATCTCTGCTGAATGTGGTTTTGGTGGCCTTGTTCCCAAAAGGACAAAGTTCCTAAGTCCCTGGGAACTGGGTGCAGTGGGAGGGGAGCAACCTCTAGCCATGGCCACGGAGCTCTACCGGCAGCCCTTACCTGGAGTGCCAGCTGCTTGCGAGGCCTCTCTTTCTCCCAGAGGGATGGGCAGTATGTGACGGATGCCTTGCTGAAATGCATCCCTGTGAGCAGGCTCTGCGTCAGTCCCTTTAGAAAGGAGGTAAGAGAGTAGGGCTGTAAGTAACTGCTTCTCATCAGGAAGATGGTATCTTCAGCAGGAAGGTGATGCTGCAAGCCAGTTCAGACACAGGGGCATCACCACAGCAAGGTTCCTGCTGTGCACACTGCAGATGCTCCATGTGTATACATCTAGAATATAGATGTATATACAAATAGAATACATACATCAGCTTCCCAAGACTTTCAGTGGACAGACAGAAATACACCCACCATGTGCTGCCTTCTCCTTTGTGATTTTCTTTGGCATATAGGACAGCCTCTGTGGGTATCTTCCTCTTCCCAGCGCCTCTTTCTGTCTCTCAGGACCTGAACAGAAAGTATTGGGATCAATTTCAGACAAACAAGGTATTGAACTGAGTGGTCTTTTCAGCAAAGTCATGAGACAGCAGCCACTCCTGGGATGCCTGTGCGGCTCCAGCACAGGAGGCAGCCAAGTATTTGGCACAGCCTTCCCTGGAGGCACTTCAGCACCCAAAGAATGGGAACTTTCCATCACAAACTGCGACCTACAGAACCGCATCACTGAAGAGCAGATGGTGCCAGGGGGTCGTGCCTGGCTGACATTAGGGCTGTGAGCTGGCATCTCTCAAAGGAAGCAAAAATTCACAGCATACCCTTAGGAGCTGCTGGGGCTTCTGTCCTGGAGCTCAGCAGGGAAGATGGATCCCATCCAATGCTACCCACACCTGTCAACAAACACAGACAGAGCAGCTCCTGTCAGATGTGGCTGGATGGTGGTTTAACCTGGAATGACAGCACTGCTGCATAGCACTCTTCTCTCCCTACTAGGCTGTGTGGAACTGTCTGGAGAAGAGAAGGGGGTGGAAGGAGAAGGGGAAGATCTAAAGGCCCTTTCCTGTGGGATTGCCCGGAGGCTTATGGACCAGATTATGGAGGCTTTGGCAAGGCACTGCTTATAGGCACAGCGGTAATCACACAGCGATGAGAAACATCCCCATTGTGCGTTGTGATCTCTCTCTTCCTTAGGACCTGCTGTGACTGGAAGGGGCTCAGGTGACGATGTGGCACCCAGAGCTGGGTTGAAAGTTGCAGAGGGGCCAGGTGGGCAGTTGGCTGGCAGTTGGCTGGCACTCAGCAGCTTTGCAGATACTCTCTCCAGGCCACGTGAAACAGTCCTCAGAGACAGCATGGAAGAACATTGGCGTTTTCTTACTAGAGAGATCTCCGATGGATGGAGAGAAAGCCAACGGGACAGTGGGTGCACACAGCACCCAAGGAACAGTGACTGCCCAAGCTTCTCATAGACAAGAAACCACCAGGCAGTGAAAAGCTGAACCCTTCCTGAACTTCCACAACCAAATATGTGCGAAGATCATGAGGTGAAGACTGGTGACTTACCTCTGGCATCCACTCCAGGTTCAGGCACAGGTCTCCATTCTGGTAATCCACCAAGAGGGCCTGCAGGCACAAGTGTGATCAGAAAAAGGTGAGGAGAGCTTCCACTGCGCACTGGGGCCTGGTTTTTCTGCAGTGACCTGCAAAGACTGGCAGCAGGTCGGGGAATGACATGGCCCAAACAGCAAAGGCATCGGTTCTCTCCTCCAAAGAGTGGCAAGGGCTGCCCTCCCACTGAAATGTGACAACTCTCCAAGTAAAGAACTACTCTCAGCTGATCTGTGTACGGCTTTTAAGGCACAAAGAGACTTGAAAGACCTTTGGAGGTTCTTAAGTACCCGAATAAATCATTACAACGCTCATTTTTCTGTCTTCAAGGAAACAGACACAACTTACCTCTGGGTTTCCCCTGAGGCACAAAATCAGTATCCACCAAAACATCTGGATAAGGAACTCCAACATCATCATCTAAAATCAAGAACAGATGAGAGATGTTCCCATTGCATGTTGCGCCTTCTCCCTTAGTGACTGGGGAGTGTCAGGTAATGGAATGGGAGACTCAGACCGTGATTGCCAAAGCTAGAGAATGACCTGGGTGACCTGGAGCCTGGCACTCGGCAGCTTTTCAAATGCCCTCTCCAGGCCACTTGCAACACACCTCTGGGACCGCATGGAAGGGTATATAGCCCGTCAGGGCTTTCTTACTGGGAGTTCCTTGCTGGATCTCCCACTAAAGCACCAGAGGAAACGATGCCTGTTCCTTCCTCTGGGCTCCAGCTGGGTGTCTCTGTTGGGAACTGGGATTTGCCTGTGGGGAGCACCAGGAAGCCAGAGCAGAAATGCTCACGCTTTTCCCAACACGCTTCTTCTGAGCTCTCCCATAGGACACCTCCAGGGTGGGCTCAGCCAGCAGCAGAGCCATGGCCTGGCTGGGCTGGAGAAAGCCCTGAGGGGAGCGCTGCTTCCACAACCCACACCTGGCCCCTGGGGTGCTGCCTGGCCCCCTTCCCAACAAACCCCCATGGAAAGGCAGCCCCGGGGCAGTGTGGCACAGGGCCACAGGGACAACAGCCTGGTCCCATCTCTGCCCACCCACCTGCTGCTGGAGCTCGCCACGGTGCAGCACAAGTCTCCTTGGAACACATGGCCATCAGTAGGAGGAGGAGAGCAAGGCGGGCGGGGGACACGGCCCCCCACACTCGTGCCATGCTGCCACCACCACCGCTGCAGCCACAGCAAGTGCTGGGGCCAGCACGGAACACCTGGGGTACACACCCTGAGCACTGTGACCTCATCGAGCACAGCGGGCATTGTGACCTCACGTCCCCCCCAGGATGCAGATCTGTTCCGCTGCCATGGCCAGGTTCCCCCTGGGCTTGTGTGCACTGTGGTGGTGGGAGAGGATCGGCACTCATCTGGAGCAGCCGGAGGCCACAGCTGAGGTTTCCACATTGACATCATGGAAACAGAATCGTGGAAAGGCTTGGGGGGGAGGGGATGCTGGAGACACAGGTGCTGTGAAAGGAGAAAGAAAATCACTGTAATGTTGCTTTTATTGCTTCATACAGCTCCAGAGATTTAGTTTTGACTTTCAGTGGCACCAAAGAAGCCGTTTCTTCAGTGACACTATATTTGTTATCACAGCCTCTAACAAAAATGGCAAATCGAGCTGTATCTGTAGCACCAACAGTTCCATCAATTGCCAGAGCATTTTGATGGGTTGATTGATAGATTTTCCTATTTCTTCAGTCTGCCTGGCTCTAGTTTGTTGTAACAGAGCAATTTGAGAAAAATCCATTTGTTTTTGCAGGACAAATGATATCTGCCATTCCAATTTTGGTCAAAATATATCATAAACTCAATTTCAGGGTGTGAGTGTGTCACAATTTCTGTTAGAATATGTCATTAGCTGTATTTTGGAGTGTAAGAACATCACAGATTGGGCCAAAATAGGGGCATAAACCCAACTTCTGAGGGTGAGAACTTCGCAACTCGTGTCAAAATATGCAATAAATCCAATTTTGGAGTGTGTGAAGGCCACAATTTGGGTCAAAATATGTCAGAAACTGAACTTTGGAGTTTGAGAAGGCCATCATTTGGGTCAAGATTTGTCACTGATTCTATTTCAGAGACTGAGAACGTCACAGTTTTGCTCAAAATAAGTCATTATCTCAATTTTAGAGCATGAGGACGTCACAATTTGGGTCAAAACGTGTCACAAACCCAATTATTGAGTGTGTGAAGGCCACAATTTGGGTCAAAATATATCATTAATCCTATTTCAGAGAATGAGAACGTCTCAGTTTCTTCTATTCTCCCCAGGGTCTGCAGGCCTTTTTCCACTTGCACACTGCACTTGCTTGTCCAATGCATGACACAAAGCCCAAGTGAAACACCTGCTTGCAAAATAAGTCTTTGCCAAATCGAGATAAATGACCAAGGTCAGCTCTCTCTACAAAGCAAGTTCTTTGTGACCACAGCCACAAACAGCAGTTCCATTCAAACTATCAGAATTCTTTCTTCCATCCCAGGATTGTTCTTCAATCACAGGCCTTCAGGTCCCCGACAAAACTCCCTGAGAATGTCACCCCAGGAATGTCACTCCAGTGTTACTCCCTGATATCCCCCCGCAGTGATAACCCAACACCACCCCCCGCCATCACTCCTGAACATCACCCCTGTGTCACCCCAGCATCACCCCGGCAACATCACCCCCCCGCAATACTCCCACATCACCCCCCACCATCACTTCCCAACATCACCCCCACAACGTCACTCCTTGATGATAAACTCCAGTGATACCCCAGCAGCATCACTTCCCGATGTTACCCCCCAGCGATACCACAGCATCAGCCAACAGCATCACCCCCAGTAGCATTGTGATGTGAATCCATAGTGAATTGATGTGAATCCTGAGTGTACCCTCAGCTCCACTCCTGTTTCAGGGTATGTTTGGGTCTGACTGACAGGATGTCTCAGGAGCAGACACAAGCAAACTGTACTCGGAGCAGCACAGAGGGTTATGAGCTGCTCAGTTTTCTGGGCTCCACCAGAAGAGGGGTGGACAGAAGGGACAGGGAGGTGAACGTTCCTCTCTACTCTGCCCTTGGGAGGCTCCATGCGCCCATGGTCTGGAGCCCCCAATACAAGAAAGACAGAGAACTGTTGGAGAGGGTCCAGAGGAGGGCCAGGCTGAGGGAGCTGGGCTTGTTCAGCCTGGAGAAGAGAAAGCTGCAGGGTGACCTCATTGCAGCCTTTCAGTACCAAAAGGGAGCCCATAAACAGGAGGGGAGTCAACTCTTGGAAAAGGTAGATAACAGCAGCACAAGGGGAAATGGTTTGAAGGTGAAGGAGGGAAGACTGAGGTTGGATGTCTCAGAGTGGTGAGGTGCTGGAACAGCTGCCCAGAGAGGCTGTGGATGCCCTGTCCATCCCTGGAGGTGTTCAAGGCCATGTTGGATGGGGCCCTGGGCAGCCTAGGCTAGTATTAGGTGGCCCTGCCTGTGGCAGGGGGTTGGAGCTTCATGATCCTTGAGGTCCCTTCAAACCCGGGCCATTCTGTGTGATCTGTGTGAATTCAATTCAGCATACACACCATCACAAACACACACAGACATCCATTGCACATAATCCCAGTAAGCAAGAAGCAGAAACTCCCTAAGCAAGCGCACCCTTACATATCGCCACTGAGAGATGGCAAACAGCTGAAAAGGAGAGAGAAGGACCATGCTGGTGTTGGATGCAATAGGCATTGCCAGCAGGGCATCAAATGCTTCCAAGGGCACTTCTCCTCTCTCCCCCGATGCTTTTCCCAGGGCCTGCAGGCTTTTTTGCACTTGAATGCTGAACCCACGTGGCCAGCACACGATGCCTGTAAAGACAGAAAGACAGGGTGGTCTTAATTATTACTTGGGATGTTTGAGTTATCTGCTCTGCCACCTGCATTGCAGAATAAGCAGCCAAAAACTGTTTTTCAGTCATACTGTACCTTTTTTCTGCTCTGTGCCAAACTTAAGACCAGAACCCAGTGGGCTGAAACAGAATTTTGGCACTGCTACAGACAGGAGCCAAACCCAGCTTGAGTCGCATGCATCTAGTTCAGCTGGAAGGGTGGGATCAATTACACCCAGTGCTGGGGCCTGTCGAACAGCTGGTTTTGCTTCCTGGAACGCCTCTTCTTCCATTCTGCCCCAGACCCATTTTTGGCCTGTCTTTGTGAGTGTGCCTCAGCAGCTGTGCTAGGTGGGCTCTAAAGGAACGTCAGCATCTCAATATACCCAACAGTTCCTGCAGCTGCCATGGCACGGCAGGGACTGGGAATGCCTCAACCTTGCCTATTATTGCACTGACCAAATGACATCCAGGAATTTTACCAACAAAGCCGGTCCTTGCACTTTTGGTGGGTTTAAGGCCTGCCCTTTTTCTTGTAAGTGAGCAGGTAACGAGCGTGCTGCCTTTCCTAATCACAGAATCATAGAATCGCTCAGGTTGGAAAGGACATTAAAGATCATCGAGTCCAAGCAAAACCCCACCATCCTACCCTAACTATCAGCCCTCTGCTAAATCATGGCCCTGAGCACCACGTCCAAATGGTTTTTATACACACCCAGGGATGGTGACTCAACCACCTCCCTGGGAAGCCCACCCCAGTGCTTAACAACCCTTTCTGTCAAGAAGTTTTCCCTGATATCCAACCCAAACTTCCCCTGGTACAACTTGAGGCCATTTCCCCTTATCCCGTCACCCATCACCAGTGAGAAGAGAGCAGCCCCACTCTCTCTGCAGTCACCTTTCAGATATTGGAAGAGAGCAATCAGGTCTCCCCTCAGCCTCCTTTTCCCCAGACTAAACAGCCCCAATTCCTTCAGTTGCTCCTTGTAGGCCTCCAAGCCCTTCGCAAGCCTCGTTGCCCTTCTCTGGACCCGCTCCAGCACCTCCATGTCCTTTCTGTACTGATGTGCCCAAAACTGAACACAGAACCCTAGGTGAGGCCTCACCAATGCTGAGTTCAGGGGCAGGATGACTTCCCTAGTGCTGCTCACCACACCATTCCTGATACAAGCCAGGATGCCATTGGTCCTCTGGTCCACCTGAGCACACTGCTGGCTCATATTCAGCCGAATGTCCATAGCACACCAAGGTCCCTTTCCATCAGGCAGCTTCCCAGCCACACCTCCCCAATCCTGTAGGGTTGCCTGGGGTTGTTGTGACCAAAATGGAGGACCCAACACTCAGCCCTATTGAAACTCATTCTGTCATTGACAGCCTTACCTTCATCCACTACATGGGTCACCTTGTCACAGAATGAAATCAGGTTTGTCAGACAGGATCTACCGTTCATAAACCCATGCTGACTGGGCCCGATCCCCTGGGTGACCTTTAATTAGTCCATGATTGCTCCTGAGATTATCTGTTCCATAACTGTTCCTGGCACCGAGGTGAGGCTGATAGGTCTGTAGCTGCCAGGATCATCTTTCCAGCCCTTTTTGAAGATGGGCATCGCATTTGCCAGTCTCCAGTCCACCATGACATCCCTGGTTATCCAGGACTGCAGAAGAATAATGGAGAGTGGCTTGGCAACCACATCTGCCAACTCCCTCGGCACTCCAGGGTGCAATCACATCCGGACCCGTGCACCTGTGAGCATCCAGCTTTCAGAGCAGCTCCAAAAGCATGGGATGAGCTTTGAGAACTCTGGTCTTCTGGGGGAGGATGGGGCTTGCCTCTCAGTGAAGGGGAAGACCATCGTCAGCAGCAAGCTTTCCAGTGCAGTCAAGAGTTTTAAACAAGAATCACCAGGGGAGGGAACCCATCCCACCCTGAGGCTGCTGATGGCAATGGGTGCCCTGGGTCTGGAGCTGGATCGCAGGCCAGGAAGACAGCACCTCAAGTGCAGGATAAGGGAACTCCTACTGGTCAGTCAGCCTCACCGGGAGCCCAGCTCAAATGCCCGCACACTAACACATAGAGCATGGGGAGCGAGCAAGAGAGTTACAGGTGTGCGTGTGCCTACAGGGCTATGACGTAATGAGAGAGAGGTGGGATGGCTCTCACGATTGAAATGTCGGAATAGAGAGGTATAAACTCTTAGGAAGGACAGGCACGGCAGAAGGGAATTGCCCTCCACATCAACAACCAGCTGGAGCCCATGGAGCTTCACCTGAGGATGGCTGAGGAGATGACAGAGAGTGTTTGGCTTAGGGCTAAAGGGAAGGCAGAGGAAGGAGACATCGCAGTGGGCGCTGGACCAGGAAGACTGAGTGGATGAGGCCTCTATAAACAGATAGGTACAGCCAATGGCATCCTGGCTTGCATCAGAAACAGTGTTGCCAGCAGGAGCAGGGAGGTGATTGTTCCCCTGTACTCAGCACTGGTGAGGCCCCACCTCGAGTACTGTGTCCAGTTTTGGGCCCCTCACTGCAAGAAAGACATTGCGGCCCTGGAACGTGTTCAAAGGAGAGCGACAAAGCTGGTGAGCGGTCTGGAGCACAATGGGGCCATATGAGGAGAGGCTGAGGGAGCTGGGAATGTTCATCCTGGAGAAGAGGAGGCTCAGGGGAGACCTCATTGCTCTCTATAACTTCCTGAAGGGAGGCTGTAGTGAGCTGGGGGTCGGCCTCTTCTCTCGTGTCATTAGTGATAGGAGCAGATGGAATGGTTTCAAGGTACGGCAGGGGAGATTCAGGCTGGACATGAGGAAGTATTAATGCTCAGAAATGGTGGTCAGGCACTGGAATGGACTGCACAGGGAGGTGGTGGAGTCGCCGACCCTGGGGGTGTTCAAGGAAAGACTGGATGTTGTGTTGAAGGACATGGTTTAGTGGGAGCTATTGGTAATAGGTGAACAGTTGGTCTGGATGATCATGTAGGTCTTTTCCAATCTTGGTGATTCTGTGATTGATTCGATGATCTCCATTGCAGAGCTGGATACCGAGGGTGGATGGAAAGAAAAGGGAAGGGAGGGGAACGAGGGCGAGGAAGGAAGGGAAGAAAAGAAGGGGAAGGGAAAGGAAGGAAAGCGAGAGGAAAGACACGAAATGAGACGTTAATTTTGGGTCCTTTTCCGGCAGCTTCCCGCCCCCTCCCCCTCCCCCAAAACAGGCCCTGGGTCGCCCCAGCCCGGCCTGAGCCACGTGACAGGAAGTGCTTGGTAGTGGCCGAGAGCACTTCCGGGCCAGAGCGGGCTCTGCGCTGCGAACGGGGTCGGGCCTCGGTGCGGGGGCACGGAGGGGCTGTCGGGGGAGGAGCTCGCGGCGCTGCCGGCACCCAGAGGCGATGCGTGCGGTGCCACCGAGTGTGGCAGGGGCCGGGGGGCGGCTTCGTCCCGGGGAAGGCCGTGCGAACATCGAGCTGTCGGTGCGGCCTTGGGATGCTGCCTGCAGGGAAGCGCGGCGGGCGCTGTGCTGGGTGCCGAGCCGTGGCTCGCGCTTTGCTCGTCCTTTGAAGGCTGAACTGTAGGCAGCCGGTTTGCATCGGGTTGAAGGGGCTGGCGCTGCCCTGAAGGTGAGTGAGAGAAGTGGGCAAAGGAAGGGTGAGTGGCGGGATCCGAGGAGGGCGTTTTGTGTTTGTGTGCGTGTCTGTTGTTTGCCTGACGTGTTGGTGTGCGTTGTTGTTCCAGGTGTCTGAATGAGGACTCCCCGTGGGAACTGGCAGTGAGCAAAGGAATGGAGCGACGGGCCTGGGTGCCGTGTTGGACTGCGGCTGTGGAGCCAACGAAGGTGTGTCCAGTGTCCTTCCTCTGGCTGTGGGTGAGCGGGGCGAGTCAGAGCTGCGGTCCTGTGCGATGGTGTTTGTTGGCTGGGACCGGCTGCCTGAGCAGAGTGGGGGCAGGGAGAGGGAGGTTTGGAAAGCGGCAGCAGTCAGGAGCACGTCTGTGTCACGGCCTTATCTAGATCAATCTATGATTGATAGATCAATCTGTGATCTCCAGGTGATGTTATGATGTGGAATAGCAATAGAAAAACTGCAAAACCACAATAGTGTGGCAGCCCAGAAAGATTCCCTTGTGGAAGAAGGGGAAGGGTGAAGGAGGCCGAGGACCATTTTCTCAGGGCTGGCTCCTCTGTGCCCTCTTGCTGGCCGGAGAGAAGGTCTGCCTGCTGGGCACAGGGAGCGCCTTGTAGCTCCCGTGCCGTGCCCTGCCCTCCAGCCCCCTCCTCATCCCATGTGGAACGCCAGTGCCAGCAGTGCGGCCGCCATTTTAGAACCCTCACCACGTCACCTTGGTCACCGCTGCCGCGCGCAACGCAATCGCCTCTGACAGCTGTGGCAGATAACAGACATGTCAGCTGCAAAGAGGGTGAGGATGGAAGTTGGCCCAGTTTCAGGCGGGAGGATGGAGCTGGGGGCCCTAGGACTGAGAAGGAGGAGGGGTCCCGCCATGACCACCAGGCAGAGGAGGGGTAAGAGAGCCACTTTCCATCGCACCTGCACCAGCCTGGTGACGAGCAACCTTATGGAGCCCATGAAGGTGGATCCACCTGCAGAGGAGCCCATGGAGGTGGATCCGCCCGCGGCATAGCTGGCCTGGCACCACACCACCGTGCCAGGCCCTGCGTTGGCACCATCATAGCTCCACCGTGGCTGGTCCAGGCGCTGAGCTCCTTACCCGCTGCACGGCCCCCGCCCCCGGCATTAGCTGGGTGGCATTTTTTTAAGATCTGTTCCTCTTTCAGGCTTGGTGTTTTCAAGTTAGGCATAGGTTATTATTCGTGTTTTAGTGTTAGGAGTAGGTTTAGTGTTAGGAGTTGGTGTTTTCCTGTTAGGAGTTCATTCCTGTTTGTGCTGTAGTGTTAGGAGTTGATGATTGTTCCCATAGTAGAGTTAGGCATAGGTTACTGTTGGTACTGTAGGGTTAGGCGTGGGTTCCTACCAGCAGCTGGCAACAAACAGCGCTTGCTCGGTAAGCACATGTCTGCTTTCTCCCCCAGAGCCGTGAGTGTGACTGCCATGAGAGTGGAGGTCTGATGCCATCTGCAAGGAATGGTATTTGCATCTGGTGGCTTTTCTGTTGCAGAATGTCCAGCAGCAGAGCGTGAGCGGCCGTGAAATGAAGCTGGGCCTCAGGACAGCAGTCTGGAGCTGCGTCACGAGCTTCCTGCGAGGCCAGCGCAAGGTAGGTGTGCCTTATTGTAAGGGTGCGCTGAAGCAGTGTTGGTTAAGCACGGCTCACTCCTCTGTCTCCAGCAGATGGGCTTTCTGCACACTTTATTTCTGTGGCCGTAGAATTTCTCTCATTGGGATAGAGAGGAGGGAGTACCTGCAGAAGACCGTTCTCTTCTGGTTTTGAGCCGAGGAGAGCTCAGATTCCAGCTTAAGCAATGTTCTTTTGTCACACTCTGGGTCCTGTGTTACGTTCCCCAGAGTTTCATCTCTCCTTTAGATTCCAGTTCATCTGACAGGTTAGGCTTGAATTCAGCATAATATCTGCTTCTCCCTGGGTTCAGGTTCTTCGGGTCTCTAATGGAACATGTTAGAAGATTTCAGCTCTGCATTTTTTTTCTTGCTCCGAATAGCAAGGGACTGCTGTGCTCTCATTAATATCATCAGTGAGTAGATGCTTCCTCCTGTTTGAGCCTAAAATGCTTTCCATAGTTGAGTGGTTGGAAACATAGGGTTTTAACTTAAAATTGTTTGCGCAGAGTGAAGTGCTCTATCCCCAGAACTTTCCATCTTTTTTCTTAACACAGCTTATGGTTCATTTCAAAACAAACTAACAAAGATGAATTTGGGTTAGCGTAGCCCGTTTTAAATGATCCTTCTGTGTCTTTTCCAGGCTGGTAGCAGAATGGAGACTTTCCTGAGGCGCTGAGGAACAGACACAGCTTTTTTCGAAGGCTTCAATGAAATTCTGCCACAACAGTATCTGCGGTCCTTTGATGCTAAGGAGCTGGAGGTAAAGGATTCTTCACCATTGCCAGATCCATGCTTCTACACGTAATACTTGAATGTCAGTCAGTGTCTGAAGTGCAGAGTTCATTAAGGCTGGCGGTTCTGTTTTCTGGATGTGCGAGTGAAGCCTTATGTATCAGTTAGTATTTGGTCAGTGTGTTGTTCTTCACTTTCTTCTTGGCAACCAACTTACACGTTTCTAACATTAAGATTCTGCCAGTGCAAATTTTTTGGCTAACAGTGTTTTTGTAATCCTTGACAATGTGATTTGCATGTGTTTAAAGAGTGAGCAATTGGAAAGCAAGGGAGATAAGAACCAAATACCAACGGATGGTCAAATTACTGAGTGGAGCAGGTTTTAACTGCTTTTGGTCTCTCCAAATTATCCTCTGCAGCAGAACATCATATTTCTAGCCCAGAATTGTATGGTTAGGCAATGAGAAAGTATGGTCTGAATGTCTAAATACAAATGTTTTCATGACTGGGATTTCTCTTTAGTCACCTCTCCACATTTTCTTTGTGAGTGGATGTTATTATTTGCTGTGGAAGTTTGAGAGTTTAATATTAAAAATGAGCGTACTGTGATTGCAGGTGCTTTGAAGTACAGTAGTATTTCAGTACAATAGTCTTGCTGTAGAAGCAAAGTTGTAGCTTGTAGTTTCCATGTTTATGATCCTTTTTCTCCCCTAAAGGTGTTCCTGTGTGGAATGCAAGAAATTGATCTGAATGACTGGCAGAGGCCATACCATCTACCGGCATGATAGCAGAACCAGCAGACAGATACTGTGGTTCTGGGAGGTTTGTAGACTTCTTTTTTCCTCACAAGAACACAGCAGCAGCTTAATGAGCAACAGTCAGAATTACTCAACAGATACATAGTGTGTAAATATAAATGATAACTGCTAATCCAGCTGTCCTAGGTGTGATGGGGAAGTGAACGTATCAATATTAAACTTTACCTCAGTGTTAATTATTATCTTTCAGTTTGTGAAAGAAATAGATAACGAGAAGAGAATGAGACTTCTACAGTTCATTACTGGAACGTGCAGATTACCAGTGGGAGGATTTGCTGACCTCATGAATGAATTTATATGGAATCTTTTTTCTGAATCTTGCATATTGGTAGAGCTGTGACAGAAAAAGGGATGGAGGGAATGTGAACATGCCTTGCATCAGTGACTTGATAGATGGTTTGGATGTGGTCCTGGCAGGGCAGCCTGCTCTGGGTATCCCTGCTTGATCAGAATGGAAGGACTAGGTGGTAAACTCCAGAGACTCCTTCCAGTACCAAACCAACAATGTGATTCAGTGGTTGAGTTTCTTTGAAAACCGCTTCATACTTATGCATTTCACTATGTGGATTTCTTCAGAGGGATGTAGTGAGAGGCAGATGTCTTTGTGCTCTGCAAGAAGCTATAGTCTTGTTTTCTCTTCAAGGCTTTCACGCACTATTGTCATGTATTATCTACTGGTATACATGGGCAGTTAGACCTAAGAATTCCTCGTTTGATTTTTGTACAGGGAGCAACAGACCCCAAAAATTTTGCGTTGAGAAAGTTGGGAAGGAAAACTGGTTACCTAGACGTCACACCTGGTAAGTACTAAGGATCAAACTCTGTTGTGGTTCTTTTCTTACTTGTCCAGATCATGGATATTTTCCAACAAGCACCAACCAGGCATGGCAACTCACAGCTGAAATGCCATTGCCCCTGCTAAGTAACCAGTCTACCTACAGACCTCTCATTAGAGACTTGCAAACAAGAGCAAAACCCATTTATTCCCATTTCACAGGTTGGCTTCTCTTCACCACACATCACATGCACAAGAACAGATTGCTCTTGCAAGGAAGCACGTTCCTACACACCACAGCATCCTGCTGAGCAAGGGCATCATCCACATACATTCCCTCATCTCTGTTACCCTACAAAGGTTCAAGGACAGAAGACACAGCTCACCACAGCATCTACTGGAAAAGAGCCCATGGCATTCAAGCACACCCAGAGTCAGAATCCCCTCCTTGCAGAAGATGGGTTTGAGGAGCAGGCCATGAGACACATTCGGTGAGAAAAAGTCAGCCTGGAGCTCCTCACCGCTGAGTACAGAGCTGCGCCCACAAGAAGATTCAACCCCTTCTCCCCTCGGCTTTGCTCACTGTTGCAAGGGACACGAGGACCCTTGGAAACATGGAAGATGTGCTGGATACGACGTCATCCTCGACGGAGCAGCCATACTCTAGCAAGAACACACGGACATGGAATCTGTTAGAAGCAGAGCCAATACCTGGGTGCTGCCTACAGCATTTGCCAGCTGTAACCTAGCTAAGTAGTCAACTGTGCCCAGGGCTCTCAGCATCACTGCAGCACTCCATTCATCATCATTCGTGCTACAGCCTCCAATTAAGAAGCACAGACAGTAAGAAACTGGCAAGAGAACCATACGTCCTGCTGGTAGACAGAATGCTCCTCCCCATTTTATTTACATCAGTTCAGTTGCTGGTGAAATTCTAGTCTGGATCCTCTCTGAACAAACAGCCACAGCTAGGTTGGCCAACATGTCACACCTAAAAGCTCCTCAGATTCCTTCCTCCTCACACCTGCCTGCACACACACCAACTGAAAGTCAGGCAGCAGGACAAGGCCCGGCCTTTTGAACTACTGATAAAGCTTGGAGATCTCATTAATGCGATGAATCTCTTCACTGTTGCAAGAAGCCAGAATTTCCATCAGGCAGCCTTCTTCTGTTCCTGCTCCCCAAGGAATTGCCAAGGCAAGATTTCAGATACCAACAACAGCTCCTGACATGCAATCAGATTTCTTTAAAAGTTAATAATAAATGAAGAAGACATTCATAGCAAAGCAGTAAGTCCTTGGCCAGAACTTCAGCAATATAAAAGAAAGATTTCCAAACTTTCACAGCCCTCCTCACTTTGTGCACATCGGACATGGTGGTGGGAGTCATCATCCCAACCATCACCCTCTCAGAATTCCCACGCAGCAACGCTGTCAAGTCATCAATCAAATCCTAGAAAGCCAAGAGAGGAGGAAGGAGGTGGCAGAAGGTACGGCCTTCCAGGACAGACAGAACTGAGCTGTTCACCACTTCTCTTCAGGCTCCAGTCCTCTTTGCGTCAACAACTGCTCTGAACTGAACAAGAACAAATCAACCTTGGTCAAGGAGAGTCTCTGTACATGACTGGTGTATGTATATTTGCCTGAGTGATTCATCCACAGCGTAACTGGGGAGGTGAAAGTCAGTGTGAGAAAGTGAGTGTGATTCACACTCTCTCAAGTACTGCTTTAAGATGCTTTAAGATGTTCTTTATTTGTGAGGTACAAAGTGCTCTCTGAGGCCTCTTCTAAAATGGTCTAGCTAGCAGTTACAGGTTATTGAAATGTGTTTTTAATTCTGCGCTGCTTTTCTTAGATGCCTGTATCTGCCCTGGTATCCTTTGCAGAAGCTCTGGAGCATGGATACAGCAAATTCAAGAGTCCTTTTCACCAGCAAATGCGAGCTACAGGTGTGACACAGGCAGTCCATTGCCTCCTTTTCAAGACAGGCGCTGTGGTAAGTCCAGGAGTTGGCATCCTTAATACACAGTGGGATTACAGCCATCTTTGTTCAGTAAGGAGGTTATCATTACCTACAGTAATGATAGTAGAGCCCATCTGTACTACAGGAAAGTTTATGTGGAATGACTGTGCTGATGAAGGTGGAAATTTTCTCTTTTGGATTAGACCAGCCCACAAAGCAAAATGAAATGGAGGAGGGAGAAAATGTACTCATAGTTCTTGCTTAGTTCTAATTGCCAAGCAAATGACTACCTGCTAGTCAGAGCAGGATGGTGCCTGCTGTCTGGGAAGCCTCATGCAGAAGCACTGGAGCTTTTGCATCATGTACTCCCACCCTTGTCCCCTGCCTGAGGCGGGCCATAGGACACCCACAGCCTCTGGGCAGCCTGGGCCAGGGCCTCACTGCCTCTGGGGGAGGAATTTCCTCTACCCATCTACCTCCATTTCCACTCTTGGAGTTTAAAGCCATTTCCACTCATATTATGGCTGTCTGCCAATGCCAAGTGACATGCAAGGTCCGGTAGTGGGTCAGGTAATGACACGACAGCAGTACACGGACAATTGTGCTATTATTGTCAATTTATTGGTAGCGTGGAGCCTGGAAAACTCTGATTGATGACAGCAGTGGTTCTGTGGATGTCAGATGGTGCCCCAAACCAACATACTGGGGGTGCTCCCACCTCCTGACAGATGGTGGAGAGGAGCGAGAGAGCAGAGGTGGTGCTGGGGAGGGCTGGGGGCTGCTGGGCCTGGTCTGTTTCCCCCTGGCATTGGTTTTCCAGGTGTCTGATGCCCCTAAGCTGACACTGTGGGCAGGGGGCACTCCTACCTGCTAAGGGATGGTGGAGGGGAGGGCTGTGGGGGAGCCTGGGGGTGGCCAGGCCTGTCATGCTGGGGGGGCTGCTGCCATCCTTTGAATGATGGTGTAGGGAAGCGTAGAGGTGTTGCTGGGGGGTCTGGGGGCTGCTGGGTCTGGTCTGTTTCCCCCTGGAAGTGGTTCTCCATGTGTCTGATGATGCCCCTGAGCTGACACCCTGGGGGGGCTGCTCCCACCTCCTAGAGGTGATGGTGGAGAGGAGCGGGAGAGCAGTGGGGGTGCCTGAGGGGGCCACTCCCGTCCCCTGAAGGATCGTGGAGGGGAATGGGAGGGTGGTGACGGTGCCTGGGGAGGTGGGGGGCTGTTGGGCTGGTTGTGCTTCCCCCAGGCAGTGGTTGTCTGTCTCTTGGACTGTTTCCCCACCTTTGCACTCTGCATCCCCTGATGGATGCTGGAGGGGAGGAAGAGGGCAGAGGTGGTGCTGGGGGGGGGGGGAGGGGATGGGGGCTGATGGGCCTCTCATGGTTCCCCAAAGCAGCAGTTGTCCGGGTGCTGGGTGATACTCTGGAGCTGACACCCTGAGGGGACCACTCCCGCCCCCTGAATGATGGCGGTGGGGATGGGGGAGGCGGCGTTGATGCCCGGTGGGGCCGAGGGCTGCTGGGCCTGTTGGTCATCTGCCAGTCAGACGTTGTTCCAGTGCTGGCCGATGACTGCAAGCCTACACCCCGGGTAGGTTCTTTCTGTCCCCCAAAGGGTGGGGGTGGGGGACAGGGGACGGCGTAGATGCCTATTGGGACGGGGGGCTCCTGTGCTTCTCAAAGATCCCCAGATAGGAACCTTCTTCACATTCGTAGATGGTGATATTGTACTCGGGTTGCTTAGCCCATTTTTTAGCTTCATAGCGGCGCCTGTGAAGAGAGGAACGTGCTGAGGGCACAGGAGAGCCCCTGCTCTGCTTTCTCACAGTGCATGGCAAAGTGCCACCCTCAGCTCCCAGCCTGTCTCTGGCCCAGCAGTAAGGATGGGCTGAAGCCAATGACAACATCTAACTGTGTAAATCGCAGACCATGTGAGCCAACAACTAACTGGTCTCTTTACGCTGCTTTAACTGGAAACGCCTCCTGGCCCACAGCAGCCCTACAGTAAAGAGTTGGCAGGATGGGGATGGGGGTCAACAACTCACTTTCTGTTTCTGTACCAGAAAATAAGAAGCCAGCACAGACTCGTCCCCAGCAATATGGAACCCAAGGAAGCTCCAGCAAGTATCAGGTAGAACTTCCAACCAACTTTAACTTGCTTGGCATTTGCATGTCCTGCATCAGGCACACCTGGAGGAACAACGTGGTCATTGCTGTGTATCGTGCCCTAATGGAAATCTCAAGGAGGTCTGACAATTTTTTTCCATTTTGTTGGACTCCTGGAACAAGTGAAAATCCTCAGGCTGCAATGCTTCCCTGATTCCAGGGGAAGCAAAGGGAACTCCCAAAGGCACCGCGCATCGAGGCGCTCTGGAGCCTCTAATTTGCCTCTCAGCTTTGGGTATGCCCTGGCTCTGCCAGATTTACTCCTTCTTCTCCATCATGCTCTAACATTTCTTTTGCACTCACCTACCCTTGCCTTGTGAGGCTGGGTCGTGCTGCCGCAGGCAGGCACACCGTGACCCTTTGGGACACGTCGTTTGACTAAACAAAACTCATTAGAGCAGAAGGAGAGTGTGTGCATCTGTTTAATCAGTTGCTGCTAAGAGTGACGTGGACAAGAACCACTGTCGTGTTGTGCAGGGAGTGCTGCCCTGAGCTCTCCCCTCCCCCTCAGACCCCACTCCACGGGGGCAGAGTCAGGGCCCTCAGCAGCACCTGAACCTGTTTCTCCGTTTTTCCTTCCCCCCGGCATGGGCACAACTTGCACGCTCCTAGTTTTCAGGATGTTTCTCCTGCTTATGAACTCCTGCCAGATCGCTGCTTACCTGGATTCCTCAGAAAACGATAGACCCAGTTGTGGTGGGCTTCCCCGGGCTTTGACAGCGCTGTGAAGAATGAGAGAAAGGCAAAGTCTCAGCATGGTGCAGGCACAGAGGAAGCAGAAGGACGAGGAGGCTCCCTCTATGCCATTGCCCCATCTGTGAGTCAGTGCATCTCTCTGGACCTCAGTTTGCAGGAGGGACCCCTCTCCGGGCTGCTGGTGTGCCTGGAGCCTCAAGGGAGGCACAGCAAGCTTGGAATGCAGGGACTGTGTGAGGGAGGTATGCTGAAGGCTCCTATTCCTTCTCATCTCTGCTGAATGTGGTTTTGGTGGCCTTGTTCCCAAAAGGACAAAGTTCCTAAGTCCCTGGGAACTGGGTGCAGTGGGAGGGGAGCAACCTCTAGCCATGGCCACGGAGCTCTACCGGCAGCCCTTACCTGGAGTGCCAGCTGCTTGCGAGGCCTCTCTTTCTCCCAGAGGGATGGGCAGTATGTGACGGATGCCTTGCTGAAATGCATCCCTGTGAGCAGGCTCTGCGTCAGTCCCTTTAGAAAGGAGGTAAGAGAGTAGGGCTGTAAGTAACTGCTTCTCATCAGGAAGATGGTATCTTCAGCAGGAAGGTGATGCTGCAAGCCAGTTCAGACACAGGGGCATCACCACAGCAAGGTTCCTGCTGTGCACACTGCAGATGCTCCATGTGTATACATCTAGAATATAGATGTATATACAAATAGAATACATACATCAGCTTCCCAAGACTTTCAGTGGACAGACAGAAATACACCCACCATGTGCTGCCTTCTCCTTTGTGATTTTCTTTGGCATATAGGACAGCCTCTGTGGGTATCTTCCTCTTCCCAGCGCCTCTTTCTGTCTCTCAGGACCTGAACAGAAAGTATTGGGATCAATTTCAGACAAACAAGGTATTGAACTGAGTGGTCTTTTCAGCAAAGTCATGAGACAGCAGCCACTCCTGGGATGCCTGTGCGGCTCCAGCACAGGAGGCAGCCAAGTATTTGGCACAGCCTTCCCTGGAGGCACTTCAGCACCCAAAGAATGGGAACTTTCCATCACAAACTGCAACCTACAGAACCGCATCACTGAAGAGCAGATGGTGCCAGGGGGTCGTGCCTGGCTGACATTAGGGCTGTGAGCTGGCATCTCTCAAAGGAAGCAAAAATTCACAGCATACCCTTAGGAGCTGCTGGGACTTCTGTCCTGGAGCTCAGCAGGGAAGATGGATCCCATCCAATGCTACCCACACCTGTCAACAAACACAGACAGAGCAGCTCCTGTCAGATGTGGCTGGATGGTGGTTTAACCTGGAATGACAGCACTGCTGCATAGCACTCTTCTCTCCCTACTAGGCTGTGTGGAACTGTCTGGTGAAGAGAAGGGGGTGGAAGGAGAAGGGGAAGATCTAAAGGCCCTTTCCTGTGGGATTGCCCGGAGGCTTATGGACCAGATTATGGAGGCTTTGGCAAGGCACTGCTTATAGGCACAGCGGTAATCACACAGCGATGAGAAACATCCCCATTGTGCGTTGTGATCTCTCTCTTCCTTAGGACCTGCTGTGACTGGAAGGGGCTCAGGTGACGATGTGGCACCCAGAGCTGGGTTGAAAGTTGCAGAGGGGCCAGGTGGGCAGTTGGCTGGCAGTTGGCTGGCACTCAGCAGCTTTGCAGATACTCTCTCCAGGCCACGTGAAACAGTCCTCAGAGACAGCATGGAAGAACATTGGCGTTTTCTTACTAGAGAGATCTCCGATGGATGGAGAGAAAGCCAACGGGACAGTGGGTGCACACAGCACCCAAGGAACAGTGACTGCCCAAGCTTCTCATAGACAAGAAACCACCAGGCAGTGAAAAGCTGAACCCTTCCTGAACTTCCACAACCAAATATGTGCGAAGATCATGAGGTGAAGACTGGTGACTTACCTCTGGCATCCACTCCAGGTTCAGGCACAGGTCTCCATTCTGGTAATCCACCAAGAGGGCCTGCAGGCACAAGTGTGATCAGAAAAAGGTGAGGAGAGCTTCCACTGCGCACTGGGGCCTGGTTTTTCTGCAGTGACCTGCAAAGACTGGCAGCAGGTCGGGGAATGACATGGCCCAAACAGCAAAGGCATCGGTTCTCTCCTCCAAAGAGTGGCAAGGGCTGCCCTCCCACTGAAATGTGACAACTCTCCAAGTAAAGAACTACTCTCAGCTGATCTGTGTACGGCTTTTAAGGCACAAAGAGACTTGAAAGACCTTTGGAGGTTCTTAAGTACCCGAATAAATCATTACAACGCTCATTTTTCTGTCTTCAAGGAAACAGACACAACTTACCTCTGGGTTTCCCCTGAGGCACAAAATCAGTATCCACCAAAACATCTGGATAAGGAACTCCAACATCATCATCTAAAATCAAGAACAGATGAGAGATGTTCCCATTGCATGTTGCGCCTTCTCCCTTAGTGACTGGGGAGTGTCAGGTAATGGAATGGGAGACTCAGACCGTGATTGCCAAAGCTAGAGAATGACCTGGGTGACCTGGAGCCTGGCACTCGGCAGCTTTTCAAATGCCCTCTCCAGGCCACTTGCAACACACCTCTGGGACCGCATGGAAGGGTATATAGCCCGTCAGGGCTTTCTTACTGGGAGTTCCTTGCTGGATCTCCCACTAAAGCACCAGAGGAAACGATGCCTGTTCCTTCCTCTGGGCTCCAGCTGGGTGTCTCTGTTGGGAACTGGGATTTGCCTGTGGGGAGCACCAGGAAGCCAGAGCAGAAATGCTCACGCTTTTCCCAACACGCTTCTTCTGAGCTCTCCCATAGGACACCTCCAGGGTGGGCTCAGCCAGCAGCAGAGCCATGGCCTGGCTGGGCTGGAGAAAGCCCTGAGGGGAGCGCTGCTTCCACAACCCACACCTGGCCCCTGGGGTGCTGCCTGGCCCCCTTCCCAACAAACCCCCATGGAAAGGCAGCCCCGGGGCAGTGTGGCACAGGGCCACAGGGACAACAGCCTGGTCCCATCTCTGCCCACCCACCTGCTGCTGGAGCTCGCCACGGTGCAGCACAAGTCTCCTTGGAACACATGGCCATCAGTAGGAGGAGGAGAGCAAGGCGGGCGGGGGACACGGCCCCCCACACTCGTGCCATGCTGCCACCACCACCGCTGCAGCCACAGCAAGTGCTGGGGCCAGCACGGAACACCTGGGGTACACACCCTGAGCACTGTGACCTCATCGAGCACAGCGGGCATTGTGACCTCACGTCCCCCCCAGGATGCAGATCTGTTCCGCTGCCATGGCCAGGTTCCCCCTGGGCTTGTGTGCACTGTGGTGGTGGGAGAGGATCGGCACTCATCTGGAGCAGCCGGAGGCCACAGCTGAGGTTTCCACATTGACATCATGGAAACAGAATCGTGGAAAGGCTTGGGGGTGAGGGGATGCTGGAGACACAGGTGCTGTGAAAGGAGAAAGAAAATCACTGTAATGTTGCTTTTATTGCTTCATACAGCTCCAGAGATTTAGTTTTGACTTTCAGTGGCACCAAAGAAGCCGTTTCTTCAGTGACACTATATTTGTTATCACAGCCTCTAACAAAAATGGCAAATCGAGCTGTATCTGTAGCACCAACAGTTCCATCAATTGCCAGAGCATTTTGATGGGTTGATTGATAGATTTTCCTATTTCTTCAGTCTGCCTGGCTCTAGTTTGTTGTAACAGAGCAATTTGAGAAAAATCCATTTGTTTTTGCAGGACAAATGATATCTGCCATTCCAATTTTGGTCAAAATATATCATAAACTCAATTTCAGGGTGTGAGTGTGTCACAATTTCTGTTAGAATATGTCATTAGCTCTATTTTGGAGTGTAAGAACATCACAGATTGGGCCAAAATAGGGGCATAAACCCAACTTCTGAGGGTGAGAACTTCGCAACTCGTGTCAAAATATGCAATAAATCCAATTTTGGAGTGTGTGAAGGCCACAATTTGGGTCAAAATATGTCAGAAACTGAACTTTGGAGTTTGAGAAGGCCATCATTTGGGTCAAGATTTGTCACTGATTCTATTTCAGAGACTGAGAACATCACAGTTTTGCTCAAAATAAGTCATTATCTCAATTTTAGAGCATGAGGACGTCACAATTTGGGTCAAAACGTGTCACAAACGCAATTATTGAGTGTGTGAAGGCCACAATTTGGGTCAAAATATATCATTAATCCTATTTCAGAGAATGAGAACGTCTCAGTTTCTTCTATTCTCCCCAGGGTCTGCAGGCCTTTTTCCACTTGCACACTGCACTTGCTTGTCCAATGCATGACACAAAGCCCAAGTGAAACACCTGCTTGCAAAATAAGTCTTTGCCAAATGGAGATAAATGACCAAGGTCAGCTCTCTCTACAAAGCAAGTTCTTTGTGACCACAGCCACAAACAGCAGTTCCATTCAAACTATCAGAATTCTTTCTTCCATCCCAGGATTGTTCTTCAATCACAGGCCTTCAGGTCCCCGACAAAACTCCCTGAGAATGTCACCCCAGGAATGTCACTCCAGTGTTACTCCCTGATATCCCCCGCAGTGATAACCCAACACCACCCCCCGCCATCACTCCTGAACATCACCCCTGTGTCACCCCAGCATCACCCCGGCAACATCACCCCCCCGCAATACTCCCACATCACCCCCCACCATCACTTCCCAACATCACCCCCACAACGTCACTCCTTGATGATAAACTCCAGTGATACCCCAGCAGCATCACTTCCCGATGTTACCCCCCAGCGATACCACAACATCAGCCAACAGCATCACCCCCAGTAGCATTGTGATGTGAATCCATAGTGAATTGATGTGAATCCTGAGTGTACCCTCAGCTCCACTCCTGTTTCAGGGTATGTTTGGGTCTGACTGACAGGATGTCTCAGGAGCAGACACAAGCAAACTGTACTCGGAGCAGCACAGAGGGTTATGAGCTGCTCAGTTTTCTGGGCTCCACCAGAAGAGGGGTGGACAGAAGGGACAGGGAGGTGAACGTTCCTCTCTACTCTGCCCTTGGGAGGCTCCATGCGCCCATGGTCTGGAGCCCCCAATACAAGAAAGACAGAGAACTGTTGGAGAGGGTCCAGAGGAGGGCCAGGCTGAGGGAGCTGGGCTTGTTCAGCCTGGAGAAGAGAAAGCTGCAGGGTGACCTCATTGCAGCCTTTCAGTACCAAAAGGGAGCCCATAAACAGGAGGGGAGTCAACTCTTGGAAAAGGTAGATAACAGCAGCACAAGGGGAAATGGTTTGAAGGTGAAGGAGGGAAGACTGAGGTTGAATGTCTCAGAGTGGTGAGGTGCTGGAAAAGCTGCCCAGAGAGGCTGTGGATGCCCTGTCCATCCCTGGAGGTGTTCAAGGCCAGGTTGGATGGGGCCCTGGGCAGCCTGGGCTAGTATTAGGTGGCCCTGCCTGTGGCAGGGGGTTGGAGCTTCATGATCCTTGAGGTCCCTTCAAACCCGGGCCATTCTGTGTGATCTGTGTGAATTCAATTCAGCATACACACCATCACAAACACACACAGACATCCATTGCACATAATCCCAGTAAGCAAGAAGCAGAAACTCCCTAAGCAAGCGCACCCTTACATATCGCCACTGAGAGATGGCAAACTTCTGAAAAGGAGAGAGAAGGACCATGCTGGTGTTGGATGCAATAGGCATTGCCAGCAGGGCATCAAATGCTTCCAAGGGCACTTCTCCTCTCTCCCCCGATGCTTTTCCCAGGGCCTGCAGGCTTTTTTGCACTTGAATGCTGAACCCACGTGGCCAGCACATGATGCCTGTAAAGACAGAAAGACAGGGTGGTCTTAATTATTACTTGGGATGTTTGAGTTATCTGCTCTGCCACCTGCATTGCAGAATAAGCAGCCAAAAACTGTTTTTCAGTCATACTGTACCTTTTTTCTGCTCTGTGCCAAACTTAAGACCAGAACCCAGTGGGCTGAAACAGAATTTTGGCACTGCTACAGACAGGAGCCAAACCCAGCTTGAGTCGCATGCATCTAGTTCAGCTGGAAGGGTGGGATCAATTACACCCAGTGCTGGGGCCTGTTGAACAGCTGGTTTTGCTTCCTGGAACGCCTCTTCTTCCATTCTGCCCCAGACCCATTTTTGGCCTGTCTTTGTGAGTGTGCCTCAGCAGCTGTGCTAGGTGGGCTCTAAAGGAACGTCAGCATCTCAATATACCCAACAGTTCCTGCAGCTGCCATGGCACGGCAGGGACTGGGAATGCCTCAAACTTGCCTATTATTGCACTGACCAAATGACATCCAGGAATTTTACCAACAAAGCCGGTCCTTGCACTTTTGGTGGGTTTAAGGCCTGCCCTTTTTCTTGTAAGTGAGCAGGTAACGAGCGTGCTGCCTTTCCTAATCACAGAATCATAGAATCGCTCAGGTTGGAAAGGACATTAAAGATCATCGAGTCCAAGCAAAACCCCACCATCCTACCCTAACTATCAGCCCTCTGCTAAATCATGGCCCTGAGCACCACGTCCAAATGGTTTTTATACACACCCAGGGATGGTGACTCAACCACCTCCCTGGGAAGCCCATCCCAGTGCTTAACAACCCTTTCTGTCAAGAAGTTTTCCCTGATATCCAACCCAAACTTCCCCTGGTACAACTTGAGGCCATTTCCCCTTATCCCGTCACCCATCACCAGTGAGAAGAGAGCAGCCCCACTCTCGCTGCAGTCACCTTTCAGATATTGGAAGAGAGCAATCAGGTCTCCCCTCAGCCTCCTTTTCCCCAGACTAAACAGCCCCAATTCCTTCAGTTGCTCCTTGTAGGCCTCCAAGCCCTTCGCAAGCCTCGTTGCCCTTCTCTGGACCTGCTCCAGCACCTCCATGTCCTTTCTGTACTGATGTGCCCAAAACTGAACACAGAACCCTAGGTGAGGCCTCACCAATGCTGAGTTCAGGGGCAGGATGACTTCCCTAGTGCTGCTCACCACACCATTCCTGATACAAGCCAGGATGCCATTGGTCCTCTGGTCCACCTGGGCACACTGCTGGCTCATATTCGGCCGAATGTCCATAGCACACCAAGGTCCCTTTCCATCAGGCAGCTTCCCAGCCACACCTCCCCAATCCTGTAGGGTTGCCTGGGGTTGTTGTGACCAAAATGGAGGACCCAACACTCAGCCCTATTGAAACTCATTCTGTCATTGACAGCCTTACCTTCATCCACTACATGGGTCACCTTGTCACAGAATGAAATCAGGTTTGTCAGACAGGATCTACCGTTCATAAACCCATGCTGACTGGGCCCGATCCCCTGGGTGACCTTTAATTAGTCCATGATTGCTCCTGAGATTATCTGTTCCATAACTGTTCCTGGCACCGAGGTGAGGCTGATAGGTCTGTAGCTGCCAGGATCATCTTTCCAGCCCTTTTTGAAGATGGGCATCGCATTTGCCAGTCTCCAGTCCACCATGACATCCCTGGTTATCCAGGACTGCAGAAGAATAATGGAGAGTGGCTTGGCAACCACATCTGCCAACTCCCTCGGCACTCCAGGGTGCAATCACATCCGGACCCGTGCACCTGTGAGCATCCAGCTTTCAGAGCAGCTCCAAAAGCATGGGATGAGCTTTGAGAACTCTGGTCTTCTGGGGGAGGATGGGGCTTGCCTCTCAGTGAAGGGGAAGACCATCGTCAGCAGCAAGCTTTCCAGTGCAGTCAAGAGTTTTAAACAAGAATCACCAGGGGAGGGAACCCATCCCACCCTGAGGCTGCTGATGGCAATGGGTGCCCTGGGTCTGGAGCTGGATCGCAGGCCAGGAAGACAGCACCTCAAGTGCAGGATAAGGGAACTCCTACTGGTCAGTCAGCCTCACCGGGAGCCCAGCTCAAATGCCCGCACACTAACACATAGAGCATGGGGAGCGAGCAAGAGAGTTACAGGTGTGCGTGTGCCTACAGGGCTATGACGTAATGAGAGAGAGGTGGGATGGCTCTCACGATTGAAATGTCGGAATAGAGAGGTATAAACTCTTAGGAAGGACAGGCATGGCAGAAGGGAATTGCCCTCCACATCAACAACCAGCTGGAGCCCATGGAGCTTCACCTGAGGATGGCTGAGGAGATGACAGAGAGTGTTTGGCTTAGGGCTAAAGGGAAGGCAGAGGAAGGAGACATCGCAGTGGGCGCTGGACCAGGAAGACTGAGTGGATGAGGCCTCTATAAACAGATAGGTACAGCCAATGGCATCCTGGCTTGCATCAGAAACAGTGTTGCCAGCAGGAGCAGGGAGGTGATTGTTCCCCTGTACTCAGCACTGGTGAGGCCCCACCTCGAGTACTGTGTCCAGTTTTGGGCCCCTCACTGCAAGAAAGACATTGCGGCCCTGGAACGTGTTCAAAGGAGAGCGACAAAGCTGGTGAGCGGTCTGGAGCACAATGGGGCCATATGAGGAGAGGCTGAGGGAGCTGGGAATGTTCATCCTGGAGAAGAGGAGGCTCAGGGGAGACCTCATTGCTCTCTATAACTTCCTGAAGGGAGGCTGTAGTGAGCTGGGGGTCGGCCTCTTCTCTCGTGTCATTAGTGATAGGAGCAGATGGAATGGTTTCAAGGTACGGCAGGGGAGATTCAGGCTGGACATGAGGAAGTATTAATGCTCAGAAATGGTGGTCAGGCACTGGAATGGACTGCACAGGGAGGTGGTGGAGTCGCCGACCCTGGGGGTGTTCAAGGAAAGACTGGATGTTGTGTTGAAGGACATGGTTTAGTGGGAGCTATTGGTAATAGGTGAACAGTTGGTCTGGATGATCATGTAGGTCTTTTCCAATCTTGGTGATTCTGTGATTGATTCGATGATCTCCATTGCAGAGCTGGATACCGAGGGTGGATGGAAAGAAAAGGGAAGGGAGGGGAACGAGGGCGAGGAAGGAAGGGAAGAAAAGAAGGGGAAGGGAAAGGAAGGAAAGCGAGAGGAAAGACACGAAATGAGACGTTAATTTTGGGTCCTTTTCCGGCAGCTTCCCGCCCCCTCCCCCCCCCCCAAAACAGGCCCTGGGTCGCCCCAGCCCGGCCTGAGCCACGTGACAGGAAGTGCTTGGTAGCGGCCGAGAGCACTTCCGGGCCAGAGCGGGCTCTGTGCTGCGAACGGGGTCGGGCCTCGGTGCGGGGGCACGGAGGGGCTGTCGGGGGAGGAGCTCGCGGCGCTGCCGGCACCCAGAGGCGATGCGTGCGGTGCCACCGAGTGCGGCGGGGGCCGGGGGGCGGCTTCATCCTGGGGAAGGCCGTGCGAGCATCGAGCTGTCGGTGCGGCCTTGGGATGCTGCCTGCAGGGAAGCGCGGCGGGCGCTGTGCCGGGTGCCGAGCCGTGGCTCGCGCTTTGCTCGTCCTTTGAAGGCTGAACTGTAGGCAGCCGGTTTGCATCGGGTTGAAGGGGCTGGCGCTGCCCTGAAGGTGAGCGAGAGAAGTGGGCAAAGGAAGGGTGAGTGGCGGGATCCGAGGAGGGCGTTTTGTGTTTGTGTGCGTGTCTGTTGTTTGCCTGACGTGTTGGTGTGCGTTGTTGTTCCAGGTGTGTGAATGAGGACTCCCCGTGGGAACTGGCAGTGAGCAAAGGAATGGAGCGACGGGCCTGGGTGCCGTGTTGGACTGCGGCTGTGGAGCCAACGAAGGTGTGTCCAGTGTCCTTCCTCTGGCTGTGGGTGAGCGGGGCGAGTCAGGGCTGCAGTCCTGTGCGATGGTGTTTGTTGGCTGGGACCGGCTGCCTGAGCAGAGTGGGGGCAGGGAGAGGGAGGTTTGGAAAGCGGCAGCAGTCAGGAGCACGTCTGTGTCACGGCCTTATCTAGATCAATCTATGATTGATAGATCAATCTGTGATCTCCAGGTGATGTTATGATGTGGAATAGCAATAGAAAAACTGCAAAACCACAATAGTGCGGCAGCCCAAAAAGATTCCCTTGTGGAAGAAGGGGAAGGGTGAAGGAGGCCGAGGACCATTTTCTCAGGGCTGGCTCCTCTGTGCCCTCTTGCTGGCCGGAGAGAAGGTCTGCCTGCTGGGCACAGGGAGCGCCTTGTAGCTCCCGTGCCGTGCCCTGCCCTCCAGCCCCCTCCTCATCCCATGTGGAACGCCAGTGCCAGCAGTGCGGCCGCCATTTTAGAACCCTCACCACGTCACCTTGGTCACCGCTGCCGCGCGCAACGCAATCGCCTCTGACAGCTGTGGCAGATAACAGACATGTCAGCTGCAAAGAGGGTGAGGGTGGAAGTTGGCCCAGTTTCAGGCGGGAGGATGGAGCTGGGGGCCCTAGGACTGAGAAGGAGGACGGGTCCCGCCATGACCACCAGGCAGAGGAGGGGTAAGAGAGCCACTTTCCATCGCACCTGCACCAGCCTGGTGACGAGCAACCTTATGGAGCCCATGGAGGTGGATCCACCTGCAGAGGAGCCCATGGAGGTGGATCCGCCCACAGCATAGCTGGCCTGGCACCACACCACCGTGCCAGGCCCTGCGTTGGCACCATCATAGCTCCACCGTGGCTGGTCCAGGCGCTGAGCTCCTTACCCGCTGCACGGCCCCCGCCCCCGGCATTAGCTGGGTGGCATTTTTTTAAGATCTGTTCCTCTTTCAGGCTTGGTGTTTTCGAGTTAGGCATAGGTTATTATTCGTGTTTTAGTGTTAGGAGTAGGTTTAGTGTTAGGAGTTGGTGTTTTCCTGTTAGGAGTTCATTCCTGTTTGTGCTGTAGTGTTAGGAGTTGATGATTGTTCCCATAGTAGAGTTAGGCATAGGTTACTGTTGGTACTGTAGGGTTAGGCGTAGGTTCCTACCAGCAGCTGGCAACAAACAGCGCTTGCTCAGTAAGCACATGTCTGCTTTCTCCCCCAGAGCCGTGAGTGTGACTGCCATGAGAGTGGAGGTCTGATGCCATCTGCAAGGAATGGTATTTGCATCTGGTGGCTTTTCCGTTGCAGAATGTCCAGCAGCAGAGCGTGAGCGGCCGTGAAATGAAGCTGGGCCTCAGGACAGCAGTCTGGAGCTGCGTCACGAGCTTCCTGCGAGGCCAGCGCAAGGTAGGTGTGCCTTATTGTAAGGGTGCGCTGAAGCAGTGTTGGTTAAGCACGGCTCACTCCTCTGTCTCCAGCAGATGGGCTTTCTGCACACTTTATTTCTGTGGCCGTAGAATTTCTCTCATTGGGATAGAGAGGAGGGAGTACCTGCAGAAGACCGTTCTCTTCTGGTTTTGAGCCGAGGAGAGCTCAGATTCCAGCTTAAGCAATGTTCTTTTGTCACACTCTGGGTCCTGTGTTACGTTCCCCAGAGTTTCATCTCTCCTTTAGATTCCAGTTCATCTGACAGGTTAGGCTTGAATTCAGCATAATATCTGCTTCTCCCTGGGTTCAGGTTCTTCGGGTCTCTAATGGAACATGTTAGAAGATTTCAGCTCTGCATTTTTTTTCTTGCTCCGAATAGCAAGGGACTGCTGTGCTCTCATTAATATCATCAGTGAGTAGATGCTTCCTCCTGTTTGAGCCTAAAATGCTTTCCATAGTTGAGTGGTTGGAAACATAGGGTTTTAACTTAAAATTGTTTGCGCAGAGTGAAGTGCTCTATCCCCAGAACTTTCCATCTTTTTTCTTAACACAGCTTATGGTTCATTTCAAAACAAACTAACAAAGATGAATTTGGGTTAGCGTAGCCCGTTTCAAATGATCCTTCTGTGTCTTTTCCAGGCTGGTAGCAGAATGGAGACTTTCCTGAGGCGCTGAGGAACAGACACAGCTTTTTTCGAAGGCTTCAGTGAAATTCTGCCACAACAGTATCTGCGGTCCTTTGATGCTAAGGAGCTGGAGGTAAAGGATTCTTTACCATTGCCAGATCCATGCTTCTACACGCAATACTTGAATGTCAGTCAGTGTCTGAAGTGCAGAGTTCATTAAGGCTGGCGGTTCTGTTTTCTGGATGTGCGAGTGAAGCCTTATGTATCAGTTAGTATTTGGTCAGTGTGTTGTTCTTCACTTTCTTCTTGGCAACCAACTTACACGTTTCTAACATTAAGATTCTGCCAGTGCAAATTTTTTGGCTAACAGTGTTTTTGTAATCCTTGACAATGTGACTTGCATGTGTTTAAAGAGTGAGCAATTGGAAAGCAAGGGAGATAAGAACCAAATATCAACGGATGGTCAAATTACTGAGTGGAGCAGGTTTTAACTGCTTTTGGTCTCTCCAAATTATCCTCTGCAGCAGAACATCATATTTCTAGCCCAGAATTGTATGGTTAGGCAATGAGAAAGTATGGTCTGAATGTCTAAATACAAATGTTTTCATGACTGGGATTTCTCTTTAGTCACCTCTCCACATTTTCTTTGTGAGCGGATGTTATTATTTGCTGTGGAAGTTTGAGAGTTTAATATTAAAAATGAGCGTACTGTGATTGCAGGTGCTTTGAAGTACAGTAGTATTTCAGTACAATAGTCTTGCTGTAGAAGCAAAGTTGTAGCTTGTAGTTTCCATGTTTATGATCCTTTTTCTCCCCTAAAGGTGTTCCTGTGTGGAATGCAAGAAATTGATCTGAATGACTGGCAGAGGCAATACCATCTACCGGCATGATAGCAGAACCAGCAGACAGATACTGTGGTTCTGGGAGGTTTGTAGACTTCTTTTTTCCTCACAAGAACACAGCAGCAGCTTAATGAGCAACAGTCAGAATTACTCAACAGATACACAGTGTGTAAATATAAATGATAACTGCTAATCCAGCTGTCCTAGGTGTGATGGGGAAGTGAACGTATCAATATTAAACTTTACCTCAGTGTTAATTATTATCTTTCAGTTTGTGAAAGAAATAGATAACGAGAAGAGAATGAGACTTCTACAGTTCATTACTGGAACGTGCAGATTACCAGTGGGAGGATTTGCTGACCTCATGAATGAATTTATATGGAATCTTTTTTCTGAATCTTGCATATTGGTAGAGCTGTGACAGAAAAAGGGATGGAGGGAATGTGAACATGCCTTGCATCAGTGACTTGATAGATGGTTTGGATGTGGTCCTGGCAGGGCAGCCTGCTCTGGGTATCCCTGCTTGATCAGAATGGAAGGACTAGGTGGTAAACTCCAGAGATTCCTTCCAGTACCAAACCAACAATGTGATTCAGTGGTTGAGTTTCTTTGAAAACCGCTTCATACTTATGCATTTCACTATGTGGATTTCTTCAGAGGGATGTAGTGAGAGGCAGATGTCTTTGTGCTCTGCAAGAAGCTATAGTCTTGTTTTCTCTTCAAGGCTTTCACGCACTATTGTCATGTATTATCTACTGGTATACATGGGCAGTTAGACCTAAGAATTCCTCGTTTGATTTTTGTACAGGGAGCAACAGACCCCAAAAATTTTGCGTTGAGAAAGTTGGGAAGGAAAACTGGTTACCTAGACGTCACACCTGGTAAATACTAAGGATCAAACTCTGTTGTGGTTCTTTTCTTACTTGTCCAGATCATGGATATTTTCCAACAAGCACCAACCAGGCATGGCAACTCACAGCTGAAATGCCATTGCCCCTGCTAAGTAACCAGTCTACCTACAGACCTCTCATTAGAGACTTGCAAACAAGAGCAAAACCCATTTATTCCCATTTCACAGGTTGGCTTCTCTTCACCACACATCACATGCACAAGAACAGATTGCTCTTGCAAGGAAGCACGTTCCTACACACCACAGCATCCTGCTGAGCAAGGGCATCATCCACATACATTCCCTCATCTCTGTTACCCTACAAAGGTTCAAGGACAGAAGACACAGCTCACCACAGCATCTACTGGAAAAGAGCCCATGGCATTCAAGCACACCCAGAGTCAGAATCCCCTCCTTGCAGAAGATGGGTTTGAGGAGCAGGCCATGAGACACATTCGGTGAGAAAAAGTCAGCCTGGAGCTCCTCACCGCTGAGTACAGAGCTGCGCCCACAAGAAGATTCAACCCCTTCTCCCCTCGGCTTTGCTCACTGTTGCAAGGGACACGAGGACCCTTGGAAACATGGAAGATGTGCTGGATACGACGTCATCCTCGACGGAGCAGCCATACTCTAGCAAGAACACACGGACATGGAATCTGTTAGAAGCAGAGCCAATACCTGGGTGCTGCCTACAGCATTTGCCAGCTGTAACCTAGCTAAGTAGTCAACTGTGCCCAGGGCTCTCAGCATCACTGCAGCACTCCATTCATCATCATTCGTGCTACAGCCTCCAATTAAGAAGCACAGACAGTAAGAAACTGGCAAGAGAACCATACGTCCTGCTGGTAGACAGAATGCTCCTCCCCATTTTATTTACATCAGTTCAGTTGCTGGTGAAATTCTAGTCTGGATCCTCTCTGAACAAACAGCCACAGCTAGGTTGGCCAACATGTCACACCTAAAAGCTCCTCAGATTCCTTCCTCCTCACACCTGCCTGCACACACACCAACTGAAAGTCAGGCAGCAGGACAAGGCCCGGCCTTTTGAACTACTGATAAAGCTTGGAGATCTCATTAATGCGATGAATCTCTTCACTGTTGCAAGAAGCCAGAATTTCCATCAGGCAGCCTTCTTCTGTTCCTGCTCCCCAAGGAATTGCCAAGGCAAGATTTCAGATACCAACAACAGCTCCTGACATGCAATCAGATTTCTTTAAAAGTTAATAATAAATGAAGAAGACATTCATAGCAAAGCAGTAAGTCCTTGGCCAGAACTTCAGCAATACAAAAGAAAGATTTCCAAACTTTCACAGCCCTCCTCACTTTGTGCACATTGGACATGGTGGTGGGAGTCATCATCCCAACCATCACCCTCTCAGAATTCCCACGCAGCAACGCTGTCAAGTCATCAATCAAATCCTAGAAAGCCAAGAGAGGAGGAAGGAGGTGGCAGAAGGTACGGCCTTCCAGGACAGACAGAACTGAGCTGTTCACCACTTCTCTTCAGGCTCCAGTCCTCTTTGCGTCAACAACTGCTCTGAACTGAACAAGAACAAATCAACCTTGGTCAAGGAGAGTCTCTGTACATGACTGGTGTATGTATATTTGCCTGAGTGATTCATCCACAGCGTAACTGGGGAGGTGAAAGTCAGTGTGAGAAAGTGAATGTGATTCACACTCTCTCAAGTACTGCTTTAAGATGCTTTAAGATGTTCTTTATTTGTGAGGTACAAAGTGCTCTCTGAGGCCTCTTCTAAAATGGTCTAGCTAGCAGTTACAGGTTATTGAAATGTGTTTTTAATTCTGCGCTGCTTTTCTTAGATGCCTGTATCTGCCCTGGTATCCTTTGCAGAAGCTCTGGAGCATGGATACAGCAAATTCAAGAGTCCTTTTCACCAGCAAATGCGAGCTACAGGTGTGACACAGGCAGTCCATTGCCTCCTTTTCAAGACAGGCGCTGTGGTAAGTCCAGGAGTTGGCATCCTTAATACACAGTGGGATTACAGCCATCTTTGTTCAGTAAGGAGGTTATCATTACCTACAGTAGAGCCCATCTGTACTACAGGAAAGTTTATGTGGAATGACTGTGCTGATGAAGGTGGAAATTTTCTCTTTTGGATTAGACCAGCCCACAAAGCAAAATGAAATGGAGGAGGGAGAAAATGTACTCATAGTTCTTGCTTAGTTCTAATTGCCAAGCAAATGACTACCTGCTAGTCAGAGCAGGATGGTGCCTGCTGTCTGGGAAGCCTCATGCAGAAGCACTGGAGCTTTTGCATCATGTACTCCCACCCTTGTCCCCTGCCTGAGGCGGGCCATAGGACACCCACAGCCTCTGGGCAGCCTGGGCCAGGGCCTCACTGCCTCTGGGGGAGGAATTTCCTCTACCCATCTACCTCCATTTCCACTCTTGGAGTTTAAAGCCATTTCCACTCATATTATGGCTGTCTGCCAATGCCAAGTGACATGCGAGGTCCGGTAGTGGGTCAGGTAATGACACGACAGCAGTACACGGACAATTGTGCTATTATTGTCAATTTATTGGTAGCGTGGAGCCTGGAAAACTCTGATTGATGACAGCAGTGGTTCTGTGGATGTCAGATGGTGCCCCAAACCAACATACTGGGGGTGCTCCCACCTCCTGACAGATGGTGGAGAGGAGCGAGAGAGCAGAGGTGGTGCTGGGGAGGGCTGGGGGCTGCTGGGCCTGGTCTGTTTCCCCCTGGCATTGGTTTTCCAGGTGTCTGATGCCCCTAAGCTGACACTGTGGGCAGGGGGCACTCCTACCTGCTAAGGGATGGTGGAGGGGAGGGCTGTGGGGGAGCCTGGGGGTGGCCAGGCCTGTCATGCTGGGGGGGCTGCTGCCATCCTTTGAATGATGGTGTAGGGAAGCGTAGAGGTGTTGCTGGGGGGTCTGGGGGCTGCTGGGTCTGGTCTGTTTCCCCCTGGAAGTGGTTCTCCATGTGTCTGATGATGCCCCTGAGCTGACACCCTGGGGGGGCTGCTCCCACCTCCTAGAGGTGATGGTGGAGAGGAGCGGGAGAGCAGTGGGGGTGCCTGAGGGGGCCACTCCCGTCCCCTGAAGGATCGTGGAGGGGAATGGGAGGGTGGTGCCTGGGGAGGTGGGGGGCTGTTGGGCTGGTTGTGCTTCCCCCAGGCAGTGGTTGTCTGTCTCTTGGACTGTTTCCCCACCTTTGCACTCTGCATCCCCTGATGGATGCTGGAGGGGAGGAAGAGGGCAGAGGTGGTGCTGGGGGGGGGGAGGGGATGGGGGCTGATGGGCCTCTCATGGTTCCCCAAGGCAGCAGTTGTCCGGGTGCTGGGTGATACTCCGGAGCTGACACCCTGAGGGGACCACTCCCGCCCCCTGAATGATGGCGGTGGGGATGGGGGAGGCGGCGTGGATGCCCGGTGGGGCCGAGGGCTGCTGGGCCTGTTGGTCATCTGCCAGTCAGACGTTGTTCCAGTGCTGGCCGATGACTGCAAGCCTACACCCCGGGTAGGTTCTTTCTGTCCCCCAAAGGGTGGGGGTGGGGGACAGGGGACGGCGTAGATGCCTATTGGGACTGGGGGCTCCTGGGCTTCTCAAAGATCCCCAGATAGGAACCTTCTTCACATTCGTAGATGGTGATATTGTACTCGGGTTGCTTAGCCCATTTTTTAGCTTCATAGCGGCGCCTGTGAAGAGAGGAACGTGCTGAGGGCACAGGAGAGCCCCTGCTCTGCTTTCTCACAGTGCATGGCAAAGTGCCACCCTCAGCTCCCAGCCTGTCTCTGGCCCAGCAGTAAGGATGGGCTGAAGCCAATGACAACATCTAACTGTGTAAATCGCAGACCATGTGAGCCAACAACTAACTGGTCTCTTTACGCTGCTTTAACTGGAAACGCCTCCTGGCCCACAGCAGCCCTACAGTAAAGAGTTGGCAGGATGGGGATGGGGGTCAACAACTCACTTTCTGTTTCTGTACCAGAAAATAAGAAGCCAGCACAGACTCGTCCCCAGCAATATGGAACCCAAGGAAGCTCCAGCAAGTATCAGGTAGAACTTCCAACCAACTTTAACTTGCTTGGCATTTGCATGTCCTGCATCAGGCACACCTGGAGGAACAACGTGGTCATTGCTGTGTATCGTGCCCTAATGGAAATCTCAAGGAGGTCTGACAATTTTTTTCCATTTTGTTGGACTCCTGGAACAAGTGAAAATCCTCAGGCTGCAATGCTTCCCTGATTCCAGGGGAAGCAAAGGGAACTCCCAAAGGCACCGCGCATCGAGGCGCTCTGGAGCCTCTAATTTGCCTCTCAGCTTTGGGTATGCCCTGGCTCTGCCAGATTTACTCCTTCTTCTCCATCATGCTCTAACATTTCTTTTGCACTCACCTACCCTTGCCTTGTGAGGCTGGGTAGTGCTGCCGCAGGCAGGCACACCGTGACCCTTTGGGACACGTCGTTTGACTAAACAAAACTCATTAGAGCAGAAGGAGAGTGTGTGCATCTGTTTAATCAGTTGCTGCTAAGAGTGACGTGGACAAGAACCACTGTCGTGTTGTGCAGGGAGTGCTGCCCTGAGCTCTCCCCTCCCCCTCAGACCCCACTCCACGGGGGCAGAGTCAGGGCCCTCAGCAGCACCTGAACCTGTTTCTCCGTTTTTCCTTCCCCCCGGCATGGGCACAACTTGCACGCTCCTAGTTTTCAGGATGTTTCTCCTGCTTATGAACTCCTGCCAGATCGCTGCTTACCTGGATTCCTCAGAAAACGATAGACCCAGTTGTGGTGGGCTTCCCCGGGCTTTGACAGCGCTGTGAAGAATGAGAGAAAGGCAAAGTCTCAGCATGGTGCAGGCACGGAGGAAGCAGAAGGACGAGGAGGCTCCCTCTATGCCATTGCCCCATCTGTGAGTCAGTGCATCTCTCTGGACCTCAGTTTGCAGGAGGGACCCCTCTCCGGGCTGCTGGTGTGCCTGGAGCCTCAAGGGAGGCACAGCAAGCTTGGAATGCAGGGACTGTGTGAGGGAGGTATGCTGAAGGCTCCTATTCCTTCTCATCTCTGCTGAATGTGGTTTTGGTGGCCTTGTTCCCAAAAGGACAAAGTTCCTAAGTCCCTGGGAACTGGGTGCAGTGGGAGGGGAGCAACCTCTAGCCATGGCCACGGAGCTCTACCGGCAGCCCTTACCTGGAGTGCCAGCTGCTTGCGAGGCCTCTCTTTCTCCCAGAGGGATGGGCAGTATGTGACGGATGCCTTGCTGAAATGCATCCCTGTGAGCAGGCTCTGCGTCAGTCCCTTTAGAAAGGAGGTAAGAGAGTAGGGCTGTAAGTAACTGCTTCTCATCAGGAAGATGGTATCTTCAGCAGGAAGGTGATGCTGCAAGCCAGTTCAGACACAGGGGCATCACCACAGCAAGGTTCCTGCTGTGCACACTGCAGATGCTCCATGTATATACATCTAGAATATAGATGTATATACAAATAGAATACATACATCAGCTTCCCAAGACTTTCAGTGGACAGACAGAAATACACCCACCATGTGCTGCCTTCTCCTTTGTGATTTTCTTTGGCATATAGGACAGCCTCTGTGGGTATCTTCCTCTTCCCAGCGCCTCTTTCTGTCTCTCAGGACCTGAACAGAAAGTATTGGGATCAATTTCAGACAAACAAGGTATTGAACTGAGTGGTCTTTTCAGCAAAGTCATGAGACAGCAGCCACTCCTGGGATGCCTGTGCGGCTCCAGCACAGGAGGCAGCCAAGTATTTGGCACAGCCTTCCCTGGAGGCACTTCAGCACCCAAAGAATGGGAACTTTCCATCACAAACTGCAACCTACAGAACCGCATCACTGAAGAGCAGATGGTGCCAGGGGGTCGTGCCTGGCTGACATTAGGGCTGTGAGCTGGCATCTCTCAAAGGAAGCAAAAATTCACAGCATACCCTTAGGAGCTGCTGGGACTTCTGTCCTGGAGCTCAGCAGGGAAGATGGATCCCATCCAATGCTACCCACACCTGTCAACAAACACAGACAGAGCAGCTCCTGTCAGATGTGGCTGGATGGTGGTTTAACCTGGAATGACAGCACTGCTGCATAGCACTCTTCTCTCCCTACTAGGCTGTGTGGAACTGTCTGGAGAAGAGAAGGGGGTGGAAGGAGAAGGGGAAGATCTAAAGGCCCTTTCCTGTGGGATTGCCCGGAGGCTTATGGACCAGATTATGGAGGCTTTGGCAAGGCACTGCTTATAGGCACAGCGGTAATCACACAGCGATGAGAAACATCCCCATTGTGCGTTGTGATCTCTCTCTTCCTTAGGACCTGCTGTGACTGGAAGGGGCTCAGGTGACGATGTGGCACCCAGAGCTGGGTTGAAAGTTGCAGAGGGGCCAGGTGGGCAGTTGGCTGGCAGTTGGCTGGCACTCAGCAGCTTTGCAGATACTCTCTCCAGGCCACGTGAAACAGTCCTCAGAGACAGCATGGAAGAACATTGGCGTTTTCTTACTAGAGAGATCTCCGATGGATGGAGAGAAAGCCAACGGGACAGTGGGTGCACACAGCACCCAAGGAACAGTGACTGCCCAAGCTTCTCATAGACAAGAAACCACCAGGCAGTGAAAAGCTGAACCCTTCCTGAACTTCCACAACCAAATATGTGCGAAGATCATGAGGTGAAGACTGGTGACTTACCTCTGGCATCCACTCCAGGTTCAGGCACAGGTCTCCATTCTGGTAATCCACCAAGAGGGCCTGCAGGCACAAGTGTGATCAGAAAAAGGTGAGGAGAGCTTCCACTGCGCACTGGGGCCTGGTTTTTCTGCAGTGACCTGCAAAGACTGGCAGCAGGTCGGGGAATGACATGGCCCAAACAGCAAAGGCATCGGTTCTCTCCTCCAAAGAGTGGCAAGGGCTGCCCTCCCACTGAAATGTGACAACTCTCCAAGTAAAGAACTACTCTCAGCTGATCTGTGTACGGCTTTTAAGGCACAAAGAGACTTGAAAGACCTTTGGAGGTTCTTAAGTACCCGAATAAATCATTACAACGCTCATTTTTCTGTCTTCAAGGAAACAGACACAACTTACCTCTGGGTTTCCCCTGAGGCACAAAATCAGTATCCACCAAAACATCTGGATAAGGAACTCCAACATCATCATCTAAAATCAAGAACAGATGAGAGATGTTCCCATTGCATGTTGCGCCTTCTCCCTTAGTGACTGGGGAGTGTCAGGTAATGGAATGGGAGACTCAGACCGTGATTGCCAAAGCTAGAGAATGACCTGGGTGACCTGGAGCCTGGCACTCGGCAGCTTTTCAAATGCCCTCTCCAGGCCACTTGCAACACACCTCTGGGACCGCATGGAAGGGTATATAGCCCGTCAGGGCTTTCTTACTGGGAGTTCCTTGCTGGATCTCCCACTAAAGCACCAGAGGAAACGATGCCTGTTCCTTCCTCTGGGCTCCAGCTGGGTGTCTCTGTTGGGAACTGGGATTTGCCTGTGGGGAGCACCAGGAAGCCAGAGCAGAAATGCTCACGCTTTTCCCAACACGCTTCTTCTGAGCTCTCCCATAGGGCACCTCCAGGGTGGGCTCAGCCGGCAGCAGAGCCATGGCCTGGCTGGGCTGGAGAAAGCCCTGAGGGGAGCGCTGCTTCCACAACCCACACCTGGCCCCTGGGGTGCTGCCTGGCCCCCTTCCCAACAAACCCCCATGGAAAGGCAGCCCCGGGGCAGTGTGGCACAGGGCCACAGGGACAACAGCCTGGTCCCATCTCTGCCCACCCACCTGCTGCTGGAGCTCGCCACGGTGCAGCACAAGTCTCCTTGGAACACATGGCCATCAGTAGGAGGAGGAGAGCAAGGCGGGCGGGGGACACGGCCCCCCACACTCGTGCCATGCTGCCACCACCACCGCTGCAGCCACAGCAAGTGCTGGGGCCAGCACGGAACACCTGGGGTACACACCCTGAGCACTGTGACCTCATCGAGCACAGCGGGCATTGTGACCTCACGTCCCCCCCAGGATGCAGATCTGTTCCGCTGCCATGGCCAGGTTCCCCCTGGGCTTGTGTGCACTGTGGTGGTGGGAGAGGATCGGCACTCATCTGGAGCAGCCGGAGGCCACAGCTGAGGTTTCCACATTGACATCATGGAAACAGAATCGTGGAAAGGCTTGGGGGGGAGGGGATGCTGGAGACACAGGTGCTGTGAAAGGAGAAAGAAAATCACTGTAATGTTGCTTTTATTGCTTCACACAGCTCCAGAGATTTAGTTTTGACTTTCAGTGGCACCAAAGAAGCCGTTTCTTCAGTGACACTATATTTGTTATCACAGCCTCTAACAAAAATGGCAAATCGAGCTGTATCTGTAGCACCAACAGTTCCATCAATTGCCAGAGCATTTTGATGGGTTGATTGATAGATTTTCCTATTTCTTCAGTCTGCCTGGCTCTAGTTTGTTGTAACAGAGCAATTTGAGAAAAATCCATTTGTTTTTGCAGGACAAATGATATCTGCCATTCCAATTTTGGTCAAAATATATCATAAACTCAATTTCAGGGTGTGAGTGTGTCACAATTTCTGTTAGAATATGTCATTAGCTGTATTTTGGAGTGGAAGAACATCACAGATTGGGCCAAAATAGGGGCATAAACCCAACTTCTGAGGGTGAGAACTTCGCAACTCGTGTCAAAATATGCAATAAATCCAATTTTGGAGTGTGTGAAGGCCACAATTTGGGTCAAAATATGTCAGAAACTGAACTTTGGAGTTCGAGAAGGCCATCATTTGGGTCAAAATATATCATTAATCCTATTTCAGAGAATGAGAACGTCTCAGTTTCTTCTATTCTCCCCAGGGTCTGCAGGCCTTTTTCCACTTGCACACTGCACTTGCTTGTCCAATGCATGACACAAAGCCCAAGTGAAACACCTGCTTGCAAAATAAGTCTTTGCCAAATGGAGATAAATGACCAAGGTCAGCTCTCTCTACAAAGCAAGTTCTTTGTGACCACAGCCACAAACAGCAGTTCCATTCAAACTATCAGAATTCTTTCTTCCATCCCAGGATTGTTCTTCAATCACAGGCCTTCAGGTCCCCGACAAAACTCCCTGAGAATGTCACCCCAGGAATGTCACTCCAGTGTTACTCCCTGATATCCCCCCGCAGTGATAACCCAACACCACCCCCCGCCATCACTCCTGAACATCACCCCTGTGTCACCCCAGCATCACCCCGGCAACATCACCCCCCCGCAATACTCCCACATCACCCCCCACCATCACTTCCCAACATCACCCCCACAACGTCACTCCTTGATGATAAACTCCAGTGATACCCCAGCAGCATCACTTCCCGATGTTACCCCCCAGCGATACCACAACATCAGCCAACAGCATCACCCCCAGTAGCATTGTGATGTGAATCCATAGTGAATTGATGTGAATCCTGAGTGTACCCTCAGCTCCACTCCTGTTTCAGGGTATGTTTGGGTCTGACTGACAGGATGTCTCAGGAGCAGACACAAGCAAACTGTACTCGGAGCAGCACAGAGGGTTATGAGCTGCTCAGTTTTCTGGGCTCCACCAGAAGAGGGGTGGACAGAAGGGACAGGGAGGTGAACGTTCCTCTCTACTCTGCCCTTGGGAGGCTCCATGCGCCCATGGTCTGGAGCCCCCAATACAAGAAAGACAGAGAACTGTTGGAGAGGGTCCAGAGGAGGGCCAGGCTGAGGGAGCTGGGCTTGTTCAGCCTGGAGAAGAGAAAGCTGCAGGGTGACCTCATTGCAGCCTTTCAGTACCAAAAGGGAGCCCATAAACAGGAGGGGAGTCAACTCTTGGAAAAGGTAGATAACAGCAGCACAAGGGGAAATGGCTTGAAGGTGAAGGAGGGAAGACTGAGGTTGGATGTCTCAGAGTGGTGAGGTGCTGGAACAGCTGCCCAGAGAGGCTGTGGATGCCCTGTCCATCCCTGGAGGTGTTCAAGGCCAGGTTGGATGGGGCCCTGGGCAGCCTGGGCTAGTATTAAGTGGCCCTGCCTGTGGCAGGGGGTTGGAGCTTCATGATCCTTGAGGTCCCTTCAAACCCGGGCCATTCGGTGTGATCTGTGTGAATTCAATTCAGCATACACACCATCACAAACACACACAGACATCCATTGCACATAATCCCAGTAAGCAAGAAGCAGAAACTCCCTAAGCAAGCGCACCCTTACATATCGCCACTGAGAGATGGCAAACAGCTGAAAAGGAGAGAGAAGGACCATGCTGGTGTTGGATGCAATAGGCATTGCCAGCAGGGCATCAAATGCTTCCAAGGGCACTTCTCCTCTCTCCCCCGATGCTTTTCCCAGGGCCTGCAGGCTTTTTTGCACTTGAATGCTGAACCCACGTGGCCAGCACACGATGCCTGTAAAGACAGAAAGACAGGGTGGTCTTAATTATTACTTGGGATGTTTGAGTTATCTGCTCTGCCACCTGCATTGCAGAATAAGCAGCCAAAAACTGTTTTTCAGTCATACTGTACCTTTTTTCTGCTCTGTGCCAAACTTAAGACCAGAACCCAGTGGGCTGAAACAGAATTTTGGCACTGCTACAGACAGGAGCCAAACCCAGCTTGAGTCGCATGCATCTAGTTCAGCTGGAAGGGTGGGATCAATTACACCCAGTGCTGGGGCCTGTTGAACAGCTGGTTTTGCTTCCTGGAACGCCTCTTCTTCCATTCTGCCCCAGACCCATTTTTGGCCTGTCTTTGTGAGTGTGCCTCAGCAGCTGTGCTAGGTGGGCTCTAAAGGAACGTCAGCATCTCAATATACCCAACAGTTCCTGCAGCTGCCATGGCACGGCAGGGACTGGGAATGCCTCAACCTTGCCTATTATTGCACTGACCAAATGACATCCAGGAATTTTACCAACAAAGCCGGTCCTTGCACTTTTGGTGGGTTTAAGGCCTGCCCTTTTTCTTGTAAGTGAGCAGGTAACGAGCGTGCTGCCTTTCCTAATCACAGAATCATAGAATCGCTCAGGTTGGAAAGGACATTAAAGATCATCGAGTCCAAGCAAAACCCCACCATCCTACCCTAACTATCAGCCCTCTGCTAAATCATGGCCCTGAGCACCACGTCCAAATGGTTTTTATACACACCCAGGGATGGTGACTCAACCACCTCCCTGGGAAGCCCACCCCAGTGCTTAACAACCCTTTCTGTCAAGAAGTTTTCCCTGATATCCAACCCAAACTTCCCCTGGTACAACTTGAGGCCATTTCCCCTTATCCCGTCACCCATCACCAGTGAGAAGAGAGCAGCCCCACTCTCTCTGCAGTCACCTTTCAGATATTGGAAGAGAGCAATCAGGTCTCCCCTCAGCCTCCTTTTCCCCAGACTAAACAGCCCCAATTCCTTCAGTTGCTCCTTGTAGGCCTCCAAGCCCTTCGCAAGCCTCGTTGCCCTTCTCTGGACCCGCTCCAGCACCTCCATGTCCTTTCTGTACTGATGTGCCCAAAACTGAACACAGAACCCTAGGTGAGGCCTCACCAATGCTGAGTTCAGGGGCAGGATGACTTCCCTAGTGCTGCTCACCACACCATTCCTGATACAAGCCAGGATGCCATTGGTCCTCTGGTCCACCTGAGCACACTGCTGGCTCATATTCAGCCGAATGTCCATAGCACACCAAGGTCCCTTTCCATCAGGCAGCTTCCCAGCCACACCTCCCCAATCCTGTAGGGTTGCCTGGGGTTGTTGTGACCAAAATGGAGGACCCAACACTCAGCCCTATTGAAACTCATTCTGTCATTGACAGCCTTACCTTCATCCACTACATGGGTCACCTTGTCACAGAATGAAATCAGGTTTGTCAGACAGGATCTACCGTTCATAAACCCATGCTGACTGGGCCCGATCCCCTGGGTGACCTTTAATTAGTCCATGATTGCTCCTGAGATTATCTGTTCCATAACTGTTCCTGGCACCGAGGTGAGGCTGATAGGTCTGTAGCTGCCAGGATCATCTTTCCAGCCCTTTTTGAAGATGGGCATCGCATTTGCCAGTCTCCAGTCCACCATGACATCCCTGGTTATCCAGGACTGCAGAAGAATAATGGAGAGTGGCTTGGCAACCACATCTGCCAACTCCCTCGGCACTCCAGGGTGCAATCACATCCGGACCCGTGCACCTGTGAGCATCCAGCTTTCAGAGCAGCTCCAAAAGCATGGGATGAGCTTTGAGAACTCTGGTCTTCTGGGGGAGGATGGGGCTTGCCTCTCAGTGAAGGGGAAGACCATCGTCAGCAGCAAGCTTTCCAGTGCAGTCAAGAGTTTTAAACAAGAATCACCAGGGGAGGGAACCCATCCCACCCTGAGGCTGCTGATGGCAATGGGTGCCCTGGGTCTGGAGCTGGATCGCAGGCCAGGAAGACAGCACCTCAAGTGCAGGATAAGGGAACTCCTACTGGTCAGTCAGCCTCACCGGGAGCCCAGCTCAAATGCCCGCACACTAACACATAGAGCATGGGGAGCGAGCAAGAGAGTTACAGGTGTGCGTGTGCCTACAGGGCTATGACGTAATGAGAGAGAGGTGGGATGGCTCTTGTGATAAAATGTTTGCTCATTAAGACCGGGATGTGGTAGCATTGTGGTGGAGTGCTTGTTCATTAGGACCGGGATGTGATGGTGGAATATGGAGGCCACAAGGGTTGCAGAACACTCTAATTTTATGGGTAGATTATGTACTCTGCGTAGTTACCGGAACAGCGCGCCCCGATGGATACAAAGTTTCACGGAAGGACCAACCAAGGAACGACACACCAAGTCGCACGATCACGACCGACCAATTAAAGCACAATACGCTCGGGATGGACAATACAAAAGAAGTTGCAAGGGACGGGACGGCGCGGCAGTTGGAGGAACGATAATCCCCCTGTCGCCCAGCGCTGAATTGCCTTTTTGTTTTACCCGCTACAATTAATAAAAGTTTATAATTGGAACATTATTGGCTCATTGCTTATAAATTGATGACAATTTGGTGCCGTGACTCGGATTGGGAATACTGGCGTAGGTATGAGGAGCCTGAGGGGGCGCCCCGCCTAAATAGGCGGCCTCGGCTCCTATCCTCCCGCCCTACTCCCACCGACGATCCGAAATTTAAAACACAAAGGCAAGGAAAAACCGGTTAACCCTTTAAATTTCGTGCACGAAAGTCCGGACGAAGACGCAGGACAGGTGAGTATAGTCCGGTCTGGGTCGGGAATCCAGCGGGTGGCGAGTGTTGTGTGCTTGTGAAGGGGGGCCGGCAGCCGGCACTAACCCGAGCGAGTGTGGACCCCACAGTAGTGCGGTTCCCATTGCCCGCGAGGGCGTGGGCCACGACCTGGGGGAAGCGAGTGAATGCAACACTGAGTGAGGGCACGCCGAAGGGTGGGTACAGGGTATAAGCGGGACCCTTTCACCACCACAACCCCTAGGGCTACGGGCTCTAGGGAAGGTTATTCTTAGGTATTCCCCTAGGGCTACGGGCTCTAGGGAAGGTTATTCTTAGGTATTCCCCTAGAGCTACGGGCTCTAGGGAAGGATATTATAAGATCGCATCCTAGAGCTACGGGCACTAGGGGGAGCTACAGACGTTGAATAAAACAAGAGAGCAAGAAGTAAAGAACGAGATGGGGCAGTGTAAAACTAAACCATCCGCCCCTTCTAAACAACCATCCATTCCTAAGGACTCACCTCTAGGGTTCATGCTAAGTGCCTGGACGCACTATCCAGGAACAAGAAATAAAGATAAGGCAAAGATGATTTATTATTGTGTAGAAATTTGGAGCGGACAACAAATTGGCCCGGCAGTATGGTGGCCTAAGTATGGTTCTAATGAAGATTGGGTACAACAGCAATTAAATTTTTGGGTAAACTCCAAAACCCCTTTCAATCAAGAAGAAAGTGACTATGCAGCAGTATGGGTCACTCACCCAGAGGGTTTAGGAGTCCCCATTTTTAATTTGACACGAAGATGTCGAAAAACGTAAACCTCGAAGGGAAGAGGAGGCCTTAGTGGGACCCCCACCATATGCTTTACCACCAGCAATTCCCCTACCTTCTCCTCCTCAGTTGGATCATGGGCAGATGGATTCGAGAGAGGGGGAAGTACAAAAGATAGAAGGGGGAGGGCCTGTGACACGGGCAAAGGCACGACAAAATAACCTCTACCCTTTAAGAGAAATGCCCATGGGAGGTCCACAACCTCAGATGGGGTTTATATCAGTGCCCTTAAATTCAGGGGATGTTAGAGATTTTAAGAAGGAAATGGGTAATATACTAGAAGATCCCCTGGGGGTGGCAGACAGAGTAGATCAGTTCTTAGGGCCAAATGTTTATACCTGGGAGGAACTACAATCTATTCTAAGTATACTGTTCACAGCAGAAGAGAGAGGTATGATTAGGCGTGCAGGGATGCGCATTTGGGATGCTCAACATGCCCACGGGCCCGCTGCGGATATTAAATGGCCCTTACAGAATCCGCAATGGGACCATCAAAATCAACATCATAGGACTCACATGCAGGACCTGCGAACTATCATTATCCAGGGCATTAGGGAGGCAGTCCCAAGAGGTCAGAATATAAATAAAGCTTTTAATGAAAGACAAAAGAAGGAAGAGACACCCACTGAATGGTTGGAAAGGTTGCGTAAAAATTTACAACTATATTCAGGGTTGGATCCCGATACACCGATAGGACAGGCTTTGCTCAAAACCCAGTTTGTAGCTAAGGCTTGGGAGGATATCCGGAAGAAGCTGGAAAAGATGGAAAACTGGCAGGATCGGGGGCTTGATGAACTTTTGAGGGAAGCTCAGAAGGTATATGTAAGAAGGGAGGAAGAAAGACATAATAGGCAGGTTAGGATGATGGTAACAGCGGTCAGAGAAAGTAGGGAATTGGAAAGGAAAATGGGGGGATGGACGCAAAATCGAATTCCAGGACAGCAAAAATTTAGGAAGCCTGAAAACAGGGAGGAGGAGAGAATATGCTATTATTGCAGGAAAAAGGGACACCTGAAGAGGGACTGCAGGGTTAGAATGAGAGACGAAAAGTCCTTCCAAGAAGACTAGGGGTGTCAGGGGCTCTATATATTGGGGACCCAGAAACAACAGGAGCCCTTGATAAAATTGAAAATTGGTCCCCAAGCTGAGGAGGTAGAGTTTCTAGTAGATTCAGGAGCAGAAAGGTCTACTATACAACAGATCCCCCTCGGATGCAAACCTTCCCGGGAAACTACCAAAGTAATAGGAGCAAAGGGAGAACCTTTTACAGTAGGAATAGTTAAAAATGTAATGATAGAAGCAGAGTCCAAAGTGGGGTTGGGTGATTTCTTGATACTGCCTGAAGCGGAGTTCAATTTGTTAGGACGGGATCTGATTATTGCATTAGGCATAGGACTAGAAGTAGAGAATAAAGAATTGAGAATCAAACTCTGCCCTCTTAGGGTAGAGGATGAACAAGAGATCAATTCTGATGTCTGGTATACCCCCGAGAGTGTGGGACAACTAAAAATACCCCCTTTCACGGTAAAAATCAAGAATCCTGAAATCCCAGTAAAAATAAAACAATATCCTATTTCCCTGGAAGGAAGGAGGGGTCTCAAACCAGAAATAGATAGATTAGTGAGCAAAGGATTACTGGAACCCTGTATGTCCCCATTTAATACCCCTATATTACCGGTAAAGAAACCTGATGGAACATATCGGTTGGTTCATGATCTGAGGGAAATTAACAAGCGCACTGTATCTAGGTTCCCAGTTGTAGCTAATCCCTATACGTTGCTAAGTAAATTAGGGCCCGACAACTTGTGGTATAGTGTCATAGACTTAAAAGATGCTTTTTGGGCTTGCCCTTTAGATGAGACATGCCGCGATTTTTTTGCATTTGAGTGGGAAGACCCAGATACTAACAGAAAACAGCAATTAAGACGGACTGTACTCCCCCAAGGCTTCACAGAATCCCCTAATTTGTTTGGGCAAGCCCTAGAACAGATCCTGCAAGAGTATCAGCTAGATCCTGATACCAAATTAATACAGTATGTAGATGATCTACTAATTGCTGGAGAGGATGAGGGAAAGGTTCGGAAAGAAAGTATTAAATTGCTGAACTTTTTGGGACTGAAAGGACTTAAAGTATCAAAAAGGAAATTGCAATTTGTGGAAGAGGAGGTTAGATATCTAGGGCATTACCTGAGTAAAGGAGAAAAGAAGATAGATCCTGAAAGGATACAAGGAATATTGTCCCTGACGTTGCCAAGCAATAAGAGACAAATAAGACAATTGCTGGGATTAGTGGGATATTGTAGACAATGGATTGAAAATTATAGCAGTAAAGTAAAGTTCCTATATCAAAAGCTCAGTACCGATGGATTAATAAAGTGGGATAGACAAGATGAAGAGAATCTACAAAAGCTGAAGGAGGATCTCATCAATGCCCCTGTCTTGAGCCTGCCTGACTTAAAAAGACCCTTTTATTTCGTTAACATAGACAGTGGTACAGCGTATGGGGTTTTAACACAGGATTGGGCAGGGAAGAAGAAACCCGTTGGATATTTGTCAAAATTATTAGACCCTGTGAGCCGAGGATGGCCCACTTGCTTACAAGCAATTGTTGGGTGTGCGTTATTGGTAGAAGAAGCCAGGAAAATTACTTTTAACAGCAATATAAAGGTACTATCTCCCCACAAAATTAGAAATGTGCTCTAACAAAAAGCTGAAAAATGGATATCTGATTCTTGTCTTCTAAAGTATGAGGGTATCTTACTGGAAGCCCCTAACTTAACCCTGGAGACCACAAGTCTCCAGAATCCTGCAGAATTCTTATATGGAAAACCCGAAAATGTGGGACTCATTCATAACTGTTTACATACGATAGAAGAACAAACAAAAATCAGACCAGATTTAGAAGAAGAAGAATTAAGAGAAGGGGAAAAATTATTTGTGGATGGATCCTCTAGAGTAGTGGAGGGAAAGAGAAGATCAGGTTATGCAATAGTAGATGGAAAGACCCTCCGGGTATTGGAATCAGGACCCTTGAGTAACACTTGGTCAGCTCAAGCTTGCGAGCTGTATGCTGTTTTACAGGCACTAAAAAGATTACAGGGAAAAGAGGGCACTATCTATACCGATTCCAAATATAGTTATGGGGTAATACATACCTTTGGGAAGATTTGGGAAGAAAGGGGATTGATAAATTCCCAAGGAAAGGACTTAATACATCAAGAATTAATAAAGCAACTCTTAGTGGCCCTACGAAGACCAAAGAAGATAGCGGTGGTACACCTTAGAGGACACCAACAGGGGACCGATTACAAGACTAGAGGAAATAATGCAGCAGACCTAGAAGCTAAGCAAGCTGCCCTCAGGGAATTGGTCCTGAGGCAGGAGAGGCAGGAAGAATTGACACATGATGAGGCCCCTTCGTTTACACCGAAGGAAGAACAAAAACTGAATCAAATGGGAATAACTAAAAACACAGAAGGGAGGTGGTATTTAGCTGACGGGAGAGAGGTACTGCCTAAGTCAATAGCATCTCAGGTGCTGACCCAGTTGCACGAACGGACCCACTGGGGAAGCCAAGCTTTAATAGATCATTTTGCCACTAAGTACATGTGTATAGGCCTACATAATTTAGCTAGACATATTACTCAAGGATGTATTACGCGCTTAAAGATAAACAGAGCCGTACAAAGAAAACTGCCTATGGGGGGAAGACCCTTGGCCACTAGGCCATTTTCTAGAGTCCAAATTGACTTTACCGAATTTCCTAAAGTAGGAAGATATAAATATGTATTAGTCATAATAGACCACCTCACACATTATGTAGAGGCATTCCCCACAACTAAAGCAACAGCTCAGGTAGTAACAAAAATATTACTCGAACAAATCATCCCTAGGTATGGGGTAACAGAAGTAATAGATTCAGATCAAGGACCACACTTTACATCAAGAATCACTAGAAATATAGCTGAAGCCTTGGGAATAAAATGGGAAGAACATACTCCCTGGCACCCACAGAGTTCAGGGCGAGTAGAGAGAATGAATGGGGAACTAAAAAAGCAATTGGCCAAATTAACACTAGAAACTAAGCTCTCATGGATAAAATGCATTCCCCTTGCCCTCTTAAACCTTAGGGCCCAGCCCCGGGCTGACATAGGAATATCTCCCTTCGAAATGTTATACGGAATGCCATATGATGCGGGAACCCCTAAAGATCACCCGGGGGTGTTAGATAAGAACATTCAAGCTTATATCACGGAATTAATGAAGTATAAACAGGAATTGTGGAAAAAGGGACAATTGACTCAAAGACCCCCTCTGGACATTACCCTCCATCGAATAAAGCCTGGAGATTGGGTTCTGATAAAGACCTGGAGAGAAACCACACTGCAGCCTCGCTGGGAAGGTCCCTATCTGGTATTATTGACTACCAATACTGCCATCAGAACTGCTGAAAAAGGATGGACACATGCTAGTCGTGTTAAGGGTCCAGTACAAAATCACGAATGGAGAGTCACTAGTCCAGCGGGTGATTTGAAAGTAAAACTGTCACGAAACCCTCCGTCAAGGAAAATGAGAACATGAATTAACAATGATTGTATAAACGTATCAGTATAGATTTTAATGTAGAAGGGAATATTTTGACTATTGTGAATGCAACTGTTGGGATATGTTTTAGAAAGGTAGTGGACCCACTGCGAAAACAGGGATACACAAATTGGTTATTAGCCTTCAGAGTGGCTGTGGAAATTTTAATAGAAGGGGGTAAACCTGGGGGTGAATTTGGATCCTTACCAGTATCACTTAAGTGTATAACCAGTGGGAAAAAGAATAGGGTGCAGTACCCCAAAGACCCACTTAAAAGGGAAGCAAAACCATCCCCTCCTGAAGAATACTCTTGCTGCCGAGAAGATTATATACCCCATGGCTCGAGGCAACTGAGTCGATGGGCAAGGCAGAGGAGATAAAACATGTGGAGGGGTCTGCTCCATTATGAACGAATCCAAAGATTTAGGATCCAGAAGATACCCCAAGACTGGAAATAACTCCCCCGAACAATTAAAGACTCACTACTGCAGTGGGAAAACTGCCTATCTAAAACTAGCTCAATTGATAATAATATTAAGTCTCATTAATGAGGGTTGGGGTACAGAGGTACAGACACATGAGCCATTTAAGTGGTCCCATCAGAAGTAGAGTTACAAAATAGAAGGGGGTTGGATCTTCTCCTATTGCAGCAAGGGGGACTATGTGTGGCTCTTAAAGAACAATGTTGCACCTACGTTGATCAAACGGGGGTAGCAATAGATACAATGGCTGAACTAAGAAAACAGTTAGAACAAAGAAAAAGAGCCCAGGAGTCTCGAAGAAGTTGGTATGAGAGTTGGTTTAATGGTTCCTCCTGGTTCACTACATTATTATCCACAATAATGGGACCAGTTATTATGATAATATTAGGTTTGACCTTTGGACCCTGTATTTTAAATAGACTAATCGTTATCGTTAAGAACAGGCTAGAGGCAGCCCACCTAATGGTAATTAGAGAAAGATATGAACCCCTTGATGGGGAACCAGAAGAGGATGCTCTAGAATGGAGTCGACAAGAACTAAAACGGTTTAATGAGCAAAACAAAATAGTACAATAAAAGAAAAGGGGGGACTGTGATAAAATGTTTGCTCATTAAGACCGGGATGTGGTAGCATTGTGGTGGAGTGCTTGTTCATTAGGACCGGGATGTGATGGTGGAATATGGAGGCCACAAGGGTTGCAGAACACTCTAATTTTATGGGTAGATTGTGTACTCTGCATAGTTACAGGCAAAGCGCGCCCCGATGGATACAAAGTTTCACGGAAGGACCAACCAAGGAACGACACACCAAGTCGCACGATCACGACCGACCAATTAAAGCACAATACGCTCGGGATGGACAATACAAAAGAAGTTGCAAGGGACGGGACGGCGCGGCAGTTGGAGGAACGATAATCCCCCTGTCGCCCAGCGCTGAATTGCCTTTTTGTTTTACCCGCTACAATTAATAAAAGTTTATAATTGGAACATTATTGGCTCATTGCTTATAAATTGATGACAGCTCTCACGATTGAAATGTCGGAATAGAGAGGTATAAACTCTTAGGAAGGACAGGCACGGCAGAAGGGATTTGCCCTCCACATCAACAACCAGCTGGAGCCCATGGAGCTTCACCTGAGGATGGCTGAGGAGATGACAGAGAGTGTTTGGCTTAGGGCTAAAGGGAAGGCCGAGGAAGGAGACATCGCAGTGGGCGCTGGACCAGGAAGACTGAGTGGATGAGGCCTCTATAAACAGATAGGTACAGCCAATGGCATCCTGGCTTGCATCAGAAACAGTGTTGCCAGCAGGAGCAGGGAGGTGATTGTTCCCCTGTACTCAGCACTGGTGAGGCCCCACCTCGAGTACTGTGTCCAGTTTTGGGCCCCTCACTGCAAGAAAGACATTGCGGCCCTGGAACGTGTTCAAAGGAGAGCGACAAAGCTGGTGAGGGGTCTGGAGCACAATGGGGCCATATGAGGAGAGGCTGAGGGAGCTGGGAATGTTCATCCTGGAGAAGAGGAGGCTCAGGGGAGACCTCATTGCTCTCTATAACTTCCTGAAGGGAGGCTGTAGTGAGCTGGGGGTCGGCCTCTTCTCTCGTGTCATTAGTGATAGGAGCAGATGGAATGGTTTCAAGCTACAGCAGGGGAGATTCAGGCTGGACATGAGGAAGTATTAATGCTCAGAAATGGTGGTCAGGCACTGGAATGGACTGCACAGGGAGGTGGTGGAGTCGCCGACCCTGGGGGTGTTCAAGGAAAGACTGGATGTTGTGTTGAAGGACATGGTTTAGTGGGAGCTATTGGAAATAGGTGAACAGTTGGTCTGGATGATCATGTAGGTCTTTTCTAACCTTGGTGATTCTGCAGTTCTCTATGGGGTTTATATGGGTCTCTATGGGGCTGTATGTGGTTTCTATTATTGTGGGATGTTGTGTTGAGGGACGTGATTTAGTGGGAGCTATTGGAAATAGGTGAATGGTTGGAATGGATGATCTTGTAGGTCTCTTCCAACCTTGGTGTTTCTGTGATTCTCTATGGGGCTCTATGGGGTTTCAATTCATAGTGGATGTTGTGTTGAAGGACATGGTTTAGTGGGAGCTACTGGTAATAGGTGAACGGTTGGACTGGATGATCTTGTAGGTCTTTTCCAACTTTGGTGATTCTATGATTCTCTGATTCTATATGGGACTCTGTGGGTCTCTATGGGGTTTCTATTATTATGGGATGTTGTGTTGAGAGAACCAAGAAAGAAAGCCTTGGCGGCAGCAGCAACCTTGGAGGACTTGCAGGCAGCAGCTGCAGAACTCGGCTTCCATCCCAGGCGGGCTGAGCCATGCAGGAGGTGATGAGGAAGAGGTTGGTTCTTGGTTGCCATGGCAACTGGGCAGAAGGAGAAAAGCCTTGTTGAAAAGGTAAGATGGATGGGCTGCTTGGTGGGATCTGCCTTCCATTTGGGATCCTCAGAGAGGAAGGGAAAAGACAACACAGCATGTGAGAATAGGGACTAATGGGAAGGGCATTAACAGTACAAGGGGGAGAAAAAACAGGAAGGGGATGATAAATGATTCAAGCTATCAGAATTCTTTCTTCCATCCCAGGATTGTTCTTCAATCACAGACCTTCAGGTCCCTGACAAAACTCCCTGAGAATGTCACCCCAGGAATGTCACTCCAACGTTACTCCCTGATATCACCATCTGTCACGGGTTACCTGGATCTACCTGTGCCTGTGACAGGTGCCAGCCACCGCGTGGGGCCCCCAGCTCAAAAGGGAAGGGAAAAGGGGAATGAGAAAAGAGAACAGTAGTGGCAATCCAAGGAGGAAAACTTATTTTACTAAATATAATATCAGAATACATGATAACAGAATATAATGCAATATGACTGAGGCTAATAAATCGAATAAAACAGAGAGAGAGTCTCTCCGTGACTTATCTCTGACTTTGAAGTCCTTTGGGATACGTAGTTTTCTTCTGAGAGCAGAGTATTCGGGATGTTGTTATTCCACGGAACTGGAGTATCAACCTTTTAATGATCCATTCTGCACATGATGTTATAATGTGGAATACTGACAGCAACATTACAAAGCCATGACAGCAAGCTACAGGACCATGCCTTGGCCTCGTTGTTCTAGTGCCCACAATGGGTCCCTGTACCTTCAGGGTGTCCCAGTGTGTCTTACTGCCTCCAGTGTGTCCCACTATCTCAGTACCCTCGGTGTGTCCCTGGTTCTACACGTCCAGGTGAGTGGCACGAGGACACCTACAGCCCCACAGGGCACTTAGGGGACCCTGGGTGTCTCCACAGCCCTGAGGACCGGGCATCAGGGGCTGGGAATTGATGGCATGGAGAGGATTGTTCATGGCCTGTTCCAGGGGGACCTGGGCACTGTCACCTCCAGCAACCCTTGTGCTCTATGGGGCGGTGCAGAGGAACGGATATGGAGGGGGCAAACTCAGAGTGCCCCATGGATGGCCCAGAGTCACCATGCAGCTGGGATAGGGGCTGTGGCTTCCGTCCCCAGGGGACTCAACGTCCTGCCCTGGGTCTCTTGGATGCTGCCAGTCTTTCTCTTGCCCTGAGTCCTTGGGGACGAACCCTGCAGGGACAAGGCTGCTCCTTGCCAGTGCTGCTCTCTGGTGCCCAGTGAAGTTCCCAATGATCAGTGACACCCTCTGATGATCAATAAATCCCTCAGCAAAGCTACACGCTGTGTGTCTGTGTCCTTGTTCTCATGCTCAGCAGGGACTGCTGGGATTTGTCCCTGCCTGGCTGCGGCCACCTCAAGGTGCTGGGAGGCTTCCCCAGCTCCATGCCATGCACACCATGTCCTGCACCCCTGTGGGCTTCCCCACCCTCTCTCATCACCTGCTCCAAAGTCCTAAAGGATGGAGCTCCTCATGCTGCCATCAGCCCCCTTGCAATCCCTCTGCTCTCTCTCAGCTCCTCCATACAATTCCTCCCGAACCATTCACCCTTTGATCCACCTCTGCATGGACACAGTGTGACCACGTCACTCTCCTTTTAGCCCCTCTATTATTACAGCCACTTGTCTCTCCTTTGGGTCTGCTTTAGGCCTCTTGCATCAGTGCCCCAAACCCACCACCCAGATCAAGGTCTGCATATCCCCTCCCATGGACACCTCCAATCCCCAATGACCAACGAAGCCCTCTGATGACCAGTGACACCCCCTGTTGATCAACGAAGCCTTCTGATGGTCAGTGAACATCTCTGACAATCAGTGAAGCCCTCCGACAACCAGCAAAGCCTTCAGATGACCGCAGTCACCTCCTCTGGACACACTATAGGGCCGTGATGTCTTCTGTGCAGTGAGGGGCCCAAAAGTGGACACAGCACCAGAGCTGAGAACAGGGGGTCAATCACTGCCCCGTTCCTGCTGCCAACGCTGTTTCTGATACAATCCAGGAAGCCATTGTCCTTCTTGGCCTGCTGGGCACACCGCTGGCTCATGTTCCTCTGAGCATCCACCAGTGTCCCCAAGGCCAGTTCCTCTACGCAGCTTTCCAACCACTCTGCCCCATGCCTGGAGCTTTGCCTGGGGTTACTGTGGACAAAGTGCAGGACCTGGCTCTTGGTCTTGTTGAACCACATCCCATTGGTTTCAGCCCAGACATCCAGCCTGTCCAGATCCTTATGTGCTTACCATGGTGGAGGCGACCGCCGGGTGGCTTGAAACATACGCAGTACCCCATGCTACCCTCTAAACACCAAATTAGGTCTCAAGAAACAAGTCTTGTGTGACATGGCACTCCAGAAACAACCGAGTCAGAGAATGGGGCTCATTTCAACATTGTCCTTGTAAATACTTGGGCCAAAGATCATGGAAGGAGTGGATTTATCACATCCACTACCACGCACCAGCCACTGGTGAAACTGAACGCCAAAATGGGTTGTTAAAAACCATGTTGAAAGCAATGGGTGGTAGTACATTGAAGCACTGGAAGAAGCATTGGGCAGAAGCCACTTGGTTGGCCAACACCCGAGGATCTATCAGTCGCCATGGTCCTGCCAGCTCCCTACATACTGTCAAGGGAGATAAGGTCCTTGCAGTGCATGTAAAGAACATGCTGGGGAAAGCAGTTTGGGTCTTGCCAGCTTCTGGAAGGGCAAACCTCTGCGTGGAACTGTTATTGCTCAGGGAGCTGGGTGCGCTTGTTGGGTGATTGAGTAAAATGGGGCTGTTCAATGTGCATCAGAAGGGAATTTGATGCTGGGGGAGGGCAGTCAGTAATTCCATACACATGTATAGGTTTGTGTGTGCGTGTGTTTAATGCTTGTGAATGACTGTTTCTTGTTGGTTTTTATTAAACACGCTGCAGTGATGTGGAATAAGGAACGTCACTGATGATTTTTGGTTATCGGTATCCCACATCACAGCACCATGTATTGCACTGGGAGCTAAAGAGTTAATCCTCGGGGCACTGCAGAAGAACTCCTGCACTGCCCAGCAGGCTGTTGGCTGTGCTGTTCTCATTGCTGCTTAGGGGCAATAATACATGTAGGGCCTCAGTAGCTCATCTGACATCCCTTTTCCTTCGGCTCTCCTCCCTGCTGCTCCACCTGATGGCGCGACTCCACTCAGCATCACGGTGAGGCCTTTCCACATTTTGGACACTCTCATTCCATTTGATTGATGAGCTTCAATCCCCATTATATGGTATTACAGTGTGCTACCTTGCATTCCCACACCATATTGAGTAAATCCCTTTGTTTCTCCTCAGATCGTTGCTGCTGTTTGTCATGGTTTTGGTGTCCCCATTGACAGCTCCCCTCCCATCAGTGGTGAAGATGGCGCTTTGTGGCTTTGTTCCCACCAGGGATGGTTCGTTCTATGATTCTGTGTGTCCCCTTGGGCCAACATTACCCCTTTGGCACTGAAATCCAAGCCCATTCCTCTCCATCTCTATTCCCGAGGGATCCTCCTTCCCCACCCCCTCCCCAGTCCCAAATTTCGTCTCCAACCCCCAAAATTGGCATTTCCAGGTTCCAAATTCATCCACCCTTTCACAGCAGCACCATGGAAGGCAGCGCTGGAGCTGGGAACTCCTCCCCAGCCAAGCTGTCATGGATTTGTGCCTTTTGCTATGGGTTTCCCACCTCATCACAACCTGTGGAGCTCAGAGAAGAACTACACATTCAAGAGGCCCTCAGGTTCAATTAGACTGTATTATATTGTGTAATCTTGCATCCCGACATCGTAGTTAGTAAAGTAAGTCTTCCTCCTTAGATCATTGCCACTGCTCTGTTTGTCTCCTTAGCCCAGCTCCCATCTCCCTACCCCTTTCCCTTCCCATTACTGGGGGCCGGGGAGCCCAAAGGCCAACTAGCCCCCTGTTATGGACATAGATTGATCCAGATAACTCCATGGCTAGGGTGGGCAGTGATAGGACAAGAGGGAATGGTTTTAAACTGAGACAGGGGAGGTTTAGGATGCATCTTAGGAGGAAGTTTTTCACCCAGAGGGTGGTGATGCACTGGAACAGGTTGCCCAAGGAGGCTGTGGATGCCCCATCCCTGCAGGCATTCAAGGCCAGGCTGGATGTGGCTCTGGGCTGCCTGGGCTGCTGGTTGGCGACCCTGCACACAGCAGGGGGTTGGAAGTGGATGACATTACGTTCCTTTTCAACCCAGGCCATTCTATGAGTCTGTGACTCTCACAGCCCCCACCAGAAGCACACGGCCTGGCCGTGCCCAGGATGGGAGCAGCTGTGCAATGGCACAGACATCTTTACCAGGGCATCCAAAGGAGCTCCGAGCACAGGGTATTCCAGCCTTGGGCTGGGGGCAAACCCACAGGGTCTGTCCCTCCTGGGCACACCCTGTGAGCTCATAGAAGGCGTCACTTGGCCCTCACAGCTGTCAGCCATTATGACATCAGAACCTGCCATCCTGCTTAGCCACGCTGCAGAGCTGTGCAGCATTGCAGTCCTGTGAGGAGTGCAGAGCAGGCGAGTGGAGAGGTGCTTGTGTCCTGGGAGGAGAGCAAGCTATTCTCTGTGTCTGTGCGAGTGAAGGAGCCAAAATGCCAGCCCAGCTGGGCAGGTGGGTGCAGCAGGGACAGAATGTGGGAAGGGGAAGCCAGAACCGCTGCGTGCTGCTGGGCTTTCTCCAGCCAGGCAGCCCAAACTCCATTTCCGTGGGCACAGCCCTGCTCCTGCTCTGGGGAGAGCCGACTGGGGCAAGGCTGCTGCCCCCCATGGCACAGCAGAGCCCTTCACTCTCACGTGTCCCATGGGTGCTGTGGCACTAAGCAGCTCTTGCTAACGGGCCCTCCCTGGACTCACATCTCTGCTGGGCAGAGGAAGCCATGGCAGCCATCTGCTCCAAGTATCCCAGCAGACCGTGTGTGTCCCCGCGCTGGGTCATGATAACCACCATCTGATCTCTCCCTTAGGCAACGCGTTGGCCAAGAGGGGGGAAGGAGGACTCCCGTCCTGCCTCTAGTGGTCCTTTCTGGTGAGTGTTCCCCGCCCAAAGCCATCCCAGCACAGCCGGGGAGCGGGACTGTCTCACACAGCTGGGTTGGGAGGAGGGAAATGGGCTGCAGTGCTGAGAGCACTCTGGCAAACTAATGGTCTCTCCTGACCGATGTCCCCCACAGCTGGAGCCTTCCTCTGGATATTGGGAGTTTGGAGAGAGAACGCCCTGCAGGTCAGTGCTGCGCTGTGCGGCAGAGGCCAAAGCTCTGCCCTTCTGCCTCCGTGGGGACAGTTTGGCCATGGGCTCATTGCTGCTGAGATGGAGCCGGGCTGGGGGTTGCCTTGGCAGCAGGACAGGTTTTGGTGTGGCAGCATCTTCCCAGTGCCCAGCACGGAGCTGAAGGCAACAGCGCGTGGGAAGAAGGAGCCTTTGGCTCATCCGTGGGACTGGGGAGTCTGGAGGGCATGGGAAAGCAAATGGAGAAGCAGCAGATTCTCTGACACCCCATAGAGCCATATAGAACCCCCACAGACACCTCGTAGAGCCCCATAATGCTCTGTAAGACCCCATAGAGCTGCACAAGAGCTCAAAGAGAACCAAAGAGCCTCATGGTGCCCACAGGCTGCTGTCCTCTGCAAAGTGCTGGGAAGCAGCAGGAAATTCTGCCAGCGGCTCCCTGGGAAGCTGCTTTGGAAGCTCTGGCCATGCTCCTCATGCTTCCTCCCATCAATGCTTTTCTCTTCCAGGTGGTGTCTGCAGGACCTGGGCAAGAGCTCCTGTCTATGGGGTAAGGACACTTCCTTGCCATGCACCTGGCTCTGCAGCATGGCCTCAGCTGGCTGTGTGCTCTATGCGGCAAAGCAAAGGAACCAAAGGGGCTGGGGGATAAGGAAGGGCACAACCCCCCGGGATCCTTCACCTCGTGGCACTGGAACTCTGACCTGCAGGGTAGACATTGCTGAACAAGACTTGCTTTGCCTTTGCCTTCAGGAACCCACTGGTTCAGCTGTCGGCCAGGAAGGAGCTCATTGTCGAGTCACTCTCTGATGTCCTGGAAGAGAACGGGATCCACGGACTCAAGAGAGAGGAAATTCTGCAGCTGACACGGCACGCAATGGAGGCAGCCGTGGAAAAGAGCAACTGGATGCCCAACTGGGCTCTGAAATCCTTGGGTATGTAGACAGCTCTTCACTACCCTCAGCTTTGCGCTCCCCAAAACCTGCCCAGCTCTGCTTTCTGTCACAGATATCTCACAGAGCTTTAGTCTGGCTGAGGTCTGAAGGGACCTTAAGACCATTCCAGCCCAACTCCCTGCCCTGACAGGGCTTTGCATCAAGGTGCTCAGGGCTTCATCCAACCTGGTCTCCAGCGCCTCCATGGCTCCTCTGGGCAGCACATTGCAGGGCCTCACTGTCCACTGGGGGTCCAGAATTTCCTCCTCACTTCCCATCTAAACCCCCCATCTCTGAGGCTTTACAAACCCTTCCCCTCTGCTCCCAGGTCTGGCCGGCTCCTTTCCCCAATCAGCGCTTCAGGCCGGGACTCAGCAGTTCCCATACACAGCAGGAGGGATTCTGCACCCCAGAGCCCCTCCAAGAGCTTTGGGGAATGAGCATTCCCTCCTTCAGCTCATCTCTGGGCCGTCCCAGTGCACGTCTGTCCATCTTTATTTCAGGTGCCACTGTTGATGCGGAGAGGACAACCAAGAGTTACGGTGGGAAAGGCCGGCTTTCTCCCCTCTTTTCCTCCGCGAAGTCCCCAGAGACCCTCTTGCAGGTATGGCAGGAGAAGTGCTGACTGTGGGCTTCCCCCCTTTGCTTTCGCCCCCCTCCCCCCACAGACACCCCACAGAGCCCCATACGGGCTCTCCCTCCATCCCCCAGTCCTTTCTTCCCCCGATCCTTCCCCTTCCATCCTTCCCCCCATCCTCACCTCATTCTGGCTGCACATCCATTTTCTTTGGCCCAGCTGCTCTGCTCAGCCCACACTCTTCCCCACATCACTGACACCGGCGTTGGGAGGGTGCTGGGCTGACAGATGCTGGGGAGGGATGCCCTGCCGGCTCTGTGCAAGCAGAGAAAGGCAATTGACTCCAGAGCTGTTGTGCAAACCTTTGCATATTGTCCTCCCGTCCCTTGAGTTGCGTTCCATGACGGGCAGCCACATAGAAGACAAGATCTGTGCTCCTTGCCCAGCATCCAGCTCTGCCTCCCAACTGATGGACGCATCTCTCTCCTTTCAGCCCGATGTTTCTGCTGGAAGCTGCTGGGCTTTCCAAGGATCTCGGGGCCACGCCATCATCCAGCTGCCCGAGAACATCTGGCCCACGGCTTTCACCGTGTGGCACGTCTCCAAGGCGGTGTCTCCCTCTGGGGGTGTCAGCAGTGCCCCCAGAGACTTTGCCATCTTGGTAAGTCTCCGCCTGCTGCTGCTTCTGGAGGGCCCCGAGGAAAAATCTTTGCCATAGAGCCCAATAAGAGCCCATTGAACTCCTATAGAGCCCCAGAGACAACCAAAAGAGCACCATAACCGCAACATAAGATTTCATAGACCCCCACAGACACCCCAGAGAGCCCTATAGAGCCCCCACAGACACTCCATAGAACCCCATAATGCTCCGTAAGACCCCATAGAGCTGCACAAGAGCTCATAGAGAACTAAAGAACTCATGGTGCCCCATAGGCACCCAACAGGGCCCCATAAGGGCCCTACAGACACCCAGCAGAGCCCCATAACTGCCACAAAGAGCCCTGTAAGACCCCATAGAGCCACACAAGAGCTCATAGAGCACCATAGAGCCACACGGTAGACACCCAGCAGAGCCCCATACGACCATATACTGTTGGGAACTCCCAAATTTCAGTGGTGGGCTGCTGCAGAGCATCCTGCCTGAGGGCACTGAATCCCTCGGTTGGTTCCATGTCTCCAAAAGCCTCTGCTGCTCTTTGTGGTTGAGCAGCTGGGAGCAATTGCTCCACGTGCCCTGACTCTGGTTCGCCCTCCTTTGTGCTCCAATCCTGCCAGAGCACAGGGAGGGTTGGAAGGGCTCCCACCTTTGGCCTCAGTGTGTTCTTTATGGCACGGCCTGCCTAAGTGTGACCGCCATCATCTCTTGTCTTTGAGGGAGTGGATGAGGACGAAGTTGAAACTCTCCTGGGGTTGTTTGTTTATGACATGGACGGAGAGATCGCCCAGACCTTCCACGTTCAGGTATGGCAAGTGCAAGGGGGGAGGCCGGGCTGCCTGCAGGGCATGGGAAGAAAGAGCTTTCCTGCCCACCCTCTGCTCTTCAACATGGCCGACTCCCGTGGGGTCCCTTTTGGAAGCCTTTGGAAGCACTTGTTGTGCCGTGGCTATTCCCATGCCCATAACAAAGCCTCTCCTCTGCTACCACTTCACTTATATACTGAGACATTGAAATAACTACAAACTGCTTCACTTATATACTGAGACATTGAAATAACTACAAACTGCTTCACTTATATACTGAGACCTTGAAAGAAAAGATTCTTCTCTTGTTCTAAAGGCAGAAACAACATTTGATTCCCACACTGATAAGATGGGCGATAACAAGAGGGGGGTCTGCATGCTAAACAACTGTTGAATATGGATCCGAATTCCTGGAAATCATTGACTGTGTGTTAGGTTTACCTATATCTATGAGGCGAACAGTGGGATCTATGGGGCACTATGGGGCACTGGTCCCTCTACGGCCCATAACAAAGCCTCTCCTCTTTGCATTGGCAGGAGAAGCCCCTTCAGTCCTACCGTAGCATCAAACTGGATGTGCGGAGCAACTGGGGGAACGCGGAATACACCTGCGTCTACAGAGTGGAAATCCACGGCAACCCCTAAAAACCACTATAAAACCCCTAAAAACCCCTAAAAGCCCCTAATAAACCCTAAAAACACCTAATAAACCCTAAAAACCCCTAAACTCTGATGTCTACCAGAGGGTTTTAATTAAGGATTTATCATTCAATGAAGAGATGTTGATAACTTTCTGCCCACCTCGAGGATGGTTGGGGGGAGGGAGGAGCTGCGGGGCTGAGTTGGGTGGGTGTTCGGGGGGGCACCGGGGAGGGGGCCGGGGCGAAGGGGGTGGAGGCTGCGGGCCACTCTGCGTTGGCCCCGTGCTGCCTCTGTGGTGTTCAGGGCCTCTGCTCAGTGTGGGGAGCTGTGCTGCGCTCCTCCCCTCCCTCCCCCCAATCCAGGGTACCTCACTGCCCCCCTTTCCACCCTCCCAACAGTTTGCCTACAACACCCCCCCCCGGCCCTCCTCATCCCTCTCTCTGACCCCCAGGGTCACACTCTCCCCCCTGGTCCCCCTCCCATCTGACTTTTAGAGCCCCCCTCCCCTCCAGTTCCCCCATTGTGATCACTACAGCCCTCTTTGACTCCCCCCCTACCTCAGTGCCCTATCCCCATTCTGACCACCAGGGTCCCTTCCCCAACACCTCCCCATCACACCCTTCTTATTCCCCCATTTTGATCCTCTCCCTCCACCAACATACCCCCCCCCAGTCCCCCATTCTGACCCCTAGAGTCCCCTATCCACCTCCCCACCCTCCAAGAAACACCCCATTCTGTCCACCAGGGTCCTCTGTCCCCCCCAGTGACTCCCCCTATTCTTACCCTAAGGGTCCCTTCCCTCCCACCCCATCCCAGCCCTCCTAGTCCCCATTCCGATCCTTTTCCCCCTTCTAATATCCCTTTCAGTCCCCCATTCTGTCCCATAGAGTCCCCTGTTGTCTCCCCTGAATCACTCCAGTGAGTTCCCCTATTCCTACCCAAAGGTCCCTTCTCTCCCACCCCATCCCATCCCTCCTATTCCCCCATTCTGATCCTCTTCCACTCTCCGTGACCCCCCTCAATCCCCCATCCACAATCACCATGGTTGGAGAAGCCCTCTGAGCTCCCCCACTCCAACCATCCACCCATCACCAATGGCTCTCACTCAACCACGGCCCTCAGTGCGGCATCTCCATCTCCACCACCCCCTGTGCAGCCCATTGCAGCACCCAACCACTCCTTTGGAGCAGCACTATGGACTCATGTCCAGCCTGAATCTCCCCTGCCACAACTCGAGGCCGTTCCCTCCAATCCTATCACTGTTACCAACCCCCAGCTCATCACAACCTCCCTCAGGAGCCTTGAGGTCTCCCCTGTGCTCCTCTTCTCCACACTGACCCTTCCTGGCTCCCTCAGCCGCTCCCCATCAGGCCCATCAGGTTCTCCAGACCCCTCATGGCTCCATTCCCTTCTCTACACACGCTCCTCCATGTCCTACTGCAGCCCAGAGATGAACACAGCACTGAGTGCTGAGCACAGAGGGACCGCAGCGACAGCCCAGCTGGGTCAGCAGCCCATAGGAGGTCCCATTGGTCAATCAGGATCTGCCCTTCACCATCCCATCCTGGCTGGGTCTGATCCTGCAGTCCTTTGGGACCTCTCCAGTTGGCCGTAAATGATGATAGAGGATGGAATGCATCTCAGCTGTCACCTCCATCCGCTCCCCCTGCACTCTGGGTTGGATCCCATATGGCCCCATGGACTTTTGGCAGTCCAGGTGGAGCAGCTGGTCTCTGTTTCCTCTCAGATCTTGAGGTTTGGGGTGGTTAATTCTGCTCCCCATCCACCCCTTCCAGCTCCAAGAGTGGAGTGCCCCGAGGAGAACTGCTCCCACTTCTATAGGTGGACATAAAGATGATGGCCTTGAGACCCTCAGCCCTTTCCTTACCTGCAGTGCTCATATCCTCACTGCATCCAGTGGAGGTTCTCCTTGTGCAAAGGCAGTTCTCCTCATCCAATAGAGGTTCTTGTCATCCAGAGGAGGTTCTCCTCATCCAATGGAGGTTCTCCTCATCCAAAAAAGGTTCTTCTCATACAATGGAGGTTCTCCTCATCCAGTGGAGGTTCTCCACCACATCCAATACAGAATGGAGCTACTTCTCATCCCACTGAGGTTCTCCTCGGTCCTCCTCTCACTCTTAATATCTCTATGGTAGACTTTCTTCTTCCCTTTCACCCAATGGCTGAGTTGAGCCCAAGCTGAGCTTCTTCCTAACAAAGTGGACTCTTTTTTGCTCCCAGAGCCTCAGGGAATCTCCCAGTTCATCTCTCCCAATTCATCCCTACACCCCATAACCACCCCCCCCCCACTGCCGATTCTGTGCAGCACAGGTGAGGGGAGGTGAAGCCCCTCATGAGGACCAGGGCTGACAGTCACACATCTGCTCATCCAACCCCTCTTCAATCCCTCCATCCCATCTCAGACCCCACCCTGATGTCCACCATCTCAGCCCTCCCCCCTATCCTCACCCATACACATTCAGCCTCACCGCCCCCACAGAGGGACCACCGCCCCTCCATCCTCCCCTCTCCCTCCTGTACAGCCCTCCATTGCAGCACTGTGGCCACAGCAGCAATCCCACCACGTTCCCACCATGCCGACTGGTGTTTTGCTGTTTTGGAGGGCACTGAGCAGCATGTTTTGCTGCTCAGTGCCCTCCATTTCCTCCTCTTTGCTGTGGATGCAGCTCAGCTCAGCCCCCACCTCACCCCAATCCCATCATGGCTGCCCTGCGCTCATTTTCAGCTCATTTGATCCCTCCCCCGTTCTGATGTAGTTTGAAGCCCCCTGTAGTTTGAACCCTGGGAGCAGAGGTGTGTCGGACGGGGGTTGCCTGCATTGCTGAGCTGGGATCTCTACCCATCCCTCCTCTCAGATCCTTTCCACTGTGCTGATGCAGACAGTCCCCCACCGATGGCTGCCAACCCCCCTAGCACCACCACAGCGCTTTTGCTGCCTTCAGAAAGTCCCTAAAAGAGCTTTTTTTGGTCCCAATTTGCTTCCCCCCCTCACCCAGCGCAGCCCTGAAAGCACTCTGTCATTTGGTGAGGCACAAAGCTACAGCTGTTGGCTCTGAGGTGCTGATAAAGGGCCGCCCCATTTGGCATTGGGGTGCTGATAAAGGGCTGCCCCATTTGGCAGTTCTGCATGGATGGTCCCACTCAGTGTTAAAGGGAGGAATCCTTTTCCACCTGGGTCAGCAAAGGGTTATTTGCTGCCAGGCCCAATGGTCAGTGTTGGAGTGGGTGCAGTGTTTGTGTTGAAAGGGTCCTTGAAGGTCACAGAGCCATAGGATGGTTTGTGTCGGAAGGTTGATAAAAATTGACCCCAAAAAGTGGGGGACCCCACAAGTGTGGGGCCCTAAAAATGGGGGAAATCAAAAAGGGGGGACCTCAGAAATGAGGAACCCCAGATATGGGGGACTCCAAAAACAGTGTGACCCCCCAAAAGGGAGAGACCCCAAAGAGGGGACTCCCAAAAATGGAGGACCCTAAAAGTGTGGGACTCCAAATATGGGGGATCCCAAAATGGGGCAGTCAACCCAAATAGGGGAACCCCTAAAAGTGAAGGACCCAAAAAACGGGGATCCCTAAAAAATAGGGAACCCCAACATGGGGAAGACCAAGGAAAGGGGAGGCCTTAGTCATGGAGGAGACCCAATGGAGCTGGGAACTCCTCTCCAGCCCAGCTGTCATGGATTTATACTTCCTGCTACTGGTATCCCACCTCACAACATCCTGTAGAGCACAGAGAAGAACTACACGTCCCAGAGCACCTCAGTTTCAATTAGATTGTATTCTATTGTGTTCTCTTACATTCCAGTATCACAGTTAGTAAAGCAAGTCTTCCTCCTTAGATCGTTGTCGCTGCTCTGGTTGTTTCCCTGAGCCCAGCTCCCATCTCCCTTCTCCCTTGCTGGGAGCACTTTGGGGCACAAGAATGGGGGGCTGGAGGGGGAGGGGGGGTACCCAAACACTGCTGTCTTTTGGGGGTCTGATGGTCTCAATTTCATTTCGAGCATCCCAAGAAATGCCACTGAGCCCGCTGTTCACACTGAAGATAACTGGGTGAGTTTGGGATCTGCGTGTACCTTCTGCTGGGGTCAATGCAGGCAGAGGGACGCATTCTTTCTTTCCAGGATCCCAATAATCAGCTGTGCTATTTCCAACCCTCCATGGCTACTCCTGGTGGTTTGACGTGTCCATCCTCATCTAGAAAGGAAAACTCAAAGCACAAACAGTTCTTAACAGGTGCCACAGGAGGATTTTCTCCCTCCCACTCCATAATGGACCAACCAGATGCTGCCTGGAGGGTTTCACTTCACTGCAAGTAGGACAGGAATGGAAGCCTGAGCAGCTCCAAGCTGAACTTCAATACTTAATGTGTTTAATGCTCACAATGAATGGGTTGGTTCCAATGGGCCCCATCCCCCCACTGGAGAGCTGTGACAGCTCACAGCACTTGCCCGGAGCACTGCGGGTTGTTTCCCCTCTGCACTGTGGGGTGTCAGGGCTGGGAGCCTGCAGTTCTCTCTTCTAAGCTTACAATGGAAGAGAACTGTGGGGGTAGATGTAACTGTGAGCAAGTCACCAAGGAGCTTATCAGACTCTTTGGTAGACCTTATCACTGTGAAACCCTGCAAGACCAGAGGGTGAGTCAAGAGCAAGCAGTGTCTGTTTGCTTCTAAGGGTGGAAGCTCAGTCCCACAGCCCTTAACCTGCTTGCATATGGCCTGCCAGGACCCAGCCAGCTGTACGGGCAGCCAAGAGAGCTATGGTGCTGTCAGCTCTCCCTCCGCTCCCGAGTGCTTCAGCCATCACAAGGATGTTCCACCCCCTCCCTGCTCCTCCCCTGCAGGCGCCCTGGCTGCTGGACATGGTGGTGTCCCGGGTGGCAGCGGTGGCCTCCCTGACACTCTCTGGCCGAGTCGTTGTCTTTCCTGAGTGAGTATGTTTGTGGATGGAGCCTCTGCTCAGCGCAGCTGCTCAGCTCTCCTTTGCTATTGTTTCCTCCTTGTGACCACGGCGTTCCTGCCATGAAGACTCAGGGCAGCCAGTGTTGTTTCCGTGCTGTCATGTGGGATGGGCAGACAAGTCTGGTGGCAGATAATAAAGCCTCCTGTGTTCCAGCTTGTCCTCAGCCATCAGAGGGGCTGAGGGGAGGCTGAGCTCTGGGGGTGTTATGGTTTTGTAATTTGGTTGGTGTTGGTATTCCACATCAGAACACCAGGCCTAATAATGGGAGTAAAGGGGACAAGTTTTTTTTTCTGTGGACTGCCTTAAACGGGCATGTGGGGAGTGGCACCGGAGGGGAAGTGGGGAAGGGGATGGGGTTGCTGGCCCGGCTCCCTGCGAGGAGACAACGTGGTCAGAGCTTCCTGCCTTCCACAGCTCCATCGGTGAGATTGGGGACTTGGTATTCTCTTTCTTGAAACTCTGTTGTTGTTGTTTAGTGTTATTAGGTTATTAAACTGCCATTCGTTCTCAGATCACCTTTTTTCTCCTTCATTTTTCTGTTAGACCTAATCGCAATCTCCCTTCCCTTCCTCTCTCCCAAAACGCACGTGGCCGGGCCGGGCCGCGCTGCGCTGTGCCGTACCGTGCTGTGAGAGAAAAGGGGGGGGGGGCTTTTGTTCCTGCTGCCCCGGGTTTGTGCCCACTGTCCCGGAGTGAGCTCTAGAGAGTACTCCGTGACAGGGGGGATGCCTCATTTGGTGCTGTAAGTCTGCCTGGATTGCCAGTCATAACTGCACTGTCTGCAAAGGATGCACCATTAACCAAGAACCCGAGTAATGCAGCTGCCTGCAGTCCCATGGAATGATGGCATTACCCCATAGAGACTGCTGGTTTACCTGAGGAAGCCTGACCGTGTGTGTGAATCAGACCCGACAGGTGACCCCACATGGGGGGGGGGTTAAGCAGGGTGGATAGAGACACCAAATCTGGGCATGGGACCTTTACCCAGCTCCACAACCAGCGGGGTGTTTGCTCTTGAAGTCAGCATGTCAGGCTCTCCTGGGGTCTGCTGACAGCTCAGGTCTCAGGTCGTGCTGTTGCTTAGGGAACTATAATGGACCAGATGATCCACAGCATTCCATCCTGGAGCTTTTACCTTCTCTCCAGAGGTGGGCACTTTGAGAATCCACCCCTGGGACCTACTTACACGTCCCAGAGCTGCATTGGTTTCTGTCAGGTAGATCTGATGGGAGAGATGAAGGAATTTAGGTTATGTTGTCTTCCCTTCATGGCCTGGATTTCTCAGCTGGGTGACCTCATTTCCCAGCATAGCCCCTGAAATTGGGGCACAGGCAGCTGTGGGGAATGCTGGACTTTGATGCAGTGTGAAAATCAAACTGTGAGCAGGCAATCCCGGTGGGCAGCAAGAGCTGCTGGGTCACACCTCCATCCTCTCCTTCTGTACAGGTTTCAGTTGGAGTTTGTTCCCAAACCACCTCCCAGGAAACCATCCAAAGCATCCAGAGAAGTGCCTGGTGAGGGCAAGATGGAGAAAGCAGAGGGTTTGGGTTTGCCACCTCTTGGCCGGGACAAGAAAGGTAAAGCAGCAGCCAGCTCCTTTCCATGCCCCCCACACAACCAAGCTGCCATGGGAAAAGCCCCACTCAGTGATCACCCAATGGCTCCAACTCATGCAGAGATTCACGCCTCTCCCAGCCACGTGTTGGCCTGATGAAATGAGGATGCCTCATGAAATCTAAGGTGCAGGATGGGGTGTTCCCACATGCCCCCATCCCTGGGTACAGCAGGAGGGGGGGGATCCTTGTCCTCGTCCTCCCCTTGGGCAATGAGTCCCTAGAAGAGGCTGTCAGCTCACAGACATCACCCAGCTCCTCTTTCCCAAAGCAAAGGTCAGGAAGGCAGGCCCAAATCTGAGCTGCACCCTGAGAGGAGGAGCTGGGCAAGAGGGACAGATATCCCTGGAGGGAGAGATCATCTGCCAGGGAAGCAGAGCGGCCCCCCTGGATGGTTTGGGACAGGCCTGAGCAGCCCTGCACGTCCCAGAGATGGCGGTTTGACAGCGAATCCCCTCTGATGAGATCTCTCTTTCTCAGGGCCAGGAAAAATCCCTAATCTGCCAGCATTACCCGGCCGATGGAGCACTGCCCATAGAGGAGGCAGAGGCTCTCTTCCCACAACAAGGGTGGACCAGAAGAAGAGCTCTGTGCCCAGGTGAGGCTGGGTGCTCGGGGTTGTGTGGGAATACAAGAAAAGCTGTTCAGGGCAGCAGCTGTGGAGCAAGATAAACAGCATGAGAATCAAGGACACCTCTGCAAGGAGAAGAAGAGTCTCACAGCTCTGATTGGATATGTGCCTGCATGGACAGTTGAAAAGTGTTTTGTAGAATGCTTTGTTGACATATAAGGTGTTTGGGAAAGTTGTAAGGGCGGATGGGAAAGTTACAAAATAACAACGTGTGAAGGTATATAAGGGATGTGAGAACTCGTAATAAACGATTTGGATCGTTCACATCTGAGTCCGTGCCTGAGATGCTGCAGGGTTGGGATCCTCATGGGGCTGACCCAGCAAGAGCCCATTCTCCCGCCCCACTGCCTGGGGCTGTCTGGCACCTCTGAGTGCAGAGCATGGAGGGGTGGGATGTGGCTGCTGTGAGATCACAGGGCTGATCCCTTTCTGGCCCTCGAGAGAGCCCAAAGGCAGCCTGTGAACTGTGCTTGGGGAAGGCTGTGCTGCAGCCAAGGCTGCAGGATGTGGCCCCAAAGGTGGCTGCAGGATGTGGCCCCAAAGACGTCATGCACTGTAAAGCATCTCCTCTGCTCTGCTCTGCTCTTTCAGTCAAGTTCCAGCAGTTCCGGCGGTGTCTTCACCCAAAAAGATGGCCGTGCCCAGAAAAACCCAGAGCGAAGGCACGACTAAAAGCACTGCACCACCCACGGGTCCAGCACGGGCAATAAAAGCCCACAGGTGCACAGAGGAACAAGGTGCGATGAGGCCAGCACTGAGCAGCCAAGGTCAGCACAAGCTGACAGCACAAAGTAAAGCAGCAGAGCCAGGCCGCACTCATGGAGTGAAACCTCATAGCTGCAAGGAAGGAAGAGCAGCAGCAAAGCCGGTGCTGAGCAGCCAATGTGATGGGAAAGACAACCAGAGCTCTGGCACAAGGGTTGGGTCGGGCTCAGGCTGCTGAAGCTCAGTGGGTCAGAAAACAAGCAGTGAAGCCAGCACTGAGCAGCCAGCTTCAGAGTAAACTCAGCACCAAAGGGAAGGTGTCAGAAATGCATCCAGCACAGCCTCAGAGCTGGAAAGAAGAAAGAGGGGTGGTGAGACCAACAGCGATGAGCCAGTCTGTGGGCAAATCCACAGCCAAAGCTCCAGTACCAAAGGCAGGTGGAGCACAGGCAGTGGGATCTCAGAGCATCAGAGAAGGACGAGGAGCAGAGAAAAACCTCAGTGATGGCAGAGTGCTGCAGGCAGACATAGCAGAGCTGAGTGGCCCTCATGCAGCCCGGCCTCCATGGATAATACCCAAGATAGTGATTGAATCGCCATCGAGATCTGAGGGCAGCCTGCCTGAGAAGCCCATCTACAACACCTCCCTTTTGATGCCACCACCACTCAGCTTCAAGCGCCACCAACAGTCCCGAGACAGGGCACAAAAGAGGTGAGTGATTCCTACCCGTATCATTGTAGGTTGCCATACCCCTGTAGGAAAGCAGGGGTGGAGGAATGGGGTGGGGGGACCCTCCTGAGACCCCTTGGCACTGAGGGATGGGATGGCTGAATTCCCTTCAGCCTTGGGCTGCTGCATCACTAGAGAGTTCCTCCTCCTCCAATGCCACGCTGTGCTCTATTGGCACACCCAGCACACTGAGGCTGATTCTGCAGCATGTGGAAGGCCCAGCTAAGTGTGAGTCTGCTCTGGGTTGGAGAGGAACCCACTGCTTTCCAGCTCAAAGCTCCTCCAGTTCCCTGATGGGAAGAAAAGGGTTTTGGGGGTGGGGGGGTCACTCAGGGGCAAAACAGTGCAGCTGGACACCGAGGGGGAAGGGAGAGAGAGGGAGTGAAATGGCTGCCCTGCCCTCAGCATCCTGAGCTGAAGTGTCCGATGGGGTCTGTGTGTGGGCAAAGAGCTCCCCAAACCTGCCCTGTTGTTGAAGAGTTCCTCTCCTGTTACAGAAAACAATCAGCCTTGTGAGCGTGGGGATGCAAGGAAAGGCCATCGGAGCGAGATAGCAGGTGGAAGCAAGGCTGAGAACCAAGGGCGTCTCTGGAAGATGAGGAGAGCAAAAGGAACGGCTCCTGGCTCCGGCTGGATGAGCTCCTGCATGCCTGCATGCTTAGGGACTGCTTGTGGAATGAAGGAGGGGGGGAAAGTTGTGAGGGTGGGTGGGAAGGTTAAAAAAAAGGACTTGTGAATGTATGTAAGGAATAGGAAGATCTTAAATAAATGGTTTGCATCGTTCACATCTGAGTCCGGGTCTGGTGTCACACTGAACAACTGGGATGATATGGAGGAAAATCAGAGATCTTGCAAAAGGTTTTGGGGTTTAGATTTGTCTTTCATGGGAATGAGGAGGAAGGAAGAGGAGGAAGGATGAGGAGGAAGGATGAGGAGGAAGGATGAGGAGGAAGGATGAGGAGGAAAGATGAGGAGGAAGGATGAGGAGGAAGGATGAGGAGGAAGGATGAGGAGGAAAGATGAGGAGGAAGGATGAGGAGGAAGGATGAGGAGGAAGGAGGAGGAGGAAGGAGGAGGAGGAAGGATGAGGAGGAAAGATGAGGAGGAAGGATGAGGAGGAAGGATGAGGAGGAAGGATGAGGAGGAAGGATGAGGAGGAAAGATGAGGAGGAAGGAGGAGGAGGAAGGCTTTCACAGCTGGGCTGTGGCTCTGGAGCCAGCCCAGCACACGGATGGGACAGTTGGCCGCTCGCTTCAGGTTTAAATGGAAGTTGTTCCTTGGGGCCGATGGGTGCCTGGTGAGTCCTGCTCAGCATTTCCTTGCCTTCAGTTCTGGATTGCTGACCATCCATTTTTTCTCCCTCACCTGGCTTTAAATCCTCCTCCCATGCCTGGCTGTGTTCCTCTGGGTCCAGATGCTCCCAGCTCTGCCCTGTAACCAGCCCACCGCCCAGAGATTCCCCATGGATTCCCATGGCTTCCATCCCCGTGGGGTCACTGAGCTACTGAAGTCCTCTCATTCAGACCTGGATTGTTCCTATTCTATCCAAATATCTCACATTATCTGAGCACAACCCTGCTCTAAGAAGAGAACTGTTAGATGGATGCACTATGCTTCTTGCTTTGCTTTTCCTTTGCTCCATTTCCCGTTGCCTGTATCATTTATCATCCCCTTCCTGTTTTTTCTCCCCCTTGTACTGTTAATGCCCTTCACATTAGTCCCTATTCTCACACGCTGTGTTGTCTTTTCCCTTCCTGGTTGGACTAGATGATCTTCTAGGTCTTTTCCAACCTTGATAATTCTGTGATTCTGTGATTCCTCTCTGAGGATCCCAAATGGAAGGCAGATCCCACCAAGCAGCCCATCCATCTCACCTTTTCAACAAGGCTTTTCTCCTTCTGCCCAGCTGCCATGGCAACCAAGGACCGACCTCTTCCTCATCACCTCCTGCACGGCTCAGCCCGCCTGGGATGGAAGCCGAGCTCTGCAGCTGCTGCCTGCAAGTCCTCCAAGGTTGCTGCTGCCGCCAAGGCTTTCTTTCTTGGTTCTTTCAACACAACATCCCATAATAATAGAAACCCCATACAGACCCACAGAGTCCCATATAGAATCAGAGAATCATAGAATCACCAAAGTTGGAAAAGACCGACAAGATCATCCAGTCCAACCGTTCACCTATTACCAGTAGCTCCCACTAAACCATGTCCTTCAACACAACATCCACTATGAATTGAAACCCCATAGAGCCCCATAGAGAATCACAGAAACACCAAGGTTGGAAGAGACCTACAAGATCATCCATTCCAACCATTCACCTATTTCCAATAGCTCCCACTAAATCACGTCCCTCAACACAACATCCCACAATAATAGAAACCACATACAGCCCCATAGAGAACCATATAAACCCCATAGAGAACTGCAGAATCACCAAGGTTGGAAAAGACCTACATGATCATCCAGACCAACTGTTCACCTATTACCAATAGCTCCCACTAAACCATGTCCTTCAACACAACATCCAGTCTTTCCTTGAACACCCCCAGGGTCGGCGACTCCACCACCTCCCTGTGTAGTCCATTCCAGTGCCTGACCACCATTTCTGAGCATTAATACTTCCTCATGTCCAGCCTGAATCTCCCCTGCTGTAGCTTGAAACCATTCCATCTGCTCCTATCACTAATGACACGAGAGAAGAGGCCGACCCCCAGCTCACTACAGCCTCCCTTCAGGAAGTTATAGAGAGCAATGAGGTCTCCCCTGAGCCTCCTCTTCTCCAGGATGAACATTCCCAGCTCCCTCAGCCTCTCCTCATATGGCCCCATTGTGCTCCAGACCCCTCACCAGCTTTGTCGCTCTCCTTTGAACACGTTCCAGGGCCGCAATGTCTTTCTTGCAGTGAGGGGCCCAAAACTGGACACAGTACTCGAGGTGGGGCCTCACCAGTGCTGAGTACAGGGGAACAATCACCTCCCTGCTCCTGCTGGCAACACTGTTTCTGATGCAAGCCAGGATGCCATTGGCTGTACCTATCTGTTTATAGAGGCCTCATCCACTCAGTCTTCCTGGTCCAGCGCCCACTGCGATGTCTCCTTCCTCTGCCTTCCCTTTAGCCCTAAGCCAAACACTCTCTGTCATCTCCTCAGCCATCCTCAGGTGAAGCTCCATGGGCTCCAGCTGGTTGTTGATGTGGAGGGCAATTCCCTTCTGCCGTGCCTGTCCTTCCTAAGAGTTTATACCTCTCTATTCCGACATTTCAATCGTGAGAGCCATCCCACCTCTCTCTCATTACGTCATAGCCCTGTAGGCACACGCACACCTGTAACTCTCTTGCTCGCTCCCCATGCTCTATGTGTTAGTGTGCGGGCATTTGAGCTGGGCTCCCGGTGAGGCTGACTGACCAGTAGGAGTTCCCTTATCCTGCACTTGAGGTGCTGTCTTCCTGGCCTGCGATCCAGCTCCAGACCCAGGGCACCCATTGCCATCAGCAGCCTCAGGGTGGGATGGGTTCCCTCCCCTGGTGATTCTTGTTTAAAACTCTTGACTGCACTGGAAAGCTTGCTGCTGACGATGGTCTTCCCCTTCACTGAGAGGCAAGCCCCATCCTCCCCCAGAAGACCAGAGTTCTCAAAGCTCATCCCATGCTTTTGGAGCTGCTCTGAAAGCTGGATGCTCACAGGTGCACGGGTCCGGATGTGATTGCACCCTGGAGTGCCGAGGGAGTTGGCAGATGTGGTTGCCAAGCCACTCTCCATTATTCTTCTGCAGTCCTGGATAACCAGGGATGTCATGGTGGACTGGAGACTGGCAAATGCGATGCCCATCTTCAAAAAGGGCTGGAAAGATGATCCTGGCAGCTACAGACCTATCAGCCTCACCTCGGTGCCAGGAACAGTTATGGAACAGATAATCTCAGGAGCAATCATGGACTAATTAAAGGTCACCCAGGGGATCGGGCCCAGTCAGCATGGGTTTATGAACGGTAGATCCTGTCTGACAAACCTGATTTCATTCTGTGACAAGGTGACCCATGTAGTGGATGAAGGTAAGGCTGTCAATGACAGAATGAGTTTCAATAGGGCTGAGTGTTGGGTCCTCCATTTTGGTCACAACAACCCCAGGCAACCCTACAGGATTGGGGAGGTGTGGCTGGGAAGCTGCCTGATGGAAAGGGACCTTGGTGTGCTATGGACATTCGGCCGAATATGAGCCAGCAGTGTGCCCAGGTGGACCAGAGGACCAATGGCATCCTGGCTTGTATCAGGAATGGTGTGGTGAGCAGCACTAGGGAAGTCATCCTGCCCCTGAACTCAGCATTGGTGAGGCCTCACCTGGGGTTCTGTGTTCAGTTTTGGGCACATCAGTACAGAAAGGACATGGAGGTGCTGGAGCGGGTCCAGAGAAGGGCAACGAGGCTTGCGAAGGGCTTGGAGGCCTACAAGGAGCAACTGAAGGAATTGGGGCTGTTTAGTCTGGGGAAAAGGAGGCTGAGGGGAGACCTGATTGCTCTCTTCCAATATCTGAAAGGTGACTGCAGCGAGAGTGGGGCTGCTCTCTTCTCACTGGTGATGGGTGACGGGATAAGGGGAAATGGCCTCAAGTTGTACCAGGGGAAGTTTGGGTTGGATATCAGGGAAAACTTCTTGACAGAAAGGGTTGTTAAGCACTGGGATGGGCTTCCCAGGGAGGTGGTTGAGTCACCATCCCTGGGTGTGTATAAAAACCACGTTTGGACGTGGTGCTCAGGGCCATGATTTAGCAGAGGGCTGATAGTTAGGGTAGGATGGTGGGGTTTTGCTTGGACTCGATGATCTTTAATGTCCTTTCCAACCTGAGCGATTCTATGATTCTGTGATTAGGAAAGGCAGCACGCTCGTTACCTGCTCACTTACAAGAAAAAGGGCAGGCCTTAAACCCACCAAAAGTGCAAGGACCGGCTTTGTTGGTAAAATTCCTGGATGTCATTTGGTCAGTGCAATAATAGGCAAGGTTGAGGCATTCCCAGTCCCTGCCGTGCCATGGCAGCTGCAGGAACTGTTGGGTATATTGAGATGCTGACGTTCCTTTAGAGCCCACCTAGCACAGCTGCTGAGGCACACTCACAAAGACAGGCCAAAAATGGGTCTGGGGCAGAATGGAAGAAGAGGCGTTCCAGGAAGCAAAACCAGCTGTTCAACAGGCCCCAGCACTGGGTGTAATTGATCCCACCCTTCCAGCTGAACTAGATGCATGCGACTCAAGCTGGGTTTGGCTCCTGTCTGTAGCAGTGCCAAAATTCTGTTTCAGCCCACTGGGTTCTGGTCTTAAGTTTGGCACAGAGCAGAAAAAAGGTACAGTATGACTGAAAAACAGTTTTTGGCTGCTTATTCTGCAATGCAGGTGGCAGAGCAGATAACTCAAACATCCCAAGTAATAATTAAGACCACCCTGTCTTTCTGTCTTTACAGGCATCATGTGCTGGCCACGTGGGTTCAGCATTCAAGTGCAAAAAAGCCTGCAGGCCCTGGGAAAAGCATCGGGGGAGAGAGGAGAAGTGCCCTTGGAAGCATTTGATGCCCTGCTGGCAATGCCTATTGCATCCAACACCAGCATGGTCCTTCTCCCTCCTTTTCAGCTGTTTGCCATCTCTCAGTGGCGATATGTAAGGGTGCGCTTGCTTAGGGAGTTTCTGCTTCTTGCTTACTGGGATTATGTGCAATGGATGTCTGTGTGTGTTTGTGATGGTGTGTATGCTGAATTGAATTCACACAGATCACACAGAATGGCCCGGGTTTGAAGGGACCTCAAGGATCATGAAGCTCCAACCCCCTGCCACAGGCAGGGCCACTTAATACTAGCCCAGGCTGCCCAGGGCCCCATCCAACCTGGCCTTGAACACCTCCAGGGATGGACAGGGCATCCACAGCCTCTCTGGGCAGCTGTTCCAGCACCTCACCACTCTGAGACATCCAACCTCAGTCTTCCCTCCTTCACCTTCAAACCATTTCCCCTTGTGCTGCTGTTATCTACCTTTTCCAAGAGTTGACTCCCCTCCTGTTTATGGGCTCCCTTTTGGTACTGAAAGGCTGCAATGAGGTCACCCTGCAGCTTTCTCTTCTCCAGGCTGAACAAGCCCAGCTCCCTCAGCCTGGCCCTCCTCTGGACCCTCTCCAACAGTTCTCTGTCTTTCTTGTATTGGGGGCTCCAGACCATGGGCGCATGGAGCCTCCCAAGGGCAGAGTAGAGAGGAACGTTCACCTCCCTGTCCCTTCTGTCCACCCCTCTTCTGGTGGAGCCCAGAAAACTGAGCAGCTCATAACCCTCTGTGCTGCTCCGAGTACAGTTTGCTTGTGTCTGCTCCTGAGACATCCTGTCAGTCAGACCCAAACATACCCTGAAACAGGAGTGGAGCTGAGGGTACACTCAGGATTCACATCAATTCACTATGGATTCACATCACAATGCTACTGGGGGTGATGCTGTTGGCTGATGTTGTGGTATCGCTGGGGGGTAACATCGGGAAGTGATGCTGCTGGGGTATCACTGGAGTTTATCATCAAGGAGTGACGTTGTGGGGGTGATGTTGGGAAGTGATGGTGGGGGGTGATGTGGGAGTATTGCGGGGGGGTGATGTTGCCGGGGTGATGCTGGGGTGACACAGGGGTGATGTTCAGGAGTGATGGCGGGGGGTGGTGTTGGGTTATCACTGCGGGGGGATATCAGGGAGTAACACTGGAGTGACATTCCTGGGGTGACATTCTCAGGGAGTTTTGTCGGGGACCTGAAGGCCTGTGATTGAAGAACAATCCTGGGATGGAAGAAAGAATTCTGATAGTTTGAATGGAACTGCTGTTTGTGGCTGTGGTCACAAAGAACTTGCTTTGTAGAGAGAGCTGACCTTGGTCATTTATCTCCATTTGGCAAAGACTTATTTTGCAAGCAGGTGTTTCACTTGGGCTTTGTGTCATGCATTGGACAAGCAAGTGCAGTGTGCAAGTGGAAAAAGGCCTGCAGACCCTGGGGAGAATAGAAGAAACTGAGACGTTCTCATTCTCTGAAATAGGATTAATGATATATTTTGACCCAAATTGTGGCCTTCACACACTCAATAATTGGGTTTGTGACACGTTTTGACCCAAATTGTGACGTCCTCATGCTCTAAAATTGAGATAATGACTTATTTTGAGCAAAACTGTGACGTTCTCAGTCTCTGAAATAGAATCAGTGACAAATCTTGACCCAAATGATGGCCTTCTCAAACTCCAAAGTTCAGTTTCTGACATATTTTGACCCAAATTGTGGCCTTCACACACTCCAAAATTGGATTTATTGCATATTTTGACACGAGTTGCGAAGTTCTCACCCTCAGAAGTTGGGTTTATGCCCCTATTTTGGCCCAATCTGTGATGTTCTTCCACTCCAAAATAGAGCTAATGACATATTCTAACAGAAATTGTGACACACTCACACCCTGAAATTGAGTTTATGATATATTTTGACTAAAATTGGAATGGCAGATATCATTTGTCCTGCAAAAACAAATGGATTTTTCTCAAATTGCTCTGTTACAACAAACTAGAGCCAGGCAGACTGAAGAAATAGGAAAATCTATCAATCAACCCATCAAAATGCTCTGGCAATTGATGGAACTGTTGGTGCTACAGATACAGCTCGATTTGCCATTTTTGTTAGAGGCTGTGATAACAAATATAGTGTCACTGAAGAAACGGCTTCTTTGGTGCCACTGAAAGTCAAAACTAAATCTCTGGAGCTGTGTGAAGCAATAAAAGCAACATTACAGTGATTTTCTTTCTCCTTTCACAGCACCTGTGTCTCCAGCATCCCCTCCCCCCCAAGCCTTTCCACGATTCTGTTTCCATGATGTCAATGTGGAAACCTCAGCTGTGGCCTCCGGCTGCTCCAGATGAGTGCCGATCCTCTCCCACCACCACAGTGCACACAAGCCCAGGGGGAACCTGGCCATGGCAGCGGAACAGATCTGCATCCTGGGGGGGACGTGAGGTCACAATGCCCGCTGTGCTCGATGAGGTCACAGTGCTCAGGGTGTGTACCCCAGGTGTTCCGTGCTGGCCCCAGCACTTGCTGTGGCTGCAGCGGTGGTGGTGGCAGCATGGCACGAGTGTGGGGGGCCGTGTCCCCCGCCCGCCTTGCTCTCCTCCTCCTACTGATGGCCATGTGTTCCAAGGAGACTTGTGCTGCACCGTGGCGAGCTCCAGCAGCAGGTGGGTGGGCAGAGATGGGACCAGGCTGTTGTCCCTGTGGCCCTGTGCCACACTGCCCCGGGGCTGCCTTTCCATGGGGGTTTGTTGGGAAGGGGGCCAGGCAGCACCCCAGGGGCCAGGTGTGGGTTGTGGAAGCAGCGCTCCCCTCAGGGCTTTCTCCAGCCCAGCCAGGCCATGGCTCTGCTGCCGGCTGAGCCCACCCTGGAGGTGCCCTATGGGAGAGCTCAGAAGAAGCGTGTTGGGAAAAGCGTGAGCATTTCTGCTCTGGCTTCCTGGTGCTCCCCACAGGCAAATCCCAGTTCCCAACAGAGACACCCAGCTGGAGCCCAGAGGAAGGAACAGGCATCGTTTCCTCTGGTGCTTTAGTGGGAGATCCAGCAAGGAACTCCCAGTAAGAAAGCCCTGACGGGCTATATACCCTTCCATGCGGTCCCAGAGGTGTGTTGCAAGTGGCCTGGAGAGGGCATTTGAAAAGCTGCCGAGTGCCAGGCTCCAGGTCACCCAGGTCATTCTCTAGCTTTGGCAATCACGGTCTGAGTCTCCCATTCCATTACCTGACACTCCCCAGTCACTAAGGGAGAAGGCGCAACATGCAATGGGAACATCTCTCATCTGTTCTTGATTTTAGATGATGATGTTGGAGTTCCTTATCCAGATGTTTTGGTGGATACTGATTTTGTGCCTCAGGGGAAACCCAGAGGTAAGTTGTGTCTGTTTCCTTGAAGACAGAAAAATGAGCGTTGTAATGATTTATTCGGGTACTTAAGAACCTCCAAAGGTCTTTCAAGTCTCTTTGTGCCTTAAAAGCCGTACACAGATCAGCTGAGAGTAGTTCTTTACTTGGAGAGTTGTCACATTTCAGTGGGAGGGCAGCCCTTGCCACTCTTTGGAGGAGAGAACCGATGCCTTTGCTGTTTGGGCCATGTCATTCCCCGACCTGCTGCCAGTCTTTGCAGGTCACTGCAGAAAAACCAGGCCCCAGTGCGCAGTGGAAGCTCTCCTCACCTTTTTCTGATCACACTTGTGCCTGCAGGCCCTCTTGGTGGATTACCAGAATGGAGACCTGTGCCTGAACCTGGAGTGGATGCCAGAGGTAAGTCACCAGTCTTCACCTCATGATCTTCGCACATATTTGGTTGTGGAAGTTCAGGAAGGGTTCAGCTTTTCACTGCCTGGTGGTTTCTTGTCTATGAGAAGCTTGGGCAGTCACTGTTCCTTGGGTGCTGTGTGCACCCACTGTCCCGTTGGCTTTCTCTCCATCCATCGGAGATCTCTCTAGTAAGAAAACGCCAATGTTCTTCCATGCTGTCTCTGAGGACTGTTTCACGTGGCCTGGAGAGAGTATCTGCAAAGCTGCTGAGTGCCAGCCAACTGCCAGCCAACTGCCCACCTGGCCCCTCTGCAACTTTCAACCCAGCTCTGGGTGCCACATCGTCACCTGAGCCCCTTCCAGTCACAGCAGGTCCTAAGGAAGAGAGAGATCACAACGCACAATGGGGATGTTTCTCATCGCTGTGTGATTACCGCTGTGCCTATAAGCAGTGCCTTGCCAAAGCCTCCATAATCTGGTCCATAAGCCTCCGGGCAATCCCACAGGAAAGGGCCTTTAGATCTTCCCCTTCTCCTTCCACCCCCTTCTCTTCTCCAGACAGTTCCACACAGCCTAGTAGGGAGAGAAGAGTGCTATGCAGCAGTGCTGTCATTCCAGGTTAAACCACCATCCAGCCACATCTGACAGGAGCTGCTCTGTCTGTGTTTGTTGACAGGTGTGGGTAGCATTGGATGGGATCCATCTTCCCTGCTGAGCTCCAGGACAGAAGCCCCAGCAGCTCCTAAGGGTATGCTGTGAATTTTTGCTTCCTTTGAGAGATGCCAGCTCACAGCCCTAATGTCAGCCAGGCACGACCCCCTGGCACCATCTGCTCTTCAGTGATGCGGTTCTGTAGGTTGCAGTTTGTGATGGAAAGTTCCCATTCTTTGGGTGCTGAAGTGCCTCCAGGGAAGGCTGTGCCAAATACTTGGCTGCCTCCTGTGCTGGAGCCGCACAGGCATCCCAGGAGTGGCTGCTGTCTCATGACTTTGCTGAAAAGACCACTCAGTTCAATACCTTGTTTGTCTGAAATTGATCCCAATACTTTCTGTTCAGGTCCTGAGAGACAGAAAGAGGCGCTGGGAAGAGGAAGATACCCACAGAGGCTGTCCTATATGCTAAAGAAAATCACAAAGGAGAAGGCAGCACATGGTGGGTGTATTTCTGTCTGTCCACTGAAAGTCTTGGGAAGCTGATGTATGTATTCTATTTGTATATACATCTATATTCTAGATGTATACACATGGAGCATCTGCAGTGTGCACAGCAGGAACCTTGCTGTGGTGATGCCCCTGTGTCTGAACTGGCTTGCAGCATCACCTTCCTGCTGAAGATACCATCTTCCTGATGAGAAGCAGTTACTTACAGCCCTACTCTCTTACCTCCTTTCTAAAGGGACTGACGCAGAGCCTGCTCACAGGGATGCATTTCAGCAAGGCATCCGTCACATACTGCCCATCCCTCTGGGAGAAAGAGAGGCCTCGCAAGCAGCTGGCACTCCAGGTAAGGGCTGCCGGTAGAGCTCCGTGGCCATGGCTAGAGGTTGCTCCCCTCCCACTGCACCCAGTTCCCAGGGACTTAGGAACTTTGTCCTTTTGGGAACAAGGCCACCAAAACCACATTCAGCAGAGATGAGAAGGAATAGGAGCCTTCAGCATACCTCCCTCACACAGTCCCTGCATTCCAAGCTTGCTGTGCCTCCCTTGAGGCTCCAGGCACACCAGCAGCCCGGAGAGGGGTCCCTCCTGCAAACTGAGGTCCAGAGAGATGCACTGACTCACAGATGGGGCAATGGCATAGAGGGAGCCTCCTCGTCCTTCTGCTTCCTCCGTGCCTGCACCATGCTGAGACTTTGCCTTTCTCTCATTCTTCACAGCGCTGTCAAAGCCCGGGGAAGCCCACCACAACTGGGTCTATCGTTTTCTGAGGAATCCAGGTAAGCAGCGATCTGGCAGGAGTTCATAAGCAGGAGAAACATCCTGAAAACTAGGAGCGTGCAAGTTGTGCCCATGCCGGGGGGAAGGAAAAACGGAGAAACAGGTTCAGGTGCTGCTGAGGGCCCTGACTCTGCCCCCGTGGAGTGGGGTCTGAGGGGGAGGGGAGAGCTCAGGGCAGCACTCCCTGCACAACACGACAGTGGTTCTTGTCCACGTCACTCTTAGCAGCAACTGATTAAACAGATGCACACACTCTCCTTCTGCTCTAATGAGTTTTGTTTAGTCAAACGACGTGTCCCAAAGGGTCACGGTGTGCCTGCCTGCGGCAGCACTACCCAGCCTCACAAGGCAAGGGTAGGTGAGTGCAAAAGAAATGTTAGAGCATGATGGAGAAGAAGGAGTAAATCTGGCAGAGCCAGGGCATACCCAAAGCTGAGAGGCAAATTAGAGGCTCCAGAGCGCCTCGATGCGTGGTGCCTTTGGGAGTTCCCTTTGCTTCCCCTGGAATCAGGGAAGCATTGCAGCCTGAGGATTTTCACTTGTTCCAGGAGTCCAACAAAATGGAAAAAAATTGTCAGACCTCCTTGAGATTTCCATTAGGGCACGATACACAGCAATGACCACGTTGTTCCTCCAGGTGTGCCTGATGCAGGACGTGCAAATGCCAAGCAAGTTAAAGTTGGTTGGAAGTTCTACCTGATACTTGCTGGAGCTTCCTTGGGTTCCATATTGCTGGGGACGAGTCTGTGCTGGCTTCTTATTTTCTGGTACAGAAACAGAAAGTGAGTTGTTGACCCCCATCCCCATCCTGCCAACTCTTTACTGTAGGGCTGCTGTGGGCCAGGAGGCGTTTCCAGTTAAAGCAGCGTAAAGAGACCAGTTAGTTGTTGGCTCACATGGTCTGCGATTTACACAGTTAGATGTTGTCATTGGCTTCAGCCCATCCTTACTGCTGGGCCAGAGACAGGCTGGGAGCTGAGGGTGGCACTTTGCCATGCACTGTGAGAAAGCAGAGCAGGGGCTCTCCTGTGCCCTCAGCACGTTCCTCTCTTCACAGGCGCCGCTATGAAGCTAAAAAATGGGCTAAGCAACCCGAGTACAATATCACCATCTACGAATGTGAAGAAGGTTCCTATCTGGGGATCTTTGAGAAGCCCAGGAGCCCCCCGTCCCAATAGGCATCTACGCCGTCCCCTGTCCCCCACCCCCACCCTTTGGGGGACAGAAAGAACCCACCCGGGGTGTAGGCTTGCAGTCATCGGCCAGCACTGGAACAACGTCTGACTGGCAGATGACCAACAGGCCCAGCAGCCCTCGGCCCCACCGGGCATCAACGCCGCCTCCCCCATCCCCACCGCCATCATTCAGGGGGCGGGAGTGGTCCCCTCAGGGTGTCAGCTCCAGAGTATCACCCAGCACCCGGACAACTGCTGCCTTGGGGAACCATGAGAGGCCCATCAGCCCCCATCCCCTCCGACCCCCCCAGCACCACCTCTGCCCTCTTCCTCCCCTCCAGCATCCATCAGGGGATGCAGAGTGCAAAGGTGGGGAAACAGTCCAAGAGACAGACAACCACTGCCTGGGGGAAGCACAACCAGCCCAACAGCCCCCCACCTCCCCAGGCACCGTCACCACCCTCCCATTCCCCTCCACGATCCTTCAGGGGACGGGAGTGGCCCCCTCAGGCACCCCCACTGCTCTCCCGCTCCTCTCCACCATCACCTCTAGGAGGTGGGAGCAGCCCCCCCAGGGTGTCAGCTCAGGGGCATCATCAGACACATGGAGAACCACTTCCAGGGGGAAACAGACCAGACCCAGCAGCCCCCAGACCCCCCAGCAACACCTCTACGCTTCCCTACACCATCATTCAAAGGATGGCAGCAGCCCCCCCAGCATGACAGGCCTGGCCACCCCCAGGCTCCCCCACAGCCCTCCCCTCCACCATCCCTTAGCAGATAGGAGTGCCCCCTGCCCACAGTGTCAGCTTAGGGGCATCAGACACCTGGAAAACCAATGCCAGGGGGAAACAGACCAGGCCCAGCAGCCCCCAGCCCTCCCCAGCACCACCTCTGCTCTCTCGCTCCTCTCCACCATCTGTCAGGAGGTGGGAGCACCCCCAGTATGTTGGTTTGGGGCACCATCTGACATCCACAGAACCACTGCTGTCATCAATCAGAGTTTTCCAGGCTCCACGCTACCAATAAATTGACAATAATAGCACAATTGTCCGTGTACTGCTGTCGTGTCATTACCTGACCCACTACCGGACCTTGCATGTCACTTGGCATTGGCAGACAGCCATAATATGAGTGGAAATGGCTTTAAACTCCAAGAGTGGAAATGGAGGTAGATGGGTAGAGGAAATTCCTCCCCCAGAGGCAGTGAGGCCCTGGCCCAGGCTGCCCAGAGGCTGTGGGTGTCCTATGGCCCGCCTCAGGCAGGGGACAAGGGTGGGAGTACATGATGCAAAAGCTCCAGTGCTTCTGCATGAGGCTTCCCAGACAGCAGGCACCATCCTGCTCTGACTAGCAGGTAGTCATTTGCTTGGCAATTAGAACTAAGCAAGAACTATGAGTACATTTTCTCCCTCCTCCATTTCATTTTGCTTTGTGGGCTGGTCTAATCCAAAAGAGAAAATTTCCACCTTCATCAGCACAGTCATTCTACATAAACTTTCCTGTAGTACAGATGGGCTCTACTGTAGGTAATGATAACCTCCTTACTGAACAAAGATGGCTGTAATCCCACTGTGTATTAAGGATGCCAACTCCTGGACTTACCACAGCGCCTGTCTTGAAAAGGAGGCAATGGACTGCCTGTGTCACACCTGTAGCTCGCATTTGCTGGTGAAAAGGACTCTTGAATTTGCTGTATCCATGCTCCAGAGCTTCTGCAAAGGATACCAGGGCAGATACAGGCATCTAAGAAAAGCAGCGCAGAATTAAAAACACATTTCAATAACCTGTAACTGCTAGCTAGACCATTTTAGAAGAGGCCTCAGAGAGCACTTTGTACCTCACAAATAAAGAACATCTTAAAGCATCTTAAAGCAGTACTTGAGAGAGTGTGAATCACATTCACTTTCTCACACTGACTTTCACCTCCCCAGTTACGCTGTGGATGAATCACTCAGGCAAATATACATACACCAGTCATGTACAGAGACTCTCCTTGACCAAGGTTGTTTTGTTCTTGTTCAGTTCAGAGCAGTTGTTGATGCAAAGAGGACTGGAGCCTGAAGAGAAGTGGTGAACAGCTCAGTTCTGTCTGTCCTGGAAGGCCGTACCTTCTGCCACCTCCTTCCTCCTCTCTTGGCTTTCTAGGATTTGATTGATGACTTGACAGCGTTGCTGCGTGGGAATTCTGAGAGGGTGATGGTTGGGATGATGACTCCCACCACCATGTCCTATGTGCACAAAGTGAGGAGGGCTGTGAAAGTTTGGAAATCTTTCTTTTGTATTGCTGAAGTTCTGGCCAAGGACTTACTGCTTTGCTATGAATGTCTTCTTCATTTATTATTAACTTTTAAAGAAATCTGATTGCATGTCAGGAGCTGTTGTTGGTATCTGAAATCTTGCCTTGGCAATTCCTTGGGGAGCAGGAACAGAAGAAGGCTGCCTGATGGAAATTCTGGCTTCTTGCAACAGTGAAGAGATTCATCGCATTAATGAGATCTCCAAGCTTTATCAGTAGTTCAAAAGGCCGGGCCTTGTCCTGCTGCCTGACTTTCAGTTGGTGTGTGTGCAGGCAGGTGTGAGGAGGAAGGAATCTGAGGAGCTTTTAGGTGTGACATGTTGGCCAACCTAGCTGTGGCTGTTTGTTCAGAGAGGATCCAGACTAGAATTTCACCAGCAACTGAACTGATGTAAATAAAATGGGGAGGAGCATTCTGTCTACCAGCAGGACGTATGGTTCTCTTGCCAGTTTCTTACTGTCTGTGCTTCTTAATTGGAGGCTGTAGCACGAATGATGATGAATGGAGTGCTGCAGTGATGCTGAGAGCCCTGGGCACAGTTGACTACTTAGCTAGGTTACAGCTGGCAAATGCTGTAGGCAGCACCCAGGTATTGGCTCTGCTTCTAACAGATTCCATGTCCGTGTGTTCTTGCTAGAGTATGGCTGCTCCGTCGAGGATGACGTCGTATCCAGCACATCTTCCATGTTTCCAAGGGTCCTCGTGTCCCTTGCAACAGTGAGCAAAGCCGAGGGGAGAAGGGGTTGAATCTTCTTGTGGGCGCAGCTCTGTACTCAGCGGTGAGGAGCTCCAGGCTGACTTTTTCTCACCGAATGTGTCTCATGGCCTGCTCCTCAAACCCATCTTCTGCAAGGAGGGGATTCTGACTCTGGGTGTGCTTGAATGCCATGGGCTCTTTTCCAGTAGATGCTGTGGTGAGCTGTGTCTTCTGTCCTTGAACCTTTGTAGGGTAACAGAGATGAGGGAATGTATGTGGATGATGCCCTTGCTCAGCAGGATGCTGTGGTGTGTAGGAACGTGCTTCCTTGCAAGAGCAATCTGTTCTTGTGCATGTGATGTGTGGTGAAGAGAAGCCAACCTGTGAAATGGGAATAAATGGGTTTTGCTCTTGTTTGCAAGTCTCTAATGAGAGGTCTGTAGGTAGACTGGTTACTTAGCAGGGGCAATGGCATTTCAGCTGTGAGTTGCCATGCCTGGTTGGTGCTTGTTGGAAAATATCCATGATCTGGACAAGTAAGAAAAGAACCACAACAGAGTTTGATCCTTAGTACTTACCAGGTGTGACGTCTAGGTAACCAGTTTTCCTTCCCAACTTTCTCAACGCAAAATTTTTGGGGTCTGTTGCTCCCTGTACAAAAATCAAACGAGGAATTCTTAGGTCTAACTGCCCATGTATACCAGTAGATAATACATGACAATAGTGCGTGAAAGCCTTGAAGAGAAAACAAGACTATAGCTTCTTGCAGAGCACAAAGACATCTGCCTCTCACTACATCCCTCTGAAGAAATCCACATAGTGAAATGCATAAGTATGAAGCGGTTTTCAAAGAAACTCAACCACTGAATCACATTGTTGGTTTGGTACTGGAAGGAATCTCTGGAGTTTACCACCTAGTCCTTCCATTCTGATCAAGCAGGGATACCCAGAGCAGGCTGCCCTGCCAGGACCACATCCAAACCATCTATCAAGTCACTGATGCAAGGCATGTTCACATTCCCTCCATCCCTTTTTCAGTCACAGCTCTACCAATATGCAAGATTCAGAAAAAAGATTCCATATAAATTCATTAAAAAATACCCTTAAACACACAGCTTGGTCCTTATTAACAAAACAAAGGAATAAACATGAGCATAAAATGCATTAAAGAGGGCTCGTTACCCATGAGGTCAGCAAATCCTCCCACTGGTAATCTGCACATTCCAGTAATGAACTGTAGAAGTCTCATTCTCTTCTCGTTATCTATTTCTTTCACAAACTGAAAGATAATAATTAACACTGAGGTAAAATTTAATATTGATACGTTCACTTCCCCATCACACCTAGGACAGCTGGATTAGCAGTTATCATTTCTATTTACACACTGTGTATCTGTTGAGTAATTCTGACTGTTGCTCATTAAGCTGCTGCTGTGTTCTTGTGAGGAAAAAAGAAGTCTACAAACCTCCCAGAACCACAGTATCTGTCTGCTGGTTCTGCTATCATGCCGGTAGATGGTATTGCCTCTGCCAGTCATTCAGATCAATTTCTTGCATTCCACACAGGAACACCTTTAGGGGAGAAAAAGGATCATAAACATGGAAACTACAAGCTACTACTTTGCTTCTACAGCAAGACTATTGTACTGAAATACTACTGTACTTCAAAGCACCTGCAATCACAGTACGCTCGTTTTTAATATTAAACTCTCAAACTTCCACAGCAAATAATAACATCCGCTCACAAAGAAAATGTGGAGAGGTGACTAAAGAGAAATCCCAGTCATGAAAACATTTGTATTTAGACATTCAGACCATACTTTCTCATTGCCTAACCATACAATTCTGGGCTAGAAATATGATGTTCTGCTGCAGAGGATAATTTGGAGAGACCCAAAGCAGTTAAAACCTGCTCCACTCAGTAATTTGACCATCCGTTGATATTTGGTTCTTATCTCCCTTGCTTTCCAATTGCTCACTCTTTAAACACATGCAAGTCACATTGTCAAGGATTACAAAAACACTGTTAGCCAAAAAATTTGCACTGGCAGAATCTTAATGTTAGAAACGTGTAAGTTGGTTGCCAAGAAGAAAGTGAAGAACAACACACTGACCAAATACTAACTGATACATAAGGCTTCACTCGCACATCCAGAAAACAGAACCGCCAGCCTTAATGAACTCTGCACTTCAGACACTGACTGACATTCAAGTATTGCGTGTAGAAGCATGGATCTGGCAATGGTAAAGAATCCTTTACCTCCAGCTCCTTAGCATCAAAGGACCGCAGATACTGTTGTGGCAGAATTTCACTGAAGCCTTCGAAAAAAGCTGTGTCTGTTCCTCAGCGCCTCAGGAAAGTCTCCATTCTGCTACCAGCCTGGAAAAGACACAGAAGGATCATTTAAAACGGGCTACGCTAACCCAAATTCATCTTTGTTAGTTTGTTTTGAAATGAACCATAAGCTGTGTTAAGAAAAAAGATGGAAAGTTCTGGGGATAGAGCACTTCACTCTGCGCAAACAATTTTAAGTTAAAACCCTATGTTTCCAACCACTCAACTATGGAAAGCATTTTAGGCTCAAACAGGAGGAAGCATCTACTCACTGATGATATTAATGAGAGCACAGCAGTCCCTTGCTATTCGGAGCAAGAAAAAAAATGCAGAGCTGAAATCTTCTAACATGTTCCATTAGAGACCCGAAGAACCTGAACCCAGGGAGAAGCAGATATTATGCTGAATTCAAGCCTAACCTGTCAGATGAACTGGAATCTAAAGGAGAGATGAAACTCTGGGGAACGTAACACAGGACCCAGAGTGTGACAAAAGAACATTGCTTAAGCTGGAATCTGAGCTCTCCTCGGCTCAAAACCAGAAGAGAACGGTCTTCTGCAGGTACTCCCTCCTCTCTATCCCAATGAGAGAAATTCTACGGCCACAGAAATAAAGTGTGCAGAAAGCCCATCTGCTGGAGACAGAGGAGTGAGCCGTGCTTAACCAACACTGCTTCAGCGCACCCTTACAATAAGGCACACCTACCTTGCGCTGGCCTCGCAGGAAGCTCGTGACGCAGCTCCAGACTGCTGTCCTGAGGCCCAGCTTCATTTCACGGCCGCTCACGCTCTGCTGCTGGACATTCTGCAATGGAAAAGCCACCAGATGCAAATACCATTCCTTGCAGATGGCATCAGACCTCCACTCTCATGGCAGTCACACTCACGGCTCTGGGGGAGAAAGCAGACATGTGCTTACCGAGCAAGCGCTGTTTGTTGCCAGCTGCTGGTAGGAACCCACGCCTAACCCTACAGTACCAACAGTAACCTATGCCTAACTCTACTATGGGAACAATCATCAACTCCTAACACTACAGCACAAACAGGAATGAACTCCTAACAGGAAAACACCAACTCCTAACACTAAACCTACTCCTAACACTAAAACACGAATAATAACCTATGCCTAACTCGAAAACACCAAGCCTGAAAGAGGAACAGATCTTAAAAAAATGCCACCCAGCTAATGCCGGGGGCGGGGGCCGTGCAGCGGGTAAGGAGCTCAGCGCCTGGACCAGCCACAGTGGAGCTATGATGATGCCAACGCAGGGCCTGGCACGGTGGTGTGGTGCCAGGCCAGCTATGCCGCGGGCGGATCCACCTCCATGGGCTCCTCTGCAGGTGGATCCACCTCCATGGGCTCCATAAGGTTGCTCGTCACCAGGCTGGTGCAGGTGCGATGGAAAGTGGCTCTCTTACCCCTCCTCTGCCTGGTGGTCATGGCGGGACCCCTCCTCCTTCTCAGTCCTAGGGCCCCCAGCTCCAGCCTCCCGCCTGAAACTGGGCCAACTTCCACCCTCACCCTCTTTGCAGCTGACATGTCTGTTATCTGCCACAGCTGTCAGAGGCGATTGCGTTGCGCGCGGCAGCGGTGACCAAGGTGACGTGGTGAGGGTTCTAAAATGGCGGCCGCACTGCTGGCACTGGCGTTCCACATGGGATGAGGAGGGGGCTGGAGGGCAGGGCACGGCACGGGAGCTACAAGGCGCTCCCTGTGCCCAGCAGGCAGACCTTCTCTCCGGCCAGCAAGAGGGCACAGAGGAGCCAGCCCTGAGAAAATGGTCCTCGGCCTCCTTCACCCTTCCCCTTCTTCCACAAGGGAATCTTTTTGGGCTGCCACACTATTGTGGTTTTGCAGTTTTTCTATTGCTATTCCACATCATAACATCACCTGGAGATCACAGATTGATCTATCAATCATAGATTGATCTAGATAAGGCCGTGACACAGACGTGCTCCTGACTGCTGCCGCTTTCCAAACCTCCCTCTCCCTGCCCCCACTCTGCTCAGGCAGCCGGTCCCAGCCAACAAACACCATCGCACAGGACCGCAGCCCTGACTCGCCCCGCTCACCCACAGCCAGAGGAAGGACACTGGACACACCTTCGTTGGCTCCACAGCCGCAGTCCAACACGGCACCCAGGCCCGTCGCTCCATTCCTTTGCTCACTGCCAGTTCCCACGGGGAGTCCTCATTCACACACCTGGAACAACAACGCACACCAACACGTCAGGCAAACAACAGACACGCACACAAACACAAAACGCCCTCCTCGGATCCCGCCACTCACCCTTCCTTTGCCCACTTCTCTCGCTCACCTTCAGGGCAGCGCCAGCCCCTTCAACCCGATGCAAACCGGCTGCCTACAGTTCAGCCTTCAAAGGACGAGCAAAGCGCGAGCCACGGCTCGGCACCCGGCACAGCGCCCGCCGCGCTTCCCTGCAGGCAGCATCCCAAGGCCGCACCGACAGCTCGATGTTCGCACGGCCTTCCCCGGGACGAAGCCGCCCCCCGGCCCCCGCCGCACTCGGTGGCACCGCACGCATCGCCTCTGGGTGCCGGCAGCGCCGCGAGCTCCTCCCCCGACAGCCCCTCCGTGCCCCCGCACCGAGGCCCGACCCCGTTCGCAGCGCAGAGCCCGCTCTGGCCCGGAAGTGCTCTCGGCCGCTACCAAGCACTTCCTGTCACGTGGCTCAGGCCGGGCTGGGGCGACCCAGGGCCTGTTTTGGTGGGGGGGGAGGGGGCGGGAAGCTGCCGGAAAAGGACCCAAAATTAATGTCTCATTTCGTGTCTTTCCTCTCGCTTTCCTTCCTTTCCCTTCCCCTTCTTTTCTTCCCTTCCTTCCTCGCCCTCGTTCCCCTCCCTTCCCTTTTCTTTCCATCCACCCTCGGTATCCAGCTCTGCAATGGAGATCATCGAATCAATCACAGAATCACCAAGATTGGAAAAGACCTACATGATCATCCAGACCAACTGTTCACCTATTACCAATAGCTCCCACTAAACCATGTCCTTCAACACAACATCCAGTCTTTCCTTGAACACCCCCAGGGTCGGCGACTCCACCACCTCCCTGTGCAGTCCATTCCAGTGCCTGACCACCATTTCTGAGCATTAATACTTCCTCATGTCCAGCCTGAATCTCCCCTGCCGTACCTTGAAACCATTCCATCTGCTCCTATCACTAATGACACGAGAGAAGAGGCCGACCCCCAGCTCACTACAGCCTCCCTTCAGGAAGTTATAGAGAGCAATGAGGTCTCCCCTGAGCCTCCTCTTCTCCAGGATGAACATTCCCAGCTCCCTCAGCCTCTCCTCATATGGCCCCATTGTGCTCCAGACCCCTCACCAGCTTTGTCGCTCTCCTTTGAACACGTTCCAGGGCCGCAATGTCTTTCTTGCAGTGAGGGGCCCAAAACTGGACACAGTACTCGAGGTGGGGCCTCACCAGTGCTGAGTACAGGGGAACAATCACCTCCCTGCTCCTGCTGGCAACACTGTTTCTGATGCAAGCCAGGATGCCATTGGCTGTACCTATCTGTTTATAGAGGCCTCATCCACTCAGTCTTCCTGGTCCAGCGCCCACTGCGATGTCTCCTTCCTCTGCCTTCCCTTTAGCCCTAAGCCAAACACTCTCTGTCATCTCCTCAGCCATCCTCAGGTGAAGCTCCATGGGCTCCAGCTGGTTGTTGATGTGGAGGGCAATTCCCTTCTGCCGTGCCTGTCCTTCCTAAGAGTTTATACCTCTCTATTCCGACATTTCAATCGTGAGAGCCATCCCACCTCTCTCTCATTACGTCATAGCCCTGTAGGCACACGCACACCTGTAACTCTCTTGCTCGCTCCCCATGCTCTATGTGTTAGTGTGCGGGCATTTGAGCTGGGCTCCCGGTGAGGCTGACTGACCAGTAGGAGTTCCCTTATCCTGCACTTGAGGTGCTGTCTTCCTGGCCTGCGATCCAGCTCCAGACCCAGGGCACCCATTGCCATCAGCAGCCTCAGGGTGGGATGGGTTCCCTCCCCTGGTGATTCTTGTTTAAAACTCTTGACTGCACTGGAAAGCTTGCTGCTGACGATGGTCTTCCCCTTCACTGAGAGGCAAGCCCCATCCTCCCCCAGAAGACCAGAGTTCTCAAAGCTCATCCCATGCTTTTGGAGCTGCTCTGAAAGCTGGATGCTCACAGGTGCACGGGTCCGGATGTGATTGCACCCTGGAGTGCCGAGGGAGTTGGCAGATGTGGTTGCCAAGCCACTCTCCATTATTCTTCTGCAGTCCTGGATAACCAGGGATGTCATGGTGGACTGGAGACTGGCAAATGCGATGCCCATCTTCAAAAAGGGCTGGAAAGATGATCCTGGCAGCTACAGACCTATCAGCCTCACCTCGGTGCCAGGAACAGTTATGGAACAGATAATCTCAGGAGCAATCATGGACTAATTAAAGGTCACCCAGGGGATCGGGCCCAGTCAGCATGGGTTTATGAACGGTAGATCCTGTCTGACAAACCTGATTTCATTCTGTGACAAGGTGACCCATGTAGTGGATGAAGGTAAGGCTGTCAATGACAGAATGAGTTTCAATAGGGCTGAGTGTTGGGTCCTCCATTTTGGTCACAACAACCCCAGGCAACCCTACAGGATTGGGGAGGTGTGGCTGGGAAGCTGCCTGATGGAAAGGGACCTTGGTGTGCTATGGACATTCGGCCGAATATGAGCCAGCAGTGTGCCCAGGTGGACCAGAGGACCAATGGCATCCTGGCTTGTATCAGGAATGGTGTGGTGAGCAGCACTAGGGAAGTCATCCTGCCCCTGAACTCAGCATTGGTGAGGCCTCACCTGGGGTTCTGTGTTCAGTTTTGGGCACATCAGTACAGAAAGGACATGGAGGTGCTGGAGCGGGTCCAGAGAAGGGCAACGAGGCTTGCGAAGGGCTTGGAGGCCTACAAGGAGCAACTGAAGGAATTGGGGCTGTTTAGTCTGGGGAAAAGGAGGCTGAGGGGAGACCTGATTGCTCTCTTCCAATATCTGAAAGGTGACTGCAGCGAGAGTGGGGCTGCTCTCTTCTCACTGGTGATGGGTGACGGGATAAGGGGAAATGGCCTCAAGTTGTACCAGGGGAAGTTTGGGTTGGATATCAGGGAAAACTTCTTGACAGAAAGGGTTGTTAAGCACTGGGATGGGCTTCCCAGGGAGGTGGTTGAGTCACCATCCCTGGGTGTGTATAAAAACCACGTTTGGACGTGGTGCTCAGGGCCATGATTTAGCAGAGGGCTGATAGTTAGGGTAGGATGGTGGGGTTTTGCTTGGACTCGATGATCTTTAATGTCCTTTCCAACCTGAGCGATTCTATGATTCTGTGATTAGGAAAGGCAGCACGCTCGTTACCTGCTCACTTACAAGAAAAAGGGCAGGCCTTAAACCCACCAAAAGTGCAAGGACCGGGTTTGTTGGTAAAATTCCTGGATGTCATTTGGTCAGTGCAATAATAGGCAAGTTTGAGGCATTCCCAGTCCCTGCCGTGCCATGGCAGCTGCAGGAACTGTTGGGTATATTGAGATGCTGACGTTCCTTTAGAGCCCACCTAGCACAGCTGCTGAGGCACACTCACAAAGACAGGCCAAAAATGGGTCTGGGGCAGAATGGAAGAAGAGGCGTTCCAGGAAGCAAAACCAGCTGTTCAACAGGCCCCAGCACTGGGTGTAATTGATCCCACCCTTCCAGCTGAACTAGATGCATGCGACTCAAGCTGGGTTTGGCTCCTGTCTGTAGCAGTGCCAAAATTCTGTTTCAGCCCACTGGGTTCTGGTCTTAAGTTTGGCACAGAGCAGAAAAAAGGTACAGTATGACTGAAAAACAGTTTTTGGCTGCTTATTCTGCAATGCAGGTGGCAGAGCAGATAACTCAAACATCCCAAGTAATAATTAAGACCACCCTGTCTTTCTGTCTTTACAGGCATCATGTGCTGGCCACGTGGGTTCAGCATTCAAGTGCAAAAAAGCCTGCAGGCCCTGGGAAAAGCATCGGGGGAGAGAGGAGAAGTGCCCTTGGAAGCATTTGATGCCCTGCTGGCAATGCCTATTGCATCCAACACCAGCATGGTCCTTCTCTCTCCTTTTCAGCTGTTTGCCATCTCTCAGTGGCGATATGTAAGGGTGCGCTTGCTTAGGGAGTTTCTGCTTCTTGCTTACTGGGATTATGTGCAATGGATGTCTGTGTGTGTTTGTGATGGTGTGTATGCTGAATTGAATTCACACAGATCACACAGAATGGCCCGGGTTTGAAGGGACCTCAAGGATCATGAAGCTCCAACCCCCTGCCACAGGCAGGGCCACTTAATACTAGCCCAGGCTGCCCAGGGCCCCATCCAACCTGGCCTTGAACACCTCCAGGGATGGACAGGGCATCCACAGCCTCTCTGGGCAGCTGTTCCAGCACCTCACCACTCTGAGACATCCAACCTCAGTCTTCCCTCCTTCACCTTCAAACCATTTCCCCTTGTGCTGCTGTTATCTACCTTTTCCAAGAGTTGACTCCCCTCCTGTTTATGGGCTCCCTTTTGGTACTGAAAGGCTGCAATGAGGTCACCCTGCAGCTTTCTCTTCTCCAGGCTGAACAAGCCCAGCTCCCTCAGCCTGGCCCTCCTCTGGACCCTCTCCAACAGTTCTCTGTCTTTCTTGTATTGGGGGCTCCAGACCATGGGCGCATGGAGCCTCCCAAGGGCAGAGTAGAGAGGAACGTTCACCTCCCTGTCCCTTCTGTCCACCCCTCTTCTGGTGGAGCCCAGAAAACTGAGCAGCTCATAACCCTCTGTGCTGCTCCGAGTACAGTTTGCTTGTGTCTGCTCCTGAGACATCCTGTCAGTCAGACCCAAACATACCCTGAAACAGGAGTGGAGCTGAGGGTACACTCAGGATTCACATCAATTCACTATGGATTCGCATCACAATGCTACTGGGGGTGATGCTGTTGGCTGATGTTGTGGTATCGCTGGGGGGTAACATCGGGAAGTGATGCTGCTGGGGTATCACTGGAGTTTATCATCAAGGAGTGACGTTGTGGGGGTGATGTTGGGAAGTGATGGTGGGGGGTGATGTGGGAGTATTGCGGGGGGGTGATGTTGCCGGGGTGATGCTGGGGTGACACAGGGGTGATGTTCAGGAGTGATGGCGGGGGGTGGTGTTGGGTTATCACTGCGGGGGGATATCAGGGAGTAACACTGGAGTGACATTCCTGGGGTGACATTCTCAGGGAGTTTTGTCGGGGACCTGAAGGCCTGTGATTGAAGAACAATCCTGGGATGGAAGAAGGAATTCTGATAGTTTGAATGGAACTGCTGTTTGTGGCTGTGGTCACAAAGAACTTGCTTTGTAGAGAGAGCTGACCTTGGTCATTTATCTCCATTTGGCAAAGACTTATTTTGCAAGCAGGTGTTTCACTTGGGCTTTGTGTCACGCATTGGACAAGCAAGTGCAGTGTGCAAGTGGAAAAAGGCCTGCAGACCCTGGGGAGAATAGAAGAAACTGAGACGTTCTCATTCTCTGAAATAGGATTAATGATATATTTTGACCCAAATTGTGGCCTTCACACACTCAATAATTGGGTTTGTGACACGTTTTGACCCAAATTGTGACGTCCTCATGCTCTAAAATTGAGATAATGACTTATTTTGAGCAAAACTGTGACGTTCTCAGTCTCTGAAATAGAATCAGTGACAAATCTTGACCCAAATGATGGCCTTCTCAAACTCCAAAGTTCAGTTTCTGACATATTTTGACCCAAATTGTGGCCTTCACACACTCCAAAATTGGATTTATTGCATATTTTGACACGAGTTGCGAAGTTCTCACCCTCAGAAGTTGGGTTTATGCCCCTATTTTGGCCCAATCTGTGATGTTCTTCCACTCCAAAATAGAGCTAATGACATATTCTAACAGAAATTGTGACACACTCACACCCTGAAATTGAGTTTATGATATATTTTGACCAAAATTGGAATGGCAGATATCATTTGTCCTGCAAAAACAAATGGATTTTTCTCAAATTGCTCTGTTACAACAAACTAGAGCCAGGCAGACTGAAGAAATAGGAAAATCTATCAATCAACCCATCAAAATGCTCTGGCAATTGATGGAACTGTTGGTGCTACAGATACAGCTCGATTTGCCATTTTTGTTAGAGGCTGTGATAACAAATATAGTGTCACTGAAGAAACGGCTTCTTTGGTGCCACTGAAAGTCAAAACTAAATCTCTGGAGCTGTATGAAGCAATAAAAGCAACATTACAGTGATTTTCTTTCTCCTTTCACAGCACCTGTGTCTCCAGCATCCCCTCCCCCCCAAGCCTTTCCACGATTCTGTTTCCATGATGTCAATGTGGAAACCTCAGCTGTGGCCTCCGGCTGCTCCAGATGAGTGCCGATCCTCTCCCACCACCACAGTGCACACAAGCCCAGGGGGAACCTGGCCATGGCAGCGGAACAGATCTGCATCCTGGGGGGGACGTGAGGTCACAATGCCCGCTGTGCTCGATGAGGTCACAGTGCTCAGGGTGTGTACCCCAGGTGTTCCGTGCTGGCCCCAGCACTTGCTGTGGCTGCAGCGGTGGTGGTGGCAGCATGGCACGAGTGTGGGGGGCCGTGTCCCCCGCCCGCCTTGCTCTCCTCCTCCTACTGATGGCCATGTGTTCCAAGGAGACTTGTGCTGCACCGTGGCGAGCTCCAGCAGCAGGTGGGTGGGCAGAGATGGGACCAGGCTGTTGTCCCTGTGGCCCTGTGCCACACTGCCCCGGGGCTGCCTTTCCATGGGGGTTTGTTGGGAAGGGGGCCAGGCAGCACCCCAGGGGCCAGGTGTGGGTTGTGGAAGCAGCGCTCCCCTCAGGGCTTTCTCCAGCCCAGCCAGGCCATGGCTCTGCTGCTGGCTGAGCCCACCCTGGAGGTGTCCTATGGGAGAGCTCAGAAGAAGCGTGTTGGGAAAAGCGTGAGCATTTCTGCTCTGGCTTCCTGGTGCTTCCCACAGGCAAATCCCAGTTCCCAACAGAGACACCCAGCTGGAGCCCAGAGGAACGAACAGGCATCGTTTCCTCTGGTGCTTTAGTGGGAGATCCAGCAAGGAACTCCCAGTAAGAAAGCCCTGACGGGCTATATACCCTTCCATGCGGTCCCAGAGGTGTGTTGCAAGTGGCCTGGAGAGTGCATTTGAAAAGCTGCCGAGTGCCAGGCTCCAGGTCACCCAGGTCATTCTCTAGCTTTGGCAATCACGGTCTGAGTCTCCCATTCCATTACCTGACACTCCCCAGTCACTAAGGGAGAAGGCGCAACATGCAATGGGAACATCTCTCATCTGTTCTTGATTTTAGATGATGATGTTGGAGTTCCTTATCCAGATGTTTTGGTGGATACTGATTTTGTGCCTCAGGGGAAACCCAGAGGTAAGTTGTGTCTGTTTCCTTGAAGACAGAAAAATGAGCGTTGTAATGATTTATTCGGGTACTTAAGAACCTCCAAAGGTCTTTCAAGTCTCTTTGTGCCTTAAAAGCCGTACACAGATCAGCTGAGAGTAGTTCTTTACTTGGAGAGTTGTCACATTTCAGTGGGAGGGCAGCCCTTGCCACTCTTTGGAGGAGAGAACCGATGCCTTTGCTGTTTGGGCCATGTCATTCCCCGACCTGCTGCCAGTCTTTGCAGGTCACTGCAGAAAAACCAGGCCCCGGTGCGCAGTGGAAGCTCTCCTCACCTTTTTCTGATCACACTTGTGCCTGCAGGCCTTCTTGCTGAATTACCAGAATGGAGACCTGTGCCTGAACCTGGAGTGGATGCCAGAGGTAAGTCACCAGTCTTCACCTCATGATCTTCGCACATATTTGGTTGTGGAAGTTCAGGAAGGGTTCAGCTTTTCACTGCCTGGTGGTTTCTTGTCTATGAGAAGCTTGGGCAGTCACTGTTCCTTGGGTGCTGTGTGCACCCACTGTCCCGTTGGCTTTCTCTCCATCCATCGGAGATCTCTCTAGTAAGAAAACGCCAATGTTCTTCCATGCTGTCTCTGAGGACTGTTTCACGTGGCCTGGAGAGAGTATCTGCAAAGCTGCTGAGTGCCAGCCAACTGCCAGCCAACTGCCCACCTGGCCCCTCTGCAACTTTCAACCCAGCTCTGGGTGCCACATCGTCACCTGAGCCCCTTCCAGTCACAGCAGGTCCTAAGGAAGAGAGAGATCACAACGCACAATGGGGATGTTTCTCATCGCTGTGTGATTACCGCTGTGCCTATAAGCAGTGCCTTGCCAAAGCCTCCATAATCTGGTCCATAAGCCTTCGGGCAATCCCACAGGAAAGGGCCTTTAGATCTTCCCCTTCTCCTTCCACCCCCTTCTCTTCTCCAGACAGTTCCACGCAGCCTAGTAGGGAGAGAAGAGTGCTATGCAGCAGTGCTGTCATTCCAGGTTAAACCACCATCCAGCCACATCTGACAGGAGCTGCTCTGTCTGTGTTTGTTGACAGGTGTGGGTAGCATTGGATGGGATCCATCTTCCCTGCTGAGCTCCAGGACAGAAGCCCCAGCAGCTCCTAAGGGTATGCTGTGAATTTTTGCTTCCTTTGAGAGATGCCAGCTCACAGCCCTAATGTCAGCCAGGCACGACCCCCTGGCACCATCTGCTCTTCAGTGATGCGGTTCTGTAGGTTGCAGTTTGTGATGGAAAGTTCCCATTCTTTGGGTGCTGAAGTGCCTCCAGGGAAGGCTGTGCCAAATACTTGGCTGCCTCCTGTGCTGGAGCCGCACAGACATCCCAGGAGTGGCTGCTGTCTCATGACTTTGCTGAAAAGACCACTCAGTTCAATACCTTGTTTGTCTGAAATTGATCCCAATACTTTCTGTTCAGGTCCTGAGAGACAGAAAGAGGCGCTGGGAAGAGGAAGATACCCACAGAGGCTGTCCTATATGCCAAAGAAAATCACAAAGGAGAAGGCAGCACATGGTGGGTGTATTTCTGTCTGTCCACTGAAAGTCTTGGGAAGCTGATGTATGTATTCTATTTGTATATACATCTATATTCTAGATGTATATACATGGAGCATCTGCAGTGTGCACAGCAGGAACCTTGCTGTGGTGATGCCCCTGTGTCTGAACTGGCTTGCAGCATCAGCTTCCTGCTGAAGATACCATCTTCCTGATGAGAAGCAGTTACTTACAGCCCTACTCTCTTACCTCCTTTCTAAAGGGACTGACGCAGAGCCTGCTCACAAGGATGCATTTCAGCAAGTCATCCGTCACATACTGCCCATCCCTCTGGGAGAAAGAGAGGCTTGGCAAGCAGCTGGCACTCCAGGTAAGGGCTGCCGGTAGAGCTCCGTGGCCATGGCTAGAGGTTGCTCCCCTCCCACTGCACCCAGTTCCCAGGGACTTAGGAACTTTGTCCTTTTGGGAACAAGGCCACCAAAACCACATTCAGCAGAGATGAGAAGGAATAGGAGCCTTCAGCATACCTCCCTCACACAGTCCCTGCATTCCAAGCTTGCTGTGCCTCCCTTGAGGCTCCAGGCACACCAGCAGCCCGGAGAGGGGTCCCTCCTGCAAACTGAGGTCCAGAGAGATGCACTGACTCACAGATGGGGCAATGGCATAGAGGAAGCCTCCTCGTCCTTCTGCTTCCTCTGTGCCTGCACCATGCTGAGACTTTGCCTTTCTCTCATTCTTCACAGCGCTGTCAAAGCCCGGGGAAGCCCACCACAACTGGGTCTATCGTTTTCTGAGGAATCCAGGTAAGCAGCGATCTGGCAGGAGTTCATAAGCAGGAGAAACATCCTGAAAACTAGGAGCGTGCAAGTTGTGCCCATGCCGGGGGGAAGGAAAAACGGAGAAACAGGTTCAGGTGCTGCTGAGGGCCCTGACTCTGCCCCCGTGGAGTGGGGTCTGAGGGGGAGGGGAGAGCTCAGGGCAGCACTCCCTGCACAACACGACAGTGGTTCTTGTCCACGTCACTCTTAGCAGCAACTGATTAAACAGATGCACACACTCTCCTTCTGCTCTAATGAGTTTTGTTTAGTCAAACGACGTGTCCCAAAGGGTCACGGTGTGCCTGCCTGCGGCAGCACTACCCAGCCTCACAAGGCAAGGGTAGGTGAGTGCAAAAGAAATGTTAGAGCATGATGGAGAAGAAGGAGTAAATCTGGCAGAGCCAGGGCATACCCAAAGCTGAGAGGCAAAATAGAGGCTCCAGAGCGCCTCGATGCGCGGTGCCTTTGGGAGTTCCCTTTGCTTCCCCTGGAATCAGGGAAGCATTGCAGCCTGAGGATTTTCACTTGTTCCAGGAGTCCAACAAAATGGAAAAAAATTGTCAGACCTCCTTGAGATTTCCATTAGGGCACGATACACAGCAATGACCACGTTGTTCCTCCAGGTGTGCCTGATGCAGGACGTGCAAACGCCAAGAAAGTTAAAGTTGATCGGAAGTCCTACCTGATACTTGGTGCCTCGGTTTTCCTATTGGTGGTGGTGATGATGTGCTGCCCTCTTATTTACCGGTGTTGGAAGAGAAAACAGTAAGTTGCTGTTGACCCCCATTCCCATCCTGCCCAACTCTTTACTGTAGGGCTGCTGTGGGCCAGGAGGCGTTTCCAGTTAAAGCAGCGTAAAGAGACCAGTTAGTTGTTGGCTCACATGGTCTGCGATTTACACAGTTAGATGTTGTCATTGGCTTCAGCCCATCCTTACTGCTGGGCCAGAGACAGGCTGGGAGCTGAGGGTGGCACTTTGCCATGCACTGTGAGAAAGCAGAGCAGGGGCTCTCCTGTGCCCCCAGCACGTTCCTCTCTTCACAGGCGCCGCTCTGGAGCTGAGAATACCCCTTCCAGTAGCAGCATCTACAGCTGGTCATACTTCCTATCCTGAGAGGCCCGACAGACAGACAAATCTCCAGCCAGCTGTGTGGGGACAACCTGCCCACCTGCTGCAGGGCACCGCCAGAGCAGCCCTGGCCATGCCAGATATCAGCTGGTCAGCTGTCCCCGCCTTGGCCCCCATCCCCCACCAGCCTGGGCTCCATGTACCGGGAGATCTCTGAGAAGACCAGCAGCCCCCGGTCCCAACAGGCATCAACGCTGCCCCCCCGTCCCCCACCCCCACCCTTTGGGGGACAGAAAGAACCCACCCGGGGTGTAGGCTTGCAGTCATCGGCCAGCACTGGAACAACGTCTGACTGGCAGATGACCAACAGGCCCAGCAGCCCTCGGCCCCACCGGGCATCAACGCCGCCTCCCCCATCCCCACCGCCATCATTCAGGGGGCGGGAGTGGTCCCCTCAGGGTGTCAGCTCCGGAGTATCACCCAGCACCCGGACAACTGCTGCCTTGGGGAACCATGAGAGGCCCATCAGCCCCCATCCCCTCCGACCCCCCCAGCACCACCTCTGCCCTCTTCCTCCCCTCCAGCATCCATCAGGGGATGCAGAGTGCAAAGGTGGGGAAACAGTCCAAGAGACAGACAACCACTGCCTGGGGGAAGCACAACCAGCCCAACAGCCCCCCACCTCCCCAGGCACCGTCACCACCCTCCCATTCCCCTCCACGATCCTTCAGGGGACGGGAGTGGCCCCCTCAGGCACCCCCACTGCTCTCCCGCTCCTCTCCACCATCACCTCTAGGAGGTGGGAGCAGCCCCCCCAGGGTGTCAGCTCAGGGGCATCATCAGACACATGGAGAACCACTTCCAGGGGGAAACAGACCAGACCCAGCAGCCCCCAGACCCCCCAGCAACACCTCTACGCTTCCCTACACCATCATTCAAAGGATGGCAGCAGCCCCCCCAGCATGACAGGCCTGGCCACCCCCAGGCTCCCCCACAGCCCTCCCCTCCACCATCCCTTAGCAGATAGGAGTGCCCCCTGCCCACAGTGTCAGCTTAGGGGCATCAGACACCTGGAAAACCAATGCCAGGGGGAAACAGACCAGGCCCAGCAGCCCCCAGCCCTCCCCAGCACCACCTCTGCTCTCTCGCTCCTCTCCACCATCTGTCAGGAGGTGGGAGCACCCCCAGTATGTTGGTTTGGGGCACCATCTGACATCCACAGAACCACTGCTGTCATCAATCAGAGTTTTCCAGGCTCCACGCTACCAATAAATTGACAATAATAGCACAATTGTCCGTGTACTGCTGTCGTGTCATTACCTGACCCACTACCGGACCTTGCATGTCACTTGGCATTGGCAGACAGCCATAATATGAGTGGAAATGGCTTTAAACTCCAAGAGTGGAAATGGAGGTAGATGGGTAGAGGAAATTCCTCCCCCAGAGGCAGTGAGGCCCTGGCCCAGGCTGCCCAGAGGCTGTGGGTGTCCTATGGCCCGCCTCAGGCAGGGGACAAGGGTGGGAGTACATGATGCAAAAGCTCCAGTGCTTCTGCATGAGGCTTCCCAGACAGCAGGCACCATCCTGCTCTGACTAGCAGGTAGTCATTTGCTTGGCAATTAGAACTAAGCAAGAACTATGAGTACATTTTCTCCCTCCTCCATTTCATTTTGCTTTGTGGGCTGGTCTAATCCAAAAGAGAAAATTTCCACCTTCATCAGCACAGTCATTCCACATAAACTTTCCTGTAGTACAGATGGGCTCTACTGTAGGTAATGATAACCTCCTTACTGAACAAAGATGGCTGTAATCCCACTGTGTATTAAGGATGCCAACTCCTGGACTTACCACAGCGCCTGTCTTGAAAAGGAGGCAATGGACTGCCTGTGTCACACCTGTAGCTCGCATTTGCTGGTGAAAAGGACTCTTGAATTTGCTGTATCCATGCTCCAGAGCTTCTGCAAAGGATACCAGGGCAGATACAGGCATCTAAGAAAAGCAGCGCAGAATTAAAAACACATTTCAATAACCTGTAACTGCTAGCTAGACCATTTTAGAAGAGGCCTCAGAGAGCACTTTGTACCTCACAAATAAAGAACATCTTAAAGCATCTTAAAGCAGTACTTGAGAGAGTGTGAATCACATTCACTTTCTCACACTGACTTTCACCTCCCCAGTTACGCTGTGGATGAATCACTCAGGCAAATATACATACACCAGTCTATACATGGTGAAATGCTGCCTGGGAAACACATGCAGTACCAAAAGTAAGAGAGAGCACTTGATTGATTAATTAGTTCTACTTCAGACAAAGGGTCTGTTTTCCCCTGTAGCGTAAATGAGGGCAAGGACAGAGCCTTTATTTGAGAAACAGGTGCTATAGGAAAAGATATCAGAAAGAATTAACTCACCCCTCCTCGTAACAACTTGGAGAAAGGGATGATCTGAGGAATGTGACTCTCCCCCCATTCCTACAGGCACACTGCAGCAGGAAAGGGAGGGCAGAAGGGGGAGCCTGAGGGGGCCAAAGACTCAGACTGCATGGAAGTAGGGTGGCTCCAGACCCACCTACCACTCCAGGCACTCACTACTCCCCCAGCTCACCCACTGGTTCAGGCTGTGACCCTGGAATTCCACTACACCCCCACAAGGGTTTTCTTTGGGTAACAGCTAGCACGCAGGGTGGAAGGCTGTCTCAAGTACATATGTTGGGAACAGAGGCTGAGGAACAGCCACAGGCTCGCAGGGCTACTGGTTATGCTGGCACCTGCAGGGAAATATCTTGCCTAGATCAACTCCCATCAGTCTCCATCCCTCCTCCTTGTGACTCTGTGCTGGCTGTATCACAGAATCACAGAATCACAGAATTGTAGGGGTTGGAAGGGACCTCTAGAGATCATCGAGTCCAACCCCCCTGCCAAGGCAGGCTCCCTACACCACGTCGCACAGCTCGGCGTCCGGGCAGGTCTTGAATATTTCCAGAGAAGGAGACTCTACCACTTCCCTGTGCAGCCTGTTCCAGTGCTCCATCACCCTCATTCGTGTGGAACTTCCTATGCTGTACTTTCATCCCATTACCCCTAGTCCTGTCCCCATGCACTACTGAAAAGAGACCAGCCTCACCACTATGGCTCCCACACCTCAGGTATTTATAAACCTGGATCAAATCCCCTCTCAGCCTTCTTTTCTCAAGGCTAAACAGACCCAGTTCCCTAAGTCTCTCCTCATAGGGGAGATGCTCCAGGCCCTTCACCATCTTTGTGGCCCTCTGCTGGACTCTTTCCAAGAGATCCCTGTCTTTTTTGTACTGGGGAGCCCAGAACTGGACACTATTCCAGATGAGGCCTCACCAGGGCAGAGTAGAGGGGGAGGATCACCTCCTTCGACCTGCTGGACACGCTCTTTTTAATACACCCCAGTATTCCATCGGCTTTTTTGGCTACAAGGGCACACTGCTGGCTCATGGTCAATCTGTCGTCCACCAGGACACCCAGGTTCCTCTCTTCAGAGCTCCTCTCCAGCAGCTCTTCCCCCAGCCTGTACTGGTGCATGCAATTACTGCTCCCTAGGTGCAAGACTCTACACTTGCTTTTGTTAAACCTCATCCGGTTTCTTACTGCCCAGCTCTCCAGCCTGTCCAGGTCTTGCTGAATGGCAGCACAGCCTTCAGGCGTGTCAGCCAGTCCTCCCAACTTTGTGTCATCAGCAAACTTGCTGAGGGTGGTCACTATCTCCTCATCAAGGTCATTGATGAAGATGCTGAACAAGACCGGACCCAGCACAGACCCCTGGGGGACGCCGCTAGTTACAGGCCTCCAGCCAGACACCGCACTGCCAACGACAACCCTCTGCACTCTGCCAGTCAGCCACTTCTCGACCCACTTCACCGTCCACTCATCTATCCCATACTTCCTCAGCTTTGTTATAAGGATGTCATGGGGGACAGTATCAAAAGCCTTACTGAAATCAAGGTAGACTACATCTACCGCTCTCCCCCCGTCCACTCAGCTAGTGACATCTTCATAAAAGATCACCAGGTTGGTGGAGCACGACCTCCCCTTGGTGAACCCATGCTGAGTACTCCTGATAACCTCCTTATCACCCAGTTGTCAGGAGATGGCATCCAGCACAAGCTGTTCCATTACCTTCCCTGGGACAGAGGTGAGGCTGACTGGCCTATAGTTACCTGGGTTTTCCTTCTTGCACTTTTTGAAGACTGGAGTGACATTGGCCGTCCTCCAGTCTTCTGGCACCTCCCCAGTTCTCCAAGACCTCTGATAGATTACAGAGAGCGGCTCAGCAATTACTTCCGCCAGCTCTCTCAGCACCTGCGGATGCATCCCATCAGGTCCCATGGATTTATGGACCTTAATGTTTCCTAGGCACTCACGGACCACCTCTTCCCTGACTAAAGGGAAATTTCCCATTCCCCAGACTCTCTCATCAACCTCCAGGGTCTGGGATTCCTGAGGGAGAGCCCTTTCACTAAAGACAGAAGCGAAGAAGGCCTTCAGTATTTCCACCTTCTCAGCATCCCCGTTACCAGAGCACCCCCCTCACTTAGTATGGGGCCCACAATCTCCCTAGCCTTCCTTTTGCTGTTAACGTATTTTAAAAAGCCTTTTTAATTATTCTTTATCTCCTTAGCTAGATTCAACTCCAGGTGGGCTTTAGCCTTCCTGGTCACATCTCTGCAGTCCCTGACTACATTCTTATATTGTTCCCAAGTGGTCAGACTCTTTTTCCACATATCATGTACTGGTCAGGGTGGGAAGCAGACCCAGATGGACAGGGATGGGAGCAGCTAAAACCCCTCCCTGGGAATCTATGAGCATACAAAATGATTGGAATGACAATGGAGCGTTACCTAAAGAGGCTGGAGTGCACAGGTGTGCCTGGGGATGAAGGCAGTCCCTCTCTAGCCTCTCTTCCTGGTGTTTGTCACATCCCAGCTGCCACAGCAAAGACTGCACAGCACTTGTTTGCCTGCAGATACAGAGACAGTGTATTCTTCACCACTGTCTGTTTCTCCTTTGTGGCTAACCAGGATGCTGAGCATCTTGAGATCCAGAAGGCACTTGCTTTTCCCCTGTATGGGAAACTGGTAATCCCAGCCTGAACCTCTGATCGATCAGCTGGGGCAAGTGTGGGGTGAGCTGTGGGAGCACAGGTGAGGGTAATTCAGCTGTGCTCCTGGAAGGACTGGAGCTTGACTCCACCTCTCCTAGACTTCATTTTAGCACTGACCACCACTAAGGCAGCATCTCTTTTGAGACTGCTCCATTGTGGAGGTTGGATAACCAGCATTTGCATATTCCAGCTAGATTGAAGGCATCCATTTTGGTGAGTTTTTCCTATAGATACCTTTGGGGGTAGATGTAACTGTGAGCGAGTCACCAAGGAGCTTATCAGACTCTTTGGTAGACCTTATCACTGTGAAACCCTGCAAGACCAGAGGGTGAGTCAAGAGCAAGCAGTGTCTGTTTGCTTCTAAGGGTGGACAGGAGGTTCCATTGATACACACTGTTAATCCTGTTATTCTTAAGAAACCTCTCATCCTTTATCACTGTTGCTTGGGAGAAGCTGGGACCAATGAGCTGATTAGAGGAACTGCTAGAGGAACAGGAATGTCTTGCTTGTAAGTGAATGGTATATAAGATGTATGCTGAGCACAACAAGGACAGACTATTCTGATGCTACAGGAAACTAAGAGAGCTCTCTAACTCAACTGAGCACCGACAGATACCCTTTTTGGATATATATCAGCATCATTCTTGTATTATTACCATCTTTGTATTATTTCTACTTTACAGCCACCATCCTTGTATCATTCTCACCTTACACCTTCAAAACAGGCTACCGAAGCTCTGACTGTGGAAGCTCAACACACCTTCTATGTTAAGAAGCAGCAAGAGGAATAAATGCACCTTGCTGCTGGAGAGGACTGAGCTGCATCTCCTGCTGCTACCCCTGGCTTGTCATTGTGCTGCTCATCGAAGGGCTGCAGCCTTGTAGGAAAGAACGGAGAGCAAAGAGCTCTGCCTGCATTCCTGTCAGCACCCAGAGATGAGCTGTAAAGCCGTTGCTCTCAGCACACACACATCTACTCTTCTGCTTGCATTCACCAAAATCAAAACCAAAACATTCTTGCACCTTTCCCTGTCCTTCTTTCACACACTGTCTTTTAGTTTCAGAAAATATAGCCAGACTCAAATGAAACAAGAACTCTTGGACAAAGCAGCTGCTTTATTTTCTTCCTCCCCTTTCCTCATCTACACCCCACAGAAAGACCATTTGCCAAGCAAGGCAGTGATCAGGTGTAGGAGATGCAGAGCAAATCAAAGGCTCGTCTCTTCCATGTGACTTCCTTGAAATTTGATAAAATCATAGAATGGCCTGGGTTGAAAAGGACCACAGTGTGCAGGGTCGCCAACCACCAGCCCAGGCTGCCCAGAGCCACGTCCAGCCTGGCCTGGAATGCCTCCAGGGATGGGGCATCCACAGCCTCCCTGGGCAACCTGTTCCAGTGTGTCACCACCCTCTGCGTAAAAAACTTCAACCTAATATCCAACCTAAACCTTCCTGTCTCTGTTTAAATCCCTTATCCAGAGAGTGCCAGTGATGCAATTTCCTTTGCAAACTTCTCATGTGTGGTAAGAAGCATATCGGTCTCCCGCATCCGCAAAATCTCTCCAGTGGGGTTTTTCCCATGGGAAATGAGGCCTGAAAGACACTCTTCTTGCAGGCAAGACATACGTAGGGCCTTCCTCTCATGTGGATGAGGCACTGTTTAATGAGGTTCAAGCTTGGGATGAAGCTTTTCCTGCATTGCAGGCATTTCTAAGCTTTCTGCCCTGTGTGGATCCTCTTGTACTTGTCAGGGTTGGAGCTGTGCTTGAAGCTCTTCCGACACTCAAGACATTTGCAGCACTTCTTCCATGAGTGCCATCTCCTGCAAGTGAGGAGCTCTGCACTCCGCACAAAGCCCTTCTCACACTTGAGGCATCTGTAAGGCTTTTTGCCATGTGAACTCATTGGCACACACACATGCACAGCTTTTCCCCAGTGCAGACATTCTGGTAACTCACGAAGGTCAAGCAGCACCTGAAGCTCTTCCTGTAGGCTGCACGTTCACAGCATTTTGTACGTGGGTCCCCTGGTGTGCAATGAGCTCCCAGCTCTGAACATAACCTCCTTCTGCAGTCAAGGCACTCAAAGAGGCTCTACCCTGTGTTGTTTCACTGGGGCCCAGTAAAGGTGGAGCTGCAGCTGAAGCTCTTCCCACACTCCTCACAGACAGGCTTTCTTCCTCCCTGGTGTCCTCCCTTCTTGATACAGCTGAGGTTTCCTTTGGGTCCTTTTTCTCCAGTAGGACAAGTGCTAGACCACATCTCTGCTGACAATCAGTCATTCACTTTTTAATATAAAGCTATCACACACAGTTCTCTCTTATCCCTGTGAGTGTCATCACCATCTGCAGCTGAGGATTGTCTTCTGCTTTGCTTTTTGCTTTCCAGTATGGTCACTGAGTGTTTGTGTGCCCATGGGAAGAACATCAGGGCCCCACAGTCACATGTAGGTCAGACTGTTCTGCATTATACCTCAGCACTCTCAGGCTGAATATTACAAAAAAATTATTCTTCTAGATGATTTTGGAGATCTTTTTGAACACTGGTGATTCTCCAATTCCCTCTACAACCCCCCTGCTCCAGACTGAACAATCCCAGCTTCTTTAGGCATTCCCAATAACACTTGTGCTCCAGACCCTGTACCAGCTTTGCTTCCTTTTTATGGACATGCTCCAGGGCCTCAATGTCTTTCTTGTAGAACGCAACTGCAACAATTCTGTGATTCTGTGTGAGAGAGACTCCTCGTAGACAGAAGATGTAGTAGGACAGAAGATGAAGATGGGGAGGAGGAGGGAGAGACATAAATCATCTGACCTCTGATGTTAACTGGGCTATGTGATATGCAAAAGGATTACAGCCTTCAGCTGAGAGTGCACATTGCCACCAGGCTATTGCAGTGCTGGGATGGTGGGGTGAGTAGCCTAGGCCTAGTGGGCAGTGAAGCCAAGCAGCTGAGATCTCTTTCTAGGGAAAGTGACATTCCCAAAGGAATTGGGAAAGGGACACAGTCTTTTTCCCAGTGGTGAGGACCCTCGTCAGTTGTGAGGGAAAAGATCCTTTCAAGGGAGACTTGGTGTCTACTCAGGTGAATGAACCACCATGGAGAGAGGTATCCAGTATGTGAGCAAACTAGCTGTTCTAGAGATGAGGTATGTTATTTACTCACACAGTAATACACTATCCCAAGATCCAGAGGAAATCATATGCATGCGATCTGAGACAAGAGAGAGGCAGAAAAGCAGCACTATTACTTTGTCACTGGTGGGAATCTCCACAGCAGGTGTTGTGCTAAAAGTGCAAGCTTAAGGGATCATCACTATCAAGATAAAAGTCACAGTATGGAAAATATACCGATGACGTGGCTGACTAGAAAAAAAAAATGACACCTTGTAGCTTTTTCTTTCTGTCTCTTATCATCAGATATCATCATCATCTATGTATCTTAACAGCAGATCTGAGGTTGGCTAAAACCTGTTGCCATGAGCTCCGCTGAATCCATCAAAACTGTGGCTCAGAGGTATTACACCGGCACATAGCATAGGAGAACTCCATAACAAGTGTCGAGGAAAGGAGAAAGGGGAACTGTTAAAATCAATTGCCTCCTCTAAACTGATAAGTGTAGGCTTCTTGTCACACACTACTGCCTACAGCAGAACAGCACAGATGTTGACAAACGTGACAGGGATTTCTGCATACAAGCAACCACTCGAGGCTGAGCACTCTCTCCTGTCCCTTTGCCATGTCTAGAAAGACCCAGAAGAGCTCAGTGTTCTCTTGCTGTTAGTTTACATCCTCCAAGCACTTCCAAAGGCACGCTGCTCTGTAGAAAAAGCTGAGCTGCCCAGAAAGTTTGTGCAGGAAGAAGGCAGCAGTATCAGTGCCCGTCATCCTGGGGGATCTGAAAGCATTTGTGAAGAGAACAGGGAAAGAAGAGGGAAGAGAGCAAAACCAACAGGCACTAGCACTGCTGCCCACAGGGGGCGGGGCTTGAGGCAGGGCCTGTGCCAGAGGGGGGCCTGGCACAGTTAGGGCCAGCTCAGGGCCCAGAGCAGAGGGGGAGCAGGCAGAGGCAGGGCCTTGGGGCCCAGGATGGAGGAGGACCAGGCACAGCTGGGGCCAGCTCAGGGCCCAGAGCAGAGGGGGACCAGGCACAGCTGAGGCCACTGCAGGGCCCAGGTGAGAGGGGAACCCAGCACAGTCGGGGCTGCTTTGGGGCCTGGGCCGAAAGGGGGCCCGGCACAGCCAGGGCTTTGTGGCAGCGCTCAAACTCCAAAGTTCAGCCTTTAATCAGAACCTCAAATGGTAACTGTAGTGAAAGGCAGGAGCAGATACAGCTGCTTTACTCTGTTTTAATTTTCTTAGGAATGGTGAAGGACTCAAACTAATAAATAAAAACAGAATCTCTGAAAAAAAAAAAAAACCCACAAAAACAAATCTGAACAACAACAACAAAACAACAAACCAAAGACCCCTTTCTGAAGAACAGGACTCACAAAATATTACTGTAGAGATTCTTTCCCTTCAACAGCCAGCTCTTAAATGAGATTAGGGAGGGCTGAAACCAAGCTCCACCCCCCCATTTTTTGCACATATGAAATGCTTCCAGCTGTGCTCCACAGCAGAATATCTTTTAATGAAGATTAGAGCCAGTGAGGTAGAAGAATCCTTTTTTACTTCTTTTGCATTTGTGTTTGTTGACTGCAGTTCCAACCAGGTGGACTCACAGTGTCTTCCAAGTGACACCTGGAAGCAGGTACAGACTGGAGGTACAGCACCCTCAATCTCCAGGTGAGTAACAGCAGCCAAGGAGGCTTTTGGGCTCTGCAGGGTCCCTGTTCCTTGTGTGCAGGCACCTGAGAAAAAGAACTGGCTGGGGGCCTGCAGCAGGCTGTGGGGGCTCTGCATGGAACACAACTCCAGGCCACAGCCCCATCAGCTGCTGGGGCAGCAGCATCCCTATCAGCAGAGGATGATTCCAGTGGTGGACAGGGACGAAGGGAGGAGCCACACCTTGGTGTAGCTCTGCATCTGCTTTTCTCCTGCACATGTCCAGTTCTTTCCTCTATTGCACTTTCCATTTTCTGCCCTTCTTTCCTATCTGTATCCTTTCCACTCTTTTGCTGCTCTCGTGTAGTTGTCTGACCTGTGTCTGGTGTTCCCCTCTTCTGCTCTTTTACCGCTCTGGTCAGCATCCAGTGTCTGCACCACAGCTCTATGTTGGACTTTGTTTTGGGATGAAGGAAGGTACGCAGGGTATAGATTTGTTTACGGAAAGCTCTTGCGCTGTGCCCAAAAGGTGATGAAGAGAAGCCCTCAGGAAGCAGGACCACAAAGGCAGCTTGTTTTTCCAAAGGCCATAGCGTAAGCTCATGTGAAATGTGAATTTTTTTTATTTGTTATTTTCTATGTCTGTTTTCTTCTTTTTTTTTTTTTCTTCCTATTTTTCCTTGCCTTTGCTTTGGTTTCTTTACTATTTAATTTAGATTCTTTGTTATTTCCTAAAATCCTGCAAGTTGTTGTTGTTGTTGTGTTTTTTCATCTATGCTTTGCTATTTTTCTTTTGATGTGCTGTATGAGAACTGTAGAATCACTGCCCAAGCCATTGATTATCACCAAGGGAAAGGGCCTGGTCAGTCCTGGTAGCACAAGTGAAGGCAATGCAGCTGAGAGACTGAAGGGTTGGAGCCTGGCTGTGCCTCTCTTACAGCTCATTTTTTAAGGGCTGACTGCCTCTGGGTGGGATCTCTTTCTGATGATTTCTCCTCTGTGGAGTTTGTTCTGTGCACTTCCATCCTCAGTGGTGGGTGAGCCATTCTTTCTTTTTTTTACTTTTGTGATATATTCCTGTTGCGCCTATCTTTCTGCTGTTACGTATGTTATGGATTTCCTTTTTTTTTTTTTTTTTAATCTGTTTTGTGTGGTTGTTTTTTGTTGTTTGTATTGTTGTTGTTTTTTAACTTTGATTCCCTGGTCTTTGGCTTGCTTTTTTTTCTTCTTTATTTTTCTTTGTTTTGCTTTTTTCTTTTGCTGCATCATGATCTGCTTCACGGGTGTCATTTGCAAGAGACTGTAAATTCTCCTGGTTCGAACTGCAGTCAGCTTAATCAGATGCGTAAGAAATACATAAAAGCTGCTGAGGCCGGGCTGGTTTTCCATTTCTTTATAAACTGGGGTGCATCCACAGCAGCACTTATCTCCTGTTTTTGTTGTTGCTGTTGTTCAAGATAATTAAAGGATGCTACGTCTGTGTTTGTTGTCATCCTGCTTTCTTTTCTCTGTCTTGCAGGTCAGCTCGTGCTAGAAGTCGATGGTATCGCTGTATGAATCAAGGGCAGTTCAGGAGCAGCTGCTGATGGAAGAAACGAAGTCCAGGCTAATAAATGGAAGTATCTTCTGGTAAGGTGTCAAAGGTGGCAGTCATCATTAAAACCAAAGGGCTGGCTCATCCGAGTGCTTGCTGACTGATGCTTGGGAGTATCTTGTTCTCCAGCTGTATGATACGGAAGCTAAATATGCTGAGCCGTTACAGCTTGTGCTGAAGTTGTGATTGTGCTCCCAGATGTTTCCTTTAGTGGTAAATCATGTTCTGGCACTGTGGTAGTCCTATCTCTGGCATGATCAGGAGCCTGGAGCACCGTGTCTGGTTGCGAGCCTTGTGTGCCTGTTTCCATGAACCTTGCTTTCTTTCTCTCTTCAGAGTAAGGGCAGGGTGCTTCCTTGCTTTTGGTGGATTCATTCAGGAGGCTGTCAGAAGGCCAATTGCAGTGTTCATAACACGGAGGGACACAATGGGAATGGACTCTCGTTACCACCATGCAAAAGTGAGTTTCTTATGAGTGATATAATTTTGATTATTACTTCTGAGCAGTTGCAGTGTGATAGAGGATGTCATGAAACTATTTATTTGGGAGCACAGGGAAGAGTCATGAGAACCGAAAATGTAGTTTCTGTTTTGGCTGTCAAAATGGTGGAGTTTTTTTGGGAGGACAGTGTCTGGTCTTCCTGTTAGCAGGCCCCCTCTGAGAAATTGGGCTTTGCTTGCTGCTTTGCTGTGCCTACCTGCCTGCTCCCTGTGCTTGCTGTGTCTGATACCAGCGGTCATGGAACATGCTCCCTGAGGCTGTGGGCCTGGCCCTGAGCTGCTGCAGCTTAAAGGCCGTTTGAGTTTAGGTTGTCCTTCCTGGAGCATCGGGTTGGACTTGATAATCCTCGTGGTTCCTTTACAACTTGGGCTATTCTGTGGTTCTGTGGTCTTGGTGGTTTGCCTGGGAAATACCAGATGGTTTTATTCCCCCAATTTTTTATGGCATTTGAACTTGTTTCAATTCCAAATGTGGGAGAGGAGTTGGATAAGGGTAGGGTAAGGGTAAGGGTAGGTTGCTTTTTTCTTTTTCCTATTCTCCTAGGTATTTTCTGCCCATGCTGTGATAACTCTCTAACCAGAAATGTTCTTAATGCTCATGAAAAGGCTTTACTGGCAGCACACAATTTGACCATAGGACTGCTTGCTGGATTAATTTCTATGGATTGATTGTATGCTTTTTGAGATGGTATGTTCAGTTTATCTTTTGAAAGGCTGTCAGCTTTTGAGGTCGCTGAGGTGTCTTGCTTTATCAGTCTCTAGCAGCTTGCTGGAGCTTGAAGTAGTTGAATCGTCCCATACAGAGCTGTTAAATAAAACCTTATAATCACTTTGTTTGTCACCTTACTGCCCTTCTTGTCTCCCTAGAGCCCAGCTGTCTTCCTGGGATTGCTGAGCAGCTGCCTTTCGCTGTCTCCTGCCTATCAGATCAAAAACCAGTGGTGTAAAACTGAGTTGGAATTTGGTGGCGTAAGTTCTTGAGTATTCTTTATTTCTGTAAAAGGCGCTGAATGTCTCAAGATGGAAGTCCAGATACCTACCCAAGTGTATTACAGCAATCACAGAATTTCTATTTCAGAGACTTTTTCAAAGCCCTTCAGATGGAAAGGCAAAGGGAAGTGCAACTTTGGAGTAGTAAATGGTGCTTATTAAAATGTAAAGAGGTCTAATTGGTGTAAATGGACTCCAGTCACACTGGTGTATAGCTTTCTTTATGAGGGTACTCAGGAATTCTTCTGACAATGAGTGATACAGTCCCAGCTCCAGGTGCGTGCTCAGCTTGGAAATGCATGCACATAGCTTTTGCTTGGCCAGCTGCTTTGACTGCATTGCACTACATCATCTTGTCTTGATCTCTTTGCTCCCTCCATCAAAAGTTTTGCTCGGCCTAGACTCGTTGCAGATACTGACTGTGTTATTTTGATCCACATGAGATCAATACAGAAATGAATACAGAAAATTAAGTAGGGTTGTGCAGCACGAATTTGAACGTCTATGGAGACCACCCTTTGTGGGACTCAGACTTGCAGAACTAGCTCCTTGAAGAGAGGGGCTCCCAAGGTATTAACCCATATAAACCGTTGCTCTTCAGCATCTTCCTTCGTCAGTGACATAGATGATGGCAGGTTTGCAGACGATACAAACTGAGCAGTGCAGTCAATATATTGTAGGGGAGGGAAGCCAACCAGAGGGACCGGGACAGGCTGGAGAGGTTGCGGGCGTCCCTTTATTTTCCTTTGTTGTTTCCTTCTGGTTACAGGGAGGTGTCCGTCCCTTCTGCCACTGTGAAGTTGCTGTGGGGAATGAAACCGTCTGCAATTGTGGAAGGAGGGTCACTGCATGAGGAGGGGCTGCACATTCAGACATATGGAAGTTGATGGGAGTGTTTGCCTACAGATGTGTTCTCAATTTCAGTCCCCCAAACCAATGAATTTCTGTATGAATGTGCTTTTACAGGCAAGATTCATTGACTTTAAAATGATACTGGTTTTGATGACGACGAGGGGGGCTGGGTGGTTGTACAGGGAAGACAATTGAATGCTGCCAGAGATCTGTGTTTATCAGGCAGGAAACAGTGGGCATTGGCCTCCCGTGAGCTGGGCTTGATACTGATCTACCGGGACTCTTCTGTCCTGGATATCTTCAGAGAACATTGTTCTAGCTGCTTGTAGTTGTAAGGCGTGGGAAAGGAAACAGTGGTAAAGAACTAAGAACCTGCAAGATAGTTTTGGATAGGGCGGTGGATGTAGTTTACCATGATTTCAGCAAGGCATCTGGTACTGTCTCCCAGGACATCCTTATAACAAGCTGAGCAAGCGTGGGATAGATGAGTGGACAGAGAGGTGGGTTGAGAAGTGGCTGACTGGCAGAGCACAGAGAGACGTTGTTGGCAGTGCAGAATCCAGGTGGAGGCCTGTAACTAGCGGCGTCCCCCAGGGGTCAGTGCTGGGTCCGGTCTTGTTCAATATCTTCATCAACGACCTTGATGAGGAGATAGTGACCACCCTCAGCAAGTTTGTGATGACACGAAGTTGGGAGGACTGGCTGACACGCCTGAAGGCTGTGCTGCCATTCAGCGAGACCTGGACAGGCTGGAGAGCTGGGCAGTAAGAAACCGGATGAGGTTTAACAAAAGCAAGTGTAGAGTCTTGCACCTAGGGAGCAGTAATTGCATGCACCAGTACAGGCTGGGGGAAGAGCTGGTGGAGAGGAGCTCTGAAGAGAGGAACCTGGGTGTCCTGGTGGACGACAGATTGACCATGAGCCAGCAGTGTGCCCTTGTAGCCAAAAAAGCCGATGGAATACTGGGGTGTATTACAAAGAGCATGGACAGCAGGTCAAGGTGGCACTTGTGGGGAGGAAAATGGAGGTTGTGGGGCAGGGGGTGGCGATTGTGGGGCAGGGGGTGGCACTTGTGAAGCAGGAGGTGGCACTTGTGGGGTAGGATGTGGAAGTTCTTGGGCAGGAAATGGCACTTGTGGAACAGGAGGTGGCATTTGTGGGTCAGGAGGTGGAAGTTGTGAGGTGGGAGGTAAAAGTTGGGGGAAGGAGGAGGCACGTGTGGGGCAGGAGGTGGAAGTTGTGGGGCGGGAGGTGGAAGTTGTAAGGCGGGAAATAGCACTTGTGGGGCAGGAGGTGGCACTTGAGGGGCAGGAGGTGGAAGATGTGAGGCAGGAATTGGCATTGCAGTGCGGAATGTGGAACTGGTGGGGCAGGAGATGGCACTTGTGGGGCTGGTGCTGGCACTTGTGGAGCGAGAGGTGCAAGTTGTGGGGCAGGTTGTGGAAGTTGTGGGGCAGGAGTTGGCACTTGTGGTGAGGGAGGTGGCACATGTGGAGCAGGAGGTGGCACTTGTGGGCCGGGAGGTGGATGATGTGGGGCAGGAGGTGGCACTTGTGGGGTGGGAGCTGGTACTAGTGGGGTGGGAGGTGGAACTTGTGGAGCAGGATGTGGATGATGTGGGGCTGGTTGTGGCACTTGAGGGGCTGGAGGTTGAAGTTGTGGGTCGGGAGGTGGCATTTGTAAAACAGGAGGTTGCACTTGTGGGGCAGGAGGTGGAACTTGTGGGGGGTGGATGGGAGGAGGTGGCACTTGTGGGGCAGGAGGTGGCACTTGTGGGGCAGGAGGTGGCACTTGTGGGGCAGGAGGTGGCACTTGTGGGGTGGGAGGTGGCACTTGTGGGGCAGGAGGTTGCACTTGTGGGTCATGAGGAGGAAGTTGGGCAGTTAATGACACTTGTGGGGCGGGAGGTGGATGATTTGGGGCGGGAGGTGGCAGTTGTGTGGCAAAATGTGGCACTTGTGGGGCATGAACTGGCACTTTGGGGCATGAACTGGCACTTGTGGGGCAGAAATTGGCACTTGTGGGGCAGGAGGTGGATGATGTGGGGCAGGAGTTGGCACTTGTTGGGTGGGAGGTGGATGATGTGGGGCAGGAGGTGGCAATTGTGGAGCAGGAGGTGGATGTTGCGGGTCAGGGTTTGGCACTTGTGGGGCAAGAGGTTGAATTTGTGGGGTGGTAGGTGGCTAATGTGGGGCAGGAAATGGCACTTGTGGGGCAGGAAATGGCACCTGTGGGGAAGGAGTTGGAACCTGTGGGGTAAGAAATGGCACTTGTTGGGCAGGAGGTGGCACTTGTGGGGCAGGTGGTGGCACTTGTGGGGCGGGAGGTGGCACTTGTGAAACGTGAGCTGGCAATTGTGAAGCATGAGCTGGCACTTTTGGGGCAGGAATTGGCACTTGTGGGGCGGGTAGTGGCACTTGTGGGGCAGGATGTGGAAGTTGTGAAGCGGGAGATGGCAGTTGTGGGGTGGGAGGTGGCACTTGTGGGGCAGGAAGTGGAATTTGTTGGGTGGTAGGTAGAACTTGTGGGGCAGGAGTTGGCACTTGTGGGGCAGGATGTGGCACACATTGGGCAGGAGTTGGCACTTGTTTGACGGGAGGTTGAAGTTGTGGGGCAGGTGGTGGCACTTGTGGGGCAGGAAATGGCACCTGTGGGGCAGGAGTTTGGACCTGTGGTTTAAGAAACGGCATTTGTTTGCAGGAGGTGGCACTTGTGGGGCAGGAGTTTGGACCTGTGGTTTAAGAAATGGCATTTGTTTGCAGGAGGTGGTACTTGTGGGGCAGGTGGTGGTACCTGTGGGGTGGGGGTGTAACTTGTGGGGCAGGAGGTGGTGATAGAGGGACGGGAGGTGGCATTTTATGGCGGGAGGTGGCACTTGTATGGCAGGATGTGGAAGTTGTGAAGCGGGAGGTGGCACTTGTGTGGCGGGAGGTGGAATTTGTTTGGTGGTAGGTGGAACTTGTGGGGCAGGATGTGGCACACGTTGGGCAAGAGTTGGCACTTGTGTGGCGGGAGGTTGAAGTTGTGGGGCCAGAGGTGGCACTTGTGGGGCAGGAGGTGGAATTTGTGGGGTGGTATGCACCAGATGTGGGGCAGGAAATGGCACTTGTGGGGCAGGAGTTGGTAAATGTGGGACAGGAGGTGGTACTAGTGGGGCAGGAAATGGCACCTGTGGAGCAGGAGTTGGAACCTGTGGGGTAAGAAATGGCACTTGTTGGGCAGGAGGTGACACTTGTGGAGCGGGAGGTGGTAAATGTTGGGCAGGAGGTGGCACTTGTTAGACGAGAGTTGGAACTTGTGGGGCAGGAGGTGGCACTTGTGGAAATGGAGATGGCACTAGTGGGGCAGGTAGTGGCACTTGTGGGGCGGGATATGGAACTTATGGGGCAGGAGTTACGCTTTTGGGGCAGGAGGCGGAAGTTGTGGGGCTGGACATGGCACTTGTCGGGCGGGAGTTGGATGATGTGGAGCAGCAGCTGGCACTTGTGGGGAAGGAGGTGGCACTTGTGGGGCAAAAGGTGGAACTTATGGGACGTTACGTGGAAGTTGTGGGGCGGGAGGTGGCTCTTTTGAGGCAGGAGGTGGCACTTGTGGGCCAGGAGATGGAAGTTGTAGGGCGGGAGGTGGCACTTGTGGGGTGGGAGGTGGCACTTGTGGGGCAGGAGGTGGAAGTTGTGGAGCGGGAGGTGGCATTTGTGGGGTGAAATGTGGCACTTGTGTGGCAGGAGGTTGCACTTGTGGGGCAGGAGGTGGCACTTGTGGGGCGGAAATTGGAACTTGTTGGGAGGGAAGAGGTACTTGTGGGGCAGGAAGTGGCTCTTGTCGGGCAGGAGCTGGCACTTGTGGGGCAGGAGGTTGCACTTGTGTGTCAGGAGGAGGAAGCTGGGCGGTCAGTGACACTTGTGGGGCAGGAGGTGGATTATTTGGGGGGAAGGTGGCAGTGGTGTGGCAAAATGTGGCACTTGTGGGGCAGGAGCTGGCACTTCAGGGGAATGAGCTGGCACTTGTAGGGCAGGAATTGGCACTTGTGGTGCAGGGGGTGGTCGTTGTGGGGCAGGAGGTGGCACTTGTGGGGCAGGGGTGGATGATGTGGGGCAGGGGGTGGTCTTTGTCGGACAGGAGGTGGCACGTGAGCAGGAAGTGGATGATGTGGGGCAGGAGCTGGCACTTGTGAAGCATGAGCTGGAACTTGTGGGGCAGGAATTGGCACTTGTGGGGCAGGAGGTGGAAGTTGCAGGGCTGGATTTGGCATTTGTGGGGCAGGAGGTGGCACTTGTGGGGCAGGTGCTGGCACTTGTGGGGCAGGTGCTGGCACTTGTGGGGCAGGAATTGGCACTTGTGGGGCAGGAGGTGGCACTTGTGGGGCATGAGGTGGCACTTGTGGGGCATGAGGTGGCAATTGTGGGGCAGGAATTGGCACTTGTGGGGCAGGAGGTAGATGATGTGGGGCAGGGGGCTGTCTTTGTGGGGTTGGAGGTGGCACTTGTGGGGCAGGAAGTTGATGATGTGGGGCAGGAGCTGGCACCTGTTGGGCAAGAGGTGGCACTTGTGGGGCAGGAGGTGGCTCTTGTGGGGAAGGAGGTGGCACTTGTATGGCAGGAATTGAAACTTGTGGGGTGGGATGGGGTACCTGTGGGGCAGGAGGTGGCACTTGTGGGGCAGGATGTGGCGCTTGTGGGGCAGGAGCTGGCACTTGTGGGGCAGGTGTTGGCACTTGTGGGGCAGGAGGTGGAAGTTGCAGGGCAGGATTTGGCATTTGTGGGGCGGGAGGTGGCACTTGTGGAACAAGTATTGTCACTTGTGGGGGAGGAGGTGGATGATGTGGGGCAGGAGGTGGTACCTGTTGGGCAAGAGGTGGCACTTGTGGGGCAGGTGCTGGCACTTGTGGGGCATGAGCTGGCAATAGTGGGGCAGGAATTGGCACTGGTGGGGCAGGAGGTGGATGATGTGGGGCAGGAGGCTGTCTTTGTGGGGTTGGAGGTGGCACTTGTGGGGCAGGAAGTTGATGATGTGGGGCAGGAGCTGGCACTTGTGAAGCATGAGCTGGCACTTGTGGGGCAGGAGCTGGACTTGAAGGGTGACAGGTGGCAATTGTGGGGCGGGAGGTGGCACTTGTGGGGCAGGTGTTGGCACTTGTGGGTCAGGTGTTGGCACTTGTGGGACAGGAGGTGGAAGTTGTAGGGCAGTAGGTTGCACTTGTGCGTGGGAGGTGGATGTTGTGGGGCAGGAAATGGCACCTGTGGGGCAGGAGGTGGCGCTTTTGGGGGAGGTGGTGGCATTTGTTGGGCGAGAGGTGAAACTTATGGGGCAGGAGGTGGCACTTGTAGGTCAAGAGGTGGCACTTGTAGGGCAGGAGGTGGCACTTGTGGGGCAGGAGGTGGCACTTGTGGGGCAGGAGGTGGCACTTGTGGGGCAGGAGGTGGCACCTGTGGGGAAGGAGGTGGCACTTGTATGGCAGGAATTGAAACTTGTGGGGTGGGATGGGGTACCTGTGGTGAAGGAAGTGGCTCCTGTGGGGCAGGAGCTGGCACTTGTGGGGCATGAACTGGCACTTGTGGGGAAGGAATTGGCACTTGTGGGCAGGAAGTGGATGATGTGGTGCAGGAGCTGGCACTTGTGAAGCATGAGCTGGCACATGTGGGGCAGAACTTGGCACTTGTTGGGCAGGAGGTTGAAGTTGTGGTTCAGGATGTAGCACTTGTGGGGCAGGAGCTGTAAATTGTCTGGCGAGATATGGCACTTGTGGGGCAGGAGGTTGCACTAGTTTGGCAGGAGGTGGCACTTGTGGGGCGGGATGTGGCACTTGTTGGGCGGGAGGTGGAACTTATGGGGCGTTACGTGGAAGTTGTGGGGCGGGAGGTGGCTCTTTTGAGGTAGGATGTGGCACTTGTGGGCCAGGAGATGGAAGTTGTGGAGCGGGAGGTGGCATTTGTGGGGCGAAAGGTGGCATTTGTGGGGCAGGAGGTTGTACTTGTGGGGCAGGAGGGGGCAGTTGTGGGGCAGGAGGTTGCACTTGTGGGTCAGGAGGAGGAAGTTGGGCGGTCAGTGACACTTGTGGGGCAGGAGGTGGATTATTTGGGGGGGAGGTGGCAGTGGTGTGGCAAAATGTGGCACTTGTGGGGCAGGAGCTGGCACTTCAGGGGAATGAGCTGGCACTTGTAGGGCAGGAGGTGGCACTTGTGGGGCAGGAGGTGGCACTTGTGGGGCAGGAGGTGGCACTTGTGGGGCAGAAGGTGGATGATGTGGGGCATGAACTGGCACTTGTGGGGCATGAACTGGCACTTGTGGGGCAGGAATTGGCACTTGTTGGGTGGGAGGTGGACGATGTGGGGCAAGAGATGGCCCTTGTGGAGCAGGAGGTGGAAGTTGCAGGGCAGGAGGTGGCATTTGTGGGGTGGGAGGTGGCACTTGTGGGGCAGGAGTTGGAATTTGTGGGGTGGTAGGTGGAAAATGTGGGGCAGGAGGTGGTCTTTGTGGGGCAGGAAATGGTCTTTGTGGGGCAGGAGCTGGCACTTGTGGGGCATGAGCTGGCACTTGTGGGGCAGGAATTGGCACTTGTGGGGCAGGAGGTGGATGATGTGGGGCAGGAGGCTGTCTTTGTGGGGTTGGAGGTGGCACTTGTGGGGCAGGAAGTTGATGATGTGGGGCATGAGCTGGCATTTGTGAAGCATGAGCTGGCACTTGTGAAGCAGGAATTGGCACTTGTAAGGCAGGAGGTAGCACTTGTGGGGCGGGATGTGGCACTTGTGGGATGCGAGGTGGCACTTGTGGGGCAAAAATTGGCACTTGTGGGTCAGGTGGTGGTACTTCTGGGGCAGGATCGGGCACTTGTGGGGCAGGATGTGGAAGCAGTGGGATGGGAGGTGGAAGTTATGGGGTGGGAGGTGGAAGTTGTGGGGCAAGAAGTGGCAATTGTGGGGCAAGAATTGGCAATTGTGGGGCAGAGGGTGGCACTTGTACGGCAGGAGGTGGCACTTGTGGGACAGGACGTGGCAATTGGGAAGGACGTGGCACTTGTGGGGTGGGAGGTGGCACTTGTGGGGCAGGAGGTGGCACTTGTGGGGCAAGGGGTTAATTCTTGTGGAACTGGAGGTGGCACTTTTGGGCCTGGAGGTTGCACTTGTGAGGCGGGAGGTGGAAGTTGTGGGGCGGGTGGTGGCAGTTGTGGGGCTGGAGGTATCACTTGTGCGGCAGGAAGTGGCACTTGTGGAGCAGAAGGTGGCACTTGTGGGGAAGAGGTGACACTTGAGGGGCAGGAGCTGGCACTTGTGGGTCGGGAGGTGGCACTTGTGGGTCGGGAGGTGGCACTTGTGGGGCAGGAGGTGGCACTTGTGGTGCGGGAGGTGGCACTTGTGGGTCAGGAGTTGGATTTGTGGGGCGGGTTGTGGCACTTGTGGGGCGGGAGGTGGCACTTGTGGGGCGTGAGGTGGAAGTTGTGGGGCGGCAGGTGGCAGTTGTGGGGCAGGAGGAGGCATTTGTGAGGCAGGAGGTGGCACTTGTGGGGCAGGAGGTGGCACTTGTGGGGCAGGAGGAGGCACTTGTGGGGCAGGAGGAGGCACTTGTGGGGCAGGAGGAGTCACTTGTGGGGCAGGAGGAGTCACTTGTGGGGCAGGAGGTGGCACTTGTGGGGCAGGAGGAGGCACTTGTGGGGCAGGAGGAGGCCGTTGTTGGGCGGGAAGTGGAAGTTGTGGGGTGGGAGGTGGCACTTGTGGGGCTGGATGTGGAAGTTGTGTGGCAGGATTTGACACTTCTGGGGCTGCAGGTGGCACTTGTGGGGTGGGTGGTAGAACTTGTGGGGGGTGAGGTGTAACTTGTGGAGCGGGAGGTGACAACTGTGGGACAGGAGGAGGCACTTGTAGGTCGGGAGGTGGCACTTTTAAGGCGGGAGGTGGCAGTTGTGGGGCGGGAGGTGGAAGTTGTGCGGCACGATTTAGCACTTGTGTGGCTGGAGGCAGCACTTGTGGGGCGGGAGGTGGCACTTGTGGGGCGGGAAATGGAACTTGTGGGGCAGCACGTGGCACTAGTTGAGCAGGAGGTGGAAATTGTGGGGCGGGAGGTGAATGATATGAGGCAGGAGGTAGCGGTTGTGGGGCAGGAGGTGGCACTTGTGGGGCAGGAGATGGTATTTGTTGTGCAGTAGGTGGCACTTGTGGAGTGGGAGATGGAAGTTGTGGGGCAGGAGGTGACACTTGTGGGGCGGTTGGTGGATGATGTGGGGCAGGAGTTGGCATTTGTGGGGTAAGGGTTGGCACTTGTGGGGTGGGAGGAGGCACTTGTGGGGCGGGGGGTGGCAATTGCTGGGTGGGAAGTGGCAGTTGTGGGGCAGTAGGTTGAAGGTTTGGGGCAGGAGGTGGCACTTGTGGGGTGGAAGGTAAGAAGATTTGGGGTGTGACGTGGAATTAGTGGGGCGGGAGGTGGCACTTGTGGGGCGGGAGGTGGCACTTGTGTGGCAGGAGTTGGCACTTGTGGGGCAGGAGCCGGCACTTGTGGGGCAGGACGCGACAAATGTGGTGCAGGAAATGGTACTTGTGGGGCAGGAGTTGGCACTTGTGGATCAGGTGGTGGCACATGTGGGGCGGGGGTCGATGTTGTGGGGCAAGAGGTGTAACTTGTGGGGCAGGAGGTGGCCATAGAGGGGCGGGAGGTGGCACTTGTGGGGCAGGACGTGGCACTTGTGGAGCGGGAGGGGGCACTTGTGGGTCCTGAGGTGGCACTTGTAGGGCGGGAGGTGGAAGTTGTGAGGCAGGGGGTGGCACTTGTAAGGCAGGAGGTAGAACTTGTGGGGCAGGAGTTGGCAATTGTGGGGCGCGAGTTGGCACTTGTGGGGCAGGTAGTTGCATTAGTGGGGCAGGAGTTGGCACTTGTGGGTCAGGTGGGGCACTTGTGGGGCGGAAGGTGGCACTTGTGGGGCGGAAGGTGGCACTTGTGGGGCAGGATGCGGCACTTGTGCGTGGGATGTGTCACTTGTGGGGCGGGAGGTGGCACTTGTAGGGGGGGGTGGCACTTGTGAGGCATGAGGTGGCACTTGTGGGGCAGGTTGTGGCACTTGTGCGTGGGAGGTGGAGTTTGTGGAGAGGGAGGTGGCGCTTGTGGGGCGGGAGGTGGCACTAGTGGGGAGGAGGTGGAACTTGTGGGGCGGGAGGTGTAAGTTGTGATGCAGGAGGTGGTACATGTGGGGCGGGAGGTGTAAGTTGTGATGCAGGAGGTGGTACATGTGGGGCGGGAGGTGGAAGTTGTGATGCAGGAGGTGGTACATGTGGGGCGGGAGGTGTAAGTTGTGATGCAGGAGGTGGTACATGTGGGGCGGGAGGTGGAAGTTGTGATGCAGGAGGTGGTACATGTGGGGCGGGAGGTGGAAGTTGTGATGCAGGAGGTGGTACATGTGGGGCGGGAGGTGGAAGTTGTGATGCAGGAGGTGGTACATGTGGGGCGGGAGGTGGAAGTTGTGATGCAGGAGGTGGTACATGTGGGGCGGGAGGTGGAAGTTGTGATGCAGGAGGTGGTACATGTGGGGCGGGAGGTGGCACTCGTGAGCAGGGAGGTGGCACTTGTGGAACTTGTAGCAGGTGTAACTTGTCGGGCAGGAGGCGGCTCTTGTGGGGCTGGAGATTGATGTTGTGGGTCAGGAGGTGGCACTTGTGGGGCAGGAGGTGGATGATGAGGGGCAGGAGCTGGCACTTGTGGAGCATGAGCTGGCACTTGGGGGGCAGGAGCTGGCACTTGTGGGGCAGGAGGTGGCACTTGTTGGATGGGAGGTGGACGATGTGGGGCAGGAGTTGACACTTGTGGGGCAGGATGTGGCGCACGTTGCCAGGAGTCGGCACTTGTGTGGCGGGATGTTTAAGTTGTGAGGCGGGAGGTGGCACTTGTGGAACAGGTATTGTCACTTTTGGGGGAGGAGGTGGATGATGTAGGGCAGGAGGTGGCACTTGTGGGGTAGGAGGTGGCACTTGTGGGGCATGAGCTGGCACTTGTGGGGCAGGAAGTGGATGACGTAGTGCAGGAGCTGGCACTTGTGAAGCATGATCTGGCACATGTGGGGCAGGAATTGGCACTTGTGGGGCAGGAGGTGGCACTTGTGGGGCAGGAGGTGGCACTTGTGGGGCAGGAGGTTGCACTTGTGGGGCAGGAGCTGGCTCTTCAGAGGAATGAGCTGGCACTTGTAGGGCAGGAATTGGAACTTGTGGGGTGGGAGGTGGAAATTCTGGGGTAAGGGGTGGCAGTTGCGGGGCTGGAGGCGGCACTTGTGGGGCAGTGTGTGGCACTTGAGGGGCGGGAGGTGGCACTTGTGGGGCGGGAAATGGAACTTGTGGGGCAGCACGTGGCACTAGTTGAGCAGGAGGTGGAAATTGTGGGGCGGGAGGTGAATGATATGAGGCAGGAGGTAGCGGTTGTGGGGCAGGAGGTGGCACTTATGGGGCAGGAGATGGTATTTGTTGTGCAGTAGGTGGCACTTGTGGAGTGGGAGATGGAAGTTGTGGGGCAGGAGGTGACACTTGTGGAACAGGAGGTGGATGATGTGGGGAAGGAGGTGGATGATGTGGAACAGTAGGTGGCACCTGTGGGGCAGGAGATGGCACTTATGGGGCAGGAGATGGTATTTGTTGTGCAGTAGGTGGCACTTGTGGAGTGGGAGATGGAAGTTGTGGGGCAGGAGGTGGCAATTGTGGGCCGGGAGCTGGCACTATTGGGGCGGGAGCTGGAAGTTGTGGGTCTGGAGGTGGCACTTGTGGGGCGGTAAGGGTTGGCACTTGTGGGGTGGGAGGAGGCACTTGTGGGGCAGGGGGTGGCAATTGCTGGGTGGGAAGTGGCAGTTGTGGGGCAGTAGGGTTGAAGGTTTGGGGCAGGAGGTGGCACTTGTGGGGTGGAAGGTAAGAAGATTTGGGGTGTGACGTGGAAGTAGTGGGGCAAGAGGTGGCACTTGTGGGGCGGGAGGTGGCACTTGTTGGGCAGGAGTTGGCACTTGTGTGGCTGGAGGTTGAAGTTGTGGGGCGAGAGGTAGCACTTGTGGGGCAGGAGCCGGTACTTGTGGGGCAGGACGCGGCGAATGTGGTGCAGGAGTTGGCACTTGTGGGGCAGGAGTTGGCACTTGTGGGTCAGGTGGTGGCACATGTGGGGCGGGGGTCGACGTTGTGGGGCAAGAGGTGTAACTTGTGGGGCAAGAGGTGTAACTTGTGGCTATAGAGGTGCAGGAAATGGCACTTGTGGGGCAGGAGTTGGCACATGTGAGATAGGAGGTGGCACTTGTGGGGCAGAAGGTGGAAGTTGCAGGGCAGGATTTGGCATTTGTGGGGCGGGAGGTGGCACTTGTGGAACAAGTATTGTCACTTGTGGGGGAGGAGGTGGATAATGTTGGGCAGGAGGTGGTCTTTGTGGGGCAGGAGGTGGATGATGTGGGGCAGGAGGCTGTCTTTGTGGGGCAGGAGCTGGCACTTGTGAAGCATGAGCTGGCACTTGTGGGGCAGGAGGTGGCACTTGTGGGGCAGGAGGTGGCACTTGTGGGGCAGGTGTTGGCACTTGTGGGGCAGGTGTTGGCACTTGTGGGGCAGGTGTTGGCACTTGTGGGGCAGGAGGTGGAAGTTGTGGGGCGGTAGGTTGCACTTGTGCGTGGGAGGTGGATGTTGTGGGGCAGGAAATGGCACCTGTGGGGCAGGAGGTGGCGCTTTTGGGGGAGGTGGTGGCATTTGTTGGGCGAGAGGTGAGACTTATGGGGCAGGAGGTGACACTTGTAGGTCAAGAGGTGGAACTTGTTGGGCAGGAGGTGACACTTGTGGGGCAGGAGGTGTCAGTTGTTTGGCGGGAGGTGGCATTTGTCGGTCGGGAGGTGGCACTTGTGGGGCAGGAGGTGTCAGTTGTTTGGCAGGAGGTGGCACTTGTGGGGCTGGAGGTGGCATTTGTGGGGCAGGAGGTGGCACTTGTGGAGAAAGAAGTTGGCACTTGTATGGCAGGAATTGAAACTTGTGGGGTGGGATGGGGTATCTGTGGTGAAGGAAGTGGCTCTTGTGGGGCAGGAGCTGGCACTTGTGGGGCATGAACTGGCACTTGTGGGGCATGAACTGGCACTTGTGGGCAGGAAGTGGATGATGTGGTGCAGGAGCTGGCACTTGTGAAGCATGAGCTGGCACATGTGGGGCAGGAATTGGCACTTGTGGGGCAGGAGGTTGAAGTTGTGGTTCAGGATGTAGCACTTGTGGGGCAGGAGCTGTAAATTGTCTGGCGAGATATGGCACTTGTGGGGCAGGAGGTTGCACTAGTTTGGAAGGAGGTGGCACTTGTGGGGCGGGATGTTGAAGTTGTTGGGCGGGAGGTGGCACTTGTGGGGCTGGAAGTGGCAGTTGTAGGGCTGGAGGTGGCACTTGTGGAATTGGAGTTGGCACTAGTGGGGCAGAAGGTGGAAGTTGTGGGGAAGTATTTGGCACTTGTGGGGCAAGAGGTGGAACTTGTGGAGCAGGAGGTGGCATTTGTGGAGCATGAGTTGACACTTGTGGGGCAGGAGGTGGCACTTGTGGGGCAGGAGGTGGAAGTTGTGGAGCGGGAGGTGGCATTTGTGGGGCGAAAGGTGGCATTTGTGGGGCAGGAGGTTGCACTTGTGGGGCAGGAGGTTGCACTTGTGGGGCAGGAGGTGGCACTTGTGGGGCGGAAATTGGAACTTGTTGGGAGGGAAGAGGTACTTGTGGGGCAGGAAGTGGCTCTTGTTGGGCAGGAGCTGGCACTTGTGGGGCAAGAGCTGGCACTTGAGCGGAATGAGCTGGCATTTGTGGTGCAGGGGGTGGATGATGTGGGGCAGGAGGTGGTCGTTGTGGGGCAGGAGGTGGCACTTGTGGGGCAGGGGGTGGATGATGTGGGGCAGGAGGTGGCACTTGTGGGGCAGGAGGTTGAAGTTGTGGTTCAGGATGTAGCACTTGTGGGGCAGGAGCTGTAAATTGTCTGGCAAGATATGGCACTTGTAGGGCAGGAGGTTGCACTAGTTTGGAAGGAGGTGGCACTTTTGGGGCGGGATGTGGCACTTGTTGGGCGAGAGGTGGCACTTGTGGGGCAGAAGGTGGATGATGTGGGGCAGGAGCTGGCAATTGTGAAGCATGAGCTGTCACTTTTGGGGCAGGAACTGTCAGTTGTGTGGCAGGAGGTGGCACTTGTGGGACAGGACGTGGCACTTGTGGGGTGGGAGGTGGCACTTGTTGGGCGGGAGGTGGCACTTGTGGGGCAGGAGGAGGCTGTTGTTGGGCTGGAGGTGGGACTTGTGTAACAAGAGGTGGAAATTGTGTGGTGGGATGTGGCACTTGTGGGGCAAGGGGTGGCACTTGTGAGGCAGAAGGTGGCACTTGTGGGGCAGGAGGTGGCAATTTTGGAGCAGGACGTGGATTATGTGGGGCAAGAGGTGGCACTTGTGGGGCAGGAGGTGGAAGTTGTGGGTCAGGAGGTGACATTTGTGGAACAGGAGGTGGATGATGTGGGGAAGGAGGTGGATGATGTGGAACAGTAGGTGGCACCTGTGGGGCAGGAGATGGCACTTATGGGGCAGGAGATGGTATTTGTTGTGCAGTAGGTGGCACTTGTGGAGTGGGAGATGGAAGTTGTGGGGCAGGAGGTGGCAATTGTGGGCCGGGAGCTGGCACTTGTGGGGTGTGAGGTGGAAGTTGTGGGGCGGCAGGTGGCAATTGTGGTTCAGGAGGAGGCATTTGTGAGGCAGGAGGTGGATGATGTGGGGCAGGCGGTGGCACTTGTGGGGTAAGGGTTGGCACTTGTGGGGTGGGAGGAGGCACTTGTGGGGCGGGGTGTGGCAATTGCTGGGTGGGAAGTGGCAGTTGTGGGGCAGTAGGTTGAAGGTTTGGGGCAGGAGGTGGCACTTGTGGGGTGGAAGGTAAGAAGATTTGGGGTGTGACGTGGAAGTAGTGGGGCGGGAGGTGGCACTTGTGGGGCGGGAGGTGGCACTTGTTGGGCAGGAGTTGGCACTTGTGTGGCTGGAGGTTGAAGCTGTGGGGCGAGAGGTAGCACTTGTGGGGCAGGAGCCGGCACTTGTGGGGCAGACGCTGCGAATGTGGTGCAGGAAATGGCACTTGTGGGGCAGGAGTTGGCACTTGTGGGTCAGGTGGTGGCACATGTGGGGCGGGGGTCGACGTTGTGGGGCAAGAGGTGGAACTTGTGGGGCAAGAGGTGTAACTTGTGGGGCAGGAGGTGGCTATAGAGGGGCGAGAGGTGGCACTTGTGGGGCAGGAGATGGCACTTGTGGAGCAGGAGGTGGAAGTTGCGCGTCAGGATTTGGCACTTGTGGGGCGGGAGATGGCACTTGTGGGGCAGGACGTGGCACTTGTGTGTCTGGAGGTTAAACTTGTGGGGCGGGAGGTGGCACTTGTGGGGTGGGAGGTGGATGATGTGGGGCAGGAGGTGGAGGTTGCGTGGCAGGATTTGGCCCTTGTGGGGCGGGAGATGGCACTTGTGGGGCAGGACGTGGCACTTGTGGAGCGGGAGGGGGCACTTGTGGGGCCTGAGGTGGCACTTGTAGGGCAGGACGTGGCATTTGTGGGGCGGGAGGTGGAAGCTGTGTGGCTGGGGGTGGCACTTGTAAGGCAGGAGGTAGAACTTGTGGGGCAGGAGTTGGCACTTGTGGGGCGCGAGTTGGCACTTGTGGGGCAGGTAGTTGCATTAGTGGGGCAGGAGTTGGCACTTGTGGGTCAGGTGGTGGCACTTGTGGGGCGGGATGTGGAAGTTGTGGGGCGTGAGGTGTCACTTGTGGGGCGGAAGTTGACACTGTTGGGGTGTGAGGTGGCACTTGTGGGGCGGAAGGTGGCACTTGTGGGCAGGAGGTGACACTTGTGGGGCAGGATGTGGCACTTGTGCGTGGGAGGTGGAGTTTGTGGGGCGGGAGGTGGCACTTGTGGGGCGGGAGGTGGCACTTGTGGGGCAGGATGTTGCATTCTTGGGGCGGGAGGTGTAAGTTGTGATGCAGGAGGTGGTACATGTGGGGCGGGAGGTGGAAGTTGTGATGCAGGAGGTGGTACATGTGGGGCGGGAGGTGGAAGTTGTGATGCAGGAGGTGGCACTTGTGGGGCGGGAGGTGGAAGTTGTGATGCAGGAGGTGGTACATGTGGGGCGGGAGGTGGAAGTTGTGATGCAGGAGGTGGTACATGTGGGGCGGGAGGTGGAAGTTGTGATGCAGGAGGTGGTACATGTGGGGCGGGATGTGGCACTCGTGAGCAGGGAGGTGGCACTTGTGGAACTTGTAGCAGGTGTAACTTGTCGGGCAGGAGGCGGCTCTTGTGGGGCTGGAGATTGATGTTGTGGGTCAGGAGGTGGCACTTGTGGGGCAGGAGGTGGATGATGAGGGGCAGGAGCTGGCACTTGTGAAGCATGAGCTGGCACTTGTGGGGCAGGAATTGGCACTTGTGGGGCAGGAGGTGGCATTTGTTGGATGGGAGGTGGTTGATATGGGGAAGGAGGTGGCAATTGTGCGGTTCGAGGTGGCACTTGTGGAGCAGGAGGTGGAAGTTGCGGGGCAGGAGTTGGCATTTGTGGGGTGCGAGGTGGCACTTGTGGGGCAGGAGGTGAATGATGTGGGGCAGGAATTGGCACTTGTGGGCCGGGAGGTGGCACTTGTGGAGCGGGAGGTGGCACTTGTGGGGCAAAATGCAACACTTGTGGGGCAGGAGTTATAACTTGTGGGGCAGGAGGTGGAAGTTGTGGAACAGAAGGTGGCACTTGTGGGGCGGGTGGTGGCACTTGTGGGGCGGGATGTGGCACTTGTGGGGCGGGAGGTGGGACTTGTGGGGCCAGAGGTTGAGGTTGTGGTTCGGGAGGTGGCACTTGTGGAGCAGGAGCCTACACTTGTGGGGCAGAATGTGGCACTTGTAAGGCAGGACGTTGAAATTGTGGAGCAGGTTGTGGCACTTGTGGGGCAGGAGGTGGCACTTGTGGGGCAGGAGGTGGCACTTGTGGGGCAGGAGGTGGCACTTGTGGGGCAGGAGGTGGTCCTTGTGGGACGACAGGTGGCACTTGTTGGGCAGGAGGTGGAACTTATGGGGCGTTACGTGGAAGTTGTGGGGCGGGAGGTGGCTCTTTTGAGGCAGGAGGTGGCACTTGTGGGCCAGGAGATGGAAGTTGTAGGGCGGGAGGTGGCACTTGTGGGGCGGGAGGTGGCACTTGGGCAGATTGTGTCACTCGTGGGCAGGGAGGTTGCACTTGTGGGGCAGGAGGTGAAAGTTGTGGGGCAGGAGGTGGCATTTGTAAGACGGGAAGTGGTACTTGTGGGGCAGAAATTGGCACTTATGGGGCAGGAGGTGGCACTTGCGGTGCGGGAGGTGGCACTGATGGGGCAGGAAATTGAGCTTTTGGGGCAGGAGATGGCACTTGTGGGGCGTAAGGTGGAACTTATGGGGCAGGAGGTGGAACTTGTGGAGCAGGAGGTGGTACTTGTGGGGCGGGAGGTTGGAGTTGTTGGGCAGGAGGTGGCATTTTGAGGCAGAAGGTGGCATTTGTGTGGCAGGAGGTGGCAATTGTGGGGCACGAGTTGGAAATTGTTGGGCAGGAGGTGGAAGTTTTGGGGCAGGGTTTGGCAGTTGTAGGGCGGGAGGTGGCACTTGTGGGGCGGGAGGTGGAAGTTGTAGGGCAGGAGGTGGCACTTGTGGGGCGGGAGGTGGCACTTCTGGGGCAGGAAATGGAGCTTTTAGGGCAGGAGGTGGAACTTGTGCAGAAGGAGGTGGTACTTGTTGGGCGGAAATTGGAACTTGTTGGGAGGGAAGAGGTACTTGTGGGGCAGGAGGTGGCTCTTGTGGGGCAGGAGCTGGCACTTGTGGGGCAGGAGGTTGCACTTGTGCGTCAGGAGGAGGAAGTTGGTCAGTCAGTGACACTTGTGGGGCAGGAGGTGGATTATTTCGGGGGGAGGAGGCAGTGGTGTGGACAAATGTGGCACTTGTGGGGCAGGAGCTGGCACTTGTGGGGCAGAAATTGGCACTTGTGGGGCAGGTGGTGGCACTTGTTGGATGGGAGGTGGATGATGTGGGGCAGGAAGTGGCACTTGTGGAGCAGGATGTGGACGTTGCGTGGCAGGATTTGGCACTTGTGAGGTGGGAGGTGGAACTTGTGGGGCAGGAGTTCGAATTTGTGGCGTGGTATGTGGCACTTGTGGGGAGGGATGTGGCACTTGTGGGGCAGGAGTTGGCACTTGTGGGTCGGGAGGTGGCACTTGTGGGGCTGGAGGTGGCACTTGTGCTGTGGGAGGTGGCACTTGTGGAATTGGAGATGGCAGTAGTGCGTCAGAAGTGGAAGTTGTGGGGAAGTATTTGGCACTTGTGGGGCAAGAGGTGGCACTTGTGGGGCAGGAGTTTGCACTTGTGGGGCAGGAGGTGGCACTTGTGGGGCGGAAATTGGAACTTGTTGGGAGGGAAGAGGTACTTGTGGGGCAGGAAGTGGCTCTTGTCAGGCAGGAGCTGGCACTTGTGGGGCAGGAGGTTGCACTTGTGCGTCAGGAGGAGGAAGTTGGGCGGTCAGTGACACTTGTGGGGCAGGAGGTGGATTATTTGGGGGGGAGGTGGCAGTGGTGTGGCAAAATGTGGCACTTGTGGGGCAGGAGCTGGCACTTCAGGGGAATGAGCTGGCACTTGTAGGGCAGGAATTGGCACTTGTGGTGCAGGGGGTGGTCGTTGTGGGGCAGGAGGTGGCACTTGTGGGGCAGGGGGTGGATGATGTGGGGCAGGAGGTGGTCTTTGTGGGGCAGGAGGTGGATGATTTGGGGCAGGAGGCTGTCTTTGTGGGGCAGGAGCTGGCACTTGTGAAGCATGAGCTGGCACTTGTGGGGCAGGAGCTGGACTTGCAGGGTGACAGGTGGCACTTGTGGGGCAGGTGTTGGCACTTGTGGGGCAGGTGTTGGCACTTGTGGGGCAGGTGTTGGCACTTGTGGGGCAGGAGGTGGAAGTTGTGGGGCAGGAGCTGGCACTTGTGGGGCAGGAGGTTGCACTTGTGCGTGGGAGGTGGATGTTGTGGGGCAGGAAATGGCACCTGTGGGGCAGGAGGTGGCTCTTTTGGGGGAGGTGGTGGAATTTGTTGGGCGAGTGGTGAAACTTATGGGGCAGGAGGTGGCACTTGTAGGTCAAGAGGTGGAACTTGTTGGGCAGGAGGTGACACTTGTGGGGCAGGAGGTGTCAGTTGTTTGGCGGGAGGTGGCACTTGTGGGGCAGGAGGTGTCAGTTGTTTGGCGGGAGTTGGCACTTGTGGGGCATGAGCTGGCACTTGTGGGGAAGGAGGTGGCACTTGTATGGCAGGAATTGAAACTTGTGGGGTGGGATGGGGTACCTGTGGTGAAGGAAGTGGCTCTTGTGGGGCAGGAGCCTGCACTTGTGGGGCAGAACGTGGCACTTGTTGGGCAGGAGGTTGAAGTTGTGGTTCAGGATGTAGCACTTGTGGGGCTGGAGCTGTAAATTGTCTGGCGAGATATGGCACTTGTGGGGCAGGAGGTTGCACTGTTTTGGCAGGAGGTGGCACTTGTGGGGCGGGATGTGGCACTTGTGGGGCAGGAGGTGGCACTTGTGGGGCAGAAGGTGGATGATGTGGGGCAGGAGCTGGCAATTGTGAAGCATGAGCTGTCACTTTTGGGGCAGGAATTGTCAGTTGTGCGGCAGGAGTTGGCACTTGTGGGGCAGGATGTGGCAAACGGGCAGGAGTTGGCAATTGTGTGGTGGGATGTTGAAGTTGTTGGGCGGGAGGTGGCACTTGTGGGGCTGGAAGTGGCAGTTGTAGGGCTGGAGGTGGCACTTGTGGAATTGGAGTTGGCACTAGTGGGGCAGAAGGTGGAAGTTGTGGGGAAGTATTTGGCACTTGTGGGGCAAGAGGTGGAACTTGTGGAGCAGGAGGTGGCACTTGTGGAGCATGAGTTGACACTTGTGGGGCAGGAGGTGGCACTTGTGGGGCAGGAGGTGGAAGTTGTAGGGCGGGAGGTGGCACTTGTGGGGTGGGCGGTGGTAGATGTTGGGCGTGAGGTGGCACTTGTGGGTCGAGAGGTGGCACTTGTGGGGCAGGAGTTGGAAGTTGTGGAGCGGGAGGTGGCATTTGTGGGGCGAAAGGTGGCATTTGTGGGGCAGGAGGTTGCACTTGGGGCAGGAGGTGGCACTTGTGGGGCGGAAATTGGAACTTGTTGGGAGGGAAGAGGTACTTGTGGGGCAGGAAGTGGCTCTTGTTGGGCAGGAGCTGGCACTTGTGAGGCAAGAGCTGGCACTTGAGGGGAATGAGCTGGCATTTGTGGTGCAGGGGGTGGATGATGTGGGGCAGGAGGTGGTCGTTGTGGGGCAGGAGGTGGCACTTGTGGGGCAGGAGGTGGATGATGTGGGGCAGAAGGTGGCACTTGTGGGGCAGAAGGTGGATGATGCGGGGCATGAACTGGCATTTGTGGGGCAGGAATTGGCACTTGTGGGGCAGGAGGTGGCACTTGTTGGATGGGAGGTGGACGATGTGGGGCAGGAGATGGCACTTGTGGAGCAGGAGGTAAAAGTTGCAGGGCAGGAGGTGGCACTTGTGGGGCAGGGGTTGGAATTTGTGGGGTGGTAGGTGGAACATGTGGGGCAGGATGTGGCACTTGTGGGGCAGGAGGTGGCACTTGTGGGGCATGAGCTGGCAATTGTGGGGCAGGAATTGGCACTTGTGGGGCAGGAGGTGGATGATGTGGGGCAGGAGGCTGTCTTTGTGGGGTTGGAGGTGACACTTGTGGGGCAGGAAGTTGATGATGTGGGGCAGGAGCTGGCATTTGTGAAACATGAGCTGGCACTTGTGAAGCAGGAATGGGCACTTGTAAGGCAGGAGGTGGAACTTGTGGGGCGGGATGTGGCACTTGTGGGATGCGAGGTGGCACTTGTGGGGCATGAACTGGCACTTGTGGGGCAGGAGGAGGCTGTTGTTGGGCGGGAGGTGGGACTTGTGTAACAAGAGGTGGAAATTGTGCAGTGGGATGTGGCACTTGTGGGGCAAGGGGTGGCACTTGTGAGGCAGAAGGTGGCACTTGTGGGGCAGGAGGTGGTACTTGTGGGGCGGGTGGTGGAACTGGTGGGGCTGGAGGTGGCACTTGTTGGGTGGGAGGTGGCACTTGTGGGGCAGGAGGTGGCAATTTTGGAGCAGGACGTGGATTATGTGGGGCAGGAGGTGGCACTTGTGGGGCAGGATGTGGAAGTTGTGGGTCAGGAGGTGACATTTGTGGAACAGGAGGTGGATGATGTGGGGAAGGAGGTGGATGATGTGGAACAGTAGGTGGCACCTGTGGGGCAGGAGATGGCACTTGTGGGGCGGGAGGTAAAAATTGTGGGGTGGGAGGTGGAAATTGTGGGGCAAGGGGTGGCAGTTGCGGGGCTGGGGGCGGCACTTGTGGGGCAGGAGGTGGCATTTGTGGGGCAGGAGGTGGCATTTGTGGGGCGGGAGGTGGAAGTTGTGAGGCAGGGGGTGGCACTTGTAAGACAGGAGGTAGAACTTGTGGGGCAGGAGTTGGCACTTGTGGGGCACGTAGTTGCATTAGTGGGTCAGGTGGTGGCACTTGTGGGTCAGGTGGTGGCACTTGTGGGGCGGGATGTGGAACTTGTGGGGCGTGAGGTGGCACTTGTGGGGCGGAAGTTGACACTGTTGGGGTGTGAGGTGGCACTTGTGGGGCGGAAGGTGGCACTTGTGGGCAAGAGGTGGCACTTGTGGAGCAGAAGGTGGCACTTGTGGGGAGGAGGTGGAACTTGTGGGGCGGGAGGTGGAAGTTGTGATGCAGGAGGTGGTACATGTGGGGCGGGAGGTGGAAGTTGTGATGCAGGAGGTGGTTGATGTGGGGCGGGATGTGGCACTCATGAGCAGGGAGGTGGCACTTGTGGAACTTGTAGCAGGTGTAACTTGTCGGGCAGGAGGCGGCTCTTGTGGGGCTGGAGATTGATGTTGTGGGTCAGGAGGTGGCACTTGTGGGGCAGGAGGTGGATGATGAGGGGCAGGAGTTGGCACTTGTGGGGTGGGAGGTGGCACTTGTGGGGCAGGAGGTGAATGATGTGGGGCAGGAATTGGCACTTGTGGGTCGGGAGGTGGCACTTGTGGAGCGGGAGGTGGCACTTGTGGGGCAAAATGCAACACTTGTGGGGAAGGAGGTGGAAATTGTGGGGCAGGAGGAGGTAATGGTGGGGCAGGAGGTCGCACTTGTGGGCCAGGAGTTGGAAGTTGTGGGGCAGGAGGTGGAACTTGTGAGGCAGGAGGTGGAAATTGTGGTGTGGTAGGTGGCACTTGTGGGACAGGAACTGGCACTTCTGGGGCGGGAGGTGGAAGTTGTGGGGCAGGAAATGGCACTTGTGGGGCAGGAGTTGGCACATGTGGGACAGGAGGTGGCACTTGTGGGGCAGGAAATGGCACCTGTGGGGCAGGAGTTGGAACCTGTGGGGTAAGAAATGGCAATTGTTGGGCAGGAGGTGGCACTTGTGGGGCGGGAAGTGGATGATGTGGTGCAGGAGCTGGCACTTGTGAAGCCTGAGCTGGCACTTGTGGGGCAGGAAGTGGAACGTGTAAGACAGGAGGTGGAAATTGTGGGGCGGAATGTAAAGTTGTGGGGCAGGAGGTGGCACTTGTGGGTCAGGTGTTGGCACTTGTGGGGCAGGAGATGTAACTTGAGGGGAGGGGGTGGCACTTGTGGGGCGGGAGGTGGCACTTGTGGGGCAGGAGGTGGCACTTGTGGGGAGGGATGTGGCACTTGTGGGGCTGGAGTTGGCACTTGTGGAGCAGGAGGTAAAAGTTGCGGGGCAGAATTTGGCACTTGTGGGGCAGGATGTGGCACACGTTGGGCAGGAGTTGGCACTTGTATGGCGGGATGTTGAAGTTGTGGGGCGGGAGGTGGCATTTGTGGGGCTGGAACTGGCTCTTGTGGGACAGGAGGTTGAAGTTGTAGGGCAGGAAATGGCACTTGTGGGGCAGGAGGTGGCACTTGTGGGGCAAGAAATGGCACTTGTGGGGCAGGAGTTGGCACTTGTGGGTCAGGTGGTGGCACTTGTGGTGTGGGAGGTGGCACTTGTGGAATTGGAGTTGGCACTAGTGCGGCAGAAGGTGGAAGTTGTGGGGAAGTATTTGGCACTTGTGGGGCAAGAGGTGGAACTTGTGGGGCAGGAGGTGGCATTTGTGGGACGAGCGGTGGCACTTGTTGGGCAGGAGGTGGAAGTTATGGGGCGTTACGTGGAAGTTGTGGGGCGGGAGGTGGCACCTGTGGAAATGGAGATGGCACTAGTGGGGCAGGTAGTGGCACTTGTGGGGCGGGATATGGAACTTATGGGGCAGGAGTTGACACTTTTGGGGCAGGAGGTGGAAGTTGTGGGGCTGGACGTGGCACTTGTGGGGCGGGAGTTGGCATTTTGGGGAGGGTGGTGGCACTTGTGGGGCAGGAGGTGGCACTTGTGGGGCAGGAGGTGGCACTTGTGGGGCAGGAGGTGGCACTTGTGGGGCGGAAATTGGAACTTGTTGGGAGGGAAGAGGTACTTGTGGGGAGGGAAGTGGCTCTTGTCGGGCAGGAGCTGGCACTTGTAGGGCAGGAGGTTGCACTTGTGTGTCAGGAGGAGGAAGTTGGGCGGTCAGTGACACTTGTGGGGCAGGAGGTGGATTATTTTGGGGGTAGGTGGCAGTGGTGTGGCAAAATGTGTCACTTGTGGGGCAGGAGCTGGCACTTCAGGGGAATGAGCTGGCACTTGTAGGGCAGGAATTGGCACTTGTAAGGCAGGAGGTGGAACTTGTGGGGCGGGATGTGGCACTTGTGGGATGCGAGGTGGCACTTGTGGGGCATGAACTGGCACTTGTGGGGCAGGAGGAGGCTGTTGTTGGGCGGGAGGTGGGACTTGTGTAACAAGAGGTGGAAATTGTGCGGTGGGATGTGGCACTTGTGGGGCGGGATGTGGCAGTTGTGGGGCAGATGATGACACCTGTGGGGCGGGAGGTGGATGTTTTGGGGAAGGAGGTTGAAGTTGTGGGGAGGGTGGTGGCACTTGTGGGGCGGGAGGTGGCACTAGTGGGGCAGGAGTTGGCACATGTGGGTCGGGAGGTGGCACTTGTGGGGCAGGAGTTGGATTTGTGGGGCGGGTTGTGGCACATGTGGGTCGGGAGGTGGCACTTGTGGGGCAGGAGTTGGATTTGTGGGGCGGGTTGTGGCACATGTGGGTCGGGAGGTGGCACTTGTGGTGCGGGAGGTGGCACTTGTGGGTCAGGAGTTGGATTTGTGGGGCGGGTTGTGGCACTTCTGGGGCAGGAGGTGGAAGTTGTGGGGCGGGAGGTGGCACTTGTGGGGCGGGAAATGGAACTTGTGGGGCAGCACGTGGCACTAGTTGAGCAGGAGGTGGAAATTGTGGGGCGGGAGGTGAATGAAATGAGGCAGGAGGTAGCGGTTGTGGGGCAGGAGGTGGCACTTATGGGGCAGGAGATGGTATTTGTTGTGCAGTAGGTGGCACTTGTGGAGTGGGAGATGGAAGTTGTGGGGCAGGAGGTGACACTTGCGGGGCGGTTGGTGGATGATGTGGGGCAGGAGCTGGAAGTTGTGGGGCAGGAGTTGGAAGTTGCAGGGCAGGATTTGGCATTTGTGGGGCAGGAGGTGGCACCTGTTGGGCAAGAGGTGGCACTTGTGGGGCAGGTGTTGGCACTTGTGGGGCAGGTGTTGGCACTTGTGGGGCAGGAGGTGGAAGTTGTGGGGCGGTAGGTTGCACTTGTGTGTGGGAGGTGGATGTTGTGGGGCAGGAAATGGCACCTGTGGGGCAGGAGGTGGCGCTTTTGGGGGAGGTGGTGGCATTTGTTGGGCGAGAGGTGAAACTTATGGGGCAGGAGGTGACACTTGTAGGTCAAGAGGTGGAACTTGTTGGGCAGGAGGTGACACTTGTGGGGCAGGAGGTGTCAGTTGTTTGGCGGGAGGTGGCACTTGTGGGGCAGGAGTTGGCACTTGTGGGGCAGGAAGTGGCACCTGTGAGGCAAGAGCTGGCATTGTGGGGCAGGAGCTGGCACTTTTGGGGCATGAGCTGGCACTTGTGGGGCAGGAATTGGCACTTGTGGGGCAGGAGGTGGATGATGTGGGGCAGGAGGCTGTCTTTGTTGGGTTGGAGGTGGCACTTGTGGGGCAGGAAGTTGATGATGTGGGGCAGGAGCTGGCATTTGTGAAGCATGAGCTGGCACTTGTTAAGCAGGAATGGGCACTTGTAAGGCAGGAGGTGGAACTTGTGGGGAAGGAGGAGGAAGTTGGGCGGTCAGTGACACTTGTGGGGCAGGAGGTGGATTATTTGGGGGGGGAGGTGGCAGTGGTGTGTCAAACTGTGGCACTTGTGGGGCAGGAGCTGGCACTTCAGGGGAATGAGCTGGAACTTGTAGGGCAGGAATTGGCACTTGTAAGGCAGGAGGTGGAACTTGTGGGGTGGGATGTGGCACTTGTGGGATGCGAGGTGGCACTTGTGGGGCAGGAGGTTGCACTTGTGAGGCGGGAGGTGGAGGTTGTGGGGCAGGAATTGGCACTTGTGGGGCAGGAGGTGGATGATGTGGGGCAGGAGGCTGTCTTTGTGGGGTTGGAGGTGGCACTTGTGGGGCAGGAAGTTGATGATGTGGGGCAGGAGCTGGCACTTGTAGGGCAGGAGATTGCACTTGTGTGTCAGGAGAAGGAAGTTGGGCGGTCAGTGACAGTTGTGGGGCAGGAGGTGGATTATTTTGGGGGGGAGGTGGCAGTGGTGTGGCAAAATGTGGCACTTGTGGGGCAGGAGCTGGCACTTCAGGGGAATGAGCTGGCACTTGTAGGGCAGGAATTGGCACTTGTAAGGCAGGAGGTGGAACTTGTGGGGCGGGATGTGGCACTTGTGCGGCAGGAGTTGGCACTTTTGGGTCAGGTGGTGGTACTTCTGGGGCAGGATCGGGCACTTGTGGGGCAGGATGTGGAAGCTGTGGGACGGGAGGTGGAAGTTATGGGGTGGGAGGTGGAAGTTGTGGGGCAAGAATTGGCAATGGTGGGGCAAGAAGTGGCAATTGTGGGGCAGAGGGTGGCACTTGTACGGCAGGAGGTGGCACTTGTGGGACAGGACGTGGCAATTGGGAAGGACGTGGCACTTGTGGGGTGGGAGGTGGCACTTGTGGGGCAGGAGGTGGCACTTGTGGGGCAGGAGGAGGCTGTTGTTGGGCGGGAGGTGGGACTTGTGTAACAAGAGGTGGAAATTGTGCGGTGGGATGTGGCACTTGTGGGGCAAGGGGTGGCACTTGTGAGGCAGAAGGTGGCACTTGTGGGGCAGGAGGTGGAAGTTGTGGGTCAGGAGGTGACATTTGTGGAACAGGAGGTGGATGATGTGGGGCAGGAGGTAGCAATTTTGGGCCGGGACGTGGCACTAGTGGGGCGAGATGTTGCACTTGTTGGGCGGGAGGTGGCACTTTTGGGGCATAAGGTGAAAATTGAGGGACAGGAGGTGGCACTTGTGGGGCAGGAGTTGGCACTTGTGTGGTAGGAGGTGGCAATTGTGGGGCAGGAGCTTGCAGTTGTGAGGCGGGATGTGGAAGTTGTGGGGCGGGTTGTGGCAGCTGTGGGGCTGGAGGTGTCACTTGTGCAGCGGGAAGTGGCACTTGTAAGGCAGGAAGTAGCACTTGTGGGGCAGGAGGTGGCACTTTTGGAGCGTGAGGTGGATGTTGTGGGGCGAGAGTTGGCACTTGTGGGGCGAGAGTTGGCACTTGTGGGGCAGGAGGTTGCACTTGTGGGGTGGGATGTGGTACTTGTGGGGCGGGAGGTGGCACTTGTTGGGGGGGTGGTGGCAATTGTGGGGCAGGAGGTGGCACTTGTTGGGCGAGAGTTGCACTTGTGAGACGGGAGGTGGCAATTGTGGGTCACGTAGTGGCACTTCTGGGTCAGGAGGTGGTACTTGTGGGGCGGGCGGTGGAACTGGTGGGGCTGGAGGTGGCACTTGTGGGGTGGGAGGTGGCACTTGTGGGGCAGTGTGTGGCAATTGAGGGGCGGGAGGTGGCACTTGTGGGGCAGGAGGTGGCACTTGTGGGCTGGGTCATAGCACTTGTTGGGCAGGGGTTGGCACTTGTGGGGCAGGAAATGTTACCTGTGGGGCAAGAAGTGGCTCTTGAAGGGCAGGAGGTGGCAGTTGTGGGGCAGGAGTTAATTCTTGTGGATCTGGAGGTGGCACTTGTGGGCCTGGAGGTTGCACTTGTGAGGCGGGAGGTGGAAGTTGTGGGGCGGGTGGTGGCAGTTGTGGGGCTGGAGGTATCACTTGTGCGGCAGGAAGTGGCACTTGTGGAGCAGAAGGTGGCACTTGTGGGGAAGAGGTGACACTTGAGGGGCAGGAGCTGGCACTTGTGGGGCAGAAGTTGGCACATGTGGGTCGGGAGGTGGCACTTGTGGTGCGGGAGGTGGAACTTGTGGGGCGGGAGGTGGAAGTTGTGGGGCGGCAGGTGGCAATTGTGGGTCAGGAGGAGGCATTTGTGAGGCAGGAGGTGGATGATGTGGGGCAGGAAGTGGCACTTGTGGGGCAGGAGGAGGCACTTGTGGGGCAGGAGGTGGCACTTGTGGGGCTGGATGTGGAAGTTGTGTGGCAGGATTTGACACTTCTGGGGCTGCAGGTGGCACTTGTGGGGTGGGTGGTAGAACTTGTGGGGGGTGAGGTGTAACTTGTGGAGCGGGAGGTGACAACTGTGGGACAGGAGGAGGCACTTGTGGGTCGGGAGGTGGCACTTTTAAGGCGGGAGGTGGCAGTTGTGGGGCGGGAGGTGGAAGTTGTGCGGCACGATTTAGCACTTGTGTGGCTGGAGGCGGCACTTGTGGGGCGGGAGGTGGCACTTGTGGGGCGGGAAATGGAACTTGTGGGGCAGCACGTGGCACTAGTTGAGCAGGAGGTGGAAATTGTGGGGCGGGAGGTGAATGATATGAGGCAGGAGGTAGCGGTTGTGGGGCAGGAGGTGGCACTTATGGGGCAGGAGATGGTATTTGTTGTGCAGTAGGTGGCACTTGTGGAGTGGGAGATGGAAGTTGTGGGGCAGGAGGTGACACTTGTGGGGCGGTTGGTGGATGATGTGGGGCAGGAGTTGGCACTTGTGGGGTAAGGGTTGGCACTTGTGGGGTGGGAGGAGGCACTTGTGGGGTGGGGGGTGGCAATTGCTGGGTGGGAAGTGGCAGTTGTGGGGCAGTAGGTTGAAGGTTTGGGGCAGGAGGTGGCACTTGTGGGGTGGAAGGTAAGAAGATTTGGGGTGTGACGTGGAAGTAGTGGGGCGGGAGGTGGCACTTGTGGGGCGGGAGGTGGCACTTGTGTGGCTGGAGGTTGAGGTTGTGGGGCGAGAGGTAGCACTTGTGGGGCAGGAGCCGGCACTTGTGGGGCAGGAGGTGGCACTTATGGGTTTGGAGGTGGATGATGTGCGGCAGGAGGTGACACATGTGGGGCAGGAGATGGCACTTCTGGGGCAGGAGGTGGAAGTTGTGGGGCAGGATTTGGTACTTGTGGGGTGGGAGGTTGCACTTGTGCGGCTGGAGTTGGCACTAGTGGGGCGGGAGGTGGCACTAGTGGGGCAGGAGGTGGCACTTGTGGGGCAGGAGGTGGCACTTGTGGGGCAGGAGGTGGCACTTGTTGGGCAGGAGGTGGCACTTGTGGGGCAGGAGTTGGATGATGTGGAGCCGGAAATGGTATTTGTAGGGCACAGGTGGATGTTGTGGGGCAGGATTTGGCACTTATGGGGCTGGAGGTTACACTTGTGGGGCAGAAGGTGGAACTTGTGCAACAGGAGATGGCACTTCTGAGGCAGGAGGTGGAAGTTGTGCGGCAGGATTTGGTACTTGTGGGGTGGGAGATGGCACTTGTGGGTCGGGAGGTGGCACTTGTGGGGCTGGAGGTGGCACTTGTGGGATGGTAGGTGGAACTTGTGGGGCAAGACTTGGAACTTGTGGTGCAGGAGATATCACACGTTGGGCAGGAGTTGGCACTTCTGTGGCGGGAGGCTGAAGTTGTGGGGTGGGAGGTGGCACCTGTTGGGCATGTAGTGGCACTTGTGGGGTGGGATTTTTCACTTGTTTGTCATGTGGCCACAATTGTTGGGCGGGAGGTGGCACTTGTGGGGCAGGAGGTGGATGATGAGGGGCAGGAGCTGGTACTTGTGAAGCATGAGCTGGCACTTTTGGGGCAGGAATTGGCACTTGTGGGGCAGGTGGTGGCACTTGTTGGATGGGAGGTGGACGATGTGGGGCAGGAGGTGGCACTTGTGGAGCAGGAGGTAAAAGTTGCGGGGCAGGATTTGGCACTTGTGGGGCAGGATGTGGCACACGTTGGGCAGGAGTTGGCACTTGTATGGCGGGATGTTGAAGTTGTGGGGCGGGAGGTGGCATTTGTGGGTCTGGAACTGGCTCTTGTGGGGCAGGAGGTGGCACTTGTGGGGCAAGAAATGGCACTTGTGGGGCAGGAGTTGGCACTTGTGGGTCAGGTGGTGGCACTTGTGGTGTGGGAGGTGGCACTTGTGGAATTGGAGTTGGCACTAGTGCGGCAGAAGGTGGAAGTTGTGGGGAAGTATTTGGCACTTGTGGGGCAAGAGGTGGAACTTGTGGGGCAGGAGGTGGTCCTTGTGGGTCGGGAGGTGGCACTTGTTAGGCAGGAGGTGGAACTTATGGGGCGTTACGTGGAAGTTCTGGGGCGGGAGGTGGCACCTGTGGAAATGGAGATGGCACTAGTGGGGCAGGTAGTGGCACTTGTGGGGCGGGATATGGAACTTATGGGGCAGGAGTTGACACTTTTGGGGCAGGAGGTGGAAGTTGTGGGGCTGGACGTGGCACTTGTGGGGCGGGAGTTGGCATTTTGGGGAGGGTGGTGGCACTTGTGGGGCAGGAGGTGGCACTTGTGGGGAAGGAGGTGGCACTTGTGGGGCAGGAGGTGGAACTTATGGGGCGTTACGTGGAAGTTGTGGGGCGGGAGGTGGCTCTTTTGAGGCAGGAGGTGGAACTTGTGGGCCAGGAGATGGAAGTTGTAGGGCGGGAGGTGGCACTTGTGGGGTGGGAGGTGGAAGTTGTGGAGCGGAAATTGGAACTTGTTGGGAGGGAAGAGGTACTTGTGGGGTAGGAAGTGGTTCTTGTCGGGCAGGAGCTGGCACTTCTAGGGCAGGAGGTTGCACTTGTGTGTCAGGAGGAGGAAGTTGGGCGGTCAGTGACACTTGTGGGGCAGGAGGTGGATTATTTGGGGGGGGAGGTGGCAGTGGTGTGGCAAAATGTGGCACTTGTGGGGCAGGAGCTGGCACTTCAGGGGAATGAGCTGGCACTTGTAGGGCAGGAATTAGCACTTGTAAGGCAGGAGGTGGAACTTGTGGGGCGGGATGTGGCACTTGCGGGATGCGAGGTGGCACTTGTGGGGCAGGAGGTGGCACTTGTGGGGCAGGAGGAGGCTGTTGTTGGGCGGGAGGTGGGACTTGTGTAACAAGAGGTGGAAATTGTGCGGTGGGATGTGGCACTTGTGGGGCAAGGGGTGGCACTTGTGGGGCGGGATGTGGCAGTTGTGGGGCAGTGTGTGGCACTTGAGGGGCGGGAGGTGGCACTTGTGGGGCAGGAGGTGGCACTTGTGAGGCGGGAGGTGGAAGTTGTGGGGCGGGTGGTGGCAGTTGTGGGGCTGGAGATATCACTTGTGCGGCAGGAAGTGGCACTTGTGGAGCAGAAGGTGGCACTTGTGGGGAAGAGGTGACACTTGAGGGGCAGGAGCTGGCACTTGTGGGGCAGAAGTTGGCACTTGTGGGTCGGGAGGTGGCACTTGTGGGGCGGGAGGTGGATTTGTGGGGCGGGTTGTGGCACTTGTGGGGCGGGAGGTGGCACTTGTGGGGCGTGAGTAGGAATTTGTGGGGCGGCAGGTGGCAATTGTGGGTCAGGAGGAGGCATTTGTGAGGCAGGAGGTGGATGATGTGGGGCAGGAGGTGGCACTTGTGGGGCAGGAGGAGGCACTTGTGGGGAAGTAGGTAGCACTTGTGGGGAGGGAAGTGGCACTTGTGGGGCAGGAGGAGGCACTTGTGGGGCAGGAGGAGGCACTTGTGGGGCAGGAGGAGGCTGTTGTTGGGCGGGAAGTGGAAGTTGTGGGGTGGGAGGTGGCACTTGTGGGGCTGGATGTGGAAGTTGTGTGGCAGGATTTGACACTTCTGGGGCTGCAGGTGGCACTTGTGGGGTGGGTGGTAGAACTTGTGGGGGGTGAGGTGTAACTTGTGGAGCGGGAGGTGACAACTGTGGGACAGGAGGAGGCACTTGTGGGTCGGGAGGTGGCACTTGTGGGGCGGGAAATGGAACTTGTGGGGCAGCACGTGGCACTAGTTGAGCAGGAGGTGGAAATTGTGGGGCGGGAGGTGAATGATATGAGGCAGGAGGTAGCGGTTGTGGGGCAGGAGGTGGCACTTATGGGGCAGGAGATGGTATTTGTTGTGCAGTAGGTGGCACTTGTGGAGTGGGAGATGGAAGTTGTGGGGCAGGAGGTGACACTTGTGGGGCGGTTGGTGGATGATGTGGGGCAGGAGGTGGCACCTGTTGGGCAAGAGGTGGCACTTGTGGGGCAGGTGCTGGCACTTGCGGGGCATGAGCTGGCAATTGTGGGGCAGGAATTGGCACTTGTGGGGCAGGAGGTGGATGATGTGGGGCAGGAGGCTGTCTTTGTGGGGTTGGAGGTGGCACTTGTGGGGCAGGAAGTTGATGATGTGGGGCAGGAGCTGGCACTTGTGAAGCATGAGCTGGCACTTGTGGGGCGAGAGGAGCTGGACTTTCAGGGTGACAGGTGGCACTTGTGGGGAAGGAGGTGGCACTTGTGGGGCAGGAGGTTGAAGTTGCGCGTCAGGATTTGGCACTTGTGGGGCGGGAGATGGCACTTGTGGGGCAGGACGTGGCACTTGTGTGTCTGGAGGTTAAACTTGTGGGGCGGGAGGTGGCACTTGTGGGGAAGGAGGTGGCACTTGTGGGGCAGGAGGAGGCACATGTGGGATAGGAGGTGGCACTTGTGGGGCAGGAGGTGGATGATGTGGGGCAGGAGCTGGCAATTGTGAAGCATGAGCTGGCACTTTTAGGGCTGGAATTGGCACTTGTGCCACAGGAGGTGGCACTTGTGGGGTGGGAGGTGGATGATGTGGGGCAGGAGATGGATGATGTGGAACAGTAGGTGGCACCTGTGGGGCAGGATATGGCACTTGTGGGGCGGGAGGTAAAAATTAGTAGTTGCATTAGTGGGGCAGGAGTTGGCACTTGTGGGCCAGGTGGTGGCACTTGTGGGGCGGGATGTGGAAGTTGTGGGGCGTGAGGTGGCACTTGTGGGGCGGAAGTTGACACTGTTGGGGTGTGAGGTGGCACTTGTGGGGCAGGAGGGGACACTTGTGGGGCAGGATGTGGCACTTGTGCGTGGGAGGTGGAGTTTGTGGAGAGGGAGGTGGCGCTTGTGGGGCGGGAGGTGGATGATGTGGGGCTGGAGTAGGCACTTGTGGAGCAGGAGGTAAAAGTTGCGGGGCAGGATTTGGCACTTGTGGGGCAGGATGTGGCACACGTTGGGCAGGAGTTAGCACTTGTATGGCGGGATGTTGAAGTTGTGGGGCGGGAGGTGGCATTTGTGGGGCTGGAACTGGCTCTTGTGGGGCAGGAGGTGGAAGTTGTAGGGCAGGAAATGGCACTTGTGGAGCAGGAGGTGGCACTTGTGGGGCAAGAAATGGCACTTGTGGGGCAGGAGTTGGCACTTGTGGGTCAGGTGGTGGAAGTTGCAGGGCAGGATTTGGCATTTGTGGGGCAGGAGGTGGCACCTGTTGGGCAAGAGGTGGCACTTGTGGGGCAGGTGCTGGCACTTGTGGGGCATGAGCTGGCAATTGTAGGGCAGGAATTGGCACTTGTGGGGCAGGAGGTGGATGATGTGGGGCAGGAGGCTGTCTTTGTGGGGTTGGAGGTGGCACTTGTGGGGCAGGAAGTTGATGATGTGGGGCAGGAGCTGGCACTTGTGAAGCATGAGCTGGCACATGTGGGGCAGGAATTGGCACTTGTGGGGCAGGAGGTTGAAGTTGTGGTTCAAGATGTAGCAGTTCTGGGGCAGGAGCTGTAAATTGTCTGGCGAGATATGGCAATTGTGGGGCAGGAGGTTGCACTAGTTTGGAAGGAGGTAGCACTTGTGGGGCGGGATGTGGCACTTGTGGGGCGAGAGGTGGCACTTGTGGGGCAGAAGGTGGTTGATGTGGGGCAGGAGCTGGCAATTGTGAAGCATGAGCTGTCACTTTTTGGGCAGGAATTGTCAGTTGTGCGGCAGGAGTTGGCACTTGTGGGGCAGGATGTGGCACACGGGCAGGAGTTGGCACTTGTGTGGTGGGATGTTGAAGTTGTTGGGCGGGAGGTGGCACTTGTGGGGCTGGAAGTGGCAGTTGTAGGGCTGGAGGTGGCACTTGTGGAATTGGAGTTGGCACTAGTGGGGCAGAGGGTGGATGATGTGGGGAAGTATTTGGCACTTGTGGGGCAGGAGGTGGCACTTGTGGGGCAGGTGTTGGCACTTGTGGGGCAGGAGGTGGCACTTGTGGGGCAGGTGTTGGCACTTGTGGGGCAGGAGGTGGCACTTGTGGGGCAGTAGGTGGTACTTGTGGGGCAGGTGGTGGTACCTGTGGGGTGGGGGTGTAACTTGTGGGGCAGGAGGTGGTGATAGAGGGACGGAAGGTGGCATTTTATGGCGGGAGGTGGCACTTGTAGGGCAGGATGTGGAAGTTGTGAAGCGGGAGGTGGCACTTGTGTGGCGGGAGGTGGAATTTGTGGGGTGGTATGCAACAGATGTGGGGCAGGAAATGGCACTTGTGGGGCAGGAGTTGGTAAATGTGGGACAGGAGGTGGTACTTGTGGGGCAGGAAATGGCACCTGTGGGGCAGGAGTTGGAACATGTGGGGTAAGAAATGGCACTTGTTGGGCAGGAGGTGGCACTTGTGGAGCGGGAGGTGGTAAATGTTGGGCAGGAGGTGGCACTTGTTAGATGAGAGTTGGAACTTGTGGGGCAGGAGGTGGCACTTGTGGGGTGGGAGGTGGCACTTGTGGGGCAGGAGTTGGAATTTGTGGGGTGGTAGGTGGCACTTGTGGGGCAGGAGTTGGTACTTGTGGGGCAGGAGGTTGCACTTGTGGGGCAGGAGCTGGCACTTGTGGGGCATGAGCTGGCACTTGTGGGGCAGGAATTGGCACTTGTGGGGCAGGAGGTGGATGATGTGGGGCAGGAGGCTGTCTTTGTGGGGTTGGAGGTGACACTTGTGGGGCAGGAAGTTGATGATGTGGGGCAGGAGCTGGCACTTGTGAAGCATGAGCTGGCACTTGTGAAGCAGGAATTGGCACTTGTGGGGCAGGAGGTAGCACTTGTGGGGCGGGATGTGGCACTTGTGGGATGCGAGATGGCACTTGTGGGGCAGGAGTTGGCACTTGTGGGTCAGGTGGTGGTACTTCTGGGGCAGGATCGGGCACTTGTGGGGCAGGATGTGGAAGCTGTGGGACGGGAGGTGGAAGTTATGGGGTGGGAGGTGGAAGTTGTGGGGCAAGAATTGGCAATTGTGGGGCAAGAAGTGGCAATTGTGGGGCAGAGGGTGGCACTTGTACGGCAGGAGGTGGCACTTGTGGGACAGGACGTGGCAATTGGGAATGACGTGGCACTTGTGGGATGCGAGGTGGCACTTGTGGGGCAGGAGGTGGCATTTGTGGGGCAGGAGGAGGCTGTTGTTGGGCGGGAAGTGGGACTTGTGTAACAAGAGGTGGAAATTGTGCGGTGGGATGTGGCACTTGTGGGGCAAGGGGTGGCACTTGTGAGGCAGAAGGTGGCACTTGTGGGGCAGGAGGTGGAAGTTGTGGGTCAGGAGGTGACATTTGTGGAACAGGAGGTGGATGATGTGGGGCAGGAGGTAGCAATTTTGGGCCGGGACGTGGCACTAGTGGGGCGAGATGTTGCACTTGTTGGGCGGGAGGTGGCACTTTTGGGGCATAAGGTGAAAATCTAGGGACATGAGGTGGCACTTGTGGGGCAGGAGTTGGCACTTGTGTGGTAGGAGGTGGCAATTGTGGGGCAGGAGCTTGCAGTTGTGAGGCGGGATGTGGAAGTTGTGGGGCGGGTTGTGGCAGCTGTGGGGCTGGAGGTGTCACTTGTGCAGCGGGAAGTGGCACTTGTAAGGCAGGAAGTAGCACTTGTGGGGCAGGAGGTGGCACTTTTGGAGCGTGAGGTGGATGTTGTGGGGCAGGAGTTGGCACTTGTGGGGCAGGAGGTTGCACTTGTGGGGTGGGATGTGGTACTTGTGGGGCGGGATGTGGTACTTGTGGGGCGGGAGGTGGCACTTGTTGGGGGGGTGGTGGCAATTGTGGGGCAGGAGGTGGCACTTGTTGGGCGAGAGTTGCAATTGTGAGACGGGAGGTGGCAATTGTGGGTCACGTAGTGGCACTTGTGGGTCAGGAGGTGGTACTTGTGGGGCGGGCGGTGGAACTGGTGGGGCTGGAGGTGGCACTTGTGGGGTGGGAGGTGGCACTTGTGGGGCAGGAGGTGGCAATTTTGGAGCAGGACGTGGATTATGTGGGGCAAGAGGTGGCACTTGTGGGGCAGGATGTGGAAGTTGTGGGTCAGGAGGTGACATTTGTGGAACAGGAGGTGGATGATGTGGGGAAGGAGGTGGATGATGTGGAACAGTAGGTGGCACCTGTGGGGCAGGAGATGGCACTTATGGGGCAGGAGATGGTATTTGTTGTGCAGTAGGTGGCACTTGTGGAGTGGGAGATGGAAGTTGTGGGGCAGGAGGTGGCAACTGTGGGCCGGGAGCTGGCACTATTGGGGCGGGAGCTGGAAGTTGTGGGTCGGGAGGTGGCACTTGTGGTGCAGGAGGTGGCACTTGTGGGGCGGTTGGTGGATGATGTGGGGCAGGATTTGGCACTTGTGGGGTAAGGGTTGGCACTTGTGGGGTGGGAGGAGGCACTTGTGGGGCGGGGGGTGGCAATTGCTGGGTGGGAAGTGGCAGTTGTGGGGCAGTAGGTTGAAGGTTTGGGGCAGGAGGTGGCACTTGTGGGGTGGAAGGTAAGAAGATTTGGGGTGTGACGTGGAAGTAGTGGGGCGGGAGGTGGCACTTGTGGGGTGGGAGGTGGCACTTGTGTGGCTGGAGGTTGAGGTTGTGGGGCGAGAGGTAGCACTTGTGGGGCAGGAGCCGGCACTTGTGGGGCAGGACGCGGCAAATGTGGTGCAGGAAATGGCACTTGTGGGGCAGGAGTTGGCACTTGTGGGTCAGGTGGTGGCACATGTGGGGCGGGGGTCGACGTTGTGGGGCAAGAGGTGTAACTTGTGGGGCAAGAGGTGTAACTTGTGGGGCAGGAGGTGGCTATAGAGGGGCGGGAGGTGGCACTTGTGTGGCGGGAGGTGGCACTTGTGGGGCAGGAGATGGCAATTGTGGAGCAGGAGGTGGAAGTTGCACGTCAGGATTTGGCACTTGTGGGGCGGGAGATGGCACTTGTGTGTCTGGAGGTTAAACTTGTGGGGTGGGAGGTGGCACTTGTGGGGAAGGAGGTGGCACTTGTGGGGCAGGAGGTGGCAAATGTGGTGCAGGAAATGGCACTTGTGGGGCAGGAGTTGGCAAATGTGGGATAGGAGGTGGCACTTGTGGGGCAGGAGGTGGATGATGTGGGGCAGGAGCTGGCAATTGTGAAGCATGAGCTGGCACTTTTAGGGCTGGAATTGGCAGTTGTGCGGCAGGAGGTGGCACTTGTGGGGTGGGAGGTGGATGATGTGGGGCAGGAGGTGGAGGTTGCGTGGCAGGATTTGGCCCTTGTGGGGCGGGAGATGGCACTTGTGGGGCAGGACGTGGCACTTGTGGAGCGGGAGGGGGCACTTGTGGGGCCTGAGGTGGCACTTGTAGGGCAGGAGGTGGCATTTGTGGGGCGGGAGGTAGAAGTTGTGGGGCGGGAGGTGGAAGTTGTGGGGCGAGGTGGCACTTGTGGGGCGGAAGGTGGCACTTGTGGGCAGGAGGTGACACTTGTGGGGCAGGATTTGGCACTTGTGCGTGGGAGGTGGAGTTTGTGGAGAGGTTGGTGGCGCTTGTGGGGCGGGAGGTGGCACTTTTGGGGCAGGAGGTGGAACTTGTGGGGTGGGAGGTGGAATTTGTGGGGTGGGAGGTGAAACTTGTAAGGCAGGAGTTGGCACATGTGGGGGGGGAAATGGCACTTGTGGGGCAGGAAATGGCACTTGTTGTGCAGGAGGTGGCAGTTATGGGTTTGGAGGTGGATGATGTGGGGCAGGAGGTGACACATGTGGGGTAGGAGATGGCACTTCTGGGGCAGGAGGTGGAAGTTGTGAGGCAGGATTTGGTACTTGTGGGGTGGGAGGTTGCACTTGTGGGGCTGGAGTTGGCACTTGTGGGGCGGGAGGTGGCACTAGTGGGGCAGGAGGTGGCACTTGCACGGCAGGAGGTGGCACTTGTGGGTCAGGAGGTGGCACTTGTGGGTCAGGAGGTGGCACTTGTGGGGCAGAAGGTGGCACTTGTGGGATGGTAGGTGGAACTTGTGGGGCAAGTCTTGGAACTTGTGGTGCAGGAGATATCACACGTTGGGCAGGAGTTGGCACTTCCTCAAAGAAACCCATAGCGACCCCATAGTCACCCATAGCGCCCCATAGGAACACAAAGATACCCCATGGAGCCCCATAGACACCCCATAGCGACCCATAGGGGCCCAAAGAGACCCCATAGCACCCCATAGCTACTCCATAGTGCCCCATAGCAGCCCATGGAGCCTCATAGACACTCCATTGTGCCCCACAGCACCCCATTGCACCCCATAGGGACCCATAGACACAGCATACTGCTCCATAGAGCCCCATAGACACCCCTTAGTTCCCCACAGCACCCCATAGCAGCCCACAGTTCCCCATAGACACCACATAAGGCCCTACAGCCACACCATAGAGCCCAATTGAACCACATAGACACCCCATATCGCCCCATAGTGCCTGTAGACACCCCATAGAGCCCCATAGAGACCCACTGAACCCCATACAGACCCCATGCAGACCCCATAGAGCCCCACAGACAACCCATAGATCCCCAAAGACACCCCATAGACTCCCCATAGAGCCCCATAGGGACCCCATAGCGCCCCATAGAGACCCCATTCTTCCGCATAGAGCCCCATAGCAAACCATAGCACCCCATAGTCACCCATAGCGCCCCATTGGAATCCAAGGATACCCCAAAGCACCCAATAGCCACCCTACAGCACCGCATAGCCACCCCATAGAGCCCCATAGACACCACATAGTGACACATAGCGCACCATAGGGGCACAAAGAGACCCCAAATCATCCCATAGCTACTCCACAGTGCCCCATAGCAGCCCATGGAGCCTCATAGACACTCCCTTGTGCCCCACAGCGCCCCATTGCACCACATAGGGACCCATAGACACCCTATACTGCTCCATAGAGCCCCATAGCACCCCATAGTGCCTCACAGCACCCCATAGCACAACATAGTGCCACATAGACACCACATAAGGACATATAGCCGCACCATAGAGCCCCATAGACATCCCATAGAGCCCCGTAGGCAACCCATTGTGCCCCATAGAGCTCCCATAGCCACCCATAGAAACTCATTTTGCCACATAGACACACCATAGCGTTCCATAGACACCCCATAGAAACCTCAGAACGCCCCATAGAACCCCATAGAGCTCCATAGGCACCCCATAGAGCCCCATAGAGAACCCATAGAGGCACATAGCAACCCATAGGGGGGCCATTGGGACACATATGGACACATAGTGACCCTTAGGGAGACACTGGGACCCATAAGGTGACATTGGGACACATAGGGACACCATGGATAACAGTGGGGGACAGTGATACCCGTAGAGACACACAGAGACTCTGCTGAGACCCATAAGAGACCCCATAGAGGCACATAGGGACCACACTGAAACCCATAGATACCCATAGGAGAACATTTAAGCCCATTGATACGAATAAGAGACCCCATAGAGGCACATAGCTAACCATAGGGGGGATATTGGGACACATAGAGACACATAGTGACCCATAGGGAGACACTGGGACCCATAGGGGTATATTGGGACACATAGGGACCCCATGGAACATAGTGGGGGACAGTGAGACCCATAGAGACACATGGGGACTCCGCTGTAACCCTTAAGAGACCCCATAGAGGCACATAGGGACCTAATGTAACCTATGGATAGCAATAGGTAGATATTTTGGCCCAGAGATACTCATAAGAGACCCCATGGAGACACTTAGCAACACATAGGAGGGACATTGGGACACATAGGGACACATTGTGACACATAGGCTGACACTGGGACCAATAGGGGGGACATTGGGACACATAGGGACCTCATGGATTTCAGTGTGGGACAGTGAGACCCATAGAGACACATAGGGACCTCGCCGAGACCCATAAGAGACCCCATAGAGTCACATAGGGACTGCATTGAAACCCATAGATACCCATAGGAAGACATTTGGGCCCAGAGATATCCATGAGACCCCATAGAGACCCCATAGAGACCCCATAGTCGCACATAGCAACCCATAGGGGGGACATTGGGACACATAGGGACACATAGTGACCCATAGGGGGACATTGGGACACATAGGGATCCCATGGATTACAGTGGGGGACAGTGAGACCCATAGAAACACATAGGGACACAGCTGAGACCCATATGAGACCCCATAGAGGCACATAGGGACCACATTGAAACCCATAGGTACCCATAGGAATACATTTGGGTCCAGAGATACCCATAAGAGACCCCACAGAAGCACATAGCAACCCACAGGGGAGACGTTGGGACACATAGTGACTCATTAGTGACCCAAAGGGAGTCACTGGGACCCATATGGATACATAGAGATCCATAGGGGGACATTGGGACACATAGGGACCCCATAGAGAAGCATAGAGACACATAGGGACCCATTTAGAGGCATAATAACCCCATAGAGACCTATAGGGACAGCTAGAGACCCATAGGGAAACATTGGGACCCATAGGGGCTGTATGGGAGATTGGTAATCACAGCCTGAACCTCTGATTAATCAGCTGAGGCAAGTGTGGGGTCAGCTGCGGGAGCACAGGTGAGAGTCATGGAGCTGTGCTCCCGGGAGGGCTGGAGCTCGACTCCACCTCCTCTGAGACCTCATTTAAGGGCTGACCCTCACTCGAGCCGCTTTCCATTATCTTTCCGAGCTCCCTGTTACCGGGTGAGGTCCCAGAAGACTGGAGGCTTGCCAACGTGACTCCCATTTCCAAGCAAGGTTGTCAGGAGGATCCAGGCAACTCCAGGCCTGTTAGCCTGACCTCGGTGCCAGGGAAGGGAATGGAACGAATTGTCTTGAGGGAGATGACAGATGCGGCAGGTGTGGGATGAGCAGGAGATCAGACCTAGCCAGCATGGGTTCGTGAAGGGCAGCTCCTGCTTGACCAATCTGATCTCCTTCTACGATCCTGTGACCCATCTGATGGATGAAGGAAAGAAAGGCTGTTGATGTGCTCTACTTGGACTTCAGCAAAGCCTTCACAACTGTCTCCCATGCTATTCTCCTACAAAAGCTGGCAGCCCTTTTCCAACCTTGAGAATTCTGTGATTCTGTGAGGCAGCATCTCTTGGACATCGCTCTGCAGTGAAGACCGCCCCAGCTTCCTCAGCGAAGGCATCACCACTGGTGAGTTTCTCTCTCGCTTAGAACCTCTGTACATTTGTTACCATCTTTGTTACCATCTGTGTAGTTACCACCTAGACAGGGGGACATAGAGAGACACTGGGACCCATAGGGACCCATAGAGATCCAGAGGAAGACATTGGGACCCATAGAGAGACACTGGGACCCATAGGGACACATAGAGACCCATAGACAGTCATTGGGAGCCATAAGGAAAAATTGAGACCCATAGAGACCCCATTGAGACCCATAGTGCCTCAAAGAAACCCATAGCGACCCCATAGTCACCCATAGCGCCCCATAGGAACACAAAGATACCCCATAGAGCCCCATAGACACCCCATAGTGACCCATAGGGGCCCAAAGAGACCCCATAGCACCCCATAGCTACTCCATAGTGCCCCATAGCAGCCCATGGAGCCTCATAGACACTCCATTGTGCCCCACAGCACCCCATTGCACCCCATAGGGACCCATAGACACAGCATACTGTACAATAGAGCCCCATAGACACCCCATAGTTCCCCACAGCACCCCATAGCAGCCCACAGTGCCCCATAGACACCACATAAGTCCCTACAGCCACACCATAGAGCCCAATTGAACCACATAGACACCCCATATCGCCCCATAGTGCCTGTAGACACCCCATAGAGCCCCATAGAAACCCACTGAACCCCATACAGACCCCATGCAGACCCCATAGAGCCCCACAGACAACCCATAGATCCCCAAAGACACCCCAGAGACTCCACATAGAGCCCTATAGGGACCTCATAGCGCCCCATAGACAACCCATTCTTCCGCATAGAGCCCCATAGCAAACCATAGCACCCCATAGTCACCCATAGCGCCCCATAGGAACCCAAGGATACCCCAAAGCACCCCATAGCCACCCTACAGCACCGCATAGCCACCCCATAGAGCCCCAAAGACACCACATAGTGACACATAGCGCCCCATAGGGGCACAAAGAGACCCCAAATCATCCCATAGCTACTCCACAGTGCCCCATAGCAGCCGTTGGAGCCTCATAGACACTCCATTGTGCCCCACAGCGCCCCATTGCACCCCATAGGGACCCATAGACACCCTATACTGCTCCATAGAGCCCCATAGCACCCCATAGTGCCTCACAGCACCCCATAGCACAACATAGTGCCACATAGACACCACATAAGGACATATAGCCGCGCCATAGAACGCCATAGACATCCCATAGAGCCCTGTAGGCAACCCATTGTGCCCCATAGAGCTCCCATAGCCACCCATAGAAACACATTTTGCCGCATAGACACACCATAGCGTTCCATAGACACCCCATAGAAACCTCAGAACGCCCCATAGAACCCCATAGAGCTCCATAGGCACCCCATAGAGCCCCATAGAGAACCCATAGAGGCACATAGCAACCCATAGGGGGGACATTGGGACACATAGGGACACATAGTGACCCATAGGGAGACACTGGGAACCATAGGGTGACATTGGGACACATAGGGACACCATGGATTACAGTGGGGGACAGTGATACCCATAGAGACACATAGAGACTCTGCTGAGACCCATAAGAGACCCCATAGAGGCACATAGGGACCACATTGAAACCCATAGATACCCATAGGAGGACATTTAAGCCCATAGATACAAATAAGAGACCCCATAGAGGCACATAGCTACCCATAGGGGGGATATTGGGACACATAGTGACCCATAGGGAGACACTGGGACCCATACAGGGACATTGGGACACATAGAGACCCCATGGATTAAGGTGGGGGACAGTGAGACCCATAGAGGCACATAGGGACCACATTGAAACCCATAGATAACCATAGGAAGACATTTGGGCCCAGAGATACCCATAAGAGACCATATAGAGACCCCATAGAGGTACATAGCAACCCATAGTGTGGACATTGGGACACAGAGGGACCCCATGGATTACAGTGGGGAACAGTGAGACCCGTAGAGACACATAGGGGCTCCACTGATACCCATAAGAGACCCCATAGAGGCACATAGGGACCTCATTGAAACCCATGGATACCCATAGGAAGACATTTGGGCCCAGAGATACCAATAAGAGTCCCCATAGAAACCCCAAAGGGGGCCATTGGGACACATAGGGGGGACATTCGGCACTTAGGAACACATAGTGACCCATAGGGAGACACTGGGACCTATAGGGGTATATTGGGACACATAGGGACCCCATGGAACATAGTGGGGGACAGTGAGACCCATAGAGACACATAGGGACTCCGCTGTAACCCTTAAGAGACCCCAAAGAGGCACATAGGGACGTAATGTAACCTATGGATACCAATAGGTAGATATTTTGGCCCAGAGATACTCATAAGAGACCCCATGGAGACACTTAGCAACACATAGGAGGGACATTGGGACACATAGGGACACATTGTGACACATAGGCTGACACTGGGACCAATAGGGGGACATTGGGACACATAGGGACCTCATGGATTTCAGTGTGGGACAGTGAGACCCATAGAGACACATAGGGACCTCGCTGAGACCCATAAGAGACCCCATAGAGGCCCATAGGGACTGCATTGAAACCCATAGATACCCATAGGAAGACATTTGGGCCCAGAGATATCCATGAGACCCCATAGAGACCCCATAGAGACCCCATAGTCGCACATAGCAACCCATAGGGGGGACATTGGGACACATAGGGACACATAGTGACCCATAGGGGGACATTGGGACACATAGGGATCCCATGGATTACAGTGGGGGACAGTGAGACCCATAGAAACACATAGGGACACAGCTGAGACCCATACGAGACCCCATAGAGGCACATAGGGACCACATTGAAACCCATAGGTACCCATAGGAATACATTTGGGTCCAGAGATACCCATAAGAGACCCCACAGAGGCACATAGCAACCCACAGGGGAGACGTTGGGACACATAGTGACTCATTAGTGACCCAAAGGGAGTCACTGGGACCCATATGGATACATAGAGATCCATAGGGGGACATTGGGACACATAGGGACCCCATAGAGAAACATAGAGACACATAGGGACCCATTTAGAGGCATAATAACCCCATAGAGACCTATAGGGACAGCTAGAGACCCATAGGGAAACATTGGGACCCATAGGGGCTGTATGGGAGATTGGTAATCACAGCCTGAACCTCTGATTAATCAGCTGAGGCAAGTGTGGGGTCAGCTGCGGGAGCACAGGTGAGAGTAATGGAGCTGTGCTCCCGGGAGGGCTGGAGCTCGACTCCACCTCCTCTGAGACCTCATTTAAGGGCTGACCCTCACTCGAGCCGCTTTCCATTATCTTTCCGAGCTCCCTGTTACCGGGTGAGGTCCCAGAAGACTGGAGGCTTGCCAACGTGACTCCCATTTCCAAGCAAGGTTGTCAGGAGGATCCGGGCAACTCCAGGCCTGTTAGCCTGACCTCGGTGCCAGGGAAGGGAATGGAACGAATTGTCTTGAGGGAGATGACAGATGCGGCAGGTGTGGGATGAGCAGGAGATCAGACCTAGCCAGCATGGGTTCGTGAAGGGCAGCTCCTGCTTGACCAATCTGATCTCCTTCTACGATCCTGTGACCCATCTGATGGATGAAGGAAAGAAAGGCTGTTGATGTGCTCTACTTGGACTTCAGCAAAGCCTTCACAACTGTCTCCCATGCTATTCTCCTACAAAAGCTGGCAGCCCTTTTCCAACCTTGAGAATTCTGTGATTCTGTGAGGCAGCATCTCTTGGACATCGCTCTGCAGTGAAGACCGCCCCAGCTTCCTCAGCGAAGGCATCACCACTGGTGAGTTTCTCTCTCGCTTAGAACCTCTGTACATTTGTTACCATCTTTGTTACCATCTGTGTAGTTACCACCTAGACAGGGGGACATAGAGAGACACTGGGACCCATAGGGACCCATAGAGATCCAGAGGAAGACATTGGGACCCATAGAGAGACACTGGGACCCATAGGGACACATAGAGACCCATAGACAGTCATTGGGAGCCATAAGGATAAATTGAGACCCATTGAGACCCATAGTGCCTCAAAGAAACCCGTAGCGACCCCATAGTCACCCATAGCGCCCCATAGGAACACAAAGATACCCCATAGAGCCCCATAGACACCCCATAGTGACCCATAGGGGCCCTAAGAGACCCCATAGCACCCCATAGCTACTCCATAGTGCCCCATAGCAGCCCATGGAGCCTCATAGACACTCCATTGTGCCCCACAGCACCCCATTGCACCCCATAGGGACCCATAGACACAGCATACTGCTCCATAGAGCCCCATAGCACCCCATAGTGCCTCACAGCACCCCATAGCACAACATAGTGCCACATAGACACCACATAAGGATATATAGCCGCGCCATAGAGCCCCATAGACATCCCATAGAGCCCCATAGGTAACCCATTGTGCCCCATAGATCTCCCATAGCCACCCATAGAAACTCATTTTGCCGCATAGACACACCATAGCGTTCCATAGACACCCCATAGAAACCTCAGAACGCCCCATAGAACCCCATAGAGCTCCATAGGCTCCCCATAGAGCATCATAGAGAACCATAGCACCCCATAGTCACCCATAGCGCCCCATAGGAACCCAAGGATACCCCAAAGCACCCCATAGCCACCCTACAGCACCGCATAGCCACCCCATAGAGCCCCATAGACACCACATAGTGACACATAGCGCCCCATAGGGGCACAAAGAGACCCCAAATCATCCCATAGCTACTCCACAGTGCCCCATAGCAGCCGTTGGAGCCTCATAGACACTCCCTTGTGCCCCACAGCGCCCCATTGCACCACATAGGGACCCATAGACACCCTATACTGCTCCATAGAGCCCCATAGCACCCCATAGTGCCTCACAGCACCCCATAGCACAACATAGTGCCACATAGACACCACATAAGGACATATAGCCGCGCCATAGAACATCATAGACATCCCATAGAGCCCTGTAGGCAACCCATTGTGCCCCATAGAGCTCCCATAGCCACCCATAGAAACTCATTTTGCCGCATAGACACACCATAGCGTTCCATAGACACCCCATAGAAACCTCAGAACGCCCCAAAGAACCCCATAGAGCTCCATAGGCACCCCATAGAGCCCCATAGAGAACCCATAGAGGCACATAGCAACCCATAGGGGGGACATTGGGACACATAGGGACACATAGTGACCCATAGGGAGACACTGGGACCCATAGGGTGTCATTGGGACACATAGGGACACCATGGATTACAGTGGGGGACAGTGATACCCATAGAGACACATAGAGACTCTGCTGAGACCCATAAGAGACCCCATAGAGGCACATAGGGACCACATTGAAACCCATAGATACCCATAGGAGGACATTTAAGCCCATAGATACAAATAAGAGACCCCATAGAGGCACATAGCTAACCATAGGGGGGATATTGGGACACATAGGGACACATAGTGACCCATAGGGAGACACTGGGACCCATAGGGGTATATTGGGACACATAGAGACCCATAGGGAGACACTGGGACCCACACAGGGACATTGGGACACATAGAGACCCCATGGATTAAGGTGGGGGACAGTGAGACCCATAGAGGCACATAGGGACCACATTGAAACCCATAGATAACCATAGGAAGACATTTGGGCCCAGAGATACCCATAAGAGACCATATAGAGACCCCATAGAGGTACATAGCAACCCATAGTGTGGACATTGGGACACAGAGGGACCCCATGGATTACAGTGGGGAACAGTGAGACCCGTAGAGACACATAGGGGCTCCACTGATACCCATAAGAGACCCCATAGAGGCACATAGGGACCTCATTGAAACCCATGGATACCCATAGGAAGACATTTGGGCCCAGAGATACCAATAAGAGTCCCCATAGAAACCCCAAAGGGGGCCATTGGGACACATAGGGGGGACATTCGGCACTTAGGAACACATAGTGACCCATAGGGAGACACTGGGACCTATAGAGGTATATTGGGACACATAGGGACCCCATGGAACATAGTGGGGGACAGTGAGACCCATAGAGACACATAGGGACTCCGATGTAACCCTTAAGAGACCCCATAGAGGCACATAGGGACGTAATGTAACCTATGGATAGCAATAGGTAGATATTTTGGCCCAGAGATACTCATAAGAGACCCCATGGAGACACTTAGCAACACATAGGAGGGACATTGGGACACATAGGGACACATTGTGACACATAGGCTGACACTGGGACCAATAGGGGGACATTGGGACACATAGGGACCTCATGGATTTCAGTGTGGGACAGTGAGACCCATAGAGACACATAGGGACCTCGCTGAGACCCATAAGAGACCCCATAGAGGCACATAGGGACCACATTGAAACACATAGGTACCCATAGGAATACATTGGGCAGGAAATTGAGCTTTTGGGGCAGGAGATAGCACTTGTGGGGCGTAAGGTGGAACTTATGGGGCAGGAGGTGGAACTTGTGGAGCAGGAGGTGGTACTTGTGGGGCGGGAGGTTGGAGTTGTTGGGCAGGAGGTGGCATTTTGAGGCAGAAGGTGGCATTTGTGTGGCAGGAGGTGGCAATTGTGGGGCACGAGTTGGAAATTGTTGGGCAGGAGGTGGAAGTTTTGGGGCAGGGTTTGGCAGTTGTAGGGCGGGAGGTGGCACTTGTGGGCCAGGAGGTGGAAGCTGTAGGGCAGGAGGTGGCACTTGTGGGGCGGGAGGTGGCACTTCTGGGGCAGGAAATGGAGCTTTTAGGGCAGGAGGTGGAACTTGTGCAGAAGGAGGTGGTACTTGTTGGGCGGAAATTGGAACTTGTTGGGAGGGAAGAGGTACTTGTGGGGCAGGAAGTGGCTCTTGTGGGGCAGGAGCTGGCACTTGTGGGGCAGGAGGTTGCACTTGTGGGTCAGGAGGAGGAAGTTGGTCAGTCAGTGACACTTGTGGGGCAGGAGGTGGATTATTTGGGGGGGAGGAGGCAGTGGTGTGGACAAATGTGGCACTTCAGGGGAATGAGCTGGCACTTGTGGGGCAGAAATTGGCACTTATGGGGCAGGAGGATGTCTTTGTCGGTCAGGAGGTGGCACTTGTGAGCAGGAAGTGGATGATGTAGTGCAGGAGCTGGCACTTGTGAAGCATGAGCTGGCACATGTGGGGCAGGAATTGGCACTTGTGGGGCAGGTGGTGGCACTTGTTGGGTGGGAGGTGGACGATGTGGGGCAGGAGGTGGCACTTGTGGAGCAGGAGGTGGAAGTTGCATTGCAGGATTTGGCATTTGTGGGTTGGGAGTTGGCACTTGTGGGGCATGAGGTGGAATTTGTGGGGTGGTAGGTGGAACATGTGGGGCAGGAGCTGGCACTTGTGGGGCAGGATGTGGCACACGTTGCCAGGAGTCGGCACTTGTGTGGCGGGATGTTGAAGTTGTGGGGCGGGAGGTGGCACTTGTGGAACAGGTATTGTCACTTGTGGGGGAGGAGGTGGATGATGTGGGGCAGGAGGTGGCACCTGTGGGGCAAGAGGTGGATGATGTGGGGCAGGAGGCTGTCTTTGTGGGGTTAGAGGTGGCACTTGTGGGGCAGGAAGTTGATGATGTGGGGCATGAGCTGGCATTTGTGAAGCATGAGCTGGCACTTGTGAAGCAGGAATTGGCACTTTTGGGGCAGGAGGTGGAACTTGTGGGGTGGGAGGTGGAATTTGTGGGGTGGGAGGTGAAACTTGTAAGGCAGGAGTTGGCACATGTGGGGGGGGAAATGGCACTTGTGGGGCAGGAAATGGCACCAGTGGGGTAGGATTTGGAACCTGTGGGGTAAGAAATGGCACTTGTTGTGCAGGAGGTGGCACTTATGGGTTTGGAGGTGGATGATGTGGGGCAGGAGGTGACACATGTGGGGCAGGAGATGGCACTTCTGGGGCAGGAGGTGGAAGTTGTGGGGCAGGATTTGGTACTTGTGGGGTGGGAGGTTGCACTTGTGGGGCTGGAGTTGGCACTTGTGGGGCGGGAGGTGGCACTAGTGGGGCAGGAGGTGGCACTTGTGGGGAGCGATGTGGCATAGAGCCCCATAGACATCCCATAGAGCCCCGTAGGCAACCCATAGAGCCCCATAGAGAAACCATAGAGGCACATAGCAACCCATAGTGTGGACATTAGGACACAGAGGGACCCCATGGATTACAGTGGGGAACAGTGAGACCCGTAGAGACACATAGGGCCTCCACTGATACCCATAAGAGACCCCATAGAGGCACATAGGGACTGCATTGAAACCCATAGATACCCATAGGAAGACATTTGGGCCCAGAGATATCCATGAGACCCCATAGAGACCCCATAGAGACCCCATAGTGGCACATAGCAACCCATAGGGGGGACATTGGGACACATAGGGACACATAGTGACCCATAGGGGGACATTGAGACACATAGGGATCCCATGGATTACAGTGGGGGACAGTGAGACCCATAGAGACACATAGGGACCTCGCTGAGACCCATAAGAGACCCCATAGAGGCACATAGGGACCACATTGAAACACATAGATAACCATAGGAATACATTTGGGCCCAGATATATCCATGAGACCTCATAGAGACCCCATAGAGACCCCATAGAGACCCCATAGTGGCACATAGCAACCCATAGGGGGGACATTGGGACACATAGGGACACATAGTGACCCATAGGGGGACATTGGGACACACAGGGATCCCATGGATTACAGTGGGGGACAGTGAGACCCATAGAGACACATAGGGACACTGCTGAGACTCATAGAGACCCCATAGAGGCACATAGGGACCACACTGAAACCCATAGGTACCCATAGGAATACATTTGGGTCCAGAGATACCCATAAGAGACCCCACAGAGGCACATAGCAACCCATAGGGGAGACGTTGGGACACATAGTGACTCATTAGTGACCCAAAGGGAGTCACTGGGACCCATATGGATACATAGAGATCCATAGGGGGACATTGGGACACATAGGGACCCATTTAGAGGCATAATAACCCCATAGAGACCTATAGGGACAGCTAGAGACCCATAGGGAAACATTGGGACCCATAGGGGCTGTGTGGGAGATTGGTAATCACAGCCTGAACCTCTGATTAATCAGCTGAGGCAAGTGTGGGGTCAGCTGCGGGAGCACAGGTGAGAGTAATGGAGCTGTGCTCCCGGGAGGGCTGGAGCTCGACTCCACCTCCTCTGAGACCTCATTTAAGGGCTGACCCTCACTCGAGCCGCTTTCCATTATCTTTCCGAGCTCCCTGTTACCGGGTGAGGAATTGTGGGGCAGGAATTGGCACTTGTGGGGCAGGAGGTGGATGATGTGGGGCAGGAGGCTGTCTTTGTGGGGTCAGAGGTGGCACTTGTGGGGCAGGAAGTTGATGATGTGGGGCATGAGCTGGCACTTGTGAAGCAGGAATTGTCACTTTTGGGGCAGGAGGTGGAACTTGTGGGGTGGGAGGTGGAATTTGTGGGGTGGTAGGTGAAACTTGTAAGGCAGGAGTTGGCACATGTGGGGGGGGAAATGGCACTTGTGGGGCAGGAAATGGCACCAGTGGGGTAGGATTTGGAACCTGTGGGGTAAGAAATGGCACTTGTTGGGCAGGAGGTGGCACTTGTGGGGCGGAAGTGGAACTTGTTTGTCATGTGGCCACAATTGTTGGGCGGGAGGTGGCACTTGTGGGGCAGGAGGTGGCAATTGTGGGGCGGGAGGTGGCACTTGTGGGGCAGGAGGTGGCACTTGTGGGGCAGGAGGTGGCACTTGTGGGGCAGGAGGTGGCACTTGTGGGGCAGGAGGTGGCACTTGTGGGGCGGAAATTGGAACTTGTTGGGAGGGAAGAGGTACTTGTGGGGCAGGAAGTGGTTCTTGTCGGGCAGGAGCTGGCACTTGTGGGGCAGGAGGTTGCACTTGTGGGTCAGGAGGATGAAGTTGGGCGGTCAGTGACACTTGTGGGGCAGGAGGTGGATTATTTGGGGGAAGGTGGCAGTGGTGTGGCAAAATGTGTCACTTGTGGGGCAGGAGCTGGCACTTCAGGGGAATGAGCTGGCACTTGTAGGGCAGGAATTGGCACTTGTGGTGCAGGGGGTGGTCGTTGTGGGGCAGGAGGTGGCACTTGTGGGGCAGGAGGTGGAAGTTGAAGGACAGGACCTTGCACTTGTGGGGCATGAACTGGCACTTGTTGGGCAGGAGGTGGCACTTGTGGGGCGGAAGTGGAACTTGTAAAACAGGAGGTGGAAATTGTGGGGCAGGAGGTGTAACTTGTGGTGCAGGAAGTGGAACTTCTGGGGCAGGAGGTGGCGATAGAGGGGCAGGAAGTGGCACTTTTGGGGCGGGATGTGGCACTTGTTTGGAAGGAGGTGGCACTTGTGGGGCGGGAGTTGGCACTTGTGGGGCAGGAGGCTGCACTAATATGGCAGGAGGTGGCATTGTGGGGAGGGAGGTGGCAGGTTTTGGGCAGGAGGTGGCACTTGTGGGGCAGGAGGTGGATGATGAGGGGCAGGAGCTGGCACTTGTGAAGCATGAGCTGGCACTTGTGGGGCTGGAATTTGCAGTTGTGCGGCAGGAGTTGGCACTTTTGTGGGGCGGGAGTTGGCACTTGTGGGGCGGGAGTTGGCACTTGTGGGGCGGGAGTTGGCACTTGTGGGGCGGGAGTTGGCACTTGTGGGGCGGGAGGTGGCACTAGTGGGGTGAGAGGTGGCACATGTGGGGCAGGAGCTGGCACTTGTGAGGCAGGAGGTGTCAGTTGTTTGGCGGGAGTTCACACTTGTGGGTCGCAAGGTGGAAGTTGTGGGGCAGGAGGTGGCACTTGTGGGTCGGGAGGTGGAAGTTGTGAAGCAGGAGGTGGCACTTGTGGGGAAGGAGGAGGCACTTGTATGGCAGGAATTGGAACTTTTGGTGTGGGATGGGGTACTTGTGGGGAAGGAAGTGGCTCTTGTGGGGCGGGATGTGGCACTTCTGGGGCAGGAGGTGGATGATGTTAGGCTGGAGCTGGCGCTTGTGAAGCATGTGCTGGCACTTGTGGGGCAGGAATTGGCACTTGTTGTGCAGGAGGTGGCACTCATGGGTTTGGAGGTGGATGATGTGTGGCAGGAGGTGACACATGTGGGGCAGGAGATGACACTTCTGGGGCAGGAGATGGAAGTTGTGGGGCAGGATTTGGTACTTGTGGGGTGGGAGGTTGTACTTGTGGGGCTGGAGTTGGCACTTGTGGGGAGCGATGTGGCACTTGTGGGCGGGAGGTGGAATTTGTGGAGAGGGAGGTGGCACTTATGGGGCGGGAGCTGGAACTTGTGGGGTGAGAGGTGGCACATGTGGAGCAGGAGCTGGCACTTTCGGGGCAGGAGCTGGCACTTGCATGGCAGGAGGTGGCACTTGTGGGTCGGGAGGTGGCACTTGTGGGTCGGGAGGTGGCACTTGTGGGGCGGGAGGTGGCACTTGTGGTGTGGGAGGTGGCACTTGTGGAATTGGAGTTGGCACTAGTGCGGCAGAAGGTGGAAGTTGTGGGGAAGTATTTGGCACTTGTGGGGCAAGAGGTGGCACTTGTGGGGCAGGAGGTGGTCCTTGTGGGACGAGAGGTGGCACTTGTTGGGCAGGAGGTGGAACTTATGGGGCGTTACGTGGAAGTTGTGGGGCGGGAGGTGGCACCTGTGGAAATGGAGATGGCACTAGTGGGGCAGGTAGTGGCACTTGTGGGGCGGGATATGGAACTTATGGGGCAGGACTTGACACTTTTGGGGCAGGAAATGGAAGTTGTGGGGCTGGACGTGGCACTTGTGGGGCGGGAGTTGGCATTTTGGGGAGGGTGGTGGCACTTGTTGGGCGAGAGGTGGCACTTGTGGGGCAGGAGGTGGCACTTGTGGGGCAGGAGGTGGCCCTTGTGGGACGAGAGGTGGCACTTGTTGGGCAGGAGGTGGAACTTATGGGGCGTTACGTGGAAGTTGTGGGGCAGGAGGTGGCTCTTTTGAGGCAGGAGGTGGCACTTGTGGGCCAGGAGATGGAAGTTGTAGGGTGGGAGGTGGCACTTGTGGGGTGGGAGGTGGTAGATGTTGGGCGTGAGGTGGCACTTCTGGGTCGGGAGGTGGAAGTTGTGGGGCAGGAGGTGGAAGTTGTGGAGTGGGAGGTGGCGTTTGTGGGGCAAAAGGTGACACTTGTGTGGCAGGAGGTTTCACTTGTGGGGCAGGAGGTGGCACTTGCGGGGCGCAAATTGGAACTTGTTGGGAGGGAAGAGGTACTTGTGGGGCAGGAAGTGGCTCTTGTGGGGCAGGAGCTGGCACTTGTGGGGCAGGAGGTTGCAGTTGTGTGTCAGGAGGAGGAAGTTGGGCGGTCAGTGACACTTGTGGGGCAGGAGGTGGATTATTTTGGGGTGGAGGTGGCAGTGGTGTGGCAAAATGTGGCACTTGTGGGGCAGGAGCTGGCACTTCAGGGGAATGAGCTGGCACTTGTAGGGCAGGAATTGGCACTTGTAAGGCAGGAGGTGGTCGTTGTGGGGCAGGAGGTGGTCGTTGTGGGGCAGGAGGTGGCACTTGTGGGGCAGAAGATGGATGATGTGGGACACGACCTTGCACTTGTGGGGCATGAACTGGCACTTGTTGGGCAGGAGGTGGCACTTGTGGGGAAGGAGGTGGCACTTGTATGGCAGGAATTGAAACTTGTGGGGTGGGATGGGGTACCTGTGGTGAAGGAAGTGGCTCTTGTGGGGCAGGAGCTGGCACATGTGGGGCAGGAGCTGGCACTTGTGGGGCATGAACTGGCACTTGTGGGGCAGGAATTGGCACTTGTGGGCAGGAAGTGGATGATGTGGTGCAGGAGCTGGCACTTGTGAAGCATGAGCTGGCACATGTGGGGCAGGAATTGGCACTTGTGGGGCAGGAGCCTACACTTGTGGGGCAGGAGATGGCACTTGTTGGGCAGGAGGTTGAAGTTGTGGTGCAGGATGTAGCACTTGTGGGGCAGGAGCTGTAAATTGTCTGGCGAGATATGGCACTTGTGGGGCAGGAGGTTGCACTAGTTTGGCAGGAGGTGGCACTTGTGGGGCGGGATGTGGCACTTGTGGGGCGAGAGGTGGCACTTGTGGGGCAGAAGATGGATGATGTGGGGCAGGAGCTGGCAATTGTGAAGCATGAGCTGTCACTTTTGGGGCAGGAATTGGCACTTGTAGGGTGGGAGGTGGAAGTTGTGGGGTAGGAAATGGCACTTGTGGGGCAGGAGTTGGCACATGTGGGACAGGAGTTGGCACTTTTGGAACAGGAAATGGCACCTGTGGGGCAGGAGTTGGAACCTGTGGGGTAAGAAATGGCACTTGCTGGGCAGGAGGTGGAATTTGTGGGGCAGGAAGTGGAACTTGTTTGTCATGTGGCCACAATTGTCAGGCGGGAGGTGGCACTTGTGGGGCAGGAGGTGGCACTTGTGGGGCAGGAGGTGGTCCTTGTGGGACGAGAGGTGGCACTAGTTGGGCAGGAGGTGGCACTTGTGGGGCGGGATGTGGCACTTGTGGGGCGAGAGATGGCACTTGTGGGGCAGAAGGTGGATGATGTGGGGCAGGAGCTGGCAATTGTGAAGCATGAGCTGTCACTTTTGGGGCAGGAATTGTCAGTTGTGCGGCAGGAGTTGGCACTTGTGGGGCAGGATGTGGCACACGGGCAGGAGTTGGCACTTGTGTGGTGGGATGTTGAAGTTGTTGGGCGGGAGGTGGCACTTGTGGGGCTGGAAGTGGCAGTTGTAGGGCTGGAGGTGGCACTTGTGGAATTGGAGTTGGCACTAGTGGGGCAGAAGGTGGAAGTTGTGGGGAAGTATTTGGCACTTGTGGGGCAGGAGGTGGCATTTGTGGAGCATGAGTTGACACTTGTGGGGCAGGAGGTGGCACTTGTGGGGCAGGTGTTGGCACTTGTGGGGCAGGTGTTGGCACTTGTGGGGCAGGAGGTGGTAGTTGTGGGGCGGTAGGTTGCACTTGTGCGTGGGAGGTGGATGTTGTGGGGCAGGAAATGGCACCTGTGGGGCAGGAGGTGGCGCTTCTGGGGGAGGTGGTGGCATTTGTTGGGCGAGAGGTGAAACTTATGGGGCAGGAGGTGGCACTTATAGGTCAAGAGGTGGAACTTGTCGGGCAGGAGGTGGCACTTGTGGGGCAGGAGGTGGCACTTGTGGGGCAGGAGTTTGGACCTGTGGTTTAAGAAATGGCATTTGTTTGCAGGAGGTGGGGCAGGTGGTGGTACCTGTGGGGCAGGAGGTGGTGATAGAGGGACGGGAGGTGGCATTTTATGGCGGGAGGTGGCACTTGTTGGGCAGGATGTGGAAGTTGTGAAGCGGGAGGTGGCACTTGTGTGGCGGGAGGTGGAATTTGTTGGGTGGTATGCAACAGATGTGGGGCAGGAAATGGCACTTGTGGGGCAGGAGTTGGTAAATGTGGGACAGGAGGTGGTACTTGTGGGGCAGGAAATGGCACCTGTGGGGCAGGAGTTGGAACATGTGGGGTAAGAAATGGCACTTGTTGGGCAGGAGGTGGCACTTGTGGAGCGGGAGGTGGAAGTTGTGGAGCGGGAGGTGGCATTTGTGGGGCGAAAGGTGGCACTTGTGGGGCAGGAGGTTGCATTTGTGGGGCAGGAGGTGACACTTGTGGGGCGGAAATTGGAACTTGTTGGGAGGGAAGAGGTACTTGTGGGGCAGGAAGTGGCTCTTGTTGGGCAGGAGCTGGCACTTGTGGGGCAGGAGTTGGAATTTGTGGGGTGGTAGGTGGAACATGTGGGGCAGGAGTTGGCACTTGTGGGGCAGGAGGTGGCACTTGTGGGGCAGGAGCTGGCACTTGCGGGGAATGAGCTGGCACTTGTGGGGCAGGAATTGGCACTTGTGGGGCAGGAGGTGGATGATGTGGGGCAGGAGGCTGTCTTTGTGGGGTTGGAGGTGACACTTGTGGGGCAGGAAGTTGATGATGTGGGGCAGGAGCTGGCATTTCTGAAACATGAGCTGGCACTTGTGAAGCAGGAATGGGCACTTGTAAGGCAGGAGGTGGAACTTGTGGGGTGGGATGTGGCACTTGCGGGATGCGAGGTGGCACTTGTGGGGCAGGAGTTGGCACTTGTGGGTCAGGTGGTGGTACTTCTGGGGCAGGATCGGGCACTTGTGGGGCAGGATGTGGAAGCTGAGGGACGGGAGGTGGAAGTTATGGGGTGGGAGGTGGCACTTGTGGGGCAGGAGGTGGCACTTGTGGGGCAGGAGGAGGCTGTTGTTGGGCGGGAGGTGGGACTTGTGTAACAAGAGGTGGAAATTGTGCGGTGGGATGTGGCACTTGTGGGGCAAGGGGTGGCACTTGTGAGGCAGAAGGTGGCACTTGTGGGGCAGGAGGTGGAAGTTGTGGGTCAGGAGGTGACATTTGTGGAACAGGAGGTGGATGATGTGGGGCAGGAGGTAGCAATTTTGGGCCGGGACGTGGCACTAGTGGGGCGAGATGTTGCACTTGTTGGGCGGGAGGTGGCACTTTTGGGGCATAAGGTGAAAATTGAGGGACATGAGGTGGCACTTGTGGGGCAGGAGTTGGCACTTGTGTGGTAGGAGGTGGCAATTGTGGGGCAGGAGCTTGCAGTTGTGAGGCGGGATGTGGAAGTTGTGGGGTGGGTTGTGGCAGCTGTGGGTCTGGAGGTGTCACTTGTGCAGCGGGAAGTGGCACTTGTAAGGCAGGAAGTAGCACTTGTGGGGCAGGAGGTGGCACTTTTGGAGCGTGAGGTGGATGTTGTGGGGCGAGAGTTGGCACTTGTGGGGCAGGAGGTTGCACTTGTGGGGCGGGATGTGGTACTTGTGGGGCGGGAGGTGGCACTTGTTGGGGGGGTGGTGGCAATTGTGGGGCAGAAGGTGGCACTTGTTGGGCGAGAGTTGCAATTGTGAGACGGGAGGTGGCAATTGTGGGTCACGTAGTGGCACTTCTGGGTCAGGAGGTGGTACTTGTGGGGCGGGCGGTGGAACTGGTGGGGCTGGAGGTGGCACTTGTTGGGTGGGAGGTTGCAATTTTGGAGCAGGACGTGGATTATGTGGGTCGGGAGGTGGCACGTGTGGGGCAGGAGGTGGCAATTGTGGGGCAGGAAATGGAACTTGTGGGGCAGCACGTGGCACTAGTTGAGCAGGAGGTGGAAATTGTGGGGCGGGAGGTGAATGATATGAGGCAGGAGGTAGCGGTTGTGGGGCAGGAGGTGGCACTTATGGGGCAGGAGATGGTATTTGTTGTGCAGTAGGTGGCACTTGTGGAGTGGGAGATGGAAGTTGTGGGGCAGGAGGTGACGCTTGTGGGGCGGTTGGTGGATTATGTGGGGCAGGATTTGGCCCTTGTGGGGCGGGAGGTGGCACTTGAGGGGCAGGACGTGGCACTAGTGGAGCGGGAGGGGGCACTTGTGGGGCCTGAGGTGGCACTTGTAGGGCAGGAGGTGGCATTTGTGGGGCGGGAGGTGGAAGTTGTGAGGCAGGGGGTGGCACTTGTAAGGCAGGAGGTAGAACTTGTGGGGCAGGAGTTGGCATTTGTGGGGCATGAGTTGGCACTTGTGGGGCAGGTAATTGCATTAGTGGGTCAGGTGGTGGCACTTGTGGGGCGGGATGTGGAAGTTGTGGGGCGTGAGGTGTCACTTGTGGGGCGGAAGTTGACACTGTTGGGGTGTGATGTGGCACTTGTGGGGCGGAAGGTGGCACTTGTGGGCAGGATGTGACACTTGTGGGGCTGGATGTGGCACTTGTGCGTGGGAGGTGGCACTTGTGGGCCGGGAGGTGGCACTTGTGGGGGGGGGTGGCACTTATGGGGCGGGAGGTGGCAATTGTGGGCAGGGAGGTGGCACTTGTGGGGAGGAGGTGGAACTTGTGGGGTGGGAGGTGTAACTTGTGATGCAGGAGCTGGTACATGTGGGGCGGGAGGTGGAAGTTGTGATGCAGGAGGTGGTACATGTGGGGCGGGATGTGGAAGTTGTGATGCAGGAGGTGGTACATGTGGGGCGGGATGTGGCACTCGTGAGCAGGGAGGTGGCACTTGTGGAACTTGTAGCAGGTGTAACTTCTCGGACAGGAGGTGGCACTTGTGGGGCAGGAGGTGGATGATGAGGGGCAGGAGCTGGCACTTGTGAAGCATGAGCTGGCACTTGTTGGGCAGGAGGTGGCACTTGTGGGCCAGGAGGTGGAAGTTGTAGGGCAGGAGGTGGCACTTGTGGGGCGGGAGGTGGCACTTCTGGGGCAGGAAATGGAGCTTTTAGGGCAGGAGGTGGAACTTGTGCAGAAGGAGGTGGTACTTGTTGGGCGGAAATTGGAACTTGTTGGGAGGGAAGAGGTACTTGTGGGGCAGGAAGTGGCTCTTGTGGGGCAGGAGCTGGCACTTGTGGGGCAGGAGGTTGCACTTGTGGGTCAGGAGGAGGAAGTTGGTCAGTCAGTGACACTTGTGGGGCAGGAGGTGGATTATTTGGGGGGGAGGAGGCAGTGGTGTGGACAAATGTGGCACTTGTGGGGCATGAACTGGCACTTGTGGGGCAGGAATTGGCACTTGTGGGGCAGGAGGATGTCTTTGTCGGTCAGGAGGTGGCACTTGTGTTAGGAGTGGATGACATAGTTCAGGAGCTGGCACTTGTGAAGCATGAGCTGGCACTTGTGGGGCAGGAATTGGCACTTGTGGGGCAGGAGGTGGATGATGTGGGGCAGGAGGCTGTCTTTGTGGGGTTAGAGGTGGCACTTGTGGGGCAGGAAGTTGATGTTGTGGGGCATGAGCTGGCATTTGTGAAGCATGAGCTGGCACTTGTGAAGCAGGAATTGTCACTTTTGGGGCAGGAGGTGGAACTTGTGGGGTGGGAGGTGGAATTTGTGGGGTGGTAGGTGAAACTTGTAAGGCAGGAGTTGGCACATGTGGGGGGGGAAATGGCACTTGTGGGGCAGGAAATGGCACCAGTGGGGTAGGATTTGGAACCTGTGGGGTAAGAAATGGCACTTGTTGGGCAGGAGGTGGCACTTGTGGGGCGGAAGTGGAACTTGTTTGTCATGTGGCCACAATTGTTGGGCGGGAGGTGGCACTTGTGGGGCAGGAGGTGGCAATTGTGGGGCAGAAGGTGGATGATGTGGGGCAGGAGCTGGCAATTGTGAAGCATGAGCTGTCACTTTTGGGGCAGGAATTGTCAGTTGTGCGGCAGGAGTTGGCACTTGTGGGGCAGGATGTGGCACACGGGCAGGAGTTGGCACTTGTGTGGTGGGATGTTGAAGTTGTTGGGCGGGAGGTGGCACTTGTGGGGCTGGAAGTGGCAGTTGTAGGGCTGGAGGTGGCACTTGTGGAATTGGAGTTGGCACTAGTGGGGCAGAAGGTGGAAGTTGTGGGGAAGTATTTGGCACTTGTGGGGCAAGAGGTGGAACTTGTGGGGCAGGAGTTGGCATTTGTGGAGCACGAGTTGACACTTGTGGGTCAGGAGGTGGCACTTGTGGGTCAGGAGGTGGCACTTGTGGGGCAGGAGGTGGAAGTTGTGGAGCGGGAGGTGGCATTTGTGGGGCGAAAGGTGGCATTTGTGGGGCAGGAGCTGGCACTTGTGGGGCAGGAGGTTGCAGTTGTGGGTCAGGAGGAGGAAGTTGGGCGGTCAGTGACACTTGTGGGGCAGGAGGTGGATTATTTGGGGGGGAGGTGGCAGTGGTGTGTCAAACTGTGTCACTTGTGGGGCAGGAGCTGGCACTTCAGGGGAATGAGCTGGCACTTGTAGGGCAGGAATTGGCACTTGTGGTGCAGGGGGTGGTCGTTGTGGGGCAGGAGGTGGCACTTGTGGGGCAGGGGGTGGATGATGTAGGGCAGGAGGTGGTCTTTGTCGGACAGGAGGTGGCACATGTGAGCAGGAAGTGGATGATGTGGGGCAGGAGCTGGCACTTGTGAAGCATGAGCTGGAACTTGTGGGGCAGGAATTGGCACTTGTGGGGCAGGAGGTGGAAGTTGCAGGGCAGGATTTGGCATTTGTGGGGCGGGAGGTGGCACTTGTGGAACAAGTATTGTCACTTGTGGGGCAGGAGGTGGATGATGTGGGTCAGGAGGCTGTCTTTGTGGGGCAGGAGCTGGCACTTGTGAAGCATGAGCTGGCACTTGTGGGGCAGGAGCTGGACTTGCAGGGTGATGGTGGCACTTGTGGGGCAGGAGGTGGCACTTGTGGGGCAGGAGGTGGCACTTGTGGGGCAGGAGGTGGCACTTGTGGGGAAGGAGGTGGCACTTGTATGGCAGGAATTGAAACTTGTTGGGTGGGATGGGGTACCTGTGGTGAAGGAAGTGGCTCTTGTGGGGCAGGAGCTGGCACTTGTGGGGCATGAACTGGCACTTGTGGGCAGGAAGTGGATGATGTGGTGCAGGAGCTGGCACTTGTGAAGCATGAGCTGGCACATGTGGGGCAGGAATTGGCACTTGTGGGGCAGGAGGTTGAAGTTGTGGTTCAGGATGTAGCACTTGTGGGGCAGGAGCTGTAAATTGTCTGGCGAGATATGGCACTTGTGGGGCAGGAGGTTGCACTAGTTTGGCAGGAGGTGGCACTTGTGGGGCGGGATGTGGCACTTGTGGGGCGGGAGGTGGCACTTGTGGGGCAGAAGGTGGATGATGTGGGGCAGGAGCTGGCAATTGTGAAGCATGAGCTGTCACTTTTGGGGCAGGAATTGTCAGTTGTGCGGCAGGAGTTGGCACTTGTGGGGCAGGATGTGGCACACGGGCAGGAGTTGGCACTTGTGTGGTGGGATGTTGAAGTTGTTGGGCGGGAGGTGGCACATGTGGGGCTGGAAGTGGCAGTTGTAGGGCTGGAGGTGGCACTTGTGGAATTGGAGTTGGCACTAGTGGGGCAGAAGGTGGAAGTTGTGGGGCAGGAGGTGGCATTTGTGGAGCATGAGTTGACACTTGTGGGGCAGGAGGTGGCACTTGTGGGGCAGGAGGTGGCACTTGTGGGGCAGGAGGTGGTCCTTGTGGGACGAGAGGTGGCACTTGTTGGGCGGGAGGTGGAACTTATGGGGCGTTACGTGGAAGTTGTTAGGCGGGAGGTGGCTCTTTTGAGGCAGGAGGTGGCACTTGTGGGCCAGGAGATGGAAGTTGTAGGGTGGGAGGTGGCACTTGTGGGGCAGGAGGTGGAAGTTGTGGAGCGGGAGGTGGCATTTGTGGGGCGAAAGGTGGCATTAGTGGGGCAGGAGGTTGCACTTGTGGGGCAGGAGGTTGCACTTGTGTGTCAGGAGGAGGAAGTTGGGCGGTCAGTGACACTTGTGGGGCAGGAGGTGGATTATTTGGGGGGGAGGTAGCAGTGGTGTGTCAAACTGTGGCACTTGTGGGGCAGGAGCTGGCACTTCAGGGGAATGAGCTGGCACTTTTAGGGCAGGAATTGGCACTTGAGGTGCAGGGGGTGGTCGTTGTGGGGCAGGGGGTGGTCGTTGTGGGGCAGGAGGTGGCACTTGTGGGGCAGGGGGTGGATGATGTGGGGCAGGAGGTGGCACATGTGGGGCAAAGGGTGGATGATGTGGGGCAGGAGGTGGTCTTTGTCGGACAGGAGGTGGCACATGTGAGCAGGAAGTGGATGATGTGGGGCAGGAGCTGGCACTTGTGAAGCATGAGCTGGAACTTGTGGGGCAGGAATTGGCACTTGTGGGGCAGGAGGTGGAAGTTGCAGGGCAGGATTTGGCATTTGTGGGGCGGGAGGTGGCACTTGTGGAACAAGTATTGTCACTTGTGGGGGAGGAGGTGGATGATGTGGGGCAGGAGGTGGATGATGTGGGGCAGGAGGCTGTCTTTGTGGGGCAGGAGCTGGCACTTGTGAAGCATGAGCTGGCACTTGTGGGGCAGGAGCTGGACTTGCAGGGTGACAGGTGGCACTTGTGGGGCAGGAGGTGGCACTTGTGGGGCAGGTGTTGGCACTTGTGGGGCAGGTGTTGGCACTTGTGGGGCAGGAGGTGGAAGTTGTGGGGCGGTAGGTTGCACTTGTGCGTGGGAGGTGGATGTTGTGGGGCAGGAAATGGCACCTGTGGGGCAGGAGGTGGCGCTTTTGGGGGAGGTGGTGGCATTTGTTGGGCGAGAGGTGAAACTTATGGGGCAGGAGGTTACACTTGTAGGTCAAGAGGTGGAACTTGTTGGGCAGGAGGTGACACTTGTGGGGCAGGAGGTGTCAGTTGTTTGGTGGGAGGTGGCACTTGTAGGGCAGGAGGTGGTACTTGTGGGGCAGGAGGTGTCAGTTGTTTCGCAGGAGGTGGCACTTGTGGGGCAGGAGGTGGCACTTGTGGGGAAGGATGTGGCACTTGTGGGGCCGGAGGTGGAAGTTGTGGGGCAGTAGGTTGCACTTGTGCGTGGGAGGTGGATGTTGTGGGGCAGGAAATGGCACCTGTGGGGCAGGAGGTGGCGCTTTTGGGGGAGGTGGTGGCATTTGTTGGGCGAGAGGTGAAACTTATGGGGCAGGAAGTGGCACTTGTAGGTCAAGAGGTGGAACTTGTTGGGCAGGAGGTGGCACTTGTGGAGCAGGAGGTGTCAGTTGTTTGGCGGGAGTTGGCACTTGTGGGGCAGGAGTTGGCACTTGTGGGGCAGGAGTTGGCACTTGTGGGGCATGAGCTGGCACTTGTGGGGCAGGAATTGGCACTTGTGGGGCAGGAGGTGGATGATGTGGGGCAGGAGGCTGTCTTTGTGGGGTTGGAGGTGGCACTTGTGGGGCAGGAAGTTGATGATGTGGGGCAGGAGCTGGCACTTGTAGGGCAGGAGATTGCACTTGTGTGTCAGGAGAAGGAAGTTGGGCGGTCAGTGACAGTTGTGGGGCAGGAGGTGGATTATTTTGGGGGGGAGGTGGCAGTGGTGTGGCAAAATGTGGCACTTGTGGGGCAGGAGCTGTCACTTCAGGGGAATGAGCTGGCACTTGTAGGGCAGGAATTGGCACTTGTAAGGCAGGAGGTGGAACTTGTGGGGCGGGATGTGGCACTTGTGGGGCAGGAGTTGGCACTTGTGGGTCAGGTGGTGGTACTTCTGGGGCAGGATCGGGCACTTGTGGGGCAGGATGTGGAAGCTGTGGGACGGGAGGTGGAAGTTATGGGGTGGGAGGTGGAAGTTGTGGGGCAAGAATTGGCAATTGTGGGGCAAGAAGTGGCAATTGTGGGGCAGAGGGTGGCACTTGTACGGCAGGAGGTGGCACTTGTGGGACAGGACGTGGCAATTGGGAAGGACGTGGCACTTGTGGGGTGGGAGGTGGCACTTGTGGGGCAGGAGGTGGCACTTGTGGGGCAGGAGGAGGCTGTTGTTGGGCGGGAGGTGGGACTTGTGTAACAAGAAGTGGAAATTGTGCGGTGGGATGTGGCACTTGTGGGGCAAGGGGTGGCACTTGTGAGGCAGAAGGTGGCACTTGTGGGGCGGGAGGTGGCACCTGTGGGGCGTGAGGTGGAAGTTGTGGGGCGGCAGGTGGCAATTGTGGGTCAGGAGGAGGCATTTGTGAGGCAGGAGGTGGATGATGTGGGGCAGGAGGTGGCACTTGTGGGGCGAGAGTTGGCACTTGTGGGGCAGGAGGTTGCACTTGTGGGGTGGGATGTGGTACTTGTGGGGCGGGAGGTGGCACTTGTTGGGGGGGTGGTGGCAATTGTGGGGCAGGAGGTGGCACTTGTTGGGCGAGAACTGCAATTTTGAGACGGGAGGTGGCAATTGTGGGTCACGTAGTGGCACTTCTGGGTCAGGAGGTGGTACTTGTGGGGCGGGCGGTGGAACTGGTGGGGCTGGAGGTGGCACTTGTGGGGTGGGAGGTGGCACTTGTGGGGCAAGAGGTGGCAATTTTGGAGCAGGACGTGGATTATGTGGGGCAGGAGGTGGCACTTGTGGGGCAGGATGTGGAAGTTGTGGGTCAGGAGGTGACATTTGTGGAACAGGAGGTGGATGATGTGGGGAAGGAGGTGGATGATGTGGAACAGTAGGTGGCACCTGTGGGGCAGGAGATGGCACTTGTGGGGCGGGAGGTAAAAATTGTGCGGTGGGAGGTGGAAATTGTGGGGCAAGGTGTGGCAGTTGCGGGGCTGGGGGCGGCACTTGTGGGGCAGTGTGTGGCACTTAAGGGGCTGGAGGTGGCACTTGTGGGGCAGGATGTGGCACTTGTGGGGCGGGATGTGTCAGTTGTGGGGCAGATGATGACACCTGTGGGGCGGGAGGTGGATGTTTTGGGGAAGGAGGTTGAAGTTGTGGGGAGGGTGGTGGCACTTGTGGGGCGGGAGGTGGCACTAGTGGGGCAGGAGTTGGCACTTTTGGGCTGGGTCATAGCACTTGTTGGGCAGGGGTTGGCACTTGTGGGGCAGGAAATGTTACTTGTGGGGCAAGAAGTGGCTCTTGAAGGGCAGGAGGTGGCACTTGTGGGGCAGGAGTTAATTCTTGTGGATCTGGAGGTGGCACTTGTGGGCCTGGAGGTTGCACTTGTGAGGCGGGAAGTGGAAGTTGTGGGGCGGGTGGTGGCAGTTGTGGGGCTGGAGGTATCACTTGTGCGGCAGGAAGTGGCACTTGTGGAGCAGAAGGTGGCACTTGTGGGGAAGAGGTGACACTTGAGGGGCAGGAGCTGGCACTTGTGGGGCAGAAGTTGGCACATGTGGGTCGGGAGGTGGAACTTGTGGGGCGGGAGGTGGCACTTGTGGGTCAGGAGTTGGATTTGTGGGGCGGGTTGTGGCACTTGTGGGGCGGGAGGTGGCACTTGTGGGGCTGGATGTGGAAGTTGTGTGGCAGGATTTGACACTTCTGGGGCTGCAGGTGGCACTTGTGGGGTGGGTGGTAGAACTTGTGGGGGGTGAGGTGTAACTTGTGGAGCGGGAGGTGACAACTGTGGGACAGGAGGAGGCACTTGTGGGTCGGGAGGTGGCACTTTTAAGGCGGGAGGTGGCAGTTGTGGGGCGGGAGGTGGCACTTGTGGGGCGGGAAATGGAACTTGTGGGGCAGCACGTGGCACTAGTTGAGCAGGAGGTGGAAATTGTGGGGCGGGAGGTGAATGATATGAGGCAGGAGGTAGCGGTTGTGGGGCAGGAGGTGGCACTTATGGGGCAGGAGATGGTATTTGTTGTGCAGTAGGTGGCACTTGTGGAGTGGGAGATGGAAGTTGTGGGGCAGGAGGTGACACTTGTGGGGCGGTTGGTGGATGATGTGGGGCAGGAGCTGGAAGTTGTGGGGCAGGAGGTGGAAGTTGCAGGGCAGGATTTGGCATTTGTGGGGCAGGAGGTGGCACCTGTTGGGCAAGAGGTGGCACTTGTGGGGCAGGTGCTGGCAATTGTGGGGCAGGAATTGGCACTTGTGGGGCAGGAGGTGGATGATGTGGGGCAGGAGGCTGTCTTTGTGGGGTTGGAGGTGGCACTTGTGGGGCAGGAAGTTGATGATGTGGGGCAGGAGCTGGCACTTGTGAAGCATGAGCTGGCACTTGTGGGGCGAGAGGAGCTGGACTTGCAGGGTGACAGGTGGCACTTGTGGGGCGGGAGGTGGCACTTGTGGGGCAGGTGTTGGCACTTGTGGGGCCGGAGGTGGAAGTTGTGGGGCAGTAGGTTGCACTTGTGCGTGGGAGGTGGATGTTGTGGGGCAGGAAATGGCACCTGTGGGGCAGGAGGTGGCGCTTTTGGGGGAGGTGGTGGCATTTGTTCGGCGAGAGGTGAAACTTATGGGGCAGGAGGTGACACTTGTAGGTCAAGAGGTGGAACTTGTTGGGCAGGAGGTGACACTTGTGGGGCAGGAGGTGTCAGTTGTTTGGTGGGAGGTGGCACTTGTGGGGCAGGTGGTGTCAGTTGTTTGGCGGGAGGTGGCACTTGTATGGCAGGAGTTGGCACTTGTGGGGCAGGAGGTGGCACTTGTGGGGCAGGAGGTGGTACCTGTGAGGCAAGAGCTGGCACTTGTGGGGCAGGAATTGGCACTTGTGGGGCATGAGCTGGCACTTGTGGGGCATGAGCTGGCACTTGTGGGTCACGAATTGGCACTTGTGGGGCAGGAGGTGGATGATGTGGGGCAGGAGGCTGTCTTTGTGGGGTTGGAGGTGGCACTTGTGGGGCAGGAGGTGGCAATTGTGGGGCAGGAGCTGGCATTTGTGAAGCATGAGCTGGCACTTGTGAAGCAGGAATGGGCACTTGTAAGGCAGGAGGTGGCACTTATGGGGCAGGAAGTGGCTCTTGTCGGGCTGGAGCTGGCACTTGTAGGGCAGGAGGTTGCACTTCTGTGTCAGGAGGAGGAAGCTGGGCGGTCAGTGACACTTGTGGGGCAGGAGGTGGATTATTTGGGGGGGGAGGTGGCAGTGGTGTGGCAAACTGTTTCACTTGTGGGGCAGGAGCTGGCACTTCAGGGGAATGAGCTGGCACTTGTAGGGCAGGAATTGGCACTTGTGGGGCAGGAGGTAGCACTTGTGGGGCGGGATGTGGCACTTGCGGGATGCGAGGTGGCACTTGTGGGGCAGGAGGAGGCTGTTGTGGGGCAGGAGGAGGCTGTTGTGGGGCAGGAGCTGGCACTTGTGGGGCATGAGCTGGCACTTGTGGGGCAGGAATTGGCACTTGTGGGGCAGGAGGTGGATGATGTGGGGCAGGAGGCTGTCTTTGTTGGGTTGGAGGTGACACTTGTGGGGCAGGAAGTTGATGATGTGGGGCAGGAGCTGGCATTTGTGAAACATGAGCTGGCACTTGTGAAGCAGGAATGGGCACTTGTAAGGCAGGAGGTGGAACTTGTGGGGCGAGATGTGGCACTTGCGGGATGCGAGGTGGCACTTGTGGGGCAGGAGTTGGCACTTGTGGGTCAGGTGGTGGTACTTGTGGGGCAGGATCGGGCACTTGTGGGGCAGGATGTGGAAGCTGTGGGACGGGAGGTGGAAGTTATGGGGCGGGATGTGGCAGTTGTGGGGCAGATGATGACACCTGTGGGGCGGGAGGTGGATGTTTTGGGGAAGGAGGTTGAAGTTGTGGGGAGGGTGGTGGCATTTGTGGGGCGGGAGGTGGCACTTGTGGGGCAGGAAATGTTACTTGTGGGGCAAGAACTGGCTCTTGAAGGGCAGGAGTTAATTCTTGTGTAACAGGAGGTGGCACTTGTGGGCCTGGAGGTTGCACTTGTGAGGCGGGAGGTGGAAGTTGTGGGGCGGGTGGTGGCAGTTGTGGGGCTGGAGATATCACATGTGCGGCAGGAAGTGGCACTTGTGGAGCAGAAGGTGGCACTTGTGGGGAAGAGGTGACACTTGAGGGGCAGGAAGTGGCACTTGTGGAGCAGAAGGTCGCACATGTGGGTCGGGAGGTGGCACTTGTGGGGCAGGAGTTGGATTTGTGGGGCGGGTTGTGGCACATGTGGGTCGGGAGGTGGCACTTGTGGGGCGTGAGGTGGAAGTTGTGGGGCGGCAGGTGGCAATTGTGGGTCAGGAGGAGGCATTTGTGAGGCAGGAGTTGGATGATGTGGGGCAGGAGGTGGCACTTGTGGGGAAGTAGGTGGCACTTGTGTGGCAGGAGGAGGCACTTGTGGGGCAGAAGGTGGCATTTGTGGGGCAGGAGGTGGAAGTAGTGGGTCAGGAGGTGACATTTGTGGAACAGGAGGTGGATGATGTGGGGAAGGAGGTGGATGATGTGGAACAGTAGGTGGCACCTGTGGGGCAGGAGATGGCACTTATGGGGCAGGAGATGGTATTTGTTGTGCAGTAGGTGGCACTTGTGGAGTGGGAGATGGAAGTTGTGGGGCAGGAGGTGGCAATTGTGGGCCGGGAGCTGGCACTATTGGGGCAGGAGCTGGAAGTTGTGGGTCAGGAGGTGGCACTTGTGGTGCAGGAGGTGGCACTTGTGGGGCAGTTGGTGGATGATGTGGGGCAGGAGTTGGCACTTGTGGGGTAAGGGTTGGCACTTGTGGGGTGGGAGGAGGCACTTGTGGGGCGGGGGGTGGCAATTGCTGGGTGGGAAGTGGCAGTTGTGGGGCAGTAGGTTGAAGGTTTGGGGCAGGAGGTGGCACTTGTGCCACAGGAGGTGGCACTTGTGGGGTGGGAGGTGGATGATGTGGGGCAGGAGGTGGAAGTTGCGTGGCAGGATTTGGCCCTTGTGGGGCGGGAGATGGCACTTGTGGGGCAGGACGTAGCACTTGTGGAGCGGGAGGGGGCACTTGTGGAGCCTGAGGTGGCACTTGTGGGTCAGGTGGTGGCACGTGTGGGGCGGGGGTCGACGTTGTGGGGCAAGAAGTGTAACTTGTGGGGCAAGAGGTGTAACTTGTGGGGCAGGAGGTGGCCATAGAGGGGCGGGAGGTGGCACTTTTGTGGCGGGAGGTGGCACTTGTGGGGCAGGAGATGGCAATTGTGGAGCAGGACGTGGAAGTTGCGCGTCAGGATTTGGCACTTGTGGGGCGGGACGTGGCACTTGTGTGTCTGGAGGTTAAACTTGTGGGGCGGGAGGTGGCACTTGTGGGGCAGGAGGTGGCAAATGTGGTGCAGGAAATGGCACTTGTGGGGCAGGAGTTGGCACATGTGGGATAGGAGGTGGCACTTGTGGGGCAGGAGGTGGATGATGTGGGGCAGGAGCTGGCAATTGTGAAGCATGAGCTGGCACTTTTAGGGCTGGAATTGGCACTTGTGCCACAGGAGGTGGCACTTGTGGGGTGGGAGGTGGATGATGTGGGGCAGGAGGTGGAGGTTGCGTGGCAGGATTTGGCCCTTGTGGGGCGGGAGATGGCACTTGTGGGGCAGGACGTGGCACTTGTGGAGCGGGAGGGGGCACTTGTGGGGCCTGAGGTGGCACTTGTAGGGCAGGAGGTGGCATTTGTGGGGCGGGAGGTGGAACTTGTGGAGCAGGAGGTGGCATTTGTGGAGCATGAGTTGACACTTGTGGGGCAGGAGGTGGCACTTGTGGGGCAGGAGGTGGTCCTTGTGGGACGAGAGGTGGCACTTGTTGGGCGGGAGGTGGAACTTATGGGGCGTTACGTGGAAGTTGTGGGGCGGGAGGTGGCTCTTTTGAGGCAGGAGGTGGCAGTTGTGGACCAGGAGATGGAAGTTGTAGGGCGGGAGGTGGCACTTGTGGGGCAGGAGGTGGAAGTTGTGGAGCGGGAGTTGGCATTTGTGGGGCGAAAGGTTGCACTTGTGGGGCAGGAGGTTGCACTTGTGGGGCAGGAGGTGGCACTTGTGGGGCGGAAATTGGAACTTGTTGGGAGGGAAGAGGTACTTGTGGGGCAGGAAGTGGCTCTTGTCAGGCAGGAGCTGGCACTTGTGGGGCAGGAGGTTGCACTTGTGTGTCAGGAGGAGGAAGTTGGGCGGTCAGTGACACTTGTGGGGCAGGAGGTGGATTATTTGGGGGGGAGGTGGCAGTGGTGTGGCAAAATGTGGCACTTGTGGGGCAGGAGCTGGCACTTCAGGGGAATGAGCTGGCACTTGTAGGGCAGGGATTGGCACTTGTAAGGCAGGAGGTGGAACTTGTGGGGCGGGATGTGGCACTTGTGGGATGCGAGGTGGCACTTGTGGGGCAGGAGGTTGCACTTGTGAGGCGGGAGGTGGAGGTTGTGGGGCGGGTGGTGGCAGTTGTGGGGCTGGAGGTATCACTTGTGCCGCAGGAAGTGGCACTTGTGGGGAGGAGGTGACACTTGAGGGGCAGGAGGAGGCACTTGTGGGGCAGGAGGAGGCACTTGTGGGGCAGGAGGAGGCACTTGTGGGGCAGGAGGAGGCACTTGTGGGGCAGGAGGAGGCACTTGTGGGGAAGTAGGTAGCACTTGTGGGGCAGGAGGAGGCACTTGTGGGGCAGGAGGAGGCACTTGTGGGGCAGGAGGTGGCACTTGTGGGGCAGGAGGTGGCACTTGTGGGGCAGGAGGAGGCACTTGTGGGGCAGGAGGAGGCACTTGTGGGGCAGGAGGAGGCACTTGTGGGGAAGTAGCTAGCACTTGTGGGGCATGAGGAGGCACTTGTGGGGCAGGAGGAGGCACTTGTGGGGCAGGAGGTGGCACTTGTGGGGCAGGAGGAGGCACTTGTGGGGCAGGAGGAGGCACTTGTGGGGCAGGAGGAGGCACTTGTGGGGCAGGAGGAGGCACTTGTGGGGCAGGAGGTGGCACTTGTGGTGCGGAAGGTGGAACTCGTGGGGCGGGAGGTGGCACTTGTGGGTCAGGAGTTGGATTTGTGGGGCGGGTTGTGGCACTTCTGGGGCGGGAGGTGGCACTTGTGGGGTGTGAGGTGGAAGTTGTGGGGCGGCAGGTGGCATTTGTGAAGCAGGAGGTGGATGATGTGGGGCAGGAGGTGGCACTTGTGCGGCAGGAGGTGGCACTTGTGGGGAAGTAGGTAGCACTTGTGGGGCAGGAGGAGGCACTTGTGGGGCAGGAGGAGGCACTTGTGGGGCAGGAAGTGGCACTTGTGGGGCAGGAGGTGGCACTTGTGGGGCAGGAGGAGGCCGTTGTTGGGCGGGAAGTGGAAGTTGTGGGGTGGGAGGTGGCACTTGTGGGGCTGGATGTGGAAGTTGTGTGGCAGGATTTGACACTTCTGGGGCTGCAGGTGGCACTTGTGGGGTGGGTGGTAGAACTTGTGGGGGGTGAGGTGTAACTTGTGGAGCGGGAGGTGACAACTGTGGGACAGGAGGAGGCACTTGTGGGGCGGGAGGTTGCACTTGTGAGACAGGAGGTGGCACTTGTGAGACAGGAGGTGGCACTTGTGGGGCGGGAGGTGGAAGTTGTGAGGCAGGAGGTGGCACTTGGGCAGATTGTGTCACTCGTGGGCAGGGAGGTTGCACTTGTGGGGCAGGAGGTGAAAGTTGTGGGGCAGGAGGTGGCATTTGTAAGGCGGGAAGTGGCACTTGTGGGGCAGAAATTGGCACTTATGGGGCAGGAGGTGGCACTTGTGGTGCGGGAGGTGGCACTGATGGGGCAGGAAATTGAGCTTTTGGGGCAGGAGATGGCATTTGTGGGGCGTAAGTTGGAACTTATGGGGCAGGAGGTGGAACTTGTGGAGCAGGAGGTGGTACTTGTGGGGCGGGAGGTTGGAGTTGTTGGGCAGGAGGTGGCATTTTGAGGCAGAAGGTGGCATTTGTGTGGCAGGAGGTGGCAATTGTGGGGCACGAGTTGGAAATTGTTGGGCAGGAGGTGGAAGTTTTGGGGCAGGGTTTGGCAGTTGTAGGGCGGGAGGTGGCACTTGTGGGCCAGGAGGTGGAAGTTGTAGGGCGGGAGGTGGCACTTGTGGGGCGGGAGGTGGCACTTGTGGGGCAGGAAATGGAGCTTTTAGGGCAGGAGGTGGAACTTGTGCAGAAGGAGGTGGTACTTGTTGGGCAGAAATTGGAACTTGTTGGGAGGGAAGAGGTACTTGTGGGGCAGGAAGTGGCTCTTGTGGGGCAGGAGCTGGCACTTGTGGGGCAGGAGGAGGAAGTTGGTCAGTCAGTGACACTTGTGGGGCAGGAGGTGGATTATTTGGGGGGGGAGGTGGCAGTGGTGTGGACAAATGTGGCACTTGTGGGGCATGAACTGGCACTTGTGGGGCAGGATTTGGAATTGTGGGGCAGGAGGATGTCTTTGTCGGTCAGGAGCTGGCACTTGTGAGCAGGAAGTGGATGATGTAGTGCAGGAGCTGGCACTTGTGAAGCATGAGCTGGCACATGTGGGGCACGAATTGGCACTTGTGGGGCAGGTGGTGGCATTTGTTGGGCGGGAGGTGGACGATGTGGGGCAGGAAGTGGCACTTGTGGGGCAGGAGGTGGCACTTGTGGGGCGGGAGGTGGATGATTTGGGGCAGGAGGTGGCACTTGTGGGGCGGGAAATGGAACTTGTGGGGCACCACGTGGCACTAGTTGAGCAGGAGGTGGAAATTGTGGGGCGGGAGGTGAATGATATGAGGCAGGAGGTAGCGGTTGTGGGGCAGGAGATGGAACTTATGGGGCAGGAGATGGTATTTGTTGTGCAGTAGGTGGCACTTGTGGAGTGGGAGATGGAAGTTGTGGGGCAGGAGGTGGCAAATGTGGGCCGGGAGCTGGCACTATTGGGGCAGGAGCTGGAAGTTGTGGGTCGGGAGGTGGCACTTGTGGTGCAGGAGGTGACACTTGTGGGGCGGTTGGTGGATGATGTGGGGCAGGAGTTGGCACTTGTGGGGTAAGGGTTGGCACTTGTGGGGTGGGAGGAGGCACTTGTGGGGCGGGGGGTGGCAATTGCTGGGTGGGAAGTGGCAGTTGTGGGGCAGTAGGTTGAAGGTTTGGGGCAGGAGGTGGCACTTGTGGGGTGGAAAGTAAGAAGATTTGGGGTGTGACGTGGAAGTAGTGGGGCAGGAGGTGGCACTTGTGGGGCGGGAGGTGGCACTTGTTGGGCAGGAGTTGGCACTTGTGTGGCTGGAGGTTGAAGTTGTGGGGCGAGAGGTAGCACTTGTGGGGCAGGAGCCGGTACTTGTGGGGCAGGACGCGGCGAATGTGGTGCAGGAAATGGCACTTGTGGGGTAGGAGTTGGCACATGTGGGATAGGAGGTGGCACTTGTGGGGCAGGATGTGGCACTTTTGCGTGGGAGGTGGCACTTGTGGGGCGGGAGGTGGCACTTGTGGGGGGGGGTGGCACTTGTGAGGCATGAGGTGGCACTTGTGGGGCGGGAGGTGGAAGTTGTGATGCAGGAGCTGGTACATGTGGGGCGGGAGGTGGAAGTTGTGATGCAGGATGTGGAACTTGTGGGGCGGGAGGTGGAAGTTGTGATGCAGGAGGTGGTACATGTGGGGCGGGAGGTGGAAGTTGTGATGCAGGAGGTGGTACATGTGGGGCGGGAGGTGGAAGTTGTGATGCAGGAGGCGGTACATGTGGGGCGGGAGGTGGAAGTTGTGATGCTGGAGGTGGTACAGGTGGGGCGGGAGGTGGAAGTTGTGATGCAGGAGGTGGTACATGTGGGGCGGGAGGTGGAAGTTGTGATGCAGGAGGTGGTACATGTGGGGCGGGAGGTGGAAGTTGTGATGCTGGAGGTGGTACATGTGGGGCGGGATGTGGCACTCGTGAGCAGGGAGGTGGCACTTGTGGAACTTGTAGCAGGTGTAACTTGTCGGGCAGAAGGCGGCTCTTGTGGGGCTGGAGATTGATGTTGTGGGTCAGGAGGTGGCACTTGTGGGGCAGGAGGTGGATGATGAGGGGCAGGAGCTGGCACTTGTGAAGCATGAGCTGGCACTTGTGGGGCAGGAATTGGCACTTGTGGGGCAGGAGGTGGCATTTGTTGGATGGGAGGTGGTTGATATGGGGAAGGAGGTGGCAATTGTGCGGTTCGAGGTGGCACTTGTGGAGCAGGAGGTGGAAGTTGCGGGGCAGGAGTTGGCACTTGTTGGTCGGGAGTTGGCACTTGTGGGGCGGGAGGTGGCACTTGTGGGGCAAAATGCAACACTTGTGGGGCAGGAGGTGGAAGTTGTGGAACAGAAGGTGGCACTTGTGGGGCGGGTGGTGGCACTTGTGGGGCGGGAGGTGGGACTTGTGGGGCCAGAGGTTGAGGTTGTGGTTCGGGAGGTGGCACTTGTGGAGCAGGAGCCTACACTTGTGGGGCAGAATGTGGCACTTGTAAGGCAGGACGTTGAAATTGTGGAGCAGGTTGTGGCACTTGTGGGGCAGGAGGTGGAAATTGTGGGGCAGGAGGTGGTAATGGTGGGGCAGGAGGTGGCACTTGTGGGGCAGGAGGTGGCACTTGTGGGGCAGGAGGTGGCACTTGTGGGGCAGGTTGTGGAAGTTGTGGGGCGGGTGGTTGCACTTGTGAGACAGGAGGTGGCACTTGTGGGGCGGGAGGTGGAAGTTGTGAGGCAGGAGGTGGCACTTGGGCAGATTGTGTCACTCGTGGGCAGGGAGGTTGCACTTGTGGGGCAGGAGGTGAAAGTTGTGGGGCAGGAGGTGGCATTTGTAAGGCGGGAAGTGGCACTTGTGGGGCAGAAATTGGCACTTATGGGGCAGGAGGTGGCACTTGTGGTGCGGGAGGTGGCACTGATGGGGCAGGAAATTGAGCTTTTGGGGCAGGAGATGGCACTTGTGGGGCGTAAGGTGGAACTTATGGGGCAGGAGGTGGAACTTGTGGAGCAGGAGGTGGTACTTGTGGGGCGGGAGGTTGGAGTTGTTGGGCAGGAGGTGGCTTTTTGAGGCAGAAGGTGGCATTTGTGTGGCAGGAGGTGGCAATTGTGGGGCAAGAGTTGGAAATTGTTGGGCAGGAGGTGGAAGTTTTGGGGCAGGGTTTGGCAGTTGTAGGGCGGGAGGTGGCACTTGTGGGGCAGGAGGTGGAAGTTGTAGGGCAGGAGGTGGCACTTGTGGGCCAGGAGGTGGAAGTTGTAGGGCAGGAGGTGGCACTTGTGGGGCGGGAGGTGGCACTTCTTGGGCAGGAAATGGAGCTTTTAGGGCAGGAGGTGGAACTTGTGCAGAAGGAGGTGGTACTTGTTGGGCGGAAATTGGAACATGTTGGGAGGGAAGAGGTACTTGTGGGGCAGGAAGTGGCTCTTGTGGGGCAGGAGCTGGCACTTGTGGGGCAGGAGGTTGCACTTGTGGGTCAGGAGGAGGAAGTTGGTTAGTCAGTGACACTTGTGGGTCAGGAGGTGGATTATTTGGGGGGGGAGGTGGCAGTGGTGTGGACAAATGTGGCACTTATGGGGCATGAACTGGCACTTGTGGGGGAGGAATTGGCACTTGTAGGGCAGGTGGTGGCACTTGTGGGGCAGGAGGTGGCACTTGTGGGGCAGGTGTTGGCACTTGTGGGGAAGGAGGTGGCACTTGTAAGGCAGGAATTGAAACTTGTGGGGTGGGATGGGGTACCTGTGGGGCAGGAGGTGGCACTTGTGGGGCAGGATGTGGCGCTTGTGGGGCAGGAGCTGGCACTTGTGGGGCAGGTGTTGGCACTTGTGGGGCAGGAGGTGGAAGTTGTGGGGCGGTAGGTTGCACTTGTGCGTGGGAGGTGGATGTTGTGGGGCAGGAAATGGCACCTGTGGGGCAGGAGGTGGCGCTTTTGGGGGAGGTGGTGGCATTTGTTGGGCGAGAGGTGAAACTTATTGGGCAGGAGGTGACACTTGTAGGTCAAGAGGTGGAACTTGTTGGGCAGGAGGTGTCAGTTGTTTGGCGGGAGGTGGCACTTGTAGGGCAGGAGGTGGCACTTGTGGGGCAGGAGGTGGCACTTGTGGGGCAGGAGGTGGCACTTGTGGGGAAGGAGGTGGCACTTGTGGGGAAGGAGGTGGCACTTGTATGGCAGGAATTGAAACTTGTGGGGTGGGATGGGGTACCTGTGGTGAAGGAAGTGGCTCTTGTGGGGCAGGATGTGGCACTTGTGGGGCAGGAGCTGGCACTTGTGGGGCATGAACTGGCACTTGTGGGGCAGGAATTGGCACTTGTGGGCAGGAAGTGGATGATGTGGTGCAGGAGCTGGCACTTGTGAAGCATGAGCTGGCACATGTGGGGCCGGAATTGGCAGTTGTTGGGCAGGAGCCTACACTTGTGGGGCAGAACGTGGCACTTGTGGGGCAGGAGGTTGAAGTTGTGGTGCAGGATGTAGCACTTGTGGGGCAGGAGCTGTAAATTGTCTGGCGAGATAAGGCACTAGTTTGGCAGGAGGTTGCACTAGTTTGGCAGGAGGTGGCACTTGTGGGGCGGGATGTGGCACTTGTGGGGCATGAGCTGGCACTTGTGGGGCAGGAATTGGCACTTGTGGGGCAGGAGGTGGATGATGTGGGGCAGGAGGCTGTCTTTGTGGGGTTGGAGGTGGCACTTGCGGGGCAGGTAGTTGATGATGTGGGGCAGGAGCTGGCACTTGTGAAGAATAAGCTGGCACTTGTGAAGCAGGAGCTGGACTTGCAGGGTGACAGGTGGAACTGGCGGGGCGGGAGGTGGCACTTGTGGGGCAGGTGTTGGCACTTGTGGGGCAGGTGTTGGCACTTGTGGGGCAGGAGGTGGAAGTTGTGGGGCAGTAGGTTGCACTTGTGCGTGGGAGGTGGATGTTGTGGGGCAGGAAATGGCACCTGTGGGGCAGGAGGTGGCGCTTTTGGGGGAGGTGGTGGCATTTGTTGGGCGAGAGGTGAAACTTATGGGGCAGGAGGTTACACTTGTAGGTCAAGAGGTGGAACTTGTTGGGCAGGAGGTGACACTTGTGGGGCAGGAGGTGTCAGTTGTTTGGTGGGAGGTGGCACTTGTAGGGCAGGAGGTGGTACTTGTGGGGCAGGAGGTGTCAGTTGTTTCGCAGGAGGTGGCACTTGTGGGGCAGGAGGTGGCACTTGTGGGGAAGGATGTGGCACTTGTGGGGAAGGAGGTGTCACTTGTATGGCAGGAATTGAAACTTGTGGGGTGGGATGGGGTACCAGTGGTGAAGGTAGTGGCTCTTGTGGGGCAGGAGCTGGCACTTGTGGGGCAGGAGCTGGCACTTGTGGGGCAGGAGCTGGCACTTGTGGAGCATGAACTGGCACTTGTGGGGCAGGAATTGGCACTTGTGGGAAGGAAGTGGATGATGTGGTGCAGGAGCTGGCACTTGTGAAGCATGAGCTGGCACATGTGGGGCAGGAGTTGGCACTTGTGGGTCAGGTGGTGGTACTTCTGGGGCAGGATCGGGCACTTGTGGGGCAGGATGTGGAAGCTGTGGGACGGGAGGTGGCATTTATGGGGCGGGAGGTGGAAGCTGTGAGGCAGGGGGTGGCACTTGTAAGGCAGGAGGTAGAACTTGTGGGGCAGGAGTTGGCACTTGTGGGGCGCGAGTTGGCACTTGTGGGGCAGGTAGTTGCATTAGTGGGGCAGGAGTTGGCACTTGTGGGTCAGGTGGTGGCACTTGTGGGGCGGGATGTGGAAGTTGTGGGGCGTGAGGTGTCACTTGTGGGGCGGAAGTTGACACTGTTGGGGTGTGAGGTGGCACTTGTGGGGCGAAGGTGGCACTTGTGGGCAGGAGGTGACACTTGTGGGGCAGGATGTGGCACTTGTGCGTGGGAGGTGGAGTTTGTGGGGCGGGAGGTGGCACTTGTGGGGCGGGAGGTGGCACTTGTGGGGCAGGATGTGGCATTCTTGGGGCGGGAGGTGTAAGTTGTGATGCAGGAGGTGGTACATGTGGGGCGGGAAGTGGATGTTGTGATGCAGGAGGTGGTACATGTGGGGCAGGAGGTGGAAGTTGTGATGCAGGAGGTGGTACATGTGGGGCGGGAGGTGGAAGTTGTGATGCAGGAGGTGGTACATGTGGGGCGGGATGTGGAAGTTGTGATGCAGGAGGTGGTACATGTGTGGCGGGATGTTGAAGTTGTGGGGCGGGAGCTGGCACTTGTGGAACAGGTATTGTCACTTGTGGGGGAGGAGTTGGATGATGTGGGGCAGGAGGTGGTCTTTGTGGGGTAGGAGGTGGCACCTGTGGGGCAAGAGGTGGCACTTGTGGGGCATGAGCTGGCACTTGTGGGGCAGGAGCTGGCACTTGTGGGGCAGGAATTGGCACTTGTGGGGCAGGAGGTGGATGATGTGGGGCAGGAGGCTGTCTTTGTGGGGTTAGAGGTGGCACTTGTGGGGCAGGAAGTTGATGATGTGGGGCATGAGCTGGCATTTGTGAAGCATGAGCTGGCACTTGTGAAGCAGGAATTGGCACTTTTGGGGCAGGAGGTGGAACTTGTGGGGTGGGAGGTGGAATTTGTGGGGTGGGAGGTGAAACTTGTAAGGCAGGAGTTGGCACATGTGGGGGGGGAAATGGCACTTGTGGGGCAGGAAATGGCACCAGTGGGGTAGGATTTGGAACCTGTGGGGTAAGAAATGGCACTTGTTGGGCAGGAGGTGGCACTTGTGGGGCAGGAGGTGGTCGTTGTGGGGCAGGAGGTGGCACTTGTGGGGCAGGAGGTGGAAGTTGAAGGACAGGACCTTGCACTTGTGGGGCATGAACTGGCACTTGTTGGGCAGGAGGTGGCACTTGTGGGGCGGAAGTGGAACTTGTAAAACAGGAGGTGGAAATTGTGGGGCTGTAGGTGTAACTTGTGGTGCAGGAAGTGGAACTTTTGGGGCAGGAGGTGGCGATAGAGGGGCAGGAAGTGGCACTTTTGGGGCGGGATGTGGCACTTGTTTGGCAGGAGGTAGGACTTTTGGGGTGGGAGTTGGCACTTGTGGTGCAGGAAGCTGCACTAATATGGCAGGAGGTGGCATTGTGGGGAGGGAGGTGGCAGGTTTTGGGCAGGAGGTGGCACTTGTGGGGCAGGAGGTGGATGATGAGGGGCAGGAGCTGGCACTTGTGAAGCATGAGCTGGCACTTGGGGGGCAGGAATTGGCAGTTGTGCGGCAGGAGTTGGCACTTGTGGGGCGGGAGTTGGCACTTGTGGGGTGGGAGTTGGCACTTGTGGGGCGGGAGTTAGAACTTGTGGGGCGGGAGGTGGCACTTGTGGGGAGCGATGTGGCACTTGTTGGCGAGAGGCTGAATTTGTGGAGAGGGAGGTGGCAGTTGTGGGTCTGGAGGTGGCACTTGTGGGGCAGGAGCTGGCACTTGTGGGGCAGGAATTGGCACTTGTGGGGTGGGAGGTGGAAGTTGTGGGGTAGGAAATGGCACTTGTGGGGCAGGAGTTGGCACATGTGGGACAGGAGTTGGCACTTGTGGAACAGGAAATGGCACCTGTGGGGCAGGAGTTGGAACCTTTGGGGTAAGAAATGGCACTTGTTGGGCAGGAGGTGGAACTTGTGGGGCAGGAAGTGGAACTTGTTTGTCATGTGGCCACAATTGTTGGACGGGAGGTGGCACTTGTGGGGCAGGAGGTGGCACTTTTGGGGAGGGATGTGGCACTTGTGGGGCAGGAGGTGGCACTTGTATGGAGGGATGTTGAAGTTGTGGGGCGGAGGTGGCATTTGTGGGGCTGGAACTGGCTCTTGTGGGACAGGAGGTTGAAGTTGTAGGGCAGGAAATGGCACTTGTGGGGCAGGAGGTGGCACTTGTGGGGCAAGAAATGGCACTTGTGGGGCAGGAGTTGGCACTTGTGGGTCAGGTGCTTGCACTTGAGGTGCGGGATGTGGCACTTGTGGAATTGGAGTTGGCACTAGTGCGGCAGAAGGTGGAAGTTGTGGGGAAGTATTTGGCACTTGTGGGGCAAGAGGTGGAACTTGTGGGGCAGGAGGTGGCATTTGTGGGACGAGCGGTGGCACTTGTTGGGCAGGAGGTGGAAGTTATGGGGCGTTACGTGGAAGTTGTGGGGCGGGAGGTGGCACCTGTGGAAATGGAGATGGCACTAGTGGGGCAGGTAGTGGCACTTGTGGGGCGGGATATGGAACATATGGGGCAGGAGTTGACACTTTTGGGGCAGGAGGTGGAAGTTGTGGGGCTGGACGTGGCACTTGTGGGGCGGGAGTTGGCATTTTGGGGAGGGTGGTGGCACTTGTTGGGCAGGAGGTGGCACTTGTGGGACGAGAGGTGGCACTTGTGGGGCAGGAGGTGGCACTTGTGGGGCAGGAGGTGGTCCTTGTGGGATGAGAGGTGGCACTTTTTGGGCAGGAGGTGGAACTTATGGGGCGTTACGTGGAAGTTGTGGGGCAGGAGGTGGCTCTTTTGAGGCAGGAGGTGGCACTTGTGGGCCAGGAGATGGAAGTTGTAGGGCGGGAGGTGGCACTTGTGGGGTGGGAGGTGGTAGATGTTGGGCGTGAGGTGGCACTTGTGGGTCGGGAGGTGGAAGTTGTGGGGTGGGAGTTGGAAGTTGTGGAGTGGGAGGTGGCATTTGTGGGGCGAAAGGTGGCACTTGTGGGGCAGGAGGTTGCACTTGTGGGGCAGGAGGTGGCACTTGTGGGGCGGAAATTGGAACTTGTTGGGAGGGAAGAGGTACTTGTGGGGCAGGAAGTGGCTCTTGTCGGGCAGGAGGTTGCAGTTGTGTGTCAGGAGGAGGAAGCTGGGCGGTCAGTGACACTTGTGGGGCAGGAGGTGGATTATTTGGGGGGGAGGTGGCAGTGGTGTGTCAAACTGTGGCACTTGTGGGGCAGGAGCTGGCACTTCAGGGGAATGAGCTGGCACTTGTAGGGCAGGAATTAGCACTTGTGGTGCAGGGGGTGGCACTTGTGGGGCAGGAGGTGGCACTTGTGGGGCAGGGGTGGATGATGTGGGGCAGGAGGTGGCACTTGTGGGGCAGGGGGTGGATGATGTGGGGCAGGAGGTGGTCGTTGTGGGGCAGGAGGTGGTCGTTGTGGGGCAGGAGGTGGCACTTGTGGGGCAGAAGATGGATGATGTGGGACACGACCTTGCACTTGTGGGGCATGAACTGGCACTTGTTGGGCAGGAGGTGGATGATGTGGTGCAGGAGCTGGCACTTGTGAAGCATGAGCTGGCACATGTGGGGCAGGAATTGGCACTTGTGGGGCAGGAGGTTGAAGTTGTGGTACAGGATGTAGCACTTGTGGGGCAGGAGATGTAAATTGTCTGGCGAGATATGGCACTTGTGGGGCAGGAGGTTGCACTAGTTTGGAAGGAGGTGGCACTTGTGGGGCGGGATGTGGCACTTGTGGGGCGAGAGGTGGCACTTGTGGGGCAGAAGGTGGATGATGTGGGGAAGTATTTGCCACTTGTGGGGCGAGAGGTGGCACTAGTGGGGCAGAAGGTGGAAGTTGTGGGGAAGTATTTGCCACTTGTGGGGCAAGAGGTGGAACTTGTGGAGCAGGAGGTGGCATTTGTGGAGCATGAGTTGACACTTGTGGGGCAGGAGGATGCACTTGTGGGGCAGGAGGTGGCACTTGTGGGGCAGGAGGTGGCACTTGTGGGGCAGGAGGTGGTCCTTGTGGGACGAGAGGTGGCACTTGTTGGGCGGGAGGTGGAACTTATGGGGCGTTACGTGGAAGTTGTGGGGCGGGAGGGGGCTCTTTTGAGGCAGGAGGTGGCACTTGTGGGCCAGGAGATGGAAGTTGTAGGGCGGGAGGTGGCACTTGTGGGGTGCGAGGTGGTAGATGTTGGGCGTGAGGTGGCACTTGTGGGTCGGGAGGTGGCACTTGTGGGGCAGGAGGTGGAAGTTGTGGAGCGGGAGGTGGAATTTGTGGGGCGAAAGGTGGCATTTGTGGGGCAGGAGGTTGCACTTGTGGGGCAGGAGGTGGCACTTGCAGGGCGGAAATTGGAACTTGTTGGGAGGGAAGAGGTACTTGTGGGGCAGGAAGTGGCTCTTGTCGGGCAGGAGGTTGCAGTTGTGGCCCTTGTGGGGCAGGAGGTGGCACTTGTGGGGCAGGAGGTGGAAGTTGTGGGGCGGTAGGTTGCACTTGTGCGTGGGAGGTGGATGTTGTGGGGCAGGAAATGGCACCTGTGGGGCAGGAGGTGGCGCTTTTGGGGGAGGTGGTGGCATTTGTTGGGCGAGAGGTGAAACTTATGGGGCAGGAGGTGGCACTTGTAGGTCAAGAGGTGGAACTTGTTGGGCAGGAGGTGACTCTTGTGGGGCAGGAGGTGTCAGTTGTTTGGTGGGAGGTGGCACTTGTATGGCAGGAGTTGGCACTTGTGGGGCAGGAGGTGGCACTTGTGGGGCAGGTGGTGTCAGTTGTGCGGCAGGAGTTGGCACTTGTGGGACAGGATGTGGCACACGGGCAGGAGTTGGCACTTGTGTGGTGGGATGTTGAAGTTGTTGGGCGGGAGGTGGCACTTGTGGGGCTGGAAGTGGCAGTTGTAGGGCTGGAGGTGGCACTTGTGGAATTGGAGTTGGCACTAGTGGGGCAGAAGGTGGAAGTTGTGGGGAAGTAATTGGCACTTGTGGGGCAAGAGGTGGAACTTGTGGAGCAGGAGGTGGCACTTGTGGGGCAGGAGGTGGCATTTGTGGAGCATGAGTTGACACTTGTGGGGCAGGAAGTGGCACTTGTGGGGCAGGTGTTGGCACTTGTGGGGCAGGAGGTGGCACTTGTGGGGTAGGAGGTGGCACTTGTGGGGCAGGTGTTGGTACTTGTGGGGCAGGTGTTGGTACTTGTGGGGCAGGAGGTGGCACTTGTGGGGCAGGAGGTGGAAGTTGTGGGGCGGTAGGTTGCACTTGTGCGTGGGAGGTGGATGTTGTGGGGCAGGAAATGGCACCTGTGGGGCAGGAGGTGGCGCTTTTGGGGGAGGTGGTGGCATTTGTTGGGCGAGAGGTGAAACTTATGGGGCAGGAGGTGGCACTTGTAGGTCAAGAGGTGGAACTTGTTGGGCAGGAGGTGACACTTGTGGGGCAGGAGGTGTCAGTTGTTTGGCGGGAGGTGGCATTTGTCGGTCGGGAGGTGGCACTTGTGGGGCAGGAGGTGGCACATGTGGGACAGGAGGTGGCACTTGTGGGGCAGGAGTTTGGACCTGTGGTTTAAGAAATGGCATTTGTTTACAGGAGGTGGTACTTGTGGGGCAGGTGGTGGTACCTGTGGGGTGGGGGTGTAACTTGTGGGGCAGGAGGTGGTGATAGAGGGACTGGAGGTGGCATTTTATGGCGGGAGGTGGCACTTGTAGGGCAGGATGTGGAAGTTGTGAAGCGGGAGGTGGCACTTGTGTGGCGGGAGGTGGAATTTGTGGGGTGGTATGCACCAGATGTGGGGCAGGAAATGGCACTTGTGGGGCAGGAGTTGGTAAATGTGGGACAGGCGGTGGTACTTGTGGGGCAGGAAATGGCACCTGTGGGGCAGGAGTTGGAACCTGTGGGGTAAGAAATGGCACTTGTGGGGCAGGAGGTGGCACTTGTGGGGTGGGAGGTGGCACTTGTGGGGCGGGATATGGAACTTACGGGGCAGGAGTTGACACTTTTGGGGCAGGAGGCAGATGTTGTGGGGCTGGACATGGCACTTGTGGGTCAGGACGTGGCACTTGTGGGGCAGGAGGTGGAAGTTGTGGAGCGGGAGGTGGCATTTGTGGGGCGAAAGGTGGCACTTGTGGGGCAGGAGGTGGCACTTGTGGGGAGGAAATTGGAACTTGTTGGGAGGGAAGAGGTACTTGTGGGGCAGGAAGTGGCTCTTGTCGGGCAGGAGGGGGCACTTGTGGGGCAGGAGGTGGCACTTGTGGGGCATGAGCTGGCAATTGTGGGGCAGGAATTGGCACTTGTGGGGCAGGAAGTTGATGATGTGGGGCAGGAGCTGGCATTTGTAAGGCGGGAAGTGGCACTTTTGGGGCAGAAATTGGCACTTATGTGGTAGGAGGTGGCACTTGTGGTGCGTAAGGTGGAACTTATGGGGCAGGAGGTGGAACTTGTGGAGCAGGAGGTGGTACTTGTGGGGCGGGAGGTTGGAGTTGTTGGGCAGGAGGTGGCATTTTGAGGCAGAAGGTGGCATTTGTGTGGCAGGAGGTGGCAATTGTGGGGCACGAGTTGGAAATTGTTGGGCAGGAGGTGGAAGTTTTGGGGCAGGGTTTGGCAGTTGTAGGGCGGGAGGTGGCACTTGTGGGGCGGGAGGTGGAAGTTGTAGGGCAGGAGGTGGCACTTGTGGGGCGGGAGGTGGAAGTTGTAGGGCGGGAGGTGGCACTTGTGGGGCGGGAGGTGGCACTTCTGGGGAAGGAAATGGAGCTTTTAGGGCAGGAGGTGGAACTTGTGCAGAAGGAGGTGGTACTGGTTGGGCGGAAATTGGAACTTGTTGGGAGGGAAGAGGTACTTGTGGGGCAGGAAGTGGCTCTTGTGGGGCGGGAGATGGCACTTGTGGGGCAGGAGGAGGAAGTTGGTCAGTCAGTGACACTTGTGGGGCAGGAGGTGGATTATTTGGGCGGGGAGGTGGCAGTGGTGTGGACAAATGTGGCACTTGTGGGGCAGGAATTGGCACTTGTGGGGCAGGTGGTGGCACTTGTTGGGTGGGAGGTGGACGATGTGGGGCAGTAGGTTGCACTTGTGGGGCAGGAGGTGGCACTTGTGGGGTGGAAATTGGAACTTGCTGGGAGGGAAGAGGTACTTGTGGGGCAGGAAGTGGCTCTTGTCGGGCAGGAGCTGGCACTTGTGGGGCAGGAGGTTGCAGTTGTGGGTCAGGAGGAGGAAGTTGGTCAGTCAGTGACACTTGTGGGGCAGGAGGTGGATTATTTGGGGGGGAGGAGGCAGTGGTGTGGCAAAATGTGGCACTTCAGGGGAATGAGCTGGCACTTGTGGGGCAGAAATTGGCACTTATGGGGCAGGAGGATGTCTTTGTCGGTCAGGAGGTGGCACTTGTGAGCAGGAAGTGGATGATGTAGTGCAGGAGCTGGCACTTGTGAAGCATGAGCTGGCACATGTGGGGCAGGAATTGGCACTTGTGGGGCAGGTGGTGGCACTTGTTGGGTGGGAGGTGGACGATGTGGGGCAGGAGGTGGCACTTGTGGAGCAGGAGGTGGAAGTTGCATTGCAGGATTTGGCATTTGTGGGTTGGGAGTTGGCACTTGTGGGGCATGAGGTTGAATTTGTGGGATGGTAGGTGGAACATGTGGGGCAGGAGCTGGCACTTGTGGGGCAGGATGTGGCACACGTTGCCAGGAGTCGGCACTTGTGTGGCGGGATGTTGAAGTTGTGGGGCGGGAGGTGGCACTTGTGGAACAGGTATTGTCACTTGTGGGGGAGGAGGTGGATGATGTGGGGCAGGAGGTGGCACCTGTGGGGTAGGAGGTGGCACCTGTGGGGTAAGAGGTGGCACTTGTGGGGCAGGAATTGGCACTTGTGGGGCAGGAGTTGGATGATGTTGGGCAGGAGGCTCTCTTTGTGGGGATAGAGGTGGCACTTGTGCGTCAGGAGGTGGCACTTGTGGGGCAGGAGGTTGAAGTTGTGGAGCGGGAGGTGGCACTTGTGGGGCGGAAATTGGAACTTGTTGGGAGGGAAGAGGTACTTGTGGGGCAGGAAGTGGCTCTTGTGGGGCAGGAGCTGGCACTTGTGGGGCCGGAGGTTGCAGTTGTGTGTCAGGAGGATTAAGTTGGGCGGTCAGTGACAGTTGTGGGGCAGGAGGTGGATTATTTGGGGGGGAGGTGGCAGTGGTGTGGACAAATGTGGCATTTGTGGGGCAGGAGCTGGCACTTCAGGGGAATGAGCTGGCACTTGTAGGGCAGGAATTGGCACTTGTGGTGCAGGGGGTGGATGATGTGGGGCAGGAGGTGGAACTTGTTTGGCAGGAGGTGGCTCTTGTGGGGCAGGAGGTGGCACTTGTGGGGAAGGAGGTGGCACTTGTATGGCAGGAATTGAAACTTGTGGGGTGGGATGGGGTACCTGTGGTGAAGGAAGTGGCTCTTGTGGTGCAGGAGCCTACACTTGTGGGGCAGGAGCTGGCACTTGTAGGGCAGGAGCTGGCACTTCTGGTGCAGGAGGTTGAAGTTGTGGTGCAGGATGTAGCACTTGTGGGGCAGGAGCTGTAAATTGCCTGGCGAGATATGGCACTTGTGGGGCAGGAGGTTGCACTAGTTTGGCAGGAGGTGGCACTTGTGGGGCGGGATGTGGCACTTGTGGGGCGAGAGGTGGCACTTGTGGGGCAGAAGGTGGATGATGTGGGGCAGGAGCTGGCAATTGTGAAGCATGAGCTGTCACTTTTGGGGCAGGAATTGTCAGTTGTGCGGCAGGAGTTGGCACTTGTGGGGCAGGATGTGGCACACGGGCAGGAGTTGGCACTTGTGTGGTGGGATGTTGAAGTTGTTGGGCGAGAGGTGGCACTTGTGGGGCAGAAGGTGGATGATGTGGGGCAGGAGCTGGCACTTGTGAAGCATGAGCTGGCACTTGTGGGGCAGAAGGTGGAAGTTGTGGGGAAGTATTTGGCACTTGTGGGGCAAGAGGTGGAACTTGTGGAGCAGGAGGTGGCATTTGTGGGGCAGGAGGTGGCATTTGTGGGGCAGGAGGTGGGACTTGTGGGGCAGGATGTGGCACACGGGCAGGAGTTGGCACTTGTGTGGTGGGATGTTGAAGTTGTTGGGCGGGAGGTGGCACTTGTGGGGCTGGAAGTGGCAGTTGTAGGGCTGGAGGTGGCACTTGTGGAATTGGAGTTGGCAATAGTGTGGGGAAGTATTTGGCACTTGTGGGGCAAGAGGTGGAACTTGTGGAGCAGGAGGTGGCATTTGTGGAGCATGAGTTGACACTTGTGGGGCAGGAGGGGGCACTTGTGGGGCAGGAGGTGGAATTTGTGGAGCGGGAGGTGGCATTTGTGGGGCGAAAGGTGGCATTTGTGGGGCAGGAGGTTGCACTTGTGGGGCAGGAGGTGGCACTTGTGGGGCGGAAATTGGAACTTGTTGGGAGGGAAGAGGTACTTGTGGGGCAGCAAGTGGCTCTTGTCGGGCAGGAGCTGGCACTTGTGTGGCAAGAGCTGGCACTTCAGGGGAATGAGCTGGCATTTGTGGTGCAGGGGTTGGATGATGTGGGGCAGGAGGTGGTCGTTGTGGGGCAGGAGATGGCACTTGTGGGGCAGGGGGTGGATGATGTGGGGCATGAACTGGCACTTGTGGGGCATGAACTGGCATTTGTGGGGCAGGAATTGGCACTTGTGGGGCAGGAGGTGGCACTTGTTGGGTGGGAGGTGGTCGATGTGGGGCAGGAGATGGCACTTGTGGAGCAGGAGGTGGAAGTTGCAGGGCAGGAGGTGGCACTTGTGGGGTGGGAGGTGGCACTTGTTGGGCAGGAGTTGGCACTTGTGGGGCAGGAATTGGCACTTGTGGGGCAGGAGGTGGATGATGTGGGGCAGGAGGCTGTCTTTGTGGGGTTGGAGGTGACACTTGTGGGGCAGGAAGTTGATGATGTGGGGCAGGAGCTGGCATTTGTGAAACATGAGCTGGCACTTGTGAAGCAGGAATGGGCACTTGTAAGGCAGGAGGTGGAACTTGTGGGGCGGGATGTGGCACTTGCGGGATGCGAGGTGGCACTTGTGGGGCAGGAGTTGGCACTTGTGGGTCAGGTGGTGGTACTTCTGGGGCAGGATCGGGCACTTGTGGGGCAGGATGTGGAAGCTGTGGGACGGGAGGTGGAAGTTATAGGGTGGGAGGTGGAAGTTGTGGGGCAAGAATTGGCAATTGTGGGGCAAGAAGTGGCAATTGTGGGGCAGAGGGTGGCACTTATACGGCAGGAGGTGGCACTTGTGGGGAAGTAGGTAGCACTTGTGGGGCAGGAAGCGGCACTTGTGGGGCAGGAGGTGGATGATGTGGGGCAGGAGGTAGCAATTTTGGGCCGGGACGTGGCACTAGTGGGGCGAGATGTTGCACTTGTTGGGCGGGAGGTGGCACTTTTGGGGCATAAGGTGAAAATCGAGGGACATGAGGTAGCACTTGTGGGGCAGGAGTTGGCACTTGTGTGGTAGGAGGTGGCAATTGTGGGGCAGGAGCTTGCAGTTGTGAGGCGGGATGTGGAAGTTGTGGGGCGGGTTGTGGCAGCTGTGGGTCTGGAGGTGTCACTTGTGCAGCGGGAAGTGGCACTTGTAAGGCAGGAAGTAGCACTTGTGGGGCAGGAGGTGGCACTTTTGGAGCGTGAGGTGGATGTTGTGGGGCAGGAGTTGGCACTTGTGGGGCGAGAGTTGGCACTTATGGGGCAGGAGGTAGCACTTGTGGGGTGGGATGTGGTACTTGTGGGGCGGGAGGTGGCACTTGTTGGGGGGGTGGTGGCAATTGTGGGGCAGAAGGTGGCACTTGTTGGGCGAGAGTTGCAATTGTGAGACGGGAGGTGGCAATTGTGGGTCACGTAGTGGCACTTGTGGGTCAGGAGGTGGTACTTGTGGGGCGGGCGGTGGAACTGGTGGGGCTGGAGGTGGCAGTTGTGGGCTAGGAGGTGGCACTTGTGGGGCAGGATGTGGAAATTGTGGAACAGTAGGTGGCACCTGTGGGGCAGGAGATGGCACTTATGGGGCAGGAGATGGTATTTGTTGTGCAGTAGGAGGCACTTGTGGAGTGGGAGATGGAAGTTGTGGGGCAGGAGGTGGCAATTGTGGGGCGGTTGGTGGATGATGTGGGGCAGGAGTTGGCAGTTGTGGGGTAAGGGTTGGCACTTGTGGGGTGGGAGGAGGCACTTGTGGGGCGGGGGGTGGCAATTGCTGGGTGGGAAGTGGCAGTTGTGGGGCAGTAGGTTGAAGGTTTGGGGCAGGAGGTGGCACTTGTGGGGTGGAAGGTAAGAAGATTTGGGGTGTGACATGGAAGTAGTGGGGCGGGAGGTGGCACTTGTGGGGCGGGAGTTGGCACTTGTGTGGCTGGAGGTTGAGGTTGTGGGGCGAGAGGTAGCACTTGTGGGGCAGGAGCCGGCACTTGTGGGGCAGGACGCGGCAAATGTGGTGCAGAAAATGGCACTTGTGGGGCAGGAGTTGGCACTTGTGGATCAGGTGGTGGCACATGTGAGGCGGGGGTCGACATTGTGGGGCAAGAGGTGTAACTTGTGGGGCAAGAGGTGTAACTTGTGGGGCAGGAGGTGGCTATAGAGGGGCGGGAGGTGGCACTTGTGTGGCGGGAGGTGGCACTTGTGGGGCAGGAGATGGCAATTGTGGAGCAGGTGGTGGAAGTTGCACGTCAGGATTTGGCACTTGTGGGGCGGGAGATGGCACTTGTGTGTCTGGAGGTTAAACTTGTGGGGAAGGAGGTGGCACTTGTCGGGCAGGAGATGGCAAATGTGGTGCAGGAAATGGCACTTGTGGGGCAGGAGTTGGCACATGTGGGATAGGAGGTGGCACTTGTGGGGCAGGAGGTAGATGATGTGGGGCAGGAGCTGGCAATTGTGAAGCATGAGCTGGCACTTTTAGGGCTGGAATTGGCACTTGTGCCACAGGAGGTGGCACTTGTGGGGTGGGAGGTGGATGATGTGGGGCAGGAGGTGGAAGTTGCGTGGGAGGATTTGGCCCTTGTGGAGCTGGAGATGGCACTTGTGGGGCAGGACGTGGCACTTGTGGAGCGGGAGGGGGCACTTGTGGGGCCTGAGGTGGCACTTGTAGGGCAGGAAGTGGCATTTGTGGGGCGGGATGTGGAAGTTGTGGGGCGTGAGGTGGCACTTGTGGGGCGGAAGTTGACACTGTTGGGGTGTGAGGTGGCACTTGTGGGGCGGAAGGTGGCACTTGTGGGGAGGAGGTGACACTTGTGGGGCAGGATGTGGCACTTGTGCGTGGGAGGTGGAGTTTGTGGGGCAGGAGGTGGTACATGTGGGGCGGGAGGTGGAAGTTGTGATGCAGGAGGTGGTACATGTGGGGCGGGAGGTGGAAGTTGTGATGCAGGAGGTGGTACATGTGGGGCGGGAGGTGGAAGTTGTGATGCAGGAGGTGGTACATGTGGGGCGGGATGTGGCACTCGTGAGCTGGGAGGTGGCACTTGTGGAACTTGTAGCAGGTGTAACTTGTCGGGCAGGAGGCGGCTCTTGTGGGGCTGGAGATTGATGTTGTGGGTCAGGAGGTGGCACTTGTGGGGCAGGAGGTGGATGATGTGGGGCAGGAGCTGGCACTTGTGGAGCATGAGCTGTCACTTGGGGGGCAGGAATTGGCACTTGTGGGGCAGGAGGTGGCACTTGTAGGGCAGGAGGTGGCACTTGTGATGCAGGAGGTGTCAGTTGTTTGGCGGGAGGTGGCACTTGTAGGGCAGGAGGTGGCATTTGTGGGGCAGGAGGTGTAAGTTGTGATGCAGGAGGTGGTACATGTGGGGCGGGAGGTGGAAGTTGTGATGCAGGAGGTGGTACATGTGGGGCGGGAGGTGGAAGTTGTGATGCAGGAGGTGGTACATGTGGGGCGGGAGGTGGCACTCATGAGCAGGGAGGTGGCACTTGTGGAACTTGTAGCAGGTGTAACTTGTCGGGCAGGAGGCGGCTCTTGTGGGGCTGGAGATTGATGTTGTGGGTCAGGAGGTGGCACTTGTGGGGCAGGAGGTGGATGATGTGGGGCAGGAGCTGGCACTTGTGGAGCATGAGCTGTCACTTGGGGGGCAGGAATTGGCACTTGTAGGGTGGGAGGTGGAAGTTGTGGGGTAGGAAATGGCACTTGTGGGGCAGGAGTTGGCACATGTGGGACAGGAGTTGGCACTTGAGGAACAGGAAATGGCACCTGTGGGGCAGGAGTTGGAACCTGTGGGGTAAGAAATGGCACTTGCTGGGCAGGAGGTGGCACTTGTGGGGCAGGAGGTGGTCCTTGTGGGACGAGAGGTGGCACTTGTTGGGCAGGAGGTGGAACTTATGGGGCGTTACGTGGAAGTTGTGGGGCGGGAGGTGGCACCTGTGGAAATGGAGATGGCACTAGTGGGGCAGGTAGTGGCACTTGTGGGGCGGGATATGGAACTTATGGGGCAGGAGTTGACACTTTTGGGGCAGGAGGTGGAAGTTGTGGGGCTGGACGTGGCACTTGTGGGGCGGGAGTTGGCATTTTGGGGAGGGTGGTGGCACTTGTTGGGCAAGAGGTGGCACTTGTGGGACGAGAGGTGGCACTTGTGGGGCAGGAGGTGGCACTTGTGGGGCAGGAGGTGGTCCTTGTGGGATGAGAGGTGGCACTTTTTGGGCAGGAGGTGGAACTTATGGGGCGTTACGTGGAAGTTGTGGGGCAGGAGGTGGCTCTTTTGAGGCAGGAGGTGGCACTTGTGGGCCAGGAGATGGAAGTTGAAGGTTGGGTGGTGGCACTTGTGGGGTGGGAGGTGGTAGATGTTGGGCGTGAGGTGGCACTTGTGGGTCGGGAGGTGGAAGTTGTGGGGCAGGAGGTGGAATTTGTGGAGCGGGAGGTGGCACTTGTGGGCGAAAGGTGGCATTTGTGGGGCAGGAGGTTGCACTTGTGGGGCAGGAGGTGGCACTTGTGGGGCGGAAATTGGAACTTGTTGGGAGGGAAGAGGTACTTGTGGGGCAGGAAGTGGCTCTTGTGGGGCAGGATCTGGCACTTGTGGGGCAGGAGGTTGCAGTTGTGTGTCAGGAGGAGGAAGCTGGGCGGTCAGTGACACTTGTGGGGCAGGAGGTTGATTATTTGGGGGGGGAGGTGGCAGTGGTGTGGCAAAATGTGGCACTTGTGGGGCAGGAGCTGGCACTTCAGGGGAATGAGCTGGCACTTGTAGGGCAGGAATTGGCACTTGTGGTGCAGGGGGTGGTCGTTGTGGGGCAGGAGGTGGCACTTGTGGGGCAGGGGTGGATGATGTGGGGCAGGAGGTGGCACTTGTGGGGCATGAACTGGCACTTGTGGGGCATGAACTGGCACTTGTGGACAGGAAGTGGGCGATGTGGTGCAGGAGCTGGCACTTGTGAAGCATGAGCTGGCACATGTGGGGCAGGAATTGGCACTTGTGGGGCAGGAGGTGGGACTTGTGGGGCAGGAGGTGGCACACGGGCAGGAGTTGGCACTTGTGTGGTGGGATGTTGAAGTTGTTGGGCGGGAGGTGGCACTTGTGGGGCTAGAAGTGGCAGTTGTAGGGCTGGAGGTGGCACTTGTGGAATTGGAGTTGGCACTAGTGGGGCAGAAGGTGGAAGTTGTGGGGAAGTATTTGGCACTTGTGGGGCAAGAGGTGGAACTTGTGGAGCAGGAGGTGGCATTTGTGGAGCATGAGTTGACACTTGTGGGGCGGGAGGTGGCACTTGTGGGGCAGGAGGTGGAACTTATGGTGCGTTACGTGGAAGTTGTGGGGCGGGAGGTGGCTCTTTTGAGGCAGGAGGTGGCACTTGTAGGCCAGGAGATGGAAGTTGTAGGGCGGGAGGTGGCACTTGTGGGGTGGGAGGTGGTAGATGTTGGGCGTGAGGTGGCACTTGTGGGTCGGGAGGTGGCACTTGTGAGGCAGGAGGTGGAAGTTGTGGAGCGGGAGGTGGCACTTGTGGGGCTGGAGGTGGCACTTGTGGGGAGAAAGGTGGCATTTGTGGGGCAGGAGGTTGCACTTGTGGGGCAGGAGGTGGCACTTGTGGGGCGGAAATTGGAACTTGTTGGGAGGGAAGAGGTACTTGTAGGGCAGCAAGTGGCTCTTGTCGGGCAGGAGGTTGCAGTTGTGTGTCAGGAGGAGGAAGTTGGGCGGTCAGTGACACTTGTGGGGCAGGAGGTGGATTATTTGGGGGGGAGGTGGCAGTGGTGTGGCAAAATGTGGCACTTGTGGGGCAGGAGCTGGCACTTCAGGGGAATGAGCTGGCACTTGTAGGGCAGGAGGTGGTCGTTGTGGGGCAGGAGGTGGTCGTTGTGGGGCAGGAGGTGGTCGTTGTGGGGCAAAAGGTGGCACTTGTGGGGCATGAACTGGCACTTGTGGGGCATGAACTGGCACTTGTGTGGCATGAACTGGCATTTGTGGGGCAGGAATTGGCACTTGTTGGGTGGGAGGTGGACGATGTGGGGCAGGAGATGGCCCTTGTGGAGCAGGAGGTGGAAGTTGCAGGGCAGGAGGTGGCACTTGTGGGGCAGGAGTTGGAATTTGTGGGGCAGGAGGTGGATGATGTTGGGCAGGAGGCTGTCTTTGTGGGGTTGGAGGTGGCACTTGTGGGGCAGGAAGTTGATGATGTGGGGCTGGAGCTGGCATTTGTGAAGCATGAGCTGGCACTTGTGAAGCAGGAATTGGCACTTGTAAGGCAGGAGGTAGCACTTGTGGGGCGGGATGTGGCACTTGTGGGATGCGAGGTGGCACTTGTGGGGCAGGAGTTGGCACTTGTGGGTCAGGTGGTGGTACTTCTGGGGCAGGATCGGGCACTTGTAGGGGCGGGATGTGGAAGCTGTGGGATGGGAGGTGGAAGTTATGGGGTGGGAGGTGGAAGTTGTGGGGCAAGAATTGGCAATTGTGGGGCAGAGGGTGGCACTTGTACGGCAGGAGGTGGCACTTGTGGGACAGGACGTGGCAATTGGGAAGGACGTGGCACTTGTGGGGTGGGAGGTGGCACTTGTGGGGCAGGAGGTGGCACTTGTGGTGCGGGAGGTGGAACTTGTGAGGCGGGAGGTGGCACTTGTGGGTCAGGAGTTGGATTTGTGGGGCGGGTTGTGGCACTTTTGGGGCGGGAGGTGGCACTTGTGGGGTGTGAGGTGGAAGTTGTGGGGAGGCAGGTGGCAATTGTGGGTCAGGAGGAGGCATTTGTGAGGCAGGAGGTGGATGATGTGGGGCAGGAGGTGGCACTTGTGCGGCAGGAGGTGGCACTTGTGGGGCAGGAGGTGGCACTTGTGGGGCAGGAGGTGGCACTTGTGGGGCAGGAGGAGGCACTTGTTGGGCAGGAGGAGGCACTTGTTGGGCAGGAGGAGGCACTTGTGGGGCAGGAGGAGGCACTTGTGGGGCAGGAAGTGGCACTTGTGGGGTGGGTGGTAGAACTTGTGGGGGGTGAGGTGTAACTTGTGGAGCGGGAGGTTACAACTGTGGGACAGGAGGAGGCACTTGTGGGTCGGGAGGTGGCACTTTTAAGGCGGGAGGTGGCAGTTGTGGGGCGGGAGGTGGCACTTGTGGGGCGGGAAATGGAACTTGTTGGGCAGCACGTGGCAGTAGTTGAGCAGGAGGTGGAAATTGTGGAGCGGGAGGTGAATGATATGAGGCAGGAGGTAGCGGTTGTGGGGCAGGAGGTGGCACTTATGGGGCAGGAGATGGTATTTGTTGTGCAGTAGGTGGCACTTGTGGAGTGGGAGATGGAAGTTGTGGGGCAGGAGGTGACACTTGTGGGGCGGTTGGTGGATGATGTGGGGCAGGAGTTGGCACTTGTGGGGTAAGGGTTGGCACTTGTGGGGTGGGAGGAGGCACTTGTGGGGCAGGAGGTGGAAGTTGCAGGGCAGGATTTGGCATTTGTGGGGCAGGAGGTGGCACCTGTTTGGCAAGAGGTGGCACTTGTGGGGCATGAGCTGGCAATTGTGGGGCAGGAATTGGCACTTGTGGGGCAGGAGGTGGATGATGTGGGGCAGGAGCTGGCACTTGTGAAGCATGAGCTGGCACTTGTGGGGCGAGAGGAGCTGGACTTGCAGGGTGACAGGTGGCACTTGAGGGGCAGGAGGTGACACTTGTGCGTGGGAGGTGGAGTTTGTGGGGCGGGAGGAGGCACTTGTGGGGCGGGAGTTAGCACTTGTGGGCAGGAGGTGACACTTGTGGGGCAGGATGTGGCACTTGTGCGTGGGAGGTGGAGTTTGTGGGGCAGGAGCTGGTACATGTGGGGCGGGAGGTGGAAGTTGTGATGCAGGAGGTGGTACATGTGGGGCGGGAGGTGGAAGTTGTGATGCAGGAGGTGGTACATGTGGGGCGGGAGGTGTAAGTTGTGATGCAGGAGGTGGTACATGTGGGGCGGGAGGTGGAAGTTGTGATGCAGGAGGTGGTACATGTGGGGCGGGAGGTGGAAGTTGTGATGCTGGAGGTGGTACATGTGGGGCGGGAGGTGGAAGTTGTGATGCAGGAGGTGGTACATGTGGGGCGGGATGTGGCACTCGTGAGCAGGGAGGTGGCACTTGTGGAACTTGTAGCAGGTGTAACTTGTCGGGCAGGAGGCGGCTCTTGTGGGGCTGGAGATTGATGTTGTGGGTCAGGAGCTGGCACTTGTGGAGCATGAGCTGGCACTTGTGGGGCAGGAATTGGCACTTGTGGGGCAGGAGGTGGCACTTGTTGGATGGGAGGTGGACGATGTGGGGCAGGAGTTGACACTTGTGGGGCAGGATGTGGCACACGTTGCCAGGAGTCGGCACTTGTGTGGCGGGATGTTGAAGTTGTGGGGCTGGAGGTTGCACTTGTCTAACAGGTATTGTCACTTGTGGGGAAGGAGGTGGATGATGTGGGGCAGGAGGTGGCACTTGTGGGGCAGGAGGTGGAAGTTGAAGGACAGGACCTTGCACTTGTGGGGCATGAACTGGCACTTGTTGGGCAGGAGGTGGCACTTGTGGGGCGGAAGTGGAACTTGTAAAACAGGAGGTGGAAATTGTGGGGCTGTAGGTGTAACTTGTGGTGCAGGAAGTGGAACTTCTGGGGCAGGAGGTGGCGATAGAGGGGCAGGAAGTGGCACTTTTGGGGCGGGATGTGGCACTTGTTTGGAAGGAGGTGGCACTTGTGGGGCGGGAGTTGGCACTTGTGAGGCAGGAGGCTGCACTAATATGGCAGGAGGTGGCATTGTGGGGAGGGAGGTGGCAGGTTTTGGGCAGGAGGTGGCACTTGTGGGGCAGGAGGTGGATGATGAGGGGCAGGAGCTGGCACTTGTGAAGCATGAGCTGGCACTTGTGGGGCTGGAATTTGCAGTTGTGCGGCAGGAGTTGGCACTTGTAGGGCGGGAGGTGGCACTTGTGGGGCGGGAGTTGGCACTTGTGAGGCAGGAGGTGTCAGTTGTTTGGCGGGAGTTCGCACTTGTGGGTCACAAGGTGGAAGTTGTGGGGCAGGAGGTGGCACTTGTGGGTCGGGAGGTGGAAGTTGTGAAGCAGGAGGTGGCACTTGTGGGGAAGGAGGAGGCACTTGTATGGCAGGAATTGGAACTTGTGGTGTGGGATGGGGTACTTGTGGGGAAGGAAGTGGCTCTTGTGGGGCGGGATGTGGCACTTGTGGGGCAGGAGGTGGATGATGTTAGGCTGGAGCTGGCGCTTGTGAAGCATGTGCTGGCACTTGTGGGGCAGGAATTGGCACTTGTGCAGGAGGTGGCACTTATGGGTTTGGAGGTGGATGATGTGCGGCAGGAGGTGACACATGTGGGGCAGGAGATGGCACTTCTGGGGCAGGAGGTGGAAGTTGTGGGGCAGGATTTGGTACTTGTGGGGCGGGAGTTGGCACTTGTGGGGCGGGAGGTGGCACTTGTGGGGCGGGAGGTGGCACTAGTGGGGCAGGAGGTGGCACTTGTGGGGAGCGATGTGGCACTTGTGGGCGGGAGGTGGAATTTGTGGAGAGGGAGGTGGCACTTATGGGGCGGGAGCTGGAACTTGTGGGGCGAGAGGTGGCACATGTGGAGCAGGAGCTGGCACTTGCACGGCAGGAGGTGGCACTTGTGGGTCGGGAGGTGGCACTTGTGGGACAGGAGGTGGCACTTGTGGGGCAGGAGGTGGCACTTGTTGGGCAGGAGGTGGCACTTGTGGGGCAGGAGTTGGATGATGTGGAGCCGGAAATGGTATTTGTAGGGCACAGGTGGATGTTGTGGGGCAGGATTTGGCACTTATGGGGCTGGAGGTTACACTTGTGGGGCAGAAGGTGGAACTTGTGCAACAGGAGATGGCACTTCTGGGGCAGGAGGTGGAAGTTGTGGGGCAGGATTTGGTACTTGTGGGGTGGGAGATGGCACTTGTGGGGCTGGAGGTGGCACTTGTGGGATGGTAGGTGGAACTTGTGGGGCAAGACTTGGAACTTGTGGTGCAGGAGATATCACACGTTGGGCAGGAGTTGGCACTTCTGTGGCGGGAGGCTGAAGTTGTGGGGTGGGAGGTGGCACCTGTTGGGCATGTAGTGGCACTTGTGGGGTGGGATTTTTCACTTGTTTGTCATGTGGCCACAATTGTTGGGCGGGAGGTGGCACTTGTGGGGCAGGAGGTGGATGATGAGGGGCAGGAGCTGGTACTTGTGAAGCATGAGCTGGCACTTTTGGGGCAGGAATTGGCAGTTGTGCGGCAGGTGGTGGCACTTGTTGGATGGGAGGTGGATGATGTGGGGCAGGAGGTGGCACTTGTGGAGCAGGATGTGGACGTTGCGTGGCAGGATTTGGCACTTGTGGGGTGGGAGGTGGAACTTGTGGGGCAGGAGGTCGAATTTGTGGCGTGGTAGGTGGCACTTGTGGGGCAGGAGCTGGCACTTGTGGGGAGGGATGTGGCACTTGTGGGGCAGGATTTGGCACTTGTGGGGCTGGAGGTGGCACTTGTGGGGCAGGAGGTGGATGATGTGGGGCAGGAGTTGGCACTTGTGGAGCAGGAGGTAAAAGTTGTGGGGCAGGATTTGGCACTTGTGGGGCAGGATGTGGCACACGTTGGGCAGGAGTTGGCACTTGTATGGCGGGATGTTGAAGTTGTGGGGCAGGAGGTGGCATTTGTGGGGCTGGAACTGGCTCTTGTGGGGCAGGAGGTGAAAGTTGTAGGGCAGGAAATGGCACTTGTGGGGCAGGAGGTGGCACTTGTGGGGCAAGAAATGGCACTTGTGGGGCAGGAGTTGGCACTTGTGGGGCAGGTGGTGGCACTTATGGTGTGGGAGGTGGCACTTGTGGAATTGGAGTTGGCACTAGTGCGGCAGAAGGTGGAAGTTGTGGGGAAGTATTTGGCACTTGTGGGGCAAGAGGTGGCACTTGTGGGGCAGGAGGTGGCATTTGTGGAGCATGAGTTGACACTTGTGGGGCAGGAGGTGGCACTTGTGGGGCAGGAGGTGGTCCTTGTGGGACGAGAGGTGGCACTTGTTGGGCAGGAGGTGGCACTTGTGGGGCAGGAGGTGGGGGGGGCCTGGCACAGTTAGGGCCAGCTCAGGGCCCAGAGCAGAGGGGGAGCAGGCAGAGGCAGGGCCTTGGGGCCCAGGATGGAGGAGGACCAGGCACAGCTGGGGCCAGCTCAGGGCCCAGAGCAGAGGGGGACCAGGCACAGCTGAGGCCACTGCAGGGCCCAGGTGAGAGGGGAACCCAGCACAGTCGGGGCTGCTTTGGGGCCTGGGCCGAAAGGGGGCCCGGCACAGCCAGGGCTTTGTGGCAGCGCTCAAACTCCAAAGTTCAGCCTTTAATCAGAACCTCAAATGGTAACTGTAGTGAAAGGCAGGAGCAGATACAGCTGCTTTACTCTGTTTTAATTTTCTTAGGAATGGTGAAGGACTCAAACTAATAAATAAAAACAGAATCTCTGAAAAAAAAAAAAAAACCCACAAAAACAAATCTGAACAACAACAACAAAACAACAAACCAAAGACCCCTTTCTGAAGAACAGGACTCACAAAATATTACTGTAGAGATTCTTTCCCTTCAACAGCCAGCTCTTAAATGAGATTAGGGAGGGCTGAAACCAGGCTCCACCCCCCCGTTTTTTGCACATATGAAATGCTTCCAGCTGTGCTCCGCAGCAGAATATCTTTTAATGAAGATTAGAGCCAGTGAGGTAGAAGAATCCTTTTTTACTTCTTTTGCATTTGTGTTTGTTGACTGCAGTTCCAACCAGGTGGACTCACAGTGTCTTCCAAGTGACACCTGGAAGCAGGTACAGACTGGAGGTACAGCACCCTCAATCTCCAGGTGAGTAACAGCAGCCAAGGAGGCTTTTGGGCTCTGCAGGGTCCCTGTGCCTTGTGTGCAGGCACCTGAGAAAAAGAACTGGCTGGGGGCCTGCAGCAGGCTGTGGGGGCTCTGCATGGAACACAACTCCAGGCCACAGCCCCATCAGCTGCTGGGGCAGCAGCATCCCTATCAGCAGAGGATGATTCCAGTGGTGGACAGGGACGAAGGGAGGAGCCACACCTTGGTGTAGCTCTGCATCTGCTTTTCTCCTGCACATGTCCAGTTCTTTCCTCTATTGCACTTTCCATTTTCTGCCCTTCTTTCCTATCTGTATCCTTTCCCCTCTTTTGCTGCTCTCGTGTGGTTGTCTTACCTGTGTCTGGTGTTCCCCTCTTCTGCTCTTTTACCGCTCTGGTCAGCATCCAGTGTCTGCACCACAGCTCTGTGTTGGACTTTGTTTTGGGATGAAGGAAGGTACGCAGGGTATAGATTTGTTTACGGAAAGCTCTTGCGCTGTGCCCAAAAGGTGATGAAGAGAAGCCCTCAGGAAGCAGGACCACAAAGGCAGCTTGTTTTTCCAAAGGCCATAGCGTAAGCTCATGTGAAATGTGAATTTTTTTTATTTGTTATTTTCTATGTCTGTTTTCTTCTTCTTTTTTTTTTTTTTCTTCCTATTTTTCCTTGCCTTTGCTTTGGTTTCTTTACTATTTAATTTAGATTCTTTGTTATTTCCTAAAATCCTGCAAGTTGTTGTTGTTGTTGTGTTTTTTCATCTATGCTTTGCTATTTTTCTTTTGATGTGCTGTATGAGAACTGTAGAATCACTGCCCAAGCCATTGATTATCACCAAGGGAAAGGGCCTGGTCAGTCCTGGTAGCACAAGTGAAGGCAATGCAGCTGAGAGACTGAAGGGTTGGAGCCTGGCTGTGCCTCTCTTACAGCTCATTTTTTAAGGGCTGACTGCCTCTGGGTGGGATCTCTTTCTGATGATTTCTCCTCTGTGGAGTTTGTTCTGTGCACTTCCATCCTCAGTGGTGGGTGAGCCATTCTTTTTTTTTTTTTTTTACTTTTGTGATATATTCCTGTTGCGCCTATCTTTCTGCTGTTACGTATGTTATGGATTTCCTTTTTGTTTTTTTTTTTTAATCTGTTTTGTGTGGTTGTTTTTTGTTGTTTGTATTGTTGTTGTTTTTTAACTTTGATTCCCTGGTCTTTGGCTTGCTTTTTTTTCTTCTTTATTTTTCTTTGTTTTGCTTTTTTCTTTTGCTGCATCATGATCTGCTTCACGGGTGTCATTTGCAAGAGACTGTAAATTCTCCTGGTTCGAACTGCAGTCAGCTTAATCAGATGCGTAAGAAATACATAAAAGCTGCTGAGGCCGGGCTGGTTTTCCATTTCTTTATAAACTGGGGTGCATCCACAGCAGCACTTATCTCCTGTTTTTGTTGTTGCTGTTGTTCAAGATAATTAAAGGATGCTACGTCTGTGTTTGTTGTCATCCTGCTTTCTTTTCTCTGTCTTGCAGGTCAGCTCGTGCTAGAAGTCGATGGTATCGCTGTATGAATCAAGGGCAGTTTAGGAGCAGCTGCTGATGGAAGAAACGAAGTCCAGGCTAATAAATGGAAGTATCTTCTGGTAAGGTGTCAAAGGTGGCAGTCATCATTAAAACCAAAGGGCTGGCTCATCCGAGTGCTTGCTGACTGATGCTTGGGAGTATCTCGTTCTCCAGCTGTATGATACGGAAGCTAAATATGCTGAGCCGTTACAGCTTGTGGTGAAGTTGTGATTGTGCTCCCAGATGTTTCCTTTAGTGGTAAATCATGTTTTGGCACTGTGGTAGTCCTATCTCTGGCATGATCAGGAGCCTGGAGCACCGTGTCTGGTTGCGAGCCTTGTGTGCCTGTTTCCATGAACCTTGCTTTCTTTCTCTCTTCAGAGTAAGGGCAGGGTGCTTCCTTGCTTTTGGTGGATTCATTCAGGAGGCTGTCAGAAGGCCAATTGCAGTGTTCATAACACGGAGGGACACAATGGGAATGGACTCTCGTTACCACCATGCAAAAGTGAGTTTCTTATGAGTGATATAATTTTGATTATTACTTCTGAGCAGTTGCAGTGTGATAGAGGATGTCACGAAACTATTTATTTGGGAGCACAGGGAAGAGTCATGAGAACCGAAAATGTAGTTTCTGTTTTGGCTGTCAAAATGGTGGAGTTTTTTTGGGAGGACAGTGTCTGGTCTTCCTGTTAGCAGGCCCCCTCTGAGAAATTGGGCTTTGCTTGCTGCTTTGCTGTGCCTACCTGCCTGCTCCCTGTGCTTGCTGTGTCTGATACCAGCGGTCATGGAACATGCTCCCTGAGGCTGTGGGCCTGGCCCTGAGCTGCTGCAGCTTAAAGGCCGTTTGAGTTTAGGTTGTCCTTCCTGGAGCATCGGGTTGGACTTGATAATCCTCGTGGTTCCTTTACAACTTGGGCTATTCTGTGGTTCTGTGGTCTTGGTGGTTTGCCTGGGAAATACCAGATGGTTTTATTCCCCCAATTTTTTATGGCATTTGAACTTGTTTCAATTCTAAATGTGGGAGAGGAGTTGGAAAAGGGTAGGGTAAGGGTAAGGGTAGGTTGCTTTTTTCTTTTTCCTATTCTCCTAGGTATTTTCTGCCCATGTTGTGATAACTCTCTAACCAGAAATGTTCTTAATGCTCATGAAAAGGCTTTACTGGCAGCACACAATTTGACCATAGGACTGCTTGCTGGATTAACTTCTATGGATTGATTGTATGCTTTTTGAGATGGTATGTTCAGTTTATCTTTTGAAAGGCTGTCAGCTTTTGAGGTCGCTGAGGTGTCTTGCTTTATCAGTCTCTAGCAGCTTGCTGGAGCTTGAAGTAGTTGAATCGTCCCATACAGAGCTGTTAAATAAAACCTTATCATCACTTCGTTTGTCACCTTACTGCCCTTCTTGTCTCCCTAGAGCCCAGCTGTCTTCCTGGGATTGCTGAGCAGCTGCCTTTCGCTGTCTCCTGCCTATCAGATCAAAAACCAGTGGTGTAAAACTGAGTTGGAATTTGGTGGCGTAAGTCCTTGAGTATTCTTTATTTCTGTAAAAGGCGCTGGATGTCTCAAGATGGAAGTCCAGATACCTACCCAAGTGTATTACAGCAATCACAGAATTTCTATTTCAGAGACTTTTTCAAAGCCCTTCAGATGGAAAGGCAAAGGGAAGTGCAACTTTGGAGTAGTAAATGGTGCTTATTAAAATGTAAAGAGGTCTAATTGGTGTAAATGGACTCCAGTCACACTGGTGTATAGCTTTCTTTATGAGGGTACTCAGGAATTCTTCTGACAATGAGTGATACAGTCCCAGCTCCAGGTGCGTGCTCAGCTTGGAAATGCATGCACATAGCTTTTGCTTGGCCAGCTGCTTTGACTGCATTGCACTACATCATCTTGTCTTGATCTCTTTGCTCCCTCCATCAAAAGTTTTGCTCGGCCTAGACTCGTTGCAGATACTGACTGTGTTATTTTGATCCACATGAGATCAATACAGAAATGAATACAGAAAATTAAGTAGGGTTGTGCAGCACGAATTTGAACGTCTATGGAGACCACCCTTTGTGGGACTCAGACTTGCAGAACTAGCTCCTTGAAGAGAGGGGCTCCCAAGGTATTAACCCATATAAACCGTTGCTCTTCAGCATCTTCCTTCGTCAGTGACATAGATGATGGCAGGTTTGCAGACGATACAAACTGAGCAGTGCAGTCAATATATTGTAGGGGAGGGAAGCCAACCAGAGGGACCGGGACAGGCTGGAGAGGTTGCGGGCGTCCCTTTATTTTCCTTTGTTGTTTCCTTCTGGTTACAGGGAGGTGTCCGTCCCTTCTGCCACTGTGAAGTTGCTGTGGGGAATGAAACCGTCTGCAGTTGTGGAAGGAGGGTCACTGCATGAGGAGGGGCTGCACATTCAGACATATGGAAGTTGATGGGAGTGTTTGCCTACAGATGTGTTCTCAATTTCAGTCCCCCAAAGCAATGAATTTCTGTAGGAGGCTAGATGTGCTTTTACAGGCAAGATTCATTGACTTTAAAATGATACTGGTTTTGATGACGACGAGGGGGGCTGGGTGGTTGTACAGGGAAGACAATTGAATGCTGCCAGAGATCTGCGTTTATCAGGCAGGAAACAGTGGGCATTGGCCTCCCGTGAGCTGGGCTTGATACTGATCTACCGGGACTCTTCTGTCCTGGATATCTTCAGAGAACATTGTTCTAGCTGCTTGTAGTTGTAAGGCGTGGGAAAGGAAACAGTGGTAAAGAACTAAGAACCTGCAAGATAGTTTTGGATAGGGCGGTGGATGTAGTTTACCATGATTTCAGCAAGGCATCTGGTACTGTCTCCCAGGACATCCTTATAACAAGCTGAGCAAGCGTGGGATAGATGAGTGGACAGAGAGGTGGGTTGAGAAGTGGCTGACTGGCAGAGCACAGAGAGACGTTGTTGGCAGTGCAGAATCCAGGTGGAGACCTGTAACTAGCGGCGTCCCCCAGGGGTCAGTGCTGGGTCCGGTCTTGTTCAATATCTTCATCAACGACCTTGATGAGGAGATAGTGACCACCCTCAGCAAGTTTGTGATGACACGAAGTTGGGAGGACTGGCTGACACGCCTGAAGGCTGTGCTGCCATTCAGCAAGACCTGGACAGGCTGGAGAGCTGGGCAGTAAGAAACCGGATGAGGTTTAACAAAAGCAAGTGTAGAGTCTTGCACCTAGGGAGCAGTAATTGCATGCACCAGTACAGGCTGGGGGAAGAGCTGCTGGAGAGGAGCTCTGAAGAGAGGAACCTGGGTGTCCTGGTGGACGACAGATTGACCATGAGCCAGCAGTGTGCCCTTGTAGCCAAAAAAGCCGATGGAATACTGGGGTGTATTAAAAAGAGCATGGACAGCAGGTCAAGGTGGCACTTGTGGGGAGGAAAATGGAAGTTGTGGGGCAGGGGGTGGCACTTGTGAAGCAGGAGGTGGCACTTGTGGGGTAGGATGTGGAAGTTCTTGGGCAGGAAATGGCACTTGTGGAACAGGAGGTGGCATTTGTGGGTCAGGAGGTGGAAGTTGTGGGGCGGGAGGTGGAAGTTGTAAGGCGGGAAATAGCACTTGTGGGGCAGGAGGTGGCACTTGAGGGGCAGGAGGTGGAAGATGTGGGGCAGGAATTGGCATTGCAGTGCGGGATGTGGAACTGGTGGGGCAGGAGATGACACTTGTGGGGCTGGTGGTGGCACTTGTGGAGTGGGAGGTGGAAGTTGTGGGGCAGGTTGTGGAAGTTGTGGGGCAGGAGTTGGCACTTGTGGTGAGGGAGGTGGCGCATGTGGAGCAGGTGGTGGCACTTGTGGGCCGGGAGGTGGATGATGTGGGGCAGGAGGTGGCACTAGTGGGGTGGGAGCTGGCACTAGTGGGGTGGGAGGTGGCACTTGTGGAGCAGGATGTGGATGATGTGGGGCTGGTTGTGGCACTTGTGGGGCTGGAGGTTGAAGTTGTGGGTTGGGAGGTGGCATTTGTAAAACAGGAGGTGGCACTTGTAGGGCAGGAGGTAGAACTTGTGGGGGGTGGATGGGAGAAGGTGGCACTTGTGGGGCAGGAGGTGGCACTTGTGGAGTGGGAGGTGGCACTTGTGGGGCAGGAGGTTGCACTTGTGGGTCATGAGGAGGAAGTTGGGCAGTTAATGACACTTGTGGGGCGGGAGGTGGATTATTTGGGGTGGGAGGTGGCAGTTGTGTGGCAAAATGTAACACTTGTGGGGCATGAACTGGCACTTGTGGGGCAGAAATTGGCACTTGTGGGGCAGGAGGTGGATGATGTGGGGCAGGAGTTGGCACTTGTTGGGTGGGAGGTGGATGATGTGGGGCAGGAGGTGGCACTTGTGGGGTGGGAGGTGGATGTTGCGGGTCAGGGTTTGGCACTTGTGGGGCAGGAGGTTGAATTTGTGGGGTGGTAGGTGGCTAATGTGGGGCAGGAAATGGCACTTGTGGGGCAGGAGTTGGCACATGTGGCACAGGAGGTGGCACTTATGGGGCAGGAAATGGCACCTGTGGGGAAGGAGTTGGAACCTGTGGGGTAAGAAATGGCACTTGTTGGGCAGGTGGTGGCACTTGTGGGGCGGGAGGTGGCACTTGTGGGGCAGGAGGTGGCAGTTGTGAAGCGTGAGCTGGCACTTGTGAAGCATGAGCTGGCACTTTTGGGGCAGGAATTGGCACTTGTGGGGCGGGAGGTGGCACTTCTGGGGCAGGATGTGGAAGTTGTGAAGCGGGAGATGGCAGTTGTGGGGTGGGAGATGGCACTTGAGGGTCAGGAAGTGGAATTTGTTGGGTGGTAGGTAGAACTTGTGGGGCAGGAGTTGGCACTTGTGGGGCAGGAGGTGGAATTTGTGGGGTGGTATGCACCAGATGTGGGGCAGGAAATGGCACCTGTGGGGCAGGAGTTGGAACATGTGGGGTAAGAAATGGCACTTGTTGGGCAGGAGGTGGCACTTGTGGAGCGGGAGGTGGTAAATGTTGGGCAGGAGGTGGCACTTGTTAGGCGAGAGTTGGAACTTGTGGGGCAGGAGGTGGCACTTGTGGGGCGGGAGGTGGCACTTGTGGAAATGGAGATGGCACTAGTGGGGCAGGTAGTGGCACTTGTGGGGCGGGATATGGAACTTATGGGGCAGGAATTGACACTTTTGGGGCAGGAGGCGGAAGTTGTGGGGCTGGACATGGCACTTGTGGGGCGGGAGTTGGATGATGTGGAGCAGCAGCTGGCACTTGTGGGGAAGGAGGTGGCACTTGTGGGGCAGGAGGTGGAACTTATGGGACGTTACGTGGAAGTTGTGAGGCGGGAGGTGGCTCTTTTGAGGCAGGAAGTGGCACTTGTGGGCCAGGAGATGGAAGTTGTGGGGTGGGAGGTGGCACTTCTGGGGCAGGAGGTGGAAGTTGTGGAGCGGGAGGTGGCATTTGTGGGGTGAAATGTGGCACTTGTGGGGCAGGAGGTTGCACTTGTGGGGCAGGAGGTGGCACTTGCGGGGCGGAAATTGGAACTTGTTGGGAGGGAAGAGGTACTTGTGGGGCAGGAAGTGGCTCTTGTCGGGCAGGAGCTGGCACTTGTGGGGCAGGAGGTTGCACTTGTGTGTCAGTAGGAGGAAGTTGGGCGGTCAGTGACACTTGTGGGGCAGGAGGTGGATTATTTGGGGGGAAGGTGGCAGTGGTGTGGCAAAATGTGGCACTTGTGGGGCAGGAGCTGGCACTTCAGGGGAATGAGCTGGCACTTGTAGGGCAGGAATTGGCACTTGTGGTGCAGGGGGTGGATGATGTGGGGCAGGAGGTGGTCATTGTGGGGCAGGAGGTGGCACATGTGAGCAGGAAGTGGATGATGTGGGGCAGGAGCTGGCACTTGTGAAGCATGAGCTGGCACTTGTGAGGCAGTATTTGGCATTTGTGGGGCAGGAGGTGGCACCTGTTGGGCAAGAGGTGGCACTTGTGGGGCAGGAATTGGCACTTGTGGGGCAGGAGGTAGATGATGTGGGGCAGGAGGCTGTCTTTGTGGGGTTGGAGGTGGCACTTGTGGGGCAGGAAGTTGATGATGTGGGGCAGGAGGTGGAACTTGTGGGGCAGGAGGTGGCACTTGTGGGGAAGGAGGTGGCACTTGTATGGCAGAAATTGAAACTTGTGGGGTGGGATGGGGTACCTGTGGGGCAGGAGGTGGCACTTGTGGGGCAGGATGTGGCGCTTGTGGGGCAAGAGCTGGCACTTGTGGGGCAGGTGTTGGCACTTGTGGGGCAGGAGGTGGAAGTTGTGGGGCGGTAGGTTGCACTTGTGCGTGGGAGGTGGATGTTGTGGGGCAGGAAATGGCACCTGTGGGGCAGGAGGTGGCGCTTTTGGGGGAGGTGGTGGCATTTGTTGGGCGAGAGGTGAAACTTATGGGGCAGGAGGTGGCACTTGTAGGTCAAGAGGTGGAACTTGTTGGGCAGGAGGTGACACTTGTGGGGCAGGAGGTGTCAGTTGTTTGGTGGGCGGTGACACTTGTGGGGCAGGAGGTGTCAGTTGTTTGGTGGGAGGTGGCACTTGTAGGGCAGGAGGTGGCACTTGTGGGGCAGGAGGTGGCACTTGTGGGGCAGGAGGTGGCACTTGTATGGCTGGAATTGAAACTTGTGGGGTGGGATGGGGTACCTGTGGTGAAGGAGATGGCACTTGTGGGGCAGGAGCTGGCACTTGTGGGGCATGAACTGGCACTTTTGGGGCAGGAATTGGCACTTGTAAGCAGGAAGTGGTTGATGTGGTGCAGGAGCTGGCACTTGTGAAGCATGAGCTGGCACATGTGGGGCAGGAATTGGCAGTTGTGGGGCAGAACGTGGCACTTGTGGGGCAGGAGGTTGCACTAGTTTGGCAGGAGGTGGCACTTGTGGGGCGGGATGTGGCACTTGTGGGGCGAGAGGTGGCACTTGTGGGGCAGAAGCTGGAAGATGTGGGGCAGGAGCTGGCACTTGTGAAGCATGAGCTGTCACTTTTAAGGCAGGAATTGTCAGTTGTGCGGCAGGAGTTGGCACTTGTGGGGCAGGATGTGGCACACGGGCAGGAGTTGGCACTTGTGTGGTGGGATGTTGAAGTTGTTGGGCGGGAGGTGGCACTTGTGGGGCTGGAAGTGGCAGTTGTAGGGCTGGAGGTGGCACTTGTGGAAGTTGTCGGGAAGTATTTGGCACTTGTGGGGCAAGAGGTGGAACTTGTGGGGCAGGAGGTGGCATTTGTGGAGCATGAGTTGACACTTGTGGGGCGGGAAGTGGCATTTGTGGAGCAGGAGGTGGAACTTATGGGGCGTTACGTGGAAGTTGTGGGGCGGGAGGTGGCTCTTTTGAGGCAGGAGGTGGCACTTGTGGGCCAGGAGATGGAAGTTGTAGGGCGGGAGGTGGCACTTGTTGGGTGGGAGGTGGTAGATGTTGGGCAGGAGGTGGCACTTGTGGGGTGGGAGGTGGCACTTGTGGGGCAGGAGGTGGAAGTTGTGGAGCGGGAGGTGGCATTTGTGGGGCGAAAGGTGGCATTTGTGGGGCGAAAGGTAGCATTTGTGGGGCAGGAGGTTGCACTTGAGGGGCAGGAGGTGGCACTTGTGGGGCGGAAATTGGAACTTGTTGGGAGGGAAGAGGTACTTGTGGGGCAGGAAGTGGCTCTTGTTGGGCAGGAGCTGGCACTTGTAGGGCAAGAGCTGGCACTTCAGGGGAATGAGCTGGCATTTGTGGTGCAGGGGGTGGATGATGTGGGGCAGGAGGTGGCACTTGTGGGGCAGGGGGTGGATGATGTGGTGCAGAAGGTGGCACTTGTGGGGCAGAAGGTGGATGATGTGGGGCATGAACTGGCATTTGTGGGGCATGAACTGGCATTTGTGGGGCCGGAATTGGCACTTGTGGGGCAGGAGGTGGCACTTGTGGGGCATGAGCTGGCACTTGAGGGGCAGGAATTGGCACTTGTGGGGCAGGAGGTGGATGATGTGGGGCAGGAGCTGGCATTTGTGAAACATGAGCTGGCACTTGTGAAGCAGGAATGGGCACTTGTAAGGCAGGAGGTGGAACTTGTGGGGCGGGATGTGGCACTTGTTGGGCGAGAGTTGCAATTGTGAGACGGGAGGTGGCAATTGTGGGTCACGTAGTGGCACTTGTGGGTCAGGAGGTGGTACTTGTGGGGCGGGCGGTGGAACTGGTGGGGCTGGAGGTGGCACTTGTGGGCTAGGAGGTGGCATTTGTGGGGCAGGACATGGCAATTTTGGAGCAGGACGTGGATTATGTGGGGCGGGAGGTGGCACTTGTGGGGCGGGAGGTGGAACTTGTGGGGCGGGAGGTGGAACTTGTGGGTCAGGAGTTGGATTTGTGGGGCGGGTTGTGGCACTTGTGGGGCGGGAGGTGGCACTTGTGGGGCGTGAGGTGGAAGTTGTGGGGCGGCAGGTGGCAATTGTGGGTCAGGAGGAGGCATTTGTGAGGCAGGAGGTGGATGATGTGGGGCAGGAGGTGGCACTTGTGGGGAAGTAGGTGGCACTTGTGGGGCAGGAAGTGGCACTTGTGGGGCAGGAGGTGGCACTTGTGTGGCAGGAGGAGGCACTTGTGGGGCAGGAGGAGGCTGTTGTTGGGCGGGAAGTGGAAGTTGTGGGGTGGGAGGTGGCACTTGTGGGGCTGGATGTGGAAGTTGTGTGGCAGGATTTGACACTTCTGGGGCTGCAGGTGGCACTTGTGGGGTGGGTGGTAGAACTTGTGGGGGGTGAGGTGTAACTTGTGGAGCGGGAGGTGACAACTGTGGGACAGGAGGAGGCACTTGTGGGTCGGGAGGTGGCACTTGTGGGGCAGGACGTGGCACTTGTGGAGCGGGAGGGGGCACTTGTGTGGCCTGAGGTGGCACTTGTAGGGCAGGAGGTGGCGTTTGTGGGGCGGGAGGTGGAAGTTGTGAGGCAAAGGGTGGCACTTGTAAGGCAGGAGTTGGCACTTGTGGGGCACGATTTGGCACTTGTGGGGCAGGTAGTTGCATTAGTGGGTCAGGTGGTGGCACTTGTGGGTCAGGTGGTAACACTTGTGGGGCGGGATGTGGAAGTTGTGGGGCGTGAGGTGGCACTTGTGGGGCGGAAGTTGACACTGTTGGGGTGTGAGGTGGCACTTGTTGGGCGGAAGGTGGCACTTGTGGGGCAGGAGGTGACACTTGTGGGGCAGGATGTGGCACTTGTGCGTGGGAGGTGGAGTTTGTGGAGAGGGAGGTGGCGCTTGTGGGGCGGGAGGAGGCACTTGTGGGGAGGAGATGGATGTTGTGATGCAGGAGGTGGTACATGTGGGGCGGGAGGTGGAAGTTGTGATGCAGGAGGTGGTACATGTGGGGCGGGAGGTGGAAGTTGTGATGCAGGAGGTGGTACATGTGGGGCGGGATGTGTAAGTTGTGATGCAGGAGGTGGTACATGTGGGGCGGGAGGTGGAAGTTGTGATGCAGGAGGTGGCACTTGTGGGGCAGGATGTTGCATTCTTGGGGCGGGAGGTGTAAGTTGTGATGCAGGAGGTGGTACATGTGGGGCGGGAGGTGGAAGTTGTGATGCAGGAGGTGGTACATGTGGGGCGGGAGGTGGAAGTTGTGATGCAGGAGGTGGCACTTGTGGGGCGGGAGGTGGAAGTTGTGATGCAGGAGGTGGTACATGTGGGGCGGGAGGTGGAAGTTGTGATGCAGGAGGTGGTACATGTGGGGCGGGAGGTGGAAGTTGTGATGCAGGAGGTGGTACATGTGGGGCGGGATGTGGCACTCGTGAGCAGGGAGGTGGCACTTGTGGAACTTGTAGCAGGTGTAACTTGTCGGGCAGGAGGCGGCTCTTGTGGGGCTGGAGATTGATGTTGTGGGTCAGGAGGTGGCACTTGTGGGGCAGGAGGTGGATGATGTGGGGCGGGAGGTGGATGATGTGGGGCAGGAGGTGGTCGTTGTGGGGCAGGAGGTGGCACTTGTGGGGCAGGAGGTGGAAGTTGAAGGACAGGACCTTGCACTTGTGGGGCATGAACTGGCACTTGTTGGGCAGGAGGTGGCACTTGTGGGGCGGAAGTGGAACTTGTAAAACAGGAGGTGGAAATTGTGGGGCTGTAGGTGTAACTTGTGGTGCAGGAAGTGGAACTTCTGGGGCAGGAGGTGGCGATAGAGGGGCAGGAAGTGGCACTTTTGGGGCGGGATGTGGCACTTGTTTGGAAGGAGGTGGCACTTGTGGGGCGGGAGTTGGCACTTGTGGGGCAGCAGGCTGCACTAATATGGCAGGAGGTGGCATTGTGGGGAGGGAGGTGGCAGGTTTTGGGCAGGAGGTGGCACTTGTGGGGCAGGAGGTGGATGATGAGGGGCAGGAGCTGGCACTTGTGAAGCATGAGCTGGCACTTGGGGGGCAGGAATTGGCAGTTGTGCGGCAGGAGTTGGCACTTGTGGGGCGGGAGTTGGCACTTGTGGGGCGGGAGTTGGCACTTGTGGGGCGGGAGTTGGCACTTGTGGGGAGCGATGTGGCACATGTGGGCGAAAGGTGGAATTTGTGGAGAGGGAGGTGGCACTTATGGGGCGGGAGCTGGAACTTGTGGGGCGAGAGGTGGCACATGTGGAGCAGGAGCTGGCACTTTCGGGGCAGGAGCTGGCACTTGCACGGCAGGAGGTGGCACTTGTGGGTCGGGAGGTGGCACTTGTGGGTCGGGAGGTGGCACTTGTGGGGCAGGAGGTGGCACTTGTTGGGCAGGAGGTGGCACTTGTGGGGCAGGAGTTGGATGATGTGGAGCCGGAAATGGTATTTGTAGGGCACAGGTGGATGTTGTGGGGCAGGATTTGGCACTTATGGGGCTGGAGGTTACAATTGTGGGGCAGAAGGTGGAACTTGTGCGACAGGAGATGGCACTTCTGGGGCAGGAGGTGGAAATTGTGGGGCAGGATTTGGTACTTGTGGGGTGGGAGATGGCACTTGTGGGGCTGGAGGTGGCACTTGTGGGGTGGTAGGTGGAACTTGTGGGGCAAGACTTGGAACTTGTGGTGCAGGAGATATCACACGTTGGGCAGGAGTTGGCACTTCTGTGGCGGGAGGCTGAAGTTGTAGGGTGGGAGGTGGCACCTGTTGGGCATGTAGTGGCACTTGTGGGGTGGGATTTTTCACTTGTTTGTCATGTGGCCACAATTGTTGGGCGGGAGGTGGCACTTGTGGGGCAGGAGGTGGATGATGAGGGGCAGGAGCTGGCACTTGTGAAGCATGAGCTGGCACTTGTGGGGCAGGAATTGGCAGTTGTGCGGCAGGTGGTGGCACTTGTTGGATGGGAGGTGGATGATGTGGGGCAGGAGGTGGCACTTGTGGAGCAGGATGTGGACGTTGCGTGGCAGGAGTTGGCACTTGCGGGGTGGGAGGTGGAACTTGTGGGGCAGGAAGTGGAACTTGTTTGTCATGTGGCCACAATTGTTGGGCGGGAGGTGGCACTTGTGGGGTGGGAGGTGGAAGTTGTGGGGCAGGAAATGGCACTCGTGGGGCAGGATGTGGCACACGTTGGGCAGGAGTTGGCACTTGTATGGCGGGATGTTGAAGTTGTGGGGCGGGAGGTGGCATTTGTGGGGCTGGAACTGGCTCTTGTGGGGCAGGAGGTGGAAGTTGTAGGGCAGGTAATGGCACTTGTGGGGCAGGAGGTGGCACTTGTGGGGCAAGAAATGGCACTTGTGGGGCAGGAGTTGGCACTTGTGGGTCAGGTGGTGGCACTTGTGGTGTGGGAGGTGGCACTTGTGGAATTGGAGTTGGCACTAGTGCGGCAGAAGGTGGAAGTTGTGGGGAAGTATTTGGCACTTGTGGGGCAAGAGGTGGAACTTGTGGGGCAGGAGGTGGTCCTTGTGGGTCGGGAGGTGGCACTTGTTGGGCAGGAGGTGGAACTTATGGGGCGTTACGTGGAAGTTCTGGGGCGGGAGGTGGCACCTGTGGAAATGGAGATGGCACTAGTGGGGCAGGTAGTGGCACTTGTGGGGCGGGATATGGAACTTATGGGGCAGGAGTTGACACTTTTGGGGCAGGAGGTGGAAGTTGTGGGGCTGGACGTGGCACTTGTGGGGCGGGAGTTGGCATTTTGGGGAGGGTGGTGGCACTTGTGGGGCAGGAGGTGGCACTTGTGGGGAAGGAGGTGGCACTTGTGGGGCAGGAGGTGGAACTTATGGGGCGTTACGTGGAAGTTGTGGGGCGGGAGGTGGCTCTTTTGAGGCAGGAGGTGGAACTTGTGGGCCAGGAGATGGAAGTTGTAGGGCGGGAGGTGGCACTTGTGGGGTGGGAGGTGGAAGTTGTGGAGCGGGAGGTGGCACTACTGGGGCAGGAGGTGGAAGTTGTGGAGTGGGAGGTGGAAGTTGTGGAGCGGGAGGTGGCACTTGTGGGGCGAAAGGTGGCATTTGTGGGGCAGGAGGTTGCACTTGTGGGGCAGGAGGTGGCACTTGTGGGGCAGGAAATGGAGCTTTTAGGGCCGGAGGTGGAACTTGTGCAGAAGGAGGTGGCATTTGTGGGGCGGAAATTGGAACTTGTTGGGAGGGAAGAGGTACTTGTGGGGCAGGAAGTGGTTCTTGTCGGGCAGGAGCTGGCACTTGTGGGGCAGGAGGTTGCACTTGTGGGTCAGGAGGATGAAGTTGGGCGGTCAGTGACACTTGTGGGGCAGGAGGTGGATTATTTGGGAAGGGAGGTGGCAGTGGTGTGGCAAAATGTGGCACTTGTGGGGCAGGAGCTGGCACTTCAGGGGAATGAGCTGGCACTTGTAGGGCAGGAATTGGAACTTGTGGGGAAGGAGGTGGATGATGTGGGGCAGGAGGTGGTCGTTGTGGGGCAGGAGGTGGCACTTGTGGGGCAGGAGGTGGAAGTTGAAGGACAGGACCTTGCACTTGTGGGGCATGAACTGGCACTTGTTGGGCAGGAGGTGGCACTTGTGGGGCAGGTGTTGGCACTTGTGGGGCAGGAGGTGGAAGTTGTGGGGCGGTAGGTTGCACTTGTGCGTGGGAGGTGGATGTTGTGGGGCAGGAAATGGCACCTGTGGGGCAGGAGGTGGCGCTTTTGGGGGAGGTGGTGGCATTTGTTGGGCGAGAGGTGAAACTTATGGGGCAGGAGGTGGCACTTGTAGGTCAAGAGGTGGAACTTGTTGGGCAGGAGGTGGCACTTGTGGGGCAGGAGGTGTCAGTTGTTTGGCGGGAGGTGGCATTTGTCGGTCGGGAGGTGGCACTTGTGGGGCAGGAGGTGGCACATGTGGGACAGGAGGTGGCACTTGTGGGGCAGGAGTTTGGACCTGTGGTTTAAGAAATGGCATTTGTTTGCAGGAGGTGGTACTTGTGGGGCAGGTGGTGGTACCTGTGGGGTGGGGGTGTAACTTGTGGGGCAGGAGGTGGTGATAGAGGGACGGGAGGTGGCATTTTATGGCGGGAGGTGGCACTTGTAGGGCAGGATGTGGAAGTTGTGAAGCGGGAGGTGGCACTTGTGTGGCGGGAGGTGGCACTTGTGGGGCAGGAGGTGGAATTTGTTTGGTGGTAGGTGGAACTTGTGGGGCAGGATGTGGCACACGTTGGGCAAGAGTTGGCACTTGTGTGGCGGGAGGTTGAAGTTGTGGGGCAGGAGGTGGAATTTGTGGGGTGGTATGCACCAGATGTGGGGCAGGAAATGGGACTTGTGGGGCAGGAGTTGGTAAATGTGGGGCAGGAGGTGGCACTTGTGGGGCAGGAGGTGGCACTTGTGGGGCAGGAGGTGGTCCTTGTGGGACGAGAGGTGGCACTTTTTGGGCAGGAGGTGGAACTTATGGGGCGTTACGTGGAAGTTGTGGGGCGGGAGGTGGCACCTGTGGAAATGGAGATGGCACTAGTGGGGCAGGTAGTGGCACTTGTGGGGCGGGATATGGAACTTATGGGGCAGGAGTTGACACTTTTGGGGCAGGAGGCGGAAGTTGTGGGGCTGGACATGGCACTTGTGGGGCGGGAGTTGGATGATGTGGAGCAGCAGCTGGCACTTGTGGGGCAGGAGGTGGTCCTTGTGGGACGAGAGGTGGCACTTGTTGGGCAGGAGGTGGAACTTATGGGGCGTTACGTGGAAGTTGTGGGGCAGGAGGTGGCTCTTTTGAGGCAGGAAGTGGCACTTGTGGGCCAGGAGATGGAAGTTGTAGGGCGCGAGGTGGCACTTGTGGGTTGGGAGGTGGTAGACGTTGGGCGTGAGGTGTCACTTGTGGGGTGGGAGGTGGCACTTGTGGGGCAGGAGGTTGCACTTGTGTGGCAGGAGGTGGCACTTGTGGGGCGGAAATTGGAACTTGTTGGGAGGGAATAGGTACTTGTGGGGCAGGAAGTGGCTCTTGTGGGGCAGGAGCTGGCACTTGTGGGGCAGGAGGTTGCACTTGTGTGTCAGGAGGAGGAAGTTGGGAGGTCAGTGACACTTGTGGGGCAGGAGGTGGATTATTTGGGGGGAAGGTGGCAGTGGTGTGGCAAACTGTGGCACTTGTGGGGCAGGAGCTGGCAATTCAGGGGAATGAGCTGGCACTTGTAGGGCAGGAATTGGCACTTGTGGTGCAGGGGGTGGATGATGTGGGGCAGGAGGTGGCACTTGTGGTGCGGGAATTGGCACTTGTGGGGCAAGAGGTGGAAGTTGCAGGGCAGGATTTGGCATTTGTGGGGCAGGAGGTGGCACCTGTTGGGCATGAGGTGGCACTTGTGGGGCATGAGGTGGCAATTGTGGGGCAGGAATTGGCACTTGTGGGGCAGGAGGTGGATGATGTGGGGCAGGAGGCTGTATTTGTGGGGTTGGAGGTAACACTTGTGGGGCAGGAAGTTGATGATGTGGGGCAGGAGGTGGCACCTGTTGGGCAAGAGGTGGCACTTGTGGGGCAGGAGGTGGCACTTGTGGGGAAGGAGGTGGCACTTGTATGGCAGGAATTGAAACTTGTGGGGTGGGATGGGGTACCTGTGGGGCAGGAGGTGGCACTTGTGGGGCAGGATGTGGCGCTTGTGGGGCAGGAGCTGGCACTTGTGGGGCAGGTGTTGGCACTTCTGGGGCAGGAGGTGGAAGTTGTGGGGCGGTAGGTTGCACTTGTGCGTGGGAGGTGGATGTTGTGGGGCAGGAAATGGCACCTGTGGGGCAGGAGGTGGCGCTTTTGGGGGAGGTGGTGGCATTTGTTGGGCGAGAGGTGAAACTTATGGGGCAGGAGGTGGCACTTGTAGGTCAAGAGGTGGAACTTGTGGGGCAGGAAGTGACACTTGTGGGGCAGGAGGTGTCAGTTGTTTGGTGGGAGGTGGCACTTGTAGGGCAGGAGGTGGCACTTGTTGGGCAGGAGGTGGCACTTGTGGGGAAGGAGGTTTCACTTGTATGGCAGGAATTGAAACTTGTGGGGTGGGATGGGGTACCTGTGGTGAAGGAGCTGGCACTTGTGGGGCAGGATGTGGCACTTGTGGCGCAGGAGCTGGCACTTGTGGGGCATGAACTGGTACTTGTGGGGCAGGAGGTGGCACTTGTGGGGAAGGAGGTGTCAATTGTATGGTATTAATTGAAACTTGTGGGTTGGGATGGGGTACTTGTGGTGAAGGAGCTGGCACTTGTGGGGCAGGAGCTGGCACTTGTGGGGCATGAACTGGCACTTGTGGGCAGGAAGTGGATGATGTGGTGCAGGAGCTGGCACTTGTGAAGCATGAGCTGGCACATGTGGGGCAGGAATTGGCAGTTGTGGGGCAGGAGCCTACACTTGTGGGGCAGAACGTGGCACTTGTGGGGCAGGAGGTTGAAGTTGTGGTGCAGGATGTAGCACTTGTGGGGCAGGAGCTGTAAATTGTCTGGCGAGATAAGGCACTTGTGGGGCAGGAGGTTGCACTAGTTTGGCAGGAGGTGGCACTTGTGGGGCGAGAGGTGGCACTTGTGGGGCAGAAGGTGGATGATGTGGGGCAGGAGCTGGCAATTGTGAAGCATGAGCTGTCACTTTGGGGCAGGAATTGTCAGTTGTGCGGCAGGAGTTGGCACTTGTGGGGCAGGATGTGGCACACGGGCAGGAGTTGGCACTTGTGTGGTGGGATGTTGAAGTTGTTGGGCGGGAGGTGGCACTTGTGGGGCTGGAAGTGGCAGTTGTAGGGCTGGAGGTGGCACTTGTGGAATTGGAGTTGGCACTAGTGGGGCAGAAGGTGGAAGTTGTGGGGAAGTATTTGGCACTTGTGGGGCAAGAGGTGGAACTTGTGGGGCAGAAGGTGGATGATGTGGGGCATGAACTGGCACTTGTGGGGCATGAACTGGCACTTGTGGGGCAGGAATTGGCACTTGTTGGGTGGGAGGTGGACGATGTGGGGCAGGAGGTGGCCCTTGTGGAGCAGGAGGTGGAAGTTGCAGGGCAGGAGGTGGCATTTGTGGGGTGGGAGGTGGCACTTGTGGGGTGGTAGGTGGAAAATGTGGGGCAGGAGGTGGTCTTTGTGGGGCAGGAGCTGGCACTTGTGTGGCAGGAGCAGGCACTTGTGGGGCAGGAATTGGCACTTGTGGGGCAGGAGGTGCATGATGTGTGGTAGGAGGCTGTCTTTGTGGGGTTGGAGGTGGCACTTGTGGGGCAGGAAGTTGATGATGTGTGGCATGAGCTGGCATTTGTGAAGCATGAGCTGGCACTTGTGAAGCTGGAATGGGCACTTGTAAGGCAGGAGGTAGCACTTGTGGGGCGGGATGTGGCACTTGTGGGGCAGGAGTTGGCACTTGTGGGTCAGGTGGTGGTACTTCTGGGGCAGGATCGGGCACTTGTGGGGCAGGATGTGGAAGCTGTGGGACGGGAGGTGGAAGTTATGGGGTGGGAGGTGGAAGTTGTGGGGCAAGAATTGGCAATTGTGGGGCAAGAAGTGGCAATTGTGGGGCAGAGGGTGGCACTTGTACGGCAGGAGGTGGCACTTGTGGGACAGGACGTGGCAATTGGGAAGGACGTGGCACTTGTGGGGTGGGAGGTGGCACTTGTGGGGCAGGAGGTGGCACTTGTGGGGCAGGAGGAGGCTGTTGTTGGGCGGGAGGTGGGACTTGTGTAACAAGAGGTGGAAATTGTGCGGTGGGATGTGGCACTTGTGGGGCAAGGGGTGGCACTTGTGAGGCAGAAGGTGGCACTTGTGGGGCAGGAGGTGGAAGTTGTGGGTCAGGAGGTGACATTTGTGGAACAGGAGGTGGATGATGTGGGGCAGGAGGTAGCAATTTTGGGCCGGGACGTGGCACTAGTGGGGCGAGATGTTGCACTTGTTGGGCGGGAGGTGGCACTTTTGGGGCATAAGGTGAAAATTGAGGGACATGAGGTGGCACTTGTGGGGCAGGAGTTGGCACTTGTGTGGTAGGAGGTGGCAATTGTGGGGCAGGAGCTTGCAGTTGTGAGGCGGGATGTGGAAGTTGTGGGGCGGGTTGTGGCAGCTGTGGGGCTGGAGGTGTCACTTGTGCAGCGGGAAGTGGCACTTGTAAGGCAGGAAGTAGCACTTGTGGGGCAGGAGGTGGCACTTTTGGAGCGTGAGGTGGATGTTGTGGGGCAGGAGTTGGCACTTGTGGGGCGAGAGTTGGCACTTGTGGGGCAGGAGGTAGCACTTGTGGGGTGGGATGTGGTACTTGTGGGGCTGGAGGTGGGACTTGTTTGGCGTGAGGTGGCACTTGTGGGGCAGGAGTTGGCACTTGTGGGGCGAGAGTTGGCACTTGTGGGGCAGGAGGTTGCACTTGTGGGGTGGGATGTGGTACTTGTGGGGCGGGAGGTGGCACTTGTTGTGGGGGTGGTGGCAATTGTGGGGCAGGAGGTGGCACTTGTTGGGCGAGAGTTGCAATTGTGAGACGGGAGGTGGCAATTGTGGGTCACGTAGTGGCACTTGTGGGTCAGGAGGTGGTACTTGTGGGGCGGGCGGTGGAACTGGTGGGGCTGGAGGTGGCACTTGTGGGGCAGGAGGTGGCACTTGTGGGGCAGGAGGTGGCAATTTTGGAGCAGGACGTGGATTATGTGGGGCAAGAGGTGGCTCTTGTGGGGCAGGATGTGGAAGTTGTGGGTCAGGAGGTGACATTTGTGGAACAGGAGGTGGATGATGTGGGGAAGGAGGTGGATGATGTGGAACAGTAGGTGGCACCTGTGGGGCAGGAGATGGCACTTATGGGGCAGGAGATGGTATTTGTTGTGCAGTAGGTGGCACTTGTGGAGTGGGAGATGGAAGTTGTGGGGCCGGAGGTGGCAATTGTGGGCCGGGAGCTGGCACTATTGGGGCAGGAGCTGGAAGTTGTGGGTCGGGAGGTGGCACTTGTGGTGCAGGAGGTGGCACTTGTGGGGCGGTTGGTGGATGATGTGGGGCAGGAGTTGGCACTTGTGGGGTAAGGGTTGGCACTTGTGGGTGGGAGGAGGCACTTGTGGGGCGGGGGGTGGCAATTGCTGGGTGGGAAGTGGCAGTTGTGGGGCAGTAGGTTGAAGGTTTGGGGCAGGAGGTGGCACTTGTGGGGTGGAAGGTAAGAAGATTTGGGGTGTGACGTGGAAGTAGTGGGGCGGGAGGTGGCACTTGTGAGGCGGGAGTTGGCACTTGTTGGGCAGGAGTTGGCACTTGTGTGGCTGGAGGTTGAGGTTGTGGGGCGAGAGGTAGCACTTGTGGGGCAGGAGCCGGCACTTGTAGGGCAGGACGCGGCAAATGTGGTGCAGGAAATGGCCCTTGTGGGGCAGGAGTTGGCACTTGTGGGTCAGGTGGTGGCACATGTGGGGCGGGGGTCGAAGTTGTGGGGCAAGAGGTGGAACTTGTGGGGCAAGAGGTGTAACTTGTGGGGCAGGAGGTGGCTATAGAGGGGCGGGAGGTGGCACTTGTGTGGCGGGAGGTGGCACTTGTGGGGCAAGAGATGGCAATTGTGGAGCAGGAGGTGGAAGTTGCACGTCAGGATTTGGCACTTGTGGGGCGGGAGATGGCACTTGTGGGGCGGGAGATGGCACTTGTGGGGCGGGAGATGGCACTTGTGTGTCTGGAGGTTAAACTTGTGGGGTGGGAGGTGGCACTTGTGGGGCAGGAGGTGGCAAATGTGGTTCAGGAAATGGCACTTGTGGGGCAGGAGTTGGCACATGTGGGATAGGAGGTGACACTTGTGGGGCAGGAGGTGGATGATGTGGGGCAGGAGCTGGCAATTGTGAAGCATGAGCTGGCACTTTTAGGGCTGGAATTGGCACTTGTGCCACAGGAGGTGGCACTTGTGGGGTGGGAGGTGGATGATGTGGGGCAAGGAGGTGGATGTTGCGTGGCAGGATTTGGCCCTTGTGGGGCGGGAGATGGCACTTGTGGGGCAGGACGTGGCACTTGTGGAGCGGGAGGGGGCACTTGTGGGGCCTGAGGTGGCACTTGTAGGGCAGGAGGTGGCATTTGTGGGGTGGGAGGTGGAAGTTGTGATGCAGGAGGTAGTACATGTGGGGCGGGAGGTGGAAGTTGTGATGCAGGAGGTGGTACATGTGGGGCGGGAGGTGGAAGTTGTGATGCAGGAGGTGGCACTTGTGGGGCGGGAGTTGGAAGTTGAGTGACGGGAGGTGGCACTTGTGGGGCAGGTTGTGGAAGTTGTGGGGCGGGTGGTTGCACTTGTGAGACAGGAGGTGGCACTTGTGGGGCGGGAGGTGGCACTTCTGGGGCAGGAAATGGAGCTTTTAGGGCAGGAGGTGGAACTTGTGCAGAAGGAGGTGGTACTTGTTGGGCGGAAATTGGAACTTGTTGGGAGGGAAGAGGTACTTGTGGGGCAGGAAGTGGCTCTTGTGGGGCAGGAGCTGGCACTTGTGGGGCAGGAGGTTGCACTTGTGGGTCAGGAGGAGGAAGTTGGTCAGTCAGTGACACTTGTGGGTCAGGAGGTGGATTATTTGGGGGGGGAGGTGGCAGTGGTGTGGACAAATGTGGCACTTGTGGGGCAGGTGGTGGCACTTGTGCGGCAGGTGGTGGAACTTGTTGGGTGGGAGGTGGACGATGTGGGGCAGGAGGTTGCACTTGTGGGGCAGGAGGTGGCACTTGTGGGGTGGAAATTGGAACTTGTTGGGAGGGAAGAGGTACTTGTGGGGCAGGAAGTGGCTCTTCTCGGGCAGGAGCTGGCACTTGTGGGGCAGGAGCTGGCACTTGTGGGGCAGGAGGAGGAAGTTGGTCAGTCAGTGACACTTGTGCGGCAGGAGGTGGATTATTTGGGGGGGAGGAGGCAGTGGTGTGGACAAATGTGGCACTTCAGGGGAATGAGCTGGCACTTGTGGGGCAGAAATTGGCACTTATTGGGCAGGAGGATGTCTTTGTCAGTCAGGAGGTGGCACTTGTGGGGCAGGAAGTGGATGACGTAGTGCAGGAGCTGGCACTTGTGAAGCATGAGCTGGCACATGTGGGGCAGGAATTGGCACTTGTGGGGCAGGTGGTGGCACTTGTTGGGTGGGAGGTGGACGATGTGGGGCAGGAGGTGGCACTTGTGGAGCAGGAGTTGGAAGTTGCAGAACAGGATTTGGCACTTGTGGGGCAGGAGGTGGCACTTGTGTGGCGGGATGTTGAAGTTGTGGGGCGGGAGGTGGCATTTGTGGGGCTGGAACTGGCTCTTGTGGGCCGTGAGGTAGAAGTTGTGGGGCAGAAAATGGCACTTGTGGGGCAGGAGTTAGCACATGTGGGACAGGAGGTGGCACTTCAGGGGAGTGAGCTGGCACTTGTTGGGCATGAATTCGCACTTGTGGTGCAGGGGGTGGATGATGTGGGGCAGGAGGTGGTCGTTGTGGGGCAGGAGGTGGCACTTGTGGGGCAGAAGGTGGATGATGCGGGACAGGACCTGGCACTTGTGGGGCATGAGCTGGCACATGTGGGGCAGGAATTGGCACTTGTGGGGCAGGAGGTGGCACTTGTTGGGTGGGAGGTGGACGATGTGGGGCAGGAGTCGGCACTTGTGTGGCGGGATGTTGAAGTTGTGGGGCAGGAGGTTGCACTTGTGGTTCAGGAGGAGGAAGTTGGGCGGTCAGTGACACTTGTGGGGCAGGAGGTGGATTATTTGGGGGGGGAGGTGGCAGTGGTGTGGCAAAATGTGGCACTTGTGGGGCAGGAGCTGTCACTTCAGGGGAATGAGCTGGCACTTGTAGGGCAGGAATTGGCACTTGTGGGGCAGGAGGTGGATGATGTGGGGCAGGAGGTGGTCATTGTGGGGCAGGAGGTGGAACTTGTGGGGCAGGAGGTGGAATTTGTGGCGTGGTAGGTGGCACTTGTGGGACAGGAACTGGCACTTCTGGGGCGGGAGGTGGAAGTTGTGGGGCAGGAAATGGCACTTGTGGGGCAGGAGTTGGCACATGTGGGACAGGAGGTGGCACTTGTGGGGCAGGAAATGGCACCTGTGGGGCAGGAGTTGGAACCTGTGGGGTAAGAGGTGGCACCTGTTGGGCAAGTGGTGGCACTTGTGGGGCGGGAAGTGGATGATGTGGTGCAGGAGCTGGCACTTGTGAAGCCTGAGCTGGCACTTGTGGGGCAGGAAGTGGAACTTGTAAGACAGGAGGTGGAAATTGTGGGGCGGAATGTAAAGTTGTGGGGCAGGAGGTGGCACTTGTGGGTCAGGTGTTGGCACTTGTGGGGCAGGAGATGTAACTTGAGGGGAGGGGGTGGAAGTTGTGGGGCGGGAGGTGGCACTTGTGGGGCAGGAGGTGGCACTTGTGGGGAGGGATGTGGCACTTGTGGGGCTGGAGGTGGCACTTGTGGGGCAGGAGGTGGATGATGTGGGGCAGGAGTTGGCACTTGTGGGGCTGGAGGTGGCACTTGTGGGGCAGGAGGTGGATGATGTGGGGCAGGAGTTGGCACTTGTGGAGCAGGAGGTAAAAAGTTGCGGGGCAGGATTTGGCACTTGTGGGGCAGGATGTGGCACACGTTGGGCAGGAGGTGGCACTTGTTGGATGGGAGGTGGTTGATATGGGGAAGGAGGTGGCAATTGTGCGGTTCGAGGTGGCACTTGTGGAGCAGGAGGTGGACGTTGCGTGGCAGGATTTGGCACTTGTGGGGTGGGAGGTGGCACTTGTGGGGCAGGAGGTTGCACTTGTGGGGCAGGATTTGGAACTTGTGGGGCAGGATGTGGCACACGTTGGGCAGGAGGTGGCACTTGTATGGCGGGTTGTTGAAGTTGTGGGGCGGGAGGTGGCCTTTGTGGGGCTGGAACTGGCTCTTGTGGGGCAGGAGGTGGAAGTTGTAGGGCAGGAAATGGCACTTGTGGGGCAGGAGGTGGCACTTGTGGGGCAAGAAATGGCACTTGTGGGGCAGGAGTTGGCACTTGTGGGTCAGGTGGTGGCACTTGTGGTGCGGGAGGTGGCACTTGTGGAATTGGAGTTGGCACTAGTGCGGCAGAAGGTGGAAGTTGTGGGGAAGTATTTGGCACTTGTGGGGCAAGAGGTGGAACTTGTGGAGCAGGAGGTGGTCCTTGTGGGACAAGAGGTGGCACTTGTTGGGCAGGAGGTGGAACTTATGGGGTGTTACGTGGAAGTTGTGGGGCGGGAGGTGGCACCTGTGGAAATGGAGATGGCACTAGTGGGGCAGGAAGTGGCACTTGTGGGGTGGGATATGGAACTTATGGGGCAGGAGTTGACACTCCTGCCCCATAAGTTTTTGCTTTTGGGGCAGGAGGTGGAAGTTGTGGGGCTGGACGTGGCACTTGTGGGGCGGGAGTTGGCATTTTGGGGAGGGTGGTGGCACTTGTTGGGCAGGAGATGGCACTTGTGGAGCAGGAGATGGAAGTTGTAGGGCAGGAGGTGGAAGTTGTGGGGCAGGAGGTGGAAGTTGTGAAGCGGGAGGTGGCATTTGTGGGGCAGGAGGTTGCACTTGTGGGGCAGGAGGTGGCACTTGTGGGGCGGAAATTGGAACTTGTTGGGAGGGAAGAGGTACTTGTGGGGCAGGAAGTGGCTCTTGTCGGGCAGGAGCTGGCACTTGTAGGGCAGGAGATTGCACTTGTGTGTCAGGAGGAGGAAGTTGGGCGGTCAGTGACACTTGTGGGGCAGGAGGTGGATTATTTGGGGGGGGAGGTGGCAGTGGTGTGGCAAAATGTGGCACTTGTGGGGCAGGAGCTGGCACTTCAGGGGAATGAGCTGGCACTTGTAGGGCAGGAATTGGCACTTTTGGGGCAGGAGGTGGAATTTGTGGCGTGGTAGGTGTCACTTGTGGGGCAGGAAATGGCACCAGTGGGGTAGGATTTGGAACCTGTGGGGTAAGAAATGGCACTTGTTGGGCAGGAGGTGACACTTGTGGGGCGGAAGTGGAACTTGTTTGTCATGTGGCCACAATTGTTGGGCGGGAGGTGGCACTTGTGGGGCAGGAGGTGGCAATTGTGGGGCGGGAGGTGGCACCTGTGGGGCTTGAGGTGGATCTTTTTGTGCAGGAGGTGGCGCTTGTGGGGCTGGAGTTGGATGATGTGGAGCCGGAAATTTGTAGGGCACAGGTGGATGTTGTGGGGCATGATTAGGCACTTATGGGGCTGGAGGTGGCACTTGTGGGGCGGAAGTGGAACTTGTAAGACAGGAGGTGGAAATTGTTGTGGTGGGAGTTGGAAGTTGTGAGGCAGGAGTTGGCACTTGTGGGGCGGGAGATGTAACTTGTGGGGCAGGAGGTGGCACTTGTGGGGTGGGAGGTAGATGATGTGGGGCAGGAGGTGGCACTTGTGGAGCAGGAGTTGGAAGTTGCAGAACAGGATTTGGCACTTGTGGGGCAGGAGGTGGCACTTGTGTGGCGGGATGTTGAAGTTGTGGGGCGGGAGGTGGCATTTGTGGGGCTGGAACTGGCTCTTGTGGGCCGTGAGGTAGAAGTTGTGGGGCAGAAAATGGCACTTGTGGGGCAGGAGTTAGCACATGTGGGACAGGAGGTGGCACTTGTGGGGCAGGAGCTGGCACTTCAGGGGAGTGAGCTGGCACTTGTAGGGCATGAATTGGCACTTGTGGTGCAGGGGGTGGATGATGTGGGGCAGGAGGTGGCACTTGTGGGGCAGGGGGTGGATGATATGGGACAGGACCTGGCACTTGTGGGGCATGAGCTGGCACATGTGGGGCAGGAATTGGCACTTGTGGGGCAGGAGGTGGCACTTGTTGGGTGGGAGGTGGACGATGTGGGGCAGGAGTTGGCACTTGTGGGGCAGGATGTGGCACACGTTGGGCAGGAGTCGGCACTTGTGTGGCGGGATGTTGAAGTTGTGGGGCAGGAGGTTGCACTTGTGGTTCAGGAGGAGGAAGTTGGTCAGTCAGTGACACTTGTGGGGCAGGAGGTGGATTATTTGGGGGGGGAGGTGGCAGTGGTGTGGCAAAATGTGGCACTTGTGGGGCAGGAGCTGTCACTTCAGGGGAATGAGCTGGCACTTGTAGGGCAGGAATTGGCACTTGTGGGGCAGGAGGTGGATGATGTGGGGCAGGAGGTGGTCATTGTGGGGCAGGAGGTGGAATTTGTGGCGTGGTAGGTGTCACTTGTGGAACAGGAACTGGCACTTCTGGGGAGGGAGGTGGAAGTTGTGGGGCAGGAAATGGCAATTGTGGGGCAGGAGTTGGCACATGTGGGACAGGAGGTGGCACTTGTGGGGCAGGAGTTGGAACCTGTGGGGTAAGAAATGGCAATTGTTGGGCAGGAGGTGGCACTTGTGGGGCGGGAAGTGGATGATGTGGTGCAGGAGCTGGCACTTGTGAAGCCTGAGCTGGCACTTGTGGGGCAGGAAGTGGAACTTGTAAGACAGGAGGTGGAAATTGTGGGGCGGAATGTAAAGTTGTGGGGCAGGAGGTGGCACTTGTGGGTCAGGTGTTGGCACTTGTGGGGAGGGATGTGGCACTTGTGGGGCTGGAGGTGGCACTTGTGGGGCAGGAGGTGGATGATGTGGGGCAGGAGTTGGCACTTGTGGAGCAGGAGGTAAAAGTTGCGGGGCAGGAGTTGGCACTTGTGGGGCAGGATGTGGCACACGTTGGGCAGGAGTTGGTAGTTGTATGGCGGGTTGTTGAAGTTGTGGGGCGGGAGGTGGCATTTGTGGGGCTGGAACTGGCTCTTGTGGGGCAGGAGGTGGAAGTTGTAGGGCAGGAAATGGCACTTGTGGGGCAGGAGGTGGCACTTGTGGGGCAAGAAATGGCACTTGTGGGGCAGGAGTTGGCACTTGTGGGTCAGGTGGTGGCACTTGAGGTGCGGGAGGTGGCACTTGTGGAATTGGAGTTGGCACTAGTGGGGCAGGTAGTGGCACTTGTGGGGCGGGATATGGAACTTATGGGGCAGGAGTTGACACTTTTGGGGCAGGAGGTGGAAGTTGTGGGGAAGTATTTGGCACTTGTGGGGCAAGAGGTGGAACTTGTGGGGCAGGAGGTGGTCCTTGTGGGACGAGAGGTGGCACTTGTTGGGCAGGAGGTGGAACTTATGGGGCGTTACGTGGAAGTTGTGGGGCGGGAGGTGGCACCTGTGGAAATGGAGATGGCACTAGTGGGGCAGGTAGTGGCACTTGTGGGGCGGGATATGGAACTTATGGGGCAGGAGTTGACACTTTTGGGGCAGGAGTTGGAAGTTGTGGGGCTGGACGTGGCACTTGTGGGACGGGAGTTGGCATTTTGGGGAGGGTGGTGGCACTTGTGGGGCAGGAGGTGGCACTTGTGGGGCAGGAGGTGGCACTTGTTGGGCAGGAGGTGGCACTTGTGGGGCAGGAGGTGGCACTTGTTGGGCAGGAGGTGGTCCTTGTGGGACGAGAGGTGGCACTTGTTGGGCAGGAGGTGGAACTTATGGGGCGTTACGTGGAAGTTGTGGGGCGGGAGGTGGCTCTTTTGAGGCAGGAGGTGGAACTTGTGAGCCAGGAGATGGAAGATGTAGGGCGGGAGGTGGCTCTTGTGGGGCGGGAGGTGGCACTTGTAGGTCGGGAGGTGGCACTACTGGGGCAGGAGGTGGAAGTTGTGGAGCGGGAGGCGGCACTTGTGGGGCGAAAGGTGGCATTTGTGGGGCAGGAGGTTGCACTTGTGGGGCAGGAAGTGGCTCTTGTGGGGCAGGAGCTGGCACTTGTGGGGCGGGAGATGGCACTTGTGGGTCAGGAATTGGCACTTGTGGGGCAGGTGGTGGCACTTGTTGGGTGGGAGGTGGACGATGTGGGGCAGGAGGTTGCACTTGTGGGGCAGGAGGTGGCACTTGTGGGGTGGAAATTGGAACTTGTTGGGAGGGAAGAGGTACTTGTGGGGCAGGAAGAGGCTCTTGTCGGGCAGGAGCTGGCACTTGTGGGGCAGGAGGTTGCAGTTGTGGGTCAGGAGGAGGAAGTTGGGCAGTCAGTGACACTTGTGGGGCAGGAGGTGGATTATTTGGGGGGGAGGTGGCAGTGCTATGTCAAACTGTGGCACTTGTGGGGCAGGAGCTGGCACTTCAGGGGAATGAGCTGGCACTTTTAGGGCAGGAATTGGCACTTGTGGTGCAGGGGGTGGTCGTTGTGGGGCAGGAGGTGGCACTTGTGGGGCAGGGGGTGGATGATGTTGGGCAGGAGGTGGCACTTGTGGGGGAGGAGGTGGATGATGTGGGGCAGGAGGTGGATGATGTGGGGCAGGAGGCTGTCTTTTTGGGGCAGGTGCTGGCACTTGTGGGGCATGATCTGGTACTTGTGGGGCAGGAGCTGGACTTGCCGGGTGACAGGTGGCACTTGTGGGGCAGGTGTTGGCACTTGTGGGGCAGGTGTTGGCACTTGTGGGGCAGGAGGTGGAAGTTGTGGGGCGGTAGGTTGCACTTGTGCGTGGGAGGTGGATGTTGTGGGGCAGGAAATGGCACCTGTGGGGCAGGAGGTGGCGATTTTGTGGGAGGTGGTGGAATTTGTTGGGCGAGAGGTGAAACTTATGGGGCAGGAGGTGGCACTTGTGGGTCAAGAGGTGGAACTTGTTGGGCAGGAGGTGACACTTGTGGGGCAGGAGGTGTCAGTTGTTTGGCGGGAGGTGGCACTTGTGGGGCAGGAGGTGGCACTTGTGGGGAAGGAGGTGGCACTTGTGGGGAAGGAGGTGGCACTTGTGGGGCAGGAGCTGGATGTTGTGGAGCGGGAGGTGGCATTTGTGGGGCCAAAGGTGGCATTTGTGGGGCAGGAGGTTGCACTTGTGGGGCAGGAGGTGGCACTTGTGGGGAGAAAGGTGGCATTTGTGGGGCAGGAGGTGGCACTTGTGGGGCGGAAATTGGAACTTGTTGGGAGGGAAGAGGTACTTGTGGGGCAAAAAGTGGCTCTTGTGGGGCAGGAGCTGGCACTTGTGGGGCAAGAGCTGGCACTTGAGGGGAATGAGCTGGCATTTGTGGTGCAGGGGGTGGATGATGTGGGGCAGGAGGTGGTCGTTGTGGGGCAGGAGGTGGCACTTGTGGGGCAGGGGGTGGATGATGTGGGGCAGGAGGTGGCACTTGTGGGGCAGAAGGTGGATGATGTGGGGCAGGAAATGGCATTTGTGAAGCATGAACTGGCATTTGTGGGGCAGGAGGTGGTCGTTGTGGGGCAGGAGGTGGCACTTGTTGGGTGGGAGGTGGACGATGTGGGTCAGGAGATGGCCCTTGTGGAGCAGGAGGTGGAAGTTGCAGGGCAGGAGGTGGCATTTGTGGGGTGGAAGGTGGCACTTGTGGGGCAGGAGTTGGAATTTGTGGGGTGGTAGGTGGAACATGTGGGGCAGGAGCTGGCACTTGTGGGGCAGGTGCTGGCACTTGTGGGGCATGATCTGGCACTTGTGGGGCAGGAATTGGCACTTGTGGGGCAGGAGGTGGATGATGTGGGGCAGGAGGCTGTCTTTGTGGGGTTGGAGGTGACACTTGTGGGGCAGGAAGTTGATGATGTGGGGCAGGAGCTGGCATTTGTGAAACATGAGCTGGCACTTGTGAAGCAGGAATGGGCACTTGTAAGGCAGGAGGTGGAACTTGTGGGGCGGGATGTGGCACTTGCGGGATGCGAGGTGGCACTTGTGGGGCAGGAGTTGGCACTTGTGGGTCAGGTGGTGGTACTTGTGGGGCAGGATCGGGCACTTGTGGGTCAGGATGTGGAAGCTGTGGGACGGGAGGTGGAAGTTATGGGGTGGGAGGTGGAAGTTGTGGGGCAAGAATTGGCAATTGTGGGGCAAGAAGTGGCAATTGTGGGGCAGAGGGTGGCACTTGTACGGCAGGAGGTGGCACTTGTGGGACAGGACGTGGCAATTGGGAAGGACGTGACACTTGTGGGGTGGGAGGTGGCACTTGTGGGGCAGGAGGTGGCACTTGTGGGGCAGGAGGAGGCTGTTGTTGGGCGGGAGGTGGGACTTGTGTAACAAGAGGTGGAAATTGTGCGGTGGGATGTGGCACTTGTGGGGCAAGGGGTGGCACTTGTGAGGCAGAAGGTGGCACTTGTGGGGCAGGAGGTGGAAGTTGTGGGTCAGGAGGTGACATTTGTGGAACAGGAGGTGGATGATGTGGGGCAGGAGGTAGCAATTTTGGGCCGGGACGTGGCACTAGTGGGGCGAGATGTTGCACTTGTTGGGCGGGAGGTGGCACTTTTGGGGCATAAGGTGAAAATCTAGGGACATGAGGTGGCACTTGTGGGGCAGGAGTTGGCACTTGTGTGGTAGGAGGTGGCAATTGTGGGGCAGGAGCTTGCAGTTGTGAGGCGGGATGTGGAAGTTGTGGGGCGGGTTGTGGCAGCTGTGGGGCTGGAGGTGTCACTTGTGCAGCGGGAAGTGGCACTTGTAAGGCAGGAAGTAGCACTTGTGGGGCAGGAGGTGGCACTTTTGGAGCGTGAGGTGGATGTTGTGGGGCAGGAGTTGGCACTTGTGGGGCGAGAGTTGGCACTTGTGGGGCAGGAGGTTGCACTTGTGGGGTGGGATGTGGTACTTGTGGGGCGGGAGGTGGCACTTGTTGGGGGGGTGGTGGCAATTGTGGGGCAGGAGATGGCACTTGTTGGGCGAGAGTTGCAATTGTGAGACGGGAGGTGGCAATTGTGGGTCACGTAGTGGCACTTGTGGGTCAGGAGGTGGTACTTGTGGGGCGGGCGGTGGAACTGGTGGGGCTGGAGGTGGCACTTGTGGGGTGGGAGGTGGCACTTGTGGGGCAGGAGGTGGCAATTTTGGAGCAGGACGTGGATGATGTGGGGAAGGAGGTGGCACTTGTGGGGCGGGAGGTGGATGATGTGGGGAAGGAGGTGGATGATGTGGAGCAGTAGGTGGCACCTGTGGGGCAGGAGATGGCACTTGTGGGGCGGGAGGTAAAAATTGTGGGGTGGGAGGTGGAAATTGTGGGGCAAGGGGTGGCAGTTGCGGGGCTGGGGTCGGCACTTGTGGGGCAGTGTGTGGCACTTGAGGGGCGGGAGGTGGCACTTGTGGGGCAGGAGGTGGCACTTGTGGGGCGGGATGTGGCAGTTGTGGGGCAGATGATGACACCTGTGGGGCGGGAGGTGGATGTTTTGGGGAAGGAGGTTGAAGTTGTGGGGAGGGTGGTGGCACTTGTTGGGGGGGTGGTGGCAATTGTGGGGCAGGAGATGGCACTTGTTGGGCGAGAGTTGCAATTGTGAGACGGGAGGTGGCAATTGTGGATCACGTAGTGGCACTTGTGGGTCAGGAGGTGGTACTTGTGGGGCGGGCGGTGGAACTGGTGGGGCTGGAGGTGGCACTTGTGGGGCAGGAGGTGGCACTTGTGGGGCAGGAGGTGGCAATTTTGGAGCAGGACGTGGATTATGTGGGGCAGGAGGTGGCACTTGTGGGGCGGGAGGTGGATGATGTGGGGCAGGAGGTGGCACTTGTGGAACAGGAGGTGGATGATGTGGGGAAGGAGGTGGATGATGTGGAGCAGTAGGTGGCACCTGTGGGGCAGGAGATGGCACTTGTGGGGCGGGAGGTAAAAATTGTGGGGTGGGAGGTGGAAATTGTGGGGCAAGGGGTGGCAGTTGCGGGGCTGGGGTCGGCACTTGTGGGGCAGTGTGTGGCACTTGAGGGGCGGGAGGTGGCACTTGTGGGGCAGGAGGTGGCACTTGTGGGGCGGGATGTGGCAGTTGTGGGGCAGATGATGACACCTGTGGGGCGGGAGGTGGATGTTTTGGGGAAGGAGGTTGAAGCTGTGGGGAGGGTGGTGGCACTTGTGGGGCAGGAGTTGGCACTTTTGGGCTGGGTCATAGCACTTGTTGGGCAGGGGTTGGCACTTGTGGGGCAGGAAATGTTACTTGTGGGGCAAGAAGTGGCTCTTGAAGGGCAGGAGGTGGCACTTGTGGGGCAGGAGTTAATTCTTGTGGATCTGGAGGTGGCACTTGTGGGCCTGGAGGTTGCACTTGTGAGGCGGGAGTTGGAAGTTGTGGGGCGGGTGGTGGCAGTTGTGGGGCTGGAGGTATCACTTGTGCGGCAGGAAGTGGCACTTGTGGAGCAGAAGGTGGCACTTGTGGGGAAGAGGTGACACTTGAGGGGCAGGAGCTGGCAGTTGTGGGGCAGGAGGTGGAACTTGTGGGGCGGGAGGTGGCACTTGTGGGTCAGGAGTTGGATTTGTGGGGCGGGAGGTGGCACTTGTGGGGCGTGAGGTGGAAGTTGTGGGGCGGCAGGTGGCAATTGTGGGTCAGGAGGAGGCATTTGTGAGGCAGGAAGTGGCACTTGTGGGGCAGGAGGTGGCACTTGTGTGGCAGGAGGAGGCACTTGTGGGGAGGAGGAGGCACTTGTGGGGCAGGAGGAGGCACTTGTGGGGTCGGAGGAGGCACTTGTGGGGCAGGAGGAGGCTGTTGTTGGGCGGGAAGTGGAAGTTGTGGGGTGGGAGGTGGCACTTGTGGGGCTGGATGTGGAAGTTGTGTGGCAGGATTTGACACTTCTGGGGCTGCAGGTGGCACTTGTGGGGTGGGTGGTAGAACTTGTGGGGGGTGAGGTGTAACTTGTGGAGCGGGAGGTGACAACTGTGGGACAGGAGGAGGCACTTGTGGGTCGGGAGGTGGCACTTTTAAGGCGGGAGGTGGCAGTTGTGGGGCGGGAGGTGGAAGTTGTGCGGCACGATTTAGCACTTGTGTGGCTGGAGGCGGCACTTGTGGGGCGGGAGGTGGCACTTGTGGGGCGGGAAATGGAACTTGTGGGGCAGCACGTGGCACTAGTTGAGCAGGAGGTGGAAATTGTGGGGCGGGAGGTGTATGATATGAGGCAGGAGGTAGCGGTTGTGGGGCAGGAGGTGGCACTTATGGGGCAGGAGATGGTATTTGTTGTGCAGTAGGTGGCACTTGTGGAGTGGGAGATGGAAGTTGTGGGGCAGGAGGTGACACTTGTGGGGCGGTTGGTGGATGATGTGGGGCAGGAGTTGGCACTTGTGGGGTAAGGGTTGGCACTTGTGGGGTGGGAGGAGGCACTTGTGGGGCGGGGGGTGGCAATTGCTGGGTGGGAAGTGGCAGTTGGGGGCAGTAGGTTGAAGGTTTGGGGCAGGAGGTGGCACTTTTGGGGTGGAAGGTAAGAAGATTTGGGGTGTGACGTGGAAGTAGTGGGGCGGGAGGTGGCACTTGTGGGGCGGGAGGTGGCACTTGTGGGGCAGGAGTTGGCACTTGTGGGGCAGGAGCCGGCACTTGTGGGGCAGGACGCGACAAATGTGGTGCAGGAAATGGCACTTGTGGGGCAGGAGTTGGCACTTGTGGGTCAGGTGGTGGCACATGTGGGGCGGGGGTCGATGTTGTGGGGCAAGAGGTGGAACTTGTGGGGCAGGAGGTGGCCATAGAGGGGCGGGAGGTGGCACTTGTAGGGCAGGACGTGGCACTTGTGGAGCGGGAGGGGGCACTTGTGGGGCCTGAGGTGGCTCTTGTAGGGCGGGAGGTGGCATTTGTGGGGCGGGAGGTGGAAGTTGTGAGGCAGGGGGTGGCACTTGTAAGGCAGGAGGTAGAACTTGTGGGGCAGGAGTTGGCACTTGTGGGGCGCGAGTTGGCACTTGTGGGGCAGATAGTTGCATTAGTGGGGCAGGAGTTGGCACTTGTGGGTCAGGTGGGGCACTTGTGGGGCGGGATGTGGAAGTTGTAGGGCGGAAGGTGGCACTTGTGGGCAGGAGGTGACACTTGTGGGGCAGGATGTGGCACTTGTGCGTGGGAGGTGTCACTTGTGGGGCGGGAGGTGGCACTTGTGGGGGGGGGTGGCACTTGTGAGGCATGAGGTGGCACTTGTGGGGCAGGATGTGGCACTTGTGCGTGGGAGGTGGAGTTTGTGGAGAGGGAGGTGGCGCTTCTGGGGCGGGAGGTGGCACTTGTGGGGAGGAGGTGGATATTTTTGGGCGGGAGGTGGAAGTTGTGATGCAGGAGGTGGTACATGTGGGGCGGGAGGTGGAAGTTGTGATGCAGGAGGTGGTAGATGTGGGGCGGGAGGTGGAAGTTGTGATGCAGGAGGTGGTACATGTGGGGCGGGAGGTGGAAGTTGTGATGCAGGAGGTGGTACATGTGGGGCGGGAGGTGGAAGTTGTGATGCAGGAGGTGGTACATGTGGGGCGGGAGGTGGAAGTTGTGATGCAGGAGGTGGTACATGTGGGGCGGGAGGTGGAAGTTGTGATGCAGGAGGTGGTACATGTGGGGCGGGAGGTGGAAGTTGTGATGCAGGAGGTGGTACATGTGGGGCGGGATGTGGCACTCGTGAGCAGGGAGGTGGCACTTGTGGAACTTGTAGCAGGTGTAACTTGTCGGGCAGGAGGCGGCTCTTGTGGGGCTGGAGATTGATGTTGTGGGTCAGGAGGTGGCACTTGTGGGGCAGGAGGTGGCACTTGTGGGGCAGGATGTGGCACTTGTGGAGCATGAGCTGGCACTTGTGGGGCAGGAATTGGCACTTGTGGGGCAGGAATTGGCACTTGTGCGGCAGGAGGTGGCACTTGTTGGATGGGAGGTGGACGATGTGGGGCAGGAGTTGACACTTGTGGGGCAGGATGTGGCACACTTTGCCAGGAGTCGGCACTTGTGTGGCGGGATTTTGAAGTTGTGGGGCTGGAGGTTGCACTTGTCTAACAGGTATTGTCACTTGTGGGGGAGGAGGTGGATGATGTGGGGCAGGAGGTGGCACCTGTGGGGCAAGAGGTGGCACTTGTGGGGCATGAGCTGGCACTTGTGGGGCAGGAATTGGCACTTGTGGGGCAGGAGGTGGATGATGTGGGGCAGGAGGCTGTCTTTGTGGGGTTAGATGTGGCACTTGTGGGGCAGGAAGTTGATGATGTGGGGCATGAGCTGGCATTTGTGAAGCATGAGCTGGCACTTGTGAAGCAGGAATTGGCACTTTTGGGGCAGGAGGTGGAACTTGTGGGGTGGGAGGTGGAATTTGTGGGGTGGTAGGTGAAACTTGTAAGGCAGGAGTTGGCACATGTGGGGGGGGAAATGGCACTTGTGGGGCAGGAGGTGGAAGTTGTAGGGCAGGAGGTGGCACTTGTGGGGCGGGAGGTGGCACTTCTGGGGCAGGAAATGGAGCTTTTAGGGCAGGAGGTGGAACTTGTGCAGAAGGAGGTGGTACTTGTTGGGCGGAAATTGGAACTTGTTGGGAGGGAAGAGGTACTTGTGGGGCAGGAAGTGGCTCTTGTGGGGCAGGAGCTGGCACTTGTGGGGCAGGAGCTGGCACTTGTGGGGCAGGAGCTGGCACTTGTGAGGCAGGAGGAGGAAGTTGGTCAGTCAGTGACACTTGTGGGGCAGGAGGTGGATTATTTGGGGGGGGAGGAGGCAGTGGTGTGGACAAATGTGGCACTTCAGGGGAATGAGCTGGCACTTGTGGGGCAGAAATTGGCACTTGTGGGGCAGGAGGATGTCTTTGTCGGTCAGGAGGTGGCACTTGTGCGGGAGGAAGTGGATGACGTAGTGCAGGAGCTGGCACTTGTGAAGCATGAGCTGGCACATGTGGGGCAGGAATTGGCACTTGTGGGGCAGGTGGTGGCACTTGTTGGGTGGGAGGTGGACGATGTGGGGCAGGAGTTGGCACTTGTGGAGCAGGAGGTGGAAGTTGCATTGCAGGATTTGGCATTTGTGGGTTGGGAGTTGGCACTTGTGGGGCATGAGGTGGAATTTGTGGGATGGTAGGTGGAACATGTGGGGCAGGAGCTGGCACTTGTGGGGCAGGATGTGGCACACGTTGCCAGGAGTTGGCACTTGTGTGGCGGGATGTTGAAGTTGTGGGGCGGGAGGTGGCACTTGTGGAACAGGTATTGTCACTTGTGGGGGAGGAGGTGGATGATGTGGGGCAGGAGGTGGCACTTGTGGGGCAAGAGGTGGAAGTTGTGGGGCATGAGCTGGCACTTGTGAAGCAGGAATTGGCACTTTTGGGGCAGGAGGTGGAACTTGTGGGGTGGGAGGTGAAACTTGTAAGGCAGGAGTTGGCACATGTGGGGGGGGAAATGGCACTTGTGGGGCAGGAAATGGCACCAGTGGGGTAGGATTTGGAACCTGTGGGGTAAGAAATGGCACTTGTTGGGCAGGAGGTGTCACTTGTGGGGCGGAAGTGGAACTTGTTTGTCATGTGGCCACAATTGTTGGGCGGGAGGTGGCACTTGTGGGGCAGGAGGTGGCAATTGTGGGGCGGGAGGTGGAAGTTGAAGGACAGGACCTTGCAGTTGTGGGGCATGAACTGGCACTTGTTGGGCAGGAGGTGGCACTTGTGGGGCGGAAATTGGAACTTGTTGGGAGGGAAGAGGTACTTGTGGGGCAGGAAGTGGTTCTTGTCGGGCAGGAGCTGGCACTTGTGGGGCAGGAGGTTGCACTTGTGGGTCAGGAGGAGGAAGTTGGGCGGTCAGTGACACTTGTGGGGCAGGAGGTGGATTATTTGTGGGGGAGGTGGCAGTGGTGTGGCAAAATGTGGCACTTGTGGGGCAGGAGCTGGCACTTCAGGGGAATGAGCTGGCACTTGTAGGGCAGGAATTGGAACTTGTGGGGAAGGAGGTGGATGATGTGGGGCAGGAGGTGGTCGTTGTGGGGCAGGAGGTGGCACTTGTGGGGCAGGAGGTGGAAGTTGAAGGACAGGACCTTGCACTTGTGGGGCATGAACTGGCACTTGTTGGGCAGGAGGTGGCACTTGTGGGGCGGAAGTGGAACTTGTAAAACAGGAGGTGGAAATTGTGGGGCTGTAGGTGTAACTTGTGGTGCAGGAAGTGGAACTTCTGGGGCAGGAGGTGGCGATAGAGGGGCAGGAAGTGGCACTTTTTGGGCGGGAGTTGGCACTTGTGGGGCAGGAGGCTGCACTAATATGGCAGGAGGTGGCATTGTGGGGAGGGAGGTGGCAGGTTTTGGGCAGGAGGTGGCACTTGTGGGGCAGGAGGTGGATGATGAGGGGCAGGAGCTGGCACTTGTGAAGCATGAGCTGGCACTTGTGGGGCTGGAATTGGCAGTTGTGCGGCAGGAGTTGGCACTTGTGGGGCGGGAGTTGGCACTTGTGGGGCGGGAGTTAGAACTTGTGGGGCGGGTGGTGGCACTTGTGGGGAGCGATGTGGCACTTGTGGGCGGGAGGCTGAATTTGTGGAGAGGGAGGTGGCACTTATGGGGCGGGAGGTGGCACTAGTGGGGCGAGAGGTGGCACATGTGGAGCAGGAGCTGGCACTTGCACGGCAGGAGGTGGAACTGGGGGGGCAGGAGGTGGCACTTGTGGGGCAGGAGGTGGATGATGAGGGGCAGGAGCTGGCACTTGTGAAGCATGAGCTGGCACTTGTGGGGCTGGAATTGGCAGTTGTGCGGCAGGAGTTGGCACTTGTGGGGCGGGAGTTGGCACTTGTGGGGCGGGAGGTGGCACTTGTGGGGAGCGATGTGGCACTTGTGGGCGGGAGGCTGAATTTGTGGAGAGGGAGGTGGCACTTATGGGGCGGGAGGTGGCACATGTGGGGCAGGAGCTGGCACTTGCATGGCAGGAGGTGGAACTGGCGGGGCAGGAGGTGGCACTTGTGTGTCGGGAGGTGGCACTTGTGGGGCAGGAGGTGGCACTTGTTGGGCAGGAGTTGGCACTTGTGAGGCAGGAGGTGTCAGTTGTTTGGCGGGAGTTCGCACTTGTGGGTCGCAAGGTGGAAGTTGTGGGGCAGGAGGTGGCACTTGTGGGTCGGGAGGTGGAAGTTGTGAAGCAGGAGGTGGCACTTGTGGGGAAGGAGGAAGCACTTGTATGGCAGGAATTGGAACTTGTGGTGTGGGATGGGGTACTTGTGGGGAAGGAAGTGGCTCTTGTGGGGCGGGATGTGGCACTTGTGGGGCAGGAGGTGGATGATGTTAGGCTGGAGCTGGCGCTTGTGAAGCATGAGCTGGCACTTGTGGGGCAGGAATTGGCACTTGTTGTGCAGGAGGTGGCACTTATGGGTTTGGAGGTGGATGATGTGCGGCAGGAGGTGACACATGTGGGGCAGGAGATGACACTTCTGGGGCAGGAGGTGGAAGTTGTGGGGCAGGATTTGGTACTTGTGGGGTGGGAGGTTGCACTTGTGGGGCTGGAGTTGGCACTTGTGGGGCAGGAGGTGGCACATGTTGGGCAGGAGGTGGCACTTGTGGGGCAGGAGTTGGATGATGTGGAGCCAGAAATGGTATTTGTAGGGCACAGGTGGATGTTGTGGGGCAGGATTTGGCACTTATGGGGCTGGAGGTTACACTTGTGGGGCAGAAGGTGGAACTTGTGCGACAGGAGATGGCACTTCTGGGGCAGGAGGTGGAAGTTGTGGGGCAGGATTTGGTACTTGTGGGGTGGGAGATGGTGGCACTTGTGGGGCTGGAGTTGGCACTTGTGGGATGGTAGGTGGAACTTGTGGGGCAAGACTTGGAACTTGTGGTGCAGGAGATATCACACGTTGGGCAGGAGTTGGCACTTCTGTGGCGGGAGGCTGAAGTTGTGGGGTGGAAGGTGGCACCTGTTGGGCATGTAGTGGCACTTGTGGGGTGGGATTTTTCACTTGTTTGTCATGTGGCCACAATTGTTGGGCGGGAGGTGGCACTTGTGGGGCAGGAGGTGGATGATGAGGGGCAGGAGCTGGCACTTGTGGGGCAGGAATTGGCAGTTGTGCGGCAGGTGGTGGCACTTGTTGGATGGGAGGTGGATGATGTGGGGCAGGAGGTGGCACTTGTGGAGCAGGATGTGGACGTTGCGTGGCAGGATTTGGCACTTGTGGGGCAGGAGGTGGAACTTGTGGGGCAGGAGGTGGCACTTGTGGCGTGGTAGGTGGCACTTGTGGGGCAGGAGCTGGCACTTGTGGGGAGGGATGTGGCACTTGTGGGGCTGGAGGTGGATGATGTGGGGCAGGAGGTGGATGATGTGGGGCAGGAGTTGGCACTTGTGGAGCAGGAGGTAAAAGTTGCGGGGCAGGATTTGGCACTTGTGGGGCAGGATGTGGCACACGTTGGGCAAAAGTTGGCACTTGTATGGCGGGATGTTTAAGTTGTGGGGCAGGAGGTGGCATTTGTGGGTCTGGAACTGGCTCTTGTGGGGCAGGAGGTGGAAGTTGTAGGGCAGGAAATGGCACTTGTGGGGCAGGAGGTGGCACTTGTGGGGCAAGAAATGGCACTTGTGGGGCAGGAGTTGGCACTTGTGGGTCAGGTGGTGGCACTTGTGGTGTGGGAGGTGGCACTTGTGGAATTGGAGTTGGCACTAGTGCGGCAGAAGGTGGAAGTTGTGGGGAAGTATTTGGCACTTGTGGGGCAAGAGGTGGAACTTGTGGGGCAGGAGGTGGTCCTTGTGGGACGAGAGGTGGCACTTGTTGGGCAGGAGGTGGAACTTATGGGGCGTTACGTGGAAGTTGTGGGGTGGGAGGTGGCACCTGTGGAAATGGAGATGGCACTAGTGGGGCAGGTAGTGGCACTTGTGGGGCGGGATATGGAACTTATGGGGCAGGAGTTGACACTTTTGGGGCAGGAGGTGGAAGTTGTGGGGCTGGACGTGGCACTTGTGGGGCGGGAGTTCGCATTTTGGGGAGGGTGGTGGCACTTGTTTGGCAGGAGGTGGCACTTGTGGGGCAGGAGGTGGTCCTTGTGGGACAAGAGGTGGCACTTGTTGGGCAGGAGGTGGAACTTATGGGGCGTCACGTGGAAGTTGTGGGGCGGGAGGTGGCTCTTTTGAGGCAGGAGGTGGAACTTGTGAGCCAGGAGATGGAAGATGTAGGGCGGGAGGTGGCTCTTGTGGGGCGGGAGGTGGCACTTGTGGGTCGGGAGGTGGCACTACTGGGGCAGGAGGTGGAAGTTGTGGAGTGGGAGGTTGCACTTGTGTGTCAGGAGGATGAAGTTGGGCGGTCAGTGACACTTGTGGGGCAGGAGGTGGATTATTTGGGGGGAAGGTGGCAGTGGTGTGGACAAATGTGGCACTTCTGGGGCAGGAGCTGCCACTTCAGGGAAATGAGCTGGCACTTGTAGGGCAGGAATTGGCACTTGTACGGCAGGAGGTGGAACTTGTGGGGCGGGATGTGGCACTTGTGGGATGCGAGGTGGCACTTGTGGGGCAGGAGGTTGCACTTGTGGGGCAGGAGGAGGCTGTTGTTGGGCGGGAGGTGGGACTTGTGTAACAAGAGGTGGAAATTGTGCGGTGGGATGTGGCACTTGTGGGGCAGGAGGTGGCACTTGTGGGGCGGGATGTGGCAGTTGTGGGGCAGATGATGACACCTGTGGGGCGGGAGGTGGATGTTTTGGGGAAGGAGGTTGAAGTTGTGGGGAGGGTGGTGGCACTTGTGGGGCGGGAGGTGGCACTAGTGGGGCAGGAGTTGGCACTTGTGGGGCAGGAAATGTTACTTGTGGGGCAAGAAGTGGCTCTTGAAGGGCAGGAGGTGGCACTTGTGGGGCAGGAGTTAATTCTTGTGGATCTGGAGGTGGCACTTGTGGGCCTGGAGGTTGCACTTGTGAGGCGGGAGGTGGAAATTGTGGGGCGGGTGGTGGCAGTTGTGGGGCTGGAGGTATCACTTGTGCGGCAGGAAGTGGCACTTGTGGGGAGGAGGTGACACTTGAGGGGCATGAGCTGGCACTTGTGGGGCAGAAGTTGGTACATGTGGGTAGGGAGGTGGCACTTGTGGGGCAGGAGGTAGATGATGTGGGGCAGGAGGCTGTCTTTGTGGGGTTAGATGTGGCTCTTGTGGGGCAGGAAGTTGATGATGTGGGGCATGAGCTGGCATTTGTGAAGCATGAGCTGGCATTTGTGAAGCATGAGCTGGCACTTGTGAAGCAGGAATTGGCACTTTTGGGGCAGGAGGTGGAACTTGTGGGGTGGGAGGTGGAATTTGTGGGGTGGTAGGTGAAACTTGTAAGGCAGGAGTTGGCACATGTGGGGGGTGAAATGGCACTTGTGGGGCAGGAAATGGCACCAGTGGGGTAGGATTTGGAACCTGTGGGGTAAGAAATGGCACTTGTTGGGCAGGAGGTGGCACTTGTGGGGCGGAAGTGGAACTTGTTTGTCATGTGGCCACAATTGTTGGGCGGGAGGTGGCACTTGTGGGGCGGGAGGTGGATGATGTGGGGCAGGAGGTGGTCGTTGTGGGGCAGGAGGTGGTCGTTGTGGGGCAGGAGGTGGCACTTGTGGAGCAGGAGGTGGCAATTGTGGGGCAGGAGCTGGCACTTCAGAGGAATGAGCTGGCACTTGTAGGGCAGGAATTGGAACTTGTGGGGAAGGAGGTGGATGATGTGGGGCAGGAGGTGGTCGTTGTGGGGCAGGAGGTGGCACTTGTGGGGCAGGAGGTGGAAGTTGAAGGACAGGACCTTGCACTTGTGGGGCATGAACTGGCACTTGTTGGGCAGGAGGTGGCACTTGTGGGGCGGAAGTGGAACTTGTAAAACAGGAGGTGGAAATTGTGGGGCTGTAGGTGTAACTTGTGGTGCAGGAAGTGGAACTTTTGGGGCAGGAGGTGGCGATAGAGGGGCAGGAAGTGGCACTTTTTGGGCGGGAGTTGGCACTTGTTTGGAAGGAGGTGGCACTTGTGGGGCGGGAGTTGGCACTTGTGGGGCAGGAGGCTGCACTAATATGGCAGGAGGTGGCATTGTGGGGAGGGAGGTGGCAGGTTTTGGGCAGGAGGTGGCACTTGTGGGGCAGGAGGTGGATGATGAGGGGCAGGAGCTGGCACTTGTGAAGCATGAGCTGGCAATTGTGGGGCTGGAGTTGGCACTTGTGGGGCAGGAGTTGGCACTTGTGGGGCAGGAGTTGGCACTTGTGGGGCGGGAGTTGGCACTTGTGGGGTGGGAGTTAGAACTTGTTGGGCGGGAGGTGGCACTTGTGGGGAGCGATGTGGCACTTGTGGGCGGGAGGCTAAATTTGTGGAGAGGGAGGTGGCACTTATGGGGCGGGAGCTGGAACTTGTGGGGCGAGAGGTGGCACATGTGGAGCAGGAGCTGGCACTTTTGGGGCAGGAGCTGGCACTTGCACGGCAGGAGGTGGCACTTGTGGGTCGGGAGGTGGCACTTGTGGGGCAGGAGGTGGCACTTGTGGGCGGGAGGCTAAATTTGTGGAGAGGGAGGTGGCACTTATGGGGCGGGAGCTGGAACTTGTGGGGCGAGAGGTGGCACATATGGAGCAGGAGCTGGCACTTTTGGGGCAGGAGCTGGCACTTGCACGGCAGGAGGTGGCACTTGTGGGTCGGGAGGTGGCACTTGTGGGGCAGGAGGTGGCACTTGTGGGGCAGGAGGTGGCACTTGTTGGGCAGGAGGTGGCACTTGTGGGGCAGGAATTGGCAGTTGTGCGGCAGGTGGTGGCACTTGTTGGATGGGAGGTGGATGATGTGGGGCAGGAGTTGACACTTTTGGAGCAGGAGGTAAAAGTTGTGGGGTAGGATTTGGCACTTGTGGGGCACGAAGTGGCACACGTTGGGCAGGAGTTGGCACTTGTATGGCGGGATGTTGAAGTTGTGGGGCGGGAGGTGGCATTTGTGAGGCTGGAACTGGCTCTTGTGGGGCAGGAGGTGAAAGTTGTAGGGCAGGAAATGGCACTTGTGGGGCAGGAGGTGGCACTTGTGGGGCAAGAAATGGCACTTGTGGGGCAGGAGTTGGCACTTGTGGGTCAGGTGGTGGCACTTGTGGTGTGGGATGTGGCGCTTGTGGAATTGGAGTTGGCACTAGTGCGGCAGAAGGTGGAAGTTGTGGGGAAGTATTTGGCACTTGTGGGGCAAGAGGTGGAACTTGTGGGGCAGGAGGTGGAACTTATGGGGCAGGAGGTGGCAGTTGTTGGGCAGAAGGTGGATGATGTGGGGCAGGAGCTGGCAATTGTGAAGCATGAGCTGTCACTTTTGGGGCAGGAATTGTCAGTTGTGCGGCAGGAGTTGGCACTTGTGGGGCAGGATGTGGCACACGGGCAGGAGTTGGCACTTGTGGGGCAGGATGTGGCACACGGGCAGGAGTTGGCACTTGTGTGGTGGGATGTTGAAGTTGTTGGGTGGGAGGTGGCACTTGTGGGGCTGGAAGTGGCAGTTGTAGGGCTGGAGGTGGCACTTGTGGAATTGGAGTTGGCACTAGTGGGGCAGAAGGTGGAAGTTGTGGGGAAGTATTTGGCACTTGTGGGGCAAGAGGTGGAACTTGTGGAGCATAAGTTGACACTTGTGGGGCAGGTGTTGGCACTTGTGGGGCAGGTGTTGGCACTTGTGGGGCAGGTGTTGGCACTTGTGGGGCAGGAGGTGGCACTTGTGGGGCAGGAGGTGGCACATGTGGGGCAGGAGGTGGCACTTGTGGGGCAGGAGTTTGGACGTGTGGTTTAAGAAATGGCATTTGTTTGCAGGAGGAGGTACTTGTGGGGCAGGTGGTGGTACCTGTGGGGTGGGGGTGTAACTTGTGGGGCAGGAGGTGGTGATAGAGGGACGGGAGGTGGCATTTTATGGCGGGAGGTGGCACTTGAAGGGCAGGATGTGGAAGTTGTGAAGCGGGAGGTGGCACTTGTGTGGCGGGAGGTGGAATTTGTGGGGTGGTATGCAACAGATGTGGGGCAGGAAATGGCACTTGTGGGGCAGGAGTTGGTAAATGTGGGACAGGAGGTGGTACTTGTGGGGCAGGAAATGGCACCTGTGGGGCAGGAGTTGGAACATGTGGGGTAAGAAATGGCACTTGTTGGGCAGGAGGTGGCACTTGTGGAGCGGGAGGTGGTAAATGTTGGGCAGGAGGTGGCACTTGTTAGACGAGAGTTGGAACTTGTGGGGCAGGAGGTGGCACTTGTGGGGTGGGAGGTGGCACTTGTGGGGCGGGATATGGAACTTATGGGGCAGGAGTTGACACTTTTGGGGCAGGAGGCAGATGTTGTGGGGCTGGACATGGCACTTGTGGGGCGGGAGTTGGATGATGTGGAGCAGCAGCTGGCACTTGTGGGGCAGGAGGTGGAACTTATGGGACGTTACGTGGAAGTTGTGAGGCGGGAGGTGGCTCTTTTGAGGCAGGAAGTGGCACTTGTGGGCCAGGAGATGGAAGTTGTAGGGCGGGAGGTGGCACTTGTGGGGTGGGAGGTGGTAGATGTTGGGCAGGAGGTGGCACTTGTGGGGTGGGAGGTGGCACTTGTGGGGCAGGAGGTGGAAGTTGTGGAGCGGGAGGTGGCATTTGTGGGGCGAAAGGTGGCACTTCTGGGGCAGGAGGTTGCATTTGTGGGGCAGGAGGTGGCACTTGTGGGGTGGAAATTGGAACTTGTTGGGAGGGAAGAGGTACTTGTGGGGCAGGAAGTGGCTCTTGTCGGGCAGGAGCTGGCACTTGTGGGGCATGAGCTGGCACTTGTGGGGCAGGACGTTGATGATGTGGGGCAGGAGCTGGCATTTGTGAAACATGAGCTGGCACTTGTGAAGCAGGAATGGGCACTTGTAAGGCAGGAGGTGGAACTTGTGGGGCGGGATGTGGCACTTGCGGGATGCGAGGTGGCACTTGTGGGGCAGGAGTTGGCACTTGTGGGTCAGGTGGTGGTACTTGTGGGGCAGGATCGGGCACTTGTGGGGCAGGATGTGGAAGCTGTGGGACGGGAGGTGGAAGTTATGGGGTGGGAGGTGGAAGTTGTGGGGCAAGAATTGGCAATTGTGGGGCAAGAAGTGGCAATTGTGGGGCAGAGGGTGGCACTTGTGGGCAGGAGGTGGCACTTGTGGGACAGGACGTGGCACTTGTGGGGTGGGAGGTGGCACTTGTGGGGCAGGAGGTGGCACTTGTGGGGCAGGAGGAAGCTGTTGTTGGGCGGGAGGTGGGACTTGTGTAACAAGAGGTGGAAATTGTGCGGTGGGATGTGGCACTTGTGGGGCAAGGGGTGGCACTTGTGAGGCAGAAGGTGGCACTTGTGGGGCAGGAGGTGGAAGTTGTGGGTCAGGAGGTGACATTTGTGGAACAGGAGGTGGATGATGTGGGGCAGGAGGCAGCAATTGTGGGCCGGGACGTGGCACTAGTGGGGCGAGATGTTGCACTTGTTGGGCGGGAGGTGGCACTTTTGGGGCATAAGGTGAAAATTGAGGGACATGAGGTGGCACTTGTGGGGCAGGAGTTGGCACTTGTGTGGTAGGAGGTGGCAATTGTGGGGCAGGAGCTTGCAGTTGTGAGGCGGGATGTGGAAGTTGTGGGGCGGTTTGTGGCAGCTGTGGGGCTGGAGGTGTCACTTGTAAGGCAGGAAGTAGCACTTGTGGGGCAGGAGGTGGCACTTTTGGAGCGTGAGGTGGATGTTGTGGGGCAGGAGTTGGCACTTGTGGGGTGAGAGTTGGCACTTGTGGGGCAGGAGGTGGCACTTGTGTGGCTGGTGGTTGAGGTTGTGGGGCGAGAGGTAGCACTTGTGGGGCAGGAGCCGGCACTTGTGGGGCAGAAAGCGGCAAATGTGGTGCAGGAAATGGCACTTGTGGGGCAGGAGTTGGCACTTGTGTGTCAGGTGGTGGCACATGTGGGGCGGGGGTCGACGTTGTGGGGCAAGAGGTGGAACTTGTGGGGCAAGAGGTGGAACTTGTGGGGCAGGAGGTGGCTATAGAGGGGCGGGAGGTGGCACTTGTGTGGCGGGAGGTGGCACTTGTGGGGCAGGAGATGGCAATTGTGGAGCAGGAGGTGGAAGTTGCACGTCAGGATTTGGCACTTGTGGGGCGGGAGATGGCACTTGTGTGTCCGGAGGTTAAACTTGTGGGGTGGGAGGTGGCACTTGTGGGGCAGGAGGTGGCAAATGTGGTGCAGGAAATGGCACTTGTGGGGCAGGAGTTGGCACATGTGGGATAGGAGGTGGCACTTGTGGGGCAGGAGGTGGATGATGTGGGGCAGGAGCTGGCAATTGTGAAGCATGAGCTGGCACTTTTAGGGCTGGAATTGGCACTTGTGCCACAGGAGGTGGCACTTGTGGGGTGGGAGGTGGATGATGTGGGGCAGGAGGTGGATGTTGCGTGGCAGGATTTGGCCCTTGTGGGGCTGGAGATGGCACTTGTGGGGCAGGACGTGACACTTGTGGAGCGGGAGGGGGCACTTGTGGGGCCTGAGGTGGCACTTGTAGGGCAGGAGGTGGCATTTGTGGGGCGGGAGGTGGAAGTTGTGGTGCGTGAGGTGGCACTTGTGGGGCGGAAGGTGGCACTTGTGGGGCAGGATGTGGCACTTGTGCGTGGGAGGTGGAGTTTGTGGAGAGGGAGGTGGCGCTTGTGGGGAGGAGGTGGAACTTGTGGGGCAGGATGTGGCACTTGTGCGTGGGAGGTGGCACTTGTGGGGCGGGAGGTGGCACTTGGGGGGGGGGGTGGCACTTGTGAGGCATGAGGTGGCACTTGTGGGGCAGGATGAGGCACTTGTGTGTGGGAGGTGGAGTTTGTGGAGAGGGAGGTGGCGCTTGTGGGGAGGAGGTGGAACTTGTGGGGCGGGAGGTGGAAGTTGTGATGCAGGAGGTGGTAGATGTGGGGCGGGAGGTGGAAGTTGTGATGCAGGAGGTGGTACATGTGGGGCGGGATGTGGCACTCGTGAGCAGGGAGGTGGCACTTGTGGAACTTGTAGCAGGTGTAACTTGTCGGGCAGGAGGCGGCTCTTGTGGGGCTGGAGATTGATGTTGTGGGTCAGGAGGTGGCACTTGTGGGGCAGGAGGTGGCACTTGTTGGATGGGAGGTGGTTGATATGGGGAAGGAGGTGGCAATTGTGCGGTTCGAGGTAGCACTTGTGATGCGGCAGGTGGATGATGTGGGGCAGGAGTTGGCACTTGTGGGTCGGGAGGTGGCACTTGTGAGGCGGGAGGTGGCACTTGTGGGGCAAAATGCAACACTTGTGGGGCAGGAGTTATAACTTGTGGGGCAGGAGGTGGAAGTTGTGGAACAGAAGGTGGCACTTGTGGGGCGGGTGGTGGCACTTGTGGGGCGGGATGTGGCACTTGTGGGGCGGGAGGTGGGACTTGTGGGGCCAGAGGTTGAGGTTGTGGTTCGGGAGGTGGCACTTGTGGAGCAGGAGCCTACACTTGTGGGGCAGAATGTGGCACTTGTAAGGCAGGACGTTGAAATTGTGGAGCAGGTTGTGGCACTTGTGGGGCAGGAGGTGGAAATTGTGGGGCAGGAGGTGGTAATGGTGGGGCAGGAGGTCGCACTTGTGGGCCAGGAGTTGGAAGTTGTGGGGCGGGAGAATGTGGAACTTGTGAGGCAGGAGGTGGAAGTTGTGGTGCGGGAGGTGGAAGTTGTAGGGCGGGAGGTGGCACTTGTGGGGCGGGAGTTGGAAGTTGAGTGACGGGAGGTGGCACTTGTGGGGCAGGTTGTGGAAGTTGTGGGGCGGGAGGTTGCACTTGTGAGACAGGAGGTGGCACTTGTGGGGCGGGAGGTGGCACTGATGGGGCAGGAAATTGAGCTTTTGGGGCAGGAGATGGCACTTGTGGGGCGTAAGGTGGAACTTATGGGGCAGGAGGTGGAACTTGTGGAGCAGGAGGTGGCACTTGTGGGGCGGGAGGTTGGAGTTGTTGGGCAGGAGGTGGCATTTTGAGGCAGAAGGTGGCATTTGTGTGGCAGGAGGTGGCAATTGTGGGGCACGAGTTGGAAATTGTTGGGCAGGAGGTGGAAGTTTTGGGGCAGGGTTTGGCAGTTGTAGGGCGGGAGGTGGCACTTGTGGGCCAGGAGGTGGAAGTTGTAGGGCAGGAGGTGGCACTTGTGGGGCGGGAGGTGGCACTTCTGGGGCAGGAACTGGAGCTTTTAGGGCAGGAGGTGGAACTTGTGCAGAAGGACGTGGTACTTGTTGGGCGGAAATTGGAACTTGTTGGGAGGGAAGAGGTACTTGTGGGGCAGGAGCTGGCACTTGTGGGGCAGGAGGAGGAAGTTGGTCAGTCAGTGACACTTGTGGGGCAGGAGGTGGATTATTTGGGGGGGAGGTGGCAGTGGTGTGGCAAAATGTGGCACTTGTGGGGCAGGAGCTGGCACTTCAGGGGAATGAGCTGGCACTTGTAGGGCAGGAATTGGCACTTGTGGGGCAGGAGGTGGATGATGTGGGGCAGGAGGTGGCACTTGTGGGGCAGAAGGTGGATGATGTGGGGCATGAACTGGAAGTTGTGGGGCATGAGCTGGCACTTGTGGGGCAGAAGGTGGAACTGGCGGGGCAGGAGGTGGCACTTGTGGGGCAGGTGTTGGCACTTGTGGGGCAGGAGGTGGAAGTTGTGGGGCGGTAGGTTGCACTTGTGCGTGGGAGGTGGATGTTGTGGGGCAGGAAATGGCACCTGTGGGGCAGGAGGTGGCGCTTTTGGGGCAGGAGGTGGCACTTGTAGGTCAAGACGTGGAACTTGTTGGGGAGGAGGTGGCTCTTGTGGGGCAGTAGGTGTCAGTTGTTTGGTGGGAGGTGGCACTTGTAGGGCAGGAGGTGGCACTTGTGGGGCAGGAGGTGGCACTTGTGGGGAAGGAGGTGGCACTTGTGGGGAAGGAGGTGTCACTTGTATGGCAGGAATTGAAACTTGTGGGGTGGGATGGGGTACCTGTGGTGAAGGAAGTGGCTCTTGTGGGGCAGGAGCTGGCACTTGTGGGGCAGGAATGGGCACTTGTGGGGCATGAACTGGCACTTGTGGGGCAGGAATTGGCACTTGTGGGCAGGAAGTGGATGATGTGGTGCAGGAGCTGGCACTTGTGAAGCATGAGCTGGCACATGTGGGGCAGGAATTGGCAGTTGTGGGGCAGGAGCCTACACTTGTGGGGCAGAACGTGGCACTTGTTGGGCAGGAGGTTGAAGTTGTGGTGCAGGATGTAGCACTTGTGGGGCAGGAGCTGTAAATTGTCTGGCGAGATATGGCACTTGTGGGGCAGGAGATTGCACTAGTTTGGCAGGAGGTGGCACTTGTGGGGCGGGATGTGGATGATGTGGGGCGGGAGGTGGCACTTGTGGAGTAGAAGGTGGATGATGTGGGGCAGGAGCTGGCAATTGTGAAGCATGAGCTGGCACTTGTGGGGCAGGAGGTGTCAGTTGTTTGGCGGGAGGTGGCACTTGTGGGGCAGGAGGTGGCACTTGTGGGGCAGGAGGTGGCACCTGTGGGGCAGGAGGTGGCACTTGTATGGCAGGAATTGAAACTTGTGGGGTGGGATGGGGTACCTGTGGTGAAGGAAGTGGCTCTTGTGGGGCAGGATGTGGCACTTGTGGGGCAGGAATTGGCAGTTGTGGGGCAGGAGCCTACACTTGTGGGGCAGAACGTGGCACTTGTGGGGCAGGAGGTTGAAGTTGTGGTGCAGGATGTGGCACTTGTGGGGCGAGAGGTGGCACTTGTGGGGCAGGTGTTGGCACTTGTGGGGCAGGAGGTGGAAGTTGTGGGGCGGTAGGTTGCACTTGTGCGTGGGAGGTGGATGTTGTGGGGCAGGAAATGGCACCTGTGGGGCAGGAGGTGGTGCTTTTGGGGGAGGTGGTGGCATTTGTTGGGCGAGAGGTGAAACTTATGGGGCAGGAGGTGGTACCTGTTGGGCAAGAGGTGGCAATTGTGGGGCAGGTGCTGGCACTTGTGGGGCATGAGCTGGCAATAGTGTGGCAGGAATTGGCACTTGTGGTGCAGGAGGTGGATGATGTGGGGCAGGAGGCTGTCTTTGTGGGGTTGGAGGTGGCACTTGTGGGGCAGGAAGTTGATGATGTGGGGCAGGAGCTGGCATTTCTGAAGCATGAGCTGGCACTTGTGGGGCAGGAGCTGGACTTGCAGGGTGACAGGTGGAACTGGCGGGGCAGGAGGTGGCACTTGTGGGGCAGGAGGTGGCACTTGTGGGGCAGGAGGTGGCACTTGTGGGGCAGGTGTTGGCACTTGTGGGGCAGGAGGTGGAAGTTGTGGGGCGGTAGGTTGCACTTGTGCGTGGGAGGTGGATGTTGTGGGGCAGGAAATGGCACCTGTGGGGCAGGAGGTGGTGCTTTTGGGGGAGGTGGTGGCATTTGTTGGGCGAGAGGTGAAACTTATGGGGCAGGAGGTGGCACTTGTAGGTCAAGAGGTGGAACTTGTTGGGCAGGAGGTGACACTATTGGGCAGGAGGTGTCAGTTGTTTGGTGGGAGGTGGCACTTGTGGGGCAGGAGGTGGCACTTGTGGGGCAGGAGGTGTCACTTGTATGGCAGGAATTGAAACTTGTGGGGTGGGATGGGGTACCTGTGGTGAAGGAAGTGGCTCTTGTGGAGCAGGATGTTGCACTTGTGGGGCATGAACTGGCACTTGTGGGGCAGGAGCTGGCACTTGTGGGGCATGAACTGGCACTTGTGGGGCAGGAATTGGCACATGTGGGCAGGAAGTGGATGATGTGGTGCAGGAGCTGGCACTTGTGAAGCATGAGCTGGCACATGTGGGGCAGGAATTGGCAGTTGTGGGGCAGGAGCCTACACTTGTGGGGCAGAACGTGGCACTTGTGGGGCAGGAGGTTGAAGTTGTGGTGCAGGATGTAGCACTTGTGGGGCAGGAGCTGTAAATTGTCTAGCGAGATATGGCACTTGTGGGGCAGGAGGTTGCACTAGTTTGGCAGGAGGTGGCACTTGTGGGGCGGGATGTGGCACTTGTGGGGCGAGAGGTGGCACTTGTGGGGCAGAAGGTGGATGATGTGGGGCAGGAGCTGGCAATTGTGAAGCATGAGCTGTCACTTTTGGGGCAGGAATTGTCAGTTGTGCGGCAGGAGTTGGCAGTTGTGGGGCAGGATGTGGCACACGGGCAGGAGTTGGCACTTGTGTGGTGGGATGTTGAAGTTGTTGGGCGAGAGGTGGCACTTGTGGGGCAGAAGGTGGATGATGTGGGGCAGGAGCTGGCACTTGTGAAGCATGAGCTGGCACTTGTGGGGCAGAAGGTGGAAGTTGTGGGGAAGTATTTGGCACTTGTGGGGCAAGAGGTGGAACTTGTGGGGCAGGAGGTGGCATTTGTGGAGCATGAGTTGACACTTGTGGGGCAGGAGGTGGCACTTGTGGGGCAGGAGGTGGAAGTTGTGGAGCGGGAGGTGGCATTTGTGGGGCGAAAGGTGGCATTTGTGGGGCAGGAGGTTGCACTTGTGGGGCAGGAGGTGGCACTTGCAGGGCGGAAATTGGAACTTTTTGGGAGGGAAGAGGTACTTGTGGGGCAGGAAGTGGCTCTTGTCGGGCAGGAGCTGGCACTTGTGGGGCAGGAGGTTGCAGTTGTGCGTCAGGAGGAGGAAGTTGGGCGGTCAGTGACACTTGTGGGGCAGGAGGTGGATTATTTTGGGGGGGAGGTGGCAGTGGTGTGGCAAAATGTGGCACTTGTGGGGCAGGAGCTGGCACTTCAGGGGCATGAACTGGCACTTGTGGGGCATGAACTGGCACTTGTGGGGCATGAACTGGCACTTGTGGGGCAGGAATTGGCACTTGTTGGGTGGGAGGTGGACGATGTGGGGCAGGAGATGGCCCTTGTGGAGCAGGAGGTGGAAGTTGCAGGGCAGGAGCTGGCACTTGTCGGGCAGGAGCTGGCACTTGTGAGGCAGGAGCTGGCAATAGTGGGGCAGGAATTGGCACTTGTGGGGCAGGAGGTGGGTGATGTGGGGCAGGAGGCTGTCTTTGTGGGGTTGGTGGTGGCACTTGTGGGGCAGGAAGTTGATGATGTGGGGCAGGAGCTGGCATTTGTGGGGCGAGAGGAGCTGGACTTGCAGGGTGACAGGTGGCACTTGTGGGGCAGGAGGTGGCACTTGTGGGTCTGGAGGTGGCACTTGTGGGGCAGGATGTGGCACTTGTGGGGCAGGAGGTGGCAAATGTGGTGCAGGAAATGGCACTTTTGGGGCAGGAGTTGGCACATGTGGGATAGGAGGTGGCACTTGTGGGGCAGGAGGTGGATGATGTGGGGCAGGAGCTGGCAATTGTGAAGCATGAGCTGGCACATTTAGGGCTGGAATTGGCACTTGTGCCACAGGAGGTGGCACTTGTGGGGTGGGAGGTGGATGATGTGGGGCAGGAGTTGGAAGTTGCGTGGCAGGATTTGGCCCTTGTGGGGCTGGAGATGGCACTTGTAGGGCAGGACGTGGCACTTGTGGAGCGGGAGGGGGCACTTGTGGGGCCTGAGGTGGCACTTGTAGGGCAGGAGGTGGCATTTGTGGGGCGGGAGGTGGAAGCTATGAGGCAGGGGGTGGCACTTGTAAGGCAGGAGGTAGAACTTGTGGGGGAAAAGTTGGCACTTGTGGGGCGCGAGTTGGCACTTGTGGGGCAGGTAGTTGCATTCGTGGGGCAGGAGTTGGCACTTGTGGGTCAGGTGGGGCACTTGTGGGGCGGGATGCGGAAGTTGTGGGGCGTGAGGTGTCACTTGTGGGGCGGAAGTTGACACTGTTGGGGTGTGAGGTGGCACTTGTGGGGCGGAAGGTGGCACTTGTGCGTTGGAGGTGGCACTTGTGGGGCGGGAGGTGGCACTTGTAGGGCAGGAGGTGGCATTTGTGGGGCGGCAGGTGGAAGTTGTGATGCAGGAGGTGGTACATGTGGGGCGGGAGGTGGAAGTTGTGATGCAGGAGGTGGTACATGTGGGGCGGGAGGTGGAAGTTGTGATGCAGGAGGTGGTACATGTGGGGCGGGAGGTGGAAGTTGTGATGCAGGAGGTGGTACATGTGGGGCGGGAGGTGGAAGTTGTGATGCAGGAGGTGGTACATGTGGGGCGGGAGGTGGAAGTTGTGATGCAGGAGGTGGTACATGTGGGGCGGGATGTGGCACTCGTGAGCAGGGAGGTGGCACTTGTGGAACTTGTAGCAGGTGTAACTTGTCGGGCAGGAGGCGGCTCTTGTGGGGCTGGAGATTGATGTTGTGGGTCTGGAGGTGGCACTTGTGGGGCAGGAGGTGGATGATGAGGGGCAGGAGCTGGCACTTGTGAAGCATGAGCTGGCACTTGTGGGGCAGTGTGTGGCACTTGAGGGGCAGGAGGTGGCACTTGTTGGATGGGAGGTGGTTGATATGGGGAAGGAGGTGGCAATTGTGCGGTTCGAGGTGGCACTTGTGGAGCAGGAGATGGAAGTTGCGGGGCAGGAGTTGGCACTTGTGGGTCGGGAGGTGGAAGTTGTGGGGCAAAATGCAACACTTGTGGGGCAGGAGTTATAACTTGTGGGGCAGGAGGTGGAAGTTGTGGAACAGAAGGTGGCACTTGTGGGGCGGGTGGTGGCACTTGTGGGGCGGGATGTGGCACTTGTGGGGCGGGAGGTGGGACTTGTGGGGCCAGAGGTTGAGGTTGTGGTTCGGGAGGTGGCACTTGTGGAGCAGGAGCCTACACTTGTGGGGCAGAATGTGGCACTTGTAAGGCAGGACGTTGAAATTGTGGAGCAGGTTGTGGCACTTGTGGGGCAGGAGGTGGTAATGGTGGGGCAGGAGGTCGCACTTGTGGGCCAGGAGTTGGAAGTTGTGGGGCGGGATGTGGAACTTGTGAGGCAGGAGGTGGAAGTTGTGGTGCTGGAGGTGGAAGTTGTAGGGCGGGAGGTGGCACTTGTGGGGCAGGAGTTGGAAGTTGAGTGAGGGGAGGTGGCACTTGTGGGGCAGGTTGTGGAAGTTGTGGGGCGGGAGGTTGCACTTGTGAGACAGGAGGTGGCACTTGTGGGGCGGGAGGTGGAAGTTGTGAGGCAGGAGGTGGCACTTGGGCAGATTGTGTCACTCGTGGGCAGGGAGGTTGCACTTGTGGGGCAGGAGGTGAAAGTTGTGGGGCAGGAGGTGGCATTTGTAAGGCGGGAAGTGGCACTTGTGGGGCAGAAATTGGCACTTATGGGGCAGGAGGAGGCACTTGTGGTGCGGGAGGTGGCAATGATGGGGCAGGAAATTGAGCTTTTGGGGCAGGAGATGGCACTTGTGGGGCGTAAGGTGGAACTTATGGGGCAGGAGGTGGAACTTGTGGAGCAGGAGGTGGTACTTGTGGGGCGGGAGGTTGGAGTTGTTGGGCAGGAGGTGGCATTTTGAGGCAGAAGGTGGCATTTGTGTGGCAGGAGGTGGCAATTGTGGGGCACGAGTTGGAAATTGTTGGGCAGGAGGTGGAAGTTTTGGGGCAGGGTTTGGCAGTTGTAGGGCGGGAGGTGGCACTTGTGGGCCAGGAGGTGGAAGTTGTAGGGCGGGAGGTGGCACTTGTGGGGCGGGAGGTGGCACTTCTGGGGCAGGAAATGGAGCTTTTAGGGCAGGAGGTGGAACTTGTGCAGAAGGAGGTGGTACTTGTTGGGCGGAAATTGGAACTTGTTGGGAGGGAAGAGGTACTTGTGGGGCAGGAAGTGGCTCTTGTGGGGCAGGAGCTGGCACTTGTGGGGCAGGAGGAGGAAGTTGGTCAGTCAGTGACACTTGTGGGGCAGGAGGTGGATTATTTGGGGGGGGAGGTGGCAGTGGTGTGGACAAATGTGGCACTTGTGGGGCATGAACTGGCACTTTTGGGGCAGGAATTGGCACTTGTGGGGCAGGTGGTGGCACTTGTTGGGTGGGAGGTGGATGATGTGGGGCAGGAGGTGGCACTTGTGGAGCAGGAGGTGGAAGTTGCATTGCAGGATTTGGCATTTGTGGGTTGGGAGTTGGCACTTGTGGGGCATGAGGTGGAATTTGTGGGATGGTAGGTGGAACATGTGGGGCAGGAGCTGGCACTTGTGGGGCAGGATGTGGCACACGTTGCCAGGAGTCGGCACTTGTGTGGCGGGATGTTGAAGTTGTGGGGCGGGAGATGGCACTTGTGGAACAGGTATTGTCACTTGTGGGGGAGGAGGTGGATGATGTGGGGCAGGAGGTGGCACCTGTGGGGCAAGAGGTGGAAGTTGTGGGGCATGAGCTGGCACTTGTGGGGCAGGAATTGGCACTTGTGGGGCAGGAGGTGGATGATATGGGGCAGGAGGCTGTCTTTGTGGGGATAGAGGTGGCACTTGTGGGGCAGGAAGTTGATGATGTGGGGCATGAGCTGGCATTTGTGAAGCATGAGCTGGCACTTGTGAAGCAGGAATTGGCACTTTTGGGGCAGGAGGTGGAACTTGTGGGGTGGGAGGTGGAATTTGTGGGGTGGTAGGTGAAACTTGTCAGGCAGGAGTTGGCACATGTGGGGGGGGAAATGGCACTTGTGGGGCAGGAAATGGCACCAGTGGGGTAGGATTTGGAACCTGTGGGGTAAGAAATGGCACTTGTTGGGCAGGAGGTGTCACTTGTGGGGCGGAAGTGGAACTTGTTTGTCATGTGGCCACAATTGTTGGGCGGGATGTGGCACTTGTGGGGCAGGAGGTGGCACTTGTGGGGCAGAAGGTGGATGATGTGGGGCAGGAGCTGGATATTGTGAAGCATGAGCTGTCACTTTTGGGGCAGGAATTGTCAGTTGTGCGGCAGGAGTTGGCACTTGTGGGGCAGGATGTGGCACACGGGCAGGAGTTGGCCCTTGTGTGGTGGGATGTTGAAGTTGTTGGGCGGGAGGTGGCACTTGTGGGGCTGGAAGTGGCAGTTGTAGGGCTGGAAGTGGCACTTGTGGAATTGGAGTTGGCACTAGTGGGGCAGAAGGTGGAAGTTGTGGGGAAGTATTTGGCACTTGTGGGGCAAGAGGTGGAACTTGTGGGGCAGGAGGTGGCATTTGTGGAGCATGAGTTGAAACTTGTGGGGCAGGAGGTGGCACTTGTGGGGCAGGAGATGGAAGTTGTAGGGCGGGAGGTGGCACTTGTGGGGTGGGAGGTGGTAGATGTTGGGCGTGATGTGGCACTTGTGGGTCGGGAGGTGGCACTTGTGGGGCAGGAGGTAGAAGTTGTGGAGCGGGAGGTGGCATTTGTGGGGCGAAAGGTGGCATTTGTGGGGCAGGAGGTTGCACTTGTGGGGCAGGAGGTGGCACTTGTTGGGAGAAAGGTGGCATTTGTGGGGCAGGAGGTTGCACTTGGGGCAGGAGGTGGCACTTGTGGGGCGGAAATTGGAACTTGTTGGGAGGGAAGAGGTACTTGTGGGGCAGGAAGTGGCTCTTGTTGGGCAGGAGCTGGCACTTGTGGGGCAAGAGCTGGCACTTCAGGGGAATGAGCTGGCATTTGTGGTGCAGGGGGTGGATGATGTGGGGCAGGAGGTGGCACTTGTGGGGCAGGGGGTGGATGATGTGGGGCAGGAGGTGGCACTTGTGGGGGAGAAGGTGGATGATGTGGGGCATGAACTGGCACTTGTGGGGCATGAACTGGCATTTGTGGGGCAGGAATTGGCACTTGTGGGGCAGGAGGTGGCACTTGTTGGGTGGGAGGTGGACGATGTGGGGCAGGAGATGGCACTTGTGGAGCAGGAGGTGGAAGTTGCAGGGCAGGAGGTGGCATTTCTGGGGTGGGTGGTGGCACTTCTGGGGCAGGAATTGTCAGTTGTGCGGCAGGAGTTGGCACTTGTGGGGCAGGAGCTGGCACTTGTGGGGCATGAGCTGGTACTTGTGGGGCAGGAATTGGCACTTGTGGGGCAGGAGGTGGATGATGTGGGGCAGGAGGCTGTCTGTGGGGTTGGAGGTGACACTTGTGGGGCAGGAAGTTGATGATGTGGGGCAGGAGCTTGCACTTGTGAAGCAGGAATGGGCACTTGTGGGGCAGGAGGTGGCACTTGTTGGATGGGAGGTGGTTGATATGGGGAAGGAGGTGGCAATTGTGCGGTTCGAGGTGGCACTTGTGGAGCAGGAGTTGGCACTTGTGGGTCGGGGGTGGCACTTGTGTGGCAGGAGGAGGCACTTGTGTGGCAGGAGGAGGCACTTGTGGGGCAGGAGGAGGCACTTGTGGGGCAGGAGGAGGCACTTGTGGGGCAGGAGGAGGCTGTTGTTGGGCGGAAAGTCAAAGTTGTGGGGTGGGAGGTGGCACATGTGGGGCTGGAGGTTGAGGTTGTGGGGCGAGAGGTATTACTTGTGGGGCAGGAGCCGGCACTTGTGGGGCAGGACGCGGCAAATGTGGTGCAGGAAATGGCACTTGTGGGGCAGGAGTTGGCACTTGTGGGTCAGGTGGTGGCACATGTGGGGCGGGGGTCGACGTTGTGGGGCAAGAGGTGTAACTTGTGGGGCAGGAGGTGGCCATAGAGGGGCGGGAGGTGGCACTTGTGTGGCGGGAGGTGGCACTTGTGGGGCAGGAGATGGCAATTGTGGAGCAGGAGGTGGAAGTTGCACGTCAGGATTTGGCACTTGTGGGGAGGAGGTGGAACTTGCGGGGCGGGAGGTGGAAGTTGTGATGCAGGAGGTGGTACATGTGGGGCGGGAGGTGGAAGTTGTGATGCAGGAGGTGGTACATGTGGGGCGGGATGTGGCACTCGTGAGCAGGGAGGTGGCACTTGTGGAACTTGTAGCAGGTGTAACTTGTCGGGCAGGAGGCGGCTCTTGTGGGGCTGGAGATTGATGTTGTGGGTCAGGAGGTGGCACTTGTGGGGCAGGAGGTGGATGATGTGGGGAAGGAGGTGGATGATGTGGAACAGTAGGTGGCACCTGTGGGGCAGGAGATGGCACTTGTGGGGCGGGAGGTAAAAATTGTGGGGTGGGAGGTGGAAATTGTGGGGCAAGGGGTGGCAGTTGCGGGGCTGGGGGCGGCACTTGTGGGGCAGTGTGTGGCACTTGAGGTGCAGGAGGTGGCACTTGTGGGGCAGGAGGTGGCACTTGTGGGGCGGGATGTGGCAGTTGTGGGGCAGATGATGACACCTGTGGGGCGGGAGGTGGATGTTTTGGGGAAGGAGGTTGAAGTTGTGGGGAGGGTGGTGGCACTTGTGGGGCGGGAGGTGGCACTAGTGGGGCAGGAGTTGGCACTTGTGGGCTGGGTCATAGCACTTGTTGTGCAGGGGTTGGCACTTGTGGGGCAGGAAATGTTACTTGTGGGGCAAGAAGTGGCTCTTGAAGGGCAGGAGGTGGCACTTGTGGGGCAGGAGTTAATTCTTGTGGATCTGGAGGTGGCACTTGTGGGCCTGGATGTTGCACTTGTGAGGCGGGAGGTGGAAGTTCTGGGGCGGGTGGTTGCAGTTGTGGGGCTGGAGGTATCACTTTTGGGGCAGGAGGAGGTACTTGTGGGGCAGGAGGTGGCACTTGTGGGGCAGGAGGAGGCACTTGTGGGGCAGGAGGAGGCTGTTGTTGGCGGGAAGTGGCACTTGTGGGGTGGGAGGTGGCACTTGTGGGGCTGGATGTGGAAGTTGTGTGGCAGGATTTGACACTTCTGGGGCTGCAGGTGGCACTTGTAGGGTGGGTGGTAGAACTTGTGGGGGGTGAGGTGAAACTTGTGGAGCGGGAGGTGACAACTGTGGGACAGGAGGAGGCACTTGTGGGTCGGGAGGTGGCATTTTAAGGCGGGAGGTGGCAGTTGTGGGGCGGGAGGTGGCACTTGTGGGGCAGGAGGTGGCACCTGTGGGGAAGGAGGTGGCACTTGTATGGCAGGAATTGAAACTTGTGGGGTGGGATGGGGTACCTGTGGTGAAGGAAGTGGCTCTTGTGGGGCAGGATGTGGCACTTGTGGGGCATGAACTGGCAATTGTGGGGCAGGAATTGGCACTTGTGGGCAGGAAGTGGATGATGTGGTGCAGGAGCTGGCACTTGTGAAGCATGAGCTGGCACATGTGGGGCAGGAATTGGCACTTGTGGGGCAGGAGCCTACACTTGTGGGGCAGAACGTGGCACTTGTGGGGCAGGAGGTTGAAGTTGTGGTGCAGGATGTAGTACTTGTGGGGCAGGAGCTGTAAATTGTCTGGCGAGATAAGGCACTTGTGGGGCAGGAGGTTGCACTAGTTTGGCAGGAGGTGGCACTTGTGGGGCGGGATGTGGCACTTGTGGGGCGAGAGGTGGCACTTGTGGGGCAGAAGGTGGATGATGTGGGGCAGGAGCTGGCAATTGTGAAGCATGAGCTGTCACTTTTGGGGCAGGAATTGTCAGTTGTGCGGCAGGAGTTGGCAGTTGTGGGGCAGGATGTGGCACACGGGCAGGAGTTGGCACTTGTGTGGTGGGATGTTGAAGTTGTTGGGCGAGAGGTGGCACTTGTGGGGCAGAAGGTGGATGATGTGGGGCAGGAGCTGGCACTTGTGAAGCATGAGCTGGCACTTGTGGGGCAGAAGGTGGAAGTTGTGGGGAAGTATTTGGCACTTGTGGGGCAAGAGGTGGAACTTGTGGAGCAGGAGGTGGCATTTGTGGAGCATGAGTTGACAATTGTGGGGCAGGAGGTGGCAATTGTGGGGCAGGAGGTGGAAGTTGTGGGGCATGAGCTGGTACTTGTGGGGCAGGAATTGGCACTTGTGGGGCAGGAGGTGGATGATGTGGGGCAGGAGGCTGTCTGTGGGGTTGGAGGTGACACTTGTGGGGCAGGAAGTTGATGATGTGGGGCAGGAGCTGGCATTTGTGAAACATGAGCTTGCACTTGTGAAGCAGGAATGGGCACTTGTGGGGCAGGAGGTGGCACTTGTTGGATGGGAGGTGGTTGATATGGGGAAGGAGGTGGCAATTGTGCGGTTCGAGGTGGCACTTGTGGAGCAGGAGGTGGAAGTTGCGGGGCAGGAGTTGGCACTTGTGGGTCGGGGGTGGCACTTGTGTGGCAGGAGGAGGCACTTGTGGGGCAGGAGGAGGCACTTGTGGGGCAGGAGGAGGCTGTTGTTGGGCGGAAAGTCAAAGTTGTGGGGTGGGAGGTGGCACATGTGGGGCTGGAGGTTGAGGTTGTGGGGCGAGAGGTATTACTTGTGGGGCAGGAGCCGGCACTTGTGGGGCAGGACGCGGCAAATGTGGTGCAGGAAATGGCACTTGTGGGGCAGGAGTTGGCACTTGTGGGTCAGGTGGTGGCACATGTGGGGCGGGGGTCGACGTTGTGGGGCAAGAGGTGTAACTTGTGGGGCAGGAGGTGGCCATAGAGGGGCGGGAGGTGGCACTTGTGTGGCGGGAGGTGGCACTTGTGGGGCAGGAGATGGCAATTGTGGAGCAGGAGGTGGAAGTTGCACGTCAGGATTTGGCACTTGTGGGGAGGAGGTGGAACTTGCGGGGCGGGAGGTGGAAGTTGTGATGCAGGAGGTGGTACATGTGGGGCGGGAGGTGGAAGTTGTGATGCAGGAGGTGGTACATGTGGGGCGGGATGTGGCACTCGTGAGCAGGGAGGTGGCACTTGTGGAACTTGTAGCAGGTGTAACTTGTCGGGCAGGAGGCGGCTCTTGTGGGGCTGGAGATTGATGTTGTGGGTCAGGAGGTGGCACTTGTGGGGCAGGAGGTGGATGATGTGGGGAAGGAGGTGGATGATGTGGAACAGTAGGTGGCACCTGTGGGGCAGGAGATGGCACTTGTGGGGCGGGAGGTAAAAATTGTGGGGTGGGAGGTGGAAATTGTGGGGCAAGGGGTGGCAGTTGCGGGGCTGGGGGCGGCACTTGTGGGGCAGTGTGTGGCACTTGAGGTGCAGGAGGTGGCACTTGTGGGGCAGGAGGTGGCACCTGTGGGGCGGGAGGTGGATGTTTTGGGGAAGGAGGTTGAAGTTGTGGGGAGGGTGGTAGCACTTGTGGGGCGTGAGGTGGCACTAGTGGGGCAGGAGTTGGCACTTGTGGGCTGGGTCATAGCACTTGTTGTGCAGGGGTTGGCACTTGTGGGGCAGGAAATGTTACTTGTGGGGCAAGAAGTGGCTCTTGAAGGGCAGGAGGTGGCACTTGTGGGGCAGGAGTTAATTCTTGTGGATCTGGAGGTGGCACTTGTGGGCCTGGATGTTGCACTTGTGAGGCGGGAGGTGGAAGTTCTGGGGCGGGTGGTTGCAGTTGTGGGGCTGGAGGTATCACTTTTGGGGCAGGAGGAGGTACTTGTGGGGCAGGAGGTGGCACTTGTGGGGCAGGAGGAGGCACTTGTGGGGCAGGAGGAGGCTGTTGTTGGCGGGAAGTGGCACTTGTGGGGTGGGAGGTGGCACTTGTGGGGCTGGATGTGGAAGTTGTGTGGCAGGATTTGACACTTCTGGGGCTGCAGGTGGCACTTGTAGGGTGGGTGGTAGAACTTGTGGGGGGTGAGGTGAAACTTGTGGAGCGGGAGGTGACAACTGTGGGACAGGAGGAGGCACTTGTGGGTCGGGAGGTGGCATTTTAAGGCGGGAGGTGGCAGTTGTGGGGCGGGAGGTGGCACTTGTGGGGCAGGAGGTGGCACCTGTGGGGAAGGAGGTGGCACTTGTATGGCAGGAATTGAAACTTGTGGGGTGGGATGGGGTACCTGTGGTGAAGGAAGTGGCTCTTGTGGGGCAGGATGTGGCACTTGTGGGGCATGAACTGGCAATTGTGGGGCAGGAATTGGCACTTGTGGGCAGGAAGTGGATGATGTGGTGCAGGAGCTGGCACTTGTGAAGCATGAGCTGGCACATGTGGGGCAGGAATTGGCACTTGTGGGGCAGGAGCCTACACTTGTGGGGCAGAACGTGGCACTTGTGGGGCAGGAGGTTGAAGTTGTGGTGCAGGATGTAGTACTTGTGGGGCAGGAGCTGTAAATTGTCTGGCGAGATAAGGCACTTGTGGGGCAGGAGGTTGCACTAGTTTGGCAGGAGGTGGCACTTGTGGGGCGGGATGTGGCACTTGTGGGGCGAGAGGTGGCACTTGTGGGGCAGAAGGTGGATGATGTGGGGCAGGAGCTGGCAATTGTGAAGCATGAGCTGTCACTTTTGGGGCAGGAATTGTCAGTTGTGCGGCAGGAGTTGGCAGTTGTGGGGCAGGATGTGGCACACGGGCAGGAGTTGGCACTTGTGTGGTGGGATGTTGAAGTTGTTGGGCGAGAGGTGGCACTTGTGGGGCAGAAGGTGGATGATGTGGGGCAGGAGCTGGCACTTGTGAAGCATGAGCTGGCACTTGTGGGGCAGAAGGTGGAAGTTGTGGGGAAGTATTTGGCACTTGTGGGGCAAGAGGTGGAACTTGTGGAGCAGGAGGTGGCATTTGTGGAGCATGAGTTGACAATTGTGGGGCAGGAGGTGGCAATTGTGGGGCAGGAGGTGGAAGTTGTGGGGCAGGAGGTGGTCCTTGTGGGGCAGGAGGTGGTCCTTGTGGGACGAGAGATGGCACTTGTTGGGCGGGAGGTGGAATTTGTGGGGCGGCAGGTGGCAATTGTGGGTCAGGAGGAGGCATTTGTGAGGCAGGAGGTGGATGATGTGGGGCAGGAGGAGGCACTTGTGGGGAAGTAGGTAGCACTTGTGGGGCAGGAAGTGGCACTTGTGGGGCAGGAGGAGGCACTTATGGGGCAGGAGGAGGCACTTGTGGGGCAGGAGGAGGCACTTGTGGGGCAGGAGGAGGCTGTTGTTGGGCGGGAAGTGGAAGTTGTGGGGTGGGAGGTGGCACTTGTGGGGCTGGATGTGGAGGTTGTGTGGCAGGATTTGACACTTCTGGGGCTGCAGGTGGCACTTGTGGGGTGGGTGGTAGAACTTGTGGGGGGTGAGGTGTAACTTGTGGAGCGGGAGGTGACAACTGTGGGACAGGAGGAGGCACTTGTGGGTCGGGAGGTGGCACTTTTAAGGCGGGAGGTGGCAGTTGTGGGGCGGGAGGTGGAAGTTGTGCGGCACGATTTAGCACTTGTGTGGCTGGAGGCGGCACTTGTGGGGCGGGAGGTGGCACTTGTGGGGCGGGAAATGGAACTTGTGGGGCAGCACGTGGCACTAGCTGAGCAGGAGGTGGAAATTGTGGGGCGGGAGGTGAATGATATGAGGCAGGAGGTAGCGGTTGTGGGGCAGGAGGTGGCACTTATGGGGCAGGAGATGGTATTTGTTGTGCAGTAGGTGGCACTTGTGGAGTGGGAGATGGAAGTTGTGGGGCAGGAGGTGACACTTGTGGGGCGGTTGGTGGATGATGTGGGGCAGGATTTGGCCCTTGTGGGGCGGGAGATGGCACTTGTGGGGCAGGACGTGGCACTTGTGGAGCGGGAGGGGGCACTTGTGGGGCCTGAGGTGGCACTTGTAGGGCAGGAGGTGGCATTTGTGGGGCGGGAGGTGTAAGTTGTGAGGCAGGAGGTGGCACTTGTACGTGGGAGGTGGAGTTTGTGGAGAGGGAGGTGGCGCTTGTGGGGCGGGAGGTGGCACTTGTGGGGAGGAGGTGGAACTTGTGGGGCGGGAGGTGGAAGTTGTGATGCAGGAGGTGGTACATGTGGGGCGGGAGGTGTAAGTTGTGATGCAGGAGGTGGTACATGTGGGGCGGGATGTGTAAGTTGTGATGCAGGAGGTGGTACATGTGGGGCGGGAGGTGGAAGTTGTGATGCAGGAGGTGGTACATGTGGGGCGGGAGGTGGAAGTTGTGATGCAGGAGGTGGTACATGTGGGGCGGGAGGTGGAAGTTGTGATGCAGGAGGTGGTACATGTGGGGCGGGAGGTGGAAGTTGTGATGCAGGAGGTGGTACATGTGGGGCGGGAGGTGGAAGTTGTGATGCAGGAGGTGGTACATGTGGGGCGGGATGTGGCACTCGTGAGCAGGGAGGTGGCACTTGTTGAACTTGTAGCAGGTGTAACTTGTCGGGCAGGAGGCGGCTCTTGTGGGGCTGGAGATTGATGTTGTGGGTCAGGAGGTGGCACTTGTGGGGCAGGAGGTGGCACTTGTGGGGCATGAACTGGCACTTGTGGGGCAGGAATTGGCACTTGTGGGCAGGAAGTGGATGATGTGGTGCAGGAGCTGGCACTTGTGAAACATGAGCTGGCACATGTGGGGCAGGAATTGGCAGTTGTGAAGCATGAGCTGTCAGTTTTGGGGCAGGAATTGTCAGTTGTGCGGCAGGAGTTGGCACTTGTGGGGCAGGATGTGGCACACGGGCAGGAGTTGGCACTTGTGTGGTGGGATGTTGAAGTTGTTGGGCGGGAGGTGGCACTTGTGGGGCTGGAAGTGGATGATGTGGGGCAGGAGCTGGCACTTGTGAAGCATGAGCTGGCACTTGTAAGGCAGGAATTGGCACTTGTGGGGCAGGAATTGACACTTGTGGAGCAGGAGGTGGAAGTTGCAGGGCAGGATTTGGCATTTGTGGGGCGGGAGGTGGCACTTGTGGAACAAGTATTGTCACTTGTGGGGGAGGAGGTGGATGATGTGGGGCAGGAGGCTGTCTTTGTGGGGTTGGAGGTGGCACTTGTGGGGCAGGAAGTTGATGATGTGGGGCAGGAGCTGGCACTTGTGAAGCATGAGCTGGCACTTGTGGGGCAGGAGCTGGACTTGCAGGGTGACAGGTGGAACTGGCGGGGCAGGAGGTGGCACTTGTGGGGCAGGAGGTGGCACTTGTGGGGCAGGAGGTGGCACTTGTGGGGCAGGTGTTGGCACTTGTGGGGCAGGAGGTGGCACTTGTGGGGCAGGTGTTGGCACTTGTGGGGCAGGAGGTGGAAGTTGTGGGGCGGTAGGTTGCACTTGTGCGTGGGAGGTGGATGTTGTGGGGCAGGAAATGGCACCTGTGGGGCAGGAGGTGGCGCTTTTGGGGGAGGTGGTGGCATTTGTTGGGCGAGAGGTGAAACTTATGGGGCAGGAGGTGACACTTGTAGGTCAAGAGGTGGAACTTGTTGGGCAGGAGGTGACACTATTGGGCAGGAGGTGTCAGTTGTTTGGTGGGAGGTGGCACGTGTAGGGCAGGAGGTGGCACTTGTGGGGCAGGAAGTGGCACTTGTGGGGCAGGAGGTGGCACTTGTGGGGCAAAAGGTGGCACCTGTGGGGAAGGAAGTGGCACTTGTATGGCAGGAATTGAAACTTGTGGGGTGGGATGGGGTACCTGTGGTGAAGGAAGTGGCTCTTGTGGGGCAGGATGTGGCACTTGTGGGGCAGGAGCTGGCACTTGTGGGGCATGAACTGGCACTTGTGGGGCAGGAATTGGCACATGTGGGCAGGAAGTGGATGATGTGGTGCAGGAGCTGGCACTTGTGAAGCATGAGCTGGCACATGTGGGGCAGGAATTGGCACTTGTGGGGCAGGAGCCTACACTTGTGGGGCAGAACGTGGCACTTGTGGGGCAGGAGGTTGAAGTTGTGGTGCAGGATGTAGCACTTGTGGGGCAGGAGCTGTAAATTGTCTAGCGAGATATGGCACTTGTGGGGCAGGAGGTTGCACTAGTTTGGCAGGAGGTGGCACTTGTGGGGCGGGATGTGGCACTTGTGGGGCGAGAGGTGGCACTTGTGGGGCAGAAGGTGGATGATGTGGGGCAGGAGCTGGCAATTGTGAAGCATGAGCTGTCACTTTTGGGGCAGGAATTGTCAGTTGTGCGGCAGGAGTTGGCAGTTGTGGGGCAGGATGTGGCACACGGGCAGGAGTTGGCACTTGTGTGGTGGGATGTTGAAGTTGTTGGGCGGGAGGTGGCACTTGTGGGGCTGGAAGTGGCAGTTGTAGGGCTGGAGGTGGCACTTGTGGAATTGGAGTTGGCACTAGTGGGGCAGAAGGTGGAAGTTGTGGGGAAGTATTTGGCACTTGTGGGGCAAGAGGTGGAACTTGTGGAGCAGAAGGTGGCATTTGTGGAGCATGAGTTGACACTTGTGGGGCGGGAGGTGGCACTTGTGGGGCAGGAGGTGGCACTTGTGGGGCAGGAGGTGGTCCTTGTGGGACGAGAGGTGGCACTTGTTGGGCGGGAGGTGGATCTTATGGGGCGTTACGTGGAAGTTGTGGGGCGGGAGGTGGCTCTTTTGAGGCAGGAGGTGACACTTGTTGGCCAGGAGATGGAAGTTGTAGGGCGGGAGGTGGAACTTATGGGGCGTTACGTGGAACTTGTGGGGCGGGAGGTGGCTCTTTTGAGGCAGGAGGTGGCACTTGTGGGCCAGAAGATGGAAGTTGTAGGGCGGGAGGTGGCACTTGTGGGGCAGGAGGTGGAAGTTGTGGAGCGGGAGGTGGCATTCGTGGGGCGAAAGGTGGCATTTGTGGGGCAGGAGGTTGCACTTGTGGGGCAGGAGGTTGCACTTGTGCGTCAGGAGGAGGAAGTTGGGCGGTCAGTGACACTTGTGGGGCAGGAGGTGGATTATTTGGGGGGGAGGTGGCAGTGGTGTGGACAAATGTGGCACTTGTGGGGCAGGTGCTGTCACTTGTGGGGCATGAGCTGGCAATTGTGGGGCAGGAATTGGCACTTGTGAGGCAGGAGGTGGATGATGTGGGGCAGGAGGTTGTCTTTGTGGGGTTGGAGGTGGCACTTGTGGGGCAGGAAGTTGATGATGTGGGGCAGGAGCTGGCACTTGTGAAGCATGAGCTGGCACTTGTGGGGCGAGAGGAGCTGGACTTGCAGGGTGACAGGTGGCACTTGTGGGGCAGGAGTTGGCATATGTGGGATAGGAGGTGGCACTTGTGGGGCAGGAGGTGGATGATGTGGGGCAGGAACTGGCAATTGTGAAGCATGAGCTGGCACTTATAGGGCTGGAATTGGCACTTGTGCCACAGGAGGTGGCACTTGTGGGGTGGGAGGTGGATGATGTGGGGCAGGAGGTGGATGTTGCGTGGCAGGATTTGGCCCTTGTGGGGCTGGAGATGGCACTTGTAGGGCAGGACGTGGCACTTGTGGAGCGGGAGGGGGCACTTGTGGGGCCTGAGGTGGCACTTGTAGGGCAGGAGGTGGCATTTGTGGGGCGGGAGGTGGAAGCTATGAGGCAGGGGGTGGCACTTGTAAGGCAGGAGGTAGAACTTGTGGGGGAAAAGTTGGCACTTGTGGGGCGCGAGTTGGCACTTGTGGGGCAGGTAGTTGCATTAGTTGGGCAGGAGTTGGCACTTGTGGGTCAGGTGGTGGCACTTGTGGGGCGGGATGCGGAAGTTGTGGGGCGTGAGGTGTCACTTGTGGGGCGGAAGTTGACACTGTTGGGGTATGAGGTGGCACTTGTGGGGCGGAAGGTGGCACTTGTAGGGCAGGAGGTGGCATTTGTGGGGCGGCAGGTGGAAGTTGTGATGCAGGAGGTGGTACATGTGGGGCGGGAGGTGGAAGTTGTGATGCAGGAGGTGGTACATGTGGGGCGGCAGGTGGAAGTTGTGATGCAGGAGGTGGTACATGTGGGGCGGGAGGTGGAAGTTGTGATGCAGGAGGTGGTACATGTGGGGCGGGAGGTGGAAGTTGTGATGCAGGAGGTGGTACATGTGGGGCGGGAGGTGGCACTCGTGAGCAGGGAGGTGGCACTTGTGGAACTTGTAGCAGGTGTAACTTGTCGGGCAGGAGGCGGCTCTTGTGGGGCTGGAGATTGATGTTGTGGGTCAGGAGGTGGCACTTGTGGGGCAGGAGGTGGATGATGTGGGGAAGGAGGTGGATGATGTGGAACAGTAGGTGGCACCTGTGGGGCAGGAGATGGCACTTGTGGGGCGGGAGGTAAAAATTGTGGGGTGGGAGGTGGAAATTGTGGGGCAAGGGGATGCAGTTGCGGGGCTGGGGGCGGCACTTGTGGGGCAGTGTGTGGCACTTGAGGGGCGGGAGGTGGCACTTGTGGGGCAGGAGGTGGCACTTGTGGGGCGGGATGTGGCAGTTGTGGGGCAGATGATGACACCTGTGGGGCGGGAGGTGGATGTTTTGGGGAAGGAGGTTGAAGTTGTGGGGAGGGTGGTGGCACTTGTGGGGCGGGAGGTGGCACTAGTGGGGCAGGAGTTGGCACTTGTGGGCTGGGTCATAGCACTTGTTGGGCAGGGGTTGGCACTTGTGGGGCAGGAAATGTTACTTGTGGGGCAAGAAGTGGCTCTTGAAGGGCAGGAGGTGGCACTTGTGGGGCAGGAGTTAATTCTTGTGGAACAGGAGGTGGCACTTGTGGGCCTGGAGGTTGCACTTGTGGGGCAGGAGGAGGCACTTGTGGGGAAGTAGGTAGCACTTGTGGGGCAGGAAGTGGCACTTGTGGGGCAGGAAGTGGCACTTGTGCGTGGGAGGTGGAGTTTGTGGAGAGGGAGGTGGCGCTTGTGGGGAGGAGGTGGCACTTGTGGGGCATGAGGTGGCACTTGTGGGGCGGGAGGTGGCACTTGTGTGGGGGGGTGGCACTTGTGAGGCATGAGGTGGCACTTGTGGGGCAGGATGTGGCACTTGTGCGTGGGAGGTGGCGCTTGTGGGGCGGGAGGTGGCACTTGTGGGGAGGAGGTGGAACTTGTGGGGCGGGAGGTGGAAGTTGTGATGCAGGAGGTGGTACATGTGGGGCGGGAGGTGGAAGTTGTGATGCAGGAGGTGGTACATGTGGGGCGGGAGGTGGAAGTTGTGATGCAGGAGGTGGTACATGTGGGGCGGGAGGTGGAAGTTGTGATGCAGTAGGTGGTACATGTGGGGCGGGATGTGGCACTCGTGAGCAGGGAGGTGGCACTTGTGGAACTTGTAGCAGGTGTAACTTGTCGGGCAGGAGGCGGCTCTTGTGGGGCTGGAGATTGATGTTGTGGGTCAGGAGGTGGCACTTGTGGGGCAGGAGGTGTCACTTGTGGGGCAGGATGTGGCACTTGTGGGGCATGAACTGGCACTTGTGGGGCAGGAATTGGCACTTGTGGGCAGGAAGTGGATGATGTGGTGCAGGAGCTGGCACTTGTGAAGCATGAGCTGGCACATGTGGGGCAGGAATTGGCAGTTGTGAAGCAGGAGCTGTCAGTTTTGGGGCAGGAATTGTCAGTTGTGCGGCAGGAGTTGGCACTTTTGGGCTAGGATGTGGCACACGGGCAGGAGTTGGCACTTGTGTGGTGGGATGTTGAAGTTGTTGGGCGGGAGGTGGCACTTGTGGGGCAGGAGGTGGATGATGTGGGGCAGGAAGTGGCACTTGTGGGGAGGGAGGAGGCACTTGTGGGGAGGAGGAGGCACTTGTGGGGCAGGAGGAGGCACTAGTGGGGCAGGAGGAGGCTGTTGTTGGGCGGGAAGTGGAAGTTGTGGGGTGGGAGGTGGCACTTGTGGGGCTGGATGTGGAAGTTGTGTGGCAGGATTTGACACTTCTGGGGCTGCAGGTGGCACTTGTGGGGTGGGTGGTAGAACTTGTGGGGGGTGAGGTGTAACTTGTGGAGCGGGAGGTGACAACTGTGGGACAGGAGGAGGCACTTGTGGGTCGGGAGGTGGCACTTTTAAGGCGGGAGGTGGCAGTTGTGGGGCGGGAGGTGGAAGTTGTGCGGCACGATTTAGCACTTGTGTGGCTGGAGGCGGCACTTGTGGGGCGGGAAATGGAACTTGTGGGGCAGCACGTGGCACTAGCTGAGCAGGAGGTGGAAATTGTGGGGCGGGAGGTGAATGATATGAGGCAGGAGGTAGCGGTTGTGGGGCAGGAGGTGGCACTTATGGGGCAGGAGATGGGATTTGTTGTGCAGTAGGTGGCACTTGTGGAGTGGGAGATGGAAGTTGTGGGGCAGGAGGTGACACTTGTGGGGCGGTTGGTGGATGATGTGGGGCAGGAGTTGGCACTTGTGGGGTAAGGGTTGGCACTTGTGGGGTGGGAGGAGGCACTTGTGGGGCGGGGGGTGGCAATTGCTGGGTGGGAAGTGGCAGTTGTGGGGCAGTAGGTTGAAGGTTTGGGGCAGGAGGTGGCACTTGTGGGGTGGAAGGTAAGAAGATTTGGGGTGTGACGTGGAAGTAGTGGGGCGGGAGGTGGCACTTGTGGGGCGGGAGGTGGCACTTGTTGGGCAGGAGTTGGCACTTGTGGGGAAGGTGGTGGCACATGTGGGGCGGGGGACGACGTTGTGGGGCATGAGGTGGAACTTGTGGGGCAAGAGGTGGAAATTGTGGGGCAAGAGGTGTAACTTGTGGGGCAGGAGGTGGCTATAGAGGGGCGGGAGGTGGCACTTGTGTGGCGGGAGGTGGCACTTGTGGGGCAGGAGATGGCACTTGTGGAGCAGGAGGTGGAAGTTGCACGTCAGGATTTGGCACTTGTGGGGCGGGAGATGGCACTTGTGTGTCTGGAGGTTAAACTTGTGGGGTGGGAGGTGGCACTTGTGGGGAAGGAGGTGGCACTTGTGGGGCAGGAGGTGGCACTTGTGGGGCAGGAGGTGGCACTTGTGGGGCGGGAGGTGGCACTTGTGGGGCGTGAGGTGGAAGTTGTGGGGCGGCAAGTGGCAATTGTGGGTCAGGAGGAGGCATTTGTGAGGCAGGAGGTGGATGATGTGGGGCAGGAGGTGGCACTTGTGGGGCAGGAGGTGGCACTTGTGGGGCAGGAGGAGGCACTTGTGGGGAAGTAGGTAGCACTTTTGGGGCAGGAAGTGGCACTTTTGGGGCAGGAAGTGGCACTTGTGGGGCAGGAGGTGGCACTTGTGTGGCAGGAGGAGGCACTTGTGGGGCAGGAGGAGGCTGTTGTTGGGCGGGAAGTGGAAGTTGTGGGGTGGGAGGTGGCACTTGTGGGGCTGGATGTGGAAGTTGTGTGGCAGGATTTGACACTTCTGGGGCTGCAGGTGGCACTTGTGGGGTGGGTGGTAGAACTTGTGGGGGGTGAGGTGTAACTTGTGGAGCGGGAGGTGACAACTGTGGGACAGGAGGAGGCACTTGTGGGTCGGGAGGTGGCACTTTTAAGGCAGGAGGTGGCAGTTGTGGGGCGGGAAATGGAACTTGTGGGGCAGCACGTGGCACTAGTTGAGCAGGAGGTGGAAATTGTGGGGCAGGAGGTGAATGATATGAGGCAGGAGGTAGCGGTTGTGGGGCAGGAGGTGGCACTTATGGGGCAGGAGATGGTATTTGTTGTGCAGTAGGTGGAACTTGTGGGGCGGGAGGTGGAAGTTGTGATGCAGGAGGTAGTACATGTGGGGCGGGAGGTGGAAGTTGTGATGCAGGAGGTGGTACATGTGGGGCGGGAGGTGGAAGTTGTGATGCAGGAGGTGGTACATGTGGGGCGGCAGGTGGAAGTTGTGATGCAGGAGGTGGTACATGTGGGGCGGGAGGTGGAAGTTGTGATGCAGGAGGTGGTACATGTGGGGCGGGAGGTGGAAGTTGTGATGCAGGAGGTGGTACATGTGGGGCGGGAGGTGGAAGTTGTGATGCAGGAGGTGGTACATGTGGGGCGGGAGGTGGAAGTTGTGATGCAGGAGGTGGTACATGTGGGGCGGGATGTGGCACTCGTGAGCAGGGAGGTGGCACTTGTGGAACTTGTAGCAGGTGTAACTTGTCGGGCAGGAGGCGGCTCTTGTGGGGCTGGAGATTGATGTTGTGGGTCAGGAGGTGGCACTTGTGGGGCAGGAGGTGGCACTTGTGGTGAGGGATGTGGCACTTGTGGGGCTGGAGGTGGCACTTGTGGGGCAGGATGTGGCACACGTTGGGCAGGAGGTGGCACTTGTATGGCGGGATGTTGAAGTTGTGGGGCAGGAGGTGGCACTTGTGGGGCATGAACTGGCACTTGTGGGGCAGGAATTGGCACTTGTGGGCAGGAAGTGGATGATGTGGTGCAGGAGCTGGCACTTGTGAAACATGAGCTGGCACATGTGGGGCAGGAATTGGCAGTTGTGAAGCAGGAGCTGTCACTTTTGGGGCAGGAATTGTCAGTTGTGCGGCAGGAGTTGGCACTTTTGGGCTAGGATGTGGCACACGGGCAGGAGTTGGCACTTGTGTGGTGGGATGTTGAAGTTGTTGGGCGGGAGGTGGCACTTGTGGGGCAGGAGGTGGATGATGTGGGGCAGGAAGTGGCACTTGTGGGGAGGGAGGAGGCACTTGTGGGGAGGAGGAGGCACTTGTGGGGCAGGAGGAGGCACTTGTGGGGCAGGAGGAGGCTGTTGTTGGGCGGGAAGTGGAAGTTGTGGGGTGGGAGGTGGCACTTGTGGGGCTGGATGTGGAAGTTGTGTGGCAGGATTTGACACTTCTGGGGCTGCAGGTGGCACTTGTGGGGTGGGTGGTAGAACTTGTGGGGGGTGAGGTGTAACTTGTGGAGCGGGAGGTGACAACTGTGGGACAGGAGGAGGCACTTGTGGGTCGGGAGGTGGCACTTTTAAGGCGGGAGGTGGCAGTTGTGGGGCGGGAGGTGGAAGTTGTGCGGCACGATTTAGCACTTGTGTGGCTGGAGGCGGCACTTGTGGGGCGGGAGGTGGCACTTGTGGGGCGGGAAATGGAACTTGTGGGGCAGCACGTGGCACTAGTTGAGCAGGAGGTGGAAATTGTGGGGCGGGAGGTGAATGATATGAGGCAGGAGGTAGCGGTTGTGGGGCAGGAGGTGGCACTTATGGGGCAGGAGATGGTATTTGTTGTGCAGTAGGTGGCACTTGTGGAGTGGGAGATGGAAGTTGTGGGGCAGGAGGTGACACTTGTGGGGCGGTTGGTGGATGATATGGGGCAGGATTTGGCCCTTGTGGGGCGGGAGATGGCACTTGTGGGGCAGGACGTGGCACTTGTGGAGCGGGAGGGGGCACTTGTGGGGCCTAAGGTCGCACTTGTAGGGCAGGAGGTGGCATTTGTGGGGCAGGAGGTGTGAGTTGTGAGGCAGGGGGTGGCACTTGTAAGGCAGGAGGTAGAACTTGTGGGGCAGGAGTTGGCACTTGTGGGGCACGAGTTGGCACTTGTGGGGCAGGTAGTTGCATTAGTGGGGCAGGTGGTGGCAGTTGTGGGTCAGGTGGTGGCACTTGTTGGGCGGGAGGTGGCATTTGTGGGGCGGGAGGTGTAAGTTGTGAGGCAGGAGGTGGCACTTGTGCGTGGGAGGTGGAGTTTGTGGAGAGGGAGGTGGCGCTTGTGGGGAGGAGGTGGCACTTGTGGGGCATGAGGTGGCACTTGTGGGGCGGGAGGTGGCACTTGTGGGGGGCGGTGGCACTTGTGGGGCGGGAGGTGGCACTTGTGGGGAGGAGGTGGTACATGTGGGGCGGGAGGTGGAAGTTGTGATGCAGGAGGTGGTACATGTGGGGCGGGAGGTGGAAGTTGTGATGCAGGAGGTGGTACATGTGGGGCGGGAGGTGGGAGTTGTGATGCAGGAGGTGGTACATGTGGGGCGGGATGTGGCACTCGTGAGCAGGGAGGTGGCACTTGTGGAACTTGTAGCAGGTGTAACTTGTCGGGCAGGAGGCGGCACTTGTGGGGCTGGAGATTGATGTTGTGGGTCAGGAGGTGGCACTTGTGGGGCAGGAGGTGGATGATGAGGGGCAGGAGCTGGCACTTGTGAAGCATGAGCTGGCACTTGTGGGGCAGGAATTGGCACTTGTGGGGCAGGAGGTGGCACTTGTTGGATGGGAGGTGGACGATGTGGGGCAGGAGTTGACACTTGTGGGGCAGGATGTGTCACACGTTGCCAGGAGTCGGCACTTGTGTGGCGGGATGTTGAAGTTGTGGGGCTGGAGGCTGCACTTTTCTAACAGGTATTGTCACTTGTGGGGGAGGAGGTGGATGATGTGGGGTAGGAGGTGGCACTTGTGGGGCATGAGCTGGCACTTGTGGGGCAGGAATTGGCACTTGTGGGGCAGGAGGTGGATGATGTGGGGCAGGAGGCTGTCTTTGTGGGGTTGGAGGTGGCACTTGTGGGGCAGGAAGTTGATGATGTGGGGCATGAGCTGGCATTTGTGAAGCATGAGCTGGCACTTGTGAAGCAGGAATTGGCACTTTTGGGGCAGGAGGTGGAACTTGTGGGTGGGAGGTGGAATTTGTGGGGTGGTAGGTGAAACTTGTCAGGCAGGAGTTGGCACATGTGGGGGGGGAAATGGCACTTGTGGGGCAGGAAATGGCACCAGTGGGGTAGGATTTGGAACCTGTGGGGTAAGAAATGGCACTTGTTGGGCAGGAGGTGGCACTTGTGGGGCGGAAGTGGAACTTGTTTGTCATGTGGCCAGAATTGTTGGGCGGGAGGTGGCACTTGTGGTGCAGGAGGTGGCAATTGTGGGGCGAGAGGTGGATGATGTGGGGCGGGAGGTGGCACTTGTGGGGCAGGAGGTGGCACTTGTGGGGCAGGAGGTGGCACTTGTAGGGCAGGAGGAGGCACTTGTTGGGTGGGAGGTGGACGATGTGGGGCAGGAGGTGGCACTTGTGGAGCAGGAGGTGGAAGTTGCATTGCAGGATTTGGCATTTGTGGGTTGGGAGTTGGCACTTGTGGGGCATGAGGTGGAATTTGTGGGGTGGTAGGTGGAACATGTGGGGCAGGAGCTGGCACTTGTGGGGCAGGATGTGGCACACGTTGCCAGGAGTCAGCGCTTGTGTGGCGGGATGTTGAAGTTGTGGGGCGGGAGGTGGCACTTGTGGAACAGGTATTGTCACTTGTGGGGGAGGAGGTGGATGATGTGGGGTAGGAGGTGGCACCTGTGGGGCAAGAGGTGGCACTTGTGGGGCATGAGCTGGCACTTGTGGGGCAGGAATTGGCACTTGTGGGGCAGGAGGTGGATGATGTGGTGCAGGAGGCTGTCTTTGTGGGGTTAGAGGTGGCACTTGTGGGGCAGGAAGTTGATGATGTGGGGCATGAGCTGGCATTTGTGAAGCATGAGCTGGCACTTGTGAAGCAGGAATTGGCACTTTTGGGGCAGGAGGTGGAACTTGTGGGGTGGGAGGTGGAATTTGTGGGGTGGTAGGTGAAACTTCTAAGGCAGGAGTTGGCACATGTGGGGGGGGAAATGGCACTTGTGGGTCAGGTAGAGGAAGTTGGTCAGTCAGTGACACTTGTGGGTCAGGAGGTGGATTATTTGGGTGGGGAGGTGGCAGTGGTGTGGACAAATGTGGCACTTGTGGGGCAGGAGGTGGCACTTGTGGGGTGGAAATTGGAACTTGTTGGGAGGGAAGAGGTACTTGTGGGGCAGGAAGTGGCTCTTGTTGGGCAGGAGGTGGCACTTGTGGGGCAGGATGTGGCACACGTTGCCAGGAGTCAGCGCTTGTGTGGCGGGATGTTGAAGTTGTGGGGCGGGAGGTGGCACTTGTGGAACAGGTATTGTCACTTGTGGGGGAGGAGGTGGATGATGTGGGGCAGGAGGTGGCACTTGTGGGGGGGGAAATGGCACTTGTGGGGCAGGAAATTGCACCAGTGGGGTAGGATTTGGAACCTGTGGGGTAAGAAATGGCACTTGTTGGGCAGGAGGTGACACTTGTGGGGCGGAAGTGGAACTTGTTTGTCATGTGGCCACAATTGTTGGGCGGGAGGTGGCACTTATGGGGCAGGAGGTGGCAATTGTGGGGCGGGAGGTGGAAGTTGTGGGGCGGGAGGTGGCACTTGTGGGGCTGGAACTGGCTCTTGTGGGCCGTGAGGTAGAAGTTGTGGGGCAGAAAATGGCACTTGTGGGGCAGGAGTTAGCACATGTGGGACAGGAGGTGGCACTTGTGGGGCAGGAGCTGGCACTTCAGGGGAGTGAGCTGGCACTTGTAGGGCATGAATTGGCACTTGTGGTGCAGGGGGTGGATGATGTGGGGCAGGAGGTGGTCGTTGTGGGGCAGGAGGTGGCACTTGTGGGGCAGAAGGTGGATGATGTGGGACAGGACCTGGCACTTTTGGGGCATGAGCTGGCACATGTGGGGCAGGAATTGGCACTTGTGGGGCAGGAGGTGGCACTTGTTGGGTGGGAGGTGGACGATGTGGGGCAGGAGTTGGCACTTGTGGGGCAGGATGTGGCACACGTTGGGCAGGAGTCGGCACTTGTGTGGCGGGATGTTGAAGTTGTGGGGCGGGAGGTTGCACTTGTGGGTCAGGAGGAGGAAGTTGGGCGGTCAGTGACACTTGTGGGGCAGGAGGTGGATTATTTGGGGGGGAGGTGGCAGTGGTGTGGCAAAATGTGTCACTTGTCGGGCAGGAGCTGGCACTTCAGGGGAATGAGCTGGCACTTGTAGGGCAGGAATTGGCACTTGTGGTGCAGGGGGTGGTCATTGTGGGGCAGGAGGTGGCACTTGTGGGGCAGGAGGTGGAATTTGTGGCGTGGTAGGTGGCACTTGTGGGACAGGAACTGGCACTTCTAGGGCGGGAGGTGGAAGTTGTGGGGCAGGAAATGGCAATTGTGGGGCAGGAGTTGGCACATGTGGGACAGGAGGTGGCACTTGTGGGGCAGGAAATTGCACCTGTGGGGCAGGAGTTGGAACCTGTGGGGTAAGAAATGGCAGTTGTTGGGCAGGAGGTGGCACTTGTGGGGCGGGAAGTGGATGATGTGGTGCAGGAGCTGGCACTTGTGAAGCCTGAGCTGGCACTTGTGGGGCAGGAAGTGGAACTTGTAAGACAGGAGGTGGAAATTGTGGGGCGGAATGTGGAACCTGTGGAAATGGAGATGTCACTAGTGGGGCAGGTAGTGGCACTTGTGGGGCGGGATATGGAACTTATGGGGCAGGAGTTGATACTTTTGGGGCAGGAGGTGGAAGTTGTGGGGCTGGATGTGGCTCTTGTGGGGCGGGAGTTGGCATTTTGGGGAGGGTGGTGGCACTTGTTGGGCAGGAGGTGGCACTTGTGGGGCAGGAGGAGGCACTTGTGGGGCCGGAGGTGGTCCTTGTGGGACGAGAGGTGGCACTTGTTGGACAGGAGGTGGAAATTATGGGGCGTTACGTGGAAGTTGTGGGGCGGGAGGTGGCTCTTTTGAGCCAGGAGGTGGCTCTTGTGGGGCGGGAGGTGGCACTTGTGGGTTGGGAGGTGGCACTACTGGGGCAGGAGGTGGAAGTTGTGGAGTGGGAGGTGGAAGTTGTGGAGCGGGAGGTGGCACTTGTGGGGCGGAAATTGGAACTTGTTGGGAGGGAAGAGGTACTTGTGGGGCAGGAAGTGGCTCTTGTCGGGCAGGAGCTGGCACTTGTGGGGCAGGAGGTTGCAGTTGTGTGTCAGGAGGAGGAAGCTGGGCGGTCAGTGACACTTGTGGGGCAGGAGGTGGATTATTTTGGCGGGGAGGTGGCAGTGGTGTGGACAAATGTGGAACTTGTGGGGCAGGAGCTGGCACTTCAGGGGAATGAGCTGGCACTTGTAGGGCAGGAATTGGCACTTGTGGTGCAGGGGGTGGAACTTGTGGGGCAGGATGTGGTACTTGTGGGGTGGGAGGTGGCACTTGTGGGATGCGAGGTGGCACTTGTGGGGCAGGAGGTGGCTGTTGTTGGGCGGGAGGTGGGACTTGTGTAACAAGAGGTGGAAATTGTGCGGTGGGATGTGGCACTTGTGGGGCAAGGGGTGGCAGTTGCGGGGCTGGGGGCGGCACTTGTGGGGCAGTGTGTGGCACTTGAGGGGCGGGAGTTGGTACATGTGGGACAGGAGGTGGCACTTGTGGGGCAGGAAATGGCACCTGTGGGGCAGGAGTTGGAACCTGTGGAATAAGAAATGGCAATTGTTGGGCAGGAGGTGGCACTTGTGGGGCGGGAAGTGGATGATGTGGTGCAGGAGCTGGCACTTGTGAAGCCTGAGCTGGCACTTGTGGGGCAGGAAGTGGAACTTGTAAGACAGGAGGTGGAAATTGTGGGGCGGAATGTAAAGTTGTGGGGCAGGAGGTGGCACTTGTGGGTCAGGTGTTGGCACTTGTGGGGCAGGAGATGTAACTTGAAAGGAGGGGGTGGAAGTTGTGGGGCGGGAGGTGGCACTTGTGGGGCAGGAGGTGGCACTTGTGGGGAGGGATGTGGCACTTGTGGGGCTGGAGGTGGCACTTGTGGGGCAGGAGGTGGATGATGTGGGGCAGGAGTTGGCACTTGTGGAGCAGGAGGTAAAAGTTGCGGGGCAGGATTTGGCACTTGTGGGGCAGGATGTGGCACACGTTGGGCAGGAGTGGGAGATGGAAGTTGTGGGGCAGGAGGTGACAATAGTGGGGCGGTTGGTGGATGATGTGGGGCAGGAGTTAGCACTTGTGGGGTAAGGGTTGGCACTTGTGGGGTGGGAGGAGGCACTTGTGGGGCGGGGGGTGGCAATTGCTGGGTGGGAAGTGGCAGTTGTGGGGCAGTAGGTTGAAGGTTTGGGGCAGGAGGTGGCACTTGTGGGGTGGAAGGTAAGAAGATTTGGGGTGTGACGTGGAAGTAGTGGGGCGGGAGGTGGCACTTGTGGGGCAGGAGGTGGCACTTGTGGGGCGGGAGGTTGAAGCTGTGGGGCGAGAGGTAACACTTGTGGGGCAGGAGTTGGCACTTGTGGGGCAGGAGCCGGCACTTGTGGGGCAGGACGCGACAAATGTGGTGCAGGAAATGGCACTTGTAAGGCAGGAGTTGGCACTTGTGGGTCAGGTGGTGGCACATGTGGGGCGGGGGTCGACGTTGTGGGGCAAGATGTGTAACTTGTGGGGCAGGAGGTGGCCATAGAGGGGCGGGAGGTGGCACTTGTGGGGCAGGACGTGGCACTTGTGGAGCGGGAGGGGGCACTTGTGGGGCCTGAGGTGGCACTTGTAGGGCAGGAGGTGGCATTTGTGGGGCGGGAGGTGGAAGTTGTGAGGCAGGGGGTGGCACTTGTAAGGCAGGAGGTAGAACTTGTGGGGCAGGAGTTGGCACTTGTGGGGCGCGAGTTGGCACTTGTGGGGCAGGTAGTTGCATTAGTGGGGCAGGAGTTGGCACTTGTGGGTCAGGTGGGGCACTTGTGGGGCGGGATGTGGAAGTTGTGGGGCGGAAGGTGGCACTTGTGGGCAGGAGGTGATTGATATGGGGAAGGAGGTGGCAATTGTGCGGTTCGAGGTGGCACTTGTGGGCAGTAGGTGACACTTGTGGGGCAGGATGTGGCACTTGTTGGATGGGTGGTGGACGATGTGGGGCAGGAGTTGACACTTGTGGGGCAGGATGTGGCACACGTTGCCAGGAGTCGGCACTTGTGTGGCGGGATGTTGAAGTTGTGGGGCTGGAGGTTGCACTTGTCTAACAGGTATTGTCACTTGTGGGGGAGGAGGTGGATGATGTGGGGCAGGAGGTGGTCTTTGTGGGGTAGGAGGTGGCACTTGTGGGGCATGAGCTGGCACTTGTGGGGCAGGAATTGGCACTTGTGGGGCAGGAGGTGGATGATGTGGGGCAGGAGGCAGTCTTTGTGGGGTTAGAGGTGGCACTTGTGGGGCAGGAAGTTGATGATGTGGGGCATGAGCTGGCATTTGTGAAGCATGAGCTGGCACTTGTGAAGCAGGAATTGGCACTTTTGGGGCAGGAGGTGGTAATGTGGGGTGGGAGGTGGAATTTGTAAGGCGGGAAGTGGCACTTGTGGGGCAGAAATTGGCACTTATGGGGCAGGAGGTGGCACTTGTGGTGCGGGAGGTGGCACTGATGGGGCAGGAAATGGAGCTTTTAGGGCAGGAGGTGGTACTTGTTGGGCGGAAATTGGAACTTGTTGGGAGGGAAGAGGTACTTGTGGGGCAGGAAGTGGCTCTTGTGGGGCAGGAGCTGGCACTTGTGGGGCATGAGCTGGCACTTGTGGGTCAGGAGGTGGCACTTGTCGGGCAGGAGCTGGCTCTTGTGGGGCAGGAGGTTGCAGTTGTGTGTCAGGAGGATGAAGTTGGGCGGTCAGTGACACTTGTGGGGCAGGAGGTGGATTATTTGGGGGGGAGGTGGCAGTGGTGTGTCAAACTGTGGCACTTGTGGGGCAGGAGCTGGCACTTCAGGGGAATGAGCTGGCACTTGTAGGGCAGGAATTGGCACTTGTGGTGCAGGGGGTGGTCGTTGTGGGGCAGGGGTGGATGATGTGGGGCAGGAGGTGGCACTTGTGGGGCAGGGAGTGGATGATGTGGGGCAGGAGGTGGTCTTTGTCGGACAGGAGGTGGCACATGTGAGCAGGAAGTGGATGATGTGGGGCAGGAGCTGGCACTTGTGAAGCATGAGCTGGAACTTGTGGGGCAGGAATTGGCACTTGTGGGGCAGGAGGTGGAAGTTGCAGGGCAGGATTTGGCATTTGTGGGGCGCGAGGTGGCACTTGTGGAACAAGTATTGTCACTTGTGGGGGAGGAGGTGGATGATGTGGGGCAGGAGGCTGTCTTTGTGGGGCAGGAGCTGGCACTTGTGAAGCATGAGCTGGCACTTGTGGGGCAGGAGCTGGACTTGCAGGGTGACAGGTGGAACTTGCGGGGCAGGAGGTGGCACTTGTGGGGCAGGTGTTGGCACTTGTGGGGCAGGAGCTGGCACTTGTGGGGCAGGTGTTGGCGCTTGTGGGGCAGGAGGTGGAAGTTGTGGGGCGGTAGGTTGCACTTGTGCGTGGGAGGTGGATGTTGTGGGGCAGGAAATGGCACTTGTGGGGCAGGAGGTGGCGATTTTGTGGGAGGTGGTGGAATTTGTTGGGCGAGAGGTGAAACTTATGGGGCAGGAGGTGGCACTTGTAGGTCAAGAGGTGGAACTAGTTGGGCAGGAGGTGGCTCTTGTGGGGCAGGAGGTGTCAGATGTTTGGCGGGAGGTGGCACTTGTGGGGCAGGAGGTGGCACTTGTGGGGCAGGAGGTGGCACATGTGGGACAGGAGGTGGCACTTGTGGGGAAGGAGGTGGCACTTGTGGGGCAGGAATTGAAACTTGTGGGGTGGGATGGGGTGCCTGTGGTGAAGGAAGTGGCTCTTGTGGGGCAGGAGCTGGCACTTGTGGGGCATGAGCTGGCACTTGTGGGGCAGGAGGAGGAAGTTGGACAGTCGGTGACACTTGTGGGGCAGGAGGTAGATTATTTGGGGGGGAGGAGGCAGTGGTGTGGACAAATGTGGCACTTCAGGGGAATGAGCTGGCACTTGTGGGGCAGAAATTGGCACTTATGGGGCAGGAGGATGTCTTTGTTGGTCAGGAGGTGGCACTTGTGGGGCAGGAAGTGGATGACGTAGTGCAGGAGCTGGCACTTGTGAAGCATGAGCTGGAACATGTGGGGCAGGAATTGGCACTTGTGGGGCAGGTGGTGGCACTTGTTGGGTGGGAGGTGGACGATGTGGGGCAGGAGATTGCACTTGTGGGGCAGGAGGTTGCACTTGTGGGGCAGGAGGTGGCACTTGTGGGGCAGAAATTGGAACTTGTTGGGAGGGAAGAGGTACTTGTGGGGCAGGAGGTGGCTCTTGTGGGGCAGGAGCTGGCACTTGTGGGTCAGGAGGAGGAAGTTGGTCAGTCAGTGACACTTGTGGGGCAGGAGGTGGATTATTTGGAGGGGGAGGTGGCAGTGGTGTGGACAAATGTGGCACTTGTGGGGCATGAACTGGCACTTGTGGGGCAGGAATTGGCACTTGTGGGGCAGGTGGTGTCACTTGTTGGGTGGGAGGTGGACGATGTGGGGCAGGAGTTGGCACTTGTGGAGCAGGAGGTGGCACTTGTGGGGCGGGAGGTGAAACTTATGGGACAGGAGGTGGCACTTGTAGGTCAAGAGGTGGAACTAGTTGGGCAGGAGGTGGCACATGTGGGACAGGAGGTTGTACTTGTGGGGAAGGAGGTGGCACTTGTGGGGCAGGAATTGAAACTTGTGGGGTGGGATGGGGTGCCTGTGGTGAAGGAAGTGGCTCTTGTGGGGCAGGAGCTGGTACTTGTGGGGCATGAGCTGGCACTTGTGGGGCAGGAGGAGGAAGTTGGTCAGTCAGTGACACTTGTGGGGCAGGAGGTAGATTATTTGGGGGGGAGGAGGCAGTGGTGTGGACAAATGTGGCACTTCAGGGGAATGAGCTGGCACTTGTGGGGCAGAAATTGGCACTTATGGGGCAGGAGGATGTCTTTGTCGGTCAGGAGGTGGCACTTGTGGGGCAGGAAGTGGATGACGTAGTGCAGGAGCTGGCACTTGTGAAGCATGAGCTGGCACATGTGGGGCAGGAATTGGCACTTGTGGGGCAGGTGGTGGCACTTGTTGGGTGGGAGGTGGACGATGTGGGGCAGGAGGTTGCACTTGTGGGGCAGGAGGTTGCACTTGTGGGGCAGGAGGTGGCACTTGTGGGGCAGAAATTGGAACTTGTTGGGAGGGAAGAGGTACTTGTGGGGCAGGAGGTGGCACTTGTGGGGCAGGAGCTGGCACTTGTGGGTCAGGAGGAGGAAGTTGGTCAGTCAGTGACACTTGTGGGGCAGGAGGTAGATTATTTGGGGGGGAGGAGGCAGTGGTGTGGACAAATGTGGCACTTCAGGGGAATGAGCTGGCACTTGTGGGGCAGAAATTGGCACTTATGGGGCAGGAGGATGTCTTTGTCGGTCAGGAGGTGGCACTTGTGGGGCAGGAAGTGGATGACGTAGTGCAGGAGCTGGCACTTGTGAAGCATGAGCTGGAACATGTGGGGCAGGAATTGGCACTTGTGGGGCAGGTGGTGGCACTTGTTGGGTGGGAGGTGGACGATGTGGGGCAGGAGGTTGCACTTGTGGGGCAGGAGGTTGCACTTGTGGGGCAGGAGGTGGCACTTGTGGGGCAGAAATTGGAACTTGTTGGGAGGGAAGAGGTACTTGTGGGGCAGGAGGTGGCTCTTGTGGGGCAGGAGCTGGCACTTGTGGGTCAGGAGGAGGAAGTTGGTCAGTCAGTGACACTTGTGGGGCAGGAGGTGGATTATTTGGGGGGGAGGTGGCAGTGGTGTGGACAAATGTGGCACTTGTGGGGCATGAACTGGCACTTGTGGGGCAGGAATTGGCATTTGTGGGGCAGGTGGTGGCACTTGTTGGGTGGGAGGTGGACGATGTGGGGCAGGAGCTGGCACTTGTGGGGCGGGAGGTGGAAGTTGTGAGGCAGGAGGTGGCACTTGGGCAGATTGTGTCACTCGTGGGCAGGGAGGTTTTCACTTGTGGGGCAGGAGGTGAAAGTTGTGGGGCAGGAGGTGGCATTTGTAAGGCGGGAAGTGGCACTTGTGGGGCAGAAATTGGCACTTATGGGGCAGGAGGTGGCACTTGTGGTGCGGGAGGTGGCACTGATGGGGCAGGAAATTGAGCTTTTGGGGCAGGAGATGGCACTTGTGGGGCGTAAGGTGGAACTTATGGGGCAGGAGGTGGAACTTGTGGAGCAGGAGGTGGTACTTGTGGGGCGGGAGGTTGGAGTTGTTGGGCAGGAGGTGGCATTTTGAGGCAGAAGGTGGCATTTGTGTGGCAGGAGGTGGCAATTGTGGGGCACGAGTTGGAAATTGTTGGGCAGGAGGTGGAAGTTTTGGGGCAGGGTTTGGCAGTTGTAGGGCGGGAGGTGGCACTTGTGGGGCAGGAGGTGGAAGTTGTAGGGCGGGAGGTGGCACTTGTGGGGCGGGAGGTGGCACTTCTGGGGCAGGAAATGGAGCTCTTAGGGCAGGAGGTGGAACTTGTGCAGAAGGACGTGGTACTTGTTGGGCGGAAATTGGAACTTGTTGGGAGGGAAGAGGTACTTGTGGGGCAGGAAGTGGCTCTTGTGGGGCAGGAGGTTGCACTTGTGGGTCAGGAGGAGGACGTTGGTCAGTCAGTTACACTTGTGGGGCAGGAGGTGGATTATTTGGGGGGGAGGAGGCAGTGGTGTGGCAAAATGTGGCACTTGTGGGGCATGAACTGGCACTTGTGGGGCAGGAATTGGCACTTATGGGGCAGGTGGTGGCACTTGTTGGGTGGGAGGTGGACGATGTGGGGCAGGAGGTGGCACTTGTGGAGCAGGAGGTGGAAGTTGCATTGCAGGATTTGGCATTTGTGGGTTGGGAGTTGGCACTTGTGGGGCATGAGGTGGAATTTGTGGGGTGGTAGGTGGAACATGTGGGGCAGGAGCTGGCACTTGTGGGGCAGGATGTGGCACACGTTGCCAGGAGTCGGCACTTGTGTGGCGGGATGTTGAAGTTGTGGGGCGGGAGGTGGCACTTGTGGAACAGGTATTGTCACTTGTGGGGGAGGAGGTGGATGATGTGGGGTATGAGGTGGCACCTGTGGGGCATGAGCTGGCACTTGTGGGGCAGGAATTGGCACTTGTGGGGCAGGAGGTGGATGATGTGGGGCAGGAGGCTGTCTTTGTGGGGTTAGAGGTGGCACTTGTGGGGAGGAAGTTGATGTTGTGGGGCAGGAGCTGGCATTTGTGAAGCATGAGCTGGCACTTGTGAAGCAGGAATTGGCACTTTTGGGGCAGGAGGTGGAACTTGTGGGGTGGGAGGTGGAATTTGTGGGGTGGGAGGTGAAACTTGTAAGGCAGGAGTTGGCACATGTGGGGGGGGAAATGGCACTTGTGGGGCAGGAAATGGCACCAGTGGGGTAGGATTTGGAACCTGTGGGGTAAGAAATGGCACTTGTTTGGCAGGAGGTGGAACTTGTGGGGTGGAAGTGGAACTTGTTTGTCATGTGGCCACAATTGTTGGGCGGGAGGTGGCACTTGTGGGGCAGGAGGTGGCAATTGTGGGGCGGGAGGTGGATGATGTGGGGCAGGAGGTGGTCGTTGTGGGGCAGGAGGTGGCACTTGTGGGGCAGGAGGTGGAAGTTGAAAGACAGGACCTTGCACTTGTGGGGCATGAACTGGCACTTGTTGGGCAGGAGGTGGCACTTGTGGGGCGGAAGTGGAACTTGTTTGTCATGTGGCCACAATTGTGGGGCGGGAGGTGGAAGTTGTGGGGCAGGAGGTGGCAATTGTGGGGCGGGAGGTGGATGATGTGGGGCAGGAGGTGGCACTTGTGGGGCAGGAGGTGGCACTTGTGGGGCAGGAGGTGGCACTTGTGGGGCAGGAGGTGGCAATTGTGGGGCATGGGCTGGCACATGTGGGGCAGGAGGTGGCACTTGTGGGGCAGGAGGTGGCACTTGTGGGGCAGGAGGTGGCACTTGTGGGGCAGGAGGTTGCACTTGTGGGGCAGGAGCTGGCACTTCAGAGGAATGAGCTGGCACTTGTAGGGCAGGAATTGGAACTTGTGGGGAAGGAGGTGGATGATGTGGGGCAGGAGGTGGTCGTTGTGGGGCAGGAGGTGGCACTTGTGGGGCAGGAGGTGGAAGTTGAAGGACAGGACCTTGCACTTGTGGGGCATGAACTGGCACTTGTTGGGCAGGAGGTGGCACTTGTGGGGCGGAAGTGGAACTTGTAAAACAGGAGGTGGAAATTGTGGGGCTGTAGTTGTAACTTGTGGTGCAGGAAGTGGCACTTGTGGGGCAGGAGGTGGCGATAGAGGGGCAGGAAGTGGCACTTTTGGGGCGGGAGGTAACACTTGTTTGGCAGGAAGTGGCACTTGTGGGGCAGGAGGTGGATGATGAGGGGCAGGAGCTGGCACTTGTGAAGCATGAGCTGGCACTTGTGGGGCAGGAATTGGCACTTGTAGGGTGGGAGGTGGAAGTTGTGGGGTAGGAAATGGCACCTGTGGGGCAGGAGTTGGCACATGTGGGACAGGAAATGGCACTTGCTGGGCAGGAGGTGGAATTTGTGGGGCAGGAAGTGGAACTTGTTTGTCATGTGGCCAGAATTGTTGGGCGGGAGGTGGCACTTGTGGGGCAGGAGGTGGCACTTTTGGGGAGGGATGTGGTACTTGTGGGGCAGGATGTGGCACTTGTATGGAGGGATTTTGAAGTTGTGGGGCAGGAGGTGGCATTTGTGGGGCTGGAACTGGCTCTTGAGGGCAGGAGGCGGAAGTTGTAGGGCAGGAAATGGCACTTGTGGGGCAGGAGGTGGCACTTGTGGGGCAAGAAATGGCACTTGTGGGGCAGGAGTTGGCACTTGTGGGTCAGGTGGTGGCACTTGTGGTGTGGGAGGTGGCACTTGTGGAATTGGAGTTGGCACTAGTGCGGCAGAAGGTGGAAGTTGTGGGGAAGTATTTGGCACTTGTGGGGCAAGAGGTGGAACTTGTGGGGCAGGAGGTGGTCCTTGTGGGACGAGAGGTGGCAGTTGTTGGGCAGGAGGTGGAACTTATGGGGCGTTACGTGGAAGTTGTGGGGCGGGAGGTGGCACCTGTGGAAATGGAGATGGCACTAGTGGGGCAGGTAGTGGCACTTGTGGGGCGGGATATGGAACTTATGGGGCAGGAGTTGACACTTTTGGGGCAGGAGGTGGAAGTTGTGGGGCTGGACGTGGCACTTGTGGGGCGGGAGCTGGCATTTTGGGGAGGGTGGTGGCACTTGTTGGGCAGGAGGTGGTACTTGTGGGACGAGAGGTGGCACTTGTGGGGCAGGAGGTGGAACTTATGGGGCGTTACGTGGAAGTTGTGGGGCAGGAAGTGGCTCTTTTGAGGCAGGAGGTGGCACTTGTGGGCCAGGAGATGGAAGTTGTAGGGTGGGAGGTGGCACTTGTGGGGTGGGAGGTGGTATATGTTGGGCGTGAGGTGGCACTTGTGGGTCGGGAGGTGGAAGTTGTGGGGCAGGAGGTGGCAGTTGTGGAGCGGGAGGTGGCATTTGTGGGGCGAAAGGTGACACTTGTGTGGCAGGAGGTTGCACTTGTGGGGCAGGAGGTGGCACTTGTGGGGCGGAAATTGGAACTTGTTGGGAGGGAAGAGGTACTTGTGGGGCAGGAAGTGGCTCTTGTCGGGCAGGATCTGGCACTTGTGGGGCAGGAGGTTGCAGTTGTGTGTCAGGAGGAGGAAGCTGGGTGGTCAGTGACACTTGTGGGGCAGGAGGTGGATTATTTTGGGGGGGAGGTGGCAGTGGTGTGGCAAAATGTGGCACTTGTGGGGCAGGAGGTGGTCGTTGTAGGGCAGGAATTGGCACTTGTGGTGCAGGGGTTGGTCGTTGTGGGGCAGGAGGTGGTCGTTTTGGGGCAGGAGGTGGCACTTGTGGGGCAGAAGATGGATGATATGGGACACGACCTTGCACTTGTGGGGCATGAACTGGAACTTGTTGGGCAGGAGGTGGCACTTGTGGGGAAGGAGGTGGCACTTGTATGGCAGGAATTGAAACTTGTGGGGTGGGATGGGGTACCTGTGGTGAATGAAGTGGCTCTTGTGGGGCATGAACTGGCACTTGTGGGGCATGAACTGGCACTTGTGGGCAGGAAGTGGATGATGTGGTGCAGGAGCTGGCACTTGTGAAGCATGAGCTGGCACATGTGGGGCAGGAATTGGCACTTGTGGGGCAGGAGCCTACACTTGTGGGGCAGAACGTGGCACTTGTTGGGCAGGAGGTTGAAGTTGTGGTGCAGGATGTAGCACTTGTGGGGCAGGAGCTGTAAATTGTCTGGCGAGATATGGCACTTGTGGGGCAGGAGGTTGCACTAGTTTGGAAGGAGGTGGCACTTGTGGGGCGGGATGTGGCACTTGTTGGGCAGGAGGTGGCACTTGTGGGGCGGGATGTGGCACTTGTGGGGCAGGAGGTGGCACTTGTGGGGCAGAAGGTGGATGATGTGGGGCAGGAGCTGGCAATTGTGAAGCATGAGCTGTCACTTTTGGGGCAGGAATTGTCAGTTGTGCGGCAGGAGTTGGCACTTGTGGGGCAGGATGTGGCACACGGGCAGGAGTTGGCACTTGTGTGGTGGGATGTTGAAGTTGTTGGGCGGGAGGTGGCACTTGTGGGGCTGGAAGTGGCAGTTGTAGGGCTGGAGGTGGCACTTGTGGAATTGGAGTTGGCACTAGTGGGGCAGAAAGTGGAAGTTGTGGGGAAGTATTTGTCACTTGTGGGGCAAGAGGTGGAACTTGTGGGGCAGGAGGTGGCATTTGTGGAGCATGAGTTGACACTTGTTGGGCAGGAGGTGGCACTTGTGGGGCAGGAGGTGGTCCTTGTGGGACGAGAGGTGGCCCTTGTTGGGCGGGAGGAGGAACTTATGGGGCGTTACGTGGAAGTTGTGGGGCGGGAGGTGGCTCTTTTGAGGCAGGAAGTGGCACTTGTAGGTCAAGAGGTGGAACTTGTTGGGCAGGAGGTGACACTTGTGGGGCAGGACGTGTCAGTTGTTTAGCGGGAGGTGGCACTTGTAGGGCAGGAGGTGGCACTTGTGGGGCAGGAAGTGTCAGTTGTTTGGCGGGAGGTGGCATTTGTTGGTCGGGAGGTGGCACTTGTGAGGAAGGAGGTGGCACTTGTGGGGCAGGAATTGAAACTTGTGGGGTGGGATGGGGTACCTGTGGTGAAGGATGTGGCACTTGTGGGGCAGGATGTGGCACTTGTGGGGCAGGAGCTGGCACTTGTGGGGCATGAACTGGCACTTGTGGGGCAGGAATTGGCACTTGTGGGCAGGAAGTGGATGATATGGTGCAGGAGCTGGCAGTTGTGAAGCATGAGCTGGCTCATGTGGGGCAGGAATTGGCACTTGTGGGGCAGGAGCCTACACTTGTGGGGCAGAACGTGGCACTTGTTGGGCAGTAGGTTGAAGTTGTGGTGCAGGATGTAGCACTTGTGGGGCAGGAGCTGTAAATTGTCTGGCGAGATAAGGCACTTGTGGGGCAGGAGGTGGCACTTGTGGAGCAGATGGTGGATGATGTGGGGCAGGAGGTGGCACTTGTGGGGCAGAAGGTGGATGATGTGGGGCAGGAGCTGGCAATTGTGAAGCATGAGCTGTCACTTTTGGGGCAGGAATTGTCAGTTGTGCGGCAGGAGTTGGCACTTGTGGGGCAGGATGTGGCACACGGGCAGGAGTTGGCACTTGTGTGGTGGGATGTTGAAGTTGTTGGGCGGGAGGTGGCACTTGTGGGGCTGGAAGTGGCAGTTGTAGGGCTGGAGGTGGCACTTGTGGAATTGGAGTTGGCACTAGTGGGGCAGAAGGTGGAAGTTGTGGGGAAGTATTTGGCACTTGTGGAGCAGGAGGTGGCACTTGTGGGGCAGGAGGTGGCACTTGTGGGGAAGGAGGTGGCACTTGTATGGCAGGAATTGAAACTTGTGGGGTGGGATGGGGTACCTGTGGTGAAGGAAGTGGCTCTTGTGGGGCAGGATGTGGCACTTGTGGGGCATGAACTGGCACTTGTGGGGCATGAACTGGCACTTGTGGGCAGGAAGTGGATGATGTGGTGCAGGAGCTGGCACTTGTGAAGCATGAGCTGGCACATGTGGGGCAGGAATTGGCACTTGTGGGGCAGGAGGTTGAAGTTGTGGTGCAGGATGTAGCACTTGTGGGGCAGGAGCTGTAAATTGTCTGGCGAGATATGGCACTTGTGGGGCAGGAGGTTGCACTAGTTTGGAAGGAGGTGGCACTTGTGGGGCGGGATGTGGCACTTGTTGGGCGAGAGGTGGCACTTGTGGGGCAGAAGGTGGATGATGTGGGGCAGGAGCTGGCAATTGTGAAGCATGAGCTGTCACTTTTGGGGCAGGAATTGTCAGTTGTGCGGCAGGAGTTGGCACTTGTGGGGCAGGATGTGGCACACGGGCAGGAGTTGGCACTTGTGTGGTAGGATGTTGAAGTTGTTGGGCGGGAGGTGGCACTTGTGGGGCTGGAAGTGGCAGTTGTAGGGCTGGAGGTGGCACTTGTGGAATTGGAGTTGGCACTAGTGGGGCAGAAGGTGGAAGTTGTGGGGAAGTATTTGGCACTTGTGGGGCAAGAGGTGGAACTTGTGGAGCAGGAGGTGGCACTTGTGGGGCAGGAGGTGGCACTTGTGGGGCAGGAGGTGGCACTTGTGGGGAAGGAGGTGGCACTTGTGGGGAAGGAGGTGGCACTTGTATGGCAGGAATTGAAACTTGTGGGGTGGGATGGGGTACCTGTGGTGAAGGAAGTGGCTCTTGTGGGGCAGGAGCTGGCACTTGTGGGGCATGAACTGGCACTTGTGGGGCATGAACTGGCACTTGTGGGCAGGAAGTGGATGATGTGGTGCAGGAGCTGGCACTTGTGAAGCATGAGCTGGCACATGTGGGGCAGGAATTGGCACTTGTGGGGCAGGAGGTTGAAGTTGTGGTGCAGGATGTAGCACTTGTGGGGCAGGAGCTGTAAATTGTCTGGCGAGATATGGCACTTGTGGGGCAGGAGGTTGCACTAGTTTGGAAGGAGGTGGCACTTGTGGGGCGGGATGTGGCACTTGTGGGGCGAGAGGTGGCACTTGTGGGGCAGAAGGTGGATGATGTGGGGCAGGAGCTGGCAATTGTGAAGCATGAGCTGTCACTTTTGGGGCAGGAATTGTCAGTTGTGCGGCAGGAGTTGGCACTTGTGGGGCAGGATGTGGCACACGGGCAGGAGTTGGCACTTGTGTGGTGGGATGTTGAAGTTGTTGGGCGGGAGGTGGCACTTGTGGGGCTGGAAGTGGCAGTTGTAGGGCTGGAGGTGGCACTTGTGGAATTGGAGTTGGCACTAGTGGGGCAGAAGGTGGAAGTTGTGGGGAAGTATTTGGCACTTGTGGGGCAAGAGGTGGCATTTGTGGAGCATGAGTTGACACTTGTGAGGCAGTAGGTGTCACTTGTGGGGCAGGTGTTGGCACTTGTGGGGCAGGAGGTGGCACTTGTGGGGCAGGTGTTGGCACTTGTGCTTGTACTTGTACTTGAAAGGCAAAGGGAAGTGCAACTTTGGAGTAGTAAATGGTGCTTATTAAAATGTAAAGAGGTCTAATTGGTGTAAATGGACTCCAGTCACACTGGTGTATAGCTTTCTTTATGAGGGTACTCAGGAATTCTTCTGACAATGAGTGATACAGTCCCAGCTCCAGGTGCGTGCTCAGCTTGGAAATGCATGCACATAGCTTTTGCTTGGCCAGCTGCTTTGACTGCATTGCACTACATCATCTTGTCTTGATCTCTTTGCTCCCTCCATCAAAAGTTTTGCTCGGCCTAGACTCGTTGCAGATACTGACTGTGTTATTTTGATCCACATGAGATCAATACAGAAATGAATACAGAAAATTAAGTAGGGTTGTGCAGCACGAATTTGAACGTCTATGGAGACCACCCTTTGTGGGACTCAGACTTGCAGAACTAGCTCCTTGAAGAGAGGGGCTCCCAAGGTATTAACCCATATAAACCGTTGCTCTTCAGCATCTTCCTTCGTCAGTGACATAGATGATGGCAGGTTTGCAGACGATACAAACTGAGCAGTGCAGTCAATATATTGTAGGGGAGGGAAGCCAACCAGAGGGACCGGGACAGGCTGGAGAGGTTGCGGGCGTCCCTTTATTTTCCTTTGTTGTTTCCTTCTGGTTACAGGGAGGTGTCCGTCCCTTCTGCCACTGTGAAGTTGCTGTGGGGAATGAAACCGTCTGCAATTGTGGAAGGAGGGTCACTGCATGAGGAGGGGCTGCACATTCAGACATATGGAAGTTGATGGGAGTGTTTGCCTACAGATGTGTTCTCAATTTCAGTCCCCCAAACCAATGAATTTCTGTATGAATGTGCTTTTACAGGCAAGATTCATTGACTTTAAAATGATACTGGTTTTGATGACGACGAGGGGGGCTGGGTGGTTGTACATGGAAGACAATTGAATGCTGCCAGAGATCTGCGTTTATCAGGCAGGAAACAGTGGGCATTGGCCTCCCGTGAGCTGGGCTTGATACTGATCTACCGGGACTCTTCTGTCCTGGATATCTTCAGAGAACATTGTTCTAGCTGCTTGTAGTTGTAAGGCGTGGGAAAGGAAACAGTGGTAAAGAACTAAGAACCTGCAAGATAGTTTTGGATAGGGCGGTGGATGTAGTTTACCATGATTTCAGCAAGGCATCTGGTACTGTCTCCCAGGACATCCTTATAACAAGCTGAGCAAGCGTGGGATAGATGAGTGGACAGAGAGGTGGGTTGAGAAGTGGCTGACTGGCAGAGCACAGAGAGACGTTGTTGGCAGTGCAGAATCCAGGTGGAGACCTGTAACTAGCGGCGTCCCCCAGGGGTCAGTGCTGGGTCCGGTCTTGTTCAATATCTTCATCAATGACCTTGATGAGGAGATGGTGACCACCCTCAGCAAGTTTGTGATGACACGAAGTTGGGAGGACTGGCTGACACGCCTGAAGGCTGTGCTGCCATTCAGCGAGACCTGGACAGGCTGGAGAGCTGGGCAGCAAGAAACCGGATGAGGTTTAACAAAAGCAAGTGTAGAGTCTTGCACCTAGGGAGCAGTAATTGCATGCACCGGTACAGGCTGGGGGAAGAGCTGCTGGAGAGGAGCTCTGAAGAGAGGAACCTGGGTGTCCTGGTGGACGACAGATTGACCATGAGCCAGCAGTGTGCCCTTGTAGCCAAAAAAGCCGATGGAATACTGGGGTGTATTAAAAAGAGCGTGTCCAGCAGGTAGAAGGAGGTGATCCTCCCCCTCTACTCTGCCCTGGTGAGGCCTCATCTGGAATAGTGTCCAGTTCTGGGCTCCCCAGTACAAAAAAGACAGGGATCTCTTGGAAAGAGTCCAGCAGAGGGCCACAAAGATGGTGAAGGGCCTGGAGCATCTCCCCTATGAGGAGAGACTTAGGGAACTGGGTCTGTTTAGCCTTGAGAAAAGAAGGCTGAGAGGGGATTTGATCCAGGTTTATAAATACCTGAGGTGTGGGAGCCATAGTGGTGAGGCTGGTCTCTTTTCAGTAGTGCATGGGGACAGGACTAGGGGTAATGGGATGAAAGTACAGCATAGGAAGTTCCACACGAATGAGGGTGATGGAGCACTGGAACAGGCTGCACAGGGAAGTGGTAGAGTCTCCTTCTCTGGAAGCAGGTCAAGGTGGCACTTGTGGGGAGGAAAATGGAAGTTGTGGGGCAGGGGGTGGCACTTGTGAAGCAGGAGGTGGCACTTGTGGGGTAGGATGTGGAAGTTCTTGAGCAGGAAATGGCAGTTGTGGAACAGGAGGTGGCATTTGTGGGTCAGGAGGTGGAAGTTGTGAGGTGGGAGGTAAAAGTTGGGGGAAGGAGGAGGCACGTGTGGGGCAGGAGGTGGAAGTTGTGGGGCGGGAGGTGGAAGTTGTGGGGCGGGAGGTGGAAGTTGTAAGGCGGGAAATAGCACTTGTGGGGTGGGAGGCGGCACTTGTGTGGCAGGAGGTGGGACACTTGTGTGGAGGGAGGTGGCACTTGTGGGGCAGGAGGTGGCACTTGAGGGGCAGGAGGTGGAAGATGTGGGGCAGGAATTGGCATTGCAGTGCGGGATGTGGAACTGGTGGGGCAGGAGATGGTACTTGTGGGGCTGGTGGTGGCACTTGTGGAGCGGGAGGTGGCACTTGTATGGCAGGAGGTGGCACTTGTGGGCCGGGAGGTGGATGATGTGGGGCAGGAGGTGGCACTTGTGGGGTGGGAGCTGGTAATAGTGGGGTGGGAGGTGGCACTTGTGGAGCAGGATGTGGATGATGTGGGGCTGGTTGTAGCACTTGTGGGGCTGGAGGTTGAAGTTGTGGGTCGGGAGGTGGCATTTGTAAAACAGGAGGTTGCACTTGTGGGGCAGGAGGTGGCACTTGTGGGGCAGGAGGTGGCACTTGTGGGGCAGGAGGTGGCACTTGTGGGTCATGAGGAGGAAGTTGGGCAGTTAATGACACTTGTGGGGCGGGAGGTGGATGATTTGGGGCGGGAGGTGGCAGTTGTGTGGCAAAATGTGGCACTTGTGGGGCATGAACTGGCACTTGTGGGGCATGAACTGGCACTTGTGGGGCAGAAATTGGCACTTGTGGGGCAGGAGGTGGATGATGTGGGGCAGCAGTTGGCACTTGTTGGGTGGGAGGTGGATGATGTGGGGCAGGAGGTGGCAATTGTGGAGCAGGAGGTGGATGTTGCGGGTCAGGGTTTGGCACTTGTGGGGCAGGAGGTTGAATTTGTGGGGTGGTAGGTGGCTAATGTGGGGCAGGAAATGGCACTTGTGGAGCAGGAGTTGGCACATGTGGCACAGGAGGTGGCACTTATGGGGCAGGAAATGGCACCTGTGGAGTTGGAACCTGTGGGGTAAGAAATGGCACTTGTTGGGCAGGTGGTGGCACTTGTGGGGCGGGAGGTGGCACTTGTGGGGCGGGAGGTGGCAGTTGTGAAACGTGAGCTGGCAATTGTGAAGCATGAGCTGGCACTTTTGGGGCAGGAATTGGCACTTGTGGGGCGGGAGGTGGCACTTCTGGGGCAGGATGTGGAAGTTGTGAAGCGGGAGATGGCAGTTGTGGGGTGGGAGGTGGCACTTGTGGGGCAGGAAGTGGAATTTGTTGGGTGGTAGGTAGAACTTGTGGGGCAGGAGTTGGCACTTGTGGGGCAGGATGTGGCACACATTGGGCAGGAGTTGGCACTTGTTTGACGGGAGGTTGAAGTTGTGGGGCAGGAGGTGGCACTTGTGGGGCAGGAAATGGCACCTGTGGGGCAGGAGTTTGGACCTGTGGTTTAAGAAACGGCATTTGTTTGCAGGAGGTGGTACTTGTGGGGCAGGTGGTGGTACCTGTGGGGTGGGGGTGTAACTTGTGGGGCAGGCGGTGTAACTTGTGGGGCAGGAGGTGGTGATAGAGGGACGGGAGGTGGCATTTTATGGCGGGAGGTGGCACTTGTATGGCAGGAGGTGGAAGTTGTGAAGCGGGAGGTGGCACTTCTGGGGCAGGAGGTAGAATTTGTTTGGAGGTAGTTGGAACTTGTGGGGCAGGATGTGGCACACGTTGGGCAAGAGTTGGCACTTGTGTGGCGGGAGGTTGAAGTTGTGGGGCCAGAGGTGGCACTTGTGGGGCAGGAGGTGGAATTTGTGGGGTGGTATGCACCAGATGTGGGGCAGGAAATGGCACTTGTGGGGCAGGAGTTGGTAAATGTGGGACAGGAGGTGGTACTTGTGGGGCAGGAAATGGCACCTGTGGGGCAGGAGTTGGAACCTGTGGGGTAAGAAATGGCAATTGTTGGGCAGGAGGTGACACTTGTGGAGCGGGAGGTGGTAAATGTTGGGCGGGAGGTGGCACTTGTTAGACGAGAGTTGGAACTTGTGGGGCGGGAGGTGGCACTTGTGGAAATGGAGATGGCACTAGTGGGGCAGGTAGTGGCACTTGTGGGGCGGGATATGGAACTTATGGGGCAGGAGTTGACACTTTTGGGGCAGGAGGCGGAAGTTGTGGGGCTGGACATGGCACTTGTGGGGCGGGAGTTGGATGATGTGGAGCAGCAGCTGGCACTTGTGGGGAAGGAGGTGGCACTTGTGGGGCAGGAGGTGGAACTTATGGGGCGTTACGTAGAAGTTGTGGGGCAGGAGGTGGCTCTTTTGAGGAAGGAAGTGGCACTTGTGGGCCAGGAGATGGAAGTTGTGGGGTGGGAGGTGGTAAATGTTGGGCGGGAGGTGGCACTTGTTAGACGAGAGTTGGAACTTGTGGGGCGGGAGGTGGCACTTGTGGAAATGGAGATGGCACTAGTGGGGCAGGTAGTGGCACTTGTGGGGCGGGATATGGAACTTATGGGGCAGGAGTTGACATTTTTGGGGCAGGAGGCGGAAGTTGTGGGGCTGGACATGGCACTTGTGGGGCGGGAGTTGGATGATGTGGAGCAGCAGCTGGCACTTGTGGGGAAGGAGGTGGCACTTGTGGGGCAGGAGGTGGAACTTATGGGGCGTTACGTGGAAGTTGTGGGGCAGGAGATGGCTCTTTTGAGGCAGGAAGTGGCACTTGTGGGCCAGGAGATGGAAGTTGTAGGGCGGGAGGTGGCACTTGTGGGGTGGGAGGTGGTAGATGTTGGGCAGGAGGTGGCACTTGTGGGGTGGGAGGTGGCACTTGTGGGGCAGGAGGTGGAAGTTGTGGAGCGGGAGGTGGCATTTGTGGGGTGAAATGTGGCACTTGTGGGGCAGGAGATTGCACTTGTGGGGCGGAAATTGGAACTTGTTGGGAGGGAAGAGGTACTTGTGGGGCAGGAAGTGGCTCTTGTCGGGCAGGAGCTGGCACTTGTAGGGCAGGAGGTTGCACTTGTGTGTCAGGAGGAGGAAGTTGGGCAGTCAGTGACACTTGTGGGGCAGGAGGTGGATTATTTTGGGGGAAGGTGGCAGTGGTGTGTCAAACTGTGGCACTTGTGGGGTAGGAGCTGGCACTTCAGGGGAATGAGCTGCACTTGTAGGGCAGGAATTGGCACTTGTGGTGCAGGGGGTGGATGATGTGGGGCAGGAGGTGGTCTTTGTCGGACAGGAGGTGGCACATGTGAGCAGGAAGTGGATGATGTGGGGCAGGAGCTGGCACTTGTGAAGCATGAGCTGGCACTTGTGAGGCAGGAATTGGCACTTGTGGGGCAGGAGGTGGAAGTTGCAGGGCTGGATTTGGCATTTGTGGGGCAGGAGGTGGCACCTGTTGGGCAAGAGGTGGCACTTGTGGGGCAGGTGCTGGCACTTGTGGGGCAGGAATTGGCACTTGTGGGGCAGGAGGTGACACCTGTTGGGCAAGAGGTGGCACTTGTGGGGCATGAGGTGGCAATTGTGGGGCAGGAATTGGCACTTGTGGGGCAGGAGGTAGATGATGTGGGGCAGGAGGCTGTCTTTGTGGGGCAGGAGGTGGCACTTGTGGGGAAGGAGGTGGCACTTGTATGGCAGGAATTGAAACTTGTGGGGTGGGATGGGGTACCTGTGGTGAAGGAGCTGGCACTTGTGGGGCAGGAGCTGGCACTTGTGGGGCATGAACTGGCACTTGTGGGGCAGGAATTGGCACTTGTGGGCAGGAAGTGGATGATGTGGTGCAGGAGCTGGCACTTGTGAAGCATGAGCTGGCACATGTGGGGCAGGAATTGGCACTTGTGGGGCAGGAGCCTACACTTGTGGGGCAGAACGTGGCACTTGTGGGGCAGGAGGTTGAAGTTGTGGTGCAGGATGTAGCACTTGTGGGGCAGGAGCTGTAAATTGTCTGGCGAGATATGGCACTTGTGGGGCAGGAGGTTGCACTAGTTTGGAAGGAGGTGGCACTTGTGGGGCGGGATGTGGATGATGTGGGGCAGGAGGCTGTCTTTGTGGGGTTGGAGGTGGCACTTGCGGGGCAGGTAGTTGATGATGTGGGGCAGGAGCTGGCACTTGTGAAGCATGAGCTGGCACTTGTGGGGCAGGAGCTGGACTTGCAGGGTGACAGGTGGCACTGGCGGGGCGGGAGGTGGCACTTGTGGGGCAGGTGTTGGCACTTGTGGGGCAGGAGGTGGAAGTTGTGGGGCGGTAGGTTGCACTTGTGCGTGGGAGGTGGATGTTGTGGGGCAGGAAATGGCACCTGTGGGGCAGGAGGTGGCGCTTTTGGGGGAGGTGGTGGCATTTGTTGGGCGAGAGGTGAAACTTATGGGGCAGGAGGTGGCACTTGTGGGTCAAGAGGTGGAACTTGTTGGGCAGGAGGTGACACTTGTGGGGCAGGAGGTGTCAGTTGTGGGGCAGGAGGTGGCACTTGTGGGGCAGGAGGTGGCACTTGTGGGGAAGGAGGTGGCACTTGTATTGCAGGAATTGAAACTTGTGGGGTGGGATGGGGTACCTGTGGTGAAGGAAGTGGCTCTTGTGGGGCAGGATGTGGCACTTGTGGGGCAGGAGCTGGCACTTGTGGGGCATGAACTGGCACTTGTGGGGCAGGAATTGGCACTTGTGGGCAGGAAGTGGATGATGTGGTGCAGGAGCTGGCACTTGTGAAGCATGAGCTGGCACATGTGGGGCAGGAATTGGCAGTTGTGGGGCAGGAGCCTACACTTGTGGGGCAGAACGTGGCACTTGTGGGGCAGGAGGTTGAAGTTGTGGTGCAGGATGTAGCACTTGTGGGGCAGGAGCTGTAAATTGTCTGGCGAGATATGGCACGTGTGGGGCAGGAGGTTGCACTAGTTTGGCAGGAGGTTGCACTAGTTTGGCAGGAGGTGGCACTTGTGGGGCGAGAGGTGGCACTTGTGGGGCAGAAGGTGGATGATGTGGGGCAGGAGCTGGCAATTGTGAAGCATGAGCTGTCACTTTTGGGGCAGGAATTGTCAGTTGTGCGGCAGGAGTTGGCACTTGTGGGGCAGGATGTGGCACACGGGCAGGAGTTGGCACTTGTGTGGTGGGATGTTGAAGTTGTTGGGCGGGAGGTGGCACTTGTGGGGCTGGAAGTGGCAGTTGTAGGGCTGGAGGTGGCACTTGTGGAATTGGAGTTGGCACTAGTGGGGCAGAAGGTGGAAGTTGTGGGGAAGTATTTGGCACTTGTGGGGCAAGAGGTGGAACTTGTGGAGCAGGAGGTGGCATTTGTGGAGCATGAGTTGAAACTTGTGGGGCAGGAGGTGGCACTTGTGGGGCAGGAGGTGGTCCTTGTGGGATGAGAGGTGGCACTTGTTGGGCGGGAGGTGGAACTTATGGGGCGTTACGTGGAAGTTGTGGAGCGGGAGGTGGCATTTGTGGGGCGGAAATTGGAACTTGTTGGGAGGGAAGAGGTACTTGTGGGGCAGGAAGTGGCTCTTGTCGGGCAGGAGGTTGCACTTCTAGGGCAGGAGGTTGCACTTGTGCGTCAGGAGGAGGAAGTTGGGCGGTCAGTGGCACTTGTGGAGCAGGAGGTGGATTATTTGGGAGGGAGGTGGCAGTGGTGTGGCAAAATGTGGCACTTGTGGGGCAGGAGCTGGCACTTCAGGGGAATGAGCTGGCACTTGTAGGGCAGGAATTGGCACTTGTGGGGCAGGAGGTGGTCGTTGTGGGGCAGGAGGTGGTCGTTGTGGGGCAGGAGGTGGAAGTTGTGGGGCAGAAGGTGGATGATGTGGGGCATGAACTGGCACTTGTGGGGCATGAACTGGCACTTGTGGGGCAGGAATTGGCACTTTTTGGGTGGGAGGTGGACGATGTGGGGCAGGAGATGGCCCTTGTGGAGCAGGAGGTGGAAGTTGCAGGGCAGGAGGTGGCATTTGTGGGGTGGGAGGTGGCACTTGTGGGGCAGGAGTTGGAATTTGTGGGGTGGTAGTTGGAAAATGTGGGGCAGGAATTGGCACTTGTGGGGCAGGAATTGGCACTTGTGGGGCAGGAGGTGGCACTTGTGGGGCAGGAGCTGGCTCTTGTGGGGCAGGAATTGGCACTTGTGGGGCAGGAGGTGGCACTTGTTGGATGGGAGGTGGTTGATATGGGGAAGGAGGTGGCAATTTTGCGGTTCGAGGTGGCATTTGTGGAGCAGGAGATGGAAGTTGCGGGGCAGGAGTTGGCACTTGTGGGTCGGGAGGTGGCACTTGTGAGGCGGGAGGTGGCACTTGTGGGGCAAAATGCAACACTTGTGGGGCAGGAGTTATAACTTGTGGGGCAGGAGCTGGAAGTTGTGGAACAGAAGGTGGCACTTGTGGGGCGGGTGGTGGCACTTGTGGGGTGGGATGTGGCACTTGTGGGGCGGGAGTTGGGACTTGTGGGGCCAGAGGTTGAGGTTGTGGTTCGGGAGGTGGCACTTGTGGAGCAGGAGCCTACACTTGTGGGGCAGAATGTGGCACTTGTAAGGCAGGACGTTGAAATTGTGGAGCAGGTTGTGGCACTTGTGGGGCAGGAGGTGGAAATTGTGGGGCAGGAGGTGGTAATGGTGGGGCAGGAGGACTCACTTGTGGGCCAGGAGTTGGAAGTTGTGGGGCGGGATGTGGAACTTGTGAGGCAGGAGGTGGAAGTTGTGGTGCGGGAGGTGGAAGTTGTAGGGCGGGAGGTGGCACTTGTGGGCGGGAGTTGGAAGTTGAGTGACGGGAGGTGGCACTTGTGGGGCAGGTTGTGGAAGTTGTGGGGTGGGAGGTTGCACTTGTGAGACAGGAGGTGGCACTTGTGGGGCGGGAGGTGGAAGTTGTGAGGCAGGAGGTGGCACTTGGGCAGATTGTGTCACTCGTGGGCAGGGAGGTTGCACTTGTGGGGCAGGAGGTGAAAGTTGTGGGGCAGGAGGTGGCATTTGTAAGGCGGGAAGTGGCACTTGTGGGGCAGAAATTGGCACTTATGGGGCAGGAGGTGGCACTTGTGGTGCGGGAGGTGGCACTGATGGGGCAGGAAATTGAGCTTTTGGGGCAGGAGATGGCACTTGTGGGGCGTAAGGTGGAACTTATGGGGCAGGAGGTGGAACTTGTGGAGCAGGAGGTGGTACTTGTGGGGCGGGAGGTTGGAGTTGTTGGGCAGGAGGTGGCATTTTGAGGCAGAAGGTGGCATTTGTGTGGCAGGAGGTGGCAATTGTGGGGCACGAGTTGGAAATTGTTGGGCAGGAGGTGGAAGTTTTGGGGCAGGGTTTGGCAGTTGTAGGGCGGGAGGTGGCACTTGTGGGCCAGGAGGTGGAAGTTGTAGGGCAGGAGGTGGCACTTGTGGGGCGGGAGGTGGCACTTGTGGGGCAGGAAATGGAGCTTTTAGGGCAGGAGGTTGAACTTGTGCAGAAGGAGGTGGTACTTGTTGGGCGGAAATTGGAACTTGTTGGGAGGGAAGAGGTACTTGTGGGGCAGGAAGTGGCTCTTGTGGGGCAGGAGCTGGCACTTGTGGGGCGGGAGATGGCACTTGTGTGTCTGGAGGTTAAACTTGTGGGGTGGGAGGTGGCAAATGTGGGGCAGGAGGTGGCAAATGTGGTGCAGGAAATGGCACTTGTGGGGCAGGAGTTGGTACATGTGGGATAGGAGGTGGCACTTGTGGGGCAGGAGGTGGATGATGTGGGGCAGGAGCTGGCAATTGTGAAGCATGAGCTGGCACTTTTAGGGCTGGAAATGTTACTTGTGGGGCAAGAAGTGGCTCTTGAAGGGCAGGAGGTGGCACTTGTGGGGCAGGAGTTAATTCTTGTGGAACAGGATGTGGCACTTGTGGGCCTGGAGGTTGCACTTGTGAGGCGGGAGGTGGAAGTTGTGGGGCGGGTGGTGGCAGTTGTGGGGCTGGAGGTATCACTTGTGCGGCAGGAAGTGGCACTTGTGGGGAGGAGGTGACACTTGAGGGGCATGAGCTGGCACTTGTGGGGCAGAAGTTGGCACATGTGGGTCGGGAGGTGGCACTTGTGGTGCGGGAGGTGGAACTTGTGAGGCGGGAGGTGGAACTTGTGGTGCGGGAGGTGGCACTTGTGGGTCAGGAGTTGGATTTGTGGGGCGGGTTGTTGCACTTGTCGGGCGGGAGGTGGCACTTGTGGGGCGTGAGGTGGAAGTTGTGGGGCGGCAGGTGGCAATTGTGGGTCAGGAGGAGGCATTTGTGAGGCAGGAGGTGGATGATGTGGGGCAGGAGGTGGCACTTGTGGGGAAGTAGGTAGCACATGTGGGGCAGGAAGTGGCACTTGTGGGGCAGGAGGTGGCACTTGTGGGGCAGGAGGAGGCTGTTGTTGGGCGGGAAGTGGAAGTTGTGGGGCGGGAGGTGGCACTTGTGGGGCTGGATGTGGAAGTTGTGTGGCAGGATTTGACACTTCTGGGGCTGCAGGTGGCACTTGTGGGGTGGGTGGTAGAACTTGTGGGGGGTGAGGTGTAACTTGTGGAGCGGGAGGTGACAACTGTGGGACAGGAGGAGGCACTTGTGGGTCGGGAGGTGGCACTTTTAAGGCGGGAGGTGGCAGTTGTGGGGCGGGAGGTGGAAGTTGTGCGGCACGATTTAGCACTTGTGTGGCTGGAGGCGGCACTTGTGGGGCAGGAGGTGGCACTTGTGGGGCGGGAAATGGAACTTGTGGGGCAGCACGTGGCACTAGTTGAGCAGGAGGTGGAAATTGTGGGGCGGGAGGTGAATGATATGAGGCAGGAGGTAGCGGTTGTGGGGCAGGAGGTGGCACTTATGGGGCAGGAGATGGTATTCGTTGTGCAGTAGGTGGCACTTGTGGAGTGGGAGATGGAAGTTGTGGGGCAGGAGGTGACACTTGTGGGGCGGTTGGTGGATGATGTGGGGCAGGAGTTGGCACTTGTGGGGCAGGAGTTGGAAGTTGCAGGGCAGGATTTGGCATTTGTGGGGCAGGAGGTGGCACCTGTTGGGCAAGAGGTGGCACTTGTGGGGCAGGTGCTGGCACTTGTGGGGCATGAGCTGGCAATTGTGGGGCAGGAATTGGCACTTGTGGGGCAGGAGGTGGATGATGTGGGGCAGGAGGCTGTCTTTGTGGGGTTGGAGGTGGCACTTGTGGGGCAGGAAGTTGATGATGTGGGGCAGGAGCTGGCACTTGTGAAGCATGAGCTGGCACTTGTGGGGCGAGAGGAGCTGGACTTGCAGGGTGACAGGTGGCACTTGTGGGGCAGGAGGTGGCACTTGTGGGGCAGGTGTTGGCACTTGTGGGGCAGGAGGTGGAAGTTGTGGGGCGGTAGGTTGCACTTGTGCGTGGGAGGTGGATGTTGTGGGGCAGGAAATGGCACCTGTGGGGCAGGAGGTGGCGCTTTTGGGGGAGGTGGTGGCATTTGTTGGGCGAGAGGTGAAACTTATGGGGCAGGAGGTGACACTTGTAGGTCAAGATTTGGAACTTGTTGGGCAGGAGGTGACACTTGTGGGGCAGGAGGTGTCAGTTGTTTGGTGGGAGGTGGCACTTGTGGGGCAGGTGGTGTCAGTTTTTTGGCGGGAGGTGGCACTTGTGGGGCAGGAGTTGGCACTTGTGGGGCAGGAGGTGGTCTTTGTGGGGCAGGAGGTGGCACCTGTGAGGCAAGAGCTGGCACTTGTGGGGCAGGAGCTGGCAGTTGTGGGGCAGCAATTGGCACTTGTGGGGCAGGAGGTGGATGATGTGGGGCAGGTGGCTGTCTTTGTGGGGTTGGAGGTGGCACTTGTGGGGCAGGAAGTTGATGATGTGGGGCAGGAGCTGGCATTTGTGAAGCATGAGCTGGCACTTGTGAAGCAGGAATTGGCACTTGTAAGGCAGGAGGTGGCACTTGTGGGGCAGGAATTGGCACTTGTGGGGCAGGAGGTGGATGATGTGGGGCAGGAGGCTGTCTTTGTGGGGTTGGAGGTGGCACTTGTGGGGCAGGAAGTTGATGATGTGGTGCAGGAGCTGGCATTTGTGAAGCATGAGCTGGCACTTGTGAAGCAGGAATTGGCACTTGTGGGGCAGGAAGTGGCTCTTGTCGGGCAGGAGCTGGCACTTGTAGGGCAGGAGGTTGCGCTTGTGTGTCAGGAGGAGGAAGCTGGGCGGTCAGTGACAATTGTGGGGCAGGAGGTGGATTATTTGGGGGGGGAGGTGGCAGTGGTGTGGCAAACTGTGGCACTTGTGGGGCAGGAGCTGGCACTTCAGGGGAATGAGCTGGCACTTGTGAAGCAGGAATGGGCAGGAGGTAGCACTTGTGGGGCGGGATGTGGCACTTGTGGGATGCGAGGTGGCACTTGTGGGGCAGGAGTTGGCACTTGTGGGTCAGGTGGTGGTACTTCTGGGGCAGGATCGGGCACTTGTGGGGCAGGATGTGGAAGCTGTGGGACGGGAGGTGGAAGTTATGGGGTGGGAGGTGGAAGTTGTGGGGCAAGAATTGGCAATTGTGGGGCAAGAAGTGGCAATTGTGGGGCAGAGGGTGGCACTTGTACGGCAGGAGGTGGCACTTGTGGGACAGGACGTGGCAATTGGGAAGGACGTGGCACTTGTGGGGTGGGAGGTGGCACTTGTGGGGCAGGAGGTGGCACTTGTGGGGCAGGAGGAAGCTGTTGTTGGGCGGGAGGTGGGACTTGTGTAACAAGAGGTGGAAATTGTGCGGTGGGATGTGGCACTTGTGAGGCAGAAGGTGGCACTTGTGGGGCAGGAGGTGGAAGTTGTGGGTCAGGAGGTGACATTTGTGGAACAGGAGGTGGATGATGTGGGGCAGGAGGTAGCAATTTTGGGCCGGGACGTGGCACTAGTGGGGCGAGATGTTGCACTTGTTGGGCGGGAGGTGGCACTTTTGGGGCATAAGGTGAAAATTGAGGGACATGAGGTGGCACTTGTGGGGCAGGAGTTGGCACTTGTGTGGTAGGAGGTGGCAATTGTGGGGCAGGAGCTTGCAGTTGTGAGGCGGGATGTGGAAGTTGTGGGGCGGGTTGTGGCAGCTGTGGGGCTGGAGGTGTCACTTGTGCAGCGGGAAGTGGCACTTGTAAGGCAGGAAGTAGCACTTGTGGGGCAGGAGGTGGCACTTTTGGAGCGTGAGGTGGATGTTGTGGGGCAGGAGTTGGCACTTGTGGGGCGAGAGTTGGCACTTGTGGGGCAGGAGGTTGCACTTGTGGGGTGGGATGTGGTACTTGTGGGGCGGGAGGTGGCACTTGTTGGGGGGGTGGTGGCAATTGTGGGGCAGGAGGTGGCACTTGTTGGGCGAGAGTTGCAATTGTGAGACGGGAGGTGGCAATTGTGGGTCACGTAGTGGCACTTGTGGGTCAGGAGGTGGTACTTGTGGGGCGGGCGGTGGAACTGGTGGGGCTGGAGGTGGCACTTGTGGGGTGGGAGGTGGCACTTGTGGGGCAGGAGGTGGCAATTTTGGAGCAGGACGTGGATTATGTGGGGCAGGAGGTGGCACTTGTGGGACAGGATGTGGAAGTTGTGGGGCAAGGGGTGGCAGTTGCGGGGCTGGGGGCGGCACTTGTGGGGCAGTGTGTGGCACTTGAGGGGCAGGAGGTGGCACTTGTGGGGCGGGATGTGGCAGTTGTGGGGCAGATGATGACACCTGTGGGGCGGGAGGTGGATGTTTTGGGGAAGGAGGTTGAAGTTGTGGGGAGGGTGGTGGCACTTGTGGGGCGGGAGGTGGCACTAGTGGGGCAGGAGTTGGCACTTGTGGGCTGGGTCATAGCACTTGTTGGGCAGAGGTTGGCACTTGTGGGGCAGGAAATGTTACTTGTGGGGCAAGAAGTGGCTCTTGAAGGGCAGGAGGTGGCACTTGTGGGGCAGGAGTTAATTCTTGTGGAACAGGAGGTGGCACTTGTGGGCCTGGAGGTTGCACTTGTGAGGCGGGAGGTGGAAGTTGTGGGGCGGGTGGTGGCAGTTGTGGGGCTGGAGGTATCACTTGTGCGGCAGGAAGTGGCACTTGTGGAGCAGAAGGTGGCACTTGTGGGGAAGAGGTGACACTTGAGGGGCAGGAGCTGGCACTTGTGGGGCAGAAGTTGGCACATGTGGGTCGGGAGGTGGCACTTGTGGTGCGGGAGGTGGAACTTGTGGGGCGGGAGGTGGAAGTTGTGGGGCGGCAGGTGGCAATTGTGGGTCAGGAGGAGGCATTTGTGAGGCAGGAGGTGGATGATGTGGGGCAGGAGGTGGCACTTGTGGGGAAGTAGGTAGCACTTGTGGGGCAGGAGGAGGCACTTGTGGGGCAGGAGGTGGCAGTTGTGGGGCAGGAGGAGGCACTTGTGGGGCAGTAGGAGGCCGTTGTTGGGCGGGAAGTGGAAGTTGTGGGGTGGGAGGTGGCACTTGTGGGGCTGGATGTGGAAGTTGTGTGGCAGGATTTGACACTTCTGGGGCTGCAGGTGGCACTTGTGGGGTGGGTGGTAGAACTTGTGGGGGGTGAGGTGTAACTTGTGGAGCGGGAGGTGACAACTGTGGGACAGGAGGAGGCACTTGTGGGTCGGGAGGTGGCACTTTTAAGGCGGGAGGTGGCAGTTGTGGGGCGGGAGGTGGAAGTTGTGCGGCACGATTTAGCACTTGTGTGGCTGGAGGCGGCACTTGTGGGGCGGGAAATGGAACTTGTGGGGCAGCACGTGGCACTAGTTGAGCAGGAGGTGGAAATTGTGGGGCGGGAGGTGAATGATATGAGGCAGGAGGTAGCGGTTGTGGGGCAGGAGGTGGCACTTATGGGGCAGGCGATGGTATTTGTTGTGCAGTAGGTGGCACTTGTGGAGGGGGAGATGGAAGTTGTGGGGCAGGAGGTGACACTTGTGGGGCGGTTGGTGGATGATGTGGGGCAGGAGTTGGCACTTGTGGGGTAAGGGTTGGCACTTGTGGGGTGGGAGGAGGCACTTGTGGGGCGGGGGGTGGCAATTGCTGGGTGGGAAGTGGCAGTTGTGGGGCAGTAGGTTGAAGGTTTGGGGCAGGAGGTGGCACTTGTGGGGTGGAAGGTAAGAAGATTTGGGGTGTGACGTGGAAGTAGTGGGGCGGGAGGTGGAACTTGTGGGGCGGGAGGTGGCACTTGTGGGGCAGGACGTGGCACTTGTGGAGCGGGAGGGGGCACTTGTGGGGCCTGAGGTGGCACTTGTAGGGCAGGAGGTGGCATTTGTGGGGCGGGAGGTGGAAGTTGTGATGCAGGAGGTAGTACATGTGGGGCGGGAGGTGGAAGTTGTGATGCAGGAAGTGGTACATGTGGGGCGGGAGGTGGAAGTTGTGATGCAGGAGGTGGTACATGTGGGGCGGGAGGTGGAAGTTGTGATGCAGGAGGTGGTACATGTGGGGCGGGAGGTGGAAGTTGTGATGCAGGAGGTGGTACATGTGGGGCGGGAGGTGGAAGTTGTGATGCAGGAGGTGGTACATGTGGGGCGGGAGGTGGAAGTTGTGATGCAGGAGGTGGTACATGTGGGGCGGGAGGTGGAAGTTGTGATGCAGGAGGTGGTACATGTGGGGCGGGATGTGGCACTCGTGAGCAGGGAGGTGGCACTTGTGGAACTTGTAGCAGGTGTAACTTGTCGGGCAGGAGGCGGCTCTTGTGGGGCTGCAGATTGATGTTGTGGGTCAGGAGGTGGCACTTGTGGGGCAGGAGGTGGATGATGTGGTGCAGGAGCTGGTACTTGTGGAGCATGAGCTGGCACTTGTGGGGCAGGAATTGGCACTTGTGGGGCAGGAGGTGGATGATGAGGGGCAGGAGCTGGCACTTGTGAAGCATGAGCTGGCACTTGTGGGGCAGGAATTGGCACTTGTGGGGCAGGAGGTGGCACTTGTTGGATGGGAGGTTGATATGGGGAAGGAGGTGGCAATTGTGCGGTTCGAGGTGGCACTTGTGGAGCAGGAGGTGGAAGTTGCGGGGCAGGAGTTGGCACTTGTGGGGTGGGACGTGGCACTTGTGGGGCAGGAGGTGAATGATGTGGGGCAGGAGTTGGCACTTGTGGGTCGGGAGGTGGCACTTGTGAGGCGGGAGTTGGCACTTGTGGGGCAAAATGCAACACTTGTGGGGCAGGAGTTATAACTTGTGGGCCAGGAGTTGGAAGTTGTGGGGCGGGATGTGGAACTTGTGAGGCAGGAGGTGGAAGTTGTGGTGCGGGAGGTGGAAGTTGTAGGGCGGGAGGTGGCACTTGTGGGGCGGGAGTTGGAAGTTGAGTGACGGGAGGTGGCACTTGTGGGGCAGGTTGTGGAAGTTGTGGGGCGGGAGGTTGCACTTGTGAGACAGGAGGTGGCACTTGTGGGGCGGGAGGTGGAAGTTGTGAGGCAGGAGGTGGCACTTGGGCAGATTGTGTCACTCGTGGGCAGGGAGGTTGCACTTGTGGGGCAGGAGGTGAAAGTTGTGGGGCAGGAGGTGGCATTTGTAAGGCGGGAAGTGGCACTTGTGGGGCAGAAATTGGCACTTATGGGGCAGGAGGTGGCACTTGTGGTGCGGGAGGTGGCACTGATGGGGCAGGAAATTGAGCTTTTGGGGCAGGAGATGGCACTTGTGGGGCGTAAGGTGGAACTTATGGGGCAGGAGGTGGAACTTGTGGAGCAGGAGGTTGTACTTGTGGGGCGGGAGGTTGGAGTTGTTGGGCAGGAGGTGGCATTTTGAGGCAGAAGGTGGCATTTGTGTGGCAGGAGGTGGCAATTGTGGGGCACAAGTTGGAAATTGTTGGGCAGGAGGTGGAAGTTTTGGGGCAGGGTTTGGCAGTTGTAGGGCGGGAGGTGGCACTTGTGGGGCGGGAGGTGGCACTTCTGGGGCAGGAAATGGAGCTTTTAGGGCAGGAGGTGGAACTTGTGGGGCGGGAGGTGGAACTTGTGCAGAAGGAGGTGGTACTTGTTGGGCGGAAATTGGAAATTGTTGGGAGGGAAGAGGTACTTGTGGGGCAGGAAGTGGCTCTTGTCGGGCAGGAGCTGGCACTTGTGGGTCAGGAGGTGGCACTTGTGGGGCAGGAGGAGGAAGTTGGTCAGTCAGTGACACTTGTGGGGCAGGAGGTGGATTATTTGGTGGGGAGGAGGCAGTGGTGTGGAATAATGTGGCACTTGTGGGGCATGAACTGGCACTTGTGGGGCAGGAATTGGCACTTGTGGGGCAGGAGGATGTCTTTGTCCGTCAGGAGGTGGCACTTGTGAGCAGGAAGTGGATGACGTAGTGCAGGAGCTGGCACTTGTGAAGCATGAGCTGGCACATGTGGGGCAGGAATTGGCACTTGTGGGGCAGGTGGTGGCACTTGTTGGGTGGGAGGTGGACGATGTGGGGCAGGAGGTGGCACTTGTGGAGCAGGAGGTGGAAGTTGCACTGCAGGATTTGGCATTTGTGGGTTGGGAGTTGGCACTTGTGGGGCATGAGGTGGAATTTGTGGGGTGGTAGGTGGAACATGTGGGGCAGGAGGTGGCACTTGTGGGGCAGGATGTGGCACACGTTGCCAGGAGTCGGCAATTGTGTGGCGGGATGTTGAAGTTGTGGGGCGGGAGGTGGCACTTGTGGAACAGGTATTGTCACTTGTGGGGGAGGAGGTGGATGTTGTGGGGCAGGAGGTGGCACCTGTGGGGCAAGAGGTGGCACTTGTGGGGCATGAGCTGGCACTTGTGGGGCAGGAAGTTGATGATGTGGGGCATGAGCTGGCATTTGTGAAGCATGAGCTGGCACTTGTGAAGCAGGAATTGGCACTTTTGGGGCAGGAGGTGGAACTTGTGGGGTGGGAGGTGGAATTTGTGGGGTGGGAGGTGAAACTTGTAAGGCAGGAGTTGGCACATGTGGGGGGGGAAATGGCACTTGTGGGGCAGGAAATGGCACTTGTTGTGCAGGAGGTGGCACTTATGGGTTTGGAGGTGGATGATGTGGGGCAGGAGGTGACACATGTGGGGCAGGAGATGGCACTTCTGGGGCAGGAGGTGGAAGTTGTGGGGCAGGATTTGGTACTTGTGGGGTGGGAGGTTGCACTTGTGGGGCTGGAGTTGGCACTTGTGGGGCGGGAGGTGGCACTAGTGGGGCAGGAGGTGGCACTTGTGGGGAGCGATGTGGCACTTGTGGGCGGGAGGTGGAATTTGTGGAGAGGGAGGTGGCACTTATGGGGCGGGAGCTGGAACTTGTGGGGCGAGAGGTGGCACATGTGGAGCAGGAGCTGGCACTTTTGGGGCAGGAGCTGGCACTTGCACGGCAGGAGGTGGCACTTGTGGGTCGGGAGGTGGCACTTGTGGGGTAGGAGGTGGCACTTGTGTGATGGTAGGTGGAACTTGTGGGGCAAGACTTGGAACTTGTGGTGCAGGAGATATCACACGTTGGGCAGGAGTTGGCACTTCCTCAAAGAAACCCATAGCGACCCCATAGTCACACATAGTGCCCCATAGGAACACAAAGATACCCCATGGAGCCCCATAGACACCCCATAGTGACCCATAGGGGCCCAAAGAGAACCCATAGCACCCCATAGCTACTCCATAGTGCCCCAGAGCAGCCCATGGAGCCTCATAGACACTCCCTTGTGCCCCACAGCACCCCATTGCACCCCATAGGGACCCATAGACACAGCATACTGCTCCATAGAGCCCCATAGACACCCCATAGTTCCCCACAGCACCCCATAGAAGCCCACAGTGCCCCATAGACACCACATAAAACCCTACAGCCACACCATAGAGCCCAATTGAACCACATAGACACCCCATATCGCCCCATAGTGCCTGTAGACACCCCATAGAGCCCCATAGAGACCCACTGAACCCCATACAGACCCCATGCAGACCCCATAGAGCCCCACAGACAACCCATAGATCCCCAAAGACACCCCACAGACTCCCCATAGAGCCCCATAGCGCCCCATAGAGACCCCATTCTTCCGCATAGAGCCCCATAGCAAACCATAGCACCCCATAGTCACACATAGCGCCCCATAGGAACCCAAGGATACCCCAAAGCACCCAATAGCCACCCTACAGCACCGCATAGCCACCCCATAGAGCCCCATAGACACCACATAGTGACACATAGCGCCCCATAGGGGCACAAAGAGACCCCAAATCATCCCATAGCTACTCCACAGTGCCCCATAGCAGCCCATGGAGCCTCATAGACACTCCCTTGTGCCCCACAGCGCCCCATTGCACCACATAGGGACCCATAGACACCCTATACTGCTCCATAGAGCCCCATAGCACCCCATAGTGCCTCACAGCACCCCATAGCACAACATAGTGCCACATAGACACCACATAAGGACATATAGCCGCACCATAGAGCCCCATAGACATCCCATAGAGCCCCGTAGGCAACCCATTGTGCCCCATACAGCTCCCATAGCCACCCATAGAAACTCATTTTGCCACATAGACACACCATAGCGTTCCATAGACACCCCATAGAAACCTCAGAACGCCCCATAGAACCCCATAGAGCTCCATAGGCACCCCATAGAGCATCATAGAGACCCCATAGAGGCACATAGCAACCCATAGGGGGGACATTGGGACACATATGGACACATAGTGACCCATAGGGTGACATTGGGACACATAGGGACACCATGGATTACAGTGGGGGACAGTGATACCTGTAGAGACACACAGAGACTCTGCTGAGACCCATAAGAGACCCCATAGAGGCACATAGGGACCACACTGAAACCCATAGATACCCATAGGAGAACATTTAAGCCCATAGATACGAATAAGAGATCCCATAGAGGCACATAGCTACCCATAGGGGGGATATTGGGACACATAGGGACACATAGTGACCCATAGGGAGACACTGGGACCCATAGGGGTATATTGGGACACATAGGGACCCCATGGAACATAGTGGGGGACAGTGAGACCCATAGAGACACATAGGGACTCCGCTGTAACCCTTAAGAGACCCCATAGAGGCACATAGGGACCTAATGTAACCTATGGATACCAATAGGTAGATATTTTGGCCCAGAGATACTCATAAGAGACCCCATGGAGACACTTAGCAACACATAGGAGGGACATTGGGACACATAGGGACACATTGTGACCCATAGGCTGACACTGGGACAAATATGGGGACATTGGGACACAGAGGGACCCCATGGATTTCAGTGGGGGACAGTGAGACCCATAGAGACACATAGGGACCTCGCTGAGACCCATAAGAGACCCCATAGAGGCACATAGGGACTGCATTGAAACACATAGATACCCATAGGAAGACATTTGTGCCCAGAGATATCCATGAGACCCAATAGAGACCCCATAGAGACCCCATAGTGGCACATAGCAACCCATAGGGGGGACATTGGGACACATAGGGACACATAGTGACCCATAGGGAGACACTGGGACCCATAGGGTGACATTGGGACACATAGGGACACCATGGATTACAGTGGGGGACAGTGATACCCGTAGAGACACATAGAGACTCTGCTGAGACCCATAAGAGACCCCATAGAGGCACATAGGGACCACAGTGAAACCCATAGATACCCATAGGAGGACATTTAAGCCCATAGATACAAATAAGAGACCCCATAGAGGCACATAGCTACCCATAGGGGGGATATTGGGACACATAGGGACACATAGTGACCCATAGGGAGACACTGGGACCCATAGGGGGACATTGGGACACATAGGGATCCCATGGATTACAGTGGGGGACAGTGAGACCCATAGAGACACATAGGGACACTGCTGAGACCCATAAGAGACCCCATAAAGGCACATAGGGACTGCATTGAAACCCATAGGTACCCATAGGAATACATTTTGGTCCAGAGATAGCCATAAGAGACCCCACAGAGGCACATAGCAACCCATAGGGGAGACGTTGGGACACATAGTGACTCATTAGTGACCCAAAGGGAGTCACTGGGACCCATATGGATACATAGAGATCCATAGGGGGACATTGGGACACATAGGGACCCCATAGAGAGACATAGAGACACATAGCGACCCATTTAGAGGCATAATAACCCCATAGAGACCTATAGGGACATCTAGAGACCCATAGGGAAACATTGGGACCCATAGGGGCTGTATGGGAGATTGGTAATCACAGCCTGAACCTCTGATTAATCAGCTGAGGCAAGTGTGGGGTCAGCTGCGGGAGCACAGGTGAGAGTAATGGAGCTGTGCTCCCGGGAGGGCTGGAGCTCGACTCCACCTCCTCTGAGACCTCATTTAAGGGCTGACCCTCACTCGAGCCGCTTTCCATTATCTTTCCGAGCTCCCTGTTACCGGGTGAGGTCCCAGAAGACTGGAGGCTTGCCAACGTGACTCCCATTTCCAAGCAAGGTTGTCAGGAGGATCCGGGCAACTCCAGGCCTGTTAGCCTGACCTCGGTGCCAGGGAAGGGAATGGAACGAATTGTCTTGAGGGAGATGACAGATGCGGCAGGTGTGGGATGAGCAGGAGATCAGACCTAGCCAGCATGGGTTCGTGAAGGGCAGCTCCTGCTTGACCAATCTGATCTCCTTCTACGATCCTGTGACCCATCTGATGGATGAAGGAAAGAAAGGCTGTTGATGTGCTCTACTTGGACTTCAGCAAAGCCTTCACAACTGTCTCCCATGCTATTCTCCTACAAAAGCTGGCAGCCCTTTTCCAACCTTGAGAATTCTGTGATTCTGTGAGGCAGCATCTCTTGGACATCGCTCTGCAGTGAAGACCGCCCCAGCTTCCTCAGCGAAGGCATCACCACTGGTGAGTTTCTCTCTCGCTTAGAACCTCTGTACATTTGTTACCATCTGTATAGTTACCACCTAGACAGGGGGACATAGAGAGACACTGGGACCCATAGGGACCCATAGAGAACCAGAGGAAGACATTGGGACCCATAGAGAGACACTGGGACCCATAGGGACCCATAGAGAGACACTGGGACCCATAGGGACACATAGAGACCCATAGACAGTCATTGGGAGCCATAAGGATAAATTGAGACCCATAGAGACCCCATTGAGACCCATAGTGCCTCAAAGAAACCCATAGCGACCCCATAGTCACCCATAGCGCCCCATAGGAACACAAAGATACCCCATAGAGCCCCATAGACACCCCATAGTGACCCATAGGGGCCCAAAGAGACCCCATAGCACCCCATAGCTACTCCATAGTGCCCCATAGCAGCCCATGGAGCCACATAGACACTCCCTTGTGCCCCACAGCACCCCATTGCACCCCATAGGGACCCATAGACACCCCATAGTTCCCCACAGCACCCCATAGCAGCCCACAGTGCCCCATAGACACCACATAAGGCCCTACAGCCACACCATAGAGCCCATTTGAACCACATAGACACCCCATATCGCCCCATAGTGCCTGTAGACACCCCATAGAGCCCCATAGAGACCCACTGAACCCCATACAGACCCCATGCAGACCCCATAGAGCCCCACAGACAACCCATAGATCCCCAAAGACACCCCATAGACTCCCCATAGAGCCCCATAGGGACCTCATAGCGCCCCATAGAGACCCCATTCTTCCGCATAGAGCCCCATAGCAAACCATAGCACCCCATAGTCACCCATAGCGCCCCATAGGAACCCAAGGATACCCCAAAGCACCCCATAGCCACCCTACAGCACCGCATAGCCACCCCATAGAGCCCCATAGACACCACATAGTGACCCATAGCGCCCCATAGGGGCACAAAGAGACCCCAAATCATCCCATAGCTACTCCACAGTGCCCCATAGCAGCCCATGGAGCCTCATAGACACTCCTTTGTGCCCCACACCGCCCCATTGCACCCCATAGGGACCCATAGACACCCTATACTGCTCCATAGAGCCCCATAGCACCCCATAGTGCCTCACAGCACCCCATAGCACAACATAGTGCCACATAGACACCACATAAGGACATATAGCCGCGCCATAGAGCCCCATAGACATCCCATAGAGCCCCGTAGGCAACCCATTGTGCCCCATAGAGCTCCCATAGCCACCCATAGAAACTCATTTTGCCACATAGACACACCATAGCGTTCCATAGACACCCCATAGAAACCTCAGTACGCCCTGTAGAACCCCATAGAGCTCCATAGGCACCACATAGAGCCCCATAGAGAACCCATAGAGGCACATAGCAACCCATAGGGGGGACATTGGGACACATAGGGACAGATAGTGACCCATTGGGAGACACTGGGACCCATAGGGTGACATTGGGACACATAGGGACACCATGGATTACAGTGGGGGACAGTGATACCCGTAGAGCCACATAGAGACTCTGCTGAGACCCATAAGAGACCCCATAGAGGCACATAGGGACCACATTGAAACCCATAGATACCCATAGGAGGACATTTAAGCCCATAGATACAAATAAGAGACCCCATAGAGGCACATAGCTACCCATAGGGGGGATATTGGGACACATAGGGACACATAGTGACCCATAGGGAGACACTGGGACCCATAGGGGGACATTGGGACACATAGAGACCCCATGGATTATGGTGGGGGACAGTGGGACCCATAGAGGCACATAGGGACCACATTGAAACCCATAGATACCCATATGAGGACATTTGGGCCCAGAGATACCCATAAGAGACCACATAGAGACCCCATAGTGGTACATAGCAACCCATAGTGTGGACACTGGGACACAGAGGGACCCCATGGATTACAGTGGGGAACAGTGAGACCCATAGAGACACATAGGGACTCCGCTGTAACCCTTAAGAGACTCCATAGAGGTACATAGGGACCTAATGTAACCTATGGATACCAATAGGTAGATATTTTGGCCCAGAGATACTCATAAGAGACCCCATGGAGACACTTAGCAACACATAAGAGGGACACTGGGAAACATAGGGACACCTTGTAACCCATAGGCTGACACTGGGACCAATAGGGGGACATTGGGACACATAGGGACCCCATGGATTTCAGTGAGGGACAGTGAGACCCATAGAGACACATAGGGACACTGCTGAGACCCATAAGAGACCCCATAAAAGCACATAGGGACTGCATTGAAACCCATAGATACCCATAGGAAGACATTTGGGCCCAGAGATATCCATGAGACCCCATAGAGACCCCATAGTGGCACATAGCAACACATAGGGGGGACATTGTGACACATAGGGACACATAGTGACCCATAGGGGGACATTGGGACACATAGGGATCCCATGGATTTCAGTGGGAGACAGTGAGACCCATAGAGACACATAGGGACACTGCTGAGACCCATAGAGGCACATAGGGACCACATTGAAACCCATAGGTACCCATAGGAATACATTTGGGTCCAGAGATACCCATAAGAGACCCCACAGAGGCACATAGCAACCCATAGGGGAGACGTTGGGACACATAGTGACTCATTAGTGATCCAAAGGGATTCACTGGGACCCATATGGATACATAGAGATCCATAGGGGGACATTGGGACACATAGGGACCCCATAGAGAGACATAGAGACATATAGGGCCCCATTTAGAGGCATAATAACCCCATAGAGTCCTATAGGGACACCCAGAGATCCATAGGGAAACATTGGGACCCACAGGGGCTGTGTGGGAGATTGGTAATCACAGCCTGAACCTCTGATTAATCAGCTGAGGCAAGTGTGGGGTCAGCTGCGGGAGCACAGGTGAGAGTAATGGAGCTGTGCTCCCGGGAGGGCTGGAGCTCGACTCCACCTCCTCTGAGACCTCATTTAAGGGCTGACCCTCACTCGAGCCGCTTTCCATTATCTTTCCGAGCTCCCTGTTACCCAGTGAGGTCCCAGAAGACTGGAGGCTTGCCAACGTGACTCCCATTTCCAAGCAAGATTGTCAGGAGGATCCAGGCAACTCCAGGCCTGTTAGCCTGACCTCGGTGCCAGGGAAGGGAATGGAACGAATTGTCTTGAGGGAGATGACAGATGCGGCAGGTGTGGGATGAGCAGGAGATCAGACCTAGCCAGCATGGGTTCGTGAAGGGCAGCTCCTGCTTGACCAATCTGATCTCCTTCTACGATCCTGTGACCCATCTGATGGATGAAGGAAAGAAAGAAAGGCTGTTGATGTGCTCTACTTGGACTTCAGCAAAGCCTTCACAACTGTCTCCCATGCTATTCTCCTACAAAAGCTGGCAGCCCTTTTCCAACCTTGAGAATTCTGTGATTCTGTGAGGCAGCATCTCTTGGACATCGCTCTGCAGTGAAGACCGCCCCAGCTTCCTCAGCGAAGGCATCACCACTGGTGAGTTTCTCTCTCGCTCAGAACCTCTGTACATTTGTTACCATCTTTGTTACCATCTGTATAGTTACCACCTAGACAGGGGGACATAGAGAGACGCTGGGACCCATAGGGACCCATAGAGATCCAGAGGAAGACATTGGGACCCATAGAGAGACACTGGTACCCTTAGGGACACATAGAGAGACACTGGGACCCATAGGGACCCATAGAGACCCATAGACAGTGATTGGGAGCCATAAGGATAAATTGAGACCCATAGAGACCCTATTGAGACCCATAGTGCCTCAAAGAAACCCATAGCGACCCCATAGTCACCCATAGCGCCCCGTAGGAACACAAAGATACCCCATAGAGCCCCATAGACACCCCATAGTGACCCATAGGGGCCCAAAGAGACCCCATAGCACCCCATAGCTACTCCATAGTGCCCCAGAGCAGCCCATGGAGCCTCATAGACACTCCATTGTGCCCCACAGCACCCCATTGCACCCCATAGGGACCCATAGACACAGCATACTGCTCCATAGAGCCCCAGAGACACCCCATAGTTCCCCACAGCACCCCATAGCAGCCCACAGTGCCCCATAGACACCACATAAGGCCCTACAGCCACACCATGGAGCCCAATTGAACCAAATAGACACCCCATATCGCCCCATAGTGCCTGTAGACACCCCATAGAGCCCCATAGAGACCCACTGAACCCCATACAGACCCCATGCAGACCTCATAGAGCCCCACAGACAACCCATAGATCCCCAAAGACACCCCATAGACTCCCCATAGAGCCCCATAGGGACCCCATAGCGCCCCATAGAGACCCCATTCTTCCGCATAGAGCCCCATAGCAAACCATAGCACCCCATAGTCACCCATAGCGCCCCATAGGAACCCAAGGATACCCCAAAGCACCCAATAGCCACCCTACAGCACCGCATAGCCACCCCATAGAGCCCCATAGACACCACATAGTGACACATAGCGCCCCATAGGGGCACAAAGAGACCCCAAATCATCCCATAGCTACTCCACAGTGCCCCATAGCAGCCCATGGAGCCTCATAGACACTCCCTTGTGCCCCACAGCGCCCCATTGCACCACATAGGGACCCATAGACACCCTATACTGCTCCATAGAGCCCCATAGCACCCCATAGTGCCTCACAGCACCCCATAGCACAACATAGTGCCACATAGACACCACATAAGGACATTTAGTCGCGCCATAGAGCCACATAGACATCCCATAGAGCCCCGTAGGCAACCCATTGTGCCCCATAGAGCTCCCATAGCCACCCATAGAAACTCATTTTGCCACATAGACACACCATAGCGTTCCATAGACACCCCATAGAAACCTCAGAACGCCCCATAGAACCTCATAGAGCTCCATAGGCACCCCATAGAGCATCATAGAGACCCCATAGAGGCACATAGCTACACATAGGTGGGATATTGGGACACATAGTGACACATAGTGACCCATAGGGAGACACTGGGACCCATAGGGTGACATTTGGACACATAGGGACACCATGGATTACAGTGGATGACAGTGATACCCGTAGAGACACATAGAGACTCTGCTGAGAGCCATAAGAGACCCCATAGAGGCACATAGGGACTGCATTGAAACACATAGATACCCATAGGAAGACATTTGGGCCCAGAGATTTCCATGAGACCCCATAGAGACCCCATAGTGGCACATAGTAACCCATAGGGGGGACATTGGGAAACATAGGGACACATAGTGACCCATAGGGAGACACTGGGACACATAGGGACACCCTGGATTACAGTGGGGGACAGTGATACCCGTAGAGACACATAGAGACTCTGCTGAGACACATAAGAGACCCCATAGAGGCACATAGGGACTGCATTGAAGCCCATAGATACCCATAGGAAGACATTTGGGCCCAGAGATTTCCATGAGACCCCATAGAGACCCCATAGTGGCACATAGTAACCCATAGGGGGGACATTGGGAAACATAGGGACACATAGTGACCCATAGGGAGACACTGGGACACATAGGGACACCCTGGATTACAGTGGGGGACAGTGATACCCGTAGAGACACATAGAGACTCTGCTGAGACCCATAAGAGACCCCATAGAGGCACATAGGGACCACATTGAAACCCATAGATACCCATAGGAGGACATTTAAGCCCATAGATACAAATAAGAGACCCCATAGAGGCACATAGCTACCCATAGGGGGGATATTGGGACACATAGTGACCCATAGGGAGACACTGGGACCCATAGGGGGACATTGGGACACATAGGGATCCCACGGATTACAGTGGGGGACAGTGAGACCCATAGAGACACATAGGGACACTGCTGAGACCCATAAGAGACCCCATAGAGGCACATAGGGACGTAATGTAACCTATGGATACCAATAGGTAGATATTTTGACCCAGAGATACTCATAAGAGACCCCATGGAGACACTTAGCAACACATAGGAGGGACATTGGGACACATAGGGACACATTTTGACCCATAGGCTGACACTGGGACAAATAGGGGGACATTGGGACACAGAGGGACCCCATGGATTTCAGTGGGGGACAGTGAGACCCATAGAGACACATAGGGACCTCGCTGAGACCAATAAGAGACCCCATAGAGGCACATAGGGACTGCATTGAAATACATAGATACCCATAGGAAGACATTTGGGCCCAGAGATATCCATGAGACCCCATAGAGACCCCATAGTGGCACATAGCAACACATAGGGGGGACATTGTGACACATAGGGACACATAGTGACCCATAGGGGGACATTGGGACACATAGGGATCCCATGGATTTCAGTGGGAGACAGTGAGACCCATAGAGACACATAGGGACACTGCTGAGACCCATAGAGGCACATAGGGACCACATTGAAACCCATAGGTACCCATAGGAATACATTTGGGTCCAGAGATACCCATAAGAGACCCCACAGAGGCACATAGCAACCCATAGGGGAGACGTTGGGACACATAGTGACTCATTAGTGATCCAAAGGGATTCACTGGGACCCATATGGATACATAGAGATCCATAGGGGGACATTGGGACACATAGGGACCCCATAGAGAGACATAGAGACATATAGGGACCCATTTAGAGGCATAATAACCCCATAGAGTCCTATAGGGACACCCAGAGATCCATAGGGAAACATTGGGACCCACAGGGGCTGTGTGGGAGATTGGTAATCACAGCCTGAACCTCTGATTAATCAGCTGAGGCAAGTGTGGGGTCAGCTGCGGGAGCACAGGTGAGAGTAAGGTGAGTGTGCTCCCGGGAGGGCTGGAGCTCGACTCCACCTCCTCTGAGACCTCATTTAAGGGCTGACCCTCACTCGAGCCGCTTTCCATTATCTTTCCGAGCTCCCTGTTACCGGGTGAGGTCCCAGAAGACTGGAGGCTTGCCAACGTGACTCCCATTTCCAAGCAAGGTTGTCAGGAGGATCCAGGCAACTCCAGGCCTGTTAGCCTGACCTCGGTGCCAGGGAAGGGAATGGAACGAATTGTCTTGAGGGAGATGACAGATGCGGCAGGTGTGGGATGAGCAGGAGATCAGACCTAGCCAGCATGGGTTCGTGAAGGGCAGCTCCTGCTTGACCAATCTGATCTCCTTCTACGATCCTGTGACCCATCTGATGGATGAAGGAAAGAAAGGCTGTTGATGTGCTCTACTTGGACTTCAGCAAAGCCTTCACAACTGTCTCCCATGCTATTCTCCTACAAAAGCTGGCAGCCCTTTTCCAACCTTGAGAATTCTGTGATTCTGTGAGGCAGCATCTCTTGGACATCGCTCTGCAGTGAAGACCGCCCCAGCTTCCTCAGCGAAGGCATCACCACTGGTGAGTTTCTCTCTCGCTCAGAACCTCTGTACATTTGTTACCATCTTTGTTACCATCTGTATAGTTACCACCTAGACAGGGGGACATAGAGAGACGCTGGGACCCATAGGGACCCATAGAGATCCAGAGGAAGACATTGGGACCCATAGAGAGACACTGGTACCCTTAGGGACACATAGAGAGACACTGGGACCCATAGGGACCCATAGAGACCCATAGACAGTGATTGGGAGCCATAAGGATAAATTGAGACCCATAGAGACCCTATTGAGACCCATAGTGCCTCAAAGAAACCCATAGCGACCCCATAGTCACCCATAGCGCCCCTTAGGAACACAAAGATACCCCATAGAGCCCCATAGACACCCCATAGTGACCCATAGGGGCCCAAAGAGACCCCATAGCACCCCATAGCTACTCCATAGTGCCCCAGAGCAGCCCATGGAGCCTCATAGACACTCCATTGTGCCCCACAGCACCCCATTGCACCCCATAGGGACCCATAGACACAGCATACTGCTCCATAGAGCCCCAGAGACACCCCATAGTTCCCCACAGCACCCCATAGCAGCCCACAGTGCCCCATAGACACCACATAAGGCCCTACAGCCACACCATGGAGCCCAATTGAACCAAATAGACACCCCATATCGCCCCATAGTGCCTGTAGACACCCCATAGAGCCCCATAGAGACCCACTGAACCCCATACAGACCCCATGCAGACCCCATAGAGCCCCACAGACAACCCATAGATCCCCAAAGACACCCCATAGACTCCCCATAGAGCCCCATAGGGACCCCATAGCGCCCCATAGAGACCCCATTCTTCCGCATAGAGCCCCATAGCAAACCATAGCACCCCATAGTCACCCATAGCGCCCCATAGGAACCCAAGGATACCCCAAAGCACCCAATAGCCACCCTACAGCACCGCATAGCCACCCCATAGAGCCCCATAGACACCACATAGTGACACATAGCGCCCCATAGGGGCACAAAGAGACCCCAAATCATCCCATAGCTACTCCACAGTGCCCCATAGCAGCCCATGGAGCCTCATAGACACTCCCTTGTGCCCCACAGCGCCCCATTGCACCACATAGGGACCCATAGACACCCTATACTGCTCCATAGAGCCCCATAACACCCCATAGTGCCTCACAGCACCCCATAGCACAACATAGTGCCACATAGACACCACATAAGGACATTTAGTCGCGCCATAGAGCCACATAGACATCCCATAGAGCCCCGTAGGCAACCCATTGTGCCCCATAGAGCTCCCATAGCCACCCATAGAAACTCATTTTGCCACATAGACACACCATAGCGTTCCATAGACACCCCATAGAAACCTCAGAACGCCCCATAGAACCTCATAGAGCTCCATAGGCACCCCATAGAGCATCATAGAGACCCCATAGAGGCACATAGCTACACATAGGTGGGATATTGGGACACATAGTGACACATAGTGACCCATAGGGAGACACTGGGACCCATAGGGTGACATTTGGACACATAGGGACACCATGGATTACAGTGGATGACAGTGATACCCGTAGAGACACATAGAGACTCTGCTGAGAGCCATAAGAGACCCCATAGAGGCACATAGGGACTGCATTGAAACACATAGATACCCATAGGAAGACATTTGGGCCCAGAGATTTCCATGAGACCCCATAGAGACCCCATAGTGGCACATAGTAACCCATAGGGGGGACATTGGGAAACATAGGGACACATAGTGACCCATAGGGAGACACTGGGACACATAGGGACACCCTGGATTACAGTGGGGGACAGTGATACCCGTAGAGACACATAGAGACTCTGCTGAGACACATAAGAGACCCCATAGAGGCACATAGGGACTGCATTGAAGCCCATAGATACCCATAGGAAGACATTTGGGCCCAGAGATTTCCATGAGACCCCATAGAGACCCCATAGTGGCACATAGTAACCCATAGGGGGGACATTGGGAAACATAGGGACACATAGTGACCCATAGGGAGACACTGGGACACATAGGGACACCCTGGATTACAGTGGGGGACAGTGATACCCGTAGAGACACATAGAGACTCTGCTGAGACCCATAAGAGACCCCATAGAGGCACATAGGGACCACATTGAAACCCATAGATACCCATAGGAGGACATTTAAGCCCATAGATACAAATAAGAGACCCCATAGAGGCACATAGCTACCCATAGGGGGGATATTGGGACACATAGGGACACATAGTGACCCATAGGGAGACACTGGGACCCATAGGGGGACATTGGGACACATAGGGATCCCACGGATTACAGTGGGGGACAGTGAGACCCATAGAGACACATAGGGACACTGCTGAGACCCATAAGAGACCCCATAGAGGCACATAGGGACCACATTGAAACCCATAGGTACCCATAGGAATACATTTTGGTCCAGAGATACCCATAAGAGACCCCACAGAGGCACATAGCAACCCATAGGGGAGACGTTGGGACACATAGTGACTCATTAGTGACCCAAAGGGAGTCACTGGGACCCATATGGATACATAGATTTCCATAGAGGGGCATTGGCACACATAGGGACTCCATAGAGAGACATAGAGACACATAGGGACCCATTTAGAGGCATAATAACCCCATAGAGACCTATAGGGACAGCTAGAGACCCATAGGGAAACATTGGGACCCATAGGGGCTGTATGGGAGATTGGTAATCACAGCCTGAACCTCTGATTAATCAGCTGAGGCAAGTGTGGGGTCAGCTGCGGGAGCACAGGTGAGAGTAATGGAGCTGTGCTCCCGGGAGGGCTGGAGCTCGACTCCACCTCCTCTGAGACCTCATTTAAGGGCTGACCCTCACTCGAGCCGCTTTCCATTATCTTTCCGAGCTCCCTGTTACCGGGTGAGGTCCCAGAAGACTGGAGGCTTGCCAACGTGACTCCCATTTCCAAGCAAGGTTGTCAGGAGGATCCAGGCAACTCCAGGCCTGTTAGCCTGACCTCGGTGCCAGGGAAGGGAATGGAACGAATTGTCTTGAGGGAGATGACAGATGCGGCAGGTGTGGGATGAGCAGGAGATCAGACCTAGCCAGCATGGGTTCGTGAAGGGCAGCTCCTGCTTGACCAATCTGATCTCCTTCTACGATCCTGTGACCCATCTGATGGATGAAGGAAAGAAAGGCTGTTGATGTGCTCTACTTGGACTTCAGCAAAGCCTTCACAACTGTCTCCCATGCTATTCTCCTACAAAAGCTGGCAGCCCTTTTCCAACCTTGAGAATTCTGTGATTCTGTGAGGCAGCATCTCTTGGACATCGCTCTGCAGTGAAGACCGCCCCAGCTTCCTCAGCGAAGGCATCACCACTGGTGAGTTTCTCTCTCGCTTAGAACCTCTGTACATTTGTTACCATCTTTGTTACCATCTGTATAGTTACCACCTAGACAGGGGGACATAGAGAGACGCTGGGACACATAGGGACCCATAGAGATCCAGAGGAAGACATTGGGACCCATAGGGACACATAGAGAGACACTGGGACCCATAGGGACACATAGAGACCCATAGACAGTGATTGGGAGCCATAAGGATAAATTGAGACCCATAGAGACCCCATTGAGACCCATAGTGCCTCAAAGAAACCCATAGCGACCCCATAGTCACCCATAGCGCCCCATAGGAACACAAAGATACCCCATAGAGCCCCATAGACACCCCATAGTGACTCATAGGGGCCCAAAGAGACCCCATAGCACCCCATAGCTACTCCATAGTGCAACATAGCAGCCCATGGAGCCTCATAGACACTCCCTTGTGCCCCACAGCGCCCCATTGCACCCCATAGGGACCCATAGACACCCTATACTGCTCCATAGAGCCTCATAGCACCCCATAGTGCCTCACAGCACCCCATAGCACAACATACTGCCACATAGACACCACATAAGGACATATAGCCGCGCCATAGAGCCACATAGACATCCCATAGAGCCCCGTAGGCAACCCATTGTGCCCCATAGAGCTCCCATAGCCACCCATAGAAACTCATTTTGCCACATAGACACACCATAGCGTTCCATAGACACCCCATAGAAACCTCAGAACGCCCCATAGAACCTCATAGAGCTCCATAGGCACCCCATAGAGCCCCATAGAGAACCCATAGAGGCACATAGCAACCCATAGGGGGGACATTGGGACACATAGGGACACATAGTGACCCATAGGGTGACATTGGGACACATAGGGACAACATGGATTACAGTGGAAGACAGTGATACCCGTAGAGACACATAGAGACTCTGCTGAGACCCATAAGAGACCCCATAGAGGCACATAGGGACTGCATTGAAGCCCATAGATACCCATAGGAAGACATTTGGGCCCATAGATACAAATAAGAGACCACATAGAGACCCCATAGAGGTACATAGCAACCCATAGTGTGGACATTGGGACACAGAGGGACCCCATGGATTACAGTGGGGAACAGTGAGACCCGTAGACAAACATAGGGGCTCCACTGATACCCATAAGAGACCCCATAGAGGCACATAGGGACCTCATTGAAACCCATAGGAAGACATTTGGGCCAAGAGATACCAATAAGAGTCCCCATAGAAACCCCAAAGGTGGCGATTGGGACACATAGGGGGGACATTCGGCACTTAGGAACACATAGTGACCCATTGGGAGACACTGGGACCCATAGGGGTATATTGGGACACCTAGGGACCCCATGGAACATAGTGGGGGACAGTGAGACCCATAGAAACACATAGGGACTCCGCTGTAACTTTTAAGAGACCCCATAGAGGAACATAGGGACCTAATGTAACCCATGGATACCAATAGGTAGATATTTTGGCCCAGAGATACTCATAAGAGACCCCATGGAGACACTTAGCAACACATAGGAGGGACATTGGGACACATAGGGACACATTGTGACCCATAGGCTGACACTGGGACCAATAGGGGGACATTGGGACACATAGGGACCCCATGGATTTCAGTGAGGGACAGTGAGACCCATAGAGACACATAGGGACCTCGGTGAGACCCATAAGAGACCCCATAGAGGCACATAGGGACTGCATTGAAACCCATAGTCACCCATAAGAAGACATTTGAGCCCAGAGATATCCATGAGACCCCATAGAGACCCCATAGTGGCACATAGCAACCCATAGGGGGACATTGGGACACATAGGGATCCCATGGATTACAGTGGGGGACAGTGAGACCCATAGAGACACAAAGGGAAACTGCTGAGACCCATAAGAGACCCCATAGAGGCACATAGGGACCACATTGAAACCCATAGGTACCCATAGCAATACATTTGGGTCCAGAGATACCCATAAGAGACCCCACAGAGGCACATAGAACTTGTGGGGCAGGAGTTGGCACTTGTGGGGCACGAGTTGGCACTTGTGGGGCAGGTAGTGGCACTTGTGCGTGGGAGGTGGCACTTGTGGGGCAGGATGTGGCACTTGTGCGTGGGAGGTGGCACTTGTGGGGCAGGATGTGGCACTTGTGCGTGGGAGGTGGCACTTGTGGGGCGGGAGGTGGCACTTGTGGGGGGCGGTGGCACTTGTGGGGCGGGAGGTGGCACTTGTGGGGAGGAGGTGGTACATGTGGGGCGGGAGGTGGAAGTTGTGATGCAGGAGGTGGTACATGTGGGGCGGGAGGTGGAAGTTGTGATGCAGGAGGTGGTACATGTGGGGCGGGAGGTGGGAGTTGTGATGCAGGAGGTGGTACATGTGGGGCGGGATGTGGCACTCGTGAGCAGGGAGGTGGCACTTGTGGAACTTGTAGCAGGTGTAACTTGTCGGGCAGGAGGCGGCACTTGTGGGGCTGGAGATTGATGTTGTGGGTCAGGAGGTGGCACTTGTGGGGCAGGAGGTGGATGATGAGGGGCAGGAGCTGGCACTTGTGAAGCATGAGCTGGCACTTGTGGGGCAGGAATTGGCACTTGTGGGGCAGGAGGTGGCACTTGTTGGATGGGAGGTGGACGATGTGGGGCAGGAGTTGACACTTGTGGGGCAGGATGTGTCACACGTTGCCAGGAGTCAGCACTTGTGTGGCGGGATGTTGAAGTTGTGGGGCTGGAGGCTGCACTTTTCTAACAGGTATTGTCACTTGTGGGGGAGGAGGTGGATGATGTGGGGTAGGAGGTGGCACTTGTGGGGCATGAGCTGGCACTTGTGGGGCAGGAATTGGCACTTGTGGGGCAGGAGGTGGATGATGTGGGGCAGGAGGCTGTCTTTGTGGGGTTAGAGGTGGCACTTGTGGGGCAGGAAGTTGATGATGTGGGGCATGAGCTGGCATTTGTGAAGCATGAGCTGGCACTTGTGAAGCAGGAATTGGCACTTTTGGGGCAGGAGGTGGAACTTGTGGGTGGGAGGTGGAATTTGTGGGGTGGTAGGTGAAACTTGTAAGGCAGGAGTTGGCACATGTGGGGGGGGAAATGGCACTTGTGGGGCAGGAAATGGCACCAGTGGGGTAGGATTTGGAACCTGTGGGGTAAGAAATGGCACTTGTTGGGCAGGAGGTGGCACTTGTGGGGTGGAAGTGGAACTTGTTTGACATGTGGCCAGAATTGTTGGGCGGGAGGTGGCACTTGTGGTGCAGGAGGTGGCAATTGTGGGGCGAGAGGTGGATGATGTGGGGCGGGAGGTGGCACTTGTGGGGCAGGAGGTGGCACTTGTGGGGCAGGAGGTGGCACTTGTAGGGCAGGAGGAGGCACTTGTTGGGTGGGAGGTGGACGATGTGGGGCAGGAGGTGGCACTTGTGGAGCAGGAGGTGGAAGTTGCATTGCAGGATTTGGCATTTGTGGGTTGGGAGTTGGCACTTGTGGGGCATGAGGTGGAATTTGTGGGGTGGTAGGTGGAACATGTGGGGCAGGAGCTGGCACTTGTGGGGCAGGATGTGGCACACGTTGCCAGGAGTCAGCGCTTGTGTGGCGGGATGTTGAAGTTGTGGGGCGGGAGGTGGCACTTGTGGAACAGGTATTGTCACTTGTGGGGGAGGAGGTGGATGATGTGGGGTAGGAGGTGGCACCTGTGGGGCAAGAGGTGGCACTTGTGGGGCATGAGCTGGCACTTGTGGGGCAGGAATTGGCACTTGTGGGGCAGGAGGTGGATGATGTGGTGCAGGAGGCTGTCTTTGTGGGGTTAGAGGTGGCACTTGTGGGGCAGGAAGTTGATGATGTGGGGCATGAGCTGGCATTTGTGAAGCATGAGCTGGCACTTGTGAAGCAGGAATTGGCACTTTTGGGGCAGGAGGTGGAACTTGTGGGGTGGGAGGTGGAATTTGTGGGGTGGTAGGTGAAACTTCTAAGGCAGGAGTTGGCACATGTGGGGGGGGAAATGGCACTTGTGGGTCAGGTAGAGGAAGTTGGTCAGTCAGTGACACTTGTGGGTCAGGAGGTGGATTATTTGGGGGGGGAGGTGGCAGTGGTGTGGACAAATGTGGCACTTGTGGGGCAGGTGGTGGCACTTGTGGGGCAGGTGGTGGCACTTGTTGGGTGGGAGGTGGACGATGTGGGGCAGGAGGTTGCACTTGTGGGGCAGGAGGTGGCACTTGTGGGGTGGAAATTGGAACTTGTTGGGAGGGAAGAGGTACTTGTGGGGCAGGAAGTGGCTCTTGTTGGGCAGGAGGTGGCACTTGTGGGGCAGGATGTGGCACACGTTGCCAGGAGTCAGCGCTTGTGTGGCGGGATGTTGAAGTTGTGGGGCGGGAGGTAGCACTTGTGGAACAGGTATTGTCACTTGTGGGGGAGGAGGTGGATGATGTGGGGCAGGAGGTGGCACTTGTGGGGGGGGAAATGGCACTTGTGGGGCAGGAAATTGCACCAGTGGGGTAGGATTTGGAACCTGTGGGGTAAGAAATGGCACTTGTTGGGCAGGAGGTGACACTTGTGGGGCGGAAGTGGAACTTGTTTGTCATGTGGCCACAATTGTTGGGCGGGAGGTGGCACTTATGGGGCAGGAGGTGGCAATTGTGGGGCGGGAGGTGGAAGTTGTGGGGCGGGAGGTGGCACTTGTGGGGCTGGAACTGGCTCTTGTGGGCCGTGAGGTAGAAGTTGTGGGGCAGAAAATGGCACTTGTGGGGCAGGAGTTAGCACATGTGGGACAGGAGGTGGCACTTGTGGGGCAGGAGCTGGCACTTCAGGGGAGTGAGCTGGCACTTGTAGGGCATGAATTGGCACTTGTGGTGCAGGGGGTGGATGATGTGGGGCAGGAGGTGGTCGTTGTGGGGCAGGAGGTGGCACTTGTGGGGCAGAAGGTGGATGATGTGGGACAGGACCTGGCACTTTTGGGGCAGGAATTGGCACTTGTGGGGCAGGAGGTGGCACTTGTTGGGTGGGAGGTGGACGATGTGGGGCAGGAGTTGGCACTTGTGGGGCAGGATGTGGCACACGTTGGGCAGGAGTCGGCACTTGTGTGGCGGGATGTTGAAGTTGTGGGGCGGGAGGTTGCACTTGTGGGTCAGGAGGAGGAAGTTGGGCGGTCAGTGACACTTGTGGGGCAGGAGGTGGATTATTTGGGGGGGAGGTGGCAGTGGTGTGGCAAAATGTGTCACTTGTCGGGCAGGAGCTGGCACTTCAGGGGAATGAGCTGGCACTTGTAGGGCAGGAATTGGCACTTGTGGTGCAGGGGGTGGTCATTGTGGGGCAGGAGGTGGCACTTGTGGGGCAGGAGGTGGAATTTGTGGCGTGGTAGGTGGCACTTGTGGGACAGGAACTGGCACTTCTAGGGCGGGAGGTGGAAGTTGTGGGGCAGGAAATGGCAATTGTGGGGCAGGAGTTGGCACATGTGGGACAGGAGGTGGCACTTGTGGGGCAGGAAATGGCACCTGTGGGGCAGGAGTTGGAACCTGTGGGGTAAGAAATGGCAATTGTTGGGCAGGAGGTGGCACTTGTGGGGCGGGAAGTGGATGATGTGGTGCAGGAGCTGGCACTTGTGAAGCCTGAGCTGGCACTTGTGGGGCAGGAAGTGGAACTTGTAAGACAGGAGGTGGAAATTGTGGGGCGGAATGTGGAACCTGTGGAAATGGAGATGTCACTAGTGGGGCAGGTAGTGGCACTTGTGGGGCGGGATATGGAACTTATGGGGCAGGAGTTGATACTTTTGGGGCAGGAGGTGGAAGTTGTGGGGCTGGATGTGGCTCTTGTGGGGCGGGAGTTGGCATTTTGGGGAGGGTGGTGGCACTTGTTGGGCAGGAGGTGGCACTTGTGGGGCAGGAGGAGGCACTTGTGGGGCCGGAGGTGGTCCTTGTGGGACGAGAGGTGGCACTTGTTGGACAGGAGGTGGAAATTATGGGGCGTTACGTGGAAGTTGTGGGGCGGGAGGTGGCTCTTTTGAGCCAGGAGGTGGCTCTTGTGGGGCGGGAGGTGGCACTTGTGGGTCGGGAGGTGGCACTACTGGGGCAGGAGGTGGAAGTTGTGGAGTGGGAGGTGGAAGTTGTGGAGCGGGAGGTGGCACTTGTGGGGCGGAAATTGGAACTTGTTGGGAGGGAAGAGGTACTTGTGGGGCAGGAAGTGGCTCTTGTCGGGCAGGAGCTGGCACTTGTGGGGCAGGAGGTTGCAGTTGTGTGTCAGGAGGAGGAAGCTGGGCGGTCAGTGACACTTGTGGGGCAGGAGGTGGATTATTTTGGCGGGGAGGTGGCAGTGGTGTGGACAAATGTGGAACTTGTGGGGCAGGAGCTGGCACTTCAGGGGAATGAGCTGGCACTTGTAGGGCAGGAATTGGCACTTGTGGTGCAGGGGGTGGAACTTGTGGGGCGGGATGTGGTACTTGTGGGGTGGGAGGTGGCACTTGTGGGATGCGAGGTGGCACTTGTGGGGCAGGAGGTGGCTGTTGTTGGGCGGGAGGTGGGACTTGTGTAACAAGAGGTGGAAATTGTGCGGTGGGATGTGGCACTTGTGGGGCAAGGGGTGGCAGTTGCGGGGCTGGGGGCGGCACTTGTGGGGCAGTGTGTGGCACTTGAGGGGCGGGAGTTGGTACATGTGGGACAGGAGGTGGCACTTGTGGGGCAGGAAATGGCACCTGTGGGGCAGGAGTTGGAACCTGTGGAATAAGAAATGGCAATTGTTGGGCAGGAGGTGGCACTTGTGGGGCGGGAAGTGGATGATGTGGTGCAGGAGCTGGCACTTGTGAAGCCTGAGCTGGCACTTGTGGGGCAGGAAGTGGAACTTGTAAGACAGGAGGTGGAAATTGTGGGGCGGAATGTAAAGTTGTGGGGCAGGAGGTGGCACTTGTGGGTCAGGTGTTGGCACTTGTGGGGCAGGAGATGTAACTTGAAAGGAGGGGGTGGAAGTTGTGGGGCGGGAGGTGGCACTTGTGGGGCAGGAGGTGGCACTTGTGGGGAGGGATGTGGCACTTGTGGGGCTGGAGGTGGCACTTGTGGGGCAGGAGGTGGATGATGTGGGGCAGGAGTTGGCACTTGTGGAGCAGGAGGTAAAAGTTGCGGGGCAGGATTTGGCACTTGTGGGGCAGGATGTGGCACACGTTGGGCAGGAGTGGGAGATGGAAGTTGTGGGGCAGGAGGTGACAATAGTGGGGCGGTTGGTGGATGATGTGGGGCAGGAGTTAGCACTTGTGGGGTAAGGGTTGGCACTTGTGGGGTGGGAGGAGGCACTTGTGGGGCGGGGGGTGGCAATTGCTGGGTGGGAAGTGGCAGTTGTGGGGCAGTAGGTTGAAGGTTTGGGGCAGGAGGTGGCACTTGTGGGGTGGAAGGTAAGAAGATTTGGGGTGTGACGTGGAAGTAGTGGGGCGGGAGGTGGCACTTGTGGGGCGGGAGGTGGCACTTGTGGGGCGGGAGGTTGAAGCTGTGGGGCGAGAGGTAACACTTGTGGGGCAGGAGTTGGCACTTGTGGGGCAGGAGCCGGCACTTGTGGGGCAGGACGCGACAAATGTGGTGCAGGAAATGGCACTTGTAAGGCAGGAGTTGGCACTTGTGGGTCAGGTGGTGGCACATGTGGGGCGGGGGTCGACGTTGTGGGGCAAGATGTGTAACTTGTGGGGCAGGAGGTGGCCATAGAGGGGCGGGAGGTGGCACTTGTGGGGCAGGACGTGGCACTTGTGGAGCGGGAGGGGGCACTTGTGGGGCATGAGGTGGCACTTGTAGGGCAGGAGGTGGCATTTGTGGGGCGGGAGGTGGAAGTTGTGAGGCAGGGGGTGGCACTTGTAAGGCAGGAGGTAGAACTTGTGGGGCAGGAGTTGGCACTTGTGGGGCGCGAGTTGGCACTTGTGGGGCAGGTAGTTGCATTAGTGGGGCAGGAGTTGGCACTTGTGGGTCAGGTGGGGCACTTGTGGGGCGGGATGTGGAAGATGTGGGGCGGAAGGTGGCACTTGTGGGCAGGAGGTGATTGATATGGGGAAGGAGGTGGCAATTGTGCGGTTCGAGGTGGCACTTGTGGGCAGTAGGTGACACTTGTGGGGCAGGATGTGGCACTTGTTGGATGGGTGGTGGACGATGTGGGGCAGGAGTTGACACTTGTGGGGCAGGATGTGGCACACGTTGCCAGGAGTCGGCACTTGTGTGGCGGGATGTTGAAGTTGTGGGGCTGGAGGTTGCACTTGTCTAACAGGTATTGTCACTTGTGGGGGAGGAGGTGGATGATGTGGGGCAGGAGGTGGTCTTTGTGGGGTAGGAGGTGGCACTTGTGGGGCATGAGCTGGCACTTGTGGGGCAGGAATTGGCACTTGTGGGGCAGGAGGTGGATGATGTGGGGCAGGAGGCAGTCTTTGTGGGGTTAGAGGTGGCACTTGTGGGGCAGGAAGTTGATGATGTGGGGCATGAGCTGGCATTTGTGAAGCATGAGCTGGCACTTGTGAAGCAGGAATTGGCACTTTTGGGGCAGGAGGTGGTAATGTGGGGTGGGAGGTGGAATTTGTAAGGCGGGAAGTGGCACTTGTGGGGCAGAAATTGGCACTTATGGGGCAGGAGGTGGCACTTGTGGTGCGGGAGGTGGCACTGATGGGGCAGGAAATGGAGCTTTTAGGGCAGGAGGTGGTACTTGTTGGGCGGAAATTGGAACTTGTTGGGAGGGAAGAGGTACTTGTGGGGCAGGAAGTGGCTCTTGTGGGGCAGGAGCTGGCACTTGTGGGGCATGAGCTGGCACTTGTGGGTCAGGAGGTGGCACTTGTCGGGCAGGAGCTGGCTCTTGTGGGGCAGGAGGTTGCAGTTGTGTGTCAGGAGGATGAAGTTGGGCGGTCAGTGACACTTGTGGGGCAGGAGGTGGATTATTTGGGGGGGAGGTGGCAGTGGTGTGTCAAACTGTGGCACTTGTGGGGCAGGAGCTGGCACTTCAGGGGAATGAGCTGGCACTTGTAGGGCAGGAATTGGCACTTGTGGTGCAGGGGGTGGTCGTTGTGGGGCAGGGGTGGATGATGTGGGGCAGGAGGTGGCACTTGTGGGGCAGGGAGTGGATGATGTGGGGCAGGAGGTGGTCTTTGTCGGACAGGAGGTGGCACATGTGAGCAGGAAGTGGATGATGTGGGGCAGGAGCTGGCACTTGTGAAGCATGAGCTGGAACTTGTGGGGCAGGAATTGGCACTTGTGGGGCAGGAGGTGGAAGTTGCAGGGCAGGATTTGGCATTTGTGGGGCGCGAGGTGGCACTTGTGGAACAAGTATTGTCACTTGTGGGGGAGGAGGTGGATGATGTGGGGCAGGAGGTGGTCTTTGTGGGGCAGGAGGTGGATGATGTGGGGCAGGAGGCTGTCTTTGTGGGGCAGGAGCTGGCACTTGTGAAGCATGAGCTGGCACTTGTGGGGCAGGAGCTGGACTTGCAGGGTGACAGGTGGAACTTGCGGGGCAGGAGGTGGCACTTGTGGGGCAGGTGTTGGCACTTGTGGGGCAGGAGCTGGCACTTGTGGGGCAGGTGTTGGCGCTTGTGGGGCAGGAGGTGGAAGTTGTGGGGCGGTAGGTTGCACTTGTGCGTGGGAGGTGGATGTTGTGGGGCAGGAAATGGCACTTGTGGGGCAGGAGGTGGCGATTTTGTTGGAGGTGGTGGAATTTGTTGGGCGAGAGGTGAAACTTATGGGGCAGGAGGTGGCACTTGTAGGTCAAGAGGTGGAACTAGTTGGGCAGGAGGTGGCTCTTGTGGGGCAGGAGGTGTCAGATGTTTGGCGGGAGGTGGCACTTGTGGGGCAGGAGGTGGCACTTGTGGGGCAGGAGGTGGCACATGTGGGACAGGAGGTGGCACTTGTGGGGAAGGAGGTGGCACTTGTGGGGCAGGAATTGAAACTTGTGGGGTGGGATGGGGTGCCTGTGGTGAAGGAAGTGGCTCTTGTGGGGCAGGAGCTGGCACTTGTGGGGCATGAGCTGGCACTTGTGGGGCAGGAGGAGGAAGTTGGACAGTCAGTGACACTTGTGGGGCAGGAGGTAGATTATTTGGGGGGGAGGAGGCAGTGGTGTGGACAAATATGGCACTTCAGGGGAATGAGCTGGCACTTGTGGGGCAGAAATTGGCACTTATGGGGCAGGAGGATGTCTTTGTTGGTCAGGAGGTGGCACTTGTGGGGCAGGAAGTGGATGACGTAGTGCAGGAGCTGGCACTTGTGAAGCATGAGCTGGAACATGTGGGGCAGGAATTGGCACTTGTGGGGCAGGTGGTGGCACTTGTTGGGTGGGAGGTGGACGATGTGGGGCAGGAGGTTGCACTTGTGGGGCAGGAGGTTGCACTTGTGGGGCAGGAGGTGGCACTTGTGGGGCAGAAATTGGAACTTGTTGGGAGGGAAGAGGTACTTGTGGGGCAGGAGGTGGCTCTTGTGGGGCAGGAGCTGGCACTTGTGGGTCAGGAGGAGGAAGTTGGTCAGTCAGTGACACTTGTGGGGCAGGAGGTGGATTATTTGGAGGGGGAGGTGGCAGTGGTGTGGACAAATGTGGCACTTGTGGGGCATGAACTGGCAATTGTGGGGCAGGAATTGGCATTTGTGGGGCAGGTGGTGTCACTTGTTGGGTGGGAGGTGGACGATGTGGGGCAGGAGTTGGCACTTGTGGAGCAGGAGGTGGCACTTGTGGGGCGGGAGGTGAAACTTATGGGACAGGAGGTGGCACTTGTAGGTCAAGAGGTGGAACTAGTTGGGCAGGAGGTGGCTCTTGTGGGGCAGGAGGTGGCACATGTGGGACAGGAGGTTGTACTTGTGGGGAAGGAGGTGGCACTTGTGGGGCAGGAATTGAAACTTGTGGGGTGGGATGGGGTGCCTGTGGTGAAGGAAGTGGCTCTTGTGGGGCAGGAGCTGGTACTTGTGGGGCATGAGCTGGCACTTGTGGGGCAGGAGGAGGAAGTTGGTCAGTCAGTGACACTTGTGGGGCAGGAGGTAGATTATTTGGGGGGGAGGAGGCAGTGGTGTGGACAAATGTGGCACTTCAGGGGAATGAGCTGGCACTTGTGGGGCAGAAATTGGCACTTATGGGGCAGGAGGATGTCTTTGTCGGTCAGGAGGTGGCACTTGTGGGGCAGGAAGTGGATGACGTAGTGCAGGAGCTGGCACTTGTGAAGCATGAGCTGGAACATGTGGGGCAGGAATTGGCACTTGTGGGGCAGGTGGTGGCACTTGTTGGGTGGGAGGTGGACGATGTGGGGCAGGAGGTTGCACTTGTGGGGCAGGAGGTGGCACTTGTGGGGCAGAAATTGGAACTTGTTGGGAGGGAAGAGGTACTTGTGGGGCAGGAGGTGGCTCTTGTGGGGCAGGAGCTGGCACTTGTGGGTCAGGAGGAGGAAGTTGGTCAGTCAGTGACACTTGTGGGGCAGGAGGTGGATTATTTGGGGGGGAGGTGGCAGTGGTGTGGACAAATGTGGCACTTGTGGGGCATGAACTGGCACTTGTGGGGCAGGAATTGGCATTTGTGGGGCAGGTGGTGGCACTTGTTGGGTGGGAGGTGGACGATGTGGGGCAGGAGCTGGCACTTGTGGGGCGGGAGGTGGAAGTTGTGAGGCAGGAGGTGGCACTTGGGCAGATTGTGTCACTCGTGGGCAGGGAGGTTTTCACTTGTGGGGCAGGAGGTGAAAGTTGTGGGGCAGGAGGTGGCATTTGTAAGGCGGGAAGTGGCACTTGTGGGGCAGAAATTGGCACTTATGGGGCAGGAGGTGGCACTTGTGGTGCGGGAGGTGGCACTGATGGGGCAGGAAATTGAGCTTTTGGGGCAGGAGATGGCACTTGTGGGGCGTAAGGTGGAACTTATGGGGCAGGAGGTGGAACTTGTGGAGCAGGAGGTGGTACTTGTGGGGCGGGAGGTGGTACTTGTGGGGCGGGAGGTTGGAGTTGTTGGGCAGGAAGTGGCATTTTGAGGCAGAAGGTGGCATTTGTGTGGCAGGAGGTGGCAATTGTGGGGCACGAGTTGGAAATTGTTGGGCAGGAGGTGGAAGTTTTGGGGCAGGGTTTGGCAGTTGTAGGGCGGGAGGTGGCACTTGTGGGGCAGGAGGTGGAAGTTGTAGGGCGGGAGGTGGCACTTGTGGGGCGGGAGGTGGCACTTCTGGGGCAGGAAATGGAGCTCTTAGGGCAGGAGGTGGAACTTGTGCAGAAGGACGTGGTACTTGTTGGGCGGAAATTGGAACTTGTTGGGAGGGAAGAGGTACTTGTGGGGCAGAAAGTGGCTCTTGTGGGGCAGGAGGTTGCACTTGTGGGTCAGGAGGAGGACGTTGGTCAGTCAGTTACACTTGTGGGGCAGGAGGTGGATTATTTGGGGGGGAGGAGGCAGTGGTGTGGCAAAATGTGGCACTTGTGGGGCATGAACTGGCACTTGTGGGGCAGGAATTGGCACTTATGGGGCAGGTGGTGGCACTTGTTGGGTGGGAGGTGGACGATGTGGGGCAGGAGGTGGCACTTGTGGAGCAGGAGGTGGAAGTTGCATTGCAGGATTTGGCATTTGTGGGTTGGGAGTTGGCACTTGTGGGGCATGAGGTGGAATTTGTGGGGTGGTAGGTGGAACATGTGGGGCAGGAGCTGGCACTTGTGGGGCAGGATGTGGCACACGTTGACAGGAGTCGGCACTTGTGTGGCGGGATGTTGAAGTTGTGGGGCGGGAGGTGGCACTTGTGGAACAGGTATTGTCACTTGTGGGGGAGGAGGTGGATGATGTGGGGTAGGAGGTGGCACCTGTGGGGCATGAGCTGGCACTTGTGGGGCAGGAATTGGCACTTGTGGGGCAGGAGGTGGATGATGTGGGGCAGGAGGCTGTCTTTGTGGGGTTAGAGGTGGCACTTGTGGGGAGGAAGTTGATGTTGTGGGGCAGGAGCTGGCATTTGTGAAGCATGAGCTGGCACTTGTGAAGCAGGAATTGGCACTTTTGGGGCAGGAGGTGGAACTTGTGGGGTGGGAGGTGGAATTTGTGGGGTGGGAGGTGAAACTTGTAAGGCAGGAGTTGGCACATGTGGGGGGGGAAATGGCACTTGTGGGGCAGGAAATGGCACCAGTGGGGTAGGATTTGGAACCTGTGGGGTAAGAAATGGCACTTGTTGGGCAGGAGGTGGAACTTGTGGGGTGGAAGTGGAACTTGTTTGTCATGTGGCCACAATTGTTGGGCGGGAGGTGGCACTTGTGGGGCAGGAGGTGGCAATTGTGGGGCGGGAGGTGGATGATGTGGGGCAGGAGGTGGTCGTTGTGGGGCAGGAGGTGGCACTTGTGGGGCAGGAGGTGGAAGTTGAAAGACAGGACCTTGCACTTGTGGGGCATGAACTGGCACTTGTTGGGCAGGAGGTGGCACTTGTGGGGCGGAAGTGGAACTTGTTTGTCATGTGGCCACAATTGTGGGGCGGGAGGTGGAAGTTGTGGGGCAGGAGGTGGCAATTGTGGGGCGGGAGGTGGATGATGTGGGGCAGGAGGTGGCACTTGTGGGGCAGGAGGTGGCACTTGTGGGGCAGGAGGTGGCAATTGTGGGGCAGGAAGTGGATGACGTAATGCAGGAGCTGGCACTTGTGAAGCATGGGCTGGCACTTGTGGGGCAGGAGGTGGCACTTGTGGGGCAGGAGGTGGCACTTGTGGGGCAGGAGGTGGCACTTGTGGGGCAGGAGGTTGCACTTGTGGGGCAGGAGCTGGCACTTCAGAGGAATGAGCTGGCACTTGTAGGGCAGGAATTGGAACTTGTGGGGAAGGAGGTGGATGATGTGGGGCAGGAGGTGGTCGTTGTGGGGCAGGAGGTGGTCGTTGTGGGGCAGGAGGTGGCACTTGTGGGGCAGGAGGTGGAAGTTGAAGGACAGGACCTTGCACTTGTGGGGCATGAACTGGCACTTGTTGGGCAGGAGGTGGCACTTGTGGGGCGGAAGTGGAACTTGTAAAACAGGAGGTGGAAATTGTGGGGCTGTAGTTGTAACTTGTGGTGCAGGAAGTGGAACTTCTGGGGCAGGAGGTGGCGATAGAGGGGCAGGAAGTGGCACTTTTGGGGCGGGAGGTAACACTTGTTTGGCAGGAAGTGGCACTTGTGGGGCAGGAGGTGGATGATGAGGGGCAGGAGCTGGCACTTGTGAAGCATGAGCTGGCACTTGTGGGGCAGGAATTGGCACTTGTAGGGTGGGAGGTGGAAGTTGTGGGGTAGGAAATGGCACTTGTGGGGCAGGAGTTGGCACATGTGGGACAGGAAATGGCACTTGCTGGGCAGGAGGTGGAATTTGTGGGGCAGGAAGTGGAACTTGTTTGTCATGTGGCCAGAATTGTTGGGCGGGAGGTGGCACTTGTGGGGCAGGAGGTGGCACTTTTGGGGAGGGATGTGGTACTTGTGGGGCAGGATGTGGCACTTGTATGGAGGGATTTTGAAGTTGTGGGGCAGGAGGTGGCATTTGTGGGGCTGGAACTGGCTCTTGAGGGCAGGTGGCGGAAGTTGTAGGGCAGGAAATGGCACTTGTGGGGCAGGAGGTGGCACTTGTGGGGCAAGAAATGGCACTTGTGGGGCAGGAGTTGGCACTTGTGGGTCAGGTGGTGGCACTTGTGGTGTGGGAGGTGGCACTTGTGGAATTGGAGTTGGCACTAGTGCGGCAGAAGGTGGAAGTTGTGGGGAAGTATTTGGCACTTGTGGGGCAAGAGGTGGAACTTGTGGGGCAGGAGGTGGTCCTTGTGGGACGAGAGGTGGCAGTTGTTGGGCAGGAGGTGGAACTTATGGGGCGTTACGTGGAAGTTGTGGGGCGGGAGGTGGCACCTGTGGAAATGGAGATGGCACTAGTGGGGCAGGTAGTGGCACTTGTGGGGCGGGATATGGAACTTATGGGGCAGGAGTTGACACTTTTGGGGCAGGAGGTGGAAGTTGTGGGGCTGGACGTGGCACTTGTGGGGCGGGAGTTCGCATTTTGGGGAGGGTGGTGGCACTTGTTTGGCAGGAGGTGGCACTTGTGGGGCAGGAGGTGGAACTTATGGGGCGTCACGTGGAAGTTGTGGGGCGGGAGGTGGCTCTTTTGAGGCAGGAGGTGGAACTTGTGAGCCAGGAGATGGAAGATGTAGGGCGGGAGGTGGCTCTTGTGGGGCGGGAGGTGGCTCTTGTGGGGCGGGAGGTGGCACTTGTGGGTCGGGAGGTGGCACTACTGGGGCAGGAGGTGGAAGTTGTGGAGCGGGAGGTTGCACTTGTGTGTCAGGAGGATGAAGTTGGGCGGTCAGTGACACTTGTGGGGCAGGAGGTGGATTATTTGGGGGGAAGGTGGCAGTGGTGTGGACAAATGTGGCACTTCTGGGGCAGGAGCTGCCACTTCAGGGAAATGAGCTGGCACTTGTAGGGCAGGAATTGGCACTTGTACGGCAGGAGGTGGAACTTGTGGGGCGGGATGTGGCACTTGTGGGATGCGAGGTGGCACTTGTGGGGCAGGAGGTTGCACTTGTGGGGCAGGAGGAGGCTGTTGTTGGGCGGGAGGTGGGACTTGTGTAACAAGAGGTGGAAATTGTGCGGTGGGATGTGGCACTTGTGGGGCAGGAGGTGGCACTTGTGGGGCGGGATGTGGCAGTTGTGGGGCAGATGATGACACCTGTGGGGCGGGAGGTGGATGTTTTGGGGAAGGAGGTTGAAGTTGTGGGGAGGGTGGTGGCACTTGTGGGGCGGGAGGTGGCACTAGTGGGGCAGGAGTTGGCACTTGTGGGGCAGGAAATGTTACTTGTGGGGCAAGAAGTGGCTCTTGAAGGGCAGGAGGTGGCACTTGTGGGGCAGGAGTTAATTCTTGTGGATCTGGAGGTGGCACTTGTGGGCCTGGAGGTTGCACTTGTGAGGCGGGAGGTGGAAATTGTGGGGCGGGTGGTGGCAGTTGTGGGGCTGGAGGTATCACTTGTGCGGCAGGAAGTGGCACTTGTGGGGAGGAGGTGACACTTGAGGGGCATGAGCTGGCACTTGTGGGGCAGAAGTTGGTACATGTGGGTAGGGAGGTGGCACTTGTGGGGCAGGAGGTAGATGATGTGGGGCAGGAGGCTGTCTTTGTGGGGTTAGATGTGGCTCTTGTGGGGCAGGAAGTTGATGATGTGGGGCATGAGCTGGCATTTGTGAAGCATGAGCTGGCATTTGTGAGGCATGAGCTGGCACTTGTGAAGCAGGAATTGGCACTTTTGGGGCAGGAGGTGGAACTTGTGGGGTGGGAGGTGGAATTTGTGGGGTGGGAGGTGAAACTTGTAAGGCAGGAGTTGGCACATGTGGGGGGTGAAATGGCACTTGTGGGGCAGGAAATGGCACCAGTGGGGTAGGATTTGGAACCTGTGGGGTAAGAAATGGCACTTGTTGGGCAGGAGGTGGCACTTGTGGGGCGGAAGTGGAACTTGTTTGTCATGTGGCCACAATTGTTGGGCGGGAGGTGGCACTTGTGGGGCAGGAGGTGGCAATTGTGGGGCGGGAGGTGGATGATGTGGGGCAGGAGGTGGTCGTTGTGGGGCAGGAGGTGGCACTTGTGGAGCAGGAGGTGGCAATTGTGGGGCAGGAGCTGGCACTTCAGAGGAATGAGCTGGCACTTGTAGGGCAGGAATTGGAACTTGTGGGGAAGGAGGTGGATGATGTGGGGCAGGAGGTGGTCGTTGTGGGGCAGGAGGTGGCACTTGTGGGGCAGGAGGTGGAAGTTGAAGGACAGGACCTTGCACTTGTGGGGCATGAACTGGCACTTGTTGGGCAGGAGGTGGCACTTGTGGGGCGGAAGTGGAACTTGTAAAACAGGAGGTGGAAATTGTGGGGCTGTAGGTGTAACTTGTGGTGCAGGAAGTGGAACTTTTGGGGCAGGAGGTGGCGATAGAGGGGCAGTAAGTGGCACTTTTGGGGCGGGATGTGGCACTTGTTTGGAAGGAGGTGGCACTTGTGGGGCGGGAGTTGGCACTTGTGGGGCAGGAGGCTGCACTAATATGGCAGGAGGTGGCATTGTGGGGAGGGAGGTGGCAGGTTTTGGGCAGGAGGTGGCACTTGTGGGGCAGGAGGTGGATGATGAGGGGCAGGAGCTGGCACTTGTGAAGCATGAGCTGGCAATTGTGGGGCTGGAGTTGGCACTTGTGGGGCAGGAGTTGGCACTTGTGGGGCAGGAGTTGGCACTTGTGGGGCGGGAGTTGGCACTTGTGGGGTGGGAGTTAGAACTTGTTGGGCGGGAGGTGGCACTTGTGGGGAGCGATGTGGCACTTGTGGGCGGGAGGCTAAATTTGTGGAGAGGGAGGTGGCACCTATGGGGCGGGAGCTGGAACTTGTGGGGCGAGAGGTGGCACATGTGGAGCAGGAGCTGGCACTTTTGGGGCAGGAGCTGGCACTTGCACGGCAGGAGGTGGCACTTGTGGGTCGGGAGGTGGCACTTGTGGGGCAGGAGGTGGCACTTGTGGGCGGGAGGCTAAATTTGTGGAGAGGGAGGTGGCACTTATGGGGCGGGAGCTGGAACTTGTGGGGCGAGAGGTGGCACATATGGAGCAGGAGCTGGCACTTTTGGGGCAGGAGCTGGCACTTGCACGGCAGGAGGTGGCACTTGTGGGTCGGGAGGTGGCACTTGTGGGGCAGGAGGTGGCACTTGTGGGGCAGGAGGTGGCACTTGTTGGGCAGGAGGTGGCACTTGTGGGGCAGGAATTGGCAGTTGTGCGGCAGGTGGTGGCACTTGTTGGATGGGAGGTGGATGATGTGGGGCAGGAGTTGACACTTTTGGAGCAGGAGGTAAAAGTTGTGGGGTAGGATTTGGCACTTGTGGGGCAGGAAGTGGCACACGTTGGGCAGGAGTTGGCACTTGTATGGCGGGATGTTGAAGTTGTGGGGCGGGAGGTGGCATTTGTGAGGCTGGAACTGGCTCTTGTGGGGCAGGAGGTGAAAGTTGTAGGGCAGGAAATGGCACTTGTGGGGCAGGAGGTGGCACTTGTGGGGCAAGAAATGGCACTTGTGGGGCAGAACGTGGCACTTGTGGGTCAGGTGGTGGCACTTGTGGTGTGGGATGTGGCGCTTGTGGAATTGGAGTTGGCACTAGTGCGGCAGAAGGTGGAAGTTGTGGGGAAGTATTTGGCACTTGTGGGGCAAGAGGTGGAACTTGTGGGGCAGGAGGTGGAACTTATGGGGCAGGAGGTGGCAGTTGTTGGGCAGAAGGTGGATGATGTGGGGCAGGAGCTGGCAATTGTGAAGCATGAGCTGTCACTTTTGGGGCAGGAATTGTCAGTTGTGCGGCAGGAGTTGGCACTTGTGGGGCAGGATGTGGCACACGGGCAGGAGTTGGCACTTGTGTGGTGGGATGTTGAAGTTGTTGGGTGGGAAGTGGCACTTGTGGGGCTGGAAGTGGCAGTTGTAGGGCTGGAGGTGGCACTTGTGGAATTGGAGTTGGCACTAGTGGGGCAGAAGGTGGAAGTTGTGGGGAAGTATTTGGCACTTGTGGGGCAAGAGGTGGAACTTGTGGAGCATAAGTTGACACTTGTGGGGCAGGTGTTGGCACTTGTGGGGCAGGTGTTGGCACTTGTGGGGCAGGTGTTGGCACTTGTGGGGCAGGAGGTGGCACTTGTGGGGCAGGAGGTGGCACATGTGGGGCAGGAGGTGGCACTTGTGGGGCAGGAGTTTGGACGTGTGGTTTAAGAAATGGCATTTGTTTGCAGGAGGAGGTACTTGTGGGGCAGGTGGTGGTACCTGTGGGGTGGGGGTGTAACTTGTGGGGCAGGAGGTGGTGATAGAGGGACGGGAGGTGGCATTTTATGGCGGGAGGTGGCACTTGTAGGGCAGGATGTGGAAGTTGTGAAGCGGGAGGTGGCACTTGTGTGGCGGGAGGTGGAATTTGTGGGGTGGTATGCAACAGATGTGGGGCTGGAAATGGCACTTGTGGGGCAGGAGTTGGTAAATGTGGGACAGGAGGTGGTACTTGTGGGGCAGGAAATGGCACCTGTGGGGCAGGAGTTGGAACATGTGGGGTAAGAAATGGCACTTGTTGGGCAGGAGGTGGCACTTGTGGAGCGGGAGGTGGTAAATGTTGGGCAGGAGGTGGCACTTGTTAGACGAGAGTTGGAACTTGTGGGGCAGGAGGTGGCACTTGTGGGGTGGGAGGTGGCACTTGTGGGGCGGGATATGGAACTTATGGGGCAGGAGTTGACACTTTTGGGGCAGGAGGCAGATGTTGTGGGGCTGGACATGGCACTTGTGGGGCGGGAGTTGGATGATGTGGAGCAGCAGCTGGCACTTGTGGGGCAGGAGGTGGAACTTATGGGACGTTACGTGGAAGTTGTGAGGCGGGAGGTGGCTCTTTTGAGGCAGGAAGTGGCACTTGTGGGCCAGGAGATGGAAGTTGTAGGGCGGGAGGTGGCACTTGTGGGGTGGGAGGTGGTAGATGTTGGGCAGGAGGTGGCACTTGTGGGGTGGGAGGTGGCACTTGTGGGGCAGGAGGTGGAAGTTGTGGAGCGGGAGGTGGCATTTGTGGGGCGAAAGGTGGCACTTCTGGGGCAGGAGGTTGCATTTGTGGGGCAGGAGGTGGCACTTGTGGGGTGGAAATTGGAACTTGTTGGGAGGGAAGAGGTACTTGTGGGGCAGGAAGTGGCTCTTGTCGGGCAGGAGCTGGCACTTGTGGGGCATGAGCTGGCACTTGTGGGGCAGGACGTTGATGATGTGGGGCAGGAGCTGGCATTTGTGAAACATGAGCTGGCACTTGTGAAGCAGGAATGGGCACTTGTAAGGCAGGAGGTGGAACTTGTGGGGCGGGATGTGGCACTTGCGGGATGCGAGGTGGCACTTGTGGGGCAGGAGTTGGCACTTGTGGGTCAGGTGGTGGTACTTGTGGGGCAGGATCGGGCACTTGTGGGGCAGGATGTGGAAGCTGTGGGACGGGAGGTGGAAGTTATGGGGTGGGAGGTGGAAGTTGTGGGGCAAGAATTGGCAATTGTGGGGCAAGAAGTGGCAATTGTGGGGCAGAGGGTGGCACTTGTGGGCAGGAGGTGGCACTTGTGGGACAGGACGTGGCACTTGTGGGGTGGGAGGTGGCACTTGTGGGGCAGGAGGTGGCACTTGTGGGGCAGGAGGAAGCTGTTGTTGGGCGGGAGGTGGGACTTGTGTAACAAGAGGTGGAAATTGTGCGGTGGGATGTGGCACTTGTGGGGCAAGGGGTGGCACTTGTGAGGCAGAAGGTGGCACTTGTGGGGCAGGAGGTGGAAGTTGTGGGTCAGGAGGTGACATTTGTGGAACAGGAGGTGGATGATGTGGGGCAGGAGGCAGCAATTGTGGGCCGGGACGTGGCACTAGTGGGGCGAGATGTTGCACTTGTTGGGCGGGAGGTGGCACTTTTGGGGCATAAGGTGAAAATTGAGGGACATGAGGTGGCACTTGTGGGGCAGGAGTTGGCACTTGTGTGGTAGGAGGTGGCAATTGTGGGGCAGGAGCTTGCAGTTGTGAGGCGGGATGTGGAAGTTGTGGGGCGGGTTGTGGCAGCTGTGGGGCTGGAGGTGTCACTTGTGCAGCGGGAAGTGGCACTTGTAAGGCAGGAAGTAGCACTTGTGGGGCAGGAGGTGGCACTTTTGGAGCGTGAGGTGGATGTTGTGGGGCAGGAGTTGGCACTTGTGGGGCGAGAGTTGGCACTTGTGGGGCAGGAGGTGGCACTTGTGTGGCTGGTGGTTGAGGTTGTGGGGCGAGAGGTAGCACTAGTGGGGCAGGAGCCGGCACTTGTGGGGCAGAAAGCGGCAAATGTGGTGCAGGAAATGGCACTTGTGGGGCAGGAGTTGGCACTTGTGGGTCAGGTGGTGGCACATGTGGGGCGGGGGTCGACGTTGTGGGGCAAGAGGTGGAACTTGTGGGGCAAGAGGTGGAACTTGTGGGGCAGGAGGTGGCTATAGAGGGGCGGGAGGTGGCACTTGTGTGGCGGGAGGTGGCACTTGTGGGGCAGGAGATGGCAATTGTGGAGCAGGAGGTGGAAGTTGCACGTCAGGATTTGGCACTTGTGGGGCGGGAGATGGCACTTGTGTGTCCGGAGGTTAAACTTGTGGGGTGGGAGGTGGCACTTGTGGGGCAGGAGGTGGCAAATGTGGTGCAGGAAATGGCACTTGTGGGGCAGGAGTTGGCACATGTGGGATAGGAGGTGGCACTTGTGGGGCAGGAGGTGGATGATGTGGGGCAGGAGCTGGCAATTGTGAAGCATGAGCTGGCACTTTTAGGGCTGGAATTGGCACTTGTGCCACAGGAGGTGGCACTTGTGGGGTGGGAGGTGGATGATGTGGGGCAGGAGGTGGATGTTGCGTGGCAGGATTTGGCCCTTGTGGGGCGGGAGATGGCACTTGTGGGGCAGGACGTGACACTTGTGGAGCGGGAGGGGGCACTTGTGGGGCCTGAGGTGGCACTTGTAGGGCAGGAGGTGGCATTTGTGGGGCGGGAGGTGGAAGTTGTGGTGCGTGAGGTGGCACTTGTGGGGCGGAAGTTGACACTGTTGGGGTGTGAGGTGGCACTTGTGGGGCGGAAGGTGGCACTTGTGGGGCAGGATGTGGCACTTGTGCGTGGGAGGTGGAGTTTGTGGAGAGGGAGGTGGCGCTTGTGGGGAGGAGGTGGAACTTGTGGGGCAGGATGTGGCACTTGTGCGTGGGAGGTGGCACTTGTGGGGCGGGAGGTGGCACTTGGGGGGGGGGGTGGCACTTGTGAGGCATGAGGTGGCACTTGTGGGGCAGGATGAGGCACTTGTGTGTGGGAGGTGGAGTTTGTGGAGAGGGAGGTGGCGCTTGTGGGGAGGAGGTGGAACTTGTGGGGCGGGAGGTGGAAGTTGTGATGCAGGAGGTGGTAGATGTGGGGCGGGAGGTGGAAGTTGTGATGCAGGAGGTGGTACATGTGGGGCGGGAGGTGTAAGTTGTGATGCAGGAGGTGGTACATGTGGGGCGGGAGGTGGAAGTTGTGATGCAGGAGGTGGTACATGTGGGGCGGGAGGTGGAAGTTGTGATGCAGGAGGTGGTACATGTGGGGCGGGATGTGGCACTCGTGAGCAGGGAGGTGGCACTTGTTGAACTTGTAGCAGGTGTAACTTGTCGGGCAGGAGGCGGCTCTTGTGGGGCTGGAGATTGATGTTGTGGGTCAGGAGGTGGCACTTGTGGGGCAGGAGGTGGCACTTGTTGGATGGGAGGTGGTTGATATGGGGAAGGAGGTGGCAATTGTGCGGTTCGAGGTGGCACTTGTGATGCGGCAGGTGGATGATGTGGGGCAGGAGTTGGCACTTGTGGGTCGGGAGGTGGCACTTGTGAGGCGGGAGGTGGCACTTGTGGGGCAAAATGCAACACTTGTGGGGCAGGAGTTATAACTTGTGGGGCAGGAGGTGGAAGTTGTGGAACAGAAGGTGGCACTTGTGGGGCGGGTGGTGGCACTTGTGGGGCGGGATGTGGCACTTGTGGGGCGGGAGGTGGGACTTGTGGGGCCAGAGGTTGAGGTTGTGGTTCGGGAGGTGGCACTTGTGGAGCAGGAGCCTACACTTGTGGGGCAGAATGTGGCACTTGTAAGGCAGGACGTTGAAATTGTGGAGCAGGTTGTGGCACTTGTGGGGCAGGAGGTGGAAATTGTGGGGCAGGAGGTGGTAATGGTGGGGCAGGAGGTCGCACTTGTGGGCCAGGAGTTGGAAGTTGTGGGGCGGGAGAATGTGGAACTTGTGAGGCAGGAGGTGGAAGTTGTGGTGCGGGAGGTGGAAGTTGTAGGGCGGGAGGTGGCACTTGTGGGGCGGGAGTTGGAAGTTGAGTGACGGGAGGTGGCACTTGTGGGGCAGGTTGTGGAAGTTGTGGGGCGGGAGGTTGCACTTGTGAGACAGGAGGTGGCACTTGTGGGGCGGGAGGTGGCACTGATGGGGCAGGAAATTGAGCTTTTGGGGCAGGAGATGGCACTTGTGGGGCGTAAGGTGGAACTTATGGGGCAGGAGGTGGAACTTGTGGAGCAGGAGGTGGCACTTGTGGGGCGGGAGGTTGGAGTTGTTGGGCATGAGGTGGCATTTTGAGGCAGAAGGTGGCATTTGTGTGGCAGGAGGTGGCAATTGTGGGGCACGAGTTGGAAATTGTTGGGCAGGAGGTGGAAGTTTTGGGGCAGGGTTTGGCAGTTGTAGGGCGGGAGGTGGCACTTGTGGGCCAGGAGGTGGAAGTTGTAGGGCAGGAGGTGGCACTTCTGGGGCGGGAGGTGGCACTTCTGGGGCAGGAACTGGAGCTTTTAGGGCAAGAGGTGGAACTTGTGCAGAAGGAGGTGGTACTTGTTGGGCGGAAATTGGAACTTGTTGGGAGGGAAGAGGTACTTGTGGGGCAGGAGCTGGCACTTGTGGGGCAGGAGGAGGAAGTTGGTCAGTCAGTGACACTTGTGTGGCAGGAGGTGGATTATTTGGGGGGGAGGTGGCAGTGGTGTGGCAAAATGTGGCACTTGTGGGGCAGGAGCTGGCACTTCAGGGGAATGAGCTGGCACTTGTAGGGCAGGAATTGGCACTTGTGGGGCAGGAGGTGGATGATGTGGGGCAGGAGGTGGCACTTGTGGGGCAGAAGGTGGATGATGTGGGGCATGAACTGGAAGTTGTGGGGCATGAGCTGGCACTTGTGGGGCAGAAGGTGGAACTGGCGGGGCAGGAGGTGGCACTTGTGGGGCAGGTGTTGGCACTTGTGGGGCAGGAGGTGGAAGTTGTGGGGCGGTAGGTTGCACTTGTGCGTGGGAGGTGGATGTTGTGGGGCAGGAAATGGCACCTGTGGGGCAGGAGGTGGCGCTTTTGGGGCAGGAGGTGGCACTTGTAGGTCAAGACGTGGAACTTGTTGGGCAGGAGGTGGCTCTTGTGGGGCAGTAGGTGTCAGTTGTTTGGTGGGAGGTGGCACTTGTTGGGCAGGAGGTGGCACTTGTGGGGAAGGAGGTGTCACTTGTATGGCAGGAATTGAAACTTGTGGGGTGGGATGGGGTACCTGTGGTGAAGGAAGTGGCTCTTGTGGGGCAGGAGCTGGCACTTGTGGGGCAGGAACTGGCACTTGTGGGGCATGAACTGGCACTTGTGGGCAGGAAGTGGATGATGTGGTGCAGGAGCTGGCACTTGTGAAGCATGAGCTGGCACATGTGGGGCAGGAATTGGCAGTTGTGGGGCAGGAGCCTACACTTGTGGGGCAGAACGTGGCACTTGTTGGGCAGGAGGTTGAAGTTGTGGTGCAGGATGTAGCACTTGTGGGGCAGGAGCTGTAAATTGTCTGGCGAGATATGGCACTTGTGGGGCAGGAGATTGCACTAGTTTGGCAGGAGGTGGCACTTGTGGGGCGGGATGTGGATGATGTGGGGCGGGAGGTGGCACTTGTGGAGTAGAAGGTGGATGATGTGGGGCAGGAGCTGGCAATTGTGAAGCATGAGCTGGCACTTGTGGGGCAGGAGGTGTCAGTTGTTTGGCGGGAGGTGGCACTTGTGGGGCAGGAGGTGGCACTTGTGGGGCAGGAGGTGGCACCTGTGGGGCAGGAGGTGGCACTTGTATGGCAGGAATTGAAACTTGTGGGGTGGGATGGGGTACCTGTGGTGAAGGAAGTGGCTCTTGTGGGGCAGGATGTGGCACTTGTGGGGCAGGAATTGGCAGTTGTGGGGCAGGAGCCTACACTTGTGGGGCAGAACGTGGCACTTGTGGGGCAGGAGGTTGAAGTTGTGGTGCAGGATGTGGCACTTGTGGGGCGAGAGGTGGCACTTGTGGGGCAGGTGTTGGCACTTGTGGGGCAGGAGGTGGAAGTTGTGGGGCGGTAGGTTGCACTTGTGCGTGGGAGGTGGATGTTGTGGGGCAGGAAATGGCACCTGTGGGGCAGGAGGTGGCGATTTTGGGGGAGGTGGTGGCATTTGTTGGGCGAGAGGTGAAACTTATGGGGCAGGAGGTGGTACCTGTTGGGCAAGAGGTGGCAATTGTGGGGCAGGTGCTGGCACTTGTGGGGCATGAGCTGGCAATAGTGTGGCAGGAATTGGCACTTGTGGTGCAGGAGGTGGATGATGTGGGGCAGGAGGCTGTCTTTGTGGGGTTGGAGGTGGCACTTGTAGGGCAGGAAGTTGATGATGTGGGGCAGGAGCTGGCATTTCTGAAGCATGAGCTGGCACTTGTGGGGCAGGAGCTGGACTTGCAGGGTGACAGGTGGAACTGGCGGGGCAGGAGGTGGCACTTGTGGGGCAGGAGGTGGCACTTGTGGGGCAGGAGGTGGCACTTGTGGGGCAGGTGTTGGCACTTGTGGGGCAGGAGGTGGAAGTTGTGGGGCGGTAGGTTGCACTTGTGCGTGGGAGGTGGATGTTGTGGGGCAGGAAATGGCACCTGTGGGGCAGGAGGTGGCGCTTTTGGGGGAGGTGGTGGCATTTGTTGGGCGAGAGGTGAAACTTATGGGGCAGGAGGTGGCACTTGTAGGTCAAGAGGTGGAACTTGTTGGGCAGGAGGTGACACTATTGGGCAGGAGGTGTCAGTTGTTTGGTGGGAGGTGGCACTTGTGGGGCAGGAGGTGGCACTTGTGGGGCAGGAGGTGTCACTTGTATGGCAGGAATTGAAACTTGTGGGGTGGGATGGGGTACCTGTGGTGAAGGAAGTGGCTCTTGTGGGGCAGGATGTTGCACTTGTGGGGCATGAACTGGCACTTGTGGGGCAGGAGCTGGCACTTGTGGGGCATGAACTGGCACTTGTGGGGCAGGAATTGGCACATGTGGGCAGGAAGTGGATGATGTGGTGCAGGAGCTGGCACTTGTGAAGCATGAGCTGGCACATGTGGGGCAGGAATTGGCAGTTGTGGGGCAGGAGCCTACACTTGTGGGGCAGAACGTGGCACTTGTGGGGCAGGAGGTTGAAGTTGTGGTGCAGGATGTAGCACTTGTGGGGCAGGAGCTGTAAATTGTCTGGCGAGATATGGCACTTGTGGGGCAGGAGGTTGCACTAGTTTGGCAGGAGGTGGCACTTGTGGGGCGGGATGTGGCACTTGTGGGGCGAGAGGTGGCACTTGTGGGGCAGAAGGTGGATGATGTGGGGCAGGAGCTGGCAATTGTGAAGCATGAGCTGTCACTTTTGGGGCAGGAATTGTCAGTTGTGCGGCAGGAGTTGGCAGTTGTGCGGCAGGATGTGGCACACGGGCAGGAGTTGGCACTTGTGTGGTGGGATGTTGAAGTTGTTGGGCGAGAGGTGGCACTTGTGGGGCAGAAGGTGGATGATGTGGGGCAGGAGCTGGCACTTGTGAAGCATGAGCTGGCACTTGTGGGGCAGAAGGTGGAAGTTGTGGGGAAGTATTTGGCACTTGTGGGGCAAGAGGTGGAACTTGTGGAGCAGGAGGTGGCATTTGTGGAGCATGAGTTGACACTTGTGGGGCAGGAGGTGGCACTTGTGGGGCAGGAGGTGGAAGTTGTGGAGCGGGAGGTGGCATTTGTGGGGCGAAAGGTGGCATTTGTGGGGCAGGAGGTTGCACTTGTGGGGCAGGAGGTGGCACTTGTGGGGTGGAAATTGGAACTTGTTGGGAGGGAAGAGGTACTTGTGGGGCAGGAAGTGGCTCTTGTCGGGCAGGAGCTGGCACTTGTGGGGCAGGAGGTTGCAGTTGTGCGTCAGGAGGAGGAAGTTGGGCGGTCAGTGACACTTGTGGGGCAGGAGGTGGATTATTTTGGGGGGGAGGTGGCAGTGGTGTGGCAAAATGTGGCACTTGTGGGGCAGGAGCTGGCACTTCAGGGGAATGAGCTGGCACTTGTAGGGCAGGAATTGGCACTTGTGGGGCAGGAGGTGGTCGTTGTGGGGCAGGAGGTGGCACTTGTGGGGCAGAGGGTGGATGATGTGGGGCATGAACTGGCACTTGTGGGGCATGAACTGGCACTTGTGGGGCATGAACTGGCACTTGTGGGGCAGGAATTGGCACTTGTTGGGTGGGAGGTGGACGATGTGGGGCAGGAGATGGCCCTTGTGGAGCAGGAGGTGGAAGTTGCAGGGCAGGAGCTGGCACTTGTCGGGCAGGAGCTGGCACTTGTGAGGCAGGAGCTGGCAATAGTGGGGCAGGAATTGGCACTTGTGGGGCAGGAGGTGGGTGATGTGGGGCAGGAGGCTGACTTTGTGGGGTTGGAGGTGGCACTTGTGGGGCAGGAAGTTGATGATGTGGGGCAGGAGCTGGCATTTGTGGGGCGAGAGGAGCTGGACTTGCAGGGTGACAGGTGGCACTTGTGGGGCAGTAGGTGGCACTTGTGGGGCAGGAGGTGGCACTTGTGGGGCAGGATGTGGCACTTGTGGGGCAGGAGGTGGCAAATGTGGTGCAGGAAATGGCACTTTTGGGGCAGGAGTTGGCACATGTGGGATAGGAGGTGGCACTTGTGGGGCAGGAGGTGGATGATGTGGGGCAGGAGCTGGCAATTGTGAAGCATGAGCTGGCACATTTAGGGCTGGAATTGGCACTTGTGCCACAGGAGGTGGCACTTGTGGGGTGGGAGGTGGATGATGTGGGGCAGGAGGTGGAAGTTGCGTGGCAGGATTTGGCCCTTGTGGGGCTGGAGATGGCACTTGTAGGGCAGGACGTGGCACTTGTGGAGCGGGAGGGGGCACTTGTGGGGCCTGAGGTGGAACTTGTAGGGCAGGAGGTGGCATTTGTGGGGCGGGAGGTGGAAGCTATGAGGCAGGGGGTGGCACTTGTAAGGCAGGAGGTAGAACTTGTGGGGGAAAAGTTGGCACTTGTGGGGCGCGAGTTGGCACTTGTGGGGCAGGTAGTTGCATTCGTGGGGCAGGAGTTGGCACTTGTGGGTCAGGTGGGGCACTTGTGGGGCGGGATGCGGAAGTTGTGGGGCGTGAGGTGTCACTTGTGGGGCGGAAGTTGACACTGTTGGGGTGTGAGGTGGCACTTGTGGGGCGGAAGGTGGCACTTGTGCGTGGGAGGTGGCACTTGTGGGGCGGGAGGTGGCACTTGTAGGGCAGGAGGTGGCATTTGTGGGGCGGCAGGTGGAAGTTGTGATGCAGGAGGTGGTACATGTGGGGCGGGAGGTGGAAGTTGTGATGCAGGAGGTGGTACATGTGGGGCGGGAGGTGTAAGTTGTGATGCAGGAGGTGGTACATGTGGGGCGGGAGGTGGAAGTTGTGATGCAGGAGGTGGTACATGTGGGGCGGGAGGTGGAAGTTGTGATGCAGGAGGTGGTACATGTGGGGCGGGAGGTGGAAGTTGTGATGCAGGAGGTGGTACATGTGGGGCGGGATGTGGCACTCGTGAGCAGGGAGGTGGCACTTGTGGAACTTGTAGCAGGTGTAACTTGTCGGGCAGGAGGCGGCTCTTGTGGGGCTGGAGATTGATGTTGTGGGTCTGGAGGTGGCACTTGTGGGGCAGGAGGTGGATGATGAGGGGCAGGAGCTGGCACTTGTGAAGCATGAGCTGGCACTTGTGGGGCAGGAATTGGCACTTGTGGGGCAGGAGGTGGCACTTGTGGGGCAGGAGGTGGTTGATATGGGGAAGGAGGTGGCAATTGTGCGGTTCGAGGTGGCACTTGTGGAGCAGGAGATGGAAGTTGCGGGGCAGGAGTTGGCACTTGTGGGTCGGGAGGTGGAAGTTTTGGGGCAAAATGCAACACTTGTGGGGCAGGAGTTATAACTTGTGGGGCAGGAGGTGGAAGTTGTGGAACAGAAGGTGGCACTTGTGGGGCGGGTGGTGGCACTTGTGGGGCGGGATGTGGCACTTGTGGGGCGGGAGGTGGGACTTGTGGGGCCAGAGGTTGAGGTTGTGGTTCGGGAGGTGGCACTTGTGGAGCAGGAGCCTACACTTGTGGGGCAGAATGTGGCACTTGTAAGGCAGGACGTTGAAATTGTGGAGCAGGTTGTGGCACTTGTGGGGCAGGAGGTGGTAATGGTGGGGCAGGAGGTCGCACTTGTGGGCCAGGAGTTGGAAGTTGTGGGGCGGGATGTGGAACTTGTGAGGCAGGAGGTGGAAGTTGTGGTGCGGGAGGTGGAAGTTGTAGGGCGGGAGGTGGCACTTGTGGGGCAGGAGTTGGAAGTTGAGTGAGGGGAGGTGGCACTTGTGGGGCAGGTTGTGGAAGTTGTGGGGCGGGAGGTTGCACTTGTGAGACAGGAGGTGGCACTTGTGGGGCGGGAGGTGGAAGTTGTGAGGCAGGAGGTGGCACTTGGGCAGATTGTGTCACTCGTGGGCAGGGAGGTTGCACTTGTGGGGCAGGAGGTGAAAGTTGTGGGGCAGGAGGTGGCATTTGTAAGGCGGGAAGTGGCACTTGTGGGGCAGAAATTGGCACTTATGGGGCAGGAGGTGGCACTTGTGGTGCGGGAGGTGGCAATGATGGGGCAGGAAATTGAGCTTTTGGGGCAGGAGATGGCACTTGTGGGGCGTAAGGTGGAACTTATGGGGCAGGAGGTGGAACTTGTGGAGCAGGAGGTGGTACTTGTGGGGCGGGAGGTTGGAGTTGTTGGGCAGAAGGTGGCATTTGTGTGGCAGGAGGTGGCAATTGTGGGGCACGAGTTGGAAATTGTTGGGCAGGAGGTGGAAGTTTTGGGGCAGGGTTTGGCAGTTGTAGGGCGGGAGGTGGCACTTGTGGGCCAGGAGGTGGAAGTTGTAGGGCGGGAGGTGGCACTTGTGGGGCGGGAGGTGGCACTTCTGGGGCAGGAAATGGAGCTTTTAGGGCAGGAGGTGGAACTTGTGCAGAAGGAGGTGGTACTTGTTGGGCGGAAATTGGAACTTGTTGGGAGGGAAGAGGTACTTGTGGGGCAGGAAGTGGCTCTTGTGGGGCAGGAGCTGGCACTTGTGGGGCAGGAGGAGGAAGTTGGTCAGTCAGTGACACTTGTGGGGCAGGAGGTGGATTATTTGGGGGGGGAGGTGGCAGTGGTGTGGACAAATGTGGCACTTGTGGGGCATGAACTGGCACTTTTGGGGCAGGAATTGGCACTTGTGGGGCAGGTGGTGGCACTTGTTGGGTGGGAGGTGGATGATGTGGGGCAGGAGGTGGCACTTGTGGAGCAGGAGGTGGAAGTTGCATTGCAGGATTTGGCATTTGTGGGTTGGGAGTTGGCACTTGTGGGGCATGAGGTGGAATTTGTGGGATGGTAGGTGGAACATGTGGGGCAGGAGCTGGCACTTGTGGGGCAGGATGTGGCACACGTTGCCAGGAGTCGGCACTTGTGTGGCGGGATGTTGAAGTTGTGGGGCGGGAGATGGCACTTGTGGAACAGGTATTGTCACTTGTGGGGGAGGAGGTGGATGATGTGGGGCAGGAGGTGGCACCTGTGGGGCAAGAGGTGGCACTTGTGGGGCATGAGCTGGCACTTGTGGGGCAGGAATTGGCACTTGTGGGGCAGGAGGTGGATGATATGGGGCAGGAGGCTGTCTTTGTGGGGATAGAGGTGGCACTTGTGGGGCAGGAAGTTGATGATGTGGGGCATGAGCTGGCATTTGTGAAGCATGAGCTGGCACTTGTGAAGCAGGAATTGGCACTTTTGGGGCAGGAGGTGGAACTTGTGGGGTGGGAGGTGGAATTTGTGGGGTGGTAGGTGAAACTTGTCAGGCAGGAGTTGGCACATGTGGGGGGGGAAATGGCACTTGTGGGGCAGGAAATGGCACCAGTGGGGTAGGATTTGGAACCTGTGGGGTAAGAAATGGCACTTGTTGGGCAGGAGGTGTCACTTGTGGGGCGGAAGTGGAACTTGTTTGTCATGTGGCCACAATTGTTGGGCGGGATGTGGCACTTGTGGGGCAGGAGGTGGCACTTGTGGGGCAGAAGGTGGATGATGTGGGGCAGGAGCTGGATATTGTGAAGCATGAGCTGTCACTTTTGGGGCAGGAATTGTCAGTTGTGCGGCAGGAGTTGGCACTTGTGGGGCAGGATGTGGCACACGGGCAGGAGTTGGCACTTGTGTGGTGGGATGTTGAAGTTGTTGGGCGGGAGGTGGCACTTGTGGGGCTGGAAGTGGCAGTTGTAGGGCTGGAAGTGGCACTTGTGGAATTGGAGTTGGCACTAGTGGGGCAGAAGGTGGAAGTTGTGGGGAAGTATTTGGCACTTGTGGGGCAAGAGGTGGAACTTGTGGGGCAGGAGGTGGCATTTGTGGAGCATGAGTTGACACTTGTGGGGCGGGAGGTGGCACTTGTGGGCCAGGAGATGGAAGTTGTAGGGCGGGAGGTGGCACTTGTGGGGTGGGAGGTGGTAGATGTTGGGCGTGATGTGGCACTTGTGGGTCGGGAGGTGGCACTTGTGGGGCAGGAGGTAGAAGTTGTGGAGCGGGAGGTGGCATTTGTGGGGCGAAAGGTGGCATTTGTGGGGCAGGAGGTTGCACTTGTGGGGCAGGAGGTGGCACTTGTTGGGAGAAAGGTGGCATTTGTGGGGCAGGAGGTTGCACTTGGGGCAGGAGGTGGCACTTGTGGGGCGGAAATTGGAACTTGTTGGGAGGGAAGAGGTACTTGTGGGGCAGGAAGTGGCTCTTGTTGGGCAGGAGCTGGCACTTGTGGGGCAAGAGCTGGCACTTCAGGGGAATGAGCTGGCATTTGTGGTGCAGGGGGTGGATGATGTGGGGCAGGAGGTGGCACTTGTGGGGCAGGGGGTGGATGATGTGGGGCAGGAGGTGGCACTTGTGGGGGAGAAGGTGGATGATGTGGGGCATGAACTGGCACTTGTGGGGCATGAACTGGCATTTGTGGGGCAGGAATTGGCACTTGTGGGGCAGGAGGTGGCACTTGTTGGGTGGGAGGTGGACGATGTGGGGCAGGAGATGGCACTTGTGGAGCAGGAGGTGGAAGTTGCAGGGCAGGAGGTGGCATTTCTGGGGTGGGTGGTGGCACTTCTGGGGCAGGAATTGTCAGTTGTGCGGCAGGAGTTGGCACTTGTGGGGCAGGAGCTGGCACTTGTGGGGCATGAGCTGGTACTTGTGGGGCAGGAATTGGCACTTGTGGGGCAGGAGGTGGATGATGTGGGGCAGGAGGCTGTCTGTGGGGTTGGAGGTGACACTTGTGGGGCAGGAAGTTGATGATGTGGGGCAGGAGCTTGCACTTGTGAAGCAGGAATGGGCACTTGTGGGGCAGGAGGTGGCACTTGTTGGATGGGAGGTGGTTGATATGGGGAAGGAGGTGGCAATTGTGCGGTTCGAGGTGGCACTTGTGGAGCAGGAGTTGGCACTTGTGGGTCGGGGGTGGCACTTGTGTGGCAGGAGGAGGCACTTGTGGGGCAGGAGGAGGCACTTGTGGGGCAGGAGGAGGCACTTGTGGGGCAGGAGGAGGCACTTGTGGGGCAGGAGGAGGCTGTTGTTGGGCGGAAAGTCAAAGTTGTGGGGTGGGAGGTGGCACATGTGGGGCTGGAGGTTGAGGTTGTGGGGCGAGAGGTATTACTTGTGGGGCAGGAGCCGGCACTTGTGGGGCAGGACGCGGCAAATGTGGTGCAGGAAATGGCACTTGTGGGGCAGGAGTTGGCACTTGTGGGTCAGGTGGTGGCACATGTGGGGCAGGGGTCGACGTTGTGGGGCAAGAGGTGTAACTTGTGGGGCAGGAGGTGGCCATAGAGGGGCGGGAGGTGGCACTTGTGTGGCGGGAGGTGGCACTTGTGGGGCAGGAGATGGCAATTGTGGAGCAGGAGGTGGAAGTTGCACGTCAGGATTTGGCACTTGTGGGGAGGAGGTGGAACTTGCGGGGCGGGAGGTGGAAGTTGTGATGCAGGAGGTGGTACATGTGGGGCGGGAGGTGGAAGTTGTGATGCAGGAGGTGGTACATGTGGGGCGGGAGGTGGAAGTTGTGATGCAGGAGGTGGTACATGTGGGGCGGGAGGTGGAAGTTGTGATGCAGGAGGTGGTACATGTGGGGCGGGAGGTGGAAGTTGTGATGCAGGAGGTGGTACATGTGGGGCGGGATGTGGCACTCGTGAGCAGGGAGGTGGCACTTGTGGAACTTGTAGCAGGTGTAACTTGTCGGGCAGGAGGCGGCTCTTGTGGGGCTGGAGATTGATGTTGTGGGTCAGGAGGTGGCACTTGTGGGGCAGGAGGTGGATGATGTGGGGAAGGAGGTGGATGATGTGGAACAGTAGGTGGCACCTGTGGGGCAGGAGATGGCACTTGTGGGGCGGGAGGTAAAAATTGTGGGGTGGGAGGTGGAAATTGTGGGGCAAGGGGTGGCAGTTGCGGGGCTGGGGGCGGCACTTGTGGGGCAGTGTGTGGCACTTGAGGTGCAGGAGGTGGCACTTGTGGGGCAGGAGGTGGCACTTGTGGGGCGGGATGTGGCAGTTGTGGGGCAGATGATGACACCTGTGGGGCGGGAGGTGGATGTTTTGGGGAAGGAGGTTGAAGTTGTGGGGAGGGTGGTAGCACTTGTGGGGCGGGAGGTGGCACTAGTGGGGCAGGAGTTGGCACTTGTGGGCTGGGTCATAGCACTTGTTGTGCAGGGGTTGGCACTTGTGGGGCAGGAAATGTTACTTGTGGGGCAAGAAGTGGCTCTTGAAGGGCAGGAGGTGGCACTTGTGGGGCAGGAGTTAATTCTTGTGGATCTGGAGGTGGCACTTGTGGGCCTGGATGTTGCACTTGTGAGGCGGGAGGTGGAAGTTCTGGGGCGGGTGGTTGCAGTTGTGGGGCTGGAGGTATCACTTTTGGGGCAGGAGGAGGTACTTGTGGGGCAGGAGGTGGCACTTGTGGGGCAGGAGGAGGCACTTGTGGGGCAGGAGGAGGCTGTTGTTGGCGGGAAGTGGCACTTGTGGGGTGGGAGGTGGCACTTGTGGGGCTGGATGTGGAAGTTGTGTGGCAGGATTTGACACTTCTGGGGCTGCAGGTGGCACTTGTAGGGTGGGTGGTAGAACTTGTGGGGGGTGAGGTGAAACTTGTGGAGCGGGAGGTGACAACTGTGGGACAGGAGGAGGCACTTGTGGGTCGGGAGGTGGCATTTTAAGGCGGGAGGTGGCAGTTGTGGGGCGGGAGGTGGCACTTGTGGGGCAGGAGGTGGCACCTGTGGGGAAGGAGGTGGCACTTGTATGGCAGGAATTGAAACTTGTGGGGTGGGATGGGGTACCTGTGGTGAAGGAAGTGGCTCTTGTGGGGCAGGATGTGGCACTTGTGGGGCATGAACTGGCAATTGTGGGGCAGGAATTGGCACTTGTGGGCAGGAAGTGGATGATGTGGTGCAGGAGCTGGCACTTGTGAAGCATGAGCTGGCACATGTGGGGCAGGAATTGGCACTTGTGGGGCAGGAGCCTACACTTGTGGGGCAGAACGTGGCACTTGTGGGGCAGGAGGTTGAAGTTGTGGTGCAGGATGTAGTACTTGTGGGGCAGGAGCTGTAAATTGTCTGGCGAGATAAGGCACTTGTGGGGCAGGAGGTTGCACTAGTTTGGCAGGAGGTGGCACTTGTGGGGCGGGGTGTGGCACTTGTGGGGCGAGAGGTGGCACTTGTGGGGCAGAAGGTGGATGATGTGGGGCAGGAGCTGGCAATTGTGAAGCATGAGCTGTCACTTTTGGGGCAGGAATTGTCAGTTGTGCGGCAGGAGTTGGCAGTTGTGGGGCAGGATGTGGCACACGGGCAGGAGTTGGCACTTGTGTGGTGGGATGTTGAAGTTGTTGGGCGAGAGGTGGCACTTGTGGGGCAGAAGGTGGATGATGTGGGGCAGGAGCTGGCACTTGTGAAGCATGAGCTGGCACTTGTGGGGCAGAAGGTGGAAGTTGTGGGGAAGTATTTGGCACTTGTGGGGCAAGAGGTGGAACTTGTGGAGCAGGAGGTGGCATTTGTGGAGCATGAGTTGACAATTGTGGGGCAGGAGGTGGCAATTGTGGGGCAGGAGGTGGAAGTTGTGGGGCAGGAGGTGGTCCTTGTGGGGCAGGAGGTGGTCCTTGTGGGACGAGAGATGGCACTTGTTGGGCGGGAGGTGGAATTTGTGGGGCGGCAGGTGGCAATTGTGGGTCAGGAGGAGGCATTTGTGAGGCAGGAGGTGGATGATGTGGGGCAGGAGGAGGCACTTGTGGGGAAGTAGGTAGCACTTGTGGGGCAGGAAGTGGCACTTGTGGGGCAGGAGGAGGCACTTATGGGGCAGGAGGAGGCACTTGTGGGGCAGGAGGAGGCACTTGTGGGGCAGGAGGAGGCTGTTGTTGGGCGGGAAGTGGAAGTTGTGGGGTGGGAGGTGGCACTTGTGGGGCTGGATGTGGAGGTTGTGTGGCAGGATTTGAGACTTCTGGGGCTGCAGGTGGCACTTGTGGGGTGGGTGGTAGAACTTGTGGGGGGTGAGGTGTAACTTGTGGAGCGGGAGGTGACAACTGTGGGACAGGAGGAGGCACTTGTGGGTCGGGAGGTGGCACTTTTAAGGCGGGAGGTGGCAGTTGTGGGGCGGGAGGTGGAAGTTGTGCGGCACGATTTAGCACTTGTGTGGCTGGAGGCGGCACTTGTGGGGCGGGAGGTGGCACTTGTGGGGCGGGAAATGGAACTTGTGGGGCAGCACGTGGCACTAGCTGAGCAGGAGGTGGAAATTGTGGGGCGGGAGGTGAATGATATGAGGCAGGAGGTAGCGGTTGTGGGGCAGGAGGTGGCACTTATGGGGCAGGAGATGGTATTTGTTGTGCAGTAGGTGGCACTTGTGGAGTGGGAGATGGAAGTTGTGGGGCAGGAGGTGACACTTGTGGGGCGGTTGGTGGATGATGTGGGGCAGGATTTGGCCCTTGTGGGGCGGGAGATGGCACTTGTGGGGCAGGACGTGGCACTTGTGGAGCGGGAGGGGGCACTTGTGGGGCCTGAGGTGGCACTTGTAGGGCAGGAGGTGGCATTTGTGGGGCGGGAGGTGGAAGTTGTGAGGCAGGGGGTGGCACTTGTAAGGCAGGAGGTAGAACTTGTGGGGCAGGAGTTGGCACTTGTGGGGCACGAGTTGGCACTTGTGGGGCAGGTAGTTGCATTAGTGGGGCAGGTGGTGGCAGTTGTGGGTCAGGTGGTGGCACTTGTTGGGCGGGAGGTGGCATTTGTGGGGCGGGAGGTGTAAGTTGTGAGGCAGGAGGTGGCACTTGTGCGTGGGAGGTGGAGTTTGTGGAGAGGGAGGTGGCGCTTGTGGGGCGGGAGGTGGCACTTGTGGGGAGGAGGTGGAACTTGTGGGGCGGGAGGTGGAAGTTGTGATGCAGGAGGTGGTACATGTGGGGCGGGAGGTGGAAGTTGTGATGCAGGAGGTGGTACATGTGGGGCGGGAGGTGGAAGTTGTGATGCAGGAGGTGGTACATGTGGGGCGGGAGGTGGAAGTTGTGATGCAGGAGGTGGTACATGTGGGGCGGGAGGTGGAAGTTGTGATGCAGGAGGTGGTACATGTGGGGCGGGATGTGGCACTCGTGAGCAGGGAGGTGGCACTTGTTGAACTTGTAGCAGGTGTAACTTGTCGGGCAGGAGGCGGCTCTTGTGGGGCTGGAGATTGATGTTGTGGGTCAGGAGGTGGCACTTGTGGGGCAGGAGGTGGCACTTGTGGGGCATGAACTGGCACTTGTGGGGCAGGAATTGGCACTTGTGGGCAGGAAGTGGATGATGTGGTGCAGGAGCTGGCACTTGTGAAACATGAGCTGGCACATGTGGGGCAGGAATTGGCAGTTGTGAAGCATGAGCTGTCAGTTTTGGGGCAGGAATTGTCAGTTGTGCGGCAGGAGTTGGCACTTGTGGGGCAGGATGTGGCACACGGGCAGGAGTTGGCACTTGTGTGGTGGGATGTTGAAGTTGTTGGGCGGGAGGTGGCACTTGTGGGGCTGGAAGTGGATGATGTGGGGCAGGAGCTGGCACTTGTGAAGCATGAGCTGGCACTTGTAAGGCAGGAATTGGCACTTGTGGGGCAGGAATTGACACTTGTGGAGCAGGAGGTGGAAGTTGCAGGGCAGGATTTGGCATTTGTGGGGCGGGAGGTGGCACTTGTGGAACAAGTATTGTCACTTGTGGGGGAGGAGGTGGATGATGTGGGGCAGGAGGCTGTCTTTGTGGGGTTGGAGGTGGCACTTGTGGGGCAGGAAGTTGATGATGTGTGGCAGGAGCTGGCACTTGTGAAGCATGAGCTGGCACTTGTGGGGCAGGAGCTGGACTTGCAGGGTGACAGGTGGAACTGGCGGGGCAGGAGGTGGCACTTGTGGGGCAGGAGGTGGCACTTGTGGGGCAGGAGGTGGCACTTGTGGGGCAGGTGTTGGCACTTGTGGGGCAGGAGGTGGAAGTTGTGGGGCGGTAGGTTGCACTTGTGCGTGGGAGGTGGATGTTGTGGGGCAGGAAATGGCACCTGTGGGGCAGGAGGTGGCGCTTTTGGGGGAGGTGGTGGCATTTGTTGGGCGAGAGGTGAAACTTATGGGGCAGGAGGTGACACTTGTAGGTCAAGAGGTGGAACTTGTTGGGCAGGAGGTGAAACTATTGGGCAGGAGGTGTCAGTTGTTTGGTGGGAGGTGGCACGTGTAGGGCAGGAGGTGGCACTTGTGGGGCAGGAAGTGGCACTTGTGGGGCAGGAGGTGGCACTTGTGGGGCAAAAGGTGGCACCTGTGGGGAAGGAAGTGGCACTTGTATGGCAGGAATTGAAACTTGTGGGGTGGGATGGGGTACCTGTGGTGAAGGAAGTGGCTCTTGTGGGGCAGGATGTGGCACTTGTGGGGCAGGAGCTGGCACTTGTGGGGCATGAACTGGCACTTGTGGGGCAGGAATTGGCACATGTGGGCAGGAAGTGGATGATGTGGTGCAGGAGCTGGCACTTGTGAAGCATGAGCTGGCACATGTGGGGCAGGAATTGGCACTTGTGGGGCAGGAGCCTACACTTGTGGGGCAGAACGTGGCACTTGTGGGGCAGGAGGTTGAAGTTGTGGTGCAGGATGTAGCACTTGTGGGGCAGGAGCTGTAAATTGTCTGGCGAGATATGGCACTTGTGGGGCAGGAGGTTGCACTAGTTTGGCAGGAGGTGGCACTTGTGGGGCGGGATGTGGCACTTGTGGGGCGAGAGGTGGCACTTGTGGGGCAGAAGGTGGATGATGTGGGGCAGGAGCTGGCAATTGTGAAGCATGAGCTGTCACTTTTGGGGCAGGAATTGTCAGTTGTGCGGCAGGAGTTGGCAGTTGTGGGGCAGGATGTGGCACACGGGCAGGAGTTGGCACTTGTGTGGTGGGATGTTGAAGTTGTTGGGCGGGAGGTGGCACTTGTGGGGCTGGAAGTGGCAGTTGTAGGGCTGGAGGTGGCACTTGTGGAATTGGAGTTGGCACTAGTGGGGCAGAAGGTGGAAGTTGTGGGGAAGTATTTGGCACTTGTGGGGCAAGAGGTGGAACTTGTGGAGCAGAAGGTGGCATTTGTGGAGCATGAGTTGACACTTGTGGGGCGGGAGGTGGCACTTGTGGGGCAGGAGGTGGCACTTGTGGGGCAGGAGGTGGTCCTTGTGGGACGAGAGGTGGCACTTGTTGGGCGGGAGGTGGAACTTATGGGGCGTTACGTGGAAGTTGTGGGGCGGGAGGTGGCACTTGTGGGGAGGAGGTGGAACTTGTGGGGCGGGAGGTGGAAGTTGTGATGCAGGAGGTGGTACATGTGGGGCGGGAGGTGGAAGTTGTGATGCAGGAGGTGGTACATGTGGGGCGGGATGTGGAAGTTGTGATGCAGGAGGTGGTACATGTGGGGCGGGAGGTGGAAGTTGTGATGCAGGAGGTGGTACATGTGGGGCGGGAGGTGGAAGTTGTGATGCAGGAGGTGGTACATGTGGGGCGGGAGGTGGAAGTTGTGATGCAGGAGGTGGTACATGTGGGGCGGGATGTGGCACTCGTGAGCAGGGAGGTGGCACTTGTTGAACTTGTAGCAGGTGTAACTTGTCGGGCAGGAGGCGGCTCTTGTGGGGCTGGAGATTGATGTTGTGGGTCAGGAGGTGGCACTTGTGGGGCAGGAGGTGGCACTTGTGGGGCATGAACTGGCACTTGTGGGGCAGGAATTGGCACTTGTGGGCAGGAAGTGGATGATGTGGTGCAGGAGCTGGCACTTGTGAAACATGAGCTGGCACATGTGGGGCAGGAATTGGCAGTTGTGAAGCATGAGCTGTCAGTTTTGGGGCAGGAATTGTCAGTTGTGCGGCAGGAGTTGGCACTTGTGGGGCAGGATGTGGCACACGGGCAGGAGTTGGCACTTGTGTGGTGGGATGTTGAAGTTGTTGGGCGGGAGGTGGCACTTGTGGGGCTGGAAGTGGATGATGTGGGGCAGGAGCTGGCACTTGTGAAGCATGAGCTGGCACTTGTAAGGCAGGAATTGGCACTTGTGGGGCAGGAATTGACACTTGTGGAGCAGGAGGTGGAAGTTGCAGGGCAGGATTTGGCATTTGTGGGGCGGGAGGTGGCACTTGTGGAACAAGTATTGTCACTTGTGGGGGAGGAGGTGGATGATGTGGGGCAGGAGGCTGTCTTTGTGGGGTTGGAGGTGGCACTTGTGGGGCAGGAAGTTGATGATGTGGGGCAGGAGCTGGCACTTGTGAAGCATGAGCTGGCACTTGTGGGGCAGGAGGTGGATGATGTGGGGCAGGAGGCTGTCTTTGTGGGGTTAGAGGTGGCACTTGTGGGGCAGGAAGTTGATGATGTGGGGCATGAGCTGGCATTTGTGAAGCATGAGCTGGCACTTGTGAAGCAGGAATTGGCACTTTTGGGGCAGGAGGTGGAACTTGTGGGTGGGAGGTGGAATTTGTGGGGTGGTAGGTGAAACTTGTCAGGCAGGAGTTGGCACATGTGGGGGGGGAAATGGCACTTGTGGGGCAGGAAATGGCACCAGTGGGGTAGGATTTGGAACCTGTGGGGTAAGAAATGGCACTTGTTGGGCAGGAGGTGGCACTTGTGGGGCGGAAGTGGAACTTGTTTGTCATGTGGCCAGAATTGTTGGGCGGGATGTGGCACTTGTGGTGCAGGAGGTGGCAATTGTGGGGCGAGAGGTGGATGATGTGGGGCGGGAGGTGGCACTTGTGGGGCAGGAGGTGGCACTTGTGGGGCAGGAGGTGGCACTTGTAGGGCAGGAGGAGGCACTTGTTGGGTGGGAGGTGGACGATGTGGGGCAGGAGGTGGCACTTGTGGAGCAGGAGGTGGAAGTTGCATTGCAGGATTTGGCATTTGTGGGTTGGGAGTTGGCACTTGTGGGGCATGAGGTGGAATTTGTGGGGTGGTAGGTGGAACATGTGGGGCAGGAGCTGGCACTTGTGGGGCAGGATGTGGCACACGTTGCCAGGAGTCAGCGCTTGTGTGGCGGGATGTTGAAGTTGTGGGGCGGGAGGTGGCACTTGTGGAACAGGTATTGTCACTTGTGGGGGAGGAGGTGGATGATGTGGGGTAGGAGGTGGCACCTGTGGGGCAAGAGGTGGCACTTGTGGGGCATGAGCTGGCACTTGTGGGGCAGGAATTGGCACTTGTGGGGCAGGAGGTGGATGATGTGGTGCAGGAGGCTGTCTTTGTGGGGTTAGAGGTGGCACTTGTGGGGCAGGAAGTTGATGATGTGGGGCATGAGCTGGCATTTGTGAAGCATGAGCTGGCACTTGTGAAGCAGGAATTGGCACTTTTGGGGCAGGAGGTGGAACTTGTGGGGTGGGAGGTGGAATTTGTGGGGTGGTAGGTGAAACTTCTAAGGCAGGAGTTGGCACATGTGGGGGGGGAAATGGCACTTGTGGGTCAGGTAGAGGAAGTTGGTCAGTCAGTGACACTTGTGGGTCAGGAGGTGGATTATTTGGGGGGGGAGGTGGCAGTGGTGTGGACAAATGTGGCACTTGTGGGGCAGGAGGTGGCACTTGTGGGGTGGAAATTGGAACTTGTTGGGAGGGAAGAGGTACTTGTGGGGCAGGAAGTGGCTCTTGTTGGGCAGGAGGTGGCACTTGTGGGGCAGGATGTGGCACACGTTGCCAGGAGTCAGCGCTTGTGTGGCGGGATGTTGAAGTTGTGGGGCGGGAGGTGGCACTTGTGGAACAGGTATTGTCACTTGTGGGGGAGGAGGTGGATGATGTGGGGCAGGAGGTGGCACTTGTGGGGGGGGAAATGGCACTTGTGGGGCAGGAAATTGCACCAGTGGGGTAGGATTTGGAACCTGTGGGGTAAGAAATGGCACTTGTTGGGCAGGAGGTGACACTTGTGGGGCGGAAGTGGAACTTGTTTGTCATGTGGCCACAATTGTTGGGCGGGAGGTGGCACTTATGGGGCAGGAGGTGGCAATTGTGGGGCGGGAGGTGGAAGTTGTGGGGCGGGAGGTGGCACTTGTGGGGCTGGAACTGGCTCTTGTGGGCCGTGAGGTAGAAGTTGTGGGGCAGAAAATGGCACTTGTGGGGCAGGAGTTAGCACATGTGGGACAGGAGGTGGCACTTGTGGGGCAGGAGCTGGCACTTCAGGGGAGTGAGCTGGCACTTGTAGGGCATGAATTGGCACTTGTGGTGCAGGGGGTGGATGATGTGGGGCAGGAGGTGGTCGTTGTGGGGCAGGAGGTGGCACTTGTGGGGCAGAAGGTGGATGATGTGGGACAGGACCTGGCACTTTTGGGGCATGAGCTGGCACATGTGGGGCAGGAATTGGCACTTGTGGGGCAGGAGGTGGCACTTGTTGGGTGGGAGGTGGACGATGTGGGGCAGGAGTTGGCACTTGTGGGGCAGGATGTGGCACACGTTGGGCAGGAGTCGGCACTTGTGTGGCGGGATGTTGAAGTTGTGGGGCGGGAGGTTGCACTTGTGGGTCAGGAGGAGGAAGTTGGGCGGTCAGTGACACTTGTGGGGCAGGAGGTGGATTATTTGGGGGGGAGGTGGCAGTGGTGTGGCAAAATGTGTCACTTGTCGGGCAGGAGCTGGCACTTCAGGGGAATGAGCTGGCACTTGTAGGGCAGGAATTGGCACTTGTGGTGCAGGGGGTGGTCATTGTGGGGCAGGAGGTGGCACTTGTGGGGCAGGAGGTGGAATTTGTGGCGTGGTAGGTGGCACTTGTGGGACAGGAACTGGCACTTCTAGGGCGGGAGGTGGAAGTTGTGGGGCAGGAAATGGCAATTGTGGGGCAGGAGTTGGCACATGTGGGACAGGAGGTGGCACTTGTGGGGCAGGAAATTGCACCTGTGGGGCAGGAGTTGGAACCTGTGGGGTAAGAAATGGCAGTTGTTGGGCAGGAGGTGGCACTTGTGGGGCGGGAAGTGGATGATGTGGTGCAGGAGCTGGCACTTGTGAAGCCTGAGCTGGCACTTGTGGGGCAGGAAGTGGAACTTGTAAGACAGGAGGTGGAAATTGTGGGGCGGAATGTGGAACCTGTGGAAATGGAGATGTCACTAGTGGGGCAGGTAGTGGCACTTGTGGGGCGGGATATGGAACTTATGGGGCAGGAGTTGATACTTTTGGGGCAGGAGGTGGAAGTTGTGGGGCTGGATGTGGCTCTTGTGGGGCGGGAGTTGGCATTTTGGGGAGGGTGGTGGCACTTGTTGGGCAGGAGGTGGCACTTGTGGGGCAGGAGGAGGCACTTGTGGGGCCGGAGGTGGTCCTTGTGGGACGAGAGGTGGCACTTGTTGGACAGGAGGTGGAAATTATGGGGCGTTACGTGGAAGTTGTGGGGCGGGAGGTGGCTCTTTTGAGCCAGGAGGTGGCTCTTGTGGGGCGGGAGGTGGCACTTGTGGGTCGGGAGGTGGCACTACTGGGGCAGGAGGTGGAAGTTGTGGAGTGGGAGGTGGAAGTTGTGGAGCGGGAGGTGGCACTTGTGGGGCGGAAATTGGAACTTGTTGGGAGGGAAGAGGTACTTGTGGGGCAGGAAGTGGCTCTTGTCGGGCAGGAGCTGGCACTTGTGGGGCAGGAGGTTGCAGTTGTGTGTCAGGAGGAGGAAGCTGGGCGGTCAGTGACACTTGTGGGGCAGGAGGTGGATTATTTTGGCGGGGAGGTGGCAGTGGTGTGGACAAATGTGGAACTTGTGGGGCAGGAGCTGGCACTTCAGGGGAATGAGCTGGCACTTGTAGGGCAGGAATTGGCACTTGTGGTGCAGGGGGTGGAACTTGTGGGGCGGGATGTGGTACTTGTGGGGTGGGAGGTGGCACTTGTGGGATGCGAGGTGGCACTTGTGGGGCAGGAGGTGGCTGTTGTTGGGCGGGAGGTGGGACTTGTGTAACAAGAGGTGGAAATTGTGCGGTGGGATGTGGCACTTGTGGGGCAAGGGGTGGCAGTTGCGGGGCTGGGGGCGGCACTTGTGGGGCAGTGTGTGGCACTTGAGGGGCGGGAGTTGGTACATGTGGGACAGGAGGTGGCACTTGTGGGGCAGGAAATGGCACCTGTGGGGCAGGAGTTGGAACCTGTGGAATAAGAAATGGCAATTGTTGGGCAGGAGGTGGCACTTGTGGGGCGGGAAGTGGATGATGTGGTGCAGGAGCTGGCACTTGTGAAGCCTGAGCTGGCACTTGTGGGGCAGGAAGTGGAACTTGTAAGACAGGAGGTGGAAATTGTGGGGCGGAATGTAAAGTTGTGGGGCAGGAGGTGGCACTTGTGGGTCAGGTGTTGGCACTTGTGGGGCAGGAGATGTAACTTGAAAGGAGGGGGTGGAAGTTGTGGGGCGGGAGGTGGCACTTGTGGGGCAGGAGGTGGCACTTGTGGGGAGGGATGTGGCACTTGTGGGGCTGGAGGTGGCACTTGTGGGGCAGGAGGTGGATGATGTGGGGCAGGAGTTGGCACTTGTGGAGCAGGAGGTAAAAGTTGCGGGGCAGGATTTGGCACTTGTGGGGCAGGATGTGGCACACGTTGGGCAGGAGTGGGAGATGGAAGTTGTGGGGCAGGAGGTGACAATAGTGGGGCGGTTGGTGGATGATGTGGGGCAGGAGTTAGCACTTGTGGGGTAAGGGTTGGCACTTGTGGGGTGGGAGGAGGCACTTGTGGGGCGGGGGGTGGCAATTGCTGGGTGGGAAGTGGCAGTTGTGGGGCAGTAGGTTGAAGGTTTGGGGCAGGAGGTGGCACTTGTGGGGTGGAAGGTAAGAAGATTTGGGGTGTGACGTGGAAGTAGTGGGGCGGGAGGTGGCACTTGTGGGGCAGGAGGTGGCACTTGTGGGGCGGGAGGTTGAAGCTGTGGGGCGAGAGGTAACACTTGTGGGGCAGGAGTTGGCACTTGTGGGGCAGGAGCCGGCACTTGTGGGGCAGGACGCGACAAATGTGGTGCAGGAAATGGCACTTGTAAGGCAGGAGTTGGCACTTGTGGGTCAGGTGGTGGCACATGTGGGGCGGGGGTCGACGTTGTGGGGCAAGATGTGTAACTTGTGGGGCAGGAGGTGGCCATAGAGGGGCGGGAGGTGGCACTTGTGGGGCAGGACGTGGCACTTGTGGAGCGGGAGGGGGCACTTGTGGGGCCTGAGGTGGCACTTGTAGGGCAGGAGGTGGCATTTGTGGGGCGGGAGGTGGAAGTTGTGAGGCAGGGGGTGGCACTTGTAAGGCAGGAGGTAGAACTTGTGGGGCAGGAGTTGGCACTTGTGGGGCGCGAGTTGGCACTTGTGGGGCAGGTAGTTGCATTAGTGGGGCAGGAGTTGGCACTTGTGGGTCAGGTGGGGCACTTGTGGGGCGGGATGTGGAAGATGTGGGGCGGAAGGTGGCACTTGTGGGCAGGAGGTGATTGATATGGGGAAGGAGGTGGCAATTGTGCGGTTCGAGGTGGCACTTGTGGGCAGTAGGTGACACTTGTGGGGCAGGATGTGGCACTTGTTGGATGGGTGGTGGACGATGTGGGGCAGGAGTTGACACTTGTGGGGCAGGATGTGGCACACGTTGCCAGGAGTCGGCACTTGTGTGGCGGGATGTTGAAGTTGTGGGGCTGGAGGTTGCACTTGTCTAACAGGTATTGTCACTTGTGGGGGAGGAGGTGGATGATGTGGGGCAGGAGGTGGTCTTTGTGGGGTAGGAGGTGGCACTTGTGGGGCATGAGCTGGCACTTGTGGGGCAGGAATTGGCACTTGTGGGGCAGGAGGTGGATGATGTGGGGCAGGAGGCAGTCTTTGTGGGGTTAGAGGTGGCACTTGTGGGGCAGGAAGTTGATGATGTGGGGCATGAGCTGGCATTTGTGAAGCATGAGCTGGCACTTGTGAAGCAGGAATTGGCACTTTTGGGGCAGGAGGTGGTAATGTGGGGTGGGAGGTGGAATTTGTAAGGCGGGAAGTGGCACTTGTGGGGCAGAAATTGGCACTTATGGGGCAGGAGGTGGCACTTGTGGTGCGGGAGGTGGCACTGATGGGGCAGGAAATGGAGCTTTTAGGGCAGGAGGTGGTACTTGTTGGGCGGAAATTGGAACTTGTTGGGAGGGAAGAGGTACTTGTGGGGCAGGAAGTGGCTCTTGTGGGGCAGGAGCTGGCACTTGTGGGGCATGAGCTGGCACTTGTGGGTCAGGAGGTGGCACTTGTCGGGCAGGAGCTGGCTCTTGTGGGGCAGGAGGTTGCAGTTGTGTGTCAGGAGGATGAAGTTGGGCGGTCAGTGACACTTGTGGGGCAGGAGGTGGATTATTTGGGGGGGAGGTGGCAGTGGTGTGTCAAACTGTGGCACTTGTGGGGCAGGAGCTGGCACTTCAGGGGAATGAGCTGGCACTTGTAGGGCAGGAATTGGCACTTGTGGTGCAGGGGGTGGTCGTTGTGGGGCAGGGGTGGATGATGTGGGGCAGGAGGTGGCACTTGTGGGGCAGGGAGTGGATGATGTGGGGCAGGAGGTGGTCTTTGTCGGACAGGAGGTGGCACATGTGAGCAGGAAGTGGATGATGTGGGGCAGGAGCTGGCACTTGTGAAGCATGAGCTGGAACTTGTGGGGCAGGAATTGGCACTTGTGGGGCAGGAGGTGGAAGTTGCAGGGCAGGATTTGGCATTTGTGGGGCGCGAGGTGGCACTTGTGGAACAAGTATTGTCACTTGTGGGGGAGGAGGTGGATGATGTGGGGCAGGAGGCTGTCTTTGTGGGGCAGGAGCTGGCACTTGTGAAGCATGAGCTGGCACTTGTGGGGCAGGAGCTGGACTTGCAGGGTGACAGGTGGAACTTGCGGGGCAGGAGGTGGCACTTGTGGGGCAGGTGTTGGCACTTGTGGGGCAGGAGGTGGCACTTGTGGGGCAGGTGTTGGCGCTTGTGGGGCAGGAGGTGGAAGTTGTGGGGCGGTAGGTTGCACTTGTGCGTGGGAGGTGGATGTTGTGGGGCAGGAAATGGCACTTGTGGGGCAGGAGGTGGCGATTTTGTGGGAGGTGGTGGAATTTGTTGGGCGAGAGGTGAAACTTATGGGGCAGGAGGTGGCACTTGTAGGTCAAGAGGTGGAACTAGTTGGGCAGGAGGTGGCTCTTGTGGGGCAGGAGGTGTCAGATGTTTGGCGGGAGGTGGCACTTGTGGGGCAGGAGGTGGCACTTGTGGGGCAGGAGGTGGCACATGTGGGACAGGAGGTGGCACTTGTGGGGAAGGAGGTGGCACTTGTGGGGCAGGAATTGAAACTTGTGGGGTGGGATGGGGTGCCTGTGGTGAAGGAAGTGGCTCTTGTGGGGCAGGAGCTGGCACTTGTGGGGCATGAGCTGGCACTTGTGGGGCAGGAGGAGGAAGTTGGACAGTCGGTGACACTTGTGGGGCAGGAGGTAGATTATTTGGGGGGGAGGAGGCAGTGGTGTGGACAAATGTGGCACTTCAGGGGAATGAGCTGGCACTTGTGGGGCAGAAATTGGCACTTATGGGGCAGGAGGATGTCTTTGTTGGTCAGGAGGTGGCACTTGTGGGGCAGGAAGTGGATGACGTAGTGCAGGAGCTGGCACTTGTGAAGCATGAGCTGGAACATGTGGGGCAGGAATTGGCACTTGTGGGGCAGGTGGTGGCACTTGTTGGGTGGGAGGTGGACGATGTGGGGCAGGAGGTTGCACTTGTGGGGCAGGAGGTTGCACTTGTGGGGCAGGAGGTGGCACTTGTGGGGCAGAAATTGGAACTTGTTGGGAGGGAAGAGGTACTTGTGGGGCAGGAGGTGGCTCTTGTGGGGCAGGAGCTGGCACTTGTGGGTCAGGAGGAGGAAGTTGGTCAGTCAGTGACACTTGTGGGGCAGGAGGTGGATTATTTGGAGGGGGAGGTGGCAGTGGTGTGGACAAATGTGGCACTTGTGGGGCATGAACTGGCAATTGTGGGGCAGGAATTGGCATTTGTGGGGCAGGTGGTGTCACTTGTTGGGTGGGAGGTGGACGATGTGGGGCAGGAGTTGGCACTTGTGGAGCAGGAGGTGGCACTTGTGGGGCGGGAGGTGAAACTTATGGGACAGGAGGTGGCACTTGTAGGTCAAGAGGTGGAACTAGTTGGGCAGGAGGTGGCTCTTGTGGGGCAGGAGGTGGCACATGTGGGACAGGAGGTTGTACTTGTGGGGAAGGAGGTGGCACTTGTGGGGCAGGAATTGAAACTTGTGGGGTGGGATGGGGTGCCTGTGGTGAAGGAAGTGGCTCTTGTGGGGCAGGAGCTGGTACTTGTGGGGCATGAGCTGGCACTTGTGGGGCAGGAGGAGGAAGTTGGTCAGTCAGTGACACTTGTGGGGCAGGAGGTAGATTATTTGGGGGGGAGGAGGCAGTGGTGTGGACAAATGTGGCACTTCAGGGGAATGAGCTGGCACTTGTGGGGCAGAAATTGGCACTTATGGGGCAGGAGGATGTCTTTGTCGGTAAGGAGGTGGCACTTGTGGGGCAGGAAGTGGATGACGTAGTGCAGGAGCTGGCACTTGTGAAGCATGAGCTGGCACATGTGGGGCAGGAATTGGCACTTGTGGGGCAGGTGGTGGCACTTGTTGGGTGGGAGGTGGACGATGTGGGGCAGGAGGTTGCACTTGTGGGGCAGGAGGTTGCACTTGTGGGGCAGGAGGTGGCACTTGTGGGGCAGAAATTGGAACTTGTTGGGAGGGAAGAGGTACTTGTGGGGCAGGAGGTGGCTCTTGTGGGGCAGGAGCTGGCACTTGTGGGTCAGGAGGAGGAAGTTGGTCAGTCAGTGACACTTGTGGGGCAGGAGGTAGATTATTTGGGGGGGAGGAGGCAGTGGTGTGGACAAATGTGGCACTTCAGGGGAATGAGCTGGCACTTGTGGGGCAGAAATTGGCACTTATGGGGCAGGAGGATGTCTTTGTCGGTCAGGAGGTGGCACTTGTGGGGCAGGAAGTGGATGACGTAGTGCAGGAGCTGGCACTTGTGAAGCATGAGCTGGAACATGTGGGGCAGGAATTGGCACTTGTGGGGCAGGTGGTGGCACTTGTTGGGTGGGAGGTGGACGATGTGGGGCAGGAGGTTGCACTTGTGGGGCAGGAGGTTGCACTTGTGGGGCAGGAGGTGGCACTTGTGGGGCAGAAATTGGAACTTGTTGGGAGGGAAGAGGTACTTGTGGGGCAGGAGGTGGCTCTTGTGGGGCAGGAGCTGGCACTTGTGGGTCAGGAGGAGGAAGTTGGTCAGTCAGTGACACTTGTGGGGCAGGAGGTGGATTATTTGGGGGGGAGGTGGCAGTGGTGTGGACAAATGTGGCACTTGTGGGGCATGAACTGGCACTTGTGGGGCAGGAATTGGCACTTGTGGGGCAGGTGGTGGCACTTGTTGGGTGGGAGGTGGACGATGTGGGGCAGGAGCTGGCACTTGTGGGGCGGGAGGTGGAAGTTGTGAGGCAGGAGGTGGCACTTGGGCAGATTGTGTCACTCGTGGGCAGGGAGGTTTTCACTTGTGGGGCAGGAGGTGAAAGTTGTGGGGCAGGAGGTGGCATTTGTAAGGCGGGAAGTGGCACTTGTGGGGCAGAAATTGGCACTTATGGGGCAGGAGGTGGCACTTGTGGTGCGGGAGGTGGCACTGATGGGGCAGGAAATTGAGCTTTTGGGGCAGGAGATGGCACTTGTGGGGCGTAAGGTGGAACTTATGGGGCAGGAGGTGGAACTTGTGGAGCAGGAGGTGGTACTTGTGGGGCGGGAGGTTGGAGTTGTTGGGCAGGAGGTGGCATTTTGAGGCAGAAGGTGGCATTTGTGTGGCAGGAGGTGGCAATTGTGGGGCACGAGTTGGAAATTGTTGGGCAGGAGGTGGAAGTTTTGGGGCAGGGTTTGGCAGTTGTAGGGCGGGAGGTGGCACTTGTGGGGCAGGAGGTGGAAGTTGTAGGGCGGGAGGTGGCACTTGTGGGGCGGGAGGTGGCACTTCTGGGGCAGGAAATGGAGCTCTTAGGGCAGGAGGTGGAACTTGTGCAGAAGGACGTGGTACTTGTTGGGCGGAAATTGGAACTTGTTGGGAGGGAAGAGGTACTTGTGGGGCAGGAAGTGGCTCTTGTGGGGCAGGAGGTTGCACTTGTGGGTCAGGAGGAGGACGTTGGTCAGTCAGTTACACTTGTGGGGCAGGAGGTGGATTATTTGGGGGGGAGGAGGCAGTGGTGTGGCAAAATGTGGCACTTGTGGGGCATGAACTGGCACTTGTGGGGCAGGAATTGGCACTTATGGGGCAGGTGGTGGCACTTGTTGGGTGGGAGGTGGACGATGTGGGGCAGGAGGTGGCACTTGTGGAGCAGGAGGTGGAAGTTGCATTGCAGGATTTGGCATTTGTGGGTTGGGAGTTGGCACTTGTGGGGCATGAGGTGGAATTTGTGGGGTGGTAGGTGGAACATGTGGGGCAGGAGCTGGCACTTGTGGGGCAGGATGTGGCACACGTTGCCAGGAGTCGGCACTTGTGTGGCGGGATGTTGAAGTTGTGGGGCGGGAGGTGGCACTTGTGGAACAGGTATTGTCACTTGTGGGGGAGGAGGTGGATGATGTGGGGTAGGAGGTGGCACCTGTGGGGCATGAGCTGGCACTTGTGGGGCAGGAATTGGCACTTGTGGGGCAGGAGGTGGATGATGTGGGGCAGGAGGCTGTCTTTGTGGGGTTAGAGGTGGCACTTGTGGGGAGGAAGTTGATGTTGTGGGGCAGGAGCTGGCATTTGTGAAGCATGAGCTGGCACTTGTGAAGCAGGAATTGGCACTTTTGGGGCAGGAGGTGGAACTTGTGGGGTGGGAGGTGGAATTTGTGGGGTGGGAGGTGAAACTTGTAAGGCAGGAGTTGGCACATGTGGGGGGGGAAATGGCACTTGTGGGGCAGGAAATGGCACCAGTGGGGTAGGATTTGGAACCTGTGGGGTAAGAAATGGCACTTGTTGGGCAGGAGGTGGAACTTGTGGGGTGGAAGTGGAACTTGTTTGTCATGTGGCCACAATTGTTGGGCGGGAGGTGGCACTTGTGGGGCAGGAGGTGGCAATTGTGGGGCGGGAGGTGGATGATGTGGGGCAGGAGGTGGTCGTTGTGGGGCAGGAGGTGGCACTTGTGGGGCAGGAGGTGGAAGTTGAAAGACAGGACCTTGCACTTGTGGGGCATGAACTGGCACTTGTTGGGCAGGAGGTGGCACTTGTGGGGCGGAAGTGGAACTTGTTTGTCATGTGGCCACAATTGTGGGGCGGGAGGTGGAAGTTGTGGGGCAGGAGGTGGCAATTGTGGGGCGGGAGGTGGATGATGTGGGGCAGGAGGTGGCACTTGTGGGGCAGGAGGTGGCACTTGTGGGGCAGGAGGTGGCACTTGTGGGGCAGGAGGTGGCAATTGTGGGGCATGGGCTGGCACATGTGGGGCAGGAGGTGGCACTTGTGGGGCAGGAGGTGGCACTTGTGGGGCAGGAGGTGGCACTTGTGGGGCAGGAGGTTGCACTTGTGGGGCAGGAGCTGGCACTTCAGAGGAATGAGCTGGCACTTGTAGGGCAGGAATTGGAACTTGTGGGGAAGGAGGTGGATGATGTGGGGCAGGAGGTGGTCGTTGTGGGGCAGGAGGTGGCACTTGTGGGGCAGGAGGTGGAAGTTGAAGGACAGGACCTTGCACTTGTGGGGCATGAACTGGCACTTGTTGGGCAGGAGGTGGCACTTGTGGGGCGGAAGTGGAACTTGTAAAACAGGAGGTGGAAATTGTGGGGCTGTAGTTGTAACTTGTGGTGCAGGAAGTGGCACTTGTGGGGCAGGAGGTGGCGATAGAGGGGCAGGAAGTGGCACTTTTGGGGCGGGAGGTAACACTTGTTTGGCAGGAAGTGGCACTTGTGGGGCAGGAGGTGGATGATGAGGGGCAGGAGCTGGCACTTGTGAAGCATGAGCTGGCACTTGTGGGGCAGGAATTGGCACTTGTAGGGTGGGAGGTGGAAGTTGTGGGGTAGGAAATGGCACCTGTGGGGCAGGAGTTGGCACATGTGGGACAGGAAATGGCACTTGCTGGGCAGGAGGTGGAATTTGTGGGGCAGGAAGTGGAACTTGTTTGTCATGTGGCCAGAATTGTTGGGCGGGAGGTGGCACTTGTGGGGCAGGAGGTGGCACTTTTGGGGAGGGATGTGGTACTTGTGGGGCAGGATGTGGCACTTGTATGGAGGGATTTTGAAGTTGTGGGGCAGGAGGTGGCATTTGTGGGGCTGGAACTGGCTCTTGAGGGCAGGAGGCGGAAGTTGTAGGGCAGGAAATGGCACTTGTGGGGCAGGAGGTGGCACTTGTGGGGCAAGAAATGGCACTTGTGGGGCAGGAGTTGGCACTTGTGGGTCAGGTGGTGGCACTTGTGGTGTGGGAGGTGGCACTTGTGGAATTGGAGTTGGCACTAGTGCGGCAGAAGGTGGAAGTTGTGGGGAAGTATTTGGCACTTGTGGGGCAAGAGGTGGAACTTGTGGGGCAGGAGGTGGTCCTTGTGGGACGAGAGGTGGCAGTTGTTGGGCAGGAGGTGGAACTTATGGGGCGTTACGTGGAAGTTGTGGGGCGGGAGGTGGCACCTGTGGAAATGGAGATGGCACTAGTGGGGCAGGTAGTGGCACTTGTGGGGCGGGATATGGAACTTATGGGGCAGGAGTTGACACTTTTGGGGCAGGAGGTGGAAGTTGTGGGGCTGGACGTGGCACTTGTGGGGCGGGAGCTGGCATTTTGGGGAGGGTGGTGGCACTTGTTGGGCAGGAGGTGGTACTTGTGGGACGAGAGGTGGCACTTGTGGGGCAGGAGGTGGAACTTATGGGGCGTTACGTGGAAGTTGTGGGGCAGGAAGTGGCTCTTTTGAGGCAGGAGGTGGCACTTGTGGGCCAGGAGATGGAAGTTGTAGGGTGGGAGGTGGCACTTGTGGGGTGGGAGGTGGTATATGTTGGGCGTGAGGTGGCACTTGTGGGTCGGGAGGTGGAAGTTGTGGGGCAGGAGGTGGCAGTTGTGGAGCGGGAGGTGGCATTTGTGGGGCGAAAGGTGACACTTGTGTGGCAGGAGGTTGCACTTGTGGGGCAGGAGGTGGCACTTGTGGGGCGGAAATTGGAACTTGTTGGGAGGGAAGAGGTACTTGTGGGGCAGGAAGTGGCTCTTGTCGGGCAGGATCTGGCACTTGTGGGGCAGGAGGTTGCAGTTGTGTGTCAGGAGGAGGAAGCTGGGTGGTCAGTGACACTTGTGGGGCAGGAGGTGGATTATTTTGGGGGGGAGGTGGCAGTGGTGTGGCAAAATGTGGCACTTGTGGGGCAGGAGGTGGTCGTTGTAGGGCAGGAATTGGCACTTGTGGTGCAGGGGTTGGTCGTTGTGGGGCAGGAGGTGGTCGTTTTGGGGCAGGAGGTGACACTTGTGGGTCAGAAGATGGATGATATGGGACACGACCTTGCACTTGTGGGGCATGAACTGGAACTTGTTGGGCAGGAGGTGGCACTTGTGGGGAAGGAGGTGGCACTTGTATGGCAGGAATTGAAACTTGTGGGGTGGGATGGGGTACCTGTGGTGAATGAAGTGGCTCTTGTGGGGCATGAACTGGCACTTGTGGGGCATGAACTGGCACTTGTGGGCAGGAAGTGGATGATGTGGTGCAGGAGCTGGCACTTGTGAAGCATGAGCTGGCACATGTGGGGCAGGAATTGGCACTTGTGGGGCAGGAGCCTACACTTGTGGGGCAGAACGTGGCACTTGTTGGGCAGGAGGTTGAAGTTGTGGTGCAGGATGTAGCACTTGTGGGGCAGGAGCTGTAAATTGTCTGGCGAGATAAGGCACTTGTGGGGCAGGAGGTGGCACTTGTGGGGCAGAAGGTGGATGATGTGGGGCAGGAGCTGGCAATTGTGAAGCATGAGCTGTCACTTTTGGGGCAGGAATTGTCAGTTGTGCGGCAGGAGTTGGCACTTGTGGGGCAGGATGTGGCACACGGGCAGGAGTTGGCACTTGTGTGGTGGGATGTTGAAGTTGTTGGGCGGGAGGTGGCACTTGTGGGGCTGGAAGTGGCAGTTGTAGGGCTGGAGGTGGCACTTGTGGAATTGGAGTTGGCACTAGTGGGGCAGAAGGTGGAAGTTGTGGGGAAGTATTTGGCACTTGTGGAGCAGGAGGTGGCACTTGTGGGGCAGGAGGTGGCACTTGTGGGGAAGGAGGTGTCACTTGTATGGCAGGAATTGAAACTTGTGGGGTGGGATGGGGTACCTGTGGTGAAGGAAGTGGCTCTTGTGGGGCAGGATGTGGCACTTGTGGGGCATGAACTGGCACTTGTGGGGCATGAACTGGCACTTGTGGGCAGGAAGTGGATGATGTGGTGCAGGAGCTGGCACTTGTGAAGCATGAGCTGGCACATGTGGGGCAGGAATTGGCACTTGTGGGGCAGGAGGTTGAAGTTGTGGTGCAGGATGTAGCACTTGTGGGGCAGGAGCTGTAAATTGTCTGGCGAGATATGGCACTTGTGGGGCAGGAGGTTGCACTAGTTTGGAAGGAGGTGGCACTTGTGGGGCGGGATGTGGCACTTGTGGGGCGAGAGGTGGCACTTGTGGGGCAGAAGGTGGATGATGTGGGGCAGGAGCTGGCAATTGTGAAGCATGAGCTGTCACTTTTGGGGCAGGAATTGTCAGTTGTGCGGCAGGAGTTGGCACTTGTGGGGCAGGATGTGGCACACGGGCAGGAGTTGGCACTTGTGTGGTGGGATGTTGAAGTTGTTGGGCGGGAGGTGGCACTTGTGGGGCTGGAAGTGGCAGTTGTAGGGCTGGAGGTGGCACTTGTGGAATTGGAGTTGGCACTAGTGGGGCAGAAGGTGGAAGTTGTGGGGAAGTATTTGGCACTTGTGGGGCAAGAGGTGGCATTTGTGGAGCATGAGTTGACACTTGTGAGGCAGTAGGTGTCACTTGTGGGGCAGGTGTTGGCACTTGTGGGGCAGGAGGTGGCACTTGTGGGGCAGGTGTTGGCACTTGTGCTTGTACTTGTACTTGAAAGGCAAAGGGAAGTGCAACTTTGGAGTAGTAAATGGTGCTTATTAAAATGTAAAGAGGTCTAATTGGTGTAAATGGACTCCAGTCACACTGGTGTATAGCTTTCTTTATGAGGGTACTCAGGAATTCTTCTGACAATGAGTGATACAGTCCCAGCTCCAGGTGCGTGCTCAGCTTGGAAATGCATGCACATAGCTTTTGCTTGGCCAGCTGCTTTGACTGCATTGCACTACATCATCTTGTCTTGATCTCTTTGCTCCCTCCATCAAAAGTTTTGCTCGGCCTAGACTCGTTGCAGATACTGACTGTGTTATTTTGATCCACATGAGATCAATACAGAAATGAATACAGAAAATTAAGTAGGGTTGTGCAGCACGAATTTGAACGTCTATGGAGACCACCCTTTGTGGGACTCAGACTTGCAGAACTAGCTCCTTGAAGAGAGGGGCTCCCAAGGTATTAACCCATATAAACCGTTGCTCTTCAGCATCTTCCTTCGTCAGTGACATAGATGATGGCAGGTTTGCAGACGATACAAACTGAGCAGTGCAGTCAATATATTGTAGGGGAGGGAAGCCAACCAGAGGGACCGGGACAGGCTGGAGAGGTTGCGGGCGTCCCTTTATTTTCCTTTGTTGTTTCCTTCTGGTTACAGGGAGGTGTCCGTCCCTTCTGCCACTGTGAAGTTGCTGTGGGGAATGAAACCGTCTGCAATTGTGGAAGGAGGGTCACTGCATGAGGAGGGGCTGCACATTCAGACATATGGAAGTTGATGGGAGTGTTTGCCTACAGATGTGTTCTCAATTTCAGTCCCCCAAACCAATGAATTTCTGTATGAATGTGCTTTTACAGGCAAGATTCATTGACTTTAAAATGATACTGGTTTTGATGACGACGAGGGGGGCTGGGTGGTTGTACATGGAAGACAATTGAATGCTGCCAGAGATCTGCGTTTATCAGGCAGGAAACAGTGGGCATTGGCCTCCCGTGAGCTGGGCTTGATACTGATCTACCGGGACTCTTCTGTCCTGGATATCTTCAGAGAACATTGTTCTAGCTGCTTGTAGTTGTAAGGCGTGGGAAAGGAAACAGTGGTAAAGAACTAAGAACCTGCAAGATAGTTTTGGATAGGGCGGTGGATGTAGTTTACCATGATTTCAGCAAGGCATCTGGTACTGTCTCCCAGGACATCCTTATAACAAGCTGAGCAAGCGTGGGATAGATGAGTGGACAGAGAGGTGGGTTGAGAAGTGGCTGACTGGCAGAGCACAGAGAGACGTTGTTGGCAGTGCAGAATCCAGGTGGAGACCTGTAACTAGCGGCGTCCCCCAGGGGTCAGTGCTGGGTCCGGTCTTGTTCAATATCTTCATCAATGACCTTGATGAGGAGATGGTGACCACCCTCAGCAAGTTTGTGATGACACGAAGTTGGGAGGACTGGCTGACACGCCTGAAGGCTGTGCTGCCATTCAGCGAGACCTGGACAGGCTGGAGAGCTGGGCAGCAAGAAACCGGATGAGGTTTAACAAAAGCAAGTGTAGAGTCTTGCACCTAGGGAGCAGTAATTGCATGCACCGGTACAGGCTGGGGGAAGAGCTGCTGGAGAGGAGCTCTGAAGAGAGGAACCTGGGTGTCCTGGTGGACGACAGATTGACCATGAGCCAGCAGTGTGCCCTTGTAGCCAAAAAAGCCGATGGAATACTGGGGTGTATTAAAAAGAGCGTGTCCAGCAGGTAGAAGGAGGTGATCCTCCCCCTCTACTCTGCCCTGGTGAGGCCTCATCTGGAATAGTGTCCAGTTCTGGGCTCCCCAGTACAAAAAAGACAGGGATCTCTTGGAAAGAGTCCAGCAGAGGGCCACAAAGATGGTGAAGGGCCTGGAGCATCTCCCCTATGAGGAGAGACTTAGGGAACTGGGTCTGTTTAGCCTTGAGAAAAGAAGGCTGAGAGGGGATTTGATCCAGGTTTATAAATACCTGAGGTGTGGGAGCCATAGTGGTGAGGCTGGTCTCTTTTCAGTAGTGCATGGGGACAGGACTAGGGGTAATGGGATGAAAGTACAGCATAGGAAGTTCCACACGAATGAGGGTGATGGAGCACTGGAACAGGCTGCACAGGGAAGTGGTAGAGTCTCCTTCTCTGGAAGCAGGTCAAGGTGGCACTTGTGGGGAGGAAAATGGAAGTTGTGGGGCAGGGGGTGGCACTTGTGAAGCAGGAGGTGGCACTTGTGGGGTAGGATGTGGAAGTTCTTGAGCAGGAAATGGCAGTTGTGGAACAGGAGGTGGCATTTGTGGGTCAGGAGGTGGAAGTTGTGAGGTGGGAGGTAAAAGTTGGGGGAAGGAGGAGGCACGTGTGGGGCAGGAGGTGGAAGTTGTGGGGCGGGAGGTGGAAGTTGTGGGGCGGGAGGTGGAAGTTGTAAGGCGGGAAATAGCACTTGTGGGGTGGGAGGCGGCACTTGTGTGGCAGGAGGTGGGACACTTGTGTGGAGGGAGGTGGCACTTGTGGGGCAGGAGGTGGCACTTGAGGGGCAGGAGGTGGAAGATGTGGGGCAGGAATTGGCATTGCAGTGCGGGATGTGGAACTGGTGGGGCAGGAGATGGTACTTGTGGGGCTGGTGGTGGCACTTGTGGAGCGGGAGGTGGCACTTGTATGGCAGGAGGTGGCACTTGTGGGCCGGGAGGTGGATGATGTGGGGCAGGAGGTGGCACTTGTGGGGTGGGAGCTGGTAATAGTGGGGTGGGAGGTGGCACTTGTGGAGCAGGATGTGGATGATGTGGGGCTGGTTGTAGCACTTGTGGGGCTGGAGGTTGAAGTTGTGGGTCGGGAGGTGGCATTTGTAAAACAGGAGGTTGCACTTGTGGGGCAGGAGGTGGCACTTGTGGGGCAGGAGGTGGCACTTGTGGGGCAGGAGGTGGCACTTGTGGGTCATGAGGAGGAAGTTGGGCAGTTAATGACACTTGTGGGGCGGGAGGTGGATGATTTGGGGCGGGAGGTGGCAGTTGTGTGGCAAAATGTGGCACTTGTGGGGCATGAACTGGCACTTGTGGGGCATGAACTGGCACTTGTGGGGCAGAAATTGGCACTTGTGGGGCAGGAGGTGGATGATGTGGGGCAGCAGTTGGCACTTGTTGGGTGGGAGGTGGATGATGTGGGGCAGGAGGTGGCAATTGTGGAGCAGGAGGTGGATGTTGCGGGTCAGGGTTTGGCACTTGTGGGGCAGGAGGTTGAATTTGTGGGGTGGTAGGTGGCTAATGTGGGGCAGGAAATGGCACTTGTGGAGCAGGAGTTGGCACATGTGGCACAGGAGGTGGCACTTATGGGGCAGGAAATGGCACCTGTGGAGTTGGAACCTGTGGGGTAAGAAATGGCACTTGTTGGGCAGGTGGTGGCACTTGTGGGGCGGGAGGTGGCACTTGTGGGGCGGGAGGTGGCAGTTGTGAAACGTGAGCTGGCAATTGTGAAGCATGAGCTGGCACTTTTGGGGCAGGAATTGGCACTTGTGGGGCGGGAGGTGGCACTTCTGGGGCAGGATGTGGAAGTTGTGAAGCGGGAGATGGCAGTTGTGGGGTGGGAGGTGGCACTTGTGGGGCAGGAAGTGGAATTTGTTGGGTGGTAGGTAGAACTTGTGGGGCAGGAGTTGGCACTTGTGGGGCAGGATGTGGCACACATTGGGCAGGAGTTGGCACTTGTTTGACGGGAGGTTGAAGTTGTGGGGCAGGAGGTGGCACTTGTGGGGCAGGAAATGGCACCTGTGGGGCAGGAGTTTGGACCTGTGGTTTAAGAAACGGCATTTGTTTGCAGGAGGTGGTACTTGTGGGGCAGGTGGTGGTACCTGTGGGGTGGGGGTGTAACTTGTGGGGCAGGCGGTGTAACTTGTGGGGCAGGAGGTGGTGATAGAGGGACGGGAGGTGGCATTTTATGGCGGGAGGTGGCACTTGTATGGCAGGAGGTGGAAGTTGTGAAGCGGGAGGTGGCACTTCTGGGGCAGGAGGTAGAATTTGTTTGGAGGTAGTTGGAACTTGTGGGGCAGGATGTGGCACACGTTGGGCAAGAGTTGGCACTTGTGTGGCGGGAGGTTGAAGTTGTGGGGCCAGAGGTGGCACTTGTGGGGCAGGAGGTGGAATTTGTGGGGTGGTATGCACCAGATGTGGGGCAGGAAATGGCACTTGTGGGGCAGGAGTTGGTAAATGTGGGACAGGAGGTGGTACTTGTGGGGCAGGAAATGGCACCTGTGGGGCAGGAGTTGGAACCTGTGGGGTAAGAAATGGCAATTGTTGGGCAGGAGGTGACACTTGTGGAGCGGGAGGTGGTAAATGTTGGGCGGGAGGTGGCACTTGTTAGACGAGAGTTGGAACTTGTGGGGCGGGAGGTGGCACTTGTGGAAATGGAGATGGCACTAGTGGGGCAGGTAGTGGCACTTGTGGGGCGGGATATGGAACTTATGGGGCAGGAGTTGACACTTTTGGGGCAGGAGGCGGAAGTTGTGGGGCTGGACATGGCACTTGTGGGGCGGGAGTTGGATGATGTGGAGCAGCAGCTGGCACTTGTGGGGAAGGAGGTGGCACTTGTGGGGCAGGAGGTGGAACTTATGGGGCGTTACGTAGAAGTTGTGGGGCAGGAGGTGGCTCTTTTGAGGAAGGAAGTGGCACTTGTGGGCCAGGAGATGGAAGTTGTGGGGTGGGAGGTGGTAAATGTTGGGCGGGAGGTGGCACTTGTTAGACGAGAGTTGGAACTTGTGGGGCGGGAGGTGGCACTTGTGGAAATGGAGATGGCACTAGTGGGGCAGGTAGTGGCACTTGTGGGGCGGGATATGGAACTTATGGGGCAGGAGTTGACATTTTTGGGGCAGGAGGCGGAAGTTGTGGGGCTGGACATGGCACTTGTGGGGCGGGAGTTGGATGATGTGGAGCAGCAGCTGGCACTTGTGGGGAAGGAGGTGGCACTTGTGGGGCAGGAGGTGGAACTTATGGGGCGTTACGTGGAAGTTGTGGGGCAGGAGATGGCTCTTTTGAGGCAGGAAGTGGCACTTGTGGGCCAGGAGATGGAAGTTGTAGGGCGGGAGGTGGCACTTGTGGGGTGGGAGGTGGTAGATGTTGGGCAGGAGGTGGCACTTGTGGGGTGGGAGGTGGCACTTGTGGGGCAGGAGGTGGAAGTTGTGGAGCGGGAGGTGGCATTTGTGGGGTGAAATGTGGCACTTGTGGGGCAGGAGATTGCACTTGTGGGGCGGAAATTGGAACTTGTTGGGAGGGAAGAGGTACTTGTGGGGCAGGAAGTGGCTCTTGTCGGGCAGGAGCTGGCACTTGTAGGGCAGGAGGTTGCACTTGTGTGTCAGGAGGAGGAAGTTGGGCAGTCAGTGACACTTGTGGGGCAGGAGGTGGATTATTTTGGGGGAAGGTGGCAGTGGTGTGTCAAACTGTGGCACTTGTGGGGTAGGAGCTGGCACTTCAGGGGAATGAGCTGCACTTGTAGGGCAGGAATTGGCACTTGTGGTGCAGGGGGTGGATGATGTGGGGCAGGAGGTGGTCTTTGTCGGACAGGAGGTGGCACATGTGAGCAGGAAGTGGATGATGTGGGGCAGGAGCTGGCACTTGTGAAGCATGAGCTGGCACTTGTGAGGCAGGAATTGGCACTTGTGGGGCAGGAGGTGGAAGTTGCAGGGCTGGATTTGGCATTTGTGGGGCAGGAGGTGGCACCTGTTGGGCAAGAGGTGGCACTTGTGGGGCAGGTGCTGGCACTTGTGGGGCAGGAATTGGCACTTGTGGGGCAGGAGGTGACACCTGTTGGGCAAGAGGTGGCACTTGTGGGGCATGAGGTGGCAATTGTGGGGCAGGAATTGGCACTTGTGGGGCAGGAGGTAGATGATGTGGGGCAGGAGGCTGTCTTTGTGGGGCAGGAGGTGGCACTTGTGGGGAAGGAGGTGGCACTTGTATGGCAGGAATTGAAACTTGTGGGGTGGGATGGGGTACCTGTGGTGAAGGAGCTGGCACTTGTGGGGCAGGAGCTGGCACTTGTGGGGCATGAACTGGCACTTGTGGGGCAGGAATTGGCACTTGTGGGCAGGAAGTGGATGATGTGGTGCAGGAGCTGGCACTTGTGAAGCATGAGCTGGCACATGTGGGGCAGGAATTGGCACTTGTGGGGCAGGAGCCTACACTTGTGGGGCAGAACGTGGCACTTGTGGGGCAGGAGGTTGAAGTTGTGGTGCAGGATGTAGCACTTGTGGGGCAGGAGCTGTAAATTGTCTGGCGAGATATGGCACTTGTGGGGCAGGAGGTTGCACTAGTTTGGAAGGAGGTGGCACTTGTGGGGCGGGATGTGGATGATGTGGGGCAGGAGGCTGTCTTTGTGGGGTTGGAGGTGGCACTTGCGGGGCAGGTAGTTGATGATGTGGGGCAGGAGCTGGCACTTGTGAAGCATGAGCTGGCACTTGTGGGGCAGGAGCTGGACTTGCAGGGTGACAGGTGGCACTGGCGGGGCGGGAGGTGGCACTTGTGGGGCAGGTGTTGGCACTTGTGGGGCAGGAGGTGGAAGTTGTGGGGCGGTAGGTTGCACTTGTGCGTGGGAGGTGGATGTTGTGGGGCAGGAAATGGCACCTGTGGGGCAGGAGGTGGCGCTTTTGGGGGAGGTGGTGGCATTTGTTGGGCGAGAGGTGAAACTTATGGGGCAGGAGGTGGCACTTGTGGGTCAAGAGGTGGAACTTGTTGGGCAGGAGGTGACACTTGTGGGGCAGGAGGTGTCAGTTGTGGGGCAGGAGGTGGCACTTGTGGGGCAGGAGGTGGCACTTGTGGGGAAGGAGGTGGCACTTGTATTGCAGGAATTGAAACTTGTGGGGTGGGATGGGGTACCTGTGGTGAAGGAAGTGGCTCTTGTGGGGCAGGATGTGGCACTTGTGGGGCAGGAGCTGGCACTTGTGGGGCATGAACTGGCACTTGTGGGGCAGGAATTGGCACTTGTGGGCAGGAAGTGGATGATGTGGTGCAGGAGCTGGCACTTGTGAAGCATGAGCTGGCACATGTGGGGCAGGAATTGGCAGTTGTGGGGCAGGAGCCTACACTTGTGGGGCAGAACGTGGCACTTGTGTGGCAGGAGGTTGAAGTTGTGGTGCAGGATGTAGCACTTGTGGGGCAGGAGCTGTAAATTGTCTGGCGAGATATGGCACGTGTGGGGCAGGAGGTTGCACTAGTTTGGCAGGAGGTGGCACTTGTGGGGCGGGATGTGGCACTTGTGGGGCGAGAGGTGGCACTTGTGGGGCAGAAGGTGGATGATGTGGGGCAGGAGCTGGCAATTGTGAAGCATGAGCTGTCACTTTTGGGGCAGGAATTGTCAGTTGTGCGGCAGGAGTTGGCACTTGTGGGGCAGGATGTGGCACACGGGCAGGAGTTGGCACTTGTGTGGTGGGATGTTTAAGTTGTTGGGCAGGAGGTGGCACTTGTGGGGCTGGAAGTGGCAGTTGTAGGGCTGGAGGTGGCACTTGCGGAATTGGAGTTGGCACTAGTGGGGCAGAAGGTGGAAGTTGTGGGGAAGTATTTGGCACTTGTGGGGCAAGAGGTGGAACTTGTGGAGCAGGAGGTGGCATTTGTGGAGCATGAGTTGAAACTTGTGGGGCAGGAGGTGGCACTTGTGGGGCAGGAGGTGGTCCTTGTGGGATGAGAGGTGGCACTTGTTGGGCGGGAGGTGGAACTTATGGGGCGTTACGTGGAAGTTGTGGAGCGGGAGGTGGCATTTGTGGGGCGGAAATTGGAACTTGTTGGGAGGGAAGAGGTACTTGTGGGGCAGGAAGTGGCTCTTGTCGGGCAGGAGGTTGCACTTCTAGGGCAGGAGGTTGCACTTGTGCGTCAGGAGGAGGAAGTTGGGCGGTCAGTGGCACTTGTGGAGCAGGAGGTGGATTATTTGGGAGGGAGGTGGCAGTGGTGTGGCAAAATGTGGCACTTGTGGGGCAGGAGCTGGCACTTCAGGGGAATGAGCTGGCACTTGTAGGGCAGGAATTGGCACTTGTGGGGCAGGAGGTGGTCGTTGTGGGGCAGGAGGTGGTCGTTGTGGGGCAGGAGGTGGAAGTTGTGGGGCAGAAGGTGGATGATGTGGGGCATGAACTGGCACTTGTGGGGCATGAACTGGCACTTGTGGGGCAGGAATTGGCACTTTTTGGGTGGGAGGTGGACGATGTGGGGCAGGAGATGGCCCTTGTGGAGCAGGAGGTGGAAGTTGCAGGGCAGGAGGTGGCATTTGTGGGGTGGGAGGTGGCACTTGTGGGGCAGGAGTTGGAATTTGTGGGGTGGTAGTTGGAAAATGTGGGGCAGGAATTGGCACTTGTGGGGCAGGAATTGGCACTTGTGGGGCAGGAGGTGGCACTTGTGGGGCAGGAGCTGGCTCTTGTGGGGCAGGAATTGGCACTTGTGGGGCAGGAGGTGGCACTTGTTGGATGGGAGGTGGTTGATATGGGGAAGGAGGTGGCAATTTTGCGGTTCGAGGTGGCATTTGTGGAGCAGGAGATGGAAGTTGCGGGGCAGGAGTTGGCACTTGTGGGTCGGGAGGTGGCACTTGTGAGGCGGGAGGTGGCACTTGTGGGGCAAAATGCAACACTTGTGGGGCAGGAGTTATAACTTGTGGGGCAGGAGCTGGAAGTTGTGGAACAGAAGGTGGCACTTGTGGGGCGGGTGGTGGCACTTGTGGGGTGGGATGTGGCACTTGTGGGGCTGGAGTTGGGACTTGTGGGGCCAGAGGTTGAGGTTGTGGTTCGGGAGGTGGCACTTGTGGAGCAGGAGCCTACACTTGTGGGGCAGAATGTGGCACTTGTAAGGCAGGACGTTGAAATTGTGGAGCAGGTTGTGGCACTTGTGGGGCAGGAGGTGGAAATTGTGGGGCAGGAGGTGGTAATGGTGGGGCAGGAGGACTCACTTGTGGGCCAGGAGTTGGAAGTTGTGGGGCGGGATGTGGAACTTGTGAGGCAGGAGGTGGAAGTTGTGGTGCGGGAGGTGGAAGTTGTAGGGCGGGAGGTGGCACTTGTGGGGCGGGAGTTGGAAGTTGAGTGACGGGAGGTGGCACTTGTGGGGCAGGTTGTGGAAGTTGTGGGGTGGGAGGTTGCACTTGTGAGACAGGAGGTGGCACTTGTGGGGCGGGAGGTGGAAGTTGTGAGGCAGGAGGTGGCACTTGGGCAGATTGTGTCACTCGTGGGCAGGGAGGTTGCACTTGTGGGGCAGGAGGTGAAAGTTGTGGGGCAGGAGGTGGCATTTGTAAGGCGGGAAGTGGCACTTGTGGGGCAGAAATTGGCACTTATGGGGCAGGAGGTGGCACTTGTGGTGCGGGAGGTGGCACTGATGGGGCAGGAAATTGAGCTTTTGGGGCAGGAGATGGCACTTGTGGGGCGTAAGGTGGAACTTATGGGGCAGGAGGTGGAACTTGTGGAGCAGGAGGTGGTACTTGTGGGGCGGGAGGTTGGAGTTGTTGGGCAGGAGGTGGCATTTTGAGGCAGAAGGTGGCATTTGTGTGGCAGGAGGTGGCAATTGTGGGGCACGAGTTGGAAATTGTTGGGCAGGAGGTGGAAGTTTTGGGGCAGGGTTTGGCAGTTGTAGGGCGGGAGGTGGCACTTGTGGGCCAGGAGGTGGAAGTTGTAGGGCAGGAGGTGGCACTTGTGGGGCGGGAGGTGGCACTTGTGGGGCAGGAAATGGAGCTTTTAGGGCAGGAGGTGGAACTTGTGCAGAAGGAGGTGGTACTTGTTGGGCGGAAATTGGAACTTGTTGGGAGGGAAGAGGTACTTGTGGGGCAGGAAGTGGCTCTTGTGGGGCAGGAGCTGGCACTTGTGGGGCGGGAGATGGCACTTGTGTGTCTGGAGGTTAAACTTGTGGGGTGGGAGGTGGCAAATGTGGGGCAGGAGGTGGCAAATGTGGTGCAGGAAATGGCACTTGTGGGGCAGGAGTTGGTACATGTGGGATAGGAGGTGGCACTTGTGGGGCAGGAGGTGGATGATGTGGGGCAGGAGCTGGCAATTGTGAAGCATGAGCTGGCACTTTTAGGGCTGGAAATGTTACTTGTGGGGCAAGAAGTGGCTCTTGAAGGGCAGGAGGTGGCACTTGTGGGGCAGGAGTTAATTCTTGTGGAACAGGATGTGGCACTTGTGGGCCTGGAGGTTGCACTTGTGAGGCGGGAGGTGGAAGTTGTGGGGCGGGTGGTGGCAGTTGTGGGGCTGGAGGTATCACTTGTGCGGCAGGAAGTGGCACTTGTGGAGCAGAAGGTGGCACTTGTGGGGAAGAGGTGACACTTGAGGGGCAGGAGCTGGCACTTGTGGGGCAGAAGTTGGCACATGTGGGTCGGGAGGTGGCACTTGTGGTGCGGGAGGTGGAACTTGTGAGGCGGGAGGTGGAACTTGTGGTGCGGGAGGTGGCACTTGTGGGTCAGGAGTTGGATTTGTGGGGCGGGTTGTTGCACTTGTCGGGCGGGAGGTGGCACTTGTGGGGCGTGAGGTGGAAGTTGTGGGGCGGCAGGTGGCAATTGTGGGTCAGGAGGAGGCATTTGTGAGGCAGGAGGTGGATGATGTGGGGCAGGAGGTGGCACTTGTGGGGAAGTAGGTAGCACATGTGGGGCAGGAAGTGGCACTTGTGGGGCAGGAGGTGGCACTTGTGGGGCAGGAGGAGGCTGTTGTTGGGCGGGAAGTGGAAGTTGTGGGGCGGGAGGTGGCACTTGTGGGGCTGGATGTGGAAGTTGTGTGGCAGGATTTGACACTTCTGGGGCTGCAGGTGGCACTTGTGGGGTGGGTGGTAGAACTTGTGGGGGGTGAGGTGTAACTTGTGGAGCGGGAGGTGACAACTGTGGGACAGGAGGAGGCACTTGTGGGTCGGGAGGTGGCACTTTTAAGGCGGGAGGTGGCAGTTGTGGGGCGGGAGGTGGAAGTTGTGCGGCACGATTTAGCACTTGTGTGGCTGGAGGCGGCACTTGTGGGGCAGGAGGTGGCACTTGTGGGGCGGGAAATGGAACTTGTGGGGCAGCACGTGGCACTAGTTGAGCAGGAGGTGGAAATTGTGGGGCGGGAGGTGAATGATATGAGGCAGGAGGTAGCGGTTGTGGGGCAGGAGGTGGCACTTATGGGGCAGGAGATGGTATTCGTTGTGCAGTAGGTGGCACTTGTGGAGTGGGAGATGGAAGTTGTGGGGCAGGAGGTGACACTTGTGGGGCGGTTGGTGGATGATGTGGGGCAGGAGTTGGCACTTGTGGGGCAGGAGTTGGAAGTTGCAGGGCAGGATTTGGCATTTGTGGGGCAGGAGGTGGCACCTGTTGGGCAAGAGGTGGCACTTGTGGGGCAGGTGCTGGCACTTGTGGGGCATGAGCTGGCAATTGTGGGGCAGGAATTGGCACTTGTGAGGCAGGAGGTGGATGATGTGGGGCAGGAGGCTGTCTTTGTGGGGTTGGAGGTGGCACTTGTGGGGCAGGAAGTTGATGATGTGGGGCAGGAGCTGGCACTTGTGAAGCATGAGCTGGCACTTGTGGGGCGAGAGGAGCTGGACTTGCAGGGTGACAGGTGGCACTTGTGGGGCAGGAGGTGGCACTTGTGGGGCAGGTGTTGGCACTTGTGGGGCAGGAGGTGGAAGTTGTGGGGCGGTAGGTTGCACTTGTGCGTGGGAGGTGGATGTTGTGGGGCAGGAAATGGCACCTGTGGGGCAGGAGGTGGCGCTTTTGGGGGAGGTGGTGGCATTTGTTGGGCGAGAGGTGAAACTTATGGGGCAGGAGGTGACACTTGTAGGTCAAGATTTGGAACTTGTTGGGCAGGAGGTGACACTTGTGGGGCAGGAGGTGTCAGTTGTTTGGTGGGAGGTGGCACTTGTGGGGCAGGTGGTGTCAGTTTTTTGGCGGGAGGTGGCACTTGTGGGGCAGGAGTTGGCACTTGTGGGGCAGGAGGTGGTCTTTGTGGGGCAGGAGGTGGCACCTGTGAGGCAAGAGCTGGCACTTGTGGGGCAGGAGCTGGCAGTTGTGGGGCAGCAATTGGCACTTGTGGGGCAGGAGGTGGATGATGTGGGGCAGGTGGCTGTCTTTGTGGGGTTGGAGGTGGCACTTGTGGGGCAGGAAGTTGATGATGTGGGGCAGGAGCTGGCATTTGTGAAGCATGAGCTGGCACTTGTGAAGCAGGAATTGGCACTTGTAAGGCAGGAGGTGGCACTTGTGGGGCAGGAATTGGCACTTGTGGGGCAGGAGGTGGATGATGTGGGGCAGGAGGCTGTCTTTGTGGGGTTGGAGGTGGCACTTGTGGGGAAGGAAGTTGATGATGTGGTGCAGGAGCTGGCATTTGTGAAGCATGAGCTGGCACTTGTGAAGCAGGAATTGGCACTTGTGGGGCAGGAAGTGGCTCTTGTCGGGCAGGAGCTGGCACTTGTAGGGCAGGAGGTTGCGCTTGTGTGTCAGGAGGAGGAAGCTGGGCGGTCAGTGACAATTGTGGGGCAGGAGGTGGATTATTTGGGGGGGGAGGTGGCAGTGGTGTGGCAAACTGTGGCACTTGTGGGGCAGGAGCTGGCACTTCAGGGGAATGAGCTGGCACTTGTGAAGCAGGAATGGGCAGGAGGTAGCACTTGTGGGGCGGGATGTGGCACTTGTGGGATGCGAGGTGGCACTTGTGGGGCAGGAGTTGGCACTTGTGGGTCAGGTGGTGGTACTTCTGGGGCAGGATCGGGCACTTGTGGGGCAGGATGTGGAAGCTGTGGGACGGGAGGTGGAAGTTATGGGGTGGGAGGTGGAAGTTGTGGGGCAAGAATTGGCAATTGTGGGGCAAGAAGTGGCAATTGTGGGGCAGAGGGTGGCACTTGTACGGCAGGAGGTGGCACTTGTGGGACAGGACGTGGCAACTGGGAAGGACGTGGCACTTGTGGGGTGGGAGGTGGCACTTGTGGGGCAGGAGGTGGCACTTGTGGGGCAGGAGGAAGCTGTTGTTGGGCGGGAGGTGGGACTTGTGTAACAAGAGGTGGAAATTGTGCGGTGGGATGTGGCACTTGTGAGGCAGAAGGTGGCACTTGTGGGGCAGGAGGTGGAAGTTGTGGGTCAGGAGGTGACATTTGTGGAACAGGAGGTGGATGATGTGGGGCAGGAGGTAGCAATTTTGGGCCGGGACGTGGCACTAGTGGGGCGAGATGTTGCACTTGTTGGGCGGGAGGTGGCACTTTTGGGGCATAAGGTGAAAATTGAGGGACATGAGGTGGCACTTGTGGGGCAGGAGTTGGCACTTGTGTGGTAGGAGGTGGCAATTGTGGGGCAGGAGCTTGCAGTTGTGAGGCGGGATGTGGAAGTTGTGGGGCGGGTTGTGGCAGCTGTGGGGCTGGAGGTGTCACTTGTGCAGCGGGAAGTGGCACTTGTAAGGCAGGAAGTAGCACTTGTGGGGCAGGAGGTGGCACTTTTGGAGCATGAGGTGGATGTTGTGGGGCAGGAGTTGGCACTTGTGGGGCGAGAGTTGGCACTTGTGGGGCAGGAGGTTGCACTTGTGGGGTGGGATGTGGTACTTGTGGGGCGGGAGGTGGCACTTGTTGGGGGGGTGGTGGCAATTGTGGGGCAGGAGGTGGCACTTGTTGGGCGAGAGTTGCAATTGTGAGACGGGAGGTGGCAATTGTGGGTCACGTAGTGGCACTTGTGGGTCAGGAGGTGGTACTTGTGGGGCGGGCGGTGGAACTGGTGGGGCTGGAGGTGGCACTTGTGGGGTGGGAGGTGGCACTTGTGGGGCAGGAGGTGGCAATTTTGGAGCAGGACGTGGATTATGTGGGGCAGGAGGTGGCACTTGTGGGACAGGATGTGGAAGTTGTGGGGCAAGGGGTGGCAGTTGCGGGGCTGGGGGCGGCACTTGTGGGGCAGTGTGTGGCACTTGAGGGGCAGGAGGTGGCACTTGTGGGGCGGGATGTGGCAGTTGTGGGGCAGATGATGACACCTGTGGGGCGGGAGGTGGATGTTTTGGGGAAGGAGGTTGAAGTTGTGGGGAGGGTGGTGGCACTTGTGGGGCGGGAGGTGGCACTAGTGGGGCAGGAGTTGGCACTTGTGGGCTGGGTCATAGCACTTGTTGGGCAGAGGTTGGCACTTGTGGGGCAGGAAATGTTACTTGTGGGGCAAGAAGTGGCTCTTGAAGGGCAGGAGGTGGCACTTGTGGGGCAGGAGTTAATTCTTGTGGAACAGGAGGTGGCACTTGTGGGCCTGGAGGTTGCACTTGTGAGGCGGGAGGTGGAAGTTGTGGGGCGGGTGGTGGCAGTTGTGGGGCTGGAGGTATCACTTGTGCGGCAGGAAGTGGCACTTGTGGAGCAGAAGGTGGCACTTGTGGGGAAGAGGTGACACTTGAGGGGCAGGAGCTGGCACTTGTGGGGCAGAAGTTGGCACATGTGGGTCGGGAGGTGGCACTTGTGGTGCGGGAGGTGGAACTTGTGGGGCGGGAGGTGGAAGTTGTGGGGCGGCAGGTGGCAATTGTGGGTCAGGAGGAGGCATTTGTGAGGCAGGAGGTGGATGATGTGGGGCAGGAGGTGGCACTTGTGGGGAAGTAGGTAGCACTTGTGGGGCAGGAGGAGGCACATGTGTAGCAGGAGGAGGCACTTGTTGGGCAGGAGGAGGCACTTGTGGGGCAGGAGGAGGCACTTGTGGGGCAGGAGGTGGCAGTTGTGGGGCAGGAGGAGGCACTTGTGGGGCAGTAGGAGGCCGTTGTTGGGCGGGAAGTGGAAGTTGTGGGGTGGGAGGTGGCACTTGTGGGGCTGGATGTGGAAGTTGTGTGGCAGGATTTGACACTTCTGGGGCTGCAGGTGGCACTTGTGGGGTGGGTGGTAGAACTTGTGGGGGGTGAGGTGTAACTTTTGGAGCGGGAGGTGACAACTGTGGGACAGGAGGAGGCACTTGTGGGTCGGGAGGTGGCACTTTTAAGGCGGGAGGTGGCAGTTGTGGGGCGGGAGGTGGAAGTTGTGCGGCACGATTTAGCACTTGTGTGGCTGGAGGCGGCACTTGTGGGGCGGGAAATGGAACTTGTGGGGCAGCACGTGGCACTAGTTGAGCAGGAGGTGGAAATTGTGGGGCGGGAGGTGAATGATATGAGGCAGGAGGTAGCGGTTGTGGGGCAGGAGGTGGCACTTATGGGGCAGGCGATGGTATTTGTTGTGCAGTAGGTGGCACTTGTGGAGGGGGAGATGGAAGTTGTGGGGCAGGAGGTGACACTTGTGGGGCGGTTGGTGGATGATGTGGGGCAGGAGTTGGCACTTGTGGGGTAAGGGTTGGCACTTGTGGGGTGGGAGGAGGCACTTGTGGGGCGGGGGGTGGCAATTGCTGGGTGGGAAGTGGCAGTTGTGGGGCAGTAGGTTGAAGGTTTGGGGCAGGAGGTGGCACTTGTGGGGTGGAAGGTAAGAAGATTTGGGGTGTGACGTGGAAGTAGTGGGGCGGGAGGTGGCACTTGTGGGGCGGGAGGTGGCACTTGTGGGGCAGGACGTGGCACTTGTGGAGCGGGAGGGGGCACTTGTGGGGCCTGAGGTGGCACTTGTAGGGCAGGAGGTGGCATTTGTGGGGCGGGAGGTGGAAGTTGTGATGCAGGAGGTAGTACATGTGGGGCGGGAGGTGGAAGTTGTGATGCAGGAAGTGGTACATGTGGGGCGGGAGGTGGAAGTTGTGATGCAGGAGGTGGTACATGTGGGGCGGGAGGTGGAAGTTGTGATGCAGGAGGTGGTACATGTGGGGCGGGAGGTGGAAGTTGTGATGCAGGAGGTGGTACATGTGGGGCGGGAGGTGGAAGTTGTGATGCAGGAGGTGGTACATGTGGGGCGGGAGGTGGAAGTTGTGATGCAGGAGGTGGTACATGTGGGGCGGGAGGTGGAAGTTGTGATGCAGGAGGTGGTACATGTGGGGCGGGATGTGGCACTCGTGAGCAGGGAGGTGGCACTTGTGGAACTTGTAGCAGGTGTAACTTGTCGGGCAGGAGGCGGCTCTTGTGGGGCTGGAGATTGATGTTGTGGGTCTGGAGGTGGCACTTGGGGGGCAGGAGGTGGATGATGAGGGGCAGGAGCTGGCACTTGTGGAGCATGAGCTGGCACTTGTGGGGCAGGAATTGGCACTTGTGGGGCAGGAGGTGGCACTTGTTGGATGGGAGGTGGACGATGTGGGGCAGGAGTTGACACTTGTGGGGCAGGATGTGGCACACGTTGCCAGGAGTCGGCACTTGTGTGGCGGGATGTTGAAGTTGTGGGGCTGGAGGTGGCACTTGTGGAACAGGTATTGTCACTTGTGGGGGAGGAGGTGGATGATGTGGGGCAGGAGGTGGCACCTGTGGGGCATGAGCTGGCACTTGTGGGGCAGGAATTGGCACTTGTGGGGCAGGAGGTGGATGATGTGGGGCAGGAGGCTGTCTTTGTGGGGTTAGAGGTGGCACTTGTGGGGCAGGAAGTTGATGATGTGGGGCATGAGCTGGCATTTGTGAAGCATGAGCTGGCACTTGTGAAGCAGGAATTGGCACTTTTGGGGCAGGAGGTGAAAGTTGTGGGGTGGGAGGAGGAATTTGTAAGACGGGAAGTGGCACTTGTGGGGCAGAAATTGGCACTTATGGGGCAGGAGGTGGCACTTGTGGTGCGGGAGGTGGCACTGATGGGGCAGGAAATTGAGCTTTTGGGGCAGGAGATGGCACTTGTGGGGCGTAAGGTGGAACTTATGGGGCAGGAGGTGGAACTTATGGAGCAGGAGCTGGCACTTGTGGGGCGGGAGGTGGCACTTGTGGGGCGGGAGGTGGAAGTTGTGAGGCAGGAGGTGGCACTTGGGCAGATTGTGTCACTCGTGGGCAGGGAGGTTGCACTTGTGGGGCAGGAGGTGAAAGTTGTGGGGCAGGAGGTGGCATTTGTAAGGCGGGAAGTGGCACTTGTGGGGCAGAAATTGGCACTTATGGGGCAGGAGGAGGCACTTGTGGTGCGGGAGGTGGCACTGATGGGGCAGGAAATTGAGCTTTTGGGGCAGGAGATGGCACTTGTGGAGCGTAAGGTGGAACTTACGTGGCAGGAGGTGGAACTTGTGGAGCAGGAGGTGGTACTTGTGGGGCGGGAGGTTGGAGTTGTTGGGCAGGAGGTGGCATTTTGAGGCAGAAGGTGGCATTTGTGTGGCAGGAGGTGGCAATTGTGGGGCACGAGTTGGAAATTGTTGGGCAGGAGGTGGAAGTTTTGGGGCAGGGTTTGGCAGTTGTAGGGCGGGAGGTGGCACTTGTGGGCCAGGAGGTGGCACTTGTGGGGCAGGAGGTGGCACTTGTTGGATGGGAGGTGGTTGATATGGGGAAGGAGGTGGCAATTGTGCGGTTCGAGGTGGCACTTGTGGAGCAGGAGATGGAAGTTGCGGGGCAGGAGTTGGCACTTGTGAGGCGGGAGGTGGCACTTGTGGGGCAAAATGCAACACTTGTGGGGCAGGAGTTATAACTTGTAAGGCAGGAGGTGGAAGTTGTGGAACAGAAGATGGCACTTGTGGGGCGGGTGGTGGCACTTGTGGGGCGGGAGGTGGGACTTGTGGGGCCAGAGGTTGAGGTTGTGGTTCAGGAGGTGGCACTTGTGGAGCAGGAGCCTACACTTGTGGGGCAGAATGTGGCACTTGTAAGGCAGGACGTTGAAATTGTGGAGCAGGTTGTGGCACTTGTGGGGCAGGAGGTGGAAATTGTGGGGCAGGAGGTGGTAATGGTGGGGCAGGAGGACTCACTTGTGGGCCAGGAGTTGGAAGTTGTGGGGCGGGATGTGGAACTTGTGAGGCAGGAGGTGGAAGTTGTGGTGCGGGAGGTGGAAGTTGTAGGGCGGGAGGTGGCACTTGTGGGGCGGGAGTTGGAAGTTGAGTGACGGGAGGTGGCACTTGTGGGGCAGGTTGTGGAAGTTGTGGGGTGGGAGGTTGCACTTGTGAGACAGGAGGTGGCACTTGTGGGGCGGGAGGTGGAAGTTGTGAGGCAGGAAGTGGCACTTGGGCAGATTGTGTCACTCGTGGGCAGGGAGGTTGCACTTGTGGGGCAGGAGGTGAAAGTTGTGGGGCAGGAGGTGGCTTTTGTAAGGCGGGAAGTGGCACTTGTGGGGCAGAAATTGGCACTTATGGGGCAGGAGGTGGCACTTGTGGTGCGGGAGGTAGCACTGATGGGGCAGGAAATTGAGCTTTTGGGGCAGGAGATGGCACTTGTGGGGCGTAAGGTGGAACTTATGGGGCAGGAGGTGGAACTTGTGGAGCAGGAGGTGGTACTTGTGGGGCGGGAGGTTGGAGTTGTTGGGCAGGAGGTGGCATTTTGAGGCAGAAGGTGGCATTTGTGTGGCAGGAGGTGGCAATTGTGGGGCACGAGTTGGAAATTGTTGGGCAGGAGGTGGAAGTTTTGGGGCAGGGTTTGGCAGTTGTAGGGCGGGAGGTGGCACTTGTGGGCCAGGAGGTGGAAGATGTAGGGCAGGAGGTGGCACTTGTGGGGCGGGAGGTGGCACTTCTGGGGCAGGAAATGGAGCTTTTAGGGCAGGAGGTGGAACTTGTGCAGAAGGAGGTGGTACTTGTTGGGCAGAAATTGGAACTTATTGGGAGGGAAGAGGTACTTGTGGGGCAGGAAGTGGCTCTTGTGGGGCAGGAGCTGGCACTTGTGGGGCGGGAGATGGCACTTGTGTGTCTGGAGGTTAAACTTGTGGGGTGGGAGGTGGCAAATGTGGGGCAGGAGGTGGCAAATGTGGTGCAGGAAATGGCACTTGTGGGGCAGGAGTTGGCACATGTGGGATATGAGGTGGCACTTGTGGGGCAGGAGGTGGATGATGTGGGGCAGGAGCTGGCAATTGTGAAGCATGAGCTGGCACTTTTAGGGCTGGAATTGGCACTTGTGCCACAGGAGGTGGCACTTGTGGGGTGGGAGGTGGATGATGTGGGGCAGGAGGTGGATGTTGCTTGGCAGGATTTGGCCCTTGTGGGGCGGGAGATGGCACTTGTGGGGCAGGACGTGGCACTTGTGGAGCGGGAGGGGGCACTTGTGGGGCCTGAGGTGGCACTTGTAGGGCAGGAGGTGGCATTTGTGGGGCGGGAGGTGGAAGTTGTGATGCAGGAGGTGGTACATGTGGGGCGGGAGGTGGAAGTTGTGATGCAGGAGGTGGTACATGTGGGGCGGGATGTGGCACTCGTGAGCAGGGAGGTGGCACTTGTGGAACTTGTAGCAGGTGTAACTTGTCGGGCAGGAGGCGGCACTTGTGGGGCTGGAGATTGATGTTGTGGGTCAGGAGGTGGCACTTGTGGGGCAGGAGGTGAATGATGTGGTGCAGGAGCTGGTACTTGTGGAGCGTGAGCTGGCACTTGTGGGGCAGGAATTCACACTTGTGGGGCAGGAATTGGCACTTGTGGGGCAGGAGGTGGCACTTGTTGGATGGGAGGTGGTTGATATGGGGAAGGAGGTGGCAATTGTGCGGTTCGAGGTGGCACTTGTGGAGCAGGAGGTGGAAGTTGCGGGGCAGGAGTTGGCACTTGTGGGGTGGGAGGTGGCACTTGTGGGGCAGGAGGTGAATGATCTGGGGCAGGAGTTGGCACTTGTGGGTCGGGAGGTGGCACTTGTGAGGCGGGAGTTGGCACTTGTGGGGCAAAATGCAACACTTGTGGGGCAGGAGTTATAACTTGTGGGGCAGGAGCTGGAAGTTGTGGAACAGAAGGTGGCACTTGTGGGGCGGGTGGTGGCACTTGTGGGGCGGGATGTGGCACTTGTGGGGCGGGAGGTGGGACTTGTGGGGCCAGAGGTTGAGGTTGTGGTTCGGGAGGTGGCACTTGTGGAGCAGGAGCCTACACTTGTGGGGCAGAATGTGGCACTTGTAAGGCAGGACGTTGAAATTGTGGAGCAGGTTGTGGCACTTGTGGGGCAGGAGGTGGAAATTGTGGGGCAGGAGGTGGTAATGGTGGGGCAGGAGGTCGCACTTGTGGGCCAGGAGTTGGAAGTTGTGGGGCGGGATGTGGAACTTGTGAGGCAGGAGGTGGAAGTTGTGGTGCGGGAGGTGGAAGTTGTAGGGCGGGAGGTGGCACTTGTGGGGCGGGAGTTGGAAGTTGAGTGACGGGAGGTGGCACTTGTGGGGCAGGTTGTGGAAGTTGTGGGGCGGGAGGTTGCACTTGTGAGACAGGAGGTGGCACTTGTGGGGCGGGAGGTGGAAGTTGTGAGGCAGGAGGTGGCACTTGGGCAGATTGTGTCACTCGTGGGCAGGGAGGTTGCACTTGTGGGGCAGGAGGTGAAAGTTGTGGGGCAGGAGGTGGCATTTGTAAGGCGGGAAGTGGCACTTGTGGGGCAGAAATTTGCACTTATGGGGCAGGAGGTGGCACTTGTGGTGCGGGAGGTGGCACTGATGGGGCAGGAAATGGAGCTTTTGGGGCAGGAGATGGCACTTGTGGGGCGTAAGGTGGAACTTATGGGGCAGGAGGTGGAACTTGTGGAGCAGGAGGTGGTACATGTGGGGCGGGAGGTTGGAGTTGTTTGGCAGGAGGTGGCATTTTGAGGCAGAAGGTGGCATTTGTGTGGCAGGAGGTGGCAATTGTGGGGCACGAGTTGGAAATTGTTGGGCAGGAGGTGGAAGTTTTGGGGCAGGGTTTGGCAGTTGTAGGGTGGGAGGTGGCACTTGTGGGGCGGGAGGTGGCACTTCTGGGGCAGGAAATGGAGCTTTTAGGGCAGGAGGTGGAACTTGTTGGGCGGAAATTGGAAATTGTTGGGAGGGAAGAGGTACTTGTGGGGCAGGAAGTGGCTCTTGTCGGGCAGGAGCTGGCACTTGTGGGTCAGGAGGTGGCACTTGTGGGGCAGGAGGAGGAAGTTGGTCAGTCAGTGACACTTGTGGGGCAGGAGGTGGATTATTTGGGGGGGAGGAGGCAGTGGTGTGGAATAATGTGGCACTTGTGGGGCATGAACTGGCACTTGTGGGGCGGGAATTGGCACTTGTGGAGCGGGAGGATGTCTTTGTCCGTCAGGAGGTGGCACTTGTGAGCAGGAAGTGGATGATGTAGTGCAGGAGCTGGCACTTGTGAAGCATGAGCTGGCACATGTGGGGCAGGAATTGGCACTTGTGGGGCAGGTGGTGGCACTTGTTGGGTGGGAGGTGGACGATGTGGGGCAGGAGGTGGCACTTGTGGAGCAGGAGGTGGAAGTTGCATTGCAGGATTTGGCATTTGTGGGTTGGGAGTTGGCACTTGTGGGGCATGAGGTGGAATTTGTGGGGTGGTAGGTGGAACATGTGGGGCAGGAGCTGGCACTTGTGGGGCAGGATGTGGCACACGTTGCCAGGAGTCGGCACTTGTGTGGCGGGATTTTGAAGTTGTGGGGCGGGAGGTGGCACTTGTGGAACAGGTATTGTCACTTGTGGGGGAGGAGGTGGATGATGTGGGGCAGGAGGTGGTCTTTGTGGGGTAGGAGGTGGCACCTGTGGGGCAAGAGGTGGCACTTGTGGGGCATGAGCTGGCACTTGTGGGGCAGGAAGTTGATGATGTGGGGCATGAGCTGGCATTTGTGAAGCATGAGCTGGCACTTGTGAAGCAGGAATTGGCACTTTTGGGGCAGGAGGTGGAACTTGTGGGGTGGGAGGTGGAATTTGTGGGGTGGGAGGTGAAACTTGTAAGGCAGGAGTTGGCACATGTGGGGGGGGAAATGGCACTTGTGGGGCAGGAAATGGCACTTGTTGTGCAGGAGGTGGCACTTATGGGTTTGGAGGTGGATGATGTGGGGCAGGAGGTGACACATGTGGGGCAGGAGATGGCACTTCTGGGGCAGGAGATGGAAGTTGTGGGGCAGGATTTGGTACTTGTGGGGTGGGAGGTTGCACTTGTGGGGCTGGAGTTGGCACTTGTGGGGCGGGAGGTGGCACTAGTGGGGCAGGAGGTGGCACTTATGGGGCGGGAGCTGGAACTTGTGGGGCGAGAGGTGGCACATGTGGAGCAGGAGCTGGCACTTTTGGGGCAGGAGCTGGCACTTGCACGGCAGGAGGTGGCACTTGTGGGTCGGGAGGTGCCACTTGTGGGGCAGGAGGTGGCACTTGTGGGGCAGGAGGTGGCACTTGTGGGATGGTAGATGGAACTTGTGGGGCAAGACTTGGAACTTGTGGTGCAGGAGATATCACACGTTGGGCAGGAGTTGGCACTTCCTCAAAGAAACCAATAGCGACCCCATAGTCACCCATAGCGCCCCATAGGAACACAAAGATACCCCATGGAGCCCCATAGACACCCCATAGTGACCCATAGGGGCCCAAAGAGACCCCAGAGCACCCCATAGCTACTCCATAGTGCCCCATAGCAGCCCATGGAGCCTCATAGACACTCCATTGTGCCCCACAGCACCCCATTGCACCCCATAGGGACCCATAGACACAGCATACTGCTCCATAGAGCCCCATAGACACCCCATAGTTCCCCACAGCACCCCATAGCAGCCCACAGTGCCCCATAGACACCACATAAGGCCATACAGCCACACCATAGAGCCCAATTGAACCACATAGACACCCCATATCGCCCCATAGTGCCTGTAGACACCCCATAGAGCCCCATAGAGACCCACTGAACCCCATACAGACCCCATGCAGACCCCATAGAGCCCCACAGACAACCCATAGATCCCCAAAGACACCCCATAGACTCCCCATAGAGCCCCATATGGACCCCATAGCGCCCCATAGAGACCCCATTCTTCCGCATAGAGCCCCATAGCAAACCATAGCACCCCATAGTCACCCATAGCGCCCCATAGGAACCCAAGGATACCCCAAAGCACCCCATAGCCACCCTACAGCACCGCATAGCCACCCCATAGAGCCCCATAGACACCACATAGTGACCCATAGCGCCCCATAGGGGCACAAAGAGACCCCAAATCATTCCATAGCTACTCCACAGTGCCCCATAGCAGCCCATGGAGACTCATAGACACTCCCTTGTGCCCCACAGCGCCCCATTGCACCACATAGGGACCCATAGACACCCTATACTGCTCCATAGAGCCCCATAGCACCCCATAGTGCCTCACAGCACCCCATAGCACAACATAGTGCCACATAGACACCACATAAGGACATATAGCCGCACCATAGAGTCCCATAGACATCCCATAGAGCCCCGTAGGCAACCCATTGTGCCCCATAGAGCTCCCATAGCCACCCATAGAAACTCATTTTGCCACATAGACACACCATAGCGTTCCATAGACACCCCATAGAAACCTCAGAACGCCCCATAGAACCCCATAGAGCTCCATAGGCACCCCATACAGCCCCATAGAGAACCCATAGAGGCAAATACCAACCCATAGGGTGGACATTGGGACACATATGGACACATAGTGACCCTTAGGGAGACATTGGGACACATAGGGACACCATGGATTACAGTGGGGGACAGTGATACCCGTAGAGACACACAGAGACTCTGCTGAGACCCATAAGAGACCCCATAGAGGCACATAGGGACCACACTGAAACCCATAGATACCCATAGGAGAACATTTAAGCCCATAGATACGAATAAGAGACCCCATAGAGGCACATAGCTACCCATAGGGGGGATATTGGGACACATAGGGACACATAGTGACCCATAGGGAGACACTGGGACCCATAGGGGTATATTGGGACACATAGGAACCCCATGGAACATAGTGGGGGACAGTGAGACCCATGGAGACACATAGGGACTCCGCTGTAACCCTTAAGAGACCCCATAGAGGCACATAGGTACCTAATGTAACCTATGGATACCAATAGGTAGATATTTTGGCCCAGAGATACTCATAAGAGACCCCATGGAGACACTTAGCAACACATAGGAGGGACATTGGGACACATAGGGACACATTGTGACCCATAGGCTGACACTGGGACAAATAAGGGGACATTGGGACACAGAGGGACCCCATGGATTTCAGTGGGGGACAGTGAGACCCATAGAGACACATAGGGACCTCGCTGAGACCCATAAGAGACCCCATAGAGGCACATAGGGACTGCATTGAAACCCATAGATACCCATAGGAAGACATTTGGGCCCAGAGATATCCATGAGACCCCATAGAGACCCCATAGAGACCCCATAGTGGCACATAGCAACCCATAGGGGGGACATTGGGACACATACGGACACATAGTGACCAATAGGGGGACACTGGGACCCATAGGGTGACATTGGGACACATAGGGACACCATGGATTACAGTGGGGGACAGTGATACCCGTAGAGACACATAGAGACTCTGCTAAGACCCATAAGAGACCCCATAGAGGCACAAAGGGACCACATTGAAACCCATAGATACCCATAGGAGGACATTTAAGCCCATAGATGCAAATATGAGACCCCATAGAGGCACATAGCTACCCATAGGGGGGATATTAGGACACATAGGGACAAATAGTGACCCATAGGGAGACACTGGGACCCATAGGGGGACATTGGGACACATAGGGATCCCATGGATTACAGTGGGGGACAGTGAGACCCATAGAGACACATAGGGACACTGCTGAGACCCATAAGAGACCCCATAGAGGCACATAGGGACCACATTGAAACCCATAGGTACCCATAGGAATACATTTGGGTCCAGAGATAGCCATAAGAGACCCCACAGAGGCACATAGCAACCCATAGGGGAGACGTTGGGACACATAGTGACTCATTAGTGACCCAAAGGGAGTCACTGGGACCCATATGGATACATAGAGATCCATAGGGGGACATTGGGACACATAGGGACCCCATAGAGAGACATAGAGACACATAGGGACCCATTTAGAGGCATAATAACCCCATAGAGACCTATAGGGACAGCTAGAGACCCATAGGGAAACATTGGGACCCATAGGGGCTGTATGGGAGATTGGTAATCACAGCCTGAACCTCTGATTAATCAGCTGAGGCAAGTGTGGGGTCAGCTGCGGGAGCACAGGTGAGAGTAATGGAGCTGTGCTCCCGGGAGGGCTGGAGCTCAACTCCACCTCCTCTGAGACCTCATTTAAGGGCTGACCCTCACTCGAGCCGCTTTCCATTATCTTTCCGAGCTCCCTGTTACCGGGTGAGGTCCCAGAAGACTGGAGGCTTGCCAACGTGACTCCCATTTCCAAGCAAGGTTGTCAGGAGGATCCGGGCAACTCCAGGCCTGTTAGCCTGACCTCGGTGCCAGGGAAGGGAATGGAACGAATTGTCTTGAGGGAGATGACAGATGCGGCAGGTGTGGGATGAGCAGGAGATCAGACCTAGCCAGCATGGGTTCGTGAAGGGCAGCTCCTGCTTGACCAATCTGATCTCCTTCTACGATCCTGTGACCCATCTGATGGATGAAGGAAAGAAAGAAAGGCTGTTGATGTGCTCTACTTGGACTTCAGCAAAGCCTTCACAACTGTCTCCCATGCTATTCTCCTACAAAAGCTGGCAGCCCTTTTCCAACCTTGAGAATTCTGTGATTCTGTGAGGCAGCATCTCTTGGACATCGCTCTGCAGTGAAGACCGCCCCAGCTTCCTCAGCGAAGGCATCACCACTGGTGAGTTTCTCTATCGCTTAGAACCTCTGTACATTTGTTACCATCTTTGTTACCATCTGTATAGTTACCACCTAGACAGGGGGACATAGAGAGACACTGGGACCCATAGGGACCCATAGAGACCCATAGACAGTGATTGGGAGCCATAAGGATAAATTGAGACCCATAGAGACCCCACTGAGAAACATAGTGCCCCATAGTGCCCCAAAGAAACCCATAGCAACCCCATAGTCACCCATAGCGCTCCATAGGAACACAAAGATACCCCATAAAGCCACATAGACACCCCATATTCACCCATAGGGGCCCAAAGAGACCCCATAGCACCCCCTAGCTACTCCATAGTGCCCCATAGCAGCCCATGGAGCCTCATAGACACTCCATTGTGTCCCACGGCACCCCATTGCACCCCATAGTGCCCCATAGAAACCACATAAGGCCCTACAGCCCCACCATAGAGCCCAATTGATCCACGTAGACACCCCATATTGCCCCATAGTGCCTGTAGACACCCCATAGAGCCCCATACAGACCCACTGAACCCCATACAGACCCTATGCAGACCCCATAGAGCCCCACAGACAACCCATAGATCCCAATAGACACCCCATAGTGCCCAATAGAGCCTCATAGGGACCCAATAGTGCTCCATAGACACCCCATAGATCCCCATAGAGAACCCATATCCACCCACAGAACACCATAGAGCCCAATAGTCACCCCATAGCACACAATAGACACCCCATAGCACACCATAGACACCCCATAGTGCTTCATAGAGACCCCATTCTTCCGCATAGAGCCCCAAAGCGCCGCATAGGAACCCAAGGATACCTCAAAGCACCGCATAGGCACCCTACAGCACCGCATAGCCACCCCATAGAGCCCCATAGACACCACATAGTGACCCATAGCTCCCAAAAGGGGCACAAAGAGACCCCAAATCATCCCATAGCTACTCCACAGTACCCCATAGCAGCCCAAGGAGCCTCATAGACAAACCCTTGTGCCCCACAGCAACCCATTGCACCCTATAGGGTCCCACAGACACCCTATACTGCTTTTTAGAGCCCCATAGCATCCCATAGTGCCTCACAGCACCCCATAGCACACCATAGTGCCACATAGACACCACATAAGGACATATAGCCGCCCCATAGAGACCCCATAGAACACCATAGAGCCCCATAGACACCCCATAGAACCCCATAGACATCCCATAGAGCCCCATAGGCAACCCATTGTGCCCCATAGAGATCCCACAGCCACCCATAGAAACTCATTTTGCCCCATAGACACACAATAGCCATGCATAGTGCCCCTTAGAGCCCCATAGACACCCCATAGAAACCTCAGAATGCCCCATAGAACCCCATAGAACTCAATAGGCACCCCATAGAGCCCAATAGCTACCCACAGAACACCACAGAGCCCAATAGGCACCCAATAGCCACCCCAAAGTGCCCCACAGACATCACATAGACCCCCATAGTGCCCCACATCGACACACAGTGCCCAATTGAACCCCATACAGACCTCATAGAGCCCCATGGACACCCCATACTACTCCATAGAGCCCCATAGGCACCCTACAGTGCCCCATAGCCAGTCCACAGCACCCCATACTACCCCATAGAGCACCATAGACACCCACAGCATCCCATAGAAACCCATAGGGACCCATAAAGACCCATAGCACCTCATAGACACCCCATAGAGACCCCTTAGACATAGACACCTATAGGGAGACATTGGGACACTTAGGGGGACACTAGGACCCAAAGAGACCCATAGACAGACATATGGACCACATAGAGACCAATAGAGACCCCATAGGGGAACACTGGGACCCATAGAAATTCCATAGAGACCCACTGAAACCTCATAGTGACACACTGAGTACCATAGAGACCCATAGAAAGACACTGGGACCCATATGGGGACAAAGGGAGACATCATAGAGACTCATAGGGACCCATTGGGACCAATAGGGACCCATAGAGAGACATAGAGACCCCATAGAAACCCATGGAGACCCCATAGAGGCACAAAGTGACACATAGAGGGACACCAAGACCCATAGAAACCAGATAGAGACTCCATATAGACACATAGGAACACATAGAGACCCACTGGGACAGTGAGACCACATATAGACTCATAGGGACACATTAGGAGCCATTAAGACCCATAGGGACACATAGGACGACTTTGAAACTTATAGATACCCAAAGGAAGACATTTGGGCCCAGAGATAACCATAAGAGACCCCATAGAGACCCCATAGGGGCACATAGCAACCCATAGGGGGGACATTGGGACACATAGGTACACATTGTGACCCATAGGAAGACACTGGGACCCATAGGGGGACATTGGGACACATAGGGACCCAATGAATTACAGTGGGGGACAGTGAGACCCATAGAGATACATAAGGACCCCGCTGAGACCCATAAGAGACCCCATAGAGGCACCTAGGGACCACATTGAAACCCATAGATACTTGTAGGAAGACATTTGGGCGCAGAGATATCCATAAGAGACCCCACAGAGACCCCATAGAGGCACATAGCAACCCATAGGGGGGACACTGGGACACGTAGGGAAACATAGTGACCCATAGGGAGACACTGGGACACATATGGGGACATTGGGACACATAGGGACCCCTTGGATTACAGTGGGGGACAGCCAGACCCATAGAGACACATAGAAACCCCGCTGAGACCCATAAGAGACCCCATAGAGGCACATAGGGACCACATAGAAACCCATAGATAGCTATAGGAAGATATTTGGGCCCAGAGATACCCATAAGAAACCACATACAAGCACATAGCAACCCATAGGGGGGACATTGGGACACATAGTGACCCATAGGGAGACACTGCGACCCATAGGGGGACATTGGGACACAAAGGTACAAATAGGGAGACACTGGGACCCATTAGGGGACATTGGGACACATAGTGACCCCATGGATTAAAGTGGGGGACAGTCAGATCCATCGAGACACATAGGGACCCTGCTGAGACCCATAAGAGACCCCATAGAGGAACATAGCAACCCATAGGGGGGACATAGAGACACATAGGGAAACACCGTGACCCATGAGGAGACACTGGATCCCATAGTGGGACAATGGGACACATAGGGACACCATGGATTACAGTGGGGGACAGTGAGACCCATAGAGACACATAGGGAACCCGCTGAAACCCATAAGAGACCCCATAGAGACACATAGGGACCACATTGAAACCCATAGATACCCATAGGAAGACAATTGGGCCCCGAGATACCCATAGGAGACCCCATAGAGACCCAATAGAAGCACATAGCAAATCATAGGAGGGACATTGGGACACTTAGGGACAGATAGGGAGACACTGGGACCCATAGGGGGACATTGGGACACATAGGGACACCATGGATTACAGTGGGGGACAGTGAGACCCATAGAGACACATAGGGACCTCGCTGAGACCCATAAGAGACCCCATAGAGGCACATAGGGACTGCATTGAAACCCATAGATACCCATAGGAAGACATTTGGGCCCAGAGATATCCATGAGACCCCATAGAGACCCCATAGTGGCACATAGCAACCCATAGGGGGGACATTGGGACACATAGTGACCCATAGGGGGACATTGGGACACATAGGGATCCCATGGATTACAGTGGGGGACAGTGAGACCCATAGAGACACATAGGGACACTGCTGAGACCCATAAGAGACCCCATAGAGGCACATAGGGACCACATTGAAACCCATAGTTACCCATAGGAATACATTTGGGTCCAGAGATAGCCATAAGAGACCCCACAGAGGCACATAGCAACCCATAGGGGAGACGTTGGGACACATAGTGACTCATTAGTGACCCAAAGGGAGTCACTGGGACCCATATGGATACATAGAGATCCATAGGGGGACAGTGGGACACATTGGGACCCCATAGAGAGACATAGAGACACATAGGGACCCATTTAGAGGCATAATAACCCCATAGAGACCTATAGGGACAGCTAGAGACCCATAGGGAAACATTGGGACCCATAGGGGCTGTATGGGAGATTGGTAATCACAGCCTGAACCTCTGATTAATCAGCTGAGGCAAGTGTGGGGTCAGCTGCGGGAGCACAGGTGAGAGTAATGGAGCTGTGCTCCCGGGAGGGCTGGAGCTCGACTCCACCTCCTCTGAGACCTCATTTAAGGGCTGACCCTCACTCGAGCCGCTTTCCATTATCTTTCCGAGCTCCCTGTTACCGGGTGAGGTCCCAGAAGACTGGAGGCTTGCCAACGTGACTCCCATTTCCAAGCAAGGTTGTCAGGAGGATCCGGGCAACTCCAGGCCTGTTAGCCTGACCTCGGTGCCAGGGAAGGGAATGGAACGAATTGTCTTGAGGGAGATGACAGATGCGGCAGGTGTGGGATGAGCAGGAGATCAGACCTAGCCAGCATGGGTTCGTGAAGGGCAGCTCCTGCTTGACCAATCTGATCTCCTTCTACGATCCTGTGACCCATCTGATGGATGAAGGAAAGAAAGGCTGTTGATGTGCTCTACTTGGACTTCAGCAAAGCCTTCACAACTGTCTCCCATGCTATTCTCCTACAAAAGCTGGCAGCCCTTTTCCAACCTTGAGAATTCTGTGATTCTGTGAGGCAGCATCTCTTGGACATCGCTCTGCAGTGAAGACCGCCCCAGCTTCCTCAGCGAAGGCATCACCACTGGTGAGTTTCTCTCTCGCTCAGAACCTCTGTACATTTGTTACCATCTTTGTTACCATCTGTATAGTTACCACCTAGACAGGGGGACATAGAGAGACACTGGGACCCATAGGGACCCATAGAGCTCCAGAGGAAGACATTGGGACCCATAGAGAGACACTGAGACCCATAGGGACCCATAGAGAGACACTGGGACCCATAGGGACACATAGAGACCCATAGACAGTCATTGGGAGCCATAAGGATAAATTGAGACCCATAGAGACCCCATTGAGACCCATAGTGCTTCAAAGAAACCCATAGCGACCCCATAGTCACCCATAGCGCCCCATAGGAACACAAAGATACCCCATAGAGCCCCATAGACACCCCATAGTGACCCATAGGGGCCCAAAGAGACCCCATAGCACCCCATAGCTACTCCATAGTGCCCCATAGCAGCCCATGGAGCCTCATAGACACTCCATTGTGCTCCACAGCATTCCATTGCACCCCATAGGGACCCATAGACACAGCATACTGCTCCATAGAGCCCCATAGACACCCCATAGTTCCCCACAGCACCCCATAGCAGCCCACAGTGCCCCATAGACACCACATAAGGCCCTACAGCCACACCATAGAGCCCAATTGAACCACATAGACACCCCATATCGCCCCATAGTGCCTGTAGACACCCCATAGAGCCCCATAGAGACCCACTGAACCCCATACAGACCCCATGCAGACGCCATAGAGCCCCACAGACAACCCATAGATCCCCAAAGACACCCCATAGACTCCCCATAGAGCCCCATAGGGACCTCATAGCGCCCCATAGAGACCCCATTCTTCCGCATAGAGCCCCATAGCAAACCATAGCACCACATAGTCACCTATAGCGCCCCATAGGAACCCAAGGATACCCCAAAGCACCCCATAGCCACCCTACAGCACCGCATAGCCACCCCATAGAGCCCCATAGACACCACATAGTGACCCATAGCGCCCCATAGGGGCACAAAGAGACCCCAAATCATCCCATAGCTACTCTACAGTGCCCCATAGCAGCCCATGGAGCCTCATAGACACTCCCTTGTGCCCCACAGCGCCCCATTGCACCTCATAGGGACCCATAGACACCCTATACTGCTCCATAGAGCCCCATAGCACCTCACAGCACCCCATAGCACAACATAGTGCCACATAGACACCACATAAGGACATATAGCCGCGCCATAGAGCCCCATAGACATCCCATAGAGCCCCGTAGGCAACCCATTGTGCCCCATAGAGCTCCCATAGCCACCCTTAGAAACTCATTTTGCCACATAGACACACCATAGCGTTCCATAGACACCCCATAGAAACCTCAGAACGCCCCATAGAACCCCATAGAGCTCCATAGGCACCCCATACAGCCCCATAGAGAACCCATAGAGGCACATAGCAACCCATAGGGGGGACATTGGGACACATAGGGACACATAGTGACCCATAGGGAGACACTGGGGCCCATATGGTGACATTGGGACACATAGGGACACCATGGATTACAGTGGGGGACAGTGATACCCGTAGAGACACATAGAGACTCTGCTGAGACCCATAAGAGACCCCATAGAGGCACATAGGGACCACACTGAAACCCATAGATACCCATAGAAGGACATTTAAGCCCATAGATACAAATAAGAGACCCCATAGAGGCACATAGCTACCCATAGGGGGGATATTGGGACACATCGGGACACATAGTGACCCATAGGGAGACACTGGGACCCATAGGGGGACATTGGGACACATAGGGACCCCATGGATTAAGTTGGGGGACAGGGAGACCCATAGAGGCACATAGGGACCACTTTGAAACCCATAGATACCCATAGGAAGACATTTGAGCCCAGAGATACCCATAAGAGACCACATAGAGACCCCATAAAGGTACATAGCAACGCATAGTGTGGACATTGGGACACAGAGTGACCCCATGGATTACAGTGGGGAACAGTGAGACCCGTAGAGACACATAGGGGCTCCACTGATACCCATAAGAGACCCCATAGAGGCACATAGGGACCTCATTGAAACCCATAGATACCCATAGGAAGACGTTTGGGCCCAGAGATACCAATAAGAGTCCCCATAGAAACCCCAAAGGGGGCCATTGGGACACATAGGGGGGACATTCGGCACTTAGGAACACATAGTTACCCATAGGGAGACACTGGGACCCATAGGGATATACTGGGACACATAGGGACCCCTTGGAACATACTGGGGGACAGTGAGACCCATAGAGACACATAGGGACTCCGCTGTAACCCTTAAGAGACCCCATAGAGGCACATAGGGACGTAATGTAACCCATGGATACCAATAGGTAGATATTTTGGCCCAGAGATACTCATAAGAGACCCCATGGAGACACTTAGCAACACATAGGAGGGACATTGGGACACATAGGGACACATTGTGACCCATAGGCTGACACTGGGACCAATAGGGGGACACTGGGACACATAGGGACCCCATGGATTTCAGTGGGGGACAGTGAGACCCATAGAGACACATAGGGACCTCGCTGAGACCCATAAGAGACCTCATCGAGGAACATAGGGACTGCATTGAAACCCATAGATACCCATAGGAAGACATTTGGGCCCAGAGATATCCATGAGACCCCATAGAGACCCCATAGAGACCCCATAGTGGCACATAGCAACCCATAGGGGGGACATTGGGACACATAGGGACACATAGTGACCCATAGGGGGACATTGGGACACATAGGGATCCCATGGATTACAGTGGGGGACAGTGAGACCCATAGAGACACATAGGGACACTGCTGAGACCCATAAGAGACCCCATAGAGGCACATAGGGACCACATTGAAACCCATAGGTACCCATAGGAATACATTTGGGTCAAGAGATACCCATAAGAGACCCCACAGAGGCACATAGCAACCCATAGGGGAGACGTTGGGACACATAGTGACTCATTAGTGACCCAAAGGGAGTCACTGGGACCCATATGGATACATAGAGATCCATAGGGGGACATTGGGACACATAGGGACCCCATAGAGAGACATAGAGACACATAGGGACCCATTTAGAGGCATAATAACCCCATAGAGACCTATAGGGACAGCTAGAGACCCATAGGGAAACATTGGGACCCATAGGGGCTGTATGGGAGATTGGTAATCACAGCCTGAACCTCTGATTAATCAGCTGAGGCAAGTGTGGGGTCAGCTGCGGGAGCACAGGTGAGAGTAATGGAGCTGTGCTCCCGGGAGGGCTGGAGCTCGACTCCACCTCCTCTGAGACCTCATTTAAGGGCTGACCCTCACTCGAGCCGCTTTCCATTATCTTTCCGAGCTCCCTGTTACCGGGTGAGGTCCCAGAAGACTGGAGGCTTGCCAACGTGACTCCCATTTCCAAGCAAGGTTGTCAGGAGGATCCGGGCAACTCCAGGCCTGTTAGCCTGACCTCGGTGCCAGGGAAGGGAATGGAACGAATTGTCTTGAGGGAGATGACAGATGCGGCAGGTGTGGGATGAGCAGGAGATCAGACCTAGCCAGCATGGGTTCGTGAAGGGCAGCTCCTGCTTGACCAATCTGATCTCCTTCTACGATCCTGTGACCCATCTGATGGATGAAGGAAAGAAAGGCTGTTGATGTGCTCTACTTGGACTTCAGCAAAGCCTTCACAACTGTCTCCCATGCTATTCTCCTACAAAAGCTGGCAGCCCTTTTCCAACCTTGAGAATTCTGTGATTCTGTGAGGCAGCATCTCTTGGACATCGCTCTGCAGTGAAGACCGCCCCAGCTTCCTCAGCGAAGGCATCACCACTGGTGAGTTTCTCTCTCGCTCAGAACCTCTGTACATTTGTTACCATCTTTGTTACCATCTGTATAGTTACCACCTAGACAGGGGCACATAGAGAGACACTGGGACCCATAGGGACCCATAGAGATCCAGAGGAAGACATTGGGACCCATAGAGAGACACTGGGACCCATAGGGACACATAGAGAGACACTGGGACCCATAGGGACACATAGAGACCCATAAACAGTCATTGGGAGCCATAAGGATAAATTGAGACCCATAGAGACCCCATTGAGACCCATAGTGCCTCAAAGAAACCCATAGCGACCCCATAGTCACCCATAGCGCCCCATAGGAACACAAAGATACCCCATAGAGCCCCAGAGACACCCCATAGTGACCCATAGGGGCCCAAAGAGACCCCATAGCACCCCATAGCTACACCATAGTGCCCCATAGCAGCCCATGGAGCCTCATAGACACTCCATTGTGCCCCACAGCACCCCATTGCACCCCATAGGGTCCCATAGAAACAGCATATTGCTCCATAGAGCCCCATAGACACCCCATAGTTCCCCACAGCACCCCATAGCAGCCCACAGTGCCCCATAGACACCACATAAGGCCCTACAGCCACACCATAGAGCCCAATTGAACCACATAGACACCCCATATCGCCCCATAGTGCCTGTAGACACCACATAGAGCCCCATAGAGACCCACTGAACCCCATACAGACCCAATGCAGACCCCATAGAGCCCCACAGACAACCCATAGATCCCCAAAGACACACCATAGACTCCCCATAGAGCCCCATAGGGACCCCATAGCGCCCCATAGAGACCCCATTCTTCCGCATAGAGCCCCATAGCAAACCATAGCACCCCATAATCACCCATAGCGCCCCATAGGAACCCAAGGATACCCCAAAGCACCCCATAGCCACCCTACAGCACTGCATAGCCACCCCATACAGCCCCATAGACACCACATAGTCACCCATAGTGACCCATAGGGGACCAAAGAGACCCCATAGCACCCCACAGCTACTCCATAGTGCCCCATAGCAGCCCATGGAGCCTCATAGACACTCCATTGTGCCCCACAGAACCCCATTGCACCCCATAGGGACCCATAGATACAGCATACTGTACAATAGAGCCCCATAGACACCCCATAGTTCCCCACAGCACCCCATAGCAGCCCACAGTGCCCCATAGACACCACATAAGGCCCTACAGCCACACCATAGAGCCCAATTGAACCACATAGACACCCCATATCGCCCCATAGTGCCTGTAGACACCCCATAGAGCCCCATAGAGACCCACTGAACCCCATACAGACCCCATGCAGACCCCATAGAGCCCCACAGACAACCCATAGATCCCCAAAGACACCCCATAGACCCCCCATAGAGCCCCATAGGGACCTCATAGCGCCCCATAGAGACCCCATTCTTCCGCATAGAGCCCCATAGCAAACCATAGCACCCCATAGTCACCCATAGCGCCCCATAGGAACCCAAGGATACACCAAAGCACCCACATAGCCACCCTACAGCACCGCATAGCCACCCCATAGAGCCCCATAGACAACACATAGTGACACATAGCGCCCCATAGGGACCCATAGGATCACAAAGATATACCATAGAGCCCCTTAGACACCCCTAAAGTGGCCCATAGTGGCCCAAAGAGACCCCATAGCACCCCATAACTACTCCATAGTGCCCCATAGCAGCCCATGGAGCCTCATAGACACTCCATTGTGCCCCACAGCACCCCATTGCACCCCATAGGGACCCATAGACACAGCATACTGCTCCATAGAGCCCCATAGACACCCCATAGTTCCCCACAGCACCCCATAGCAGCCCACAGTGCCCCATAGACACCACATAAGGCCCTACAGCCACACCATAGAGCCCAATTGAACCACATGGACACCCCATATCGCCCCATAGTGCCTGTAGACACCCCATAGAGCCCCATAGAGACCCCCTGAACCCCATACAGACCCCATGCAGACCCCATAGAGCCCCTCAGACAACCCATAGATCCCCAAAGACACCCCATAGACTCCCCATAGAGCCCCATAGGGACCTCATAGCGCCCCATAGAGACCCCATTCTTCCGCATAGAGCCCCATAGCAAACCATAGCACCACATAGTCTCCTATAGCGCCCCATAGGAACCCAAGGATACCCCAAAGCACCCCATAGCCACCCTACAGCACCGTATAGCCACCCCATAGAGCCCCATAGACACCACATAGTGACCCATAGTGACCCATAGGGGCCCAAAGAGACCCCATAGCACACCACAGCTACTCCATAGTGCCCCATAGCAGCCCATGGAGCCTCATAGACACTCCATTGTGCCCCACAGCACCCCATTGAACCCCATAGGGTCCCATAGAAATAGCATATTGCTCCATAGAGCCCCATAGACACCCCATAGTTCCCCACAGCACCCCATAGCAGCCCACAGTTCCCCATACACACCTCATAAGTCCCTACAGCCACACCATAGAGCCCAATTGAACCACATAGACACCCCATATCGCCCCATAGTGCCTGTAGACACCCCATAGAGCCCCATAGAGACCCACTGAACCCCATACAGACCCCATGCAGACCCCATAGAGCCCCACAGACAACCCATAGACTCCCCATAGAGCCCCATAGGGACCCCATAGCGCCCCATAGAGACCCCATTCTTCCGCATAGTGCCCCATAGCAAACCATAGCACCACATAATCACCCATAGCGCCCCATAGGAACCCAAGGATACCCCAAAGCACCCCATAGCCACCCTACAGCACCGCATAGTCACCCCATAGAGCCCCATAGACACCACATAGTGACCCATAGTGACCCATAGGGGCCCAAAGAGACCCCAGAGCACCCCATAGCTACTCCATAGTGCCCCATAGCAGCCCATGGAGCCTCATAGACACTCCATTGTGCCCCACAGCACCCCATTGCACCCCATAGGGACCCATAGACACAGCGTACTATACAATAGAGCCCCATAGACACCCCATAGTTCCCCACAGCACCCCATAGCAGCCCACAGTGCCCCATAGACACCACATAAGGCCCTACAGCCACACCATAGAGCCCAATTGAACCACATAGACACCCCATATCGCCCCATAGTGCCTGTAGACACCCCATAGAGCCCCATAGAGACCCACTGAACCCCATACAGACCCCATGCAGACCCCATAGAGCCCCACAGACAACCCATAGATCCCCAAAGACACCCCATAGACTCCCCATAGAGCCCCATAGGGACCTCATAGCGCCCCATAGAGACCCCATTCTTCCGCATAGAGCCCCATAGCAAACCATAGCACCACCTAGTCACCCATAGCGCCCCATAGGAACCCAAGGATACCCCAAAGCACCCCATAGCCACCCTACAGCACCGCATAGCCACCCCATAGAGCACCATAGACACCACATATTGACCCATAGGGGCCCAAAGAGACCCCAGAGCACCCCATAGCTACTCCACAGTGCCCCATAGCAGCACATGGAGCCTCATAGACACTCCATTGTGCCCCACAGCACCACATTGCACCCCATAGTGACCCATAGACACAGCATACTGCTCCATAGAGCCCCATAGACACCCCATAGTTCCCCACAGCACCCCATAGCAGCCCACAGTGCCCCATAGACACCACATAAGGCCCTACAGCCACACCATAGAGCCCAATTGAACCACATAGACACCCCATATCGCCCCATAGTGCCTGTAGACACTCCATAGAGCCCCATAGAGACCCACTGAACCCCATACAGACCCCATGCAGACCCCATAGAGCCCCACAGACAACCCATAGATCCCCAAAGACACCCCATAGACTCCCCATAGAGCCCCATAGGGACCTCATAGCGCCCCATAGAGACCCCATTCTTCCGCATAGAGCCCCATAGCAAACCATAGCACCACATAGTCACCTATAGCGCCCCATAGGAACCCAAGGATACCCCAAAGCACCCCATAGCCACCCTACAGCACCGCATAGCCACCCCATAGAGCACCGCATAGCCACCCCATAGTGACCCATAGTGACCCATAGGGGCCCAAAGAGACCCCAGAGCACCCCATAGCTACTCCATAGTGCCCCATAGCAGCCCATGGAGCCTCATAGACACTCCATTGTGCCCCACAGCACCCCATTGCACCCCATAGGGAACCATAGACACAGCATATTGCTCCATAGAGCCCCATAGACACCCCATAGTTCCCCACAGCACCCCATAGCAGCCCACAGTGCCCCATAGACACCACATAAGGCTCTACAGCCACACCACAGAGCATAATTGAACCACATAGACACCCCATATCGCTCCATAGTGCCTGTAGACACCCTATAGAGCCCCATAGAGACCCACTGAACCCCATACAGACCCCATGCAGACCCCATAGAGCCCCACAGACAACCCATAGATCCCCAAAGACACCCCATAGACTCCCCATAGAGCCCCATAGGGACCCCATAGCGCCCCATAGAGACCCCATTCTTCCGCATAGAGCCCCATAGCAAACCATAGCACCCCATAGTCACCCATAGCGCCCCATAGGAACCCAAGGATACCCCAAAGCACCCCATAGCCACCCTACAGCACCGCATAGCCACCCCATAGAGCCCCATAGACACCACATAGATACCCATAGCGCCCCATAGGGGCACAAAGAGACCCCAAATCATCCCATAGCTACTCCACAGTGCCCGATAGCAGCCCATGGAGCCTCATAGACACTCCATTGTGCCCCACAGCACCCCATTGCACCCCATAGGGACCCATAGACACAGCATACTGCTCCATAGAGCCCCATAGACACCCCATAGTTCCCCACAGCACCCCATAGCAGCCCACAGTGCCCCATAGACACCACATAAGGCCCTACAGCCACACCATAGAGCCCAATTGAACCACATAGACACCCCATATCGCCCCATAGTGCCTGTAGACACCCCATAGAGCCCCATAGAGACCCACTGAACCCCATACAGACCCCATGCAGACCCCATAGAGCCCCACAGACAACCCATAGATCCCCAAAGACACCCCATAGACTCCCCATAGAGCCCCATAGGGACCCCATAGCGCCCCATAGAGACCCCATTCTTCCGCATAGAGCCCCATAGCAAACCATAGCACCACCTAGTCACCCATAGCGCCCCATAGGAACCCAAGGATACCTCAAAGCACCCACATAGCCACCCTACAGCACCGCATAGCCACCCCATAGAGCCCCATAGACACCACATAGTGACCCATAGTGACCCATAGGGGCCCAAAGAGACCCCAGAGCACCCCACAGCTACTCCATAGTGCCCCATAGCAGCCCATGGAGCCTCATAGACACTCCATTGTGCCCCACAGAACCCCATTGCACACCATAGGGACCCATAGACACAGCATACTGCTCCATAGAGCCCCATAGACACCCCATAGTTCCCCACAGCACCCCATAGCAGCCCACAGTGCCCCATAGACACCACATAAGGCCCTACAGCCACACCATAGAGCCCAATTGAACCACATAGACACCCCATATCGCCCCATAGTGCCTGTAGACACCCCATAGAGCCCCATAGAGACCCACTGAACCCCATACAGACCCCATGCAGACCCCATAGAGCCCCACAGACAACCCATAGACTCCCCATAGAGCCCCATAGGGACCCCATAGCGCTCCATAGAGACCCCATTCTTCCGCATAGAGCCCCATAGCACACCATAGCACCACATAATCACCCATAGCCCCCCATAGGAACCCAAGGATACCCCAAAGCACCCCATAGCCACCCTACAGCACCGCATAGTCACCCCATAGAGCCCCATAGACACCACATAGTGACCCATAGTGACCCATAGGGGCCCAAAGAGACCCCAGAGCACCCCATAGCTACTCCATAGTGCCCCATAGCAGCCCATGGAGCCTCATAGACACTCCATTGTGCCCCACAGCACCCCATTGCACCCCATAGGGACCCATAGACACAGCGTACAATACAATAGAGCCCCATAGACACCCCATAGTTCCCCACAGCACCCCATAGCAGCCCACAGTGCCCCATAGACACCACATAAGGCCCTACAGCCACACCATAGAGCCCAATTGAACCACATGGACACCCCATATCGCCACATAGTGCCTGTAGACACCCCATAGAGACCCACTGAACCCCATACAGACCCCATGCAGACCCCATAGAGCCCCACAGACAACCCATAGATCCCGAAAGACACCCCATAGACTCCCCATAGAGCCCCATAGGGACCCCATAGCGCCCCATAGAGACCCCATTCTTCCGCATAGAGCCCCATAGCAAACCATAGCACCACATAGTCACCCATAGCGCCCCATAGGAACCCAAGGATACCCCAAAGCACCCCATAGCCACCCTACAGCACCGCATAGCCACCCCATAGAGCCCCATAGACACCACATAGTGACCCATAGTGACCCATAGGGGCCCAAAGAGACCCCATAGCAGCCACAGCTACTCCATAGTGCCCCATAGCAGCCCATGGACCCTCATAGACACTCCATTGGGCCCCACAGCACCACACTGAACCACATAGGGACCCATAGACACAGCATATTGCTCCATAGAGCCCCATAGACACCCCATAGTTCCCCACAGCACCCCATAGCAGCCTACAGTGCCCCATAGACACCACATAAGGCTCTACAGCCACACCACAGAGCCCAATTGAACCACATAGACACCCCATATCGCTCCATAGTGCCTGTAGACACCCTATAGAGCCCCATAGAGACCCACTGAACCCCATACAGACCCCATGCAGACCCCATAGAGCCCCACAGACAACCCATAGATCTCCAAAGACACCCCATAGACTCCCTATAGAGCCCCATGGGGACCTCATAGCGCCCCATAGAGACCCCATTCTTCCGCATAGAGCCCCATAGCAAACCATAGCACCCCATAGTCACCAATAGCGCCCCATAGGAACCCAAGGATACCCCAAAGCACCCACATAGACACCACATAGTGACCCATAGTGACCCATAGGGGCCCATGGAGCCTCATAGACACTCCATTGTGCCCCACAGCACCCCATTGCACCCCATAGGGACCCATAGACACAGCATACTGTATAATAGAGCCCCATAGGCACCCCATAGTTCCCCACAGCACCCCATAGCAGCCCACAGTGCCCCATAGACACCGCATAAGGCCCTACAGCCACACCATAGAGCTCAATTGAACCACATAGACACCCCATATCGCCCATAGTGCCTGTAGACACTCTATAGAGCCCCATAGAGACCCACTGAACCCCATACAGACCCCATGCAGACCCCATAGAGCCCCACAGACAACCCATAGATCCCCAAAGACACCCCATAGACTCCCCATAGAGCCCCATATGGACTTCATAGCGCCCCATAGAGACCCCATTCTTCCGCATAGAGCCCCATAGCAAACCATAGCACCACATAGTCACCTATAGCGCCCCATAGGAACCCAAGGATACCCCAAAGCACCCCATAGCCACCCTACAGCACCGCATAGCCACCCCATAGAGCCCCATAGACACCACATAGTGACCCATAGTGACCCATAGGGGCCCAAAGAGACCCCAGAGCACCCCATAGCTACTCCATAGTGCCCCATAGCAGCCCATGGAGCCTCATAGACACTCCATTGTGCCCCACAGCACCCCATTGCACCCCATAGGGAACCATAGACACAGCATATTGCTCCATAGAGCCCCATAGACACCCCATAGTTCCCCACAGCACCCCATAGCAGCCCACAGTGCCCCATAGACACCACATAAGGCCCTACAGCCACACCATAGAGCCCAATTGAACCACATGGACACCCCATATCGCCCCATAGTGCCTGTAGACACCCCATAGAGACCCACTGAACCCCATACAGACCCCATGCAGACCCCATAGAGCCCCACAGACAACCCATAGATCCCGAAAGACACCACATAGACTCCCCATAGAGCCCCATAGGGACCCCATAGCGACCCATAGAGACCCCATTCTTCCGCATAGAGCCCCATAGCAAACCATAGCACCACATAGTCACCCATAGCGCCCCATAGGAACCCAAGGATACCCCAAAGCACCCCATAGCCACCCTACAGGACCGCATAGCCACCCCATAGAGCCCCATAGACACCACATAGTGACCCATAGTGACCCATAGGGGCCCAAAGAGACCCCATAGCACCCCACAGCTACTCCATAGTGCACCATAGCAGCCCATGGACCCTCATAGACACTCCATTGGGCCCCACAGCACCCCATTGCACCCCATAGGGACCCATAGACACAGCATATTGCTCCATAGAGCCCCATAGACACCCCATAGTTCCCCACAGCACCCCATAGCAGCCCACAGTGCCCCATAGACACCACATAAGGCCCTACAGCCACACCACAGAGCATAATTGAACCACATAGACACCCCATATCGCTCCATAGTGCCTGTAGACGCCCTATAGAGCCCCATAGAGACCCACTGAACCCCATGCAGACCCCATGCAGACCCCATAGAGCCCCACAGACAACCCATAGATCCCCAAAGACACCCCATAGACTCCCCATAGAGCCCCATAGGGAACTCATAGCGCCCCATAGAGACCCCATTCTTCCTCATAGAGCCCCATAGCAAACCATAGCACCCTATAGTCACCCATAGCGCCCCATAGGAACCCAAGGATACCCCAAAGCACCCCATAGCCACCCTACAGCACCGCATAGCCACCCCATAGAGCCCCATAGACACCACATAGTGACCCATAGGGGCCCAAAGAGACCCTAGAGCACCCCATAGCTACTCCATAGTGCCCCATAGCAGCCCATGGAGCCTCATAGACACTCCATTGTGCCCCACAGCACCCCATTGCACCCCATAGGGACCCATAGACACAGCATACTGTACAATAGAGCCCCATAGACACCACACAGCACCCCATAGCAGCCCACAGTGCCCCATAGACACCACATAAGGCCTTACAGCCACACCATAGAGCCCAATTGAACCACATAGACACCCCATATCGCCCCATAGTGCCTGTAGACACCCCATAGAGCCCCATAGAGACCCACTGAACCCCATACAGACCCCATGCAGACCCCATAGAGCCCCACAGACAACCCATAGATCCCCAAAGACACCCCATAGACTCCCTATAGAGCCCCATGGGGACCTCATAGCGCCCCATAGAGACACCATTCTTCCGCATAGATCCCCATGGCAAACCTTAGCACCACATAGTCACCCATAGCGCACCATAGGAACCCAAGGATACCCCAAAGCACCCCATAGCCACCCTACAGCACCGCATAGCCACCCCATAGAGCCCCATAGACACCACATAGTGACCCATAGTGACCCATAGGAGCCCAAAGAGACCCCAGAGCACCCCATAGCTACTCCATAGTGCCCCATAGCAGCCCATGGAGCCTCATAGACACTCCATTGTGCCCCACAGCACCCCATTGCACCCCATAGGGTCCCATAGACACAGCATATTGCTCCATAGAGCCCCATAGACACCCCATAGTTCCCCACAGCACCCCATAGCAGCCCACAGTGCCCCATAGACACCACATAAGGCCCTACAGCCACACCATAGAGCCCAATTGAACCACATAGACACCCCATATCGCCCCATAGTGCCTGTAGACACCCCATAGAGCCCCATAGAGACCCACTGAACCCCATACAGACCCCATGCAGACCCCATAGAGCCCCACAGACAACCCATAGATCCCCAAAGACATCCCATAGACTCCCCATAGAGCCCCATAAGGACCTCATAGCGCCCCATAGAGACCCCATTCTTCCGCATAGAGCCCCATAGCAAACCATAGCACCACATAGTCACCTATAGCGCCCCATAGGAACCCAAGGATACCCCAAAGCACCCCATAGCCACCCTACAGCACCGCATAGCCACCCCATAGAGCCCCATAGACACCACATAGTGACCCATAGTGACCCATAGGGGCCCAAAGAGACCCCAGAGCACCCCATAGCTACTCCATAGTGCCCCATAGCAGCCCATGGAGCCTCATAGACACTCCATTGTGCCCCACAGCACCCCATTGCACCCCATAGGGAACCATAGACACAGCATATTGCTCCATAGAGCCCCATAGACACCCCATAGTTCCCCACAGCACCCCATAGCAGCCCACAGTGCCCCATAGACACCACATAAGGCCCTACAGCCACACCATAGAGCCCAATTGAACCACATGGACACCCCATATCGCCCCATAGTGCCTGTAGACACCCCATAGAGACCCACTGAACCCCATACAGACCCCATGCAGACCCCATAGAGCCCCACAGACAACCCATAGATCCCGAAAGACACCACATAGACTCCCCATAGAGCCCCATAGGGACCCCATAGCGACCCATAGAGACCCCATTCTTCCGCATAGAGCCCCATAGCAAACCATAGCACCACATAGTCACCCATAGCGCCCCATAGGAACCCAAGGATACCCCAAAGCACCCCATAGCCACCCTACAGGACCGCATAGCCACCCCATAGAGCCCCATAGACACCACATAGTGACCCATAGGGGCCCAAAGAGACCCCATAGCACCCCACAGCTACTCCATAGTGCCCCATAGCAGCCCATGGACCCTCATAGACACTCCATTGGGTCCCACAGCACCCCATTGCACCCCATAGGGACCCATAGACACAGCATATTGCTCCATAGAGCCCCATAGACACCCCATAGTTCACCACAGCACCCCATAGCAGCCCACAGTGCCCCATAGACACCACATAAGGCTCTACAGCCACACCACAGAGCATAATTGAACCACATAGACACCCCATATCGCCCATAGTGCCTGTAGACACCCCATAGAGCCCCATAGAGACCCACTGAACCCCCTACAGACCCCATGCAGACCCCATAGAGCCCTACTGACAACCCATAGATCCCCAAAGACACCCCATAGACTCCCCATAGAGCCCCATAGGGACCTCATAGCGCCCCATAGAGACCCCATTCTTCCTCATAGAGCCCCATAGCAAACCATAGCACGCTATAGTCACCCATAGCGCCCCATAGGAACCCAAGGATACCCCAAAGCACCCCATAGCCACCCTACAGCACCGCATAGCCACCCCATAGAGCCCCATAGACACCACATAGTGACCCATAGTGACCCATAGGGGCCCAAAGAGACCCTAGAGCACCCCATAGCTACTCCATAGTGCCCCATAGCAGCCCATGGAGCCTCATAGACACTCCATTGTGCCCCACAGCACCCCATTGCACCCCATAGGGACCCATAGACACAGCATACTGTACAATAGAGCCCCATAGACACCCCACAGCACCCCATAGCAGCCCACAGTGCCCCATAGACACCACATAAGGCCCTACAGCCACACCATAGAGCCCAATTGAACCACATAGACACCCCATATCGCCCCATAGTGCCTTTAGACACTCCATAGAGCCCCATAGAGACCCACTGAACCCCATACAGACCCCATGCAGACCCCATAGAGCCCCACAGACAACCCATAGATCCCCAAAGACACCCCATAGACTCCCCATAGAGCCCCATAGGGACCTCATAGCGCCCCATAGAGACCCCATTCTTCCGCATAGAGCCCCATAGCAAACCATAGCACCACATAGTCACCCATAGCGCCCCATAGGAACCCAAGGATACCCCAAAGCACCCCATAGCCACCCTACAGCACCGCATAGCCACCCCATAGAGCCCCATAGACACCACATAGTGACCCATAGTGACCCATAGGGGCCCAAAGAGACCCCAGAGCACCCCATAGCTACTCCATAGTGCCCCATAGCAGCCCATGGAGCCTCATAGACACTCCATTGTGCCCCACAGCACCCCATTGCACCCCATAGGGAACCATAGACACAGCATATTGCTCCATAGAGCCCCATAGACACCCCATAGTTCCCCACAGCACCCCATAGTAGCCCACAGTGCCCCATAGACACCACATAAGGCCCTACAGCCACACCATAGAGCCCAATTGAACCACATGGACACCCCATATCGCCCCATAGTGCCTGTAGACACCCCATAGAGACCCACTGAACCCCATACAGACCCCATGCAGACCCCATAGAGCCCCACAGACAACCCATAGATCCCGAAAGACACCCCATAGACTCCCCATAGAGCCCCATAGGGACCCCATAGCGCCCCATAGAGACCCCATTCTTCCGCATAGAGCCCCATAGCAAACCATAGCACCACATAGTCACCTATAGCGCCCCATAGGAACCCAAGGATACCCCAAAGCACCCCATAGCCACCCTACAGCACCGCATAGCCACCCCATAGAGCCCCATAGACACCACATAGTGACCCATAGTGACCCATAGGGGCCCAAAGAGACCCCATAGCAGCCACAGCTACTCCATAGTGCCCCATAGCAGCCCATGGACCCTCATAGACACTCCATTGGGCCCCACAGCACCACACTGCACCCCATAGGGACCCATAGACACAGCATATTGCTCCATAGAGCCCCATAGACACCCCATAGTTCCCCACAGCACCCCATAGCAGCCTACAGTGCCCCATAGACACCACATAAGGCTCTACAGCCACACCACAGAGCACAATTGAACCACATAGACACCCCATATCGCTCCATAGTGCCTGTAGACACCCTATAGAGCCCCATAGAGACCCACTGAACCCCATACAGACCCCATGCAGACCCCATAGAGCCCCACAGACAACCCATAGATCCCCAAAGACACCCCATAGACTCCCCATAGAGCCCCATAGGGACCTCATAGCGCCCCATAGAGAACCCATTCTTCCTCATAGAGCCCCATAGCAAACCATAGCACCCCATAGTCACCCATAGCGCCCCATAGGAACCCAAGGATACCCCAAAGCACCCCATAGCCACCCTACAGCACCGCATAGCCACCCCATAGAGCCCCATAGACACCACATAGTGACCCATAGTGACCCATAGGGGCCCAAAGAGACCCCAGAACACCCCATAGCTACTCCATAGTGCCCCATAGCAGCCCATGGAGCCTCATAGACACTCCATTGTGCCCCACAGCACCCCATTGCACCCCATAGGGACCCATAGACACAGCATACTGTACATTAGTGCCCCATAGACACCCCATAGTTCCCCATAGCAGCCCACAGTGCCCCATAGACACCACATAAGGCCCTACAGCCACACCATAGAGCCCAATTGAACCACATAGACACCCCATATCGCCCCATAGTGCCGGTAAACACCCCATAGAGCCCCATAGAGACCCACTGAACCCCATACAGACCCCATGCAGACCCCATAGAGCCCCACAGACAACCCATAGATCTCCAAAGACACCCCATAGACTCCCTATAGAGCCCCATGGGGACCTCATAGCGCCCCATAGAGACCCCATTCTTCCGCATAGAGCCCCATAGCAAACCATAGCACCCCATAGTCACCCATAGCGCCCCATAGGAACCCAAGGATACCCCAAAGCACCCACATGGACACCACATAGTGACCCATAGTGACCCATAGGGGCCCAAAGAGACCCCAGAACACCCCATAGCTACTCCATAGTGCCCCATAGCAGCCCATGGAGCCTCATAGACACTCCATTGTGCCCCACAGCACCCCATTGCACCCCATAGGGACCCATAGACACAGCATACTGTACAATAGAGCCCCATAGGCACCCCATAGTTCCCCACAGCACCCCATAGCAGCCCACAGTGCCCCATAGACACCGCATAAGGCCCTACAGCCACACCATAGAGCTCAATTGAACCACATAGACACCCCATATCGCCCATAGTGCCTGTAGACACTCCATAGAGCCCCATAGAGACCCACTGAACCCCATACAGACCCCATGCAGACCCCATAGAGCCCCACAGACAACCCATAGATCCCCAAAGACACCCCATAGACTCCCCATAGAGCCCCATAGGGACCTCATAGCGCCCCATAGAGACCCCATTCTTCCGCATAGAGCCCCATAGCAAACCATAGCACCACATAGTCACCTATAGCGCCCCATAGGAACCCAAGGATACCCCAAAGCACCCCATAGCCACCCTACAGCACCGCATAGCCACCCCATACAGCCCCATAGACACCACATAGTGACCCATAGTGACCCATAGGGGCCCAAAGAGACCCCAGAGCACCCCATAGCTACTCCATAGTGCCCCATAGCAGCCCATGGAGCCTCATAGACACTCCATTGTGCCCCACAGCACCCCATTGCACCCCATAGGGAACCATAGACACAGCATATTGCTCAATAGAGCCCCATAGACACCCCATAGTTCCCCACAGCACCCCATAGCAGCCCACAGTGCCCCATAGACACCACATAAGGCCCTACAGCCACACCATAGAGCCCAATTGAACCACATGGACACCCCATATCGCCCCATAGTGCCTGTAGACACCCCATAGAGACCCACTGAACCCCATACAGACCCCATGCAGACCCCATAGAGCCCCACAGACAACCCATAGATCCCGAAAGACACCACATAGACTCCCCATAGAGCCCCATAGGGACCCCATAGCGACCCATAGAGACCCCATTCTTCCGCATAGAGCCCCATAGCAAACCATAGCACCACATAGTCACCCATAGCGCCCCATAGGAACCCAAGGATACCCCAAAGCACCCCATAGCCACCCTACAGGACCGCATAGCCACCCCATAGAGCCCCATAGACACCACATAGTGACCCATAGTGACCCATAGGGGCCCAAAGAGACCCCATAGCACCCCACAGCTACTCCATAGTGCACCATAGCAGCCCATGGACCCTCATAGACACTCCATTGGGCCCCACAGCACCCCATTGCACCCCATAGGGACCCATAGACACAGCATATTGCTCCATAGAGCCCCATAGACACCCCATAGTTCCCCACAGCACCCCATAGCAGCCCACAGTGCCCCATAGACACCACATAAGGCTCTACAGCCACACCACAGAGCATAATTGAACCACATAGACACCCCATATCGCTCCATAGTGCCTGTAGACGCCCTATAGAGCCCCATAGAGACCCACTGAACCCCATGCAGACCCCATGCAGACCCCATAGAGCCCCACAGACAACCCATAGATCCCCAAAGACACCCCATAGACTCCCCATAGAGCCCCATAGGGACCTCATAGCGCCCCATAGAGACCCCATTCTTCCTCATAGAGCCCCATAGCAAACCATAGCACGCTATAGTCACCCATAGCGCCCCATAGGAACCCAAGGATACCCCAAAGCACCCCATAGCCACCCTACAGCACTGCATAGCCACCCCATAGAGCCCCATAGACACCACATAGTGACCCATAGTGACCCATAGGGGCCCAAAGAGACCCTAGAGCACCCCATAGCTACTCCATAGTGCCCCATAGCAGCCCATGGAGCCTCATAGACACTCCATTGTGCCCCACAGCACCCCATTGCACCCCATAGGGACCCATAGACACAGCATACTGTACAATAGAGCCCCATAGACACCCCACAGCACCCCATAGCAGCCCACAGTGCCCCATAGACACCACATAAGGCCCTACAGCCACACCATAGAGCCCAATTGAACCACATAGACACCCCATATCGCCCCATAGTGCCTGTAGACACCCCATAGAGCCCCATAGAGACCCACTGAACCCCATACAGACCCCATGCAGACCCCATAGAGCCCCACAGACAACCCATAGATCCCCAAAGACACCCCATAGACTCCCCATAGAGCCCCATAGGGACCTCATAGCGCCCCATAGAGACCCCATTCTTCCGCATAGAGCCCCATAGCAAACCATAGCACCACATAGTCACCTATAGCGCCCCATAGGAACCCAAGGATACCCCAAAGCACCCACATAGCCACCCTACAGCACCGCATAGCCACCCCATAGAGCCCCATAGACACCACATAGTGACCCATAGTGACCCATAGGGGCCCAAAGAGACCCCAGAACACCCCATAGCTACTCCATAGTGCCCCATAGCAGCCCATGGAGCCTCATAGACACTCCATTGTGCCCCACAGCACCCCATTGCACCCCATAGGGACCCATAGACACAGCATACTGTACATTAGTGCCCCATAGACACCCCATAGTTCCCCATAGCAGCCCACAGTGCCCCATAGACACCACATAAGGCCCTACAGCCACACCATAGAGCCCAATTGAACCACATAGACACCCCATATCGCCCCATAGTGCCTGTAGACACCCCATAGAGCCCCATAGAGACCCACTGAACCCCATACAGACCCCATGCAGACCCCATAGAGCCCCACAGACAACCCATAGATCTCCAAAGACACCCCATAGACTCCCTATAGAGCCCCATGGGGACCTCATAGCGCCCCATAGAGACCCCATTCTTCCGCATAGAGCCCCATAGCAAACCATAGCACCCCATAGTCACCCATAGTGCCCCATAGGAACCCAAGGATACCCCAAAGCACCCACATAGACACCACATAGTGACCCATAGTGACCCATAGGGGCCCAAAGAGACCCCATAGCACACCACAGCTACTCCATAGTGCCCCATAGCAGCCCATGGAGCCTCATAGACACTCCATTGTGCCCCACAGCACCCCATTGCACCCCATAGGGACCCATAGACACAGCATATTGCTCCATAGAGCCCCATAGACACCCCATAGTTCCCCACAGCACCCCATAGCAGCCCACAGTGCCCCATAGACACCACATAAGGCCCTACAGCCACACCATAGAGCCCAATTGAACCACATGGACACCCCATATCGCCCCATAGTGCCTGTAGACACCCCATAGAGCCCCATAGAGACCCACTGAACCCCATACAGACCCCATGCAGACCCCATAGAGCCCCACAGACAACCCATAGATCCCCAAAGACACCCCATAGACTCCCCATAGAGCCCCATAGGGACCTCATAGCGCCCCATAGAGAACCCATTCTTCCTCATAGAGCCACATAGCAAACCATAGCACCACATAGTCACCCATAGCGCCCCATAGGAACCCAAGGATACCCCAAAGCACCCCATAGCCACCCTACAGCACTGCATAGCCACCCCATAGAGCCCCATAGACACCACATAGTGACCCATAGTGACCCATAGGGGCCCAAAGATACCCTAGAGCACCCCATAGCTACTCCATAGTGCCCCATAGCAGCCCATGGAGCCTCATAGACACTCCATTGTGCCCCACAGCACCCCATTGCACCCCATAGGGACCCATAGACACAGCATACTGTACATTAGTGCCCCATAGACACCCCATAGTTCCCCATAGCAGCCCACAGTGCCCCATAGACACCACATAAGGCCCTACAGCCACACCATAGAGCCCAATTGAACCACATAGACACCCCATATCGCCCCATAGTGCCTGTAGACACCCCATAGAGCCCCATAGAGACCCACTGAACCCCATACAGACCCCATGCAGACCCCATAGAGCCCCACAGACAACCCATAGATCTCCAAAGACACCCCATAGACTCCCTATAGAGCCCCATGGGGACCTCATAGCGCCCCATAGAGACCCCATTCTTCCGCATAGAGCCCCATAGCAAACCATAGCACCACATAGTCACCCATAGCGCCCCATAGGAACCCAAGGATACCCCAAAGCACCCACATAGACACCACATAGTGACCCATAGTGACCCATAGGGGCCCAAAGAGACCCTAGAGCACCCCATAGCTACTCCATAGTGCCCCATAGCAGCCCATGGAGCCTCATAGACACTCCATTGTGCCCCACAGCACCCCATTGCACCCCATAGGGACCCATAGACACAGCATACTGTACAATAGAGCCCCATAGGCACCCCATAGTTCCCCACAGCACCCCATAGCAGCCCACAGTGCCCCATAGACACCACATAAGGCCCTACAGCCACACCATAGAGCTCAATTGAACCACATAGACACCCCATATCGCCCATAGTGCCTGTAGACACCCCATAGAGCCCTATAGAGACCCACTGAACCCCATACAGACCCCATGCAGACCCCATAGAGCCCTACTGACAACCCATAGATCCCGAAAGACACCCCATAGACTCCCCATAGAGCCCCATAGGGACCTCATAGCGCCCCATAGAGACCCCATTCTTCCGCATAGAGCCCCATAGCAAACCATAGCACCACCTAGTAACCCATAGCGCCCCATAGGAACCCAAGGATACCCCAAAGCACCCCATAGCCACCCTACAGCACCGCATAGCCACCACATAGAGCACCATAGACACCACATAGTGACCCATAGTGACCCATAGGGGCCAAAGAGACCCCAGAACACCACATAGCTACTCCATAGTGCCCCATAGCAGCCCATGGAGCCTCATAGACACTCCATTGTGCCCCACAGCACCCCATTGCACCCCATAGGGACCCATAGACACAGCATACTGCTCCATAGAGCCCCATAGACACCCCATAGTTCCCCACAGCACCCCATAGCAGCCCACAGTGCCCCATAGACACCACATAAGGCCCTACAGCCACACCATAGAGCCCAATTGAACCACATAGACACCCCATATCGCCCCATAGTGCCTGTAGACACCCCATAGAGCCCCATAGAGACCCACTGAACCCCATACAGACCCCATGCAGACCCCATAGAGCCCCACAGACAACCCATAGATCCCCAAAGACATCCCAAAGACTCCCCATAGAGCCCCATAGGGACCCCATAGCGCCCCATAGAGACCCCATTCTTCCGCATAGAGCCCCATAGCAAACCATAGCACCCTATAGTCACCCATAGCGCCCCATAGGAACCCAAGGATACCCCAAAGCACCCCATAGCCACCCTACAGCACCGCATAGCCACCCCATAGAGCCCCATAGACACCACATAGTGACCCATAGTGACCCATAGGAGCCCAAAGAGACCCCAGAGCATTCCATAGCTACTCCATAGTGCCCCATAGCAGCCCATGGAGCCTCATAGACACTCCATTGTGCCCCACAGCACCCCATTGCACCCCATAGGGACCCATAGACACAGCATATTGCTCCATAGAGCCCCATAGACACCCCATAGTTCCCCACAGCACCCCATAGCAGCCCACAGTGCCCCATAGACACCACATAAGGCTCTACAGCCACACCACAGAGCATAATTGAACCACATAGACACGCCATATCGCTCCATAGTGCCTGTAGACGCCCTATAGAGCCCCATAGAGACCCACTGAACCCCATACAGACCCCATGCAGACCCCATAGAGCCCCACAGACAACCCATAGATCCCCAAAGACACCCCATAGACTCCCCATAGAGCCCCATAGGGACCTCATAGCGCCCCATAGAGACCCCATTCTTCCTCATAGAGCCCCATAGCAAACCATAGCACCCTATAGTCACCCATAGCGCCCCATAGGAACCCAAGGATACCCCAAAGCACCCCATAGCCACCCTACAGCACCGCATAGCCACCCCATAGAGCCCCATAGACACCACATAGTGACCCATAGTGACCCATAGGGGCCCAAAGAGACCCTAGAGCACCCCATAGCTACTCCATAGTGCCCCATAGCAGCCCATGGAGCCTCATAGACACTCCATTGTGCCCCACAGCACCCCATTGCACCCCATAGGGACCCATAGACACAGCATACTGTACAATAGAGCCCCATAGACACCCCACAGCACCCCATAGCAGCCCACAGTGCCCCATAGACACCACATAAGGCCCTACAGCCACACCATAGAGCCCAATTGAACCACATAGACACCCCATATCGCCCCATAGTGCCTGTAGACACTCCATAGAGCCCCATAGAGACCCACTGAACCCCATACAGACCCCATGCAGACCCCATAGAGCCCCACAGACAACCCATAGATCTCCAAAGACACCCCATAGACTCCCTATAGAGCCCCATGGGGACCTCATAGCGCCCCATACAGACACCATTCTTCCGCATAGATCCCCATAGCAAACCATAGCACCACATAGTCACCTATAGCGCCCCATAGGAACCCAAGGATACCCCAAAGCACCCCATAGCCACCCTACAGCACCGCATAGCCACCCCATAGAGCCCCATAGACACCACATAGTGACCCATAGTGACCCATAGGAGCCCAAAGAGACCCCAGAGCACCCCATAGCTACTCCATAGTGCCCCATAGCAGCCCATGGAGCCTCATAGACACTCCATTGTGCCCCACAGCACCCCATTGCACCCCATAGGGTCCCATAGACACAGCATATTGCTCCATAGAGCCCCATAGACACCCCATAGTTCCCCACAGCACCCCATAGCAGCCCACAGTGCCCCATAGACACCACATAAGGCCCTACAGCCACACCATAGAGCCCAATTGAACCACATAGACACCCCATATCGCCCCATAGTGCCTGTAGACACCCCATAGAGCCCCATAGAGACCCACTGAACCCCATACAGACCCCATGCAGACCCCATAGAGCCCCACAGACAACCAATAGATCCCCAAAGACACCCCATAGACTCCCCATAGAGCCCCATAGGGACCTCATAGCGCCCCATAGAGACCCCATTCTTCCGCATAGAGCCCCATAGCAAACCATAGCACCACATAGTCACCTATAGCGCCCCATAGGAACCCAAGGATACCCCAAAGCACCCCATAGCCACCCTACAGCACCGCATAGCCACCACATAGAGCACCGTAGACACCACATAGTGACCCATAGTGACCCATAGGGGCCCAAAGAGACCCCAGAGCACCCCATAGCTACTCCATAGTGCCCCATAGCAGCCCATGGAGCCTCATAGACACTCCATTGTGCCCCACAGCACCCCATTGCACCCCATAGGGAACCATAGACACAGCATATTGCTCCATAGAGCCCCATAGACACCCCATAGTTCCCCACAGCACCCCATAGCAGCCCACAGTGCCCCATAGACACCACATAAGGCCCTACAGCCACACCATAGAGCCCAATTGAACCACATGGACACCCCATATCGCCCCATAGTGCCTGTAGACACCCCATAGAGACCCACTGAACCCCATACAGACCCCATGAAGACCCCATAGAGCCCCACAGACAACCCATAGATCCCGAAAGACACCACATAGACTCCCCATAGAGCCCCATAGGGACCCCATAGCGACCCATAGAGACCCCATTCTTCCGCATAGAGCCCCATAGCAAACCATAGCACCACATAGTCACCCATAGCGCCCCATAGGAACCCAAGGATACCCCAAAGCACCCCATAGCCACCCTACAGGACCGCATAGCCACCTTATAGAGCCCCATAGACACCACATAGTGACCCATAGTGACCCATAGGGGCCCAAAGAGACCCCATAGCACCCCACAGCTACTCCATAGTGCACCATAGCAGCCCATGGACCCTCATAGACACTCCATTGGGCCCCACAGCACCCCATTGCACCCCATAGGGACCCATAGACACAGCATATTGCTCCATAGAGCCCCATAGACACCCCATAGTTCCCCACAGCACCCCATAGCAGCCCACAGTGCCCCATAGACACCACATAAGGCTCTACAGCCACACCACAGAGCATAATTGAACCACATAGACACCCCATATCGCTCCATAGTGCCTGTAGACGCCCTATAGAGCCCCATAGAGACCCACTGAACCCCATGCAGACCCCATGCAGACCCCATAGAGCCCCACAGACAACCCATAGATCCCCAAAGACACCCCATAGACTCCCCATAGAGCCCCATAGGGACCTCATAGCGCCCCATAGAGACCCCATTCTTCCTCATAGAGCCCCATAGCAAACCATAGCACCCTATAGTCACCCATAGCGCCCCATAGGAACCCAAGGATACCCCAAAGCACCCCATAGCCACCCTACAGCACCGCATAGCCACCCCATAGAGCCCCATAGACACCACATAGTGACCCATAGTGACCCATAGGGGCCCTAAGAGACCCTAGAGCACCCCATAGCTACTCCATAGTGCCCCATAGCAGCCCATGGAGCCTCATAGACACTCCATTGTGCCCGACAGCACCCCATTGCACCCCATAGGGACCCATAGACACAGCATACTGTACAATAGAGCCCCATAGACACCCCATAGTTCCCCATAGCAGCCCACAGTGCCCCATAGACACCACATAAGGCCTTACAGCCACACCATAGAGCCCAATTGAACCACATAGACACCCCATATCGCCCCATAGTGCCTGTAGACACCCCATAGAGCCCCATAGAGACCCACTGAACCCCATACAGACCCCATGCAGACCCCATAGAGCCCCACAGACAACCCATAGATCCCCAAAGACACCCCATAGACTCCCCATAGAGCCCCATAGGGACCTCATAGCGCCCCATAGAGACCCCATTCTTCCGCATAGAGCCCAATAGCAAACCATAGCACCACATAGTCACCTATAGCGCCCCATAGGAACCCAAGGATACCTCAAAGCACCCCATAGCCACCCTACAGCACCGCATAGCCACCCCATAGAGCCCCATAGACACCACATAGTGACCCATAGCGCCCCATAGGGGCACAAAGAGACCCCAAATCATCCCATAGCTACTCCACAGTGCCCGATAGCAGCCCATGGAGCCTCATAGACACTCCATTGTGCCCCACAGCACCCCATTGCACCCCATAGGGTCCCATAGACACAGCATATTGCTCCATAGAGCCCCATAGACACCCCATAGTTCCCCACAGCACCCCATAGCAGCCCACAGTGCCCCATAGACACCACATAAGGCCCTACAGCCACACCATAGAGCCCAATTGAACCACATAGACACCCCATATCGCCCCATAGTGCCTGTAGACACCCCATAGAGCCCCATAGAGACCCACTGAACCCCATACAGACCCCATGCAGACCCCATAGAGCCCCACAGACAACCAATAGATCCCCAAAGACACCCCATAGACTCCCCATAGAGCCCCATAGGGACCTCATAGCGCCCCATAGAGACCCCATTCTTCCGCATAGAGCCCCATAGCAAACCATAGCACCACATAGTCACCTATAGCGCCCCATAGGAACCCAAGGATACCCCAAAGCACCCCATAGCCACCCTACAGCACCGCATAGCCACCACATAGAGCACCATAGACACCACATAGTGACCCATAGTGACCCATAGGGGCCCAAAGAGACCCCAGAGCACCCCATAGCTACTCCATAGTGCCCCATAGCAGCCCATGGAGCCTCATAGACACTCCATTGTGCCCCACAGCACCCCATTGCACCCCATAGGGAACCATAGACACAGCATATTGCTCCATAGAGCCCCATAGACACCCCATAGTTCCCCACAGCACCCCATAGCAGCCCACAGTGCCCCATAGACACCACATAAGGCCCTACAGCCACACCATAGAGCCCAATTGAACCACATGGACACCCCATATCGCCCCATAGTGCCTGTAGACACCCCATAGAGACCCACTGAACCCCATACAGACCCCATGAAGACCCCATAGAGCCCCACAGACAACCCATAGATCCCGAAAGACACCACATAGACTCCCCATAGAGCCCCATAGGGACCCCATAGCGACCCATAGAGACCCCATTCTTCCGCATAGAGCCCCATAGCAAACCATAGCACCACATAGTCACCCATAGCGCCCCATAGGAACCCAAGGATACCCCAAAGCACCCCATAGCCACCCTACAGGACCGCATAGCCACCTTATAGAGCCCCATAGACACCACATAGTGACCCATAGTGACCCATAGGGGCCCAAAGAGACCCCATAGCACCCCACAGCTACTCCATAGTGCACCATAGCAGCCCATGGACCCTCATAGACACTCCATTGGGCCCCACAGCACCCCATTGCACCCCATAGGGACCCATAGACACAGCATATTGCTCCATAGAGCCCCATAGACACCCCATAGTTCCCCACAGCACCCCATAGCAGCCCACAGTGCCCCATAGACACCACATAAGGCTCTACAGCCACACCACAGAGCATAATTGAACCACATAGACACCCCATATCGCTCCATAGTGCCTGTAGACGCCCTATAGAGCCCCATAGAGACCCACTGAACCCCATGCAGACCCCATGCAGACCCCATAGAGCCCCACAGACAACCCATAGATCCCCAAAGACACCCCATAGACTCCCCATAGAGCCCCATAGGGACCTCATAGCGCCCCATAGAGACCCCATTCTTCCTCATAGAGCCCCATAGCAAACCATAGCACCCTATAGTCACCCATAGCGCCCCATAGGAACCCAAGGATACCCCAAAGCACCCCATAGCCACCCTACAGCACCGCATAGCCACCCCATAGAGCCCCATAGACACCACATAGTGACCCATAGTGACCCATAGGGGCCCTAAGAGACCCTAGAGCACCCCATAGCTACTCCATAGTGCCCCATAGCAGCCCATGGAGCCTCATAGACACTCCATTGTGCCCGACAGCACCCCATTGCACCCCATAGGGACCCATAGACACAGCATACTGTACAATAGAGCCCCATAGACACCCCATAGTTCCCCATAGCAGCCCACAGTGCCCCATAGACACCACATAAGGCCTTACAGCCACACCATAGAGCCCAATTGAACCACATAGACACCCCATATCGCCCCATAGTGCCTGTAGACACCCCATAGAGCCCCATAGAGACCCACTGAACCCCATACAGACCCCATGCAGACCCCATAGAGCCCCACAGACAACCCATAGATCCCCAAAGACACCCCATAGACTCCCCATAGAGCCCCATAGGGACCTCATAGCGCCCCATAGAGACCCCATTCTTCCGCATAGAGCCCAATAGCAAACCATAGCACCACATAGTCACCTATAGCGCCCCATAGGAACCCAAGGATACCTCAAAGCACCCCATAGCCACCCTACAGCACCGCATAGCCACCCCATAGAGCCCCATAGACACCACATAGTGACCCATAGCGCCCCATAGGGGCACAAAGAGACCCCAAATCATCCCATAGCTACTCCACAGTGCCCGATAGCAGCCCATGGAGCCTCATAGACACTCCATTGTGCCCCACAGCACCCCATTGCACCCCATAGGGACCCATAGACACAGCATACTGCTCCATAGAGCCCCATAGACACCCCATAGTTCCCCACAGCACCCCATAGCAGCCCACAGTGCCCCATAGACACCACATAAGGCCCTACAGCCACACCATAGAGCCCAATTGAACCACATAGACACCCCATATCGCCCCATAGTGCCTGTAGACACCCCATAGAGCTCCATAGAGACCCACTGAACCCCATACAGACCCCATGCAGACCCCATAGAGCCCCACAGACAACCCATAGATCCCCAAAGACATCCCAAAGACTCCCCATAGAGCCCCATAGGGACCCCATAGCGCCCCATAGAGACCCCATTCTTCCGCATAGAGCCCCATAGCAAACCATAGCACCACATAGTCTCCTATAGCGCCCCATAGGAACCCAAGGATACCCCAAAGCACCCCATAGCCACCCTACAGCACCGCATAGCCACCCCATAGAGCCCCATAGACACCACATAGTGACCCCATAGTGACCCATAGGAGCCCAAAGAGACCCCAGAGCATTCCATAGCTACTCCATAGTGCCCCATAGCAGCCCATGGAGCCTCATAGACACTCCATTGTGCCCCACAGCACCCCATTGCACCCCATAGGGAACCATAGACACAGCATATTGCTCCATAGAGCCCCATAGACACCCCATAGTTCCCCACAGCACCCCATAGCAGCCCACAGTGCCCCATAGACACCACATAAGGCCCTACAGCCACACCATAGAGCCCAATTGAACCACATGGACACCCCATATCGCCCCATAGTGCCTGTAGACACCCCATAGAGACCCACTGAACCCCATACAGACCCCATGCAGACCCCATAGAGCCCCACAGACAACCCATAGATCCCGAAAGACACCACATAGACTCCCCATAGAGCCCCATAGGGACCCCATAGCGCCCCATAGAGACCCCATTCTTCCGCATAGAGCCCCATAGCAAACCATAGCACCACATAGTCACCCATAGCGCCCCATAGGAACCCAAGGATACCCCAAAGCACCCCATAGCCACCCTACAGGACCGCATAGCCACCCCATAGAGCCCCATAGACACCACATAGTGACCCATAGTGACCCATAGGGGCCCAAAGAGACCCCATAGCACCCCACAGCTCCTCCATAGTGCACCTTAGCAGCCCATGGACCCTCATAGACACTCCATTGGGCCCCACAGCACCCCATTGCACCCCATAGGGACTCATAGACACAGCATATTGCTCCATAGAGCCCCATAGACACCCCATAGTTCCCCAAAGCACCCCATAGCAGCCCACAGTGCCCCATAGACACCACATAAGGCTCTACAGCCACACCACAGAGCATAATTGAACCACATAGACACCCCATATCGCTCCATAGTGCCTGTAGACGCCCTATAGAGCCCCATAGAGACCCACTGAACCCCATGCAGACCCCATGCAGACCCCATAGAGCCCCACAGACAACCCATAGATCCCCAAAGACACCCCATAGACTCCCCATAGAGCCCCATAGGGACCTCATAGCGCCCCATAGAGACCCCATTCTTCCTCATAGAGCCCCATAGCAAACCATAGCACCCTATAGTCACCCATAGCGCCCCATAGGAACCCAAGGATACCCCAAAGCACCCCATAGCCACCCTACAGCACCGCATAGCCACCCCATAGAGCCCCATAGACACCACATAGTGACCCATAGTGACCCATAGGGGCCCAAAGAGACCCTAGAGCACCCCATAGCTACTCCATAGTGCCCCATAGCAGCCCATGGAGCCTCATAGACACTCCATTGTGCCCCACAGCACCCCATTGCACCCCATAGGGACCCATAGACACAGCATACTGTACAATAGAGCCCCATAGACACCCCACAGCACCCCATAGCAGCCCACAGTGCCCCATAGACACCACATAAGGCCCTACAGCCACACCATAGAGCCCAATTGAACCACATAGACACCCCATATCGCCCCATAGTGCCTGTAGACACTCCATAGAGCCCCATAGAGACCCACTGAACCCCATACAGACCCCATGCAGACCCCATAGAGCCCCTCAGACAACCCATAGATCCCCAAAGACACCCCATAGACTCCCCATAGAGCCCCATAGGGACCTCATAGCGCCCCATAGAGACCCCATTCTTCCGCATAGAGCCCCATAGCAAACCATAGCACCACATAGTCACCTATAGCGCCCCATAGGAACCCAAGGATACCCCAAAGCACCCCATAGCCACCCTACAGCACCGCATAGCCACCCCATAGAGCCCCATAGACACCACATAGTGACCCATAGTGACCCATAGGGGCCCAAAGAGACCCTAGAGCACCCCATAGCTACTCCATAGTGCCCCATAGCAGCCCATGGAGCCTCATAGACACTCCATTGTGCCCCACAGCACCCCATTGCACCCCATAGGGACCCATAGACACAGCATACTGTACATTAGTGCCCCATAGACACCCCATAGTTCCCCATAGCAGCCCACAGTGCCCCATAGACACCACATAAGGCCCTACAGCCACACCATAGAGCCCAATTGAACCACATGGACACCCCATATCGCCCCATAGTGCCTGTAGACACCCCATAGAGCCCCATAGAGACCCACTGAACCCCATACAGACCCCATGCAGACCCCATAGAGCCCCACAGACAACCCATAGATCTCCAAAGACACCCCATAGACTCCCTATAGAGCCCCTTGGGGACCTCATAGCGCCCCATAGAGACCCCATTCTTCCGCATAGAGCCCCATAGCAAACCATAGCACCCCATAGTCACCCATAGCGCCCCATAGGAACCCAAGGATACCCCAAAGCACCCACATAGCCACCCTACAGCACCGCATAGCCACCACATAGAGCACCATAGACACCACATAGTGACGCATAGTGACCCATAGGGGCCCAAAGAGACCCCAGAACACCCCATAGCTACTCCATAGTGCCCCATAGCAGCCCATGGAGCCTCATAGACACTCCATTGTGCCCCACAGCACCCCATTGCACCCCATAGGGACCCATAGACACAGCATACTGCTCCATAGAGCCCCATAGACACCCCATAGTTCCCCACAGCACCCCATAGCAGCCCACAGTGCCCCATAGACGCCACATAAGGCCCTACAGCCACACCATAGAGCCCAATTGAACCACATAGACACCCCATATCGCCCCATAGTGCCTGTAGACACTCCATAGAGCCCCATAGAGACCCACTGAACCCCATACAGACCCCATGCAGTCCCCATAGAGCCCCACAGACAACCCATAGATCCCCAAAGACACCCCATAGACTCCCCATAGAGCCCCATAGGGACCTCATAGCGCCCCATAGAGACCCCATTCTTCCGCATAGAGCCCCATAGCAAACCATAGCACCACATAGTCACCTATAGCGCCCCATAGGAACCCAAGGATACCCCAAAGCACCCCATAGCCACCCTACAGCACCGCATAGCCACCCCATAGAGCCCCATAGACACCACATAGTGACCCATAGTGACCCATAGGGGCCCAAAGAGACCCCAGAGCACCCCATAGCTACTCCATAGTGCCCCATAGCAGCCCATGGAGCCTCATAGACACTCCATTGTGCCCCACAGCACCCCATTGCACCCCATAGGGACCCATAGACACAGCATACTGTACATTAGTGCCCCATAGACACCCCATAGTTCCCCATAGCAGCCCACAGTGCCCCATAGACACCACATAAGGCCCTACAGCCACACCATAGAGCCCAATTGAACCACATAGACACCCCATATCGCCCCATAGTGCCTGTAGACACCCCATAGAGCCCCATAGAGACCCACTGAACCCCATACAGACCCCATGCAGACCCCATAGAGCCCCACAGACAACCCATAGCTCTCCAAAGACACCCTATAGACTCCCTATAGAGCCCCTTGGGGACCTCATAGCGCCCCATAGAGACCCCATTCTTCCGCATAGAGCCCCATAGCAAACCATAGCACCCCATAGTCACCCATAGCGCCCCATAGGAACCCAAGGATACCCCAAAGCACCCACATAGACACCACATAGTGACCCATAGTGACCCATAGGGGCCCAAAGAGACCCTAGAGCACCCCATAGCTACTCCATAGTGCCCCATAGCAGCCCATGGAGCCTCATAGACACTCCATTGTGCCCCACAGCACCCCATTGCACCCCATAGGGACCCATAGACACAGCATACTGTACAATAGAGCCCCATAGGCACCCCATAGTTCCCCACAGCACCCCATAGCAGCCCACAGTGCCCCATAGACACCACATAAGGCCCTACAGCCACACCATAGAGCCCAATTGTACCACATAGACACCCCATATCGCTCCATAGTGCCTGTAGACACCCCATAGAGACCCACTGAACCCCATACAGACCCCATGCAGACCCCATAGAGCCCCACAGACAACCCATAGATCCCCAAAGACACCCCATAGACTCCCCATAGAGCACTATAGGGACCTCATAGCGCCCCATAGAGACCCCATTCTTCCGCATAGAGCCCCTTAGCAAACCATAGCACCCCATAGTCACCCATAGCGCCCCATAGGAACCCAAGGATACCCCAAAGCACCCCATAGCCACCCTACAGCACCGCATAGCCACCCCATAGAGCCCCATAGACACCACATAGTGACCCATAGTGACCCATAGGGGCCCAAAGAGACCCTAGAGCACCCCATAGCTACTCCATAGTGCCCCATAGCAGCCCATGGAGCCTCATAGACACTCCATTGTGCCCGACAGCACCCCATTGCACCTCATTGGGACCCATAGACACAGCATACTGTACAATAGAGCCCCATAGACACCCCACAGCACCCCATAGCAGCCCACAGTGCCCCATAGACACCACATAAGGCCTTACAGCCACACCATAGAGCCCAATTGAACCACATAGACACCCCATATCGCCCCATAGTGCCTGTAGACACCCCATAGAGCCCCATAGAGACCCACTGAACCCCATACAGACCCCATGCAGACCCCATAGAGCCCCACAGACAACCCATAGATCTCCAAAGACACCCCATAGACTCCTATAGATCCCCATGGGGACCTCATAGCGCCCCATAGAGACCCCATTCTTCCGCATAGAGCCCCATAGCAAACCATAGCACCACATAGTCACCCATAGCGCCCCATAGGAACCCAAGGATACCCCAAAGCACCCCATAGCCACCCTACAGCACCGCATAGCCACCCCATAGAGCCCCATAGACACCACATAGTGACACATAGTGACCCATAGGAGCCCAAAGAGACCCCAGAGCACCCCATAGCTACTCCATAGTGCCCCATAGCAGCCCATGGAGCCTCATAGACACTCCATTGTGCCCCACAGCACCCCATTGCACCCCATAGGGTCCCATAGACACAGCATATTGCTCCATAGAGCCCCATAGACACCCCATAGTTCCCCACAGCACCCCATAGCAGCCCACAGTGCCCCATAGACACCACATAAGGCCCTACAGCCACACCATAGAGCCCAATTGAACCACATAGACACCCCATATCGCCCCATAGTGCCTGTAGACACCCCATAGAGCCCCATAGAGACCCACTGAACCCCATACAGACCCCATGCAGACCCCATAGAGCCCCACAGACAACCCATAGATCCCCAAAGACACCCCATAGACTCCCCATAGAGCCCTATAGGGACCTCATAGCGCCCCATAGAGACCCCATTCTTCCGCATAGAGCCCCATAGCAAACCATAGCACCCCATAGTCACCCATAGCGCCCCATAGGAACCCAAGGATACCCCAAAGCACCCAATAGCCACCCTACAGCACCGCATAGCCACCCCATAGAGCCCCATAGACACCACATAGTGACACATAGCGCCCCATAGGGACCCATAGGAACACAAAGATACCCCATAGAGCCCCATAGACACCCCATAGTGACCCATAGGGGACCAAAGAGACCCCATAGCACACCATAGCTACTCCATAGTGCCCCATAGCAGCCCATGGAGCCTCATAGACACTCGATTGGGCCCCACAGCACCCCATTGCACCCCATAGGGACCCATAGACACAGCATACTGTACAATAGAGCCCCATAGGCACCCCATAGTTCCCCACAGCACCCCATAGCAGCCCACAGTGCCCCATAGACACCACATAAGGCCCTACAGCCACACCATAGAGCCCAATTGTACCACATAGACACCCCATATCGCCCCATAGTGCCTGTAGACACCCCATAGAGCCCCATAGAGACCCACTGAACCCCATACAGACCCCATGCAGACCCCATAGAGCCCCACAGACAACCCATAGATCCACAAAGACACCCCATAGACTCCCCATAGAGCCCCATAGGGACCTCATAGCGCCCCATAGAGACCCCATTCTTCCGCATAGAGCCCAATAGCAAACCATAGCACCACATAGTCACCTATAGCGCCCCATAGGAACCCAAGGATACCTCAAAGCACCCCATAGCCACCCTACAGCACCGCATAGCCACCCCATAGAGCCCCATAGACACCACATAGTGACCCATAGCGCCCCATAGGGGCACAAAGAGACCCCAAATCATCCAATAGCTACTCCACAGTGCCCGATAGCAGCCCATGGAGCCTCATAGACACTCCATTGTGCCCCACAGCACCCCATTGCACCCCATAGGGACCCATAGACACAGCATACTGCTCCATAGAGCCCCATAGACACCCCATAGTTCCCCACAGCACCCCATAGCAGCCCACAGTGCCCCATAGACACCACATAAGGCCCTACAGCCACACCATAGAGCCCAATTGTACCACATAGACACCCCATATCGCTCCATAGTGCCTGTAGACGCCCTATAGAGCCCCATAGAGACCCACTGAACCCCATGCAGACCCCATGCAGACCCCATAGAGCCCCACAGACAACCCATAGATCCCCAAAGACACCCCATAGACTCCCCATAGAGCCCCATAGGGACCTCATAGCGCCCCATAGAGACCCCATTCTTCCTCATAGAGCCCCATAGCAAACCATAGCACCCCATAGTCACCCATAGCGCCCCATAGGAACCCAAGGATACCCCAAAGCACCCCATAGCCACCCTACAGCACCGCATAGCCACCCCATAGAGCCACATAGACACCACATAGTGACCCATAGTGACCCATAGGGGCCCAAAGAGACCCTAGAGCACCCCATAGCTACTCCATAGTGCCCCATAGCAGCCCATGGAGCCTCATAGACACTCCATTGTGCCCGACAGCACCCCATTGCACCTCATTGGGACCCATAGACACAGCATACTGTACAATAGAGCCCCATAGACACCCCATAGTTCCCCATAGCAGCCCAGAGTGCCCCATAGACACCACATAAGGCCTTACAGCCACACCATAGAGCCCAATTGAACCACATAGACACCCCATATCGCCCCATAGTGCCTGTAGACACCCCATAGAGCCCCATAGAGACCCACTGAACCCCATACAGACCCCATGCAGACCCCATAGAGCCCCACAGACAACCCATAGATCTCCAAAGACACCCCATAGACTCCCTATAGAGCCCCATGGGGACCTCATAGCGCCCCATAGAGACCCCATTCTTCCGCATAGAGCCCCATAGCAAACCATAGCACCACATAGTCACCCATAGCGCCCCATAGGAACCCAAGGATACCCCAAAGCACCCCATAGCCACCCTACAGCACCGCATAGCCACCCCATAGAGCCCCATAGACACCACATAGTGACCCATAGTGACCCATAGGAGCCCAAAGAGACCCCAGAGCACCCCATAGCTACTCCATAGTGCCCCATAGCAGCCCATGGAGCCTCATAGACACTCCATTGTGCCCCACAGCACCCCATTGCACCCCATAGGGTCCCATAGACACAGCATATTACTCCATAGAGCCCCATAGACACCCCATAGGTCACCACAGCACCCCATAGCAGCCCACAGTGCCCCATAGACACCACATAAGGCCCTACAGCCACACCATAGAGCCCAATTGAACCACATAGACACCCCATATCGCCCCATAGTGCCTGTAGACACCCCATAGAGCCCCATAGAGACCCACTGAACCCCATACAGACCCCATGCAGACCCCATAGAGCCCCACAGACAACCCATAGATCCCCAAAGACACCCCATAGACTCCCCATAGAGCACTATAGGGACCTCATAGCGCCCCATAGAGACCCCATTCTTCCGCATAGAGCCCCATAGCAAACCATAGCACCCCATAGTCACCCATAGCGCCCCATAGGAACCCAAGGATACCCCAAAGCACCCACATAGCCACCCTACAGCACCGCATAGCCACCCCATAGAGCCCCATAGACACCACATAGTGACCCATAGCGCCCCATAGGGGCACAAAGAGACCCCAAATCATCCAATAGCTACTCCACAGTGCCCGATAGCAGCCCATGGAGCCTCATAGACACTCCATTGTGCCCCACAGCACCCCATTGCACCCCATAGGGACCCATAGACACAGCATACTGCTCCATAGAGCCCCATAGACACCCCATAGTTCCCCACAGCACCCCATAGCAGCCCACAGTGCCCCATAGACACCACATAAGGCCCTACAGCCACACCATAGAGCCCAATTGAACCACATAGACACCCCATATCGCCCCATAGTGCCTGTAGACACCCCATAGAGCTCCATAGAGACCCACTGAACCCCATACAGACCCCATGCAGACCCCATAGAGCCCCACAGACAACCCATAGATCCCCAAAGACATCCCAAAGACTCCCCATAGAGCCCCATAGGGACCCCATAGCGCCCCATAGAGACCCCATTCTTCCGCATAGAGCCCCATAGCAAACCATAGCACCACATAGTCACCCAAAGCGCCCCATAGGAACCCAAGGATACCCCAAAGCACCCCATAGCCACCCTACAGCACCGCATAGCCACCCCATAGAGCCCCATAGACACCACATAGTGACCCCATAGTGACCCATAGGGGCCCAAAGAGACCCCAGAGCATTCCGTAGCTACTCCATAGTGCCCCATAGCAGCCCATGGAGCCTCATAGACACTCCATTGTGCCCCACAGCACCCCATTGCACCCCATAGGGAACCATAGACACAGCATATTGCTCCATAGAGCCCCATAGACACCCCATAGTTCCCCACAGCACCCCATAGCAGCCCACAGTGCCCCATAGACACCACATAAGGCCCTACAGCCACACCATAGAGCCCAATTGAACCACATGGACACCCCATATCGCCCCATAGTGCCTGTAGACACCCCATAGAGACCCACTGAACCCCATACAGACCCCATGCAGACCCCATAGAGCCCCACAGACAACCCATAGATCCCGAAAGACACCCCATAGACTCCCCATAGAGCCCCATAGGGACCCCATAGCGCCCCATAGAGACCCCATTCTTCCGCATAGAGCCCCATAGCAAACCATAGCACCACATAGTCACCCATAGCGCCCCATAGGAACCCAAGGATACCCCAAAGCACCCCATAGCCACCCTACAGGACCGCATAGCCACCCCATAGAGCCCCATAAACACCACATAGTGACCCATAGTGACCCATAGGGGCCCAAAGAGACCCCATAGCACCCCACAGCTCCTCCATAGTGCACCATAGCAGCCCATGGACCCTCATAGACACTCCATTGGGCCCCACAGCACCCCATTGCACCCCATAGGGTCCCATAGACACAGCATATTGCTCCATAGAGCCCCATAGACACCCCATAGTTCCCCACAGCACCCCATAGCTGCCCACAGTGCCCCATAGACACCACATAAGGCTCTACAGCCACACCACAGAGCATAATTGAACCACATGGACACCCCATATCGCTCCATAGTGCCTGTAGACGCCCTATAGAGCCCCATAGAGACCCACTGAACCCCATACAGACCCCATGCAGACCCCATAGAGCCCCACAGACAACCCATAGATCCCCAAAGACACCCCATAGACTCCCCATAGAGCCCCATAGGGACCTCATAGCGCCCCATAGAGACCCCATTCTTCCGCATAGAGCCCCATAGCAAACCATAGCACCACATAGTCACCCATAGCGCCCCATAGGAACCCAAGGATACCCCAAAGCACCCCATAGCCACCCTACAGCACCGCATATCCACCCCATAGAGCCCCATAGACACCACATAGTGACCCATAGTGACCCATAGGGGCCCAAAGAGACCCTAGAGCACCCCATAGCTACTCCATAGTGCCCCATAGCAGCCCATGGAGCCTCATAGACACTCCATTGTGCCCCACAGCACCCCATTGCACCCCATAGGGACCCATAGACACAGCATACTGTACAATAGAGCCCCATAGACACCCCACAGCACCCCATAGCAGCCCACAGTGCCCCATAGACACCACATAAGGCCCTACAGCCACACCATAGAGCCCAAATGAACCACATAGACACCCCATATCGCCCCATAGTGCCTGTAGACACCCCATAGAGCCGCATAGAGACCCACTGAACCCCATACAGACCCCATGCAGACCCCATAGAGCCCCACAGACAACCCATAGATCTCCAAAGACACCCCATAGACTCCTATAGAGCCCCATGGGGACCTCATAGCGCCCCATAGAGACCCCATTCTTCCGCATAGAGCCCCATAGCAAACCATAGCACCACATAGTCACCCATAGCGCCCCATAGGAACCCAAGGATACCCCAAAGCACCCCATAGCCACCCTACAGCACCGGATAGCCACCCCATAGAGCCCCATAGACACCACATAGTGACCCATAGTGACCCATAGGAGCCCAAAGAGACCCCAGAGCACCCCATAGCTACTCCATAGTGCCCCATAGCAGCCCATGGAGCCTCATAGACACTCCATTGTGCCCCACAGCACCCCATTGCACCCCATAGGGTCCCATAGACACAGCATATTGCTCCATAGAGCCCCATAGACACCCCATAGTTCCCCACAGCACCCCATAGCAGCCCACAGTGCCCCATAGACACCACATAAGGCCCTACAGCCACACCATAGAGCCCAATTGAACCACATAGACACCCCATATCGCCCCATAGTGCCTGTAGACACCCCATAGAGCCCCATAGAGACCCACTGAACCCCATACAGACCCCATGCAGACCCCATAGAGCCCCACAGACAACCCATAGATCCCCAAAGACACCCCATAGACTCCCCATAGAGCCCTATAGGGACCTCATAGCGCCCCATAGAGACCCCATTCTTCCGCATAGAGCCCCATAGCAAACCATAGCACCCCATAGTCACCCATAGCGCCCCATAGGAACCCAAGGATACCCCAAAGCACCCAATAGCCACCCTACAGCACCGCATAGCCACCCCATAGAGCCCCATAGACACCACATAGTGACACATAGCGCCCCATAGGGACCCATAGGAACACAAAGATACCCCATAGAGCCCCATAGACACCCCATAGTGACCCATAGGGGACCAAAGAGACCCCAGAGCACACCATAGCTACTCCATAGTGCCCCATAGCAGCCCATGGAGCCTCATAGACACTCGATTGGGCCCCACAGCACTCCATTGCACCCCATAGGGACCCATAGACACAGCATACTGTACAATAGAGCCCCATAGGCACCCCATAGTTCCCCACAGCACCCCATAGCAGCCCACAGTGCCCCATAGACACCACATAAGGCCCTACAGCCACACCATAGAGCCCAATTGTACCACATAGACACCCCATATCGCCCCATAGTGCCTGTAGACACCCCATAGAGCCCCATAGAGACCCACTGAACCCCATACAGACCCCATGCAGACCCCATAGAGCCCCACAGACAACCCATAGATCCCCAAAGACACCCCATAGACTCCCCATAGAGCCCCATAGGGACCTCATAGCGCCCCATAGAGACCCCATTCTTCCGCATAGAGCCCAATAGCAAACCATAGCACCACATAGTCACCTATAGCGCCCCATAGGAACCCAAGGATACCTCAAAGCACCCCATAGCCACCCTACAGCACCGCATAGCCACCCCATAGAGCCCCATAGACACCACATAGTGACCCATAGCGCCCCATAGGGGCACAAAGAGACCCCAGATCATCCAATAGCTACTCCACAGTGCCCGATAGCAGCCCATGGAGCCTCATAGACACTCCATTGTGCCCCACAGCACCCCATTGCACCCCATAGGGACCCATAGACACAGCATACTGCTCCATAGAGCCCCATAGACACCCCATAGTTCCCCACAGCACCCCATAGCAGCCCACAGTGCCCCATAGACACCACATAAGGCCCTACAGCCACACCATAGAGCCTAATTGAACCACATAGACACCCCATATCGCCCCATAGTGCCTGTAGACACCCATAGAGCTCCATAGAGACCCACTGAACCCCATACAGACCCCATGCAGACCCCATAGAGCCCCACAGACAACCCATAGATCCCCAAAGACATCCCAAAGACTCCCCATAGAGCCCCATAGGGACCCCATAGCGCCCCATAGAGACCCCATTCTTCCGCATAAAGCCCCATAGCAAACCATAGCACCACATAGTCACCCATAGCGCCCCATAGGAACCCAAGGATACCCCAAAGCACCCCATAGCCACCCTACAGCACCGCATAGCCACCCCATAGAGCCCCATAGACACCACATAGTGACCCATAGTGACCCATAGGAGCCCAAAGAGACCCCAGAGCAACCCATAGCTACTCCATAGTGCCCCATAGCAGCCCATGGAGCCTCATAGACACTCCATTGTGCCCCACAGCACCCCATTGCACCCCATAGGGTCCCATAGACACAGCATATTGCTCCATAGAGCCCCATAGACACCCCATAGTTCCCCACAGCACCCCATAGCAGCCCACAGTGCCCCATAGACACCACATAAGGCCCTACAGCCACACCATAGAGCCCAATTGAACCACATAGACACCCCATATCGCCCCATAGTGCCTGTAGACACCCCATAGAGCCCCATAGAGACCCACTGAACCCCATACAGACCCCATGCAGACCCCATAGAGCCCCACAGACAACCCATAGATCCCCAAAGACACCCCATAGACTCCCCATAGAGCCCTATAGGGACCTCATAGCGCCCCATAGAGACCCCATTCTTCCGCATAGAGCCCCATAGCAAACCATAGCACCCCATAGTCACCCATAGCGCCCCATAGGAACCCAAGGATACCCCAAAGCACCCAATAGTCACCCTACAGCACCGCATAGCCACCCCATAGAGCCCCATAGACACCACATAGTGACACATAGCGCCCCATAGAGACCCATAGGAACACAAAGATACCCCATAGAGCCCCATAGACACCCCATAGTGACCCATAGGGGACCAAAGAGACCCCATAGCACACCATAGCTACTCCATAGTGCCCCATAGCAGCCCATGGAGCCTCATAGACACTCCATTGGGCCCCACAGCACCCCATTGCACCCCATAGGGACCCATAGACACAGCATATTGCTCCATAGAGCCCCATAGACACCCCATAGTTCCCCACAGCACCCCATAGCAGCCCACAGTGCCCCATAGACACCACATAAGGCTCTACAGCCACACCACAGAGCATAATTGAACCACATAGACACCCCATATCGCTCCATAGTGCCTGTAGACGCCCTATAGAGCCCCATAGAGACCCACTGAACCCCATACAGACCCCATGCAGACCCCATAGAGCCCCACAGACAACCCATAGATCCCCAAAGACACCCCATAGACTCCCCATAGAGCCCCATAGGGACCTCATAGCGCCCCATAGAGACCCCATTCTTCCTCATAGAGCCCCATAGCAAACCATAGCACCCTATAGTCACCCATAGCGCCCCATAGGAACCCAAGGATACCCCAAAGCACCCCATAGCCACCCTACAGCACCGCATATCCACCCCATAGAGCCCCATAGACACCACATAGTGACCCATAGTGACCCATAGGGGCCCAAAGAGACCCTAGAGCACCCCATAGCTACTCCATAGTGCCCCATAGCAGCCCATGGAGCCTCATAGACACTCCATTGTGCCCCACAGCACCCCATTGCACCCCATAGGGACCCATAGACACAGCATACTGTACAATAGAGCCCCATAGACACCCCACAGCACCCCATAGCAGCCCACAGTGCCCCATAGACACCACATAAGGCCTTACAGCCACACCATAGAGCCCAATTGAACCACATAGACACCCCATATCGCCCCATAGTGCCTGTAGACACCCCATAGAGCCCCATAGAGACCCACTGAACCCCATACAGACCCCATGCAGACCCCATAGAGCCCCACAGACAACCCATAGATCTCCAAAGACACCCCATAGACTCCCTATAGAGCCCCATGGGGACCTCATAGCGCCCCATAGAGACCCCATTCTTCCGCATAGAGCCCCATAGCAAACCATAGCACCACATAGTCACCCATAGCGCCCCATAGGAACCCAAGGATACCCCAAAGCACCCCATAGCCACCCTACAGCACCGCATAGCCACCCCATAGAGCCCCATAGACACCACATAGTGACCCATAGTGACCCATAGGAGCCCAAAGAGACCCCAGAGCACCCCATAGCTACTCCATAGTGCCCCATAGCAGCCCATGGAGCCTCATAGACACTCCATTGTGCCCCACAGCACCCCATTGCACCCCATAGGGTCCCATAGACACAGCATATTACTCCATAGAGCCCCATAGACACCCCATAGGTCACCACAGCACCCCATAGCAGCCCACAGTGCCCCATAGACACCACATAAGGCCCTACAGCCACACCATAGAGCCCAATTGAACCACATAGACACCCCATATCGCCCCATAGTGCCTGTAGACACCCCATAGAGCCCCATAGAGACCCACTGAACCCCATACAGACCCCATGCAGACCCCATAGAGCCCCACAGACAACCCATAGATCCCCAAAGACACCCCATAGACTCCCCATAGAGCACTATAGGGACCTCATAGCGCCCCATAGAGACCCCATTCTTCCGCATAGAGCCCCATAGCAAACCATAGCACCCCATAGTCACCCATAGCGCCCCATAGGAACCCAAGGATACCCCAAAGCACCCACATAGCCACCCTACAGCACCGCATAGCCACCCCATAGAGCCCCATAGACACCACATAGTGACCCATAGCGCCCCATAGGGGCACAAAGAGACCCCAAATCATCCAATAGCTACTCCACAGTGCCCCATAGCAGCCCATGGAGCCTCATAGACACTCCATTGTGCCCCACAGCACCCCATTGCACCCCATAGGGACCCATAGACACAGCATACTGCTCCATAGAGCCCCATAGACACCCCATAGTTCCCCACAGCACCCCATAGCAGCCCACAGTGCCCCATAGACACCACATAAGGCCCTACAGCCACACCATAGAGCCCAATTGAACCACATAGACACCCCATATCGCCCCATAGTGCCTGTAGACACCCCATAGAGCTCCATAGAGACCCACTGAACCCCATACAGACCCCATGCAGACCCCATAGAGCCCCACAGACAACCCATAGATCTCCAAAGACACCCCATAGACTCCCTATAGAGCCCCATGGGGACCTCATAGCGCCCCATAGAGACCCCATTCTTCCGCATAGAGCCCCATAGCAAACCATAGCACCACATAGTCACCCATAGCGCCCCATAGGAACCCAAGGATACCCCAAAGCACCCCATAGCCACCCTACAGCACCGCATAGCCACCCCATAGAGCCCCATAGACACCACATAGTGACCCATAGTGACCCATAGGAGCCCAAAGAGACCCCAGAGCACCCCATAGCTACTCCATAGTGCCCCATAGCAGCCCATGGAGCCTCATAGACACTCCATTGTGCCCCACAGCACCCCATTGCACCCCATAGGGTCCCATAGACACAGCATATTACTCCATAGAGCCCCATAGACACCCCATAGGTCACCACAGCACCCCATAGCAGCCCACAGTGCCCCATAGACACCACATAAGGCCCTACAGCCACACCATAGAGCCCAATTGAACCACATAGACACCCCATATCGCCCCATAGTGCCTGTAGACACCCCATAGAGCCCCATAGAGACCCACTGAACCCCATACAGACCCCATGCAGACCCCATAGAGCCCCACAGACAACCCATAGATCCCCAAAGACACCCCATAGACTCCCCATAGAGCACTATAGGGACCTCATAGCGCCCCATAGAGACCCCATTCTTCCGCATAGAGCCCCATAGCAAACCATAGCACCCCATAGTCACCCATAGCGCCCCATAGGAACCCAAGGATACCCCAAAGCACCCACATAGCCACCCTACAGCACCGCATAGCCACCCCATAGAGCCCCATAGACACCACATAGTGACCCATAGCGCCCCATAGGGGCACAAAGAGACCCCAAATCATCCAATAGCTACTCCACAGTGCCCGATAGCAGCCCATGGAGCCTCATAGACACTCCATTGTGCCCCACAGCACCCCATTGCACCCCATAGGGACCCATAGACACAGCATACTGCTCCATAGAGCCCCATAGACACCCCATAGTTCCCCACAGCACCCCATAGCAGCCCACAGTGCCCCATAGACACCACATAAGGCCCTACAGCCACACCATAGAGCCCAATTGAACCACATAGACACCCCATATCGCCCCATAGTGCCTGTAGACACCCCATAGAGCTCCATAGAGACCCACTGAACCCCATACAGACCCCATGCAGACCCCATAGAGCCCCACAGACAACCCATAGATCCCCAAAGACATCCCAAAGACTCCCCATAGAGCCCCATAGGGACCCCATAGCGCCCCGTAGAGACCCCATTCTTCCGCATAGAGCCCCATAGCAAACCATAGCACCACATAGTCACCCATAGCGCCCCATAGGAACCCAAGGATACCCCAAAGCACCCCATAGCCACCCTACAGCACCGCATAGCCACCCCATAGAGCCCCATAGACACCACATAGTGACCCCATAGTGACCCATAGGGGCCCAAAGAGACCCCAGAGCATTCCGTAGCTACTCCATAGTGCCCCATAGCAGCCCATGGAGCCTCATAGACACTCCATTGTGCCCCACAGCACCCCATTGCACCCCATAGGGAACCATAGACACAGCATATTGCTCCATAGAGCCCCATAGACACCCCATAGTTCCCCACAGCACCCCATAGCAGCCCACAGTGCCCCATAGACACCACATAAGGCCCTACAGCCACACCATAGAGCCCAATTGAACCACATGGACACCCCATATCGCCCCATAGTGCCTGTAGACACCCCATAGAGACCCACTGAACCCCATACAGACCCCATGCAGACCCCATAGAGCCCCACAGACAACCCATAGATCCCGAAAGACACCCCATAGACTCCCCATAGAGCCCCATAGGGACCCCATAGCGCCCCATAGAGACCCCATTCTTCCGCATAGAGCCCCATAGCAAACCATAGCACCACATAGTCACCCATAGCGCCCCATAGGAACCCAAGGATACCCCAAAGCACCCCATAGCCACCCTACAGGACCGCATAGCCACCCCATAGAGCCCCATAAACACCACATAGTGACCCATAGTGACCCATAGGGGCCCAAAGAGACCCCATAGCACCCCACAGCTCCTCCATAGTGCACCATAGCAGCCCATGGACCCTCATAGACACTCCATTGTGCCCCACAGCACCCCATTGCACCCCATAGGGACCCATAGACACAGCATACTGTACAATAGAGCCCCATAGACACCCCACAGCACCCCATAGCAGCCCACAGTGCCCCATAGACACCACATAAGGCCCTACAGCCACACCATAGAGCCCAAATGAACCACATAGACACCCCATATCGCCCCATAGTGCCTGTAGACACCCCATAGAGCCGCATAGAGACCCACTGAACCCCATACAGACCCCATGCAGACCCCATAGAGCCCCACAGACAACCCATAGATCTCCAAAGACACCCCATAGACTCCTATAGAGCCCCATGGGGACCTCATAGCGCCCCATAGAGACCCCATTCTTCCGCATAGAGCCCCATAGCAAACCATAGCACCACATAGTCACCCATAGCGCCCCATAGGAACCCAAGGATACCCCAAAGCACCCCATAGCCACCCTACAGCACCGGATAGCCACCCCATAGAGCCCCATAGACACCACATAGTGACCCATAGTGACCCATAGGAGCCCAAAGAGACCCCAGAGCACCCCATAGCTACTCCATAGTGCCCCATAGCAGCCCATGGAGCCTCATAGACACTCCATTGTGCCCCACAGCACCCCATTGCACCCCATAGGGTCCCATAGACACAGCATATTGCTCCATAGAGCCCCATAGACACCCCATAGTTCCCCACAGCACCCCATAGCAGCCCACAGTGCCCCATAGACACCACATAAGGCCCTACAGCCACACCATAGAGCCCAATTGAACCACATAGACACCCCATATCGCCCCATAGTGCCTGTAGACACCCCATAGAGCCCCATAGAGACCCACTGAACCCCATACAGACCCCATGCAGACCCCATAGAGCCCCACAGACAACCCATAGATCCCCAAAGACACCCCATAGACTCCCCATAGAGCCCTATAGGGACCTCATAGCGCCCCATAGAGACCCCATTCTTCCGCATAGAGCCCCATAGCAAACCATAGCACCCCATAGTCACCCATAGCGCCCCATAGGAACCCAAGGATACCCCAAAGCACCCAATAGCCACCCTACAGCACCGCATAGCCACCCCATAGAGCCCCATAGACACCACATAGTGACACATAGCGCCCCATAGGGACCCATAGGAACACAAAGATACCCCATAGAGCCCCATAGACACCCCATAGTGACCCATAGGGGACCAAAGAGACCCCAGAGCACACCATAGCTACTCCATAGTGCCCCATAGCAGCCCATGGAGCCTCATAGACACTCGATTGGGCCCCACAGCACCCCATTGCACCCCATAGGGACCCATAGACACAGCATACTGTACAATAGAGCCCCATAGGCACCCCATAGTTCTCCACAGCACCCCATAGCAGCCCACAGTGCCCCATAGACACCACATAAGGCCCTACAGCCACACCATAGAGCCCAATTGTACCACATAGACACCCCATATCGCCCCATAGTGCCTGTAGACACCCCATAGAGCCCCATAGAGACCCACTGAACCCCATACAGACCCCATGCAGACCCCATAGAGCCCCACAGACAACCCATAGATCCCCAAAGACACCCCATAGACTCCCCATAGAGCCCCATAGGGACCTCATAGCGCCCCATAGAGACCCCATTCTTCCGCATAGAGCCCAATAGCAAACCATAGCACCACATAGTCACCTATAGCGCCCCATAGGAACCCAAGGATACCTCAAAGCACCCCATAGCCACCCTACAGCACCGCATAGCCACCCCATAGAGCCCCATAGACACCACATAGTGACCCATAGCGCCCCATAGGGGCACAAAGAGACCCCAGATCATCCAATAGCTACTCCACAGTGCCCGATAGCAGCCCATGGAGCCTCATAGACACTCCATTGTGCCCCACAGCACCCCATTGCACCCCATAGGGACCCATAGACACAGCATACTGCTCCATAGAGCCCCATAGACACCCCATAGTTCCCCACAGCACCCCATAGCAGCCCACAGTGCCCCATAGACACCACATAAGGCCCTACAGCCACACCATAGAGCCCAATTGAACCACATAGACACCCCATATCGCCCCATAGTGCCTGTAGACACCCATAGAGCTCCATAGAGACCCACTGAACCCCATACAGACCCCATGCAGACCCCATAGAGCCCCACAGACAACCCATAGATCCCCAAAGACATCCCAAAGACTCCCCATAGAGCCCCATAGGGACCCCATAGCGCCCCATAGAGACCCCATTCTTCCGCATAAAGCCCCATAGCAAACCATAGCACCACATAGTCACCCATAGCGCCCCATAGGAACCCAAGGATACCCCAAAGCACCCCATAGCCACCCTACAGCACCGCATAGCCACCCCATAGAGCCCCATAGACACCACATAGTGACCCATAGTGACCCATAGGAGCCCAAAGAGACCCCAGAGCAACCCATAGCTACTCCATAGTGCCCCATAGCAGCCCATGGAGCCTCATAGACACTCCATTGTGCCCCACAGCACCCCATTGCACCCCATAGGGTCCCATAGACACAGCATATTGCTCCATAGAGCCCCATAGACACCCCATAGTTCCCCACAGCACCCCATAGCAGCCCACAGTGCCCCATAGACACCACATAAGGCCCTACAGCCACACCATAGAGCCCAATTGAACCACATAGACACCCCATATCGCCCCATAGTGCCTGTAGACACCCCATAGAGCCCCATAGAGACCCACTGAACCCCATACAGACCCCATGCAGACCCCATAGAGCCCCACAGACAACCCATAGATCCCCAAAGACACCCCATAGACTCCCCATAGAGCCCTATAGGGACCTCATAGCGCCCCATAGAGACCCCATTCTTCCGCATAGAGCCCCATAGCAAACCATAGCACCCCATAGTCACCCATAGCGCCCCATAGGAACCCAAGGATACCCCAAAGCACCCAATAGCCACCCTACAGCACCGCATAGCCACCCCATAGAGCCCCATAGACACCACATAGTGACACATAGCGCCCCATAGAGACCCATAGGAACACAAAGATACCCCATAGAGCCCCATAGACACCCCATAGTGACCCATAGGGGACCAAAGAGACCCCATAGCACACCATAGCTACTCCATAGTGCCCCATAGCAGCCCATGGAGCCTCATAGACACTCGATTGGGCCCCACAGCACCCCATTGCACCCCATAGGGACCCATAGACACAGCATATTGCTCCATAGAGCCCCATAGACACCCCATAGTTCCCCACAGCACCCCATAGCAGCCCACAGTGCCCCATAGACACCACATAAGGCTCTACAGCCACACCACAGAGCATAATTGAACCACATAGACACCCCATATCGCTCCATAGTGCCTGTAGACGCCCTATAGAGCCCCATAGAGACCCACTGAACCCCATACAGACCCCATGCAGACCCCATAGAGCCCCACAGACAACCCATAGATCCCCAAAGACACCCCATAGACTCCCCATAGGGCCCCATAGGGACCTCATAGCGCCCCATAGAGACCCCATTCTTCCTCATAGAGCCCCATAGCAAACCATAGCACCCTATAGTCACCCATAGCGCCCCATAGGAACCCAAGGATACCCCAAAGCACCCCATAGCCACCCTACAGCACCGCATATCCACCCCATAGAGCCCCATAGACACCACATAGTGACCCATAGTGACCCATAGGGGCCCAAAGAGACCCCAGAGCACCTCATAGCTACTCCATAGTGCCCCATAGCAGCCCATGGAGCCTCATAGACACTCCATTGTGCCCCACAGCACCCCATTGCACCCCATAGGGACCCATAGACACAGCATACTGTACAATAGAGCCCCATAGACACCCCATAGTTCCCCACAGCACCCCATAGCAGCCCACAGTGCCCCATAGACACCACATAAGGCCCTACAGCCACACCATAGAGCCCAATTGAACCACATAGACACCCCATATCGCCCCATAGTGCCTGTAGACACCCCATAGAGCCCCATAGAGACCCACTGAACCCCATACAGACCCCATGCAGACCCCATAGAGCCCCACAGACAACCCATAGATCCCCAAAGACACCCCATAGACTCCCCATAGAGCCCCATAGGGACCCCATAGCGCCCCATAGAGACCCCATTCTTCCGCATAGAGCCCCATAGCAAACCATAGCACCCTATAATCACCCATAGCGCCCCATAGGAACCCAAGGATACCCCAAAGCACCCCATAGCCACCCTACGGCACCGCATAGCCACCCCTTAGTGCCCCAGAGAAACCACATAGTGACCCATAGGGGCCCAAAGAGACCCCATAGCACCCCATAGCTACTCCATAGTGCCCCATAGCAGCCCATGGAGCCTCATAGACACTCCATTGTGCCCCACAGCACCACATTGCACCCTATAGGGACCCATAGACACAGCATATTGCTCCATAGAGCCCCATAGACACCCCATAGTTCCCCACAGCACCCCATAGCAGCCCACAGTGCCCCATAGACACCACATAAGGCCCTACAGCCACACCATAGAGCCCAATTGAACCACATAGACACCCCATATCGCCCCATAGTGCCTGTAGACACCCCATAGAGCCCCATAGAGACCCACTGAACCCCATACAGACCACATGCAGACCCCATAGAGCCCCACAGACAACCCATAGATCCCCAAAGACACCCCATAGACTCCCCATAGAGCCCCATAGGAACCCAAGGATACCCCAAAGCACCCCATAGCCACCCTACAGCACCGCATAGCCACCCCTTAGTGCCCCAGAGACACCACATAGTGACCCATAGTGACCCATAGGAGCCCAAAGAGACCCCAGAGCAACCCATAACTACTCCATAGTGCCCCATAGCAGCCCATGGAGCCTCATAGACACTCCATTGTGCCCCACAGCACCCCATTGCACCCCATAGGGACCCATAGACACAGCATACTGCTCCATAGAGCCCCATAGACACCCCATAGTTCCCCACAGCACCCCATAGCAGCCCACAGTGCCCCATAGACAACACATAAAGCCCTACAGCCACACTATAGAGCCCAATTGAACCACATAGACACCCCATATCGCCCCATAGTGCCTGTAGACACCCCATAGAGCCCCATAGAGACCCACTGAACCCCATACAGACCCCATGCAGACCCCATAGAGCCCCACAGACAACCCATAGATCCCCAAAGACACCCCATAGACTCCCCATAGAGCCCCATAGGGACCCCATAGCGCCCCATAGAGACCCCATTCTTCCGCATAGAGCCCCATAGCAAACCATAGCACCCCATAATCACCCATAGCGCCCCATAGGAACCCAAGGATACCCCAAAGCACCCCATAGCCACCCTACAGCACCGCATAGCCACCCCTTAGTGCCCCAGAGACACCACATAGTGACCCATAGGGGCCCAAAGAGACCCCATAGCACCCCATAGCTACTCCATAGTGCCCCATAGCAGCCCATGGAGCCTCATAGACACTCCATTGTGCCCCACAGCACCCCATTGCACCCTATAGGGACCCATAGACACAGCATACTGCTCCATAGAGCCCCATAGACACCCCATAGTTCCCCACAGCACCCCATAGCAGCCCACAGTGCCCCATAGACACCACATAAGGCCCTACAGCCACACCATAGAGCCCAATTGAACCACATAGACACCCCATATCGCCCCATAGTGCCTGTAGACACCCCATAGAGCCCCATAGAGACCCACTGAACCCCATACAGACCACATGCAGACCCCATAGAGCCCCACAGACAACCCATAGATCCCCAAAGACACCCCATAGACTCCCCATAGAGCCCCATAGGGACCTCATAGCGCCCCATAGAGTCCCCATTCTTCCGCATAGAGCCCCATAGCAAACCACTGCACCACATAGTCACCCATAGCGCCCCATAGGAACCCAAGGATACCCCAAAGCACCCAATAGCCACCCCATAGAGCCCCATAGGCACCACATAGTGACCCATAGTGACCCATAGGGGCCCAAAGAGACCCCAGAGCACCCCATAGCTACTCCATAGTGCCCCATAGCAACCCATGGAGCCTCATAGACACTCCATTGTGCCCCACAGCACCCCATTGCACCCCATAGGGACCCATAGACACAGCATACTGCTCCATAGAGCCCCATAGACACCCCATAGTTCCCCACAGCACCCCAGAGCAGCCCACAGTGCCCATAGACACCACATAAGGCCCTACAGCCACACCATAGAGCCCAATTGTACCACATAGACACCCCATATCGCCCCATAGTGCCTGTAGACACCCCATAGAGCCCCATAGAGACCCACTGAACCCCATACAGACCCCATGCAGACCCCATAGAGCCCCACAGACAACCCATAGATCCCCAAAGACACCCCATAGACTCCCCATAGAGCCCCATAGGGACCCCATAGCGCCCCATAGAGACCCCATTCTTCCGCATAGAGCCCCATAGCAAACCATAGCACCCCATAGTCACCCATAGCGCCCCATAGGAACCCAAGGATACCCCAAAGCACCCCATAGCCACCCTACAGCACCGCATAGCCACCCCTTAGTGCCCCAGAGACACCACATAGTGACCCATAGGGGCCCAAAGAGACCCCATAGCACCCCATAGCTACTCCATAGTGCCCCATAGCAGCCCATGGACCCTCATAGACACTCCATTGTGCCCCACAGCACCACATTGCACCCTATAGGGACCCATAGACACAGCATACTGCTCCATAGAGCCCCATAGACACCCCATAGTTCCCCACAGCACCCCATAGCAGCCCATAGTGCCCCATACACACCACATAAGGCCCTACAGCCACACCATAGAGCCCAATTGAACCACATAGACACCCCATATCGCCCCATAGTGCCTGTAGACACCCCATAGAGCCCCATAGAGACCCACTGAACCCCATACAGACCCCATGCAGACCCCATAGAGCCCCACAGACAACCCATAGATCCCCAAAGACACCCCATAGACTCCCCATAGAGCCCCATAGGAACCCAAGGATACCCCAAAGCACCCCATAGCCACCCTACAGCACCGCATAGCCACCCCTTCGTGCCCCAGAGACACCACATAGTGACCCATAGTGACCCATAGGAGCCCAAAGAGACCCCAGAGCAACCCATAGCTACTCCATAGTGCCCCATAGCAGCCCATGGAGCCTCATAGACACTCCATTGTGCCCCACAGCACCCCATTGCACCCCATAGGGTCCCATAGACACAGCATATTGCTCCATAGAGCCCCATAGACACCCCATAGTTCCCCACAGCACCCCATAGCAGCCCACAGTGCCCCATAGACACCACATAAGGCCCTACAGCCACACCATAGAGCCCAATTGAACCACATAGACACCCCATATCGCCCCATAGTGCCTGTAGACACCCCATAGAGCCCCATAGAGACCCACTGAACCCCATACAGACCCCATGCAGACCCCATAGAGCCCCACAGACAACCCATAGATCCCCAAAGACACCCCATAGACTCCCCATAGAGCCCCATAGGGACCTCATAGCGCCCCATAGAGACCCCATTCTTCCGCATAGAGCCCAATAGCAAACCATAGCACCACATAGTCACCCATAGCGCCCCATAGGAACCCAAGGATACCCCAAAGCACCCCATAGCCAACCTACAGCACCGCATAGCCACCCCATAGAGCCCCATAGACACCACATAGTGACCCATAGTGACCCATAGGGGCCCATAGGAACACAAAGATACCCCATAGAGCCCCATAGACACCCCATAGTGACCCATAGGGGCCCAAAGAGACCCCAGAGCACCCCATAGCTACTCCATAGTGCCCCATAGCAGCCCATGGAGCCTCATAGACACTCCATTGTGCCCCACAGCACCCCATTCCACCCCATAGGGACCCATAGACACAGCATACTGTACAATAGAGCCCCATAGATACCCCATAGTTCCCCACAGCACCCCATAGCAGCCCACAGTGCCCCATAGACAACACATAAGGCCCTACAGCCACACCATAGAGCCCAATTGAACCACATAGACACCCCATATCGCCCCATAGTGCCTGTAGACACCCCATAGAGCCCCATAGAGACCCACTGAACCCCATACAGACCCCATGCAGACCCCATAGAGCCCCACAGACAACCCATAGATCCCCAAAGACACCCCATAGACTCCCCATAGAGCCCCATAGGGACCCCATAGCGCCCCATAGAGACCCCATTCTTCCGCATAGAGCCCCATAGCAAACCATAGCACCCCATAATCACCCATAGCGCCCCATAGGAACCCAAGGATACCCCAAAGCACCCACATAGCCACCCTACAGCACCGCATAGCCACCCCTTAGTGCCCCAGAGACACCACATAGTGACCCATAGCGCCCCATAGGGGCACAAAGAGACCCCAAATCATCCAATAGCTACTCCACAGTGCCCCATAGCAGCCCATGGAGCCTCATAGACACTCCATTGTGCCCCACAGCACCCCATTGCACCCCATAGGGACCCATAGACACAGCATACTGCTCCATAGAGCCCCATAGACACCCCATAGTTCCCCACAGCACCCCATAGCAGCCCACAGTGCCCCATAGACACCACATAAGGCCCTACAGCCACACCATAGAGCCCAATTGAACCACATAGACACCCCATATCGCCCCATAGTGCCTGTAGACGCCCTATAGAGCTCCATAGAGACCCACTGAACCCCATACAGACCCCATGCAGACCCCATAGAGCCCCACAGACAACCCATAGATCCCCAAAGACATCCCAAAGACTCCCCATAGAGCCCCATAGGGACCCCATAGCGCCCCATAGAGACCCCATTCTTCCGCATAGAGCCCCATAGCAAACCATAGCACCACATAGTCACCCATAGCGCCCCATAGGAACCCAAGGATACCCCAAAGCACCCCATAGCCACCCTACAGCACCGCATAGCCACCCCATAGAGCCCCATAGACACCACATAGTGACCCCATAGTGACCCATAGGAGCCCAAAGAGACCCCAGAGCAACCCATAGCTACTCCATAGTGCCCCATAGCAGCCCATGGAGCCTCATAGACACTCCATTGTGCCCCACAGCACCCCATTGCACCCCATAGGGAACCATAGACACAGCATATTGCTCCATAGAGCCCCATAGACACCCCATAGTTCCCCACAGCACCCCATAGCAGCCCACAGTGCCCCATAGACACCACATAAGGCCCTACAGCCACACCATAGAGCCCAATTGAACCACATGGACACCCCATATCGCCCCATAGTGCCTGTAGACACCCCATAGAGACCCACTGAACCCCATACAGACCCCATGCAGACCCCATAGAGCCCCACAGACAACCCATAGATCCCGAAAGACACCACATAGACTCCCCATAGAGCCCCATAGGGACCCCATAGCGCCCCATAGAGACCCCATTCTTCCGCATAGAGCCCCATAGCAAACCATAGCACCACATAGTCACCCATAGCGCCCCATAGGAACCCAAGGATACCCCAAAGCACCCCATAGCCACCCTACAGGACCGCATAGCCACCCCATAGAGCCCCATAGACACCACATAGTGACCCATAGTGACCCATAGGGGCCCAAAGAGACCCCATAGCACCCCACAGCTCCTCCATAGTGCACCATAGCAGCTCATGGACCCTCATAGACACTCCATTGGGCCCCACAGCACCCCATTGCACCCCATAGGGACCCATAGACACAGCATATTGCTCCATAGAGCCCCATAGACACCCCATAGTTCCCCACAGCACCCCATAGCAGCCCACAGTGCCCCATAGACACCACATAAGGCCCTACAGCCACACCACAGAGAATAATTGAACCACATAGACACCCCATATCGCTCCATAGTGCCTGTAGACGCCCTATAGAGCCCCATAGAGACCCACTGAACCCCATATAGACCCCATGCAGACCCCATAGAGCCCCACAGACAACCCATAGATCCCCAAAGACACCCCATAGACTCCCCATAGAGCCCCATAGGGACCTCATAGCGCCCCATAGAGACCCCATTCTTCCTCATAGAGCCCCATAGCAAACCATAGCACCCTATAGTCACCCATAGCGCCCCATAGGAACCCAAGGATACCCCAAAGCACCCCATAGCCACCCTACAGCACCGCATAGCCACCCCATAGAGCCCCATAGACACCACATAGTGACCCATAGTGACCCATAGGGGCCCAAAGAGACCCTAGAGCACCCCATAGCTACTCCATAGTGCCCCATAGCAGCCCATGGAGCCTCATAGACACTCCATTGTGCCCCACAGCACCCCATTGCACCCCATAGGGACCCATAGACACAGCATACTGTACAATAGAGCCCCATAGACACCCCACAGCACCCCATAGCAGCCCACAGTGCCCCATAGACACCACATAAGGCCCTACAGCCACACCATAGAGCCCAATTGAACCACATAGACACCCCATATCGCCCCATAGTGCCTGTAGACACCCCATAGAGCTTCATAGAGACCCACTGAACCCCATACAGACCCCATGCAGACCCCATAGAGCCCCACAGACAACCCATAGATCCCCAAAGACATAACAAAGACTCCCCATAGAGCCCCATAGGGACCCCATAGCGCCCCATAGAGACACCATTCTTCCGCATAGAGCCCCATAGCAAACCATAGCACCCCATAATCACCCATAGCACCCCATAGGAACCCAAGGATACCCCAAAGCACCCCATAGCCAACCTACAGCACCGCATAGCCACCCCATAGAGCCCCATAGACACCACATAGTGACCCATAGTGACCCATAGGGGCCCATAGGAACACAAAGATACCCCATAGAGCCCCATAGACACCCCATAGTGACCCATAGGGGCCCAAAGAGACCCCAGAGCACCCCATAGCTACTCCATAGTGCCCCATAGCAGCCCATGGAGCCTCATAGACACTCCATTGTGCCCCACAGCACCCCATTGCACCCCATAGGGACCCATAGACACAGCATACTGTACAATAGAGCCACATAGACACCCCATAGTTCCCCACAGCACCCCATAGCAGCCCACAGTGCCCCATAGAAACCACATAAGGCCCTACAGCCACACCATAGAGCCCAATTGAACCACATAGACACCCCATATCGCCCCATAGTGCCTGTAGACACCCCATAGAGCCCCATAGAGACCCACTGAACCCCATACAGACCCCATGCAGACCCCATAGAGCCCCACAGACAACCCATAGATCCCCAAAGACACCCCATAGACTCCCCATAGAGCCCCATAGGGACCCCATAGCGCCCCATAGAGACCCCATTCTTCCGCATAGAGCCCCATAGCAAACCATAGCACCCCATAATCACCCATAGCGCCCCATAGGAACCCAAGGATACCCCAAAGCACCCCATAGCCACCCTACAGCACCGCATAGCCACCCCTTAGTGCCCCAGAGACACCACATAGTGACCCATAGGGGCCCAAAGAGACCCCAGAGCACCCCATAGCTACTCCATAGTGCCCCATAGCAGCCCATGGAGCCTCATAGACACTCCATTGTGCCCCACAGCACCCCATTGCACCCTATAGGGACCCATAGACACAGCATACTGCTCCATAGAGCCCCATAGACACCCCATAGTTCCCCAAAGCACCCCATAGCAGCCCACAGTGCCCCATAGACACCACATAAGGCCCTACAGCCACACCATAGAGCCCAATTGAACCACATAGACACCCCATATCGCCCCATAGTGCCTGTAGACACCCCATAGAGCCCCATAGAGACCCACTGAACCCCATACAGACCACATGCAGACCCCATAGAGCCCCACAGACAACCCATAGATCCCGAAAGACACCCCATAGACTCCCCATAGAGCCACATAGGGACATCATAGCGCCCCATAGAGACCCCATTCTTTTGCATAGAGCCCCATAGCAAACCACTGCACCACATAGTCACCCATAGCGCCCCATAGGAACCCAAGGATACCCCAAAGCACCCAATAGCCACCCCATAGAGCCCCATAGACACCACATAGTGACCCATAGTGACCCATAGGGGCCCAAAGAGACCCCAGAGCACCCCATAGCTACTCCATAGTGCCCCATAGCAACCCATGGAGCCTCATAGACACTCCATTGTGCCCCACAGCACCCCATTGCACCCCATAGGGACCCATAGACACAGCATATTGCTCCATAGAGCCCCATAGACACCCCATAGTTCCCCACAGCACCCCAGAGCAGCCCACAGTGCCCATAGACACCACATAAGGCCCTACAGCCACACCATAGAGCCCAATTGAACCACATAGACACCCCATATCGCCCCATAGTGCCTGTAGACGCCCCATAGAGCCCCATAGAGACCCACTGAACCCCATACAGACCCCATGCAGACCCCATAGAGCCCCACAGACAACCCATAGATCCCCAAAGACACCCCGTAGACTCCCCATAGAGCCCCATAGGGACCCCATAGCGCCCCATAGAGACCCCATTCTTCCGCATAGAGCCCCATAGCAAACCATAGCACCCTATAATCACCCATAGCGCCCCATAGGAACCCAAGGATACCCCAAAGCACCCCATGGCCACCCTACAGCACCGCATAGCCACCCCTTAGTGCCCCAGAGACACCACATAGTGACCCATAGGGGCCCAAAGAGACCCCATAGCACCCCATAGCTACTCCATAGTGCCCCATAGCAGCCCATGGAGCCTCATAGACACTCCATTGTGCCCCACAGCACCCCATTGCACCCCATAGGGTCCCATAGACACAGCATATTGCTCCATAGAGCCCCATAGACACCCCATAGTTCCCCACAGCACCCCATAGCAGCCCACAGTGCCCCATAGACACCACATAAGGCCCACCAGCCACACCATAGAGCCCAATTGAACCACATAGACACCCCATATCGCCCCATAGTGCCTGTAGACACCCCATAGAGCCCCATAGAGACCCACTGAACCCCATACAGACCCCATGCAGACCCCATAGAGCCCCACAGACAACCCATAGATCCCCAAAGACACCCCATAGACTCCCCATAGAGCCCTATAGGGACCACATAGCGCCCCATAGAGACCCCATTCTTCCGCATAGAGCCCCATAGCAAACCATAGCACCCCATAGTCACCCATAGCGCCCCATAGGAACCCAAGGATACCCCAAAGCACCCACATAGCCACCCTACAGCACCGCATAGCCACCCCATAGAGCCCCATAGACACCACATAGTGACACATAGCGCCCCATAGGGACCCATAGGAACACAAAGATACCCCATAGAGCCCCATAGACACCCCATAGTGACCCATAGGGGCCCAAAGAGACCCCATAGCACACCATAGCTACTCCATAGTGCCCCATAGCAGCCCATGGAGCCTCATAGACACTCGATTGGGCCCCACAGCACCCCATTGCACCCCATAGGGACCCATAGACACAGCATACTGTACAATAGAGCCCCATAGGCACCCCATAGTTCCACACAGCACCCCATAGCAGCCCACAGTGCCCCATAGACACCACATAAGGCCCTACAGCCACACCATAAAGCCCAATTGTACCACATAGACAGCCCATATCGCCCCATAGTGCCTGTAGACACCCCATAGAGCCCCATAGAGACCCACTGAACCCCATACAGACCCCATGCAGACCCCATAGAGCCCCACAGACAACCCATAGATCCCAAAAGACACCCCATAGACTCCCCATAGAGCCCCATAGGGACCTCATAGCGCCCCATAGAGACCCCATTCTTCCGCATAGAGCCCAGTAGCAAACCATAGCACCACATAGTCACCTATAGCGCCCCATAGGAACCCAAGGATACCTCAAAGCACCCCATAGCCACCCTACAGCACAGCATAGCCACCCCATAGAGCCCCATAGACACCACATAGTGACCCATAGCGCCCCATAGGGGCACAAAGAGACCCCAAATCATCCAATAGCTACTCCACAGTGCCCGATAGCAGCCCATGGAGCCTCATAGACACTCCATTGTGCCCCACAGCACCCCATTGCACTCCATACGGACCCATAGACACAGCATACTGCTCCATAGAGCCCCATAGACACCCCATAGTTCCCCACAGCACCCCATAGCAGCCCACAGTGCCCCATAGACACCACATAAGGCCCTACAGCCAAACCATAGAGCCCAATTGAACCACATAGACACCCCATATCGCCCCATAGTGCCTGTAGACACCCCATAGAGCTCCATAGAGACCCACTGAACCCCATACAGACCCCATGCAGACCCCATAGAGCCCCACAGACAACCCATAGATCCCCAAAGACATCCCAAAGACTCCCCATAGAGCCCCATAGGGACCCCATAGCGCCCCATAGAGACAACATTCTTCCGCATAAAGCCCCATAGCAAACCATAGCACCCCATAGTCACCCATAGCGCCCCATAGGAACCCAAGGATACCCCAAAGCACCCCATAGCCAACCTACAGCACCGCATAGCCACCCCTTAGTGCCCCATAGACACCACATAGTGACCCATAGTGACCCATAGGGGCCCATAGGAACACAAAGATACCCCATAGAGCCCCATAGACACCCCATAGTGACCCATAGGGGCCCAAAGAGACCCCAGAGCACCCCATAGCTACTCCATAGTGCCCCATAGCAGCCCATGGAGCCTCATAGACACTCCATTGTGCCCCACAGCACCCCATTGCACCCCATAGGGACCCATAGACACAGCATACTGCTCCATAGAGCCCCATAGACACCCCATAGTTCCCCACAGCACCCCATAGCAGCCCACAGTGCCCCATAGACACCACATAAGGCCCTACAGCCACACCATAGAGCCCAATTGAACCACATAGACACCCCATATCGCCCCATAGTGCCTGTAGACACCCCATAGAGCCCCATAGAGACCCACTGAACCCCATACAGACCACATGCAGACCCCATAGAGCACCACAGACAACCCATAGATCCCCAAAGACACCCCATAGACTCCCCATAGAGCCCCATAGGGACCTCATAGCGCCCCATTAAGACCCCATTCTTCCGCATAGAGCCCCATAGCAAACCACTGCACCACATAGTCACCCATAGCGCCCCATAGGAACCCAAGGATACCCCAAAGCACCCAATAGCCACCCCATAGAGCCCCATAGGCACCACATAGTGACCCATAGTGACCCATAGGGGCCCAAAGAGACCCCAGAGCACCCCATAGCTACTCCATAGTGCCCCATAGCAGCCCATGGAGCCTCATAGACACTCCATTGTGCCCCACAGCACCCCATTGCACCCCATAGGGACCCATAGACACAGCATACTGTACAATAGAGCCCCATAGACACCCCACAGCACCCCATAGCAGCCCACAGTGCCCCATAGACACCACATAAGGCCCTACAGCCACACCATAGAGCCCAATTGAACCACATAGACACCCCATATCGCCCCATAGTGCCTGTAGACACCCCATAGAGCCCCATAGAGACCCACTGAACCCCATACAGACCCCATGCAGACCCCATAGAGCCCCACAGACAACCCATAGATCTCCAAAGACACCCCATAGTCTCCCTATAGAGCCCCATGGGGACCTCATAGCGCCCCATAGAGACCCCATTCTTCCGCATAGAGCCCCATAGCAAACCATAGCACCACATAATCACCCATAGCGCCCCATAGGAACCCAAGGATACCCCAAAGCACCCCATAGCCACCCTACAGCACCGCATAGCCACCCCATAGAGCCCCATAGACACCACATAGTGACCCATAGTGACCCATAGGGGCCCAAAGAGACCCCAGAGCAACCCATAGCTACTCCATAGTGCCCCATAGCAGCCCATGGAGCCTCATAGACACTCCATTGTGCCCCACAGCACCCCATTGCACCCCATAGGGTCCCATAGACACAGCATATTGCTCCATAGAGCCCCATAGACACCCCATAGTTCCCCACAGCACCCCATAGCAGCCCACAGTGCCCCATAGACACCACATAAGGCCCTACAGCCACACCATAGAGCCCAATTGAACCACATAGACACCCCATATCGCCCCATAGTGCCTGTAGACACCCCATAGAGCCCCATAGAGACCCACTGAACCCCATACAGACCCCATGCAGACCCCATAGAGCCCCACAGACAACCCATAGATCCCCAAAGACACCCCATAGACTCCCCATAGAGCCCTATAGGGACCTCATAGCGCCCCATAGAGACCCCATTCTTCCGCATAGAGCCCCATAGCAAACCATAGCACCCCATAGTCACCCATAGCGCCCCATAGGAACCCAAGGATACCCCAAAGCACCCACATAGCCACCCTACAGCACCGCATAGCCACCCCATAGAGCCCCATAGACACCACATAGCGACACATAGCGCCCCATAGGGACCCATAGGAACACAAAGATACCCCATAGAGCCCCATAGACACCCCATAGTGACCCATAGGGGCCCAAAGAGACCCCATAGCACACCATAGCTACTCCATAGTGCCCCATAGCAGCCCATGGAGCCTCATAGACACTCGATTGGGCCCCACAGCACCCCATTGCACCCCATAGGGACCCATAGACACAGCATACTGTACAATAGAGCCCCATAGGCAACCCATAGTTCCCCACAGCACCCCATAGCAGCCCACAGTGCCCCATAGACACCACATAAGGCCCTACAGCCACACCATAGAGCCCAATTGTACCACATAGACACCCCATATCGCCCCATAGTGCCTGTAGACACCCCATAGAGCCCCATAGAGACCCACTGAACCCCATACAGACCCCATGCAGACCCCATAGAGCCCCACAGACAACCCATAGATCCCCAAAGACACCCCATAGACTCCTATAGAGCCCCATAGGGACCTCATAGCGCCCCATAGAGACCCCATTCTTCCGCATAGAGCCCAATAGCAAACCATAGCACCACATAGTCACCTATAGCGCCCCATAGGAACCCAAGGATACCTCAAAGCACCCCATAGCCACCCTACAGCACAGCATAGCCACCCCATAGAGCCCCATAGACACCACATAGTGACCCATAGCGCCCCATAGGGGCACAAAGAGACCCCAAATCATCCCATAGCTACTCCACAGTGCCCGATAGCAGCCCATGGAGCCTCATAGACACTCCATTGTGCCCCACAGCACCCCATTGCACCCCATAGGGTCCCATAGACACAGCATATTGCTCCATAGAGCCCCATAGACACCCCATAGTTCCCCACAGCACCCCATAGCAGCCCACAGTGCCCCATAGACACCACATAAGGCCCTACAGCCACACCATAGAGCCCAATTGAACCACATAGACACCCCATATCGCCCCATAGTGCCTGTAGACACCCCATAGAGCCCCATAGAGACCCACTGAACCCCATACAGACCCCATGCAGACCCCATAGAGCCCCACAGACAACCCATAGATCCCCAAAGACACCCCATAGACTCCCCATAGAGCCCCATAGGGACATCATAGCGCCCCATAGAGACCCCATTCTTCCGCATAGAGCCCCATAGCAAACCACTGCACCACATAGTCACCCATAGCGCCCCATAGGAACCCAAGGATACCCCAAAGCACCCAATAGCCACCCCATAGAGCCCCATAGGCTCCACATAGTGACCCATAGTGACCCATAGGGGCCCAAGGAGACCCCAGAGCACCCCATAGCTACTCCATAGTGCCCCATAGCAACCCATGGAGCCTCATAGACACTCCATTGTGCCCCACAGCACCCCATTGCACCACATAGGGACCCATAGACACAGCATATTGCTCCATAGAGCCCCATAGACACCCCATAGTTCCCCACAGCACCCCAGAGCAGCCCACAGTGCCCCATAGAAACCACATAAGGCCCTACAGCCACACCATAGAGCCCAATTGAACCACATAGACACCGCATATCGCCCCATAGTGCCTGTAGACACCCCATAGAGCCCCATAGAGACCCACTGAACCCCATACAGACCCCATGCAGACCCCATAGAGCCCCACAGACAACCCATAGATCCCCAAAGACACCCCATAGACTCCCCATAGAGCCCCATAGGGACCCCATAGCGCCCCATAGAGACCCCATTCTTCCGCATAGAGCCCCATAGCAAACCATAGCACCCCATAATCACCCATAGCGCCCCATAGGAACCCAAGGATACCCCAAAGCACCCCATAGCCACCCTACAGCACCGCATAGCCACCCCTTAGTGCCCCAGAGACACCACATAGTGACCCATAGGGGCCCAAAGAGACCCCAGAGCACCCCATAGCTACTCCATAGTGCCCCATAGCAGCCCATGGAGCCTCATAGACACTCCATTGTGCCCCACAGAACCCCATTGCACCCCATAGGGACCCATAGACACAGCATACTGCTCCATAGAGCCCCATAGACACCCCATAGTTCCCCACAGCACCCCCTAGCAGCCCACAGTGCCCCATAGACAACACATAAGGCCCTACAGCCACACTTTAGAGCCCAATTGAACCACATAGACACCCCATATCGCCCCATAGTGCCTGTAGACACCCCATAGAGCCCCATAGAGACCCACTGAACCCCATACAGACCCCATGCAGACCCCATAGAGCCCCACAGACAACCCATAGATCCCCAAAGACACCCCATAGACTCCCCATAGAGCCCCATAGGGACCCCATAGCGCCCCATAGAGACCCCATTCTTCCGCATAGAGCCCCATAGCAAACCACAGCACCCCATAATCACCCATAGCGCCCCATAGGAACCCAAGGATACCCCAAAGCACCCCATAGCCACCCTACAGCACCGCATAGCCACCCCTTAGTGCCCCAGAGACACCACATAGTGACCCATAGGGGCCCAAAGAGACCCCATAGCACCCCATAGCTACTCCATAGTGCCCCATAGCAGCCCATGGAGCCTCATAGACACTCCATTGTGCCCCACAGCACCCCATTGCACCCTATAGGGACCCATAGACACAGCATACTGCTCCATAGAGCCCCATAGACACCCCATAGTTCCCCACAGCACCCCATAGCAGTCCACAGTGCCCCATAGACACCACATAAGGCCCTACAGCCACACCATAGAGCCCAATTGAACCACATAGACACCCCATATCGCCCCATAGTGCCTGTAGACACCCCATAGAGCCCCATAGAGACCCACTGAACCCCATACAGACCCCATGCAGACCCCATAGAGCCCCACAGACAACCCACAGATCCCCAAAGACACCCCATAGACTCCCCATAGAGCCCCATAGGGACATCATAGCGCCCCATAGAGACCCCATTCTTCCGCATAGAGCCCCATAGCAAACCACTGCACCACATAGTCACCCATAGCGCCCCATAGGAACCCAAGGATACCCCAAAGCACCCAATTACCACCCCATAGAGCCCCATAGGCTCCACATAGTGACCCATAGTGACCCATAGGGGCCCAAAGAGACCCCAGAGCACCCCATAGCTACTCCATAGTGCCCCATAGCAGCCCATGGAGCCTCATAGACACTCCATTGTGCCCCACAGCACCCCATTGCACCCCATAGGGACCCATAGACACAGCATATTGCTCCATAGAGCCCCATAGACACCCCATAGTTCCCCACAGCACCCCAGAGCAGCCCACAGTGCCCATAGACACCACATAAGGCCCTACAGCCACACCATAGAGCCCAATTGAACCACATAGACACCCCATATCGCCCCATAGTGCCTGTAGACACCCCATAGAGCCCCATAGAGACCCACTGAACCCCATACAGACCCCATGCAGACCCCATAGAGCCCCACAGACAACCCATAGATCCCCAAAGACACACCATAGACTCCCCATAGAGCCCCATAGGGACCCCATAGCGCCCCATAGAGACCCCATTCTTCCGCATAGAGCCCCATAGCAAACCATAGCACCCTATAATCACCCATAGCGCCCCATAGGAACCCAAGGATACCCCAAAGCACCCCATGGCCACCCTACAGCACCGCATAGCCACCCCTTAGTGCCCCAGAGACACCACATAGTGACCCATAGGGGCCCAAAGAGACCCCATAGCACCCCATAGCTACTCCATAGTGCCCCATAGCAGCCCATGGAGCCTCATAGACACTCCATTGTGCCCCACAGCACCCCATTGCACCCCATAGGGACCCATAGACACAGCATACTGCTCCATAGAGCCCCATAGACACCCCATAGTTCCCCACAGCACCCCAGAGCAGCCCACAGTGCCCATAGACACCACATAAGGCCCTACAGCCACACCATAGAGCCCAATTGAACCACATAGACACCCCATATCGCCCCATAGTGCCTGTAGACACCCCATAGAGCCCCATAGAGACCCACTGAACCCCATACAGACCCCATGCAGACCCCATAGAGCCCCACAGACAACCCATAGATCCCCAAAGACATCCCATAGACTCCCCATAGAGCCCCATAGGGACCTCATAGCGCCCCATAGAGACCCCATTCTTCCGCATAGAGCCCCATAGCAAACCATAGCACCCCATAGTCACCCATAGCGCCCCATAGGAACCCAAGGATACCCCAAAGCACCCCATAGCCACCCTACGGCACCGCATAGCCACCCCATAGAGCCCCATAGACACCACATAGTGACCCATAGCGCCCCATAGGGGCACAAAGAGACCCCAAATCATCCCATAGCTACTCCACAGTGCCCCATAGCAGCCCATGGAGCCTCATAGACACTCCCTTGTGCCCCACAGCGCCCCATTGCACCCCATAGGGACCCATAGACACCCTATACTGCTCCATAGAGCCCCATAGCACCCCATAGTGCCTCACAGCACCCCATAGCACAACATAGTGCCACATAGACACCAAATAAGGACATATAGCCGCGCCATAGAGCCCCATAGACATCCCATAGAGCCCCGTAGGCAACCCATTGTGCCCCATAGAGCTCCCATAGCCACCCATAGAAACTCATTTTGCCACATAGACACACCATAGCGTTCCATAGACACCCTATAGATCTCCATAGAACTCCATAGGCACCCCATAGAGCCCCATAGAGACCCCATTGAGACACTTAGCAACACATAGGAGGGACATTGGGACACATAGGGACACATTGTGACCCATAGGCTGACACTGGGACCCATAGGGTGACATTGGGACACATAGGGACACCATGGATTACAGTGGGGGACAGTGATACCCGTAGACATATAGAGACTCTGCTGAGAGCCATAAGAGACCCCATAGAGGCACATAGGGACTGCATTGAAACCCATAGATACCCATAGGAGGACATTTAAGCCCATAGATACAAATAAGAGACCCCATAGAGGCACATAGCTACCCATAGGGGGGATATTGGGACACATAGGGACACATAGTGACCCATAGGGTGACACTGGGACCCATAGGGGGACATTGGAACACATAGGGATCCCATGGATTACAGTTGGGGACAGTGAGACCCATAGAGGCACATAGGGACCACATTGAAACCCATAGGTACCCATAGGAATACATTTGGGTCCAGAGATACCCATAAGATACCCCACAGAGGCACATAGCAACCCATAGGGGAGACGTTGGGAAACATAGTGACTCATTAGTGACCCAAAGGGAGTCACTGGGACCCATATGGATACATAGAGATCCATAGGGGGACATTGGGACACATAGGGACCCCATAGAGAGACATAGAGACACATAGGGACCCATTTAGAGGCATAATAACCCCATAGAGACCTATAGGGACAGCTAGAGACCCATAGGGAAACATTGGGACCCATAGGGGCTGTATGGGAGATTGGTAATCACAGCCTGAACCTCTGATTAATCAGCTGAGGCAAGTGTGGGGTCAGCTGCGGGAGCACAGGTGAGAGTAATGGAGCTGTGCTCCCGGGAGGGCTGGAGCTCGACTCCACCTCCTCTGAGACCTCATTTAAGGGCTGACCCTCACTCGAGCCGCTTTCCATTATCTTTCCGAGCTCCCTGTTACCGGGTGAGGTCCCAGAAGACTGGAGGCTTGCCAACGTGACTCCCATTTCCAAGCAAGGTTGTCAGGAGGATCCGGGCAACTCCAGGCCTGTTAGCCTGACCTCGGTGCCAGGGAAGGGAATGGAACGAATTGTCTTGAGGGAGATGACAGATGCGGCAGGTGTGGGATGAGCAGGAGATCAGACCTAGCCAGCATGGGTTCGTGAAGGGCAGCTCCTGCTTGACCAATCTGATCTCCTTCTACGATCCTGTGACCCATCTGATGGATGAAGGAAAGAAAGGCTGTTGATGTGCTCTACTTGGACTTCAGCAAAGCCTTCACAACTGTCTCCCATGCTATTCTCCTACAAAAGCTGGCAGCCCTTTTCCAACCTTGAGAATTCTGTGATTCTGTGAGGCAGCATCTCTTGGACATCGCTCTGCAGTGAAGACCGCCCCAGCTTCCTCAGCGAAGGCATCACCACTGGTGAGTTTCTCTCTCGCTCAGAACCTCTGTACATTTGTTACCATCTTTGTTACCATCTGTATAGTTACCACCTAGACAGGGGGACATAGAGAGACACTGGGACCCATAGGGACCCATAGAGAGACACTGGGACCCATAGGGACACGTAGACACCCTTAGACAGTCATTGGGAGCCATAAGGATAAACTGAGACCCATAGAGACCCCATTGAGACCCATAGTGCCCCATAGTGCCCCAAAGAAACCCATAGCGACCAAAGTCACCCATAGCGCTCCATAGGAACACAAAGATACCCCATAGAGCCCCATAGACACCCCATAGTGACCCATAGGGGCCCAAAGAGACCCCATAGCACCCCATAGCTACTCCATAGTGCCCCATAGCAGCCCATGGAGCCTCATAGACACTCCATTGTGCCCCACAGCACCCCATTGCACCCCATAGGGACCCATAGACACAGCATACTGTACAATAGAGCCCCATAGACACCCCATAGTTCCCCACAGCACCCCATAGCAGCCCACAGTGCCCCATAGACACCACATAAGGCCCTACAGCCACACCATAGAGCCCAATTGAACCACATAGACACCCCATATCGCCCATAGTGCCTGTAGACACCCCATAGAGCCCCATAGAGACCCACTGAACCCCATACAGACCCCATGCAGACCCCATAGAGCCCCACAGACAACCCATAGATCCCCAAAGACACCCCATAGACTCCCCATAGAGCCCCATAGGGACCCCATAGCGCCCCATAGAGACCCCATTCTTCCGCATAGAGCCCCATAGCAAACCATAGCACCCCATAGTCACCCATAGCGCCCCATTGGAACCCAAGGATACCCCAAAGAACCCACATAGCCACCCTACAGCACCGCATAGCCACCCCATAGAGCCCCATAGACAACACATAGTGACACATAGCGCCACATAGCGACCCATAGGAACACAAAGATACCCCATAGAGCCCCGTAGACACCCCATAGAGCCCCATAGGGACCTCATAGCGCCCCATAGAGACCCCATTTTTCCGCATAGAGCCCCATAGCAAACCATAGCACCACATAGTCTCCTATAGCGCCCCATAGGAACCCAAGGATACCCCAAAGCACCCCATAGCCACCCTACAGAACCGCATAGCCACCCCATAGAGCCCCATAGACACCACATAGTGACCCATAGCGCCCCATAGGGGCACAAAGAGACCCCAAATCATCCCATAGCTACTCCACAGTGCCCGACAGCAGCCCATGGAGCCTCATAGACACTCCATTGTGCCCCACAGAACCCCATTGCAACCCATAGGGACCCATAGACACAGCATACTGCTCCATAGAGCCCCATAGACACCCCATAGTTCCCCACAGCACCCCATAGCAGCCCACAGTGCCCCATAGACACCACATAAGACCCTGCAGCCACACCATAGAGCCCAATTGAACCACATAGACACCCCATATCGCCCCATAGTGCCTGTAGACACCCCATAGAGACCCACTGAACCCCATACAGACCCCATGCAGACCCCATAGAGCCCCACAGACAACCCATAGATCCCCAAAGACACCCCATAGACTCCCCATAGAGCCCCATAGGGACCCCATAGCGCCCCATAGAGACACCATTCTTCCGCATAGAGCCCCATAGCAAACCATAGCACCCTATAATCACCCATAGCGCCCCATAGGAACCCAAGGATACCCCAAAGCACCCCATAGCCACCCTACAGGACCGCATAGCCACCCCTTAGTGCCCCAGAGACACCACATAGTGACCCATAGGGGCCCAAAGAGACCCCAGAGCACCCCATAGCTACTCCATAGTGCCCCATAGCAGCCCATGGAGCCTCATAGACACTCCATTGTGCCCCACAGCACCCCATTGCACCCCATAGGGACCCATAGACACAGCATACTGCTCCATAGAGCCCCATAGACACCCCATAGTTCCCCACAGCACCCCATAGCAGCCCACAGTGCCCCATAGACACCACATAAGGCCCTACAGCCACACCATAGAGCCCAATTGAACCACATAGACACCCCATATCGCCCCATAGTGCCTGTAGACACCCCATAGAGCCCCATAGAGACCCACTGAACCCCATACAGACCCCATGCAGACCCCATAGAGCCCCACAGACAACCCATAGATCCCCAAAGACATCCCATAGACTCCCCATAGAGCCCCATAGGGACCTCATAGCGCCCCATACAGACCCCATTCTTCCGCATAGAGCCCCATAGCAAACCACTGCACCACATAGTCACCTATAGCGCCCCATAGGAACCCAAGGATACCCCAAAGCACCCAATAGCCACCCTACAGCACCGCATAGCCACCCCATAGAGCCCCATAGACACCACATAGTGACCCATAGTGACCCATAGGGGCCCAAAGAGACCCCATAGCACCCCATAGCTACTCCATAGTGCCCCATAGCAACCCATGGAGCCTCATAGACACTCCATTGTGCCCCACAGCACCCCATTGCACCCCATAGGGACCCATAGACACAGCATACTGCTCCATAGAGCCCCATAGACACCCCATAGTTCCCCACAGCACCCCAGAGCAGCCCACAGTGCCCATAGACACCACATAAGGCCCTACAGCCACACCATAGAGCCCAATTGAACGACATAGACACCCCATATCGCCCCATAGTGCCTGTAGACACCCCATAGAGCCCCATAGAGACCCACTGAACCCCATACAGACCCCATGCAGACCCCATAGAGCCCCACAGACAACCCATAGATCCCCAAAGACATCCCATAGACTCCCCATAGAGCCCCATAGGGACCTCATAGCGCCCCATAGAGACCCCATTCTTCCGCATAGAGCCCCATAGCAAACCATAGCACCCCATAGTCACCCATAGCGCCCCATTGGAACCCAAGGATACCCCAAAGAACCCACATAGCCACCCTACAGCACCGCATAGCCACCCCATAGAGCCCCATAGACAACACATAGTGACACATAGCGCCACATAGCGACCCATAGGAACACAAAGATACCCCATAGAGCCCCGTAGACACCCCATAGAGCCCCATAGGGACCTCATAGCGCCCCATAGAGACCCCATTTTTCCGCATAGAGCCCCATAGCAAACCATAGCACCACATAGTCTCCTATAGCGCCCCATAGGAACCCAAGGATACCCCAAAGCACCCCATAGCCACCCTACAGAACCGCATAGCCACCCCATAGAGCCCCATAGACACCACATAGTGACCCATAGCGCCCCATAGGGGCACAAAGAGACCCCAAATCATCCCATAGCTACTCCACAGTGCCCGACAGCAGCCCATGGAGCCTCATAGACACTCCATTGTGCCCCACAGCACCCCATTGCAACCCATAGGGACCCATAGACACAGCATACTGCTCCATAGAGCCCCATAGACACCCCATACTTCCCCACAGCACCCCATAGCAGCCCACAGTGCCCCATAGACACCACATAAGACCCTGCAGCCACACCATAGAGCCCAATTGAACCACATAGACACCCCATATCGCCCCATAGTGCCTGTAGACACCCCATAGAGACCCACTGAACCCCATACAGACCCCATGCAGACCCCATAGAGCCCCACAGACAACCCATAGATCCCCAAAGACACCCCATAGACTCCCCATAGAGCCCCATAGGGACCCCATAGCGCCCCATAGAGACACCATTCTTCCGCATAGAGCCCCATAGCAAACCATAGCACCCTATAATCACCCATAGCGCCCCATAGGAACCCAAGGATACCCCAAAGCACCCCATAGCCACCCTACAGCACCGCATAGCCACCCCTTAGTGCCCCAGAGACACCACATAGTGACCCATAGGGGCCCAAAGAGACCCCAGAGCACCCCATAGCTACTCCATAGTGCCCCATAGCAGCCCATGGAGCCTCATAGACACTCCATTGTGCCCCACAGCACCCCATTGCACCCCATAGGGACCCATAGACACAGCATACTGCTCCATAGAGCCCCATAGACACCCCATAGTTCCCCACAGCACCCCATAGCAGCCCACAGTGCCCCATAGACACCACATAAGGCCCTACAGCCACACCATAGAGCCCAATTGAACCACATAGACACCCCATATCGCCCCATAGTGCCTGTAGACACCCCATAGAGCCCCATAGAGACCCACTGAACCCCATACAGACCCCATGCAGACCCCATAGAGCCCCACAGACAACCCATAGATCCCCAAAGACATCCCATAGACTCCCCATAGAGCCCCATAGGGACCTCATAGCGCCCCATACAGACCCCATTCTTCCGCATAGAGCCCCATAGCAAACCACTGCACCACATAGTCACCTATAGCGCCCCATAGGAACCCAAGGATACCCCAAAGCACCCAATAGCCACCCTACAGCACCGCATAGCCACCCCATAGAGCCCCATAGACACCACATAGTGACCCATAGTGACCCATAGGGGCCCAAAGAGACCCCATAGCACCCCATAGCTACTCCATAGTGCCCCATAGCAACCCATGGAGCCTCATAGACACTCCATTGTGCCCCACAGCACCCCATTGCACCCCATAGGGACCCATAGACACAGCATACTGCTCCATAGAGCCCCATAGACACCCCATAGTTCCCCACAGCACCCCAGTGCAGCCCACAGTGCCCATAGACACCACATAAGGCCCTACAGCCACACCATAGAGCCCAATTGAACGACATAGACACCCCATATCGCCCCATAGTGCCTGTAGACACCCCATAGAGCCCCATAGAGACCCACTGAACCCCATACAGACCCCATGCAGACCCCATAGAGCCCCACAGACAACCCATAGATCCCCAAAGACATCCCATAGACTCCCCATAGAGCCCCATAGGGACCTCATAGCGCCCCATAGAGACCCCATTCTTCCGCATAGAGCCCCATAGCAAACCATAGCACCCCATAGTCACCCATAGCGCCCCATAGGAACCACAGGATACCCCAAAGCACCCCATAGCCACCCTACAGCACCGCATAGCCACCCCATAGAGCCCCATAGACACCACATAGTGACCCATAGCGCCCCATAGGGGCACAAAGAGACCCCAAATCATCCCATAGCTACTCCACAGTGCCCCATAGCAGCCCATGGAGCCTCATAGACACTCCCTTGTGCCCCACAGCGCCCCATTGCACCCCATAGGGACCCATAGACACCCTATACTGCTCCATAGAGCCCCATAGCACCCCATAGTGCCTCACAGCACCCCATAGCACAACATAGTGCCACATAGACACCAAATAAGGACATATAGCCGCGCCATAGAGCCCCATAGACATCCCATAGAGCCCCGTAGGCAACCCATTGTGCCCCATAGAGCTCCCATAGCCACCCATAGAAACTCATTTTGCCACATAGACACACTATAGCGTTCCATAGACACCCTATAGATCTCCATAGAGCTCCATAGGCACCCCATAGAGCCCCATAGAGACCCCATTGAGACACTTAGCAACACATAGGAGGGACATTGGGACACATAGGGACACATTGTGACCCATAGGCTGACACTGGGACCCATAGGGTGACATTGGGACACATAGGAACACCATGGATTACAGTGGGGGACAGTGATACCCGTAGACATATAGAGACTCTGCTGAGAGCCATAAGAGACCCCATAGAGGCACATAGGGACCACATTGAAACCCATAGTTACCCATAGGAATACATTTGGGTCCAGAGATAGCCATAAGAGACCCCACAGAGGCACATAGCAACCCATAGGGGAGACGTTGGGACACATAGTGACTCATTAGTGACCCAAAGGGAGTCACTGGGACCCATATGGATACATAGAGATCCATAGGGGGACAGTGGGACACATTGGGACCCCATAGAGAGACATAGAGACACATAGGGACCCATTTAGAGGCATAATAACCCCATAGAGACCTATAGGGACAGCTAGAGACCCATAGGGAAACATTGGGACCCATAGGGGCTGTATGGGAGATTGGTAATCACAGCCTGAACCTCTGATTAATCAGCTGAGGCAAGTGTGGGGTCAGCTGCGGGAGCACAGGTGAGAGTAATGGAGCTGTGCTCCCGGGAGGGCTGGAGCTCGACTCCACCTCCTCTGAGACCTCATTTAAGGGCTGACCCTCACTCGAGCCGCTTTCCATTATCTTTCCGAGCTCCCTGTTACCGGGTGAGGTCCCAGAAGACTGGAGGCTTGCCAACGTGACTCCCATTTCCAAGCAAGGTTGTCAGGAGGATCCGGGCAACTCCAGGCCTGTTAGCCTGACCTCGGTGCCAGGGAAGGGAATGGAACGAATTGTCTTGAGGGAGATGACAGATGCGGCAGGTGTGGGATGAGCAGGAGATCAGACCTAGCCAGCATGGGTTCGTGAAGGGCAGCTCCTGCTTGACCAATCTGATCTCCTTCTACGATCCTGTGACCCATCTGATGGATGAAGGAAAGAAAGAAAGGCTGTTGATGTGCTCTACTTGGACTTCAGCAAAGCCTTCACAACTGTCTCCCATGCTATTCTCCTACAAAAGCTGGCAGCCCTTTTCCAACCTTGAGAATTCTGTGATTCTGTGAGGCAGCATCTCTTGGACATCGCTCTGCAGTGAAGACCGCCCCAGCTTCCTCAGCGAAGGCATCACCACTGGTGAGTTTCTCTCTCGCTCAGAACCTCTGTACATTTGTTACCATCTTTGTTACCATCTGTATAGTTACCACCTAGACAGGGGGACATAGAGAGACACTGGGACCCATAGGGACCCATAGAGCTCCAGAGGAAGACATTGGGACCCATAGAGAGACACTGAGACCCATAGGGACCCATAGAGAGACACTGGGACCCATAGGGACACATAGAGACCCATAGACAGTCATTGGGAGCCATAAGGATAAATTGAGACCCATAGAGACCCCATTGAGACCCATAGTGCTTCAAAGAAACCCATAGCGACCCCATAGTCACCCATAGCGCCCCATAGGAACACAAAGATACCCCATAGAGCCCCATAGACACCCCATAGTGACCCATAGGGGCCCAAAGAGACCCCATAGCACCCCATAGCTACTCCATAGTGCCCCATAGCAGCCCATGGAGCCTCATAGACACTCCATTGTGCTCCACAGCATTCCATTGCACCCCATAGGGACCCATAGACACAGCATACTGCTCCATAGAGCCCCATAGACACCCCATAGTTCCCCACAGCACCCCATAGCAGCCCACAGTGCCCCATAGACACCACATAAGGCCCTACAGCCACACCATAGAGCCCAATTGAACCACATAGACACCCCATATCGCCCCATAGTGCCTGTAGACACCCCATAGAGCCCCATAGAGACCCACTGAACCCCATACAGACCCCATGCAGACGCCATAGAGCCCCACAGACAACCCATAGATCCCCAAAGACACCCCATAGACTCCCCATAGAGCCCCATAGGGACCTCATAGCGCCCCATAGAGACCCCATTCTTCCGCATAGAGCCCCATAGCAAACCATAGCACCACATAGTCACCTATAGCGCCCCATAGGAACCCAAGGATACCCCAAAGCACCCCATAGCCACCCTACAGCACCGCATAGCCACCCCATAGAGCCCCATAGACACCACATAGTGACCCATAGCGCCCCATAGGGGCACAAAGAGACCCCAAATCATCCCATAGCTACTCTACAGTGCCCCATAGCAGCCCATGGAGCCTCATAGACACTCCCTTGTGCCCCACAGCGCCCCATTGCACCTCATAGGGACCCATAGACACCCTATACTGCTCCATAGAGCCCCATAGCACCTCACAGCACCCCATAGCACAACATAGTGCCACATAGACACCACATAAGGACATATAGCCGCGCCATAGAGCCCCATAGACATCCCATAGAGCCCCGTAGGCAACCCATTGTGCCCCATAGAGCTCCCATAGCCACCCTTAGAAACTCATTTTGCCACATAGACACACCATAGCGTTCCATAGACACCCCATAGAAACCTCAGAACGCCCCATAGAACCCCATAGAGCTCCATAGGCACCCCATACAGCCCCATAGAGAACCCATAGAGGCACATAGCAACCCATAGGGGGGACATTGGGACACATAGGGACACATAGTGACCCATAGGGAGACACTGGGGCCCATATGGTGACATTGGGACACATAGGGACACCATGGATTACAGTGGGGGACAGTGATACCCGTAGAGACACATAGAGACTCTGCTGAGACCCATAAGAGACCCCATAGAGGCACATAGGGACCACACTGAAACCCATAGATACCCATAGAAGGACATTTAAGCCCATAGATACAAATAAGAGACCCCATAGAGGCACATAGCTACCCATAGGGGGGATATTGGGACACATCGGGACACATAGTGACCCATAGGGAGACACTGGGACCCATAGGGGGACATTGGGACACATAGGGACCCCATGGATTAAGTTGGGGGACAGGGAGACCCATAGAGGCACATAGGGACCACTTTGAAACCCATAGATACCCATAGGAAGACATTTGAGCCCAGAGATACCCATAAGAGACCACATAGAGACCCCATAAAGGTACATAGCAACGCATAGTGTGGACATTGGGACACAGAGTGACCCCATGGATTACAGTGGGGAACAGTGAGACCCGTAGAGACACATAGGGGCTCCACTGATACCCATAAGAGACCCCATAGAGGCACATAGGGACCTCATTGAAACCCATAGATACCCATAGGAAGACGTTTGGGCCCAGAGATACCAATAAGAGTCCCCATAGAAACCCCAAAGGGGGCCATTGGGACACATAGGGGGGACATTCGGCACTTAGGAACACATAGTTACCCATAGGGAGACACTGGGACCCATAGGGATATACTGGGACACATAGGGACCCCTTGGAACATACTGGGGGACAGTGAGACCCATAGAGACACATAGGGACTCCGCTGTAACCCTTAAGAGACCCCATAGAGGCACATAGGGACGTAATGTAACCCATGGATACCAATAGGTAGATATTTTGGCCCAGAGATACTCATAAGAGACCCCATGGAGACACTTAGCAACACATAGGAGGGACATTGGGACACATAGGGACACATTGTGACCCATAGGCTGACACTGGGACCAATAGGGGGACACTGGGACACATAGGGACCCCATGGATTTCAGTGGGGGACAGTGAGACCCATAGAGACACATAGGGACCTCGCTGAGACCCATAAGAGACCTCATCGAGGAACATAGGGACTGCATTGAAACCCATAGATACCCATAGGAAGACATTTGGGCCCAGAGATATCCATGAGACCCCATAGAGACCCCATAGAGACCCCATAGTGGCACATAGCAACCCATAGGGGGGACATTGGGACACATAGGGACACATAGTGACCCATAGGGGGACATTGGGACACATAGGGATCCCATGGATTACAGTGGGGGACAGTGAGACCCATAGAGACACATAGGGACACTGCTGAGACCCATAAGAGACCCCATAGAGGCACATAGGGACCACATTGAAACCCATAGGTACCCATAGGAATACATTTGGGTCAAGAGATACCCATAAGAGACCCCACAGAGGCACATAGCAACCCATAGGGGAGACGTTGGGACACATAGTGACTCATTAGTGACCCAAAGGGAGTCACTGGGACCCATATGGATACATAGAGATCCATAGGGGGACATTGGGACACATAGGGACCCCATAGAGAGACATAGAGACACATAGGGACCCATTTAGAGGCATAATAACCCCATAGAGACCTATAGGGACAGCTAGAGACCCATAGGGAAACATTGGGACCCATAGGGGCTGTATGGGAGATTGGTAATCACAGCCTGAACCTCTGATTAATCAGCTGAGGCAAGTGTGGGGTCAGCTGCGGGAGCACAGGTGAGAGTAATGGAGCTGTGCTCCCGGGAGGGCTGGAGCTCGACTCCACCTCCTCTGAGACCTCATTTAAGGGCTGACCCTCACTCGAGCCGCTTTCCATTATCTTTCCGAGCTCCCTGTTACCGGGTGAGGTCCCAGAAGACTGGAGGCTTGCCAACGTGACTCCCATTTCCAAGCAAGGTTGTCAGGAGGATCCGGGCAACTCCAGGCCTGTTAGCCTGACCTCGGTGCCAGGGAAGGGAATGGAACGAATTGTCTTGAGGGAGATGACAGATGCGGCAGGTGTGGGATGAGCAGGAGATCAGACCTAGCCAGCATGGGTTCGTGAAGGGCAGCTCCTGCTTGACCAATCTGATCTCCTTCTACGATCCTGTGACCCATCTGATGGATGAAGGAAAGAAAGGCTGTTGATGTGCTCTACTTGGACTTCAGCAAAGCCTTCACAACTGTCTCCCATGCTATTCTCCTACAAAAGCTGGCAGCCCTTTTCCAACCTTGAGAATTCTGTGATTCTGTGAGGCAGCATCTCTTGGACATCGCTCTGCAGTGAAGACCGCCCCAGCTTCCTCAGCGAAGGCATCACCACTGGTGAGTTTCTCTCTCGCTCAGAACCTCTGTACATTTGTTACCATCTTTGTTACCATCTGTATAGTTACCACCTAGACAGGGGGACATAGAGAGACACTGGGACCCATAGGGACCCATAGAGAGACACTGGGACCCATAGGGACACGTAGACACCCTTAGACAGTCATTGGGAGCCATAAGGATAAACTGAGACCCATAGAGACCCCATTGAGACACATAGTGCCCCATAGTGCCCCAAAGAAACCCATAGCGACCCCATAGTCACCCATAGCGCTCCATAGGAACACAAAGATACCCCATAGAGCCCCATAGACACCCCATAGTGACCCATAGGGGCCCAAAGAGACCCCATAGCACCCCATAGCTACTCCATAGTGCCCCATAGCAGCCCATGGAGCCTCATAGACACTCCATTGTGCCCCACAGCACCCCATTGCACCCCATAGGGACCCATAGACACAGCATACTGTACAATAGAGCCCCATAGACACCCCATAGTTCGCCACAGCACGCCATAGCAGCCCACAGTGCCCCATAGACACCACATAAGGCCCTACAGCCACACCATAGAGCCCAATTGAACCACATAGACACCCCATATCGCCCATAGTGCCTGTAGACACCCCATAGAGCCCCATAGAGACCCACTGAACCCCATACAGACCCCATGCAGACCACCCATAGATCCCCAAAGACACCCCATAGACTCCCCATAGAGCCCCATAGAGACCCCATTCTTCCGCATAGAGCCCCATAGCAAACCATAGCACCCCATAGGAACCCAAGGATACCCCAAAGAACCCACATAGCCACCCTACAGCACCGCATAGCCACCCCATAGAGCCCCATAGACAACACATAGTGACACATAGCGCCACATAGCGACCCATAGGAACACAAAGATACCCCATAGAGCCCCGTAGACACCCCATAGAGCCCCATAGGGACCTCATAGCGCCCCATAGAGACCCCATTTTTCCGCATAGAGCCCCATAGCAAACCATAGCACCACATAGTCACCTATAGCGCCCCATAGGAACCCAAGGATACCCCAAAGCACCCCATAGCCACCCTACAGCACCGCATAGCCACCCCATAGAGCCCCATAGACACCACATAGTGACCCATAGTGACCCATAGGGGCCCAAAGAGACCCCATAGCACCCCACAGCTACTCCATAGTGCACCATAGCAGCCCATGGACCCTCATAGACACTCCATTGGGCCCCACAGCACCCCATTGCACCACATAGGGACCCATAGACACAGCATATTGCTCCATAGAGCCCCATAGACACCCCATAGTTCCCCACAGCACCCCATAGCAGCCTACAGTGCCCCATAGACACCACATAAGGCTCTACAGCCACACCACAGAGCATAATTGAACCACATAGACACCCCATATCGCTCCATAGTGCCTGTAGACGCCCTATAGAGCCCCATAGAGACCCACTGAACCCCATGCAGACCCCATGCAGACCCCATAGAGCCCCACAGACAACCCATAGATCCCCAAAGACACCCCATAGACTCCCCATAGAGCCCCATAGGGACCTCATAGCGCCCCATAGAGACCCCATTCTTCCTCATAGAGCCCCATAGCAAACCATAGCACCCTATAGTCACCCATAGCGCCCCATAGGAACCCAAGGATACCCCAAAGCACCCCATAGCCACCCTACAGCACCGCATAGCCACCCCATAGAGCCCCATAGACACCACATAGTGACCCATGGGGGCCCAAAGAGACCCTAGAGCACCCCATAGCTACTCCATAGTGCCCCATAGCAGCCCATGGAGCCTCATAGACACTCCATTGTGCCCCACAGCACCCCATTGCACCCCATAGGGACCCATAGACACAGCATACTGTACAATAGAGCCCCATAGACACCCCACAGCACCCCATAGCAGCCCACAGTGCCCCATAGACACCACATAAGGCCTTACAGCCACACCATAGAGCCCAATTGAACCACATAGACACCCCATATCGCCCCATAGTGCCTGTAGACACCCCATAGAGCCCCATAGAGACCCACTGAACCCCATACAGACCACATGCAGACCCCATAGAGCCCCACAGACAACCCATAGATCTCCGAAGACACCCCATAGACTCCCTATAGAGCCCCATGGGGACCGCATAGCGCCCCATAGAGACACCATTCTTCCGCATAGATCCCCATGGCAAACCTTAGCACCACATAGTCACCCATAGCGCACCATAGGAACCCAAGGATACCCCAAAGCACCCCATAGCCACCCTACAGCACCGCATAGCCACCCCATAGAGCCCCATAGACACCACATAGTGACCCATAGTGACCCATAGGAGCCCAAAGAGACCCCAGAGGACCCCATAGCTACTCCATAGTGCCCCATAGCAGCCCATGGAGCCTCATAGACACTCCATTGTGCCCCACAGCACCCCATTGCACCCCATAGGGTCCCATAGACACAGCATATTGCTCCATAGAGCCCCATAGACACCCCATAGTTCCCCACAGCACCCCATAGCAGCCCACAGTGCCCCATAGACACCACATAAGGCCCTACAGCCACACCATAGAGCCCAATTGAACCACATAGACACCCCATATCGCCCCATAGTGCCTGTAGACACCCCATAGAGCCCCATAGAGACCCACTGAACCCCATACAGACCCCATGCAGACCCCATAGAGCCCCACAGACAACCCATAGATCCCCAAAGACACCCCATAGACTCCCCATAGAGCCCCATAGGGACCTCATAGCGCCCCATAGAGACCCCATTCTTCCGCATAGAGCCCCATAGCAAACCATAGCACCACATAGTCACCTATAGCGCCCCATAGGAACCCAAGGATACCCCAAAGCACCCCATAGCCACCCTACAGCACCGCATAGCCACCCCATAGAGCCCCATAGACACCACATAGTGACCCATAGTGACCCATAGGGGCCCAAAGAGACCCCAGAGCACCCCATAGCTACTCCATAGTGCCCCATAGCAGCCCATGGAGCCTCATAGACACTCCATTGTGCCCCACAGCACCCCATTGCACCCCATAGGGAACCATAGACACAGCATATTGCTCCATAGAGCCCCATAGACACCCCATAGTTCCCCACAGCACCCCATAGCAGCTCACAGTGCCCCATAGACACCACATAAGGCCCTACAGCCACACCATAGAGCACAATTGAACCACATGGACACCCCATATCGCCCCATAGTGCCTGTAGACACCCCATAGAGACCCACTGAACCCCATACAGACCCCATGCAGACCCCATAGAGCCCCACAGACAACCCATAGATCCCGAAAGACACCACATAGACTCCCCATAGAGCCCCATAGGGACCCCATAGCGACCCATAGAGACCCCATTCTTCCGCATAGAGCCCCATAGCAAACCATAGCACCACATAGTCACCCATAGCGCCCCATAGGAACCCAAGGATACCCCAAAGCACCCCATAGCCACCCTACAGCACCGCATAGCCACCCCATAGAGCCCCATAGACACCACATAGTGACCCATAGTGACCCATAGGGGCCCAAAGAGACCCTAGAGCACCCCATAGCTACTCCATAGTGCCCCATAGCAGCCCATGGAGCCTCATAGACACTCCATTGTGCCCCACAGCACCCCATTGCACCCCATAGGGACCCATAGACACAGCATACTGTACAATAGAGCCCCATAGACACCCCACAGCACCCCATAGCAGCCCACAGTGCCCCATAGACACCACATAAGGCCCTACAGCCACACCATAGAGCCCAATTGAACCACATAGACACCCCATATCGCCCCATAGTGCCTGTAGACACTCCATAGAGCCCCATAGAGACCCACTGAACCCCATACAGACCCCATGCAGACCCCATAGAGCCCCACAGACAACCCATAGATCCCCAAAGACACCCCATAGACTCCCCATAGAGCCCCATTGGGACCTCATAGCGCCCCATAGAGACCCCATTCTTCCGCATAGAGCCCCATAGCAAACCATAGCACCACATAGTCACCTATAGCGCCCCATAGGAACCCAAGGATACCCCAAAGCACCCCATAGCCACCCTACAGCACCGCATAGCCACCCCATAGAGCCCCATAGACACCACATAGTGACCCATAGTGACCCATAGGGGCCCAAAGAGACCCCATAGAAGCCACAGCTACTCCATAGTGCCCCATAGCAGCCCATGGACCCTCATAGACACTCCATTGGGCCCCACAGCACCACACTGCACCCCATAGGGACCCATAGACACAGCATATTGCTCCATAGAGCCCCATAGACACCCCATAGTTACCCACAGCACCCCATAGCAGCCTACAGTGCCCCATAGACACCACATAAGGCTCTACAGCCACACCACAGAGCACAATTGAAGCACATAGACACCCCATATCGCTCCATAGTGCCTGTAGACACCCTATAGAGCCCCATAGAGACCCACTGAACCCCATACAGACCCCATGCAGACCCCATAGAGCCCCACAGACAACCCATAGATCCCCAAAGACACCCCATAGACTCCCCATAGAGCCCCATAGGGACCTCATAGCGCCCCATAGAGAACCCATTCTTCCTCATAGAGCCCCATAGCAAACCATAGCACCCCATAGTCACCCATAGCGCCCCATAGGAACCCAAGGATACCCCAAAGCACCCCATAGCCACCCTACAGCACTGCATAGCCACCCCATAGAGCCCCATAGACACCACATAGTGACCCATAGTGACCCATAGGGGCCCAAAGAGACCCTAGAGCACCCCATAGCTACTCCATAGTGCCCCATAGCAGCCCATGGAGCCTCATAGACACTCCATTGTGCCCCACAGCACCCCATTGCACCCCATAGGGACCCATAGACACAGCATACTGTACATTAGTGCCCCATAGACACCCCATAGTTCCCCATAGCAGCCCACAGTGCCCCATAGACACCACATAAGGCCCTACAGCCACACCATAGAGCCCAATTGAACCACATAGACACCCCATATCGCCCCATAGTGCCTGTAGACACCCCATAGAGCCCCATAGAGACCCACTGAACCCCATACAGACCCCATGCAGACCCCATAGAGCCCCACAGACAACCCATAGATCTCCAAAGACACCCCATAGACTCCATATAGAGCCCAATGGGGACCTCATAGCGCCCCATAGAGACCCCATTCTTCCGCATAGAGCCCCATAGCAAACCATAGCACCCCATAGTCACCCATAGCGCCCCATAGGAACCCAAGGATACCCCAAAGCACCCACATAGACACCACATAGTGACCCATAGTGACCCATAGGGGCCCAAAGAGACCCTAGAGCACCCCATAGCTACTCCATAGTGCCCCATAGCAGCCCATGGAGCCTCATAGACACTCCATTGTGCCCCACAGCACCCCATTGCACCCCATAGGGACCCATAGACACAGCATACTGTACAATAGAGCCCCATAGGCACCCCATAGTTCCCCACAGCACCCCATAGCAGCCCACAGTGCCCCATAGACACCACATAAGGCCCTACAGCCACACCATAGAGCTCAATTGAACCACATAGACACCCCATATCGCCCATAGTGCCTGTAGACACCCCATAGAGCCCTATAGAGACCCACTGAACCCCATACAGACCCCATGCAGACCCCATAGAGCCCCACAGACAACCCATAGATCCCCAAAGACACCCCATAGACTCCTCATAGAGCCCCATAGGGACCTCATAGCGCCCCATAGAGACCCCATTCCTCCGCATAGAGCCCCATAGCAAACCACTGCACCACATAGTCACCTATAGCGCCCCATAGGAACCCAAGGATACCCCAAAGCACCCCATAGCCACCCTACAGCACCGCATAGCCACCACATAGAGCTTCATAGACACCACATAGTGACCCATAGTGACCCATAGGGGCACAAAGAGACCCCAGAACACCACATAGCTACTCCATAGTGCCCCATAGCAGCCCATGGAGCCTCATAGACACTCCATTGTGCCCCACAGCACCCCATTGCACCCCATAGGGACCCATAGACACAGCATACTGCTCCATAGAGCCCCATAGACACCCCATAGTTCCCCACAGCACCCCATAGCAGCCCACAGTGCCCCATAGACGCCACATAAGGCCCTACAGCCACACCATAGAGCCCAATTGAACCACATAGACACCCCATATAGCCCCATAGTGCCTGTAGACACTCCATAGAGCCCCATAGAGACCCACTGAACCCCATACAGACCCCATGCAGACCCCATAGAGCCCTACAGTCAACCCATAGATCCCCAAAGACACCCCATAGACTCCCCATAGAGCCCCATAGGGACCTCATAGCGCCCCATAGAGACCCCATTCTTCCGCATAGAGCCCCATAGCAAACCATAGCACCACATAGTCACCTATAGCGCCCCATAGGAACCCAAGGATACCCCAAAGCACCCCATAGCCACCCTACAGCACCGCATAGCCACCCCATAGAGCCCCATAGACACCACATAGTGACCCATAGTGACCCATAGGGGCCCAAAGAGACCCCAGAGCACCCCATAGATACTCCATAGTGCCCCATAGCAGCCCATGGAGCCTCATAGACACTCCATTGTGCCCCACAGCACCCCATTGCACCCCATAGGGTCCCATAGACACAGCATATTGCTCCATAGAGCCCCATAGACACCCCATAGTTCCCCACAGCACCCCATAGCAGCCCACAGTGCCCCATAGACACCACATAAGGCCCTACAGCCACACCATAGAGCCCAATTGAACCACATGGACACCCCATATCGCCCCATAGTGCCTGTAGACACCCCATAGAGACCCACTGAACCGCATACAGACCCCATGAAGACCCCATAGAGCCCCACAGACAACCCATAGATCCCGAAAGACACCACATAGACTCCCCATAGAGCCCCATAGGGACCCCATAGCGACCCATAGAGACCCCATTCTTCCGCATAGAGCCCCATAGCAAACCATAGCACCACATAGTCACCCATAGCGCCCCATAGGAACCCAAGGATACCTCAAAGCACCCCATAGCCACCCTACAGGACCGCATAGCCACCCCATAGAGCCCCATAGACACCACATAGTGACCCATAGTGACCCATAGGGGCCCAAAGAGACCCCATAGCACCCCACAGCTACTCCATAGTGCACCATAGCAGCCCATGGACCCTCATAGACACTCCATTGGGCCCCACAGCACCCCATTGCACCCCATAGGGACCCATAGACACAGCATATTGCTCCATAGAGCCCCATAGACACCCCATAGTTCCCCACAGCACCCCATAGCAGCCCACAGTGCCCCATAGACACCACATAAGGCTCTACAGCCACACCACAGAGCATAATTGAACCACATAGACACCCCATATCGCTCCATAGTGCCTGTGGACGCCCTATAGAGCCCCATAGAGACCCACTGAACCCCATGCAGACCCCATGCAGACCCCATAGAGCCCCACAGACAACCCATAGATCCCCAAAGACACCCCATAGACTCCCCATAGAGCCCCATAGGGACCTCATAGCGCCCCATAGAGACCCCATTCTTCCTCATAGAGCCCCATAGCAAACCATAGCACCCTATAGTCACCCATAGCGCCCCATAGGAACCCAAGGATACCCCAAAGCACCCCATAGCCTCCCTACAGCACCGCATAGCCACCCCATAGAGCCCCATAGACACCACATAGTGACCCATAGTGACCCATAGGGGCCCAAAGAGACCCTAGAGCACCCCATAGCTACTCCATAGTGCCCCATAGCAGCCCATGGAGCCTCATAGACACTCCATTGTGCCCCACAGCACCCCATTGCACCCCATAGGGACCCATAGACACAGCATACTGTACAATAGAGCCCCATAGACACCCCACAGCACCCCATAGCAGCCCACAGTGCCCCATAGACACCACATAAGGCCTTACAGCCACACCATAGAGCCCAATTGAACCACATAGACACCCCATATCGCCCCATAGTGCCTGTAGACACCCCATAGAGCCCCATAGAGACCCACTGAACCCCATACAGACCCCATGCAGACCCCATAGAGCCCCACAGACAACCCATAGATCCCCAAAGACACCCCATAGACTCCCCATAGAGCCCCATAGGGACCTCATAGCGCCCCATAGAGACCCCATTCTTCCGCATAGAGCCCCATAGCAAACCATAGCACCACATAGTCACCTATAGCGCCCCATAGGAACCCAAGGATACCCCAAAGCACCCCATAGCCACCCTACAGCACCGCATAGCCACCCCATAGAGCCCCATAGACACCACATAGTGACCCATAGTGACCCATAGGGGCCCAAAGAGACCCCAGAGCACCCCATAGCTACTCCATAGTGCCCCATAGCAGCCCATGGAGCCTCATAGACACTCCATTGTGCCCCACAGCACCCCATTGCACCCCATAGGGAACCATAGACACAGCATATTGCTCCATAGAGCCCCATAGACACCCCATAGTTCCCCACAGCACCCCATAGCAGCCCACAGTGCCCCATAGACACCACATAAGGCCCTACAGCCACACCATAGAGCCCAATTGAACCACATGGACACCCCATATCGCCCCATAGTGCCTGTAGACACCCCATAGAGACCCACTGAACCCCATACAGACCCCATGCAGACCCCATAGAGCCCCACAGACAACCCATAGATCCCCAAAGACACCCCATAGACTCCCCATAGAGCCCCATAGGGACCTCATAGCGCCCCATAGAGAACCCATTCTTCCTCATAGAGCCACATAGCAAACCATAGCACCCCATAGTCACCCATAGCGCCCCATAGGAACCCAAGGATACCCCAAAGCACCCCATAGCCACCCTACAGCACTGCATAGCCACCCCATAGAGCCCCATAGACACCACATAGTGACCCATAGTGACCCATAGGGGCCCAAAGAGACCCTAGAGCACCCCATAGCTACTCCATAGTGCCCCATAGCAGCCCATGGAGCCTCATAGACACTCCATTGTGCCCCACAGCACCCCATTGCACCCCATAGGGACCCATAGACACAGCATACTGTACATTAGTGCCCCATAGTTCCCCATAGCAGCCCACAGTGCCCCATAGACACCACATAAGGCTCTACAGCCACACCATAGAGCCCAATTGAACCACATAGACACCCCATATCGCCCCATAGTGCCTGTAGACACCCCATAGAGCTCCATAGAGACCCACTGAACCCCATGCAGACCCCATAGAGCCCCACAGACAACCCATAGATCCCCAAAGACACCCCATAGACTCCCCATAGAGCCCCATAGGGACCTCATAGCGCCCCATAGAGACCCCATTCTTCCGCATAGAGCCCCATAGCAAACCATAGCACCACATAGTCACCTATAGCGCCCCATAGGAACCCAAGGATACCCCAAAGCACCCCATAGCCACCCTACAGCACCGCATAGCCACCCCATAGAGCCCCATAGGCACCACATAGTGACCCATAGTGACCCATAGGGGCCCAAAGAGACCCCAGAGCACCCCATAGCTACTCCATAGTACCCCATAGCAGCCCATGGAGCCTCATAGACACTCCATTGTGCCCCACAGCACCCCATTGCACCCCATAGGGAACCATAGACACAGCATATTGCTCCATAGAGCCCCATAGACACCCCATAGTTCCCCACAGCACCCCATAGCAGCCCACAGTGCCCCATAGACACCACATAAGGCCCTACAGCCACACCATAGAGCCCAATTGAACCACATGGACACCCCATATCGCCCCATAGTGCCTGTAGACACCCCATAGAGCCCCATAGAGACCCACTGAACCCCATACAGACCCCATGCAGACCCCATAGAGCCCCACAGACAACCCATAGATCCCGAAAGACACCACACAGACTCCCCATAGAGCCCCATAGGGATCCCATAGCGCCCCATAGAGACCCCATTCTTTCGCATAGAGCCCCATAGCAAACCATAGCACCACATAGTCACCCATAGCGCCCCATAGGAACCCAAGGATACCCCAAAGCACCCCATAGCCACCCTACAGGACCGCATAGCCACCCCATAGAGCCCCATAGACACCACATAGTGACCCATAGTGACCCATAGGGGCCCAAAGAGACCCCATAGCACCCCACAGCTACTCCATAGTGCACCATAGCAGCCCATGGACCCTCATAGACACTCCATTGGGCCCCACAGCACCCCATTGCACCCCATAGGGACCCATAGACACAGCATATTGCTCCATAGAGCCCCATAGACACCCCATAGTTCCCCACAGCACCCCATAGCAGCCCACAGTGCCCATAGACACCACATAAGGCCCTACAGCCACACCATAGAGCCCAATTGAACCACATAGACACCCCATATCGCCCCATAGTGCCTGTAGACACCCCATAGAGCTCCATAGAGACCCACTGAACCCCATACAGACCCCATGCAGACCCCATAGAGCCCCACAGATAACCAATAGATCTTCAAAGACATCCCAAAGACTCCCCATAGAGCCCCATAGGGACCCCATAGCGCCCCATAGAGACCCCATTCTTTCGCATAGAGCCCCATAGCAAACCATAGCACCACATAGTCACCCATAGCGCCCCATAGGAACCCAAGGATACCCCAAAGCACCCCATAGCCACCCTACAGCACCGCATAGCCACCCCATAGAGCCCCATATACACCACATAGTGACCCCATAGTGACCCATAGGAGCCCAAAGAGACCCCAGAGCATTCCATAGCTACTCCATAGTGCCCCATAGCAGCCCATGGAGCTTCATAGACACTCCATTGTGCCCCACAGCACCCCATTGCACCCCATAGGGACCCATAGACACAGCATATTGCTCCATAGAGCCCCATAGACACCCCATAGTTCCCCACAGCACCCCATAGCAGCCCACAGTGCCCCATAGACACCACATAAGGCCCTACAGCCACACCATAGAGCCCAATTGAACCACATGGACACCCCATATCGCCCCATAGTGCCTGTAGACACCCCATAGAGACCCACTGAACCTTATACAGACCCCATGCAGACCCCATAGAGCCCCACAGACAACCCATAGATCCCGAAAGACACCACATAGACTCCCCATAGAGCCCCATAGGGACCCCATAGCGCCCCATAGAGACCCCATTCTTCCGCATAGAGCCCCATAGCAAACCATAGCAACACATAGTCACCCATAGCGCCCCATAGGAACCCAAGGATACCCCAAAGCACCCCATAGCCACCCTACAGCACCGCATAGCCACCCCATAGAGCCCCATAGACACCACATAGTGACCCATAGTGACCCATAGGGGCCCAAAGAGACCCCATAGCACCCCACAGCTCCTCCATAGTGCCCCATAGCAGCCCATGGAGCCTCATAGACACTCCATTGGGCCCCACAGCACCCCATTGCACCCCATAGGGACCCATAGACACAGCATATTGCTCCATAGACACCCCATAGTTCCCCACAGCACCCCATAGCAGCCCACAGTGCCCCATAGACACCACATAAGGCTCTACAGCCACACCACAGAGCATAATTGAACCACATAGACACCCCATATCGCTCCATAGTGCCTGTAGACACCCTATAGAGCCCCATAGAGACCCACTGAACCCCATACTGACCCCATGCAGACCCCATAGAGCCCCACAGACAACCCATAGATCCCCAAAGACACCCCATAGACTCCCCATAGAGCCCCATAGGGACCTCATAGCGCCCCATAGAGACCCCATTCTTCCTCATAGAGCCCCATAGCAAACCATAGCACCCTATAGTCACCCATAGCGCCCCATAGGAACCCAAGGATACCCCAAAGCACCCCATAGCCACCCTACAGCACCGCATATCCACCCCATAGAGCCCCATAGACACCACATAGTGACCCATAGTGACCCATAGGGGCCCAAAGAGACCCTAGAGCACCCCATAGCTACTCCATAGTGCCCCATAGCAGCCCATGGAGCCTCGTAGACACTCCATTGTGCCCCACAGCACCCCATTGCACCCCATAGGGACCCATAGACACAGCATACTGTACAATAGAGCCCCATAGACACCCCACAGCACCCCATAGCAGCCCACAGTGCCCCATAGACACCACATAAGGCCCTACAGCCACACCATAGAGCCCAATTGAACCACATAGACACCCCATATCGCCCCATAGTGCCTGTAGACACCCCATAGAGCCCCATAGAGACCCACTGAACCCCATACAGACCCCATGCAGACCCCATAGAGCCCCACAGACAACCCATAGATCCCCAAAGACACCCCATAGACTCCCCATAGAGCCCCATAGGGACCTCATAGCGCCCCATAGAGACCCCATTCTTCCGCATAGAGCCCCATAGCAAACCATAGCACCACATAGTCACCTATAGCGCCCCATAGGAACCCAAGGATACCTCAAAGCACCCCATAGCCACCCTACAGCACCGCATAGCCACCCCATAGAGCCCCATAGACACCACATAGTGACCCATAGCGCCCCATAGGGGCACAAAGAGACCCCAAATCATCCAATAGCTACTCCACAGTGCCCGATAGCAGCCCATGGAGCCTCATAGACACTCCATTGTGCCCCACAGCACCCCATTGCACCCCATAGGGACCCATAGACACAGCATACTGCTCCATAGAGCCCCATAGACACCCCATAGTTCCCCACAGCACCCCATAGCAGCCCACAGTGCCCCATAGACACCACATAAGGCCCTACAGCCACATCATAGAGCCCAATTGAACCACATAGACACCCCATATCGCCCCATAGTGCCTGTAGACACCCCATAGAGCTCCATAGAGACCCACTGAACCCCATACAGACCCCATGCAGACCCCATAGAGCCCCACAGACAACCCATAGATCCCCAAAGACATCCCAAAGACTCCCCATAGAGCCCCATAGGGACCCCATAGCGCCCCATAGAGACCCCATTCTTCCGCATAGAGCCCCATAGCAAACCATAGCACCACATAGTCACCCATAGCGCCCCATAGGAACCCAAGGATACCCCAAAGCACCCAATAGCCACCCTACAGCACCGCATAGCCACCCCATAGAGCCCCATAGACACCACATAGTGACCCCATAGTGACCCATAGGAGCCCAAAGAGACCCCAGAGCATTCCATAGCTACTCCATAGTGCCCCATAGCAGCCCATGGAGCCTCATAGACACTCCATTGGGCCCCACAGCACCCCATTGCACCCCATAGGGACCCATAGACACAGCATATTGCTCCATAGAGCCCCATAGACACCCCATAGTTCCCCACAGCACCCCATAGCAGCCCACAGTGCCCCATAGACACCACATAAGGCTCTACATCCACACCACAGAGCATAATTGAACCACATAGACACCCCATATCGCTCCATAGTGCCTGTAGACGCCCTATAGAGCCCCATAGAGACCCACTGAACCCCATACAGACCCCATGCAGACCCCATAGAGCCCCACAGACAACCCATAGATCCCCAAAGACACCCCATAGACTCCCCATAGAGCCCCATAGGGACCTCATAGCGCCCCATAGAGACCCCATTCTTCCTCATAGAGCCCCATAGCAAACCATAGCACCCTATAGTCACCCATAGCGCCCCATAGGAACCCAAGGATACTCCAAAGCACCCCATAGCCACCCTACAGCACCGCATAGCCACCCCATAGAGCCCCATAGACACCACATAGTGACCCATAGTGACCCATAGGGGCCCAAAGAGACCCTAGAGCACCCCATAGCTACTCCATAGTGCCCCATAGCAGCCCATGGAGCCTCATAGACACTCCATTGTGCCCCACAGCACCCCATTGCACCCCATAGGGACCCATAGACACAGCATACTGTACAATAGAGCCCCATAGACACCCCACAGCACCCCATAGCAGCCCACAGTGCCCCATAGACACCACATAAGGCCCTACTGCCACACCATAGAGCCCAATTGAACCACATAGACACCCCATATCGCCCCATAGTGCCTGTAGACACCCCATAGAGCCCCATAGAGACCCACTGAACCCCATACAGACCCCATGCAGACCCCATAGAGCCCCACAGACAACCCATAGATCCCCAAAGACACCCCATAGACTCCCCATAGAGCCCCATAGGGACCTCATAGCGCCCCATAGAGACCCCATTCTTCCGCATAGAGCCCCATAGCAAACCATAGCACCCTATAGTCACCCATAGCGCCCCATAGGAACCCAAGGATACCCCAAAGCACCCCATAGCCACCCTACAGCACCGCATAGCCACCCCATAGAGCCCCATAGACACCACATAGTGACCCATAGTGACCCATAGGGGCCCAAAGAGACCCCAGAGCACCCCATAGCTACTCCATAGTGCCCCATAGCAGCCCATGGAGCCTCATAGACACTCCATTGTGCCCCACAGCACCCCATTGCACCCCATAGGGAACCATAGACACAGCATATTGCTCCATAGAGCCCCATAGACACCCCATAGTTCCCCACAGCACCCCATAGCAGCCCACAGTGCCCCATAGACACCACATAAGGCCCTACAGCCACACCATAGAGCCCAATTGAACCACATGGACACCCCATATCGCCCCATAGTGCCTGTAGACACCCCATAGAGACCCACTGAACCCCATACAGACCCCATGCAGACCCCATAGAGCCCCACAGACAACCCATAGATCCCGAAAGACACCACATAGACTCCCCATAGAGCCCCATAGGGACCCCATAGCGACCCATAGAGACCCCATTCTTCCGCATAGAGCCCCATAGCAAACCATAGCACCACATAGTCACCCATAGCGCCCCATAGGAACCCAAGGATACCCCAAAGCACCCCATAGCCACCCTACAGGACCGCATAGCCACCCCATAGAGCCCCATAGACACCACATAGTGACCCATAGTGACCCATAGGGGCCCAAAGAGACCCCATAGCACCCCACAGCTACTCCATAGTGCACCATAGCAGCCCATGGACCCTCATAGACACTCCATTGGGCCCCACAGCACCCCATTGCACCCCATAGGGTCCCATAGACACAGCATATTGCTCCATAGAGCCCCATAGACACCCCATAGTTCCCCACAGAACCCCATAGCAGCCCACAGTGCCCCATAGACACCACATAAGGCTCTACAGCCACACCACAGAGAATAATTGAACCACATAGACACCCCATATCGCTCCATAGTGCCTGTAGACGCCCTATAGAGCCCCGTAGAGACCCACTGAACCTCATGCAGACCCCATGCAGACCCCATAGAGCCCCACAGACAACCCATAGATCCCCAAAGACACCCCATAGACTCCCCATAGAGCCCCATAGGGACCTCATAGCGCCCCATAGAGACCCCATTCTTCCTCATAGAGCCCCGTAGCAAACCATAGCACCCTATAGTCACCCATAGCGCCCCATAGGAACCCAAGGATACCCCAAAGCACCCCATAGCCACCCTACAGCACCGCATAGCCACCCCATAGAGCCCCATAGACACCACATAGTGACCCATAGTGACCCATAGGGGCCCAAAGAGACCCTAGAGCACCCCATAGCTACTCCATAGTGCCCCATAGCAGCCCATGGAGCCTCATAGACACTCCATTGTGCCCGACAGCACCCCATTGCACCTCATTGGGACCCATAGACACAGCATACTATACAATAGAGCCCCATAGACACCCCATAGTTCCCCATAGCAGCCCACAGTGCCCCATAGACACCACATAAGGCCTTACAGCCACACCATAGAGCCCAATTGTACCACATAGACACCCCATATCGCCCCATAGTGCCTGTAGACACCCCATAGAGCCCCATAGAAACCCACTGAACCCCATACAGACCCCATGCAGACCCCATAGAGCCCCACAGACAACCCATAGATCCCCAAAGACACCCCATAGACTCCCCATAGAGCCCCATAGGGACCTCATAGCGCCCCATAGAGACCCCATTCTTCCGCATAGAGCCCCATAGCAAACCATAGCACCACATAGTCACCTATAGCGCCCCATAGGAACCCAAGGATACCTCAAAGCACCCCATACCCACCCTACAGCACCGCATAGCCACCCCATAGAGCCCCATAGACACCACATAGTGACCCATAGCGCCCCTTAGGGGCACAAAGAGACCCCAAATCATCCAATAGCTACTCCACAGTGCCCGATAGCAGCCCATGGAGCCTCATAGACACTCCATTGTGCCCCACAGCACCCCATTGCACCCCATAGGGACCCATAGACACAGCATACTGCTCCATAGAGCCCCATAGACACCCCATAGTTCCCCACAGCACCCCATAGCAGCCCACAGTGCCCCATAGACACCACATAAGGCCCTACAGCCACATCATAGAGCCCAATTGAACCACATAGACACCCCATATCGCCCCATAGTGCCTGTAGACACCCCATAGAGCTCCATAGAGACCCACTGAACCCCATACAGACCCCATGCAGACCCCATAGAGCCCCACAGACAACCCATAGATCCCCAAAGACATCCCAAAGACTCCCCATAGAGCCCCATAGGGACCCCATAGCGCCCCATAGAGACCCCATTCTTCCGCATAGAGCCCCATAGCAAACCATAGCACCACATAGTCACCCATAGCGCCCCATAGGAACCCAAGGATACCCCAAAGCACCCCATAGCCACCCTACAGCACCGCATAGCCACCCCATAGAGCCCCATAGACACCACATAGTGACCCCATAGTGACCCATAGGAGCCCAAAGAGACCCCAGAGCATTCCATAGCTACTCCATAGTGCCCCATAGCAGCCCATGGAGCCTCATAGACACTCCATTGTGCCCCACAGCACCCCATTGCACCCCATAGGGAACCATAGACACAGCATATTGCTCCATAGAGCCCCATAGACACCCCATAGTTCCCCACAGCACCCCATAGCAGCCCACAGTGCCCCATAGACACCACATAAGGCCCTACAGCCACACCATAGAGCCCAATTGAACCACATGGACACCCCATATCGCCCCATAGTGCCTGTAGACACCCCATAGAGACCCACTGAACCCCATACAGACCCCATGCAGACCCCATAGAGCCCCACAGACAACCCATAGATCCCGAAAGACACCACATAGACTCCCCATAGAGCCCCATAGGGACCCCATAGCGCCCCATAGAGACCCCATTCTTCCGCATAGAGCCCCATAGCAAACCATAGCACCACATAGTCACCCATAGCGCCCCATAGGAACCCAAGGATACCCCAAAGCACCCCATAGCCACCCTACAGGACCGCATAGCCACCCCATAGATCCCCATAGACACCACATAGTGACCCATAGTGACCCATAGGGGCCCAAATAGACCCCATAGCACCCCACAGCTCCTCCATAGTGCCCCATAGCAGCCCATGGAGCCTCATAGACACTCCATTGGGCCCCACAGCACCCCATTGCACCCCATAGGGACCCATAGACACAGCATATTGCTCCATAGAGCCCCATAGACACCCCATAGTTCCCCACAGCACCCCATAGCAGCCCACAGTGCCCCATAGACACCACATAAGGCTCTACAGCCACACCACAGAGCATAATTGAACCACATAGACACCCCATATCGCCCCATAGTGCCTGTAGACACCCCATAGAGCCCCATAGAGACCCACTGAACCCCATGCAGACCCCATGCAGACCCCATAGAGCCCCACAGACAACCCATAGATCCCCAAAGACACCCCATAGACTCCCCATAGAGCCCCATAGGGACCTCATAGCGCCCCATAGAGACCCCATTCTTCCTCATAGAGCCCCATAGCAAACCATAGCACCCTATAGTCACCCATAGCGCCCCATAGGAACCCAAGGATACTCCAAAGCACCCCATAGCCACCCTACAGCACCGCATAGCCACCCCATAGAGCCCCATAGACACCACATAGTGACCCATAGGGGCCCAAAGAGACCCTAGAGCACCCCATAGCTACTCCATAGTGCCCCATAGCAGCCCATGGAGCCTCATAGACACTCCATTGTGCCCCACAGCACCCCATTGCACCCCATAGGGACCCATAGACACAGCATACTGTACAATAGAGCCCCATAGACACCCCACAGCACCCCATAGCAGCCCACAGTGCCCCATAGACACCACATAAGGCCCTACAGCCACACCATAGAGCCCAATTGAACCACATAGACACCCCATATCGCCCCATAGTGCCTGTAGACACCCCATAGAGCCCCATAGAGACCCACTGAACCCCATACAGACCCCATGCAGACCCCATAGAGCCCCACAGACAACCCATAGATCCCCAAAGACACCCCATAGACTCCCCATAGAGCCCCATAGGGACCTCATAGCGCCCCATAGAGACCCCATTCTTCCTCATAGAGCCCCATAGCAAACCATAGCACCCTATAGTCACCCATAGCGCCCCATAGGAACCCAAGGATACCCCAAAGCACCCCATAGCCACCCTACAGCACCGCATAGCCACCCCATAGAGCCCCATAGACACCACATAGTGACCCATAGTGACCCATAGGGGCCCAAAGAGACCCCAGAGCACCACATAGCTACTCCATAGTGCCCCATAGCAGCCCATGGAGCCTCATAGACACTCCATTGGGCCCCACAGCACCCCATTGCACCCCATAGGGACCCATAGACACAGCATATTGCTCCATAGAGCCCCATAGACACCCCATAGTTCCCCACAGCACCCCATAGCAGCCCACAGTGCCCCATAGACACCACATAAGGCTCTACAGCCACACCATAGAGCCCAATTGAACCACATAGACACCCCATATCGCCCCATAGTGCCTGTAGACACCCTATAGAGCCCCGTAGAGACCCACTGAACCCCATGCAGACCCCATGCAGACCCCATAGAGCCCCACAGACAACCCATAGATCCCCATAGACTCCCCATAGAGCCCCATAGGGACCTCATAGCGCCCCATAGAGACCCCAATATTCCTCATAGAGCCCCATAGCAAACCATAGCACCCTATAGTCACCCATAGCGCCCCATAGGAACCCAAGGATACCCCAAAGCACCCCATAGCCACCCTACAGCACCGCATAGCCACCCCATAGAGCCCCATAGACACCACATAGTGACCCATAGTGACCCATAGGGGCCCAAAGAGACCCTAGAGCACCCCATAGCTACTCCATAGTGCCCCATAGCAGCCCATGGAGCCTCATAGACACTCCATTGTGCCCCACAGCACCCCATTGCACCCCATAGGGACCCATAGACACAGCATACTGTACAATAGAGCCCCATAGACACCCCACAGCACCCCATAGCAGCCCACAGTGCCCCATAGACACCACATAAGGCCTTACAGCCACACCATAGAGCCCAATTGAACCACATAGACACCCCATATCGCCCCATAGTGCCTGTAGACACCCTATAGAGCCCCATAGAGACCCACTGAACCCCATACAGACCCCATGCAGACCCCATAGAGCCCCACAGACAACCCATAGATCTCCAAAGACACCCCATAGACTCCCTATAGAGCCCCATGGGGACCTCATAGCGCCCCATAGAGACACCATTCTTCCGCATAGATCCCGATAGCAAACCATAGCACCACATAGTCACCCATAGCGCCCCATAGGAACCCAAGGATACCCCAAAGCACCCCATAGCCACCCTACAGCACCGCATAGCCACCCCATAGAGCCCCATAGACACCACATAGTGACCCATAGTGACCCATAGGAGCCCAAAGAGACCCCAGAGCACCCCATAGCTACTCCATAGTGCCCCATAGCAGCCCATGGAGCCTCATAGACACTCCATTGTGCCCCACAGCACCCCATTGCACCCCATAGGGTCCCATAGAAACAGCATATTGCTCCATAGAGCCCCATAGACACCCCATAGTTCCCCACAGCACCCCATAGCAGCCCACAGTGCCCCATAGACACCACATAAGGCCCTACAGCCACACCATAGAGCCCAATTGAACCACATAGACACCCCATATCGCCCCATAGTGCCTGTAGACACCCCATAGAGCCCCATAGAGACCCACTGAACCCCATACAGACCCCATGCAGACCCCATAGAGCCCCACAGACAACCCATAGATCCCCAAAGACACCCCATAGACTCCCCATAGAGCCCCATAGGGACCTCATAGCGCCCCATAGAGACCCCATTCTTCCGCATAGAGCCCCATAGCAAACCATAGCACCCTATAGTCACCCATAGCGCCCCATAGGAACCCAAGGATACCCCAAAGCACCCCATAGCCACCCTACAGCACCGCATAGCCACCCCGTAGAGCCCCATAGACACCACATAGTGACCCATAGTGACCCATAGGGGCCCAAAGAGACCCCATAGCACCCCACAGCTACTCCATAGTGCACCATAGCAGCCCATGGACCCTCATAGACACTCCATTGGGCCCCACAGCACCCCATTGCACCCCATAGGGACCCATAGACACAGCATATTGCTCCATAGAGCCCCATAGACACCCCATAGTTCCCCACAGCACCCCATAGCAGCCCACAGTGCCCCATAGACACCACATAAGGCTCTACAGCCACACCACAGAGCATAATTGAACCACATAGACACCCCATATCGCTCCATAGTGCCTGTAGACGCCCTATAGAGCCCCATAGAGACCCACTGAACCCCATGCAGACCCCATGCAGACCCCATAGAGCCCCACAGACAACCCATAGATCCCCAAAGACACCCCATAGACTCCCCATAGAGCCCCATAGGGACCTCATAGCGCCCCATAGAGACCCCATTCTTCCTCATAGAGCCCCATAGCAAACCATAGCACCCTATAGTCACCCATAGCGCCCCATAGGAACCCAAGGATACCCCAAAGCACCCCATAGCCACCCTACAGCACCGCATAGCCACCCCATAGAGCCCCATAGACACCACATAGTGACCCATAGTGACCCATAGGGGCCCAAAGAGACCCTAGAGCACCCCATAGCTACCCCATAGTGCCCCATAGCAGCCCATGGAGCCTCATAGACACTCCATTGTGCCCCACAGCACCCCATTGCACCCCATAGGGACCCATAGACACAGCATACTGTACAATAGAGCCCCATAGACACCCCATAGTTCCCCATAGCAGCCCAGAGTGCCCCATAGACACCACATAAGGCCTTACAGCCACACCATAGAGCCCAATTGAACCACATAGACACCCCATATCGCCCCATAGTGCCTGTAGACACCCCATAGAGCCCCATAGAGACCCACTGAACCCCATACAGACCCCATGCAGACCCCATAGAGCCCCACAGACAACCCATAGATCTCCAAAGACACCCCATAGACTCCCTATAGAGCCCCATGGGGACCTCATAGCGCCCCCTAGAGACCCCATTCTTCCGCAGAGAGCCCCATAGCAAACCATAGCACCCTATAGTCACCCATAGCGCCCCATAGGAACCCAAGGATACTCCAAAGCACCCCATAGCCACCCTACAGCACCGCATAGCCACCCCATAGAGCCCCATAGACACCACATAGTGACCCATAGGGGCCCAAAGAGACCCTAGAGCACCCCATAGCTACTCCATAGTGCCCCATAGCAGCCCATGGAGCCTCATAGACACTCCATTGTGCCCCACAGCACCCCATTGCACCCCATAGGGACCCATAGACACAGCATACTGTACAATAGAGCCCCATAGACACCCCACAGCACCCCATAGCAGCCCACAGTGCCCCATAGACACCACATAAGGCCCTACAGCCACACCATAGAGCCCAATTGAACCACATAGACACCCCATATCGCCCCATAGTGCCTGTAGACACCCCATAGAGCCCCATAGAGACCCACTGAACCCCATACAGACCCCATGCAGACCCCATAGAGCCCCACAGACAACCCATAGATCCCCAAAGACACCCCATAGACTCCCCATAGAGCCCCATAGGGACCTCATAGCGCCCCATAGAGACCCCATTCTTCCTCATAGAGCCCCATAGCAAACCATAGCACCCTATAGTCACCCATAGCGCCCCATAGGAACCCAAGGATACCCCAAAGCACCCCATAGCCACCCTACAGCACCGCATAGCCACCCCATAGAGCCCCATAGACACCACATAGTGACCCATAGTGACCCATAGGGGCCCAAAGAGACCCCAGAGCACCACATAGCTACTCCATAGTGCCCCATAGCAGCCCATGGAGCCTCATAGACACTCCATTGGGCCCCACAGCACCCCATTGCACCCCATAGGGACCCATAGACACAGCATATTGCTCCATAGAGCCCCATAGACACCCCATAGTTCCCCACAGCACCCCATAGCAGCCCACAGTGCCCCATAGACGCCACATAAGGCCCTACAGCCACACCATAGAGCCCAATTGAACCACATAGACACCCCATATCGCCCCATAGTGCCTGTAGACACTCCATAGAGCCCCATAGAGACCCACTGAACCCCATACAGACCCCATGCAGACCCCATAGAGCCCCACAGACAACCCATAGATCCCCAAAGACACCCCATAGACTCCCCATAGAGCCCCATAGGGACCTCATAGCGCCCCATAGAGACCCCATTCTTCCGCATAGAGCCCCATAGCAAACCATAGCACCCCATAGTCACCCATAGCGCCCCATAGGAACCCAAGGATACCCCAAAGCACCCCATAGCCACCCTACAGCACCGCATAGCCACCCCATAGAGCCCCATAGACACCACATAGTGACCCATAGTGACCCATAGGGGCCCAAAGAGACCCCAGAGCACCCCATAGCTACTCCATAGTGCCCCATAGCAGCCCATGGAGCCTCATAGACACTCCATTGTGCCCCACAGCACCCCATTGCACCCCATAGGGAACCATAGACACAGCATATTGCTCCATAGAGCCCCATAGACACCCCATAGTTCCCCACAGCACCCCATAGCAGCCCACAGTGCCCCATAGACACCACATAAGGCCCTACAGCCACACCATAGAGCCTAATTGAACCACATGGACACCCCATATCGCCCCATAGTGCCTGTAGACACCCCATAGAGACCCACTGAACCCCATACAGACCCCATGCAGACCCCATAGAGCCCCACAGACAACCCATAGATCCCGAAAGACACCACATAGACTCCCCATAGAGCCCCATAGGGACCCCATAGCGCCCCATAGAGACCCCATTCTTCCGCATAGAGCCCCATAGCAAACCATAGCACCCTATAGTCACCCATAGCGCCCCATAGGAACCCAAGGATACCCCAAAGCACCCCATAGCCACCCTACAGGACCGCATAGCCACCCCATAGAGCCCCATAGACACCACATAGTGACCCATAGTGACCCATAGGGGCCCAAAGAGACCCCATAGCACCCCACAGCTACTCCATAGTGCACCATAGCAGCCCATGGACCCTCATAGACACTCCATTGGGCCCCACAGCACCCCATTGCACCCCATAGGGACCCATAGACACAGCATATTGCTCCATAGAGCCCCATAGACACCCCATAGTTCCCCACAGCACCCCATAGCAGCCCACAGTGCCCCATAGACACCACATAAGGCTCTACAGCCACACCACAGAGCATAATTGAACCACATAGACACCCCATATCGCTCCATAGTGCCTGTAGACGCCCTATAGAGCCCCATAGAGACCCACTGAACCCCATGCAGACCCCATGCAGACCCCATAGAGCCCCACAGACAACCCATAGATCCCCAAAGACACCCCATAGACTCCCCATAGAGCCCCATAGGGACCTCATAGCGCCCCATAGAGACCCCATTCTTCCTCATAGAGCCCCATAGCAAACCATAGCACCCTATAGTCACCCATAGCGCCCCATAGGAACCCAAGGATACCCCAAAGCACCCCATAGCCACCCTACAGCACCGCATAGCCACCCCATAGAGCCCCATAGACACCACATAGTGACCCATAGTGACCCATAGGGGCCCAAAGAGACCCTAGAGCACCCCATAGCTACCCCATAGTGCCCCATAGCAGCCCATGGAGCCTCATAGACACTCCATTGTGCCCCACAGCACCCCATTGCACCCCATAGGGACCCATAGACACAGCATACTGTACAATAGAGCCCCATAGACACCCCATAGTTCCCCATAGCAGCCCAGAGTGCCCCATAGACACCACATAAGGCCTTACAGCCACACCATAGAGCCCAATTGAACCACATAGACACCCCATATCGCCCCATAGTGCCTGTAGACACCCCATAGAGCCCCATAGAGACCCACTGAACCCCATACAGACCCCATGCAGACCCCATAGAGCCCCACAGACAACCCATAGATCTCCAAAGACACCCCATAGACTCCCTATAGAGCCCCATGGGGACCTCATAGCGCCCCCTAGAGACCCCATTCTTCCGCATAGAGCCCCATAGCAAACCATAGCACCACATAGTCACCCATAGCGCCCCATAGGAACCCAAGGATACCCCAAAGCACCCCATAGCCACCCTACAGCACCGCATAGCCACCCCATAGAGCCCCATAGACACCACATAGTGACCCATAGTGACCCATAGGAGCCCAAAGAGACCCCAGAGCACCCCATAGCTACTCCATAGTGCCCCATAGCAGCCCATGGAGCCTCATAGACACTCCATTGTGCCCCACAGCACCCCATTGCACCCCATAGGGAACCATAGACACAGCATATTGCTCCATAGAGCCCCATAGACACCCCATAGTTCCCCACAGCACCCCATAGCAGCCCACAGTGCCCCATAGACACCACATAAGGCCCTACAGCCACACCATAGAGCCCAATTGAACCACATGGACACCCCATATCGCCCCATAGTGCCTGTAGACACCCCATAGAGACCCACTGAACCCCATACAGACCCCATGCAGACCCCATAGAGCCCCACAGACAACCCATAGATCCCGAAAGACACCACATAGACTCCCCATAGAGCCCCATAGGGACCCCATAGCGCCCCATAGAGACCCCATTCTTCCGCATAGAGCCCCATAGCAAACCATAGCACCACATAGTCACCCATAGCGCCCCATAGGAACCCAAGGATACCCCAAAGCACCCCATAGCCACCCTACAGGACCGCATAGCCACCCCATAGAGCCCCATAGACACCACATAGTGACCCATAGTGACCCATAGGGGCCCAAAGAGACCCCATAGCACACCATAGCTACTCCATAGTGCCCCATAGCAGCCCATGGACCCTCATAGACACTCCATTGGGCCCCACAGCACCCCATTGCACCCCATAGGGACCCATAGACACAGCATATTGCTCCATAGACACCCCATAGTTCCCCACAGCACCCCATAGCAGCCCACAGTGCCCCATAGACACCACATATGGCTCTACAGCCACACCATAGAGCCCAATTGAACCACATAGACACCCCATATCGCCCCATAGTGCCTGTAGACACCCTATAGAGCCCCATAGAGACCCACTGAACCCCATACAGACCCCATGCAGACCCCATAGAGCCCCACAGACAACCCATAGATCTCCAAAGACACCCCATAGACTCCCTATAGAGCCCCATGGGGACCTCATAGCGCCCCATAGAGACACCATTCTTCCGCATAGATCCCGATAGCAAACCATAGCACCACATAGTCACCCATAGCGCCCCATAGGAACCCAAGGATACCCCAAAGCACCCCATAGCCACCCTACAGCACCGCATAGCCACCCCATAGAGCCCCATAGACACCACATAGTGACCCATAGTGACCCATAGGAGCCCAAAGAGACCCCAGAGCACCCCATAGCTACTCCATAGTGCCCCATAGCAGCCCATGGAGCCTCATAGACACTCCATTGTGCCCCACAGCACCCCATTGCACCCCATAGGGTCCCATAGAAACAGCATATTGCTCCATAGAGCCCCATAGACACCCCATAGTTCCCCACAGCACCCCATAGCAGCCCACAGTGCCCCATAGACACCACATAAGGCCCTACAGCCACACCATAGAGCCCAATTGAACCACATAGACACCCCATATCGCCCCATAGTGCCTGTAGACACCCCATAGAGCCCCATAGAGACCCACTGAACCCCATACAGACCCCATGCAGACCCCATAGAGCCCCACAGACAACCCATAGATCCCCAAAGACACCCCATAGACTCCCCATAGAGCCCCATAGGGACCTCATAGCGCCCCATAGAGACCCCATTCTTCCGCATAGAGCCCCATAGCAAACCATAGCACCACATAGTCACCTATAGCGCCCCATAGGAACCCAAGGATACCCCAAAGCACCCAATAGCCACCCTACAGCACCGCATAGCCACCCCGTAGAGCCCCATAGACACCACATAGTGACCCATAGTGACCCATAGGGGCCCAAAGAGACCCCAGAGCACCCCATAGCTACTCCATAGTGCCCCATAGCAGCACATGGAGCCTCATAGACACTCCATTGTGCCCCACAGCACCCCATTGCACCCCATAGGGAACCATAGACACAGCATATTGCTCCATAGAGCCCCATAGACACCCCATAGTTCCCCACAGCACCCCATAGCAGCCCACAGTGCCCCATAGACACCACATAAGGCCCTACAGCCACACCATAGAGCCTAATTGAACCACATGGACACCCCATATCGCCCCATAGTGCCTGTAGACACCCCATAGAGACCCACTGAACCCCATACAGACCCCATGCAGACCCCATAGAGCCCCACAGACAACCCATAGATCCCGAAAGACACCACATAGACTCCCCATAGAGCCCCATAGGGACCCCATAGCGCCCCATAGAGACCCCATTCTTCCGCATAGAGCCCCATAGCAAACCATAGCACCCTATAGTCACCCATAGCGCCCCATAGGAACCCAAGGATACCCCAAAGCACCCCATAGCCACCCTACAGGACCGCATAGCCACCCCATAGAGCCCCATAGACACCACATAGTGACCCATAGTGACCCATAGGGGCCCAAAGAGACCCCATAGCACCCCACAGCTACTCCATAGTGCACCATAGCAGCCCATGGACCCTCATAGACACTCCATTGGGCCCCACAGCACCCCATTGCACCCCATAGGGACCCATAGACACAGCATACTGTACAATAGAGCCCCATAGACACCCCATAGTTCCCCACAGCACCCCATAGCAGCCCACAGTGCCCCATAGACACCACATAAGGCTCTACAGCCACACCACAGAGCATAATTGAACCACATAGACACCCCATATCGCTCCATAGTGCCTGTAGACGCCCTATAGAGCCCCATAGAGACCCACTGAACCCCATGCAGACCCCATGCAGACCCCATAGAGCCCCACAGACAACCCATAGATCCCCAAAGACACCCCATAGACTCCCCATAGAGCCCCATAGGGACCTCATAGCGCCCCATAGAGACCCCATTCTTCCTCATAGAGCCCCATAGCAAACCATAGCACCCTATAGTCACCCATAGCGCCCCATAGGAACCCAAGGATACCCCAAAGCACCCCATAGCCACCCTACAGCACCGCATAGCCACCCCATAGAGCCCCATAGACACCACATAGTGACCCATAGTGACCCATAGGGGCCCAAAGAGACCCTAGAGCACCCCATAGCTACCCCATAGTGCCCCATAGCAGCCCATGGAGCCTCATAGACACTCCATTGTGCCCCACAGCACCCCATTGCACCCCATAGGGACCCATAGACACAGCATACTGTACAATAGAGCCCCATAGACACCCCATAGTTCCCCATAGCAGCCCAGAGTGCCCCATAGACACCACATAAGGCCTTACAGCCACACCATAGAGCCCAATTGAACCACATAGACACCCCATATCGCCCCATAGTGCCTGTAGACACCCCATAGAGCCCCATAGAGACCCACTGAACCCCATACAGACCCCATGCAGACCCCATAGAGCCCCACAGACAACCCATAGATCTCCAAAGACACCCCATAGACTCCCTATAGAGCCCCATGGGGACCTCATAGCGCCCCCTAGAGACCCCATTCTTCCGCATAGAGCCCCATAGCAAACCATAGCACCACATAGTCACCCATAGCGCCCCATAGGAACCCAAGGATACCCCAAAGCACCCCATAGCCACCCTACAGCACCGCATAGCCACCCCATAGAGCCCCATAGACACCACATAGTGACCCATAGTGACCCATAGGAGCCCAAAGAGACCCCAGAGCACCCCATAGCTACTCCATAGTGCCCCATAGCAGCCCATGGAGCCTCATAGACACTCCATTGTGCCCCACAGCACCCCATTGCACCCCATAGGGAACCATAGACACAGCATATTGCTCCATAGAGCCCCATAGACACCCCATAGTTCCCCACAGCACCCCATAGCAGCCCACAGTGCCCCATAGACACCACATAAGGCCCTACAGCCACACCATAGAGCCCAATTGAACCACATGGACACCCCATATCGCCCCATAGTGCCTGTAGACACCCCATAGAGACCCACTGAACCCCATACAGACCCCATGCAGACCCCATAGAGCCCCACAGACAACCCATAGATCCCGAAAGACACCACATAGACTCCCCATAGAGCCCCATAGGGACCCCATAGCGCCCCATAGAGACCCCATTCTTCCGCATAGAGCCCCATAGCAAACCATAGCACCACATAGTCACCCATAGCGCCCCATAGGAACCCAAGGATACCCCAAAGCACCCCATAGCCACCCTACAGGACCGCATAGCCACCCCATAGAGCCCCATAGACACCACATAGTGACCCATAGTGACCCATAGGGGCCCAAAGAGACCCCATAGCACACCATAGCTACTCCATAGTGCCCCATAGCAGCCCATGGACCCTCATAGACACTCCATTGGGCCCCACAGCACCCCATTGCACCCCATAGGGACCCATAGACACAGCATATTGCTCCATAGACACCCCATAGTTCCCCACAGCACCCCATAGCAGCCCACAGTGCCCCATAGACACCACATAAGGCCCTACAGCCACACCACAGAGCATAATTGAACCACATAGACACCCCATATCGCTCCATAGTGCCTGTAGACGCCCTATAGAGCCCCATAGAGACCCACTGAACCCCATACAGACCCCATGCAGACCCCATAGAGCCCCACAGACAACCCATAGATCCCCAAAGACACCCCATAGACTCCCCATAGAGCCCCATAGGGACCTCATAGCGCCCCATAGAGACCCCATTCTTCCTCATAGAGCCCCATAGCAAACCATAGCACCCTATAGTCACCCATAGCGCCCCATAGGAACCCAAGGATACCCCAAAGCACCCCATAGCCACCCTACAGCACCGCATAGCCACCCCATAGAGCCCCATAGACACCACATAGTGACCCATAGTGACCCATAGGGGCCCAAAGAGACCCTAGAGCACCCCATAGCTACTCCATAGTGCCCCATAGCAGCCCATGGAGCCTCATAGACACTCCATTGTGCCCCACAGCACCCCATTGCACCCCATAGGGACCCATAGACACAGCATACTGTACAATAGAGCCCCATAGGCACCCCATAGTTCCCCACAGCACCCCATAGCAGCCCACAGTGCCCCATAGACACCACATAAGGCCCTACAGCCACACCATAGAGCTCAATTGAACCACATAGACACCCCATATCGCCCATAGTGCCTGTAGACACCCCATAGAGCCCCATAGAGACCCACTGAACCCCCTACAGACCCCATGCAGACCCCATAGAGCCCTACTGACAACCCATAGATCCCCAAAGACACCCCATAGACTCCCCATAGAGCCCCATAGGGACCTCATAGCGCCCCATAGAGACCCCATTCTTCCGCATAGAGCCCCATAGCAAACCATAGCACCACCTAGTCACCCATAGCGCCCCATAGGAACCCAAGGATACCCCAAAGCACCCCATAGCCACCCTACAGCACCGCATAGCCACCACATAGAGCACCATAGACACCACATAGTGACCCATAGTGACCCATAGGGGCCCAAAGAGACCCCAGAACACCCCATAGCTACTCCATAGTGCCCCATAGCAGCCCATGGAGCCTCATAGACACTCCATTGTGCCCCACAGCACCCCATTGCACCCCATAGGGACCCATAGACACAGCATACTGCTCCATAGAGCCCCATAGACACCCCATAGTTCCCCACAGCACCCCATAGCAGCCCACAGTGCCCCATAGACGCCACATAAGGCCCTACAGCCACACCATAGAGCCCAATTGAACCACATAGACACCCCATATCGCCCCATAGTGCCTGTAGACACTCCATAGAGCCCCATAGAGACCCACTGAACCCCATACAGACCCCATGCAGACCCCATAGAGCCCCACAGACAACCCATAGATCCCCAAAGACACCCCATAGACTCCCCATAGAGCCCCATAGGGACCTCATAGCGCCCCATAGAGACCCCATTCTTCCGCATAGAGCCCCATAGCAAACCATAGCACCACATAGTCACCTATAGCGCCCCATAGGAACCCAAGGATACCCCAAAGCACCCCATAGCCACCCTACAGCACCGCATAGCTACCCCATAGAGCCCCATAGACACCACATAGTGACCCATAGTGACCCATAGGGGCCCAAAGAGACCCCAGAGCACCCCATAGCTACTCCATAGTGCCCCATAGCAGCCCATGGAGCCTCATAGACACTCCATTGTGCCCCACAGCACCCCATTGCACCCCATAGGGACCCATAGACACAGCATACTGTACATTAGTGCCCCATAGACACCCCATAGTTCCCCATAGCAGCCCACAGTGCCCCATAGACACCACATAAGGCCCTACAGCCACACCATAGAGCCCAATTGAACCACATAGACACCCCATATCGCCCCATAGTGCCTGTAGACACCCCATAGAGCCCCATAGAGACCCACTGAACCCCATACAGACCCCATGCAGACCCCATAGAGCCCCACAGACAACCCATAGATCTCCAAAGACACCCTATAGACTCCCTATAGAGCCCCTTGGGGACCTCATAGCGCCCCATAGAGACCCCATTCTTCCGCATAGAGCCCCATAGCAAACCATAGCACCCCATAGTCACCCATAGCGCCCCATAGGAACCCAAGGATACCCCAAAGCACCCACATAGACACCACATAGTGACCCATAGTGACCCATAGGGGCCCAAAGAGACCCTAGAGCACCCCATAGCTACTCCATAGTGCCCCATAGCAGCCCATGGAGCCTCATAGACACTCCATTGTGCCCCACAGCACCCCATTGCACCCCATAGGGACCCATAGACACAGCATACTGTACAATAGAGCCCCATAGGCACCCCATAGTTCCCCACAGCACCCCATAGCAGCCCACAGTGCCCCATAGACACCACATAAGGCCCTACAGCCACACCATAGAGCCCAATTGAACCACATAGACACACCATATCGCCCCATAGTGCCTGTAGACACCCCATAGAGCCCCATAGAGACCCACAGAACCCCATACAGACCCCATGCAGACCCCATAGAGCCCTACTGACAACCCATAGATCCCCAAAGACACCCCATAGACTCCCCATAGAGCCCCATAGGGACCTCATAGCGCCCCATAGAGACCCCATTCTTCCGCATAGAGCCCCATAGCAAACCATAGCACCACCTAGTCACCCATAGCGCCCCATAGGAACCCAAGGATACCCCAAAGCACCCCATAGCCACCCTACAGCACCGCATAGCCACCACATAGAGCACCATAGACACCAAATAGTGACCCATAGTGACCCATAGGGGCCCAAAGAGACCCCAGAACACCCCATAGCTACTCCATAGTGCCCCGTAGCAGCCCATGGAGCCTCATAGACACTCCATTGTGCCCCACAGCACCCCATTGCACCCCATAGGGAACCATAGACACAGCATATTGCTCCATAGAGCCCCATAGACACCCCATAGTTCCCCACAGCACCCCATAGCAGCCCACAGTGCCCCATAGACACCACATAAGGCCCTACAGCCACACCATAGAGCCCAATTGAACCACATGGACACCCCATATCGCCCCATAGTGCCTGTAGACACCCCATAGAGACCCACTGAACCCCATACAGACCCCATGCAGACCCCATAGAGCCCCACAGACAACCCATAGATCCCGAAAGACACCACATAGACTCCCCATAGAGCCCCATAGGGACCCCATAGCGACCCATAGAGACCCCATTCTTCCGCATAGAGCCCCATAGCAAACCATAGCACCACATAGTCACCCATAGCGCCCCATAGGAACCCAAGGATACCCCAAAGCACCCCATAGCCACCCTACAGGACCGCATAGCCACCCCATAGAGCCCCATAGACACCACATAGTGACCCATAGTGACCCATAGGGGCCCAAAGAGACCCCAAAGCACCCCACAGCTACTCCATAGTGCACCATAGCAGCCCATGGACCCTCATAGACACTCCATTGGGCCCCACAGATCCCCATTGCACCCCATAGGGTCCCATAGACACAGCATATTGCTCCATAGAGCCCCATAGACACCCCATAGTTCCCCACAGCACCCCATAGCAGCCCACAGTGCCCCATAGACACCACATAAGGCTCTACAGCCACACCACAGAGAATAATTGAACCACATAGACACCCCATATCGCTCCATAGTGCCTGTAGACGCCCTATAGAGCCCCGTAGAGACCCACTGAACCCCATGCAGACCCCATGCAGACCCCATAGAGCCCCACAGACAACCCATAGATCCCCAAAGACACCCCATAGACTCCCCATAGAGCCCCATAGGGACCTCATAGCGCCCCATAGAGACCCCATTCTTCCTCATAGAGCCCCATAGCAAACCATAGCACCCTATAGTCACCCATAGCGCCCCATAGGAACCCAAGGATACCCCAAAGCACCCCATAGCCACCCTACAGCACCGCATAGCCACCCCATAGAGCCCCATAGACACCACATAGTGACCCATAGTGACCCATAGGGGCCCAAAGAGACCCTAGAGCACCCCATAGCTACTCCATAGTGCCCCATAGCAGCCCATGGAGCCTCATAGACACTCCATTGTGCCCCACAGCACCCCATTGCACCCCATAGGGACCCATAGACACAGCATACTGTACAATAGAGCCCCATAGACACCCCACAGCACCCCATAGCAGCCCACAGTGCCCCATAGACACCACATAAGGCCTTACAGCCACACCATAGAGCCCAATTGAACCACATAGACACCCCATATCGCCCCATAGTGCCTGTAGACACCCCATAGAGCCCCATGGAGACCCACTGAACCCCATACAGACCCCATGCAGACCCCATAGAGCCCCACAGACAACCCATAGATCTCCAAATACACCCCATAGACTCCCTATAGAGCCCCATGGGGACCTCATAGCGCCCCCTAGAGACCCCATTCTTCCGCATAGAGCCCCATAGCAAACCATAGCACCACATAGTCACCCATAGCGCCCCATAGGAACCCAAGGATACCCCAAAGCACCCCATAGCCACCCTACAGCACCGCATAGCCACCCCATAGAGCCCCATAGACACCACATAGTGACCCATAGTGACCCATAGGAGCCCAAAGAGACCCCAGAGCACCCCATAGCTACTCCATAGTGCCCCATAGCAGCCCATGGAGCCTCATAGACACTCCATTGTGCCCCACAGCACCCCATTGCACCCCATAGGGTCCCATAGACACAGCATATTGCTCCATAGAGCCCCATAGACACCCCATAGTTCCCCACAGCACCCCATAGCAGCCCACAGTGCCCCATAGACACCACATAAGGCCCTACAGCCACACCATAGAGCCCAATTGAACCACATAGACACCCCATATCGCCCCATAGTGCCTGTAGACACCCCATAGAGCCCCATAGAGACCCACTGAACCCCATACAGACCCCATGCAGACCCCATAGAGCCCCACAGACAACCCATAGATCCCCAAAGACACCCCATAGACTCCCCATAGAGCACTATAGGGACCTAATAGCGCCCCATAGAGACCCCATTCTTCCGCATAGAGCCCCATAGCAAATCATAGCACCCCATAGTCACCCATAGCGCCCCATAGGAACCCAAGGATACCCCAAAGCACCCACATAGCCACCCTACAGCACCGCATAGCCACCCCATAGAGCCCCATAGACACCACATAGTGACACATAGCGCCCCATAGGGACCCATAGGAACACAAAGATACCCCATAGAGCCCCATAGACACCCCATAGTGACCCATAGGGGCCCAAAGAGACCCCATAGCACACCATAGCTACTCCATAGTGCCCCATAGCAGCCCATGGAGCCTCATAGACACTCGATTGGGCCCCACAGCACCCCATTGCACCCCATAGGGACCCATAGACACAGCATACTGTACAATGGAGCCCCATAGGCACCCCATAGTTCCCCACAGCACCCCATAGCAGCCCACAGTGCCCCATAGACACCACATAAGGCCCTACAGCCACACCATAGAGCCCAATTGTACCACATAGACACCCCATATCGCCCCATAGTGCCTGTAGACACCCCATAGAGCCCCATAGAGACCCACTGAACCCCATACAGACCCCATGCAGACCCCATAGAGCCCCACAGACAACCCATAGATCCCCAAAGACACCCCATAGACTCCCCATAGAGCCCCATAGGGACCTCATAGCGCCCCATAGAGACCCCATTCTTTCGCATAGAGCCCCATAGCAAACCATAGCACCACATAGTCACCTATAGCGCCCCATAGGAACCCAAGGATACCCCAAAGCACCCCATAGCCACCCTACAGCACCGCATAGCCACCCCATAGAGCCCCATAGACACCACATAGTGACCCATAGCGCCCCATAGGGGCACAAAGAGACCCCAAATCATCCAATAGCTACTCCACAGTGCCCGATAGCAGCCCATGGAGCCTCATAGACACTCCATTGTGCCCCACAGTACCCCATTGCACCCCATAGGGACCCATAGAGACAGCATACTGCTCCATAGAGCCCCATAGACACCCCATAGTTCCCCACAGCACCCCATAGCAGCCCACAGTGCCCCATAGACACCACATAAGGCCCTACAGCCACACCATAGAGCCCAATTGAACCACATAGACACCCCATATCGCCCCATAGTGCCTGTAGACGCCCCATAGAGCTCCATAGAGACCCACTGAACCCCATACAGACCCCATGCAGACCCCATAGAGCCCCACAGACAACCCATAGATCCCCAAAGACATCCCAAAGACTCCCCATAGAGCCCCATAGGGACCCCATAGCGCCCCATAGAGACCCCATTCTTCCGCATAGAGCCCCATAGCAAACCATAGCACCACATAGTCACCCATAGCGCCCCATAGGAACCCAAGGATACCCCAAAGCACCCCATAGCCACCCTACAGCACTGCATAGCCACCCCATAGAGCCCCATAGACACCACATAGTGACCCCATAGTGACCCATAGGGGCCCAAAGAGACCCCAGAGCATTCCGTAGCTACTCCATAGTGCCCCATAGCAGCCCATGGAGCCTCATAGACACTCCATTGTGCCCCACAGCACCCCATTGCACCCCATAGGGAACCATAGACACAGCATATTGCTCCATAGAGCCCCATAGACACCCCATAGTTCCCCACAGCACCCCATAGCAGCCCACAGTGCCCCATAGACACCACATAAGGCCCTACAGCCACACCATAGAGCCCAATTGAACCACATGGACAACCCATATCGCCCCATAGTGCCTGTAGACACCCCATAGAGACCCACTGAACCCCATACAGACCCCATGCAGACCCCATAGAGCCCCACAGACAACCCATAGATCCCGAAAGACACCACATAGACTCCCCATAGAGCCCCATAGGGACCCCATAGCGCCCCATAGAGACCCCATTCTTCCGCATAGAGCCCCATAGCAAACCATAGCACCACATAGTCACCTATAGCGCCCCATAGGAACCCAAGGATACCCCAAAGCACCCCATAGCCACCCTACAGGACCGCATAGCCACCCCATAGAGCCCCATAAACACCACATAGTGACCCATACTGACCCATAGGGGCCCAAAGAGACCCCATAGCACCCCACAGCTCCTCCATAGTGCACCATAGCAGCCCATGGACCCTCATAGACACTCCATTGGGCCCCACAGCACCCCATTGCACCCCATAGGGTCCCATAGACACAGCATATTGCTCCATAGAGCCCCATAGACACCCCATAGTTCCCCACAGAACCCCATAGCTGCCCACAGTGCCCCATAGACACCACATAAGGCTCTACAGCCACACCATAGAGCCCAATTGAACCACATGGACACCCCATATCGCCCCATAGTGCCTGTAGACGCCCTATAGAGCCCCATAGAGACCCACTGAACCCCATACAGACCCCATGCAGACCCCATAGAGCCCCACAGACAACCCATAGATCCCCAAAGACACCCCATAGACTCCCCATAGAGCCCCATAGGGACCTCATAGCGACCCATAGAGACCCCATTCTTCCTCATAGAGCCCCATAGCAAACCATAGCACCCTATAGTCACCCATAGCGCCCCATAGGAACCCAAGGATACCCCAAAGCACCCCATAGCCACCCTACAGCACCGCATAGCCACCCCATAGAGCCCCATAGACACCACATAGTGACCCATAGTGACCCATAGGGGCCCAAAGAGACCCTAGAGCACCCCATAGCTACTCCATAGTGCCCCATAGCAGCCCATGGAGCCTCATAGACACTCCATTGTGCCCCACAGCACCCCATTGCACCCCATAGGGACCCATAGACACAGCATACTGTACAATAGAGCCCCATAGACACCCCACAGCACCCCATAGCAGCCCACAGTGCCCCATAGACACCACATAAGGCCTTACAGCCACACCATAGAGCCCAATTGAACCACATAGACACCCCATATCGCCCCATAGTGCCTGTAGACACCCCATAGAGCCCCATAGAGACCCACTGAACCCCATACAGACCCCATGCAGACCCCATAGAGCCCCACAGACAACCCATAGATCTCCAAAGACACCCCATAAACTCCTATAGAGCCCCATGGGGACCTCATAGCGCCCCATAGAGACCCCATTCTTCCGCATAGAGCCCCATAGCAAACCATAGCACCACATAGTCACCCATAGCGCCCCATAGGAACCCAAGGATACCCCAAAGCACCCCATAGCCACCCTACAGCACCGCATAGCCACCCCATAGAGCCCCATAGACACCACATAGTGACCCATAGTGACCCATAGGAGCCCAAAGAGACCCCAGAGCACACCATAGCTACTCCATAGTGCCCCATAGCAGCCCATGGAGCCTCATAGACACTCCATTGTGCCCCACAGCACCCCATTGCACCCCATAGGGTCCCATAGACACAGCATATTGCTCCATAGAGCCCCATAGACACCCCATAGTTCCCCACAGCACCCCATAGCAGCCCACAGTGCCCCATAGACACCACATAAGGCCCTACAGCCACACCATAGAGCCCAATTGAACCACATAGACACCCCATATCGCCCCATAGTGCCTGTAGACACCCCATAGAGCCCCATAGAGACCCACTGAACCCCATACAGACCCCATGCAGACCCCATAGAGCCCCACAGACAACCCATAGATCCCCAAAGACACCCCATAGACTCCCCATAGAGCCCTATAGGGACCTCATAGCGCCCCATAGAGACCCCATTCTTCCGCATAGAGCCCCATAGCAAACCATAGCACCCCATAGTCACCCATAGCGCCCCATAGGAACCCAAGGATACCCCAAAGCACCCAATAGCCACCCTACAGCACCGCATAGCCACCCCATAGAGCCCCATAGACACCACATAGTGACACATAGCGCCCCATAGGGACCCATAGGAACACAAAGATACCCCATAGAGCCCCATAGACACCCCATAGTGACCCATAGGGGACCAAAGAGACCCCATAGCACACCATAGCTACTCCATAGTGCCCCATAGCAGCCCATGGAGCCTCATAGACACTCGATTGGGCCCCACAGCACCCCATTGCACCCCATAGGGACCCATAGACACAGCATACTGTACAATAGAGCCCCATAGGCACCCCATAGTTCCCCACAGCACCCCATAGCAGCCCACAGTGCCCCATAGACACCACATAAGGCCCTACAGCCACACCATAGAGCCCAATTGTACCACATAGACACCCCATATCGCCCCATAGTGCCTGTAGACACCCCATAGAGCCCCATAGAGACCCACTGAACCCCATACAGACCCCATGCAGACCCCATAGAGCCCCACAGACAACCCATAGATCCACAAAGACACCCCATAGACTCCCCATAGAGCCCCATAGGGACCTCATAGCGCCCCATAGAGACCCCATTCTTCCGCATAGAGCCCAATAGCAAACCATAGCACCACATAGTCACCTATAGCGCCCCATAGGAACCCAAGGATACCCCAAAGCACCCCATAGCCACCCTACAGCACCGCATAGCCACCCCATAGAGCCCCATAGACACCACATAGTGACCCATAGCGCCCCATAGGGGCACAAAGAGACCCCAAATCATCCAATAGTTACTCCACAGTGCCCGATAGCAGCCCATGGAGCCTCATAGACACTCCATTGTGCCCCACAGCACCCCATTGCACCCCATAGGGACCCATAGACACAGCATACTGCTCCATAGAGCCCCATAGACACCCCATAGTTCCCCACAGCACCCCATAGCAGCCCACAGTGCCCCATAGACACCACATAAGGCCGTACAGCCACACCATAGAGCCCAATTGTACCACATAGACACCCCATATCGCTCCATAGTGCCTGTAGACGCCCTATAGAGCCCCATAGAGACCCACTGAACCCCATGCAGACCCCATGCAGACCCCATAGAGCCCCACAGACAACCCATAGATCCCCAAAGACACCCCATAGACTCCCCATAGAGCCCCATAGGGACCTCATAGCGCCCCATAGAGACCCCATTCTTCCTCATAGAGCCCCATAGCAAACCATAGCACCCTATAGTCACCCATAGCGCCCCATAGGAACCCAAGGATACCCCAAAGCACCCCATAGCCACCCTACAGCACCGCATAGCCACCCCATAGAGCCCCATAGACACCACATAGTGACCCATAGTGACCCATAGGGGCCCAAAGAGACCCTAGAGCACCCCATAGCTACTCCATAGTGCCCCATAGCAGCCCATGGAGCCTCATAGATACTCCATTGTGCCCCACAGCACCCCATTGCACACCATAGGGACCCATAGACACAGCATACTGTACAATAGAGCCCCATAGACACCCCATAGTTCCCCATAGCAGCCCACAGTGCCCCATAGACACCACATAAGGCCTTACAGCCACACCATAGAGCCCAATTGAACCACATAGACACCCCATATCGCCCCATAGTGCCTGTAGACACCCCATAGAGCCCCATAGAGACCCACTGAACCCCATACAGACCCCATGCAGACCCCATAGAGCCCCACAGACAACCCATAGATCTCCAAAGACACCCCATAGACTCCCTATAGAGCCCCATGGGGACCTCATAGCGCCCCATAGAGACCCCATTCTTCCGCATAGAGCCCCATAGCAAACCATAGCACCACATAGTCACCCATAGCGCCCCATAGGAACCCAAGGATACCCCAAAGCACCCCATAGCCACCCTACAGCACCGCATAGCCACCCCATAGAGCCCCATAGACACCACATAGTGACCCATAGTGACCCATAGGAGCCCAAAGAGACCCCAGAGCACCCCATAGCTACTCCATAGTGCCCCATAGCAGCCCATGGAGCCTCATAGACACTCCATTGTGCCCCACAGCACCCCATTGCACCCCATAGGGTCCCATAGACACAGCATATTACTCCATAGAGCCCCATAGACACCCCATAGGTCACCACAGCACCCCATAGCAGCCCACAGTGCCCCATAGACACCACATAAGGCCCTACAGCCACACCATAGAGCCCAATTGAACCACATAGACACCCCATATCGCCCCATAGTGCCTGTAGACACCCCATAGAGCCCCATAGAGACCCACTGAACCCCATACAGACCCCATGCAGACCCCATAGAGCCCCACAGACAACCCATAGATCCCCAAAGACACCCCATAGACTCCCCATAGAGCACTATAGGGACCTCATAGCGCCCCATAGAGACCCCATTCTTCCGCATAGAGCCCCATAGCAAACCATAGCACCCCATAGTCACCCATAGCGCCCCATAGGAACCCAAGGATACCCCAAAGCACCCACATAGCCACCCTACAGCACCGCATAGCCACCCCATAGAGCCCCATAGACACCACATAGTGACACATAGCGCCCCATAGGGACCCATAGGAACACAAAGATACCCCATAGAGCCCCATAGACACCCCATAGTGACCCATAGGGGCCCAAAGAGACCCCATAGCACACCATAGCTACTCCATAGTGCCCCATAGCAGCCCATGGAGCCTCATAGACACTCGATTGGGCCCCACAGCACCCCATTGCACCCCATAGGGACCCATAGACACAGCATACTGTACAATAGAGCCCCATAGGCACCCCATAGTTCCCCACAGCACCCCATAGCAGCCCACAGTGCACCATAGACACCACATAAGGCCCTACAGCCACACCATAGAGCCCAATTGTACCACATAGACACCCCATATCGCCCCATAGTGCCTGTAGACACCCCATAGAGCCCCATAGAGACCCACTGAACCCCATACAGACCCCATGCAGACCCCATAGAGCCCCACAGACAACCCATAGATCCCCAAAGACACCCCATAGACTCCCCATAGAGCCCCATAGGGACCCCATAGCGCCCCATAGAGACCCCATTCTTCCGCATAGAGCCCCATAGCAAACCATAGCACCACATAGTCACCTATAGCGCCCCATAGGAACCCAAGGATACCCCAAAGCACCCACATAGCCACCCTACAGCACCGCATAGCCACCCCATAGAGCCCCATAGACACCACATAGTGACCCCATAGTGACCCATAGGGGCCCAAAGAGACCCCAGAGCATTCCGTAGCTACTCCATAGTGCCCCATAGCAGCCCATGGAGCCTCATAGACACTCCATTGTGCCCCACAGCACCCCATTGCACCCCATAGGGAACCATAGACACAGCATATTGCTCCATAGAGCCCCATAGACACCCCATAGTTCCCCACAGCACCCCATAGCAGCCCACAGTGCCCCATAGACACCACATAAGGCCCTACAGCCACACCATAGAGCCCAATTGAACCACATGGACACCCCATATCGCCCCATAGTGCCTGTAGACACCCCATAGAGACCCACTGAACCCCATACAGACCCCATGCAGACCCCATAGAGCCCCACAGACAACCCATAGATCCCGAAAGACACCACATAGACTCCCCATAGAGCCCCATAGGGACCCCATAGCGCCCCATAGAGACCCCATTCTTCCGCATAGAGCCCCATAGCAAACCATAGCACCACATAGTCACCCATAGCGCCCCATAGGAACCCAAGGATACCCCAAAGCACCCCATAGCCACCCTACAGGACCGCATAGCCACCCCATAGAGCCCCATAAACACCACATAGTGACCCATAGTGACCCATAGGGGCCCAAAGAGACCCCATAGCACCCCACAGCTCCTCCATAGTGCACCATAGCAGCCCATGGACCCTCATAGACACTCCATTGGGCCCCACAGCACCCCATTGCACCCCATAGGGTCCCATAGACACAGCATATTCCTCCATAGAGCCCCATAGACACCCCATAGTTCCCCACAGCACCCCATAGCAGCCCACAGTGCCCCATAGACACCACATAAGGCTCTACAGCCACACCACAGAGCATAATTGAACCACATAGACACCCCATATCGCTCCATAGTGCCTGTAGACGCCCTATAGAGCCCCATAGAGACCCACTGAACCCCATACAGACCCCATGCAGACCCCATAGAGCCCCACAGACAACCCATAGATCCCCAAAGACACCCCATAGACTCCCCATAGAGCCCCATAGGGACCTCATAGCGCCCCATAGAGACCCCATTCTTCCTCATAGAGCCCCATAGCAAACCATAGCACCCTATAGTCACCCATAGCGCCCCATAGGAACCCAAGGATACCCCAAAGCACCCCATAGCCACCCTACAGCACCGCATATCCACCCCATAGAGCCCCATAGACACCACATAGTGACCCATAGTGACCCATAGGGGCCCAAAGAGACCCTAGAGCACCCCATAGCTACTCCATAGTGCCCCATAGCAGCCCATGGAGCCTCATAGACACTCCATTGTGCCCCACAGCACCCCATTGCACCCCATAGGGACCCATAGACACAGCATACTGTACAATAGAGCCCCATAGACACCCCACAGCACCCCATAGCAGCCCACAGTGCCCCATAGACACCACATAAGGCCTTACAGCCACACCATAGAGCCCAATTGAACCACATAGACACCCCATATCGCCCCATAGTGCCTGTAGACACCCCATAGAGACCCACTGAACCCCATACAGACCCCATGCAGACCCCATAGAGCCCCACAGACAACCCATAGATCTCCAAACACACCCCATAGACTCCTATAGAGCCCCATGGGGACCTCATAGCGCCCCATAGAGACCCCATTCTTCCGCATAGAGCCCCATAGCAAACCATAGCACCACATAGTCACCCATAGCGCCCCATAGGAACCCAAGGATACCCCAAAGCACCCCATAGCCACCCTACAGCACCGCATAGCCACCCCATAGAGCCCCATAGACACCACATAGTGACCCATAGTGACCCATAGGAGCCCAAAGAGACCCCAGAGCACCCCATAGCTACTCCATAGTGCCCCATAGCAGCCCATGGAGCCTCATAGACACTCCATTGTGCCCCACAGCGCCCCATTGCACCCCATAGGGTCCCATAGACACAGCATATTGCTCCATAGAGCCCCATAGACACCCCATAGTTCCCCACAGCACCCCATAGCAGCCCACAGTGCCCCATAGACACCACATAAGGCCCTACAGCCACACCATAGAGCCCAATTGAACCACATAGACACCCCATATCGCCCCATAGTGCCTGTAGACACCCCATAGAGCCCCATAGAGACCCACTGAACCCCATACAGACCCCATGCAGATCCCATAGAGCCCCACAGACAACCCATAGATCCCCAAAGACACCCCATAGACTCCCCATAGAGCCCTATAGGGACCTCATAGCGCCCCATAGAGACCCCATTCTTCCGCATAGAGCCCCATAGCAAACCATAGCACCCCATAGTCACCCATAGCGCCCCATAGGAACCCAAGGATACCCCAAAGCACCCAATAGCCACCCTACAGCACCGCATAGCCACCCCATAGAGCCCCATAGACACCACATAGTGACACATAGCGCCCCATAGGGACCCATAGGAACACAAAGATACCCCATAGAGCCCCATAGACACCCCATAGTGACCCATAGGGGACCAAAGAGACCCCATAGCACACCATAGCTACTCCATAGTGCCCCATAGCAGCCCATGGAGCCTCATAGACACTCGATTGGGCCCCACAGCACCCCATTGCACCCCATAGGGACCCATAGACACAGCATACTGTACAATAGAGCCCCATAGGCACCCCATAGTTCCCCACAGCACCCCATAGCAGCCCACAGTGCCCCATAGACACCACATAAGGCCCTACAGCCACACCATAGAGCCCAATTGTACCACATAGACACCCCATATCGCCCCATAGTGCCTGTAGACACCCCATAGAGCCCCATAGAGACCCACTGAACCCCATACAGACCCCATGCAGACCCCATAGAGCCCCACAGACAACCCATAGATCCCCAAAGACACCCCATAGACTCCCCATAGAGCCCCATAGGGACCTCATAGCGCCCCATAGAGACCCCATTCTTCCGCATAGAGCCCAATAGCAAACCATAGCACCACATAGTCACCTATAGCGCCCCATAGGAACCCAAGGATACCTCAAAGCACCCCATAGCCACCCTACAGCACCGCATAGCCACCCCATAGAGCCCCATAGACACCACATAGTGACCCATAGCGCCCCATAGGGGCACAAAGAGACCCCAAATCATCCAATAGCTACTCCACAGTGCCCGATAGCAGCCCATGGAGCCTCATAGACACTCCATTGTGCCCCACAGCACCCCATTGCACCCCATAGGGACCCATAGACACAGCATACTGCTCCATAGAGCCCCATAGACACCCCATAGTTCCCCACAGCACCCCATAGCAGCCCACAGTGCCCCATAGACACCACATAAGGCCGTACAGCCACACCATAGAGCCCAATTGAACCACATAGACACCCCATATCGCCCCATAGTGCTTGTAGACACCCATAGAGCTCCATAGAGACCCACTGAACCCCATACAGACCCCATGCAGACCCCATAGAGCCCCACAGACAACCCATAGATCCCCAAAGACATCCCAAAGACTCCCCATAGAGCCCCATAGGGACCCCATAGCGCCCCATAGAGACCCCATTCTTCCGCATAAAGCCCCATAGCAAACCATAGCACCACATAGTCACCCATAGCGCCCCATAGGAACCCAAGGATACCCCAAAGCACCCCATAGCCACCCTACAGCACCGCATAGCCACCCCATAGAGCCCCATAGACACCACATAGTGACCCATAGTGACCCATAGGAGCCCAAAGAGACCCCAGAGCATTCCATAGCTACTCCATAGTGCCCAATAGCAGCCCATGGAGCCTCATAGACACTCCATTGTGCCCCACAGCACCCCATTGCACCCCATAGGGAACCATAGACACAGCATATTGCTCCATAGAGCCCCATAGACACCCCATAGTTCCCCACAGCACCCCATAGCAGCCCACAGTGCCCCACAGACACCACATAAGGCCCTACAGCCACACCATAGAGCCCAATTGAACCACATGGACACCCCATATCGCCCCATAGTGCCTGTAGACACCCCATAGAGACCCACTGAACCCCATACAGACCCCATGCAGACCCCATAGAGCCCCACAGACAACCCATAGATCCCGAAAGACACCACATAGACTCCCCATAGAGCCCCATAGGGACCCCATAGCGCCCCATAGAGACCCCATTCTTCCGCATAGAGCCCCATAGCAAACCATAGCACCACATAGTCACCCATAGCGCCCCATAGGAACCCAAGGATACCCCAAAGCACCCCATAGCCACCCTACAGGACCGCATAGCCAACCCATAGAGCCCCATAGACACCACATAGTGACCCATAGTGACCCATAGGGGCCCAAAGAGACCCCATAGCACCCCACAGCTCCTCCATAGTGCACCATAGCAGCCCATGGACCCTCATAGACACTCCATTGGGCCCCACAGCACCCCATTGCACCCCATAGGGACCCATAGACACAGCATATTGCTCCATAGAGCCCCATAGACACCCCATAGTTCCCCACAGCACCCCATAGCAGCCCACAGTGCCCCATAGACACCACATAAGGCTCTACAGCCACACCACAGAGCATAATTGAACCACATAGACACCCCATATCGCTCCATAGTGCCTGTAGACGCCCTATAGAGCCCCATAGAGACCCACTGAACCCCATACAGACCCCATGCAGACCCCATAGAGCCCCACAGACAACCCATAGATCCCCAAAGACACCCCATAGACTCCCCATAGAGCCCCATAGGGACCTCATAGCGCCCCATAGAGACCCCATTCTTCCTCATAGAGCCCCATAGCAAACCATAGCACCCTATAGTCACCCATAGCGCCCCATAGGAACCCAAGGATACCCCAAAGCACCCCATAGCCACCCTACAGCACCGCATATCCACCCCATAGAGCCCCATAGACACCACATATTGACCCATAGTGACCCATAGGGGCCCAAAGAGACCCTAGAGCACCCCATAGCTACTCCATAGTGCCCCATAGCAGCCCATGGAGCCTCATAGACACTCCATTGTGCCCCACAGCACCCCATTGCACCCCATAGGGACCCATAGACACAGCATACTGTACAATAGAGCCCCATAGACACCCCACAGCACCCCATAGCAGCCCACAGTGCCCCATAGACACCACATAAGGCCTTACAGCCACACCATAGAGCCCAATTGAACCACATAGACACCCCATATCGCCCCATAGTGCCTGTAGACACCCCATAGAGCCCCATAGAGACCCACTGAACCCCATACAGACCCCATGCAGACCCTATAGAGCCCCACAGACAACCCATAGATCCCCAAAGACACCCCATAGACTCCCCATAGAGCCCCATAGGGACCTCATAGCGCCCCATAGAGACCCCATTCTTCCGCATAGAGCCCAATAGCAAACCATAGCACCCCATAGTCACCCATAGCGCCCCATAGGAACCCAAGGATACCCCAAAGCACCCCATAGCCACCCTACAGCACCGCATAGCCACCCCATAGAGCCCCATAGACACCACATAGTGACCCATAGCGCCCCATAGGGGCACAAAGAGACCCCAAATCATCCAATAGCTACTCCACAGTGCCCGATAGCAGCCCATGGAGCCTCATAGACACTCCATTGTGCCCCACAGCACCCCATTGCACCCCATAGGGACCCATAGACACAGCATACTGCTCCATAGAGCCCCATAGACACCCCATAGTTCCCCACAGCACCCCATAGCAGCCCACAGTGCCCCATAGACACCACATAAGGCCGTACAGCCACACCATAGAGCCCAATTGAACCACATAGACACCCCATATCGCCCCATAGTGCCTGTAGACACCCCATAGAGCTCCATAGAGACCCACTGAACCCCATACAGACCCCATGCAGACCCCATAGAGCCCCACAGACAACCCATAGATCCCCAAAGACATCCCAAAGACTCCCCATAGAGCCCCATAGGGACCTCATAGCGCCCCATAGAGACAACATTCTTCCGCATAGAGCCCCATAGCAAACCATAGCACCCCATAGTCACCCATAGCGCCCCATAGGAACCCAAGGATACCCCAAAGCACCCCATAGCCAACCTACAGCACCGCATAGCCACCCCTTAGTGCCCCATAGACACCACATAGTGACCCATAGTGACCCATAGGGGCCATAGGAACACAAAGATACCCCATAGAGCCCCATAGACACCCCATAGTGACCCATAGGGGCCCAAAGAGACCCCAGAGCACCCCATAGCTACTCCATAGTGCCCCATCGCAGCCCATGGAGCCTCATAGACACTCCATTGTGCCCCACAGCACCCCATTGCACCCCATAGGGACCCATAGACACAGCATACTGTACAATAGAGCCCCATAGATACCCCATAGTTCCCCACAGCACCCCATAGCAGCCCACAGTGCCCCATAGACAACACATAAGGCCCTACAGCCACACCATAGAGCCCAATTGAACCACATAGACACCCCATATCGCCCCATAGTGCCTGTAGACACCCCATAGAGCCCCATAGAGACCCACTGAACCCCATACAGACCCCATGCAGACCCCATAGAGCCCCACAGACAACCCATAGATCCCCAAAGACACCTCATAGACTCCCCATAGAGCCCCATAGGGACCCCATAGCGCCCCATAGAGACCCCATTCTTCCGCATAGAGCCCCATAGCAAACCATAGCACCCCATAATCACCCATAGCGCCCCATAGGAACCCAAGGATACCCCAAAGCACCCCATAGCCACCCTACAGCACCGCATAGCCACCCCTTAGTGCCCCAGAGACACCACATAGTGACCCATAGGGGCCCAAAGAGACCCCATAGCACCCCATAGCTACTCCATAGTGCCCCATAGTAGCCCATGGAGCCTCATAGACACTCCATTGTGCCCCACAGCACCCCATTGCACCCCATAGGGACCCATAGACACAGCATACTGCTCCATAGAGCCCCATAGACACCCCATAGTTCCCCACAGCACCCCATAGCAGCCCACAGTGCCCCATAGACACCACATAAGGCCGTACAGCCACACCATAGAGCCCAATTGAACCACATAGACACCCCATATCGCCCCATAGTGCCTGTAGACACCCCATAGAGCCCCATAGAGACCAACTGAACCCCATACAGACCCCATGCAGACCCCATAGAGCCCCACAGACAACCCATAGATCCCCAAAGACACCCCATAGACTCCCCATAGAGCCACATAGGGACATCATAGCGCCCCATAGAGACCCCATTCTTCCGCATAGAGCCCCATAGCAAACCATAGCACCACATAGTCTCCTATAGCGCCCCATAGGAACCCAAGGATACCTCAAAGCACCCAAAAGCCACCCTACAGCACCGCATAGCCACCCCATAGAGCCCCATAGACACCACATAGTGACCCATAGGGGCCCAAAGAGACCCTAGAGCACCCCATAGCTACTCCATAGTGCCCCATAGCAGCCCATGGAGCCTCATAGACACTCCATTGTGCCCCACAGCACCCCATTGCACCCCATAGGGACCCATAGACACAGCATACTGCTCCATAGAGCCCCATAGACACCCCATAGTTCCCCACAGCACCCCATAGCAGCCCACAGTGCCCCATAGACACCACATAAGGCCCTACAGCCACACCATAGAGCCCAATTGAACCACATAGACACCCCATATCGCCCCATAGTGCCTGTAGACACCCCATAGAGCTCCATAGAGACCCACTGAACCCCATACAGACCCCATGCAGACCCCATAGAGCCCCACAGACAACCCATAGATCCCCAAAGACATCCCAAAGACTCCCCATAGAGCCCCATAGGGACCCCATAGCGCCCCATAGAGACCCCATTCTTCCGCATAGAGCCCCATAGCAAACCATAGCACCACATAGTCACCCATAGCGCCCCATAGGAACCCAAGGATACCCCAAAGCACCCCATAGCCACCCTACAGCACCGCATAGCCACCCCATAGAGCCCCATAGACACCACATAGTGACCCCATAGTGACCCATAGGAGCCCAAAGAGACCCCAGAGCAACCCATAGCTACTCCATAGTGCCCCATAGCAGCCCATGGAGCCTCATAGACACTCCATTGTGCCCCACAGCACCCCATTGCACCCCATAGGGAACCATAGACACAGCATATTGCTCCATAGAGCCCCATAGACACCCCATAGTTCCCCACAGCACCCCATAGCAGCCCACAGTGCCCCATAGACACCACATAAGGCCCTACAGCCACACCATAGAGCCCAATTGAACCACATGGACACCCCATATCGCCCCATAGTGCCTGTAGACACCCCATAGAGACCCACTGAACCCCATACAGACCCCATGCAGACCCCATAGAGCCCCACAAACAACCCATAGATCCCCAAAGACACCCCATAGACTCCCCATAGAGCCCCACAGGGACCTCATAGCGCCCCATAGAGACCCCATTCTTCCTCATAGAGCCCCATAGCAAACCATAGCACCCTATAGTCACCCATAGCGCCCCATAGGAACCCAAGGATACCCCAAAGCACCCCATAGCCACCCTACAGCACCGCATATCCACCCCATAGAGCCCCATAGACACCACATAGTGACCCATAGTGACCCATTAGGGCCCAAAGAGACCCTAGAGCACCCCATAGCTACTCCATAGTGCCCCATAGCAGCCCATGGAGCCTCATAGACACTCCATTGTGCCCCACAGCACCCCATTGCACCCCATAGGGACCCATAGACACAGCATACTGTACAATAGAGCCCCATAGACACCCCACAGCACCCCATAGCAGCCCACAGTGCCCCATAGACACCACATAAGGCCTTACAGCCACACCATAGAGCCCAATTGAACCACATAGACACCCCATATCGCCCCATAGTGCCTGTAGACACCCCATAGAGCCCCATAGAGACCCACTGAACCCCATACAGACCCCATGCAGACCCCATAGAGCCCCACAGACAACCCATAGATCTCCAAAGACACCCCATAGATTCCCTATAGAGCCCCATGGGGACCTCATAGCGCCCCATAGAGACCCCATTCTTCCGCATAGAGCCCCATAGCAAACCATAGCACCACATAGTCACCCATAGCGCCCCATAGGAACCCAAGGATACCCGAAAGCACCCCATAGCCACCCTACAGCACCGCATAGCCACCCCATAGAGCCCCATAGACACCACATAGTGACCCATAGTGACCCATAGGAGCCCAAAGAGACCCCAGAGCAACCCATAGCTACTCCATAGTGCCCCATAGCAGCCCATGGAGCCTCATAGACACTCCATTGTGCCCCACAGCACCCCATTGCACCCCATAGGGTCCCATAGACACAGCATATTGCTCCATAGAGCCCCATAGACACCCCATAGTTCCCCACAGCACCCCATAGCAGCCCACAGTGCCCCATAGACACCACATAAGGCCCTACAGCCACACCATAGAGCCCAATTGAACCACATAGACACCCCATATCGCCCCATAGTGCCTGTAGACACCCCATAGAGCCCCATAGAGACCCACTGAACCCCATACAGACCCCATGCAGACCCCATAGAGCCCCACAGACAACCCATAGATCCCCAAAGACACCCCATAGACTCCCCATAGAGCCCTATAGGGACCTCATAGCGCCCCATAGAGACCCCATTCTTCCGCATAGAGCCCCATAGCAAACCATAGCACCCCATAGTCACCCATAGCGCCCCATAGGAACCCAAGGATACCCCAAAGCACCCACATAGCCACCCTACAGCACCGCATAGCCACCCCATAGAGCCCCATAGACACCACATAGTGACACATAGCGCCCCATAGGGACCCATAGGAACACAAAGATACCCCATAGAGCCCCATAGACACCCCATAGTGACCCATAGGGGCCCAAAGAGACCCCATAGCACACCATAGCTACTCCATAGTGCCCCATAGCAGCCCATGGAGCCTCATAGACACTCGATTGGGCCCCACAGCACCCCATTGCACCCCATAGGGACCCATAGACACAGCATACTGTACAATAGAGCCCCATAGGCACCCCATAGTTCCCCACAGCACCCCATAGCAGCCCACAGTGCCCCATAGACACCACATAAGGCCCTACAGCCACACCATAGAGCCCAATTGTACCACATAGACACCCCATATCGCCCCATAGTGCCTGTAGACACCCCATAGAGCCCCATAGAGACCCACTGAACCCCATACAGACCCCATGCAGACCCCATAGAGCCCCACAGACAACCCATAGATCCCCAAAGACACCCCATAGACTCCCCATAGAGCCCCATAGGGACCTCATAGCGCCCCATAGAGACCCCATTCTTCCGCATAGAGCCCAATAGCAAACCATAGCACCACATAGTCACCTATAGCGCCCCATAGGAACCCAAGGATACCTCAAAGCACCCCATAGCCACCCTACAGCACCGCATAGCCACCCCATAGAGCCCCATAGACACCACATAGTGACCCATAGCGCCCCATAGGGGCACAAAGAGACCCCAAATCATCCAATAGCTACTCCACAGTGCCCGATAGCAGCCCATGGAGCCTCATAGACACTCCATTGTGCCCCACAGCACCCCATTGCACCCCATAGGGACCCATAGACACAGCATACTGCTCCATAGAGCCCCATAGACACCCCATAGTTCCCCACAGCACCCCATAGCAGCCCACAGTGCCCCATAGACACCACATAAGGCCCTACAGCCACACCATAGAGCCCAATTGAACCACATAGACACCCCATATCGCCCCATAGTGCCTGTAGACACCCCATAGAGCTTCATAGAGACCCACTGAACCCCATACAGACCCCATGCAGACCCCATAGAGCCCCACAGACAACCCATAGATCCCCAAAGACATCCCAAAGACTCCCCATAGAGCCCCATAGGGACCCCATAGCGCCCCATAGAGACACCATTCTTCCGCATAGAGCCCCATAGCAAACCATAGCACCCCATAATCACCCATAGCGCCCCATAGGAACCCAAGGATACCCCAAAGCACCCCATAGCCAACCTACAGCACCGCATAGCCACCCCTTAGTGCCCCATAGACACCACATAGTGACCCATAGTGACCCATAGGGGCCCATAGGAACACAAAGATACCCCATAGAGCCCCATAGACACCCCATAGTGACCCATAGGGGCCCAAAGAGACCCCAGAGCACCCCATAGCTACTCCATAGTGCCCCATAGCAGCCCATGGAGCCTCATAGACACTCCATTGTGCCCCACAGCACCCCATTGCACCCCATAGGGACCCATAGACACAGCATACTGTACAATAGAGCCCCATAGACACCCCATAGTTCCCCACAGCACCCCATAGCAGCCCACAGTGCCCCATAGACAACACATAAGGCCCTACAGCCACACTTTAGAGCCCAATTGAACCACATAGACACCCCATATCGCCCCATAGTGCCTGTAGACACCCCATAGAGCCCCATAGAGACCCACTGAACCCCATACAGACCCCATGCAGACCCCATAGAGCCCCACAGACAACCCATAGATCCCCAAAGACACCCCATAGACTCCCCATAGAGCCCCATAGGGGCCCCATAGCGCCCCATAGAGACCCCATTCTTCCGCATAGAGCCCCATAGCAAACCATAGCACCACATAATCACCCATAGCGCCCCATAGGAACCCAAGGATACCCCAAAGCACCCCATAGCCACCCTACAGCACCGCATAGCCACCCCTTAGTGCCCCAGAGACACCACATAGTGACCCATAGGGGCCCAAAGAGACCCCAGAGCACCCCATAGCTACTCCATAGTGCCCCATAGCAGCCCATGGAGCCTCATAGACACTCCATTGTGCCCCACAGCACCCCATTGCACCCTATAGGGACCCATAGACACAGCATACTGCTCCATAGAGCCCCATAGACACCCCATAGTTCCCCACAGCACCCCATAGCAGCCCACAGTGCCCCATAGACACCACATAAGGCCCTACAGCCACACCATAGAGCCCAATTGAACCACATAGACACCCCATATCGCCCCATAGTGCCTGTAGACACCCCATAGAGCCCCATAGAGACCCACTGAACCCCATACAGACCACATGCAGACCCCATAGAGCCCCACAGACAACCCATAGATCCCCAAAGACACCCCATAGACTCCCCATAGAGCCCCATAGGGACATCATAGCGCCCCATAGAGACCCCATTCTTTTGCATAGAGCCCCATAGCAAACCACTGCACCACATAGTCACCCATAGCGCCCCATAGGAACCCAAGGATATCCCAAAGCACCCAATAGCCACCCCATAGAGCCCCATAGGCACCACATAGTGACCCATAGTGACCCATAGGGGCCCAAAGAGACCCCAGAGCACCCCATAGCTACTCCATAGTGCCCCATAGCAACCCATGGAGCCTCATAGACACTCCATTGTGCCCCACAGCACCCCATTGCACCCCATAGGGACCCATAGACACAGCATATTGCTCCATAGAGCCCCATAGACACCCCATAGTTCCCCACAGCACCCCAGAGCAGCCCACAGTGCCCATAGACACCACATAAGGCCCTACAGCCACACCATAGAGCCCAATTGAACCACATAGACACCCCATATCGCCCCATAGTGCCTGTAGACACCCCATAGAGCCCCATAGAGACCCACTGAACCCCATACAGACCCCATGCAGACCCCATAGAGCCCCACAGACAACCCATAGATCCCCAAAGACACCCCGTAGACTCCCCATAGAGCCCCATAGGGACCCCATAGCGCCCCATAGAGACCCCATTCTTCCGCATAGAGCCCCATAGCAAACCATTGCACCCTATAATCACCCATAGCGCCCCATAGGAACCCAAGGATACCCCAAAGCACCCCATGGCCACCCTACAGCACCGCATAGCCACCCCTTAGTGCCCCAGAGACACCACATAGTGACCCATAGGGGCCCAAAGAGACCCCATAGCACCCCATAGCTACTCCATAGTGCCCCATAGCAGCCCATGGAGCCTCATAGACACTCCATTGTGCCCCACAGCACCCCATTGCACCCCATAGGGTCCCATAGACACAGCATATTGCTCCATAGAGCCCCATAGACACCCCATAGTTCCCCACAGCACCCCATAGCAGCCCACAGTGCCCCATAGACACCACATAAGGCCCTACAGCCACACCGTAGAGCCCAATTGAACCACATAGACACCCCATATCGCCCCATAGTGCCTGTAGACACCCCATAGAGCCCCATAGAGACCCACTGAACCCCATACAGACCCCATGCAGACCCCATAGAGCCCCACAGACAACCCATAGATCCCCAAAGACACCCCATAGACTCCCCATAGAGCCCTATAGGGACCTCATAGCGCCCCATAGAGACCCCATTCTTCCGCATAGAGCCCCATAGCAAACCATAGCACCCCATAGTCACCCATAGCGCCCCATAGGAACCCAAGGATACCCCAAAGCACCCACATAGCCACCCTACAGCACCGCATAGCCACCCCATAGAGCCCCATAGACACAACATAGTGACACATAGCGCCCCATAGGGACCCATAGGAACACAAAGATACCCCATAGAGCCCCATAGACACCCCATAGTGACCCATAGGGGCCCAAAGAGACCCCATAGCACACCATAGCTACTCCATAGTGCCCCATAGCAGCCCATGGAGCCTCATAGACACTCGATTGGGCCCCACAGCACCCCATTGCACCCCATAGGGACCCATAGACACAGCATACTGTACAATAGAGCCCCATAGGCAACCCATAGTTCCCCACAGCACCCCATAGCAGCCCACAGTGCCCCATAGACACCACATAAGGCCCTACAGCCACACCATAGAGCCCAATTGTACCACATAGACACCCCATATCGCCCCATAGTGCCTGTAGACACCCCATAGAGCCCCATAGAGACCCACTGAACCCCATACAGACCCCATGCAGACCCCATAGAGCCCCACAGACAACCCATAGATCCCCAAAGACACCCCATAGACTCCCCATAGAGCCCCATAGGGACCTCATAGCGCCCCATAGAGACCCCATTCTTCCGCATAGAGCCCAATAGCAAACCATAGCACCACATAGTCACCTATAGCGCCCCATAGGAACCCAAGGATACCTCAAAGCACCCCATAGCCACCCTACAGCACAGCATAGCCACCCCATAGAGCCCCATAGACACCACATAGTGACCCATAGCGACCCATAGGGGCACAAAGAGACCCCAAATCATCCAATAGCTACTCCACAGTGCCCGATAGCAGCCCATGGAGCCTCATAGACACTCCATTGTGCCCCACAGCACCCCATTGCACCCCATAGGGACCCATAGAGACAGCATACTGCTCCATAGAGCCCCATAGACAACCCATAGTTCCCCACAGCACCCCATAGCAGCCCACAGTGCCCCATAGACACCACATAAGGCCCTACAGCCACACCATAGAGCCCAATTGAACCACATAGACACCCCATATCGCCCCATAGTGCCTGTAGACACCCCATAGAGCTCCATAGAGACCCACTGAACCCCATACAGACCCCATGCAGACCCCATAGAGCCCCACAGATAACCCATAGATCTTCAAAGACATCCCAAAGACTCCCCATAGAGCCCCATAGGGACCCCATAGCGCCCCATAGAGACCCCATTCTTTCGCATAGAGCCCCATAGCAAACCATAGCACCACATAGTCACCCATAGCGCCCCATAGGAACCCAAGGATACCCCAAAGCACCCCATAGCCACCCTACAGCACCGCATAGCCACCCCATAGAGCCCCATATACACCACATAGTGACCCCATAGTGACCCATAGGAGCCCAAAGAGACCCCAGAGCATTCCATAGCTACTCCATAGTGCCCCATAGCAGCCCATGGAGCTTCATAGACACTCCATTGTGCCCCACAGCACCCCATTGCACCCCATAGGGACCCATAGACACAGCATATTGCTCCATAGAGCCCCATAGACACCCCATAGTTCCCCACAGCACCCCATAGCAGCCCACAGTGCCCCATAGACACCACATAAGGCCCTACAGCCACACCATAGAGCCCAATTGAACCACATGGACACCCCATATCGCCCCATAGTGCCTGTAGACACCCCATAGAGACCCACTGAACCCCATACAGACCCCATGCAGACCCCATAGAGCCCCACAGACAACCCATAGATCCCGAAAGACACCACATAGACTCCCCATAGAGCCCCATAGGGACCCCATAGCGCCCCATAGAGACCCCATTCTTCCGCATAGAGCCCCATAGCAAACCATAGCACCACATAGTCACCCATAGCGCCCCATAGGAACCCAAGGATACCCCAAAGCACCCCATAGCCACCCTACAGCACCGCATAGCCACCCCATAGAGCCCCATAGACACCACATAGTGACCCATAGTGACCCATAGGGGCCCAAAGAGACCCCATAGCACCCCACAGCTCCTCCATAGTGCCCCATAGCAGCCCATGGAGCCTCATAGACACTCCATTGGGCCCCACAGCACCCCATTGCACCCCATAGGGACCCATAGACACAGCATATTGCTCCATAGACACCCCATAGTTCCCCACAGCACCCCATAGCAGCCCACAGTGCCCCATAGACACCACATAAGGCTCTACAGCCACACCACAGAGCATAATTGAACCACATAGACACCCCATATCGCTCCATAGTGCCTGTAGACGCCCTATAGAGCCCCATAGAGACCCACTGAACCCCATACAGACCCCATGCAGACCCCATAGAGCCCCACAGACAACCCATAGATCCCCAAAGACACCCCATAGACTCCCCATAGAGCCCCATAGGGACCTCATAGCGCCCCATAGAGACCCCATTCTTCCTCATAGAGCCCCATAGCAAACCATAGCACCCTATAGTCACCCATAGCGCCCCATAGGAACCCAAGGATACCCCAAAGCACCCCATAGCCACCCTACAGCACCGCATATCCACCCCATAGAGCCCCATAGACACCACATAGTGACCCATAGTGACCCATAGGGGCCCAAAGAGACCCTAGAGCACCCCATAGCTACTCCATAGTGCCCCATAGCAGCCCATGGAGCCTCGTAGACACTCCATTGTGCCCCACAGCACCCCATTGCACCCCATAGGGACCCATAGACACAGCATATTGCTCCATAGAGCCCCATAGACACCCCATAGTTCCCCACAGCACCACATAGCAGCCCACAGTGCCCCATAGACACCACATAAGGCTCTACAGCCACACCACAGAGCATAATTGAACCACATAGACACCCCATATCGCTCCATAGTGCCTGTAGACGCCCTATAGAGCCCCATAGAGACCCACTGAACCCCATGCAGACCCCATGCAGACCCCATAGAGCCCCACAGACAACCCATAGATCCCCAAAGACACCCCATAGACTCCCCATAGAGCCCCATAGGGACCTCATAGCGCCCCATAGAAACCCCATTCTTCCTCATAGAGCCCCATAGCAAACCATAGCACCCTATAGTCACCCATAGCGCCCCATAGGAACCCAAGGATACCCCAAAGCACCCCATAGCCACCCTACAGCACCGCATAGCCACCCCATAGAGCCCCATAGACACCACATAGTGACCCATAGTGACCCATAGGGGCCCAAAGAGACCCTAGAGCACCCCATAGCTACTCCATAGTGCCCCATAGCAGCCCATGGAGCCTCATAGACACTCCATTGTGCCCGACAGCACCCCATTGCACCTCATTGGGACCCATAGACACAGCATACTGTACAATAGAGCCCCATAGACACCCCATAGTTCCCCATAGCAGCCCACAGTGCCCCATAGACACCACATAAGGCCTTACAGCCACACCATAGAGCCCAATTGAACCACATAGACACCCCATATCGCCCCATAGTGCCTGTAGACACTCCATAGAGCTCCATAGAGACCCACTGAACCCCATACAGACCCCATGCAGACCCCATAGAGCCCCACAGACAACCCATAGATCCCCAAAGACACCCCATAGACTCCCCATAGAGCCCCATAGGGACCTCATAGCGCCCCATAGAGACCCCATTCTTCCGCATAGAGCCCAATAGCAAACCATAGCACCACATAGTCACCTATAGCGCCCCATAGGAACCCAAGGATACCTCAAAGCACCCCATAGCCACCCTACAGCACCGCATAGCCACCCCATAGAGCCCCATAGACACCACATAGTGACCCATAGCGCCCCATAGGGGCACAAAGAGACCCCAAATCATCCAATAGCTACTCCACAGTGCCCGATAGCAGCCCATGGAGCCTCATAGACACTCCATTGTGCCCCACAGCACCCCATTGCACCCCATAGGGACCCATAGACACAGCATACTGCTCCATAGAGCCCCATAGACACCCCATAGTTCCCCACAGCACCCCATAGCAGCCCACAGTGCCCCATAGACACCACATAAGGCCCTACAGCCACATCATAGAGCCCAATTGAACCACATAGACACCCCATATCGCCCCATAGTGCCTGTAGACACCCCATAGAGCTCCATAGAGACCCACTGAACCCCATACAGACCCCATGCAGACCCCATAGAGCCCCACAGACAACCCATAGATCCCCAAAGACATCCCAAAGACTCCCCATAGAGCCCCATAGGGACCCCATAGCGCCCCATAGAGACCCCATTCTTCCGCATAGAGCCCCATAGCAAACCATAGCACCACATAGTCACCCATAGCGCCCCATAGGAACCCAAGGATACCCCAAAGCACCCAATAGCCACCCTACAGCACCGCATAGCCACCCCATAGAGCCCCATAGACACCACATAGTGACCCCATAGTGACCCATAGGAGCCCAAAGAGACCCCAGAGCATTCCATAGCTACTCCATAGTGCCCCATAGCAGCCCATGGAGCCTCATAGACACTCCATTGTGCCCCACAGCACCCCATTGCACCCCATAGGGAACCATAGACACAGCATATTGCTCCATAGAGCCCCATAGACACCCCATAGTTCCCCACAGCACCCCATAGCAGCCCACAGTGCCCCATAGACACCACATAAGGCCCTACAGCCACACCATAGAGCCCAATTGAACCACATGGACACCCCATATCGCCCCATAGTGCCTGTAGACACCCCATAGAGACCCACTGAACCCCATACAGACCCCATGCAGACCCCATAGAGCCCCACAGACAACCCATAGATCCCGAAAGACACCACATAGACTCCCCATAGAGCCCCATAGGGACCCCATAGCGCCCCATAGAGACCCCATTCTTCCGCATAGAGCCCCATAGCAAACCATAGCACCACATAGTCACCCATAGCGCCCCATAGGAACCCAAGGATACCCCAAAGCACCCCATAGCCACCCTACAGGACCGCATAGCCACCCCATAGAGCCCCATAGACACCACATAGTGACCCATAGTGACCCATAGGGGCCCAAATAGACCCCATAGCACCCCACAGCTCCTCCATAGTGCCCCATAGCAGCCCATGGAGCCTCATAGACACTCCATTGGGCCCCACAGCACCCCATTGCACCCCATAGGGACCCATAGACACAGCATATTGCTCCATAGAGCCCCATAGACACCCCATAGTTCCCCACAGCACCCCATAGCAGCCCACAGTGCCCCATAGACACCACATAAGGCTCTACAGCCACACCACAGAGAATAATTGAACCACATAGACACCCCATATCGCTCCATAGTGCCTGTAGACGCCCTATAGAGCCCCGTAGAGACCCACTGAACCTCATGCAGACCCCATGCAGACCCCATAGAGCCCCACAGACAACCCATAGATCCCCAAAGACACCCCATAGACTCCCCATAGAGCCCCATAGGGACCTCATAGCGCCCCATAGAGACCCCATTCTTCCTCATAGAGCCCCATAGCAAACCATAGCACCCTATAGTCACCCATAGCGCCCCATAGGAACCCAAGGATACCCCAAAGCACCCCATAGCCACCCTACAGCACCGCATAGCCACCCCATAGAGCCCCATAGACACCACATAGTGACCCATAGGGGCCCAAAGAGACCCTAGAGCACCCCATAGCTACTCCATAGTGCCCCATAGCAGCCCATGGAGCCTCATAGACACTCCATTGTGCCCCACAGCAGCCCATTGCACCCCATAGGGACCCATAGACACAGCATACTGTACAATAGAGCCCCATAGACACCCCACAGCACCCCATAGCAGCCCACAGTGCCCCATAGACACCACATAAGGCCCTACAGCCACACCATAGAGCCCAATTGAACCACATAGACACCCCATATCGCCCCATAGTGCCTGTAGACACCCCATAGAGCCCCATAGAGACCCACTGAACCCCATACAGACCCCATGCAGACCCCATAGAGCCCCACAGACAACCCATAGATCCCCAAAGACACCCCATAGACTCCCCATAGAGCCCCATAGGGACCTCATAGCGCCCCATAGAGACCCCATTCTTCCGCATAGAGCCCCATAGCAAACCATAGCACCCTATAGTCACCCATAGCGCCCCATAGGAACCCAAGGATACCCCAAAGCACCCCATAGCCACCCTACAGCACCGCATAGCCACCCCATAGAGCCCCATAGACACCACATAGTGACCCATAGTGACCCATAGGGGCCCAAAGAGACCCCAGAGCACCCCATAGCTACTCCATAGTGCCCCATAGCAGCCCATGGAGCCTCATAGACACTCCATTGTGCCCCACAGCACCCCATTGCACCCCATATGGAACCATAGACACAGCATATTGCTCCATAGAGCCCCATAGACACCCCATAGTTCCCCACAGCACCCCATAGCAGCCCACAGTGCCCCATAGACACCACATAAGGCCCTACAGCCACACCATAGAGCCCAATTGAACCACATGGACACCCCATATCGCCCCATAGTGCCTGTAGACACCCCATAGAGACCCACTGAACCCCATACAGACCCCATGCAGACCCCATAGAGCCCCACAGACAACCCATAGATCCCGAAAGACACCCCATAGACTCCCCATAGAGCCCCATAGGGACCCCATAGCGCCCCATAGAGACCCCATTCTTCCGCATAGAGCCCCATAGCAAACCATAGCACCACATAGTCACCCATAGCGCCCCATAGGAACCCAAGGATACCCCAAAGCACCCCATAGCCACCCTACAGCACCGCATAGCCACCCCATAGAGCCCCATAGACACCACATAGTGACCCATAGTGACCCATAGGGGCCCAAAGAGACCCCATAGCACCCCACAGCTCCTCCATAGTGCCCCATAGCAGCCCATGGAGCCTCATAGACACTCCATTGGGCCCCACAGCACCCCATTGCACCCCATAGGGACCCATAGACACAGCATATTGCTCCATAGAGCCCCATAGACACCCCATAGTTCCCCACAGCACCCCATAGCAGCCCACAGTGCCCCATAGACACCACATAAGGCTCTACATCCACACCACAGAGCATAATTGAACCACATAGACACCCCATATCGCTCCATAGTGCCTGTAGACGCCCTATAGAGCCCCATAGAGACCCACTGAACCCCATACAGACCCCATGCAGACCCCATAGAGCCCCACAGACAACCCATAGATCCCCAAAGACACCCCATAGACTCCCCATAGAGCCCCATAGGGACCTCATAGCGCCCCATAGAGACCCCATTCTTCCTCATAGAGCCCCATAGCAAACCATAGCACCCTATAGTCACCCATAGCGCCCCATAGGAACCCAAGGATACTCCAAAGCACCCCATAGCCACCCTACAGCACCGCATAGCCACCCCATAGAGCCCCATAGACACCACATAGTGACCCATAGTGACCCATAGGGGCCCAAAGAGACCCTAGAGCACCCCATAGCTACTCCATAGTGCCCCATAGCAGCCCATGGAGCCTCATAGACACTCCATTGTGCCCCACAGCACCCCATTGCACCCCATAGGGACCCATAGACACAGCATACTGTACAATAGAGCCCCATAGACACCCCACAGCACCCCATAGCAGCCCACAGTGCCCCATAGACACCACATAAGGCCCTACAGCCACACCATAGAGCCCAATTGAACCACATAGACACCCCATATCGCCCCATAGTGCCTGTAGACACCCCATAGAGCCCCATAGAGACCCACTGAACCCCATACAGACCCCATGCAGACCCCATAGAGCCCCACAGACAACCCATAGATCCCCAAAGACACCCCATAGACTCCCCATAGAGCCCCATAGGGACCTCATAGCGCCCCATAGAGACCCCATTCTTCCGCATAGAGCCCCATAGCAAACCACAGCACCCTATAGTCACCCATAGCGCCCCATAGGAACCCAAGGATACCCCAAAGCACCCCATAGCCACCCTACAGCACCGCATAGCCACCCCATAGAGCCCCATAGACACCACATAGTGACCCATAGTGACCCATAGGGGCCCAAAGAGACCCCAGAGCACCCCATAGCTACTCCATAGTGCCCCATAGCAGCCCATGGAGCCTCATAGACACTCCATTGTGCCCCACAGCACCCCATTGCACCCCATAGGGAACCATAGACACAGCATATTGCTCCATAGAGCCCCATAGACACCCCATAGTTCCCCACAGCACCCCATAGCAGCCCACAGTGCCCCATAGACACCACATAAGGCCCTACAGCCACACCATAGAGCCCAATTGCACCACATGGACACCCCATATCGCCCCATAGTGCCTGTAGACACCCCATAGAGACCCACTGAACCCCATACAGACCCCATGCAGACCCCATAGAGCCCCACAGACAACCCATAGATCCCCAAAGACATCCCATAGACTCCCCATAGAGCCCCATAGGGACCTCATAGCGCCCCATAGAGACCCCATTCTTCCGCATAGAGCCCCATAGCAAACCATAGCACCACATAGTCACCTATAGCGCCCCATAGGAACCCAAGGATACCCCAAAGCACCCCATAGCCACCCTACAGCACCGCATAGCCACCCCATAGAGCCCCATAGACACCACATAGTGACCCATAGTGACCCATAGGGGCCCAAAGAGACCCCAGAGCACCCCATAGCTACTCCATAGTGCCCCATAGCAGCCCATGGAGCCTCATAGACACTCCATTGTGCCCCACAGCACCCCATTGCACCCCATAGGGAACCATAGACACAGCATATTGCTCCATAGAGCCCCATAGACACCCCATAGTTCCCCACAGCACCCCATAGCAGCCCACAGTGCCCCATAGACACCACATAAGGCCCTACAGCCACACCATAGAGCCCAATTGAACCACATGGACACCCCATATCGCCCCATAGTGCCTGTAGACACCCCATAGAGACCCACTGAACCCCATACAGACCCCATGCAGACCCCATAGAGCCCCACAGACAACCCATAGATCCCGAAAGACACCACATAGACTCCCCATAGAGCCCCATAGGGACCCCATAGCGCCCCATAGAGACCCCATTCTTCCGCATAGAGCCCCATAGCAAACCATAGCACCACATAGTCACCCATAGCGCCCCATAGGAACCCAAGGATACCCCAAAGCACCCCATAGCCACCCTACAGGACCGCATAGCCACCCCATAGAGCCCCATAGACACCACATAGTGACCCATAGTGACCCATAGGGGCCCAAAGAGACCCCATAGCACCCCACAGCTACTCCATAGTGCACCATAGCAGCCCATGGACCCTCATAGACACTCCATTGGGCCCCACAGCACCCCATTGCACCCCATAGGGTCCCATAGACACAGCATATTGCTCCATAGAGCCCCATAGACACCCCATAGTTCCCCACAGCACCCCATAGCAGCCCACAGTGCCCCATAGACACCACATAAGGCTCTACAGCCACACCACAGAGAATAATTGAACCACATAGACACCCCATATCGCTCCATAGTGCCTGTAGACGCCCTATAGAGCCCCGTAGAGACCCACTGAACCTCATGCAGACCCCATGCAGACCCCATAGAGCCCCACAGACAACCCATAGATCCCCAAAGACACCCCATAGACTCCCCATAGAGCCCCATAGGGACCTCATAGCGCCCCATAGAGACCCCATTCTTCCTCATAGAGCCCCATAGCAAACCATAGCACCCTATAGTCACCCATAGCGCCCCATAGGAACCCAAGGATACCCCAAAGCACCCCATAGCCACCCTACAGCACCGCATAGCCACCCCATAGAGCCCCATAGACACCACATAGTGACCCATAGTGACCCATAGGGGCCCAAAGAGACCCTAGAGCACCCCATAGCTACTCCATAGTGCCCCATAGCAGCCCATGGAGCCTCATAGACACTCCATTGTGCCCGACAGCACCCCATTGCACCTCATTGGGACCCATAGACACAGCATACTGTACAATAGAGCCCCATAGACACCCCATAGTTCCCCATAGCAGCCCACAGTGCCCCATAGACACCACATAAGGCCTTACAGCCACACCATAGAGCCCAATTGAACCACATAGACACCCCATATCGCCCCATAGTGCCTGTAGACACCCCATAGAGCCCCATAGAGACCCACTGAACCCCATACAGACCCCATGCAGACCCCATAGAGCCCCACAGACAACCCATAGATCCCCAAAGACACCCCATAGACTCCCCATAGAGCCCCATAGGGACCTCATAGCGCCCCATAGAGACCCCATTCTTCCGCATAGAGCCCAATAGCAAACCATAGCACCACATAGTCACCTATAGCGCCCCATAGGAACCCAAGGATACCTCAAAGCACCCCATAGCCACCCTACAGCACCGCATAGCCACCCCATAGAGCCCCATAGACACCACATAGTGACCCATAGCGCCCCATAGGGGCACAAAGAGACCCCAAATCATCCAATAGCTACTCCACAGTGCCCGATAGCAGCCCATGGAGCCTCATAGACACTCCATTGTGCCCCACAGCACCCCATTGCACCCCATAGGGACCCATAGACACAGCATACTGCTCCATAGAGCCCCATAGACACCCCATAGTTCCCCACAGCACCCCATAGCAGCCCACAGTGCCCCATAGACACCACATAAGGCCCTACAGCCACATCATAGAGCCCAATTGAACCACATAGACACCCCATATCGCCCCATAGTGCCTGTAGACACCCCATAGAGCTCCATAGAGACCCACTGAACCCCATACAGACCCCATGCAGACCCCATAGAGCCCCACAGACAACCCATAGATCCCCAAAGACATCCCAAAGACTCCCCATAGAGCCCCATAGGGACCCCATAGCGCCCCATAGAGACCCCATTCTTCCGCATAGAGCCCCATAGCAAACCATAGCACCACATAGTCACCCATAGCGCCCCATAGGAACCCAAGGATACCCCAAAGCACCCCATAGCCACCCTACAGCACCGCATAGCCACCCCATAGAGCCCCATAGACACCACATAGTGACCCATAGTGACCCATAGGAGCCCAAAGAGACCCCAGAGCAACCCATAGCTACTCCATAGTGCCCCATAGCAGCCCATGGAGCCTCATAGACACTCCATTGTGCCCCACAGCACCCCATTGCACCCCATAGGGAACCATAGACACAGCATATTGCTCCATAGAGCCCCATAGACACCCCATAGTTCCCCACAGCACCCCATAGCAGCCCACAGTGCCCCATAGACACCACATAAGGCCCTACAGCCACACCATAGAGCCCAATTGAACCACATGGACACCCCATATCGCCCCATAGTGCCTGTAGACACCCCATAGAGACCCACTGAACCCCATACAGACCCCATGCAGACCCCATAGAGCCCCACAGACAACCCATAGATCCCCAAAGACACCCCATAGACTCCCCATAGAGCCCCATAGGGACCTCATAGCGCCCCATAGAGACCCCATTCTTCCTCATAGAGCCCCATAGCAAACCATAGCACCCTATAGTCACCCATAGCGCCCCATAGGAACCCAAGGATACTCCAAAGCACCCCATAGCCACCCTACAGCACCGCATAGCCACCCCATAGAGCCCCATAGACACCACATAGTGACCCATAGTGACCCATAGGGGCCCAAAGAGACCCTAGAGCACCCCATAGCTACTCCATAGTGCCCCATAGCAGCCCATGGAGCCTCATAGACACTCCATTGTGCCCCACAGCACCCCATTGCACCCCATAGGGACCCATAGACACAGCATACTGTACAATAGAGCCCCATAGACACCCCACAGCACCCCATAGCAGCCCACAGTGCCCCATAGACACCACATAAGGCCCTACAGCCACACCATAGAGCCCAATTGAACCACATAGACACCCCATATCGCCCCATAGTGCCTGTAGACACCCCATAGAGCCCCATAGAGACCCACTGAACCCCATACAGACCCCATGCAGACCCCATAGAGCCCCACAGACAACCCATAGATCCCCAAAGACACCCCATAGACTCCCCATAGAGCCCCATAGGGACCTCATAGCGCCCCATAGAGACCCCATTCTTCCGCATAGAGCCCCATAGCAAACCATAGCACCCTATAGTCACCCATAGCGCCCCATAGGAACCCAAGGATACCCCAAAGCACCCCATAGCCACCCTACAGCACCGCATAGCCACCCCATAGAGCCCCATAGACACCACATAGTGACCCATAGTGACCCATAGGGGCCCAAAGAGACCCCAGAGCACCCCATAGCTACTCCATAGTGCCCCATAGCAGCCCATGGAGCCTCATAGACACTCCATTGTGCCCCACAGCACCCCATTGCACCCCATAGGGAACCATAGACACAGCATATTGCTCCATAGAGCCCCATAGACACCCCATAGTTCCCCACAGCACCCCATAGCAGCCCACAGTGCCCCATAGACACCACATAAGGCTCTACAGCCACACCACTAAGCACAATTGAACCACATAGACACCCCATATCGCTCCATAGTGCCTGTAGCCACCCTATAGAGCCCCATAGAGACCCACTGAACCCCATACAGACCCCATGCAGACCCCATAGAGCCCCACAGACAACCCATAGATCCCCAAAGACACCCCATAGACTCCCCATAGAGCCCCATAGGGACCTCATAGCGCCCCATAGAGACCCCATTCTTCCTCATAGAGCCCCATAGCAAACCATAGCACCCCATAGTCACCCATAGCGCCCCATAGGAACCCAAGGATACCCCAAAGCACCCCATAGCCACCCTACAGCACTGCATAGCCACCCCATAGAGCCCCATAGACACCACATAGTGACCCATAGTGACCCATAGGGGCCCAAAGAGACCCTAGAGCACCCCATAGCTACTCCATAGTGCCCCATAGCAGCCCATGGAGCCTCATAGACACTCCATTGTGCCCCACAGCACCCCATTGCACCCCATAGGGACCCATAGACACAGCATACTGTACATTAGTGCCCCATAGACACCCCATAGTTCCCCATAGCAGCCCACAGTGCCCCATAGACACCACATAAGGCCCTACAGCCACACCATAGAGCCCAATTGAACCACATAGACACCCCATATCGCCCCATAGTGCCTGTAGACACCCCATAGAGCCCCATAGAGACCCACTGAACCCCATACAGACCCCATGCAGACCCCATAGAGCCCCACAGACAACTCATAGATCTCCAAAGACACCCCATAGACTCCCTATAGAGCCCCTTGGGGACCTCATAGCGCCCCATAGAGACCCCATTCTTCCGCATAGAGCCCCATAGCAAACCATAGCACCCCATAGTCACCCATAGCGCCCCATAGGAACCCAAGGATACCCCAAAGCACCCACATAGACACCACATAGTGACCCATAGTGACCCATAGGGGCACAAAGAGACCCTAGAGCACCCCATAGCTACTCCATAGTGCCCCATAGCAGCCCATGGAGCCTCATAGACACTCCATTGTGCCCCACAGCACCCCATTGCACCCCATAGGGACCCATAGACACAGCATACTGTACAATAGAGCCCCATAGGCACCCCATAGTTCCCCACAGCACCCCATAGCAGCCCACAGTGCCCCATAGACACCACATAAGGCCCTACAGCCACACCATAGAGCTCAATTGAACCACATAGACACCCCATATCGCCCATAGTGCCTGTAGACACCCCATAGAGCCCCATAGAGACCCACTGAACCCCCTACAGACCCCATGCAGACCCCATAGAGCCCTACTGACAACCCATAGATCCCCAAAGACACCCCATAGACTCCCCATAGAGCCCCATAGGGACCTCATAGCGCCCCATAGAGACCCCATTCTTCCGCATAGAGCCCCATAGCAAACCATAGCACCACCTAGTCACCCATAGCGCCCCATAGGAACCCAGGGATACCCCAAAGCACCCCATAGCCACCCTACAGCACCGCATAGCCACCGCATAGAGCACCATAGACACCACATAGTGACCCATAGGGGCCCAAAGAGACCCCAGAACACCCCATAGCTACTCCATAGTGCCCCATAGCAGCCCATGGAGCCTCATAGACACTCCATTGTGCCCCACAGCACCCCATTGCACCCCATAGGGTCCCATAGAAACAGCATATTGCTCCATAGAGCCCCATAGACACCCCATAGTTCCCCACAGCACCCCATAGCAGCCCACAGTGCCCCATAGACACCACATAAGGCCCTACAGCCACACCATAGAGCCCAATTGAACCACATAGACACCCCATATCGCCCCATAGTGCCTGTAGACACCCCATAGAGCCCCATAGAGACCCACTGAACCCCATACAGACCCCATGCAGACCCCATAGAGCCCCACAGACAACCCATAGATCCCCAAAGACACCCCATAGACTCCCCATAGAGCCCCATAGGGACCTCATAGCACCCCATAGAGACCCCATTCTTCCGCATAGAGCCCCATAGCAAACCATAGCACCACATAGTCACCTATAGCGCCCCATAGGAACCCAAGGATACCCCAAAGCACCCAATAGCCACCCTACAGCACCGCATAGCCACCCCGTAGAGCCCCATAGACACCACATAGTGACCCATAGTGACCCATAGGGGCCCAAAGAGACCCCAGAGCACCCCATAGCTACTCCATAGTGCCCCATAGCAGCCCATGGAGCCTCATAGACACTCCATTGTGCCCCACAGCACCCCATTGCACCCCATAGGGAACCATAGACACAGCATATTGCTCCATAGAGCCCCATAGACACCCCATAGTTCCCCACAGCACCCCATAGCAGCCCACAGTGCCCCATAGACACCACATAAGGCCCTACAGCCACACCATAGAGCCTAATTGAACCACATGGACACCCCATATCGCCCCATAGTGCCTGTAGACACCCCATAGAGACCCACTGAACCCCATACAGACCCCATGCAGACCCCATAGAGCCCCACAGACAACCCATAGATCCCGAAAGACACCACATAGACTCCCCATAGAGCCCCATAGGGACCCCATAGCGCCCCATAGAGACCCCATTCTTCCGCATAGAGCCCCATAGCAAACCATAGCACCCTATAGTCACCCATAGCGCCCCATAGGAACCCAAGGATACCCCAAAGCACCCCATAGCCACCCTACAGGACCGCATAGCCACCCCATAGAGCCCCATAGACACCACATAGTGACCCATAGTGACCCATAGGGGCCCAAAGAGACCCCATAGCACCCCACAGCTACTCCATAGTGCACCATAGCAGCCCATGGACCCTCATAGACACTCCATTGGGCCCCACAGCACCCCATTGCACCCCATAGGGACCCATAGACACAGCATATTGCTCCATAGAGCCCCATAGACACCCCATAGTTCCCCACAGCACCCCATAGCAGCCCACAGTGCCCCATAGACACCACATAAGGCTCTACAGCCACACCACAGAGCATAATTGAACCACATAGACACCCCATATCGCTCCATAGTGCCTGTAGACGCCCTATAGAGCCCCATAGAGACCCACTGAACCCCATACAGACCCCATGCAGACCCCATAGAGCCCCACAGACAACCCATAGATCCCCAAAGACACCCCATAGACTCCCCATAGAGCCCCATAGGGACCTCATAGCGCCCCATAGAGACCCCATTCTTCCTCATAGAGCCCCATAGCAAACCATAGCACCCTATAGTCACCCATAGCGCCCCATAGGAACCCAAGGATACCCCAAAGCACCCCATAGCCACCCTACAGCACCGCATAGCCACCCCATAGAGCCCCATAGACACCACATAGTGACCCATAGTGACCCATAGGGGCCCAAAGAGACCCTAGAGCACCCCATAGCTACTCCATAGTGCCCCATAGCAGCCCATGGAGCCTCATAGACACTCCATTGTGCCCCACAGCACCCCATTGCACCCCATAGGGACCCATAGACACAGCATACTGTACAATAGAGCCCCATAGACACCCCATAGTTCCCCATAGCAGCCCAGAGTGCCCCATAGACACCACATAAGGCCTTACAGCCACACCATAGAGCCCAATTGAACCACATAGACACCCCATATCGCCCCATAGTGCCTGTAGACACCCCATAGAGCCCCATAGAGACCCACTGAACCCCATACAGACCCCATGCAGACCCCATAGAGCCCCACAGACAACCCATAGATCTCCAAAGACACCCCATAGACTCCCTATAGAGCCCCATGGGGACCTCATAGCGCCCCCTAGAGACCCCATTCTTCCGCATAGAGCCCCATAGCAAACCATAGCACCACATAGTCACCCATAGCGCCCCATAGGAACCCAAGGATACCCCAAAGCACCCCATAGCCACCCTACAGCACCGCATAGCCACCCCATAGAGCCCCATAGACACCACATAGTGACCCATAGTGACCCATAGGAGCCCAAAGAGACCCCAGAGCACCCCATAGCTACTCCATAGTGCCCCATAGCAGCCCATGGAGCCTCATAGACACTCCATTGTGCCCCACAGCACCCCATTGCACCCCATAGGGACCCATAGACACAGCATATTGCTCCATAGAGCCCCATAGACACCCCATAGTTCCCCACAGCACCCCATAGCAGCCCACAGTGCCCCATAGACACCACATAAGGCCCTACAGCCACACCATAGAGCCCAATTGAACCACATGGACACCCCATATCGCCCCATAGTGCCTGTAGACACCCCATAGAGACCCACTGAACCCCATACAGACCCCATGCAGACCCCATAGAGCCCCACAGACAACCCATAGATCCCGAAAGACACCACATAGACTCCCCATAGAGCCCCATAGGGACCCCATAGCGCCCCATAGAGACCCCATTCTTCCGCATAGAGCCCCATAGCAAACCATAGCACCACATAGTCACCCATAGCGCCCCATAGGAACCCAAGGATACCCCAAAGCACCCCATAGCCACCCTACAGGACCGCATAGCCACCCCATAGAGCCCCATAGACACCACATAGTGACCCATAGTGACCCATAGGGGCCCAAAGAGACCCCATAGCACACCATAGCTACTCCATAGTGCCCCATAGCAGCCCATGGACCCTCATAGACACTCCATTGTGCCCCACAGCACCCCATTGCACCCCATAGGGACCCATAGACACAGCATACTGTACAATAGAGCCCCATAGACACCCCACAGCACCCCATAGCAGCCCACAGTGCCCCATAGACACCACATAAGGCCCTACAGCCACACCATAGAGCCCAATTGAACCACATAGACACCCCATATCGCCCCATATTGCCTGTAGACACTCCATAGAGCCCCATAGAGACCCACTGAACCCCATACAGACCCCATGCAGACCCCATAGAGCCCCACAGACAACCCATAGATCCCCAAAGACACCCCATAGACTCCCCATAGAGCCCCATAGGGACCTCATAGCGCCCCATAGAGACCCCATTCTTCCGCATAGAGCCCCATAGCAAACCATAGCACCACATAGTCACCCATAGCGCCCCATAGGAACCCAAGGATACCCCAAAGCACCCCATAGCCACCCTACAGCACCGCATAGCCACCCCATAGAGCCCCATAGACACCACATAGTGACCCATAGTGACCCATAGGGGCCCAAAGAGACCCCAGAGCACCCCATAGCTACTCCATAGTGCCCCATAGCAGCCCATGGAGCCTCATAGACACTCCATTGTGCCCCACAGCACCCCATTGCACCCCATAGGGAACCATAGACACAGCATATTGCTCCATAGAGCCCCATAGACACCCCATAGTTCCCCACAGCACCCCATAGAAGCCCACAGTGCCCCATAGACACCACATAAGGCCCTACAGCCACACCATAGAGCCCAATTGAACCACATGGACACCCCATATCGCCCCATAGTGCCTGTAGACACCCCATAGAGACCCACTGAACCCCATACAGACCCCATGCAGACCCCATAGAGCCCCACAGACAACCCATAGATCCCGAAAGACATCCCATAGACTCCCCATAGAGCCCCATAGGGACCCCATAGCGCCCCATAGAGACCCCATTCTTCCGCATAGAGCCCCATAGCAAACCATAGCACCACATAGTCACCCATAGCGCCCCATAGGAACCCAAGGATACCCCAAAGCACCCCATAGCCACCCTACAGGACCGCACAGCCATCCCATAGAGCCCCATAGACACCACATAGTGACCCATAGTGACCCATAGGGGCCGAAAGAGACCCCATAGCAACCACAGCTACTCCATAGTGCCCCATAGCAGCCCATGGACCCTCATAGACACTCCATTGGGCCCCACAGCACCACACTGCACCCCATAGGGACCCATAGACACAGCATATTGCTCCATAGAGCCCCATAGACACCCCATAGTTCCCCACAGCACCCCATAGCAGCCTACAGTGCCCCATAGACACCACATAAGGCTCTACAGCCACACCACAGAGCACAATTGAACCACATAGACACCCCATATCGCTCCATAGTGCCTGTAGACACCCTATAGAGCCCCATAGAGACCCACTGAACCCCATACAGACCCCATGCAGACCCCATAGAGCCCCACAGACAACCCATAGATCCCCAAAGACACCCCATAGACTCCCCATAGAGCCCCATAGGGACCTCATAGCGCCCCATAGAGAACCCATTCTTCCTCATAGAGCCCCATAGCAAACCATAGCACCCCATAGTCACCCATAGCGCCCCATAGGAACACAAGGATACCCCAAAGCACCCCATAGCCACCCTACAGCACTGCATAGCTACCACATAGAGCCCCATAGACACCACATAGTGACCCATAGTGACCCATAGGGGCCCAAAGAGACCCTAGAGCACCCCATAGCTACTCCATAGTGCCCCATAGCAGCCCATGGAGCCTCATAGACACTCCATTGTGCCCCACAGCACCCCATTGCACCCCATAGGGACCCATAGACACAGCATACTGTACATTAGTGCCCCATAGACACCCCATAGTTCCCCATAGCAGCCCACAGTGCCCCATAGACACAACATAAGGCCCTACAGCCACACCATAGAGCCCAATTGAACCACATAGACACCCCATATCGCCCCATAGTGCCTGTAGACACCCCATAGAGCCCCATAGAGACCCACTGAACCCCATACAGACCCCATGCAGACCCCATAGAGCCCCACAGACAACCCATAGATCTCCAAAGACACCCCATAGACTCCCTATAGAGCCCCTTGGGGACCTCATAGCGCCCCATAGAGACCCCATTCTTCCGCATAGAGCCCCTTAGCAAACCATAGCACCCCATAGTCACCCATAGCGCCCCATAGGAACCCAAGGATACCCCAAAGCACCCACATAGACACCACATAGTGACCCATAGTGACCCATAGGGGCCCAAAGAGACCCTAGAGCACCCCATAGCTACTCCATAGTGCCCCATAGCAGCCCATGGAGCCTCATAGACACTCCATTGTGCCCCACAGCACCCCATTGCACCCCATAGGGACCCATAGACACAGCATACTGTACAATAGAGCCCCATAGGCACCCCATAGTTCCCCACAGCACCCCATAGCAGCCCACAGTGCCCCATAGACGCCACATAAGGCCCTACAGCCACACCGTAGAGCCCAATTGAACCACATAGACACCCCATATCGCCCCATAGTGCCTGTAGACACTCCATAGAGCCCCATAGAGACCCACTGAACCCCATACAGACCCCATGCAGACCCCATAGAGCCCCACAGACAACCCATAGATCCCCAAAGACACCCCATAGACTCCCCATAGAGCCCCATAGGGACCTCATAGCGCCCCATAGAGACCCCATTCTTCCGCATAGAGCCCCATAGCAAACCATAGCACCACATAGTCACCTATAGCGCCCCATAGGAACCCAAGGATACCCCAAAGCACCCCATAGCCACCCTACAGCACCGCATAGCCACCCCATAGAGCCCCATAGACACCACATAGTGACCCATAGTGACCCATAGGGGCCCAAAGAGACCCTAGAGCACCCCATAGCTACTCCATAGTGCCCCATAGTAGCCCATGGAGCCTCATAGACACTCCATTGTGCCCCACAGCACCCCATTGCACCCCATAGGGACCCATAGACACAGCATACTGCTCCATAGAGCCCCATAGACACCCCATAGTTCCCCACAGCACCCCATAGCAGCCCACAGTGCCCCATAGACGCCACATAAGGCCCTACAGCCACACCGTAGAGCCCAATTGAACCACATAGACACCCCATATCGCCCCATAGTGCCTGTAGACACTCCATAGAGCCCCATAGAGACCCACTGAACCCCATACAGACCCCATGCAGACCCCATAGAGCCCCACAGACAACCCATAGATCCCCAAAGACACCCCATAGACTCCCCATAGAGCCCCATAGGGACCTCATAGCGCCCCATAGAGACCCCATTCTTCCGCATAGAGCCCCATAGCAAACCATAGCACCACATAGTCACCTATAGCGCCCCATAGGAACCCAAGGATACCCCAAAGCACCCCATAGCCACCCTACAGCACCGCATAGCCACCCCATAGAGCCCCATAGACACCACATAGTGACCCATAGTGACCCATAGGGGCCCAAAGAGACCCCAGAGCACCCCATAGCTACTCCATAGTGCCCCATAGCAGCCCATGGAGCCTCATAGACACTCCATTGTGCCCCACAGCACCCCATTGCACCCCATAGGGACCCATAGACACAGCATACTGTACATTAGTGCCCCATAGACACCCCATAGTTCCCCATAGCAGCCCACAGTGCCCCATAGACACCACATAAGGCCCTACAGCCACACCATAGAGCCCAATTGAACCACATAGACACCCCATATCGCCCCATAGTGCCTGTAGACACCCCATAGAGCCCCATAGAGACTTACTGAACCCCATACAGACCCCATGCAGACCCCATAGAGCCCCACAGACAACCCATAGATCTCCAAAGACACCCTATAGACTCCCTATAGAGCCCCTTGGGGACCTCATAGCGCCGCATAGCGACCCCATTCTTCCGCATAGAGACCCATAGCAAACCATAGCACCCCATAGTCACCCATAGCGCCCCATAGGAACCCAAGGATACCCCAAAGCACCCACATAGACACCACATAGTGACCCATAGTGACCCATAGGGGCCCAAAGAGACCCTAGAGCACCCCATAGCTACTCCATAGTGCCCCATAGCAGCCCATGGAGCCTCATAGACACTCCATTGTGCCCCACAGCACCCCATTGCACCCCATAGGGACCCATAGACACAGCATACTGTACAATAGAGCCCCATAGGCACCCCATAGTTCCCCACAGCACCCCATAGCAGCCCACAGTGCCCCATAGACACCACATAAGGCCCTACAGCCACACCATAGAGCTCAATTGAACCACATAGACACACCATATCGCCCCATAGTGCCTGTAGACACCCCATAGAGCCCCATAGAGACCCACTGAACCCCATACAGACCCCATGCAGACCCCATAGAGCCCCACAGACAACCCATAGATCTCCAAAGACACCCCATAGACTCCCTATAGAGCCCCATGGGGACCTCATAGCGCCCCCTAGAGACCCCATTCTTCCGCATAGAGCCCCATAGCAAACCATAGCACCACATAGTCACCCATAGCGCCCCATAGGAACCCAAGGATACCCCAAAGCACCCCATAGCCACCCTACAGCACCGCATAGCCACCCCATAGAGCCCCATAGACACCACATAGTGACCCATAGTGACCCATAGGAGCCCAAAGAGACCCCAGAGCACCCCATAGCTACTCCATAGTGCCCCATAGCAGCCCATGGAGCCTCATAGACACTCCATTGTGCCCCACAGCACCCCATTGCACCCCATAGGGTCCCATAGACACAGCATATTGCTCCATAGAGCCCCATAGACACCCCATAGTTCCCCACAGCACCCCATAGCAGCCCACAGTGCCCCATAGACACCACATAAGGCCCTACAGCCACACCATAGAGCCCAATTGAACCACATAGACACCCCATATCGCCCCATAGTGCCTGTAGACACCCCATAGAGCCCCATAGAGACCCACTGAACCCCATACAGACCCCATGCAGACCCCATAGAGCCCCACAGACAACCCATAGATCTCCAAAGACACCCCATAGACTCCCTATAGAGCCCCTTGGGGACCTCATAGCGCCCCATAGAGACCCCATTCTTCCGCATAGAGCCCCATAGCAAACCATAGCACCCCATAGTCACCCATAGCGCCCCATAGGAACCCAAGGATACCCCAAAGCACCCACATAGACACCACATAGTGACCCATAGTGACCCATAGGGGCCCAAAGAGACCCTAGAGCACCCCATAGCTACTCCATAGTGCCCCATAGCAGCCCATGGAGCCTCATAGACACTCCATTGTGCCCCACAGCACCCCATTGCACCCCATAGGGACCCATAGACACAGCATACTGCTCCATAGAGCCCCATAGACACCCCATAGTTCCCCACAGCACCCCATAGCAGCCCACAGTGCCCCATAGACGCTACATAAGGCCCTACAGCCACACCGTAGAGCCCAATTGAACCACATAGACACCCCATATCGCCCCATAGTGCCTGTAGACACTCCATAGAGCCCCATAGAGACCCACTGAACCCCATACAGACCCCATGCAGACCCCATAGAGCCCCACAGACAACCCATAGATCCCCAAAGACACCCCATAGACTCCCCATAGAGCCCCATAGGGACCTCATAGCGCCCCATAGAGACCCCATTCTTCCGCATAGAGCCCCATAGCAAACCATAGCACCACATAGTCACCTATAGCGCCCCATAGGAACCCAAGGATACCCCAAAGCACCCCATAGCCACCCTACAGCACCGCATAGCCACCCCATAGAGCCCCATAGACACCACATAGTGACCCATAGTGACCCATAGGGGCCCAAAGAGACCCCAGAGCACCCCATAGCTACTTCATAGTGCCCCATAGCAGCCCATGGAGCCTCATAGACACTCCATTGTGCCCCACAGCACCCCATTGCACCCCATAGGGACCCATAGACACAGCATACTGTACATTAGTGCCCCATAGACACCCCATAGTTCCCCATAGCAGCCCACAGTGCCCCATAGACACCACATAAGGCCCTACAGCCACACCATAGAGCCCAATTGAACCACATAGACACCCCATATCGCCCCATAGTGCCTGTAGACACCCCATAGAGCCCCATAGAGACCCACTGAACCCCATACAGACCCCATGCAGACCCCATAGAGCCCCACAGACAACCCATAGATCTCCAAAGACACCCTATAGACTCCCTATAGAGCCCCTTGGGGACCTCATAGCGCCCCATAGCGACCCCATTCTTCCGCATAGAGACCCATAGCAAACCATAGCACCCCATAGTCACCCATAGCGCCCCATAGGAACCCAAGGATACCCCAAAGCACCCACATAGACACCACATAGTGACCCATAGTGACCCATAGGGGCCCAAAGAGACCCTAGAGCACCCCATAGCTACTCCATAGTGCCCCATAGCAGCCCATGGAGCCTCATAGACACTCCATTGTGCCCCACAGCACCCCATTGCACCCCATAGGGACCCATAGACACAGCATACTGTACAATAGAGCCCCATAGGCACCCCATAGTTCCCCACAGCACCCCATAGCAGCCCACAGTGCCCCATAGACACCACATAAGGCCCTACAGCCACACCATAGAGCTCAATTGAACCACATAGACACACCATATCGCCCCATAGTGCCTGTAGACACCCCATAGAGCCCCATAGAGACCCACTGAACCCCATACAGACCCCATGCAGACCCCATAGAGCCCCACAGACAACCCATAGATCTCCAAAGACACCCCATAGACTCCCTATAGAGCCCCATGGGGACCTCATAGCGCCCCCTAGAGACCCCATTCTTCCGCATAGAGCCCCATAGCAAACCATAGCACCACATAGTCACCCATAGCGCCCCATAGGAACCCAAGGATACCCCAAAGCACCCCATAGCCACCCTACAGCACCGCATAGCCACCCCATAGAGCCCCATAGACACCACATAGTGACCCATAGTGACCCATAGGAGCCCAAAGAGACCCCAGAGCACCCCATAGCTACTCCATAGTGCCCCATAGCAGCCCATGGAGCCTCATAGACACTCCATTGTGCCCCACAGCACCCCATTGCACCCCATAGGGTCCCATAGACACAGCATATTGCTCCATAGAGCCCCATAGACACCCCATAGTTCCCCACAGCACCCCATAGCAGCCCACAGTGCCCCATAGACACCACATAAGGCCCTACAGCCACACCATAGAGCCCAATTGAACCACATAGACACCCCATATCGCCCCATAGTGCCTGTAGACACCCCATAGAGCCCCATAGAGACCCACTGAACCCCATACAGACCCCATGCAGACCCCATAGAGCCCCACAGACAACCCATAGATCCCCAAAGACACCCCATAGACTCCCCATAGAGCACTATAGGGACCTAATAGCGCCCCATAGAGACCCCATTCTTCCGCATAGAGCCCCATAGCAAATCATAGCACCCCATAGTCACCCATAGCGCCCCATAGGAACCCAAGGATACCCCAAAGCACCCACATAGCCACCCTACAGCACCGCATAGCCACCCCATAGAGCCCCATAGACACCACATAGTGACACATAGCGCCCCATAGGGACCCATAGGAACACAAAGATACCCCATAGAGCCCCATAGACACCCCATAGTGACCCATAGGGGACCAAAGAGACCCCATAGCACACCATAGCTACTCCATAGTGCCCCATAGCAGCCCATGGAGCCTCATAGACACTCGATTGGGCCCCACAGCACCCCATTGCACCCCATAGGGACCCATAGACACAGCATACTGTACAATAGAGCCCCATAGGCACCCCATAGTTCCCCACAGCACCCCATAGCAGCCCACAGTGCCCCATAGACACCACATAAGGCCCTACAGCCACAACATAGAACCCAATTGTACCACATAGACACCCCATATCGCTCCATAGTGCCTGTAGACGCCCTATAGAGCCCCATAGAGACCCAGTGAACCCCATGCAGACCCCATGCAGACCCCATAGAGCCCCACAGACAACCCATAGATCCCCAAAGACACCCCATAGACTCCCCATAGAGCCCCATAGGGACCTCATAGCGCCCCATAGAGACCCCATTCTTCCTCATAGAGCCCCATAGCAAACCATAGCACCCTATAGTCACCCATAGCGCCCCATAGGAACCCAAGGATACCCCAAAGCACCCCATAGCCACCCTACAGCACCGCATAGCCACCCCATAGAGCCCCATAGACACCACATAGTGACCCATAGTGACCCATAGGGGCCCAAAGAGACCCTAGAGCACCCCATAGCTACTCCATAGTGCCCCATAGCAGCCCATGGAGCCTCATAGATACTCCATTGTGCCCCACAGCACCCCATTGCACCCCATAGGGACCCATAGACACAGCATACTGTACAATAGAGCCCCATAGACACCCCATAGTTCCCCATAGCAGCCCAGAGTGCCCCATAGACACCACATAAGGCCTTACAGCCACACCATAGAGCCCAATTGAACCACATAGATACCCCATATCGCCCCATAGTGCCTGTAGACACCCCATAGAGCCCCATAGAGACCCACTGAACCCCATACAGACCCCATGCAGACCCCATAGAGCCCCACAGACAACCCATAGATCTCCAAGACACCCCATAGACTCCCTATAGAGCCCCATGGGGACCTCATAGCGCCCCATAGAGACCCCATTCTTCCGCATAGAGCCCCATAGCAAACCATAGCACCACATAGTCACCCATAGCGCCCCATAGGAACCCAAGGATACCCCAAAGCACCCCATAGCCACCCTACAGCACCGCATAGCCACCCCATAGAGCCCCATAGACACCACATAGTGACCCATAGTGACCCATAGGAGCCCAAAGAGACCCCAGAGCACCCCATAGCTACTCCATAGTGCCCCATAGCAGCCCATGGAGCCTCATAGACACTCCATTGTGCCCCACAGCACCCCATTGCACCCCATAGGGTCCCATAGACACAGCATATTACTCCATAGAGCCCCATAGACACCCCATAGGTCACCACAGCACCCCATAGCAGCCCACAGTGCCCCATAGACACCACATAAGGCCCTACAGCCACACCATAGAGCCCAATTGAACCACATAGACACCCCATATCGCACCATAGTGCCTGTAGACACCCCATAGAGCCCCATAGAGACCCACTGAACCCCATACAGACCCCATGCAGACCCCATAGAGCCCCACAGACAACCCATAGATCCCCAAAGACACCCCATAGACTCCCCATCGAGCACTATAGGGACCTCATAGCGCCCCATAGAGACCCCATTCTTCCGCATAGAGCCCCATAGCAAACCATAGCACCCCATAGTCACCCATAGCGCCTCATAGGAACCCAAGGATACCCCAAAGCACCCACATAGCCACCCTACAGCACCGCATAGCCACCCCATAGAGCCCCATAGACACCACATAGTGACACATAGCGCCCCATAGGGACCCATAGGAACACAAAGATACCCCATAGAGCCCCATATACACCCCATAGTGACCCATAGGGGCCCAAAGAGACCCCATAGCACACCATAGCTACTCCATAGTGCCCCATAGCAGCCCATGGAGCCTCATAGACACTCGATTGGGCCCCACAGCACCCCATTGCACCCCATAGGGACCCATAGACACAGCATACTGTACAATAGAGCCCCATAGGCACCCCATAGTTCCCCACAGCACCCCATAGCAGCCCACAGTGCACCATAGACACCACATAAGGCCCTACAGCCACACCATAGAGCCCAGTTGTACCACATAGACACCCCATATCGCCCCATAGTGCCTGTAGACACCCCATAGAGCCCCATAGAGACCCACTGAACCCCATACAGACCCCATGCAGACCCCATAGAGCCCCACAGACAATCCATAGATCCCCAAAGACATCCCAAAGACTCCCCATAGAGCCCCATAGGGACCTCATAGCGCCCCATAGAGACCCCATTCTTTCGCATAGAGCCCCATAGCAAACCATAGCACCACATAGTCACCTATAGCGCCCCATAGGAACCCAAGGATACCCCAAAGCACCCCATAGCCACCCTACAGCACCGCATAGCCACCCCATAGAGCCCCATAGACACCACATAGTGACCCATAGCGCCCCATAGGGGCACAAAGAGACCCCAAATCATCCAATAGCTACTCCACAGTGCCCGATAGCAGCCCATGGAGCCTCATAGACACTCCATTGTGCCCCACAGTACCCCATTGCACCCCATAGGGACCCATAGAGACAGCATACTGCTCCATAGAGCCCCATAGACACCCCATAGTTCCCCACAGCACCCCATAGCAGCCCACAGTGCCCCATAGACACCACATAAGGCCCTACAGCCACACCATAGAGCCCAATTGAACCACATAGACACCCCATATCGCCCCATAGTGCCTGTAGACGCCCCATAGAGCTCCATAGAGACCCACTGAACCCCATACAGACCCCATGCAGACCCCATAGAGCCCCACAGACAACCCATAGATCCCCAAAGACATCCCAAAGACTCCCCATAGAGCCCCATAGGGACCCCATAGCGCCCCATAGAGACCCCATTCTTCCGCATAGAGCCCCATAGCAAACCATAGCACCACATAGTCACCCATAGCGCCCCATAGGAACCCAAGGATACCCCAAAGCACCCCATAGCCACCCTACAGCACCGCATAGCCACCCCATAGAGCCCCATAGACACCACATAGTGACCCCATAGTGACCCATAGGGGCCCAAAGAGACCCCAGAGCATTCCGTAGCTACTCCATAGTGCCCCATAGCAGCCCATGGAGCCTCATAGACACTCCATTGTGCCCCACAGCACCCCATTGCACCCCATAGGGAACCATAGACACAGCATATTGCTCCATAGAGCCCCATAGACACCCCATAGTTCCCCACAGCACCCCATAGCAGCCCACAGTGCCCCATAGACACCACATAAGGCCCTACAGCCACACCATAGAGCCCAATTGAACCACATGGACACCCCATATCGCCCCATAGTGCCTGTAGACACCCCATAGAGACCCACTGAACCCCATACAGACCCCATGCAGACCCCATAGAGCCCCACAGACAACCCATAGATCCCGAAAGACACCACATAGACTCCCCATAGAGCCCCATAGGGACCCCATAGCGCCCCATAGAGACCCCATTCTTCCGCATAGAGCCCCATAGCAAACCATAGCACCACATAGTCACCCATAGCGCCCCATAGGAACCCAAGGATACCCCAAAGCACCCCATAGCCACCCTACAGGACCGCATAGCCACCCCATAGAGCCCCATAAACACCACATAGTGACCCATAGTGACCCATAGGGGCCCAAAGAGACCCCATAGCACCCCACAGCTCCTCCATAGTGCACCATAGCAGCCCATGGACCCTCATAGACACTCCATTGGGCCCCACAGCACCCCATTGCACCCCATAGGGTCCCATAGACACAGCATATTGCTCCATAGAGCCCCATAGACACCCCATAGTTCCCCACAGAACCCCATAGCTGCCCACAGTGCCCCATAGACACCACATAAGGCTCTACAGCCACACCATAGAGCCCAATTGAACCACATGGACACCCCATATCGCCCCATAGTGCCTGTAGACGCCCTATAGAGCCCCATAGAGACCCACTGAACCCCATACAGACCCCATGCAGACCCCATAGAGCCCCACAGACAACCCATAGATCCCCAAAGACACCCCATAGACTCCCCATAGAGCCCCATAGGGACCTCATAGCGCCCCATAGAGACCCCATTCTTCCTCATAGAGCCCCATAGCAAACCATAGCACCCTATAGTCACCCATAGCGCCCCATAGGAACCCAAGGATACCCCAAAGCACCCCATAGCCACCCTACAGCACCGCATAGCCACCCCATAGAGCCCCATAGACACCACATAGTGACCCATAGTGACCCATAGGGGCCCAAAGAGACCCTAGAGCACCCCATAGCTACTCCATAGTGCCCCATAGCAGCCCATGGAGCCTCATAGACACTCCATTGTGCCCCACAGCACCCCATTGCACCCCATAGGGACCCATAGACACAGCATACTGTACAATAGAGCCCCATAGACACCCCACAGCACCCCATAGCAGCCCACAGTGCCCCATAGACACCACATAAGGCCTTACAGCCACACCATAGAGCCCAATTGAACCACATAGACACCCCATATCGCCCCATAGTGCCTGTAGACACCCCATAGAGCCCCATAGAGACCCACTGAACCCCATACAGACCCCATGCAGACCCCATAGAGCCCCACAGACAACCCATAGATCTCCAAAGACACCCCATAGACTCCTATAGAGCCCCATGGGGACCTCATAGCGCCCCATAGAGACCCCATTCTTCCGCATAGAGCCCCATAGCAAACCATAGCACCACATAGTCACCCATAGCGCCCCATAGGAACCCAAGGATACCCCAAAGCACCCCATAGCCACCCTACAGCACCGCATAGCCACCCCATAGAGCCCCATAGACACCACATAGTGACCCATAGTGACCCATAGGAGCCCAAAGAGACCCCAGAGCACACCATAGCTACTCCATAGTGCCCCATAGCAGCCCATGGAGCCTCATAGACACTCCATTGTGCCCCACAGCACCCCATTGCACCCCATAGGGTCCCATAGACACAGCATATTGCTCCATAGAGCCCCATAGACACCCCATAGTTCCCCACAGCACCCCATAGCAGCCCACAGTGCCCCATAGACACCACATAAGGCCCTACAGCCACACCATAGAGCCCAATTGAACCACATAGACACCCCATATCGCCCCATAGTGCCTGTAGACACCCCATAGAGCCCCATAGAGACCCACTGAACCCCATACAGACCCCATGCAGACCCCATAGAGCCCCACAGACAACCCATAGATCCCCAAAGATACCCCATAGACTCCCCATAGAGCCCTATAGGGACCTCATAGCGCCCCATAGAGACCCCATTCTTCCGCATAGAGCCCCATAGCAAACCATAGCACCCCATAGTCACCCATAGCGCCCCATAGGAACCCAAGGATACCCCAAAGCACCCAATAGCCACCCTACAGCACCGCATAGCCACCCCATAGAGCCCCATAGACACCACATAGTGACACATAGCGCCCCATAGGGACCCATAGGAACACAAAGATACCCCATAGAGCCCCATAGACACCCCATAGTGACCCATAGGGGACCAAAGAGACCCCATAGCACACCATAGCTACTCCATAGTGCCCCATAGCAGCCCATGGAGCCTCATAGACACTCGATTGGGCCCCACAGCACCCCATTGCACCCCATAGGGACCCATAGACACAGCATACTGTACAATAGAGCCCCATAGGCACCCCATAGTTCCCCACAGCACCCCATAGCAGCCCACAGTGCCCCATAGACACCACATAAGGCCCTACAGCCACACCATAGAGCCCAATTGTACCACATAGACACCCCATATCGCCCCATAGTGCCTGTAGACACCCCATAGAGCCCCATAGAGACCCACTGAACCCCATACAGACCCCATGCAGACCCCATAGAGCCCCACAGACAACCCATAGATCCACAAAGACACCCCATAGACTCCCCATAGAGCCCCATAGGGACCTCATAGCGCCCCATAGAGACCCCATTCTTCCGCATAGAGCCCAATAGCAAACCATAGCACCACATAGTCACCTATAGCGCCCCATAGGAACCCAAGGATACCTCAAAGCACCCCATAGCCACCCTACAGCACCGCATAGCCACCCCATAGAGCCCCATAGACACCACATAGTGACCCATAGCGCCCCATAGGGGCACAAAGAGACCCCAAATCATCCAATAGTTACTCCACAGTGCCCGATAGCAGCCCATGGAGCCTCATAGACACTCCATTGTGCCCCACAGCACCCCATTGCACCCCATAGGGACCCATAGACACAGCATACTGCTCCATAGAGCCCCATAGACACCCCATAGTTCCCCACAGCACCCCATAGCAGCCCACAGTGCCCCATAGACACCACATAAGGCCCTACAGCCACACCATAGAGCCCAATTGTACCACATAGACACCCCATATCGCTCCATAGTGCCTGTAGACGCCCTATAGAGCCCCATAGAGACCCACTGAACCCCATGCAGACCCCATGCAGACCCCATAGAGCCCCACAGACAACCCATAAATCCCCAAAGACACCCCATAGACTCCCCATAGAGCCCCATAGGGACCTCATAGCGCCCCATAGAGACCCCATTCTTCCTCATAGAGCCCCATAGCAAACCATAGCACCCTATAGTCACCCATAGCGCCCCATAGGAACCCAAGGATACCCCAAAGCACCCCATAGCCACCCTACAGCACCGCATAGCCACCCCATACAGCCCCATAGACACCACATAGTGACCCATAGTGACCCATAGGGGCCCAAAGAGACCCTAGAGCACCCCATAGCTACTCCATAGTGCCCCATAGCAGCCCATGGAGCCTCATAGATACTCCATTGTGCCCCACAGCACCCCATTGCACACCATAGGGACCCATAGACACAGCATACTGTACAATAGAGCCCCATAGACACCCCATAGTTCCCCATAGCAGCCCAGAGTGCCCCATAGACACCACATAAGGCCTTACAGCCACACCATAGAGCCCAATTGAACCACATAGACACCCCATATCGCCCCATAGTGCCTGTAGACACCCCATAGAGCCCCATAGAGACCCACTGAACCCCATACAGACCCCATGCAGACCCCATAGAGCCCCACAGACAACCCATAGATCTCCAAAGACACCCCATAGACTCCCTATAGAGCCCCATGGGGACCTCATAGCGCCCCATAGAGACCCCATTCTTCCGCATAGAGCCCCATAGCAAACCATAGCACCACATAGTCACCCATAGCGCCCCATAGGAACCCAAGGATACCCCAAAGCACCCCATAGCCACCCTACAGCACCGCATAGCCACCCCATAGAGCCCCATAGACACCACATAGTGACCCATAGTGACCCATAGGAGCCCAAAGAGACCCCAGAGCACCCCATAGCTACTCCATAGTGCCCCATAGCAGCCCATGGAGCCTCATAGACACTCCATTGTGCCCCACAGCACCCCATTGCACCCCATAGGGTCCCATAGACACAGCATATTACTCCATAGAGCCCCATAGACACCCCATAGGTCACCACAGCACCCCATAGCAGCCCACAGTGCCCCATAGACACCACATAAGGCCCTACAGCCACACCATAGAGCCCAATTGAACCACATAGACACCCCATATCGCCCCATAGTGCCTGTAGACACCCCATAGAGCCCCATAGAGACCCACTGAACCCCATACAGACCCCATGCAGACCCCATAGAGCCCCACAGACAACCCATAGATCCCCAAAGACACCCCATAGACTCCCCATAGAGCACTATAGGGACCTCATAGCGCCCCATAGAGACCCCATTCTTCCGCATAGAGCCCCATAGCAAACCATAGCACCCCATAGTCACCCATAGCGCCCCATAGGAACCCAAGGATACCCCAAAGCACCCACATAGCCACCCTACAGCACCGCATAGCCACCCCATAGAGCCCCATAGACACCACATAGTGACACATAGCGCCCCATAGGGGCACAAAGAGACCCCAAATCATCCAATAGCTACTCCACAGTGCCCGATAGCAGCCCATGGAGCCTCATAGACACTCCATTGTGCCCCACAGCACCCCATTGCACCCCATAGGGTCCCATAGACACAGCATACTGCTCCATAGAGCCCCATAGACACCCCATAGCAGCCCACAGTGCCCCATAGACACCACATAAGGCCCTACAGCCACACCATAGAGCCCAATTGAACCACATAGACACCCCATATCGCCCCATAGTGCCTGTAGACACCCATAGAGCTCCATAGAGACCCACTGAACCCCATACAGACCCCATGCAGACCCCATAGAGCCCCACAGACAACCCATAGATCCCCAAAGACATCCCAAAGACTCCCCATAGAGCCCCATTGGGACCCCATAGCGCACCATAGAGACCCCATTCTTCCGCATAAAGCCCCATAGCAAACCATAGCACCACATAGTCACCCATAGCGCCCCATAGGAACCCAAGGATACCCCAAAGCACCCCATAGCCACCCTACAGCACCGCATAGCCACCCCATAGAGCCCCATAGACACCACATAGTGACCCATAGTGACCCATAGGAGCCCAAAGAGACCCCAGAGCAACCCATAGCTACTCCATAGTGCCCCATAGCAGCCCATGGAGCCTCATAGACACTCCATTGTGCCCCACAGCACCCCATTGCACCCCATAGGGTCCCATAGACACAGCATATTGCTCCATAGAGCCCCATAGACACCCCATAGTTCCCCACAGCACCCCATAGCAGCCCACAGTGCCCCATAGACACCACATAAGGCCCTAGAGCCACACCATAGAGCCCAATTGAACCACATAGACACCCCATATCGCCCCATAGTGCCTGTAGACACCCCATAGAGCCCCATAGAGACCCACTGAACCCCATACAGACCCCATGCAGACCCCATAGAGCCCCACAGACAACCCATAGATCCCCAAAGACACCCCATAGACTCCCCATAGAGCCCTATAGGGACCTCATAGCGCCCCATAGAGACCCCATTCTTCCGCATAGAGCCCCATAGCAAACCATAGCACCCCATAGTCACCCATAGCGCCCCATAGGAACCCAAGGATACCCCAAAGCACCCAATAGCCACCCTACAGCACCGCATAGCCACCCCATAGAGCCCCATAGACACCACATAGTGACACATAGCGCCCCATAGGGACCCAGAGGAACACAAAGATACCCCATAGAGCCCCATAGACACCCCATAGTGACCCATAGGGGACCAAAGAGACCCCATAGCACACCATAGCTACTCCATAGTGCCCCATAGCAGCCCATGGAGCCTCATAGACACTCGATTGGGCCCCACAGCACCCCATTGCACCCCATAGGGACCCATAGACACAGCATACTGTACAATAGAGCCCCATAGGCACCCCATAGTTCCCCACAGCACCCCATAGCAGCCCACAGTGCCCCATAGACACCACATAAGGCCCTACAGCCACACCATAGAGCCCAATTGAACCACATAGACACCCCATATCGCCCCATAGTGCCTGTAGACACCCCATAGAGCTCCATAGAGACCCACTGAACCCCATACAGACCCCATGCAGACCCCATAGAGCCCCACAGACAACCCATAGATCCCCAAAGACATCCCAAAGACTCCCCATAGAGCCCCATAGGGACCCCATAGCGCCCCATAGAGACCCCATTCTTCCGCATAAAGCCCCATAGCAAACCATAGCACCACATAGTCACCCATAGCGCCCCATAGGAACCCAAGGATACCCCAAAGCACCCCATAGCCACCCTACAGCACCGCATAGCCACCCCATAGAGCCCCATAGACACCACATAGTGACCCCATAGTGACCCATAGGAGCCCAAAGAGACCCCAGAGCATTCCATAGCTACTCCATAGTGCCCCATAGCAGCCCATGGAGCCTCATAGACACTCCATTGTGCCCCACAGCACCCCATTGCACCCCATAGGGAACCATAGACACAGCATATTGCTCCATAGAGCCCCATAGACACCCCATAGTTCCCCACAGCACCCCATAGCAGCCCACAGTGCCCCACAGACACCACATAAGGCCCTACAGCCACACCATAGAGCCCAATTGAACCACATGGACACCCCATATCGCCCCATAGTGCCTGTAGACACCCCATAGAGACCCACTGAACCCCATACAGACCCCATGCAGACCCCATAGAGCCCCACAGACAACCCATAGATCCCGAAAGACACCACATAGACTCCCCATAGAGCCCCATAGGGACCCCATAGCGCCCCATAGAGACCCCATTCTTCCGCATAGAGCCCCATAGCAAACCATAGCACCACATAGTCACCCATAGCGCCCCATAGGAACCCAAGGATACCCCAAAGCACCCCATAGCCACCCTACAGGACCGCATAGCCACCCCATAGAGCCCCATAGACACCACATAGTGACCCATAGTGACCCATAGGGGCCCAAAGAGACCCCATAGCACCCCACAGCTCCTCCATAGTGCACCATAGCAGCCCATGGACCCTCATAGACACTCCATTGGGCCCCACAGCACCCCATTGCACCCCATAGGGACCCATAGACACAGCATATTGCTCCATAGAGCCCCATAGACACCCCATAGTTCCCCACAGCACCCCATGGCAGCCCACAGTGCCCCATAGACACCACATAAGGCGCTACAGCCACACCACAGAGCATAATTGAACCACATAGACACCCCATATCGCTCCATAGTGCCTGTAGACGCCCTATAGAGCCCCATAGAGACCCACTGAACCCCATACAGACCCCATGCAGACCCCATAGAGCCCCACAGACAACCCACAGATCCCCAAAGACACCCCATAGACTCCCCATAGAGCCCCATAGGGACCTCATAGCGCCCCATAGAGACCCCATTCTTCCTCATAGAGCCCCATAGCAAACCATAGCACCACATAGTCACCCATAGCGCCCCATAGGAACCCAAGGATACCCCAAAGCACCCCATAGCCACCCTACAGCACCGCATATCCACCCCATAGAGCCCCATAGACACCACATAGTGACCCATAGTGACCCATAGGGGCCCAAAGAGACCCTAGAGCACCCCATAGCTACTCCATAGTGCCCCATAGCAGCCCATGGAGCCTCATAGACACTCCATTGTGCCCCACAGCACCCCATTGCACCCCATAGGGACGCATAGACACAGCATACTGTACAATAGAGCCCCATAGACACCCCACAGCACCCCATAGCAGCCCACAGTGCCCCATAGACACCACATAAGGCCTTACAGCCACACCATAGAGCCCAATTGAACCACATAGACACCCCATATCGCCCCATAGTGCCTGTAGACACCCCATAGAGCCCCATAGAGACCCACTGAACCCCATACAGACCCCATGCAGACCCCATAGAGCCCCACAGACAACCCATAGATCTCCAAAGACACCCCATAGACTCCCTATAGAGCCCCATGGGGACCTCATAGCGCCCCATAGAGACCCCATTCTTCCGCATAGAGCCCCATAGCAAACCATAGCACCACATAGTCACCCATAGCGCCCCATAGGAACCCAAGGATACCCCAAAGCACCCCATAGCCACCCTACAGCACCGCATAGCCACCCCATAGAGCCCCATAGACACCACATAGTGACCCATAGTGACCCATAGGAGCCCAAAGAGACCCCAGAGCAACCCATAGCTACTCCATAGTGCCCCATAGCAGCCCATGGAGCCTCATAGACACTCCATTGTGCCCCACAACACCCCATTGCACCCCATAGGGTCCCATAGACACAGCATATTGCTCCATAGAGCCCCATAGACACCCCATAGTTCCCCCACAGCACCCCATATCAGCCCACAGTGCCCCATAGACACCACATAAGGCCCTACAGCCACACCATAGAGCCCAATTGAACCACATAGACACCCCATATCGCCCCATAGTGCCTGTAGACACCCCATAGAGCCCCATAGAGACACACTGAACCCCATACAGACCCCATGCAGACCCCATAGAGCCCCACAGACAACCCATAGATCCCCAAAGACACCCCATAGACTCCCCATAGAGCCCTATAGGGACCTCATAGCGCCCCATAGAGACCCCATTCTTCCGCATAGAGCCCCATAGCAAACCATAGCACCCCATAGTCACCCATAGCGCCCCATAGGAACCCAAGGATACCCCAAAGCACCCACATAGCCACCCTACAGCACCGCATAGCCACCCCATAGAGCCCCATAGACACCACATAGTGACCCATAGGGGCACAAAGAGACCCCATAGCACACCATAGCTACTCCATAGTGCCCCATAGCAGCCCATGGAGCCTCATAGACACTCGATTGGGCCCCACAGCACCCCATTGCACCCCATAGGGACCCATAGACACAGCATACTGTACAATAGAGCCCCATAGGCACCCCATAGTTCCCCACAGCACCCCATAGCAGCCCACAGTGCCCCATAGACACCACATAAGGCCCTACAGCCACACCATAGAGCCCAATTGTACCACATAGACACCCCATATCGCCCCATAGTGCCTGTAGACACCCCATAGAGCCCCATAGAGACCCACTGAACCCCATACAGACCCCATGCAGACCCCATAGAGCCCCACAGACAACCCATAGATCCCCAAAGACACCCCATAGACTCCCCATAGAGCCCCATAGGAACCCAAGGATACCCCAAAGCACCCCATAGCCACCCTACAGCACCGCATAGCCACCCCTTAGTGCCCCAGAGACACCACATAGTGACCCATAGTGACCCATAGGAGCCCAAAGAGACCCCAGAGCAACCCATAACTACTCCATAGTGCCCCATAGCAGCCCATGGAGCCTCATAGACACTCCATTGTGCCCCACAGCACCCCATTGCACCCCATAGGGACCCATAGACACAGCATACTGCTCCATAGAGCCCCATAGACACCCCATAGTTCCCCACAGCACCCCATAGCAGCCCACAGTGCCCCATAGACACCACATAAGGCCCTACAGCCACACCATAGAGCCCAATTGAACCACATAGACACCCCATATCGCCCCATAGTGCCTGTAGACACCCCATAGAGCCCCATAGAGACCCACTGAACCCCATACAGACCCCATGCAGACCCCATAGAGCCCCACAGACAACCCATAGATCCCCAAAGACACCCCATAGACTCCCCATAGAGCCCCATAGGGACCCCATAGCGCCCCATAGAGAACCCATTCTTCCGCATAGAGCCCCATAGCAAACCATAGCACCCCATAATCACCCATAGCGCCCCATAGGAACCCAAGGATACCCCGAAGCACCCCATAGCCACCCTACAGCACCGCATAGCCACCCCTTAGTGCCCCAGAGACACCACATAGTGACCCATAGGGGCCCAAAGAGACCCCATAGCACCCCATAGCTACTCCATAGTGCCCCATAGCAGCCCATGGAGCCTCATAGACACTCCATTGTGCCCCACAGCACCCCATTGCACCCTATAGGGACCCATAGACACAGCATACTGCTCCATAGAGCCCCATAGACACCCCATAGTTCCCCACAGCACCCCATAGCAGCCCACAGTGCCCCATAGACACCACATAAGGCCCTACAGCCACACCATAGAGCCCAATTGAACCACATAGACACCCCATATCGCCCCATAGTGCCTGTAGACACCCCATAGAGCCCCATAGAGACCCACTGAACCCCATACAGACCACATGCAGACCCCATAGAGCCCCACAGACAACCCATAGATCCCCAAAGACACCCCATAGACTCCCCATAGAGCCCCATAGGGACCTCATAGCGCCCCATAGAGTCCCCATTCTTCCGCATAGAGCCCCATAACAAACCACTGCACCACATAGTCACCCATAGCGCCCCATAGGAACCCAAGGATACCCCAAAGCACCCAATAGCCACCCCATAGAGCCCCATAGGCACCACATAGTGACCCATAGAGACCCCATTCTTCCGCATAGAGCCCAATAGCAAACCATAGCACCACATAGTCACCTATAGCGCCCCATAGGAACCCAAGGATACCTCAAAGCACCCCATAGCCACCCTACAGCACAGCATAGCCACCCCATAGAGCCCCATAGACACCACATAGTGACCCATAGCGCCCCATAGGGGCACAAAGAGACCCCAAATCATCCAATAGCTACTCCACAGTGCCCGATAGCAGCCCATGGAGCCTCATAGACACTCCATTGTGCCCCACAGCACCCCATTGCACCCCATAGGGACCCATAGACACAGCATACTGTACAATAGAGCCCCATAGACACCCCATAGTTCCCCACAGCACCCCATAGCAGCCCACAGTGCCCCATAGACACCACATAAGGCCCTACAGCCACACCATAGAGCCCAATTGAACCACATGGACACCCCATATCGCCCCATAGTGCCTGTAGACACCCCATAGAGACCCACTGAACCCCATACAGACCCCATGCAGACCCCATAGAGCCCCACAGACAACCCATAGATCCCCAAAGACACCCCATAGACTCCCCATAGAGCCCCACAGGGACCTCATAGCGCCCCATAGAGACCCCATTCTTCCTCATAGAGCCCCATAGCAAACCATAGCACCCTATAGTCACCCATAGCGCCCCATAGGAACCCAAGGATACCCCAAAGCACCCCATAGCCACCCTACAGCACCGCATATCCACCCCATAGAGCCCCATAGACACCACATAGTGACCCATAGTGACCCATAGGGGCCCAAAGAGACCCTAGAGCACCCCATAGCTACTCCATAGTGCCCCATAGCAGCCCATGGAGCCTCATAGACACTCCATTGTGCCCCACAGCACCCCATTGCACCCCATAGGGACCCATAGACACAGCATACTGTACAATAGAGCCCCATAGACACCCCACAGCACCCCATAGCAGCCCACAGTGCCCCATAGACACCACATAAGGCCTTACAGCCACACCATAGAGCCCAATTGAACCACATAGACACCCCATATCGCCCCATAGTGCCTGTAGACACCCCATAGAGCCCCATAGAGACCCACTGAACCCCATACAGACCCCATGCAGACCCCATAGAGCCCCACAGACAACCCATAGATCCCCAAAGACATCCCAAAGACTCCCATTAGAGCCCCATAGGGACCCCATAGCACCCCATAGAGACACCATTCTTCCGCATAGAGCCCCATAGCAAACCATAGCACCCCATAATCACCCATAGCGCCCCATAGGAACCCAAGGATACCCCAAAGCACCCCATAGCCAACCTACAGCACCGCATAGCCACCCCTTAGTGCCCCATAGACAACACATAGTGACCCATAGTGACCCATAGGGGCCCATAGGAACACAAAGATACCCCATAGAGCCCCATAGACACCCCATAGTGACCCATAGGGGCCCAAAGAGACCCCAGAGCACCCCATAGCTACTCCATAGTGCCCCATAGCAGCCCATGGAGCCTCATAGACACTCCATTGTGCCCCACAGCACCCCATTGCACCCCATAGGGACCCATAGACACAGCATACTGTACAATAGAGCCCCATAGACACCCCATAGTTCCCCACAGCACCCCATAGCAGCCCACAGTGCCCCATAGAAACCACATAAGGCCCTACAGCCACACCATAGAGCCCAATTGAACCACATAGACACCCCATATCGCCCCATAGTGCCTGTAGACACCCCATAGAGCCCCATAGAGACCCACTGAACCCCATACAGACCCCATGCAGACCCCATAGAGCCCCACAGACAACCCATAGATCCCCAAAGACACCCCATAGACTCCCCATAGAGCCCCATAGGGACCCCATAGCGCCCCATAGAGACCCCATTCTTCCGCATAGAGCCCCATAGCAAACCATAGCACCCCATAATCACCCATAGCGCCCCATAGGAACCCAAGGATACCCCAAAGCACACCATAGCCACCCTACAGCACCGCATAGCCACCCCTTAGTGCCCCAGAGACACCACATAGTGACCCATAGGGGCCCAAAGAGACCCCAGAGCACCCCATAGCTACTCCATAGTGCCCCATAGCAGCCCATGGAGCCTCATAGACACTCCATTGTGCCCCACAGCACCCCATTGCACCCCATAGGGACCCATAGACACAGCATACTGCTCCATAGAGCCCCATAGACACCCCATAGTTCCCCACAGCACCCCATAGCAGCCCACAGTGCCCCATAGACAACACATAAGGCCCTACAGCCACACTTTAGAGCCCAATTGAACCACATAGACACCCCATATCGCCCCATAGTGCCTGTAGACACCCCATAGAGCCCCATAGAGACCCTCTGAACCCCATACAGACCCCATGCAGACCCCATAGAGCCCCACAGACAACCCATAGATCCCCAAAGACACCCCATAGACTCCCCATAGAGCCCCATAGGGACCCCATAGCGCCCCATAGAGACCCCATTCTTCCGCATAGAGCCCCATAGCAAACCATAGCACCCCATAATCACCCATAGCGCCCCATAGGAACCCAAGGATACCCCAAAGCACCCCATAGCCACCCTACAGCACCGCATAGCCACCCCTTAGTGCCCCAGAGACACCACATAGTGACCCATAGGGGCCCAAAGAGACCCCATAGCACCCCATAGCTACTCCATAGTGCCCCATAGCAACCCATGGAGCCTCATAGACACTCCATTGTGCCCCACAGCACCCCATTGCACCCTATAGGGACCCATAGACACAGCATACTGCTCCATAGAGCCCCATAGACACCCCATAGTTCCCCACAGCACCCCATAGCAGCCCACAGTGCCCCATAGACACCACATAAGGCCCTACAGCCACACCATAGAGCCCAATTGAACCACATAGACACCCCATATCGCCCCATAGTGCCTGTAGACACCCCATAGAGCCCCATAGAGACCCACTGAACCCCATACAGACCCCATGCAGACCCCATAGAGCCCCACAGACAACCCATAGATCCCCAAAGACACCCCATAGACTCCCCATAGAGCCCCATAGGGACCCCATAGCGCCCCATAGAGACCCCATTCTTCCGCATAGAGCCCCATAGCAAACCATAGCACCCTATAATCACCCATAGCGCCCCATAGGAACCCAAGGATACCCCAAAGCACCCCATAGCCACCCTACAGCACCGCATAGCCACCCCTTAGTGCCCCAGAGACACCACATAGTGACCCATAGGGGCCCAAAGAGACCCCATAGCACCCCATAGCTACTCCATAGTGCCCCATAGCAGCCCATGGAGCCTCATAGACACTCCATTGTGCCCCACAGCACCACATTGCACCCTATAGGGACCCATAGACACAGCATACTGCTCCATAGAGCCCCATAGACACCCCATAGTTCCCCACAGCACCCCATAGCAGCCCACAGTGCCCCATAGACACCACATAAGGCCCTACAGCCACACCATAGAGCCCAATTGAACCACATAGACACCCAATATCGCCCCATAGTGCCTGTAGACACCCCATAGAGCCCCATAGAGACCCACTGAACCCCATACAGACCCCATGCAGACCCCATAGAGCCCCACAGACAACCCATAGATCCCCAAAGACACCCCATAGACTCCCCATAGAGCCCCATAGGAACCCAAGGATACCCCAAAGCACCCCATAGCCACCCTACAGCACCGCATAGCCACCCCTTAGTGCCCCAGAGACACCACATAGTGACCCATAGTGACCCATAGGAGCCCAAAGAGACCCCAGAGCAACCCATAACTACTCCATAGTGCCCCATAGCAGCCCATGGAGCCTCATAGACACTCCATTGTGCCCCACAGCACCCCATTGCACCCCATAGGGACCCATAGACACAGCATACTGCTCCATAGAGCCCCATAGACACCCCATAGTTCCCCACAGCACCCCATAGCAGCCCACAGTGCCCCATAGACACCACATAAGGCCCTACAGCCACACCATAGAGCCCAATTGAACCACATAGACACCCCATATCGCCCCATAGTGCCTGTAGACACCCCATAGAGCCCCATAGAGACCCACTGAACCCCATACAGACCCCATGCAGACCCCATAGAGCCCCACAGACAACCCATAGATCCCCAAAGACACCCCATAGACTCCCCATAGAGCCCCATAGGGACCCCATAGCGCCCCATAGAGACCCCATTCTTCCGCATAGAGCCCCATAGCAAACCATAGCACCCCATAATCACCCATAGCGCCCCATAGGAACCCAAGGATACCCCGAAGCACCCCATAGCCACCCTACAGCACCGCATAGCCACCCCTTAGTGCCCCAGAGACACCACATAGTGACCCATAGGGGCCCAAAGAGACCCCATAGCACCCCATAGCTACTCCATAGTGCCCCATAGCAGCCCATGGAGCCTCATAGACACTCCATTGTGCCCCACAGCACCCCATTGCACCCTATAGGGACCCATAGACACAGCATACTGCTCCATAGAGCCCCATAGACACCCCATAGTTCCCCACAGCACCCCATAGCAGCCCACAGTGCCCCATAGACACCACATAAGGCCCTACAGCCACACCATAGAGCCCAATTGAACCACATAGACACCCCATATCGCCCCATAGTGCCTGTAGACACCCCATAGAGCCCCATAGAGACCCACTGAACCCCATACAGACCACATGCAGACCCCATAGAGCCCCACAGACAACCCATAGATCCCCAAAGACACCCCATAGACTCCCCATAGAGCCCCATAGGGACCTCATAGCGCCCCATAGAGTCCCCATTCTTCCGCATAGAGCCCCATAACAAACCACTGCACCACATAGTCACCCATAGCGCCCCATAGGAACCCAAGGATACCCCAAAGCACCCAATAGCCACCCCATAGAGCCCCATAGGCACCACATAGTGACCCATAGAGACCCCATTCTTCCGCATAGAGCCCAATAGCAAACCATAGCACCACATAGTCACCTATAGCGCCCCATAGGAACCCAAGGATACCTCAAAGCACCCCATAGCCACCCTACAGCACAGCATAGCCACCCCATAGAGCCCCATAGACACCACATAGTGACCCATAGCGCCCCATAGGGGCACAAAGAGACCCCAAATCATCCAATAGCTACTCCACAGTGCCCGATAGCAGCCCATGGAGCCTCATAGACACTCCATTGTGCCCCACAGCACCCCATTGCACCCCATAGGGACCCATAGACACAGCATACTGCTCCATAGAGCCCCATAGACACCCCATAGTTCCCCACAGCACCCCATAGCAGCCCACAGTGCCCCATAGACACCACATAAGGCCCTACAGCCACACCATAGAGCCCAATTGAACCACATGGACACCCCATATCGCCCCATAGTGCCTGTAGACACCCCATAGAGACCCACTGAACCCCATACAGACCCCATGCAGACCCCATAGAGCCCCACAGACAACCCATAGATCCCCAAAGACACCCCATAGACTCCCCATAGAGCCCCACAGGGACCTCATAGCGCCCCATAGAGACCCCATTCTTCCTCATAGAGCCCCATAGCAAACCATAGCACCCTATAGTCACCCATAGCGCCCCATAGGAACCCAAGGATACCCCAAAGCACCCCATAGCCACCCTACAGCACCGCATATCCACCCCATAGAGCCCCATAGACACCACATAGTGACCCATAGTGACCCATAGGGGCCCAAAGAGACCCTAGAGCACCCCATAGCTACTCCATAGTGCCCCATAGCAGCCCATGGAGCCTCATAGACACTCCATTGTGCCCCACAGCACCCCATTGCACCCCATAGGGACCCATAGACACAGCATACTGTACAATAGAGCCCCATAGACACCCCACAGCACCCCATAGCAGCCCACAGTGCCCCATAGACACCACATAAGGCCTTACAGCCACACCATAGAGCCCAATTGAACCACATAGACACCCCATATCGCCCCATAGTGCCTGTAGACACCCCATAGAGCCCCATAGAGACCCACTGAACCCCATACAGACCCCATGCAGACCCCATAGAGCCCCACAGACAACCCATAGATCTCCAAAGACACCCCATAGACTCCCTATAGAGCCCCATGGGGACCTCATAGCGCCCCATAGAGACCCCATTCTTCCGCATAGAGCCCCATAGCAAACCATAGCACCACATAGTCACCCATAGCGCCCCATAGGAACCCAAGGATACCCCAAAGCACCCCATAGCCACCCTACAGCACCGCATAGCCACCCCATAGAGCCCCATAGACACCACATAGTGACCCATAGTGACCCATAGGAGCCCAAAGAGACCCCAGAGCAACCCATAGCTACTCCATAGTGCCCCATAGCAGCCCATGGAGCCTCATAGACACTCCATTGTGCATCACAGCACCCCATTGCACCCCATAGGGTCCCATAGACACAGCATATTGCTCCATAGAGCCCCATAGACACCCCATAGTTCCCCACAGCACCCCATAGCAGCCCACAGTGCCCCATAGACACCACATAAGGCCCTACAGCCACACCATAGAGCCCAATTGAACCACATAGACACCCCATATCGCCCCATAGTGCCTGTAGACACCCCATAGAGCCCCATAGAGACCCACTGAACCCCATACAGACCCCATGCAGACCACATAGAGCCCCACAGACAACCCATAGATCCCCAAAGACACCCCATAGACTCCCCATAGAGCCCCATAGGGACATCATAGCGCCCCATAGGGACCCCATTCTTCCGCATAGAGCCCCATAGCAAACCACTGCACCACATAGTCACCCATAGCGCCCCATAGGAACCCAAGGATACCCCAAAGCACCCAATAGCCACCCCATAGAGCCCCATAGACACCACATAGTGACCCATAGTGACCCATAGGGGCCCAAAGAGACCCTAGAGCACCCCATAGCTACTCCATAGTGCCCCATAGCAGCCCATGGAGCCTCATAGACACTCCATTGTGCCCCACAGCACCCCATTGCACCCCATAGGGACCCATAGACACAGCATACTGTACAATAGAGCCCCATAGACACCCCACAGCACCCCATAGCAGCCCACAGTGCCCCATAGACACCACATAAGGCCTTACAGCCACACCATAGAGCCCAATTGAACCACATAGACACCCCATATCGCCCCATAGTGCCTGTAGACACCCCATAGAGCCCCATAGAGACCCACTGAACCCCATACAGACCCCATGCAGACCCCATAGAGCCCCACAGACAACCCATAGATCTCCAAAGACACCCCATAGACTCCCTATAGAGCCCCATGGGGACCTCATAGCGCCCCATAGAGACCCCATTCTTCCGCATAGAGCCCCATAGCAAACCATAGCACCACATAGTCACCCATAGCGCCCCATAGGAACCCAAGGATACCCCAAAGCACCCCATAGCCACCCTACAGCACCGCATAGCCACCCCATAGAGCCCCATAGACACCACATAGTGACCCATAGTGACCCATAGGAGCCCAAAGAGACCCCAGAGCAACCCATAGCTACTCCATAGTGCCCCATAGCAGCCCATGGAGCCTCATAGACACTCCATTGTGCATCACAGCACCCCATTGCACCCCATAGGGTCCCATAGACACAGCATATTGCTCCATAGAGCCCCATAGACACCCCATAGTTCCCCACAGCACCCCATAGCAGCCCACAGTGCCCCATAGACACCACATAAGGCCCTACAGCCACACCATAGAGCCCAATTGAACCACATAGACACCCCATATCGCCCCATAGTGCCTGTAGACACCCCATAGAGCCCCATAGAGACCCACTGAACCCCATACAGACCCCATGCAGACCCCATAGAGCCCCACAGACAACCCATAGATCCCCAAAGACACCCCATAGACTCCCCATAGAGCCCTATAGGGACCTCATAGCGCCCCATAGAGACCCCATTCTTCCGCATAGAGCCCCATAGCAAACCATAGCACCCCATAGTCACCCATAGCGCCCCATAGGAACCCAAGGATACCCCAAAGCACCCACATAGCCACCCTACAGCACCGCATAGCCACCCCATAGAGCCCCATAGACACCACATAGTGACACATAGCGCCCCATAGGGACCCATAGGAACACAAAGATACCCCATAGAGCCCCATAGACACCCCATAGTGACCCATAGGGGCCCAAAGAGACCCCATAGCACACCATAGCTACTCCATAGTGCCCCATAGCAGCCCATGGAGCCTCATAGACACTCGATTGGGCCCCACAGCACCCCATTGCACCCCATAGGGACCCATAGACACAGCATACTGTACAATAGAGCCCCATAGGCACCCCATAGTTCCCCACAGCACCCCATAGCAGCCCACAGTGCCCCATAGACACCACATAAGGCCCTACAGCCACACCATAGAGCCCAATTGTACCACATAGACACCCCATATCGCCCCATAGTGCCTGTAGACACCCCATAGAGCCCCATAGAGACCCACTGAACCCCATAGACACCATGCAGACCCCATAGAGCCCCACAGACAACCCATAGATCCCCAAAGACACCCCATAGACTCCCCATAGAGCCCCATAGGGACCTCATAGCGCCCCATAGAGACCCCATTCTTCCGCATAGAGCCCAATAGCAAACCATAGCACCACATAGTCACTTATAGCGCCCCATAGGAACCCAAGGATACCTCAAAGCACCCCATAGCCACCCTACAGCACAGCATAGCCACCCCATAGAGCCCCATAGACACCACATAGTGACCCATAGCGCCCCATAGGGGCACAAAGAGACCCCAAATCATCCAATAGCTACTCCACAGTGCCCGATAGCAGCCCATGGAGCCTCATAGACACTCCATTGTGCCCCACAGCACCCCATTGCACCCCATAGGGACCCATAGACACAGCATACTGCTCCATAGAGCCCCATAGACACCCCATAGTTCCCCACAGCACCCCATAGCAGCCCACAGTGCCCCATAGACACCACATAAGGCCCTACAGCCACACCATAGAGCCCAATTGAACCACATAGACACCCCATATCGCCCCATAGTGCCTGTAGACACCTCATAGAGCTTCATAGAGACCCACTGAACCCCATACAGACCCCATGCAGACCCCATAGAGCCCCACAGACAACCCATAGATCCCCAAAGACATCCCAAAGACTCCCCATAGAGCCCCATAGGGACCCCATAGCGCCCCATAGAGACACCATTCTTCCGCATAGAGCCCCATAGCAAACCATAGCACCCCATAATCACCCATAGCGCCCCATAGGAACCCAAGGATACCCCAAAGCACCCCATAGCCAACCTACAGCACCGCATAGCCACCCCTTAGTGCCCCATAGACACCACATAGTGACCCATAGTGACCCATAGGGGCCCATAGGAACACAAAGATACCCCATAGAGCCCCATAGACACCCCATAGTGACCCATAGGGGCCCAAAGAGACCCCAGAGCACCCCATAGCTACTCCATAGTGCCCCATAGCAGCCCATGGAGCCTCATAGACACTCCATTGTGCCCCACAGCACCCCATTGCACCCCATAGGGACCCATAGACACAGCATACTGTACAATAGAGCCCCATAGGCACCCCATAGTTCCCCACAGCACCCCATAGCAGCCCACAGTGCCCCATAGAAACCACATAAGGCCCTACAGCCACACCATAGAGCCCAATTGAACCACATAGACACCCCATATCGCCCCATAGTGCCTGTAGACACCCCATAGAGCCCCATAGAGACCCACTGAACCCCATACAGACCCCATGCAGACCCCATAGAGCCCCACAGACAACCCATAGATCCACAAAGACACCCCATAGACTCCCCATAGAGCCCCATAGGGACCCCATAGCGCCCCATAGAGACCCCATTCTTCCGCATAGAGCCCCATAGCAAACCATAGCAACCCATAATCACCCATAGCGCCCCATAGGAACCCAAGGATACCCCAAAGCACCCCATAGCCACCCTACAGCACCGCATAGCCACCCCTTAGTGCCCCAGAGACACCACATAGTGACCCATAGGGGCCCAAAGAGACCCCAGAGCACCCCATAGCTACTCCATAGTGCCCCATAGCAGCCCATGGAGCCTCATAGACACTCCATTGTGCCCCACAGCACCCCATTGCACCCCATAGGGACCCATAGACACAGCATACTGCTCCATAGAGCCCCATAGACACCCCATAGTTCCCCACAGCACCCCATAGCAGCCCACAGTGCCCCATAGACAACACATAAGGCCCTACAGCCACACTTTAGAGCCCAATTGAACCACATAGACACCCCATATCGCCCCATAGTGCCTGTAGACACCCCATAGAGCCCCATAGAGACCCACTGAACCCCATACAGACCCCATGCAGACCCCATAGAGCCCCACAGACAACCCATAGATCCCCAAAGACACCCCATAGACTCCCCATAGAGCCCCATAGGGACCCCATAGCGCCCCATAGAGACCCCATTCTTCCGCATAGAACCCCATAGCAAACCATAGCACCCCATAATCACCCATAGCGCCCCATAGGAACCCAAGGATACCCCAAAGCACCCCATAGCCACCCTACAGCACCGCATAGCCACCCCTTAGTGCCCCAGAGACACCACATAGTGACCCATAGGGGCCCAAAGAGACCCCATAGCACCCCATAGCTACTCCATAGTGCCCCATAGCAGCCCATGGAGCCTCATAGACACTCCATTGTGCCCCACAGCACCCCATTGCACCCTATAGGGACCCATAGACACAGCATACTGCTCCATAGAGCCCCATAGACACCCCATAGTTCCCCACAGCACCCCATAGCAGCCCACAGTGCCCCATAGACACCACATAAGGCCCTACAGCCACACCATAGAGCCCAATTGAACCACATAGACACCCCATATCGCCCCATAGTGCCTGTAGACACCCCATAGAGCCCCATAGAGACCCACTGAACCCCATACAGACCACATGCAGACCCCATAGAGCCCCACAGACAACCCATAGATCCCCAAAGACACCCCATAGACTCCCCATAGAGCCCCATAGGGACATCATAGCGCCCCATAGAGACCCCATTCTTTTGCATAGAGCCCCATAGCAAACCACTGCACCACATAGTCACCCATAGCGCCCCATAGGAACCCAAGGATACCCCAAAGCACCCAATAGCCACCCCATAGAGCCCCATAGGCTCCACATAGTGACCCATAGTGACCCATAGGGGCCCAAAGAGACCCCAGAGCACCCCATAGCTACTCCATAGTGCCCCATAGCAACCCATGGAGCCTCATAGACACTCCATTGTGCCCCACAGCACCCCATTGCACCCCATAGGGACCCATAGACACAGCATATTGCTCCATAGAGCCCCATAGACACCCCATAGTTCCCCACAGCACCCCAGAGCAGCCCACAGTGCCCATAGACACCACATAAGGCCCTACAGCCACACCATAGAGCCCAATTGAACCACATAGACACCCCATATCGCCCCATAGTGCCTGTAGACACCCCATAGAGCCCCATAGAGACCCACTGAACCCCATACAGACCCCATGCAGACCCCATAGAGCCCCACAGACAACCCATAGATCCCCAAAGACACCCCGTAGACTCCCCATAGAGCCCCATAGGGACCCCATAGCGCCCCATAGAGACCCCATTCTTCCGCATAGAGCCCCATAGCAAACCATAGCACCCTATAATCACCCATAGCGCCCCATAGGAACCCAAGGATACCCCAAAGCACCCCATGGCCACCCTACAGCACCGCATAGCCACCCCTTAGTGCCCCAGAGACACCACATAGTGACCCATAGGGGCCCAAAGAGACCCCATAGCACCCCATAGCTACTCCATAGTGCCCCATAGCAGCCCATGGAGCCTCATAGACACTCCATTGTGCCCCACAGCACCCCATTGCACCCCATAGGGTCCCATAGACACAGCATATTGCTCCATAGAGACCCATAGACACCCCATAGTTCCCCACAGCACCCCATAGCAGCCCACAGTGCCCCATAGACACCACATAAGGCCCTACAGCCACACCGTAGAGCCCAATTGAACCACATAGACACCCCATATCGCCCCATAGTGCCTGTAGACACCCCATAGAGCCCCATAGAGACCCACTGAACCCCATACAGACCCCATGCAGACCCCATAGAGCCCCACAGACAACCCATAGATCCCCAAAGACACCCCATAGACTCCCCATAGAGCCCTATAGGGACCTCATAGCGCCCCATAGAGACCCCATTCTTCCGCATAGAGCCCCATAGCAAACCATAGCACCCCATAGTCACCCATAGCGCCCCATAGGAACCCAAGGATACCCCAAAGCACCCACATAGCCACCCTACAGCACCGCATAGCCACCCCATAGAGCCCCATAGACACCACATAGTGACACATAGCGCCCCATAGGGACCCATAGGAACACAAAGATACCCCATAGAGCCCCATAGACACCCCATAGTGACCCATAGGGGCCCAAAGAGACCCCATAGCACACCATAGCTACTCCATAGTGCCCCATAGCAGCCCATGGAGCCTCATAGACACTCGATTGGGCCCCACAGCACCCCATTGCACCCCATAGGGACCCATAGACACAGCATACTGTACAATAGAGCCCCATAGGCAACCCATAGTTCCCCACAGCACCCCATAGCAGCCCACAGTGCCCCATAGACACCACATAAGGCCCTACAGCCACACCATAGAGCCCAATTGTACCACATAGACACCCCATATCGCCCCATAGTGCCTGTAGACACCCCATAGAGCCCCATAGAGACCCACTGAACCCCATACAGACCCCATGCAGACCCCATAGAGCCCCACAGACAACCCATAGATCCCCAAAGACACCCCATAGACTCCCCATAGAGCCCCATAGGGACCTCATAGCGCCCCATAGAGACCCCATTCTTCCGCATAGAGCCCAATAGCAAACCATAGCACCACATAGTCACCTATAGCGCCCCATAGGAACCCAAGGATACCTCAAAGCACCCCATAGCCACCCTACAGCACAGCATAGCCACCCCATAGAGCCCCATAGACACCACATAGTGACCCATAGCGACCCATAGGGGCACAAAGAGACCCCAAATCATCCAATAGCTACTCCACAGTGCCCGATAGCAGCCCATGGAGCCTCATAGACACTCCATTGTGCCCCACAGCACCCCATTGCACCCCATAGGGACCCATAGACACAGCATACTGCTCCATAGAGCCCCATAGACACCCCATAGTTCCCCACAGCACCCCAGAGCAGCCCACAGTGCCCCATAGACACCACATAAGGCCCTACAGCCACACCATAGAGCCCAATTGAACCACATAGACACCCCATATCGCCCCATAGTGCCTGTAGACACCCCATAGAGCCCCATAGAGACCCACTGAACCCCATACAGACCCCATGCAGACCCCATAGAGCCCCACAGACAACCCATAGATCCCCAAAGACATCCCAAAGACTCCCCATAGAGCCCCATAGGGACCCCATAGCGCCCCATAGAGACACCATTCTTCCGCATAGAGCCCCATAGCAAACCATAGAACCCCATAATCACCCATAGCGCCCCATAGGAACCCAAGGATACCCCAAAGCACCCCATAGCCAACCTACAGCACCGCATAGCCACCCCTTAGTGCCCCATAGACACCACATAGTGACCCATAGTGACCCATAGGGGCCCATAGGAACACAAAGATACCCCATAGAGCCCCATAGACACCCCATAGTGACCCATAGGGGCCCAAAGAGACCCCAGAGCACCCCATAGCTACTCCATAGTGCCCCATAGCAGCCCATGGAGCCTCATAGACACTCCATTGTGCCCCACAGCACCCCATTGCACCCCATAGGGACCCATAGACACAGCATATTGCTCCATAGAGCCCCATAGACACCCCATAGTTCCCCACAGCACCCCATAGCAGCCCACAGTGCCCCATAGACACCACATAAGGCCCTACAGCCACACCATAGAGCCCAATTGAACCACATAGACACCCCATATCGCCCCATAGTGCCTGTAGACACCCCATAGAGCCCCATAGAGACCCACTGAACCCCATACAGACCCCATGCAGACCACATAGAGCCCCACAGACAACCCATAGATCCCCAAAGACACCCCATAGACTCCCCATAGAGCCCCATAGGGACATCATAGCGCCCCATAGGGACCCCATTCTTCCGCATAGAGCCCCATAGCAAACCACTGCACCACATAGTCACCCATAGCGCCCCATAGGAACCCAAGGATACCCCAAAGCACCCAATAGCCACCCCATAGAGCCCCATAGGCTCCACATAGTGACCCATAGTGACCCATAGGGGCCCAAAGAGACCCCAGAGCACCCCATAGCTACTCCATAGTGCCCCATAGCAACCCATGGAGCCTCATAGACACTCCATTGTGCCCCACAGCACCCCATTGCACCCCATAGGGACCCATAGACACAGCATATTGCTCCATAGAGCCCCATAGACACCCCATAGTTCCCCACAGCACCCCAGAGCAGCCCACAGTGCCCCATAGAAACCACATAAGGCCCTACAGCCACACCATAGAGCCCAATTGAACCACATAGACACCCCATATCGCCCCATAGTGCCTGTAGACACCCCATAGAGCCCCATAGAGACCCACTGAACCCCATACAGACCCCATGCAGACCCCATAGAGCCCCACAGACAACCCATAGATCCCCAAAGACACCCCATAGACTCCCCATAGAGCCCCATAGGGACCCCATAGCGCCCCATAGAGACCCCATTCTTCCGCATAGAGCCCCATAGCAAACCATAGCACCCCATAATCACCCATAGCGCCCCATAGGAACCCAAGGATACCCCAAAGCACCCCATAGCCACCCTACAGCACCGCATAGCCACCCCTTAGTGCCCCAGAGACACCACATAGTGACCCATTGGGGCCCAAAGAGACCCCATAGCACCCCATAGCTACTCCATAGTGCCCCATAGCAGCCCATGGAGCCTCATAGACACTCCATTGTGCCCCACAGCACCCCATTGCACCCTATAGGGACCCATAGACACAGCATACTGCTCCATAGAGCCCCATAGACACCCCATAGTTCCCCACAGCACCCCATAGCAGCCCACAGTGCCCCATAGACACCACATAAGGCCCTACAGCCACACCATAGAGCCCAATTGAACCACATAGACACCCCATATCGCCCCATAGTGCCTGTAGACACCCCATAGAGCCCCATAGAGACCCACTGAACCCCATACAGACCACATGCAGACCCCATAGAGCCCCACAGACAACCCATAGATCCCCAAAGACACCCCATAGACTCCACATAGAGCCCCATAGGGACATCATAGCGCCCCATAGAGACCCCATTCTTCCGCATAGAGCCCCATAGCAAACCACTGCACCACATAGTCACCCATAGCGCCCCATAGGAACCCAAGGATACCCCAAAGCACCCAATAGCCACCCCATAGAGCCCCATAGGCTCCACATAGTGACCCATAGTGACCCATAGGGGCCCAAAGAGACCCCAGAGCACCCCATAGCTACTCCATAGTGCCCCATAGCAACCCATGGAGCCTCATAGACACTCCATTGTGCCCCACAGCACCCCATTGCACCCCATAGGGACCCATAGACACAGCATATTGCTCCATAGAGCCCCATAGACACCCCATAGTTCCCCACAGCACCCCATAGCAGCCCACAGTGCCCCATAGAAACCACATAAGGCCCTACAGCCACACCATAGAGCCCAATTGAACCACATAGACACCCCATATCGCCCCATAGTGCCTGTAGACACCCCATAGAGCCCCATAGAGACCCACTGAACCCCATACAGACCCCATGCAGACCCCATAGAGCCCCACAGACAACCCATAGATCCCCAAAGACACCCCATAGACTCCCCATAGAGCTCCATAGGGACCCCATAGCGCCCCATAGAGACCCCATTCTTCCGCATAGAGCCCCATAGCAAACCATAGCACCCCATAATCACCCATAGCGCCCCATAGGAACCCAAGGATACCCCAAAGCACCCCATAGCCACCCTACAGCACCGCATAGCCACCCCTTAGTGCCCCAGAGACACCACATAGTGACCCATAGGGGCCCAAAGAGACCCCAGAGCACCCCATAGCTACTCCATAGTGCCCCATAGCAGCCCATGGAGCCTCATAGACACTCCATTGTGCCCCACAGCACCCCATTGCACCCCATAGGGACCCATAGACACAGCATACTGCTCCATAGAGCCCCATAGACACCCCATAGTTCCCCACAGCACCCCATAGCAGCCCACAGTGCCCCATAGACAACACATAAGGCCCTACAGCCACACTTTAGAGCCCAATTGAACCACATAGACACCCCATATCGCCCCATAGTGCCTGTAGACACCCCATAGAGCCCCATAGAGACCCACTGAACCCCATACAGACCCCATGCAGACCCCATAGAGCCCCACAGACAACCCATAGATCCCCAAAGACACCCCATAGACTCCCCATAGAGCCCCATAGGGACCCCATAGCGCCCCATAGAGACCCCATTCTTCCGCATAGAGCCCCATAGCAAACCATAGCACCCCATAATCTCCCATAGCGCCCCATAGGAACCCAAGGATACCCCAAAGCACCCCATAGCCACCCTACAGCACCGCATAGCCACCCCTTAGTGCCCCAGAGACACCACATAGTGACCCATAGGGGCCCAAAGAGACCCCATAGCACCCCATAGCTACTCCATAGTGCCCCATAGCAGCCCATGGAGCCTCATAGACACTCCATTGTGCCCCACAGCACCCCATTGCACCCTATAGGGACCCATAGACACAGCATACTGCTCCATAGAGCCCCATAGACACCCCATAGTTCCCCACAGCACCCCATAGCAGCCCACAGTGCCCCATAGACACCACATAAGGCCCTACAGCCACACCATAGAGCCCAATTGAACCACATAGACACCCCATATCGCCCCATAGTGCCTGTAGACACCCCATAGAGCCCCATAGAGACCCACTGAACCCCATACAGACCCCATGCAGACCCCATAGAGCCCCACAGACAACCCATAGATCCCCAAAGACACCCCATAGACTCCCCATAGAGCCCCATAGGGACATCATAGCGCCCCATAGAGACCCCATTCTTCCGCATAGAGCCCCATAGCAAACCACTGCACCACATAGTCACCCATAGCGCCCCATAGGAACCCAAGGATACCCCAAAGCACCCAATAGCCACCCCATAGAGCCCCATAGGCTCCACATAGTGACCCATAGTGCCCCATAGGGGCCCAAAGAGACCCCAGAGCACCCCATAGCTACTCCATAGTGCCCCATAGCAACCCATGGAGCCTCATAGACACTCCATTGTGCCCCACAGCACCCCATTGCACCCCATAGGGACCCATAGACACAGCATATTGCTCCATAGAGCCCCATAGACACCCCATAGTTCCCCACAGCACCCCAGAGCAGCCCACGGTGCCCATAGACACCACATAAGGCCCTACAGCCACACCATAGAGCCCAATTGAACCACATAGACACCCCATATCGCCCCATAGTGCCTGTAGACACCCCATAGAGCCCCATAGAGACCCACTGAACCCCATACAGACCCCATGCAGACCCCATAGAGCCCCACAGACAACCCATAGATCCCCAAAGACACCCCATAGACTCCCCATAGAGCCCCATAGGGACCCCATAGCGCCCCATAGAGACCCCATTCTTCCGCATAGAGCCCCATAGCAAACCATAGCACCCTATAATCACCCATAGCGCCCCATAGGAACCCAAGGATACCCCAAAGCACCCCATGGCCACCCTACAGCACCGCATAGCCACCCCTTAGTGCCCCAGAGACACCACATAGTGACCCATAGCGCCCCATAGGGGCACAAAGAGACCCCAAATCATCCCATAGCTACTCCACAGTGCCCCATAGCAGCCCATGGAGCCTCATAGACACTCCCTTGTGCCCCACAGCGCCCCATTGCACCCCATAGGGACCCATAGACACCCTATACTGCTCCATAGAGCCCCATAGCACCCCATAGTGCCTCACAGCACCCCATAGCACAACATAGTGCCACATAGACACGAAATAAGGACATATAGCCGCGCCATAGAGCCCCATAGACATCCCATAGAGCCCCGTAGGCAACCCATTGTGCCCCATAGAGCTCCCATAGCCACCCATAGAAACTCATTTTGCCACATAGACACACCATAGCGTTCCATAGACACCCTATAGATCTCCATAGAGCTCCATAGGCACCCCATAGAGCCCCATAGAGACCCCATTGAGACACTTAGCAACACATAGGAGGGACACTGGGACACATAGGGACACATTGTGACCCATAGGCTGACACTGGGACCCATAGGGTGACATTGGGACACATAGGGACACCATGGATTACAGTGGGGGACAGTGATACCCGTAGACATATAGAGACTCTGCTGAGAGCCATAAGAGACCCCATAGAGGCACATAGGGACTGCATTGAAACCCATAGATACCCATAGGAGGACATTTAAGCCCATAGATACAAATAAGAGACCCCATAGAGGCACATAGCTACCCATAGGGGGGATATTGGGACACATAGGGACACATAGTGACCCATAGGGTGACACTGGGACCCATAGGGGGACACTGGAACACATAGGGATCCCATGGATTACAGTTGGGGACAGTGAGACCCATAGAGGCACATAGGGACCACATTGAAACCCATAGGTACCCATAGGAATACATTTGGGTCCAGAGATACCCATAAGATACCCCACAGAGGCACATAGCAACCCATAGGGGAGACGTTGGGAAACATAGTGACTCATTAGTGACCCAAAGGGAGTCACTGGGACCCATATGGATACATAGAGATCCATAGGGGGACATTGGGACACATAGGGACCCCATAGAGAGACATAGAGACACATAGGGACCCATTTAGAGGCATAATAACCCCATAGAGACCTATAGGGACAGCTAGAGACCCGTAGGGAAACATTGGGACCCATAGGGGCTGTATGGGAGATTGGTAATCACAGCCTGAACCTCTGATTAATCAGCTGAGGCAAGTGTGGGGTCAGCTGCGGGAGCACAGGTGAGAGTCATGGAGCTGTGCTCCCGGGAGGGCTGGAGCTCGACTCCACCTCCTCTGAGACCTCATTTAAGGGCTGACCCTCACTCGAGCCGCTTTCCATTATCTTTCCGAGCTCCCTGTTACCGGGTGAGGTCCCAGAAGACTGGAGGCTTGCCAACGTGACTCCCATTTCCAAGCAAGGTTGTCAGGAGGATCCGGGCAACTCCAGGCCTGTTAGCCTGACCTCGGTGCCAGGGAAGGGAATGGAACGAATTGTCTTGAGGGAGATGACAGATGCGGCAGGTGTGGGATGAGCAGGAGATCAGACCTAGCCAGCATGGGTTCGTGAAGGGCAGCTCCTGCTTGACCAATCTGATCTCCTTCTACGATCCTGTGACCCATCTGATGGATGAAGGAAAGAAAGGCTGTTGATGTGCTCTACTTGGACTTCAGCAAAGCCTTCACAACTGTCTCCCATGCTATTCTCCTACAAAAGCTGGCAGCCCTTTTCCAACCTTGAGAATTCTGTGATTCTGTGAGGCAGCATCTCTTGGACATCGCTCTGCAGTGAAGACCGCCCCAGCTTCCTCAGCGAAGGCATCACCACTGGTGAGTTTCTCTCTCGTTCAGAACCTCTGTACATTTGTTACCATCTTTGTTACCATCTGTATAGTTACCACCTAGACAGGGGGACATAGAGAGACACTGGGACCCATAGGGACCCATAGAGAGACACTGGGACCCATAGGGACACGTAGACACCCATAGACAGTCATTGGGAGCCATAAGGATAAACTGAGACCCATAGAGACCCCATTGAGACACATAGTGCCCCATAGTGCCCCAAAGAAACCCATAGCGACCCCATAGTCACCCATAGCGCTCCATAGGAACACAAAGATACCCCATAGAGCCCCATAGACACCCCATAGTGACCCATAGGGGCCCAAAGAGACCCCATAGCACCCCATAGCTACTCCATAGTGCCCCATAGCAGCCCATGGAGCCTCATAGACACTCCATTGTGCCCCACAGCACCCCATTGCACCCCATAGGGACCCATAGACACAGCATACTGTACAATAGAGCCCCATAGACACCCCATAGTTCGCCACAGCACGCCATAGCAGCCCACAGTGCCCCATAGACACCACATAAGGCCCTACAGCCACACCATAGAGCCCAATTGAACCACATAGACACCCCATATCGCCCATAGTGCCTGTAGACACCCCATAGAGCCCCATAGAGACCCACTGAACCCCATACAGACCCCATGCAGACCACCCATAGATCCCCAAAGACACCCCATAGACTCCCCATAGAGCCCCATAGAGACCCCATTCTTCCGCATAGAGCCCCATAGCAAACCATAGCACCCCATAGGAACCCAAGGATACCCCAAAGAACCCACATAGCCACCCTACAGCACCGCATAGCCACCCCATAGAGCCCCATAGACAACACATAGTGACACATAGCGCCACATAGCGACCCATAGGAACACAAAGATACCCCATAGAGCCCCGTAGACACCCCATAGAGCCCCATAGGGACCTCATAGCGCCCCATAGAGACCCCATTTTTCCGCATAGAGCCCCATAGCAAACCATAGCACCACATAGTCACCTATAGCGCCCCATAGGAACCCAAGGATACCCCAAAGCACCCCATAGCCACCCTACAGGACCGCATAGCCACCCCATAGAGCCCCATAGACACCACATAGTGACCCATAGTGACCCATAGGGGCCCAAAGAGACCCCATAGCACCCCACAGCTACTCCATAGTGCACCATAGCAGCCCATGGACCCTCATAGACACTCCATTGGGCCCCACAGCACCCCATTGCACCCCATAGGGACCCATAGACACAGCATATTGCTCCATAGAGCCCCATAGACACCCCATAGTTCCCCACAGCACCCCATAGCAGCCCACAGTGCCCCATAGACACCACATAAGGCTCTACAGCCACACCACAGAGCATAATTGAACCACATAGACACCCCATATCGCTCCATAGTGCCTGTAGACGCCCTATAGAGCCCCATAGAGACCCACTGAACCCCATGCAGACCCCATGCAGACCCCATAGAGCCCCACAGACAACCCATAGATCCCCAAAGACACCCCATAGACTCCCCATAGAGCCCCATAGGGACCTCATAGCGCCCCATAGAGACCCCATTCTTCCTCATAGAGCCCCATAGCAAACCATAGCACCCTATAGTCACCCATAGCGCCCCATAGGAACCCAAGGATACCCCAAAGCACCCCATAGCCACCCTACAGCACCGCATAGCCACCCCATAGAGCCCCATAGACACCACATAGTGACCCATAGTGACCCATAGGAGCCCAAAGAGACCCCAGAGCAACCCATAGCTACTCCATAGTGCCCCATAGCAGCCCATGGAGCCTCATAGACACTCCATTGTGCCCCACAGCACCCCATTGCACCCCATAGGGTCCCATAGACACAGCATATTGCTCCATAGAGCCCCATAGACACCCCATAGTTCCCCACAGCACCCCATAGCAGCCCACAGTGCCCCATAGACACCACATAAGGCCCTACAGCCACACCATAGAGCCCAATTGAACCACATAGACACCCCATATCGCCCCATAGTGCCTGTAGACACCCCATAGAGCCCCATAGAGACCCACTGAACCCCATACAGACCCCATGCAGACCCCATAGAGCCCCACAGACAACCCATAGATCCCGAAAGACACCACATAGACTCCCCATAGAGCCCCATAGGGACCCCATAGCGACCCATAGAGACCCCATTCTTCCGCATAGAGCCCCATAGCAAACCATAGCACCACGTAGTCACCCATAGCGCCCCATAGGAACCCAAGGATACCCCAAAGCACCCCATAGCCACCCTACAGCACCGCATAGCCACCCCATAGAGCCCCATAGACACCACATAGTGACCCATAGTGACCCATAGGGGCCCAAAGAGACCCTAGAGCACCCCATAGCTACTCCATAGTGCCCCATAGCAGCCCATGGAGCCTCATAGACACTCCATTGTGCCCCACAGCACCCCATTGCACCCCATAGGGACCCATAGACACAGCATACTGTACAATAGAGCCCCATAGACACCCCACAGCACCCCATAGCAGCCCACAGTGCCCCATAGACACCACATAAGGCCCTACAGCCACACCATAGAGCCCAATTGAACCACATAGACACCCCATATCGCCCCATAGTGCCTGTAGACACTCCATAGAGCCCCATAGAGACCCACTGAACCCCATACAGACCCCATGCAGACCCCATAGAGCCCCACAGACAACCCATAGATCCCCAAAGACACCCCATAGACTCCCCATAGAGCCCCATAGGGACCTCATAGCGCCCCATAGAGACCCCATTCTTCCGCATAGAGCCCCATAGCAAACCATAGCACCACATAGTCACCTATAGCGCCCCATAGGAACCCAAGGATACCCCAAAGCACCCCATAGCCACCCTACAGCACCGCATAGCCACCCCATAGAGCCCCATAGACACCACATAGTGACCCATAGTGACCCATAGGGGCCCAAAGAGACCCCAGAGCACCCCATAGCTACTCCATAGTGCCCCATAGCAGCCCATGGAGCCTCATAGACACTCCATTGTGCCCCACAGCACCCCATGGCACCCCATAGGGAACCATAGACACAGCATATTGCTCCATAGAGCCCCATAGACACCCCATAGTTCCCCACAGCACCCCATAGCAGCCCACAGTGCCCCATAGACACCACATAAGGCCCCACAGCCACACCATAGAGCCCAATTGAACCACATGGACACCCCATATCGCCCCATAGTGCCTGTAGACACCCCATAGAGACCCACTGAACCCCATACAGACCCCATGCAGACCCCATAGAGCCCCACAGACAACCCATAGATCCCGAAAGACACCCCATAGACTCCCCATAGAGCCCCATAGGGACCCCATAGCGCCCCATAGAGACCCCATTCTTCCGCATAGAGCCCCATAGCAAACCATAGCACCACATAGTCACCCATAGCGCCCCATAGGAACCCAAGGATACCCCAAAGCACCCCATAGCCACCCTACAGGACCGCACAGCCACCCCATAGAGCCCCATAGACACCACATAGTGACCCATAGTGACCCATAGGGGCCCAAAGAGACCCCATAGAAGCCACAGCTACTCCATAGTGCCCCATAGCAGCCCATGGACCCTCCTAGACACTCCATTGGGCCCCACAGCACCACACTGCACCCCATAGAGACCCATAGACACAGCATATTGCTCCATAGAGCCCCATAGACACCCCATAGTTACCCACAGCACCCCATAGCAGCCTACAGTGCCCCATAGACACCACATAAGACTCTACAGCCACACCACAGAGCACAATTGAACCACATAGACACCCCATATCGCTCCATAGTGCCTGTAGACACCCTATAGAGCCCCATAGAGACCCACTGAACCCCATACAGACCCCATGCAGACCCCATAGAGCCCCACAGACAACCCATAGATCCCCAAAGACACCCCATAGACTCCCCATAGAGCCCCATAGGGACCTCATAGCGCCCCATAGAGAACCCATTCTTCCTCATAGAGCCCCATAGCAAACCATAGCACCCCATAGTCACCCATAGCGCCCCATAGGAACCCAAGGATACCCCAAAGCACCCCATAGCCACCCTACAGCACTGCATAGCCACCCCATAGAGCCCCATAGACACCACATAGTGACCCATAGTGACCCATAGGGGCCCAAAGAGACCCTAGAGCACCCCATAGCTACTCCATAGTGCCCCATAGCAGCCCATGGAGCCTCATAGACACTCCATTGTGCCCCACAGCACCCCATTGCACCCCATAGGGACCCATAGACACAGCATACTGTACATTAGTGCCCCATAGACACCCCATAGTTCCCCATAGCAGCCCACAGTGCCCCATAGACACCACATAAGGCCCTACAGCCACACCATAGAGCCCAATTGAACCACATAGACACCCCATATCGCCCCATAGTGCCTGTAGACACCCCATAGAGCCCCATAGAGACCCACTGAACCCCATACAGACCCCATGCAGACCCCATAGAGCCCCACAGACAACCCATAGATCTCCAAAGACACCCCATAGACTCCATATAGAGCCCCATGGGGACCTCATAGCGCCCCATAGAGACCCCATTCTTCCGCATAGAGCCCCATAGCAAACCATAGCACCCCATAGACACCCATAGCGCCCCATAGGAACCCAAGGATACCCCAAAGCACCCACATAGACACCACATAGTGACCCATAGTGACCCATAGGGGCCCAAAGAGACCCTAGAGCACCCCATAGCTACTCCATAGTGCCCCATAGCAGCCCATGGAGCCTCATAGACACTCCATTGTGCCCCACAGCACCCCATTGCACCCCATAGGGACCCATAGACACAGCATACTGTACAATAGAGCCCCATAGGCACCCCATAGTTCCCCACAGCACCCCATAGCAGCCCACAGTGCCCCATAGACACCACATAAGGCCCTACAGCCACACCATAGAGCTCAATTGAACCACATAGACACCCCATATCGCCCATAGTGCCTGTAGACACCCCATAGAGCCCTATAGAGACCCACTGAACCCCATACAGACCCCATGCAGACCCCATAGAGCCCCACAGACAACCCATAGATCCCCAAAGACACCCCATAGACTCCCCATAGAGCCCCATAGGGACCTCATAGCGCCCCATAGAGACCCCATTCTTCCGCATAGAGCCCCATAGCAAACCACTGCACCACATAGTCACCCATAGCGCCCCATAGGAACCCAAGGATACCCCAAAGCACCCCATAGCCACCCTACAGCACCGCATAGCCACCACATAGAGCACCATAGACACCACATAGTGACCCATAGTGACCCATAGGGGCCCAAAGAGACCCCAGAACATTACATAGCTACTCCATAGTGCCCCATAGCAGCCCATGGAGCCTCATAGACACTCCATTGTGCCCCACAGCACCCCATTGCACCCCATAGGGACCCATAGACACAGCATACTGCTCCATAGAGCCCCATAGACACCCCATAGTTCCCCACAGCACCCCATAGCAGCCCACAGTGCCCCATAGACGCCACATAAGGCCCTACAGCCACACCATAGAGCCCAATTGAACCACATAGACACCCCATATAGCCCCATAGTGCCTGTAGACACTCCATAGAGCCCCATAGAGACCCACTGAACCCCATACAGACCCCATGCAGACCCCATAGAGCCCTACAGTCAACCCATAGATCCCCAAAGACACCCCATAGACTCCCCATAGAGCCCCATAGGGACCTCATAGCGCCCCATAGAGACCCCATTCTTCCGCATAGAGCCCCATAGCAAACCATAGCACCACATAGTCACCTATAGCGCCCCATAGGAACCCAAGGATACCCCAAAGCACCCCATAGCCACCCTACAGCACCGCATAGCCACCCCATAGAGCCCCATAGACACCACATAGTGACCCATAGTGACCCATAGGGGCCCAAAGAGACCCCAGAGCACCCCATAGCTACTCCATAGTGCCCCATAGCAGCCCATGGAGCCTCATAGACACTCCATTGTGCCCCACAGCACCCCATTGCACCCCATAGGGAACCATAGACACAGCATATTGCTCCATAGAGCCCCATAGACACCCCATAGTTCCCCACAGCACCCCATAGCAGCCCACAGTGCCCCATAGACACCACATAAGGCCCTACAGCCACACCATAGAGCCCAATTGAACCACATGGACACCCCATATCGCCCCATAGTGCCTGTAGACACCCCATAGAGACCCACTGAACCCCATACAGACCCCATGAAGACCCCATAGAGCCCCACAGACAACCCATAGATCCCGAAAGACACCACATAGACTCCCCATAGAGCCCCATAGGGACCCCATAGCGACCCATAGAGACCCCATTCTTCCGCATAGAGCCCCATAGAAAACCATAGCACCACATAGTCACCCATAGCGCCCCATAGGAACCCAAGGATACCCCAAAGCACCCCATAGCCACCCTACAGGACCGCATAGCCACCCCATAGAGCCCCATAGACACCACATAGTGACCCATAGTGACCCATAGGGGCCCAAAGAGACCCCATAGCACCCCACAGCTACTCCATAGTGCACCATAGCAGCCCATGGACCCTCATAGACACTCCATTGGGCCCCACAGCACCCCATTGCACCCCATAGGGACCCATAGACACAGCATATTGCTCCATAGAGCCCCATAGACACCCCATAGTTCCCCACAGCACCCCATAGCAGCCCACAGTGCCCCATAGACACCACATAAGGCTCTACAGCCACACCACAGAGCATAATTGAACCACATAGACACCCCATATCGCTTTATAGTGCCTGTAGACGCCCTATAGAGCCCCATAGAGACCCACTGAACCCCATGCAGACCCCATGCAGACCCCATAGAGCCCCACAGACAACCCATAGATCCCCAAAGACACCCCATAGACTCCCCATAGAGCCCCATAGGGACCTCATAGCGCCCCATAGAGACCCCATTCTTCCGCATAGAGCCCCATAGCAAACCACTGCACCACATAGTCACCCATAGCGCCCCATAGGAACCCAAGGATACCCCAAAGCACCCCATAGCCACCCTACAGCACCGCATAGCCGCCCCATAGACACCACATAGTGACCCATAGTGACCCATAGGGGCCCAAAGAGACCCTAGAGCACCCCATAGCTACTCCATAGTGCCCCATAGCAGCCCATGGAGCCTCATAGACACTCCATTGTGCCCCACAGCACCCCATTGCACCCCATAGGGACCCATAGACACAGCATACTGTACAATAGAGCCCCATAGGCACCCCATAGTTCCCCACAGCACCCCATAGCAGCCCACAGTGCCCCATAGACACCACATAAGGCCCTACAGCCACACCATAGAGCTCAATTGAACCACATGGACACCCCATATCGCCCCATAGTGCCTGTAGACACCCCATAGAGCCCTATAGAGACCCACTGAACCCCATACAGACCCCATGCAGACCCCATAGAGCCCCACAGACAACCCATAGATCCCCAAAGACACCCCATAGACTCCCCATAGAGCCCCATAGGGACCTCATAGCGCCCCATAGAGACCCCATTCTTCCGCATAGAGCCCCATAGCAAACCACTGCACCACATAGTCACCCATAGCGCCCCATAGGAACCCAAGGATACCCCAAAGCACCCCATAGCCACCCTACAGCACCGCATAGCCACCCCATAGAGCCCCATAGACACCACATAGTGACCCATAGCGCCCCATAGGGGCCCAAAGAGACCCCAGAACACCACATAGCTACTCCATAGTGCCCCATAGCAGCCCATGGAGCCTCATAGACACTCCATTGTGCCCCACAGCACCCCATTGCACCCCATAGGGACCCATAGACACAGCATACTGCTCCATAGAGCCCCATAGACACCCCATAGTTCCCCACAGCACCCCATAGCAGCCCACAGTGCCCCATAGACGCCACATAAGGCCCTACAGCCACACCATAGAGCCCAATTGAACCACATAGACACCCCATATAGCCCCATAGTGCCTGTAGACACTCCATAGAGCCCCATAGAGACCCACTGAACCCCATACAGACCCCATGCAGACCCCATAGAGCCCTACAGTCAACCCATAGATCCCCAAAGACACCCCATAGACTCCCCATAGAGCCCCATAGGGACCTCATAGCGCCCCATAGAGACCCCATTCTTCCGCATAGAGCCCCATAGCAAACCATAGCACCACATAGTCACCTATAGCGCCCCATAGGAACCCAAGGATACCCCAAAGCACCCCATAGCCACCCTACAGCACCGCATAGCCACCACATAGAGCCCCATAGACACCACATAGTGACCCATAGTGACCCATAGGGGCCCAAAGAGACCCCAGAGCACCCCATAGATACTCCATAGTGCCCCATAGCAGCCCATGGAGCCTCATAGACACTCCATTGTGCCCCACAGCACCCCATTGCACCCCATAGGGAACCATAGACACAGCATATTGCTCCATAGAGCCCCATAGACACCCCATAGTTCCCCACAGCACCCCATAGCAGCCCACAGTGCCCCATAGACACCACATAAGGCCCTACAGCCACACCATAGAGCCCAATTGAACCACATGGACACCCCATATCGCCCCATAGTGCCTGTAGACACCCCATAGAGACCCACTGAACCCCATACAGACCCCATGCAGACCCCATAGAGCCCCACAGACAACCCATAGATCCCGAAAGACACCACATAGACTCCCCATAGAGCCCCATAGGGACCCCATAGCGACCCATAGAGACCCCATTCTTCCGCATAGAGCCCCATAGCAAACCATAGCACCACATAGTCACCCATAGCGCCCCATAGGAACCCAAGGATACCCCAAAGCACCCCATAGCCACCCTACAGGACCGCATAGCCACCCCATAGAGCCCCATAGACACCACATAGTGACCCATAGTGACCCATAGGGGCCCAAAGAGACCCCATAGCACCCCACAGCTACTCCATAGTGCACCATAGCAGCCCATGGACCCTCATAGACACTCCATTGGGCCCCACAGCACCCCATTGCACCCCATAGGGACCCATAGACACAGCATATTGCTCCATAGAGCCCCATAGACACCCCATAGTTCCCCACAGCACCCCATAGCAGCCCACAGTGCCCCATAGACACCACATAAGGCTCTACAGCCACACCACAGAGCATAATTGAACCACATAGACACCCCATATCGCTCCATAGTGCCTGTAGACGCCCTATAGAGCCCCATAGAGACCCACTGAACCCCATGCAGACCCCATGCAGACCCCATAGAGCCCCACAGACAACCCATAGATCCCCAAAGACACCCCATAGACTCCCCATAGAGCCCCATAGGGACCTCATAGCGCCCCATAGAGACCCCATTCTTCCTCATAGAGCCCCATAGCAAACCATAGCACCCTATAGTCACCCATAGCGCCCCATAGGAACCCAAGGATACCCCAAAGCACCCCATAGCCACCCTACAGCACCGCATAGCCGCCCCATAGACACCACATAGTGACCCATAGTGACCCATAGGGGCCCAAAGAGACCCTAGAGCACCCCATAGCTACTCCATAGTGCCCCATAGCAGCCCATGGAGCCTCATAGACACTCCATTGTGCCCCACAGCACCCCATTGCACCCCATAGGGACCCATAGACACAGCATACTGTACAATAGAGCCCCATAGGCACCCCATAGTTCCCCACAGCACCCCATAGCAGCCCACAGTGCCCCATAGACACCACATAAGGCCCTACAGCCACACCATAGAGCTCAATTGAACCACATAGACACCCCATATCGCCCATAGTGCCTGTAGACACCCCATAGAGCCCTATAGAGACCCACTGAACCCCATACAGACCCCATGCAGACCCCATAGAGCCCCACAGACAACCCATAGATCCCCAAAGACACCCCATAGACTCCCCATAGAGCCCCATAGGGACCTCATAGCGCCCCATAGAGACCCCATTCTTCCGCATAGAGCCCCATAGCAAACCACTGCACCACATAGTCACCCATAGCGCCCCATAGGAACCCAAGGATACCCCAAAGCACCCCATAGCCACCCTACAGCACCGCATAGCCACCACATAGAGCACCATAGACACCACATAGTGACCCATAGTGACACATAGGGGCCCAAAGAGACCCCAGAACACCACATAGCTACTCCATAGTGCCCCATAGCAGCCCATGGAGCCTCATAGACACTCCATTGTGCCCCACAGCACCCCATTGCACCCCATAGGGACCCATAGACACAGCATACTGCTCCATAGAGCCCCATAGACACCCCATAGTTCCCCACAGCACCCCATAGCAGCCCACAGTGCCCCATAGACGCCACATAAGGCCCTACAGCCACACCATAGAGCCCAATTGAACCACATAGACACCCCATATAGCCCCATAGTGCCTGTAGACACTCCATAGAGCCCCATAGAGACCCACTGAACCCCATACAGACCCCATGCAGACCCCATAGAGCCCTACAGTCAACCCATAGATCCCCAAAGACACCCCATAGACTCCCCATAGAGCCCCATAGGGACCTCAAAGCGCCCCATAGAGACCCCATTCTTCCGCATAGAGCCCCATAGCAAACCATAGCACCACATAGTCACCTATAGCGCCCCATAGGAACCCAAGGATACCCCAAAGCACCCCATAGCCACCCTACAGCACCGCATAGCCACCCCATAGAGCCCCATAGACACCACATAGTGACCCATAGTGACCCATAGGGGCCCAAAGAGACCCCAGAGCACCCCATAGATACTCCATAGTGCCCCATAGCAGCCCATGGAGCCTCATAGACACTCCATTGTGCCCCACAGCACCCCATTGCACCCCATAGGGAACCATAGACACAGCATATTGCTCCATAGAGCCCCATAGACACCCCATAGTTCCCCACAGCACCCCATAGCAGCCCACAGTGCCCCATAGACACCACATAAGGCCCTACAGCCACACCATAGAGCCCAATTGAACCACATGGACACCCCATATCGCCCCATAGTGCCTGTAGACACCCCATAGAGACCCACTGAACCCCATACAGACCCCATGAAGACCCCATAGAGCCCCACAGACAACCCATAGATCCCGAAAGACACCACATAGACTCCCCGTAGAGCCCCATAGGGACCCCATAGCGACCCATAGAGACCCCATTCTTCCGCATAGAGCCCCATAGCAAACCATAGCACCACATAGTCACCCATAGCGCCCCATAGGAACCCAAGGATACCCCAAAGCACCCCATAGCCACCCTACAGGACCGCATAGCCACCCCATAGAGCCCCATAGACACCACATAGTGACCCATAGTGACCCATAGGGGCCCAAAGAGACCCCATAGCACCCCACAGCTACTCCATAGTGCACCATAGCAGCCCATGGACCCTCATAGACACTCCATTGGGCCCCACAGCACCCCATTGCACCCCATAGGGACCCATAGACACAGCATATTGCTCCATAGAGCCCCATAGACACCCCATAGTTCCCCACAGCACCCCATAGCAGCCCACAGTGCTTCATAGACACCACATAAGGCTCTACAGCCACACCACAGAGCATAATTGAACCACATAGACACCCCATATCGCTCCATAGTGCCTGTAGACGCCCTATAGAGCCCCATAGAGACCCACTGAACCCCATACAGACCCCATGCAGACCCCATAGAGCCCCACAGACAACCCATAGATCCCCAAAGACACCCCATAGACTCCCCATAGAGCCCCATAGGGACCTCATAGCGCCCCATAGAGACCCCATTCTTCCTCATAGAGCCCCATAGCAAACCATAGCACCCTATAGTCACCCATAGCGCCCCATAGGAACCCAAGGATACCCCAAAGCACCCCATAGCCACCCTACAGCACCGCATAGCCGCCCCATAGACACCACATAGTGACCCATAGTGACCCATAGGGGCCCAAAGAGACCCTAGAGCACCCCATAGCTACTCCATAGTGCCCCATAGCAGCCCATGGAGCCTCATAGACACTCCATTGTGCCCCACAGCACCCCATTGCACCCCATAGGGACCCATAGACACAGCATACTGTACAATAGAGCCCCATAGACACCCCACAGCACCCCATAGCAGCCCACAGTGCCCCATAGACACCACATAAGGCCTTACAGCCACACCATAGAGCCCAATTGAACCACATAGACACCCCATATCGCCCCATAGTGCCTGTAGACACCCCATAGAGCCCCATAGAGACCCACTGAACCCCATACAGACCCCATGCAGACCCCATAGAGCCCCACAGACAACCCATAGATCCCCAAAGACACCCCATAGACTCCCCATAGAGCCCCATAGGGACCTCATAGCGCCCCATAGAGACCCCATTCTTCCGCATAGAGCCCCATAGCAAACCATAGCACCACATAGTCACCTATAGCGCCCCATAGGAACCCAAGGATACCACAAAGCACCCCATAGCCACCCTACAGCACCGCATAGCCACCCCATAGAGCCCCATAGACACCACATAGTGACCCATAGTGACCCATAGGGGCCCAAAGAGACCCCAGAGCACCCCATAGCTACTCCATAGTGCCCCATAGCAGCCCATGGAGCCTCATAGACACTCCATTGTGCCCCACAGCACCCCATTGCACCCCATAGGGAACCATAGACACAGCATATTGCTCCATAGAGCCCCATAGACACCCCATAGTTCCCCACAGCACCCCATAGCAGCCCACAGTGCCCCATAGACACCACATAAGGCCCTACAGCCACACCATAGAGCCCAATTGAACCACATGGACACCCCATATCGCCCCATAGTGCCTGTAGACACCCCATAGAGACCCACTGAACCCCATACAGACCCCATGCAGACCCCATAGAGCCCCACAGACAACCCATAGATCCCCAAAGACACCCCATAGACTCCCCATAGAGCCCCATAGGGACCTCATAGCGCCCCATAGAGAACCCATTCTTCCTGATAGAGCCACATAGCAAACCATAGCACCCCATAGTCACCCATAGCGCCCCATAGGAACCCAAGGATACCCCAAAGCACCCCATAGCCACCATACAGCACTGCATAGCCACCCCATAGAGCCCCATAGACACCACATAGTGACCCATAGTGACCCATAGGGGCCCAAAGAGACCCTAGAGCACCCCATAGCTACTCCATAGTGCCCCATAGCAGCCCATGGAGCCTCATAGACACTCCATTGTGCCCCACAGCACCCCATTGCACCCCATAGGGACCCATAGACACAGCATACTGTACATTAGTGCCCCATAGACACCCCATAGTTCCCCATAGCAGCCCACAGTGCCCCATAGACACCACATAAGGCCCTACAGCCACACCATAGAGCCCAATTGAACCACATAGACACCCCATATCGCCCCATAGTGCCTGTAGACACCCCATAGAGCCCCATAGAGACCCACTGAACCCCATACAGACCCCATGCAGACCCCATAGAGCCCCACAGACAACCCATAGATCCCCAAAGACACCCCATAGACTCCCTATAGAGCCCCATGGGGACCTCATAGCGCCCCATAGAGACCCCATTCTTCCGCATAGAGCCCCATAGCAAACCATAGCACCCCATAGTCACCCATGGCGCCCCATAGGAACCCAAGGATACCCCAAAGCCCCCACATAGACACCACATAGTGACCCATAGTGACCCATAGGGGCCCAAAGAGACCCTAGAGCACCCCATAGCTACTCCATAGTGCCCCATAGCAGCCCATGGAGCCTCATAGACACTCCATTGTGCCCCACAGCACCCCATTGCACCCCATAGGGACCCATAGACACAGCATACTGTACAATAGAGCCCCATAGGCACCCCATAGTTCCCCACAGCACCCCATAGCAGCCCACAGTGCCCCATAGACACCACATAAGGCCCTACAGCCACACCATAGAGCTCAATTGAACCACATAGACACCCCATATCGCCCATAGTGCCTGTAGACACCCCATAGAGCCCTATAGAGACCCACTGAACCCCATACAGACCCCATGCAGACCCCATAGAGCCCTACTGACAACCCATAGATCCCCAAAGACACCCCATAGACTCCCCATAGAGCCCCATAGGGACCTCATAGCGCCCCATAGAGACCCCATTCTTCCGCATAGAGCCCCATAGCAAACCATAGCACCACCTAGTCACCCATAGCGCCCCATAGGAACCCAAGGATACCCCAAAGCACCCCATAGCCACCCTACAGCACCGCATAGCCACCCCATAGAGCCCCATAGACACCACATAGTGACCCCATAGTGACCCATAGGAGCCCAAAGAGACCCCAGAGCATTCCATAGCTACTCCATAGTGCCCCATAGCAGCCCATGGAGCCTCATAGACACTCCATTGTGCCCCACAGCACCCCATTGCACCCCATAGGGAACCATAGACACAGCATATTGCTCCATAGAGCCCCATAGACACCCCATAGTTCCCCACAGCACCCCATAGCAGCCCACAGTGCCCCATAGACACCACATAAGGCCCTACAGCCACACCATAGAGCCCAATTGAACCACATAGACACCCCATATCGCCCCATAGTGCCTGTAGACACCCCATAGAGCCCCATAGAGACCCACTGAACCCCATGCAGACCCCATGCAGACCCCATAGAGCCCCACAGACAACCCATAGATCCCCAAAGACACCCCATAGACTCCCCATAGAGCCCCATAGGGACCTCATAGCGCCCCATAGAGACCCCATTCTTCCTCATAGAGCCCCATAGCAAACCATAGCACCCTATAGTCACCCATAGCGCCCCATAGGAACCCAAGGATACCCCAAAGCACCCCATAGCCACCCTACAGCACCGCATAGCCACCCCATAGAGCCCCATAGACACCACATAGTGACCCATAGTGACCCATAGGGGCCCAAAGAGACCCTAGAGCACCCCATAGCTACTCCATAGTGCCCCATAGCAGCCCATGGAGCCTCATAGACACTCCATTGTGCCCGACAGCACCCCATTGCACCCCATAGGGACCCATAGACACAGCATACTGTACAATAGAGCCCCATAGACACCCCATAGTTCCACATAGCAGCCCACAGTGCCCAATAGACACCACATAAGGCCTTACAGCCACACCATAGAGCCCAATTGAACCACATAGACACCCCATATCGCCCCATAGTGCCTGTAGACACCCCATAGAGCCCCATAGAGACCCACTGAACCCCATACAGACCCCATGCAGACCCCATAGAGCTCCACAGACAACCCATAGATCCCCAAAGACACCCCATAGACTCCCCATAGAGCCCCATAGGGACCTCATAGCGCCCCATAGAGACCCCATTCTTCCGCATAGAGCCCAATAGCAAACCATAGCACCACATAGTCACCTATAGCGCCCCATAGGAACCCAAGGATACCTCAAAGCACCCCATAGCCACCGTACAGCACCGCATAGCCACCCCATAGAGCCCCATAGACACCACATAGTGACCCATAGCGCCCCATAGGGGCCCAAAGAGACCCCAGAGCACCCCATAGCTACTCCATAGTGCCCCATAGCAGCCCATGGAGCCTCATAGACACTCCATTGTGCCCCACAGCACCCCATTGCACCCCATAGGGACCCATAGACACAGCATACTGTACATTAGTGCCCCATAGACACCCCATAGTTCCCCATAGCAGCCCACAGTGCCCCATAGACACCACATAAGGCCCTACAGCCACACCATAGAGCCCAATTGAACTACATAGACACCCCATATCGCCCCATAGTGCCTGTAGACACCCCACAGAGCCCCATAGAGACCCACTGAACCCCATACAGACCCCATGCAGACCCCATAGAGCCCCACAGACAACCCATAGATCCCCAAAGACACCCCATAGACTCCCCATAGAGCCCCATAGGGACCTCATAGCGCCCCATAGAGACCCCATTCTTCCTCATAGAGCCCCATAGCAAACCATAGCACCCCATAGTCACCCATGGCGCCCCATAGGAACCCAAGGATACCCCAAAGCACCCACATAGACACTACATAGTGACCCATAGTGACCCATAGGGGCCCAAAGAGACCCTAGAGCACCCCATAGCTACTCCATAGTGCCCCATAGCAGCCCATGGAGCCTCATAGACACTCCATTGTGCCCCACAGCACCCCATTGCACCCCATAGGGACCCATAGACACAGCATACTGTACAATAGAGCCCCATAGGCACCCCATAGTTCCCCACAGCACCCCATAGCAGCCCACAGTGCCCCATAGACACCACATAAGGCCCTACAGCCACACCATAGAGCTCAATTGAACCACATAGACACCCCATATCGCCCATAGTGCCTGTAGACACCCCATAGAGCCCTATAGAGACCCACTGAACCCCATACAGACCCCATGCAGACCCCATAGAGCCCTACTGACAACCCATAGATCCCCAAAGACACCCCATAGACTCCCCATAGAGCCCCATAGGGACCTCATAGCGCCCCATAGAGACCCCATTCTTCCGCATAGAGCCCCATAGCAAACCATAGCACCACCTAGTCACCCATAGCGCCCCATAGGAACCCAAGGATACCCCAAAGCACCCCATAGCCACCCTACAGCACCGCATAGCCACCACATAGAGCACCATAGACACCACATAGTGACCCATAGTGACCCATAGGGGCCAAAGAGACCCCAGAACACCACATAGCTACTCCATAGTGCCCCATAGCAGCCCATGGAGCCTCATAGACACTCCATTGTGCCCCACAGCACCCCATTGCACCCCATAGGGACCCATAGACACAGCATACTGCTCCATAGAGCCCCAGAGACACCCCATAGTTCCCCACAGCACCCCATAGCAGCCCACAGTGCCTCATAGACACCACATAAGGCCCTACAGCCACACCATAGAGCCCAATTGAACCACATAGACACCCCATATCGCCCCATAGTGCCTGTAGACACCCCATAGAGCTCCATAGAGACCCACTGAACCCCATACAGACCCCATGCAGACCCCATAGAGCCCCACAGACAACCCATAGATCCCCAAAGACATCCCAAAGACTCCCCATAGAGCCCCATAGGGACCTCATAGCGCCCCATAGAGACCCCATTCTTCCGCATAGAGCCCCATAGCAAACCATAGCACCACATAGTCACCCATAGCGCCCCATAGGAACCCAAGGATACCCCAAAGCACCCCATAGCCACCCTACAGCACCGCATAGCCACCCCATAGAGCCCCATAGACACCACATAGTGACCCCATAGTGACCCATAGGAGCCCAAAGAGACCCCAGAGCATTCCATAGCTACTCCATAGTGCCCCATAGCAGCCCAGTGAGCCTCATAGACACTCCATTGTGCCCCACAGCACCCCATTGCACCCCATAGGGAACCATAGACACAGCATATTGCTCCATAGAGCCCCATAGACACCCCATAGTTCCCCACAGCACCCCATAGCAGCCCACAGTGCCCCATAGACACCACATAAGGCCCTACAGCCACACCATAGAGCCCAATTGAACCACATAGACACCCCATATCGCCCCATAGTGCCTGTAGACACCCCATAGAGCCCCATAGAGACCCACTGAACCCCATACAGACCCCATGCAGACCCCATAGAGCCCCACAGACAACCCATAGATCCCCAAAGACACCCCATAGACTCCCCATAGAGCCCCATAGGGACCTCATAGCGCCCCATAGAGACCCCATTCTTCCGCATAGAGCCCCATAGCAAACCATAGCACCACATAGTCACCTATAGCGCCCCATAGGAACCCAAGGATACCCCAAAGCACCCCATAGCCACCCTACAGCACCGCATAGCCACCCCATAGAGCCCCATAGACACCACATAGTGACCCATAGTGACCCATAGGGGCCCAAAGAGACCCCAGAGCACCCCATAGCTACTCCATAGTGCCCCATAGCAGCCCATGGAGCCTCATAGACACTCCATTGTGCCCCACAGCACCCCATTGCACCCCATAGGGAACCATAGACACAGCATATTGCTCCATAGAGCCCCATAGACACCCCATAGTTCCCCACAGCACCCCATAGCAGCCCACAGTGCCCCATAGACACCACATAAGGCCCTACAGCCACACCATAGAGCCCAATTGAACCACATGGACACCCCATATCGCCCCATAGTGCCTGTAGACACCCCATAGAGACCCACTGAACCCCATACAGACCCCATGAAGACCCCATAGAGCCCCACAGACAACCCATAGATCCCGAAAGACACCACATAGACTCCCCATAGAGCCCCATAGGGATCCCATAGCGCCCCATAGAGACCCCATTCTTTCGCATAGAGCCCCATAGCAAACCATAGCACCACATAGTCACCCATAGCGCCCCATAGGAACCCAAGGATACCCCAAAGCACCCCATAGCCACCCTACAGGACCGCATAGCCACCCCATAGAGCCCCATAGACACCACATAGTGACCCATAGTGACCCATAGGGGCCCAAAGAGACCCCATAGCACCCCACAGCTACTCCATAGTGCACCATAGCAGCCCATGGACCCTCATAGACACTCCATTGGGCCCCACAGCACCCCATTGCACCCCATAGGGACCCATAGACACAGCATATTGCTCCATAGAGCCCCATAGACACCCCATAGTTACCCACAGCACCCCATAGCAGCCCACAGTGCCCATAGACACCACATAAGGCCCTACAGCCACACCATAGAGCCCAATTGAACCACATAGACACCCCATATCGCCCCATAGTGCCTGTAGACACCCCATAGAGCCCCATAGAGACCCACTGAACCCCATACAGACCCCATGCAGACCCCATAGAGCCCCACAGACAACCCATAGATCCCCAAAGACACCCCATAGACTCCCCATAGAGCCCCATAGGGACCTCATAGCGCCCCATAGAGACCCCATTCTTCCGCATAGAGCCCAATAGCAAACCATAGCACCACATAGTCACCTATAGCGCCCCATAGGAACCCAAGGATACCTCAAAGCACCCCATAGCCACCCTACAGCACCGCGTAGCCACCCCATAGAGCCCCATAGACACCACATAGTGACCCATAGCGCCCCATAGGGGCACAAAGAGACCCCAAATCATCCAATAGCTACTCCACAGTGCCCGATAGCAGCCCATGGAGCCTCATAGACACTCCATTGTGCCCCACAGCACCCCATTGCACCCCATAGGGACCCATAGACACAGCATACTGCTCCATAGAGCCCCATAGACAACCCATAGTTCCCCACAGCACCCCATAGCAGCCCACAGTGCCCCATAGACACCACATAAGGCCCTACAGCCACACCATAGAGCCCAATTGAACCACATGGACACCCCATATCGCCCCATAGTGCCTGTAGACACCCCATAGAGACCCACTGAACCCCATACAGACCCCATGCAGACCCCATAGAGCCCCACAGACAACCCATAGATCCCGAAAGACACCACATAGACTCCCCATAGAGCCCCATAGGGACCCCATAGCGCCCCATAGAGACCCCATTCTTCCGCATAGAGCCCCATAGCAAACCATAGCACCACATAGTCACCCATAGCGCCCCATAGGAACCCAAGGATACCCCAAAGCACCCCATAGCCACCCTACAGCACCGCATAGCCACCCCATAGAGCCCCATAGACACCACATAGTGACCCATAGTGACCCATAGGGGCCCAAAGAGACCCCATAGCACCCCACAGCTACTCCATAGTGCACCTTAGCAGCCCATGGACCCTCATAGACACTCCATTGGGCCCCACAGCACCCCATTGCACCCCATAGGGACCCATAGACACAGCATATTGCTCCATAGACACCCCATAGTTCCCCACAGCACCCCATAGCAGCCCACAGTACCCCATAGACACCACATAAGGCTCTACAGCCACACCACAGAGCATAATTGAACCACATAGACACCCCATATCGCTCCATAGTGCCTGTAGACGCCCTATAGAGCCCCATAGAGACCCACTGAACCCCATACAGACCCCATGCAGACCCCATAGAGCCCCACAGACAACCCATAGATCCCCAAAGACACCCCATAGACTCCCCATAGAGCCCCATAGGGACCTCATAGCGCCCCATAGAGACCCCATTCTTCCTCATAGAGCCCCATAGCAAACCATAGCACCCTATAGTCACCCATAGCGCCCCATAGGAACCCAAGGATACCCCAAAGCACCCCATAGCCACCCTACAGCACCGCATATCCACCCCATAGAGCCCCATAGACACCACATAGTGACCCATAGTGACCCATAGGGGCCCAAAGAGACCCTAGAGCACCCCATAGCTACTCCATAGTGCCCCATAGCAGCCCATGGAGCCTCGTAGACACTCCATTGTGCCCCACAGCACCCCATTGCACCCCATAGGGACCCATAGACACAGCATACTGTACAATAGAGCCCCATAGACACCCCACAGCACCCCATAGCAGCCCACAGTGCCCCATAGACACCACATAAGGCCCTACAGCCACACCATAGAGCCCAATTGAACCACATAGACACCCCATATCGCCCCATAGTGCCTGTAGACACTCCATAGAGCCCCATAGAGACCCACTGAACCCCATACAGACCCCATGCAGACCCCATAGAGCCCCACAGACAACCCATAGATCTCCAAAGACACCCCATAGACTCCCTATAGAGCCCCATGGGGACCTCATAGCGCCCCATAGAGACACCATTCTTCCGCATAGATCCCCATAGCAAACCATAGCACCACATAGTCACCTATAGCGCCCCATAGGAACCCAAGGATACCCCAAAGCACCCCATAGCCACCCTACAGCACCGCATAGCCACCCCATAGAGCCCCATAGACACCACATAGTGACCCATAGTGACCCATAGGAGCCCAAAGAGACCCCAGAGCACCCCATAGCTACGCCATAGTGCCCCATAGCAGCCCATGGAGCCTCATAGACACTCCATTGTGCCCCACAGCACCCCATTGCACCCCATAGGGTCCCATAGACACAGCATATTGCTCCATAGAGCCCCATAGACACCCCATAGTTCCCCACAGCACCCCATAGCAGCCCACAGTGCCCCATAGACACCACATAAGGCCCATAGCCACACCATAGAGCCCAATTGAACCACATAGACACCACATATCGCCCCATAGTGCCTGTAGACACCCCATAGAGCCCCATAGAGACCCACTGAACCCCATACAGACCCCATGCAGACCCCATAGAGCCCCACAGACAACCCATAGATCCCCAAAGACACCCCATAGACTCCCCATAGAGCCCCATAGGGACCTCATAGCGCCCCATAGAGACCCCATTCTTCCGCATAGAGCCCCATAGCAAACCATAGCACCACATAGTCACCTATAGCGCCCCATAGGAACCCAAGGATACCCCAAAGCACCCCATAGCCACCCTACAGCACCGCATAGCCACCCCATAGAGCCCCATAGACACCACATAGTGACCCATAGTGACCCATAGGGGCCCAAAGAGACCCCAGAGCACCACATAGCTACTCCATAGTGCCCCATAGCAGCCCATGGAGCCTCATAGACACTCCATTGTGCCCCACAGCACCCCATTGCACCTCATAGGGAACCATAGACACAGCATATTGCTCCATAGAGCCCCATAGACACCCCATAGTTCCCCACAGCACCCCATAGCAGCCCACAGTGCCCCATAGACACCACATAAGGCCCTACAGCCACACCATAGAGCCCAATTGAACCACATGGACACCCCATATCGCCCCATAGTGCCTGTAGACACCCCATAGAGCCCCATAGAGACCCACTGAACCCCATACAGACCCCATGAAGACCCCATAGAGCCCCACAGACAACCCATAGATCCCGAAAGACACCACATAGACTCCCCATAGAGCCCCATAGGGACCCCATAGCGACCCATAGAGACCCCATTCTTCCGCATAGAGCCCCATAGCAAACCATAGCACCACATAGTCACCCATAGCGCCCCATAGGAACCCAAGGATACCCCAAAGCACCCAATAGCCACCCTACAGCACCGCATATCCACCCCATAGAGCCCCATAGACACCACATAGTGACCCATAGTGACCCATAGGGGCCCAAAGAGACCCTAGAGCACCCCATAGCTACTCCATAGTGCCCCATAGCAGCCCATGGAGCCTCATAGACACTCCATTGTGCCCCACAGCACCCCATTGCACCCCATAGGGACCCATAGACACAGCATACTGTACAATAGAGCCCCATAGACACCCCACAGCACCCCATAGCAGCCCACAGTGCCCCATAGACACCACATAAGGCCCTACAGCCACACCATAGAGCCCAATTGAACCACATAGACACCCCATATCGCCCCATAGTGCCTGTAGACACTCCATAGAGCCCCATAGAGACCCACTGAACCCCATACAGACCCCATGCAGACCCCATAGAGCCCCACAGACAACCCATAGATCCCCAAAGACACCCCATAGACTCCCCATAGAGCCCCATAGGGACCTCATAGCGCCCCATAGAGACCCCATTCTTCCGCATAGAGCCCCATAGCAAACCATAGCACCCTATAGTCACCCATAGCGCCCCATAGGAACCCAAGGATACCCCAAAGCACCCCATAGCCACCCTACAGCACCGCATAGCCACCCCATAGAGCCCCATAGACACCACATAGTGACCCATAGTGACCCATAGGGGCCCAAAGAGACCCCAGAGCACCCCATAGCTACTCCATAGTGCCCCATAGCAGCCCATGGAGCCTCATAGACACTCCATTGTGCCCCACAGCACCCCATTGCACCCCATAGGGAACCATAGACACAGCATATTGCTCCATAGAGCCCCATAGACACCCCATAGTTCCCCACAGCACCCCATAGCAGCCCACAGTGCCCCATAGACACCACATAAGGCCCTACAGCCACACCATAGAGCCCAATTGAACCACATGGACACCCCATATCGCCCCATAGTGCCTGTAGACACCCCATAGAGACCCACTGAACCCCATACAGACCCCATGCAGACCCCATAGAGCCCCACAGACAACCCATAGATCCCGAAAGACACCCCATAGACTCCCCATAGAGCCCCATAGGGACCCCATAGCGCCCCATAGAGACCCCATTCTTCCGCATAGAGCCCCATAGCAAACCATAGCACCACATAGTCACCCATAGCGCCCCATAGGAACCCAAGGATACCCCAAAGCACCCCATAGCCACCCTACAGGACCGCATAGCCACCCCATAGAGCCCCATAGACACCACATAGTGACCCATAGTGACCCATAGGGGCCCAAAGAGACCCCATAGCACACCATAGCTACTCCATAGTGCCCCATAGCAGCCCATGGACCCTCATAGACACTCCATTGTGCCCCACAGCACCCCATTGCACCCCATAGGGACCCATAGACACAGCATATTGCTCCATAGACACCCCATAGTTCCCCACAGCACCCCATAGCAGCCCACAGTACCCCATAGACACCACATAAGGCTCTACAGCCACACCACAGAGCATAATTGAACCACATAGACACCCCATATCGCTCCATAGTGCCTGTAGACGCCCTATAGAGCCCCATAGAGACCCACTGAACCCCATACAGACCCCATGCAGACCCCATAGAGCCCCACAGACAACCCATAGATCCCCAAAGACACCCCATAGACTCCCCATAGAGCCCCATAGGGACCTCATAGCGCCCCATAGAGACCCCATTCTTCCTCATAGAGCCCCATAGCAAACCATAGCACCCTATAGTCACCCATAGCGCCCCATAGGAACCCAAGGATACCCCAAAGCACCCCATAGCCACCCTACAGCACCGCATATCCACCCCATAGAGCCCCATAGACACCACATAGTGACCCATAGTGACCCATAGGGGCCCAAAGAGACCCTAGAGCACCCCATAGCTACTCCATAGTGCCCCATAGCAGCCCATGGAGCCTCGTAGACACTCCATTGTGCCCCACAGCACCCCATTGCACCCCATAGGGACCCATAGACACAGCATACTGTACAATAGAGCCCCATAGACACCCCACAGCACCCCATAGCAGCCCACAGTGCCCCATAGACACCACATAAGGCCCTACAGCCACACCATAGAGCCCAATTGAACCACATAGACACCCCATATCGCCCCATAGTGCCTGTAGACACTCCATAGAGCCCCATAGACACCCACTGAACCCCATACAGACCCCATGCAGACCCCATAGAGCCCCACAGACAACCCATAGATCTCCAAAGACACCCCATAGACTCCCTATAGAGCCCCATGGGGACCTCATAGCGCCACATAGAGACACCATTCTTCTGCATAGATCCCCATAGCAAACCATAGCACCACATAGTCACCTATAGCGCCCCATAGGAACCCAAGGATACCCCAAAGCACCCCATAGCCACCCTACAGCACCGCATAGCCACCCCATAGAGCCCCATAGACACCACATAGTGACCCATAGTGACCCATAGGAGCCCAAAGAGACCCCAGAGCACCCCATAGCTACGCCATAGTGCCCCATAGCAGCCCATGGAGCCTCATAGACACTCCATTGTGCCCCACAGCACCCCATTGCACCCCATAGGGTCCCATAGACACAGCATATTGCTCCATAGAGCCCCATAGACACCCCATAGTTCCCCACAGCACCCCATAGCAGCCCACAGTGCCCCATAGACACCACATAAGGCCCTACAGCCACACCATAGAGCCCAATTGAACCACATAGACACCCCATATCGCCCCATAGTGCCTGTAGACACCCCATAGAGCCCCATAGAGACCCACTGAACCCCATACAGACCCCATGCAGACCCCATAGAGCCCCACAGACAACCCATAGATCCCCAAAGACACCCCATAGACTCCCCATAGAGCCCCATAGGGACCTCATAGCGCCCCATAGAGACCCCATTCTTCCGCATAGAGCCCCATAGCAAACCATAGCACCACATAGTCACCTATAGCGCCCCATAGGAACCCAAGGATACCCCAAAGCACCCCATAGCCACCCTACAGCACCGCATAGCCACCCCATAGAGCCCCATAGACACCACATAGTGACCCATAGGGGCCCAAAGAGACCCCAGAGCACCCCATAGCTACTCCATAGTGCCCCATAGCAGCCCATGGAGCCTCATAGACACTCCATTGTGCCCCACAGCACCCCATTGCACCCCATAGGGAACCATAGACACAGCATATTGCTCCATAGAGCCCCATAGACACCCCATAGTTCCCCACAGCACCCCATAGCAGCCCACAGTGCCCCATAGACACCACATAAGGCCCTACAGCCACACCATAGAGCCCAATTGAACCACATGGACACCCCATATCGCCCCATAGTGCCTGTAGACACCCCATAGAGACCCACTGAACCCCATACAGACCCCATGAAGACCCCATAGAGCCCCACAGACAACCCATAGATCCCGAAAGACACCACATAGACTCCCCATAGAGCCCCATAGGGACCCCATAGCGATCCATAGAGACCCCATTCTTCCGCATAGAGCCCCATAGCAAACCATAGCACCACATAGTCACCCATAGCGCCCCATAGGAACCCAAGGATACCCCAAAGCACCCCATAGCCACCCTACAGCACCGCATATCCACCCCATAGAGCCCCATAGACACCACATAGTGACCCATAGTGACCCATAGGGGCCCAAAGAGACCCTAGAGCACCCCATAGCTACTCCATAGTGCCCCATAGCAGCCCATGGAGCCTCATAGACACTCCATTGTGCCCCACAGCACCCCATTGCACCCCATAGGGACCCATAGACACAGCATACTGTACAATAGAGCCCCATAGTTCCCCACAGCACCCCATAGCAGCCTACAGTGCCCCATAGACACCACATAAGGCTCTACAGCCACACCACAGAGCACAATTGAACCACATAGACACCCCATATCGCTCCATAGTGCCTGTAGACACCCTATAGAGCCCCATAGAGACCCACTGAACCCCATACAGACCCCATGCAGACCCCATAGAGCCCCACAGACAACCCATAGATCCCCAAAGACACCCCATAGACTCCCCATAGAGCCCCATAGGGACCTCATAGCGCCCCATAGAGACCCCATTCTTCCGCATAGAGCCCCATAGCAAACCATAGCACCCTATAGTCACCCATAGCGCCCCATAGGAACCCAAGGATACCCCAAAGCACCCCATAGCCACCCTACAGCACCGCATAGCCACCCCATAGAGCCCCATAGACACCACATAGTGACCCATAGTGACCCATAGGGGCCCAAAGAGACCCCAGAGCACCCCATAGCTACTCCATAGTGCCCCATAGCAGCCCATGGAGCCTCATAGACACTCCATTGTGCCCCACAGCACCCCATTGCACCCCATAGGGAACCATAGACACAGCATATTGCTCCATAGAGCCCCATAGACACCCCATAGTTCCCCACAGCACCCCATAGCAGCCCACAGTGCCCCATAGACACCACATAAGGCCCTACAGCCACACCATAGAGCCCAATTGAACCACATGGACACCCCATATCGCCCCATAGTGCCTGTAGACACCCCATAGAGACCCACTGAACCCCATACAGACCCCATGCAGACCCCATAGAGCCCCACAGACAACCCATAGATCCCGAAAGACACCCCATAGACTCCCCATAGAGCCCCATAGGGACCCCATAGCGCCCCATAGAGACCCCATTCTTCCGCATAGAGCCCCATAGCAAACCATAGCACCCCATAGTCACCCATAGCGCCCCATAGGAACCCAAGGATACCCCAAAGCACCCACATAGACACCACATAGTGACCCATAGTGACCCATAGGGGCACAAAGAGACCCTAGAGCACCCCATAGCTACTCCATAGTGCCCCATAGCAGCCCATGGAGCCTCATAGACACTCCATTGTGCCCCACAGCACCCCATTGCACCCCATAGGGACCCATAGACACAGCATACTGTACAATAGAGCCCCATAGGCACCCCATAGTTCCCCACAGCACCCCATAGCAGCCCACAGTGCCCCATAGACACCACATAAGGCCCTACAGCCACACCATAGAGCTCAATTGAACCACATAGACACCCCATATCGCCCATAGTGCCTGTAGACACCCCATAGAGCCCCATAGAGACCCACTGAACCCCCTACAGACCCCATGCAGACCCCATAGAGCCCTACTGACAACCCATAGATCCCCAAAGACACCCCATAGACTCCCCATAGAGCCCCATAGGGACCTCATAGCACCCCATAGAGACCCCATTCTTCCGCATAGAGCCCCATAGCAAACCATAGCACCACATAGTCACCTATAGCGCCCCATAGGAACCCAAGGATACCCCAAAGCACCCCATAGCCACCCTACAGCACCGCATAGCCACCCCATAGAGCCCCATAGACACCACATAGTGACCCATAGTGACCCATAGGAGCCCAAAGAGACCCCAGAGCACCCCATAGCTACTCCATAGTGCCCCATAGCAGCCCATGGAGCCTCATAGACACTCCATTGTGCCCCACAGCACCCCATTGCACCCCATAGGGAACCATAGACACAGCATATTGCTCCATAGAGCCCCATAGACACCCCATAGTTCCCCACAGCACCCCATAGCAGCCCACAGTGCCCCATAGACACCACATAAGGCCCTACAGCCACACCATAGAGCCCAATTGAACCACATGGACACCCCATATCGCCCCATAGTGCCTGTAGACACCCCATAGAGACCCACTGAACCCCATACAGACCCCATGCAGACCCCATAGAGCCCCACAGACAACCCATAGATCCCGAAAGACACCACATAGACTCCCCATAGAGCCCCATAGGGACCACATAGCGACCCATAGAGACCCCATTCTTCCGCATAGAGCCCCATAGCAAACCATAGCACCACATAGTCACCCATAGCGCCCCATAGGAACCCAAGGATACCCCAAAGCACCCCATAGCCACCCTACAGGACCGCATAGCCACCCCATAGAGCCCCATAGACACCACATAGTGACCCATAGTGACCCATAGGGGCCCAAAGAGACCCCATAGCACCCCACAGCTACTCCATAGTGCACCATAGCAGCCCATGGACCCTCATAGACACTCCATTGGGCCCCACAGCACCCCATTGCACCCCATAGGGTCCCATAGACACAGCATATTGCTCCATAGAGCCCCATAGACACCCCATAGTTCCCCACAGCACCCCATAGCAGCCCACAGTGCCCCATAGACACCACATAAGGCTCTACAGCCACACCACAGAGAATAATTGAACCACATAGACACCCCATATCGCTCCATAGTGCCTGTAGACGCCCTATAGAGCCCCGTAGAGACCCACTGAACCTCATGCAGACCCCATGCAGACCCCATAGAGCCCCACAGACAACCCATAGATCCCCAAAGACACCCCATAGACTCCCCATAGAGCCCCATTGGGACCTCATAGCGCCCCATAGAGACCCCATTCTTCCTCATAGAGCCCCATAGCAAACCATAGCACCACATAGTCACCCATAGCGCCCCATAGGAACCCAAGGATACCCCAAAGCACCCCATAGCCACCCTACAGCACCGCATAGCCACCCCATAGAGCCCCATAGACACCACATAGTGACCCATAGTGACCCATAGGGGCCCAAAGAGACCCTAGAGCACCCCATAGCTACTCCATAGTGCCCCATAGCAGCCCATGGAGCCTCATAGACACTCCATTGGGCCCCACAGCACCCCATTGCACCCCATAGGGACCCATAGACACAGCATACTGTACAATAGAGCCCCATAGACACCCCACAGCACCCCATAGCAGCCCACAGTGCCCCATAGACACCACATAAGGCCTTACAGCCACACCATAGAGCCCAATTGAACCACATAGACACCCCATATCGCCCCATAGTGCCTGTAGACACCCCATAGAGCCCCATAGAGACCCACTGAACCCCATACAGACCCCATGCAGACCCCATAGGGCCCCACAGACAACCCATAGATCTCCAAAGACACCCCATAGACTCCCTATAGAGCCCCATGGGGACCTCATAGCGCCCCATAGAGACACCATTCTTCCGCATAGATCCCCATAGCAAACCATAGCACCACATAGTCACCCATAGCGCCCCATAGGAACCCAAGGATACCCCAAAGCACCCCATAGCCACCCTACAGCACCGCATAGCCACCCCATAGAGCCCCATAGACACCACATAGTGACCCATAGTGACCCATAGGAGCCCAAAGAGACCCCAGAGCACCCCATAGCTACTCCATAGTGCCCCATAGCAGCCCATGGAGCCTCATAGACACTCCATTGTGCCCCATTGCACCCCATAGGGTCCCATAGACACAGCATATTGCTCCATAGAGCCCCATAGACACCCCATAGTTCCCCACAGCACCCCATAGCAGCCCACAGTGCCCCATAGACACCACATAAGGCCCTACAGCCACACCATAGAGCCCAATTGAACCACATAGACACCCCATATCGCCCCATAGTGCCTGTAGACACCCCATAGAGACCCACTGAACCCCATACAGACCCCATGCAGACCCCATAGAGCCCCACAGACAACCCATAGATCCCCAAAGACACCACATAGACTCCTCATAGAGCCCCATAGGGACCTCATAGCGCCCCATAGAGACCCCATTCTTCCGCATAGAGCCCCATAGCAAACCATAGCACCACATAGTCACCTATAGCGCCCCATAGGAACCCAAGGATACCCCAAAGCACCCAATAGCCACCCTACAGCACCGCATAGCCACCCCATAGAGCCCCATAGACACCACATAGTGACCCATAGTGACCCATAGGGGCCCAAAGAGACCCCAGAGCACCCCATAGCTACTCCATAGTGCCCCATAGCAGCCCATGGAGCCTCATAGACACTCCATTGTGCCCCACAGCACCCCATTGCACCCCATAGGGAACCATAGACACAGCATATTGCTCCATAGAGCCCCATAGACACCCCATAGTTCCCCACAGCACCCCATAGCAGCCCACAGTGCCCCATAGACACCACATAAGGCCCTACAGCCACACCATAGAGCCTAATTGAACCACATGGACACCCCATATCGCCCCATAGTGCATGTAGACACCCCATAGAGACCCACTGAACCCCATACAGACCCCATGCAGACCCCATAGAGCCCCACAGACAACCCATAGATCCCGAAAGACACCACATAGACTCCCCATAGAGCCCCATAGGGACCCCATAGCGCCCCATAGAGACCCCATTCTTCCGCATAGAGCCCCATAGCAAACCATAGCACCACATAGTCACCCATAGCGCCCCATAGGAACCCAAGGATACCCCAAAGCACCCACATAGCCACCCTACAGCACCGCATAGCCACCCCATAGAGCCCCATAGACACCACATAGTGACACATAGCGCCCCATAGGGACCCATAGGAACACAAAGATACCCCATAGAGCCCCATAGACACCCCATAGTGACCCATAGGGGCCCAAAGAGACCCCATAGCACACCATAGCTACTCCATAGTGCCCCATAGCAGCCCATGGAGCCTCATAGACACTCGATTGGGCCCCACAGCACCCCATTGCACCCCATAGGGACCCATAGACACAGCATACTGTACAATAGAGCCCCATAGGCACCCCATAGTTCCCCACAGCACCCCATAGCAGCCCACAGTGCCCCATAGACACCACATAAGGCCCTACAGCCACACCATAGAGCCCAATTGTACCACATAGACACCCCATATCGCTCCATAGTGCCTGTAGACGCCCTATAGAGCCCCATAGAGACCCACTGAACCCCATGCAGACCCCATGCAGACCCCATAGAGCCCCACAGACAACCCATAGATCCCCAAAGACACCCCATAGACTCCCCATAGAGCCCCATAGGGACCTCATAGCGCCCCATAGAGACCCCATTCTTCCTCATAGAGCCCCATAGCAAACCATAGCACCCTATAGTCACCCATATCGCCCCATAGGAACCCAAGGATACCCCAAAGCACCCCATAGCCACCCTACAGCACCGCATAGCCACCCCATAGAGCCCCATAGACACCACATAGTGACCCATAGTGACCCATAGGGGCCCAAAGAGACCCTAGAGCACCCCATAGCTACTCCATAGTGCCCCATAGCAGCCCATGGAGCCTCATAGACACTCCATTGTGCCCCACAGCACCCCATTGCACCCCATAGGGACCCATAGACACAGCATACTGTACAATAGAGCCCCATAGACAACCCATAGTTCCCCATAGCAGCCCAGAGTGCCCCATAGACACCACATAAGGCCTTACAGCCACACCATAGAGCCCAATTGAACCACATAGACACCCCATATCGCCCCATAGTGCCTGTAGACACCCCATAGAGCCCCATAGAGACCCACTGAACCCCATACAGACCCCATGCAGACCCCATAGAGCCCCACAGACAACCCATAGATCTCCAAAGACACCCCATAGACTCCCTATAGAGCCCCATGGGGACCTCATAGCGCCCCATAGAGACCCCATTCTTCCGCATAGAGCCCCATAGCAAACCATAGCACCACATAGTCACCCATAGCGCCCCATAGGAACCCAAGGATACCCCAAAGCACCCCATAGCCACCCTACAGCACCGCATAGCCACCCCATAGAGCCCCATAGACACCACATAGTGACCCATAGTGACCCATAGGAGCCCAAAGAGACCCCAGAGCACCCCATAGCTACTCCATAGTGCCCCATAGCAGCCCATGGAGCCTCATAGACACTCCATTGTGCCCCACAGCACCCCATTGCACCCCATAGGGTCCCATAGACACAGCATATTACTCCATAGAGCCCCATAGACACCCCATAGGTCACCACAGCACCCCATAGCAGCCCACAGTGCCCCATAGACACCACATAAGGCCCTACAGCCACACCATAGAGCCCAATTGAACCACATAGACACCCCATATCGCCCCATAGTGCCTGTAGACACCCCATAGAGCCCCATAGAGACCCACTGAACCCCATACAGACCCCATGCAGACCCCATAGAGCCCCACAGACAACCCATAGATCCCCAAAGACACCCCATAGACTCCCCATAGAGCACTATAGGGACCTCATAGCGCCCCATAGAGACCCCATTCTTCCGCATAGAGCCCCATAGCAAACCATAGCACCACATAGTCACCTATAGCGCCCCATAGGAACCCAAGGATACCCCAAAGCACCCCATAGCCACCCTACAGCACAGCATAGCCACCCCATAGAGCCCCATAGACACCACATAGTGACCCATAGCGCCCCATAGGGGCACAAAGAGACCCCAAATCATCCAATAGCTACTCCACAGTGCCCGATAGCAGCCCATGGAGCCTCATAGACACTCCATTGTGCCCCACAGCACCCCATTGCACCCCATAGGGACCCATAGACACAGCATACTGCTCCATAGAGCCCCATAGACACCCCATAGTTCCCCACAGCACCCCATAGCAGCCCACAGTGCCCCATAGACACCACATAAGGCCCTACAGCCACACCATAGAGCCCAATTGAACCACATAGACACCCCATATCGCCCCATAGTGCCTGTAGACACCCCATAGAGCTCCATAGAGACCCACTGAACCCCATACAGACCCCATGCAGACCCCATAGAGCCCCACAGACAACCCATAGATCCCCAAAGACATCCCAAAGACTCCCCATAGAGCCCCATAGGGACCCCATAGCGCCCCATAGAGACCCCATTCTTCCGCATAGAGCCCCATAGCAAACCATAGCACCACATAGTCACCCATAGCGCCCCATAGGAACCCAAGGATACCCCAAAGCACCCCATAGCCACCCTACAGCACCGCATAGCCACCCCATAGAGCCCCATAGACACCACATAGTGACCCCATAGTGACCCATAGGGGCCCAAAGAGACCCCATAGCACCCCATAGCTACTCCATAGTGCCCCATAGCAGCCCATGGAGCCTCATAGACACTCCATTGTGCCCCACAGCACCCCATTGCACCCCATAGGGAACCATAGACACAGCATATTGCTCCATAGAGCCCCATAGACACCCCATAGTTCCCCACAGCACCCCATAGCAGCCCACAGTGCCCCATAGACACCACATAAGGCCCTACAGCCACACCATAGAGCCCAATTGAACCACATGGACACCCCATATCGCCCCATAGTGCCTGTAGACACCCCATAGAGACCCACTGAACCCCATACAGACCCCATGCAGACCCCATAGAGCCCCACAGACAACCCATAGATCCCGAAAGACACCAAATAGACTCCCCATAGAGCCCCATAGGGACCCCATAGCGCCCCATAGAGACCCCATTCTTCCGCATAGAGCCCCATAGCAAACCATAGCACCACATAGTCACCCATAGCGCCCCATAGGAACCCAAGGATACCCCAAAGCACCCCATAGCCACCCTACAGGACCGCATAGCCACCACATAGAGCCCCATAAACACCACATAGTGACCCATAGTGACCCATAGGGGCCCAAAGAGACCCCATAGCACCCCACAGCTCCTCCATAGTGCACCATAGCAGCCCATGGAGCCTCATAGACACTCCATTGTGCCCCACAGCACCCCATTGCACCCCATAGGGTCCCATAGACACAGCATATTGCTCCATAGAGCCCCATAGACACCCCATAGTTCCCCACAGCACCCCATAGCTGCCCACAGTGCCCCATAGACACCACATAAGGCTCTACAGCCACACCACAGAGCATAATTGAACCACATAGACACCCCATATCGCTCCATAGTGCCTGTAGACGCCCTATAGAGCCCGATAGAGACCCACTGAACCCCATACAGACCCCATGCAGACCCCATAGAGCCCCACAGACAACCCATAGATCCCCAAAGACACCCCATAGACTCCCCACAGAGCCCCATAGGGACCTCATAGCGCCCCATAGAGACCCCATTCTTCCTCATAGAGCCCCATAGCAAACCATAGCACCCTATAGTCACCCATAGCGCCCCATAGGAACCCAAGGATACCCCAAAGCACCCCATAGCCACCCTACAGCACCGCATATCCACCCCATAGAGCCCCATAGACACCACATAGTGACCCATAGGGGCCCAAAGAGACCCTAGAGCACCCCATAGCTACTCCATAGTGCCCCATAGCAGCCCATGGAGCCTCATAGACACTCCATTGTGCCCCACAGCACCCCATTGCACCCCATAGGGACCCATAGACACAGCATACTGTACTATAGAGCCCCATAGACACCCCACAGCACCCCATAGCAGCCCACAGTGCCCCATAGACACCACATAAGGCCTTACAGCCACACCATAGAGCCCAATTGAACCACATAGACACCCCATATCGCCCCATAGTGCCTGTAGACACCCCATAGAGCCCCATAGAGACCCACTGAACCCCATACAGACCCCATGCAGACCCCATAGAGCCCCACAGACAACCCATAGATCTCCAAAAACACCCCATAGACTCCCTATAGAGCCCCATGGGGACCTCATAGCGCCCCATAGAGACCCCATTCTTCCGCATAGAGCCCCATAGCAAACCATAGCACCACATAGTCACCCATAGCGCCCCATAGGAACCCAAGGATACCCCAAAGCACCCCATAGCCACCCTACAGCACCGCATAGCCACCCCATAGAGCCCCATAGACACCACATAGTGACCCATAGCGCCCCATAGGGGCACAAAGAGACCCCAAATCATCCAATAGCTACTCCACAGTGCCCGATAGCAGCCCATGGAGCCTCATAGACACTCCATTGTGCCCCACAGCACCCCATTGCACCCCATAGGGACCCATAGACACAGCATACTGCTCCATAGAGCCCCATAGACACCCCATAGTTCCCCACAGCACCCCATAGCAGCCCACAGTGCCCCATAGACACCACATAAGGCCCTACAGCCACACCATAGAGCCCAATTGAACCACATAGACACCCCATATCGCCCCATAGTGCCTGTAGACACCCCATAGAGCTCCATAGAGACCCACTGAACCCCATACAGACCCCATGCAGACCCCATAGAGCCCCACAGACAACCCATAGATCCCCAAAGACATCCCAAAGACTCCCCATAGAGCCCCATAGGGACCCCATAGCGCCCCATAGAGACCCCATTCTTCCGCATAGAGCCCCATAGCAAACCATAGCACCACATAGTCACCCATAGCGCCCCATAGGAACCCAAGGATACCCCAAAGCACCCCATAGCCACCCTACAGCACCGCATAGCCACCCCATAGAGCCCCATAGACACCACATAGTGACCCCATAGTGACCCATAAGGGCCCAAAGAGACCCCAGAGCATTCCGTAGCTACTCCATAGTGCCCCATAGCAGCCCATGGAGCCTCATAGACACTCCATTGTGCCCCACAGCACCCCATTGCACCCCATAGGGACCCATAGACACAGCATACTGTACAATAGAGCCCCATAGACACCCCACAGCACCCCATAGCAGCCCACAGTGCCCCATAGACACCACATAAGGCCTTACAGCCACACCATAGAGCCCAATTGAACCACATAGACACCCCATATCGCCCCATAGTGCCTGTAGACACCCCATAGAGCCCCATAGAGACCCACTGAACCCCATACAGACCCCATGCAGACCCCATAGAGCCCCACAGACAACCCATAGATCTCCAAAGACACCCCATAGACTCCCTATAGAGCCCCATAGGGACCTCATAGCGCCCCATAGAGACCCCATTCTTCCGCATAGAGCCCCATAGCAAACCATAGCACCACATAGTCACCCATAGCGCCCCATAGGAACCCAAGGATACCCCAAAGCACCCCATAGCCACCCTACAGCACCGCATAGCCACCCCATAGAGCCCCATAGACACCACATAGTGACCCATAGTGACCCATAGGAGCCCAAAGAGACCCCAGAGCAACCCATAGCTACTCCATAGTGCCCCATAGCAGCCCATGGAGCCTCATAGACACTCCATTGTGCCCCATTGCACCCCATAGGGTCCCATAGACACAGCATATTGCTCCATAGAGCCCCATAGACACCCCATAGTTCCCCACAGCACCCCATAGCAGCCCACAGTGCCCCATAGACACCACATAAGGCCCTACAGCCACACCATAGAGCCCAATTGAACCACATAGACACCCCATATCGCCCCATAGTGCCTGTAGACACCCCATAGAGCCCCATAGAGACCCACTGAACCCCATACAGACCCCATGCAGACCCCATAGAGCCCCACAGACAACCCATAGATCCCCAAAGACACCCCATAGACTCCCCATAGAGCCCTATAGGGACCTCATAGCGCCCCATAGAGACCCCATTCTTCCGCATAGAGCCCCATAGCAAACCATAGCACCCCATAGTCACCCATAGCGCCCCATAGGAACCCAAGGATACCCCAAAGCACCCAATAGCCACCATACAGCACCGCATAGCCACCCCATAGAGCCCCATAGACACCACATAGTGACACATAGCGCCCCATAGGGACCCATAGGAACACAAAGATACCCCATAGAGCCCCATAGACACCCCATAGTGACCCATAGGGGACCAAAGAGACCCCATAGCACCCCATAGCTACTCCATAGTGCCCCATAGCAGCCCATGGAGCCTCATAGACACTCGATTGGGCCCCACAGCACCCCATTGCACCCCATAGGGACCCATAGACACAGCATACTGTACAATAGAGCCCCATAGGCACCCCATAGTTCCCCACAGCACCCCATAGCAGCCCACAGTGCCCCATAGACACCACATAAGGCCCTACAGCCACACCATAGAGCCCAATTGTACCACATAGACACCCCATATCGCCCCATAGTGCCTGTAGACACCCCATAGAGCCCCATAGAGACCCACTGAACCCCATACAGACCCCATGCAGACCCCATAGAGCCCCACAGACAACCCATAGATGCCCAAAGACACCCCATAGACTCCCCATAGAGCCCCATAGGGACCTCATAGCGCCCCATAGAGACCCCATTCTTCCGCATAGAGCCCAATAGCAAACCATAGCACCACATAGTCACCTATAGCGCCCCATAGGAACCCAAGGATACCTCAAAGCACCCCATAGCCACCCTACAGCACCGCATAGCCACCCCATATAGCCCCATAGACACCACATAGTGACCCATAGCGCCCCATAGGGGCACAAAGAGACCCCAAATCATCCAATAGCTACTCCACAGTGCCCGATAGCAGCCCATGGAGCCTCATAGACACTCCATTGTGCCCCACAGCACCCCATTGCACCCCATAGGGACCCATAGACACAGCATACTGCTCCATAGAGCCCCATAGACACCCCATAGTTCCCCACAGCACCCCATAGCAGCCCACAGTGCCCCATAGACACCACATAAGGCCCTACAGCCACACCATAGAGCCCAATTGAACCACATAGACACCCCATATCGCCCCATAGTGCCTGTAGACACCCCATAGAGCTCCATAGAGACCCACTGAACCCCATACAGACCCCATGCAGACCCCATAGAGCCCCACAGACAACCCATAGATCCCCAAAGACATCCCAAAGACTCCCCATAGAGCCCCATAGGGACCCCATAGCGCCCCATAGAGACCCCATTCTTCCGCATAAAGCCCCATAGCAAACCATAGCACCACATAGTCACCCATAGCGCCCCATAGGAACCCAAGGATACCCCAAAGCACCCCATAGCCACCCTACAGCACCGCATAGCCACCCCATAGAGCCCCATAGACACCACATAGTGACCCATAGTGACCCATAGGAGCCCAAAGAGACCCCAGAGCAACCCATAGCTACTCCATAGTGCCCCATAGCAGCCCATGGAGCCTCATAGACACTCCATTGTGCCCCACAGCACCCCATTGCACCCCATAGGGTCCCATAGACACAGCATATTGCTCCATAGAGCCCCATAGACACCCCATAGTTCCCCACAGCACCCCATAGCAGCCCACAGTGCCCCATAGACACCACATAAGGCCCTACAGCCACACCATAGAGCCCAATTGAACCACATAGACACCCCATATCGCCCCATAGTGCCTGTAGACACCCCATAGAGCCCCATAGAGACCCACTGAACCCCATACAGACCCCATGCAGACCCCATAGAGCCCCACAGACAACCCATAGATCCCCAAAGACACCCCATAGACTCCCCATAGAGCCCTATAGGGACCTCATAGCGCCCCATAGAGACCCCATTCTTCTGCATAGAGCCCCATAGCAAACCATAGCACCCCATAGTCACCCATAGCGCCCCATAGGAACCCAAGGATACCCCAAAGCACCCAACAGCCACCCTACAGCACCGCATAGCCACCCCATAGAGCCCCATAGACACCACATAGTGACACATAGCGCCCCATAGGGACCCATAGGAACACAAAGATACCCCATAGAGCCCCATAGACACCCCATAGTGACCCATAGGGGACCAAAGAGACCCCATAGCACACCATAGCTACTCCATAGTGCCCCATAGCAGCCCATGGAGCCTCATAGACACTCGATTGGGCCCCACAGCACCCCATTGCACCCCATAGGGACCCATAGACACAGCATACTGTACAATAGAGCCCCATAGGCACCCCATAGTTCCCCACAGCACCCCATAGCAGCCCACAGTGCCCCATAGACACCACATAAGGCCCTACAGCCACACCATAGAGCCCAATTGTACCACATAGACACCCCATATCGCCCCATAGTGCCTGTAGACACCCCATAGAGCCCCATAGAGACCCACTGAACCCCATACAGACCCCATGCAGACCCCATAGAGCCCCACAGACAACCCATAGATCCCCAAAGACACCCCATAGACTCCCCATAGAGCCCCATAGGGACCTCATAGCGCCCCATAGAGACCCCATTCTTCCGCATAGAGCCCAATAGCAAACCATAGCACCACATAGTCACCTATAGCGCCCCATAGGAACCCAAGGATACCTCAAAGCACCCCATAGCCACCCTACAGCACCGCATAGCCACCCCATAGAGCCCCATAGACACCACATAGTGACCCATAGCGCCCCATAGGGGCACAAAGAGACCCCAAATCATCCAATAGCTACTCCACAGTGCCCGATAGCAGCCCATGGAGCCTCATAGACACTCCATTGTGCCCCACAGCACCCCATTGCACCCCATAGGTACCCATAGACACAGCATACTGCTCCATAGAGCCCCATAGACACCCCATAGTTCCCCACAGCACCCCATAGCAGCCCACAGTGCCCCATAGACACCACATAAGGCCCTACAGCCACACCATAGAGCCCAATTGAACCACATAGACACCCCATATCGCCCCATAGTGCCTGTAGACACCCCATAGAGCTCCATAGAGACCCACTGAACCCCATACAGACCCCATGCAGACCCCATAGAGCCCCACAGACAACCCATAGATCCCCAAAGACATCCCAAAGACTCCCCATAGAGCCCCATAGGGACCCCATAGCGCCCCATAGAGACCCCATTCTTCCGCATAAAGCCCCATAGCAAACCATAGCACCACATAGTCACCCATAGCGCCCCATAGGAACCCAAGGATACCCCAAAGCACCCCATAGCCACCCTACAGCACCGCATAGCCACCCCATAGAGCCCCATAGACACCACATAGTGACCCATAGTGACCCATAGGAGCCCAAAGAGACCCCAGAGCAACCCATAGCTACTCCATAGTGCCCCATAGCAGCCCATGGAGCCTCATAGACACTCCATTGTGCCCCACAGCACCCCATTGCACCCCATAGGGTCCCATAGACACAGCATATTGCTCCATAGAGCCCCATAGACACCCCATAGTTCCCCACAGCACCCCATAGCAGCCCACAGTGCCCCATAGACACCACATAAGGCCCTACAGCCACACCATAGAGCGCAATTGAACCACATAGACACCCCATATCGCCCCATAGTGCCTGTAGACACCCCATAGAGCCCCATAGAGACCCACTGAACCCCATACAGACCCCATGCAGACCCCATAGAGCCCCACAGACAACCCATAGATCCCCAAAGACACCCCATAGACTCCCCATAGAGCCCTATAGGGACCTCATAGCGCCCCATAGAGACCCCATTCTTCCGCATAGAGCCCCATAGCAAACCATAGCACCCCATAGTCACCCATAGCGCCCCATAGGAACCCAAGGATACCCCAAAGCACCCCATAGCCACCCTACAGCACCGCATAGCCACCCCATAGAGCCCCATAGACACCACATAGTGACCCATAGCGCCCCATAGGGGCACAAAGAGACCCCAAATCATCCAATAGCTACTCCACAGTGCCCGATAGCAGCCCATGGAGCCTCATAGACACTCCATTGTGCCCCACAGCACCCCATTGCACCCCATAGGGACCCATAGACACAGCATACTGCTCCATAGAGCCCCATAGACACCCCATAGTTCCCCACAGCACCCCATAGCAGCCCACAGTGCCCCATAGACACCACATAAGGCCCTACAGCCACACCATAGAGCCCAATTGAACCACATAGACACCCCATATCGCCCCATAGTGCCTGTAGACACCCCATAGAGCTCCATAGAGACCCACTGAACCCCATACAGACCCCATGCAGACCCCATAGAGCCCCACAGACAACCCATAGATCCCCAAAGACATCCCAAAGACTCCCCATAGAGCCCCATAGGGACCCCATAGCGCCCCATAGAGACCCCATTCTTCCGCATAAAGCCCCATAGCAAACCATAGCACCACATAGTCACCCATAGCGCCCCATAGGAACCCAAGGATACCCCAAAGCACCCCATAGCCACCCTACAGCACCGCATAGCCACCCCATAGAGCCCCATAGACACCACATAGTGATCCCATAGTGACCCATAGGAGCCCAAAGAGACCCCAGAGCATTCCATAGCTACTCCATAGTGCCCCATAGCAGCCCATGGAGCCTCATAGACACTCCATTGTGCCCCACAGCACCCCATTGCACCCCATAGGGAACCATAGACACAGCATATTGCTCCATAGAGCCCCATAGACACCCCATAGTTCCCCACAGCACCCCATAGCAGCCCACAGTGCCCCATAGACACCACATAAGGCCCTACAGCCACACCATAGAGCCCAATTGAACCACATGGACACCCCATATCGCCCCATAGTGCCTGTAGACACCCTATAGAGACCCACTGAACCCCATACAGACCCCATGCAGACCCCATAGAGCCCCACAGACAACCCATAGATCCCGAAAGACACCACATAGACTCCCCATAGAGCCCCATAGGGACCCCATAGCGCCCCATAGAGACCCCATTCTTCCGCATAGAGCCCCATAGCAAACCATAGCACCACATAGTCACCCATAGCGCCCCATAGGAACCCAAGGATACCCCAAAGCACCCCATAGCCACCCTACAGGACCGCATAGCCACCCCATAGAGCCCCAGAGACACCACATAGTGACCCATAGTGACCCATAGGAGCCCAAAGAGACCCCAGAGCAACCCATAGCTACTCCATAGTGCCCCATAGCAGCCCATGGAGCCTCATAGACACTCCATTGTGCCCCACAGCACCCCATTGCACCCCATAGGGACCCATAGACACAGCATACTGCTCCATAGAGCCCCATAGACACCCCATAGTTCCCCACAGCACCCCATAGCAGCCCACAGTGCCCCATAGACAACACATAAGGCCCTACAGCCACACCATAGAGCCCAATTGAACCACATAGACACCCTATATCGCCCCATAGTGCCTGTAGACACCCCATAGAGCCCCATAGAGACCCACTGAACCCCATACAGACCCCATGCAGACCCCATAGAGCCCCACAGACAACCCATAGATCCCCAAAGACACCCCATAGACTCCCCATAGAGCCCCATAGGGACCCCATAGCGCCCCATAGAGACCCCATTCTTCCGCATAGAGCCCCATAGCAAACCACTGCACCACATAGTCACCCATAGCGCCCCATAGGAACCCAAGGATACCCCAAAGCACCCAATAGCCACCCCATAGAGCCCCATAGGCTCCACATAGTGACCCATAGTGACACATAGGGGCCCAAAGAGACCCCATAGCACCCCATAGCTACTCCATAGTGCCCCATAGCAGCCCATGGAGCCTCATAGACACTCCATTGTGCCCCACAGCACCCCATTGCACCCCATAGGGTCCCATAGACACAGCATATTGCTCCATAGAGCCCCATAGACACCCCATAGTTCCCCACAGCACCCCATAGCAGCCCACAGTGCCCCATAGACACCACATAAGGCCCTACAGCCACACCATAGAGCCCAATTGAACCACATAGACACCCCATATCGCCCCATAGTGCCTGTAGACACCCCATAGAGCCCCATAGAGACCCACTGAACCCCATACAGACCCCATGCAGACCCCATAGAGCCCCACAGACAACCCATAGATCCCCAAAGACACCCCATAGACTCCCCATAGAGCCCTATAGGGACCTCATAGCGCCCCATAGAGACCCCATTCTTCCGCATAGAGCCCCATAGCAAACCATAGCACCCCATAGTCACCCATAGCGCCCCATAGGAACCCAAGGATACCCCAAAGCAACCCATAGCCACCCTACAGCACCGCATATCCACCCCATAGAGCCCCATAGACACCACATAGTGACCCATAGTGACCCATAGGGGCCCAAAGAGACCCTAGAGCACCCCATAGCTACTCCATAGTGCCCCATAGCAGCCCATGGAGCCTCATAGACACTCCATTGTGCCCCACAGCACCCCATTGCACCCCATAGGGACCCATAGACACAGCATACTGTACAATAGAGCCCCATAGACACCCCACAGCACCCCATAGCAGCCCACAGTGCCCCATAGACACCACATAAGGCCTTACAGCCACACCATAGAGCCCAATTGAACCACATAGACACCCCATATCGCCCCATAGTGCCTGTAGACACCCCATAGAGCCCCATAGAGACCCACTGAACCCCATACAGACCCCATGCAGACCCCATAGAGCCCCACAGACAACCCATAGATCTCCAAAGACACCCCATGGACTCCCTATAGAACCCCATGGGGACCTCATAGCGCCCCATAGGGACCCCATTCTTCCGCATAGAGCCCCATAGCAAACCATAGCACCACATAGTCACCCATAGCGCCCCATAGGAACCCAAGGATACCCCAAAGCACCCCATAGCCACCCTACAGCACCGCATAGCCACCCCATAGAGCCCCATAGACACCACATAGTGACCCATAGTGACCCATAGGAGCCCAAAGAGACCCCAGAGCAACCCATAGCTACTCCATAGTGCCCCATAGCAGCCCATGGAGCCTCATAGACACTCCATTGTGCCCCACAGCACCCCATTGCACCCCATAGGGTCCCATAGACACAGCATATTGCTCCATAGAGCCCCATAGACACCCCATAGTTCCCCACAGCACCCCATAGCAGCCCACAGTGCCCCATAGACACCACATAAGGCCCTACAGCCACACCATAGAGCCCAATTGAACCACATAGACACCCCATATCGCCCCATAGTGCCTGTAGACACCCCATAGAGCCCCATAGAGACCCACTGAACCCCATACAGACCCCATGCAGACCCCATAGAGCCCCACAGACAACCCATAGATCCCCAAAGACACCCCATAGACTCCCCATAGAGCCCTATAGGGACCTCATAGCGCCCCATAGAGACCCCATTCTTCCGCATAGAGCTCCATAGCAAACCATAGCACCCCATAGTCACCCATAGCGCCCCATAGGAACCCAAGGATACCCCAAAGCACCCACATAGCCACCCTACAGCACCGCATAGCCACCCCATAGAGCCCCATAGACACCACATAGTGACACATAGCGCCCCATAGGGACCCATAGGAACACAAAGATACCCCATAGAGCCCCATAGACACCCCATAGTGACCCATAGGGGCCCAAAGAGACCCCATAGCACACCATAGCTACTCCATAGTGCCCCATAGCAGCCCATGGAGCCTCATAGACACTCGATTGGGCCCCACAGCACCCCATTGCACCCCATAGGGACCCATAGACACAGCATACTGTACAATAGAGCCCCATAGGCACCCCATAGTTCCCCACAGCACCCCATAGCAGCCCACAGTGCCCCATAGACACCACATAAGGCCCTACAGCCACACCATAGAGCCCAATTGTACCACATAGACACCCCATATCTCCCCATAGTGCCTGTAGACACCCCATAGAGCCCCATAGAGACCCACTGAACCCCATACAGACCCCATGCAGACCCCATAGAGCCCCACAGACAACCCATAGATCCCCAAAGACACCCCATAGACTCCCCATAGAGCCCCATAGGGACCTCATAGCGCCCCATAGAGACCCCATTCTTCCGCATAGAGCCCAATAGCAAACCATAGCACCACATAGTCACCTATAGCGCCCCATAGGAACCCAAGGATACCTCAAAGCACCCCATAGCCACCCTACAGCACAGCATAGCCACCCCATAGAGCCCCATAGACACCACATAGTGACCCATAGCGCCCCATAGGGGCACAAAGAGACCCCAAATCATCCAATAGCTACTCCACAGTGCCCGATAGCAGCCCATGGAGCCTCATAGACACTCCATTGTGCCCCACAGCACCCCATTGCACCCCATAGGGACCCATAGACACAGCATACTGCTCCATAGAGCCCCATAGACACCCCATAGTTCCCCACAGCACCCCATAGCAGCCCACAGTGCCCCATAGACACCACATAAGGCCCTACAGCCACACCATAGAGCCCAATTGAACCACATAGACACCCCATATCGCCCCATAGTGCCTGTAGACACCCCATAGAGCTCCATAGAGACCCACTGAACCCCATACAGACCCCATGCAGACCCCATAGAGCCCCACAGACAACCCATAGATCCCCAAAGACATCCCAAAGACTCCCCATAGAGCCCCATAGGGACCCCATAGCGCCCCATAGAGACACCATTCTTCCGCATAGAGCCCCATAGCAAACCATAACACCCCATAATCACCCATAGCGCCCCATAGGAACCCAAGGATACCCCAAAGCACCCCATAGCCAACCTACAGCACCGCATAGCCACCCCTTAGTGCCCCATAGACACCACATAGTGACCCATAGTGACCCATAGGGGCCCATAGGAACACAAAGATACCCCATAGAGCCCCATAGACACCCCATAGTGACCCATAGGGGCCCAAAGAGACCCCAGAGCACCCCATAGCTACTCCATAGTGCCCCATAGCAGCCCATGGAGCCTCATAGACACTCCATTGTGCCCCACAGCACCCCATTGCACCCCATAGGGACCCATAGACACAGCATACTGTACAATAGAGCCCCATAGACACCCCATAGTTCCCCACAGCACCCCATAGCAGCCCACAGTGCCCCATAGAAACCACATAAGGCCCTACAGCCACACCATAGAGCCCAATTGAACCACATAGACACCCCATATCGCCCCATAGTGCCTGTAGACACCCCATAGAGCCCCATAGAGACCCACTGAATTCCATACAGACCCCATGCAGACCCCATAGAGCCCCACAGACAACCCATAGATCCCCAAAGACACCCCATAGACTCCCCATAGAGCCCCATAGGGACCCCATAGCGCCCCATAGAGACCCCATTCTTCCGCATAGAGCCCCATAGCAAACCATAGCACCCCATAATCACCCATAGCGCCCCATAGGAACCCAAGGATACCCCAAAGCACCCCATAGCCACCCTACAGCACCGCATAGCCACCCCTTAGTGCCCCAGAGACACCACATAGTGACCCATAGGGGCCCAAAGAGACCCCAGAGCACCCCATAGCTACTCCATAGTGCCCCATAGCAGCCCATGGAGCCTCATAGACACTCCATTGTGCCCCACAGCACCCCATTGCACCCCATAGGGACCCATAGACACAGCATACTGCTCCATAGAGCCCCATAGACACCCCATAGTTCCCCACAGCACCCCATAGCAGCCCACAGTGCCCCATAGACAACACATAAGGCCCTACAGCCACACCATAGAGCCCAATTGTACCACATAGACACCCCATATCGCCCCATAGTGCCTGTAGACACCCCATAGAGCCCCATAGAGACCCACTGAACCCCATACAGACCCCATGCAGACCCCATAGAGCCCCACAGACAACCCATAGATCCCAAAAGACACCCCATAGACTCCCCATAGAGCCCCATAGGGACCTCATAGCGCCCCATAGAGACCCCATTCTTCCGCATAGAGCCCCATAGCAAACCATAGCACCCCATAATCACCCATAGCGCCCCATAGGAACCCAAGGATACCCCAAAGCACCCCATAGCCACCCTACAGCACCGCATAGCCACCCCTTAGTGCCCCAGAGACACCACATAGTGACCCATAGGGGCCCAAAGAGACCCCATAGCACCCCATAGCTACTCCATAGTGCCCCATAGCAGCCCATGGAGCCTCATAGACACTCCATTGTGCCCCACAGCACCCCATTGCACCCCATAGGGACCCATAGACACAGCATACTGCTCCATAGAGCCCCATAGACACCCCATAGTTCCCCACAGCACCCCATAGCAGCCCACAGTGCCCCATAGACACCACATAAGGCCCTACAGCCACACCATAGAGCCCAATTGAACCACATAGACACCCCATATCGCCCCATAGTGCCTGTAGACACCCCATAGAGCCCCATAGAGACCCACTGAACCCCATACAGACCCCATGCAGACCCCATAGAGCCCCACAGACAACCCATAGATCCCCAAAGACACCCCATAGACTCCCCATAGAGCCCCATAGGGACCCCATAGCGCCCCATAGAGACCCCATTCTTCCGCATAGAGCCCCATAGCAAACCACTGCACCACATAGTCACCCATAGCGCCCCATAGGAACCCAAGGATACCCCAAAGCACCCAATAGCCACCCCATAGAGCCCCATAGGCTCCACATAGTGACCCATAGTGACCCATAGGGGCCCAAAGAGACCCCATAGCACCCCATAGCTACTCCATAGTGCCCCATAGCAGCCCATGGAGCCTCATAGACACTCCATTGTGCCCCACAGCACCCCATTGCACCCCATAGGGTCCCATAGACAAAGCATATTGCTCCATAGAGCCCCATAGACACCCCATAGTTCCCCACAGCACCCCATAGCAGCCCACAGTGCCCCATAGACACCACATAAGGCCCTACAGCCACACCATAGAGCCCAATTGAACCACATAGACACCCCATATCGCCCCATAGTGCCTGTAGACACCCCATAGAGGCCCATAGAGACCCACTGAACCCCATACAGACCCCATGCAGACCCCATAGAGCCCCACAGACAACCCATAGATCCCCAAAGACACCCCATAGACTCCCCATAGAGCCCTATAGGGACCTCATAGCGCCCCATAGAGACCCCATTCTTCCGCATAGAGCCCCATAGCAAACCATAGCACCCCATAGTCACCCATAGCGCCCCATAGGAACCCAAGGATACCCCAAAGCACCCACATAGCCACCCTACAGCACCGCATAGCCACCCCATAGAGCCCCATAGACACCACATAGTGACACATAGCGCCCCATAGGGACCCATAGGAACACAAAGATACCCCATAGAGCCCCATAGACACCCCATAGTGACCCATAGGGGCCCAAAGAGACCCCATTGCACACCATAGCTACTCCATAGTGCCCCATAGCAGCCCATGGAGCCTCATAGACACTCGATTGGGCCCCACAGCACCCCATTGCACCCCATAGGGACCCATAGACACAGCATACTGTACAATAGAGCCCCATAGGCACCCCATAGTTCCACACAGCACCCCATAGCAGCCCACAGTGCCCCATAGACACCACATAAGGCCCTACAGCCACACCATAGAGCCCAATTGTACCACATAGACACCCCATATCGCCCCATAGTGCCTGTAGACACCCCATAGAGCCCCATAGAGACCCACTGAACCCCATACAGACCCCATGCAGACCCCATAGAGCCCCACAGACAACCCATAGATCCCCAAAGACACCCCATAGACTCCCCATAGAGCCCCATAGGGACCTCATAGCGCCCCATAGAGACCCCATTCTTCCGCATAGAGCCCAATAGCAAACCATAGCACCACATAGTCACCTATAGCGCCCCATAGGAACCCAAGGATACCTCAAAGCACCCCATAGCCACCCTACAGCACTGCATAGCCACCCCATAGAGCCCCATAGACACCACATAGTGACCCATAGCGCCCCATAGGGGCACAAAGAGACCCCAAATCATCCAATAGCTACTCCACAGTGCCCGATAGCAGCCCATGGAGCCTCATAGACACTCCATTGTGGCCCACAGCACCCCATTGCGCCCCATAGGGACCCATAGACACAGCATACTGCTCCATAGAGCCCCATAGACACCCCATAGTTCCCCACAGCACCCCATAGCAGCCCACAGTGCCCCATAGACACCACATAAGGCCCTACAGCCACACCATAGAGCCCAATTGAACCACATAGACACCCCATATCGCCCCATAGTGCCTGTAGACACCCCATAGAGCTCCATAGAGACCCACTGAACCCCATACAGACCCCATGCAGACCCCATAGAGCCCCACAGACAACCCATAGATCCCCAAAGACACCCCATAGACTCCCCATAGAGCCCTATAGGGACCTCATAGCGCCCCATAGAGACCCCATTCTTCCGCATAGAGCCCCATAGCAAACCATAGCACCCCATAGTCACCCATAGCGCCCCATAGGAACCCAAGGATACCCCAAAGCACCCCATAGCCAACCTACAGCACCGCATAGCCACCCCTTAGTGCCCCATAGACACCACATAGTGACCCATAGTGACCCATAGGGGCCCATAGGAACACAAAGATACCCCATAGAGCCCCATAGACACCCCATAGTGACCCATAGGGGCCCAAAGAGACCCCAGAGCACCCCATAGCTACTCCATAGTGCCCCATAGCAGCCCATGGAGCCTCATAGACACTCCATTGTGCCCCACAGCACCCCATTGCACCCCATAGGGACCCATAGACACAGCATACTGTACAATAGAGCCCCATAGATACCCCATAGTTCCCCACAGCACCCCATAGCAGCCCACAGTGCCCCATAGAAACCACATAAGGCCCTACAGCCACACCATAGAGCCCAATTGAACCACATAGACACCCCATATCGCCCCATAGTGCCTGTAGACACCCCATAGAGCCCCATAGAGACCCACTGAACCCCATACAGACCCCATGCAGACCCCATAGAGCCCCACAGACAACCCATAGATCCCCAAAGACACCCCATAGACTCCCCATAGAGCCCCATAGGGACCCCATAGCGCCCCATAGAGACCCCATTCTTCCGCATAGAGCCCCATAGCAAACCATAGCACCCCATAATCACCTATAGCGCCCCATAGGAACCCAAGGATACCCCAAAGCACCCCATAGCCACCCTACAGCACCGCATAGCCACCCCTTAGTGCCCCAGAGACACCACATAGTGACCCATAGGGGCCCAAAGAGACCCCAGAGCACCCCATAGCTACTCCATAGTGCCCCATAGCAACCCATGGAGCCTCATAGACACTCCATTGTGCCCCACAGCACCCCATTGCACCCCATAGGGACCCATAGACACAGCATACTGCTCCATAGAGCCCCATAGACACCCCATAGTTCCCCACAGCACCCCATAGCAGCCCACAGTGCCCCATAGACACCACATAAGGCCCTACAGCCACACCATAGAGCCCAATTGAACCACATAGACACCCCATATCGCCCCATAGTGCCTGTAGACACCCCATAGAGCCCCATAGAGACCCACTGAACCCCATACAGACCCCATGCAGACCCCATAGAGCCCCACAGACAACCCATAGATCCCCAAAGACACCCCATAGACTCCCCATAGAGCCCTATAGGGACCTCATAGCGCCCCATAGAGACCCCATTCTTCCGCATAGAGCCCCATAGCAAACCATAGCACCCCATAGTCACCCATAGCGCCCCATAGGAACCCAAGGATACCCCAAAGCACCCAATAGCCACCATACAGCACCGCATAGCCACCCCATAGAGCCCCATAGACACCACATAGTGACCCATAGTGACCCATAGGGGCCCAAAGAGACCCATAGGGGCCCATAGGAACACAAAGATACCCCATAGAGCCCCATAGACACCCCATAGTGACTCATAGGGGCCCAAAGAGACCCCAGAGCACCCCATAGCTACACCATAGTGCCCCATAGCAGCCCATGGAGCCTCATAGACACTCCATTGTGCCCCACAGCACCCCATTGCACCCCATAGGGACCCATAGACACAGCATACTGTACAATAGAGCCCCATAGATACCCCATAGTTCCCCACAGCACCCCATAGCAGCCCACAGTGCCCCATAGAAACCACATAAGGCCCTACAGCCACACCATAGAGCCCAATTGAACCACATAGACACCCCATATCGCCCCATAGTGCCTGTAGACACCCCATAGAGCCCCATAGAGACCCACTGAACCCCATACAGACCCCATGCAGACCCCATAGAGCCCCACAGACAACCCATAGATCCCCAAAGACACCCCATAGACTCCCCATAGAGCCCCATAGGGACCCCATAGCGCCCCATAGAGACCCCATTCTTCCGCATAGAGCCCCATAGCAAACCATAGCACCCCATAATCACCCATAGCGCCCCATAGGAACCCAAGGATACCCCAAAGCACCCCATAGCCACCCTACAGCAGCGCATAGCCACCCCTTAGTGCCCCAGAGACACCACATAGTGACCCATAGGGGCCCAAAGAGACCCCAGAGCACCCCATAGCTACTCCATAGTGCCCCATAGCAGCCCATGGAGCCTCATAGACACTCCATTGTGCCCCACAGCACCCCATTGCACCCCATAGGGACCCATAGACACAGCATACTGCTCCATAGAGCCCCATAGACACCCCATAGTTCCCCACAGCACCCCATAGCAGCCCACAGTGCCCCATAGACACCACATAAGGCCCTACAGCCACACCATAGAGCCCAATTGAACCACATAGACACCCCATATCGCCCCATAGTGCCTGTAGACACCCCATAGAGCCCCATAGAGACCCACTGAACCCCATACAGACCACATGCAGACCCCATAGAGCACAACAGACAACCCATAGATCCCCAAAGACACCCCATAGACTCCCCATAGAGCCCCATAGGGACCTCATAGCGCCCCATAGAGACCCCATTCTTCCGCATAGAGCCCCATAGCAAACCACTGCACCACATAGTCACCCATAGCGCCCTATAGGAACCCAAGGATACCCCAAAGCACCCAATAGCCACCCCATAGAGCCCCATAGGCACCACATAGTGACCCATAGTGACCCATAGGGGCCCAAAGAGACCCCAGAGCACTCCATAGCTACTCCATAGTGCCCCATAGCAACCCATGGAGCCTCATAGACACTCCATTGTGCCCCACAGCACCCCATTGCACCCCATAGGGACCCATAGACACAGCATACTGCTCCATAGAGCCCCATAGACACCCCATAGTTCCCCACAGCACCCCAGAGCAGCCCACAGTGCCCATAGACACCACATAAGGCCCTACAGCCACACCATAGAGCCCAATTGAACCACATAGACACCCCATATCGCCCCATAGTGCCTGTAGACACCCCATAGAGCCCCATAGAGACCCACTGAACCCCATACAGACCCCATGCAGACCCCATAGAGCCCCACAGACAACCCATAGATCCCCAAAGACATCCCATAGACTCCCCATAGAGCCCCATAGGGACCTCATAGCGCCCCATAGAGACCCCATTCTTCCGCATAGAGCCCCATAGCAAACCATAGCACCCCATAGTCACCCATAGCGCCCCATAGGAACCACAGGATACCCCAAAGCACCCCATAGCCAACCTACAGCACCGCATAGCCACCCCATAGAGCCCCATAGACACCACATAGTGACCCATAGCGCCCCATAGGGGCACAAAGAGACCCCAAATCATCCCATAGCTACTCCACAGTGCCCCATAGCAGCCCATGGAGCCTCATAGACACTCCCTTGTGCCCCACAGCGCCCCATTGCACCCCATAGGGACCCATAGACACCCTATACTGCTCCATAGAGCCCCATAGCACCCCATAGTGCCTCACAGCACCCCATAGCACAACATAGTGCCACATAGACACCAAATAAGGACATATAGCCGCGCCATAGAGCCCCATAGACATCCCATAGAGCCCCGTAGGCAACCCATTGTGCCCCATAGAGCTCCCATAGCCACCCATAGAAACTCATTTTGCCACATAGACACACCATAGCGTTCCATAGACACCCTATAGATCTCCATAGAGCTCCATAGGCACCCCATAGAGCCCCATAGACACCCCATTGAGACACTTAGCAACACATAGGAGGGACATTGGGACACATAGGGACACATTGTGACCCATAGGCTGACACTGGGACCCATAGGGTGACATTGGGACACATAGGGACACCATGGATTACAGTGGGGGACAGTGATACCCGTAGACATATAGAGACTCTGCTGAGAGCCATAAGAGACCCCATAGAGGCACATAGGGACTGCATTGAAACCCATAGATACCCATAGGAGGACATTTAAGCCCATAGATACAAATAAGAGACCCCATAGAGGCACATAGCTACCCATAGGGGGGATATTGGGACACATAGGGACACATAGTGACCCATAGGGTGACACTGGGACCCATAGGGGGACACTGGAACACATAGGGATCCCATGGATTACAGTTGGGGACAGTGAGACCCATAGAGGCACATAGGGACCACATTGAAACCCATAGGTACCCATAGGAATACATTTGGGTCCAGAGATACCCATAAGATACCCCACAGAGGCACATAGCAACCCATAGGGGAGACGTTGGGAAACATAGTGACTCATTAGTGACCCAAAGGGAGTCACTGGGACCCATATGGATACATAGAGATCCATAGGGGGACATTGGGACACATAGGGACCCCATAGAGAGACATAGAGACACATAGGGACCCATTTAGAGGCATAATAACCCCATAGAGACCTATAGGGACAGCTAGAGACCCGTAGGGAAACATTGGGACCCATAGGGGCTGTATGGGAGATTGGTAATCACAGCCTGAACCTCTGATTAATCAGCTGAGGCAAGTGTGGGGTCAGCTGCGGGAGCACAGGTGAGAGTAATGGAGCTGTGCTCCCGGGAGGGCTGGAGCTCGACTCCACCTCCTCTGAGACCTCATTTAAGGGCTGACCCTCACTCGAGCCGCTTTCCATTATCTTTCCGAGCTCCCTGTTACCGGGTGAGGTCCCAGAAGACTGGAGGCTTGCCAACGTGACTCCCATTTCCAAGCAAGGTTGTCAGGAGGATCCGGGCAACTCCAGGCCTGTTAGCCTGACCTCGGTGCCAGGGAAGGGAATGGAACGAATTGTCTTGAGGGAGATGACAGATGCGGCAGGTGTGGGATGAGCAGGAGATCAGACCTAGCCAGCATGGGTTCGTGAAGGGCAGCTCCTGCTTGACCAATCTGATCTCCTTCTACGATCCTGTGACCCATCTGATGGATGAAGGAAAGAAAGAAAGGCTGTTGATGTGCTCTACTTGGACTTCAGCAAAGCCTTCACAACTGTCTCCCATGCTATTCTCCTACAAAAGCTGGCAGCCCTTTTCCAACCTTGAGAATTCTGTGATTCTGTGAGGCAGCATCTCTTGGACATCGCTCTGCAGTGAAGACCGCCCCAGCTTCCTCAGCGAAGGCATCACCACTGGTGAGTTTCTCTCTCGCTCAGAACCTCTGTACATTTGTTACCATCTTTGTTACCATCTGTATAGTTACCACCTAGACAGGGGGACATAGAGAGACACTGGGACCCATAGGGACCCATAGAGAGACACTGGGACCCATAGGGACACGTAGACACCCATAGACAGTCATTGGGAGCCATAAGGATAAACTGAGACCCATAGAGACCCCATTGAGACCCATAGTGCCCCATAGTGCCCCAAAGAAACCCATAGCGACCAAAGTCACCCATAGCGCCCCATAGGAACACAAAGATACCCCATAGAGCCCCATAGACACCCCATAGTGACCCATAGGGGCCCAAAGAGACCCCATAGCACCCCATAGCTACTCCATAGTGCCCCATAGCAGCCCATGGAGCCTCATAGACACTCCATTGTGCCCCACAGCACCCCATTGCACCCCATAGGGACCCATAGACACAGCATACTGTACAATAGAGCCCCATAGACACCCCATAGTTCCCCACAGCACCCCATAGCAGCCCACAGTGCCCCATAGACACCACATAAGGCCCTACAGCCACACCATAGAGCCCAATTGAACCACATAGACACCCCATATCGCCCATAGTGCCTGTAGACACCCCATAGAGCCCCATAGAGACCCACTGAACCCCATACAGACCCCATGCAGACCCCATAGAGCCCCACAGACAACCCATAGATCCCCAAAGACATCCCATAGACTCCCCATAGAGCCCCATAGGGACCTCATAGCGCCCCATAGAGACCCCATTCTTCCGCATAGAGCCCCATAGCAAACCATAGCACCCCATAGTCACCCATAGCGCCCCATAGGAACCACAGGATACCCCAAAGCACCCCATAGCCAACCTACAGCACCGCATAGCCACCCCATAGAGCCCCATAGACACCACATAGTGACCCATAGCGCCCCATAGGGGCACAAAGAGACCCCAAATCATCCCATAGCTACTCCACAGTGCCCCATAGCAGCCCATGGAGCCTCATAGACACTCCCTTGTGCCCCACAGCGCCCCATTGCACCCCATAGGGACCCATAGACACCCTATACTGCTCCATAGAGCCCCATAGCACCCCATAGTGCCTCACAGCACCCCATAGCACAACATAGTGCCACATAGACACCAAATAAGGACATATAGCCGCGCCATAGAGCCCCATAGACATCCCATAGAGCCCCGTAGGCAACCCATTGTGCCCCATAGAGCTCCCATAGCCACCCATAGAAACTCATTTTGCCACATAGACACACCATAGCGTTCCATAGACACCCTATAGATCTCCATAGAGCTCCATAGGCACCCCATAGAGCCCCATAGACACCCCATTGAGACACTTAGCAACACATAGGAGGGACATTGGGACACATAGGGACACATTGTGACCCATAGGCTGACACTGGGACCCATAGGGTGACATTGGGACACATAGGGACACCATGGATTACAGTGGGGGACAGTGATACCCGTAGACATATAGAGACTCTGCTGAGAGCCATAAGAGACCCCATAGAGGCACATAGGGACTGCATTGAAACCCATAGATACCCATAGGAGGACATTTAAGCCCATAGATACAAATAAGAGACCCCATAGAGGCACATAGCTACCCATAGGGGGGATATTGGGACACATAGGGACACATAGTGACCCATAGGGTGACACTGGGACCCATAGGGGGACATTGGAACACATAGGGATCCCATGGATTACAGTTGGGGACAGTGAGACCCATAGAGGCACATAGGGACCACATTGAAACCCATAGGTACCCATAGGAATACATTTGGGTCCAGAGATACCCATAAGATACCCCACAGAGGCACATAGCAACCCATAGGGGAGACGTTGGGAAACATAGTGACTCATTAGTGACCCAAAGGGAGTCACTGGGACCCATATGGATACATAGAGATCCATAGGGGGACATTGGGACACATAGGGACCCCATAGAGAGACATAGAGACACATAGGGACCCATTTAGAGGCATAATAACCCCATAGAGACCTATAGGGACAGCTAGAGACCCGTAGGGAAACATTGGGACCCATAGGGGCTGTATGGGAGATTGGTAATCACAGCCTGAACCTCTGATTAATCAGCTGAGGCAAGTGTGGGGTCAGCTGCGGGAGCACAGGTGAGAGTAATGGAGCTGTGCTCCCGGGAGGGCTGGAGCTCGACTCCACCTCCTCTGAGACCTCATTTAAGGGCTGACCCTCACTCGAGCCGCTTTCCATTATCTTTCCGAGCTCCCTGTTACCCGGTGAGGTCCCAGAAGACTGGAGGCTTGCCAACGTGACTCCCATTTCCAAGCAAGGTTGTCAGGAGGATCCGGGCAACTCCAGGCCTGTTAGCCTGACCTCGGTGCCAGGGAAGGGAATGGAACGAATTGTCTTGAGGGAGATGACAGATGCGGCAGGTGTGGGATGAGCAGGAGATCAGACCTAGCCAGCATGGGTTCGTGAAGGGCAGCTCCTGCTTGACCAATCTGATCTCCTTCTACGATCCTGTGACCCATCTGATGGATGAAGGAAAGAAAGAAAGGCTGTTGATGTGCTCTACTTGGACTTCAGCAAAGCCTTCACAACTGTCTCCCATGCTATTCTCCTACAAAAGCTGGCAGCCCTTTTCCAACCTTGAGAATTCTGTGATTCTGTGAGGCAGCATCTCTTGGACATCGCTCTGCAGTGAAGACCGCCCCAGCTTCCTCAGCGAAGGCATCACCACTGGTGAGTTTCTCTCTCGCTCAGAACCTCTGTACATTTGTTACCATCTTTGTTACCATCTGTATAGTTACCACCTAGACAGGGGGCCATAGAGAGACACTGGGACCCATAGGGACCCATAGAGATCCAGAGGAAGACATTGGGACCCATAGAGAGACACTGGGACCCATAGGGACCCATAGAGAGACACTGGGACCCATAGGGACACGTAGACACCCATAGACAGTCATTGGGAGCCATAAGGATAAACTGAGACCCATAGAGACCCCATTGAGACCCATAGTGCCCCATAGTGCCCCAAAGAAACCCATAGCGACCAAAGTCACCCATAGCGCTCCATAGGAACACAAAGATACCCCATAGAGCCCCATAGACACCCCATAGTGACCCATAGGGGCCCAAAGAGACCCCATAGCACCCCATAGCTACTCCATAGTGCCCCATAGCAGCCCATGGAGCCTCATAGACACTCCATTGTGCCCCACAGCACCCCATTGCACCCCATAGGGACCCATAGACACAGCATACTGTACAATAGAGCCCCATAGACACCCCATAGTTCCCCACAGCACCCCATAGCAGCCCACAGTGCCCCATAGACACCACATAAGGCCCTACAGCCACACCATAGAGCCCAATTGAACCACATAGACACCCCATATCACCCATAGTGCCTGTAGACACCCCATAGAGCCCCATAGAGACCCACTGAACCCCATACAGACCCCATGCAGACCCCATAGAGCCCCACAGACAACCCATAGATCCCCAAAGACACCCCATAGACTCCCCATAGAGCCCCATAGGGACCCCATAGCGCCCCATAGAGAACCCATTCTTCCGCATAGAGCCCCATAGCAAACCATAGCACCCCATAGTCACCCATAGCGCCCCTTAGGAACACAAGGATACCCCAAAGAACCCACATAGCCACCCTACAGCACCGCATAGCCACCCCATAGAGCCCCATAGACAACACATAGTGACACATAGCGCCACATAGCGACCCATAGGAACACAAAGATACCCCATAGAGCCCCGTAGACACCCCATAGAGCCCCATAGGGACCTCATAGCGCCCCATAGAGACCCCATTTTTCCGCATAGAGCCCCATAGCAAACCATAGCACCACATAGTCTCCTATAGCGCCCCATAGGAACCCAAGGATACCCCAAAGCACCCCATAGCCACCCTACAGCACCGCATAGCCACCCCATAGAGCCCCATAGACACCACATAGTGACCCATAGCGCCCCATAGGGGCACAAAGAGACCCCAAATCATCCTATAGCTACTCCACAGTGCCCGACAGCAGCCCATGGAGCCTCATAGACACTCCATTGTGCCCCACAGCACCCCATAGCAGCCCACAGTGCCCCATAGACACCACATAAGACCCTGCAGCCACACCATAGAGCCCAATTGAACCACATAGACACCCCATATCGCCCCATAGTGCCTGTAGACACCCCATAGAGCCCCATAGAGACCCACTGAACCCCATACAGACCCCATGCAGACCCCATAGAGCCCCACAGACAACCCATAGATCCCCAAAGACACCCCATAGACTCCCCATAGAGCCCCATAGGGACCCCATAGCGCCCCATAGAGACCCCATTCTTCCGCATAGAGCCCCATAGCAAACCATAGCACCCCATAATCACCCATAGCGCCCCATAGGAACCCAAGGATACCCCAAAGCACCCCATAGCCACCCTACAGCACCGCATAGCCACCCCTTAGTGCCCCAGAGACACCACATAGTGACCCATAGGGGCCCAAAGAGACCCCAGAGCACCCCATAGCTACTCCATAGTGCCCCATAGCAGCCCATGGAGCCTCATAGACACTCCATTGTGCCCCACAGCACCCCATTGCACCCCATAGGGACCCATAGACACAGCATACTGCTCCATAGAGCCCCATAGACACCCCATAGTTCCCCACAGCACCCCATAGCAGCCCACAGTGCCCCATAGACACCACATAAGGCCCTACAGCCACACCATAGAGCCCAATTGAACCACATAGACACCCCATATCGCCCCATAGTGCCTGTAGACACCCCATAGAGCCCCATAGAGACCCACTGAACCCCATACAGACCCCATGCAGACCCCATAGAGCCCCACAGACAACCCATAGATCCCCAAAGACACCCCATAGACTCCCCATAGAGCCCCATAGGGACCTCATAGCGCCCCATAGAGACCCCATTCTTCCGCATAGAGCCCCATAGCAAACCACTGCACCACATAGTCACCTATAGCGCCCCATAGGAACCCAAGGATACCCCAAAGCACCCAATAGCCACCCTACAGCACCGCATAGCCACCCCATAGAGCCCCATAGACACCACATAGTGACCCATAGTGACCCATAGGGGCCCAAAGAGACCCCATAGCACCCCATAGCTACTCCATAGTGCCCCATAGCAACCCATGGAGCCTCATAGACACTCCATTGTGCCCCACAGCACCCCATTGCACCCCATAGGGACCCATAGACACAGCATACTGCTCCATAGAGCCCCATAGACACCCCATAGTTCCCCACAGCACCCCAGAGCAGCCCACAGTGCCCATAGACACCACATAAGGCCCTACAGCCACACCATAGAGCCCAATTGAACCACATAGACACCCCATATCGCCCCATAGTGCCTGTAGACACCCCATAGAGCCCCATAGAGACCCACTGAACCCCATACAGACCCCATGCAGACCCCATAGAGCCCCACAGACAACCCATAGATCCCCAAAGACATCCCATAGACTCCCCATAGAGCCCCATAGGGACCTCATAGCGCCCCATAGAGACCCCATTCTTCCGCATAGAGCCCCATAGCAAACCATAGCACCCCATAGTCACCCATAGCGCCCCATAGGAACCACAGGATACCCCAAAGCACCCCATAGCCACCCTACAGCACCGCATAGCCACCCCATAGAGCCCCATAGACACCACATAGTGACCCATAGCGCCCCATAGGGGCACAAAGAGACCCCAAATCATCCCATAGCTACTCCACAGTGCCCCATAGCAGCCCATGGAGCCTCATAGACACTCCCTTGTGCCCCACAGCGCCCCATTGCACCCCATAGGGACCCATAGACACCCTATACTGCTCCATAGAGCCCCATAGCACCCCATAGTGCCTCACAGCACCCCATAGCACAACATAGTGCCACATAGACACCAAATAAGGACATATAGCCGCGCCATAGAGCCCCATAGACATCCCATAGAGCCCCGTAGGCAACCCATTGTGCCCCATAGAGCTCCCATAGCCACCCATAGAAACTCATTTTGCCACATAGACACACCATAGCGTTCCATAGACACCCTATAGATCTCCATAGAGCTCCATAGGCACCCCATAGAGCCCCATAGACACCCCATTGAGACACTTAGCAACACATAGGAGGGACATTGGGACACATAGGGACACATTGTGACCCATAGGCTGACACTGGGACCCATAGGGTGACATTGGGACACATAGGGACACCATGGATTACAGTGGGGGACAGTGATACCCGTAGACATATAGAGACTCTGCTGAGAGCCATAAGAGACCCCATAGAGGCACATAGGGACTGCATTGAAACCCATAGATACCCATAGGAGGACATTTAAGCCCATAGATACAAATAAGAGACCCCATAGAGGCACATAGCTACCCATAGGGGGGATATTGGGACACATAGGGACACATAGTGACCCATAGGGTGACACTGGGACCCATAGGGGGACATTGGAACACATAGGGATCCCATGGATTACAGTTGGGGACAGTGAGACCCATAGAGGCACATAGGGACCACATTGAAACCCATAGGTACCCATAGGAATACATTTGGGTCCAGAGATACCCATAAGATACCCCACAGAGGCACATAGCAACCCATAGGGGAGACGTTGGGAAACATAGTGACTCATTAGTGACCCAAAGGGAGTCACTGGGACCCATATGGATACATAGAGATCCATAGGGGGACATTGGGACACATAGGGACCCCATAGAGAGACATAGAGACACATAGGGACCCATTTAGAGGCATAATAACCCCATAGAGACCTATAGGGACAGCTAGAGACCCGTAGGGAAACATTGGGACCCATAGGGGCTGTATGGGAGATTGGTAATCACAGCCTGAACCTCTGATTAATCAGCTGAGGCAAGTGTGGGGTCAGCTGCGGGAGCACAGGTGAGAGTAATGGAGCTGTGCTCCCGGGAGGGCTGGAGCTCGACTCCACCTCCTCTGAGACCTCATTTAAGGGCTGACCCTCACTCGAGCCGCTTTCCATTATCTTTCCGAGCTCCCTGTTACCCGGTGAGGTCCCAGAAGACTGGAGGCTTGCCAACGTGACTCCCATTTCCAAGCAAGGTTGTCAGGAGGATCCGGGCAACTCCAGGCCTGTTAGCCTGACCTCGGTGCCAGGGAAGGGAATGGAACGAATTGTCTTGAGGGAGATGACAGATGCGGCAGGTGTGGGATGAGCAGGAGATCAGACCTAGCCAGCATGGGTTCGTGAAGGGCAGCTCCTGCTTGACCAATCTGATCTCCTTCTACGATCCTGTGACCCATCTGATGGATGAAGGAAAGAAAGAAAGGCTGTTGATGTGCTCTACTTGGACTTCAGCAAAGCCTTCACAACTGTCTCCCATGCTATTCTCCTACAAAAGCTGGCAGCCCTTTTCCAACCTTGAGAATTCTGTGATTCTGTGAGGCAGCATCTCTTGGACATCGCTCTGCAGTGAAGACCGCCCCAGCTTCCTCAGCGAAGGCATCACCACTGGTGAGTTTCTCTCTCGCTCAGAACCTCTGTACATTTGTTACCATCTTTGTTACCATCTGTATAGTTACCACCTAGACAAGGGGACATAGAGAGACACTGGGACCCATAGGGACCCATAGAGATCCAGAGGAAGACATTGGGACCCATAGAGAGACACTGGGACCCATAGGGACCCATAGAGAGACACTGGGACCCATAGGGACACGTAGACACCCATAGACAGTCATTGGGAGCCATAAGGATAAACTGAGACCCATAGAGACCCCATTGAGACCCATAGTGCCCCATAGTGCCCCAAAGAAACCCATAGCGACCAAAGTCACCCATAGCGCTCCATAGGAACACAAAGATACCCCATAGAGCCCCATAGACACCCCATAGTGACCCATAGGGGCCCAAAGAGACCCCATAGCACCCCATAGCTACTCCATAGTGCCCCATAGCAGCCCATGGAGCCTCATAGACACTCCATTGTGCCCCACAGCACCCCATTGCACCCCATAGGGACCCATAGACACAGCATACTGTACAATAGAGCCCCATAGACACCCCATAGTTCCCCACAGCACCCCATAGCAGCCCACAGTGCCCCATAGACACCACATAAGGCCCTACAGCCACACCATAGAGCCCAATTGAACCACATAGACACCCCATATCGCCCCATAGTGCCTGTAGACACCCCATAGAGCCCCATAGAGACCCACTGAACCCCATACAGACCCCATGCAGACCCCATAGAGCCCCACAGACAACCCATAGATCCCCAAAGACACCCCATAGACTCCCCATAGAGCCCCATAGGGACCTCATAGCGCCCCATAGAGACCCCATTCTTCCGCATAGAGCCCCATAGCAAACCACTGCACCACATAGTCACCTATAGCGCCCCATAGGAACCCAAGGATACCCCAAAGCACCCAATAGCCACCCTACAGCACCGCATAGCCACCCCATAGAGCCCCATAGACACCACATAGTGACCCATAGTGACCCATAGGGGCCCAAAGAGACCCCATAGCACCCCATAGCTACTCCATAGTGCCCCATAGCAACCCATGGAGCCTCATAGACACTCCATTGTGCCCCACAGCACCCCATTGCACCCCATAGGGACCCATAGACACAGCATACTGCTCCATAGAGCCCCATAGACACCCCATAGTTCCCCACAGCACCCCAGAGCAGCCCACAGTGCCCATAGACACCACATAAGGCCCTACAGCCACACCATAGAGCCCAATTGAACCACATAGACACCCCATATCGCCCCATAGTGCCTGTAGACACCCCATAGAGCCCCATAGAGACCCACTGAACCCCATACAGACCCCATGCAGACCACCCATAGATCCCCAAAGACACCCCATAGACTCCCCATAGAGCCCCATAGAGACCCCATTCTTCCGCATAGAGCCCCATAGCAAACCATAGCACCCCATAGGAACCCAAGGATACCCCAAAGAACCCACATAGCCACCCTACAGCACCGCATAGCCACCCCATAGAGCCCCATAGACAACACATAGTGACACATAGCGCCACATAGCGACCCATAGGAACACAAAGATACCCCATAGAGCCCCGTAGACACCCCATAGAGCCCCATAGGGACCTCATAGCGCCCCAGAGACACCATTTTTCCGCATAGAGCCCCATAGCAAACCATAGCACCACATAGTCACCTATAGCGCCCCATAGGAACCCAAGGATACCCCAAAGCACCCCATAGCCACCCTACAGCACCGCATAGCCACCCCATAGAGCCCCATAGACACCACATAGTGACCCATAGCGCCCCATAGGGGCACAAAGAGACCCCAAATCATCCCATAGCTACTCCACAGTGCCCGATAGCAGCCCATGGAGCCTCATAGACACTCCATTGTGCCCCACAGCACCCCATTGCACCCCATAGGGACCGATAGACACAGCATACTGCTCCATAGAGCCCCATAGACACCACATAGTTCCCCACAGCACCCCATAGCAGCCCACAGTGCCCCATAGACACCACATAAGGCCCTACAGCCACACCATAGAGCCCAATTGAACCACATAGACACCCCATATCGCCCATAGTGCCTGTAGACACCCCATAGAGCCCCATAGAGACCCACTGAACCCCATACAGACCCCATGCAGACCCCATAGAGCCCCACAGACAACCCATAGATCCCCAAAGACACCCCATAGACTCCCCATAGAGCCCCATAGGGACCCCATAGCGCCCCATAGAGACCCCATTCTTCCGCATAGAGCCCCATAGCAAACCATAGCACCCCATAATCACCCATAGCGCCCCATAGGAACCCAAGGATACCCCAAAGCACCCCATAGCCACCCTACAGCACCGCATAGCCACCCCTTAGTGCCCCAGAGACACCACATAGTGACCCATAGGGGCCCAAAGAGACCCCATAGCACCCCATAGCTACTCCATAGTGCCCCATAGCAGCCCATGGAGCCTCATAGACACTCCATTGTGCCCCACAGCACCCCATTGCACCCCATAGGGACCCATAGACACAGCATACTGCTCCATAGAGCCCCATAGACACCCCATAGTTCCCCACAGCACCCCATAGCAGCCCACAGTGCCCCATAGACACCACATAAGGCCCTACAGCCACACCATAGAGCCCAATTGAACCACATAGACACCCCATATCGCCCCATAGTGCCAGTAGACACCCCATAGAGCCCCATAGAGACCCACTGAACCCCATACAGACCCCATGCAGACCCCATAGAGCCCCACAGACAACCCATAGATCCCCAAAGACACCCCATAGACTCCCCATAGAGCCCCATAGGGACCCCATAGCGCCCCATATAGACCCCATTCTTCCGCATAGAGCCCCATAGCAAACCATAGCACCCCATAATCACCCATAGCGCCCCATAGGAACCACAGGATACCCCAAAGCACCCCATAGCCATCCTACAGCACCGCATAGCCACCCCATAGAGCCCCATAGACACCACATAGTGACCCATAGCGCCCCATAGGGGCACAAAGAGACCCCAAATCATCCCATAGCTACTCCACAGTGCCCGATAGCAGCCCATGGAGCCTCATAGACACTCCATTGTGCCCCACAGCACCCCATTGCACCCCATAGGGACCCATAGACACAGCATACTGCTCCATAGAGCCCCATAGACACCCCATAGTTCCCCACAGCACCCCATAGCAGCCCACAGTGCCCCATAGACACCACATAAGGCCCTACAGCCACACCATAGAGCCCAAGTGAACCACATAGACACCCCATATCGCCCATAGTGCCTGTAGACACCCCATAGAGACCCACTGAACCCCATACAGACCCCATGCAGACCCCATAGAGCCCCACAGACAACCCATAGATCCCCAAAGACACCCCATAGACTCCCCATAGAGCCCCATAGGGACCCCATAGCGCCCCATAGAGACCCCATTCTTCCGCATAGAGCCCCATAGCAAACCATAGCACCCCATAATCACCCATAGCGCCCCATAGGAACCCAAGGATACCCCAAAGCACCCCATAGCCACCCTACAGCACCGCATAGGCACCCCTTAGTGCCCCAGAGACACCACATAGTGACCCATAGGGGCCCAAAGAGACCCCATAGCACCCCACAGAGCCCCATAGAGACCCACTGAACCCCATACAGACCCTATGCAGACCCCATAGAGCCTGACAGACAACCCGTAGATCCCCAAAGACACCCCATAGACTCCCCATAGAGCCTCATAGGGACCCAAGAGCGCTCCATAGACACCCCATAGATAACCATAGAGAACCCATAGCCACCCACAGAACACCATAGAGCCCAATAGGCACCACATAGCACACAATAGACACCCCATAGCACACCATAGACACCTCATAGTGCTTCGTAGAGACCCCATTCTTCCGCATAGAGCCCCAAAGTGCCGCATAGGAACCCAAGGATACCTCAAAGCACCGCATAGCCACCCTACAGCACCCCATAGCCACTCCATAGAGCCCCATAGACACCACATAGTGACCCATAGCGCCACATAGGGGCACAAAGAGACCCCAAATCATCCCATAGCTACTCCACAGTGCCCCATAGCAGCCCAAGGAGCCTCATAGACACACCCTTGTGCCCCACAGCACCCCATTGCACCCCATAAGGTCCCACAGACACCCTATACTGCTCCATAGAGCCCCATAGCACCCCATAGTGCCTCACAGCACCCCATAGCACTCCATAGTGCCACATAGACACCACATAAGGACCTATAGCCGCCCCATAGAGACCCCATAGTGCCCATAGACATCACATAGAGCCCCGTAGGCAACACATTGTGCCCCATAGAGATCCCATAGCCACCCATAGAAACTCATTTTGCCCCATAGACACCCCATAGCCATGCATAGTGCCCCTTAGAGCCCCATAGACACCCCATAGAAACCTCAGAATGCCCCATAGAACCCCATAGAGCTCCATAGGCACCCCATAGAGCCCAATAGCTACCCACAGAACACCACAGAGCCCAATAGGCACCCAATAGCCACCCCATAGTGCTCCACAGACATCACATAGAGCCCCATAGTGCCCCACATCGACACACAGTGCCCGATTGAACCCCATACATATTTCATAGAGCCCCATAGACACCCTATACTACTCCATAGAGCCCCATAGGCACCCTACAGTGCCCCATAGCCAGTCCACAACACCCCATACTACCCCATAGAGCACCATAGACACCCTTAGCATCCCGTAGAAACCCATAGGGACCCATAAAGACCCATAGCACCCCATAGACACAACATAGAGACCCCATAGATGCACATAGACACCCATAGGGAGACATTGGGACACATAGGGGGACACTGGGACCCATAGAGACCCATAGACAGACATATGGACCACATAGAGACCCCATAGGGGAACACTGGAACCCATAGAAATTCCATAGACACCCACTGAAACATCATAGGGACACAGTGAGTACCATAGAGACCCATAGAAAGACACTGGGACCCATATGGGGACAAAGGGAGACATCATAGAGACTCATAGGGACCCATTGGGACCAATAGGGACCCATAGAGAGACCCCATAGAAACCCATGGAGACCCCATAGAGGCACATAGTGACACATTGAGAGAAGTTGGGACCCATAGAAACCACATAGAGACTCCATATAGACACATAGGAACACAAAGAGACACATTGGGACCTATAGAGACCCCATATAAACTCATAGGGACACATTAGGAGCCATTAAGACCAATAGGGACACATAGGACAACTTAGAAACACATAGAGACCAATAGGAAGATATTCGGGCCCAGAGATACCCATAAGAGACCCCATAGAGAACCCATAGAGGCACATAGCAACCCACAGGGGGGACGTTGGGACATATAGAGACATATAGTGACCCATAGGGAGACACTGGGACCAATAGGTGGACATTGGGACACATAGGGACCCCATGGATTACAGTGGGGGACAGTGAGACCCATACAGACACATAGGAACCGCACTGAAACCCATAGATACCCATAGGAAGACATTTGGGCCCAGAGATACCCATAAGAGACCCAATAAAGACTACATAGAGGCACAAGAAACTCATAGGTGGGACATTGGGACATATAGGGACACATAGTGACCCATAGGGAGACACTGAGACCCATAGGGGGACACTGGGACATATATGGACACCATGCATTACACTGGGGGACAGTGAGACCAATAGAGACACAGAGGGACCCTGCTGAGACCCTTAAAGGAACCCATAGAGGCACATAGGGACCACATTGAAACCCATTAGATACCCACAGGAAGACATTTGGGCACAGAGATACGCATAAGAGACCCCATAAAAACCTTCTAAATGTGTCCCTATGTGTCTCTATGTCACTCTATGGGGTCCCAATGTGTCCCAATGTCCTCCTATGGATGTCTATGTCCCCCCATGGGTCCCAGTGTCTCCGTATGTGCCTCTATGGGGTCTCTTATGGGTCTCAGCGGGGTCCCTATGTGTCTCTATGGGTCTCACTGTCCCCCACTGTAATCCATGGGGTCCCTATGTGTCCCAATGTCCCCCTATGGGTCCCAGTGTCTCCCTATGGGTCACTATGTGTCCCAGTGTCCCCCCTGTGGGTTGCTATGTGGCTCTATGGGGTCTCTATGGGGTATCTTATGGGTATCTCTTGGTCCAAATGTCTTCCTATGGGTATCTATGGGTTTCAGTGTGGTCCCTATGCGCCTCTATGAGGTCTTTAATGGGTCTCAGCAAGGTCCCTATGTGTCTCTATGGGTCTCTTTGGAGACTCTATGGGGTCTCTTATGGGTATCTCTGGGCCCATATGTCTTCTTATTGGTATTTATGGGTTTCAATGTGTTACCTATGTGCCTCTATGGGGTCTCTTATGGGTCTCAGCAGGGTCCCTATGTGTCTCTATGGGTCTCACTGTCCCCCACTGTAATCCATGGGGTCCCTATGTTTCCCAGTGTCCCCCTATGTGTCCCAGTGTCTCCCTATGGATCACTATGCGTCCCTATGGGTCCCAGTGTCCCCCCTGTGGGTTGCTATGTGCATCTATGGGGTCTCTATGGGGTCTCTTATGGGTCTCAGCAAGGTCCCTATGTGTCTCTATGGGTCTCACTGTCCCCCTTGTAATCCATGGGGTCCCTATTTGTCCCATTGTCCCTATGGTTCCCAGTGTCTCCCTATGAGTCAGTATGTGTCCCTATTTGTCCCAGTGTCCCCCGTATGGATTGCTATGTGCCTCTTTGGGGACTCTATGGTGTCTCTTATGGGTATCTCTGGGCCCATATGTCTTCTTATTGGTATTTATGGGTTTCAATGTGTTACCTATGTGCCTCTATAGGGTCTCTATGGGGTCTCTTATGCGTATCTCTGGGTCGAAAATTCTCCCTCTGTGTATCAATGGGTTTCAGTGTCGTCCGTATGTGCCTCTATGGGGTCTCTTATGGGTCTCAACCGGGTCCCTGTGTGTCTCTAGGGGTCTCACTGTCCCCCAATGTAATGCATGTGGTCCCTATGTGTGCCACTGTCTCCATATGGGTCCCAGTGTCTCCCTATGGGCCACTATTTGTCCCTATGTTTCCCAATGTCCCCCCTATGGGTTGCTATTTGCCTCTATGGGGTCTCTATGGGGTATCTTATGGGTATCTCTTGGTCCAAATGTCTTCCTATGGGTATCTATGGGTTTCAGTGTGGTCCCTATGCGCCTCTATGAGGTCTTTAATGGGTCTCAGCAAGGTCCCTATGTGTCTCTATGGGTCTCACTGTCCCCCTTGTAATCCATGGGGTCCCTATTTGTCCCATTGTCCCTATGGTTCCCAGTGTCTCCCTATGGGTCACTATGTGTCCCTATTTGTCCCAGTGTCCCCCGTATGGATTGCTATGTGCCTCTTTGGGGACTCTATGGGGTCTCTTATGGGTATCTCTGGGCCCATGTCTTCTTATTGGTATCTATGGGTTTCAGTGTGGTCCCTATGCGCCTCTATGAGGTCTTTAATGGGTCTCAGCAAGGTCCCTATGTGTCTCTATGGGTCTCACTGTCCCCCTTGTAATCCATGGGGTCCCTATTTGTCCCATTGTCCCTATGGTTCCCAGTGTCTCCCTATGGGTCACTATGTGTCCCTATTTGTCCCAGTGTCCCCCGTATGGATTGCTATGTGCCTCTTTGGGGACTCTATGGGGTCTCTTATGGGTATCTCTGGGCCCATGTCTTCTTATTGGTATTTATGGGTTTCAGTGTGTTACCTATGTGCCTCTATGGGGTCTCTTATGGGTCACAGCGGGGTCCCTATGTGTCTCTATGGGTCTCACTGTCCCCCACTGTAATCCATGGGATCCCTATGTGTCCCAATGTCCCCCTATGGGTCCCAGTGTCTCCCTATGGGTCACTGTGTGTCCCTATGTGTCCCAATATCCCCCCTATGGGTAGCTATGTGCCTCTATGTGGTCTCTTATTTGTATCTATGGGCTTAAATGTCCTCCTATGGGTACCTATGGGTTTCAATGTGGTCCCTATGTGCCTCTATGGGTCTCACTGTCCCCAACTGTAATCCATGGGATCCCTATGTGTTCCAATGTCCCCCTATGGGTCCCAGTGTCACCCTATGGGTCACTATGTGTCCCTATGTGTCCCAATATACCCCCTATGGGTAGCTATGTGCCTCTATGTGGTCTCTTATTTGTATCTATGGGCTTAAATGTCCTCCTATGGGTATCTATGGGTTTCAATGTGGTCCATATGTGCCTCTATGGGGTCTCTTATGGGTCTCAGCAGGGTCCCTATGTGTCTCTATGGGTCTCACTGTCCCCCACTGTAATCCGTGGGGTCCCTATGTGTCCCATTGTCCGCCTATGGGTCCCAGTGTCTCCCTATGAGTCACTATGTGTCCCTATGTTTCCCAATGTCCCCACTATGGGTGGCTATGTGCCTCTATGGGGTCTCTATAGGGTCTCCTATGGGTATCTCTGGGCCCAAATATTTTCCTATGGGTATCTATGGGTTTCAATGTGGTCCCTATGCGCCTCTATGAGGTCTTTAATTGGTCTCAGCGGGGTCCCTATGTGTCTCTATGGGTTTCACTGTCCCCCTTGTAATCCATATGGTCCCTATGTGTCCCATTGTCCCCCTATGGTCCCAGTGTATCCCTATGGGTCACTATGTGTCCCTATGTGTCCCAATGTCCCCCCTATGGGTTGCTATGTGCCTCTATAGGATCTCTATGGGGTCTCTTATGCGTATCTCTGGGCCGAAAATTCTCCCTCTGTGTATCTATGGGTTTCAGTGTCGTCCGTATGTGCCTCTATGGGGTCTCTTATGGGTCTCAACCGGGTCCCTGTGTGTCTCTAGGGGTCTCACTGTCCCCCAATGTAATGCATGTGGTCCCTATGTGTGCCAATGTCTCCCTATGGGTCCCAGTGTCTCCCTATGGGCCACTATGTGTCCCTATGTTTCCCAATGTCCCCCCTATGGGTTGCTATTTGCCTCTATGGGGTCTCTATGGGGTATCTTATGGGTATCTCTTGGTCCAAATGTCTTCCTATGGGTATCTATGGGTCTCAGCAAGGTCCCTATGTGTCTCTATGGGTCTCACTGTCCCCCTTGTAATCCATGGGGTCCCTATTTGTCCCATTGTCCCTATGGTTCCCAGTGTCTCCCTATGGGTCACTATGTGTCCCTATTTGTCCCAGTGTCCCCCGTATGGATTGCTATGTGCCTCTTTGGGGACTCTATGGTGTCTCTTATGGGTATCTCTGGGCCCATATGTCTTCTTATTGGTATTTATGGGTTTCAATGTGTTACCTATGTGCCTCTATGGGGTCTCTTATGGGTCTCAGCGAGGTCCCTATGTGTCTCTATGGGTCTCACTGTCCCCCACTGTAGTCCATGGGGTCCCTATGTGTCCCATTGTTCCGCTGTGGGTCCCAGTGTCTACCTATGGGTCACTGTGTGTCTCTATGTTTCCCAATGTCCCGCCTATGGGATGCTATGTGCCTCTATAGGGTTTCTATAGGGTCTCTTATGCGTATCTCTGTGCCCAAATGTCTTCCTATGGGTATCTATGGGTTTCAATGTGGTCCCTATGTTCCCCTAAATTATTGGGTTTCATCTCGAAAAGAAGACACATTCTCTTTAAAATGATGCTTTGTAACAAATTATGACTCATTGATTCCAGAATATCTGTCTTCCCCTACAAAATAATGACATTAACATAAGAATTATCCATTTCAGACAAATTTCCCATGTATTTCACACTAATATCAAGACTTACACCAGAAAAAAAAAATGTGTTCTCTCCAAGGTATCACTCTTGAATCTTGAAAATTCATTTTTTTACCAACAGAAAAACATCTCTAACCCCGCTATTCAGGGTTTTCCGCCACTTTAACCCCGCTTTTCTTGGTTTTCCTCCGCTCTAACTTCGCTTTTCTTGGTTTTCCTCTGCTCTAGCCCCGCTTTTCTTGGTTTTCCTCTTCTCTAGCCCCGCTTTTCTTGGTATTCCACTGCTCTAACCCCTCTTTTCTTAGTTTTCCTCTGCTCTAACCCCGCTTTTCTTGGTTTTCCTTTACTCTATCCCGGTTTTCTTGGTTTTCCTCCGCTGGGGAGCGATGGGGACATCAAGTCGATTTCTCTCCGACGGCGTATATCCCAGAGCTACTCAGCTAGCTAGTCAGATATGTAAGAACGAGATATTCGTTTCTTTCCTCTGTCGACAGAGAAACTAAAAGTGTAGTACCGAAAAAAATGAAAGAAACGAAATCTTTCTCCATTTGAAAGGCAACACCTCGAAACAGTTCTAGGAGTTGTGCTTTCAGCGAGAAAAGAAGTTGAGCACAAAATTGCTTTTTTCCGGGCTACAGAGAGAAACACCCCTCAACGGAAGAACGCAGCCTGCTAAAGTCGCTCTTTTTCGTCTACCGATTTGTCCGCAACCGCTCATTTCTCTCACAAGCGGCAGTCGCTGTGAACCGTGATTCCAACATCTCCGTTGCATTCGGGAGTGCGTCTTTAGCCGGCTTCTTTCTTCAGAGGAAAAAGCTTGTCCCTGCAGCCCAGAAAGGAGCGATGGGGACATCAAGTCGATTTCTCTCCGACGGCGTATATCGCAAAGCTACTCAGCTAGATAGTCAGATATGTATGAAGGAGATATTCGTTTCTTTCCTCTGTCGACAGAGAAACTAAAAGTGTAGTACCGAAAAAAAATGAAAAAAACGAAATCTTTCCCCATTTGAAAGGTAACACTATAAAAATAGTTCGAGAAGTTGTGCTTTCAGCGAGAAAAGAAGATGAGCACAAAAGTACTCCTTTCCGGGCTACAGAGAGAAACCCCCCTCAACGGAAGAATGCAGCCTGCTAAAGTCGCTCTTTTTCGTCTACCGATTTGTCCGCAACCGCTCATTTCTCTCACGAGCGGCAGTCGCTGTGAACCGTGATTCCAACATCTCCGTTGCATTCGGGAGTGCGTCTTTAGCCGGCTTATTTCTTCAGAGGAAAAAGCTTGTCCCTGCAGCCCAGAAAGGAGCGATGGGGACATCAAGTCGATTTCTCTCCGACGGCGTATATCCCAGAGCTACTCAGCTAGATAGTCAGATATGTATGAAGGAGATATTCGTTTCTTTCCTCTGTCGACAGAGAAACTAAAAGTGTAGTACCGAAAAAAATGAAAGAAACGAAAACTTTCCCCATTTGAAAGGTAACACCTCGAAAGAGTTCAAGGAGTAGTGCTTTCAGCGAGAAAAGAAGTTGAGCACAAAATTGCTTTTTTAAGGACTACAGAGAGAAACCCCCCTCAACGGAAGAAAGCAGCCTGCTAAAGTCGCTCTTTTTCGGCTATCGATTTGTCCGCAACCGCTCTTTTCTCTCACAAGCGGCAGTCGCTGTGAACCGTGATTCCAACATCTCCGTTGCATTCGGGAGTGCGTCTTTAGCCGGCTTATTTCTTCAGAGGATAAAGCATATCCCTTCAGCCCAGAAAGGAGAGATGGGGACATCAAGTCGATTTCTCTCCGACGGTGTACATCCCAGCGCTACTCAGCTAGCTAGTCAGATATGTAAGAACGAGATATTCGTTTCTTTCCTCTGTCGACAGAGAAACTAAAAGTGTAGTACCGAAAAAAATGAAAGAAACGAAATCTTTCCCCATTTGAATGGCAACACCTCGAAACAGTTCAAGGAGTTGTGCTTTCAGCGAGAAAAGAAGTTGAGCACAAAATTGCTTTTTTCCGGGCTACAGAGAGAAACCCCCCTCAACGGAAGAACGCAGCCTGCTAAAGTCGCTCTTTTTCGTCTACCGATTTGTCCGCAACCGCTCATTTCTCTCACAAGCGGCAGTCGCTGTGAACCGTGATTCCAACATCTCCGTTGCATTCGGGAGTGCGTCTTTAGCCGGCTTATTTCTTCAGAGGAAAAAGCCTGTCCCTGCAGCCCAGAAAGGAGCGATGGGGACATCAAGTCGATTTCTCTCCGACGGCGTATATCGCAGAGCTACTCAGCTAGATAGTCAGATATGTATGAAGGAGATATTCGTTTCTTTCCTCTGTCGACAGAGGAACTAAAAGTGTAGTACCGAAAAAAAATGAAAGAAACGAAATCTTTCCCCATTTGAAAGGTAACACTATAAAAATAGTTCGAGAAGTTGTGCTTTCAGCGAGAAAAGAAGATGAGCACAAAAGTACTCCTTTCCGGGCTACAGAGAGAAACCCCCCTCAACGGAAGAAAGCAGCCTGCTAAAGTCGCTCTTTTTCGTCTACCGATTTGTCCGCAACCGCTCATTTCTCTCACAAGCGGCAGTCGCTGTGAACCGTGATTCCAACATCTCCGCTGCATTCGGGAGTGAGTCTTTATCCGGCTTATTTCTTCAGAGGAAAAAGCTTGTCCCTGCAGCCCAGAAAGGAGCGATGGGGACATCAAGTCGATTTCTCTCCGACGGCGTATATCCCAGAGCTACTCAGCTAGATAGTCAGATATGTATGAAGGAGATATTCGTTTCTTTCCTCTGTCGACAGAGAAACTAAAAGTGTAGTACCGAAAAAAATGAAAGAAACGAAAACTTTCCCCATTTGAAAGGTAACACATCGAAAGAGTTCAAGGAGTTGTGCTTTTAGCGAGAAAAGAAGTTGAGCACAAAATTGCTTTTTTCCGGACTACAGAGAGAAACCCCCCTCAACGGAAGAAAGCAGCCTGCTAAAGTCGCTCTTTTTCGGCTATCGATTTGTCCGCAACCGCTCTTTTCTCTCACAAGCGGCAGTCGCTGTGAACCGTGATTCCAACATCTCCGTTGCATTCGGGAGTGCGTCTTTAGCCGGCTTCTTTCTTCAGAGGAAAAAGCTTGTCCCTGCAGCCCAGAAAGGAGCGATGGGGACATCAAGTCGATTTCTCTCCGACGGCGTATATCCCAGAGCTACTCAGCTAGCTAGTCAGATATGTAAGAACGAGATATTCGTTTCTTTCCTCTGTCGACAGAGAAACTAAAAGTGTAGTACCGAAAAAAATGAAAGAAACGAAATCTTTCCCCATTTGAATGGCAACACCTCAAAACAGTTCAAGGAGTTGTGCATTCAGCGAGAAAAGAAGTTGAGCACAAAATTGCTTTTTTCCGGGCTACAGAGAGAAACCCCCCTCAACGGAAGAACGCAGCCTGCTAAAGTCGCTCTTTTTCGGCTATCGATTTGTCCGCAACCGCTCTTTTCTCTCACAAGCGGCAGTCGCTGTGAACCGTGATTCCAACATCTCCGTTGCATTCGGGAGTGCGTCTTTAGCCGGCTTATTTCTTCAGAGGATAAAGCATATCCCTTCAGCCCAGAAAGGAGAGATGGGGACATCAAGTCGATTTCTCTATGACGCTGTATATCCCAGAGCTACTCAGCTAGCTAGTCAGATATGTAAGAACGAGATATTCGTTTCTTTCCTCTGTCGACAGAGAAACTAAAAGTGTAGTACCGAAAAAAATGAAAGAAACGAAATCTTTCCCCATTTGAATGGCAACACCTCGAAACAGTTCAAGGAGTTGTGCTTTCAGCGAGAAAAGAAGTTGAGCACAAAATTGCTTTTTTCCGGGCTACAGAGAGAAACCCCCCTCAACGGAAGAACGCAGCCTGCTAAAGTCGCTCTTTTTCGTCTACCGATTTGTCCGCAACCGCTCATTTCTCTCACAAGCGGCAGTCGCTGTGAACCGTGATTCCAACATCTCCGTTGCATTCGGGAGTGCGTCTTTAGCCGGCTTATTTCTTCAGAGGAAAAAGCTTGTCCCTGCAGCCCAGAAAGGAGCGATGGGGACATCAAGTCGATTTCTCTCCGACGGCGTATATCGCAGAGCTACTCAGCTAGATAGTCAGATATGTATGAAGGAGATATTCGTTTCTTTCCTCTGTCGACAGAGAAACTAAAAGTGTAGTACCGAAAAAAAATGAAAGAAACGAAATCTTTCCCCATTTGAAAGGTAACACTATAAAAATAGTTCGAGAAGTTGTGCTTTCAGCGAGAAAAGAAGATGAGCACAAAAGTACTCTTTCCGGGCTACAGAGAGAAACCCCCCTCAACGGAAGAAAGCAGCCTGCTAAAGTCGCTCTTTTTCGTCTACCGATTTGTCCGCAACCGCTCATTTCTCTCACAAGCGGCAGTCGCTGTGAACCGTGATTCCAACATCTCCGTTGCATTCGGGAGTGCGTCTTTAGCCGGCTTCTTTCTTCAGAGGAAAAAGCTTGTCCCTGCAGCCCAGAAAGGAGCGATGGGGACATCAAGTCGATTTCTCTCCGACGGCGTATATCGCAGAGCTACTCAGCTAGATAGTCAGATATGTATGAAGGAGATATTCGTTTCTTTCCTCTGTCGACAGAGAAACTAAAAGTGTAGTACCGAAAAAAAATGAAAGAAACGAAATCTTTCCCCATTTGAAAGGTAACACTATAAAAATAGTTCGAGAAGTTGTGCTTTCAGCGAGAAAAGAAGATGAGCACAAAAGTACTCTTTCCGGGCTACAGAGAGAAACCCCCCTCAACGGAAGAAAGCAGCCTGCTAAAGTCGCTCTTTTTCGTCTACCGATTTGTCCGCAACCGCTCATTTCTCTCACAAGCGGCAGTCGCTGTGAACCGTGATTCCAACATCTCCGTTGCATTCGGGAGTGCGTCTTTAGCCGGCTTCTTTCTTCAGAGGAAAAAGCTTGTCCCTGCAGCCCAGAAAGGAGCGATGGGGACATCAAGTCGATTTCTCTCCGACGGCGTATATCGCAGAGCTACTCAGCTAGATAGTCAGATATGTATGAAGGAGATATTCGTTTCTTTCCTCTGTCGACAGAGGAACTAAAAGTGTAGTACCGAAAAAAATGAAAGAAACGAAAACTTTCCCCATTTGAAAGGTAACACCTCGAAAGAGTTCAAGGAGTTGTGCTTTTAGCGAGAAAAGAAGTTGAGCACAAAATTGCTTTTTTCCGGACTACAGAGAGAAACCCCCCTCAACGGAAGAAAGCAGCCTGCTAAAGTCGCTCTTTTTCGTCTACCGATTTGTCCGCAACCGCTCATTTCTCTCACAAGCGGCAGTCGCTGTGAACCGTGATTCCAACATCTCCGCTGCATTCGGGAGTGAGTCTTTATCCGGCTTATTTCTTCAGAGGAAAAAGCTTGTCCCTGCAGCCCAGAAAGGAGCGATGGGGACATCAAGTCGATTTCTCTCCGACGGCGTATATCCCAGAGCTACTCAGCTAGATAGTCAGATATGTATGAAGGAGATATTCGTTTCTTTCCTCTGTCGACAGAGAAACTAAAAGTGTAGTACCGAAAAAAATGAAAGAAACGAAAACTTTCCCCATTTGAAAGGTAACACCTCGAAAGAGTTCAAGGAGTTGTGCTTTTAGCGAGAAAAGAAGTTGAGCACAAAATTGCTTTTTTCCGGACTACAGAGAGAAACCCCCCTCAACGGAAGAAAGCAGCCTGCTAAAGTCGCTCTTTTTCGGCTATCGATTTGTCCGCAACCGCTCTTTTCTCTCACAAGCGGCAGTCGCTGTGAACCGTGATTCCAACATCTCCGTTGCATTCGGGAGTGCGTCTTTAGCCGGCTTCTTTCTTCAGAGGAAAAAGCTTGTCCCTGCAGCCCAGAAAGGAGCGATGGGGACATCAAGTCGATTTCTCTCCGACGGCGTATATCCCAGAGCTACTCAGCTAGCTAGTCAGATATGTAAGAACGAGATATTCGTTTCTTTCCTCTGTCGACAGAGAAACTAAAAGTGTAGTACCGAAAAAAATGAAAGAAACGAAATCTTTCCCCATTTGAATGGCAACACCTCAAAACAGTTCAAGGAGTTGTGCATTCAGCGAGAAAAGAAGTTGAGCACAAAATTGCTTTTTTCCGGGCTACAGAGAGAAACCCCCCTCAACGGAAGAACGCAGCCTGCTAAAGTCGCTCTTTTTCGGCTATCGATTTGTCCGCAACCGCTCTTTTCTCTCACAAGCGGCAGTCGCTGTGAACCGTGATTCCAACATCTCCGTTGCATTCGGGAGTGCGTCTTTAGCCGGCTTATTTCTTCAGAGGATAAAGCATATCCCTTCAGCCCAGAAAGGAGAGATGGGGACATCAAGTCGATTTCTCTATGACGCTGTATATCCCAGAGCTACTCAGCTAGCTAGTCAGATATGTAAGAACGAGATATTCGTTTCTTTCCTCTGTCGACAGAGAAACTAAAAGTGTAGTACCGAAAAAAATGAAAGAAACGAAATCTTTCCCCATTTGAATGGCAACACCTCGAAACAGTTCAAGGAGTTGTGCTTTCAGCGAGAAAAGAAGTTGAGCACAAAATTGCTTTTTTCCGGGCTACAGAGAGAAACCCCCCTCAACGGAAGAACGCAGCCTGCTAAAGTCGCTCTTTTTCGTCTACCGATTTGTCCGCAACCGCTCATTTCTCTCACAAGCGGCAGTCGCTGTGAACCGTGATTCCAACATCTCCGTTGCATTCGGGAGTGCGTCTTTAGCCGGCTTCTTTCTTCAGAGGAAAAAGCTTGTCCCTGCAGCCCAGAAAGGAGCGATGGGGACATCAAGTCGATTTCTCTCCGACGGCGTATATCGCAGAGCTACTCAGCTAGATAGTCAGATATGTATGAAGGAGATATTCGTTTCTTTCCTCTGTCGACAGAGAAACTAAAAGTGTAGTACCGAAAAAAAATGAAAGAAACGAAATCTTTCCCCATTTGAAAGGTAACACTATAAAAATAGTTCGAGAAGTTGTGCTTTCAGCGAGAAAAGAAGATGAGCACAAAAGTACTCTTTCCGGGCTACAGAGAGAAACCCCCCTCAACGGAAGAAAGCAGCCTGCTAAAGTCGCTCTTTTTCGTCTACCGATTTGTCCGCAACCGCTCATTTCTCTCACAAGCGGCAGTCGCTGTGAACCGTGATTCCAACATCTCCGTTGCATTCGGGAGTGCGTCTTTAGCCGGCTTCTTTCTTCAGAGGAAAAAGCTTGTCCCTGCAGCCCAGAAAGGAGCGATGGGGACATCAAGTCGATTTCTCTCCGACGGCGTATATCCCAGAGCTACTCAGCTAGATAGTCAGATATGTATGAAGGAGATATTCGTTTCTTTCCTCTGTCGACAGAGAAACTAAAAGTGTAGTACCGAAAAAAATGAAAGAAACGAAAACTTTCCCCATTTGAAAGGTAACACCTCGAAAGAGTTCAAGGAGTTGTGCTTTTAGCGAGAAAAGAAGTTGAGCACAAAATTGCTTTTTTCCGGACTACAGAGAGAAACCCCCCTCAACGGAAGAAAGCAGCCTGCTAAAGTCGCTCTTTTTCGGCTATCGATTTGTCCGCAACCGCTCCTTTCTCTCACAAGCGGCAGTCGCTGTGAACCGTGATTCCAACATCTCCGTTGCATTCGGGAGTGCGTCTTTAGCCGGCTTCTTTCTTCAGAGGAAAAAGCTTGTCCCTGCAGCCCAGAAAGGAGCGATGGGGACATCAAGTCGATTTCTCTCCGACGGCGTATATCCCAGAGCTACTCAGCTAGCTAGTCAGATATGTAAGAACGAGATATTCGTTTCTTTCCTCTGTCGACAGAGAAACTAAAAGTGTAGTACCGAAAAAAATGAAAGAAACGAAATCTTTCCCCATTTGAATGGCAACACCTCGAAACAGTTCAAGGAGTTGTGCTTTCAGCGAGAAAAGAAGTTGAGCACAAAATTGCTTTTTTCCGGGCTACAGAGAGAAACCCCCCTCAACGGAAGAAAGCAGCCTGCTAAAGTCGCTCTTTTTCGGCTATCGATTTGTCCCCAACCGCTCTTTTCTCTCACAAGCGGCAGTCGCTGTGAACCGTGATTCCAACATCTCCGTTGCATTCGGGAGTACGTCTTTAGCCGGCTTCTTTCTTCAGAGGAAAAAGCTTGTCCCTGCAGCCCAGAAAGGAGCGATGGGGACATCAAGTCGATTTCTCTATGACGCTGTATATCCCAGAGCTACTCAGCTAGCTAGTCAGATATGTAAGAACGAGATATTCGTTTCTTTCCTCTGTCGACAGAGAAACTAAAAGTGTAGTACCGAAAAAAATGAAAGAAACGAAATCTTTCCCCATTTGAATGGCAACACCTCGAAACAGTTCAAGGAGTTGTGCTTTCAGCGAGAAAAGAAGTTGAGCACAAAATTGCTTTTTTCCGGGCTACAGAGAGAAACCCCCCTCAACGGAAGAAAGCAGCCTGCTAAAGTCGCTCTTTTTCGGCTACCGATTTGTACGCAACCGCTCTTTTCTCTCACAAGCGGCAGTCGCTGTGAACCGTGATTCCAACATCTCCGTTGCATTCGGGAGTGCGTCTTTAGCCGGCTTCTTTCTTCAGAGGAAAAAGCTTGTCCCTGCAGCCCAGAAAGGAGCGATGGGGACATCAAGTCGATTTCTCTCCGACGGCGTATATCGCAGAGCTACTCAGCTAGATAGTCAGATATGTATGAAGGAGATATTCGTTTCTTTCCTCTGTCGACAGAGAAACTAAAAGTGTAGTACCGAAAAAAATGAAAGAAACGAAATCTTTCCCCATTTGAATGGCAACACCTCGAAACAGTTCAAGGAGTTGTGCTTTCAGCGAGAAAAGAAGTTGAGCACAAAATTGCTTTTTTCCGGGCTACAGAGAGAAACCCCCCTCAACGGAAGAACGCAGCCTGCTAAAGTCGCTCTTTTTCGTCTACCGATTTGTCCGCAACCGCTCATTTCTCTCACAAGCGGCAGTCGCTGTGAACCGTGATTCCAACATCTCCGTTGCATTCGGGAGTGCGTCTTTAGCCGGCTTCTTTCTTCAGAGGAAAAAGCTTGTCCCTGCAGCCCAGAAAGGAGCGATGGGGACATCAAGTCGATTTCTCTCCGACGGCGTATATCGCAGAGCTACTCAGCTAGATAGTCAGATATGTATGAAGGAGATATTCGTTTCTTTCCTCTGTCGACAGAGAAACTAAAAGTGTAGTACCGAAAAAAAATGAAAGAAACGAAATCTTTCCCCATTTGAAAGGTAACACTATAAAAATAGTTCGAGAAGTTGTGCTTTCAGCGAGAAAAGAAGATGAGCACAAAAGTACTCTTTCCGGGCTACAGAGAGAAACCCCCCTCAACGGAAGAAAGCAGCCTGCTAAAGTCGCTCTTTTTCGTCTACCGATTTGTCCGCAACCGCTCATTTCTCTCACAAGCGGCAGTCGCTGTGAACCGTGATTCCAACATCTCCGTTGCATTCGGGAGTGCGTCTTTAGCCGGCTTCTTTCTTCAGAGGAAAAAGCTTGTCCCTGCAGCCCAGAAAGGAGCGATGGGGACATCAAGTCGATTTCTCTCCGACGGCGTATATCCCAGAGCTACTCAGCTAGCTAGTCAGATATGTAAGAACGAGATATTCGTTTCTTTCCTCTGTCGACAGAGAAACTAAAAGTGTAGTACCGAAAAAAATGAAAGAAACGAAATCTTTCCCCATTTGAATGGCAACACCTCGAAACAGTTCAAGGAGTTGTGCTTTCAGCGAGAAAAGAAGTTGAGCACAAAATTGCTTTTTTCCGGGCTACAGAGAGAAACCCCCCTCAACGGAAGAAAGCAGCCTGCTAAAGTCGCTCTTTTTCGTCTACCGATTTGTCCGCAACCGCTCTTTTCTCTCACAAGCGGCAGTCGCTGTGAACCGTGATTCCAACATCTCCGTTGCATTCGGGAGTGCGTCTTTAGCCGGCTTCTTTCTTCAGAGGAAAAAGCTTGTCCCTGCAGCCCAGAAAGGAGCGATGGGGACATCAAGTCGATTTCTCTCCGACGGCGTATATCGCAGAGCTACTCAGCTAGATAGTCAGATATGTATGAAGGAGATATTCGTTTCTTTCCTCTGTCGACAGAGAAACTAAAAGTGTAGTACCGAAAAAAAATGAAAGAAACGAAATCTTTCCCCATTTGAAAGGTAACACTATAAAAATAGTTCGAGAAGTTGTGCTTTCAGCGAGAAAAGAAGATGAGCACAAAAGTACTCCTTTCCGGGCTACAGAGAGAAACCCCCCTCAACGGAAGAACGCAGCCTGCTAAAGTCGCTCTTTTTCGGCTATCGATTTGTCCGCAACCGCTCTTTTCTCTCACAAGCGGCAGTCGCTGTGAACCGTGATTCCAACATCTCCGTTGCATTCGGGAGTGCGTCTTTAGCCGGCTTCTTTCTTCAGAGGAAAAAGCTTGTCCCTGCAGCCCAGAAAGTAGCGATGGGGACATCAAGTCGATTTCTCTCCGACGGTGTACATCCCAGCGCTACTCAGCTAGCTAGTCAGATATGTAAGAACGAGATATTCGTTTCATTCTTCTGTCGACAGAGAAACTAAAAGTGTAGTACCGAAAAAAATGAAAGAAACGAAATCTTTCTCCATTTGAAAGGCAAGACCTCGAAACAGTTTAAGGAGTTGTGCTTTCAGCGAGAAAAGAAGTTTGAGCACAAAATTGCTTTTTTTTGGGCTACAGAGAGAAACACCCCTCAACGGAAGAACGCAGCCTGCTAAAGTCGCTCTTTTTCGTCTACCGATTTGTCCGCAACCGCTCATTTCTCTCACAAGCGGCAGTCGCTGTGAACCGTGATTCCAACATCTCCGTTGCATTCGGGAGTGCGTCTTTAGCCGGCTTCTTTCTTCAGAGGAAAAAGCTTGTCCCTGCAGCCCAGAAAGGAGCGATGGGGACATCAAGTCGATTTCTCTCCGACGGCGTATATCGCAGAGCTACTCAGCTAGATAGTCAGATATGTATGAAGGAGATATTCGTTTCTTTCCTCTGTCGACAGAGAAACTAAAAGTGTAGTACCGAAAAAAAATGAAAGAAACGAAATCTTTCCCCATTTGAAAGGTAACACTATAAAAATAGTTCGAGAAGTTGTGCTTTCAGCGAGAAAAGAAGTTGAGCACAAAAGTACTCCTTTCCGGGCTACAGAGAGAAACCCCCCTCAACGGAAGAAAGCAGCCTGCTAAAGTCGCTCTTTTTCGTCTACCGATTTGTCCGCAACCGCTCTTTTCTCTCACAAGCGGCAGTCGCTGGGAACCGTGATTCCAACATCTCCGTTGCATTCGGGAGTGCGTCTTTAGCCGGCTTATTTCTTCAGAGGAAAAAGCTTGTCCCTGCAGCCCAGAAAGGAGCGATGGGGACATCAAGTCGATTTCTCTTCGACGGCGTATATCCCAGAGCAACTCAGCTAGATAGTCAGATATGTATGAAGGAGATATTCGTTTCTTTCCTCTGTCGACAGAGAAACTAAAAGTGTAGTACCGAAAAAAATGAAAGAAACGAAATCTTTCCCCATTTGAAAGGTAACACCTTGAAACAGTTCAAGGAGTTGTGCTTTCAGCGAGAAAAGAAGTTGAGCACAAAATTGCTTTTTTCCGGGCTACAGAGAGAAACCCCCCTCAACGGAAGAAAGCAGCCTGCTAAAGTCGCTCTTTTTCGTCTACCGATTTGTCCGCAACCGCTCTTTTCTCTCACAAGCGGCAGTCGCTGTGAACCGTGATTCCAACATCTCCGTTGCATTCGGGAGTACGTCTTTAGCCGGCTTCTTTCTTCAGAGGAAAAAGCTTGTCCCTGCAGCCCAGAAAGGAGCGATGGGGACATCAAGTCGATTTCTCTCCGACGGCGTATATCGCAGAGCTACTCAGCTAGATAGTCAGATATGTATGAAGGAGATATTCGTTTCTTTCCTCTGTCGACAGAGAAACTAAAAGTGTAGTACCGAAAAAAAATGAAAGAAACGAAATCTTTCCCCATTTGAAAGGTAACACTATAAAAATAGTTCGAGAAGTTGTGCTTTCAGCGAGAAAAGAAGATGAGCACAAAAGTACTCCTTTCCGGGCTACAGAGAGAAACCCCCCTCAACGGAAGAACGCAGCCTGCTAAAGTCGCTCTTTTTCGGCTATCGATTTGTCCGCAACCGCTCATTTCTCTCACAAGCGGCAGTCGCTGTGAACCGTGATTCCAACATCTCCGTTGCATTCGGGAGTGCGTCTTTAGCCGGCTTCTTTCTTCAGAGGAAAAAGCTTGTCCCTGCAGCCCAGAAAGGAGCGATGGGGACATCAAGTCGATTTCTCTCCGACGGCGTATATCGCAGAGCTACTCAGCTAGATAGTCAGATATGTATGAAGGAGATATTCGTTTCTTTCCTCTGTCGACAGAGAAACTAAAAGTGTAGTACCGAAAAAAAATGAAAGAAACGAAATCTTTCCCCATTTGAAAGGTAACACTATAAAAATAGTTCGAGAAGTTGTGCTTTCAGCGAGAAAAGAAGTTGAGCACAAAAGTACTCCTTTCCGGGCTACAGAGAGAAACCCCCCTCAACGGAAGAAAGCAGCCTGCTAAAGTCGCTCTTTTTCGTCTACCGATTTGTCCGCAACCGCTCTTTTCTCTCACAAGCGGCAGTCGCTGGGAACCGTGATTCCAACATCTCCGTTGCATTCGGGAGTGCGTCTTTAGCCGGCTTATTTCTTCAGAGGAAAAAGCTTGTCCCTGCAGCCCAGAAAGGAGCGATGGGGACATCAAGTCGATTTCTCTTCGACGGCGTATATCCCAGAGCAACTCAGCTAGATAGTCAGATATGTATGAAGGAGATATTCGTTTCTTTCCTCTGTCGACAGAGAAACTAAAAGTGTAGTACCGAAAAAAATGAAAGAAACGAAATCTTTCCCCATTTGAAAGGTAACACCTTGAAACAGTTCAAGGAGTTGTGCTTTCAGCGAGAAAAGAAGTTGAGCACAAAATTGCTTTTTTCCGGGCTACAGAGAGAAACCCCCCTCAACGGAAGAAAGCAGCCTGCTAAAGTCGCTCTTTTTCGTCTACCGATTTGTCCGCAACCGCTCTTTTCTCTCACAAGCGGCAGTCGCTGTGAACCGTGATTCCAACATCTCCGTTGCATTCGGGAGTGCGTCTTTAGCCGGCTTCTTTCTTCAGAGGAAAAAGCTTGTCCCTGCAGCCCAGAAAGGAGCGATGGGGACATCAAGTCGATTTCTCTCCGACGGCGTATATCGCAGAGCTACTCAGCTAGATAGTCAGATATGTATGAAGGAGATATTCGTTTCTTTCCTCTGTCGACAGAGAAACTAAAAGTGTAGTACCGAAAAAAAATGAAAGAAACGAAATCTTTCCCCATTTGAAAGGTAACACTATAAAAATAGTTCGAGAAGTTGTGCTTTCAGCGAGAAAAGAAGATGAGCACAAAAGTACTCCTTTCCGGGCTACAGAGAGAAACCCCCCTCAACGGAAGAACGCAGCCTGCTAAAGTCGCTCTTTTTCGGCTATCGATTTGTCCGCAACCGCTCTTTTCTCTCACAAGCGGCAGTCGCTGTGAACCGTGATTCCAACATCTCCGTTGCATTCGGGAGTGCGTCTTTAGCCGGCTTCTTTCTTCAGAGGAAAAAGCTTGTCCCTGCAGCCCAGAAAGTAGCGATGGGGACATCAAGTCGATTTCTCTCCGACGGTGTACATCCCAGCGCTACTCAGCTAGCTAGTCAGATATGTAAGAACGAGATATTCGTTTCATTCTTCTGTCGACAGAGAAACTAAAAGTGTAGTACCGAAAAAAATGAAAGAAACGAAATCTTTCTCCATTTGAAAGGCAAGACCTCGAAACAGTTTAAGGAGTTGTGCTTTCAGCGAGAAAAGAAGTTTGAGCACAAAATTGCTTTTTTTTGGGCTACAGAGAGAAACACCCCTCAACGGAAGAACGCAGCCTGCTAAAGTCGCTCTTTTTCGTCTACCGATTTGTCCGCAACCGCTCATTTCTCTCACAAGCGGCAGTCGCTGTGAACCGTGATTCCAACATCTCCGTTGCATTCGGGAGTGCGTCTTTAGCCGGCTTCTTTCTTCAGAGGAAAAAGCTTGTCCCTGCAGCCCAGAAAGGAGCGATGGGGACATCAAGTCGATTTCTCTCCGACGGCGTATATCGCAGAGCTACTCAGCTAGATAGTCAGATATGTATGAAGGAGATATTCGTTTCTTTCCTCTGTCGACAGAGAAACTAAAAGTGTAGTACCGAAAAAAAATGAAAGAAACGAAATCTTTCCCCATTTGAAAGGTAACACTATAAAAATAGTTCGAGAAGTTGTGCTTTCAGCGAGAAAAGAAGTTGAGCACAAAAGTACTCCTTTCCGGGCTACAGAGAGAAACCCCCCTCAACGGAAGAAAGCAGCCTGCTAAAGTCGCTCTTTTTCGTCTACCGATTTGTCCGCAACCGCTCTTTTCTCTCACAAGCGGCAGTCGCTGGGAACCGTGATTCCAACATCTCCGTTGCATTCGGGAGTGCGTCTTTAGCCGGCTTATTTCTTCAGAGGAAAAAGCTTGTCCCTGCAGCCCAGAAAGGAGCGATGGGGACATCAAGTCGATTTCTCTTCGACGGCGTATATCCCAGAGCAACTCAGCTAGATAGTCAGATATGTATGAAGGAGATATTCGTTTCTTTCCTCTGTCGACAGAGAAACTAAAAGTGTAGTACCGAAAAAAATGAAAGAAACGAAATCTTTCCCCATTTGAAAGGTAACACCTTGAAACAGTTCAAGGAGTTGTGCTTTCAGCGAGAAAAGAAGTTGAGCACAAAATTGCTTTTTTCCGGGCTACAGAGAGAAACCCCCCTCAACGGAAGAAAGCAGCCTGCTAATGTCGCTCTTTTTCGTCTACCGATTTGTCCGCAACCGCTCATTTCTCTCACAAGCGGCAGTCGCTGTGAACCGTGATTCCAACATCTCCGTTGCATTCGGGGAGTGCGTTTTTAACCGGCTTCTTTCTTCCGAGGATAAAACAATGGTTGTGTATGCAATTTGTTTTTAAGGATAAAAAATAAAATTGAACTTTTAAAAATGAGTAAAAAAAAGGAAGGCAGGAAGGCTCATTCTTGTATTCCTTTCCTTCAGGAAGGAACAAGAATAGTCTCTGTTTTTCTAGCCTATTCAGGAAGTCATACATAGCAAAAATAGCGCTGTTATCTAATGGTCAATGTTTATTTAGGTTGTTTAAGCAGGTTCCCTACACCAGGTCGCACAGGTAGGCATCCCAGCGGGTCTTGAATATCTCCAGAGAAGGAGACTCCACAACCCCCCTGGGCAGCCTGTTCCAGTGCTTTGTCACCCTCACTGTGAAGAAGTTCCTGCAAACATTCGTGTGGAACTTCCTATGTTCCAGCTTCTGTCCATTTCCCCTTGTCCTGTCTCCACGTACCACTGGAAAGAGACTAGCCTCCCCACTATGGCCCCCACACCTCAGATATTTATAAACCTGTAATGTTTCATCTTCTTCTAGGTTCTGAGAACAGTTGCTAGAAGTCTGACAATAGTTGCTGCTCTGACCTGAATTTCTTCCCCTTTTCATTGCTAAGCCAGGTGATGTTTTTAGGTTCAAATTATACAGAAAGCACATTAACTATCACAGCTGAGAAAAACAGTAAACATGCTGCAAACAAACCAACTATTCATATTAAAAAAACAACATTTTTTTGGTTTGTTTGTTTTGCTTAGCGCATGATGAGTCCATCAAAAAGCTACTTGGGAGATGGAATGTATGCCTGCCTAGTTTGCTTCCTGTTAGGTTATTAACACTTACTGCAACTATGACTGCTGGTTATTGAAGGAGGGGCTTAGCTTTCTATCAGAACCCTGGGACTAATTAAAACATTGCTATTAATGTTTAAAGATCAAGTTGTTACTTTCACCAGTAAATAGAAAGGAAAAACCAAAAAAACTTTTTTTAAAAGGAAAAACCAAGAAAAGCAGGGTCAGAGCGGAGGAAATCCAAGAAAAGCGAAGTTAGATCGGAGGAAAACCAAGAGAAGCGGGGTTAGAGCGTAGGAAAACCAAGAAAAGAGGGGTCAGAGCGAAGGGAAAACCAAGAAAAGCGAAGTTAGAGCGGAGAAAAACCATGAAAAATAGGTTCGAGAAGAGGAAAATCAAAAAAAGCATGGATAGAGGGAGGAAAACAAAAAAAAGCGGAGTTAGAGAGGTGGAAAACCATGAAAAACGGGGTTTGTGCGCAAGAAAACCAAGAAAAGCGAAGTTATTGCAAAGGAAAACCAAGAAAAGCGGGGGTAGAGCAGAGGAAATCCAAAAAAAGTGAAGTTAGTGCGGATGAAAACCAAGAAAAGCAAGGTTAGAGCGAAGGAAATCCAAGAAAAGCGAAGTTAGAGCAAAGGAAAACCAAGAAAACCGGGGTTAGAGCAGAGGAAATCCAAGAGAAGCGGGGTTAGAGCGCAGGAAATAATAGAAAAGCGAATTTAGAGAGGAGGAAACAAAAGTAAATGGGGTTAGAGTGGAGGAAAACCAAGAAAAGCAAAGTTAGAGCGGAGGAAAACCAAAACAAAGCGGGGTTAGAGTGGAGGAAAACCAAGAAAAACGGGGTTTGTGCGCAGGAATACTAGGAAATGCCAAGTTAGAGCAAAGGAAAACCAAGAAAAGCGGGGTTAGAGCAGAGGAAAACTAAGAAAAGTGGGGTTAGAGCGGAAGAAATCAAGAAAACGGGGTTAGAGCGTTGGAAAACCAAGAAAAGCAAGGTTAGAGCGAAGGAAATCCAAGAAAAGCGAAGTTAGAGCAAAGGAAAACCAAGAAAACCGAGGTTAGAGCAGAGGAAATCCAAGAGAAGCGGGGTTAGAGCGCAGGAAATAATAGAAAAGCGAAGTTAGAGAGGAGGAAACCAAAGTAAATGGGGTTAGAGTGGAGGAAAAGGAAGAAAAGCGGGGTTAGAGCAGAGGGGAACCAAGAAAAGCAAAGTTAGAGCGGAGGAAAAAAAAGAAAAGCGGAGTTAGAGCGGAGGAAAAACAAGAAAAGCGAAGTTAGAGTGGAGGAAAACCATGAAAACAAGGTTAGAGAAAAGGAAAATCTAGAAAAGCAGGGCTAGAGCGGAGGAAAAGCAAGAAAAGAAAAGTTAGAGCGGAGGAAAACCAAAAAAAGCGGGGTCAGACCGGAGGAAAACCAAGAAAAGCGGGTTTTGTGCGAAGGAAAACCAACAAAAGCCAAGTTAGAGCAAAGGAAAACCAAGAAAAGCGGGGTTAGAGCGGAGGAAATCCAAGAAAAGCAAAGTTAGTGCGGATGAAAACCAAGAAAATCAAGGTTAGAGCGGAGAAAACCAAGAAAAGCGGTGTTAGAGCGGAAGAAAACCAAGAAAACGGGGTTAGAGAGGAGGAAAACTATAAAAAGCGAACTTAGAGCAGAGGAAAACCAAGAAAAGCGAAGTTAGAGCAGAAGAAAACCAAGAAAACGGGGTTATAGCGGAGGAAAATCTAGAAAAGCAGGGTTAGAGCGGAGGAAAAGCAAGAAAATCGGGGTTAGAGTGGAGGAAAACCAAGAAAACGGGGTTATAGCGGAGGAAAAACCAAGAAAAGTAGGGTTAGAGCAGAGGAAAACCAAGAAAAGCGGGGTTAGAGCAGAGAAAAACCAAGAAAAGCGGGGTTAGAGTGGAGGAAATCCAAGAAAAGCGAAGTTACAGCGGAGGAAAACCGTGAAGAGCGGGGTTAGAGCGGAGGAAAACAAAGAAAAAGAAAGTTAGATCGGAGGAAAACCAAGAAAAGCGAGGTTAGAGTGGAGGAAGAGAGAAAAAAGTGAAGTTAGCGCGGAGGAAAACGAAGAAAAACGAAGTTAGAGCGGAGGAAAACCAAGAAAAGCGGGGTTAGAGTGGAGGAAAACCATGAAAACAAGGTTAGAGAAGAGGAAAATCAAGAAAAGCAGGGCTAGAGCGGAGGAAAAGCAAGAAAACCAAAGTTAGAGCGGAGGAAAACCAAAAAAAAAGCGGGGTTAGAGCTAAGGAAAACCAAGAAAAGCGGGGTTTCTGCGCAAAAAACTAGGAAATGCCAAGTTAGAGCAAAGGAAAACCAAGAAAAGCGGGGTTAGAGTGGAGGAAATCCAAGAAAAGCGGGGTTTCTGCGCAAAAAACTAGGAAATGCCAAGTTAGAGCAAAGGAAAACCAAGAAAAGCGGGGTTAGAGTGGAGGAAATCCAAGAAAAGCGAAGTTAGATCGGAGGAAAACCAAGAAAAGCAGGGTTAGAGCGGAGGAAAACCAAGAAAAGCAGGGTTAGAGCAGTGGAAAACTCTCTTGGGAAGCATAGAGACACACAGTGACCCATAGGTAGACACTGGGACCCACAGCGGAATAATGGGACACATAGGGACCCCATGGATTACAGTGGGGGACATTGAGACCCATAGAGACACATAGGGACCCCGCTGAGACCCATAAGAGACCCCATAGAGGCACATAGGTAACACATTGAAACCCATAAATACCAATAAGAAGACATATGGGCCCAGAGATACCCATAAGAGACCCCATAGAGTCCCCAAAGAGGCACATAGCAATCCATACGGGGGACACTGGGACAAATAGGGACACATACTGACTCATAGGGAGACACTGGGAACCATAGGGACAATGGGACAAATAGGGACCCCATGGATTACAAGGGGGACAGTGAGACCCATAGAGACACATAGGGACCTTGCTGAGACCCATTAAAGACCTCATAGAGGCGCATAGGGACCACACTGAAACCCATAGATACCCATAGGAAGACATTTGGACCAAGAGATACCCATAAGATACCCCATAGAGACCCCATAGAGGCAAATAGCAACCCATAGGGGGTACATTGGGAAACATAGGGACAAATAGTGGCCCATAGGGAGACACTGGGACCCATATGGAGACATTGGCACACATAGGGACCACATGCATTACATTGGGGGACAGTGAGACCCCTAGAGACACACAGGGACCCGGTTGAGACCCATAAGAGACCCCATAGAGGCACATACGGACGACACTGAAACCCATAGATACACAGAGGGAGAATTTTCGGCCCAGAGATACGCATAAGAGACCCCATAGAGACCCTATAGAGGCACATAGCAACCCATAGGGGGGACATTGGGACACATAGGGACACATAGTGACCCATAGGGATACACTGGGACCATAGGGGGACAATGGGACACATAGGGACCATATGGATTACAAGGGGGACAGTGAAACCCATAGAGACACATAGGGACCCCGCTGAGACCAATTAAAGACCTCATAGAGGCGCATAGGGACCACATTGAAACCCATAGATACCCATAGGAAAATATTTGGGCCCAGAGATACCCATAGGAGACCCTATAGAGACCCCATAGAGGCACATAGCAACCCATAGGGGGGACATTGGGAAACAGGGAAACATAGTGGCCCATAGGGAGACACTGGGACCCATAGGGAGACATTGGCACACATAGGGACCACATGCATTACATTGGGGGACAGTGAGACCCCTAGAGACACACAGGGACCCGGTTGAGACCCATAAGAGACCCCATAGAGGCACATACGGACGACACTGAAACCCATAGATACACAGAGGGAGAATTTTCGGCCCAGAGATACGCATAAGAGACCCCATAGAGACCCTATAGAGGCACATAGCAACCCATAGGGGGGACATTGGGACACATAGGGACACATAGGGATACACTGGGACCCATAGGGGGACAATGGGACACATAGGGACCATATGGATTACAAGGGGGACAGTGAAACCCATAGAGACACATAGGGACCCCGCTGAGACCAATTAAAGACCTCATAGAGGTGCATAGGGACCACATTGAAACCCATAGATACCCATAGGAAAATATTTGGGCCCAGAGATACCCATAGGAGACCCTATAGAGACCCCATAGAGGCACATAGCCACCCATAGTGGGGACATTGGGAAACATAGGGACACATAGTGACTCATAGGGAGACACTGGGACCCATAGGCGGACAATGGGACACATAGGGACCCCACGGATTACAGTGGGGGACAGTGAGACCCATGGAGACACATAGGGACCCCGCTGAACGTCATAAGAGAGCCCATAGAGACACATAGGGACCACACTGAATCCCACAAATCCCCATAGGAAGACATTTGGGCCCAGAGATACCCATAAGAGACCCCATAGAGGCACATAGCAACCCACAGGTGGGACACTGGGTCCCATAGGGACGCATAGTGATCCATAGGGAGACACTGGGACACATAGGGGGACATTGGGAAACATAGGGACCCCATGGATTACAGTGGGGGACAGTGAGACCCATAGAGACACATAGGGACCCCGCTGTGACCCATAAGAGACCCCATAGAGGCACATAGGGACCACACTGAAACCCATAGATAACCATAGGAAGAAATTTGGGCCCAGAGATACCCATGAGAGACCACATAGAGGCACATAGCAACCCACAGGGGGGACATTGGGACACATAGGGACACATAGTGACCCATAGGGAGACACTGGGACCCATAGGGGGACATTGGGACACATAGGGACCCCATGGATTACAGTGGGGGACAGTGAGACCCATAGAGACACATAGAGACTCTGCTGAGACCCATAAGAGACCCCATAGAGGCACATACGGAGACACTGGGACCCATGGGGGGACATAGACATCCATAGGAGGACATTGGGACACATTGGAACCCCATAGAGTGACATAGAGACACATAGGGACACATTTAGAAGGTTTCTATGGGGTCTCTTATGGGCATCTCTGGACCCAAGTGTATTCCTATGGGTAGCTATGGGTTTCAATGTGGTCCCTATGTGACTCTATGGGTTCTTTTATGGGTCTCAGCAGGGTCCCTCTGTGTCTCTATTGGTCTCACTGTCCCCCAGTGTAATGCATGGTGTCCATATGTGTCCCAGTGTCCCCCTATGGGTCTCAGTGTCTCCCTATGGGTCACTATGTGTCCCTATATGTCCCACCTATGAGTTTCTTGTGCCTCTATGTAGTCTTTATTGGGTCTCTTATGGGTATCTCTGGGCCCAAATGTCTTCCTATGGGTATCTATGGGTTTAAGTGCGGTTCCTACGTGTCTGTATGGGTCTCTCTGTCCGCCACTGTAATCCATGGGGTCCCTATGTGTCCCAATGTCCACCTATTGGTCCCAGTGTCTCCCTATGGGTCACTATATGTCTCTATATGTCCCAACGTCACCCCTGTGGGTTGCTATGTGCCTCTATGGGTTCTCTATGGGGTCTCTTATGGGTATCTCTGGGCCCGAATATCTTCCTATTGGTCTCTATGTGTTTCAAAGTTGTCCTATGTGTCCCTATTGGTCTTAATGGCTCCTAATGTGTCCCTATGAGTTTATATGGGGTCTCTATAGGTCCCAATGTGTCTCTTTGTGTTCCTATGTGTCTATATGGAGTCTCTATGTGGTTTCTATGGGTCCCAACTTCTCTCAATGTGTCACTATGTGCCTCTATGGGGTCTCCATGGGTTTCTATGGGGTCTCTCTATGGGTCCCTATTGGTCCCAATGGGTCCCTATGAGTCTCTATGATGTCTCCCTTTGTCCCCATATGGGTCCCAGTGTCTTTCTATGGGTCTCTATGGTACTCACTATGTCACTATTAGGTTTCAATGGGTCCCTATGGAATTTCTATGGGTCCCAGTGTTCCCCTATGGGGTCTCTGTTGGTCTCTATGTGGTCCATATGTCTGTCTATAAGTCTCTATGGGTCCCAGTGTCCCCCTATGTGTCCCAATGTCTCCCTATGGGTGTCTATGTGCGTCTATGGGGTCTCTATGGGGTGTCTATGGGGTGCTATGTGTCTTTATGGGTCCCTATGTGTTTCTATGGGATGCTATGTGTGTCTATGGTGCTCTATGGGGTAGTATGGGGTGCTGTGGACTGGCTATAGGGCACTGTAGGGTGCCTATGGGGCTCTATGGAGTAGTATAGGGTGTCTATGGGGCTCTATGAGGTATGTATGGGGTTCAATCGGGCACTGTGTGTCGATGTGGGGCACTATGGGGCTATATGTGATGTCTGTGGAGCACTATGGGGTGGCTATTGGGTGCCTATTGGGCTCTGTGGTGTTCTGTGGGTAGCTATTGGGCTCTATGGGGTGCCTATGGAGCTCTATGGGGTTCTATGGGGCGTTCTGAGGTTTCTATGGGGTGTCTATGGAACGCTATGGTGTGTCTATGTGGCAAAATGAGTTTCTATGGGTGGCTATGGGAGCTCTATGGGGCACAATGGGTTGCCTACGGGGCTCTATGGGATGTCTATGGGGCTCTATGGCGCGGCTATATGTCCTTATTTGGTGTCTATGTGGCACTATGTTGTGCTATGGGGTGCTGTGAGGCACTATGGGGTGCTATGGGGCTCTATGGAGCAGTATAGGTTGTCTATGGGTCCCTATGGGGTGCAATGGGGCGCTGTGGGGCACAAGGGAGTGTCTATGAGGCTCCATGGGCTGCTATGGGGCACTGTGGAGTAGCTATGGGATGATTTGGGGTCTCTTTGTGCCCCTATGGGGCGCTATGGGTCACTATGTGGTGTCTATGGGGCTCTATGGGGTGGCTATGCGGTGCTGTAGGGTGGCTATGGGGTGCTTTGGGGTATCCTTGGGTTCCTATGGGGCGCTATGGGTGACTATGGGGTGCTATGGTTTGCTATGGGGCTCTATGCGGAAGAATGGGGTCTCTATGGGGCGCTATGAGGTCCCTATGGGGCTCTATGGGGAGTCTATGGGATGTCTTTGGGGATCTATGGGTTGTCTGTGGGGCTCTATGGGGTCTGCATGGGGTCTGTATGGGGTTCAGTGGGTCTCTATGGGGCTCTATGGGGTGTCTACAAGCACTATGGGGCGATATGGGGTGTCTATGTGGTTCAATTGGGCTCTATGGTGTGGCTGTAGGGCCTTATGTGGTGTCTATGGGCACTGTGGGCTGCTCTGGGGTGCTGTGGGGAACTATGGGGTGTCTATGGGGCTCTATGGAGCAGTATGCTGTGTCTATGGGTCCCTATGAGGTGCAATGGGGTGCTGTGGGGCACAATGGAGTGTCTATGAGGCTCCATGGGTTGCTATGCGGCACTATGGAGTAGCTATGGGGTGCTATGGGGTCTCTTTGGGCCCCTATGGGTCACTATGGGTCACTATGTGGTGTCTATGGGGCTCTATGGGGTGGCTATGCGGTGCTGTAGGGTGGCTATTGGGTGCTTTGGTGTATCCTTGGGTTCCTATGGGGCGCTATGGGTGACTATGTGGTGCAGTGGTTTGCTATGGAGCTCTATGCGGAAGAATGGGGTCTCTATGGGGCGCTATGGGGTCCCTATGGGGCTCTATTGGGAGTCTACGGGGTGTCTTTGGGGATCTATGGGTTGTCTGTGGGGCTCTATGGGGTCTGCATGGGGTCTGTATGGGGTTCAGTGGGTCTCTATGGGGTGTCTACAGGCACTATGGGGCGATATGGGGTGTCTATGTGGTTCAATTGGGCTCTATGGTGTGGCTGTAGGGCCTTATGTGGTGCCTATGGGGCACTGTGGGCTGCTATGGGGTGCTGTGGGGAACTATGGGGTGTCTATGGGGCTCTATGGAGCAGTATGCTGTGTCTATGGGTCTTAATGGGGTGCAATGGGGTGCTGTGGGGCACAATGGAGTGTCTATGAGGCTCCATGGGCTGCTATGTGGCACTATGGAGTAGCTATGGGGTGCTATAGGGTCTCTTTGGGCCCCTATGGGTCACTATGTGGTGTCTCTGGGGCACTAAGGGGTGGCTCTGCGGTGCTGTAGGTTGGCTATGGGGTGCTTTGGGGTATCCTTGGGTTCCTATGGGGCGCTATGGGTGATTATGGGGTGCTATGGTTTGCTATGGGGCTCTATGCGGAAGAATGGGGTCTCTATGGGGCGCTATGGGGTCCCTATGGGGCTCTATGGGGAGTCTATGGGGTGTCTTTGGGGATCTATGGGTTGTCTGTGGGGCTCTATGGGGTCTGCATGGGGTCTGTATGGGGTTCAGTGGGTCTCTATGGGTCTCTATGGGGTGTCTACAGGCACTATGGGCGATATGGGGTGTCTATGTGGTTCAATTGGGCTCTATGGTGTGGCTGTAGGGCCTTATGTGGTGTCTATGGGGCACTGTGGGCTGCTATGGGGTGCTGTGGGGAACTATGGGGTGTCTATGGGGCTCTATGGAGCAGTATGCTGTGTCTATGGGTCCCTATGGGGTGCAATGGGGTTCTGTGGGGCACAATGGAGTGTCTATGAGGCTCCATGGGCTGCTATCGGGCACTGTGGAGTAGCTATGGGATGATTTGGGGTCTCTTTGTGCCCCTATGGGGCGCTATGGGTCACTATGTGGTGTCTATGGGGCTCTATGGGGTGGCTATGCGGTGCTGTAGGGTGGCTATGGGGTGCTTTGGGGTATCCTTGGGTTCCTATGGGGCGCTATGGGTGATTATGGGGTGCTATGGTTTGCTATGGGGCTCTATGCGGAAGAATGGGGTCTTTATGGGGCGCTATGGGGTCCCTATGGGGCTCTATGGGGAGTCTATGGGGTGTCTTTGGGGATCTATGGGTTGTCTGTGGGGCTCTATGGGGTCTGCATGGGGTCTGTATGGGGTTCAGTGGGTCTCTATGGGTCTCTATGGGGTGTCTACAGGCACTATGGTGCGATATGGGGTGTCTATGTGGTTCAATTGGGCTCTATGGTGTGGCTGTAGGGCCTTATGTGGTGTCTATGGGGCACTGTGGGCTGCTATGGGGTGCTGTGGGGAACTATGGGGTGTCTATGGGGCTCTATGGAGCAGTATGCTGTGTCTATGGGTCCCTATGGGGTGCAATGGGGTGCTGTGGGGCACAATGGAGTGTCTATGAGGCTCCATGGGCTGCTGTCGGGCACTGTGGAGTAGCTATGGGATGATTTGGGGTCTCTTTGTGCCCCTATGGGGCGCTATGGGTCACTATGTGGTGTCTATGGGGCTCTATGGGGTGGCTATGCGGTGCTGTAGGGTGGCTATGGGGTGCTTTGGGGTATCCTTGGGTTCCTATGGGGCGCTATAGGTGACTATGTGGTGCTATGGTTTGCTATGGGGCTCTATGCGGAAAAATGGGGTCTCTATGGGGCGCTATGAGGTCCCTATGGGGCTCTATGGGGTGTCTACGGGGCTCTATGGGGTATCTTTGTGTTCCTATGGGTCGCTATGTGGCGCTATGTGTCGCTATGTGTTGTCTATGGGGCTCTATGGGGTGGCTATGCGGTGCTGTAGGGTGGCTATGTGGGTTCTTTGGGGTATCCTTGGGTTCCTATGGGGCGCTATGGGTGACTATGGGGTGCTATGGTTTGCTCTGGGGCTCTATGCGGAAGAATGGGGTCTCTATGGGGCTCTATGGGGAGTCTATGGGGTGTCTTTGGGGATCTATGGGTTGTCTGTGGGGCTCTATGGGGTCTGCATGGGGTCTGTATGGGGTTCAGTGGGTCTCTATGGGGCTCTATAGGGTGTCTACAGGCACTATGGGCGATATGGGGTGTCTATGTGGTTCAATTGGGCTCTATGGTGTGGCTGTAGGGCCTTATGTGGTGTCTATGGGGCACTGTGGGCTGCTATGGGGTGCTGTGGGGAACTATTTGGTGTCTATGGGGCTCTATTGTACAGTATGCTGTGTCTATGGGTCCCTATGGGGTGCAATGGGGTGCTGTGGGGCCCAATCGATTGTCTATGAGGCTCCATGGGCTGCTATGGGGCACTATGGAGTAGCTATGGGGTGCTATGGGGTCTCTTTGGGCCCCTATGGGTCACTATGGGGTGTCTATGGGGCTCTATGGGGTATCTTTGTGTTCCTATGGATCGCTATGGGTGACTATGGGGTCGCTATGGGTTTCTTTGGGGCACTATGGGGCACTATGGGTCTCAATGGGGTCTCTATGGGTCTCAGTTTATCCTTATGGCTCCCAATGACTGTCTATGGGTGTCTACGTGTCCCTATGGGTCCCAGTGTCTCTCTATGGGTCCCTATGGGTCCCAGTGTCTCTCTATGTCCCCCTGTCTAGGTGGTAACTATACAGATGGTAACAAAGATGGTAACAAATGTACAGATGTTCTGAGCGAGAGAGAAACTCACCAGTGGTGATGCCTTCGCTGAGGAAGCTGGGGCGGTCTTCACTGCAGAGCGATGTCCAAGAGATGCTGCCTCACAGAATCACAGAATTCTCAAGGTTGGAAAAGGGCTGCCAGCTTTTGTAGGAGAATAGCATGGGAGACAGTTGTGAAGGCTTTGCTGAAGTCCAAGTAGAGCACATCAACAGCCTTTCTTTCTTTCCTTCATCCATCAGATGGGTCACAGGATCGTAGAAGGAGATCAGATTGGTCAAGCAGGAGCTGCCCTTCACGAACCCATGCTGGCTAGGTCTGATCTCCTGCTCATCCCACACCTGCCGCATCTGTCATCTCCCTCAAGACAATTCGTTCCATTCCCTTCCCTGGCACCGAGGTCAGGCTAACAGGCCTGGAGTTGCCCGGATCCTCCTGACAACCTTGCTTGGAAATGGGAGTCACGTTGGCAAGCCTCCAGTCTTCTGGGACCTCACCGGGTAACAGGGAGCTCAGAAAGATAATGGAAAGCGGCTCGAGTGAGGGTCAGCCCTTAAATGAGGTCTCAGAGGAGGTGGAGTCGAGCTCCAGCCCTCCCGGGAGCACAGCTCCATTACTCTCACCTGTGCTCCCGCAGCTGACCCCACACTTGCCTCAGCTGATTAATCAGAGGTTCAGGCTGTGATTACCAATCTCCCATACAGCCCCTATGGGTCCCAATGTTTCCCTACGGGTCTCTAGCTGTCCCTATAGGTCTCTATGGGGTTATTATGCCTCTAAATGGGTCCCTATGTGTCTCTATGTCTCTCTATGGGGTCCCTATGTGTCCCAATGTCCCCCTATGGATCTCTATGTATCCATATGGGTCCCAGTGACTCCCTTTGGGTCACTAATGAGTCACTATGTTTCCCAACGTCTCCCCTATGGGTTGCTATGTGCCTCTGTGGGGTATTTTATGGGTATCTCTGGACCCAAATGTATTCCTATGGGTACCTATGGGTTTCAATGTGGTCCCTATGTGCCTCTATGGGTCTCACTGTCCCCAACTGTAATCCATGGGATCCCTATGTGTTCCAATGTCCCCCTATGGGTCCCAGTGTCACCCTATGGGTCACTATGTGTCCCTATGTGTCCCAATATCCCCCCTATGGGTAGCTATGTGCCTCTATGGGGTCTCTTATTTGTATCTATGGGCTTAAATGTCCTCCTATGGGTATCTATGGGTTTCAATGCAGTCCCTATGTGCCTCTATGGGGTCTCTTATGGCTCTCAGCAGAGTCTCTATATGTCTACGGGTATCACTGTCCCCCACTGTAATCCATGGTGTCCCTATGTGTCCCAATGTCACCCTATGGGTCCCAGTGTCAGCCTATGGGTCACAATGTGTCCCTATGTGTCCCAATGTCCCTCCTATGTGTTGCTAAGTGTCTCAATGGGGTCTCTATGGGGCTCTATGGGGTGCCTATGGAGCTCTATGGAGATCTATAGGGTGTCTATGGAACGCTATGGTGTGTCTATGTGGCAAAATGAGTTTCTATGGGTGGCTATGGGAGCTCTATGGGGCACAATGGGTTGCCTACGGGGCTCTATGGGATGTCTATGGGGCTCTATGGCGCGGCTATATGTCCTTATTTGGTGTCTATGTGGCACTATGTTGTGCTATGGGGTGCTGTGAGGCACTATGGGGTGCTATGGGGCTCTATGGAGCAGTATAGGTTGTCTATGGGTCCCTATGGGGTGCAATGGGGCGCTGTGGGGCACAAGGGAGTGTCTATGAGGCTCCATGGGCTGCTATGGGGCACTGTGGAGTAGCTATGGGATGATTTGGGGTCTCTTTGTGCCCCTATGGGGCGCTATGGGTCACTATGTGGTGTCTATGGGGCTCTATGGGGTGGCTATGCGGTGCTGTAGGGTGGCTATGGGGTGCTTTGGGGTATCCTTGGGTTCCTATGGGGCGCTATGGGTGACTATGGGGTGCTATGGTTTGCTATGGGGCTCTATGCGGAAGAATGGGGTCTCTATGGGGCGCTATGAGGTCCCTATGGGGCTCTATGGGGAGTCTATGGGATGTCTTTGGGGATCTATGGGTTGTCTGTGGGGCTCTATGGGGTCTGCATGGGGTCTGTATGGGGTTCAGTGGGTCTCTATGGGGCTCTATGGGGTGTCTACAAGCACTATGGGGCGATATGGGGTGTCTATGTGGTTCAATTGGGCTCTATGGTGTGGCTGTAGGGCCTTATGTGGTGTCTATGGGCACTGTGGGCTGCTCTGGGGTGCTGTGGGGAACTATGGGGTGTCTATGGGGCTCTATGGAGCAGTATGCTGTGTCTATGGGTCCCTATGAGGTGCAATGGGGTGCTGTGGGGCACAATGGAGTGTCTATGAGGCTCCATGGGTTGCTATGCGGCACTATGGAGTAGCTATGGGGTGCTATGGGGTCTCTTTGGGCCCCTATGGGTCACTATGGGTCACTATGTGGTGTCTATGGGGCTCTATGGGGTGGCTATGCGGTGCTGTAGGGTGGCTATTGGGTGCTTTGGTGTATCCTTGGGTTCCTATGGGGCGCTATGGGTGACTATGTGGTGCAGTGGTTTGCTATGGAGCTCTATGCGGAAGAATGGGGTCTCTATGGGGCGCTATGGGGTCCCTATGGGGCTCTATTGGGAGTCTACGGGGTGTCTTTGGGGATCTATGGGTTGTCTGTGGGGCTCTATGGGGTCTGCATGGGGTCTGTATGGGGTTCAGTGGGTCTCTATGGGGTGTCTACAGGCACTATGGGGCGATATGGGGTGTCTATGTGGTTCAATTGGGCTCTATGGTGTGGCTGTAGGGCCTTATGTGGTGCCTATGGGGCACTGTGGGCTGCTATGGGGTGCTGTGGGGAACTATGGGGTGTCTATGGGGCTCTATGGAGCAGTATGCTGTGTCTATGGGTCTTAATGGGGTGCAATGGGGTGCTGTGGGGCACAATGGAGTGTCTATGAGGCTCCATGGGCTGCTATGTGGCACTATGGAGTAGCTATGGGGTGCTATAGGGTCTCTTTGGGCCCCTATGGGTCACTATGTGGTGTCTCTGGGGCACTAAGGGGTGGCTCTGCGGTGCTGTAGGTTGGCTATGGGGTGCTTTGGGGTATCCTTGGGTTCCTATGGGGCGCTATGGGTGATTATGGGGTGCTATGGTTTGCTATGGGGCTCTATGCGGAAGAATGGGGTCTCTATGGGGCGCTATGGGGTCCCTATGGGGCTCTATGGGGAGTCTATGGGGTGTCTTTGGGGATCTATGGGTTGTCTGTGGGGCTCTATGGGGTCTGCATGGGGTCTGTATGGGGTTCAGTGGGTCTCTATGGGTCTCTATGGGGTGTCTACAGGCACTATGGGCGATATGGGGTGTCTATGTGGTTCAATTGGGCTCTATGGTGTGGCTGTAGGGCCTTATGTGGTGTCTATGGGGCACTGTGGGCTGCTATGGGGTGCTGTGGGGAACTATGGGGTGTCTATGGGGCTCTATGGAGCAGTATGCTGTGTCTATGGGTCCCTATGGGGTGCAATGGGGTTCTGTGGGGCACAATGGAGTGTCTATGAGGCTCCATGGGCTGCTATCGGGCACTGTGGAGTAGCTATGGGATGATTTGGGGTCTCTTTGTGCCCCTATGGGGCGCTATGGGTCACTATGTGGTGTCTATGGGGCTCTATGGGGTGGCTATGCGGTGCTGTAGGGTGGCTATGGGGTGCTTTGGGGTATCCTTGGGTTCCTATGGGGCGCTATGGGTGATTATGGGGTGCTATGGTTTGCTATGGGGCTCTATGCGGAAGAATGGGGTCTTTATGGGGCGCTATGGGGTCCCTATGGGGCTCTATGGGGAGTCTATGGGGTGTCTTTGGGGATCTATGGGTTGTCTGTGGGGCTCTATGGGGTCTGCATGGGGTCTGTATGGGGTTCAGTGGGTCTCTATGGGTCTCTATGGGGTGTCTACAGGCACTATGGTGCGATATGGGGTGTCTATGTGGTTCAATTGGGCTCTATGGTGTGGCTGTAGGGCCTTATGTGGTGTCTATGGGGCACTGTGGGCTGCTATGGGGTGCTGTGGGGAACTATGGGGTGTCTATGGGGCTCTATGGAGCAGTATGCTGTGTCTATGGGTCCCTATGGGGTGCAATGGGGTGCTGTGGGGCACAATGGAGTGTCTATGAGGCTCCATGGGCTGCTGTCGGGCACTGTGGAGTAGCTATGGGATGATTTGGGGTCTCTTTGTGCCCCTATGGGGCGCTATGGGTCACTATGTGGTGTCTATGGGGCTCTATGGGGTGGCTATGCGGTGCTGTAGGGTGGCTATGGGGTGCTTTGGGGTATCCTTGGGTTCCTATGGGGCGCTATAGGTGACTATGTGGTGCTATGGTTTGCTATGGGGCTCTATGCGGAAAAATGGGGTCTCTATGGGGCGCTATGAGGTCCCTATGGGGCTCTATGGGGTGTCTACGGGGCTCTATGGGGTATCTTTGTGTTCCTATGGGTCGCTATGTGGCGCTATGTGTCGCTATGTGTTGTCTATGGGGCTCTATGGGGTGGCTATGCGGTGCTGTAGGGTGGCTATGTGGGTTCTTTGGGGTATCCTTGGGTTCCTATGGGGCGCTATGGGTGACTATGGGGTGCTATGGTTTGCTCTGGGGCTCTATGCGGAAGAATGGGGTCTCTATGGGGCTCTATGGGGAGTCTATGGGGTGTCTTTGGGGATCTATGGGTTGTCTGTGGGGCTCTATGGGGTCTGCATGGGGTCTGTATGGGGTTCAGTGGGTCTCTATGGGGCTCTATAGGGTGTCTACAGGCACTATGGGCGATATGGGGTGTCTATGTGGTTCAATTGGGCTCTATGGTGTGGCTGTAGGGCCTTATGTGGTGTCTATGGGGCACTGTGGGCTGCTATGGGGTGCTGTGGGGAACTATTTGGTGTCTATGGGGCTCTATTGTACAGTATGCTGTGTCTATGGGTCCCTATGGGGTGCAATGGGGTGCTGTGGGGCCCAATCGATTGTCTATGAGGCTCCATGGGCTGCTATGGGGCACTATGGAGTAGCTATGGGGTGCTATGGGGTCTCTTTGGGCCCCTATGGGTCACTATGGGGTGTCTATGGGGCTCTATGGGGTATCTTTGTGTTCCTATGGATCGCTATGGGTGACTATGGGGTCGCTATGGGTTTCTTTGGGGCACTATGGGGCACTATGGGTCTCAATGGGGTCTCTATGGGTCTCAGTTTATCCTTATGGCTCCCAATGACTGTCTATGGGTGTCTACGTGTCCCTATGGGTCCCAGTGTCTCTCTATGGGTCCCTATGGGTCCCAGTGTCTCTCTATGTCCCCCTGTCTAGGTGGTAACTATACAGATGGTAACAAAGATGGTAACAAATGTACAGATGTTCTGAGCGAGAGAGAAACTCACCAGTGGTGATGCCTTCGCTGAGGAAGCTGGGGCGGTCTTCACTGCAGAGCGATGTCCAAGAGATGCTGCCTCACAGAATCACAGAATTCTCAAGGTTGGAAAAGGGCTGCCAGCTTTTGTAGGAGAATAGCATGGGAGACAGTTGTGAAGGCTTTGCTGAAGTCCAAGTAGAGCACATCAACAGCCTTTCTTTCTTTCCTTCATCCATCAGATGGGTCACAGGATCGTAGAAGGAGATCAGATTGGTCAAGCAGGAGCTGCCCTTCACGAACCCATGCTGGCTAGGTCTGATCTCCTGCTCATCCCACACCTGCCGCATCTGTCATCTCCCTCAAGACAATTCGTTCCATTCCCTTCCCTGGCACCGAGGTCAGGCTAACAGGCCTGGAGTTGCCCGGATCCTCCTGACAACCTTGCTTGGAAATGGGAGTCACGTTGGCAAGCCTCCAGTCTTCTGGGACCTCACCGGGTAACAGGGAGCTCAGAAAGATAATGGAAAGCGGCTCGAGTGAGGGTCAGCCCTTAAATGAGGTCTCAGAGGAGGTGGAGTCGAGCTCCAGCCCTCCCGGGAGCACAGCTCCATTACTCTCACCTGTGCTCCCGCAGCTGACCCCACACTTGCCTCAGCTGATTAATCAGAGGTTCAGGCTGTGATTACCAATCTCCCATACAGCCCCTATGGGTCCCAATGTTTCCCTACGGGTCTCTAGCTGTCCCTATAGGTCTCTATGGGGTTATTATGCCTCTAAATGGGTCCCTATGTGTCTCTATGTCTCTCTATGGGGTCCCTATGTGTCCCAATGTCCCCCTATGGATCTCTATGTATCCATATGGGTCCCAGTGACTCCCTTTGGGTCACTAATGAGTCACTATGTTTCCCAACGTCTCCCCTATGGGTTGCTATGTGCCTCTGTGGGGTATTTTATGGGTATCTCTGGACCCAAATGTATTCCTATGGGTACCTATGGGTTTCAATGTGGTCCCTATGTGCCTCTATGGGTCTCACTGTCCCCAACTGTAATCCATGGGATCCCTATGTGTTCCAATGTCCCCCTATGGGTCCCAGTGTCACCCTATGGGTCACTATGTGTCCCTATGTGTCCCAATATCCCCCCTATGGGTAGCTATGTGCCTCTATGGGGTCTCTTATTTGTATCTATGGGCTTAAATGTCCTCCTATGGGTATCTATGGGTTTCAATGCAGTCCCTATGTGCCTCTATGGGGTCTCTTATGGCTCTCAGCAGAGTCTCTATATGTCTACGGGTATCACTGTCCCCCACTGTAATCCATGGTGTCCCTATGTGTCCCAATGTCACCCTATGGGTCCCAGTGTCAGCCTATGGGTCACAATGTGTCCCTATGTGTCCCAATGTCCCTCCTATGTGTTGCTAAGTGTCTCAATGGGGTCTCTATGGGGCTCTATGGGGTGCCTATGGAGCTCTATGGAGATCTATAGGGTGTCTATGGAACGCTATGGTGTGTCTATGTGGCAAAATGAGTTTCTATGGGTGGCTATGGGAGCTCTATGGGGCACAATGGGTTGCCTACGGGGCTCTATGGGATGTCTATGGGGCTCTATGGCGCGGCTATATGTCCTTATTTGGTGTCTATGTGGCACTATGTTGTGCTATGGGGTGCTGTGAGGCACTATGGGGTGCTATGGGGCTCTATGGAGCAGTATAGGTTGTCTATGGGTCCCTATGGGGTGCAATGGGGCGCTGTGGGGCACAAGGGAGTGTCTATGAGGCTCCATGGGCTGCTATGGGGCACTGTGGAGTAGCTATGGGATGATTTGGGGTCTCTTTGTGCCCCTATGGGGCGCTATGGGTCACTATGTGGTGTCTATGGGGCTCTATGGGGTGGCTATGCAGTGCCGTAGGGTGGCTATGGGGTGCTTTGGGGTATCCTTGGGTTCCTATGGGGCGCTATGGGTGACTATGGGGTGCTATGGTTTGCTATGGGGCTCTATGCGGAAGAATGGGGTCTCTATGGGGCGCTATGAGGTCCCTATGGGGCTCTATGGGGAGTCTATGGGATGTCTTTGGGGATCTATGGGTTGTCTGTGGGGCTCTATGGGGTCTGCATGGGGTCTGTATGGGGTTCAGTGGGTCTCTATGGGGCTCTATGGGGTGTCTACAGGCACTATGGGGCGATATGGGGTGTCTATGTGGTTCAATTGGGCTCTATGGTGTGGCTGTAGGGCCTTATGTGGTGTCTATGGGCACTGTGGGCTGCTCTGGGGTGCTGTGGGGAACTATGGGGTGACTATGGGGCTCTATGGAGCAGTATGCTGTGTCTATGGGTCCCTATGGGGTGCAATGGGGTGCTGTGGGGCACAATGGAGTGTCTATGAGGCTCCATGGGTTGCTATGGGGCACTATGGAGTAGCTATGGGGTGCTATAGGGTCTCTTTGGGCCCCTATGGGTCACTATGTGGTGTCTCTGGGGCACTAAGGGGTGGCTATGCGGTGCTGTAGAGTGGCTATGGGGTGCTTTGGGGTATCCTTTGGTTCCTATGGGGCGCTATGGGTGATTATGGGGTGCTATGGTTTGCTATGCGGCTCTATGCGGAAGAATGGGGTCTCTATGGGGCGCTATGGGGTCCCTATGGGGCTCTATGGGGAGTCTATGGGGTGTCTTTGGGGATCTATGGGTTGTCTGTGGGGCTCTATGGGGTCTGCATGGGGTCTGTATGGGGTTCAGTGGGTCTCTATGGGGCTCTATGGGGTGTCTACAGGCACTATGGGGCGATATGGGGTGTCTATGTGGTTCAATTATGCTCTGTGGTGTGGCTGTAGGGCCTTATGTGGTGTCTATGGGGCACTGTGGGCTGCTATGGGGTGCTGTGGGGAACTATGGGGTGTCTATGGGGCTCTATGGAGCAGTATGCTGTGTCTATGGGTCCCTATGGGGTGCAATGGGGTGCTGTGGGGCACAATGGAGTGTCTATGAGGCTCCATGGGCTGCTATGGGGCACTATGGAGTAGCTATGGGGTGCTATGGGGTCTCTTTGGGCCCCTATGGGTCACTATGTGGTGTCTCTGGGGCACTAAGGGGTGGCTATGCGGTGCTGTAGGGTGGCTATGGGGTGCTTTGGGGTATCCTTGGGTTCCTATGGGGCGCTATGGGTGATTATGGGGTGCTATGGTTTGCTATGGGGCTCTATGCGGAAGAATGGGGTCTCTATGGGGCGCTATGGGGTCCCTATGGGGCTCTATGGGGAGTCTATGGGGTGTCTTTGGGGATCTATGGGTTGTCTGTGGGGCTCTATGGGGTTCAGTGGGTCTCTATGGGGCTCTATGGAGTGTCTACAGGCACTATGGGGCGATATGGGGTGTCTATGTGGTTCAATTGGGCTCTATGGTGTGGCTGTAGGGCCTTATGTGGTGTCTATGGGGCACTGTGGGCTGCTATGGGGTGCTGTGGGGAACTATGGGGTGTCTATGGGGCTCTATGGAGCAGTATGCTGTGTCTATGGGTCCCTATGGGGTGCAATGGGGTGCTGTGGGGCACAATGGAGTGTCTATGAGGCTCCATGGGCTGCTGTCGGGCACTGTGGTGTAGCTATGGGATGATTTGGGGTCTCTTTGTGCCCCTATGGGGCGCTATGGGTCACTATGTGGTGTCTATGGGGCTCTATGGGGTGGCTATGCGGTGCTGTAGGGTGGCTATGGGGTGCTTTGGGGTATCCTTGGGTTCCTATGGGGCGCTATAGGTGACTATGTGGTGCTATGGTTTGCTATGGGGCTCTATGCGGAAAAATGGGGTCTCTATGGGGCGCTATGAGGTCCCTATGGGGCTCTATGGGGTGTCTACGGGGCTCTATGGGGTATCTTTGTGTTCCTATGGGTCGCTATGTGGCGCTATGTGTCACTATGTGTCGTCTATGGGGCTCTATGGGGTGGCTATGCGGTGCTGTAGGGTGGCTATGTTGGTTCCTTGGGGTATCCTTGGGTTCCTATGGGGCGCTATGGGTGACTATGGGGTGCTATGGTTTGCTATGGGGCTCTATGCAGAAGAATGGGGTCTCTATGGGGCGCTATGGGGTCCCTATGTGGCTCTATGGGGAGTCTATGGGGTGTCTTTGGGGATCTATGGGTTGTCTGTGGGGCTCTATGGGGTCTGCATGGGGTCTGTATGGGGTTCAGTGGGTCTCTATGGGGCTCTATGGGGTGTCTACAGGCACTATGGGCGATATGGGGTGTCTATGTGGTTCAATTGGGCTCTATGGTGTGGCTGTAGGGCCTTATGTGGTGTCTATGGGGCACTGTGGGCTGCTATGGGGTGCTGTGGGGAACTATGGGGTGTCTATGGGGCTCTATTGTACAGTATGCTGTGTCTATGGGTCCCTATGGGGTGCAATGGGGTGCTGTGGGGCCCAATCGAGTGTCTATGAGGCTCCATGGGCTGCTATGGGGCACTATGGAGTAGCTATGGGGTGCTATGGGGTCTCTTTGGGCCCCTATGGGTCACTATGGGGTGTCTATGGGGCTCTATGGGGTATCTTTGTGTTCCTATGGGCCCCTATGGGGCGCTATGGGTCACTATGTGGTGTCTATGGGGCTCTATGGGGTGGCTATGCGGTGCTGTAGGGTGGCTATGGGGTGCTTTGGGGTATCCTTGGGTTCCTATGGGGCGCTATAGGTGACTATGTGGTGCTATGGTTTGCTATGGGGCTCTATGCGGAAGAATGGGGTCTCTATGGGGCGCTATGAGGTCCCTATGGGGCTCTATGGGGAGTCTATGGGGTGTCTTTGGGGATCTATGGGTTGTCTGTGGGGCTCTATGGGGTCTGCATGGGGTCTGTATGGGGTTCAGTGGGTCTCTATGGGGCTCTATGGGGTGTTTACAGGCACTATGGGGCGATATGGGGTGTCTATGTGGTTCAATTGGGCTCTATGGTGTGGCTGTAGGGCCTTACGTGGTGTCTATGGGGCACTGTGGGCTGCTATGGGGTGCTGTGGGGAACTATGGGGTGCCTATGGGGCTCTATTGTACAGTATGCTGTGTCTATGGGTCCCTATGGGGTGCAATGGGGTGCTGTGGGGCCCAATCGAGTGTCTATGAGGCTCCATGGGCTGCTATGGGGCACTATGGAGTAGCTATGGTGTGCTATGGGGTCTCTTTGGGCCCCTATGGGTCACTATGGGGTGTCTCTGGGGCTCTATGGGGTATCTTTGTGTTCCTATGGGTCCCTATGGGGCGCTATGTGTCACTATGTGGTGTCTATGGGGCTCTATGGGGTGGCTATGCGGTGCTGTAGGGTGGCTATGTGGGTGCTTTGGGGTATCCTTGGGTTTCTATGGGGCGCTATGGGTGACTATGGGGTGCTATGGTTTGCTATGGGGCTCTATGCGGAAGAATGGGGTCTCTATGGGGCGCTATGAGGTCCCTATAGGGCTCTATGGGGAGTCTATGGGGTGTCTTTGGGGATCTATGGGTTGTCTGTGGGGCTCTATGGGGTCTGCATGGGGTCTGTATGGGGTTCAGTGGGTCTCTATGGGGCTCTATGGGGTGTCTACAGGCACTATGGGGCGATATGGGGTGTCTATGTGGTTCAATTGGGCTCTATGGTGTGGCTGTAGGGCCTTATGTGGTGTCTATGGGGCACTGTGGGCTGCTATGGGGTGCTGTGGGGAACTATGGGGTGTCTATGGGGCTCTATGGAGCAATATGCTGTGTCTATGGGACCCTATGGGGTGCAATGGGGTGCTGTGGGGCACAATGGAGTGTCTATGAGGCTCCATGGGCTGCTATGGGGCACTATGGAGTAGCTATGGGGTGCTCTGGGGTCTCTTTGGGCTCCTATGGGTCATTATGGGTCACTATGTAGTGTCTATGAGGCTCTATAGGGTACTATGCGGTGCTGTAGGGTGGCTATGGGGTGCTTTGGGGTATCCTTGGGTTCCTATGGGGCGCTATGGGTGACTATGTGGTGCTATGGTTTGCTATGGGGCTCTATGCGGAAGAATGGGGTCTCTATTGGGCGCTATGAGGTCCCCATGGGGCTCTATAGGGAGTCTATGGGGTGTCTTTGGAGATCTATGGGTTGTCTGTGGGGCTCTATGGGGTCTGCATGGGGTCTGTATGGGGTTCAGTGGGTCTCTATGGGGCTCTATGGGGTGTCTACAGGCACTATGGGGCGATATGGGGTGTCTATGTGGTTCAATTGGGCTCTATGGTGTGGCTGTAGGGCCTTATGTGGTGTCTATGGGGCACTGTGGGCTGCTATGGGGAACTATGGGGTGTCTATGGGGCTCTATTGTACAGTATGCTGTGTCTATGGGTCCCTATGGGGTGCAATGGGGTGCTGTGGGGCACAATGGAGTGTCTATGAGGCTCCATGGGCTGCTATGGGGCACTATGGAGTAGCTATGGGGTGCTCTAGGGTCTCTTTGGGCCCCTATGGGTCACTATGGGTCACTATGTGGTGTCTATGGGGCTCTATGGGGTGGCTATGCGGTGCTGTAGGGTGGCTATGGGGTGCTTTGGGGTATCCTTGGGTTCCTATGGGGCGCTATGGGTGACTATAGGGTGCTATGGTTTGCTATGGGGCTCTATGAGGAAGAATGGGGTCTCTATGGGGCGCTATGAGGTCCCTATGGGGCTCTATGGGGAGTCTGTGGGGTGTCTTTGGGGATCTATGGGTTGTCTGTGGGGCTCTATGGGGTCTGCATGGGGTCTGTATGGCGTTCAGTTGGTCTCTATGGGGCTCTATAGGGCGTCTACAGGCACTATGGAGCGATATGGGGTGTCTATGTGGTTCAATTATGCTCTGTGGTGTGGCTGTAGGGGCTTATGTGGTGTCTATGGGGCACTGTGGGCTGCTATGGGGAACAATGGGGTGTCTATGGGGCTCTATTGTACAGTATGCTGTGTCTATGGGTCCCTATGGGGTGCAATGGGGTGCTGTGGGGCACAATGGAGTGTCTATGAGGCTCCATGGGCTGCTATGGGGCACTATGGAGTAGCTATGGGGTGCTCTAGGGTCTCTTTGGGCCCCTATGGGTCACTATGGGTCACTATGTGGTGTCTATGGGGCTCTATGGGGTGGCTATGCGGTGCTGTAGGGTGGCTATGGGGTGCTTTGGGGTATCCTTGGGTTCCTATGGGGCGCTATGGGTGACTATAGGGTGCTATGGTTTGCTATGGGGCTCTATGAGGAAGAATGGGGTCTCTATGGGGCGCTATGAGGTCCCTATGGGGCTCTATGGGGAGTCTATGGGGTGTCTTTGGGGATCTATGGGTTGTCTGTGGGGCTCTATGGGGTCTGCATGGGGTCTGTATGGCGTTCAGTTGGTCTCTATGGGGCTCTATAGGGCGTCTACAGGCACTATGGAGCGATATGGGGTGTCTATGTGGTTCAATTATGCTCTGTGGTGTGGCTGTAGGGCCTTATGTGGTGTCTATGGGGCACTGTGGGCTGCTATGGGGTGCTGTGGGGAACTATGGGGTGCCTATGGGGCTCTATTGTACAGTATGCTGTGTCTATGGGTCCCTATGGGGTGCAATGGGGTGCTGTGGGGCCCAATCGAGTGTCTATGAGGCTCCATGGGCTGCTATGGGGCACTATGGAGTAGCTATGGTGTGCTATGGGGTCTCTTTGGGCCCCTATGGGTCACTATGGGGTGTCTATGGGGCTCTATGGGGTATCTTTGTGTTCCTATGGGTCCCTATGGGGCGCTATGTGTCACTATGTGGTGTCTATGGGGCTCTATGGGGTGGCTATGCGGTGCTGTAGGGTGGCTATGTGGGTGCTTTGGGGTATCCTTGGGTTCCTATGGGGCGCTATGGGTGACTATGGGGTGCTATGGTTTGCTATGGGGCTCTATGCGGAAGAATGGGGTCTCTATGGGGCGCTATGAGGTCCCTATAGGGCTCTATGGGGAGTCTATGGGGTGTCTTTGGGGATCTATGGGTTGTCTGTGGGGCTCTATGGGGTCTGCATGGGGTCTGTATGGGGTTCAGTGGGTCTCTATGGGGCTCTATAGGGTGTCTACAGGCACTATGTGGCGATATGGGGTGTCTATGTGGTTCAATTGGGCTCTATGGTGTGGCTGTAGGGCCTTATGTGGTGTCTATGGGGCACTGTGGGCTGCTATGGGGTGCTGTGGGGAACTATGGGGTGTCTATGGGGCTCTATGGAGCAATATGCTGTGTCTATGGGTCCCTATGGGGTGCAATGGGGTGCTGTGGGGCACAATGGAGTGTCTATGAGGCTCCATGGGTTGCTATGGGGCACTATGGAGTAGCTATGGGGTGCTCTGGGGTCTCTTTGGGCTCCTATGGGTCACTATGGGTCACTATGTGGTGTCTATGGGGCTCTATGGGGTGGCTATGCGGTGCTGTAGGGTGGCTATGGGGTGCTTTGGGGTATCCTTGGGTTCCTATGGGGCGCTATGGGTGACTATGTGGTGCTATGGTTTGCTATGGGGCTCTATGCGGAAGAATGGGGTCTCTATGGGGCGCTATGAGGTCCCCATGGGGCTCTATAGGGAGTCTATGGGGTGTCTTTGGAGATCTATGGGTTGTCTGTGGGGCTCTATGGGGTCTGCATGTGGTCTGTATGGGGTTCAGTGGGTCTCTATGGGGCTCTATGGAGTGTCTACAGGCACTATGGGGCGATATGGGGTGTCTATGTGGTTCAATTGGGCTCTATGGTGTGGCTGTAAGGCCTTATGTGGTGTCTATGGGGCACTGTGGGCTGCTATGGGGAACTATGGGGTGTCTAAGGGGCTCTATTGTACAGTATGCTGTGTCTATGGGTCCCTATGGGGTGCAATGGGGTGCTGTGGGGCACAATGGAGTGTCTATGAGGCTCCATGGGCTGCTATGGGGCACTATGGAGTAGCTATGGGGTGCTCTAGGGTCTCTTTGGGCCTCTATGGGTCACTATGGGTCACTATGTGGTGTCTATGGTGCTCTATGGGGTGGCTATGCGGTGCTGTAGGGTGGCTATGGGGTGCTTTGGGGTATCCTTGGGTTCCTATGGGGCGCTATGGGTGACTATAGGGTGCTATGGTTTGCTATGGGGCTCTATGAGGAAGAATGGGGTCTCTATGGGGCGCTATGAGGTCCCTATGGGGCTCTATGGGGAGTCTATGGGGTGTCTTTGGGGATCTATGGGTTGTCTGTGGGGCTCTATGGGGTCTGCATGGGGTCTGTATGGGGTTCAGTGGGTCTCTATGGGGCTCTATAGGGTGTCTACAGGCACTATGGAGCGATATGGGGTGTCTATGTGGTTCAATTATGCTCTGTGGTGTGGCTGTAGAGCCTTATGTGGTGTCTATGGGGCACTGTGGGCTGCTATGGGGTGCTGTGGGGAACTATGGGGTGTCTATGGGGCTCTATGGAGCAATATGCTGTGTCTATGGGTCCCTATGGTGTGCAATGGGGTGCTGTGGGGCCCAATGGAGTGTCTATGAGGGTCCATGGGCTGCTATGGTGCACTATGGAGTAGCTGTGGGGTGCTATGGGGTCTCTTTGGGCCCCTATGGGTCACTATGGGTCACTATGTGGTGTCTATGGGGCTCTATGAGGTGGCTATGCGGTCCTGTAGGGTGGCTATGGGGTGCTTTGGGGTATCCTTGGGTTCCTATGGGGCGCTATGGGTGACTATGTGGTGCTATGGTTTGCTATGGGGCTCTATGCGGAAGAATGGGGTCTCTATGGGGCGCTATGGGGTCCCTATGGTGCTCTATGGGGAGTCTATGTGGTGTCTTTCGGAATCTATGGGTTGTCTGTGGGGCTCTATGGGGTCTGCATGGGGTCTGTATGGGGTTCAGTGGGTCTCTATGGGGTGTCTACAGGCACTATGGTGCGATATGGGGTGTCCATGTGCTTCAATTGGGCTCTATGGTGTGGCTGTAGGGCCTTATGTGGTGTCTATGGGGCACTGTGGGCTGCTATGGGGTGCTGTGGGGAACTATGGGGTGTCTATGGGGCTCTATGGAGCAATATGCTGTGTCTATGGTTCCCTATGGGGTGCAATGGGGTGCTGTGGGGCACAATGGAGTGTCTATGAGGCTCCATGGGCTGCTACGGGGCACTATGGAGTAGCTATGGGGTGCTCTGGGGTCTCTTTGGGTCACTATGGGTCACTATGTGGTGTCTACGGGGCTCTATGGGGTGGCTATGCGGTGCTGTAGGGTGGCTATGGGGTGCTTTGGGGTATCCTTGGGTTCCTATGGGGCGCTATGGGTGACTATGTGTTGCTATGGTTTGCTATGGGGCTCTATGCGGAAGAATGGGGTCTCTATGGGGTGCTATGAGGTCCCTATGGGGCTCTATGGGGAGTCTATGGGGTGTCTTTGGGGATCTATGGGTTGTCTGTGGGGCTCTATGGGGTCTGCATGGGGTCTGTATGGGGTTCAGTGGGTCTCTATGGGGCTCTATGGAGTGTCTACAGGCACTATGGGGCGATATGGGGTGTCTATGTGGTTCAATTGGGCTCTATGGTGTGGCTGTAGGGCCTTATGTGGTGTCTATGGGGCACTGTGGGCTGCTATGGGGTGCTGTGGGGAACTATGGGGTGTCTATGGGGCTCTATTGTACAGTATGCTGTGTCTATGGGTCCCTATGGGGTGCAATGGGGTGCTGTGGGGCACAATGGAGTGTCTATGAGGCTCCATGGGCTGCTATGGGGCACTATGGAGTAGCTATGGGGTGTTCTGGGGTCTCTTTGGGCCCCTATGGGTCACTATGGGTCACTATGTGGTGTCTATGGTGCTCTATGGGGTGGCTATGCGGTGCTGTAGGGTGGCTATGGGGTGCTTTGGGGTATCCTTGGGTTCCTATGGGGCGCTATGGGTGACTATGGGGTGCTATGGTTTGCTATGGGGCTCTATGCGGAAGAATGGGGTCTCTATGGGGCGCTATGAGGTCCCTATGGGGCTCTATGGGGAGTCTATGGGGTGTCTTTGGGGATCTATGGGTTGTCTGTGGGGCTCTATGGGGTCTGCATGGGGTCTGTATGGGGTTCAGTGGGTCTCTATGGGGCTCTATGGGGTGTCTACAGGCACTATGGGGCGATATGGGGTGTCTATGTGGTTCAATTGGGCTCTATGGTGTGGCTGTAGGGCCTTATGTGGTGTCTATGGGGCACTGTGGGCTGCTATGGGGTGCTGTGGGGAACTATGGGGTGTCAATGGGGCTCTATGGAGCAGTATGCTGTGTCTATGGGTCCCTAAGGGGTGCAATGGGGTGCTGTGGGGCACAATGGAGTGTCTATGAGGCTCCATGGGCTGCTATGGGGCACTATGGAGTAGCTATGGGGTGCTCTAGGGTCTCTTTGGGCCCCTATGGGTCACTATGCGTCACTATGTGGTGTCTATGTGGGTGCCTTGGGGTATCCTTGGGTTCCTATGGGGCGCTATGGGTGACTATGGGGTGCTATGGTTTGCTATGGGGCTCTATGCGGAAGAATGGGGTCTCTATGGGGCGCTATGAGGTCCCCATGGGGCTCTATAGGGAGTCTATGGGGTGTCTTTGGAGACCTATGGGTTGTCTGTGGGGCTCTATGGGGTCTGTATGGGGTTCAGTGGGTCTCTATTGGGCTCTATGGGGTGTCTACAGGCACTATGGGGCGATATGGGGTGTCTATGTGGTTCAATTGGGCTCTATGGTGTGGCTGTAGGGCCTTATGTGGTGTCTATGGGGCACTGTGGGCTGCTATGGGGAACTATGGGGTGTCTATGGGGCTCTATTGTACAGTATGCTGTGTCTATGGGTCCCTATGGGGTGCAATGGGGTGCTGTGGGGCACAATGGAGTGTCTATGAGGCTCCATGGGCTGCTATGGGGCACTATGGAGTAGCTATGGGGTGCTCTAGGGTCTCTTTGGGCCCCTATGGGTCACTATGGGTCACTATGTGGTGTCTATGGGGCTCTATGGGGTGGCTATGCGGTGCTGTAAGGTGGCTATGGGGTGCTTTGGTGTATCCTTGGGTTCCTATGGGGCGCTATGGGTGACTCTGGGGTGCTATGGTTTACTATGGGGCTCTATGAGGAAGAATGGGGTCTCTATGGGGCGCTATGAGGTCCCTATGGGGCTCTATGGGGAGTCTATGGGGTGTCTTTGGGGATCTATGGGTTGTCTGTGGGGCTCTATGGGTCTGCATGGGGTCTGTATGGGGTTCAGTGGGTCTCTATGGGGCTCTATAGGGTGTCTACAGGCACTATGGAGCGATATGGGGTGCCTATGTGGTTCAATTATGCTCTGTGGTGTGGCTGTAGAGCCTTATGTGGTGTCTATGGGGCACTGTGGGCTGCTATGGGGTGCTGTGGGGAACTATGGGGTGTCTATGGGGCTCTATGGAGCAATATGCTGTGTCTATGGGTCCCTATGGGGTGCAGTGTGGTGCTGTGGGGCCCAATGGAGTGTCTATGAGGGTCCATGGGCTGCTATGGGGCACTATGGAGTAGCTGTGGGGTGCTATGGGGTCTCTTTGGGCCCCTATGGGTCACTATGGGTCACTATGTGGTGTCTATGGGGCTCTATGGGGTGGCTATGCGGTCCTGTAGGGTGGCTATGGGGTGCTTTGGGGTATCCTTGGGTTCCTATGGGGCGCTATGGGTGACTATGTGGTGCTATGGTTTGCTATGGGGCTAGATGCGGAAGAATGGGGTCTCTATGGGGCGCTATGGGGTCCCTATGGGGCTCTATGGGGAGTCTATGTGGTGTCTTTCGGGATCTATGGGTTGTCTGTGGGGCTCTATGGGGTCTTCATGGGGTCTGTATGGGGTTCAGTGGGTCTCTATGGGGTGTCTACAGGCACTATGGTGCGATATGGGGTGTCCATGTGGTTCAATTGGGCTCTATGGTGTGGCTGTAGGGCCTTATGTGGTGTCTATGGGGCACTGTGGGCTGCTATGGGGTGCTGTGGGGAACTATGGGGTGTCTATGGGGCTCTATGGAGCAATATGCTGTGTCTATGGTTCCCTATGGGGTGTAATGGGGTGCTGTGGGGCACAATGGAGTGTCTATGAGGCTCCATGGGCTGCTATGGGGCACTATGGAGTAGCTATGGGGTGCTCTGGGGTCTCTTTGGGCCCCTATGGGTCACTATGGGTCACTATGTGGTGTCTACGGGGCTCTATGGGGTGGCTATGCGGTGCTGTAGGGTGGCTATGGGGTGCTTTGGGGTATCCTTGGGTTGTTATGGGGCGCTATAGGTGACTATGTGTTGCTATGGTTTGCTATGGGGCTCTATGCGGAAGAATGGGGTCCCTATGGGGCTCTATGGGGAGTCTATGGGGTGTCTTTGGGGATCTATGGGTTGTCTGTGGGGCTCTATGGGGTCTGCATGGGGTCTGTATGGGGTTCAGTGGGTCTCTATGGGGCTCTATGGAGTGTATACAGGCACTATGGGGCGATATGGGGTGTCTATGTGGTTCAATTGGGCTCTATGGTGTGGCTGTAGGGCCTTATGTGGTGTCTATGGGGCACTGTGGGCTGCTATGGGGAACTATGGGGTGTCTATGGGGCTCTATTGTACAGTATGCTGTGTCTATGGGTCCCTATGGGGTGCAATGGGGTGCTGTGGGGCACAATGGAGTGTCTATGAGGCTCAATGGGCAGCTATGGGGCACTATGGAGTAGCTATGGGGTGCTCTAGGGTCTCTTTGGGCCCCTATGGGTCACTATGGGTCACTATGTGGTGTCTATGTGGGTGCTTTGGGGTATCCTTGGGTTCCTATGGGGCGCTATGGGTGACTATGGGGTGCTATGGTTTGCTATGGGGCTCTATGCGGAAGAATGGGGTCTCTATGGGGCGCTATGAGGTCCCCATGGGGCTCTATAGGGAGTCTATGGGGTGTCTTTGGAGATCTATGGGTTGTCTGTGGGGCTCTATGGGGTCTGTATGGGGTTCAGTGGGTCTCTATGGGGCTCTATGGGGTGTCTACAGGCACTATGGGGCGATATGGGGTGTCTATGTGGTTCAATTGGGCTCTATGGTGTGGCTGTAGGGCCTTATGTGGTGTCTATGGGGCACTGTGGGCTGCTATGGGGAACTATGGGGTGTCTATGGGGCTCTATTGTACAGTATGCTGTGTCTATGGGTCCCTATGGGGTGCAATGGGGTGCTGTGGGGCACAATGGAGTGTCTATGAGGCTCCATGGGCTGCTATGGGGCACTATGGAGTAGCTATGGAATGCTCTAGGGTCTCTTTGGGCCCCTATGGGTCACTATGGGTCACTATGTGGTGTCTATGGGGCTCTATGGGGTGGCTATGCGGTGCTGTAGGGTGGCTATGGGGTGCTTTGGTGTATCCTTGGGTTCCTATGGGGCGCTATGGGTGACTATGGGGTGCTATGGTTTGCTATGGGGCTCTATGAGGAAGAATGGGGTCTCTATGGGGCGCTATGAGGTCCCTATGGGGCTCTATGGGGAGTCTATGGGGTGTCTTTGGGGATCTATGGGATGTCTGTGGGGCTCTATGGGGTCTGCATGGGGTCTGTATGGGGTTCAGTGGGTCTCTATGGGGCTCTATGGGGTGTCTACAGGCACTATGTAGCGATATGGGGTGCCTATGTGGTTCAATTATGCTCTGTGGTGTGGCTGTAGAGCCTTATGTGGTGTCTATGGGGCACTGTGGGCTGCTATGGGGTGCTGTGGGGAACTATGGGGTGTCTATGGGGCTCTATGGAGCAATATGCTGTGTCTATGGGTCCCTATGGGGTGCAGTGTGGTGCTGTGGGGCCCAATGGAGTGTCTATGAGGGTCCATGGGCTGCTATGGGGCACTATGGAGTAGCTGTGGGGTGCTATGGGGTCTCTTTGGGCCCCTATGGGTCACTATGGGTCACTATGTGGTGTCTATGGGGCTCTATGGGGTGGCTATGCGGTCCTGTAGGGTGGCTATGGGGTGCTTTGGGGTATCCTTGGGTTCCTATGGGACGCTATTGGTGACTATGTGGTGCTATGGTTTGCTATGGGGCTCTATGCGGAAGAATGGGGTCTCTATGGGGCGCTATGGGGTCCCTATGGGGCTCTATGGGGAGTCTATGGGGTGTCTTTCGGGATCTATGGGTTGTCTGTGGGGCTCTATGGGGTCTGCATGGGGTCTGTATGGGGTTCAGTGGGTCTCTATGGGGTGTCTACAGGCACTATGGGGCGATATGGGGTGTCCATGTGGTTCAATTGGGCTCTATGGTGTGGCTGTAGGGCCTTATGTGGTGTCTATGGGGCACTGTGGGCTGCTATGGGGTGCTGTGGGGAACTATGGGGTGTCTATGGGGCTCTATGGAGCAATATGCTGTGTCTATGGTTCCCTATGGGGTGCAATGGGGTGCTGTGGGGCACAATGGAGTGTCTATGAGGCTCCATGGGCTGCTATGGGGCACTATGGAGTAGCTATGGGGTGCTCTGGGGTCTCTTTGGGCCCCTATGGGTCACTATGGGTCACTATGTGGTGTCTATGGGGCTCTATGGGGTGGCTATGCGGTGCTGTAGGGTGGCTATGGGGTGCTTTGGGGTATCCTTGGGTTCCTATGGGGCGCTATAGGTGACTATGTGGTGCTATGGTTTGCTATGGGGCTCTATGCGGAAGAATGGGGTCTCTATGGGGCGCTATGAGGTCCCTATGGGGCTCTATGGGGAGTCTATGGGGTGTCTTTGGGGATCTATGGGTTGTCTGAGGGGCTCTATGGGGTCTGCATGGGGTCTGTATGGGGTTCAGTGGGTCTCTATGGGGCTCTATGGAGTGTCTACAGGCACTATGGGGCGATATGGGGTGTCTATGTGGTTCAATTGGGCTCTATGGTGTGGCTGTAGGGCCTTATGTGGTGTCTATGGGGCACTGTGGGCTGCTATGGGGTGCTGTGGGGAACTATGGGGTGTCTATGGGGCTCTATGGAGCAGTATGCTGTGTCTATGGGTCACTATGGGGTGCAATGGGGTGCTGTGGGGCACAATGGAGTGTCTATGAGGCTCCATGGGCTGCTATGGGGCACTATGGAGTAGCTATGGGGTGTTCTGGGGTCTCTTTGGGCCCCTATGGGACACTATGGGTCACTATGTGGTGTCTATGGTGCTCTATGGGGTGGCTATGCGGTGCTGTAGGGTGGCTATGGGGTGCTTTGGGGTATCCTTGGGTTCCTATGGGGCGCTATGGGTGACTAGGTGGTGCTATGGTTTGCTATGGGGCTCTATGCGGAAGAATGGGGTCTCTATGGGGCGCTCTGAGGTCCCTATGGGGCTCTATGGGGAGTCTATGGGGTGTCTTTGGGGATCTATGGGTTGTCTGTGGGGCTCTATGGGGTCTGCATGGGGTCTGTATGGGGTTCAGTGGGTCTCTATGGGGCTCTATGTGTTGTCTACAGGCACTATGGGGCGATATGGGGTGTCTATGTGGTTCAATTGGGGTCTATGGTGTGGCTGTAGGGCCTTATGTGGTGTCTATGGGGCACTGTGGGCTGCTATGGGGTGCTGTGGGGAACTATGGGGTGTCTATGGGGCTCTATTGTATAGTACGCTGTGTCTATGGGTCCCTATGGGGTGCAATGGGGTGCTGTGGGGCACAATGGAGTGTCTATGAGGCTCCATGGGCTGCTATGGGGCACTATGGAGTAGCTGTGGGGTGCTCTGGGGTCTCTTTGGGCCCCTATGGGTCACTATGGGTCACTATGTGGTGTCTATGGGGCTCTATGGGGTGACTATGCGGTGCTGTAGGGTGGCTATGGGGTGCTTTGGGGTATCCTTGGGTTCCTATGGGGCGCTATGGGTGATTATGTGGTGCTATGGTTTTCTATGGGGCTCTATGCGGAAGAATGGGGTCTCTATTGGGCGCTATGGGGTCCCTATGGGGCTCTATGGGGAGTCTATGGGTTGTCTGTGGGGCTCTATGGGGTCTGCATGGGGTCTGTATGGGGTTCAGTGGGTCTCTATGGGGCTCTATGGGGTGTCTACAGGCACTATGGGGCGATATGGGGTGTCTATGTGGTTCAATTGGGCTCTATGGTGTGGCTGTAGGGCCTTATGTGGTGTCTATGGGGCACTGTGGGCTGCTATGGGGTGCTGTGGGGAACTATGGGGTGTCTATGGGGCTCTATGGAGCAGTATGCTGTGTCTATGGGTCCCTATGGGGTGCAATGGGGTTCTGTGGGGCACAATGGAGTGTCTATGAGGCTCCATGGTCTGCTATGGGGCACTATGGAGTAGCTGTGGGGTGCTATGGGGTCTCTTTGGGCCCCTATGGGTCACTATGGGTCACTATGTGGTGTCTATGGGGCTCTATGGGGTGGCTATGCGGTGCTGTAGGGTGGCTATGGGGTGCTTTGAGGTATCCTTGGGTTCCTATGGGGCTCTATGGGTGACTATGTGGTGCTATGGTTTGCTATGGGGCTCTATGCGGAAGAATGGGGTCTCTATGGGGCGCTATGAGGTCCCTATGGGGCTCTATGGGGAGTCTATGGGGTGTCTTTGGGGATCTATGGGTTGTCTGTGGGGCTCTATGGGGTCTGCATGGGGTCTGTATGGGGTTCAGTGGGTCTCTATGGGGCTCTATGGGGTGTCTACAGGCACTATGGGGCGATATGGGGTGTCTATGTGGTTCAATTGGGCTCTATGGTGTGGCTGTAGGGCCTTATGTGGTGTCTATGGGGCACTGTGGGCTGCTATGGGGTGCTGTGGGGAACTATGGGGTGTCTATGGGGCTCTATGGAGCAGTATGCTGTGTCTATGGGTCCCTATGGGGTGCAATGGGGTGCTGTGGGGCACAATGGAGTGTCTATGAGACTCCATGGGCTGCTATCGGGCACTGTGGAGTAGCTATGGGATGATTTGGGGTCTCTTTGTGCCCCTATGGGGCGCTATGGGTCACTATGTGGTGTCTATGGGGCTCTATAGGGTGGCTATGCGGTGCTGTAGGGTGGCTATGGGGTGCTTTGGGGTATCCTTGGGTTCCTATGGGGCGCTATAGGTGACTACGTGGTGCTATGGTTTGCTATGGGGCTCTATGCGGAAGAATGGGGTCTCTATGGGGCGCTATGAGGTCCCTATGGGGCTCTATGGGGAGTCTATGGGGTGTCTTTGGGGATCTATGGGTTGTCTGTAGGGCTCTATGGGGTCTGCATGGGGTCTGTATGGGGTTCAGTGGGTCTCTATGGGGCTCTATGGGGTGTCTACAGGCACTATGGGCGATATGGGGTGTCTATGTGGTTCAATTGGGCTCTATGGTGTGGCTGTAGGGCCTTATGTGGTGTCTATGGGGCACTGTGGGCTGCTATGGGGTGCTGTGGGGAACTATGGGGTGCCTATGGGGCTCTATTGTACAGTATGCTGTGTCTATGGGTCCCTATGGGGTGCAATGGGGTGCTGTGGGGCACAATGGAGTGTCTATGAGGCTCCATGGGCTGCTATGGGGCACTATGGAGTAGCTATGGGGTGCTATGGGGTCTCTTTGGGCCCCTATGGGTCACTATGGGTCACTATGTGGTGTCTATGGTGCTCTATGGGGTGGCTATGCGGTGCTGTAGGGTGGCTATGGGGTGCTTTGGTGTATCCTTGGGTTCCTATGGGGCGCTATGGGTGACTATGGGGTGCTATGGTTTGCTATGGGGCTCTATGAGGAAGAATGGGGTCTCTATGGGGCGCTATGAGGTCCCTATGGGGCTCTATGGGGAGTCTATGGGGTGTCTTTCGGGATCTATGGGTTGTCTGTGGGGCTCTATGGGGTCTGCATGGGGTCTGTATGGGGTTCAGTGGGTCTCTATGGGGCTCTATAGGGTGTCTACAGGCACTATGGAGCGATATGGGGTGTCTATGTGGTTCAATTATTCTCTGTGCTGTGGCTGTAGAGCCTTATGTGGTGTCTATGGGGCACTGTGGGCTGCTATGGGGTGCTGTGGGGAACTATGGGGTGTCTATGGGGCTCTATGGAGCAATATGCTGTGTCTATGGGTCCCTATGGGGTGCAGTGGGGTGCTGTGGGGCCCAATGGAGTGTCTATGAGGGTCCATGGGCTGCTATGGGGCACTATGGAGTAGCTGTGGGGTGCTATGGGGTCTCTTTGGGCCCCTATGGGTCACTATGGGTCACTATGTGGTGTCTATGGGGCTCTATGGGGTGGCTTTGCGGTGCTGTAGGGTGGCTATGGGGTGCTTTGGGGTATCCTTGGGTTCCTATGGGGCGCTATGGGTGACTATGTGGTGCTATGGTTTGCTATGGGGCTCTATGCGGAAGAATGGGGTCTCTATGGGGCGCTATGGGGGCCCTATGGGGCTCTATGGGGAGTCTATGTGGTGTCTTTCAGGATCTATGGGTTGTCTGTGGGGCTCTATGGGGTCTGCATGGGGTCTGTTTGGGGTTCAGTGGGTCTCTATGGGGTGTCTACAGGCACTATGGGGCGATATGGGGTGTCCATGTGGTTCAATTGGGCTCTATGGTGTGGCTGTAGGGCCCTATGTGGTGTCTATGGGGCACTGTGGGCTGCTATGGGGTGCTGTGGGGAACTATGGGGTGTCTATGGGGCTCTATGGAGCAATATGCTGTGTCTATGGGTCCCTATGGGGTGCAATGGGGTGCTGTGGGGCACAATGGAGTGTCTATGAGGCTCCATGGGCTGCTATGGGGCACTATGGAGTAGCTATGGGGTGCTATGGGGTCTCTTTGGGCCCATGTGGGTCACTATGTGTCACTATGTGGTGTCTATGGGGCTCTATGGGGTGGCTATGCGGTGCTGCAGGGTGGCTATGGGGTGCTTTGAGGTATCCTTGGGTTCCTATGGGGCGCTATAGGAGACTATGTGGTGCTATGGTTTGCTATGGGGCTCTATGCGGAAGAATGGGGTCTCTATGGGGCGCTATGAGGTCCCTATGGGGCTCTATGGGGAGTCTATGGGGTGTCTTTGGGGATCTATGGGTTGTCTGTGGGGCTCTATGGGGTCTGCATGGGGTCTGTATGGGGCTCTATGGGGTGTCTACAGGCACTATGGGGCGATATGTGGTGTCCATGTGGTTCAATTGGGCTCTATGGTGTGGCTGTAGGGCCTTATTTGGTGTCTATGGGGCACTGTGGGCTGCTATGGGGTGCTGTGGGGAACTATGGGGTGTCTATGGGGCTCTATGGAGCAGTATGCTGTGTCTATGTGTCCCTATGTGGTGCAATGGGGTGCTGTGGGGCACAATGGAGTGTCTATGAGGCTCCATGGGCTGCTATGGGGCACTATGGAGTAGTTATGGGGTGCTATGGGGTCTCTTTGGGCCACTATGGGCCACTTTGGGGTGTCTAAAGGGCTCTATGGGGTATCTTTGTGATCCTATGGGTCCCTATGGGGCGCTATGTGTCACTATGTGTTGTCTATGGGGCTCTATGGGGTGGCTATGCGATGCTGTAGGGGGGATATGTGGGTGCTTTGGGGTATCCTTGGGTTCCTATGGGGCGCTATGGGTGACTATGGGGTGCTATGGTTTGCTATGGGGCTCTATGCGGAAGAATGGGGTCTCTATGGGGCGCTATGAGGTCCCTATGGGGCTCTATGGGGAGTCTATGGGGTGTCTTTGGGGATCTATGGGTTGTCTGTGGGGCTCTATGGGGTCTGCATGGGGTCTGTATGGGGTTCAGTGGGTCTCTATGGGGCTCTATGGGGTGTCTACAGGCACTATGGGGCGATATGGGGTGTCTATGTGGTTCAATTGGGCTCTATAGTGTGGCTGTAGTGCCTTATGTGGTGTCTATGGGGCACTGTGGGCTGCTATGGGGTGCTGTGGGGAACTATGGGGTGTCTATGGGGCTCTATGGAGCAATATGCTGTGTCTATGGGTCCCTATGGCGTGCAATGCGGTTCTGTGGGGCACAATGGAGTGTCTATGAGGCTCCATGGTCTGCTATGGGGACCTATGGAGTAGCTGTGGGGTGCTATGGGGTCTCTTTGGGCCCCTATGGGTCACTATGGGTCACTATGTGGTGTCTATGGGGCTCTATGGGGTGGCTATGCGGTGCTGTAGGGTGGCTATGGGGTGCTTTGGGGTATCCTTGGGTTCCTATGGGGCGCTATGGGTGATTATGGGGTGCTATGGTTTGCTATGGGGCTCTATGCGGAAGAATGGGGTCTCTATGGGGCGCTATGGGGTCCCTATGGGGCTCTATGGGGAGTCTCTGGGGTGTCTTTGGGGATCTATGGGTTGTCTGTGGGGCTCTATGGGGTCTGCATGGGGTCTGTATGGGGTTCAGTGGGTCTCTATGGGGCTCTATGGGGTGTGTACAGGCAATATGGGGTGATATGGGGTGTCTATGTGGTTCAATTGGGCTCTATGGTGTGGCTGTAGGGCCTTATGTGGTGTCTATGGGGCACTGTGGGCTGCTATGGGGTGCTGTGGGGAACTATGGGGTGTCTATGGGGCTCTATGGAGCAATATGCTGTGTCTATGGGTCCCTATGTGGTGCAATGGGGTGCTGTGGGGCACAGTGGAGTGTCTATGAGGCTCCATGGGCTGCTATGGGGCACTACGGAGTAGCTGTGGGGTGCTATGGGGTCTCTTTGGGCCCCTATGGGTCACTATGTGGTGTCTATGGGGCTCTATGGGGTGGCTATGAGGTGCTGTAGGGTGGCTATGCGGTGCTTTGGGGTATCCTTGGGTTCCTATGGGGCGCTATAGGTGACTATGTGGTGCTATGGTTTGCTATGGGGCTCTATGCGGAAGAATGGGTTCTCTATGGGGCGCTATGAGGTCCCTATGGGGCTCTATGGGGAGTCTATGGGGTGTCTTTGGGGATCTATGGGTTGTCTGTGGGGCTCTATGGGGTCTGCATGGGGTCTGTATGGGGTTCAGTCGGTCTCTATGGGGCTCTATGGGGTGTCTACAGGCACTATGGGGCGATATGGGGTGTCTATGTGGTTCAATTGGGCCCTATGGTGTGGCTGTAGGGCCTTATGTGGTGTCTATGGGGCACTGTGGGCTGCTATGGGATGCTGTGGGGAACTATGGGGTGTCTATGGGGCTCTATTGTACAGTATGCTGTATCTATGGGTCCCTATGTGGTGCAATGGGGTGCTGTGGGGCACAATGGAGTGTCTGTGAGGCTCCATGGGCTGCTATGGGGCACTATGGAGTAGCTATGGGGTGCTCTAGGGTCTCCTTGGGCCCCTATGGGTCACTATGGGTCACTATGTGGTGTCTATGGGGCTCTATGGGGTGGCTATGCGGTGCTGTAGGGTGGCTATGTGGTGCTTTGGGGTATCCTTGGGTTCCTATGGGGCATTATGGGTGATTATGGGGTGCTATGGTTTGCTATGGGGCTCTATGCGGAAGAATGGGGTCTCTATGGGGCGCTATGGGGTCCCTATGGGGCTCTATGGGGAGTCTATGGGGTGTCTTTGGGGATCTATGGGTTGTCTGTGGGGCTCTATGGGGTCTGCATGGGGTCTGTATGGGGTTCAGTGGGTCTCTATGGGGCTCTATGGGGTGTCTACAGGCACTATGGGGCGATATGGGGTGTCTATGTGGTTCAATTGGGCTCTATGGTGTGGCTTTAGGGCCTTATGTGGTGTCTATGGGGCACTGTGGGCTGCTATGGGGTGCTGTGGGGAACTATGGGGTGTCTATGGGGCTCTATTGTACAGTATGCTGTATCTATGGGTCCCTATGGGGTGCAATGGGGTGCTGTGGGGCACAATGGAGTGTCTATGAGGCTCCATGGGCTGCTATGGGGCACTATGGAGTAGCTATGGGGTGCTATGGGGTCTCTTTGGGCCCCTATGGGTCACTATGGGGTGTCTACGGGGCTCTATGGGGTATCTTTGTGTTCCTATGGGTCCGTATGGGGTGCTATGTGTCACTATGTGTTGTCTATGGGGCTCTATGGGGTGGCTATGCGGTGCTGTTGGGTGGATATGTGGGTGCTTTGGGGTATCCTTGGGTTCCTATGGGGCGCTATGGGTGACTATGGGGTGCTATGGTTTGCTATGGGGCTCTATGCGGAAGAATGGGGTCTCTATGGGGCGCTATGAGGTCCCTATGGGGCTCTATGGGGAGCCTATGGGGTGTCTTTGGGGATCTATGGGTTGTCTGTGGGGCTCTATGGGGTCTGCATGGTGTCTGTATGGGGTTCAGTGGGTCTCTATGGGGCTCTATGGGGTGTCTACAGGCACTATGGGGCGATATGGGGTGTCTATGTGGTTCAATTGGGCTCTATGGTGTGGCTGTAGGGCCTTATGTGGTGTCTATGGGGCACTGTGGGCTGCTATGGGGTGCTGTGGGGAACTATGGGGTGTCTATGGGGCTCTATGGAGCAATATGCTGTTTCTATGGGACCCTATGGGGTGCAATGGGGTGCTGTGGGGCACAATGGAGTGTCTATGAGGCTCCATGGTCTGCTATGGGGACCTATGGAGTAGCTGTGGGGAGCTATGGGGTGTCTTTGGGTCCCTATGGGTCACTATGTGTCACTATGGGGTGTCTATGGGGCTCTATGGGGTGGCTATGCGGTGCTGTAGGGTGGCTATGGGGTGCTTTGGGGTATCCTTGGGTTCCTATGGGGCGCTATAGGAGACTATGTGGTGCTATGGTTTTCTATGGGGCTCTATGCGGAAGAATGGGGTCTCTATGGGGCGCTATGAGGTCCCTATGGGGCTCTATGGGGAGTCTATGGGGTGTCTTTGGGGATCTATGGGTTGTCTGTGGGGCTCTATGGGGTCTGCATGGGGTCTGTATGGGGTTCAGTGGGTCTCTATGGGGCTCTATGGGGTGTCTACAGGCACTATGGGGCGATATGGGGTGTCCATGTGGTTCAATTGGGCTCTATGGTGTGGCTGTAGGGCCTTATGTGGTGTCTATGGGGCACTGTGGGCTGCTATGGGGTGCTGTGGGGAACTATGGGGTGTCTATGGGGCTCTATGGAGCAGTATGCTGTGTCTATGGGTCCCTATGGGGTGCAATGGGGCGCTGTGGTGCACAATGGAGTGTCTATGAGGCTCCATGGGCTGCTATGGGGCACTATGGAGTAGTTATGGGGTGCTATGAGGTCTCTTTGGGCCACTATGCGCCACTTTGGGGTGTCAAAGGGGCTCTATGGGGTATCTTTGTGATCCTATGGGACCCTATGGGGCGCTATGTGTCACTATGTGTTGTCTATGGGGCTCTATGGGGTGGCTATGCGGTGCTGTAGGGTGGCTATTGGGTGCTTTGGGGTATCCTTGGGTTCCTATGGGGCGCTATGGGTGACTATGGGGTGCTATGGATTGCTATGGGGCTCTATGCGGAAGAATGGGGTCTCTATGGGGCGCTATGAGGTCTCTATGGGGCTCTATGGGGAGTCTATGGGGTGTCTTTGGGGATCTATGGGTTGTCTGTGGGGCTCTATGGGGTCTGCATGGGGTCTGTATGGGGTTCAGTGGGTCTCTATGGGGCTCTATGGGGTGTCTACAGGCACTATGGGGCGATATGGGGTGTCTATGTGGTTCAATTGGGCTCTATGGTGTGGCTGTAGGGCCTTATGTGGTGTCTATGGGGCACTGTGGGCTGCTATGGGATGCTGTGGGGAACTATGGGGTGTCTATGGGGCTCTATGGAGCAATATGCTGTTTCTTTGGGACCCTATGGGGTGCATTGGGGTGCTGTGGGGCACAATGGAGTGTCTATGAGGCTCCATGGGCTGCTATGGGGCACTATGGAGTAGCTGTGGGGTGCTATGGGGTCTCTTTGGGCCCCTATGGGTCACTATGGGTGACTATGTGTTGTCTATGGGGCTCTATGGGGTGGCTATGCGGTGCTGTAGGGTGGCTATGGGGTGCTTTGGGGAATCCTTGGGTTCCTATGGGGCGCTATGGGTGATTATGGGTTGCTATGGTTTGCTATGGGGCTCTATGCGGAAGAATGGGGTCTCTATGGGGCGCTATGGGGTCCCTATGGGGCTCCATGGGGAGTCTATGGGGTGTCTTTGGGGATCTATGGGTTGTCTGTGGGGCTCTATGGGGTCTGCATGGCGTCTGTATGGGGTTCAGTGGGTCTCAATGGGGCTCTATGGGGTGTCTGCAGGCACTATGGGGCGATATGGGGTGTCTATGTGGTTCAATTGGGCTCTATGGTGTGGCTGTATGGCCTTATGTGGTGTCTATGGGGCACTGTGGGCTGCTATGGGGTGCTGTGGGGAACTATGGGGTGTCTATGGGGCTCTATTGTATAGTATGCTGTATCTATGGGTCCCTATGGGGTGCAATGGGGTGCTGTGGGGCACAATGGAGTGTCTATGAGGCTCCATGGGCTGCTATGGGGCACTATGGAGTAGCTATGGGGTGCTATGGGGTCTCTTTGGGCCCCTATGGGTCACTATGGGTCACTATGTGGTGTCCATGGGGCTCTATGGGGTGGCTATGCGGTGCTGTAGGGTGGCTATGGGGTGCTTTGGGGTATCCTTGGGTTCCTATGGGGCGCTATAGGAGACTATGTGGTGCTATGGTTTGCTATGGGGCTCTATGCGGAAGAATGGGGTCTCTATGGGGCGCTATGAGGTCCCTATGGGGTTCTATGGGGAGTCTATGAGGTGTCTTTCGGGATCTATGGGTTGTCTGTGGGGCTCTATGGGGTCTGCATGGGGTCTGTATGGGGTTCAGTGGGTCTCTATCGGGCTCTATGGGGTGTCTACAGGCACTATGGGGCGATATGGGGTGTCCATGTGGTTCAATTGGGCTCTATGGTGTGGCTGTAGGGCCTTATGTGGTGTCTATGGGGCACTGTGGGCTGCTATGGGGTGCTGTGGGGAACTATGGGGTGTCTATGGGGCTCTATGGAGCAGTATGCTGTGTCTATGGGTCCCTATGGGGTGCAATGGGGTGCTGTGGGGCACAATGGAGTGTCTATGAGGCTCCATGGGCTGCTATGGGGCACTATGGAGTAGTTATGGGGTGCTATGGGGTCTCTTTGGGCCACTATGTGCCACTTTGGGGTGTCTAAGTGGCTCTATGGTGTATCTTTGTGATCGTATGGGTCCCTATGGGGCGCTATGTGTCACTATGTGTTGTCTATGGGGCTCTATGGGGTGGCTATGCGGTGCTGTAGGGTGGCTATGTGGGTTCTTTGGGGTATCCTTGGGTTCCTATGGGGCGCTATGGGTGACTATGGGGTGCTATGGTTTGCTATGGGGCTCTATGCGGAAGAATGGGGTCTCTATGGGGCGCTATGGGGTCCCTATGGGGCTCTATGGGGAGTCTATGGTGTGTCTTTGGGGATCTATGGGTTGTCTGTGGGGCTCTATGGGGTCTGCATGGGGTCTGTATGGGGTTCAGTGGGTCTCTATGGGGCTCTATGTGTTGTCTACAGGCACTATGGGGCGATATGGGGTGTCTATGTGGTTCAATTGGGCTCTATGGTGTGGCTGTAGGGCCTTATGTGGTGTCTATGGGGCACTGTGGGCTGCTATGGGGTGCTGTGGGGAACTATGGGGTGTCTATGGGGCTCTATGGAGCAATATGCTGTTTCTATGGGACCCTATGGGGTGCAATGGGGTGCTGTGGGGCACAATGGTGTGTCTATGAGGCTCCATGGGCTGCTATGGGGCACTATGGTGTAGCTATGGGGTGCTATGGGGTCTCTTTGGGCCCCTATGGGTCACTATGGGGTGTCTCTGGGGCTCTATGGGGTATCTTTGTGTTCCTATGGGGCGCTATGGGTGACTATGGGGTCGCTATGGGTTTCTTTGAGGCACTATGGGTCTCAATGGGGTCTCTATGGGTCTCAATTTATCGTTATGGCTCCCGATGACTGTCTATGGGTCTCTATGTGTCCCTATGGGTCGCAGTGTCTCTCTATGTGCCCCTATGGGTCCCAGTGTCTCTCTATGGGTCCCAATGTCTTCCTCTGGATCTCTATGGGTCCCTATGGGTCCCAGTGTCTCTCTATGGGTCCCAATGTCTTCCTCTGGATCTCTATGGGTCCCTAGGTGTCCCAGTGTCTCTCTATGTCCCCCTGTCTAGGTGGTAACTATACAGATGGTAACAAAGATGGTAACAAATGTACAGAGGTTCTAAGCGAGAGAGAAACTCACCAGTGGTGATGCCTTCGCTGAGGAAGCTGGGGCGGTCTTCACTGCAGAGCGATGTCCAAGAGATGCTGCCTCACAGAATCACAGAATTCTCAAGGTTGGAAAAGGGCTGCCAGCTTTTGTAGGAGAATAGCATGGGAGACAGTTGTGAAGGCTTTGCTGAAGTCCAAGTAGAGCACATCAACAGCCTTTCTTTCTTTCCTTCATCCATCAGATGGGTCACAGGATCGTAGAAGGAGATCAGATTGGTCAAGCAGGAGCTGCCCTTCACGAACCCATGCTGGCTAGGTCTGATCTCCTGCTCATCCCACACCTGCCGCATCTGTCATCTCCCTCAAGACAATTCGTTCCATTCCCTTCCCTGGCACCGAGGTCAGGCTAACAGGCCTGGAGTTGCCCGGATCCTCCTGACAACCTTGCTTGGAAATGGGAGTCACGTTGGCAAGCCTCCAGTCTTCTGGGACCTCACCCGGTAACAGGGAGCTCGGAAAGATAATGGAAAGCGGCTCGAGTGAGGGTCAGCCCTTAAATGAGGTCTCAGAGGAGGTGGAGTCGAGCTCCAGCCCTCCCGGGAGCACAGCTCCATTACTCTCACCTGTGCTCCCGCAGCTGACCCCACACTTGCCTCAGCTGATTAATCAGAGGTTCAGGCTGTGATTACCAATCTCCCACACAGCCCCTATGGGTCCCAATGTTTCCCTATGGGTCTCTAGCTGTCCCTATAGGTCTCTATGGGGTTATTATGCCTCTAAATGGGTCCCTATGTGCCTCTATGGGGTCTCTTATGGGTATCAGTGGAGCCCCTATGTGTCTCTACGGGTCTCACTGTTCCCCACTGTAATCCATGGGGTCCCTCCGTGTCCCAATGTCCACACTATGGGTTGCTATGTACCTCTATGGGGTCTCTATGTGGTCTCTTATGGGTATCTCTGGGCCCAAATGTCTTCCTATGGGTATCTATGGGTTTCAATGTGGTCCCTATGGGTCTCACTGTCCCCCACCTTAATCCATGGGGTCTCTATGTGTCCCAATGTCCCCCTATGGGTCCCAGTGTCTCCCTATGGGTCACTATGTGTCCCTATGTGTCCCAATATCCCCCCTATGGGTAGCTATGTGCCTCTATGGGGTCTCTTATGGGTCTCAGCGGGGTCCCTATCTGTCTCTATGGTTCTCACTGTCCCGCACTGTAATCCATGGGGTCCCTATGTGTCCTAATGTCCTCATTTGCGTCCCAGTGTCTCCCTATGGATAAATAAGTGTCTCTGTGTATCACAATGTCCCCCCTATTGGTTGCTATGTGCCTTTATGGGGTCTTTATGGGGTCTCTTATAGGTATCTCTGGGCCCGAATGTCTTCCTATTGGTCTCTATGTGTTTCAAAGTCGTCCTATGTGTCCCTATGGGTCTTAATGGCTCCTAATGTGTCCCTAGGATTCTGTATGAGGACTCTGTAGGTCCTAATGGGTCTCTAAGTGTTCCTATGTGTATATATGGAGTCTCTATGTGGTTTCTATGGGTCTTGGTGTCCTTCTATGTGTCACTTTGTGCCTCTATGGGGTCTCCATGGGTTTCTATGGGGTCTCTATGTCTCTCTTTGGGTCCCTATTGGTCCCAATGGGTCCCTATGAGTCTCTATGATGTCTCCCTTTGTCCCCATATGGGTCCCAGTGTCTTTCTATGAGTCTCTATGGTACTCAGTGTGTCCCTATGATGTTTCAATGGGTGTGTATGGAATTTCTATGGGTCCCAGTGTTCCCCTATGGGGACTCTATGGGGTCCATATGTCTGTCTATGGGTCTCTATGGGTCCCAGTGTCCCCCTATGTGTCCCAATGTCTCCCTATGGGTGTCTATGTGCATCTATGGGGTCTCTTTGTTGTGTCTATGGGGTGCTATGGGTCTTTATGGGTCCCTATGGGTTTCTATGGGATGCTGTGGGTGTCTATGGTGCTCTATGGGGTAGTATGGGGTGTTGTGGACTGGCTATGGGGAACTGTAGGGTGCCTATGGGTCTCTATGGAGCACTATGGGGTGTCTATGGGGCTCTATGAGGTCTGTATGGGGATCAATGGGGCACTGTGTGTTGATGTGGGGCACTATGGGGCTCTATGTGATGACTGTGGGGCACCATGGGGTGGCTATTGGGTGCCTATTGGGCTCTGTGGTGTTCTGAGGGTGGCTATGGGTTCTCTATGGGGCTCTATGGGGTTCTATCGGGTGTTCTGAGGTTTCTATGGAGTTTCTATGGGGCGCTATGGTGTGTCTATGGGGATCTAAGGGGCACTATGCATGGCTATTGTGTGTCTATGGGGCAAAATGAGTTTCTATGGGTGGCTATGGGATCTCTATGGGGCACAATGGGTTGCCTATGGGGTTCTATGGGATGTCTGTGGGCACTATGGGGTGTCGATACGGCTCTGTGGCGTTCTATGGGGTCTCTATGGGGCGGCTATAGGTCCTCATGTGGTGTCTATGAGGCACTATGTTGTGCTATCGAGTGCTCTGAGGCACTATTGGGTGCTATGGGCCTCTATGGAGCAGTAAAGAGTGTCTATGGGTCCCTATGGGGTGCAATGAGGTGCTGTGGGGCACAAGGAATTGTCTATGAGGCTCCATGGGCTGCTATGGGGCACTGTGGAGTAGCTATGGGATGATTTGGGGTCTCTTTGTGCCCTTATGGGGAGCTATGGGTCACTATGTGGTGTCTATGGGGCTCAATGGGGTGGCTATGGAGTGCTGTAGGGTGGCTATGCGGTGCTTTGAGGTATCCTTGGGTTCCTATGCGGCGCTATGGGTGACCATGGGGTGCTATGGGGCTCTATGCAGAAGAATGGGTTCGCTATGGGGCACTATGGGGGGTCTATGGTGTGGTATGTGGTGCCTATTGGGCTCTATGGTGTTCAGTGGGTGGCTATGGGTTCTTTATGGGGATCTATGGGGTGTCTATGGAGCACTATGGGTTCCTATGGGGCTCTATGGGGCACTATGGGGTGTCTATGGGGATCTATGGGTTGTCTGTGGGGCTCTAAGGGGTCTGCATGGGGTCTGTATGGGGTTTAGTGGGTCTCTATGGGGCTCTATGGGGTGTCTACAGGCACTATGGGGCGATATGTGGTGTCTATGTGGTTCAATTGGGCTCTATGGTGAGGCTGTAGGGCCTTATGTGGTGTCTATGGGGCACTGTGGGCTGCTATGGCGTGCTGTGGGGAACTATGGGGTGTCTATGGGGCTCTATTGTACAGTATGCTGTGTCTATGGGTCCCTATGGGGTGTAATGGGGTGCTGTGGGGCACAATGGAGTGTCTATGAGGCTCCATGGGCTGCTATGGGGCACTATGGAGTAGCTATGGGGTGCTATGGGGTCTCTTTGGGCCCCTATGGGTCACTATGGGTCACTATGGGGTGTCTATGGGGCTCTATGGGGTATCTTTGTGTTCCTATGGGGCGCTATGGGTGACTATGGGGTCGCTAAGGGTTTCTTTGAGGCACTATGGGTCTCAATGGGGTCTCTATGGGTCTCAATTTATCCTTATGGCTCCCAATGACTGTCTATGGGTCTCTATGTGTCCCTATGGGTCCCAGTGTCTCTCTATGGGTCCCAATGTCTTCCTCTGGATCTCTATGGGTCCCTAGGTGTCCCAGTGTCTCTCTATGTCCCCCTGTCTAGGTGGTAACTATACAGATGGTAACAAAGATGGTAACAAATGTACAGAGGTTCTAAGCGAGAGAGAAACTCACCAGTGGTGATGCCTTTGCTGAGGAAGCTGGGGCGGTCTTCACTGCAGAGCGATGTCCAAGAGATGCTGCCTCACAGAATCACAGAATTCTCAACGTTGGAAAAGGGCTGCCAGCTTTTGTAGGAGAATAGCATGGGAGACAGTTGTGAAGGCTTTGCTGAAGTCCAAGTAGAGCACATCAACAGCCTTTCTTTCTTTCCTTCATCCATCAGATGGGTCACAGGATCGTAGAAGGAGATCAGATTGGTCAAGCAGGAGCTGCCCTTCACGAACCCATGCTGGCTAGGTCTGATCTCCTGCTCATCCCACACCTGCCGCATCTGTCATCTCCCTCAAGACAATTCGTTCCATTCCCTTCCCTGGCACCGAGGTCAGGCTAACAGGCCTGGAGTTGCCCGGATCCTCCTGACAACCTTGCTTGGAAATGGGAGTCACGTTGGCAAGCCTCCAGTCTTCTGGGACCTCACCGGGTAACAGGGAGCTCGGAAAGATAATGGAAAGCGGCTCGAGTGAGGGTCAGCCCTTAAATGAGGTCTCAGAGGAGGTGGAGTCGAGCTCCAGCCCTCCCGGGAGCACAGCTCCATTACTCTCACCTGTGCTCCCGCAGCTGACCCCACACTTGCCTCAGCTGATTAATCAGAGGTTCAGGCTGTGATTACCAATCTCCCATACAGCCCCTAAGGGTCCCAATGTTTCCCTATGGGTCTCTAGCTGTCCCTATAGGTCTCTATGGGGTTATTATGCCTCTAAATGGGTCCCTATGTGTCTCTATGTCTCTCTGTGGGGTCCCTATGTGTCCCAATGTCCCCCTATGGATCTCTATGTATCCATATGGGTCCCAGTGACTCCCTTTGGGTCACTAATGAGTCACTATGTGTCCCAACGTCTCCCCTATGGGTTGCTATGTTCCTCTGTGGGGTCTCTTATGGCTATCTCTGGACCCAAATGTATTCCTATGGGTACCTATGGGTTTCAATGCAGTCTCTATGTGCCTCTATGGGGTCTCTTATGGGTCTCAGCAGTGTCCCTATGTGTCTCTATGGGTCTCACTGTCCCCCACTGTAATCCATGGGATCCCTATGTGTCCCAATGTCCCCCTATGGGTCCCAGTGACACCCTATGGGTCACTATGTGTCCCTATGTGTCCCAATATCCCCCCTATGGGTAGCTATGTGCCTCTATGGGGTCTCTTATTTGTATCTATGGGCTTAAATGCCCTCCTATGGGTATCTATGGGTTTCAATGTGGTCCCTATGTGCCTCTATGGGGTCTCTATGGGTCTCAGCAGTGTCCCTATGTGTCTCTATGGTTCTCACTGTCCCCCACTGTAATCCATGGGATCCCTATGTGACCCAATGTCCCCCTATAGGTCACTATGTGTCCCTATGTGTCCCAATGTCCCCCCTATGGGTAGCTATGTGCCACTATGGGGTCTCTATGGGGTCTCTATGTGGTCTCATGGATATCTCCGGGCCCAAATGTCTTCCTATGAGTATCTATGGGTTTCAATGCAGTCCCTATGTGCCTCGATGGGGTCTCTTATGGGTCTCAGCGAGGTCCCTATGTGACTCTATGGGTCTCACTGTCCCCCACTGAAATCCATGAGGTCCCTATGTGTCCCAATGTCACCCTATGGGTCCCAGTGTCTCCCTAAGGGTCACAATGTGTCCCTATGTGTCCCAATGTCCCCCCTATGGGTTGCTATGTGCCTCTATGGGTTCTCTATGGGGCTCTATGGGGTGCCTATGGAGCTCTATGGGGTTCTATGGGGCGTTCTGAGGTTTCTATGGGGTGTCTATGGAACGCTATGGTGTGTCTATGTGGCAAAATGAGTTTCTATGGGTGACTATGGGAGCTCTATGGGGCACAATGGGTTGCCTACGGGGCTCCATGGGATGTCTATGGGGCTCTATGGCGCGGCTATATGTCCTTATGTGGTGTCTATGTGGCACTATGTTGTGCTAAGGGGTGCTGTGAGGCACTATGGGGTGCTATGGGGCTCTATGGAGCAGTACAGGGTGTCTATGGGTCCCTATGAGGTGCAATGGGGCGCTGTGGGGCACAAGGGAGTGTCTATGAGGCTCCATGGGCTGCTAAGGGGCACTGTGGAGTAGCTATGGGATGATTTGGGGTCTCTTTGTGCCCCTATGGGGCGCTATGGGTCACTATGTGGTGTCTATGGGGCTCTATGGGGTGGCTATGCGGTGCTGTAGGGTGGCTATGGGGTGCTTTGGGGTATCCTTGGGTTCCTATGAAGCGCTATGGGTGACTATGGGGTGCTATGGTTTGCTATGGGGCTCTATGCGGAAGAATGGGGTCTCTATGGGGCACTATGAGGTCCCTATGGGGCTCTATGGGGAGTCTGTGGGGTGTTTTGGGGATCTATGGGTTGTCTGTGGGGCTCTATGGGGTCTGCATGGGGTCTGTATGGGGTTCAGTGGGTCTCTATGGGGCTCTATGGAGTGTCTACAGGCACTATGGGGCGATATGGGGTGTCTATGTGGTTCAATTGGGCTCTATGGTGTGGCTGTAGGGCCTTATGTGGTGTCTATGGGGCACTGTGGGCTGCTATGGGGTGCTGTGGGGAACTATGGGGTGTCTATGGGGCTCTATGGAGCAGTATGCTGTGTCTATGGGTCCCTATGGGGTGCAATGGGGTGCTGTGGGGCACAATGGAGTGTCTATGAGGCTCCATGGGCTGCTATGGGGCACTATGGAGTAGCTATGGGGTGCTGTGGGGCCTCTTTGGGCCCCTATGGGTCACTATGGGGTGTCTATGGGGCTCTATGGGGTGGCTATGCGGTGCTGTAGGGTGGCTATGGGGTGCTTTGGGGTATCCTTGGGTTCCTATGGGGCGCTATGGGTGACTATGGGGTGCTATGGTTTGCTATGGGGCTCTATGCGGAAGGATGGGGTCTCTATGGGGCGCTTTGGGGTCCCTATGGGGCTCTATGGGGAGTCTATGGGGTGTCTTTGGGGATCTATGGGTTGTCTGTGGGGCTCTATGGGGTCTGCATGGGGTCTGTATGGAGTTCAGTGGGTTTCTATGGGGCTCTATGGGGTGTCTACAGGCACTATGGGGCGATATGGGGTGTCTATGTGGTTCAATTGGGCTCTATGGCGTGGCTGTAGGGCCTTACGTGGTGTCTATGGGGCACTGTGGGCTGCTATGGGGTGCTGTGGGGAACTATGGGGTGTCTATGGGGCTCTATGGAGCAGTATGCTGTGTCTATGGGTCCCTATGGGGTGCAATGGGGTGCTGTGGGGCACAATGGAGTGTCTATGAGGCTCCATAGGCTGCTATGGGGCACTATGGAGTAGCTATGGGGTGCTATGGGGTCTCTTTGGGCCCATATGGGTCACTATGTGTCACTATGTGGTGTCTATGGGGCTCTATGGGGTGGCTATGCGGTGCTGTATGGTGGCTATGGGGTGCTTTGGTGTATCCTTGGGTTCCTATGGGGCGCTATGGGTGACTATGGGGTGCTATGGTTTGCTATGGGGCTCTATGCGGAAGAATGGGGTCTCTATGGGGCGCTATGAGGTCCCTATGGGGCTCTATGGGGAGTCTATGGGGTGTCTTTGGAGATCTATGGGTTGTCTGTGGGGCTCTATGGGAACTGCATGGGGTCTGTATGGCGTTCAGTGGGTCTCCATGGGGCTCTATGGGGTGTCTACAGGCACTATGGGGCGATATGGGGTGTCTATGTGGTTCAATTGGGCTCTATGGTGTGGCTGTAGGGCCTTATGTGGTGTCTATGGGGCACTGTGGGCTGCTATGGGTTGCTTTGGGGAACTATGGGATGCAATGGGGTGCTGTGGGGCACAATGGAGTGTCTATGAGGCTCCATGGGCTGCTATGGGGCACTATGGAGTAGCTATGGGGTGCTATGGGGTCTCTTTGGGCCCCTATGGGTCACTATGGGTCACTATGTGGTGTCTATGGGGCTCTATGGGGTGGCTATGCGGTGCTGTAGGGTGGCTATGGGGTGCTTTGATGGATCCTTGGGATCCTATGGGGCGCTATGGGTGACTATGTGGTGCTATGGTTTGCTATGGGTCTGTATGCATAAGAATGGGGTCTCTATGGGCCGCTATGAGGTCCCTACGGGGCTCTATGGGGAGTCTATGGGGTGTCTTTGGGGATCTATGGGTTGACTGTGGGGCTCTATGGGGTCTGCATGGGGTCTGTATGGGGTTCAGTGGGTCTCTATGGGGCTCTATGGGGTGTCTACAGGCACTACGGGGCGATATGGGGTGTCTATGTGGTTCAATTGGGCTCTATGGTGTGGCAGTAGGGCCTTATGTGGTGTCTATGGGGCACTGTGGGCTGCTATGGGGTGCTGTGGGGAACTATGGGGTGCAATGGGGTGCTGTGGGGCACAATGGAGTGTCTATGAGGCTCCATGGGCTGCTATGGGGCACTATGGTGTAGCTATGGGGTGCTATGGGGTCTCTTTGGGCCCCTATGGGTCACTATGGTGTGTCTATGGGGCTCTTTGGGGTATCTTTGTGTTCCTATGGGGCGCTATGGGTGACTATGGGGTCGCTATGTGTTTCTTTGAGGTACTATGGGTCTTAATGGAGTCTCTATGAGTCTCAATTTATCCTTATGGCTCCCAATGACTGTCTACGGGTCTCTATGTGTCCCTATGGGTCCCAGTGTCTCTCTATGGGTCCCAATGTCTTCCTCTGGATCTCTATGGGTCCCTATGTGTCCCAGTGTCTCTCTATGTCCCCCTGTCTAGGTGGTAACTATACAGATGGTAACAAAGATGGTAACAAATGTACAGAGGTTCTGAGCGAGAGAGAAACTCACCAGTGGTGATGCCTTCGCTGAGGAAGCTGGGGCGGTCTTCACTGCAGAGCGATGTCCAAGAGATGCTGCCTCACAGAATCACAGAATTCTCAAGGTTGGAAAAGGGCTGCCAGCTTTTGTAGGAGAATAGCATGGGAGACAGTTGTGAAGGCTTTGCTGAAGTCCAAGTAGAGCACATCAACAGCCTTTCTTTCTTTCCTTCATCCATCAGATGGGTCACAGGATCGTAGAAGGAGATCAGATTGGTCAAGCAGGAGCTGCCCTTCACGAACCCATGCTGGCTAGGTCTGATCTCCTGCTCATCCCACACCTGCCGCATCTGTCATCTCCCTCAAGACAATTCGTTCCATTCCCTTCCCTGGCACCGAGGTCAGGCTAACAGGCCTGGAGTTGCCCGGATCCTCCTGACAACCTTGCTTGGAAATGGGAGTCACGTTGGCAAGCCTCCAGTCTTCTGGGACCTCACCCGGTAACAGGGAGCTCGGAAAGATAATGGAAAGCGGCTCGAGTGAGGGTCAGCCCTTAAATGAGGTCTCAGAGGAGGTGGAGTCGAGCTCCAGCCCTCCCGGGAGCACAGCTCCATTACTCTCACCTGTGCTCCCACAGCTGACCCCACACTTGCCTCAGCTGATTAATCAGAGGTTCAGGCTGTGATTACCAATCTCCCATACAGCCCCTATGGGTCCCAATGTTTCCCTATGGGTCTCTAGCTGTCCCTATAGGTCTCTATGGGGTTATTATGCCTCTAAATGGGTCCCTATGTGTCTCTATGTCTCTCTATGGGGTCCCTATGTGTCCCAATGTCCCCCTATGGATCTCTATGTATCCATATGGGTCCCAGTGACTCCCTTTGGGTCACTAATGAGTCACTATGTGTCCCAACGTCTCCCCTATGGGTTGCTATGTTCCTCTGTGGGGTCTCTTATGGCTATCTCTGGACCCAAATGTATTCCTATGGGTAACTATGGGTTTCAATGTGGTCCCTATGTGCCTCTATGGGGTCTCTTATGGGTCTCAGCAGTGTCCCTATGTGTCTCTATGGGTCTCACTGTCCCCCACTGTAATCCATGGGATCCCTATGTGTCCCAATGTCCCCCTATGGGTCACTATGTGTCCCAATGTCCCCCCTATGGGTAGCTATGTGCCACTATGGGGTCTCTATGGGGTCTCTATGGGGTCTCATGGATATCTCTGGGCCCAAATGTCTTCCTATGGGTATCTATGGGTTTCAATGCAGTCCCTATGTGCCTCTATGGGGTCTCTTATGGGTCTCAGCAAGGTCCCTATGTGTCTCTATGGGTCTCACTGTCCCCCACTGTAATCCATGAGGTCCCTATGTGTCCCAATGTCCCCCTATGTGTCCCAGTGTCTCCCTATCTGTCCCTAAGTGTCCCAATGTCCCTCCTATGATTTGCTATGTGCTTCTATTGGGTCTCTATGGGGTCTCCTATGGGTATCTCGGGGCCCAATTGTCTTCCTATGGGTATCTATGGGTTTCAATGTGGTCCCTATGTGTCTCTATGGGGTCTCTTATGGGTCTCAGCGGGTTCCCTATGTGTCTCTATGGGTCTCACTGTCCCCCACTGTAATCCATGGTGTCCCTATGTGTCCCATTGTCCCACTATGGGATCCAGTGTCTCCTCATGGGTCACGGTGTTTCCCTATGTGTCTCTATGTCCCCCCTATGGGTTGCTATGTTCCTCTATGGGGTCTCTTATGGGTCTCAGCAGGGTCCCTATGTGTCTCGATGGATCTGACTGTCCCCCACTTTAATCCATGGGGTCACTATGTGTCCCAATGTCCCCTAATGGGTCCCAGTGTCTCCCTATTTGTACCTTTGTGTCCCAATGTCCCCCTATGGGTCGCAGTGTCTCCCTATGGGTCACTATGTGTCCCAATGTCCCCCCTATGGGTTGCTATGTGCTTGTATGTGGTTTCTTATGAGTATCTCTGGGCCCAAATATCTTCCTATAGCTATCTATGGGTTTCTATGTGGTCCCTATGTGCCTCTATGGGGTCTCTTATGGGTCTCAGCGGGGTTTCTATGTGTCTCTATGGGTCTGGCTGTCCCCCACTGTAATCCAAGGGGTCCCTATGTGTCCCAATGTCCCCATATGTGTCCCAGTGTCTCCCTATGGGTCACTATGTTTCCCTACGTGTCCCAGTGTCCCCCCTATGGGTTGCTATGTGCCTCTATGGGGTCTCTGTGGGGTCTCTTATGGATATCTCTGCGCCCAAATGTCTTCCTACAAGTATCTATGGGTTTCAATGTGGTCCCTAGGTGCCTCTATGGGGTCTCTTATGGGTCTCAGCGGGGTCCTTATGTATCTCTATGGGTCTCACTGTCCCCCACTGTAATTCATTGGGTCCCTATGTGTCCCAATGTCCCCCTATGGGTCCCAGTGTCTTCCTATGGGTCACAATGTGTACCTATGTGTCCCAATGTCCCCCCTATGGGTTGCTATGTGCCCCTATGGGGTCTCTATGGGGTCTCTTATGGTTATCTCTGGGCCCAAATGTCTTCCTTTGGGTATCTATAAGTTTCAAAGTCGTCCTATGTGTCCCTATGGGTCTTAATGGCTCCTAATGTGTCCCTATGAGTCTATATGTGGTCTCACTGTCCCAGTGGGTCTCTATGTGTTCCTATGTGTCTATATGGAGTCTCTATCTGGTTTCTATGGGTCTTGGTGTCCCTCTATGTGTCACTTTGTGCCTCTATGGGGTCTCCATGGGTTTCTATGGGGTCTCTATGTCTCTCTATGGGTCCCTTTTGGTCCCAATGGGTCCCTATGAGTCTCTATGATGTCTCCCTTTGTCCCCATATGGGTCCCAGTGTCTTTCTATGGGTCTCTATGGTACTCAGTGTGTCACTATGAGGTTTCAGTGGGTCTCTATGGAATTTCTATGGGTCCCAGTGTTCCCCTATGGGGTCTCTATTGGTCTCTATGTGGTCCATATGTCTGTCTATGGGTCTCTTTGGGTCCTAGTGTCCCCCTAAGTGTCCCAATGTCTCCCTATAGGTGTCTATGTCTAAGGGGTCTCTATGGGGTGTCTATGAGGTGCTATGGGTCTTTATGGGTCCCTATGGGTTTCTATGGGATGCTGTGGGTGTCTATGGTGCTCTATGGGGTAGTATGGGGTGCTGTGGACTGGCTATGGGGCACTGTAGTGTGCCTATGGGGCTCTATGGAGTAGTATGGGGTGTCTATGGGGCTCTATGAGGTCTGTATGGGGTTCAATTGGGCACTGTGTGTCGATGTGGGGCACTATGCGGGTCTATGTGATGTCTGTGGGGCACTTTGGGGTGGCTATTGGGTGCCTATTGGGCTCTGTGGTGTTCTGTGGGTAGCTATTGGGCTCTATGGGGTGCCTATTGAGTTCTATGGGGTTCTATGGGGCATTCTGAGGTTTCTATGGGGTGTCTATGGGGCTCTAAGGGGCACTATGCATGGCTATTGTGTGTCTATGGGGCAAAATGAGTTTCTATGGGTGGCTGTGGGATCTCTATGGGGCACAATGGGTTGCCTATGGGGTTCTATGGGATGTCTATGGGGTTCTATGGGGTGTCTATGGGGCTCTATGGTGTTCTATGGGGTCTCTATGGGGCGGCTATATGTCCTTATGTGGTGTCTATGTGGCACTATGGTGTGCTATGGGGTGCTGTGAGGCACTATGGGATGCTATGGGGCTCTAAAAAGCAGTATAGGGTGTCTGTGGGACCCTATAGGGTGCAATGGGTTGCTGTGGGGCACAAGGGTTTGTCTATGAGGCTCCTTGGGCTGCTATGGGGTACTGTGGAGTAGCTATGGGATGATTTGGGGTCTCTTTGTGCCCCTTTTGGGAGCTATGGGTCACTATGTGGTGTCTATGGGGCTCTATGGGGTGGCTATGCGGTGCTGTAGGGTGCCTATGCGGTGCTTTGAGGTATCCTTGGGTTCCTATGCGGCGCTTTGGGGCTCTATGCGGAAGAATGGGGTCTCTATGAAGCACTATGGGGTGTCTATGGTGTGCTATGGGGTGTCTATTGTGTGCTATGGGGTGACTATTGGGCTCTATGGTGTTCTGTGGGTGGATATGGGTTCTCTATGGGGATCTATGGGGTGTCTATGGAGCGCTATTGGGTCCCTATGAGGCTCTATTGGGCACTATGGGGTGTCTATTGGGATCTATGGGTTGTCTGTGGGGCTCTATGGGGTCTGCATAGGGTCTGTATGGGGTTCAGTGGGTCTGTATGGGGCTCTATGGGGTGTCTACAGGCACTATGGGGCAATATGGGGTGTCTACGTGGATCAATTGGGCTCTATGGTGGGGCTGTAGGGCCTTATGTGGTTTCTATGGGGCACTATGGGGTGTAATGGGGTGCCGTGGGGCACAATGGAGTGTCTATGAGGCTCCATGGGCTGCTATGGGGCACTATGGAGTAGCTAGGGGGTGCTATGGGGTCTCTTTGGGCCCCTATGGGTGAATATGGGGTGTCTATGTGGCTTTATGGGGTATCTTTGTGTTCCTATGGAGCGCTATGGGTGACTATAGGGTTGCTATGGGTTTCTTTGGGGCACTATGGGGCACTATGTTTCTCAGTGGGGTCTCTATGGGTCTCAATTTATCCTTATGGCTCCCAATCACTGTCTATGGGTCTCTATGGGTCCCTATGGGTCCCAGTGTCTCTCTATGTCCCCCTGTCTAGGTGGTAACTATACAGATGGTAACAAAGATGGTAACAAATGTACAGAGGTTCTAAGCGAGAGAGAAACTCACCAGTGGTGATGCCTTCGCTGAGGAAGCTGGGGCGGTCTTCACTGCAGAGCGATGTCCAAGAGATGCTGCCTCACAGAATCACAGAATTCTCAAGGTTGGAAAAGGGCTGCCAGCTTTTGTAGGAGAATAGCATGGGAGACAGTTGTGAAGGCTTTGCTGAAGTCCAAGTAGAGCACATCAACAGCCTTTCTTTCTTTCCTTCATCCATCAGATGGGTCACAGGATCGTAGAAGGAGATCAGATTGGTCAAGCAGGAGCTGCCCTTCACGAACCCATGCTGGCTAGGTCTGATCTCCTGCTCATCCCACACCTGCCGCATCTGTCATCTCCCTCAAGACAATTCGTTCCATTCCCTTCCCTGGCACCGAGGTCAGGCTAACAGGCCTGGAGTTGCCCGGATCCTCCTGACAACCTTGCTTGGAAATGGGAGTCACGTTGGCAAGCCTCCAGTCTTCTGGGACCTCACCGGGTAACAGGGAGCTCGGAAAGATAATGGAAAGCGGCTCGAGTGAGGGTCAGCCCTTAAATGAGGTCTCAGAGGAGGTGGAGTCGAGCTCCAGCCCTCCCGGGAGCACAGCTCCATTACTCTCACCTGTGCTCCCGCAGCTGACCCCACACTTGCCTCAGCTGATTAATCAGAGGTTCAGGCTGTGATTACCAATCTCCCATACAGCCCCTATGGGTCCCAGTGTCTCCCTATCGGTCTCTAGCTGTTCCTATAGGTCTCGATGGGGTTATAATGCCTCTAAATGGGTCCCTATGTGTCTCTATGTCTCTCTATGGGGTCCCTATGTGTCCCAATGTCCCCCTATGGATCTCTATGTATCCATATGGGTCCCAGTGACTCCCTTTGGGTCACTAATGAGTCACTATGTGTCCCAACGTCTCCCCTATGGGTTGCTATGTTCCTCTGTGGGGTCTCTTATGGCTATCTCTGGACCCAAATGTATTCCTATGGGTACCTATGGGTTTCAATGTGGTCCCTATGTGCCTCTATCGGGTCTCTTATGGGTCTCAGCAGTGTCCCTATGTGTCTCTATGGGTCTCACTGTCCCCCACTGTAATCCATGGGATCCCTATGTGTCCCAATGTCCCCCTATGGGTCCCAGTGTCTCCCTATGGGTCACTATGTGTCCCTATGTGTCCTAATATCCCCTCTATGGGTAGCTATGTGCCTCTATGGGGTCTCATATTTGTATCTATGGGCTTAAATGTCCTCCTATGGGTATCTATGGGTTTCAATGTGGTCCCTTTGTGCCTCTATGGGGTCTCTTATGGGTCTCAGCAGAGTCTCTATGTGTCTCTACGGGTATCACTGTCCCCCACTGTAATCCATGGTGTCCCTATGTGTCCCAATGTCACCCTATGGGTCCCAGTGTCCCCCTATGGGTCACTATGTGTCCGTATGTGTCCCAATGTCTCCCCTATGGGTTGCTATGTGCCACTATGGGGTCTCTATGGGGTCTCATGGATATCTCTGGGCCCAAATTTCTTCCTATGGGTATCTATGTGTTTCAATGCAGTCCCTATGTGCCTCTATGGGGTCTCTTATGGGTCTCAGCGAGGTCCCTATGTGTCTCTATGGGTCTCACTGTCCCCCACTGAAATCCATGGGGTCCCTCTGTGTCCCAATGTCCCCTTATTTGTCCCAGTGTCAGCCTATGGGTCACAATGTGTCCCTATGTGTCCCAATGTCCCTCCTATGTGTTGCTAAGTGTCTCCATGGGGTCTCTTATGAGTATCTCTGGGCCAAAATATCTACCTATTGGTATCCATAGGTTACATTAGGTACCTATGTGCCTCTATGGGGTCTCTTAAGGGTTACAGCGGAGTCCCTATGTGTCTCTATGGGTCTCACTGTCCCCCACTATGTTCCATGGGGTTCCTATGTGTCCCAATATACCCCTATGGGTCCCAGTGTCTCCCTATGGGTCACTATGTGTCCCTATGTGTCCCAATATCCCCCCTATGGGTAGCTATGTGCCTCTATGGGGTCTCTTATTCGTATCTATGGGCTTAAATGTTCTCCTATGGGTATCTATGGGTTTCAGTGTGGTCCCTATGTGCCTCTATGGGGTCTCTTATGGGTCTCAGCAGAGTCTCTGTGTGTCTCTACGGGTATCACTGTCCCCCACTGTAATCCATGGTGTCCCTATGTGTCCCAATGTCTCCCTAAGGGTCACTATGTGTCCATATGTGTCCCAATGTCCACCCTATGGGTTGGTATTTGCCTCTATGGGTTCTCTATGGGGCTGTATGGGGTGCCTATGGAGCTCTATGGGGTTCTATGGGGCGTTCTGAGGTTTCTATGGGGTGTCTATGGAACGCTATGGTGTGTCTATGTGGCAAAATGAGTTTCTATGGGTGGCTATGGGAGCTCTATGGGGCACAATGGGTTGCCTACGGGGCTCTATGGGATGTCTATGGGACTCTATGGTGCGGCTATATGTCCTTATGTGGTGTCTATGTGGCACTATGTTGTGCTATGGGGTGCTGTGAGGCACTATGGGGTGCTATGGGGCTCTATGGAGCAGTATAGGGTGTCTATGGGTCCCTATGTGGTGCAATGGGGCGCTGTGGGGCACAAGGAAGTGTCTATGAGTCTCCATGGGCTGCTATGGGGCACTGTGGAGTAGCTATGGAATGATTTGGGGTCTCTTTGTGCCCCTAAGGGGCGCTATGGGTCACTATGTGGTGTCTATGGGGCTCTATGGGGTGGCTATGCGGTGCTGTAGGGTGGCTATGGGGTGCTTTGGGGTATCCTTGGGTTCCTATGGGGCACTATGGGTGACTATGGGGTGCTATGGTTTGCTATGGGGCTCTATGCGGAAGAATGGGGTCTCTATGGGGCGCTATGAGGTCCCTATGGGGCTCTATGGGGAGTCTATGGGGTGTCTTTGGGGATCTATGGGTTGTCTGTGGGGCTCTATGGGGTCTGCATGGGGTCTGTATGGGGTTCAGTGGGTCTCTATGGGGCTCTATGGGGTGTCTGCAGGCACTATGGGGCGATATGGGGTGTCTATGTGGTTCAATTGGGCTCTATGGTGTGGCTGTATGGCCTTATGTGGTGTCTATGGGGCACTGTGGGCTGCTATGGGGTGCTGTGGGGAACTATGGGGTGTCTATGGGGCTCTATGGAGCAGTATGCTGTGTCTATGGGTCCCTATGGGGTGCAATGGGGTGCTGTGGGGCACAATGGAGTGTCTATGAGGCTCCATGGGCTGCTATGGGGCACTATGGAGTAGCTATGGGGTGCTATGGGGTCTCTTTGGGCCCCTATGGGTCACTATGGGGTGTCTATGGGGCTCCATGGGGTATCTTTGTGTTCCTATGGGGCGCTATGTGTGACTATGGGGTCGCTATTGGTTTCTTTGAGGAAGTGCCATCTCCTGCCCAACGTGTGATATCTCCTGCACCGCAAGTTCCAAGTCTTGCCCCACAAGTTCCATCTACCATCCCACAAGTGCCACCTCCTGCCCCACAAGTGCCACCTCCTGCCCCACAAGTGCCACCTCCCGACCCACAAGTGCCACCTCCTGCCGTGCAAGTGCCAGCTCCTGCCCCAAAAGTGCCAGCTCCTGCTCCACATGTGCCACCTCTCGCCCCACAAGTTCCAGCTCCCGCCCCATAAGTGCCACCTCCTGCCCCACTAGTGCCACCTCCCGCCCCACAAGTGCCAACTCCAGCCCCACAAGTGCAACCTCCCACCCCACAAGTACCAAATCCTGCCCCACAACTTCCACCTCCTGCCCCAGAAGTGCCATCTCCTGCCCCACATGTGTCACCTCCTGCCCCACATCATCCACCTCCAAACCCATAAGTGCCACCTCCTGCACAACAAGTGCCATTTCCTGCCCCACAAGTGCCATTTCCCCCCCCACATGTGCCAGCTCCTGCCTTACAAGTTTCACCTCCCACCCCACAAATTCCACCTCCCACCCCACAAGTTCCACCTCCTGCCCCAAAAGTGCCAATTCCTGCTTCACAAGTGCCAGCTCATGCTTCACAAATGCCAGCTCATGCCCCACATCATCAACTTCCTGCCCCACAAGTGCCAGCTCATGCCCCACAAGTGCCACCTCTTGCCCCACAGGTGCCACCTCCTACCCCACAAAGACCACCTCCTGCCCCACATCATCCACCTCCTCCCCCACAAGTGACAATACCTGTTCCACAAGTGCCACCTCCCGCCCCACAACTTCAACATCCCGCCACACAATTGCCGACTCCTGGCAACGTGTGCCACATCCTGCCCCACAAGTGCCAGCTCCTGCCCCACATGTTCCACCTACCATCCCACAAATTCCACCTCATGCCCCACAAGTGCCAACTCCCAACCCACAAATGCCAAATCCTGCAATGCAACTTCCACCTCCTGCTCCACAAGTGCCACCTCCTTCCCCAGATCGTCCACCTCCCACCCAACAAGTGCCACCACCTGCCCCACAAGTGCCAATTCCTGCCCCACATGTGCCAGCTCATGCTTCACAAGTGCCAGCTCCTGCACTACGTCATCCACTTCCTGCTCACAAGTGCCACCTCCTGACCGACAAAGACATCCTCCCGCTCCACAAGTGCCAATTCCTGCCCCACAAGTGCCAGTTCATGCCCCACAAGTGCCACATTATTCCACACCACTGCCTCCTCCCCCCCAAATAATCCACCTCCTGCCCCACAAGTGTCACTGACTGACCAACTTCCTCCTCCTGCCCCACAAGTGCCACCTCCTGACCCACAAGTGCCAGCTCCTGCCCCACAAGAGCCACTTCCTGCCCCACAAGTACCTCTTCCCTCCCAACAAGTTCCAATTTCCGCCCAACAAGTGCCACCTCCTTCTGCACAAGTTCCACCTCCCGCCCCACAAGTTCCACCTCCTGCCCTAAAAGCTCCATTTCCTGCCCCACCATTACCACCTCCTGCCCCACAATTTCCACCTCCTGCCCCACAAGTGCCACAACCTGCTCCACAATTTCAACGTCCTGCCTTACAAGTGCCACATTCTGCCCCACAAGTGTAGGCTCCTGCTCCACAAGTGCCACCTCCCGAACAACAACCTCAACCTCTGGCCCCACAAGTCCCACCTCCCGCCCCACAAGTGCCACATCCCGCCCCACAAGTGCCACCACCCGCCCCACAAGTGCCACCTTCTGTTCCACAACTTCCACCTCCTGCCCCACAAGTTATAACTCCTGCCCCACAAGTGTTGCATTTTGCCCCACAAGTGCCAACTCCCGCCTCACAAGTGCCACCTCCCGACCCACAAGTGCCAACTCCTGCCCCACATCATTCACCTCCTGCCCCACAAGTGCCACCTCCCACCCCACAAGTGCCAACTCCTGCCCCGCAACTTCCACCTCCTGCTCCACAAGTGCCACCTCGAACCGCACAATTGCCACCTCCTTCCCCATATCAACCACCTCCCATCCAACAAGTGCCACCTCCTGCCCCACAAGTGCCAATTCCTGCCCCACAAGTGCCAATTCCTGCCCCACAAGTGCCAGCTCACGCTCCACAAGTACCAGCTCCTGCACCACATCATCCACCTCCTGCCCCACAAGTGCCACCTCCTGACCCACAACATCAATCTCCAGCCCCACAAGTGCCGCCTCCTGCCCGACAAGTTACACCTGCTACAAGTTCCACAAGTGCCACCTCCCTGCTCACGAGTGCAACATCCCGCCCCACATGTACCACCTCCTGCATCACAACTTCCACCTCCCGCCCCACATGTACCACCTCCTGCATCACAACTTCCACCTCCCGCCCCACAAATGCCACCTCCTGCCCTACAAGTGCCACCTCAGGCCCCACAAGTGCCCCCTCCCGCTCCACAAGTGCCACGTCCTGCCCCACAAGTGCCATCTCCCGCCCCACAAGGGCCAAATCCTGCCAAGCAACATCCACCTCCTGCCCCACATCATCCACCTCCCACCCCACAAGTGACACCTCCTGTGGCACAAGTGCCAATTCCAGCCCTAAAAGTGCCAGCTCATGCTTCACAATTGCCAGCTCCTGCCCCACATCATCCACCTCCTGCCCCACAAGTGCCACCTCATATCCCACATGTGCCAACTCCTGCCCCACAAGTGCCATTTCCTGCACCACATTTGCCACCTCCTGCCCCACATTTGCCACCTCCCACCCCACAAGTTTAACCTCCAGACACACAAGTGCCATCTCCCGCCCCACAAGTGCCAGCTCCTGCCCCACAAGAGCCACTTCCTGCCCCACAAGTACCTCTTCCCTCCCAATAAGTTCCAATTTCTGCCCAACAAGTACCACCTGCTTCTGCACAAGTTCCACCTCCTGCCCTAAAAGCTCCATTTCCTGCCCCAGAAATGCCACCTCCCGCCCCACAAGTGCCACCTCCTGCCCTACAACTTCCACCTCCTGGCCCACAAGTGCCACCTCCCGCCCTACAACTGCCAAACCCTGCCCCAAAACTTCCACCTCCTGCCCAACAATTTCCAACTCGTGCCCCACAATTGCCACCTCCTGCCACACAAATGCCACCTTCTGCCTCAAAATGCCACCTCCTGCCCAACAACTCCAACCTCCCGCCCCAAAAGTACCACCTCCTGCTCCACAAGTTCCACCTCCTGCCCCATAAGTTCCACCTTACGCCCCACAAGTGCCATCTCCTGCCCCAAAAGCTCAATTTCCTGCCCCATCAGTGCCACCTCCCGCACCACAAGTGCCACCTCCTGCCCCATAAGTTCCAATTTCTGCCCCACAAGTGCCACTTCCCGCCTTACAAATGCCACCTCCTGCCCCACAACTTTCACCTCCTGCCCCACAAGTGCAACCTCCCTGCCCACGAGTGACACAATCTGCCCAAGTGCCACCTCCTGCCTCACAACTTCCACCTCCCGCCCCACAAGTGCCACCTCCTGTCTCACAAGTGCAATCTCCCGCCCCACAACTTCCACAACCTGCCCCACAAGTGCCACCTCCCGTCACTCAACTTCCAACTCCCGCCCCACAAGTGCCACCTCCCGCCCTACAACTTCCACCTCCCGCACCACAACTTCCACATCCCGCCCCACAACTTCCAACTCCTGGCCCACAAGTGCGACCTCCTGCCCCACCATTACCACCTCCTGCCCCACAATTTCCACCTCCTGCCCCACAAGTGCCACAACCTGCTCCACAATTTCAACGTCCTGCCTTACAAGTGCCACATTCTGCCCCACAAGTGTAGGCTCCTGCTCCACAAGTGCCACCTCCCGAACCACAACCTCAACCTCTGGCCCCACAAGTCCCACCTCCCGCCCCACAAGTGCCACATCCCGCCCCACAAGTGCCACCACCCGCCCCACAAGTGCCACCTTCTGTTCCACAACTTCCACCTCCTGCCCCACAAGTTATAACTCCTGCCCCACAAGTGTTGCATTTTGCCCCACAAGTGCCACCTCCCGCCTCACAAGTGCCACCTCCCGACCCACAAGTGCCAACTCCTGCCCCGCAACTTCCATCTCCTGCTCCACAAGTGCCACCTCGAACCGCACAATTGCCACCTCCTTCCCCATATCAACCACCTCCCATCCAACAAGTGCCACCTCCCGCCCCACAAGTGCCACCTCCTGCCCTACAACTTCCACCTCCTGGCCCACAAGTGCCACCTCCCGCCCTACAACTGCCAAACCCTGCCCCAAAACTTCCACCTCCTGCCCAACAATTTCCAACTCGTGCCCCACAATTGCCACCTCCTGCCACACAAATGCCACCTTCTGCCTCAAAATGCCACCTCCTGCCCAACAACTCCAACCTCCCGCCCCATAAGTGCCACCTCCTGCTCCACAAGTTCCACCTCCTGCCACATAAGTTCCACCTTACGCTCCACAAGTGCCATCTCCTGCCCCAAAAGCTCAATTTCCTGCCCCATCAGTGCCACCTCCCGCACCACAAGTGCCACCTCCTGCCCCATAAGTGCCAATTTCTGCCCCACAAGTGCCACTTCCCGCCTTACAAATGCCACCTCCTGCCCCACAACTTTCACCTCCTGCCCCACAAGTGCAACCTCCCTGCCCACGAGTGACACAATCTGCCCAAGTGCCACCTCCTGCCTCACAACTTCCACCTCCCGCCCCACAATTGCCACGTCCCGCCCCACAAGTACCACCTCCTGCTCCATAAGTTCCACCTCCTGCCCCATAAGTTCCACCTTACGCCCCACAAGTGCCATCTCCTGCCCCAAAAGCTCAATTTCCTGCCCCATCAGTGCCACCTCCCGCACCACAAGTGCCACCTCCTGCCCCATAAGTGCCAATTTCTGCCCCACAAGTGCCACTTCCCGCCTTACAAATTCCTCCTCCCACCCCACAACTTTCACCTCCTGCCCCAAAAGTGCCAATTCCTGCTTCACAAGTGCCAGCTCATGCTTCACAAATGCCAGCTCATGCCCCACATCATCAGCTTCCAGCCCCACAAGTGCCACCTCTAACCCCACAAAGACAGCCTCCTGCCCCACATCATCCACCTCCTGCCCCACAAGTGCCAATTCCTTCCCCACAAGTGCCAGCTCATGCCCCACAAGTGCCACCTCCTACCCCACAAAGACCACCTCCTGCCCCACATCATCCACCTCCTCCCCCACAAGTGACAATACCTGTTCCACAAGTGCCACCTCCAGCCCCACAACTTCAACATCCCGCCACACAATGCCGACTCCTGGCAACGTGTGCCACATCCTGCCCCACAAGTGTCAACTCCTGCCCCACATCGTCCACCTCCCATCCAACAAGTGCCACCTCCTGCCCCACAAGTGCCAATTCCTGCCCCACAAGTGCCAGCTCATGCTCCACAAGTGCCAGATCCTGCCCCTCATCATCCACCTCCTGCCCCCCAAGTGCCACCTCCTGACCCACAACATCAATCTCCAGCCCCACAAGAGCCGCCTCCTGCCCGACAAGTTACACCTGCTACAAGTTCCACAAGTGCCACCTCCCTGCTCACGAGTGCCACATCCCGCCCCACATGTACCACCTCCTGCATCACAACTTCCACCTCCCGCCCCACATGTACCACCTCCTGCATCACAACTTCCACCTCCCGCCCCACCTGTACCACCTCCTGCATCACAACTTCCACCTCCCGCCCCACATGTACCACCTCCTGCATCACAACTTACACCTCCCGCCCCACATGTACCACCTCCTGCATCACAACTTCCACCTCCCGCCCCACATGTACCACCTCCTGCATCACAACTTCCACCTCCCGCCCCACATGTACCACCTCCTGCATCACAACTTCCACCTCCCGCCCCACATGTACCACTTCCTGCATCACAACTTCCACCTCCCGCCCCACATGTACCACCTCCTGCATCACAACTTCCACCTCCCGCCCCACAAATGCCACCTCCTGCCCTACAAGTTCCACCTCAGGCCCCACAAGTGCCCCCTCCCGCTCCACAAGTGCCACGTCCTGCCCCACAAGTGCCACCTCCCGCCCCACAAGTGCCACCTCCCGCCCCACTACTTCCACGTCACACCCCAAATCTTCTTACCTTCCACCCCACAAGTGCCACCTCCTGCCCCAAACCTTCAACCTACTGCCCCACAACTGCCACTTCCCACCCAGCAATTGCCACCCCCCGCCCCACAAGTGCCTCCTCCCACCCCACAAGTGCCAACCCTTACCCCACAAGTGCCAACTCCTGCCCCACATCATCCACCAACCGCCCCACAAGTGTCACCTCCTGCCCCACAACTTCCATCTCCCACTCCACAAGTGCCACCTACTGCACAACAAATACCATCTCCTGCCCCATAAGTGCCACCTCCTGCCCCACAACCGCTACCTCCTGCCTCATATCATTCACCTCCCGCCCCACAATTTCCACCTCCTGCTCAACTAGTGCCACGTGCTGCCCCACAAGTTCCATTTCCCGCCCCACAAGTGCCACCTCCCGCCCCACAAGTGCCGCCTCCAGCCACACAAGTGCTAAATCGTGCCGCACAACTTCCACCTCCCGCCCCACAACTGCCACCTCCCGCCTTAAAAGTGCCACCTCCCGACCCACAAGTGCCTCCTCCTGTCCCACAGTTGTCACCTCCCGCTCCACAAGTTACACCTCACCCCCCACAAGTTCTACCACCCACCCCACAAGTGCCACCTGCAGCCCCAGAAGTGTCAAATCCTGCCACACAACTTCCACATCCAGCCCCACAAGTGCCACCTCCCACCCCACAACTTCCACTTCCCGCCCCACAACTTCCACTTCCCGCCCAACAACAGCCTCCTCCTGCCCCACAAGTGCCACCTCCTGCCCCACAAGTGCCACTTCCTGCCCCACAAGTGCTACCTACTTCCCCACAAGTGCCACCTCCTGCCCCACATCATCCACCTCCTGCCTCACAAATGCCTCCTCCTGACCCACAATTGCCACCTGCCGCCCCACAACTTCCACCTCACGCCCCACAAGTGCCACCTCCCGCCCCACAAGTGCCACAACCCGCCCCACAAATCCAACTCCTGACCCACAAGTTCCACCTCCCGCCCCACAAGTTCCACCTCCCGCACCACAAGTGCCACCTCCCGACCCACATGTGCCAACTTCTGCCCCACAAGTGCCAGCTCCTGCCCCTCAAGTGTCACCTCTTCCCCACAAGTGCCACCTTCTGCTCCACAAGTGCCACTTCCTGCCGCACAAGTGATACCTCCAGCCCCACAACTGCCACCACCCGCCCCACAACTTCCACCTCCCGCCTCACAAGTGCAACCTCCCACCCCACAAGTGCCACCTCCTGCCTTACAAGTGCCAATTCCTGCTTCACAAGTGCCAGCTCATGCTTCACAAATGCCAACTCCTGCCCAACATCATCAACTTCCTGCCCCACAAGTGCCACCTCCAACCCCACAAAGACAGCCACCTGCCCCACATCATCCACCTCCTGCCCCACAAGTGCCAATTGCTGCCCCACAAGTGCCAGCTCATGCCCCACAACTGCCAGCTCCTGCCCCACAAGTGCCAGCTCTTGCCTCACAGGTGCCACCTCCTGCCCCACAAAGACCACCTCCTGCCCCACAAGTGCCAACTCCTGCCCCACAAGTGCCACCTCCCGCCAAACAACTGACACCACCTGCCCCACAAGTGCCACCTCCCACCAAACAACTGACACCTCCTGCCCCACAAGTGTCACCTCCTGCCCAACAAGTTCCACCTCTTGACCTACAAGTGTCACCTCCTGCCCCATAAGTTTCACCTCTCGCCCAACAAATGCCACCACCTCCCCCAAAAGCGCCACCTCCTGCCCCACAGGTGCCATTTCCTGCCCCACAACATCCACCTCCCACGCACAAGTGCAACCTACCGCCCCACAACTTCCACCTCCTGCCCCACAAGTGCCAACACCTGCCCCACAAGTGCCACCTCCTGCCCCACAAGTGCCACCTCCTGCCCCACAAGTGCCACCTGTCACCCTGCAAGTCCAACTCCTCTCGCCCCACAAGTGCCAGCTCATGCTTCACAAGTGCCAGCTCCTGCCCCACATCATCAACTTCCTGCCCCACAAGTGCCACCTCCAACCCCACAAAGACAGCCTCCTGCCCCACATCATCCACCTCCTGCCCCACAAGTGCTAATTCCTGCCCCACAATTGCCAGCTCATGCCCCACAAGTGCCAGCACCTGCCCCACAAGTGCCACCTCTTGCCCAACAGGTGCCACCTCCTGCCCCACAAATGCCAAATCCTGCCCTGCAACTTCCAACTCCTGCCCCACAAGTGCCAACTCCTGCCCCACATCATCCACCAACCGCCCCACAAGTGTCACCTCCTGCCCCACAACTTCCATCTCCCACTCAACAAGTGCCACCTACTGCACAACGAATACCATCTCCTGCCCCATAAGTGCCACCTCCTGCCCCACAACCGCTACCTCCTGCCTCATATCATTCACCTCCCGCCCCACAATTTCCACCTCCTGCTCAACTAGTGCCACGTGCTGCCCCACAAGTTCCATTTCCCGCCCCACAAGTGCCACCTCCTGCCCCACAAGTGCCGCCTCCAGCCACACAAGTGCTAAATCGTGCCGCACAACTTCCACCTCCCGCCCCACAACTGCCACCTCCCGCCTTAAAAGTGCCACCTCCCGACCCACAAGTGCCTCCTCCTGTCCCACAGTTGTCACCTCCCACTCCACAAGTTACACCTCACCCCCCACAAGTTCTACCACCCACCCCACAAGTGCCACCTGCAGCCCCAGAAGTGTCAAATCCTGCCACACAACTTCCACATCCAGCCCCACAAGTGCCACCTCCCGCCCCACAACTTCCACTTCCCGCCCAACAACAGCCTCCTCCTGCCCCACTAGTGCCTCCTCCTGCCCCACAAGTGCCACCTCCTGCCACACAAGTGCCACTTCCTGCCCCACAAGTGCCACCTCCTGCCCCACAAGTGCCACCTCCTGCCCCACAAGTGCTACCTACTTCCCCACAAGTGCCACCTCCTGCCCCACATCATCCACCTCCTGCCTCACAAATGCCTCCTCCTGACCCACAATTGCCACCTGCCGCCCCACAACTTCCACCTCACGCCCCACAAGTGCCACCTCCCGCCCGACAAGTGCAACAACCCGCCCCACAAATCCAACTCCTGACCCACAAGTGCCACCTCCCGCACCACAAGTTCCACCTCCCGCCTCACAAGTTCCACCTCCCGCACCACAAGTGCCACCTCCCGACCCACATGTGCCAACTTCTGCCCCACAAGTGCCAGCTCCTGCCCCTCAAGTGTCACCTCTTCCCCACAAGGGCCACCTTCTGCTCCACAAGTGCCACTTCCTGCCGCACAAGTGATACCTCCAGCCCCACAACTGCCACCACCCGCCCCACAACTTCCACCTCCCGCCTCACAAGTGCAACCTCCAGGCCCACAAGTGCCACCTCCTGTTCCACAAGAATTAACTCCTGCCCCACAAGTGCCACCTCCTGCCCTTCAAGAGCCACTTCTTGCCCCACAAGTAACATTTCCAGCCCTAAAAGTGCCAGCTCATGCTTCACAATTGCCAGCTCCTGCCCCACATCATCCACCTCCTGCCCCACAAGTGCCACCTCCTATCCCACATGTACCAACTCCTGCCCCACAAGTGCCATTTCCTGCACCATATTTGCCACCTCCTGCCCCACATTTGCCACCTCCCACCCCACAAGTTTAACATCCAGACACACAAGTGCCATCTCCCGCCCCACAAGTGCCAGCTCCTGCCCCACAAGAGCCACTTCCTGCCCCACAAGTACCTCTTCCCTCCCAACAAGTTCCAATTTCCGCCCAACAAGTACCACCTGCTTCTGCACAAGTTCCACCTCCTGCCCTAAAAGCTCCATTTCCTGCCCCAGAAGTGCCACCTCCCGCCCCACAAGTGCCACCTCCTGCCCTACATCTTCCACCTCCTGGCCCACAAGTGCCACCTCCCGCCCTACAACTGCCAAACCCTGCCCCAAAACTTCCACCTCCTGCCCAACAATTTCCAACTCGTGCCCCACAATTGCCACCTCCTGCCACACAAATGCCACCTTCTGCCTCAAAATGCCACCTCCTGCCCAACAACTCCAACCTCCCGCCCCACAAGTACCACCTCCTGCTCCACAAGTTCCACCTCCTGCCCCATAAGTTCCACCTTACGCCCCACAAGTGCCATCTCCTGCCCCAAAAGCTCAATTTCCTGCCCCATCAGTGCCACCTCCCGCACCACAAGTGCCACCTCCTGCCCCACAAGTGCCACTTCCCGCCTTACAAATGCCACCTCCTGCCCCACAACTTTCACCTCCTGCCCCACAAGTGCAACCTCCCTGCCCACGAGTGACACAATCTGCCCAAGTGCCACCTCCTGCCTCACAACTTCCACCTCCCGCCCCACAAGTGCCACCTCCTGTCTCACAAGTGCAACCTCCCACCCCACAACTTCCACAACCTGCCCCACAAGTGCCACCTCCCGTCACTCAACTTCCAACTCCCGCCCCACAAGTGCCACCTCCCGCCCTACAACTTCCACCTCCCGCACCACAACTTCCACCTCCTGCCTCACAAGTTCCACATCCCGCCCCACAACTTCCAACTCCTGGCCCACAAGTGCGACCTCCTGCCCCACCATTACCACCTCCTGCCCCACAATTTCCACCTCCTGCCCCACAAGTGCCACAACCTGCTCCACAATTTCAACGTCCTGCCTTACAAGTGCCACATTCTGCCCCACAAGTGTAGGCTCCTGCTCCACAAGTGCCACCTCCCGAACCACAACCTCAACCTCTGGCCCCACAAGTCCCAACTCCCGCCCCACAAGTGCCACATCCCGCCCCACAAGTGCCACCACCCGCCCCACAAGTGCCACATTCTGTTCCACAACTTCCACCTCCTGCCCCACAAGTTATAACTCCTGCCCCACAAGTGTTGCATTTTGCCCCACAAGTGCCACCTCCCGACCCACAAGTGCCAACTCCTGCCCCGCAACTTCCATCTCCTGCTCCACAAGTGCCACCTCGAACCGCACAATTGCCACCTCCTTCCCCATATCAACCACCTCCCATCCAACAAGTGCCACCTCCCGCCCCACATGTACCACCTCCTGCATCACAACTTCCACCTCCCGCCCCACATGTACCACCTCCTGCATCACAACTTCCACCTCCCGCCCCACATGTACCACCTCCTGCATCACAACTTCCACCTCCCACCCCACAAATGCCACCTCCTGTCCTACAAGTGCCACCTCAGGCCCCACAAGTGCCCCCTCCCGCTCCACAAGTGCCACGTCCTGCCCCACAAGTGCCATCTCCCGCCCCACAAGAGCCAAATCCTGCCACGCAACTTCCACCTCCTGCCCCACATCATCCACCTCCCACCCCACAAGTGCCACCTCCTTTGGCACAAGTGCCAATTCCAGCCCTAAAAGTGCCAGCTCATGCTTCACAATTGCCAGCTCCTGCCCCACATCATCCACCTCCTGCCCCACAAGTGCCACCTCCTATCCCACATGTGCCAACTCCTGCCCCACAAGTGCCATTTCCTGCACCACATTTGCCACCTCCTGCCCCACATTTGCCACCTCCCACCCCACAAGTTTAACCTCCGGACTCACAAGTGCCAACTCCCGCCCCACAAGTGCCATCTCCCACCCCACAAGTGCCATCTCCCGCCCCACAAGTGCCAAATCCTGACGTGCAACTTCCACCTCCTGCTCCACAATTGCCATCTCCTGCCCCACAAGTGCCACCTCCCGCCACACAAGTGCCACCTCCCGCCCCCCTATAGCCACCTCCTGCCCCACAAGTTACACCTCCTGCCCCACAAGTTACACCTCTTGCCCCACAACGTCGACCCCCACCCCACATGTGCCACCACCTGACCCACAAGTGCCAACTCCTGCCCCACATGTGCCACCACCTGACCCAAAAGTGCCAACTCCTGCCCCACAAGTGCCATTTCCTGCACCACATTTGCTGCGTTCTGCCCCACAAGTGCCGGCTCCTGCCCCACAAGTGCTACCTCTCGCCCTACAACCTCAACCTCCAGCCACACAAGTGCCACCTCCCGCCCCACAAGTGCCACCTCCCGCCCCACTACTTCCACGTCACACCCCAAACCTTCAACCTACTGCCCCACAACTGCCACTTCCCACCCAGCAATTGCCACCCCCCGCTCCACAAGTGCCTCCTCCCACCCCACAAGTGCCAACCCTTACCCCACAAGTGCCAACTCCTGCCCCACATCATCCACCAACCGCCCCACAAGTGCCACCTCCCGACCCACAAGTGCCGCCTCCAGCCACACAAGTGCTAAATCGTGCCGCACAACTTCCACCTCCCGCCCCACAACTGCCACCTCCCGCCTTAAAAGTGCCACCTCCCGACCCACAAGTGCCTCCTCCTGTCCCACAGTTGTCACCTCCCACTCCACAAGTTACACCTCACCCCCCACAAGTTCTACCACCCACCCCACAAGTGCCACCTGCAGCCCCAGAAGTGTCAAATCCTGCCACACAACTTCCACAATCCAGCCCCACAAGTGCCACCTCCCGCCCCACAACTTCCACTTCCCGCCCAACAACAGCCTCCTCCTGCCCCACAAGTGCCTCCTCCTGCCCCACAAGTGCCACCTCCTGCCCCACAAGTGCCACTTCCTGCCCCACAAGTGCTACCTACTTCCTGCCCCACAAGTGCCACCTCCTGCCCCACATCATCCACCTCCTGCCTCACAAATGCCTCCTCCTGACCCACAATTGCCACCTGCCGCCCCACAACTTCCACCTCACGCCCCAGAAGTGCCACCTCCCGCCCCAGAAGTGCCACAACCCGCCCCACAAATCCAACTCCTGACCCACAAGTGCCACCTCCCGCCCCACATGTGCCAACTTCTGCCCCACAAGTGCCAGCTCCTGCCCCTCAAGTGTCACCTCTTCCCCAGAAGTGCCACCTTCTGCTCCACAGGTGCCACTTCCTGCCGCACAAGTGATACCTCCAGCCCCACAACTGCCACCACCCGCCCCACAACTTCCACCTCCCGCCTCACAAGTGCAACCTCCAGGCCCACAAGTGCCACCTCCAGATCCACAAGAATTAACCCCTTGCCCCACAAGTGCCACCTCCTGCCCCACAAGTGCCACCTCCCACCCCACAAGTGCCACGTCCTTCCCAATTGCCACGTCCTGTCCCACAAGTGCCACCTCCTGCCATACAAGTGCCACCCTCTGCCCCACAATTGCCAATTCTTGCCCCACAATTGCCAATTCTTACCCCACAACTTCCACCTCCCACCCCATAACTTCCACCTCCCGTCCCACAGCTTCCACATCCTGCCCCACAAGTGCCCGATCCTGCCCCAGAAATACCACCACCTGACCCACAAGTGCCAACTCCTGCCCCACAAGTGCCACCTCGCATCCCGCAAGTGCCACATCCCGCCCCACAAGTTCCACCTCCTGCCTTACAAGTGCCCATTCCTGCTTCACAAGTGCCAGCTCATGCTTCACAAATGCCAGCTCCTGCCCCAAATCATCAACTTCCTGCCCCACAAGTGTCACCTCCAACCCCACAAAGACAGCCTCCTGCCCCACATCATCCACCTCCTGCCCCACAAGTGCCAATTCCTGCCCCACAAGTGCCAGCTCCTGCCCCACAAGTGCCAACTCCTGCCCCACAAAGACCACCTCCTGCCCCACAAGTGCCAACTCCTGCCCCACATTTTCCACCTACCACCCCACAAATTCCAACTCCTGCCCCACAAGTGCCACCTCCCACCCCACAAATGCCACCTCCTGCCCTGCAACTTCCACCTCCTGCTCTACAAGGGCCATCTCCTGCCCCACATCGTCCACCTCCCACCCAAAAAGTGCCAATTCCTGCCCCACAAGTGCCAGTTCATGCCCCACAAGTGCCAGTTCATGCCCCACATCATCCACCTTCTGCCCCACAACTTCCACCTCCTGCCCCACAACGACCACCTCCTGCCCCACAAGTGCCAATTCCTGCCCTACAAGTGCCAGCTCATTCCCCTGAAGTGCCAGCTCCTGCCCCACAAGTGCCACATTTTGCCACACCACTGCCACCTCCCCCCCAAATAATCCACCTCCTGCTCCACAAGTGTCACTGACCGCCCAACTTCCTCCTCCTGCCCTACAAGTGCCAGCTCCTGCCCAACAAGAGCCACTTCCTGCCCCACAAGTACCTCTTCCCTCCCAACAAGTTCCAATTTCCGCCCCACAAATGCCACCTCCCGCTCCACAACTTCCACGTAACGCCCCATAAGTTCCACCTCCCGCCCAACAAGTGCCACCTCTCGTCCCACAAGGACCACCTCCTGACCCACAAGTGCCACCTCCTGCCCCACAAGTGCCACCTCCAGCCCTGCAACTGCCACTTCCAGCCCCACAAGTGCCACCTCCCGCCCAACAACTTCAACATCCCACCACACAAGTGCCAACTCCTGCCCGTGTGCCACATCCTGCCCCACAAGTGCCAACTCCTGCCGCACAACTGACAATTCCTGCCCCAAAAGTGCCAGCTCATGCTTCACAATTGCCAGCTCCTGCCCCACATCATCCACCTCCTGCCCCACAAGTGCCACCTCCTATTCCACATGTGCCAAATCCTGCCCCACAAGTGCCATTTCCTGCACCACATTTGCCACCTCCTGCCCCACATTTGCCACCTCCCACCCCACAAGTTTAACCTCCAGACACACAAGTGCCATCTCCCGCCCCACAAGTGCCAGCTCCTGCCCCACAAGTACCTCTTCCCTCCCAACAAGTTCCAATTTCCGCCCAACAAGTACCACCTCCTTCTGCACAAGTTCCACCTCCTGCCCTAAAAGCTCCATTTCCTGCCCCAGAAGTGCCACCTCCCGCCCCACAAGTGCCACCTCCCGCCCTACAACTTCCACCTCCTGCCCCAGAAGTGCCACCTCCCGCCCTACAACTGCCAAACCCTGCCCCAAAACTTCCACCTCCTGCCCAACAATTTCCAACTCGTGCCCCACAATTGCCACCTCCTGCCACACAAATGCCACCTTCTGCCTCAAAATGCCACCTCCTGCCCAACAACTCCAACCTCCCGCCCCACAAGTACCACCTCCTGCTCCACAAGTTCCACCTCCTGCCCCATAAGTTCCACCTTACGCCCCACAAGTGCCATCTCCTGCCCCAAAAGCTCAATTTCCTGCCCCATCAGTGCCACCTCCCGCACCACAAGTGCCACCTCCTGCCCCATAAGTGCCAATTTCTGCCCCACAAGTGCCACTTCTCGCCTTACAAATGCCACCTCCTGCCCCACAACTTTCACCTCCTGCCCCACAAGTGCAACCTCCCTGCCCACGAGTGACACAATCTGCCCAAGTGCCACCTCCTGCCTCACAACTTCCACCTCCCGCCCCACAAGTGCCACCTCCTGTCTCACAAGTGCAACCTCCCACCCCACAACTTCCACAACCTGCCCCACAAGTGCCACCTCCCGTCACTCAACTTCCAACTCCCGCCCGACAAGTGCCACCTCCCGCCCTACAACTTCCACCTCCCGCACCACAACTTCCACCTCCTGCCTCACAAGTTCCACATCCCGCCCCACAACTTCCAACTCCTGACCCACAAGTGCGACCTCCTGCCCCACCATTACCACCTCCTGCCCCACAATTTCCACCTCCTGCCCCACAAGTGCCACAACCTGCTCCACAATTTCAACGTCCTGCCTTACAAGTGCCACATTCTGCCCCACAAGTGTAGGCTCCTGCTCCACAAGTGCCACCTCCCGAACCACAACCTCAACCTCTGGCCCCACAAGTCCCAACTCCCGCCCCACAAGTGCCACATCCCACCCCACAAGTGCCACCACCCGCCCCACAAGTGCCACCTTCTGTTCCACAACTTCCACCTCCTGCCCCACAAGTTATAACTCCTGCCCCACAAGTGTTGCATTTTGCCCCACAAGTGCCACCTCCCGCCTCACAAGTGCCACCTCCCGACCCACAAGTGCCAACTCCTGCCCCGCAACTTCCATCTCCTGCTCCACAAGTGCCACCTCGAACCGCACAATTGCCACCTCCTTCCCCATATCAACCACCTCCCATCCAACAAGTGCCACCTCCTGCCCCACAAGTGCCAATTCCTGCCCCACAAGTGCCAGCTCCTGCCCCACAAGTGCCACCTCCTGCCCCACAAAGACCACCTCCTGCCCCACAAGTGCCAACTCCTGCCCCACATTTTCCAACTACCACCCCACAAATTCCAACTCCTGCCCCACAAGTGCCACCTCCCACCCCACAAATGCCACCTCCTGCCCTGCAACTTCCACCTCCTGCTCCACAAGGGCCATCTGCTGCCCCACATCGTCCACCTCCCACCCAAAAAGTGCCAATTCCTGCCCCACAAGTGCCAGTTCATGCCCCACAAGTGCCAGTTCATGCCCCACATCATCCACCTTCTGCCCCACAACTTCCACCTCCTGCCCCACAACGACCACCTCCTGCCCCACAACGACCACCTCCTGCCCCACAAGTGCCAATTCCTGCCCTACAAGTGCCAGCTCATTCCCCTGAAGTGCCAGCTCCTGCCCCACAAGTGCCACATTTTGCCACACCACTGCCACCTCCCCCCCAAATAATCCACCTCCTGCTCCACAAGTGTCACTGACCGCCCAACTTCCTCCTCCTAACACACAATTGCAACCTCCTGCCCTAGAAGTGCAACCTCCTGCCCGACAAGAGCCAATTCCTGCCCCACAAGTACCTCTTCCCTCCCAACAAGTTCCAATTTCCGCCCCACAAATGCCACCTCCCGCTCCACAACTTCCACGTAACGCCCCATAAGTTCCACCTCCCGCCCAACAAGTGCCACCTCTCGTCCCACAAGGACCACCTCCTGACCCACAAGTGCCACCTCCTGCCCCACAAGTGCCACCTCCTGCCCCACAAGTGTCAACTCATGCTCCACAAATGCCACCTCCTGCTCCACAAGTTCCACCTCTTGCCCCACAAGTGCCAAATACTTCCCCACAACTTCCACCTTCTGCCCCACTAGTGCCAACTCCAATTCCACAAGTGCCACCTCCAGCCCTACAACTGCCACTTCCAGCCCCACAAGTGCCACCTCCTGCCCAACAACTTAAACATCCCACCACACAAGTGCCAACTCCTGCCCGTGTGCCACATCCTGCCCCACAAGTGCCAACTCCTGCCGCACAACTGACAATTCCTGCCCCAAAAGTGACAGCTCATGCTTCACAATTGCCAGCTCCTGCCCCACATCATCCACCTTCTGCTCCACAAGTGCCACCTCTCGCCCCACAAGTGCCACATCCCGCCCCACAAGTGCCACCTCCTGCCAAACTAGTGCAACCTCCTGCCCCACACGTGCCATATCTCGCCAGACAATTTACAGCTCCTGCCCCACAAGTGCTACATCCTGCACCACAACTTCAACCTCCTGCCCCACAAGTGCCACGTTCTGCCCCACAAGTGTAGGCTCCTGCCCCACAACTGCCAATTCCTGCCCCACATGTGCCAGCTCATGCTTCACAAGTGCCAGCTCCTGCACCACATCATCCACTTCCTGCTCACATGTGCCACCTCCTGTCCGACAAAGACCACCTCCTGTCCCACATCATCCACCCCCTGTTCCACAAGTGCCACCTCCTGCCCCACAACGACCACCTCCTGCCCCACATCATCCACCCCCTGCACCACAAGTGCCAATTCCTGCCCCACAAGTGCCACATTTGTCCACACCACTGCCTCCTCCCCCCCAAATAATCCACCTCCTGCCCCACAAGTTTCACTGACTGACCAACTTCCTCCTCCTGACACACAAGTGCAACCTCCTGCCCCACAAGTGCCAGCTCCTGCCAGACAAGAGCCACTTCCTGCCCCACAAGTACCTCTTCCCTCCCAACAAGTTCCAATTTCCGCCCCACAAGTGCCACCTCCAGCCCCACAAGTGCCAGCTCCCGCCCCAAAAGTGCCACCTCCTGCCCCACAAGTGCCATCTTTCGACCCACAAATGCCACCTCCCGCTCCACAACTTCAACCTCCTGCCCCACAAGTGCCACGTTCTGCCCTACAAATGTAGGCTCCTGCCCCACAACTGCCAATTCCTGCCCCACATGTGCCAGCTCATGCTTCACAAGTGCCAGCTCCTGCACCACATCATCCACTTCCTGCCCACAAGTGCCAATTCCTGCCCCACAAGTGCCAGTTCATGCCCCACAAGTGCCAGCTCCTGCCCCACAAGTGCCACATCCTGCCCCACAAGAGCCACCTCCTTCCCCACAAGTGCCACCTCCTGCCCCACAAGTGCCACCTCCTGCCCTACAAGTGCCACCTCCCACCAAACAACTGACACCTCCTGCCCCACAAGTGTCACCTCCCGCCTCACAAGTGCCACCTCCCGACCCACAAGTGCCAACTCCTGCCCCGCAACTTCCATCTCCTGCTCCACAAGTGCCACCTCGAACCGCACAATTGCCACCTCCTTCCCCATATCAACCACCTCCCATCCAACAAGTGCCACCTCCTGCCCCACAAGTGCCAATTCCTGCCCCACAAGTGCCAGCTCCTGCCCCACAAGTGCCACCTCCTGCCCCACAAAGACCACCTCCTGCCCCACAAGTGCCAACTCCTGCCCCACATTTTCCAACTACCACCCCACAAATTCCAACTCCTGCCCCACAAGTGCCACCTCCCACCCCACAAATGCCACCTCCTGCCCTGCAACTTCCACCTCCTGCTCCACAAGGGCCATCTGCTGCCCCACATCGTCCACCTCCCACCCAAAAAGTGCCAATTCCTGCCCCACAAGTGCCAGTTCATGCCCCACAAGTGCCAGTTCATGCCCCACATCATCCACCTTCTGCCCCACAACTTCCACCTCCTGCCCCACAACGACCACCTCCTGCCCCACAACGACCACCTCCTGCCCCACAAGTGCCAATTCCTGCCCTACAAGTGCCAGCTCATTCCCCTGAAGTGCCAGCTCCTGCCCCACAAGTGCCACATTTTGCCACACCACTGCCACCTCCCCCCCAAATAATCCACCTCCTGCTCCACAAGTGTCACTGACCGCCCAACTTCCTCCTCCTAACACACAATTGCAACCTCCTGCCCTAGAAGTGCAACCTCCTGCCCGACAAGAGCCAATTCCTGCCCCACAAGTACCTCTTCCCTCCCAACAAGTTCCAATTTCCGCCCCACAAATGCCACCTCCCGCTCCACAACTTCCACGTAACGCCCCATAAGTTCCACCTCCCGCCCAACAAGTGCCACCTCTCGTCCCACAAGGACCACCTCCTGACCCACAAGTGCCACCTCCTGCCCCACAAGTGCCACCTCCTGCCCCACAAGTGTCAACTCATGCTCCACAAATGCCACCTCCTGCTCCACAAGTTCCACCTCTTGCCCCACAAGTGCCAAATACTTCCCCACAACTTCCACCTTCTGCCCCACTAGTGCCAACTCCAATTCCACAAGTGCCACCTCCAGCCCTACAACTGCCACTTCCAGCCCCACAAGTGCCACCTCCTGCCCAACAACTTAAACATCCCACCACACAAGTGCCAACTCCTGCCCGTGTGCCACATCCTGCCCCACAAGTGCCAACTCCTGCCGCACAACTGACAATTCCTGCCCCAAAAGTGACAGCTCATGCTTCACAATTGCCAGCTCCTGCCCCACATCATCCACCTTCTGCTCCACAAGTGCCACCTCTCGCCCCACAAGTGCCACATCCCGCCCCACAAGTGCCACCTCCTGCCAAACTAGTGCAACCTCCTGCCCCACACGTGCCATATCTCGCCAGACAATTTACAGCTCCTGCCCCACAAGTGCTACATCCTGCACCACAACTTCAACCTCCTGCCCCACAAGTGCCACGTTCTGCCCCACAAGTGTAGGCTCCTGCCCCACAACTGCCAATTCCTGCCCCACATGTGCCAGCTCATGCTTCACAAGTGCCAGCTCCTGCACCACATCATCCACTTCCTGCTCACATGTGCCACCTCCTGTCCGACAAAGACCACCTCCTGTCCCACATCATCCACCCCCTGTTCCACAAGTGCCACCTCCTGCCCCACAACGACCACCTCCTGCCCCACATCATCCACCCCCTGCACCACAAGTGCCAATTCCTGCCCCACAAGTGCCACATTTGTCCACACCACTGCCTCCTCCCCCCCAAATAATCCACCTCCTGCCCCACAAGTTTCACTGACTGACCAACTTCCTCCTCCTGACACACAAGTGCAACCTCCTGCCCCACAAGTGCCAGCTCCTGCCAGACAAGAGCCACTTCCTGCCCCACAAGTACCTCTTCCCTCCCAACAAGTTCCAATTTCCGCCCCACAAGTGCCACCTCCAGCCCCACAAGTGCCAGCTCCCGCCCCAAAAGTGCCACCTCCTGCCCCACAAGTGCCATCTTTCGACCCACAAATGCCACCTCCCGCTCCACAACTTCAACCTCCTGCCCCACAAGTGCCACGTTCTGCCCTACAAATGTAGGCTCCTGCCCCACAACTGCCAATTCCTGCCCCACATGTGCCAGCTCATGCTTCACAAGTGCCAGCTCCTGCACCACATCATCCACTTCCTGCCCACAAGTGCCAATTCCTGCCCCACAAGTGCCAGTTCATGCCCCACAAGTGCCAGCTCCTGCCCCACAAGTGCCACATCCTGCCCCACAAGAGCCACCTCCTTCCCCACAAGTGCCACCTCCTGCCCCACAAGTGCCACCTCCTGCCCTACAAGTGCCACCTCCCACCAAACAACTGACACCTCCTGCCCCACAAGTGTCACCTCCTGCCCAACAAGTTCCACCTCTTGACCCACAAGTGCCACCTCCTGCCCCATAAGTTTCACCTCTCGCCCAACAAATGCCACCACCTCCCCCAAAAGCGCCACCTCCTGCCCCACAGGTGCCATTTCCTGCCCCACAACATCCACCTCCCACGCAGAAGTGCAACCTACCGCCCCACAACTTCCACCTCCTGCCCCACAAGTGCCAACACCTGCCCCACAAGTGCCACCTCCCGCCCCGCCAGTGCCACCTGTCACCCTGCAAGTCCAGCTCCTGCCCCACAAGTGCCAGCTCATGCTTCACAAGTGCCAGCTCCTGCCCCACATCATCAACTACCTGCCCCGCAAGTGCCACCTCCAACCCCACAAAGACAGCCTCCTGCCCCACATCATCCACATCCCGCCCCACAAGTGCCACCTCCTGCCAAACTAGTGCAACCTCCTGCCCCACAAGTGCCATATCTCGCCAGACAATTTACAGCTCCTGCCCCACAAGTGCTACATCCTGCACCACAACTTCAACCTCCTGCCCCACATGTGCCACGTTCTGCCCCACTAGTGTAGGCTCCTGCCCCACAAGTGCCAATTCCTGCCCCACATGTGCCAGCTCATGCTTCACAAGTGCCAGCTCCTGCACCACATCATCCACTTCCTGCCCACAAGTGCCAATTCCTGCCCCACAAGTGCCAGTTCATGCCCCACAAGTGCCAGCTCCTTCACCACAGGTACCCCATCCCACCCCACAAGTTTCAATTCCTGCCATACAAGTGCCACCTCCTGCCCCACAAGTGCCACCTCCTGCCCCACAAGTCCCACCTCCTGCACCACATCATCAACTTCCTGCCCCACAAGTGCCACCTCCAACCCCACAAAGACAGCCTCCTGCCCCACATCATCTACCACCTGCCCCACAAGTGCCAATTCCTGCCCCACAATTGCCACCTCATGCCCCACAAATGCCACCTCTTGCCCAACAGGTGCCACCTCCTGCCCCACAAGTGCCAATTCCTGCCCCACAAGTGCCAGCACCTGCCCCACAAGTGCCACCTCTTGCCCAACAGGTGCCACCTCCTGCCCCACAAATGCCAAATCCAGCCCTGCAACTTCCACCTCCTGCCCCACAAGTGCCAATTCCTGCCTCACAAGTGCCAGCTCATGCTTCACAAGTGCCAGCTCCTGCCCCACATCATCCACTTCCTGCTCACATGTGCCACCTCCTGTCCGACAAAGACCACCTCCTGCCCCACATCATCCACCCCCTGCACCACAAGTGCCAATTCCTGCCCTACAAGTGCCAGCTCATTCCCCTGAAGTGCCAGCTCCTACCCCACAAGTGCCACAGTTTGACACACCACTGCCACCTTCCCCCCAAATAATCCACCTCCTGCCCCACAAGTGTCACTGACCGCCCAACTTCCTCCTCCTGACACACAAGTGCAACCTCCTGCCCTACAAGTGCCAGCTCCTGCCCGACAAGAGCCACTTCCTGCCCCACAAGTACCTCTTCCCTCCCAACAAGTTCCAATTTCCGCCCCACAAGTGCCACCTCCTGCCCCACAAGTGCAATCTCCTGCCCCACAAGTGCCACATTTCACCCCACAAATGCCACCTCCCGCTCCACAACTTCCACCTCCTGCCCCACAAGTGCCACCTCCCACCCCACAAGTGCCACCTCCTGCCCAACATCTACCACCTCCCACCCCACAAGTGCCACCTCCCGCCCTACAACTTCCATCTCCTGGCCCACAAGTGCCACTTCCTGCCTCAAAAGAGCCACCTCCTGCCCCACAACTTCCACGTAACGCCCCATAAGTTCCACCTCCTGCCCCACAAGTGCCACCTCCTTCCCCACAAGTGCCAGCTGCTGCTCCACATCATCCAACTCCCGCCCCACAAGTGCCATGTCCAGCCCCACAACTTCCGCCTCCTGCCCCAAAAGTGTCAACTCCTGCCCCATAAGTTCCATATCCCGCCCCACAAGTGCCACTACCTGCCCCACTAGTGCCATCTCCATTTCCACAAGTGCCACCTCCCGCCCCACAAGTTCCAACTCTCGTCTAACAAGTGCCACCTCCCGCCCAACATTTACCACCTCCCGCTCCACAAGTGTCACCTCCTGCCCAACATCTACCACCTCCCACCCCACAACTTCCATCTCCTGGCCCACAAGTGCCACTTCCTGCCTCAAAAGAGCCACCTCCTGCCCCACAACTTCCACGTAACGCCCCATAAGTTCCACCTCCTGCCCCACAAGTGCCACCTCCTTCCCCACAAGTGCCAGCTGCTGCTCCACATCATCCAACTCCCGCCCCACAAGTGCCATGTCCAGCCCCACAACTTCCGCCTCCTGCCCCAAAAGTGTCAACTCCTGCCCCATAAGTTCCATATCCCGCCCCACAAGTGCCACTACCTGCCCCACTAGTGCCATCTCCATTTCCACAAGTGCCACCTCCCGCCCCACAAGTTCCAACTCTCGTCTAACAAGTGCCACCTCCCGCCCAACATTTACCACCTCCCGCTCCACAAGTGTCACCTCCTGCCCAACAAGTGCCATTTCTTACCCCACAGGTTCCAACTCCTGCCCCACAGGTGCCATTTCCTGCCCCACAAGTACCACCTCCTGTCCCACATTTACCAACTCCTGCCCCACAAGTGCCATTTCCTGCCCCACATCTGGTGCATACCACCCCACAAATTCCACCTCCTGCCCCACAAGTGCCACCTCTGGCCCCACAACTTCAACCTCCCGCCACACAAGTGCCAACTCTTGCCCAACGTGTGCCACATCCTGCCCCACAAGTTCCACCTACCACCAAACAAATTCCACCTCCTGCCCCACAAGTGCCACCTCCCGCTTCACAACTTCCACCTCCTGCCATACAAGTGCCACCTCCCGCCATAAAATGCCACCTCCCGTCCCTCTATCACCACCTCCTGCCCCACAAGTTACACCGCCTGCCCCACAAGTTACACCCCCACCCCACAGGTACCACCAGCTGCCCCACAAGTACCACCTCCTGCAAACAAATGCCGTTTCTTAAACCACAGGTCCAAACTCCTGCCCCACAGGTGCCATTTCCTGCCCCACAAGTGCCACCTCCTGCCCCACAACTTCAACCTCCCGTCAAACAAGTGCCAACTCCTGCCCAATGTGTGCCACATCCTGCCCCACAAGTGCCAACTCCTGCCCCACAAATTCTACCTACCACCCAACAAATTCCACTTCCTGCCCCACAAGTGCCACCTCCCACCCCACAACTGCCATCTCCCGCTTCACAACTTCCACATCCTGCCCCAGAAGTGCCACCTCCCGCCCCACAAGTGCCAATTCCTGCCCCAAAAGTGCCAGCTCATGCTTCACAATTGCCAGCTCACGTTTCACAACTGCCACCTCCTGCCCCACAAGTGCCACCTCCCGCCCCACAAGTGCCACCACCTGCCCAACAAGTGCCATTTCTTACCCCACAGGTTCCAACTCCTGCCCCACAGGTGCCATTTCCTGCCCCATAAGTGCCACCTCCTGTGCCACATGTGCCAACTCCTGCCCCACAAGTGCCATTTCCTGCCCCACATTAGCCACCTACCACCCCACAAATTCAACCTCCTGCCCCACAAGTGCCAAACCCTGACCCGCAACATCCACCTCCTGCTCCACAATTGCCACCTCCTGCCCCACATCATCCACCTCCCACCCAACAAGTGCCAACTGCTGCCCCACATCATCCACCTCCTGCCCCACAAGTGCCAATTTCTGCCCCACAAGTGCCAGTTCATGCCCCACAAGTGCCAGTTCATGCCCCACAAGTGCCACATTTTGCCACACAACTGCCACCTCCCGCCCCAAATCATCCACCTCCCGCCCCACAAGTGTCATTAACTGCCCAACTTCCTCCTCATGACCCACAAGTGCCACCTCCTGCCCCACAAGTGCCACCTCCTGCCCCACAAGTGCAACCTCCTGTTTTACAAATGCCACCTCCCGACCCACAACTTCAACCTCCAGCCCCACAAGTGCTACAACCAGCCCCACATCATCCACATCCTGCTCCACAAGTGCCACCTCCCACCCCACTATTACCAGCTCCCACCCCACAAGTGCCACCTCCTGCCCCACATCATCCACCTCCCGGCCCACAAGTGCCACCTCCTGCCATACAAGTGCCACCTCCCGCTCCACAAGTGCCACCACCAGCCCCACAAGTACCATCTCCTGCCCCACCAGTTCCACATCCCGCACTGCAATGCCAATTCCTGCCCCACATCTTCCACCTCCTGCCCCTCAAGTGCCACCTCCTGCCCCACAAGTGCCACCTCCCTCCACACAAGTGTCCCACCTCCTGCCACACAAGTGCCGCCTCCCACCCCACAAGTGCTACTTCCCGCCTTACAACTTCCACCTCCCGCCCCACAACTTCCACCTCCCGCCCCACAAGTGCCACCTCATGCCCCACACGTGCCTCCTCCTTCCCCCAACTTTTACCTCCCACCTCACAACTTCCACCTCCTGACCCACAAATGCCACCTCCTGTTCCACAACTGCCATTTCCTGCTCAAGAACTTCCACATCCTACCCCACAAGTGCCACCTCCTGCTTCACAAGTGCCACCCCCTGCCCCACAACTTCCATTTTCCTCCCCACAAGTGCCACCTTGACCTGCTTCCAGAGAAGGAGACTCTACCACTTCCCTGTGCAGCCTGTTCCAGTGCTCCATCACCCTCATTCGTGTGGAACTTCCTATGCTGTACTTTCATCCCATTACCCCTAGTCCTGTCCCCATGCACTACTGAAAAGAGACCAGCCTCACCACTATGGCTCCCACACCTCAGGTATTTATAAACCTGGATCAAATCCCCTCTCAGCCTTCTTTTCTCAAGGCTAAACAGACCCAGTTCCCTAAGTCTCTCCTCATAGGGGAGATGCTCCAGGCCCTTCACCATCTTTGTGGCCCTCTGCTGGACTCTTTCCAAGAGATCCCTGTCTTTTTTGTACTGGGGAGCCCAGAACTGGACACTATTCCAGATGAGGCCTCACCAGGGCAGAGTAGAGGGGGAGGATCACCTCCTTCGACCTGCTGGACACGCTCTTTTTAATACACCCCAGTATTCCATCGGCTTTTTTGGCTACAAGGGCACACTGCTGGCTCATGGTCAATCTGTCGTCCACCAGGACACCCAGGTTCCTCTCTTCAGAGCTCCTCGCCAGCAGCTCTTCCCCCAGCCTGTACTGGTGCATGCAATTACTGCTCCCTAGGTGCAAGACTCTACACTTGCTTTTGTTAAACCTCATCCGGTTTCTTGCTGCCCAGCTCTCCAGCCTGTCCAGGTCTCGCTGAATGGCAGCACAGCCTTCAGGCGTGTCAGCCAGTCCTCCCAACTTCGTGTCATCACAAACTTGCTGAGGGTGGTCACTATCTCCTCATCAAGGTCATTGATGAAGATATTGAACAAGACCGGACCCAGCACTGACCCCTGGGGGACGCCGCTAGTTACAGGTCTCCACCTGGATTCTGCACTGCCAACAACGTCTCTCTGTGCTCTGCCAGTCAGCCACTTCTCAACCCACCTCTCTGTCCACTCATCTATCCCACGCTTGCTCAGCTTGTTATAAGGATGTCCTGGGAGACAGTACCAGATGCCTTGCTGAAATCATGGTAAACTACATCCACCGCCCTATCCAAAACTATCTTGCAGGTTCTTAGTTCTTTACCACTGTTTCCTTTCCCACGCCTTACAACTACAAGCAGCTAGAACAATGTTCTCTGAAGATATCCAGGACAGAAGAGTCCCGGTAGATCAGTATCAAGCCCAGCTCACGGGAGGCCAATGCCCACTGTTTCCTGCCTGATAAACGCAGATCTCTGGCAGCATTCAATTGTCTTCCCTGTACAACCACCCAGCCCCCCTCGTCGTCATCAAAACCAGTATCATTTTAAAGTCAATGAATCTTGCCTGTAAAAGCACATCTAGCCTCCTACAGAAATTCATTGGTTTGGGGGACTGAAATTGAGAACACATCTGTAGGCAAACACTCCCATCAACTTCCATATGTCTGAATGTGCAGCCCCTCCTCATGCAGTGACCCTCCTTCCACAATTGCAGACGGTTTCATTCCCCACAGCAACTTCACAGTGGCAGAAGGGACGGACACCTCCCTGTAACCAGAAGGAAACAACAAAGGAAAATAAAGGGATGCCCGCAACCTCTCCAGCCTGTCCCGGTCCCTCTGGTTGGCTTCCCTCCCCTACAATATATTGACTGCACTGCTCAGTTTGTATCGTCTGCAAACCTGCCATCATCTATGTCACTGACGAAGGAAGATGCTGAAGAGCAACGGTTTATATGGGTTAATACCTTGGGAGCCCCTCTCTTCAAGGAGCTAGTTCTGCAAGTCTGAGTCCCACAAAGGGTGGTCTCCATAGACGTTCAAATTCGTGCTGCACAACCCTACTTAATTTTCTGTATTCATTTCTGTATTGATCTCATGTGGATCAAAATAACACAGTCAGTATCTGCAACGAGTCTAGGCCGAGCAAAACTTTTGATGGAGGGAGCAAAGAGATCAAGACAAGATGATGTAGTGCAATGCAGTCAAAGCAGCTGGCCAAGCAAAAGCTATGTGCATGCATTTCCAAGCTGAGCACGCACCTGGAGCTGGGACTGTATCACTCATTGTCAGAAGAATTCCTGAGTACCCTCATAAAGAAAGTTATATACCAGTGTGACTGGAGTCCATTTACACCAATTAGACCTCTTTACATTTTAATAAGCACCATTTACAACTCCAAAGTTGCACTTCCCTTTGCCTTTCAAGTACAAGTACAAGCACAAGTGCCAACACCTGCCCCACAAGTGCCACCTCCTGCCCCACAAGTGCCAACACCTGCCCCACAAGTGACACCTACTGCCTCACAAGTGTCAACTCATGCTCCACAAATGCCACCTCTTGCCCCACAAGTGCCAAATACTTCCCCACAACTTCCACCTTCTGCCCCACTAGTGCCAACTCCAATTCCACAAGTGCCACCTCCAGCCCTACAACTGCCACTTCCAGCCCCACAAGTGCCACCTCCCGCCCAACAACTTCAACATCCCACCACACAAGTGCCAACTCCTGCCCGTGTGCCACATCCTGCCCCACAAGTGCCAACTCCTGCCGCACAACTGACAATTCCTGCCCCAAAAGTGACAGCTCATGCTTCACAATTGCCAGCTCCTGCCCCACATCATCCACCTTCTGCCCCACAAGTTCCACCTCTCGCCCCACAAGTGCCACATCCCGCCCCACAAGTGCCACCTCCTGCCAAACTAGTGCAACCTCCTGCCCCACAAGTGCCTTATCTCGCCAGACAATTTACAGCTCCTGCCCCACAAGTGCTACATCCTGCACCACAACTTCAACCTCCTGCCCCACAAGTGCCAATTCCTGCCCCACATGTGCCAGCTCATGCTTCACAAGTGCCAGCTCCTGCACCACATCATCCACTTCCTGCCCACAAGTGCCAGTTCATGCCCCACAAGTGCCAGTTCATGCCCCACAAGTGCCAGCTCCTGCCCCACAAGAGCCACTTCCTTCACCACAGGTACCCCATCCCACCCCACAAGTTTCAATTCCTGCCATACAAGTGCCACCTCCTTCGCCACAAGTGCCACCTCCTTCCCCACAAGTGCCACCTCTTTCCCCACAAGTGCCACCTCCTGCCCCACAAGTGCCACCTCCTGCCCCACAAGTGCCACCTCCTGCCCCACAAGTGCCACCTCCTGCTCCACAAGTGCCACCTCTTGCCCCACAAGTGCCAAATACTTCCCCACAACTTCCACCTTCTGCCCCACTAGTGCCAACTCCAATTCTACAAGTGCCACCTCCAGCCCTGCAACTGCCACTTCCAGCCCCACAAGTGCCACCTCCCGCCCAACAACTTCAACATCCCACCACACAAGTGCCAACTCCTGCCCGTGTGCCACATCCTGCCCCACAAGTGCCAACTCCTGCCGCACAACTGACAATTCCTGCCCCAAAAGTGACAGCTCATGCTTCACAATTGCCAGCTCCTGCCCCACATCATCCACCTTCTGCCCCACAAGTGCAACCTCCTGCCCCACATCATCCACCATCTGCTCCACAAGTGCCACCTCCTGCCCCACAAGTGCCTTATCTCGCCAGACAATTTACAGCTCCTGCCCCACAAGTGCTACATCCTGCACCACAACTTCAACCTCCTGCCCAACAAGTGCCACGTTCTGCCCCACAAGTGTAGGCTCCTGCCCCACATGTGCCAGCTCATGCTTCACAAGTGCCAGCTCCTGCACCACATCATCCACTTCCTGCCCACAAGTGCCAATTCCTGCCCCACAAGTGCCAGTTCATGCCCCACAAGTGCCACATCCTGCCCCACAAGTGCCACATCCTGCCCCACAAGTGCCACATCCTTCACCACAGGTACCCCATCCCACCCCACAAGTTTCAGTTCCTGCCCCACAAGTGCCACCTCCTTCCCCACAAGTGCCACCTCCTGCCCCACAAGTGCCACCTCCCGACCAACAAATGCCACCTCCCGCCAAACAACTGACACTTCCTGCCCCACAAGTGCCACCTCCTGCCCTACAAGTGCCACCTCCCGCTAAACAACTGACACGTCCTGCCCCACAAGTGTCACCTCCTGCCCAACAAGTTCCACCTCTTGACCTACAGTGCCACTTCCTGCCTCAAAAGAGCCACCTCCCGCCCCACAACTTCCACGTAACGCCCCATAAGTTCCTCCTCCCGCCCAACAAGGGCCACCTCTCGTCCCACAAGGACCACCTCCTGCCCCACAAGTGCCACCTCCTGCCCCACAAGTGCCACCTCCTGCCCCACAAGTGTCAACTCATGCTCCACAAATGCCACCTCCTGCCCCACAAGTTCCACCTCTTGCCCCACAAGTGACAAATACTTCCCCACAACTTCCACCTTCTGCCCCACTAGTGCCAACTCCAATTCCACAAGTGCCACCTCCAGCCCTACAACTGCCACTTCCAGCCCCACAAGTGCCACCTCCCGCCCAACAACTTCAACATCCCACCACACAAGTGCCAACTCCTGCCCGTGTGCCACATCCTGCCCCACAAGTGCCAACTCCTGCCGCACAACTGACAATTCCTGCCCCAAAAGTGACAGCTCATGCTTCACAATTGCCAGCTCCTGCCCCACATCATCCACCTTCTGCCCCACAAGTGCCACCTCTCGCCCAACAAGTGCCACATCCCGCCCCACAAGTGCCACCTCCTTCCAAACTAGTGCAACCTCCTGCCCCACAAGTGCCATATCTCGCCAGACAATTTACAGCTCCTGCCCCACAAGTGCTACATCCTGCACCACAACTTCAACCTCCTGCCCAACAAGTGCCACGTTCTGCCCCACAAGTGTAGGCTCCTGCCCCACAAGTGCCAATTCCTGCCCCACATGTGCCAGCTCATGCTTCACAAGTGCCAGCTCCTGCACCACATCATACACTTCCTGCCCACAAGTGCCAGTTCATGCCCCACAAGTGCCAGCTCCTTCCCCACAAGTGCCAGCTCCTGCCCCACAAGAGCCACTTCATTCACCACAGGTACCCCATCCCACCCCACAAGTTTCAATTCCTGCCATACAAGTGCCACCTCCTTCCCCACAAGTGCCACCTCCTGCCCAACAAGTGCCAGTTCATGCCCCACAAGTGCAAGGTCGTGTCCCATATCATCCATCTTCTGCCCCACAAGTGCCACCTCCTGCCCCAAAACGACCACCTCCTGCCCCACAACGACCAACCCCTGCACCACAAGTGCCAATTCCTGCCCTACAAGTGCCAGCTCCTGCCCCACAAGTGCCACATTTTGCCACACCACTGCGACCTCCCCCCCAAAATAATCCACCTCCTGCCCCACAAGTGTCACTGACCGCCCAGCTTCCTCCTCCTGACACACAACTGCAACCTCCTGCCCCACAAGTGCCAGATCCTGCCCGACAAGAGCCACTTCCTGCCCCACAAGTACCTCTTCCCTCCCAACAAGTTCCAATTTCCGCCCCACAAGTGCCACCTCCTGCCCCACAAGTGCAACCTCCTGCCACACAAGTGTCACCTTTTGCCCCACAAATGCCACCTCCCGCTCCACAACTGCCACCTCCTGCCCCACAACTTCCACCTCCCGACCCACAAGTGCCACCTCACGCCCAACATATACCACCTCCCACCCCACAAGTGCCACCTCCCACCCTACAACTTCCATCTCCTGGCCCACAAGTGCCACCTCCTGCCTCAAAAGAGCCACCTCCTGCCCCACAACTTCCACGTAACGCCCCATAAGTTCCACCTCCTGCCCCACAAGTGCCACCACCCTCCCCAAAATGCCAGCTCCCGCCACACAAGTGCCACGTCCAGCCCCACAACTTCCACCTCCTGCCCCAAAAGTGTCAACTCCTGCCCCATAAGTTCCATATCCCGCCCCACAAGTGCCACTACCTGCCCCACTAGTGCCATCTCCATTTCCACAGGTGCCACCTCCCGCCCCACAACATCCACGTAACGCCCCATAAGTTCCACCTCCTGCCCAACAACTGCCACCTCTCGTCCCACAAGGACCACCTCCTGCCCCACAAGTTCCACCTCTTGCCCCACAAGTGCCAAATACTTCCCCACAACTTCCACCTTCTGCCGCACTAGTGCCAACTCCAATTCCACAAGTGCCACCTCCCACACCACAAGTGCCACCACCTGACCCACAAGTGCCAACTCCTGCCCCACAAGTGCCATTTCTTGCCCCACAAGTGCCACCTCCTGCCCCACAAGTGCCATTTCCTGCCCTACAACTTCCGCCTCCTGCCCTCAAGAGCCAGTTCCAGCCCCACAAATGCCACCTCCCGCCCCACAACTTCAACATCCCTCCATACAAGTGCCACATCCTGCCCCACAAGTACCACATCCCTCCCCAAAAGTGCCACCTCCTGCCCCACAAGTGCCACCTCCCGCCCAACAATTCTGGCCACATGACAAACAAGTTCCACTTCCTACCCCACAAATTCCACCTCCTGCCCAGCAAGTGCCATTTCCTGTCCCACATGTGCCAACTCCTGCCCCACAGGTGCCATTTCCTACCCCACAACTTCCACCTCCCACCCTACAAGTGCCAATTCCTGCCCCACAAGTGCCAGCTCATGCTTCACAAGTGCCAGCTCCTGCCCCTCATCATCCACCTCCTGCCCCACAAGTGCCACTTCCTGCCAAACAAGTGTTACCTCCCGCCCCAAAAGTGCCACTTCCTGCCCCTCTATCGCCACCTCCTGCCCCAGAAGTTCCACTTCCTGCACCACAAGTTACACCTACAGCCCCACAATTTCCACCTCCTGTTTTACAAGTTCCACTTCTGCCCCACAAGTGCCACCTCCTGCCCAACAAGTGCCAGTTCATGCCCCACAAGTGCAAGGTCCTGTCCTTCAACTTCCACCTCCTGCCCCACAAGTGCCACCTCCTGCCCCACAACGACCACCTCCTGCCCCACATCATCCACCTCCCGCCCCACAATTGCCACCTCCTGCCCCACAAGTGCCACCTCCCGCCCAACAATTGTGGCCACATGACAAACAAGTTCCACTTCCGCCCCACAAGTGCCACCTCCTGCCCAACAAGTGCCATTTCTTACCCCACAGGTTCCAAATCCTACCCCACTGGTGCCATTTCCTGCCCCACAAGTGCCATTTCCCCCCCCACATGTGCCAACTCCTGCCTTACAAGTTTAACCTCCCACCCCACAAGTTCCACCTCCTGCCCCAAAAGTGCCAATTCCTGTTTCACAAGTGCCAGCACATGCTTCACAAATGCCAGCTCATGCCCCACATCATCAACTTCCTGCCCCACAAGTGCCAGCTCTAACCCCACAAAGACAGCCTCCTGCCCCACATCATCCACCTCCTGCCCCACAAGTGCCAATTCCTGCCCCACAAGTGCCAGCTCATGCCCCACAGGTGCCACCTCCTACCCCACATCATCCACCTCCTCCCCCACAAGTGACAATACCTGTTCCACAAGTGCCACCTCCCGCCCCACAACTTCAACATCCCGCCACACAAGTGCCGACTCCTGGCAACGTGTGCCACATCCTGCCCCACAAGTGCCAGCTCCTGCCCCACATGTTCCACCTACCACCCCACAAATTCCACCTCATGCCCCACAAGTGCCAACTCCCAACCCACAAATGCCAAATCCTGCAATGCAACTTCCACCTCCTGCTCCACAAGTGCCACCTCCTGCCCCACATCGTCCACCTCCCACCCAACAAGTGCCACCACCTGCCCCATAAGTGCCAATTCCTGCCCCACAAGTGCCAGTTCATGCCCCACAAGTGCCACATTTTGCCACACCACTGCCTCCTCCCCCCCAAATAATCCACCTCCTGCCCCACAAGTGTCACTGACTGACCAACGTCCTCCTCCTGACCCACAAGTGCAACCTCCTGCCCCACAAGAGCCACTTCCTGCCCCACAAGTACCTCTTCCCTCCCAACAAGTTCCAATTTCCGCCCAACAAGTACCACCTCCTTCTGCACAAGTTCCACCTCCTGCCCTAAAAGCTCCATTTCCTGCCCCAGAAGTGCCACCTCCCGCCCCACAATTGCCACCTCCCGCCCTACAACTTCCACCTCCTGCCCCACAAGTGCCACCTCCCGCCCTACAACTGCCAAACCCTGCCCCAAAACTTCCACCTCCTGCCCAACAATTTCCAACTCGTGCCCCACAATTGCCACCTCCTGCCACACAAATGCCACCTTCTGCCTCAAAATGCCACCTCCTGCCCAACAACTCCAACCTCCCGCCCCACAAGTACCACCTCCTGCTCCACAAGTTCCACCTCCTGCCCCATAAGTTCCACCTTACGCCCCACAAGTGCCATCTCCTGCCCCAAAAGCTCAATTTCCTGCCCCATCAGTGCCACCTCCCGCACCACAAGTGCCACCTCCTGCCCCATAAGTGCCAATTTCTGCCCCACAAGTGCCACTTCCCGCCTTACAAATGCCACCTCCTGCCCCACAACTTTCACCTCCTGCCCCACAAGTGAAAACCTCCCTGCCCACGAGTGACACAATCTGCCCAAGTGCCACCTCCTGCCCCACAACTTCCACCTCCCGCCCCACAAGTGCCACCTCCTGCTCCACAAGTGCCAACTCCTGCCCCACATCGTCCACCTCCCACCCAACAAGTGCCACCACCTGCCCCACAAATGCCAATTCCTGCCCCACAAGTGCCAGTTCATGCCCCACAAGTGCCACATTTGTCCACACCACTGCCACCTCCCCCCCCAAATAATCCACCTCCTGCCCCACAAGTGTCACTGACTGACCAACTTCCTCCTCCTGACCCACAAGTGCCAGCTCCTGCCCCACAAGTGCCACCTCCTGCCCCACAAGTACCTCTTCCCTCCCAACAAGTTCCAATTTCTGCCCCACAAGTGCCACCTCCTGCCCCACAAGTGCAACCTCCTGCCCCACAAGTGCAACCTCTTGCCCCACATCGTCCACCTCCCACCCAACAAGTGCCACCACCTGCCCCACAAGTGCCAATTCCTGCCCCACATGTTCCAGCTCATGCTTCACAAGTGCCAGCTCCTGCACTACGTCATCCACTTCCTGCCCCACAAGTGCCACCTCCTGACCGACAAAGACATCCTCCTGCCCCATAAGTGCCAATTTCTGCCCCACAAGTGCCAGCTCATTCCCCTGAAGTGCCACATTTGTCCACACCACTGCCTCCTCCCCCCCAAATAATCTACCTCCTGCCCCACATGTGTCACTGACTGACCAACTTCCTCCTCCTGCCCCACAAGTGCCAGCTCCTGCCCCACAAGAGCCACCTCCTGCCCCACAAGTACCTCTTCCCTCCCAACAAGTTCCAATTTCTGCCCCACAAGTGCCACCTCCTGCCCCACAAGTGCAACCTCCTGCCCCACAAGTGCAACCTCCTGCCCCACATCGTCCACCTCCCACCCAACAAGTGCCACCACCTGCCCCACAAGTGCCAATTCCTGCCCCACATGTGCCAGCTCATGCTTCACAAGTGCCAGCTCCTGCACTACGTCATCCACTTCCTGCCCCACAAGTGCCACCTCCTGACCGACAAAGACATCCTCCTGCCCCATAAGTGCCAATTTCTGCCCCACAAGTGCCAGCTCATTCCCCTGAAGTGCCACATTTGTCCACACCACTGCCTCCTCCCCCCCAAATAATCCACCTCCTGCCCCACAAGTGTCACTGACTGACCAACTTCCTCCTCCTGACCCACAAGTGCCAGCTCCTGCCCCACAAGAGCCACCTCCTGCCCCACAAGTACCTCTTCCCTCCCAACAAGTTCCAATTTCTGCCCCACAAGTGCCACCTCCTGCCCCACAAGTGCAACCTCCTGCCCCACAAGTGCAACCTCCTGCCCCACATCGTCCACCTCCCACCCAACAAGTGCCACCACCTGCCCCACAAGTGCCAATTCCTGCCCCACATGTTCCAGCTCATGCTTTACAAGTGCCAGCTCCTGCACTACGTCATCCACTTCCTGCCCCACAAGTGCCACCTCCTGACCGACAAAGACATTCTCCTGCCCCATAAGTGCCAATTTCTGCCCCACAAGTGCCAGCTCATTCCCCTGAAGTGCCACATTTGTCCACACCACTGCCTCCTCCCCCCCAAATAATCTACCTCCTGCCCCACAAGTGTCACTGACTGACCAACTTCCTCCTCCTGCCCCACAAGTGCCAGCTCATGCCCCACAAGTGCCAGCTCCTGCCCCACAAGAGCCACTTCCTTCACCACAGGCACCCCATCCCACCCCATAAGTTTCAATTCCTGCCCCACAAGTGCCACCTCCTTCCCCACAAGTGCCACCTCCTGTCCCACATGTGCCACCTCCTGCCCCACAAGTGCCACCTCCTGCCCCACAAGTGCCACCTCCCGCCAAACATCTGACACCTCCTGCCCCACAAGTGAAAACCTCCTGCCCAACTAGTTCCACCTCTTGACCTACAAGTGCCACCTCCTGCCCCATAAGTTTCACCTCCCGCCCCACAAGTGCCACCTCCTGCTCCACAAGTGCCAACTCCTGCCCCACATCGTCCACCTCCCACCCAACAAGTGCCACCACCTGCCCCACAAATGCCAATTCCTGCCCCACAAGTGCCAGTTCATGCCCCACAAGTGCCACATTTGTCCACACCACTGCCACCTCCCCCCCCAAATAATCCACCTCCTGCCCCACAAGTGTCACTGACTGACCAACTTCCTCCTCCTGACCCACAAGTGCCAGCTCCTGCCCCACAAGAGCCACCTCCTGCCCCACAAGTACCTCTTCCCTCCCAACAAGTTCCAATTTCTGCCCCACAAGTGCCACCTCCTGCCCCACAAGTGCAACCTCCTGCCCCACAAGTGCAACCTCCTGCCCCACATCGTCCACCTCCCACCCAACAAGTGCCACCACCTGCCCCACAAGTGCCAATTCCTGCCCCACATGTTCCAGCTCATGCTTCACAAGTGCCAGCTCCTGCACTACGTCATCCACTTCCTGCCCCACAAGTGCCACCTCCTGACCGACAAAGACATCCTCCTGCCCCATAAGTGCCAATTTCTGCCCCACAAGTGCCACCTCCTGCCCCACAAGTGCCACCTCCCGCCAAACATCTGACACCTCCTGCCCCACAAGAGCCACCTCCTGCCAAACTAGTTCCACCTCTTGACCTACAAGTGCCACCTCCTGCCCCATAAGTTTCACCTCTCGCCCAACAAATTCCACCACCTCCCACAAAATCGCCACCTCCTGCCCCACAAGTGCCATTTCCTGCCCCACAACATCCACCTCCCACGCACAAGTGCAACTTACCGCCCCACAAGTTCCACCTCCTGCCCCACAAGCGCCAACACCTGCCCCACAAGTGCCAGCTCCTGCCCCACAAGTGCCAACACCTGCCCCACAAGTGCCACCTCCTGCCCCACAAGTTCCACCTGTCACCCTGCAAGTCCAGCTCCTGCCCCACAAGTGCCAGCTCATGCTTCACAAGTGCCAGCTCCTGCCCCACATCATCCACCTCCTGCCCCACAAAGACCACCTCCTGCCCCACATCATCCACCTCCTCCCCCACAAGTGACAATACTTGTTCCACAAGTGCCACCTCGCGCCCCACAAATGCCAAATCCTGCCCTGCAACTTCCACCTCCTGCCCCACAAGTGCCAATTCCTGCCCCACAAGTTCCAGCTCATGCTTCACAAGTGCCAGCTCCTGCCCCACATCAACCACTTCCTGCTCACATGTGCCACCTCCTGTCCGACAAAGACCACCTCCTTCCCCACATCATCCACTCCCTGCCCCACAAGTGCCACCTCCTGCCCCACATCATCCACCCCTGCCCCACAAGTGCCACCTCCTGCCCCACAACGACCACCCCCTGCACCACAAGTGCCAATTCCTGCCCTACAAGTGCCAGCTCATTCCCCTGAAGTGCCAGCTCCTGCCCCACAAGTGCCACAGTTTGACACACCACTGCCACCTCCCCCCCAAATAATCCACCTCCTGCCCCACAAGTGTCACTGACTGCCCAACTTCATCCTCCTGACACACAACTGCAACCTCCTGCCCCACAAGAGCCAGCTCCTGCCCGACAAGTGCCACCTCCTGACCCACAAGAGCCAGCTCCTGCCCGACAAGTGCCACCTCCTGACCCACAAGTGCCACCTCCTGCCCCACAAGTGCCAGCTCCTGCCCGACAAGAGCCACTTCCTGCCCCACAAGTACCTCTTCCCTCCCAACAAGTTCCAATTTCCGCCCCACAAGTGCCACCTCCTGCCCCACAAATGCCACCTTTCGCCCCACAAATGCCACCTCCCGCTCCACAACTTCCACCTCCTGCCCCACAAGTGCCACCTCCTGACCCACAAGTGCCACCTAACGCCCAACATCTACCAACTCCGGCCCCACAAGTGCCACCTCCCGCCCTACAACTTCCACCTCCTGCCCCACAAGTGTCAACTCATGCTCCACAAATGCCACCTCCTGCTCCACAAGTTCCACCTCTTGCCCCACAAGTGCCAAATACTTCCCCACAACTTCCACCTTCTGCCCCACTAGTGCCAACTCCAATTCCACAAGTGCCACCTCCAGCCCTACAACTGCCACTTCCAGCCCCACAAGTGCCACCTCCCGCCCAACAACTTCAACATCCCACCACACAAGTGCCAACTCCTGCCCGTGTGCCACATCCTGCCCCACAAGTGCCAACTCCTGCCGTACAACTGACAATTCCTGCCCCAAAAGTGACAGCTCATGCTTCACAATTGCCAGCTCCTGCCCCACATCATCCACCTTCTGCCCCACAAGTGCCACCTCACGCCCAACAAGTGCCACATCCCGCCCCACAAGTGCCACCTCCTTCCAAACTAGTGCAACCTCCTGCCCCACAAGTGCCATATCTCGCCAGACAATTTACAGCTCCTGCCCCACAAGTGCTACATCCTGCACCACAACTTCAACCTCCTGCCCAACAAGTGCCACGTTCTGCCCCACAAGTGTAGGCTCCTGCCCCACAAGTGCCAACTCCTGCCGCACAACTGACAATTCCTGCCCCAAAAGTGACAGCTCATGCTTCACAATTGCCACCTCCTGCCCCACAAGTGCCACCTTCTGCCCCACAAGTGCCACCTCCTGCCCCACAACTTTCACCTCCCGCCCCACAATTGCCACCTCCTGCCCCACAACTTCCACCTCCCGCCCCACAATTGTGGCCACATGACAAACAAGTTCCACTTCCACCCCACAAGTGCCACCTCCTGCCCAACAACTGCCATTTCTTACCCCACAGGTTCCAAATCCTACCCCACTGGTGCCATTTCCTCCCCACAAGTGCCATTTCCCCCCCCACATGTGCCAACTCCTGCCTTACAAGTTTCACCTACCACCCCACAAATTCCACCTCCCACCCACAAGTTCCACCTCCTGCCCCAAAAGTGCCAATTCCTGCTTCACAAGTGCCAGCTCATGCTTCACAAATGCCAGCTCATGCCCCACATCATCAACTTCCTGCCCCACAAGTGCCAGCTCATGACCCACAAGTGCCACCTCTTGCCCCACAGGTGCCACCTCCTACCCCACAAAGACCACCTCCTGCCCCACATCATCCACCTCCTCCCCCACAAGTGACAATACCTGTTCCACAAGTGCCACCTCCCGCCCCACAACTTCAACATCCCGCCACACAAGTGCCGACTCCTGGCAACGTGTGCCACATCCTGCCCCACAAGTGCCAGCTCCTGCCCCACATGTTCCACCTACCACCCCACAAATTCCACCTCATGCCCCACAAGTGCCAACTCCCAACCCACAAATGCCAAATCCTGCAGTGCAACTTCCACCTCCTGCTCCACAAGTGCCACCTCCTGCCCCACATCGTCCACCTACCACCCAACAAGTGCCACCACCTGCCCCACAAGTGCCATTTCCTGCCCCACATGTGCCAGCTCATTCCCCTGAAGTGCCACATTTGTCCACACCACTGCCTCCTCCCCCCCAAATAATCCACCTCCTGCCCCACAAGTGTCACTTGTGACTTGTGACTGACCAACTTCCTCCTCCTGCCCCACAAGTGCCAGCTCATGCCCCACAAGTGCCAGCTCCTGCCCCACAAGAGCCACTTCCTGCCCCACAAGTACCTCTTCCCTCCCAACAAGTTCCAATTTCCGCCCAACAAGTACCACCTCCTGCCCTAAAAGCTCCATTTCCTGCCCCATCAGTGCCACCTCCCGCACCACAAGTGCCACCTCCTGCCCCATAAGTGCCAATTTCTGCCCCACAAGTGCCACTTCCCGCCTTACAAATTCCACCTCCCACCCCACAAGTTCCACCTCCTGCCCCAAAAGTGCCAATTCCTGCTTCACAAGTGCCAGCTCATGCTTCACAAATGCCAGCTCATGCCCCACATCATCAACTTCCTGCCCCACAAGTGCCACCTCTAACCCCACAAAGACAGCCTCCTGCCCCACATCATCCACCTCCTGCCCCACAAGTGCCAATTCCTGCCCCACAAGTGCCAGCTCATGCCCCACAAGTGCCAGCTCCTACCCCACAAAGACCACCTCCTGCCCCACATCATCCACCTCCTCCCCCACAAGTGACAATACCTGTTAGACAAGTGCAACCTCCAGCCCCACAACTTCAACATCCCGCCGCACAAGTGCCGACTCCTGGCAACGTGTGCCACATCCTGCCCCACAAGTGCCAACTCGCGCCCCACAAGTGCCAACTCCTGCCCCACAAGTTCTACCTCCTGCCTTACAAGTGCCACCCCCTGCCTCACAACTTCCACCTCCCGCCCCACAAATGCCACCTCCTGCCCTACAAGTGCCACCTCAGGCCCCACAAGTGCCCTCTCCCGCTCCACAAGTGCCACGTCCTGCCCCACAAGTGCCACCTCCCGCCCCTCTATGGCCACCTCCTGCCCCACAAGTTACACATCTTGCCCCACAACGTCGACCCCCGCCCCACATGTGCCACCACCTGACCCACAAGTGCCAACTCCTGCCTTACAAGTGCCATTTCCTGCACCACATTTGTCGCGTCCTGCCCCACAAGTGCCGGCTCCTGCCCCACAAGTGTTACCTCTCGCCCCACAGCTTCAACCTCCCGCCCCACAAGTGCCACCTCCTGCCCCACAAGTGCCACCTCCCGCCCCACTACTTCCACGTCACACCCCAAATCTTCGTACCTTCCACCCCACAAGTGCCACCTCCTGCCCCAAACCTTCAACCTACTGCCCCACAACTGCCACTTCCCACCCAGCAATTGCCACCCCCCGCCCCACAAGTGCCTCCTCCCACCCCACAAGTGCCAACCCTTACCCCACAAGTGCTAACTCCTGCCCCACATCATCCACCAACCGCCCCACAAGTGTCACCTCCTGCCCCACAACTTCCATCTCCCACTCCACAAGTGCCACCTACTGCACAACAAATACCATCTCCTGCCCCATAAGTGCCACCTCCTGCCCACAACCGCTACCTCCTGCCTCATATCATTCACCTCCCGCCCCACAATTTCCACCTCCTGCTCAACTAGTGCCACGTGCTGCCCCACAAGTTCCATTTCCCGCCCCACAAGTGCCACCTCCCGCCCCACAAGAGCCGCCTCCAGCCACACAAGTGCTAAATCGTGCCGCACAACTTCCACCTCCCGCCCCACAACTGCCACCTCCCGCCTTAAAAGTGCCACCTCCCGACCCACAAGTGCCTCCTCCTGTCCCACAGTTGTCACCTCCCGCTCCACAAGTTACACCTCACCCCCCACAAGTTCTACCACCCACCCCACAAGTGCCACCTGCAGCCCCAGAAGTGTCAAATCCTGCCACACAACTTCCACATCCAGCCCCACAAGTGCCACCTCCCACCCCACAACTTCCACTTCCCGCTGAACAACGGCCTCCTCCTGCCCCACAAGTGCCACCTCCTGCCCCACAAGTGCCACTTCCTGCCACACAAGTGCCTCCTCCTGCCCCACAAGTGCCTCCTCCTGCCACACAAGTGCCTCCTCCTGCCCCACAAGTGCTACCTACTTCCCCACAAGTGCCACCTCCTGCCGCACAAGTGCCACCTCCTGCCCCACATCATCCACCTCCTGCCTCACAAATGCCTCCTCCTGACCCACAATTGCCACCTGCCGCCCCACAACTTCCACCTCACGCCCCACAAGTGCCACCTCCCGCCCCAGAAGTGCCACAACCCGCCCCACAAATCCAACTCCTGACCCACAAGTGCCACCTCCCGCACCACAAGTTCCACCTCCCGCCCCACAAGTTTCACCTCCTGCCCCACAAGTGCCACCTCCCGACCCACATGTGCCAACTTCTGCCCCACAAGTGCCAGCTCCTGCCCCTCAAGTGTCACCTCTTCCCCACAAGTGCCACCTTCTGCTCCACAAGTGCCACTTCCTGCCGCACAAGTGATACCTCCAGCCCCACAACTGCCACCACCCGCCCCACAACTTCCACCTCCCGCCTCACAAGTGCAACCTCCAGGCCCACAAGTGCCACCTCCAGATCCACAAGAATTAACTCCTGCCCCACAAGTGCCACCTCCTGCCCTTCAAGAGCCACTTCTTGCCCCACAAGTAACATTTCCTGCCCCACAAGTGCCAACCCCTGCACAACAAGTGCTATGACCCAGCCCACAAGTGCCAACTCCTGCCCCACTAGTGCCACCTCCCGCCCCACAAGTGCCACCACCCTCCCCACAACTTCAACCTCCTTCCCCAAAACATTCACCTCCCGCCCCACAGATGTCATCATCTGCCCCACAACTGCCACATCCCGCCCCACAAGTGCCACCTCCTGCCCCACAAGTGCCACCTCCCGCCCCTCAAGTGCCACACACTGCCCCACAAGTGCCGCCCCCAGCCCCGCAACTGCCACCCCTTGCCCCACAAGTGCTACATCCCACCGCACAATTTCCACCTCGTTACACAAGTCCCACCTCCCGCCCAACAACAGCCACCTCCTGCCCCACAAGTGCCACCTCGCATCCCACAAGTGCCACCTCCCACCCCACAAGTACCACATCCCGCCCCACAAGTTCCACCCCCTGCACCACAAGTGCCAATTCCTGCCCTACAAGTGCCAGCTCATTCCCCTGAAGTGCCAGCTCCTGCCCCACAAGTTCCACATTTGTCCACACCACTGCCACCTCCCCGCCAAAATAATCCACCTCCTGCCCCACAAGTGTCACTGACCGCCCAACTTCCTCCTCCTGACACACAACTGCAACCTCCTGCCCCACAAGTGCCAGCTCCTGCCCGACAAGAGCCACTTCCTGCCCCACAAGTACCTCTTCCCTCCCAACAAGTTCCAATTTCCGCCCCACAAGTGCCACCTCCCGCTTCACAACTTCCACCTCCTGCCCCAGTAGTGCCACCTCCCGACCCACAAGTGCCACCTCCCGACCCACAAGAGCCACCTCCTGGCTCAAAAGAGCCACCTCCCGCCCCACAACTTCCACGTAACGCCCCATAATTTCCACCTCCTGCCCAACAAGTGCCACCTCTCGTCCCACAAGGACCACCTCCGGCCCCACAAGTGCCACCTCCTGCCCCACAAGTGCCACCTCCTGCCCAACAAGTGCCACCACCCTCCCCAAAATGCCAACTCCCGCCCCACAAGAGCCACGTCCAGCCCCACAACTTCCACCTCCTGCCCCAAAAGTATCAACTCCTGCCCCATAAGTTCCATATCCCGCCCCACAAGTGCCACTACCTGCCCCACTAGTGACATCTCCATTTCCACAGGTTCCACATTCCGCCCCACAATTTCCACCTCCTGTCTTACAAGTTCCACTTCCTGCCCCACAAGTGCCAGCTCAGGCTTCACAAGTGCCAGCTCCTGCACCACATCATCCACTTCCCGCCCCACAAGTGCCACCTCCTGCCCAACAATTGCCATTTCTTACCCCACAGGTTCCAACTCCTGCCCCACAGGTGCCATTTCCTGCCCCACAAGTGCCACCTCCTGTCCCACATGTGCCAACTCCTGCCCCACAATTGCCATTTCCTGCCCCACAACTTCCACCTCCCGCCCCAGAAGTGCCAGTTCCTGTCCCACAAGTGCCACCTACCACGCCACAAATTCCACCTCCTGCCCCACAAGTTCCACCTCCTGCCCCACAACGACCACCCCCTGCACCACAAGTGCCAATTCCCGCCCCACAAGTGCCACCTCCTGCCCAACAATTGCCATTTCTTACCCCACAGGTTCCAACTCCTGCCCCACAGGTGCCATTTCCTGCCCCACAAGTGCCACCTCCTGTCCCACATGTGCCAACTCCTGCCCCACAAGTGCCATTTCCTGCCCCACAACTTCCACCTCCCGCCCCAGAAGTGCCAGTTCCTGTCCCACAAGTGCCACCTACCACGCCACAAATTCCACCTCCTGCCCCACAAGTGCCACCTCCTGCCCCACAACGACCACCCCCTGCACCACAAGTGCCAATTCCTGCCCTACAAGTGCCAGCTCATTCCCCTGAAGTGCCAGCTCCTGCCCCACAAGTGCCACATTTTGCCACACCACTGCCACCTCCCCCCCAAATAATCCACCTCCTGCCCCACAAGTGTCACTGACCGCCCAACTTCCTCCTCCTGACCCACAAGTGCAACCTCCCGCCCCACAACTTCAACATCCCGCCACACAAGTGCCGACTCCTGCCCAACGTGTGCCACATCCTGCCCCACATCGTCCACCTCCCACCCAACAAGTGCCACCTCCTGCCCCACAAGTGCCAATTCCTGCCCCACATGTGCCAGCTCATGCCCCAAAAGTGCCAGGTCCTGTCCCACATCATCCACCTTCTGCCCCACAAGTGCCACCTCCTGCCCCACAACGACCACCTCCTGCCCCACATCATCCACCCCCTGCACCACAAGTGCCAATTCATGCCCTACAAGTGCCAGCTCACTCCCCTGAAGTGCCAGCTCCTGCCCCACAAGTGCCACCTCCTGTCCCACATGTGCTAACTCCTGCCCCACAAGTGCCATTTTCTGCCCCACAACTTCTACCTCACGGCCCACAAGAGCCAGTTCCAGCCCCACAAGTGCCACCTCCCGCCCCACAACTTCCACCTCCCGCCCCACAATTGCCACCTCCTGCCCCACAAGTGCCACCTCCCGGCCAACAATTGTGGCCACATGACAAACAAGTTCCACTTCCGCCCCACAAGTGTCACCTCCTGCCCAACAAGTGCCATTTCTTACCCCACAGGTTCCAAATCCTACCCCACTGGTGCAATTTCCTGCCCCACAAGTGCCATTTCCCCCCCCACAAGTGCCACCTCCTGCCCCACATCATCCACCTCCTCCCCCACAAGTGACAATACCTGTTCCACAAGTGCTACCTCCCGCCCCACAACTTCAACATCCCGCCCCACAAGCGCTGACTCCTGGCAACGTGTGCCACATCCTGCCCCACAAGTGCCAGCTCCTGCCCAACAAGAGCCACTTCCTGCCCCACAAGTACCTCTTCCCTCCCAACAAGTTCCAATTTCCACCCCACAAGTGCCACCTCCTGCCCCACAAGTGCAACCTCCTGCCCCACATCGTCCACCTCCCACCCAACAAGTGCCACCACCTGCCCCACAAGTGCCACCACCTGCCCCACAAGTGCCACATTTGTCCACACCACTGCCACCTCCCCCCCCAAATAATCCACCTCCTGACCCACAAGTGTCACTGACTGACCAACTTCCTCTACCTGACCCACAAGTGCCATTTCCCCCCCCACATGTGCCAACTCCTGCCTTACAAGTTTCACCTACCACCCCACAAATTCCACCTCCCACCCCACAAGTTCCACCTCCTGCCCCAAAAGTGCCAATTCCTGCTTCACAAGTGCCAGCTCATGCTTCACAAATGCCAGCTCATGCCCCACATCATCAACTTCCTGCCCCACAAGTGCCACCTCTAACCCCACAAAGACAGCCTCCTGCACCACATCATCCACCTCCTGCCCCACAAGTGCCAATTCCTGCCCCACAAGTGCCAGCTCATGCCCCACAAGTGCCACCTCTTGCCCCACAGGTGCCACCTCCTACCCCACATCATCCACCTCCTCCCCCACAAGTGACAATACCTGTTCCACAAGTGCCACCTCCTGCCCCACAACTTCAACATCCCGCCACACAAGCGCTGACTCCTGGCAACGTGTGCCACATCCTGCCCCCAAGTGCCAGCTCCTGCCCCACATGTTCCACCTACCACCCCACAAATTCCACCTCATGCCCCACAAGTGCCAACTCCCAACCCACAAATGCCAAATCCTGCAATGCAACTTCCACCTCCTGCTCCACAAGTGCCACCTCCTGCCCCACATCGTCCACCTCCCACCCAACAAGTGCCTCCTCCTGCCCCACAAGTGCCACCTCCTGCCCCACAAGTGCCACCTCCTGCCCCACAAGTGCCACCTCCCGCCCCACATCATCCACCTCCCGCCCCACATCATCCACCTCCTGCACCACAAGTGCCACCTCCCGCCCAACAATTGTGGCCACATGTCAAACAAGTTCCACTTCCGCCCCACAAGTGCAACCTCCTGCCCAACAAGTGCCATTTCTTACCCCACAGGTTCCAAATCCTACCCCACTGGTGCCATTTCCTGCCCCACAAGTGCCATTTCCCCCCCCACATGTGCCAACTCCTGCCTTACAAGTTTCACCTACCACCCCACAAATTCCACCTCCCACCCACAAGTTCCACCTCCTGCCCCAAAAGTGCCAATTCCTGCTTCACAAGTGCCAGCTCATGCTTCACAAATGCCAGCTCATGCCCCACATCATCAACTTCCTGCCCCAAAGTGCCACCTCTAACCCCACAAAGACAGCCTCCTGCCCCACATCATCCACCTCCTGCCCCACAAGTGCCAATTCCTGCCCCACAAGTGCCAGCTCATGCCCCACAAGTGCCACCTCCTACCCCACATCATCCACCTCCTCCCCCACAAGTGACAATACCTGTTAGAAAAGTGCAGCCTCCAGCCCCACAACTTCAACATCCCGCCAAACAAGTGCCGACTCCTGGCAACGTGTGCCACATCCTGCCCCAAAAGTGTCAACTCCTGCCCCACATCGTCCACCTCCCATCCAACAAGTGCCACCTCCTGCCCCACAAGTGCCAATTCCTGCCCCACAAGTGCCAGCTCATGCTTCAGAAGTGCCAGTTCCTGCCCCTCATCATCCACCTCCTGCCCCACAAGTGCCACCTCCTGACCCACAACATCAATCTCCAGCCCCACAAGAGCCGCCTCCTGCCCGACAAGTTACACCTGCTACAAGTTCCACAAGTGCCACCTCCCTGCTCACGAGTGCCACATCCCGCCCCACATGTACCACCGCCTGCATCACAACTTCCACCTCCCGCCCCACATGTACCACCTCCTGCATCACAACTTCCACCTCCCGCCCCACATGTACCACCTCCTGCATCACAACTTCCACCTCCCGCCCCACATGTACCACCTCCTGCATCACAACTTCCACCTCCCGCCCCACATGTACCACCTCCTGCATCACAACTTCCACCTCCCGCCCCACATGTACCACCTCCTGCATCACAACTTCCACCTCCCGCCCCACATGTACCACCTCCTGCATCACAACTTCCACCTCCCGCCCCACAAGTTCCACCTCCTCCCCACAAGTGCCACCTCCCGCCCCACAAGTGCCACCGCCCCCCACAAGTGCCACCTCCCGCCCCACAAGTGCCACCTCCCACGCACAAGTGCCACATCCTTCCCCACAAGTGCCACCTCCCACGCACAAGTGCCACTACCTGCCCCACAAGTGCCAACTCCTGCCCCACAAGTTCTATGTGCCTCTGTGGGGTCTCTTATGGGTATCTCTGGACCCAAATGTATTTCTATGGGTACCTATGGGTTTCAATGTGGTCCCTATGTGCCTCTATGGGGTCTCTTATGGGTCTCAGCAGTGTCCCTATGTGTCTCTATGGGTCTCACTGTCCCCCACTGAAATCCATGGGATCCCTATGTGTCACAAAGTCCCCCCTATGTGTTGCTATGTGCCACTATGGGGTCTCTATGGGGTCTCATGGATATCTCTGGGCCCAAATGTCTTCCTATGGGTATCTATGGGTTTCAATGCAGTCCCTATGTGCTTTTATGGGGTCTCTTATGGGTCTCAGCAGTGTCCCTATGTGTCTCTATGGGTCTCACTGTCCCTCACTGAAATCCATGGGGTCCCTATGTGTCCCAATGTCCCCCTATTGGTCCCAGTGTCAGCCTATGTGTTACAAGGTGTCCCTATGTTTCCCAGTGTCCCTCTTATGTGTTGCTAAGTGTCTCCATGGGGTCTCTTATGAGTATCTCTGGGCCAAAATATCTACCTATTGGTATCCATAGGTTACATTAGGTCCCTATGTACCTCTATGGGGTCTCTTAAGGGTTACAGTGGAGTCCCTATGTGTCTCTATGGGTCTCACTGTTCCCCAGTGTCCCAATATACCCCTATGGGTCCCAGTGTCTCCAAATGGGTCACTATGTGTTCCTAAGTGCCGAATGTCCCCCCTCTGTGTCCCAATCGCCCCCTTTGGGGTTTCTATGGGGACTCTTATTGGTATCTCTTGGCCCAAATGTCTTCCTATGGGTATCTATGGGTTTCAATGAGGTCCCTACGTGCCTCTATGGGGTCTCTTATGGGTATCAGTGGAGCCCCTATGTTTGTCTACGGGTCTCACTGTTCCCCACTGTAATCCATGGGGTCCCTCTGTGTCCCAATGTCCACACTATGGGTTGCTATGTACCTCTATGGGGTCTCTATGTGGTCTCTTATTTGTATCTATGGGCTTAAATGTCCTCCTATGGGTATCTATGGGTTTCAATGTGGTCCCTATGTGCCTCTATGGGGTCTCTTATGGGTCTCAGCAGAGTCTCTATGTGTCTCTACGGGTATCACTGTCTTCCACTGTAATCCATGTTGTCCCTATGTGTCCCAATGTCACCCTATGGGTCACTATGTGTCCCTATGTGTCCCAATGTCCCCCCTATGGGTAGCTATGTGCCTCTATGGGTTCTCTATGGGACTCTATGGGGTGCCTATGGAGCTCTATGAGGTTCTATGGGGCATTCTGAGGTTTCTATGGGGTGTCTATGGAACGCTATGGTGTGTCTATGTGGCAAAATGAGTTTCTATGGGTAGCTATGGGAGCTCTATGGGGCACAATGGGTTGCCTACGGGGCTCTATAGGATGTCTATGTGGCTCTATGGCGCGGCTATATGTCCTTATGTGGTGTCTATGTGGCACTATGTTGTGCTATGGGGTGCTGTGAGGCACTATGGGGTGCTATGAGGCTCTATGGAGCAGTATAGGGTGTCTATGAGTCCCTATGGGGTGCAATGGGGTGCTGTGGGGCACAAGGGAGTGTCTATGAGGCTCCATGGGCTGCTATGTTGCACTATGGAGTAGCTATGGGGTGCTATGGGGTCTCTTTGGGCCCCTATGAGTCACTATGGGGTGTCTATGGGGCTCTATGGGGTATCTTTGTGTTCCTATGGGGCGCTATGGGTGACTATGGGGTCGCTATGGGTTTCTTTGAGGCACTATGGGTCTCAATGGGGTCTCTATGGGTCTCAATTTATCCTTATGGCTCCCAATGACTGTCTATGGGTCTCTATGTGTCCCTATGGGTCCCAGTGTCTCTCTATGTGTCCCTATGGGTCCCAGTGTCTCTCTATGGGTCCCAATGTCTTCCTCTGGATCTCTATGGGTCCCTATGTGTCCCAGCGTCTCTCTATGTCCCCCTGTCTAGGTGGTAACTATACAGATGGTAACAAAGATGGTAACAAATGTACAGAGGTTCTAAGCGAGAGAGAAACTCACCAGTGGTGATGCCTTCGCTGAGGAAGCTGGGGCGGTCTTCACTGCAGAGCGATGTCCAAGAGATGCTGCCTCACAGAATCACAGAATTCTCAAGGTTGGAAAAGGGCTGCCAGCTTTTGTAGGAGAATAGCATGGGAGACAGTTGTGAAGGCTTTGCCGAAGTCCAAGTAGAGCACATCAACAGCCTTTCTTTCTTTCCTTCATCCATCAGATGGGTCACAGGATCGTAGAAGGAGATCAGATTGGTCAAGCAGGAGCTGCCCTTCACGAACCCATGCTGGCTAGGTCTGATCTCCTGCTCATCCCACACCTGCCGCATCTGTCATCTCCCTCAAGACAATTCGTTCCATTCCCTTCCCTGGCACCGAGGTCAGGCTAACAGGCCTGGAGTTGCCCGGATCCTCCTGACAACCTTGCTTGGAAATGGGAGTCACGTTGGCAAGCCTCCAGTCTTCTGGGACCTCACCCGGTAACAGGGAGCTCGGAAAGATAATGGAAAGCGGCTCGAGTGAGGGTCAGCCCTTAAATGAGGTCTCAGAGGAGGTGGAGTCGAGCTCCAGCCCTCCCGGGAGCACAGCTCCATGACTCTCACCTGTGCTCCCGCAGCTGACCCCACACTTGCCTCAGCTGATTAATCAGAGGTTCAGGCTGTGATTACCAATCTCCCATACAGCCCCTATGGGTCCCAATGTTTCCCTATGGGTCTCTAGCTGTCCCTATAGGTCTCTATGGGGTTATTATGCCTCTAAATGGGTCGCTATGTGTCTCTATGTCTCTCTATGGGGTCCCTATGTGTCCCAATGTCCCCCTATGGATCTCTATGTATCCATATGGGTCCCAGTGATTCCCTTTGGGTCACTAATGAGTCACTATGTGTCCCAACGTCTCCCCTATGTGTTTCTATGTGCCTCTGTGGGGTCTCTTATGGGTATCTCTGGACCAAAATGTATTCCTATGGGTACCTATGGGTTTCAATGTGGTCCCTATGTGCCTCTATGGGGTCTCTTATGGGTCTCAGCAGTGTCCCTATGTGTCTCTATGGGTCTCACTGTCCCCCACTGTAATCCGTGGGATCCCTATGTGTCCCAATGTCCCCCTATGGGTCCCAGTGTCTCCCTATGGGTCACTATGTGTCCCTATGTTTCCCAATGTCCCCCCTATGGGTTACTATGTGCCACTATGGGGTCTATTTGGGGTCTCATGGAAATCTCTGGGCCCAAATGTCTTCCTATGGGTATCTATGGGCTTCAATGCAGTCCCTATGTGCCTCTATGGGGTCTCTTATGGGTCTCAGCAGAGTCTCTATGTGTCTCTACGGGTATCACTGTCCCCCACTGTAATCCAGGGTGTCCCTATGTGTCCCAGTGTCTCCCTATGGGTCACTATGTGTCCCTATGTTTCCCAATGTCCCCCCTATGTGTTACTATGTGCCACTATGGGATCTCTATGGGGTCTCATGGAAATCTCTGGGCCCAAATGTCTTCCTATGGGTATCTATGTGTTTCAATGCAGTCCCTATGTGCCTCTATGGGGTCTCTTATGGGTCTCAGCAGAGTCTCTATGTGTCTCTACGGGTATCACTGTCATCCACTGTAATCCATGGTGTCCCTATGTGTCCAAATGTCACCCTATGGGTCCCAGTGTCTCCCTATGGGTCACTATGTGTCACTATGTGTCCCAATATCCCACCTATGTGTAGCTATGTGCCTCTATGGGGTCTCTATGATGCTCTATGGGGTGCCTATGGAGCTCTAAGAGGTTCTATGGGGCGTTCTGAGGTTTCTATGGGGTGTCTATGGAACGCTATGGTGTGTCTATGTAGCAAAATGAGTTTCTATGGGTGGCTATGGGAGCTCTATGGGGCACAATGGGTTGCCTACGGGGCTCTATGGGATGTCTATGTGGCTCTATGGCGCGGCTATATGTCCTTATGTGGTGTCTATGTGGCACTATGTTGTGCTATGGGGTGCTGTGAGGCACTATGGGGTGCTATGGGGCTCTATGGAGCAGTATAGGGTGTCTATGGGTCCCTATGGGGTGCAATGGGGCGCTGTGGGGCACAAGGGAGTGTCTATGAGGCTCCATGGGCTGCTATGGGGCACTGTGGAGTAGCTATGGGATGATTTGGGGTCTCTTTGTGCCCCTATGGGGCGCTATGTGTCACTATGTGGTGTCTATGGGGCTCTATGGGGTGGCTATGCGGTGCTGTAGGGTGGCTATTGGGTGCTTTGGGGTATCCTTGGGTTCCTATGGGGCGCTATAGGTGACTATGGGGTGCTATGGTTTGCTATGGGGCTCTATGCGGAAGAATGGGGTCTCTATGGGGCGCTATGGGGTCCCTATGGGGCTCTATGGGGAGTCTATGGGGTGTCTTTGGGGATCTATGGGTTGTCTGTGGGGCTCTATGAGGTCTGCATGGGGTCTGTATGGGGTTCAGTGGGTCTCTATGGGGCTCTATGGGGTGTCTACAGGCACTATGGGGCGATATGGGGTGTCTATTTGGTTCAATTGGGCTCCATGGTGTGGCTGTAGGGCCTTATGTGGTGTCTATGGGGCACTGTGGGCTGCTATGGGGTGCTGTGGGGAACTATGGGGTGTCTCTGGGGCTCTATGGAGCAGTATGCTGTGTCTATGGGTCCCTATGGGGTGCAATGGGGTGCTGTGGGGCACAATGGAGTGTCTATGAGGCTCCATGGGCTGCTATGGGGCACTATGGAGTAGCTATGGGGTGCTATGGGGTCTCTTTGGGCCCCTATGGGTCACTATGGGGTGTCTATGGGGCTCTATGGGGTATCTTTGTGTTCCTAAGGGGCGCTATGGGTGACTATGGGGTCGCTATGGGTTTCTTTGAGGCACTATGGGTCTCAATAGGGTCTCTATGGGTCACAATTTATCCTTATGGCTCCCAATGACTGTCTCTGTGTCTCTATGTGTCCCTATGGGTCCCAGTGTCTCTCTATGAGTCCCAATGTCTTCCTCTGGATCTCTATGGGTCCCTATGGGTCCCAGTGTCTCTCTATGTCCCCCTGTCTAGGTGGTAACTATACAGATGGTAACAAAGATGGTAACAAATGTACAGAGGTTCTAAGCGAGAGAGAAACTCACCAGTGGTGATGCCTTCGCTGAGGAAGCTGGGGCGGTCTTCACTGCAGAGCGATGTCCAAGAGATGCTGCCTCACAGAATCACAGAATTCTCAAGGTTGGAAAAGGGCTGCCAGCTTTTGTAGGAGAATAGCATGGGAGACAGTTGTGAAGGCTTTGCTGAAGTCCAAGTAGAGCACATCAACAGCCTTTCTTTCTTTCCTTCATCCATCAGATGGGTCACAGGATCGTAGAAGGAGATCAGATTGGTCAAGCAGGAGCTGCCCTTCACGAACCCATGCTGGCTAGGTCTGATCTCCTGCTCATCCCACACCTGCCGCATCTGTCATCTCCCTCAAGACAATTCGTTCCATTCCCTTCCCTGGCACCGAGGTCAGGCTAACAGGCCTGGAGTTGCCCGGATCCTCCTGACAACCTTGCTTGGAAATGGGAGTCACGTTGGCAAGCCTCCAGTCTTCTGGGACCTCACCCGGTAACAGGGAGCTCGGAAAGATAATGGAAAGCGGCTCGAGTGAGGGTCAGCCCTTAAATGAGGTCTCAGAGGAGGTGGAGTTGAGCTCCAGCCCTCCCGGGAGCACAGCTCCATTACTCTCACCTGTGCTCCCGCAGCTGACCCCACACTTGCCTCAGCTGATTAATCAGAGGTTCAGGCTGTGATTACCAATCTCCCACACAGCCCCTGTGGGTCCCAATGTTTCCCTATGGATCTCTGGGTGTCCCTATAGGACTCTATGGGGTTATTATGCCTCTAAATGGGTCCCTATATGTCTCTATGTCTCTCTATGGGGTCCCTATGTGTCCCAATGTCCCCCTATGGATCTCTATGTATCCATATGGGTCCCAGTGAATCCCTTTGGATCACTAATGAGTCACTATGTGTCCCAACGTCTCCCCTATGGGTTGCTATGTGCCTCTGTGGGGTCTCTTATGGGTATCTCTGGACCCAAATGTATTCCTATGGGTACCTATGGGTTTCAATGTGGTCCCTATGTGCCTCTATGGGTCTCAGCAGTGTCCCTATGTGTCTCTATGGGTCTCACTGTCCCCCACTGAAATCCATGGGATCCCTATGTGTCACAAAGTCCCCCCTATGTGTTGCTATGTGCCTCTATGGGGTCTCTATGGGGTCTCATGGATATCTCTGGGCCCAAATGTCTTCCTATGGGTATCTATGGGTTTCAATGCAGTCCCTATGTGCTTTTATGGGGTCTCTTATGGGTCTCAGCAGTGTCCCTATGTGTCTCTATGGGTCTCACTGTCCCTCACTGAAATCCATGGGGTCCCTATGTGTCCCAATGTCCCCCTATTGGTCCCAGTGTCAGCCTATGTGTTACAAGGTGTCCCTATGTTTCCCAGTGTCCCTCTTATGTGTTGCTAAGTGTCTCCATGGGGTCTCTTATGAGTATCTCTGGGCCAAAATATCTACCTATTGGTATCCATAGGTTACATTAGGTCCCTATGTACCTCTATGGGGTCTCTTAAGGGTTACAGTGGAGTCCCTATGTGTCTCTATGGGTCTCACTGTTCCCCACTGTAATCCATGGGGTCCCTCTGTGTCCCAGTGTCCACACTATGGGTTGCTATGTACCACTATGGGGTCTCTATGTGGTCTCTTATGGGTATCTATGGGCTTAAATGTCCTCCTATGGGTATCTATGGGTTTCAATGTGGTCCCTATGTGCCTCTATGGGGTCTCTTATGGGTCTCAGCAGAGTCTCTATGTGGCTCTACGGGTATCACTGTCCCCCACTGTAATCCATGGTGTCCCTATGTGTCCCAATGTCACCCTATGGGTCCCAGTGTCTCCCAATGGGTCACTATCTGTCCCTATGTGTCCCAATGTCCCCCCTATGGGTTGCTATGTGCCTCTATGGGTTCTCTATGGGGCTCTATGTGGTGCCTATGGAGCTCTATGGGGTTCTACGGGGCGTACTGAGGTTTCTATGGGGTGTCTATGGAACGCTATGGTGTGTCTATGTGGCAAAATGAGTTTCTATGGGTGGCTATGGGAGCTCTATGGGGCACAATGGGTTGCCTACGGGGCTCTATGGGATGTCTATGGGGCTCTATGGCGCGGCTATATGTCCTTATGTGGTGTCTATGTGGCACTATGTTGTGCTATGGGGTGCTGTGAGGCACTATGGGGTGCTATGGGGCTCTATGGAGCAGTATAGGGTGTCTATGGGTCCCTATGGGGTGCAATGGGGCGCTGTGGGGCACAAGGGAGTGTCTATGAGGCTCCATGGGCTGCTATGGGGCACTGTGGAGTAGCTATGGGATGATTTGGGGTCTCTTTGTGCCCCTATGGGGCGCTATGGGTCACTATGTGGTGTCTATGGGGCTCTATGGGGTGGCTATGCGGTGCTGTAGGGTGGCTATGGGGTGCTTTGGGGTATCCTTGGGTTCCTATGGGGCGCTATGGGTGACTATGGGGTGCTATGGTTTGCTATGGGGCTCTATGCGGAAGAATGGGGTCTCTATGGGGCGCTATGAGGTCCCTATGGGGCTCTATGGGGAGTCTGTGGGGTGTCTTTGGGGATCTATGGGTTGTCTGTGGGGCTCTATGGGGTCTGCATGGGGTCTGTATGGGGTTCAGTGGGTCTCTATGGGGCTCTATGGGGTGTCTACAGGCACTATGGGGCGATATGGGGTGTCTATGTGGTTCAAATGGGCTCTATGGTGTGGCTGTAGGGCCTTATGTGGTGTCTATGGGGCATTGTGGGCTGCTATGGGGTGCTGTGGGTAACTATGGGGTGTCTATGGGGCTCTATGGAGCAGTATGCTGTGTCTTGGGTCCCTATGGGGTGCAATGGGGTGCTGTGGGGCACAAGGGAGTGTCTATGTGGCTCCATGGGCTGCTATGGGGCACTATGGAGTAGCTATGGGGTGCTATGGGGTCTCTTTGGGACCCTATGGGTCACTATGGGGTGTCTATGGGGCTCTATGGGGTATCTTTGTGTTCCTATGGGGCGCTATGGGTGACTATGGGGTCGCTATGGGTTTCTTTGAGGCACTATGGGTCTCAATAGGGTCTCTATGGGTCTCAATTTATCCTTATGGCTCCCAATGACTGTCTATGGGTCTCTATGTGTCCCTATGGGTCCCAGTGTCTCTCTATGTGTCCCTATGGGTCCCAGTGTCTCTCTATGGGTCCCAATGTCTTCCTCTGGATCTCTATGGGTCCCTATGGGTCCCAGTGTCTCTCTATGTCCCCCTGTCTAGGTGGTAACTATACAGATGGTAACAAAGATGGTAACAAATGTACAGAGGTTCTAAGCGAGAGAGAAACTCACCAGTGGTGATGCCTTCGCTGAGGAAGCTGGGGCGGTCTTCACTGCAGAGCGATGTCCAAGAGATGCTGCCTCACAGAATCACAGAATTCTCAAGGTTGGAAAAGGGCTGCCAGCTTTTGTAGGAGAATAGCATGGGAGACAGTTGTGAAGGCTTTGCTGAAGTCCAAGTAGAGCACATCAACAGCCTTTCTTTCTTTCCTTCATCCATCAGATGGGTCACAGGATCGTAGAAGGAGATCAGATTGGTCAAGCAGGAGCTGCCCTTCACGAACCCATGCTGGCTAGGTCTGATCTCCTGCTCATCCCACACCTGCCGCATCTGTCATCTCCCTCAAGACAATTCGTTCCATTCCCTTCCCTGGCACCGAGGTCAGGCTAACAGGCCTGGAGTTGCCCGGATCCTCCTGACAACCTTGCTTGGAAATGGGAGTCACGTTGGCAAGCCTCCAGTCTTCTGGGACCTCACCCGGTAACAGGGAGCTCGGAAAGATAATGGAAAGCGGCTCGAGTGAGGGTCAGCCCTTAAATGAGGTCTCAGAGGAGGTGGAGTCGAGCTCCAGCCCTCCCGGGAGCACAGCTCCATTACTCTCACCTGTGCTCCCGCAGCTGACCCCACACTTGCCTCAGCTGATTAATCAGAGGTTCAGGCTGTGATTACCAATCTCCCATACAGCCCCTATGGGTCCCAATGTTTCCCTATGGGTCTCTAGATGTCCCTATAGGTCTCTATGGGGTTATTATGCCTCTAAATGGGTCGCTATGTGTCTCTATGTCTCTCTATGGGTTCCCTATGTGTCCCAATGTCCCCCTATGGATCTCTATGTATCCATATGGGTCCCAGCGACTCCCTTTGGGTCACTAATGAGTCACTATGTGTCCCAACGTCTCCCCTATGGGTTGCTATGTGCCTCTGTGGGGTCTCTTATGGGTATCTCTGGACCAAAATGTATTACTATGGGTACCTATGGGTTTCAATGCAGTCCCTATGTGCCTTTATGGGGTCTCTTATGGGTCTCAGCAGTGTCCCTATGTGTCTCTATGGGTCTCACTGTCCCCCACTGTAATCCATGGGATCCCTATGTGTCCCAATGTCCCCCTATGGGTCCCAGTGTCTCCCTATGGGTCACTATGTGTCCCTATGTGTCCTAATATCCCCCCTATGGGTAGCTATGTGCCTCTATGGGGTCTCTTATTTGTATCTATGGGCTTAAATGTCCTCCTATGGGTATCTATGGGTTTCACTGTGGTCCCTATGTGCCTCTATGGGGTCTCTTATGGGTCTCAGCAGAGTCTCTATGTGTCTCTACGGGTATCACTGTCCCCCACTGTAATCCATGGTGTCCCTATGTGTCCCAATGTCACCCTATGGGTCCCAGTGTCTCCCTATGGGTCACTATGTGTCCCTATGTGTCCCAATGTCCCCCCTATGGGTTGCTATGTGCCACTATGGGGTCTCTATGGGGTCTCTATTGGGTCTCATAGATATCTCTGGGCCCAAATGTCTTCCTATGGGTATCTATGTGTTTCAATGCAGTCCCTATGTGCCTCTATGGGGTCTCTTATGGGTCTCAGCGAGGTCCCTATGTGTCTCTATGGGTCTCACTGTCCCCCACTGAAATCCATGGGGTCCCTCTGTGTCCCAATGTCCCCCTATTTGTCCCAGTGTCAGCCTATGGGTCACAATGTGTCCCTATGTGTCCCAATGTCCCTCCTATGTGTTGCTATGTGTCTCCATGGGGTCTCTTATGAGTATCTCTGGGCCAAAATATCTACCTATTGGTATCCATAGGTTACATTAGGTCCCTATGTGCCTCTCTGGGGTCTCTTAAGGGTTACAGCGGAGTCCCTATGTGTCTCTATGGGTCTCACTGTCCCCCACTATGTTCCATGGGGTCCCTATGTGTCCCAATATACCCCTATGGGTCCCAGTGTCTCCCTATGGGTCACTATGTGTCCCTATGTGTCCCAATATCCCCCCTATGGGTAGCTATGTGCCTCTATGGGATCTCTTATTCGTATCTTTGGGCTTAAATGTTCTCCTATGGGTATCTATGGGTTTCAGTGTGGTCCCTATGTGCCTCTATGGGGTCTCTTATGGGTCTCAGCAGAGTCTCTGTGTGTCTCTACAGGTATCACTGTCCCCCACTGTAATCCATGGTGTCCCTATGTGTCCCAATGTCACCCTATGGGTCACTATGTGTCCATATGTGTCCCAATGTCCCCCCTATGGGTTGTTATGTGCCTCTATGGGGTCTCTATGATGCTCTATGGGGTTCTATGGGGCGTTCTGAGGTTTCTATGGGGTGTCTATGGAACGCTATGGTGTGTCTATGTGGCAAAATGAGTTTCTATGGGTGGCTATGGGAGCTCTATGGGGCACAATGGGTTGCCTACGGGGCTCTATGGGATGTCTATGGGGCTCTATGGTGCGGCTATATGTCCTTATGTGGTGTCTATGTGGCACTATGTTGTGCTATGGGGTGCTGTGAGGCACTATGGGGTGCTATGGGGCTCTATGGAGCAGTATAGGGTGTCTATGGGTCCCTATGTGGTGCAATGGGGCGCTGTGGGGCACAAGGGAGTGTCTATGAGGCTCCATGGGCTGCTATGGGGCACTGTGGAGTAGCTATGGGATGATTTGGGGTCTCTTTGTGCCCCTATGGGGCGCTATGTGTCACTATGTGGTGTCTCTGGGGCTCTATGGGGTGGCTATGCGGTGCTGTAGGGTGGCTATTGGGTGCTTTGGGGTATCCTTGGGTTCCTATGGGGCACTATGGGTGACTATGGGGTGCTATGGTTTGCTATGGGGCTCTATGCGGAAGAATGGGGTCTCTATGGGGCGCTATGGGGCTCTATGGGGAGTCTACGGGGTGTCTTTGGGGATCTATGGGTTGTCTGTGGGGCTCTATGGGGTCTGCATGGGGTCTGTATGGGGTTCAGTGGGTCTCTATGGGGCTCTATGGGGTGTCTACAGGCACTATGGGGCGATATGGGGTGTCTATGTGGTTCAATTGGGCTCTATGGTGTGGCTGTAGGGTTTTATGTGGTGTCTATGGGGCACTGTGGGCTTCTATGGGGTGCTGTGGGGAACTATGGGGTGTCTATTGGGCTCTATGGAGCAGTATGCTGTGTCTATGGGTCCCTATGGGGTGCAATGGGGTGCTGTGGGGCACAAGGGAGTGTCTATGAGGCTCCATGGGCTGCTCTGGGGCACTATGGAATAGCTATGGGGTGCTATGGGTTCTCTTTGGGCCCCTATGGGTCACTATGGGGTGTCTATGGGGCTCCATGGGGTATCTTTGTGTTCCTATGGGGCACTATGTGTGACTATGGGGTCGCTATGGGTTTCTTTGAGGAAGTGCCAACTCCTGCCCAACGTGTGATATCTCCTGCACCACAAGTTCCAAGTCTTGCCCCACAAGTTCCACCTACCATCCCACAAGTGCCACCTCCTGCCCCACAAGTGCCACCTCCTGCCCCACAAGTGCCACCTCCCGACCCACAAGTGCCACCTCCTGCCGTGCAAGTGCCAGCTCCTGCCCCAAAAGTGCCAGCTCCTGCTCCACATGTGCCACCTCTCGCCCCACAAGTTCCAGCTCCCGCCCCATAAGTGCCACCTCCCTCTCCACAAATTCCACCTCCCGCCCACAAGTGCCACATCGCTCCCCACAAGTGCCACCTCCTGCCCCACTAGTGCCACCTCCCGCCCCACAAGTGCCAACTCCAGCCCCACAAGTGCAACCTCCCACCCCACAAGTACCAAATCCTGCCCCACAACTTCCACCTCCTGCCCCAGAAGTGCCATCTCCTGCCCCACATGTGTCACCTCCTGCCCCACATCATCCACCTCCAAACCCATAAGTGCCACCTCCTGCACAACAAGTGCCATTTCCTGCCCCACAAGTGCCATTTCCCCCCCCACATGTGCCAACTCCTGCCTTACAAGTTTCACCTCCCACCCCACACATTCCACCTCCCACCCCACAAGTTCCACCTCCTGCCCCAAAAGTGCCAATTCCTGCTTCACAAGTGCCAGCTCATGCTTCACAAATGCCAGCTCATGCCCCACATCATCAACTTCCTGCCCCACAAGTGCCAGCTCATGCCCCACAAGTGCCACCTCTTGCCCCACAGGTGCCACCTCCTGCCCCACAACATCCACCTCCTCCCCCACAAGTGACAATACCTGTTCCACAAGTGCCACCTCCCGCCCCACAACTTCAACATCCCGCCACACAATTGCCGACTCCTGGCAACGTGTGCCACATCCTGCCCCACAAGTGCCAGCTCCTGCCCCACATGTTCCACCTACCACCCCACAAATTCCACCTCATGCCCCACAAGTGCCAACTCCCAACCCACAAATGCCAAATCCTGCAATGCAACTTCCACCTCCTGCTCCACAAGTGCCACCTCCTGCCCCACATCGTCCACCTCCCACCCAACAAGTGCCACCACCTGCCCCACAAGTGCCAATTCCTGCCCCACATGTGCCAGCTCATGCTTCACAAGTGCCAGCTCCTGCACTACGTCATCCACTTCCTGCTCACAAGTGCCACCTCCTGACCGACAAAGACATCCTCCTGCCCCACAAGTGCCAATTCCTGCCCCACAAGTGCCAGTTCATGCCCCACAAGTGCCACATTATTCCACACCACTGCCTCCTCCCCCCCAAATAATCCACCTCCTGCCCCACAAGTGTCACTGACTGACCAACTTCCTCCTCCTGCCCCACAAGTGCCACCTCCTGACCCACAAGTGCCAGCTCCTGCCCGACAAGAGCCACTTCCTGCCCCACAAGTACCTCTTCCCTCCCAACAATTTCCAATTTCCGCCCAACAAGTGCCACCTCCTTCTGCACAAGTTCCACCTCCCGCCCAACAAGTTCCACCTCCTGCCCTAAAAGCTCCATTTCCTGCCCCAGAAGTGCCACCTCCCGCCCCACAAGTGCCACCTCCCGCCCTACAACTGCCAAACCCTCCCCCAAAACTTCCACCTCCTGCCCAACAACTTCCAACTTGTGCCCCACAATTGCCACCTCCTGCCACACAAATGCCACCTTCTGCCTCAAAATGCCACCTCCTGCCCAACAACTCCAACCTCCCGCCCCACAAGTACAACCTCCTGCTCCACAAGTTCCACCTCCTGCCCCATAAGTTCCACCTTACGCCCCACAAGTGCCACCTCCTGCCCAACAACTCCAACCTCCCGCCCGACAAGTACCACCTCCTGCTCCACAAGTGCCACCTCCTGCCCCATAAGTGCCAATTTCTGCCGCACAAGTGCCACTTCCCGCCTTACAAATGCCACCTCCTGCCCCACAACTTTCACCTCCTGCCCCACAAGTGCAACCTCCCTGCCCACGAGTGACACAATCTGCCCAAGTGCCACCTCCTGCCTCACAACTTCCACCTCCCGCCCCACAAGTGCCACCTCCTGTCTCACAAGTGCAACCTCCCGCCCCACAACTTCCACAACCTGCCCCACAAGTGCCACCTCCCGTCACTCAACTTCCAACTCCCGCCCCACAAGTGCCACCTCCCGCCCTACAACTTCCACCTCCCGCACCACAACTTCCACCTCCTGCCTCACAAGTTCCACATCCCGCCCCACAACTTCCAACTCCTGGCCCACAAGTTATAACTCCTGCCCCACAAGTGTTGCATTTTGCCCCACAAGTGCCAACTCCCGCCTCACAAGTGCCACCTCCCGACCCACAAGTGCCAACTCCTGCCCCGCAACTTCCACCTCCTGCTCCACAAGTGCCACCTCGAACCGCACAATTGCCACCTCCTTCCCCATATCAACCTCCCATCCAACAAGTGCCACCTCCTGCCCCACAAGTGCCAATTCCTGCCCCACAAGTGCCAGCTCATGCTTCACAAGTGCCAGCTCCTGCCCCTCATCATCCACCTCCTGCCCCACAAGTGCCAATTCCTGCCCCTCAAGTGCCAGCTCATGCTCCACAAGTACCAGCTCCTGCACCACATCATCCACCTCCTGCCCCACAAGTGCCACCTCCTGACCCACAACATCAATCTCCAGCCCCACAAGAGCCGCCTCCTGCCCGACAAGTTACACCTGCTACAAGTTCCACAAGTGCCACCTCCCTGCTCACGAGTGCCACCTCCCGCCCCACATGTACCACCTCCTGCATCACAACTTCCACCTCCCGCCCCACATGTACCACCTCCTGCATCACAACTTCCACCTCCCGCCCCACATGTACCACCTCCTGCATCACAACTTCCACCTCCCGCCCCACATGTACCACCTCCTGCATCACAACTTCCACCTCCCGCCCCACAAATGCCACCTCCTGCCCTACAAGTGCCACCTCAGGCCCCACAAGTGCCCCCTCCCGCTCCACAAGTGCCACGTCCTGCCCCACAAGTGCCATCTCCCGCCCCACAAGGGCCAAATCCTGCCACGCAACATCCACCTCCTGCCCCACATCATCCACCTCCTACCCCACAAGTGCCACCTCCTGTGGCACAAGTGCCAATTCCAGCCCTAAAAGTGCCAGCTCATGCTTCACAATTGCCAACTCCTGCTCCACATCATCCACCTCCTGCCCCACAAGTGCCACCTCCTATCCCACATGTGCCAACTCCTGCCCCACAAGTGCCATTTCCTGCCCCACATTTGCCACATCCCACCCCACAAGTTTAACCTCCAGACACACAAGTGCCATCTCCCGCCCCACAAGTGCCAATTCCTGCCCCACAAGAGCCACTTCCTGCCCCACAAGTACCTCTTCCCTCCCAACAAGTTCCAATTTCCGCCCAACAAGTGCCACCACCTGCCCCACAAGTGCCAATTTCTGCCCCACAAGTGCCAGTTCATGTCCCACAAGTGCCACATTTGTGCACACCACTGCCACCTCCCCCCCCAAATAATCCACCTCCTGCCCCACAAGTGTCACTGACTGACCAACTTCCTCCTCCTGACCCACAAGTGCAACCTCCTGCCCCACAAGAGCCACTTCCTGCCCCACAAGTACCTCTTCCCTCCCAAAAAGTTCCAATTTCCGCCCAACAAGTACCACCTCCTTCTGCACAAGTTCCACCTCCTGCCCTAAAAGCTCCATTTCCTGCCCCAGAAGTGCCACCTCCCGCCCCACAAGTGCCACCTCCTGCCCTACAACTTCCACCTCCTGGCCCACAAGTGCCACCTCCTGCCCTACAACTGCCAAACCCTGCCCCAAAACTTCCACCTCCTGCCCAACAATTTCCAACTCATGCCCCACAATTGCCACCTCCTGCCACACAAATGCCACCTTCTGCCTCAAAATGCCACCTCCTGCCAACAACTCCTACCTCCCGCCCCACAAGTGCCACCTCCTGCTCCACAAGTTCCACCTCCTGCCACATAAGTTCCACCATACGCCCCACAAGTGCCATCTCCTGCCCCAAAAGCTCAATTTCCTGCCCCATCAGTGCCACCTCCCGCACCACAAGTGCCACCTCCTGCCCCATAAGTGCCAATTTCTGCCCCACAAGTGCCATTTCCCGCCTTACAAATGCCACCTCCTGCCCCACAACTTTCACCTCCTGCCCCACAAGTGCCACCTCCCGCCCCAGTACTTCCACAACTTGCCCCACAAGTGCCACCTCCCGTCACTCAACTTCCAACTCCTGGCCCACAAGTGCCACCTCCTGCCCCACAATTTCCACCTCCTGCCCCACAAGTGCCACAACCTGCTCCACAATTTCAACGTCCTGCCTTACAAGTGCCACATTCTGCCCCACAAGTGTAGGCTCCTGCTCTACAAGTGCCACCTCCCGAACCAGAACCTCAACCTCAGGCCCCACAAGTCCCACCTCCCGCCCCACAAGTGCCACATCCCACCCCACAAGTGCCACCACCCGCCCCACAAGTGCCACCTTCTGTTCCACAACTTCCACCTCCTGCCCCACAAGTTATAACTCCTGCCCCACAAGTGTTGCATTTTGCCCCACAAGTGCCACCTCCCGACCCACAAGTGCCAACTCCTGCCCCGCAGCTTCCATCTCCTACTCCACAAGTGCCACCTCGAACCGCACAATTGCCACCTCCTTCCCCATATCAACCACCTCCCATCCAACAAGTGCCACCTCCTGCCCCACAAGTGCCAATTCCTGCCCCACAAGTGCCAGCTCATGCTACAAAAGTGCCAGCTCCTGCCCCTCATCATCCACCTCCTGCCCCCCAAGTGCCACCTCCTGAACCACAACATCAATCTCCAGCCCCACGAGCCGCCTCCTGCCCGACAAGTTACACCTGCTACAAGTTCCACAAGTGCCACCTCCCTGCTCACGAGTGCCACCTCCCGCCCCACATGTACCACCTCCTGCATCACAACTTCCACCTCCCGCCCCACATGTACCACCTCCTGCATCACAACTTCCACCTCCCGCCCCACATGTACCACCTCCTGCATCACAACTTCCACCTCCCGCCCCACATGTACCACCTCCTGCATCACAACTTCCACCTCCCGCCCCACATGTACCACCTCCTGCATCACAACTTACACCTCCCGCCCCACAAGTTCCACCTCCTCCCCACAAGTGCCACCTCCCGCCCCACAAGCGCCACCTCCCTCTCCACAAACTCCACCTCCCACGCACAAGTGCCACATCCTGCCCCACAAGTGTCACCTCCTGCCCACAAGTGCCACTTTCCGCCCCACAAGTGCCACCTCATACCCCAACAGTGTCAACTTCCGCCCAACAAGTGCCACCTCACGCCCCACAACTTCCACATCCCGCCCCACAAATGCCACCTCCTGCCCTACAAGTGCCACCTCAGGCCCCACAAGTGCCCCCTCCCGCTCCACAAGTGCCACGTCCTGCCCCACAAGTGCCATCTCCCGCCCCACAAGGGCCAAATCCTTCCACGCAACTTCCACCTCCTGCCCCACATCATCCACCTCCCACCCCACAAGTGCCACCTCCTGCCGCACAACTGCCAATTCCAGCCCTAAAAGTGCCAGCTCATGCTTCACAATTGCCAGCTCCTACCCCACATCATCCACCTCCTGCCCCACAAGTGCCACCTCCTATCCCACATATGCCAACTCCTGCACCACAAGTGCCATTTCCTGAACCACATTTGCCACCTTCTGCCCCACAAGTGCCACCTCCTTCCCCACAAGTGCCACCCCCCACCCACAAGTTTAACATACAGACACACAAGTGCCATCTCCCGCCCCACAAGTGCCAAATCCTGACGTGCAACTTCCACCTCCTGCTCCACAATTGCCATCTCCTGCCCCACAAGTGCCACCTCCCGCCACACAAGTGCCACCTCCCGCCCCTCTATAGCCACCTCCTGCCCCACAAGTTACACCTCTTGCCCCACAAGTTACACCTCTTGCCCCACAACGTCGACCCCCGCCCCACATGTGCCACCACCTGACCCACAAGTGCCAACTCCTGCCCCACAAGTGCCATTTCCTGCACCACATTTGCCGCGTCCTGCCCCACAAGTGCCGGGTCCTGCCCCACAAGTGCTACCTCTCGCCCCACAACCTCAACCTCCAGCCACACAAGTGCCACCTCCCGCCCCACAAGTGCCACCTCCCGCCCCACTACTTCCACGTCACACCCCAAATCTTCTTACCTTCCACACCACAAGTGCCACCTCCTGCCCCAAACCTTCAACCTACTGCCCCACAACTGCCACTTCCCACCCAGCAATTGCCACCCCCTGCCCCACAAGTGCCTCCTCCCACTCCACAAGTGCCAACCCTTACCCCACAAGTGCCAACTCCTGCCCCACATCATCCACCAACCGCCCCACAAGTGCCACCTCCTGCACCACAAGTGCCACCTCCCGACCCACAACTTCCAGCTCCTGCCCCAATAGTGCCAGCTCCCGGCCCACAATTGCCACCTCCTGCCCCACAACTTCCATCTCCCACTCCACAAGTGCCACCTACTGCACAACAAATACCACCTCCTGCCCCACAGGTGCCACCTACTGTTCCACATCATCCACCTCCTTCCCCACATCATCCACCTCCTGTTCCACAAATGTCACCTCCTGACCCACAATTTCCACATCCTGCCCCACAAGTGCCACCTCCTGCCCCACATAATCCACGTCCTGCTCCAAAATTGCCACCTCCTGCCCCACAAGTGCCACCTCCCACCCAATAAGTGCCACCTCCAGCCCCACCAGTTCCACCGCCCGCCCCACAAGTACCACCTCCTGCCCCACAAGTGCCACCTCCCACCCCACAAGTGCCACCTCCAGCCCCAGCAGTTCCACCGCCCGCCCCACAAGTACCACCTCCTGACCCACAAGTGCCACTACGTGACCCACAATTGCCACCTCCCGTCTCACAATTGCAACTCTCGCCCAACAAGTGCCACCTCCTGCCCCACAATTGCCACCACCCCCCCAACAAGTGCCACCTCCCGCCCCACAATTACCACATCCCACCCCACAAGTGCAACCTCCTGCCCCACAAGTGCCAACTCTCGCCCCACAAGTGCCAACTCCTGCCCCACAACATCCACCTCACGCTCCAAAAGTGCCACCTCCTGCCCCACAAGTGCTACTTCCTGCCTTACAAGTGCCACTTCCCGCTGCACAAGTGACACCTCCAGCCCCACAGCTGCCACAACCCGCCCCACAACTTCCACATCCCGCCTCACAACTGCAAGCTCCTGCCCCACAATTGCCACCTCCTACCACACAAGTGCCAACTCCTGCCCCACAAGTGCCACCTCATGTCCCTCAATTTTCACCTTATGCCCCAAAAGTGCCACCTCCCGCCCAACAAGTGCAACATCTCGCCCCACTAGTGCCACGTCCCGGCCCAAAATTGCTACCTCCTGACCCACATCATCCACCTCCTGTTCCACAAATGTCACCTCCTGACCCACAACTTCCACCTCCTGCCCCACAAGTGCCACCTTCTGCCTCACAAGTGCCACCCCTTGCCCCACAAGTGCCACATCCCACCGCACAATTTCCACCTCTTGTTACACAAGTCCCACCTCCCGCCCAACAACAGCCTCCTCCTGCCCCACAAGTGCCACCTCCTGCCCCACAAGTGCCACCTCCCACCCCACAAGTGCCACGTCCTTCCCAATTGCCACGTCCTGTCCCACAAGTGCCACCTCCTGCCATACAAGTGCCACCCTCTGCCCCACAATTGCCACTTCTTGCCCCACAATTGCCAATTCTTGCCCCACAACTTCCACCTCCCACCCCATAACTTCCACCTCCCGTCCCACAGCTTCCACATCCTGCCCCACAAGTGCCCGATCCTGCCCCAGAAGTACCACCACCTGACCCACAAGTGCCAACTCCTGCCCCACAAGTGCCACCTCGCATCCCGCAAGTGCCACATCCCGCCCCACAAGTTCCACCTCCTGCCTTACAAGTGCCCATTCCTGCTTCACAAGTGCCAGCTCATGTTTCACAAATGCCAGCTCCTGCCCCACATCATCAACTTCCTGCCCCACAAGTGTCACCTCCAACCCCACAAAGACAGCCTCCTGCCCCACATCATCCACCTCCTGCCCCACAACTGCCAACTCCTGCCCCACGAGTGCCACCTCGCATCCCACCCCACAAGTGCCACCTCCTGCCTTACAAGTGCCCATTCCTGCTTCACAAGTGCCAGCTCATGCTTCACAAGTGCCAGCTCCTGCCCCACATCATCAACGTCCTGCCCCACAAGTGCCACCTCCAACCCCACAAAGACAGCCTCCTGCCCCACATCATCCACCTCCTGCCCCACAAGTGCCAATTCCTGCCCCACAATTGCCAGCTCATGCCCCACAAGTGCCAGCACCTGCCCCACAAGTGCCACCTCTTGCCCAACAGGTGCCACCTCCTGCCCCACAAATGCCAAATCCTGCCCTGCAACTTCCACCTCCTGCCCCACAAGTGCCAACTCCTGCCCCACATCATCCACCAACCGCCCCACAAGTGTCACCTCCTGCCCCACAACTTCCATCTCCCACTCCACAAGTGCCACCTACTGCACAACAAATACCATCTCCTGCCCCATAAGTGCCACCTCCTGCCCCACAACCGCTACCTCCTGCCTCATATCATTCACCTCCCGCCCCACAATTTCCACCTCCTGCTCAACTAGTGCCACGTGCTGCCCCACAAGTTCCATTTCCCGCCCCACAAGTGCCACCTCCCGCCCCACAAGTGCCGCCTCCAGCCACACAAGTGCTAAATCGTGCCGCACAACTTCCACCTCCCGCCCCACAACTGCCACCTCCCGCCTTAAAAGTGCCACCTCCCGACCCACAAGTGCCTCCTCCTGTCCCACAGTTGTCACCTCCCGCTCCACAAGTTACACCTCACCCCCCACAAGTTCTACCACCCACCCCACAAGTGCCACCTGCAGCCCCAGAAGTGTCAAATCCTGCCACACAACTTCCACATCCAGCCCCATAAGTGCCACCTCCCGCCCCACAACTTCCACTTCCCGCCCAACAACAGCCTCCTCCTGCCCCACATGTGCCTCCTCCTGCCCCACAAGTGCCACCTCCTGCCCCACAAGTGCCACTTCCTGCCCTACAAGTGCTACCTACTTCCCCACAAGTGCCACCTCCTGCCGCACAAGGGCCACCTCCTGCCCCACAAGTGCCACTTCCTGCCCCACAAGTGCTACCTACTTCCCCACAAGTGCCACCGCCTGCCCCACATCATCCACCTCCTGCCTCACAAATGCCTCCTCCTGACCCACAATTGCCACCTGCCGCCCCACAACTTCCACCTCACGCCCCACAAGTGCCACCTCCCGCCCCACAAATCCAACTCCTGACCCACAAGTGCCACCTCCCGCACCACAAGTTCCACCTCCCGCCCCACAAGTGCCAGCTCCTGCCCCTCAAGTGTCACCTCTTCCCCACAAGTGCCACCTTCTGCTCCACAAGTTCCACTTCCTGCCGCACAAGTGATACCTCCAGCCCCACAACTGCCACCACCCGCCCCACAACTTCCACCTCCCGCCTCACAAGTGCAACCTCCAGGCCCACAAGTGCCACCTCCAGATCCACAAGAATTAACTCCTGCCCCACAAGTGCCACCTCCTGCCCTTCAAGAGCCACTTCTTGCCCCACAAGTAACATTTCCTGCCCCACAAGTACCAACCCCTGCCCAACAAGTGCTATGACCCAGCCCAAAAGTGCCAACTCCTGCCCCACTAGTGCCACCTCCCGCCCCACAAGTGCCACCACCCTCCCCAAAATGCCAACTCCCGCCCCACAAGAGCCACGTCCAGCCCCACAACTTCCACCTCCTGCCCCAAAAGTGTCAACTCCTGCCCCATAAGTTCCATATCCCGCCCCACAAGTGCCACTACTTGCCCCACTAATGCCATCTCCATTTCCACAGGTGCCACCTCCCGCCCCACAACTTTCACGTAACGCCCTATAAGTTCCACCTCCTGCCCAACAAGTGCCACCTCTCGTCCCACAAGTTCCACCTCTTGCCCCACAAGTGCCACCTCTTGCCCCACAAGTGCCAAATACTTCCCCACAGCTTCCACCTTCTGCCGCACTAGTGCCAACTCCAATTCCACAAGTGCCACCTCCCACACCACAAGTGCCACCACCTGACCCACAAGTCCCAACTCCTGCCCCACAAGTGCCATTTCTTGCCTTACAAGTGCCACCTCCTGCCCCACAAGTGCCATTTCCTGCCCTACAACTTCTACCTCCTGCCCCACAACAGCCAGTTCCAGCCCCACAAAGGCCACCTCCCGCCCCACAACTTCAACAACCCGCCATACAAGTGCCAACTCCTGCCCAACGTGTGCCACATCCTGCCCCACAAGTTCCAAATCCTGCCCCACAAGTGCAACCTCCTGCCCCACAAGTGCCAAATCCTGCCACGCAACGTCCACATCCTGCTCCACAAGTGCCACCTCGAACCGCACAATTGCCACCTCCTTCCCCATATCAACCACCTCCCATCCAACAAGTGCCACCTCCTGCCACACAAGTGCCACATCATAACATTATGTGCAGTGTGGATCATTAGAAGCTTCATACTCCAGTTCCATGGAATAACAACGTTCCAAATACTCATCTCTCAGAAGAAAACTACATATCCCAGAGGACTTCGCGGCCAAAGGTAAGTCATGGGAGGAGGACATATGTATAATCTCCTCCCAGGCTGGAGCTCTCTTTTTTGGGCTGGGGACCCTGCAGGGCAGCTGCCCCCTGTCATTCGCAAAGGTAAATCTAGGTAACCTGTGACAGATTTTGGTGGAGATGGCGGGCATAAGCTGCTGCTTTTTAGCTTTTAGAACAAATCTCTCTTTGCTCTCAGAGAGCTTCGTTAGGGTTGTGATATCTTTTCATAGCTGCTCACTGAGAACGTGACCTTGAAAGTCCAGGCAAACTGTCAAAATTCAGGGGTAGCTGTAAACTCTGAGCATTGTTATCTTGCTTTTGTAAAGAAAACAAAGGGATTTCTTTCTCTCCCAGAGCACAGCTAGCTAGCTCTGACTTTTACAGTGCCTGCCAGCTACTGCCAGCTATGAGTCTGCTTTTTATTTTAGGAGCACTGCATAGGGGATTCAAAGCCATCATGTTCTTTGAAACTTACTGGCCCTTCTTAATTTATTGATTTCTTGTTATAGAATATATGCATTATACAACCAAGTAAGGGCCTGGTACTTCTACGCAATGTGGTATGATGTGAATTTTGACACTTGCATCCCAGATGAAATAGTTAATTTTACAATGACTAATTTCACAATTGCTAATTTCACAGCAGCTAGTTTTACAAACACCACGATGTTCAATCCGGTTTCCAGGCTGCCTTATCAGATTGCCGCACAGTTTTTGAAAACCGAGTTAGTGTTCATCCTTGTGTTCATACTCATGTTCATGTTATCAGTATCAATATATATGAATGTACTCCTCTCCATTCGTTCTATGCGGAAGTCCCCTCCAAAACCAGAAAATGCTGACTGGCAGGGAATATGGAAAGGTTTAGGAAAAATCTTAGAAGCGTGGGGACCCGCAGTGTCATGGGATTTCACTCTTGAACACCTGAGGGACCCTGAGAAATTGAGTATTTGAGTCAGAGATCTAAGGAGGTAAACCACACTTGGGGTTTGGCTTATGCTTACCGTGCTCTATATACTACTACCCTGGAGAGGGAGAGTTTCCGATCTGAGGTTCAAGCCTCAAAAAAAAAAAAATCCCCAAGTCAACTCTGATCAGTCACAGGAGGCACCAGTAACAATATCAGTTGCCCCTGTGGAAGGAAGAAATGGAAACAGGTGTCCTTGTGTCTAGGATGAGAAGAAGGAGAAGCAGAGGAGGAGGCAGCAGAAGATCCAGGTAGGGGGTCTGGATTGGCACTGAGAAATGCAAAAAAAAACAAAAAAAAAAAACTAAGAGGCATGAAGAAGAGAGTGATGAGGAGGAAATCTCTATTACCATTCATCAATCTCTGAAGATGGATGAATTCCAAGGCTCAAGAAAGGAGTTTACATGGCATCAAAATGAAGGTCTCTTGCCTGATTGATTTGCTTCTGGGACAACGGGGCCAACAGCCTGTCTCTAGCTGGTAATGAATCTCACCAACTAGGAAGCATTGCCAGAGACCCAGCTATCGACAGAGAGATTAGCAGATGTTTGGATGGAGCTGGCACCCTCTGGACTGTTAACAGCCGTGAGGGAAATGTAACCCTTCAAGGATGCTTTGAAGCCTCAGACTATTAAGTGGGATACCATCGAAAAAGGTATCCAGTACCTGAGGGAAATGACCGTGGTGGAAATGTTGTATGACCCTGATCCACAAGACCGTGATCCTGAGAGAGTGAGGACCAAGCCTAGCATGTGGCAGAAACTCACAAGTACAGCACCAGAAAGATATGCACACACACTGGCAACAACATTTGGAAGATCTGAGGAACAAGAGAGAAGACCCCGAGTTTTTGAACTGATTATGACACTTCAAAACTATGAAGAGCAGCTCCCCCCAGTACGCACCGCAGTTTCTGCCATCTCACGAGTAGAAGACTGATAGATGAAATGCACAAGAAACTATTTCCATCGACTAATTGCGATGGTCGAGTAGTAGTATCAGAAACGACTGATGAAGGTCAGTCTCCATACGGGTCACCAGGTCTAGTGAAGGACCTGATCAAAATATTCCAATCCTACTCTTCACCTGTATCATCAAAAGTTTCAGCTATTAGACACACGTGCTTTCCAGCTCAAGCAAGGAACAACAGTAAGATTGCACAGCGTGTTTCCATGTGGTGCTACCTACGGGACCACAGAGAAGACATGAGGAAGTGGCACGACCAGCCTACTCCTGTACTGCGAGCACGGGTGAGAGAACTACAAAACAGACCAACCACCAGTGGAGTTGCTCCATTCATCACAGGTAACCCATAGAGGGGCCCTGCCCTCAGTCTTGGCGGGGAGAGGGATAATAAGAGTTTATTGGACTGTGTGGATTAAATGGTCTGGCACAACAGAACCACAGAACCACTGCTGGATACCGGTGCAAAGTGCACTCTAATGCCCTCGAATCACAAAGGGACAGAATCAATCAAACAGAATCAATGGAGTGACTGGGGGCTCTCAAGAATTGACTGTGTTGGAGGCCGAAATAAGCCTCACTGGTAAAGACTGGCAAAAACATCCTATTGTGACTGGCCCAGTGGCTCCGTGTGTCCACAAGTGCCACCTCCCGCCCCACAAGTGCCAAATCCTGACCTTCAACTTCCACCTCCTGCTCCACAAGTGCCACCTCCTGCCCCACAATGACCACCTCCTGCCCCACATCATCCACCCCCTGCGCCACAAGTGCCAATTCCTGCCCTACAAGTGCCAGCTCATTCCCCTGAAGTGCCAGCTCCTACCCCACAAGTGTCACTGACCGCCCAACTTCCTCCTCCTGACACATAAGTGCAACCTCCTGCCCCACAAGTGCCACCTCCCGCCCTACAACTTCCACCTCCCGCTCCACAACTTCCACCTCCTGCCCCACAAGTGCCACCTCCCGCCCTACAACTTCCATCTCCTGGCTCACAAGTTCCACCTCCTGCCTAAAAAGAGCCACGTCCCGCCCCACAACTTCCACGTAACGTCCCGTAAGTTCCACCTCCTGCCCAACAAGTGCCACCTCTCGTCCCACAAGGACCACCTCCTGCCCCACAAGTGCCAACTCCTGCCCCACAAGTGCCACCTCCTGCCCAACAAGTGCCACCACCCTCCCCAAAATGCCAACTCCCGCCCCACAAGTGCCACGTCCAGCCCCACAACTTCCACCTCCTGCCCCAAAAGTGTCAACTCCTGCCCCATAAGTTCCATATCCCGCCCCACAAGTGCCACTACCTGCCCCACTAGTGCCATCTCCATTTCCATAGGTGCCACCTCCCGCCCCACAACTTCCACGTAACGCCCCATAAGTTCCACCTCCTGCCCAACAAGTGCCACCTCTCGTCCCACAAGGACCACCTCCTGCCCCACAAGTTCCACCTCTTGCCCCACAAGTGCCAAATACTTCCCCACAACTTCCACCTTCTGCCGCACTAGTGCCAACTCCAATTCCACAAGTGCCACCTCCCACACCACAAGTGCCACAACCTGACCCACAAGTACCAACTCCTGACCCACAAGTGCCATTTCTTGCCCCACAAGTGCCACCTCCTGCCCCACAAGTGCCATTTCCTGCCCTACAACTTCCACCTCCTGCCCCACAAGAGCCAGTTCCAGCCCCACAAATGCCACCTCCTGCCCCACAACTTCAACATCCCGCCATACAAGTGCCACCACCTGCCCAACGTGTGCCACATCCTGCCCCAGAAGTGCCAGCTCCTGCCCCGCAACTTTTACCTCCTGACCCACAAGTGCCACCTCCCGCACCACAAGTTCCACCTCCCGCCCCACAAGTTCCACCTCCTGCCCCACAAGTGCCAGCTCCTGCCCCTCAAGTGCCACCTCCTGCCCCACAAGTGCCACCTCCCGCCCCACAAGTGCCACCTCCCGCCCCACAACTTCCACCCCCTCCCCTCAAGTTACATCTCCTGCCCCACAAGTGCCAACACCTGCCCCACAACTTTACATTCCGCCCCACAATTTCCACCTCCTGTCATACAAGTTCCACTTCCTGCCTCACAAGTGCCAGCTCAGGCTTCACAAGTGCCAGCTCCTGCACCACATCATCCACTTCCCGCCCCACAAGTGCCACCTCCTGCCCAACAATTGCCATTTCTTACCCCACAGGTTCCAACTCCTGCCCCACAGGTGCCATTTCCTGCCCCACAAGTGCCACCTCCTGTCCCACATGTGCCAACTCCTGCCCCACAAGTGTCATTTCCTGCCCCACAACTTCCACCTCCCGCCCTAGAAGTGCCAGTTCCTGTCCCACAAGTGCCACCTACCACGCCACAAATTCCACCTCCTGCCCCACAAGTTCCACCTCCTGCCCCACAATGACCACCTCCTGCCCCACATCATCCACCTCCTGCCCCACAATGACCACCTCCTGCCCCACAACGACCACCCCCTGCACCACAAGTGCCAATTCCTGCCCTACAAGTGCCAGCTCATTCCCCTGAAATGCCAGCTCCTGCCCCACAAGTGCCACAGTTTGCCACACCACTGCCACCTCCCCCCCAAATAATCCACCTCCTGCCCCACAAGTGTCACTGACCGCCCAACATCATCCTCCTGACACACAACTGCAACCTCCTGCCCTACAAGTGCCACCTCCTGCCCCACAAGTGCCAGCTCCTGCCCGACAAGAGCCACTTCCTGCCCCACAAGTACCTCTTCCCTCCCAAGAAGTTCCAATTTCCGCCCCACAAGTGCCACCTCCTGCCCCACAAGTGCAACCTCCTGCCCCACAAATGCCACCTCTCGTCCCACAAATGCCACCTCCCGCTCCACAACTTCCACCTCCTGCCCCACAAGTGCCACCTCCTGCCCCACAAGTGTCAACTCATGCTCCACAAATGCCACCTCCTGCCCCACAAGTTCCACCTCTTGCCCCACAAGTGCCAAATACTTCCCCACAACTTCCACCTTCTGCCCCACTAGTGCCAACTCCAATTCCACAAGTGCCACCTCCAGCCCTACAACTGCCACTTCCAGCCCCACAAGTGCCACCTCCCGCCCAACAACTTCAACATCCCACCACACAAGTGCCAACTCCTGCCCGTGTGCCACATCCTGCCCCACAAGTGCCAACTCCTGCCGCACAACTGACAATTCCTGCCCCAAAAGTGACAGCTCATGCTTCACAATTGCCAGCTCCTGCCCCACATCATCCACCTTCTGCCCCACAAGTGCCAGCTCCTGCCCCACATCATCCACCTCCCGCCCCACAATTGCCACCTCCTGCCCCACAGGTGCCACCTCCCGCCCAACAATTGTGGTCACATGACAAACAAGTTCCACTTCCGCCCCACAAGTGCCACCTCCTGCCCAACAAGTGCCATTTCTTACCCCACAGGTTCCAAATCCTACCCCACTGGTGCCATTTCCTGCCCCACAAGTGCCATTTCCCCCACCACATGTGCCAACTCCTGCCTTACAAGTTTCACCTACCACGCCACAAATTCCACCTCCTGCCCCACAAGTTCCACCTCCTGCCCCAAAAGTGCCAATTCCTGCTTCACAAGTGCCAGCTCATGCTTCACAAATGCCAGCTCATGCCCCACATCATCAACTTCCTGCCCCACAAGTGCCAATTCCTGCCCCACAAGTGCCAGCTCCTGCCCCACAAGAGCCACTTCCTGCCCCACAAGTACCTCTTCCCTCCCAACAAGTTCCAATTTCCGCCCCACAAGTGCCACCGCCTGCCCCAAGTGCAACCTCCTGCCCCACAAATGCCACCTTTCGCCCCACAAATGCCACCTCCCGCTCCACAACTTCCACCTCCTGCCCCACAAGTGCCACCTCCCGCCCTACAACTTCCATCTCCTGGCTCACAAGTTCCACCTCCTGCCTAAAAAGAGCCACGTCCCGCCCCACAACTTCCACGTAACGTCCCGTAAGTTCCACCTCCTGCCCAACAAGTGCCACCTCTCGTCCCACAAGGACCACCTCCTGCCCCACAAGTGCCAACTCCTGCCCCACAAGTGCCACCTCCTGCCCAACAAGTGCCACCACCCTCCCCAAAATGCCAACTCCCGCCCCACAAGTGCCACGTCCAGCCCCACAACTTCCACCTCCTGCCCCAAAAGTGTCAACTCCTGCCCCATAAGTTCCATATCCCGCCCCACAAGTGCCACTACCTGCCCCACTAGTGCCATCTCCATTTCCATAGGTGCCACCTCCCGCCCCACAACTTCCACGTAACGCCCCATAAGTTCCACCTCCTGCCCAACAAGTGCCACCTCTCGTCCCACAAGGACCACCTCCTGCCCCACAAGTTCCACCTCTTGCCCCACAAGTGCCAAATACTTCCCCACAACTTCCACCTTCTGCCGCACTAGTGCCAACTCCAATTCCACAAGTGCCACCTCCCACACCACAAGTGCCACAACCTGACCCACAAGTACCAACTCCTGACCCACAAGTGCCATTTCTTGCCCCACAAGTGCCACCTCCTGCCCCACAAGTGCCATTTCCTGCCCTACAACTTCCACCTCCTGCCCCACAAGAGCCAGTTCCAGCCCCACAAATGCCACCTCCTGCCCCACAACTTCAACATCCCGCCATACAAGTGCCACCACCTGCCCAACGTGTGCCACATCCTGCCCCAGAAGTGCCAAATCCTGCCCCGCAACTTTTACCTCCTGACCCACAAGTGCCACCTCCCGCACCACAAGTTCCACCTCCCGCCCCACAAGTTCCACCTCCTGCCCCACAAGTGCCAGCTCCTGCCCCTCAAGTGCCACCTCCTGCCCCACAAGTGCCACCTCCCGCCCCACAAGTGCCACCTCCCGCCCCACAACTTCCACCCCCTCCCCTCAAGTTACATCTCCTGCCCCACAAGTGCCAACACCTGCCCCACAACTTTACATTCCGCCCCACAATTTCCACCTCCTGTCATACAAGTTCCACTTCCTGCCTCACAAGTGCCAGCTCAGGCTTCACAAGTGCCAGCTCCTGCACCACATCATCCACTTCCCGCCCCACAAGTGCCACCTCCTGCCCAACAATTGCCATTTCTTACCCCACAGGTTCCAACTCCTGCCCCACAGGTGCCATTTCCTGCCCCACAAGTGCCACCTCCTGTCCCACATGTGCCAACTCCTGCCCCACAAGTGTCATTTCCTGCCCCACAACTTCCACCTCCCGCCCTAGAAGTGCCAGTTCCTGTCCCACAAGTGCCACCTACCACGCCACAAATTCCACCTCCTGCCCCACAAGTTCCACCTCCTGCCCCACAATGACCACCTCCTGCCCCACATCATCCACCTCCTGCCCCACAATGACCACCTCCTGCCCCACAACGACCACCCCCTGCACCACAAGTGCCAATTCCTGCCCTACAAGTGCCAGCTCATTCCCCTGAAATGCCAGCTCCTGCCCCACAAGTGCCACAGTTTGCCACACCACTGCCACCTCCCCCCCAAATAATCCACCTCCTGCCCCACAAGTGTCACTGACCGCCCAACATCATCCTCCTGACACACAACTGCAACCTCCTGCCCTACAAGTGCCACCTCCTGCCCCACAAGTGCCAGCTCCTGCCCGACAAGAGCCACTTCCTGCCCCACAAGTACCTCTTCCCTCCCAAGAAGTTCCAATTTCCGCCCTGCAAGTGCCACCTCCTGCCCCACAAGTGCAACCTCCTGCCCCACAAATGCCACCTCTCGTCCCACAAATGCCACCTCCCGCTCCACAACTTCCACCTCCTGCCCCACAAGTGCCACCTCCTGCCCCACAAGTGTCAACTCATGCTCCACAAATGCCACCTCCTGCCCCACAAGTTCCACCTCTTGCCCCACAAGTGCCAAATACTTCCCCACAACTTCCACCTTCTGCCCCACTAGTGCCAACTCCAATTCCACAAGTGCCACCTCCAGCCCTACAACTGCCACTTCCAGCCCCACAAGTGCCACCTCCCGCCCAACAACTTCAACATCCCACCACACAAGTGCCAACTCCTGCCCGTGTGCCACATCCTGCCCCACAAGTGCCAACTCCTGCCGCACAACTGACAATTCCTGCCCCAAAAGTGACAGCTCATGCTTCACAATTGCCAGCTCCTGCCCCACATCATCCACCTTCTGCCCCACAAGTGCCAGCTCCTGCCCCACATCATCCACCTCCCGCCCCACAATTGCCACCTCCTGCCCCACAGGTGCCACCTCCCGCCCAACAATTGTGGTCACATGACAAACAAGTTCCACTTCCGCCCCACAAGTGCCACCTCCTGCCCAACAAGTGCCATTTCTTACCCCACAGGTTCCAAATCCTACCCCACTGGTGCCATTTCCTGCCCCACAAGTGCCATTTCCCCCACCACATGTGCCAACTCCTGCCTTACAAGTTTCACCTACCACGCCACAAATTCCACCTCCTGCCCCACAAGTTCCACCTCCTGCCCCAAAAGTGCCAATTCCTGCTTCACAAGTGCCAGCTCATGCTTCACAAATGCCAGCTCATGCCCCACATCATCAACTTCCTGCCCCACAAGTGCCAATTCCTGCCCCACAAGTGCCACCTCCTGCCCCACAAGAGCCACTTCCTGCCCCACAAGTACCTCTTCCCTCCCAACAAGTTCCAATTTCCGCCCCACAAGTGCCACCGCCTGCCCCAAGTGCAACCTCCTGCCCCACAAATGCCACCTTTCGCCCCACAAATGCCACCTCCCGCTCCACAACTTCCACCTCCTGCCCCACAAGTGCCACCTCACGCCCAACATCTACCACCTCCCACCCCACAAGTGCCACCTCCCGCCCTACAACTTCCATCTCCTGGCCCAGAAGTGCCACCTCCTGCCTCAAAAGAGCCACCTCCCGCCGTACAACTTCCACCTCCTGCCCCACAAGTGACACCTCCTGCCCAACAAGTGTAGGCTCCTGCCCCACAAGTGCCAATTCCTGCCCCACATGTGCCAGCTCATGCTTCACAAGTGCCACCTCCCGCCCCACTACTTCCACGTCGCACCCCAAATCTTCTTACCTTCCACCTTACAAGTGCCACCTCCTGCCCCAAACCTTCAACCTACTGCCACACAACTGCCACTTCCCACCCAGCAATTGCCACCCCCCGCCCCACAAGTGCCTCCTCCCACCCCACAAGTGCCAACCCTTACCGCCTTACAAGTGCCACCTCCTGCACCACAAGTGCCACCTCCCGACCCACAACTTCCAGCTCCCGCCCCAATAGTGCCAGCTCCCGGCCCACAATTGCCACCTCCTGCCCCACAACTTCCATCTCCCACTCCACAAGTGCCACCTACTGCACAACAAATACCATCTCCTGCCCCATAAGTGCCACCTCCTGCCCCACAACCGCTACCTCCTGCCTCATATCATTCACCTCCCGCCCCACAATTTCCACCTCCTGCTCAACTAGTGCCACGTGCTGCCCCACAAGTTCCATTTCCCGCCCCTCAAGTGCCACACACTGCCCCACAAGTGCCGCCCCCAGCCCCGCAACTGCCACCCCTTGCCCCACAATTTCCACCTCCCACCCCACAATTTTTACCTCCCGCCCCACAAGTGCCATCTCCTGCCCCACAGGTGCCACCTACTGTTCCACATCATCCACCTCCTTCCCCACATCATCCACCTCCTGGTCCACAAATGTCACCTCCTGACCCACATCATCAACTTCTTGCCCCACAAGTGCCACCTTTCGCCCCACAAATGCCACCTCCCGCTCCACAACTTCCACCTCCTGCCCCACAAGTGCCACCTCCCGACCCACAAGTGCCACCTCACGCCCAACATCTACCACCTCCCACCCCACAACTTCCATCTCCTGGCCCACAAGTGCCACTTCCTGCCTCAAAAGAGCCACCTCCCGCCTCACAACTTCCACGTAACGTCCCATAAGTTCCACCTCCTGCCCCACAAGTGCCAGCTGCTGCTCCACATCATCCAACTCCCGCCCCACAAGTGCCATGTCCAGCCCCACAACATCTGCCTCCTGCCCGAAAAGTGTCAACTCCTGCCCCATAAGTTCCATATCCTGCCCCACAAGTGCCACCTCCCACCCCACAAGTGCCACCTCCTGCCCCACAAGTTCCAACTCTCGTCTAACAAGTGCCACCTCCTGCCCAACATTTACCACCTCCCGCTCCACAAGTGCCACCTCCTGCCCAACAAGTGCCATTTCTTACCCCACATGTTCCAACTCCTGCCCCATAGGTGCCATTTCCTGCCCCACAAGTACCACCTCCTGTCCCACATTTACCAACTCCTGCCCCACAAGTGCCATTTCCTACCCCACATCTGTTGCATACCACCCCACAAATTCCACCTCCCGCCACACAAGTGCCACCTCCCGCTTCACAACTTCCACATCCTGCCCTACAAGTGCCACCTCCTGCCATAAAATGCCACCTCCTGTCCCTCTATCACCACCTCCTGCCCCACAAGTTACACCCCCACCCCTCAGGTACCACCACCTGCCCCACAAGTACCACCTCCTGCAAACAAATGCCATTTCTTAAACCACAAGTCCAAACTCCTGCCCCACAAGTGCCACCTCCTGTCCCACATGTGCCACCTCCTGCCCCACAAGTGCCACCTCCCGACCGACAAATGCCACCTCCCGACCGACAAATGCCACCTCCTGCCCCACAAGAGCCACCTCCTGCCCAACAAGTTCCACCTCTTGACCTACAAGTGTCACCTCCTGTCCCATAAGTTTCACCTCTCGCCCAACAAATGCCACCACCTCCCCCAAAAGCGCCACCTCCTGCCCCACAGGTGCCATTTCCTGCCCCACAACATCCACCTCCCACGCACAAGTGCAACCTACTGCCCCACAACTTCCACCTCCTGCCCCACAAGTGCCACCTCCTGCCCCACAAGTGCCACCTCCTGCCCTACAAGTGCCACCTCCTGCCCGACAAGAGCCACTTCCTGCCCCACAAGTACCTCTTCCCTCCCAACAAGTTCCAATTTCTGCCCTGCAAGTGCCACCTCCTGCCCCACAAGTGCAACCTCCTGCCCCACAAATGCCACCTTTCGCCCCACAAATGCCACCTCCCGCTCCACAACTTCCACCTCCCGACCCACAAGTGCCACCTCACGCCCAACATCTACCACCTCCCACCCCACAAGTGCCACCTCCCGCCCTACAACTTCCATCTCCTGGCCCACAAGTGCCACTACCTGCCTCAAAAGAGCCACCTCCCGCCCCACAACTTCCACATAACGCCCCATAAGTTCCACCTCCTGCCCAACAAGTGCCACCTCTCGTCCCACAAGTGCCACCTCCTGCCCCACAAGTGCCACCTCCCGCCCCACAAGTGTCAACTCATGCTCCACAAATGCCACCTCCTGCTCCACAAGTTCCACCTCTTGCCCCACAAGTGCCAAATACTTCCCCACAACTTCCACCTTCTGCCCCACTAGTGCCAACTCCAATTCCACAAGTGCCACCTCCAGCCCTACAACTGCCACTTCCAGCCCCACAAGTGCCACCTCCCGCCCAACAACTTCAACATCCCACCACACAAGTGCCAACTCCTGCCCGTGTGCCACATCCTGCCCCACAAGTGCCAACTCCTGCTGCACAACTGACAATTCCTGCCCCAAACGTGCCAGCTCATGCTTCACAATTGCCAGCTCCTGCCCCACATCATCCACCTTCTGCCCCACAAGTGCCACCTCTCGCCCCACAAGTGCCACATCCCGCCCAACAATTGTGGCCACATGACAAACAAGTTCCACTTCCGCCCCACAAGTGCCACCTCCTGCCCAACAAGTGCCATTTCTTACCCCACAGGTTCCAAATCCTACCCCACTGGTGCCATTTCCTGCCCCACAAGTGCCATTTCCCCCCCCACATGTGCCAACTCCTGCCTTACAAGTTTCACCTACCACCCCACAAATTCCACCTCCCACCCCACAAGTTCCACCTCCTGCCCCAAAAGTGCCAATTCCTGCCCCAAAAGTGACAGCTCATGCTTCACAATTGCCAGCTCCTGCCCCACATCATCCACCTTCTGCCCCACAAGTGCCACCTCTCGTCCCACAAGTGCCATATCCCGCCCCAGAAGTGCCACCTCCTTCCAAACTAGTGCAACCTCCTGCCCCACAAGTGCCATATCTCGCCAGACAATTTACAGCTCCTGCCCCACAAGTGCTACATCCTGAACCACAACTTCAACCTCCTGCCCCACAACTGCCAATTCCTGCCCCACATGTGCCAGCTCATGCTTCACAAGAGCCACTTCCTTCACCACAGGTACCCCATCCCACCCCACAAGTTTCAATTCCTACCACACAAGTGCCACCTCCTTCCTCACAAGTGCCACCTCCTTCCCCACAAGTGCCACCTCCTGCCCCACAAGTGCCAATTCCTGCCCCACAAGTGCCACCTCCTGCCCCACAAGTGCCATCTCCCGCCAAACAACTGACACCTCCTGCCCCACAAGAGCCACCTCCTGCCCAACTAGTTCCACCTCTTGACCTACAAGTGCCACCTCTCGCCCCACAAGTGCCACCTGCTGCCCCACAAGTGCCACCTCCCGCCAAACAACTGACACCTCCTGCCCCACAAGTGTCACCTCCTGCCCAACTAGTTCCACCTCTTGACCTACAAGTGCCACTACCTGCCCCATAAATTTCACCTCTCGCCCAACAAATGCTACCACCTCCCCCAAAAGCGCCACCTCCTGCCCCACAGGTGCCACCTCCTGCCCCACAAATGCCACATCCCGCCCCACAAGTGCCACCTCCTTCCAAACTAGTGCAACCTCCTGCCCCACAAGTGCCATATCTCGCCAGAGAATTTACAGCTCCTGCCCCACAAGTGCTACATCCTGCACCACAACTTCAACCTCCTGCCCAACAAGTGCCACGTTCTGCCCCACAAGTGTAGGCTCATGCCCCAAAAGTGCCAATTCCTGCCCCACATGTGCCAGCTCATGCTTCACAGATGCCAGCTCCTGCACCACATCATCCACTTCCTGCCCCACAAGTGCCAGTTCATGCCCCACAAGTGCCAGCTCCTGCCCAAAAGTGCCAGCTCCTGCCCCACAAGTGCCAGCTCCTGCCCCACAAGTGCCAGCTCCTGCCCCACAAGAGCCACTTCATTCACCACAGGTACCCCATCCCACCCCACAAGTTTCAATTCCTGCCATACAAGTGCCACCTCCTTCCCCACAAGTGCCACCTCCTTCCCCACAAGTGCCACCTCCTTCCCCACAAGTGCCACCTCCTGCCCAACAAGTGCCAGTTCATGCCCCATAAGTGCAAGGTCGTGTCCCACATCATCCATCTTCTGCCCCACAAGTGCCACCTCCTGCCCCACAACGACCACCTCCTGCCCTACAACGACCACCTCCTGCCCCACATCATACACCCCCTGCCCCACAAGTGCCACCTCCTGCCCCACATCATCAACCCCTGCCCCACAAGTGCCACCTCCTGCCCCACAACGACCACCCCCTGCCCCACAAGTGCCAATTCCTGCCCTACAAGTGCCAGCTCATTCCCCTGAAGTGCCAGCTCTTGCCCCACAAGTGCCACATTTTGCCTCACCACTGCCACCTCCCCCCCCAAATAATCCACCTCCTGCCCCACAAGTGTCACTGACCGCCCAACTTCCTCCTCCTGACACACAACTGCAACCTCCTGCCCCACAAGTGCCAGCTCCTGCCCGACAAGAGCCAGTTCCTGCCCCACAAGTACCTCTTCCCTCCCAACAAGTTCCAATTTCCACCCCACAAGTGCCACCTCCTGCCCCACAAGTGCAACCTCCTGCCACACAAGTGTCACCTTTCGCCCCACAAATGCCACCTCCCACTCCACAACTTCCACCTCCTGACCCACAACTTCCACCTCCTGACCCACAACTTCCACCTCACGCCCAACATCTACCACCTCCCACCCCACAAGTGCCACCTCCCGCCCTACAACTTCCATCTCCTGGCCCACAAGTGCCACCTCCTGCCGCAAAAGAGCCACCTCCCGCCCCACAACTTCCACGTAACGCCCCATAAGTTCCACCTCCTGCCCAACAAGTGCCACCTCTCGTCCCACAAGGACCACCTCCTGCCCCACAAGTGCCACCTCCTGCCCAACAAGTGCCACCACCCTCCCCAAAATGCCAACTCCCACCCCACTAGTGCCACGTCCAGCCCCACAACTTCCACCTCCTGCCCCAAAAGTGTCAACTCCTGCTCCATAAGTTCCATATCCCGCCCCACAAGTGCCACTACCTGCCCCACTAGTGCCATCTCCATTTCCACAGGTGCCACCTCCCGCCCCACAACTTCCACGTAACGCCCCTAAGTTCCACCTCCTGCCCAACAAGTGCCACCTCTCGTCCCACAAGGACCACCTCCTGCCCCACAAGTGCCACCTCTTGCCCCACAAGTGTCAAATACTTCCCCACAACTTCCACCTTCTGCCCCACTAGTGCCAACTCCAATTCCACAAGTGCCACATCCCGCACCTCAAGTGCCACCACCTGACCCACAAGTGCCAACTCCTGCCCCACAAGTGCCATTTCTTGCCCCACAAGTGCCACCTCCTGCCCCACAAGTGCCACTTCCCGCCCTACAACTTCCACCTCCTGCCCCACAAGAGCCAGTTCCAGCCCCACAAATGCCACCTCCCGCCCCACAACTTCAACATCCCGCCACACAAGTGCCAACTCCTGCCCAACGTGTGCCACATCCTGCCCCACAAGTGCCAACTCCTGCCCCACATCATCCACCTCCTGCCCCACAAGTGACACCTCCAGCCCCACAAGTGCCAACTCCTGCCCCACAAGTGCCACATCCCTCCCCACCAGTTCCACCTCATGCACCACAAGTGCCACCTACCACGCCACAAATTCGACCTCCTGCCCCACAAGTTCCACCTCCCACCCCACGTGCCAAATCCTGCCACGCAACGTCCACATCCTGCTCCACAATTGCCACCTCCTGCCCCACATCATCCACCTCCCATCCAACAAGTGCCACCACCTGCCGCACAACTGCCAATTCCTGCCCCACAAGTGCCAGCTCATGCTTCACAAGTGCCAGCTCCAGCCTAACATCATCCACCTCCTGCCCCACAAGTGCCACATCCCGCCCCACAAGAGCCACTTCCTTCCCCACAAGTACCCCATCCCACACCACAAGTTCCAATTCCTGCCATACAAGTGCTTCCTCCTTCCCCACAAGTGCCACCTCCTTCTTCACAACTTCCACCTCCCGACCCACAAGTGCCACCTCCTGCCCCACAACTTCCACCTTGCGACCCACAAGTGCGAACTCCCGCCAAACAACTGACACCTCCTGCCTCACAAGTGCCAACTCCTGCCCAACAAGTGCCACCTCCCGCCCCATAAGTGCCACCTCCCTCTCCACAAATTCAGCCTCCCGCCCACAAGTGCCACATCGCTCCCCACAAGTGCCACCTCCCGCCCCACAAGTTCTAACTCCCGCCCCACAAGTGGCAACTCCCGCCCCACAAGTGCCAACTCCTGCCGCACAACTGCCAATTCCAGCCCCACAAGTGCCAGCTCATGCTTCACAAGTGCCAGCTCCTGCCCCTCATCATCCACCTCCTGCCCCACAAGTGCCACCTCCTGCCCAAAACCTGCCACCTCCCTCCCCACAATGCCACCTCCTGCCATATTAGTGCAGCCTCCTGCCCCACAAGTGCCAACTCCCGCCCCAAAAGTCCCACCTCCTTCCAAACAAGTGTTACCTCCCGCCCCAAAAGTGCCACTTCCTGCCTTTCTACCGCCACCTCCTGCCCCAGAAGTTCCACTTCCTGCACCACAAGTTATACCTACAGCCCCACAATTTCCACCTCCTGTTTTACAAGTTCCACTTCCGCCCCACAAGTGCCACCTCCTGCCCAACAAGTGCCAGTTCATGCCCCACAAGTGCAAGGTCCTGTCCTTCAACTTCCACATCCTGCCCCACAAGTGCCACCTCCTGCCCCACAACGACCACCTCCTGCCCCACAACGACCACCTCCTTCCCCACAAGTTCCAATTCCTGCCCTACAAGTGCCAGCTCATTCCTCTGAAGTGCCAGCTCCTGCCCCACAAGTGCAACCTCCTGCCCCACAAGTGCCACCTCCTGCCCCACAAGTGCCACCTCCTGCCCCACAAGTGCCACCTCCTGCCCCACATGTGCCAGCCCATGCTTCACAAGTGCCAGCTCCTGCATTACGTCATCCACTTCCTGCCCCACAAGTACCTCTTCCCTCCCAACAAGTTCCAATTTCCGCCCCACAAGTGCCACCTCCTGCCCCACAAGTGCCACCTCCTGCCCCACATCATCCACCTCCCGCCCCACAATTGCCACCTCCTGCCCCACAGGTGCCACCTCCCGCCCAACAATTGTGGCCACATGACAAACAAGTTCCACTTCCGCCCCACAAGTGCCACCTCCTGCCCAACAAGTGCCATTTCTTACCCCACAGGTTCCAAATCCTACCCCACTGGTGCCATTTCCTGCCCCACAAGTGCCATTTCCCCCCCCACATGTGCCAACTCCTGCCTTACAAGTTTCACCTTCCACCCCAGAAATTCCACCTCCCACCCCACAAGTTCCACCTCCTGCCCCAAAAGTGCCAATTCCTGCTTCACAAGTGCCAGCTCATGCTTCACAAATGCCAGCTCATGCCCCACATCATCAACTTCCTGCCCCACAAGTGCCAGCTCATGCCCCACAAGTGCAACCTCTTGCCCCACAGGTGCCACCTCCTGCCCCACATCATCCACCTCCTCCCCCACAAGTGACAATTCCTGTTCCACAAGTGCCACCTCCCGCTCCACAACTTCAACATCCCGCCACACAAGTGCCGACTCCTGGCAACGTGTGCCACATCCTGCCCCACAGTGCCAGCTCACGCCCCACATGTTCCACCTACCACCCCACAAATTCCACCTCATGCCCCACAAGTGCCAACTCCCAACCCACAAATGCCAAATCCTGCAATGCAACTTCCACCTCCTGCTCCACAAGTGCCACCTCCTGCCCCACATCGTCCACCACCCACCCAACAAGTGCCAATTCCTGCCCCACATGTGGCAGCTCATGCTTCACAAGTGCCAGCTCCTGCACTACGTCATCCACTTCCTGCCCCACAAGTGCTACCTCTAACCCCACAAAGACAGCCTCCTGCCCCACATAATCCACCTCCTGCCCCAAAAGTGAGAATTCCTGCCCCACAAGTGCCAGCTCATGCCCCACAAGTGCAACCTCCTACCCCACAAAGACCACCTCCTGCCCCACATCATCCACCTCCTCCCCCACAAGTGACAATACCTGTTCCACAAGTGCAACCTCCAGCCCCACAACTTCAACATCCTGCCACACAAGTGCCGACTCCTGGCAACGTGCGCCACATCCTGCCCCACAAGTGTCAACTCCTGCCCCACATCGTCCACCTCCCATCAAACAAGTGCCACCTCCTGCCCCACAAGTGCCAATTCCTGCCCCCCAAGTGCCAGCTCATGCTCCACAAGTGCCAGCTCCTGCCCCTCATCATCCACCTCCTGCCCCACAAGTGCCACCTCCTGACCCACAACATCAATCTCCAGCCCCACAAGAGCCGCCTCCTGCCCGACAAGTTACACCTGCTACAAGTTCCACAAGTGCCACCTCCCTGCTTACGAGTGCCACATCCCGCCCCACATGTACCACCTCCTGCATCACAACTTCCACCTCCCGCCCCACATGTACCACCTCCTGCATCACAACTTCCACCTCCCGCCCCACATGTACCACCTCCTGCATCACAACTTCCACCTCCCGCCCCACATGTACCACCTCCTGCATCACAACTTCCACCTCCCGCCCCACATGTACCACCTCCTGCATCACAACTTACACCTCCCGCCCCACATGTACCACCTCCTGCATCACAACTTCCACCTCCCGCCCCACATGTACCACCTCCTGCATCACAACTTCCACCTCCCGCCCAAAAAGATCCACCTCCTCCCCACAAGTGCCACCTCCCGCCCCAGAAGCGCCACCTCCCTCTCCACAAACTCCACCTCCCACGCACAAGTGCCACATCCTGCCCCACAAGTGCCACCTCATGCCTCACAAGTGCCACCCCCCCCCACAAGTGCCACCTCCCGCCCCACAAGTGACACCTCCCACGCACAAGTGCCACATCCTGCCCCACAAGTGTCACCTCCTGCCCACAAGTGCCAAATCCTGCCCCAATAATGCAACTATCTGCCCCACAAGTGCCAACTCGCGCCCCACAAGTGCCAACTCCTGCCCCACAAGTTCTACATCCTGCCTTACAAGTGCCACCCCCTGCCTCACAACTTCCACCTCCCGCCCTACAAGAGCCACCTCAGGCCCCACAAGTGCCCCCTCCCGCTCTACAAGTGCCACGTCCTGCCCTACAAGTGCCACCTCCCGCCCCACAAGTTCCACCTCTTGCCCCACAACATCGACCCCCGCCCCACATGTGCCACCACCTGACCCACAAGTGCCAACTCCTGCCCCACAAGTGCCATTTCCTGCACCACATTTGTCGCGTCCTGCCCCACAAGTGCCGGCTCCTGCCCCACAAGTGCCAACTCCTGCCCCACAAGTGCCACCTCCCGCCCCACAAGTGCCACCTCCCGCCCCACAAGTGCCACCTCCCGCCCCACTACTTCCACGTCACACCCCAAATCTTCTTACCTTCCACCCCACAAGTGCCACCTCCTGCCCCAAACCTTCAACCTACTGCCCCACAACTGCCACTTCCCACCCAGCAATTGCCACCCCCCGCCCCACAAGTGCCTCCTCCCACCCCACAAGTGCCAACCCTTACCCCACAAGTGCCAACTCCTGCCCCACATCATCCACCAACCGCCCCACAAGTGTCACCTCCTGCCCCACAACTTCCATCTCCCACTCCACAAGTGCCACCTACTGCACAACAAATACCATCTCCTGCCCCATAAGTGCCACCTCCTGCCCCACAACCGCTACCTCCTGCCTCATATCATTCACCTCCCGCCCCACAATTTCCACCTCCTGCTCAACTAGTGCCACGTGCTGCCCCACAAGTTCCATTTCCCGCCCCACAAGTGCCACCTCCCGCCCCACAAGTGCCGCCTCCAGCCACACAAGTGCTAAATCGTGCCGCACAACTTCCACCTCCCGCCCCACAACTGCCACCTCCCGCCTTAAAAGTGCCACCTCCTGACCCACAAGTGCCTCCTCCTGTCCCACAGTTGTCACCTCCCGCTCCACAAGTTACACCTCACCCCCCACAAGTTCTACCACCCACCCCACAAGTGCCACCTGCAGCCCCAGAAGTGTCAAATCCTGCCACACAACTTCCACATCCAGCCCCATAAGTGCCACCTCCCACCCCACAACCTCCACTTCCCGCCCAACAACGGCCTCCTCCTGCCCCACAAGTGCCTCCTCCTGCCACACAAGTGACACCTCCTGCCCCACAAGTGCCACTTCCTGCCCCACAAGTGCCTCCTCCTGCCCCACAAGTGCTACCTACTTCCCCACAAGTGCTACCTACTTCCCCACAAGTGCCACCTCCTGCCCCACATCATCCACCTCCTGCCTCACAAATGCCTCCTCCTGACCCACAAGTTCCACCTCCCGCCCCACAAGTTCCACCTCCCGCACCACAAGTGCCACCTCCCGACCCACATGTGCCAACTTCTGCCCCACAAGTGCCAGCTCCTGCCCCTCAAGTGTCACCTCTTCCCCACAAGTGCCACCTTCTGCTCCACAAGTGCCACTTCCTGCCGCACAAGTGATACCTCCAGCCCCACAACTGCCACCACCCGCCCCACAACTTCCACCTCCCGCCTCACAAGTGCAACCTCCAGGCCCACAAGTGCCACCTCCAGATCCACAAGAATTAACTCCTGCCCCACAAGTGCCACCTCCTGCCCTTCAAGAGCCACTTCTTGCCCCACAAGTAACATTTCCTGCCCCACAAGTGCCAACCCCTGCCCAACAAGTGCTATGACCCAGCCCACAAGTGCCAACTCCTGCCCCACTAGTGCCACCTCCTGCCCCACAAGTGCCACCACCCTCCCCACAACTTCAACCTCCTTCCCCAAAACATCCACCTCCCGCCCCACAGGTGTCATCATCTGCCCCACAACTGCCACATCCCGCCCCACAAGTGCCACCTCCTGCCCCACAAGTGCCGCCCCCAGCCCCGCAACTGCCACCCCTTGCCCCACAATTTCCACCTCCCACCCCACAATTTTTTCCTCCCGCCCCACAAGTACCATCTCCTGCCCCACAGGTGCCACCTACTGCTCCACATCATCCACCTCCTTCCCCACATCATCCACCTACTGTTCCACAAGTGCCACCTCCTGCCCCACATCATCCACCTCCCGCCCCACAAGTGCCACCTCCTGCCCCACATAATCCACGTCCTGCTCCAAAATTGCCACCTCTTGCCCCACAAGTGCCACCTCCAGCCCCACCAGTTCCACCGCCCGCCCCACAAGTACCACCTCCTGACCCACAAGTGCCACTACGTGACCCACAATTGCCACCTCCCGTCTCACAATTGCAACTCTCGCCCAACAAGTGCCACCTCCTGCCCCACAATTGCCACCACCCCCCCAACAAGTGCCACCTCCCGCCCCACAAGTACCACATCCCACCCCACAAGTGCAACCTCCTGCCCCACAAGTGCCAACTCTCGCCCCACAAGTGCCAACTCCTGCCCCACAACATCCACCTCACGCTCCAAAAGTGCCACCTCCTGCCCCACAAGTGCTACTTCCTGCCTTACAAGTGCCACTTCCCGCTGCACAAGTGACACCTCCAGCCCCACAGCTGCCACAACCCGCCCCACAACTTCCACATCCCGCCTCACAACTGCAAGCTCCTGCCCCACAATTGCCACCTCCTACCACACAAGTGCCAACTCCTGCCCCACAAGTGCCACCTCATGTCCCTCAATTTTCACCTTATGCCCCAAAAGTGCCACCTCCCGCCCAACAAGTGCAACATCTCGCCCCACTAGTGCCACGTCCCGGCCCAAAATTGCTACCTCCTGCCCCACATCAGCCACCTCCTGTTCCACAAATGTCACCTCCTGACCCACAACTTCCACCTCCTGCCCCACAAGTGCCACCTTCTGCCTCACAAGTGCCACCCCTTGCCCCACAAGTGCCACATCCCACCGCACAATTTCCACCTCTTGTTACACAAGTCCCACCTCCCGCCCAACAACAGCCTCCTCCTGCCCCACAAGTGCCACCTCCTGCCCCACAAGTGCCACCTCCCACCCCACAAGTGCCACGTCCTTCCCAATTGCCACGTCCTGTCCCACAAGTGCCACCTCCTGCCGTACAAGTGCCACCCTCTGCCCCACAATTGCCACTTCTTGCCCCACAATTGCCAATTCTTGCCCCACAACTTCCACCTCCCACCCCATAACTTCCACCTCCCGTCCCACAGCTTCCACATCCTGCCCCACAAGTGCCCGATCCTGCCCCAGAAGTACCACCACCTGACCCACAAGTGCCAACTCTTGCCCCACAAGTGCCACATTCCGCCCCACAAGTGCTACCTCCTGCCTTACAAGTGCCAATTCCTGCTTCACAAGTGCCAGCTCATGCTTCACAAATGCCAGCTCATGCCCCACATCATCAACTTCCTGCCCCACAAGTGCCACCTCCAACCCCACAAAGACAGCCTCCTGCCCCACATCATCCAACTCCTGCCCCACAAGTGCCAATTCCTGCCCCACAAGTGCCAGCTCCTGCCACACAAGTGCCAGCTCCTGCCCCACAAAGACCACCTCCTGCCCCACATTTTCCACCTACCACCCCACAAGTGCCACCTCCCACCCCACAAATGCCACCTCCTGCCCTGCAACTTCCACCTCCTGCTCCACAAGGGCCATCTCCTGCCCCACATCGTCCACCTCCCACCCAACAAGTGCCAGCTCATGCCCCACAAGTGCCAGTTCATGCCCCACAAGTGCCAGTTCATGCCCCACATCATCCACCTTCTGCCCCACAAGTGCCACCTCCTGCCCCACAACGACCACATCCTGCCCCACAACGACCACCTCCTGCCCCACAAGTGCCAATTCCTGCCCTACAAGTGCCAGCTCATTCCCCTGAAGTGCCAGCTCCTGCCCCACAAGTCCCACATTTTGCCACACCACTGCCACCTCCCCCCAAATAATCCACCTCCTGCCCCACAAGTGTCACTGACCGCCCAACTTCCTCCTCCTGACGCACAAGTGCAACCTCCTGCCCCACAAGTGCAACCTCCTGCCCGACAAGAGCCACTTCCTGCCCCACAAGTACCTCTTCCCTCCCAACAAGTTCCAATTTCCGCCCCACAAGTGCCACCTCCTGCCCCACAAGTGCAATTTCCTGCCCCACAAATGCCACCTTTCGCCCCACAAATGCCACCTCCCGCTCCACAACTTCCACCTCCTGCCCCACAAGTGCCACCTCCCGACCCACAAGTGCCACCTCACGCCCAACATCTATTACCTCCCACCCCACAAGTGCCACCTCCCGCCCTACAACTTCCATCTCCCGGCCCACAAGTGCCACCTCCTGCCTCAAAAGAGCCACCTCCCGCCCCACAACTTCCACGTAACGCCCCATAAGTTCCACCTCCCGCCCAACAAGTGCCACCTCTCGTCCCACAAGGACCACCTCCTGCCCCACAAGTGCCACCTCCTGCCCCACAAGTGCCACCTCCGTCCCCACAAATGCCACCTCCTGCCCCACAAGTGCCACCTCACGCCCCACAAGTGTCAACTCATGCTCCACAAATGCCACCTCCTGCCCCACAAGTGCCAAATACTTCCCCACAACTTCCACCTTCTGCCCCACTAGTGCCAACTCCAATTCCACAAGTGCCACCTCCAGCCCTACAACTGCCACTTCCAGCCCCACAAGTGCCACCTCCCGCCCAACAACTTCAACATCCCACCACACAAGTGCCAACTCCTGCCCGTGTGCCACATCCTGCCCCACAAGTGCCAACTCCTGCCGCACAACTGACAATTCCTGCCCCAAAAGTGACAGCTCATGCTTCACAATTGCCAGCTCCTGCCCCACATCATCCACCTTCTGCCCCACAAGTGCCACCTCTCGCCCCACAAGTGCCACCTCCTGCCAAACTAGTGCAACCTCCTGCCCCACAAGTGCCAGCTCCTTCACCACAGGTACCCCATCCCACCCCACAAGTTTCAATTCCTGCCATACAAGTGACACCTCCTTCCCCACAAGTGCCACCTCCTTCCCCACAAGTGCCACCTCCTGCCCTACAAGTGCCACCTCCCACCAAACAACTGACACCTCCTGCCCCACAAGTGTCACCTCCTGCCCAACAAGTTCCACCTCTTGACCTACAAGTGCCACTTCCTGCCCCATAAATTTCACCTCTCGCCCAACAAATGCTACCACCTCCCCCAAAAGCGCCACCTCCTGCCCCACAGGTGCCATTTCCTGCCCCACAACATCCACCTCCCACGCACAAGTGTAACCTACCGCCCCACAACTTCCACCTCCTGCCCCACAAGTGCCAACACCTGCCCCACAAGTGCCAGCTCCTGCCCCACAAGCGCCACATCCCGCCCCACAAGTGCCACCTCCTGCCCCACAGGTACCCCATCCCACCTCACAAGTTTCAATTCCTGCCATACAAGTGCCACCTCCTTCCCCACAAGTGCCACCTCCTGCCCCACAAGTGCCACCTCTTGCCCAACAGGTGCCACCTCCTGCCCCACATCATCAACTTCCTGCCCCACAAGTGCCACCTCCAACCCCACAAATACAGCCTCCTGCCCCACATCATCTACCTCCAGCCCCACAAGTGCCAATTCCTGCCCCACAATTGCCACCTCATGCCCCACAAGTGCCACCTCATGCCCAACAGGTACCACCTCCTGCCCCACAAATGCCAAATCCTGCCCTGCAACTTCCAACTCCTGCCCCACAAGTGCCAATTCCTGCCTCACAAGTGCCAGCTCATGCTTCACAAGTGCCACCTCCTGCCCCACATCATCCACCCCCTGCACCACAAGTGCCAATTCCTGCCCTACAAGTGCCAGCTCATTCCCCTGAAGTGCCAGCTCCTGCCCCACAAGTGCCACAGTTTGCCACACCACTGCCACCTTCCCCCCAAATAATCCACCTCCCACCCCACAAGTGTCACGTCCTGCCCCACAAGTACCTCTTCCCTCCCAACAAGTTCCAATTTCCGCCCCACAAGTGCCACCTCCTGCCACACAAGTGCAACCTCCTGCCCCACAAGTGCCACCTCCCACCCCACAAGTGCCACCTCCTGCCCAACATCTACCACCTCCCACCCCACAAGTGCCACCTCCCGCCCTACAACTTCCATCTCCTGGCCCACAAGTGCCACTTCCTGCCTCAAAAGAGCCACCTCCTGCCCCACAACTTCCACGTAACGCCCCATAAGTTCCACCTCCTGCCCCACAAGTGCCACCTCCTTCCCCACAAGTGCCAGCTGCTGCTCCACATCATCCAACTCCCGCCCCACAAGTGCCATGTCCAGCCCCACAACTTCCGCCTCCTGCCCCAAAAGTGTCAACTCCTGCCCCATAAGTTCCATATCCCGCCCCACAAGTGCCACCTCCCGCCCCACAACTTCCACGTAACGCCCCATAAGTTCCACCTCCTGCCCAAAAAGTGCCACCTCTCGTCCCACAAGGACCACCTCCTGCCCCACAAGTGCCACCTCCTGCCCCACAAGTGCCACCTCCTGTCCCACATTTACCAACTCCTGCCCCACAAGTGCCATTTCCTGCCCCAAATCTGGTGCATACCACCCCACAAATTGCACCTCCTGCCCCACAACTTCAACCTCCCGCCACACAAGAGCCAACTCTTGCCCAACGTGTGCCACATCCTGCCCAACAAGTTCCACCTACCACCAAACAAATTCCACCTCCTTCCCCACAAGTGCCACCTCCTGCCCCACAAGTACCAGTTCATGCCCCACAAGTGCCAGCTCCTGCGCCACAAGTGCCACATCCTGCCCCACAAGTGCCAGCTCCTTCACCACAGGTACCCCATCCCACCCCACAAGTTTCAATTCCTGCCATACAAGTGACACCTCCTTCCCCACAAGTGCCACCTCCTTCCCCACAAGTGCCACCTCCTGCCCTACAAGTGCCACCTCCCACCAAACAACTGACACCTCCTGCCCCACAAGTGTCACCTCCTGCCCAACAAGTTCCACCTCTTGACCTACAAGTGCCACCTCCTGCCCCATAAGTTTCACCTCTCGCCCAACAAATGCCACCACCTCCCCCAAAAGCACCACCTCCTGCCCCACAGGTGCCATTTCCTGCCCCACAACATCCACCTCCCACGCACAAGTGCAACCTACCGCCCCACAACTTCCACCTCCTGCCCCACAAGTGCCAACACCTGCCCCACAAGTGCCAGCTCCTGCCCCACAAGCGCCACATCCTGCCCCACAAGTGCCATTTCCCCCCCCACATGTGCCTACTCCTGCCTTACAAGTTTCACCTACCACCCCACAAATTCCACCTCCCACCCCACAAGTTCCACCTCCTGCCCCAAAAGTGCCAATTCCTGCTTCACAAGTGCCAGCTCATGCTTCAAAAATGCCAGCTCCTGCCCCACATCATCAACTTCCTGCCCCACAAGTGCCACCTCTAACCCCACAGACAGCCTCCTGCCCCACATCATCCAACTCCTGCCCCACAAGTGCCAGCTCATGCCCCACAAGTGCCAGCCCCTGCCCCACAAGTGCCACCTCCTGCCCCACATCATCCACCTCCTCCCCCAAAAGTGACAATACCTGTTCCACAAGTGCCACCTCTTGCCCCACAACTTCAACATCCCGCCACACAAGTGCCGACTCCTGTCAACGTGTGCCACATCCTGCCCCACAAGTGCCAGCTCCTGCCCCACATGTTCCACCTACCATCCCACAAATTCCACCTCATGCCCCACAAGTGCCAACTCCCAACCCACAAATGCCAAATCCTGCAATGCAACTTCCACCTCCTGCTCCACAAGTGCCACCTCCTGCCCCACATCGTCCACCTCCCACCCAACAAGTGCCACCACCTGCCCCACAAGTGCCAATTCCTAGCCCCACATGTGCCAGCTCATGCCCCACAAGTGCCACATTTGTCCACACCACTGCCTCCTCCCCCCCAAATAATCCACCTCTTGCCCCACAAGTGTCACTGACTGACCAACTTCCTCCTCCTGCCCCACAAGTGCCAGCTCCTGCCCCACAAGAGCCACTTCCTGCCCCACAAGAGCCACTTCCCTCCCAATAAGTTCCAATTTCCGCCCAACAAGTACCACCTCCTTCTGCACAAGTTCCACCTCCTGCCCTAAAAGCTCCATTTCCTGCCCCACAAGTGCCACCTCCCGCCCCACAAGTGCCACCTCCTGCCCTATAACTTCCACCTCCTGGCCCACAAGTGCCACCTCCCGCCCTACAACTGCCAAACCCTTCCCCAAAACTTCCACCTCCTGCCCAACAATTTCCAACTCGTGCCCCACAATTGCCACCTCCTGCCACACAAATGCCACCTTCTGCCTCAAAATGCCACCTCCTGCCCAACAACTCCAACCTCCCGCCCCACAAGTACCACCTCCTGCTCCACAAGTTCCACCTCCTGCCCCATAAGTTCCACCTTACGCTCCACAAGTGCCATCTCCTGCCCCAAAAGCTCAATTTCCTGCCCCATCAGTGCCACCTCCCGCACCACAAGTGCCACCTCCTGCCCCATAAGTGCCAATTTCTGCCCCACAAGTGCCACTTCCCGCCTTACAAATGCCACCTCCTGCCCCACAACTTTCACCTCCTGCCCCACAAGTGCAACCTCCCTGCCCACGAGTGACACAATCTGCCCAAGTGCCACCTCCTGCCTCACAACTTCCACCTCCCGCCCCACAAGTGCCACCTCCTGTCTCACAAGTGCAACCTCCTGCCCCACAACTTCCACAACCTGCCCCACAAGTGCCACCTCCCGTCACTCAACTTCCAACTCCTGGCCCACAAGTGCGACCTCCTGCCCCACCATTACCACCTCCTGCCCCACAATTTCCACCTCCTGCCCCACAAGTGCCACAACCTGCTCCACAATTTCAACGTCCTGCCTTACAAGTGCCACATTCTGCCCCACAAGTGCCACATCCCGCCCCAAAAGTGACACCTCCCGAACCACAACCTCAACCTCTGGCCCCACAAGTCCCACCTCCCGCCCCACAAGTGCCACATCCCGCCCCACAAGTGCCACCTTCTGCTCCACAACTTCCACCTCCTGCCCCACAAGTTATAACTCCTGCCCCACAAGTGTTGCATTTTGCCCCACAAGTGCCACCTCCCGCCTCACAAGTGCCACCTCCCGACCCACAAGTGCCAACTCCTGCCCCGCAACTTCCATCTCCTGCTCCACATGTACCACCTCCTGCATCACAACTTCCACCTCCCGCCCCACATGTACCACCTCCTGCATCACAACTTCCACCTCCCGCCCCACATGTACCACCTCCTGCATCACAACTTACACCTCCCGCCCCACATGTACCACCTCCTGCATCACAACTTCCACCTCCCGCCCCACATGTACCACCTCCTGCATCACAACTTACACCTCCCGCCCCACATGTACCACCTCCTGCATCACAACTTACACATCCCGCCCCACATGTACCATCTCCTGCATCACAACTTCCACCTCCCGCCCCAAGAATGCCACATCCTGCCGCACAAGTGCCACCTCCCGCCTCACAAGTGCCACCCCCCCCACAAGTGCCACCTCCCACGCACAAGTGCCACATCCTGCCCCACAAGTGCCACCTCCCACGCACAAGTGCCACTACCTGCCCCACAAGTGCCAACTCGTGCCCCACAAGTGCCAACTCCTGCCCCACAAGTTCTATGTGCCTCTGTGGGGTCTCTTATGGGTATCTCTGGACTCAAATGTATTTCTATGGGTATCTATGGGTTTCAATGTGGTCCCTATGTGCCTCTATGGGGTCTCTTATGGGTCTCAGCAGTGTCCCTATGTGTCTCTATGGGTCTCACTGTCCCCCACTGTAATCCATGGGATCCCTATGTGTCCCAATGTCCCCCTATGGGTCACTATGTGTCCCTATGTGTCCCCCCTATGGGTTTCTATGTGCCACTATGGGGTCTCTATGGGGTCTCTATGGGGTCTCATGGATATCTCTGGGCTCAAATGTCTTCTTATGGGTATCTATGGGTTTCAATGCAGTCCCTATGTGCCTCTATGGGGTCTCTTATGGGTCTCAGCGAGGTCCCTATGTGTCTCTATGGGTCTCACTGTCCCCCACTGAAATCCATGGGGTCCCTATGTGTCCCAATGTCCCCCTATTGGTCCCAGTGTCAGCCTATGGGTCACAATGTGTCCCTATGTGTCCCAATGTCCCTCCTATGTGTTGCTAAGTGTCTCCATGGGGTCTCTTATGAGTATCTCTGGGCCAAAATATCTACCTATTGGTATCCATAGGTTACATTACGTCCCTATGTGCCTCTATGGGGTCTCTTAAGGGTTACAGCGGAGTCCCAATGTGTCTCTATGGGTCTCACTGTCCCCCACTATGTTCCATGGGGAACCTAGGTGTCCCAATATACCCCTATGGGTCCCAGTGTCTCCCAATGGGTCACTATGTGTTCCTAAGTGCCGAATGTCCCCCCTATGTGTCCCAATGGCTTCCTTTGGGGTTTCTATGGGGACTCTTATTGGTATCTCTGGGCCCAAATGTCTTCCTATGGGTATCTATGGGTTTCAATGAGGTCCCTATGTGCCTCTATGGGGTCTCTTATGGGTATCAGTGGAGCCCCTATGTTTGTCTACGGGTCTCACTGTTCCCCACTGTAATCCATGGGGTCCCTCTGTGTCCCAGTGTCCACACTATGGGTTGCTATGTACCTCTATGGGGTCTCTATGTGGTCTCTTATTTGTATCTATGGGCTTAAATGTCCTCCTATGGGTATCTATGGGTTTCAATGTGGTCCCTATGTGCCTCTATGGGGTCTCTTATGGGTCTCAGCAGAGTCTCTATGTGTCTCTACGGGTATCACTGTCTTCCACTGTAATCCATGTTGTCCCTATGTGTCCCAATGTCACCCTATGGGTCACTATGTGTCCCTATGTGTCCCAATGTCCCCCCTATGGGTTATTATGTGCCTCTATGGGTTCTCTATGGGGCTCTATGGGGTTCTATGGGGCGTTCCGAGGTTTCTATGGGGTGTCTATGGAACGCTATGATGTGTCTATGTGGCAAAATGAGTTTCTATGGGTGGCTATGGGAGCTCTATGGGGCACAATGGGTTGCCTACGGGGCTCTATGGGATGTCTATGGGGCTCTATGGCGCGGCTATATGTCCTTATGTGGTGTCTATGTGGCACTTTGTTGTACTATGGGGTGCTGTGAGGCACTATGGGGTGCTATGAGGCTCTATGGCGCAGTATAGGGTGTCTATGGGTCCCTATGGGGTGCAATGGGGCGCTGTGGGGCACAAGGGACTGTCTATGAGGCTCCATGGGCTGCTATGTTGCACTATGGAGTAGCTATGGGGTGCTATGGAGTCTCTTTGGGCCCCTATGGGTCACTATGGGGTGTCTATGGGGCTCTATGGGGTATCTTTGTGTTCCTATGGGGCGCTATGGGTGACTATGGGGTCGCTATGGGTTTCTTTGAGGCAATATGGGTCTCAATGGGGTCTCTATGGGTCTCAATTTATCCTTATGGCTCCCAATGACTGTCTATGGGTCTCTATGTGTCCCTATGGGTCCCAGTGTCTCTCTATGGGTCCCAATGTCTTCTTCTGGATCTCTATGGGTCCCTATGGGTCCCAGTGTCTCTCTATGTCCCCCTGTCTAGGTGGTAACTATACAGATGGTAACAAAGATGGTAACAAATGTACAGAGGTTCTAAGCGAGAGAGAAACTCACCAGTGGTGATGCCTTTGCTGAGGAAGCTGGGGCGGTCTTCACTGCAGAGCGATGTCCAAGAGATGCTGCCTCACAGAATCACAGAATTCTCAAGGTTGGAAAAGGGCTGCCAGCTTTTGTAGGAGAATAGCATGGGAGACAGTTGTGAAGGCTTTGCTGAAGTCCAAGTAGAGCACATCAACAGCCTTTCTTTCCTTCATCCATCAGATGGGTCACAGGATCGTAGAAGGAGATCAGATTGGTCAAGCAGGAGCTGCCCTTCACGAACCCATGCTGGCTAGGTCTGATCTCCTGCTCATCCCACACCTGCCGCATCTGTCATCTCCCTCAAGACAATTCGTTCCATTCCCTTCCCTGGCACCGAGGTCAGGCTAACAGGCCTGGAGTTGCCCAGATCCTCCTGACAACCTTGCTTGGAAATGGGAGTCACGTTGGCAAGCCTCCAGTCTTCTGGGACCTCACCCGGTAACAGGGAGCTCGGAAAGATAATGGAAAGCGGCTCGAGTGAGGGTCAGCCCTTAAATGAGGTCTCAGAGGAGGTGGAGTCGAGCTCCAGCCCTCCCGGGAGCACAGCTCCATTACTCTCACCTGTGCTCCCGCAGCTGACCCCACACTTGCCTCAGCTGATTAATCAGAGGTTCAGGCTGTGAGTACCAATCTCCCATACAGCCCCTATGGGTCCCAGTGTCTCCCTATCGGTCTCTAGCTGTCCCTATAGGTCTCTATGGGGTTATAATGCCTCTAAATGGGTCCCTATGTGTCTCTATGTCTCTCTATGGGGTCCCTATGTGTCCCAATGTCCCCCTATGGATCTCTATGTATCCATATGGGTCCCAGTGACTCCCTTTGGGTAACTAATGAGTCACTATGTGTCCCAACGTCTCCCCTATGGGTTGCTATGTGCCTCTGTGGGGACTCTTATGGGTATCTCTGGACCCAAATGTATTCCTATGGGTACCTATGGGTTTCAATGTGGTCCCTATGTGCCTCTATGGGGTCTCTATGGGTCTCAGCAGTGTCCCTATGTGTCTCTATGGGTCTCACTGTCCCCCACTGTAATCCATGGGATCCCTATGTGTCCCAATGTCCCCCTATGGGTCCCAGTGTCTCCCTATGGGTCACTATGTGTCCCTATGTGTCCCAATATCCCCCCTATGGGTAGCTATGTGCCTCTATGGGGTCTCTTATTTGTATCTATGGGCTTAAATGTCCTCCTATGGGTATCTATGGGCTTCAATGTGGTCCCTATATGCCTCTATGGGGTCTCTTATGCGTCTCAGCAGAGTCTCTATGTGTCTCTACGGGTATCACTGTCCCCCACTGTAATCCATGGTGTCCCTATGTGTCCCAGTGTCTCCCTATGGGTCACTATGTGTCCCTATGTTTCCCAATGTCCCCCCTATGGGATGCTATGTTCCACTATGGGGTCTCTATGGGGTCTCATGGAAATCTCTGGGCCCAAATGTCTTCCTATGGGTATCTACGTGTTTCAATGCAGTCCCTATGTGCCTCTATGGGGTCTCTTATGGGTCTCAGCAAAGTCTCTATGTGTCTCTACGGGTATCACTGTCATCCACTTTAATCCATGGTGTCCCTATGTGTCCCAATGTCACCCTATGGGTCCCAGTGTCTCCCTATGGGTCACTATGTGTCCCTATGTGTCCCAATATCCCACCTATAGGTAGCTATGTGCCTCTATGTAGTCTCTTATTTGTATCTATGGGCTTAAATTTCCTCCTATGGGTATCAATGGGTTTCAATGTGGTCCCTATGTGCCTCTATGGGGTCTCTTATGGGTCTCAGCAGAGTATCTAAGTGTCTCTCCGGTTATCACTGTCCCCCACTGTAATCCATGGTGTCCCTATGTGTCCCAATGTCACCCTATGGGTCCCAGTGTCTCCCTATGGGTCACTACGTGTCCCTATGTGTCCCAATGTCCCCCCTATGGGTTTCTATGTGCCTCTATGGGTTCTCTATGGGGCTCTATGGGGTGCCTATGGAGCTCTATGGGGTTCTATGGGGCGTTCTGAGGTTTCTATGGGGTGTCTATGGAACGCTATGGTGTGTCTATGTGGCAAAATGAGTTTCTATGGGTGGCTATGGGAGCTCTATGGGGCACAATGGGTTGCCTACGGGGCTCTATGGGATGTCGATGGGGCTCTATGGCGCGACTATATGTCCTTATGTGGTGTCTATGTGGCACTATGTTGTGCTATGGGGTGCTGTGAGGCACTATGGGGTGCTATGGGGCTCTATGGAGCAGTATAGGGTGTCTATGGGTCCCTATGTGGTGCAATGGGGCGCTGTGGGGCACAAGGGAGTGTCTATGAGGCTCCATGGGCTGCTATGGGGCACTGTGGAGTAGCTATGGGATGATTTGGGGTCTCTTTGTGCCCCTATGGGGCGCTATGGGTCACTATGTGGTGTCTATGGGGCTCTATGGGGTGGCTATGCGGTGCTGTAGGGTGGCTATTGGGTGCTTTGGGGTATCCTTGGGTTCCTATGGGGCACTATGGGTGACTATGGGGTGCTATGGTTTGCTATGGGGCTCTATGCGGAAGAATGGGGTCTCTATGGGGCGCTATGGGGTCCCTATGGGGCTCTATGGGGAGTCTATGGGGTGTCTTTGGGGATCTATGGGTTGTCTGTGGGGCTCTATGAGGTCTGCATGGGGTCTGTATGGGGTTCAGTGGGTCTCTATGGAGCTCTATGGGGTGTCTACAGGCACTATGGGGCGATATGGGGCGTCTATGTGGTTCAATTGGGCTCTATGGTGTGGCTGTAGGGCCTTATGTGGTGTCTATGGGGCACTGTGGGCTGCTATGGGGTGCTGTGGGGAACTATGGGGTGTCTATGGGGCTCTATGGAGCAGTATGCTGTGTCTATGGGTCCCAGTGTGGTGCTGTGGGGTGCAATTGAGTGTCTATGAGGCTCCATGGGCTGCTATGGGGCACTATGGAGTAGCTATGGGGTGCTATGGGGTCTCTTTGGGCCTCTATGGGTCACTATGGGGTGTCTATGGGGCTCTATGGGGTATCTTTGTGTTCCTATGGGGCGCTATGGGTGACTATGGGGTCGCTATGGGTTTCTTTGAGGCACTATGGGTCTCAATAGGGTCTCTATGGGTCTCAATTTATCCTTATGGCTCCCAATGACTGTCTATGGGTCTCTATGTGTCCCTATGGGTCCCAGTGTCTCTCTATGGGTCCCAATGTCTTCCTCTAGATCTCTATGGGTCCCTATGGGTCCCAGTGTCTCTCTATGTCCCCCTGTCTAGGTGGTAACTATACAGATGGTAACAAAGATGGTAACAAATGTACAGAGGTTCTAAGCGAGAGAGAAACTCACCAGTGGTGATGCCTTCGCTGAGGAAGCTGGGGCGGTCTTCACTGCAGAGCGATGTCCAAGAGATGCTGCCTCACAGAATCACAGAATTCTCAAGGTTGGAAAAGGGCTGCCAGCTTTTGTAGGAGAATAGCATGGGAGACAGTTGTGAAGGCTTTGCTGAAGTCCAAGTAGAGCACATCAACAGCCTTTCTTTCCTTCATCCATCAGATGGGTCACAGGATCGTAGAAGGAGATCAGATTGGTCAAGCAGGAGCTGCCCTTCACGAACCCATGCTGGCTAGGTCTGATCTCCTGCTCATCCCACACCTGCCGCATCTGTCATCTCCCTCAAGACAATTCGTTCCATTCCCTTCCCTGGCACCGAGGTCAGGCTAACAGGCCTGGAGTTGCCCGGATCCTCCTGACAACCTTGCTTGGAAATGGGAGTCACGTTGGCAAGCCTCCAGTCTTCTGGGACCTCACCCGGTAACAGGGAGCTCGGAAAGATAATGGAAAGCGGCTCGAGTGAGGGTCAGCCCTTAAATGAGGTCTCAGAGGAGGTGGAGTCGAGCTCCAGCCCTCCCGGGAGCACAGCTCCATTACTCTCACCTGTGCTCCCGCAGCTGACCCCACACTTGCCTCAGCTGATTAATCAGAGGTTCAGGCTGTGAGTACCAATCTCCCATATAGCCCCTATGGGTCCCAGTGTTTCCCTATGGGTCTCTAGCTGTCCCTATAGGTCTCTATGGGGTTATTATGCCTCTAAATGGGTCCCTATGTGTCCCAATGTCCCCCTATGGATCTCTATGTATCCATATGAGTCCCAGTGACTCCCTTTGGGTCACTAATGAGTCACTATGTGTCCCAACGTCTCCCCTATGGGTTGCTATGTGCCTCTGTGGGGTCTCTTATGGCTATCTCTGGACCCAAATGTATTCCTATGGGTACCTATGGGTTTCAATGTGGTCCCTATGTGCCTCTATGGGGTCTCTATGGGTCTCAGCAGTGTCCCTATGTGTCTCTATGGGTCTCACTGTCCCCCACTGTAATCCATGGGATCCCTATGTGTCCCAATGTCCCCCTATGGGTCCCAGTGTCTCCCTATGGGTCACTATGTGTCCCTATGTGTCCTAATATCCCCCCTATGGGTAGCTATGTGCCTCTATGGGGTCTCTTATTTGTATCTATGGGCTTAAATGTCCTCCTATGGGTATCTATGGGTTTCACTGTGGTCCCTATGTGCCTCTATGGGGTCTCTTATGGGTCTCAGCAGAGTCTCTATGTGTCTCTACGGATATCACTGTCCCCCACTGTAATCCATGGTGTCCCTATGTGTCCCAATGTCACCCTATGGGTTGCTATGTGCCACTATGGGGTCTCTATGGGGTCTCTATGGGGTCTCATGGATATCTCTGGGCCCAAATGTCTTCCTATGGGTATCTATGTGTTTCAATGCAGTCCCTATGTGCCTCTATGGGTTCTCTTATGGGTCTCAGCGAGGTCGCTATGTGTCTCTATGGGTCTCACTGTCCCCCACTGAAATCCATGAGGTCCCTATGTGTCCCAATGTCCCCCTATTTGTCCCAGTGTCAGCCTATGGGTCACAATGTGTCCCTATGTGTCCCAATGTCCCTCCTATGTGTTGCTAAGTGTCTCCATGGGGTCTCTTATGAGTATCTCTGGGCCAAAATATCTACCTATTGGTATCCATAGGTTACATTAGGTCCCTATGTGCCTCTATGGGGTCTCTTAAGGGTTACAGCGGAGTCCCTATGTGTCTCTATGGGTCTCACTGTCCCCCACTATGTTCCATGGGGTCCCTATGTGTCCCAATATACCCCTATGGGTCCCAGTGTCTCCCTATGGGTCACTATGTGTCCCTATGTGTCCCAATATCCCCCCTATGGGTAGCTATGTGCCTCTATGGAGTCTCTTATTCGTATCTATGGGCTTAAATGTCCTCCTATGGGTATCTATGGGTTTCAGTGTGGTCCCTATGTGCCTCTATGGGGTCTCTTATGGGTCTCAGCAGAGTCTCTGTGTGTCTCTACGGGTATCACTGTCCCCCACTGTAATCCATGGTGTCCCTATGCGTCCCAATGTCCCCCTATGGGTCCCAGTGTCTCCCTATGGGTCACTATGTGTCCATATGTGTCCCAATGTCCCCCCTATGGGTTTCTATGTGCCTCTATGGGTTCTCTATGGGGCTGTATGGGGTGCCTATGGAGCTCTATGGGGTTCTATGGGGCGTTCTGAGGTTTCTATGGGGTGTCTATGGAACGCTATGGTGTGTCTATGTGGCAAAATGAGTTTCTATGGGTGGCTATGGGAGCTCTATGGGGCACAATGGGTTGCCTACGGGGCTCTATGGGATGTCTATGGGGCTCTATGGTGCGGCTATATGTCCTTATGTGGTGTCTATGTGGCACTATGTTGTGCTATGGGGTGCTGTGAGGCACTATGGGGTGCTATGGGGCTCTATGGAGCAGTATAGGGTGTCTATGGGTCCCTATGGGGTGCAATGGGGCGCTGTGGGGCACAAAGGAGTGTCTATGAGCCTCCATGGGCTGCTATGGGGCACTATGGAGTAGCTATGAGATGATTTGGGGTCTCTTTGTGCCCCTATGGGGCACTATGGGTCACTATGTGGTGTCTATGGGGCTCTATGGGGTGGCTATGCGGTGCTGTAGGGTGGCTATGGGGTGCTTTGGGGTATCCTTGGGTTCCTATGGGGCGCTATGGGTGACTATGGGGTGCTATGGTTTGCTATGGGGCTCTATGCGGAAGAATGGGGTCTCTATGGGGCGCTATGGGGCTCTATGGGGAGTCTACGGGGTGTCTTTTGGGATCTATGGGTTGTCTGTGGGGCTCTATGGGGTCTGCATGGGGTCTGTATGGGGTTCAGTGGGTCTCTATGGAGCTCTATGGGGTGTCTACAGGCACTATGGGGCGATATGGGGTGTCTATGTGGTTCAATTGGGCTCTATGGTGTGGCTGTAGGGTTTTATGTGGTGTCTATGGGGCACTGTGGGCTTCTATGGGGTGCTGTGGGGCACAATGGAATGTCTATGAGGTTCCATGGGCTGCTATGGGGCACTATGGAGTAGCTATGGGGTGCTATGGGTTCTCTTTGGGCCCCTATGGGTCACTATGGGGTGTCTACGGGGCTCCATGGGGTATCTTTGTGTTCCTATGGGGCACTATGTGTGACTATGGGGTCGCTATGGGTTTCTTTGAGGAAGTGCCAACTCCTGCCCAACGTGTGATATCTCCTGCACCACAAGTTCCAAGTCTTGCCCCACAAGTTCCACCTACCATCCCACAAGTGCCACCTCCTGCCCCACAAGTGCCACCTCCTGCCCCACAAGTGCCACCTCCCGACCCACAAGTGCCACCTCCTGCCGTGCAAGTGCCAGCTCCTGCCCCAAAAGTGCCAGCTCCTGCTCCACATGTGCCACCTCTCGCCCCACAAGTTCCAGCTCCCGCCCCATAAGTGCCACCTCCCTCTCCACAAATTCCACCTCCCGCCCACAAGTGCCACATCGCTCCCCACAAGTGCCACCTCCTGCCCCACTAGTGCCACCTCCCGCCCCACAAGTGCCAACTCCAGCCCCACAAGTGCAACCTCCCACCCCACAAGTACCAAATCCTGCCCCACAACTTCCACCTCCTGCCCCAGAAGTGCCATCTCCTGCCCCACATGTGTCACCTCCTGCCCCACATCATCCACCTCCAAACCCATAAGTGCCACCTCCTGCACAACAAGTGCCATTTCCTGCCCCACAAGTGCCATTTCCCCCCCCACATGTGCCAACTCCTGCCTTACAAGTTTTACCTACCACCCCACAAATTCCACCTCCCACCCCACAAGTTCCACCTCCTGCCCCAAAAGTGCCAATTCCTGCTTCACAAATGCCAGCTCATGCCCCACATCATCAACTTCCTGCCCCACAAGTGCCAGCTCATGCCCCACAAGTGCCACCTCTTGCCCCACAGGTGCCACCTCCTGCCCCACATCATCCACCTCCTCCCCCAAAAGTGACAATACCTGTTCCACAAGTGCCGCCTCCCACCCCACAACTTCAACATCCCGCCACACAAGTGCCAGCTCCTGCCCCACATGTTCCACCTACCATCCCACAAATTCCACCTCATGCCCCACAAGTGCCAACTCCCAACCCACAAATGCCAAATCCTGCAGTGCAACTTCCACCTCCTGCTCCACAAGTGCCACCTCCTGCCCAACATCGTCCACCTCCCACCCAACAAGTGCCACCACCTGCCCCACAAGTGCCAATTCCTGCCCCACATGTGCCAGCTCATGCTTCACAAGTGCCAGCTCCTGCACCACATCATCCACTTCCTGCTCACAAGTGCCACCTCCTGACCGACAAAGACATCCTCCTGCCCCATAAGTGCCACCACCTTCCCCACAAGTGCCAATTCCCGCCCCACAAGTGCCACATTTGTCTACACCACTGCCACCTACCCCCCCAAATAATCCACCTCCTGCCCCTCAAGTGTCACTGACTGACCAACTTCCTCCTCCTGCCCCACAAGTGCCAGCTCCTGCCCCACAAGAGCCACTTCCTGCCCCACAAGTACCTCTTCCCTCCCAACAAGTTCCAATTTCCGCCCAACAAGTACCACCTCCTTCTGCACAAGTTCCACCTCCTGCCCTAAAAGCTCCATTTCCTGCCCCGGAAGTGCCACCTCCCGCCCCACAAGTGCCACCTCCCGCCCTACAACTTCCACCTCCTGTCTCACAAGTGCAACCTCCCGCCCCACAACTTCCACAACCTGCCCCACAAGTGCCACCTCCCGTCAATCAACTTCCACATCCCGCCCCACAGGTACCACCTCCTGCATCACAACTTCACCTCCCGCCCCACATGTACCACCTCCTGCATCACAACTTCCACCTCCCGCCCCACATGTACCACCTCCTGCATCACAACTTCCACCTCCCGCCCCACATGTACCACCTCCTGCATCACAACTTCCACCTCCCGCCCCACATGTACCACCTCCTGCATCACAACTTCCACCTCCCGCCCCACATGTACCACCTCCTGCATCACAACTTCCACCTCCCGCCCCACATGTACCACCTCCTGCATCACAACTTCCACCTCCCGCCCCAAGAATGCCACATCCTGCCCCACAAGTTCTACCTCCTGCCTTACAAGTGCCACCCCCTGCCTCACAGCTTCCACCTCCCGCCCCACAAGTGCCACCTCCCACGCACAAGTGCAACATCCTGCCCCACAAGTGTCACCTCCTGCCCACAAGTGCCACCTACCACCCCACAACTTCCACATCCCGCCCCACCTGACCCACAAGTGCCAACTCCTGCCCCACTAATGCAACTACCTGCCCCACAAGTGCCAACTCGCGCCCCACAAGTGCCAACTCCTGCCCCACAAGTTCTACCTCCTGCCTTACAAGTGCCACCCCGTGCCTCACAACTTCCACCTCCCGCCCCACAAATGCCACCTCCTGCCCTACAAGTGCCACCGCAGGCCCTACAAGTGCCCCCTCCCGCTCCACAAGTGCCACGTCCTGCCCCACAAGTGCCACCTCCCGCCCCTCTATGGCCACCTCCTGCCCCACAAGTTACACCTCTTGCCACACAACGTCGACCCCCGCCCCACATGTGCCACCACCTGACCCACAAGTGCCAACCCCTGCCCCACAAGTGCCATTTCCTGCACCACATTTGTCGCGTCCTGCCCCACAAGTGCCGGCTCCTGCCCCACAAGTGCCAACTCCTGCCCCACAAGTGCCACCTCCCGCCCCACAAGTGCCACCTCCCGTCCCACAAGTGCCACCTCCCGCCCCACTACTTCCACGTCACACCCCAAATCTTCTTACCTTCCACCCCACAAGTGCCACCTCCTGCCCCAAACCTTCAACCTACTGCCCCACAACTGCCACTTCCCACCCAGCAATTGTCACCCCCCGCCCCACAAGTGGCTCCTCCCACCCCACAAGTGCCAACCCTTACCCCACAAGTGCTAACTCCGGCCCCACATCATCCACCAACCGCCCCACAAGTGTCACCTCCTGCCCCACAACTTCCATCTCCCACTCCACAAGTGCCACCTACTGCACAACAAATACCATCTCCTGCCCCATAAGTGCCACCTCCTGCCCCACAACCGCTACCTCCTGCCTCATATCATTCACCTCCCGCCCCACAATTTCCACCTCCTGCTCAACTAGTGCCACGTGCTGCCCCACAAGTTCCATTTCCCGCCCCACAAGTGCCACCTCCCGCCCCACAAGTGCCGCCTCCAGCCACACAAGTGCTAAATCGTGCCGCACAACTTCCACCTCCCGCCCCACAACTGCCACCTCCCGCCTTAAAAGTGCCACCTCCCGACCCACAAGTGCCTCCTCCTGTCCCACAGTTGTCACCTCCCGCTCCACAAGTTACACCTCACCCCCCACAAGTTCTACCACCCACCCCACAAGTGCCACCTGCAGCCCCAGAAGTGTCAAATCCTGCCCCACAACTTCCACATCCAGCCTCACAAGTGCCACCTCCCACCCCACAACCTCCACTTCCCGCCCAACAACGGCCTCCTCCTGCCCCACAAGTGCCTCCTCCTGCCCCACAAGTGCCACCTCCTGCCCCACAAGTGCCTCCTCCTGCCCCACAAGTGCCACCTCCTGCCACACAAGTGCCTCCTCCTGCCCCACAAGTGCCACCTCCTGCCACACAAGTGCCACCTCCTGCCACACAAGTGCCACTTCCTGCCCCACAAGTGCCACCTCCTGCCCCACAAGTGCCACTTCCTGCCCCACAAGTGCTACCTACTTCCCCACAAGTGCCACCTCCTGCCCCACATCATCCACCTCCTGCCTCACAAATGCCTCCTCCTGACCCACAATTGCCACCTGCCGCCCCACAACTTCCACCTCACGCCCCAGAAGTGCCACCTCCCGCCCCACAAGTGCCACAACCCGTCCCACAAATCCAACTCCTGACCCACAAGTTCCACCTCCCGCCCCACAAGTTCCACCTCCTGCCCCACAAGTGCCACCTCCCGACCCACATGTGCCAACTTCTGCCCCACAAGTGCCAGCTCCTGCCCATCAAGTGCCACCTCTTCCCCACAAGTGCCACCTTCTGCTCCACAAGTGCCACTTCCTGCCGCACAAGTGATACCTCCAGCCCCACAACTGCCACCACCCGCCCCACAACTTCCACCTCCCGCCTCACAAGTGCAACTTCCAGGCCAACAAGTGCCACCTCCAGATCCACAACAATTAACTCCTGCCCCACAAGTGCCACCTCCTGCCCTTCAAGAGCCACTTCTTGCCCCACAAGTAACATTTCCTGCCCCACAAGTGCCAACCCCTGCCCAACAAGTGCTATGACCCAGCCCACAAGTGCCAACTCCTGCCCCACTAGTGCCACCTCCCGCCCCACAAGTGCCACCACCCTCCCCACAACTTCAACCTCCTTCCCCAAAACATCCACCTCCCGCCCCACAGGTGTCATCATCTGCCCCACAACTGCCACATCCCGCCCCACAAGTGCCACCTCCTGCCCCACAAGTGCCACCTCCCGCCCCTCAAGTGCCACACACTGCCCCACAAGTGCCACCCCCAGCCCCGCAACTGCCACCCCTTGCCCCACAATTTCCACCTCCCACCCCACAATTTTTACCTCCCGCCCCACAAGTGCCATCTCCTGCCCCACAGGTGCCACCTACTGTTCCACATCATCCACCTCCTTCCCCACATCATCCACCTCCTGTTCCACAAATGTCACCTCCTGACCCACAACTTCCACATCCTGCCCCACAAGTGCCACCTCCTGCCCCACATAATCCACGTCCTGCTCCAAAATTCCCACCTCCTGCCCCACAAGTGCCACCTCCAGCCCCACCAGTTCCACCGCCCGCCCCACAAGTACCACCTCCTGACCCACAAGTGCCACTACGTGACCCACAATTGCCACCTCCCGTCTCACAATTGCAACTCTCGCCCAACAAGTGCCACCTCCTGCCCCACAATTGCCACCACCCCCCCAACAAGTGCCACCTCCCGCCCCACAAGTACCACATCCCACCCCACAAGTGTAACCTCCTGCCCCACAAGTGCCAACTCTCGCCCCACAAGTGCCAACTCCTGCCCCACAACATCCACCTCACGCTCCAAAAGTGCCACCTCCTGCCCCACAAGTGCTACTTCCTGCCTTACAAGTGCCACTTCCCGCTGCACAAGTGACACCTCCAGCCCCACAGCTGCCACAACCCGCCCCACAACTTCCACATCCCGCCTCACAACTGCAAGCTCCTGCCCCACAATTGCCACCTCCTACCACACAAGTGCCAACTCCTGCCCCACAAGTGCCACCTCATGTCCCTCAATTTTCACCTTATGCCCCAAAAGTGCCACCTCCCGCCCAACAAGTGCAACATCTCGCCCCACTAGTGCCACGTCCCGGCCCAAAATTGCTACCTCCTGTCCCACATCATCCACCTCCTGTTCCACAAATGTCACCTCCTGACCCACAACTTCCACCTCCTGCCCCACAAGTGCCACCTTCTGCCTCACAAGTGCCACCCCTTGCCCCACAAGTGCCACATCCCACCGCACAATTTCCACCTCTTGTTACACAAGTCCCACCTCCCGCCCAACAACAGCCTCCTCCTGCCCCACAAGTGCCACCTCCTGCCCCACAAGTGCCACCTCCCACCCCACAAGTGCCACGTCCTTCCCAATTGCCACGTCCTGTCCCACAAGTGCCACCTCCTGCCGTACAAGTGCCACCCTCTGCCCCACAATTGCCACTTCTTGCCCCACAATTGCCAATTCTTGCCCCACAACTTCCACCTCCCACCCCATAACTTCCACCTCCCGTCCCACAGCTTCCACATCCTGCCCCACAAGTGCCCGATCCTGCCCCAGAAGTACCACCACCTGACCCACAAGTGCCAACTCCTGCCCCACAAGTGCCACATCCCGCCCCACAAGTGCTACCTCCTGCCTTACAAGTGCCCATTCCTGCTTCACAAGTGCCAGCTCATGTTTCACAAATGCCAGCTCCTGCCCCACATCATCAACTTCCTGCCCCACAAGTGCCACCTCCAACCCCACAAAGACAGCCTCCTGCCCCACATCATCCACCTCCTGCCCCACAAGTGCCAATTCCTGCCCCACAAGTGCCAGCTCATGCCCCACAAGTGCCAGCTCCTGCCCCAAAATGACCACCTCCTGCCCCACATCATCCACCTCCTGCCCCACAATGACCACCTCCTGCCCCACATCATCCAACTCCTGCCCCACAATGACCACCTCCTGCCCCACATCATCCACCTCCTGCCCCACAAGTGCCAATTCCTGCCCTACAAGTGCCAGCTCATTCCCCTGAAGTGCCAGCTCCTGCCCCACAAGTGCCACATTTTGCCACACCACTGCCACCTCCCCCCCCAAATAATCCACCTCCTGCCCCACAAGTGTCACTGACCGCAACTTCCTCCTCCTGACCCACAAGTGCAACCTCCTGCCCCACAACTTCAACATCCCGCCACACAAGTGCCGACTCCTGCCCAACGTGTGCCACATCCTGCCCCACAAGTGCCAACTCCTGCCCCACATCGTCCACCTCCCACCCAACAAGTGCCACCTCCTGCCCCACAAGTGCCAATTCCTGCCCCACATCATCCACCCCCTGAACCACAAGTGCCAATTCATGCCCCACAAGTGCCAGCTCACTCCCCTGAAGTGCCAGCTCCTGCCCCACAAGTGCCACCTCCTGTCCCACATGTGCTAACTCCTGCCCCACAAGTGCCATTTTCTGCCCCACAACTTCTACCTCACAGCCCACAAGAGCCAGTTCCAGCCCCACAAATGCCACCTCCCGCCCCACAACTTCAACATCCCGCCACACAAGTGCCACCTCCTGCCCCACAAGTGCCAAATCCTGTTCTGCAACTTCCAACTCCTGCTCCACAAGTGCCACCTCCTGCCCCACATCATCTACCTCCCACCCCACAAGTGCCACCTCCTGCCCCACAAGTTACATCTCCCGCCCCACAAGTGCCACCTCCTGCCTCACAACTTCCAACTCCCACTACAACAATTTCCACCTCCTTTCTTACAAGTTCCACTTCCGCCCCACAAGTGCCACCTCCAGCCCCATAAGTGCCTAATCATGCCCCACAACATCCACCTGTGCCCTACAAATTTCCGGCTCCACATCATCCAACTCCAGCCCCACAAGCGCCACCTCCTGCCCCACATCATCCAACTCCTGACCCACAATGACCACCTCCTGCCCCACAACGACCACCTCCTGCCCCACAAGTGCCAATTCCCGCCCTACAAGTGCCAGCTCATTCCCCTGAAGTGCCAGCTCCTGCCCCACAAGTGCCACATTTTGCCACACCACTGCCACCTCCCCCCCAAATAATCTACCTCCTGCCCCACAAGTGTCACTGACCGCCCAACTTCCTCCTCCTGACGCACAAGTGCAACCTCCTGCCCCACAAGTGCCAGCTCCTGCCCGACAAGAGCCACTTCCTGCCCCACAAGTACTTCTTCCCTCCCAACAAGTTCCAATTTCCGCCCCACAAGTGCCACCTCCTGCCCCACAAGTGCAACCTCCTGCCCCACAAATGCCACCTTTCGCCCCACAAATGCCACCTCCCGCTCCACAACTTCCACCTCCTGCCCCACAAGTGCCACCTCCCGCCCTACAACTTCCATCTCCTGGTCCACAAGTGCCACCTCCTGCCTCAAAATAGCCAACTCCCGCCCCACAACTTCCACGTAACGCCCCATAAGTTCCACCTCCCGCCCAACAAGTGCCACCTCTCGTCCCACAAGGACCACCTCCTGCCCCACAAGTGCCACCTCCTGCCCCACAAGTGTCAACTCATGCTCCACAAATGCCACCTCCTGCTCCACAAGTTCCACCTCTTGCCCCACAAGTGCCAAATACTTCCCCACAACTTCCACCTTCTGCCCCACTAGTGCCAACTCCAATTCCACAAGTGCCACCTCCAGCCCTACAACTGCCACTTCCAGCCCCACAAGTGCCACCTCCCGCCCAACAACTTCAACATCCCACCACACAAGTGCCAACTCCTGCCCGTGTGCCACATCCTGCCCCACAAGTGCCAACTCCTGCCGCACAACTGACAATTCCTGCCCCAAAAGTGACAGCTCATGCTTCACAATTGCCAGCTCCTGCCCCACATCATCCACCTTCTGCCCCACAAGTTCCACCTCTCGCCCCACAAGTGCCACATCCCGCCCCACAAGTGCCACCTCCTGCCAAACTAGTGCAACCTCCTGCCCCACAAGTGCCTTATCTCGCCAGACAATTTACAGCTCCTGCCCCACAAGTGCTACATCCTGCACCACAACTTCAACCTCCTGCCCCACAAGTGCCACGTTTTGCCCCACAAGTGTAGGCTCCTGCCCCACAACTGCCAATTCCTGCCCCACATGTGCCAGCTCATGCTTCACAAGTGCCAGCTCCTGCACCACATCATCCACTTCCTGCCCACAAGTGCCAATTCCTGCCCCACAAGTGCCAGTTCATGCCCCACAAGTGCCAGCTCCTGCCCCACAAGTGCCACATCCTGCCCCACAAGAGCCACCTCCAGCCCCACAAGTGCCACCTCCCGCCAAACAACTGACACCTCCTGCCTCACAAGTGCCACCTCCTGCCCTACAAGTGCCACCTTCTGTTCCACAATTTCCACTTCCTGCCCCACAAGTTATAACTCCTGCCCCACAAGTGTTGCATTTTGCCCCACAAATGCCACCTCCCGCTCCACAAGTGCCACCTCCCGACCCACAAGTGCCAATTCCTGCCCCACATCATTCACCTCCTGCCCCACAAGTGCCACCTCCCGACCCACAAGTGCCAACTCCTGCCCCGCAACTTCCATCTCCTGCTCCACAAGTGCCACCTCGAACCGCACAATTGCCACCTCCTTCCCCATATCAACCACCTCCCATCCAACAAGTGCCACCTCCTGTGGCACAAGTGCCAATTCCTGCCCCAAAAGTGCTGTCTCATGCTTCACAAGTGCCAGCTCCTGCCCCTCATCATCCACCTCCTGCCCCACAAGTGCCACCTCCCTGCTCACGAGTGCCACATCCCGCCCCACATGTACCACCTCCTGCATCACAACTTCCACCTCCCGCCCCACATGTACCACCTCCTGCATTACAACTTCCACATCCCGCCCCACATGTACCACCTCCTGCATCACAACTTCCACCTCCCGCCCCACAAGTTCCACCTCCTCCCCACAAGCGCCACCTCCCTCTCCACAAACTCCACCTCCCACACACAAGTGCCTCATCCTGCCCCACAAGTGTCACCTCCTGCCCCACAAGTGCCACCTTCCGCCCCACAAGTGCCACCTCACACCCCAACAGTGTCAACTTCCGCCCCACAAGTGACACCTCACGCCCCACAACTTCCACATCCCGCCCCACAAGTGCCACCACCTGACCCACAAGTGCCAACTCCTGCCCCACTAATGCAACTACCTGCCCCACAAGTGCCAACTCGCGCCCCACAAGTGCCAACTCCTTCCCCACAAGTTCTACCTCCTGCCTTACAAGTGCCACCCCCTGCCTCACAGCTTCCACCTCCCGCCCCACATATGCCACCTCCTGCCTACAAGTGCCACCTCAGGCCCCACAAGTGCCCCCTCCCGCTCCACAAGTGCTACGTCCTGCCCCACAAGTGCCATCTCCCGCCCCACATGGGCCAAATCCTGCCACGCAACTTCCACCTCCTGCCCCACATCATCCACCTCCCACCCCACAAGTGCCACCTCCTGTGGCACAAGTGCCAATTCCAGCCCTAAAAGTGCCAGCTCATGCTTCACAATTGCCAGCTCCTGCCCCACATCATCCACCTCCTGCCCCACAAGTGCCACCTCCTATCCCACATGTGCCAACTCCTGCCCCACAAGTGCCATTTCCTGCACCACATTTGCCACCTCCTGCCCCACAAGTGCCACCTCCTTCCCCACAAGTGCCACCTCCCGCCCCACAAGTTTAACCTCCAGACACACAAGTGCCACGTCCTGCCCCACAAGTGCCATCTCCCGCCCCACAAGTGCCAAATCCTGACGCGCAACTTCCACGTCCTGCTCCACAATTGCCATCTCCTGCCCCACAAGTGCCACCTCCCGCCACAAAAGTGCCACCTCCCGCCCCTCTATAGCCACCTCCTGCCCCACAAGTTACACCTCTTGCCCCACAAGTTACACCTCTTGCCCCACAACGTCGACCCCCGCCCCACATGTGCCACCACCTGACCCACAAGTGCCAACTCCTGCCCCACAAGTGTTACCACTCGCCCCACAGCTTCAACCTCCAGCCACACAAGTGCCAACTCCTGCCCAACAAGTGCCACCTCCCGCCCCACAAGTGCCACCTCCCGCCCCACTACTTCCACGTCACACCCCAAATCTTCTTACCTTCCACCCCACAAGTGCCACCTCCTGCCCCAAACCTTCAACCTACTGCCCCACAACTGCCACTTCCCACCCAGCAAATGCCATCCCCCGCCCCACAAGTGCCTCCTCCCACCCCACAAGTGCCAACCCTTACCCCACAAGTGCCAACTCCTGCCCCACATCATCCACCAACTGCCCCACAAGTGCCACCTCCTGCACCACAAGTGCCACCTCCTGACCCACAACTTCCAGCTCCTGCCCCACAAGTGCCACCTTCTGCCCCACAAGTGCCTCCTCCTGCCCCACAAGTGCCACCTACTTCCCCACAAGTGCCACCTCCTGCCCCACATCATCCACCTCCTGCCCCACATCATCCACCTCCTGCCCCACATCATCCACCTCCTGCCTCACAAATGCCTCCTCCTGACCCACAATTGCCACCTGCCGCCCCACAACTTCCACCTCACGCCCCACAAGTGCCACCTCCCGACCCACATGTGCCACAACCCGCCCCACAAATCCAACTCCTGCCCCACAAGTGCCACCTCCCGACCCACATGTGCCACCTTCTGCTCCAAAAGTGCCACTTCCTGCCCCTCAAGTGTCACCTCTTCCCCACAAGTACCACCTCCTGACCCACAAGTGCCACTACGTGACCCACAATTGCCACCTCCCGTCTCACAATTGCAACTCTCGCCCAACAAGTGCCACCTCCTGCCCCACAATTGCCACCACCCCCCCAACAAGTGCCACCTCCCGCCCCACAAGTACCACATCCCACCCCACAAGTGCAACCTCCTGCCCCACAAGTGCCAACTCTCGCCCCACAAGTGCCAACTCCTGCCCCACAACATCCACCTCACGCTCCAAAAGTGCCACCTCCTGCCCCACAAGTGCTACTTCCTGCCTTACAAGTGCCACTTCCCGCTGCACAAGTGACACCTCCAGCCCCACAGCTGCCACAACCCGCCCCACAACTTCCACATCCCGCCTCACAACTGCAAGCTCCTGCCCCACAATTGCCACCTCCTACCACACAAGTGCCAACTCCTGCCCCACAAGTGCCACCTCATGTCCCTCAATTTTCACCTTATGCCCCAAAAGTGCCACCTCCCGCCCAACAAGTGCAACATCTCGCCCCACTAGTGCCACGTCCCGGCCCAAAATTGCTACCTCCTGCCCCACATCATCCACCTCCTGTTCCACAAATGTCACCTCCTGACCCACAACTTCCACCTCCTGCCCCACAAGTGCCACCTTCTGCCTCACAAGTGCCACCCCTTGCCCCACAAGTGCCACATCCCACCGCACAATTTCCACCTCTTGTTACACAAGTCCCACCTCCCGCCCAACAACAGCCTCCTCCTGCCCCACAAGTGCCACCTCCTGCCCCACAAGTGCCACCTCCCACCCCACAAGTGCCACGTCCTTCCCAATTGCCACGTCCTGTCCCACAAGTGCCACCTCCTGCCGTACAAGTGCCACCCTCTGCCCCACAATTGCCACTTCTTGCCCCACAATTGCCAATTCTTGCCCCACAACTTCCACCTCCCACCCCATAACTTCCACCTCCCGTCCCACAGCTTCCACATCCTGCCCCACAAGTGCCCGATCCTGCCCCAGAAGTACCACCACCTGACCCACAAGTGCCAACTCCTGCCCCACAAGTGCCACATCCCGCCCCACAAGTGCTACCTCCTGCCTTACAAGTGCCCATTCCTGCTTCACAAGTGCCAGCTCATGTTTCACAAATGCCAGCTCCTGCCCCACATCATCAACTTCCTGCCCCACAAGTGCCACCTCCAACCCCACAAAGACAGCCTCCTGCCCCACATCATCCACCTCCTGCCCCACAAGTGCCAATTCCTGCCCCACAAGTGCCAGCTCATGCCCCACAAGTGCCAGCTCTTGCCTCACAGGTGCCACCTCCTGCCCCACAAAGACCACCTCCTGCCCCACAAGTGCTACCTCCTGCCCCACATGTTCCACCTACCACCCCACAAATTCCAACTCCTGCCCCACAAGTGCCAACTCTCACCCCACAAATGCAACCTCCTGCCCTGCAACTTCCACCTCCTGCTCCACAAGTGCCATCTCCTGCCCCACATCGTCCACCTCCCACCCAACAAGTGCCACCTCCTGCCCCACAAGTGCCAATTCCTGCCCCACAAATGCCAGTTCATGCCCCACAAGTTCCAGTTCATGCCCCACATCATCCACCTTCTGCCCCACAAGTGCCACCTACTGCCCCACATCATCCAACCCCTGCCCCACAAGTGCCACCTCCTGCCCCAAAACGACCACCTCCTGCCCCACATCATCCACCCCCTGCACCACAATTACCAATTCCTGCCCTACAAGTGCCAGCTCATTCCCCTTGAAGTGCCAGTTCCTGCCCCACAAGTGCCACATTTTGCCACACCACTGCCACCTCCCCCCCAAAATAATCCACCTCCTGACCCACAAGTGTCACTGACCGCCCAACTTCCTCCTCCTCACACACAAGTGCAACCTCCTGCCCCACAAGTGCCAGCTCCTGCCCAACAAGAGCCACTTCCTGCCCCACAAGTACCTCTTCCCTCCCAACAAGTTCCAATTTCCGCCCCACAAGTGCCACCACCTGCCCCACAAGTGCAACCTCCTGCCCCACAAGTGCCACCTTTCGCCCCACAAATGCCACCTCCCGCTCCACAACTTCCACCTCCTGCCCCACAAGTGCCACCTCCCGACCCACAAGTGCCACCTCACGCCCAACATCTACCACCTCCCACCCCACAAGTGCCACCTCCCGCCCTACAACTTCCATCTCCCGGCCCACAAGTGCCACCTCCTGCCTCAAAAGAGCCACCTCCCGCCCCACAACTTCCACCTCCTGCCCTACAAGTGCCACCTCCCGCCCCACAAGTGTCAACTCATGCTCCACAAATGCCACCTCCTGCATTTATAACAATTTATCCCGCCCCACAAGTGCTACCTCCTGCCTTACAAGTGCCCATTCCTGCTTCACAAGTGCCAGCTCATGCTTCACAAGTGCCAGCTCCTGCCCCACATCATCAACTTCCTGCCCCACAAGTGTCACCTCCAACCCCACAAAGACAGCCTCCTGCCCCACATCATCCACCTCCTGCCCCACAAGTGCCAATTCCTGCCCCACAAGTGCCAGCTCATGCCCCACAAGTGCCAGCTCATGCCCCACAATGACCACCTCCTGCCCCACATCATCCACCTCCTGCCCCACAATGACCACCTCCTGCCCCACATCATCCACCTCCTGCCCCACATCATCCACCTCCTGCCCCACAAGTGCCAATTCCTGCCCTACAAGTGCCAGCTCATTCCCCTGAAGTGCCAGCTCCTGCCCCACAAGTTCCACATTTTGCCACACCACTGCCACCTCCCCCCCAAATAATCCACCTCCTGCTCCACAAGTGTCACTGACTGCAACTTCCTCCTCCTGACCCACAAGTGCAACCTCCTGCCCCACAACTTCAACATCCCGCCACACAAGTGCCGACTCCTGCCCAACGTGTGCCACATCCTGCCCCACAAGTGCCAACTCCTGCCCCACATCGTCCACCTCCCACCCAACAAGTGCCACCTCCTGCCCCACAAGTGCCAATTCCTGCCCCACATGTGCCAGCTCATGCCCCACAAGTGCCAGGTCCAGTCCCACATCATCCACTTTCTGCCCCACAAGTGCCACCTCCTGCCCCACAACGACCACCTCCTGCCCCACATCATCCACCCCCTGCACCACAAGTGCCAATTCATGCCCTACAAGTGCCAGCTCACTCCCCTGAAGTGCCAGCTCCTGCCCCACAAGTGCCACCTCCTGTCCCACATGTGCTAACTCCTGCCCCACAAGTGCCATTTTCTGCCCCACAACTTCTACCTCACGGCCCACAAGAGCCAGTTCCAGCCCCACAAATGCCACCTCCCGCCCCACAACTTCAACATCCCGCCACACAAGTGCCAACTCCTGCCCCACAAGTGCCAAATCCTGTTCTGCAACTTCCAACTCCTGCTCCACAAGTGCCACCTCCTGCCCCACATCATCTACCTCCCACCCCACAAGTGCCACCTCCTGCCCCTCAAGTTACATCTCCCGCCCCACAAGTGCCACCTCCTGCCTCACAACTTCCAACTCCCACTACAACAATTTCCACCTCCTGTCTTACAAGTTCCACTTCCGCCCCACAAGTGCCACCTCCAGCCCCATAAGTGCCTAATCATGCCCCACAACATCCACCTGTGCCCTACAAATTTCCGGCTCCACATCATCCAACTCCAGCCCCACAAGCGCCACCTCCTGCACAAAAAGATCCACCTCCCACCCCACAGGTGCCACCTCCCGCCCAACAACTTCCACCTTCCGCCCCACAATTGCCACCTCCTGCCCAACAAGTGCCATTTCTTACCCCACAGGTTCCAAATCTTACCCCATAGGTGCCATTTCCTGCCCCACAAGTGCCACCTCCTGCCCCACAACGACCACCTCCTGCCCCACAAGTGCCAATTCCTGCCCTACAAGTGCCAGCTCATTCCCCTGAAGTGCCAGCTCCTGCCCCACAAGTGCCACATTTTGCCACACCACTGCCACCTCCCCCCCAAATAATCCACCTCCTGCCCCACAAGTGTCACTGACCGCCCAGCTTCCTCCTCCTGACGCACAAGTGCAACCTCCTGCCCCACAAGTGCCAGCTCCTGCCCGACAAGAGCCACTTCCTGCCCCACAAGTACCTCTTCCCTCCCAACAAGTTCCAATTTCCGCCCCACAAGTGCCACCTCCTGCCCCACAAGTGCAACCTCCTGCCCCACAAATGCCACATTTCGCCCCACAAATGCCAGCTCCCGCTCCACAACTTCCACCTCCTGCCCCACAAGTGCCACCTCCCGCCCTACAACTTCCATCACCTGGTCCACAAGTGCCACCTCCTGCCTCAAAAGAGCCACCTCCCGCCCCACAACTTCCACGTAACGCCCCATAAGTTCCACCTCCCGCCCAACAAGTGCCACCTCTCGTCCCACAAGGACCACCTCCTGCCTCACAAGTGCCAATTCCTGCCCCACAAGTGCCAGCTCATGCCCCACAAGTGCCAGCTCATGCCCCACAATGACCACCTCCTGCCCCACATCATCCACCTCCTGCCCCACAATGACCACCTCCTGCCCCACATCATCCACCTCCTGCCCCACATCATCCACCTCCTGCCCCACATCATCCACCTCCTGCCCCACAAGTGCCAATTCCTGCCCTACAAGTGCCAGCTCATTCCCCTGAAGTGCCAGCTCCTGCCCCACAAGTTCCACATTTTGCCACACCACTGCCACCTCCCCCCCAAATAATCCACCTCCTGCTCCACAAGTGTCACTGACCGCAACTTCCTCCTCCTGACCCACAAGTGCAACCTCCTGCCCCACAACTTCAACATCCCGCCACACAAGTGCCGACTCCTGCCCAACGTGTGCCACATCCTGCCCCACAAGTGCCAACTCCTGCCCCACATCGTCCACCTCCCACCCAACAAGTGCCACCTCCTGCCCCACAAGTGCCAATTCCTGCCCCACATGTGCCAGCTCATGCCCCACAAGTGCCAGGTCCAGTCCCACATCATCCACTTTCTGCCCCACAAGTGCCACCTCCTGCCCCACAACGACCACCTCCTGCCCCACATCATCCACCCCCTGCACCACAAGTGCCAATTCATGCCCTACAAGTGCCAGCTCACTCCCCTGAAGTGCCAGCTCCTGCCCCACAAGTGCCACCTCCTGTCCCACATGTGCTAACTCCTGCCCCACAAGTGCCATTTTCTGCCCCACAACTTCTACCTCACGGCCCACAAGAGCCAGTTCCAGCCCCACAAATGCCACCTCCCGCCCCACAACTTCAACATCCCGCCACACAAGTGCCAACTCCTGCCCCACAAGTGCCAAATCCTGTTCTGCAACTTCCAACTCCTGCTCCACAAGTGCCACCTCCTGCCCCACATCATCTACCTCCCACCCCACAAGTGCCACCTCCTGCCCCTCAAGTTACATCTCCCGCCCCACAAGTGCCACCTCCTGCCTCACAACTTCCAACTCCCACTACAACAATTTCCACCTCCTGTCTTACAAGTTCCACTTCCGCCCCACAAGTGCCACCTCCAGCCCCATAAGTGCCTAATCATGCCCCACAACATCCACCTGTGCCCTACAAATTTCCGGCTCCACATCATCCAACTCCAGCCCCACAAGCGCCACCTCCTGCACAAAAAGATCCACCTCCCACCCCACAGGTGCCACCTCCCGCCCAACAACTTCCACCTTCCGCCCCACAATTGCCACCTCCTGCCCAACAAGTGCCATTTCTTACCCCACAGGTTCCAAATCTTACCCCATAGGTGCCATTTCCTGCCCCACAAGTGCCACCTCCTGCCCCACAACGACCACCTCCTGCCCCACAAGTGCCAATTCCTGCCCTACAAGTGCCAGCTCATTCCCCTGAAGTGCCAGCTCCTGCCCCACAAGTGCCACATTTTGCCACACCACTGCCACCTCCCCCCCAAATAATCCACCTCCTGCCCCACAAGTGTCACTGACCGCCCAGCTTCCTCCTCCTGACGCACAAGTGCAACCTCCTGCCCCACAAGTGCCAGCTCCTGCCCGACAAGAGCCACTTCCTGCCCCACAAGTACCTCTTCCCTCCCAACAAGTTCCAATTTCCGCCCCACAAGTGCCACCTCCTGCCCCACAAGTGCAACCTCCTGCCCCACAAATGCCACCTTTCGTCCCACAAATGCCACCTCCCGCTCCACAACTTCCACCTCCTGCCCCACAAGTGCCACCTCCCGCCCTACAACTTCCATCACCTGGTCCACAAGTGCCACCTCCTGCCTCAAAAGAGCCACCTCCCGCCCCACAACTTCCACGTAACGCCCCATAAGTTCCACCTCCCACCCAACAAGTGCCACCTCCCGCTCCACAACTTCCACCTCCTGCCCCACAAGTGCCACCTCCTGCCCCACAAGTGTCAACTCATGCTCCACAAATGCCACCTCCTGCTCCACAAGTTCCACCTCTTCCCCCACAAGTGCCAAATACTTCCCCACAACTTCCACCTTCTGCCCCACTAGTGCCAACTCCAATTCCACAAGTGCCACCTCCAGCCCTACAACTGCCACTTCCAGCCCCACAAGTGCCACCTCCCGCCCAACAACTTCAACATCCCACCACACAAGTGCCAACTCCTGCCCGTGTGCCACATCCTGCCCCACAAGTGCCAACTCCTGCCGCACAACTGACAATTCCTGCCCCAAAAGTGACAGCTCATGCTTCACAATTGCCAGCTCCTGCCCCACATCATCCACCTTCTGCCCCACAAGTGCCACCTCTCGCCCCACAAGTGCCACATCCCGCCCCACAAGTGCCACCTCCTGCCAAACTAGTGCAACCTCCTGCCCCACAAGTGCCTTATCTCGCCAGACAATTTACAGCTCCTGCCCCACAAGTGCTACATCCTGCACCACAACTTCAACCTCCTGCCCCACAAGTGCCACGTTTTGCCCCACAAGTGTAGGCTCCTGCCCCACAACTGCCAATTCCTGCCCCACATGTGCCAGCTCATGCTTCACAAGTGCCAGCTCCTGCACCACATCATCCACTTCCTGCCCACAAGTGCCAATTCCTGCCCCACAAGTGCCAGTTCATGCCCCACAAGTGCCAGCTCCTGCCCCACAAGTGCCACATCCTGCCCCACAAGAGCCACCTCCAGCCCCACAAGTGCCACCTCCCGCCAAACAACTGACACCTCCTGCCCCACAAGTGCCACCTCCTGCCCTACAAGTGCCACCTTCTGTTCCACAATTTCCACTTCCTGCCCCACAAGTTATAACTCCTGCCCCACAAGTGTTGCATTTTGCCCCACAAGTGCCACCTCCCCCTCCACAAGTGCCACCTCCCGACCCACAAGTGCCAATTCCTGCCCCACATCATTCACCTCCTGCCCCACAATTGCCACCTCCAGACCCACAAATGCCAACTCCTGCCCCGCAACTTCCATCTCCTGCTCCACAAGTGCCACCTCGAACCGCACAATTGCCACCTCCTTCCCCATATCAACCACCTCCCATCCAACAAGTGCCACCTCCTGCCCCACAAGTGCCAATTCCTGCCCCACAAGTGCCAGCTCATGCTCCACAAGTGCCAGCTCCTGCCCCTCATCATCCACCTCCTGCCCCACAAGTGCCACCTCCCTGCTCACGAGTGCCACATCCCGCCCCACATGTACCACCTCCTGCATCACAACTTCCACCTCCCGCCCCACATGTACCACCTCCTGCATCACAACTTCCACCTCCCGCCCCACATGTACCACCTCCTGCATCACATCTTCCACCTCCCGCCCCACAAGTTCCACCTCCTCCCCACAAGCGCCACCTCCCTCTCCACAAACTCCACCTCCCACGCACAAGTGCCACATCCTGCCCCACAAGTGTCACCTCCTGCCCCACATGTGCCACCTTCCGCCCCACAAGTGCCACCTCACACCCCAACAGTGTCAACTTCCGCCCCACAAGTGACACCTCACGCCCCACAACTTCCACATCCCGCCCCACAAGTGCCACCACCTGACCCACAAGTGCCAACTCCTGCCCCACTAATGCAACTACCTGCCCCACAAGTGCCAACTCGCGCCCCACAAGTGCCAACTTTTCCCCCACAAGTTCTACCTCCTGCCTTACAAGTGCCACCCCCTGCCTCACAGCTTCCACCTCCCGCCCCACAAATGCCACCTCCTGCCCTACAAGTGCGACCTCAGGCCCCACAAGCGCCCCCTCCCGCTCCACAAGTGCCACGTCCTGCCCCACAAGTGCCATCTCCCGGCCCACAAGGGCCAAATCCTGCCACGCAACTTCCACCTCCTGCCCCACATCATCCACCTCCCACCCCACAAGTGCCACCTCTTGCCGCACAACTGCCAATTCCAGCCCTAAAAGTGCCAGCTCATGCTTCACAATTGCCAGCTCCTGCCCCACATCATCCACCTCCTGCCCCACAATTGCCACCTCCTATCCCACATGTGCCAACTCCTGCCCCACAAGTGCCATTTCCTGCACCACATTTGCCACCTCCTGCCCCACAAGTGCCACCTCCATCCCCACAAGTGCCACCTCCCGCCCCACAAGTTTAACCTCCAGACACACAAGTGCCACGTCCTGCCCCACAAGTGCCATCTCCCGCCCCACAAGTGCCAAATCCTGACGCGCAACTTCCACGTCCTGCTCCACAATTGCCATCTCCTGCCCCACAAGTGCCACCTCCCGCCACAAAAGTGCCACCTCCCGCCCCTCTATAGCCACCTCCTGCCCCACAAGTTACACCTCTTGCCCCACAAGTTACACCTCTTGCCCCACAACGTCGACCCCCGCCCCACATGTGCCACCACCTGACCCACAAGTGCCAACTCCTGCCCCACAAGTGTTACCTCTCGCCCCACAGCTTCAACCTCCAGCCACACAAGTGCCAACTCCTGCCCAACAAGTGCCACCTCCCGCCCCACAAGTGCCACCTCCCGCCCCACTACTTCCACGTCACACCCCAAATCTTCTTACCTTCCACCCCACAAGTGCCACCTCCTGCCCCAAACCTTCAACCTACTGCCCCACAACTGCCACTTCCCACCCAGCAAATGCCACCCCCCGCCCCACAAGTGCCTCCTCCCGCCCCACAAGTGCCAACCCTTACCCCACAAGTGCCAACTCCTGCCCCACGTCATCCACCAACTGCCCCACAAGTGCCACCTCCTGCACCACAAGTGCCACCTCCTGACCCACAACTTCCAGCTCCTGCCCCAATAGTGCCAGCTCCCGGCCCACAATTGCCACCTCCTGCCCCACAACTTCCATCTCCCACTCCAAAGTGCCACCTACTGCACAACAAATACCATCTCCTGCCCCATAAGTGCCATCTCCTGCCCCACAGGTGCCACCTACTGTTCCACATCATCCACCTCCTTCCCCACATCATCCACCTCCTGTTCCACAAATGTCACCTCCTGACCCACAACTTCCACCTCCTGCCCCACAAGTGCCACCTTCTGCCCCACAAGTGCCTCCTCCTGCCACACAAGTGCCACCTCCTGCCCCACAAGTGCCACCTACTTCCCCACAAGTGCCACCTCCTGCCCCACATCATCCACCTCCTGCCCCACATCATCCACCTCCTGCCTCACAAATGCCTCCTCCTGACCCACAATTGCCACCACCCGCCCCACAACTTCCACCTCCCGCCTCACAAGTGCAACTTCCAGGCCAACAAGTGCCACCTCCAGATCCACAACAATTAACTCCTGCCCCACAAGTGCCACCTCCTGCCCTTCAAGAGCCACTTCTTGCCCCACAAGTAACATTTCCTGCCCCACAAGTGCCAACCCCTGCCCAACAAGTGCTATGACCCAGCCCACAAGTGCCAACTCCTGCCCCACTAGTGCCACCTCCCGCCCCACAAGTGCCACCACCCTCCCCACAACTTCAACCTCCTTCCCCAAAACATCCACCTCCCGCCCCACAGGTGTCATCATCTGCCCCACAACTGCCACATCCCGCCCCACAAGTGCCACCTCCTGCCCCACAAGTGCCACCTCCCGCCCCTCAAGTGCCACACACTGCCCCACAAGTGCCACCCCCAGCCCCGCAACTGCCACCCCTTGCCCCACAATTTCCACCTCCCACCCCACAATTTTTACCTCCCGCCCCACAAGTGCCATCTCCTGCCCCACAGGTGCCACCTACTGTTCCACATCATCCACCTCCTTCCCCACATCATCCACCTCCTGTTCCACAAATGTCACCTCCTGACCCACAACTTCCACATCCTGCCCCACAAGTGCCACCTCCTGCCCCACATAATCCACGTCCTGCTCCAAAATTCCCACCTCCTGCCCCACAAGTGCCACCTCCAGCCCCACCAGTTCCACCGCCCGCCCCACAAGTACCACCTCCTGACCCACAAGTGCCACTACGTGACCCACAATTGCCACCTCCCGTCTCACAATTGCAACTCTCGCCCAACAAGTGCCACCTCCTGCCCCACAATTGCCACCACCCCCCCAACAAGTGCCACCTCCCGCCCCACAAGTACCACATCCCACCCCACAAGTGTAACCTCCTGCCCCACAAGTGCCAACTCTCGCCCCACAAGTGCCAACTCCTGCCCCACAACATCCACCTCACGCTCCAAAAGTGCCACCTCCTGCCCCACAAGTGCTACTTCCTGCCTTACAAGTGCCACTTCCCGCTGCACAAGTGACACCTCCAGCCCCACAGCTGCCACAACCCGCCCCACAACTTCCACATCCCGCCTCACAACTGCAAGCTCCTGCCCCACAATTGCCACCTCCTACCACACAAGTGCCAACTCCTGCCCCACAAGTGCCACCTCATGTCCCTCAATTTTCACCTTATGCCCTAAAAGTGCCACCTCCCGCCCAACAAGTGCAACATCTCGCCCCACTAGTGCCACGTCCCGGCCCAAAATTGCTACCTCCTGCCCCACATCATCCACCTCCTGTTCCACAAATGTCACCTCCTGACCCACAACTTCCACCTCCTGCCCCACAAGTGCCACCTTCTGCCTCACAAGTGCCACCCCTTGCCCCACAAGTGCCACATCCCACCGCACAATTTCCACCTCTTGTTACACAAGTCCCACCTCCCGCCCAACAACAGCCTCCTCCTGCCCCACAAGTGCCACCTCCTGCCCCACAAGTGCCACCTCCCACCCCACAAGTGCCACGTCCTTCCCAATTGCCACGTCCTGTCCCACAAGTGCCACCTCCTGCCGTACAAGTGCCACCCTCTGCCCCACAATTGCCACTTCTTGCCCCACAATTGCCAATTCTTGCCCCACAACTTCCACCTCCCACCCCATAACTTCCACCTCCCGTCCCACAGCTTCCACATCCTGCCCCACAAGTGCCCGATCCTGCCCCAGAAGTACCACCACCTGACCCACAAGTGCCAACTCCTGCCCCACAAGTGCCACATCCCGCCCCACAAGTGCTACCTCCTGCCTTACAAGTGCCCATTCCTGCTTCACAAGTGCCAGCTCATGTTTCACAAATGCCAGCTCCTGCCCCACATCATCAACTTCCTGCCCCACAAGTGCCACCTCCAACCCCACAAAGACAGCCTCCTGCCCCACATCATCCACCTCCTGCCCCACAAGTGCCAATTCCTGCCCCACAAGTGCCAGCTCATGCCCCACAAGTGCCAGCTCCTGCCCCAAAATGACCACCTCCTGCCCCACATCATCCACCTCCTGCCCCACAATGACCACCTCCTGCCCCACATCATCCAACTCCTGCCCCACAATGACCACCTCCTGCCCCACATCATCCACCTCCTGCCCCACAAGTGCCAATTCCTGCCCTACAAGTGCCAGCTCATTCCCCTGAAGTGCCAGCTCCTGCCCCACAAGTGCCACATTTTGCCACACCACTGCCACCTCCCCCCCCAAATAATCCACCTCCTGCCCCACAAGTGTCACTGACCGCAACTTCCTCCTCCTGACCCACAAGTGCAACCTCCTGCCCCACAACTTCAACATCCCGCCACACAAGTGCCGACTCCTGCCCAACGTGTGCCACATCCTGCCCCACAAGTGCCAACTCCTGCCCCACATCGTCCACCTCCCACCCAACAAGTGCCACCTCCTGCCCCACAAGTGCCAATTCCTGCCCCACATGTGCCAGCTCATGCTCCACAAGTGCCAGCTCCTGCCCCTCATCATCCACCTTCTGCCCCACAAGTGCCACCTCCTGCCCCACAACGACCACCTCCTGCCCCACATCATCCACCCCCTGAACCACAAGTGCCAATTCATGCCCCACAAGTGCCAGCTCACTCCCCTGAAGTGCCAGCTCCTGCCCCACAAGTGCCACCTCCTGTCCCACATGTGCTAACTCCTGCCCCACAAGTGCCATTTTCTGCCCCACAACTTCTACCTCACAGCCCACAAGAGCCAGTTCCAGCCCCACAAATGCCACCTCCCGCCCCACAACTTCAACATCCCGCCACACAAGTGCCACCTCCTGCCCCACAAGTGCCAAATCCTGTTCTGCAACTTCCAACTCCTGCTCCACAAGTGCCACCTCCTGCCCCACATCATCTACCTCCCACCCCACAAGTGCCACCTCCTGCCCCACAAGTTACATCTCCCGCCCCACAAGTGCCACCTCCTGCCTCACAACTTCCAACTCCCACTACAACAATTTCCACCTCCTTTCTTACAAGTTCCACTTCCGCCCCACAAGTGCCACCTCCAGCCCCATAAGTGCCTAATCATGCCCCACAACATCCACCTGTGCCCTACAAATTTCCGGCTCCACATCATCCAACTCCAGCCCCACAAGCGCCACCTCCTGCCCCACATCATCCAACTCCTGACCCACAATGACCACCTCCTGCCCCACAACGACCACCTCCTGCCCCACAATTGCCAATTCCCGCCCTACAAGTGCCAGCTCATTCCCCTGAAGTGCCAGCTCCTGCCCCACAAGTGCCACATTTTGCCACACCACTGCCACCTCCCCCCCAAATAATCTACCTCCTGCCCCACAAGTGTCACTGACCGCCCAACTTCCTCCTCCTGACGCACAAGTGCAACCTCCTGCCCCACAAGTGCCAGCTCCTGCCCGACAAGAGCCACTTCCTGCCCCACAAGTACTTCTTCCCTCCCAACAAGTTCCAATTTCCGCCCCACAAGTGCCACCTCCTGCCCCACAAGTGCAACCTCCTGCCCCACAAATGCCACCTTTCGCCCCACAAATGCCACCTCCCGCTCCACAACTTCCACCTCCTGCCCCACAAGTGCCACCTCCCGCCCTACAACTTCCATCTCCTGGTCCACAAGTGCCACCTCCTGCCTCAAAATAGCCACCTCCCGCCCCACAACTTCCACGTAACGCCCCATAAGTTCCACCTCCCGCCCAACAAGTGCCACCTCTCGTCCCACAAGGACCACCTCCTGCCCCACAAGTGCCACCTCCTGCCCCACAAGTGTCAACTCATGCTCCACAAATGCCACCTCCTGCTCCACAAGTTCCACCTCTTGCCCCACAAGTGCCAAATACTTCCCCACAACTTCCACCTTCTGCCCCACTAGTGCCAACTCCAATTCCACAAGTGCCACCTCCAGCCCTACAACTGCCACTTCCAGCCCCACAAGTGCCACCTCCCGCCCAACAACTTCAACATCCCACCACACAAGTGCCAACTCCTGCCCGTGTGCCACATCCTGCCCCACAAGTGCCAACTCCTGCCGCACAACTGACAATTCCTGCCCCAAAAGTGACAGCTCATGCTTCACAATTGCCAGCTCCTGCCCCACATCATCCACCTTCTGCCCCACAAGTTCCACCTCTCGCCCCACAAGTGCCACATCCCGCCCCACAAGTGCCACCTCCTGCCAAACTAGTGCAACCTCCTGCCCCACAAGTGCCTTATCTCGCCAGACAATTTACAGCTCCTGCCCCACAAGTGCTACATCCTGCACCACAACTTCAACCTCCTGCCCCACAAGTGCCACGTTCTGCCCCACAAGTGTAGGCTCCTGCCCCACAACTGCCAATTCCTGCCCCACATGTGCCAGCTCATGCTTCACAAGTGCCAGCTCCTGCACCACATCATCCACTTCCTGCCCACAAGTGCCAATTCCTGCCCCACAAGTGCCAGTTCATGCCCCACAAGTGCCAGCTCCTGCCCCACAAGTGCCACATCCTGCCCCACAAGAGCCACCTCCAGCCCCACAAGTGCCACCTCCCGCCAAACAAGTGACACCTCCTGCCCCACAAGTGCCACCTCCTGCCCTACAAGTGCCACCTTCTGTTCCACAATTTCCACTTCCTGCCCCACAAGTTATAACTCCTGCCCCACAAGTGTTGCATTTTGCCCCACAAGTGCCACCTCCCGCTCCACAAGTGCCACCTCCCGACCCACAAGTGCCAATTCCTGCCCCACATCATTCACCTCCTGCCCCACAAGTGCCACCTCCCGACCCACAAGTGCCAACTCCTGCCCCGCAACTTCCATCTCCTGCTCCACAAGTGCCACCTCGAACCGCACAATTGCCACCTCCTTCCCCATATCAACCACCTCCCATCCAACAAGTGCCACCTCCTGTGGCACAAGTGCCAATTCCTGCCCCACAAGTGCCTGCTCATGCTTCACAAGTGCCAGCTCCTGCCCCTCATCATCCACCTCCTGCCCCACAAGTGCCACCTCCCTGCTCACGAGTGCCACATCCCGCCCCACATGTACCACCTCCTGCATCACAACTTCCACCTCCCGCCCCACATGTACCACCTCCTGCATTACAACTTCCACATCCCGCCCCACATGTACCACCTCCTGCATCACAACTTCCACCTCCCGCCCCACAAGTTCCACCTCCTCCCCACAAGCGCCACCTCCCTCTCCACAAACTCCACCTCCCACACACAAGTGCCTCATCCTGCCCCACAAGTGTCACCTCCTGCCCCACAAGTGCCACCTTCCGCCCCACAAGTGCCACCTCACACCCCAACAGTGTCAACTTCCGCCCCACAAGTGACACCTCACGCCCCACAACTTCCACATCCCGCCCCACAAGTGCCACCACCTGACCCACAAGTGCCAACTCCTGCCCCACTAATGCAACTACCTGCCCCACAAGTGCCAACTCGCGCCCCACAAGTGCCAACTCCTGCCCCACAAGTTCTACCTCCTGCCTTACAAGTGCCACCCCCTGCCTCACAGCTTCCACCTCCCGCCCCACATATGCCACCTCCTGCCTACAAGTGCCACCTCAGGCCCCACAAGTGCCCCCTCCCGCTCCACAAGTGCCACGTCCTGCCCCACAAGTGCCATCTCCCGCCCCACATGGGCCAAATCCTGCCACGCAACTTCCACCTCCTGCCCCACATCATCCACCTCCCACCCCACAAGTGCCACCTCCTGTGGCACAAGTGCCAATTCCAGCCCTAAATGTGCCAGCTCATGCTTCACAATTGCCAGCTCCTGCCCCACATCATCCACCTCCTGCCCCACAAGTGCCACCTCCTATCCCACATGTGCCAACTCCTGCCCCACAAGTGCCATTTCCTGCACCACATTTGCCACCTCCTGCCCCACAAGTGCCACCTCCTTCCCCACAAGTGCCACCTCCCGCCCCACAAGTTTAACCTCCAGACACACAAGTGCCACGTCCTGCCCCACAAGTGCCATCTCCCGCCCCACAAGTGCCAAATCCTGACGCGCAACTTCCACGTCCTGCTCCACAATTGCCATCTCCTGCCCCACAAGTGCCACCTCCCGCCACAAAAGTGCCACCTCCCGCCCCTCTATAGCCACCTCCTGCCCCACAAGTTACACCTCTTGCCCCACAAGTTACACCTCTTGCCCCACAACGTCGACCCCCGCCCCACATGTGCCACCACCTGACCCACAAGTGCCAACTCCTGCCCCACAAGTGTTACCTCTCGCCCCACAGCTTCAACCTCCAGCCACACAAGTGCCAACTCCTGCCCAACAAGTGCCACCTCCCGCCCCACAAGTGCCACCTCCCGCCCCACTACTTCCACGTCACACCCCAAATCTTCTTACCTTCCACCCCACAAGTGCCACCTCCTGCCCCAAACCTTCAACCTACTGCCCCACAACTGCCACTTCCCACCCAGCAAATGCCACCCCCCGCCCCACAAGTGCCTCCTCCCACCCCACAAGTGCCAACCCTTACCCCACAAGTGCCAACTCCTGCCCCACATCATCCACCAACTGCCCCACAAGTGCCACCTCCTGCACCACAAGTGCCACCTCCTGACCCACAACTTCCAGCTCCTGCCCCACAAGTGCCACCTTCTGCCCCACAAGTGCCTCCTCCTGCCCCACAAGTGCCACCTCCTGCCCCACATCATCCACCTCCTGCCCCACATCATCCACCTCCTGCCCCACATCATCCACCTCCTGCCTCACAAATGCCTCCTCCTGACCCACAATTGCCACCTGCCGCCCCACAACTTCCACCTCACGCCCCACAAGTGCCACCTCCCGACCCACATGTGCCACAACCCGCCCCACAAATCCAACTCCTGCCCCACAAGTGCCACCTCCCGACCCACATGTGCCACCTTCTGCTCCAAAAGTGCCACTTCCTGCCCCTCAAGTGTCACCTCTTCCCCACAAGTACCACCTCCTGACCCACAAGTGCCACTACGTGACCCACAATTGCCACCTCCCGTCTCACAATTGCAACTCTCGCCCAACAAGTGCCACCTCCTGCCCCACAATTGCCACCACCCCCCCAACAAGTGCCACCTCCCGCCCCACAAGTACCACATCCCACCCCACAAGTGCAACCTCCTGCCCCACAAGTGCCAACTCTCGCCCCACAAGTGCCAACTCCTGCCCCACAACATCCACCTCACGCTCCAAAAGTGCCACCTCCTGCCCCACAAGTGCTACTTCCTGCCTTACAAGTGCCACTTCCCGCTGCACAAGTGACACCTCCAGCCCCACAGCTGCCACAACCCGCCCCACAACTTCCACATCCCGCCTCACAACTGCAAGCTCCTGCCCCACAATTGCCACCTCCTACCACACAAGTGCCAACTCCTGCCCCACAAGTGCCACCTCATGTCCCTCAATTTTCACCTTATGCCCCAAAAGTGCCACCTCCCGCCCAACAAGTGCAACATCTCGCCCCACTAGTGCCACGTCCCGGCCCAAAATTGCTACCTCCTGCCCCACATCATCCACCTCCTGTTCCACAAATGTCACCTCCTGACCCACAACTTCCACCTCCTGCCCCACAAGTGCCACCTTCTGCCTCACAAGTGCCACCCCTTGCCCCACAAGTGCCACATCCCACCGCACAATTTCCACCTCTTGTTACACAAGTCCCACCTCCCGCCCAACAACAGCCTCCTCCTGCCCCACAAGTGCCACCTCCTGCCCCACAAGTGCCACCTCCCACCCCACAAGTGCCACGTCCTTCCCAATTGCCACGTCCTGTCCCACAAGTGCCACCTCCTGCCGTACAAGTGCCACCCTCTGCCCCACAATTGCCACTTCTTGCCCCACAATTGCCAATTCTTGCCCCACAACTTCCACCTCCCACCCCATAACTTCCACCTCCCGTCCCACAGCTTCCACATCCTGCCCCACAAGTGCCCGATCCTGCCCCAGAAGTACCACCACCTGACCCACAAGTGCCAACTCCTGCCCCACAAGTGCCACATTCCGCCCCACAAGTGCTACCTCCTGCCTTACAAGTGCCAATTCCTGCTTCACAAGTGCCAGCTCATGCTTCACAAATGCCAGCTCCTGCCCCACATCATCAACTTCCTGCCCCACAAGTGCCACCTCCAACCCCACAAAGACAGCCTCCTGCCCCACATCATCCACCTCCTGCCCCACAAGTGCCAATTCCTGCCCCACAAGTGCCAGCTCCTGCCACACAAGTGCCAGCTCCTGCCCCACAAAGACCACCTCCTGCCCCACATTTTCCACCTACCACCCCACAAGTGCCACCTCCCACCCCACAAATGCCACCTCCTGCCCTGCAACTTCCACCTCCTGCTCCACAAGGGCCATCTCCTGCCCCACATCGTCCACCTCCCACCCAACAAGTGCCAGCTCATGCCCCACAAGTGCCAGTTCATGCCCCACAAGTGCCAGTTCATGCCCCACATCATCCACCTTCTGCCCCACAAGTGCCACCTCCTGCCCCACAACGACCACATCCTGCCCCACAACGACCACCTCCTGCCCCACAAGTGCCAATTCCTGCCCTACAAGTGCCAGCTCATTCCCCTGAAGTGCCAGCTCCTGCCCCACAAGTCCCACATTTTGCCACACCACTGCCACCTCCCCCCAAATAATCCACCTCCTGCCCCACAAGTGTCACTGACCGCCCAACTTCCTCCTCCTGACGCACAAGTGCAACCTCCTGCCCCACAAGTGCAACCTCCTGCCCGACAAGAGCCACTTCCTGCCCCACAAGTACCTCTTCCCTCCCAACAAGTTCCAATTTCCGCCCCACAAGTGCCACCTCCTGCCCCACAAGTGCAATTTCCTGCCCCACAAATGCCACCTTTCGCCCCACAAATGCCACCTCCCGCTCCACAACTTCCACCTCCTGCCCCACAAGTGCCACCTCCCGACCCACAAGTGCCACCTCACGCCCAACATCTATTACCTCCCACCCCACAAGTGCCACCTCCCGCCCTACAACTTCCATCTCCCGGCCCACAAGTGCCACCTCCTGCCTCAAAAGAGCCACCTCCCGCCCCACAACTTCCACGTAACGCCCCATAAGTTCCACCTCCCGCCCAACAAGTGCCACCTCTCGTCCCACAAGGACCACCTCCTGCCCCACAAGTGCCACCTCCTGCCCCACAAGTGCCACCTCCGTCCCCACAAATGCCACCTCCTGCCCCACAAGTGCCACCTCACGCCCCACAAGTGTCAACTCATGCTCCACAAATGCCACCTCCTGCCCCACAAGTGCCAAATACTTCCCCACAACTTCCACCTTCTGCCCCACTAGTGCCAACTCCAATTCCACAAGTGCCACCTCCAGCCCTACAACTGCCACTTCCAGCCCCACAAGTGCCACCTCCCGCCCAACAACTTCAACATCCCACCACACAAGTGCCAACTCCTGCCCGTGTGCCACATCCTGCCCCACAAGTGCCAACTCCTGCCGCACAACTGACAATTCCTGCCCCAAAAGTGACAGCTCATGCTTCACAATTGCCAGCTCCTGCCCCACATCATCCACCTTCTGCCCCACAAGTGCCACCTCTCGCCCCACAAGTGCCACCTCCTGCCAAACTAGTGCAACCTCCTGCCCCACAAGTGCCTTATCTCGCCAGACAATTTACAGCTCCTGCCCCACAAGTGCTACATCCTGCACCACAACTTCAACCTCCTGCCCCACAAGTGCCACGTTCTGCCCCACAAGTGTAGGCTCCTGCCCCACAACTGCCAATTCCTGCCCCACATGTGCCAGCTCATGCTTCACAAGTGCCAGCTCCTGCACCACATCATCCACTTCCTGCCCACAAGTGCCAGTTCATGCCCCACAAGTGCCAGCTCCTGCCCCACAAGTGCCAGCTCCTTCACCACAGGTACCCCATCCCAACCCACAAGTTTCAATTAATACCATACAATTGACACCTCCTTCCCCACAAGTGCCACCTCCTGCCCCACAAGTACCAGTTCATGCCCCACAAGTGCCAGCTCCTGCGCCACAAGTGCCACATCCTGCCCCACAAGTGCCAGCTCCTTCACCACAGGTACCCCATCCCACCCCACAAGTTTCAATTCCTGCCATACAAGTGACACCTCCTTCCCCACAAGTGCCACCTCCTTCCCCACAAGTGCCACCTCCTGCCCTACAAGTGCCACCTCCCACCAAACAACTGACACCTCCTGCCCCACAAGTGTCACCTCCTGCCCAACAAGTTCCACCTCTTGACCTACAAGTGCCACTTCCTGCCCCATAAATTTCACCTCTCGCCCAACAAATGCTACCACCTCCCCCAAAAGCGCCACCTCCTGCCCCACAGGTGCCATTTCCTGCCCCACAACATCCACCTCCCACGCACAAGTGTAACCTACCGCCCCACAACTTCCACCTCCTGCCCCACAAGTGCCAACACCTGCCCCACAAGTGCCAGCTCCTGCCCCACAAGCGCCACATCCCGCCCCACAAGTGCCACCTCCTGCCCCACAGGTACCCCATCCCACCTCACAAGTTTCAATTCCTGCCATACAAGTGCCACCTCCTTCCCCACAAGTGCCACCTCCTGCCCCACAAGTGCCACCTCTTGCCCAACAGGTGCCACCTCCTGCCCCACATCATCAACTTCCTGCCCCACAAGTGCCACCTCCAACCCCACAAATACAGCCTCCTGCCCCACATCATCTACCTCCAGCCCCACAAGTGCCAATTCCTGCCCCACAATTGCCACCTCATGCCCCACAAGTGCCACCTCATGCCCAACAGGTACCACCTCCTGCCCCACAAATGCCAAATCCTGCCCTGCAACTTCCAACTCCTGCCCCACAAGTGCCAATTCCTGCCTCACAAGTGCCAGCTCATGCTTCACAAGTGCCACCTCCTGCCCCACATCATCCACCCCCTGCACCACAAGTGCCAATTCCTGCCCTACAAGTGCCAGCTCATTCCCCTGAAGTGCCAGCTCCTGCCCCACAAGTGCCACAGTTTGCCACACCACTGCCACCTTCCCCCCAAATAATCCACCTCCCACCCCACAAGTGTCACGTCCTGCCCCACAAGTACCTCTTCCCTCCCAACAAGTTCCAATTTCCGCCCCACAAGTGCCACCTCCTGCCACACAAGTGCAACCTCCTGCCCCACAAGTGCCACCTCCCACCCCACAAGTGCCACCTCCTGCCCAACATCTACCACCTCCCACCCTACAAGTGCCACCTCCCAGCCTACAACTTCCATCTCCTGGCCCACAAGTGCCACTTCCTGCCTCAAAAGAGCCACCTCCTGCCCCACAACTTCCACGTAACGCCCCTTAAGTTCCACCTCCTGCCCCACAAGTGCCACCTCCTTCCCCACAAGTGCCAGCTGCTGCTCCACATCATCCAACTCCCGCCCCACAAGTGCCATGTCCAGCCCCACAACTTCCGCCTCCTGCCCCAAAAGTGTCAACTCCTGCCCCATAAGTTCCATATCCCGCCCCACAAGTGCCACCTCCCGCCCCACAACTTCCACGTAACGCCCCATAAGTTCCACCTCCTGCCCAAAAAGTGCCACCTCTAGTCCCACAAGGACCACCTCCTGCCCCACAAGTGCCACCTCCTGCCCCACAAGTGCCACCTCCTGTCCCACATTTACCAACTCCTGCCCCACAAGTGCCATTTCCTGCCCCAAATCTGGTGCATACCACCCCACAAATTGCACCTCCTGCCCCACAACTTCAACCTCCCGCCACACAAGAGCCAACTCTTGCCCAACGTGTGCCACATCCTGCCCAACAAGTTCCACCTACCACCAAACAAATTCCACCTCCTTCCCCACAAGTGCCACCTCCTGCCCCACAAGTACCAGTTCATGCCCCACAAGTGCCAGCTCCTGCGCCACAAGTGCCACATCCTGCCCCACAAGTGCCAGCTCCTTCACCACAGGTACCCCATCCCACCCCACAAGTTTCAATTCCTGCCATACAAGTGACACCTCCTTCCCCACAAGTGCCACCTCCTTCCCCACAAGTGCCACCTCCTGCCCTACAAGTGCCACCTCCCACCAAACAACTGACACCTCCTGCCCCACAAGTGTCACCTCCTGCCCAACAAGTTCCACCTCTTGACCTACAAGTGCCACCTCCTGCCCCATAAGTTTCACCTCTCGCCCAACAAATGCCACCACCTCCCCCAAAAGCACCACCTCCTGCCCCACAGGTGCCATTTCCTGCCCCACAACATCCACCTCCCACGCACAAGTGCAACCTACCGCCCCACAACTTCCACCTCCTGCCCCACAAGTGCCAACACCTGCCCCACAAGTGCCAGCTCCTGCCCCACAAGCGCCACATCCTGCCCCACAAGTGCCATTTCCCCCCCCACATGTGCCTACTCCTGCCTTACAAGTTTCACCTACCACCCCACAAATTCCACCTCCCACCCCACAAGATCCACCTCCTGCCCCAAAAGTGCCAATTCCTGCTTCACAAGTGCCAGCTCATGCTTCACAAATGCCAGCTCCTGCCCCACATCATCAACTTCCTGCCCCACAAGTGCCACCTCTAACCCCACAGACAGCCTCCTGCCCCACATCATCCAACTCCTGCCCCACAAGTGCCAATTCCTGCCCCACAAGTGCCAGCTCATGCCCCACAAGTGCCAGCCCCTGCCCCACAAGTGCCACCTCCTGCCCCACATCATCCACCTCCTCCCCCAAAAGTGACAATACCTGTTCCACAAGTGCCACCTCTTGCCCCACAACTTCAACATCCCGCCACACAAGTGCCACCTCCTGCCCCACAAGTGCCAATCCCTGCCCCACAAGTGCCAGCTCCTGCCCCACATGTTCCACCTACCATCCCACAAATTCCACCTCATGCCCCACAAGTGCCAACTCCCAACCCACAAATGCCAAATCCTGCAATGCAACTTCCACCTCCTGTTCCACAAGTGCCACCTCCTGCCCCACATCGTCCACCTCCCACCCAACAAGTGCCACCACCTGCCCCACAAGTGCCAATTCCTAGCCCCACATGTGCCAGCTCATGCCCCACAAGTGCCACATTTGTCCACACCACTGCCTCCTCCCCCCCAAATAATCCACCTCTTGCCCCACAAGTGTCACTGACTGACCAACTTCCTCCTCCTGCCCCACAAGTGCCAGCTCCTGCCCCACAAGAGCCACTTCCTGCCCCACAAGAGCCACTTCCCTCCCAACAAGTTCCAATTTCCGCCCAACAAGTACCACCTCCTTCTGCACAAGTTCCACCTCCTGCCCTAAAAGCTCCATTTCCTGCCCCACAAGTGCCACCTCCCGCCCCACAAGTGCCACCTCCTGCCCTATAACTTCCACCTCCTGGCCCACAAGTGCCACCTCCCGCCCTACAACTGCCAAACCCTGCCCCAAAACTTCCACCTCCTGCCCAACAATTTCCAACTCATGCCCCACAATTGCCACCTCCTGCCACACAAATGCCACCTTCTGCCTCAAAATGCCACCTCCTGCCCAACAACTCCAACCTCCCGCCCCACAAGTACCACCTCCTGCTCCACAAGTTCCACCTCCTGCCCCATAAGTTCCACCTTACGCCCCACAAGTGCCATCTCCTGCCCCAAAAGCTCAATTTCCTGCCCCATCAGTGCCACCTCCCGCACCACAAGTGCCACCTCCTGCCCCATAAGTGCCAATTTCTGCCCCACAAGTGCCACTTCCCGCCTTACAAATGCCACCTCCTGCCCCACAACTTTCACCTCCTGCCCCACAAGTGCAACCTCCCTGCCCACGAGTGACACAATCTGCCCAAGTGCCACCTCCTGCCTCACAACTTCCACCTCCCGCCCCACAAGTGCCACCTCCTGTCTCACAAGTGCAACCTCCCGCCCCACAACTTCCACAACCTGCCCCACAAGTGCCACCTCCCGTCACTCAACTTCCAACTCCTGGCCCACAAGTGCGACCTCCTGCCCCACCATTACCACCTCCTGCCCCACAATTTCCACCTCCTGCCCCACAAGTGCCACAACCTGCTCTACAATTTCAACGTCCTGCCTTACAAGTGCCACATTCTGCCCCACAAGTGCCACATCCCGCCCCAAAAGTGACACCTCCCGAACCACAACGTCAACCTCTGGCCCCACAAGTCCCACCTCCCGCCCCACAAGTGCCACATCCCGCCCCACAAGTGCCACCTTCTGCTCCACAACTTCCACCTCCTGCCCCACAAGTTATAACTCCTGCCCCACAAGTGTTGCATTTTGCCCCACAAGTGCCACCTCCCGCCTCACAAGTGCCACCTCCCGACCCACAAGTGCCAACTCCTGCCCCGCAACTTCCATCTCCTGCTCCACATGTACCACCTCCTGCATCACAACTTCCACCTCCCGCCCCACATGTACCACCTCCTGCATCACAACTTCCACCTCCCGCCCCACATGTACCACCTCCTGCATCACAACTTACACCTCCCGCCCCACATGTACCACCTCCTGCATCACAACTTCCACCTCCCGCCCCACATGTACCACCTCCTGCATCACAACTTACACCTCCCGCCCCACATGTACCACCTCCTGCATCACAACTTACACATCCCGCCCCACATGTACCATCTCCTGCATCACAACTTCCACCTCCCGCCCCAAGAATGCCACATCCTGCCGCACAAGTGCCACCTCCCGCCTCACAAGTGCCACCCCCCCCCACAAGTGCCACCTCCCACGCACAAGTGCCACATCCTGCCCCACAAGTGCCACCTCCCACGCACAAGTGCCACTACCTGCCCCACAAGTGCCAACTCGTGCCCCACAAGTGCCAACTCCTGCCCCACAAGTTCTATGTGCCTCTGTGGGGTCTCTTATGGGTATCTCTGGACTCAAATGTATTTCTATGGGTACCTATGGGTTTCAATGTGGTCCCTATGTGCCTCTATGGGGTCTCTTATGGGTCTCAGCAGTGTCCCTATGTGTCTCTATGGGTCTCACTGTCCCCCACTGTAATCCATGGGATCCCTATGTGTCCCAATGTCCCCCTATGGGTCACTATGTGTCCCTATGTGTCCCCCCTATGGGTTGCTATGTGCCACTATGGGGTCTCTATGGGGTCTCTATGGGGTCTCATGGATATCTCTGGGCTCAAATGTCTTCTTATGGGTATCTATGGGTTTCAATGCAGTCCCTATGTGCCTCTATGGGGTCTCTTATGGGTCTCAGCGAGGTCCCTATGTGTCTCTATGGGTCTCACTGTCCCCCACTGAAATCCATGGGGTCCCTATGTGTCCCAATGTCCCCCTATTGGTCCCAGTGTCAGCCTATGGGTCACAATGTGTCCCTATGTGTCCCAATGTCCCTCCTATGTGTTGCTAAGTGTCTCCATGGGGTCTCTTATGAGTATCTCTGGGCCAAAATATCTACCTATTGGTATCCATAGGTTACATTACGTCCCTATGTGCCTCTATGGGGTCTCTTAAGGGTTACAGCGGAGTCCCTATGTGTCTCTATGGGTCTCACTGTCCCCCACTATGTTCCATGGGGTCCCTAGGTGTCCCAATATACCCCTATGGGTCCCAGTGTCTCCCAATGGGTCACTATGTGTTCCTAAGTGCCGAATGTCCCCCCTATGTGTCCCAATGGCTTCCTTTGGGGTTTCTATGGGGACTCTTATTGGTATCTCTGGGCCCAAATGTCTTCCTATGGGTATCTATGGGTTTCAATGAGGTCCCTATGTGCCTCTATGGGGTCTCTTTTGGGTATCAGTGGAGCCCCTATGTTTGTCTACGGGTCTCACTGTTCCCCACTGTAATCCATGGGGTCCCTCTGTGTCCCAATGTCCACACTATGGGTTGCTATGTACCTCTATGGGGTCTCTATGTGGTCTCTTATTTGTATCTATGGGCTTAAATGTCCTCCTATGGGTATCTATGGGTTTCAATGTGGTCCCTATGTGCCTCTATGGGGTCTCTTATGGGTCTCAGCAGAGTCTCTATGTGTCTCTACGGGTATCACTGTCTTCCACTGTAATCCATGTTGTCCATATGTGTCCCAATGTCACCCTATGGGTCACTATGTGTCCCTATGTGTCCCAATGTCCCCCCTATGGGTTATTATGTGCCTCTATGGGTTCTCTATGGGGCTCTATGGGGTTCTATGGGGCGTTCTGAGGTTTCTATGGGGTGTCTATGGAACGCTATGGTGTGTCTATGTGGCAAAATGAGTTTCTATGGGTGGCTATGGGAGCTCTATGGGGCACAATGGGTTGCCTACGGGGCTCTATGGGATGTCTATGGGGCTCTATGGCGCGGCTATATGTCCTTATGTGGTGTCTATGTGGCACTTTGTTGTACTATGGGGTGCTGTGAGGCACTATGGGGTGCTATGAGGCTCTATGGCGCAGTATAGGGTGTCTATGGGTCCCTATGGGGTGCAATGGGGCGCTGTGGGGCACAAGGGACTGTCTATGAGGCTCCATGGGCTGCTATGTTGCACTATGGAGTAGCTATGGGGTGCTATGGAGTCTCTTTGGGCCCCTATGGGTCACTATGGGGTGTCTATGGGGCTCTATGGGGTATCTTTGTGTTCCTATGGGGCGCTATGGGTGACTATGGGGTCGATATGGGTTTCTTTGAGGCACTATGGGTCTCAATGGGGTCTCTATGGGTCTCAATTTATCCTTATGGCTCCCAGTGACTGTCTATGGGTCTCTATGTGTCCCTATGGGTCCCAGTGTCTCTCTATGGGTCCCAATGTCTTCCTCTGGATCTCTATGGGTCCCTATGGGTCCCAGTGTCTCTCTATGTCCCCCTGTCTAGGTGGTAACTATACAGATGGTAACAAAGATGGTAACAAATGTACAGAGGTTCTAAGCGAGAGAGAAACTCACCAGTGGTGATGCCTTCGCTGAGGAAGCTGGGGCGGTCTTCACTGCAGAGCGATGTCCAAGAGATGCTGCCTCACAGAATCACAGAATTCTCAAGGTTGGAAAAGGGCTGCCAGCTTTTGTAGGAGAATAGCATGGGAGACAGTTGTGAAGGCTTTGCTGAAGTCCAAGTAGAGCACATCAACAGCCTTTCTTTCCTTCATCCATCAGATGGGTCACAGGATCGTAGAAGGAGATCAGATTGGTCAAGCAGGAGCTGCCCTTCACGAACCCATGCTGGCTAGGTCTGATCTCCTGCTCATCCCACACCTGCCGCATCTGTCATCTCCCTCAAGACAATTCGTTCCATTCCCTTCCCTGGCACCGAGGTCAGGCTAACAGGCCTGGAGTTGCCCGGATCCTCCTGACAACCTTGCTTGGAAATGGGAGTCACGTTGGCAAGCCTCCAGTCTTCTGGGACCTCACCCGGTAACAGGGAGCTCGGAAAGATAATGGAAAGCGGCTCGAGTGAGGGTCAGCCCTTAAATGAGGTCTCAGAGGAGGTGGAGTCGAGCTCCAGCCCTCCCGGGAGCACAGCTCCATTACTCTCACCTGTGCTCCCGCAGCTGACCCCACACTTGCCTCAGCTGATTAATCAGAGGTTCAGGCTGTGATTACCAATCTCCCATACAGCCCCTATGGGTCCCAGTGTCTCCCTATCGGTCTCTAGCTGTTCCTATAGGTCTCGATGGGGTTATAATGCCTCTAAATGGGTCCCTATGTGTCTCTATGTCTCTCTATGGGGTCCCTATGTGTCCCAATGTCCCCCTATGGATCTCTATGTATCCATATGGGTCCCAGTGACTCCCTTTGGGTAACTAATGAGTCACTATGTGTCCCAACGTCTCCCCTATGGGTTGCTATGTGCCTCTGTGGGGACTCTTATGGGTATCTCTGGACCCAAATGTATTCCTATGGGTACCTATGGGTTTCAATGTGGTCCCTATGTGCCTCTATGGGGTCTCTATGGGTCTCAGCAGTGTCCCTATGTGTCTCTATGGGTCTCACTGTCCCCCACTGTAATCCATGGGATCCCTATGTGTCCCAATGTCCCCCTATGGGTCCCAGTGTCTCCCTATGGGTCACTATGTGTCCCTATGTGTCCCAATATCCCCCCTATGGGTTGCTATGTGCCTCTATGGGTTCTCTATGGGGCTCTATGGGGTGCCTATGGAACTCTATGGGGTTCTATGGGGCGTTCTGAGGTTTCTATGGGGTGTCTATGGAACGCTATGGTGTGTCTATGTGGCAAAATGAGTTTCTATGGGTGGCTATGGGAGCTCTATGGGGCACAATGGGTTGCCTACGGGGCTCTATGGGATGTCGATGGGGCTCTATGGCGCGACTATATGTCCTTATGTGGTGTCTATGTGGCACTATGTTGTGCTATGGGGTGCTGTGAGGCACTATGGGGTGCTATGGGGCTCTATGGAGCAGTATAGGGTGTCTATGGGTCCCTATGTGGTGCAATGGGGCGCTGTGGGGCACAAGGGAGTGTCTATCAGGCTCCATGGGCTGCTATGGGGCACTGTGGAGTAGCTATGGGATGATTTGGGGTCTCTTTGTGCCCCTATGGGGCGCTATGGGTCACTATGTGGTGTCTATGGGGCTCTATGGGGTGGCTATGCGGTGCTGTAGGGTGGCTATTGGGTGCTTTGGGGTATCCTTGGGTTCCTATGGGGCACTATGGGTGACTATGGGGTGCTATGGTTTGCTATGGGGCTCTATGCGGAAGAATGGGGTCTCTATGGGGCGCTATGGGGTCCCTATGGGGCTCTATGGGGAGTCTATGGGGTGTCTTTGGGGATCTATGGGTTGTCTGTGGGGCTCTATGAGGTCTGCATGGGGTCTGTATGGGGTTCAGTGGGTCTCTATGGAGCTCTATGGGGTGTCTACAGGCACTATGGGGCGATATGGGGTGTCTATGTGGTTCAATTGGGCTCTATGGTGTGGCTGTAGGGCCTTATGTGGTGTCTATGGGGCACTGTGGGCTGCTATGGGGTGCTGTGGGGAACTATGGGGTGTCTATGGGGCTCTATGGAGCAGTATGCTGTGTCTATGGGTCCCAGTGTGGTGCTGTGGGGTGCAATTGAGTGTCTATGAGGCTCCATGGGCTGCTATGGGGCACTATGGAGTAGCTATGGGGTGCTATGGGGTCTCTTTGGGCCCCTATGGGTCACTATGGGGTGTCTATGGGGCTCTATGGGGTATCTTTGTGTTCCTATGGGGCGCTATGGGTGACTATGGGGTCGCTATGGGTTTCTTTGAGGCACTATGGGTCTCAATAGGGTCTCTATGGGTCTCAATTTATCCTTATGGCTCCCAATGACTGTCTATGGGTCTCTATGTGTCCCTATGGGTCCCAGTGTCTCTCTATGGGTCCCAATGTCTTCCTCTAGATCTCTATGGGTCCCTATGGGTCCCAGTGTCTCTCTATGTCCCCCTGTCTAGGTGGTAACTATACAGATGGTAACAAAGATGGTAACAAATGTACAGAGGTTCTAAGCGAGAGAGAAACTCACCAGTGGTGATGCCTTTGCTGAGGAAGCTGGGGCGGTCTTCACTGCAGAGCGATGTCCAAGAGATGCTGCCTCACAGAATCACAGAATTCTCAAGGTTGGAAAAGGGCTGCCAGCTTTTGTAGGAGAATAGCATGGGAGACAGTTGTGAAGGCTTTGCTGAAGTCCAAGTAGAGCACATCAACAGCCTTTCTTTCCTTCATCCATCAGATGGGTCACAGGATCGTAGAAGGAGATCAGATTGGTCAAGCAGGAGCTGCCCTTCACGAACCCATGCTGGCTAGGTCTGATCTCCTGCTCATCCCACACCTGCCGCATCTGTCATCTCCCTCAAGACAATTCGTTCCATTCCCTTCCCTGGCACCGAGGTCAGGCTAACAGGCCTGGAGTTGCCCGGATCCTCCTGACAACCTTGCTTGGAAATGGGAGTCACGTTGGCAAGCCTCCAGTCTTCTGGGACCTCACCCGGTAACAGGGAGCTCGGAAAGATAATGGAAAGCGGCTCGAGTGAGGGTCAGCCCTTAAATGAGGTCTCAGAGGAGGTGGAGTCGAGCTCCAGCCCTCCCGGGAGCACAGCTCCATTACTCTCACCTGTGCTCCCGCAGCTGACCCCACACTTGCCTCAGCTGATTAATCAGAGGTTCAGGCTGTGAGTACCAATCTCCCATATAGCCCCTATGGGTCCCAGTGTTTCCCTATGGGTCTCTAGCTGTCCCTATAGGTCTCTATGGGGTTATTATGCCTCTAAATGGGTCCCTATGTGTCCCAATGTCCCCCTATGGATCTCTATGTATCCATATGAGTCCCAGTGACTCCCTTTGGGTCACTAATGAGTCACTATGTGTCCCAACGTCTCCCCTATGGGTTGCTATGTGCCTCTGTGGGGTCTCTTATGGCTATCTCTGGACCCAAATGTATTCCTATGGGTACCTATGGGTTTCAATGTGGTCCCTATGTGCCTCTATGGGGTCTCTATGGGTCTCAGCAGTGTCCCTATGTGTCTCTATGGGTCTCACTGTCCCCCACTGTAATCCATGGGATCCCTATGTGTCCCAATGTCCCCCTATGGGTCCCAGTGTCTCCCTATGGGTCACTATGTGTCCCTATGTGTCCTAATATCCCCCCTATGGGTAGCTATGTGCCTCTATGGGGTCTCTTATTTGTATCTATGGGCTTAAATGTCCTCCTATGGGTATCTCTGGGTTTCACTGTGGTCCCTATGTGCCTCTATGGGGTCTCTTATGGGTCTCAGCAGAGTCTCTATGTGTCTCTACGGATATCACTGTCCCCCACTGTAATCCATGGTGTCCCTATGTGTCCCAATGTCACCCTATGGGTTGCTATGTGCCACTATGGGGTCTCTATGGGGTCTCTATGGGGTCTCATGGATATCTCTGGGCCCAAATGTCTTCTTATGGGTATCTATGTGTTTCAATGCAGTCCCTATGTGCCTCTATGGGTTCTCTTATGGGTCTCAGCGAGGTCGCTATGTGTCTCTATGGGTCTCACTGTCCCCCACTGAAATCCATGAGGTCCCTATGTGTCCCAATGTCCCCCTATTTGTCCCAGTGTCAGCCTATGGGTCACAATGTGTCCCTATGTGTCCCAATGTCCCTCCTATGTGTTGCTAAGTGTCTCCATGGGGTCTCTTATGAGTATCTCTGGGCCAAAATATCTACCTATTGGTATCCATAGGTTACATTAGGTCCCTATGTGCCTCTATGGGGTCTCTTATGGGTCTCAGCAGAGTCTCTATGTGTCTCTACGGGTATCACTGTCCCCCACTGTAATCCATGGTGTCCCTATGCGTCCCAATGTCCCCCTATGGGTCCCAGTGTCTCCCTATGGGTCACTATGTGTCCATATGTGTCCCAATGTCCCCCCTATGGGTTTCTATGTGCCTCTATGGGTTCTCTATGGGGCTCTATGGGGTGCCTATGGAGCTCTATGGGGTTCTATGGGGCGTTCTGAGGTTTCTATGGGGTGTCTATGGAACGCTATGGTGTGTCTATGTGGCAAAATGAGTTTCTATGGGTGGCTATGGGAGCTCTATGGGGCACAATGGGTTGCCTACGGGGCTCTATGGGATGTCTATGGGGCTCTATGGTGCGGCTATATGTCCTTATGTGGTGTCTATGTGGCACTATGTTGTGCTATGGGGTGCTGTGAGGCACTATGGGGTGCTATGGGGCTCTATGGAGCAGTATAGGGTGTCTATGGGTCCCTATGTGGTGCAATGGGGCGCTGTGGGGCACAAGGGAGTGTCTATGAGCCTCCATGGGCTGCTATGGGGCACTATGGAGTAGCTATGAGATGATTTGGGGTCTCTTTGTGCCCCTATGGGGCGCTATGGGTCACTATGTGGTGTCTATGGGGCTCTATGGGGTGGCTATGCGGTGCTGTAGGGTGGCTATGGGGTGCTTTGGGGTATCCTTGGGTTCCTATGGGGCGCTATGGGTGACTATGGGGTGCTATGGTTTTCTATGGGGCTCTATGCGGAAGAATGGGGTCTCTATGGGGCGCTATGGGGCTCTATGGGGAGTCTACGGGGTGTCTTTTGGGATCTATGGGTTGTCTGTGGGGCTCTATGGGGTCTGCATGGGGTCTGTATGGGGTTCAGTGGGTCTCTATGGAGCTCTATGGGGTGTCTACAGGCACTATGGGGCGATATGGGGTGTCTATGTGGTTCAATTGGGCTCTATGGTGTGGCTGTAGGGTTTTATGTGGTGTCTATGGGGCACTGTGGGCTTCTATGGGGTGCTGTGGGGAACTATGGGGTGTCTATGGGGCTCTATGGAGCAGTATGCTGTGTCTATGGGTCCCTATGGGGTGCAATGGGGTGCTGTGGGGCACAATGGAGTGTCTATGAGGCTCCATGGGCTGCTATGGGGCACTATGGAGTAGCTATGGGGTGCTATGGGTTCTCTTTGGGCCCCTATGGGTCACTATGGGGTGTCTATGGGGCTCCATGGGATATCTATGTGTTCCTATTGGGCACTATGTGTGACTATGGGGTCGCTATGGGTTTCTTTGAGGAAGTGCCAACTCCTGCCCAACGTGTGATATCTCCTGCACCACAAGTTCCAAGTCTTGCCCCACAAGTTCCACCTACCATCCCACAAGTGCCACCTCCTGCCCCACAAGTGCCACCTCCTGCCCCACAAGTGCCACCTCCCGACCCACAAGTGCCACCTCCTGCCGTGCAAGTGCCAGCTCCTGCTCCACATGTGCCACCTCTCGCCCCACAAGTTCCAGCTCCCGCCCCATAAGTGCCACCTCCCTCTCCACAAATTCCACCTCCCGCCCACAAGTGCCACATCGCTCCCCACAAGTGCCACCTCCTGCCCCACTAGTGCCACCTCCCGCCCCACAAGTGCCAACTCCAGCCCCACAAGTGCAACCTCCCACCCCACAAGTACCAAATCCTGCCCCACAACTTCCACCTCCTGCCCCAGAAGTGCCATCTCCTGCCCCACATGTGTCACCTCCTGCCCCACATCATCCACCTCCAAACCCATAAGTGCCACCTCCTGCACAACAAGTGCCATTTCCTGCCCCACAAGTGCCATTTCCCCCCCCACATGTGCCAACTCCTGCCTTACAAGTTTTACCTACCACCCCACAAATTCCACCTCCCACCCCACAAGTTCCACCTCCTGCCCCAAAAGTGCCAATTCCTGCTTCACAAATGCCAGCTCATGCCCCACATCATCAACTTCCTGCCCCACAAGTGCCAGCTCATGCCGCACAAGTGCCACCTCTTGCCCCACAGGTGCCACCTCCTGCCCCACATCATCCACCTCCTCCCCCAAAAGTGACAATACCTGTTCCACAAGTGCCGCCTCCCACCCCACAACTTCAACATCCCGCCACACAAGTGCCAGCTCCTGCCCCACATGTTCCACCTACCATCCCACAAATTCCACCTCATGCCCCACAAGTGCCAACTCCCAACCCACAAATGCCAAATCCTGCAGTGCAACTTCCACCTCCTGCTCCACAAGTGCCACCTCCTGCCCAACATCGTCCACCTCCCACCCAACAAGTGCCACCACCTGCCCCACAAGTGCCAATTCCTGCCCCACATGTGCCAGCTCATGCTTCACAAGTGCCAGCTCCTGCACCACATCATCCACTTCCTGCTCACAAGTGCCACCTCCTGACCGACAAAGACATCCTCCTGCCCCATAAGTGCCACCACCTTCCCCACAAGTGCCAATTCCTGCCCCACAAGTGCCACATTTGTCTACACCACTGCCACCTACCCCCCCAAATAATCCACCTCCTGCCCCTCAAGTGTCACTGACTGACCAACTTCCTCCTCCTGCCCCACAAGTGCCAGCTCCTGCCCCACAAGAGCCACTTCCTGCCCCACAAGTACCTCTTCCCTCCCAACAAGTTCCAATTTCCGCCCAACAAGTACCACCTCCTTCTGCACAAGTTCCACCTCCTGCCCTAAAAGCTCCATTTCCTGCCCCGGAAGTGCCACCTCCCGCCCCACAAGTGCCACCTCCTGCCCTACAACTTCCACCTCCTGTCTCACAAGTGCAACCTCCCGCCCCACAACTTCCACAACCTGCCCCACAAGTGCCACCTCCCGTCAATCAACTTCCACATCCCGCCCCACAAGTACCACCTCCTGCATCACAACTTCCACCTCCCGCCCCACATGTACCACCTCCTGCATCACAACTTCACCTCCTGCCCCACATGTACCACCTCCTGCATCACAACTTCCACCTCCCGCCCCACATGTACCACCTCCTGCATCACAACTTCCACCTCCCGCCCCACATGTACCACCTCCTGCATCACAACTTCCACCTCCCGCCCCACATGTACCACCTCCTGCATCACAACTTCCACCTCCCGCCCCACATGTACCACCTCCTGCATCACAACTTCCACCTCCCGCCCCACATGTACCACCTCCTGCATCACAACTTCCACCTCCCGCCCCAAGAATGCCACATCCTGCCCCACAAGTTCTACCTCCTGCCTTACAAGTTCCACCCCCTGCCTCACAGCTTCCACCTCCCGCCCCACAAGTGCCACCTCCCACGCACAAGTGCAACATCCTGCCCCACAAGTGTCACCTCCTGCCCACAAGTGCCACCTACCACCCCACAACTTCCACATCCCGCCCCACCTGACCCACAATTGCCAACTCCTGCCCCACTAATGCAACTACCTGCCCCACAAGTGCCAACTCGCGCCCCACAAGTGCCCCCTCCTGCCCCACAAATTCTACCTCCTGCCTTACAAGTGCCACCCCGTGCCTCACAACTTCCACCTCCCGCCCCACAAATGCCACCTCCTGCCCTACAAGTGCCACCGCAGGCCCTACAAGTGCCCCCTCCCGCTCCACAAGTGCCACGTCCTGCCCCACAAGTGCCACCTCCCGCCCCTCTATGGCCACCTCCTGCCCCAAAAGTTACACCTCTTGCCACACAACGTCGACCCCCGCCCCACATGTGCCACCACCTGACCCAAAAGTGCCAACCCCTGCCCCACAAGTGCCATTTCCTGCACCACATTTGTCGCGTCCTGCCCCACAAGTGCCGGCTCCTGCCCCACAAGTGCCAACTCCTGCCCCACAAGTGCCACCTCCCGCCCCACAAGTGCCACCTCCCGTCCCACAAGTGCCACCTCCCGCCCCACTACTTCCACGTCACACCCCAAATCTTCTTACCTTCCACCCCACAAGTGCCACCTCCTGCCCCAAACCTTCAACCTACTGCCCCACAACTGCCACTTCCCACCCAGCAATTGTCACCCCCCGCCCCACAAGTGGCTCCTCCCACCCCACAAGTGCCAACCCTTACCCCACAAGTGCTAACTCCGGCCCCACATCATCCACCAACCGCCCCACAAGTGTCACCTCCTGCCCCACAACTTCCATCTCCCACTCCACAAGTGCCACCTACTGCACAACAAATACCATCTCCTGCCCCATAAGTGCCACCTCCTGCCCCACAACCGCTACCTCCTGCCTCATATCATTCACCTCCCGCCCCACAATTTCCACCTCCTGCTCAACTAGTGCCACGTGCTGCCCCACAAGTTCCATTTCCCGCCCCACAAGTGCCACCTCCCGCCCCACAAGTGCCGCCTCCAGCCACACAAGTGCTAAATCGTGCCGCACAACTTCCACCTCCCGCCCCACAACTGCCACCTCCCGCCTTAAAAGTGCCACCTCCCGACCCACAAGTGCCTCCTCCTGTCCCACAGTTGTCACCTCCCGCTCCACAAGTTACACCTCACCCCCCACAAGTTCTACCACCCACCCCACAAGTGCCACCTGCAGCCCCAGAAGTGTCAAATCCTGCCCCACAACTTCCACATCCAGCCTCACAAGTGCCACCTCCCACCCCACAACCTCCACTTCCCGCCAAACAACGGCCTCCTCCTGCCCCACAAGTGCCTCCTCCTGCCCCACAAGTGCCACCTCCTGCCCCACAAGTGCCTCCTCCTGCCCCACAAGTGCCACCTCCTGCCACACAAGTGCCTCCTCCTGCCCCACAAGTGCCACCTCCTGCCACACAAGTGCCACCTCCTGCCACACAAGTGCCACTTCCTGCCCCACAAGTGCCACCTCCTGCCCCACAAGTGCCACTTCCTGCCCCACAAGTGCTACCTACTTCCCCACAAGTGCCACCTCCTGCCCCACATCATCCACCTCCTGCCTCACAAATGCCTCCTCCTGACCCACAATTGCCACCTGCCGCCCCACAACTTCCACCTCACGCCCCAGAAGTGCCACCTCCCGCCCCACAAGTGCCACAACCCGCCCCACAAATCCAACTCCTGACCCACAAGTTCCACCTCCCGCCCCACAAGTTCCACCTCCTGCCCCACAAGTGCCACCTCCCGACCCACATGTGCCAACTTCTGCCCCACAAGTGCCAGCTCCTGCCCATCAAGTGCCACCTCTTCCCCACAAGTGCCACCTTCTGCTCCACAAGTGCCACTTCCTGCCGCACAAGTGATACCTCCAGCCCCACAACTGCCACCACCCGCCCCACAACTTCCACCTCCCGCCTCACAAGTGCAACTTCCAGGCCAACAAGTGCCACCTCCAGATCCACAACAATTAACTCCTGCCCCACAAGTGCCACCTCCTGCCCTTCAAGAGCCACTTCTTGCCCCACAAGTAACATTTCCTGCCCCACAAGTGCCAACCCCTGCCCAACAAGTGCTATGACCCAGCCCACAAGTGCCAACTCCTGCCCCACTAGTGCCACCTCCCGCCCCACAAGTGCCACCACCCTCCCCACAACTTCAACCTCCTTCCCCAAAACATCCACCTCCCGCCCCACAGGTGTCATCATCTGCCCCACAACTGCCACATCCCGCCCCACAAGTGCCACCTCCTGCCCCACAAGTGCCACCTCCCGCCCCTCAAGTGCCACACACTGCCCCACAAGTGCCACCCCCAGCCCCGCAACTGCCACCCCTTGCCCCACAATTTCCACCTCCCACCCCACAATTTTTACCTCCCGCCCCACAAGTGCCATCTCCTGCCCCACAGGTGCCACCTACTGTTCCACATCATCCACCTCCTTCCCCACATCATCCACCTCCTGTTCCACAAATGTCACCTCCTGACCCACAACTTCCACATCCTGCCCCACAAGTGCCACCTCCTGCCCCACATAATCCACGTCCTGCTCCAAAATTCCCACCTCCTGCCCCACAAGTGCCACCTCCAGCCCCACCAGTTCCACCGCCCGCCCCACAAGTACCACCTCCTGACCCACAAGTGCCACTACGTGACCCACAATTGCCACCTCCCGTCTCACAATTGCAACTCTCGCCCAACAAGTGCCACCTCCTGCCCCACAATTGCCACCACCCCCCCAACAAGTGCCACCTCCCGCCCCACAAGTACCACATCCCACCCCACAAGTGTAACCTCCTGCCCCACAAGTGCCAACTCTCGCCCCACAAGTGCCAACTCCTGCCCCACAACATCCACCTCACGCTCCAAAAGTGCCACCTCCTGCCCCACAAGTGCTACTTCCTGCCTTACAAGTGCCACTTCCCGCTGCACAAGTGACACCTCCAGCCCCACAGCTGCCACAACCCGCCCCACAACTTCCACATCCCGCCTCACAACTGCAAGCTCCTGCCCCACAATTGCCACCTCCTACCACACAAGTGCCAACTCCTGCCCCACAAGTGCCACCTCATGTCCCTCAATTTTCACCTTATGCCCCAAAAGTGCCACCTCCCGCCCAACAAGTGCAACATCTCGCCCCACTAGTGCCACGTCCCGGCCCAAAATTGCTACCTCCTGCCCCACATCATCCACCTCCTGTTCCACAAATATCACCTCCTGACCCACAACTTCCACCTCCTGCCCCACAAGTGCCACCTTCTGCCTCACAAGTGCCACCCCTTGCCCCACAAGTGCCACATCCCACCGCACAATTTCCACCTCTTGTTACACAAGTCCCACCTCCCGCCCAACAACAGCCTCCTCCTGCCCCACAAGTGCCACCTCCTGCCCCACAAGTGCCACCTCCCACCCCACAAGTGCCACGTCCTTCCCAATTGCCACGTCCTGTCCCACAAGTGCCACCTCCTGCCGTACAAGTGCCACCCTCTGCCCCACAATTGCCACTTCTTGCCCCACAATTGCCAATTCTTGCCCCACAACTTCCACCTCCCACCCCATAACTTCCACCTCCCGTCCCACAGCTTCCACATCCTGCCCCACAAGTGCCCGATCCTGCCCCAGAAGTACCACCACCTGACCCACAAGTGCCAACTCCTGCCCCACAAGTGCCACATCCCGCCCCACAAGTGCTACCTCCTGCCTTACAAGTGCCCATTCCTGCTTCACAAGTGCCAGCTCATGTTTCACAAATGCCAGCTCCTGCCCCACATCATCAACTTCCTGCCCCACAAGTGCCACCTCCAACCCCACAAAGACAGCCTCCTGCCCCACATCATCCACCTCCTGCCCCACAAGTGCCAATTCCTGCCCCACAAGTGCCAGCTCATGCCCCACAAGTGCCAGCTCCTGCCCCAAAATGACCACCTCCTGCCCCACATCATCCACCTCCTGCCCCACAATGACCACCTCCTGCCCCACATCATCCAACTCCTGCCCCACAATGACCACCTCCTGCCCCACATCATCCACCTCCTGCCCCACAAGTGCCAATTCCTGCCCTACAAGTGCCAGCTCATTCCCCTGAAGTGCCAGCTCCTGCCCCAAAAGTGCCACATTTTGCCACACCACTGCCACCTCCCCCCCCAAATAATCCACCTCCTGCCCCACAAGTGTCACTGACCGCAACTTCCTCCTCCTGACCCACAAGTGCAACCTCCTGCCCCACAACTTCAACATCCCGCCACACAAGTGCCGACTCCTGCCCAACGTGTGCCACATCCTGCCCCACAAGTGCCAACTCCTGCCCCACATCGTCCACCTCCCACCCAACAAGTGCCACCTCCTGCCCCACAAGTGCCAATTCCTGCCCCACATGTGCCAGCTCATGCTCCACAAGTGCCAGCTCCTGCCCCTCATCATCCACCTTCTGCCCCACAAGTGCCACCTCCTGCCCCACAACGACCACCTCCTGCCCCACATCATCCACCCCCTGAACCACAAGTGCCAATTCATGCCCCACAAGTGCCAGCTCACTCCCCTGAAGTGCCAGCTCCTGCCCCACAAGTGCCACCTCCTGTCCCACATGTGCTAACTCCTGCCCCACAAGTGCCATTTTCTGCCCCACAACTTCTACCTCACAGCCCACAAGAGCCAGTTCCAGCCCCACAAATGCCACCTCCCGCCCCACAACTTCAACATCCCGCCACACAAGTGCCACCTCCTGCCCCACAAGTGCCAAATCCTGTTCTGCAACTTCCAACTCCTGCTCCACAAGTGCCACCTCCTGCCCCACATCATCTACCTCCCACCCCACAAGTGCCACCTCCTGCCCCACAAGTTACATCTCCCGCCCCACAAGTGCCACCTCCTGCCTCACAACTTCCAACTCCCACTACAACAATTTCCACCTCCTTTCTTACAAGTTCCACTTCCGCCCCACAAGTGCCACCTCCAGCCCCATAAGTGCCTAATCATGCCCCACAACATCCACCTGTGCCCTACAAATTTCCGGCTCCACATCATCCAACTCCAGCCCCACAAGCGCCACCTCCTGCCCCACATCATCCAACTCCTGACCCACAATGACCACCTCCTGCCCCACAACGACCACCTCCTGCCCCACAATTGCCAATTCCCGCCCTACAAGTGCCAGCTCATTCCCCTGAAGTGCCAGCTCCTGCCCCACAAGTGCCACATTTTGCCACACCACTGCCACCTCCCCCCCAAATAATCTACCTCCTGCCCCACAAGTGTCACTGACCGCCCAACTTCCTCCTCCTGACGCACAAGTGCAACCTCCTGCCCCACAAGTGCCAGCTCCTGCCCGACAAGAGCCACTTCCTGCCCCACAAGTACTTCTTCCCTCCCAACAAGTTCCAATTTCCGCCCCACAAGTGCCACCTCCTGCCCCACAAGTGCAACCTCCTGCCCCACAAATGCCACCTTTCGCCCCACAAATGCCACCTCCCGCTCCACAACTTCCACCTCCTGCCCCACAAGTGCCACCTCCCGCCCTACAACTTCCATCTCCTGGTCCACAAGTGCCACCTCCTGCCTCAAAATAGCCACCTCCCGCCCCACAACTTCCACGTAACGCCCCATAAGTTCCACCTCCCGCCCAACAAGTGCCACCTCTCGTCCCACAAGGACCACCTCCTGCCCCACAAGTGCCACCTCCTGCCCCACAAGTGTCAACTCATGCTCCACAAATGCCACCTCCTGCTCCACAAGTTCCACCTCTTCCCCCACAAGTGCCAAATACTTCCCCACAACTTCCACCTTCTGCCCCACTAGTGCCAACTCCAATTCCACAAGTGCCACCTCCAGCCCTACAACTGCCACTTCCAGCCCCACAAGTGCCACCTCCCGCCCAACAACTTCAACATCCCACCACACAAGTGCCAACTCCTGCCCGTGTGCCACATCCTGCCCCACAAGTGCCAACTCCTGCCGCACAACTGACAATTCCTGCCCCAAAAGTGACAGCTCATGCTTCACAATTGCCAGCTCCTGCCCCACATCATCCACCTTCTGCCCCACAAGTTCCACCTCTCGCCCCACAAGTGCCACATCCCGCCCCACAAGTGCCACCTCCTGCCAAACTAGTGCAACCTCCTGCCCCACAAGTGCCTTATCTCGCCAGACAATTTACAGCTCCTGCCCCACAAGTGCTACATCCTGCACCACAACTTCAACCTCCTGCCCCACAAGTGCCACGTTCTGCCCCACAAGTGTAGGCTCCTGCCCCACAACTGCCAATTCCTGCCCCACATGTGCCAGCTCATGCTTCACAAGTGCCAGCTCCTGCACCACATCATCCACTTCCTGCCCACAAGTGCCAATTCCTGCCCCACAAGTGCCAGTTCATGCCCCACAAGTGCCAGCTCCTGCCCCACAAGTGCCACATCCTGCCCCACAAGAGCCACCTCCAGCCCCACAAGTGCCACCTCCCGCCAAACAAGTGACACCTCCTGCCCCACAAGTGCCACCTCCTGCCCTACAAGTGCCACCTTCTGTTCCACAATTTCCACTTCCTGCCCCACAAGTTATAACTCCTGCCCCACAAGTGTTGCATTTTGCCCCACAAGTGCCACCTCCCGCTCCACAAGTGCCACCTCCCGACCCACAAGTGCCAATTCCTGCCCCACATCATTCACCTCCTGCCCCACAAGTGCCACCTCCCGACCCACAAGTGCCAACTCCTGCCCCGCAACTTCCATCTCCTGCTCCACAAGTGCCACCTCGAACCGCACAATTGCCACCTCCTTCCCCATATCAACCACCTCCCATCCAACAAGTGCCACCTCCTGTGGCACAAGTGCCAATTCCTGCCCCACAAGTGCCTGCTCATGCTTCACAAGTGCCAGCTCCTGCCCCTCATCATCCACCTCCTGCCCCACAAGTGCCACCTCCCTGCTCACGAGTGCCACATCCCGCCCCACATGTACCACCTCCTGCATCACAACTTCCACCTCCCGCCCCACATGTACCACCTCCTGCATTACAACTTCCACATCCCGCCCCACATGTACCACCTCCTGCATCACAACTTCCACCTCCCGCCCCACAAGTTCCACCTCCTCCCCACAAGCGCCACCTCCCTCTCCACAAACTCCACCTCCCACACACAAGTGCCTCATCCTGCCCCACAAGTGTCACCTCCTGCCCCACAAGTGCCACCTTCCGCCCCACAAGTGCCACCTCACACCCCAACAGTGTCAACTTCCGCCCCACAAGTGACACCTCACGCCCCACAACTTCCACATCCCGCCCCACAAGTGCCACCACCTGACCCACAAGTGCCAACTCCTGCCCCACTAATGCAACTACCTGCCCCACAAGTGCCAACTCGCGCCCCACAAGTGCCAACTCCTGCCCCACAAGTTCTACCTCCTGCCTTACAAGTGCCACCCCCTGCCTCACAGCTTCCACCTCCCGCCCCACATATGCCACCTCCTGCCTACAAGTGCCACCTCAGGCCCCACAAGTGCCCCCTCCCGCTCCACAAGTGCCACGTCCTGCCCCACAAGTGCCATCTCCCGCCCCACATGGGCCAAATCCTGCCACGCAACTTCCACCTCCTGCCCCACATCATCCACCTCCCACCCCACAAGTGCCACCTCCTGTGGCACAAGTGCCAATTCCAGCCCTAAATGTGCCAGCTCATGCTTCACAATTGCCAGCTCCTGCCCCACATCATCCACCTCCTGCCCCACAAGTGCCACCTCCTATCCCACATGTGCCAACTCCTGCCCCACAAGTGCCATTTCCTGCACCACATTTGCCACCTCCTGCCCCACAAGTGCCACCTCCTTCCCCACAAGTGCCACCTCCCGCCCCACAAGTTTAACCTCCAGACACACAAGTGCCACGTCCTGCCCCACAAGTGCCATCTCCCGCCCCACAAGTGCCAAATCCTGACGCGCAACTTCCACGTCCTGCTCCACAATTGCCATCTCCTGCCCCACAAGTGCCACCTCCCACCACAAAAGTGCCACCTCCCGCCCCTCTATAGCCACCTCCTGCCCCACAAGTTACACCTCTTGCCCCACAAGTTACACCTCTTGCCCCACAACGTCGACCCCCGCCCCACATGTGCCACCACCTGACCCACAAGTGCCAACTCCTGCCCCACAAGTGTTACCTCTCGCCCCACAGCTTCAACCTCCAGCCACACAAGTGCCAACTCCTGCCCAACAAGTGCCACCTCCCGCCCCACAAGTGCCACCTCCCGCCCCACTACTTCCACGTCACACCCCAAATCTTCTTACCTTCCACCCCACAAGTGCCACCTCCTGCCCCAAACCTTCAACCTACTGCCCCACAACTGCCACTTCCCACCCAGCAAATGCCACCCCCCGCCCCACAAGTGCCTCCTCCCACCCCACAAGTGCCAACCCTTACCCCACAAGTGCCAACTCCTGCCCCACATCATCCACCAACTGCCCCACAAGTGCCACCTCCTGCACCACAAGTGCCACCTCCTGACCCACAACTTCCAGCTCCTGCCCCACAAGTGCCACCTTCTGCCCCACAAGTGCCTCCTCCTGCCCCACAAGTGCCACCTCCTGCCCCACATCATCCACCTCCTGCCCCACATCATCCACCTCCTGCCCCACATCATCCACCTCCTGCCTCACAAATGCCTCCTCCTGACCCACAATTGCCACCTGCCGCCCCACAACTTCCACCTCACGCCCCACAAGTGCCACCTCCCGACCCACATGTGCCACAACCCGCCCCACAAATCCAACTCCTGCCCCACAAGTGCCACCTCCCGACCCACATGTGCCACCTTCTGCTCCAAAAGTGCCACTTCCTGCCCCTCAAGTGTCACCTCTTCCCCACAAGTACCACCTCCTGACCCACAAGTGCCACTACGTGACCCACAATTGCCACCTCCCGTCTCACAATTGCAACTCTCGCCCAACAAGTGCCACCTCCTGCCCCACAATTGCCACCACCCCCCCAACAAGTGCCACCTCCCGCCCCACAAGTACCACATCCCACCCCACAAGTGCAACCTCCTGCCCCACAAGTGCCAACTCTCGCCCCACAAGTGCCAACTCCTGCCCCACAACATCCACCTCACGCTCCAAAAGTGCCACCTCCTGCCCCACAAGTGCTACTTCCTGCCTTACAAGTGCCACTTCCCGCTGCACAAGTGACACCTCCAGCCCCACAGCTGCCACAACCCGCCCCACAACTTCCACATCCCGCCTCACAACTGCAAGCTCCTGCCCCACAATTGCCACCTCCTACCACACAAGTGCCAACTCCTGCCCCACAAGTGCCACCTCATGTCCCTCAATTTTCACCTTATGCCCCAAAAGTGCCACCTCCCGCCCAACAAGTGCAACATCTCGCCCCACTAGTGCCACGTCCCGGCCCAAAATTGCTACCTCCTGCCCCACATCATCCACCTCCTGTTCCACAAATGTCACCTCCTGACCCACAACTTCCACCTCCTGCCCCACAAGTGCCACCTTCTGCCTCACAAGTGCCACCCCTTGCCCCACAAGTGCCACATCCCACCGCACAATTTCCACCTCTTGTTACACAAGTCCCACCTCCCGCCCAACAACAGCCTCCTCCTGCCCCACAAGTGCCACCTCCTGCCCCACAAGTGCCACCTCCCACCCCACAAGTGCCACGTCCTTCCCAATTGCCACGTCCTGTCCCACAAGTGCCACCTCCTGCCGTACAAGTGCCACCCTCTGCCCCACAATTGCCACTTCTTGCCCCACAATTGCCAATTCTTGCCCCACAACTTCCACCTCCCACCCCATAACTTCCACCTCCCGTCCCACAGCTTCCACATCCTGCCCCACAAGTGCCCGATCCTGCCCCAGAAGTACCACCACCTGACCCACAAGTGCCAACTCCTGCCCCACAAGTGCCACATCCCGCCCCACAAGTGCTACCTCCTGCCTTACAAGTGCCCATTCCTGCTTCACAAGTGCCAGCTCATGTTTCACAAATGCCAGCTCCTGCCCCACATCATCAACTTCCTGCCCCACAAGTGCCACCTCCAACCCCACAAAGACAGCCTCCTGCCCCACATCATCCACCTCCTGCCCCACAAGTGCCAATTCCTGCCCCACAAGTGCCAGCTCATGCCCCACAAGTGCCAGCTCTTGCCTCACAGGTGCCACCTCCTGCCCCACAAAGACCACCTCCTGCCCCACAAGTGCTACCTCCTGCCCCACATGTTCCACCTACCACCCCACAAATTCCAACTCCTGCCCCACAAGTGCCAACTCTCACCCCACAAATGCCACCTCCTGCCCTGCAACTTCCACCTCCTGCTCCACAAGTGCCATCTCCTGCCCCACATCGTCCACCTCCCACCCAACAAGTGCCACCTCCTGCCCCACAAGTGCCAATTCCTGCCCCACAAATGCCAGTTCATGCCCCACAAGTTCCAGTTCATGCCCCACATCATCCACCTTCTGCCCCACAAGTGCCACCTACTGCCCCACATCATCCAACCCCTGCCCCACAAGTGCCACCTCCTGCCCCAAAACGACCACCTCCTGCCCCACATCATCCACCCCCTGCACCACAATTACCAATTCCTGCCCTACAAGTGCCAGCTCATTCCCCTTGAAGTGCCAGTTCCTGCCCCACAAGTGCCACATTTTGCCACACCACTGCCACCTCCCCCCCAAAATAATCCACCTCCTGACCCACAAGTGTCACTGACCGCCCAACTTCCTCCTCCTCACACACAAGTGCAACCTCCTGCCCCACAAGTGCCAGCTCCTGCCCAACAAGAGCCACTTCCTGCCCCACAAGTACCTCTTCCCTCCCAACAAGTTCCAATTTCCGCCCCACAAGTGCCACCTCCTGCCCCACAAGTGCAACCTCCTGCCCCACAAGTGCCACCTTTCGCCCCACAAATGCCACCTCCCGCTCCACAACTTCCACCTCCTGCCCCACAAGTGCCACCTCCCGACCCACAAGTGCCACCTCACGCCCAACATCTACCACCTCCCACCCCACAATTGCCACCTCCCGCCCTACAACTTCCATCTCCCGGCCCCACAAGTGCCACCTCCTGCCTCAAAAGAGCCACCTCCCGCCCCACAACTTCCACCTCCTGCCCTACTAGTGCCACCTCCCGCCCCACAAGTGTCAACTCATGCTCCACAAATGCCACCTCCTGCATTTATAACAATTTATCCCGCCCCACAAGTGCTACCTCCTGCCTTACAAGTGCCCATTCCTGCTTCACAAGTGCCAGCTCATGCTTCACAAGTGCCAGCTCCTGCCCCACATCATCAACTTCCTGCCCCACAAGTGTCACCTCCAACCCCACAAAGACAGCCTCCTGCCCCACATCATCCACCTCCTGCCCCACAAGTGCCAATTCCTGCCCCACAAGTGCCAGCTCATGCCCCACAAGTGCCAGCTCATGCCCCACAATGACCACCTCCTGCCCCACATCATCCACCTCCTGCCCCACAATGACCACCTCCTGCCCCACATCATCCACCTCCTGCCCCACATCATCCACCTCCTGCCCCACAAGTGCCAATTCCTGCCCTACAAGTGCCAGCTCATTCCCCTGAAGTGCCAGCTCCTGCCCCACAAGTTCCACATTTTGCCACACCACTGCCACCTCCCCCCCAAATAATCCACCTCCTGCTCCACAAGTTTCACTGACCGCAACTTCCTCCTCCTGACCCACAAGTGCAACCTCCTGCCCCACAACTTCAACATCCCGCCACACAAGTGCCGACTCCTGCCCAACGTGTGCCACATCCTGCCCCACAAGTGCCAACTCCTGCCCCACATCGTCCACCTCCCACCCAACAAGTGCCACCTCCTGCCCCACAAGTTCCAATTCCTGCCCCACATGTGCCAGCTCATGCCCCACAGGTGCCAGGTCCTGTCCCACATCATCCACTTTCTGCCCCACAAGTGCCACCTCCTGCCCCACAACGACCACCTCCTGCCCCACATCATCCACCCCCTGCACCACAAGTGCCAATTCATGCCCTACAAGTGCCAGCTCACTCCCCTGAAGTGCCAGCTCCTGCCCCACAAGTGCCACCTCCTGTCCCACATGTGCTAACTCCTGCCCCACAAGTGCCATTTTCTGCCCCACAACTTCTACCTCACGGCCCACAAGAGCCAGTTCCAGCCCCACAAATGCCACCTCCCGCCCCACAACTTCAACATCCCGCTACACAAGTGCCACCTCCTGCCCCACAAGTGCCAAATCCTGTTCTGCAACTTCCAACTCCTGCTCCACAAGTGCCACCTCCTGCCCCACATCATCTACCTCCCACCCCACAAGTGCCACCTCCTGCCCCTCAAGTTACATCTCCCGCCCCACAAGTGCCACCTCCTGCCTCACAACTTCCAACTCCCACTACAACAATTTCCACCTCCTGTCTTACAAGTTCCACTTCCGCCCCACAAGTGCCACCTCCAGCCCCATAAGTGCCTAATCATGCCCCACAACATCCACCTGTGCCCTACAAATTTCCGGCTCCACATCATCCAACTCCAGCCCCACAAGCGCCACCTCCTGCACAAAAAGATCCACCTCCCACCCCACAGGTGCCACCTCCTGCCCAACAACTTCCACCTTCCGCCCCACAATTGCCACCTCCTGCCCAACAAGTGCCATTTCTTACCCCACAGGTTCCAAATCTTACCCCATAGGTGCCATTTCCTGCCCCACAAGTGCCACCTCCTGCCCCACAACGACCACCTCCTGCCCCACAAGTGCCAATTCCTGCCCTACAAGTGCCAGCTCATTCCCCTGAAGTGCCAGCTCCTGCCCCACAAGTGCCACATTTTGCCACACCACTGCCACCTCCCCCCCAAATAATCCACCTCCTGCCCCACAAGTGTCACTGACCGCCCAGCTTCCTCCTCCTGACGCACAAGTGCAACCTCCTGCCCCACAAGTGCCAGCTCCTGCCCGACAAGAGCCACTACCTGCCCCACAAGTACCTCTTCCCTCCCAACAAGTTCCAATTTCCGCCCCACAAGTGCCACCTCCTGCCCCACAAGTGCATCCTCCTGCCCCACAAATGCCACCTTTCGCCCCACAAATGCCACCTCCCGCTCCACAACTTCCACCTCCTGCCCCACAAGTGCCACCTCCCGCCCTACAACTTCCATCTCCTGGTCCACAAGTGCCACCTCCTGCCTCAAAAGAGCCACCTCCCGCCCCACAACTTCCACGTAACGCCCCATAAGTTCCACCTCCCACCCAACAAGTGCCACCTCTCGTCCCACAAGGACCACCTCCTGCCCCACAAGTGCCACCTCCTGCCCCACAAGTGTCAACTCATGCTCCACAAATGCCACCTCCTGCTCCACAAGTTCCACCTCTTGCCCCACAAGTGCCAAATACTTCCCCACAACTTCCACCTTCTGCCCCACTAGTGCCAACTCCAATTCCACAAGTGCCACCTCCAGCCCTACAACTGCCACTTCCAGCCCCACAAGTGCCACCTCCCGCCCAACAACTTCAACATCCCACCACACAAGTGCCAACTCCTGCCCGTGTGCCACATCCTGCCCCACAAGTGCCAACTCCTGCCGCACAACTGACAATTCCTGCCCCAAAAGTGACAGCTCATGCTTCACAATTGCCAGCTCCTGCCCCACATCATCCACCTTCTGCCCCACAAGTTCCACCTCTCGCCCCACAAGTGCCACATCCCGCCCCACAAGTGCCACCTCCTGCCAAACTAGTGCAACCTCCTGCCCCACAAGTGCCTTATCTCGCCAGACAATTTACAGCTCCTGCCCAACAAGTGCTACATCCTGCACCACAACTTCAACCTCCGGCCCCACAAGTGCCATGTTTTGCCCCACAAGTGTAGGCTCCTGCCCCACAACTGCCAATTCCTGCCCCACATGTGCCAGCTCATGCTTCACAAGTGCCAGCTCCTGCACCACATCATCCACTTCCTGCCCACAAGTGCCAATTCCTGCCCCACTAGTGCCAGCTCACTCCCCTGAAGTGCCAGCTCCTGCCCCACAAGTGCCACATCCTGCCCCACAAGAGCCACCTCCAGCCCCACAAGTGCCACCTCCCGCCAAACAACTGACACCTCCTGCCCCACAAGTGCCACCTCCTGCCCTACAAGTGCCACCTTCTGTTCCACAATTTCCACTTCCTGCCCCACAAGTTATAACTCCTGCCCCACAAGTGCCACCTCCCGCTCCACAAGTGCCACCTCCTGCCCCGCAAGTTACATCTCCCGCCCCACAAGTGCCACCTCCTGCCTCACAACTTCCATCTCCCACTACAACAATTTCCACCTCCTGTCTTACAAGTTCCACTTCCGCCCCACAAGTGCCACCTCCAGCCCCATAAGTGCCTAATCATGCCCCACAACATCCACCTGTGCCCTACAAATTTCCGGCTCCACATCATCCAACTCCAGCCCCATAAGCGCCACCTCCTGCACAAAAAGATCCACCTCCCACCCCACAGGTGCCACCTCCCGCCCAACAACTTCCACCTTCCGCCCCACAATTGCCACCTCCTGCCCAACAAGTGCCATTTCTTACCCCACAGGTTCCAAATCTTACCCCATAGGTGCCATTTCCTGCCCCACAAGTGCCACCTCCTGCCCCACAACGACCACCTCCTGCCCCACAAGTGCCAATTCCTGCCCTACAAGTGCCAGCTCATTCCCCTGAAGTGCCAGCTCCTGCCCCACAAGTGCCACATTTTGCCACACCACTGCCACCTCCCCCCCAAATAATCCACCTCCTGCCCCACAAGTGTCACTGACCGCCCAGCTTCCTCCTCCTGACGCACAAGTGCAACCTCCTGCCCCACAAGTGCCAGCTCCTGCCCGACAAGAGCCACTTCCTGCCCCACAAGTACCTCTTCCCTCCCAACAAGTTCCAATTTCCGCCCCACAAGTGCCACCTCCTGCCCCACAAGTGCAACCTCCTGCCCCACAAATGCCACCTTTCGCCCCACAAATGCCACCTCCCGCTCCACAACTTCCACCTCCTGCCCCACAGGTGCCACCTCCCGCCCTACAACTTCCATCTCCTGGTCCACAAGTGCCACCTCCTGCCTCAAAAGAGCCACCTCCCGCCCCACAACTTCCACGTAACGCCCCATAAGTTCCACCTCCCACCCAACAAGTGCCACCTCCCGCTCCACAACTTCCACCTCCTGCCCCACAAGTGCCACCTCCTGCCCCACAAGTGTCAACTCATGCTCCACAAATGCCACCTCCTGCTCCACAAGTTCCACCTCTTCCCCCACAAGTGCCAAATACTTCCCCACAACTTCCACCTTCTGCCCCACTAGTGCCAACTCCAATTCCACAAGTGCCACCTCCAGCCCTACAACTGCCACTTCCAGCCCCACAAGTGCCACCTCCCGCCCAACAACTTCAACATCCCACCACACAAGTGCCAACTCCTGCCCGTGTGCCACATCCTGCCCCACAAGTGCCAACTCCTGCCGCACAACTGACAATTCCTGCCCCAAAAGTGACAGCTCATGCTTCACAATTGCCAGCTCCTGCCCCACATCATCCACCTTCTGCCCCACAAGTTCCACCTCTCGCCCCACAAGTGCCACATCCCGCCCCACAAGTGCCACCTCCTGCCAAACTAGTGCAACCTCCTGCCCCACAAGTGCCTTATCTCGCCAGACAATTTACAGCTCCTGCCCCACAAGTGCTACATCCTGCACCACAACTTCAACCTCCTGCCCCACAAGTGCCACGTTTTGCCCCACAAGTGTAGGCTCCTGACCCACAACTGCCAATTCCTGCCCCACATGTGCCAGCTCATGCTTCACAAGTGCCAGCTCCTGCACCACATCATTCACTTCCTGCCCACAAGTGCCAATTCCTGCCCCACTAGTGCCAGTTCATGCCCCACAAGTGCCAGCTCCTGCCCCACAAGTGCCACATCCTGCCCCACAAGAGCCACCTCCAGCCCCACAAGTGCCACCTCCCGCCAAACAACTGACACCTCCTGCCCCACAAGTGCCACCTCCTGCCCTACAAGTGCCACCTTCTGTTCCACAATTTCCACTTCCTGCCCCACAAGTTATAACTCCTGCCCCACAAGTGTTGCATTTTGCCCCACAAGTGCCACCTCCCCCTCCACAAGTGCCACCTCCCGACCCACAAGTGCCAATTCCTGCCCCACATCATTCACCTCCTGCCCCACAATTGCCACCTCCAGACCCACAAATGCCAACTCCTGCCCCGCAACTTCCATCTCCTGCTCCACAAGTGCCACCTCGAACCGCACAATTGCCACCTCCTTCCCCATATCAACCACCTCCCATCCAACAAGTGCCACCTCCTGCCCCACAAGTGCCAATTCCTGCCCCACAAGTGCCAGCTCATGCTCCACAAGTGCCAGCTCCTGCCCCTCATCATCCACCTCCTGCCCCACAAGTGCCACCTCCCTGCTCACGAGTGCCACATCCCGCCCCACATGTACCACCTCCTGCATCACAACTTCCACCTCCCGCCCCAAATGTACCACCTCCTGCATCACAACTTCCACCTCCCGCCCCACATGTACCACCTCGTGCATCACAACTTCCACCTCCCGCCCCACAAGTTCCACCTCCTCCCCACAAGCGCCACCTCCCTCTCCACAAACTCCACCTCCCACGCACAAGTGCCACATCCTGCCCCACAAGTGTCACCTCCTGCCCCACATGTGCCACCTTCCGCCCCACAAGTGCCACCTCACACCCCAACAGTGTCAACTTCCGCCCCACAAGTGACACCTCACGCCCCACAACTTCCACATCCCGCCCCACAAGTGCCACCACCTGACCCACAAGTGCCAACTCCTGCCCCACTAATGCAACTACCTGCCCCACAAGTGCCAACTCGCGCCCCACAAGTGCCAACTTTTCCCCCACAAGTTCTACCTCCTGCCTTACAAGTGCCACCCCCTGCCTCACAGCTTCCACCTCCCGCCCCACAAATGCCACCTCCTGCCCTACAAGTGCCACCTCAGGCCCCACAAGCGCCCCCTCCCGCTCCACAAGTGCCACGTCCTGCCCCACAAGTGCCATCTCCCGCCCCACATGGGCCAAATCCTGCCACGCAACTTCCACCTCCTGCCCCACATCATCCACCTCCCACCCCACAAGTGCCACCTCCTGTGGCACAAGTGCCAATTCCAGCCCTAAAAGTGCCAGCTCATGCTTCACAATTGCCAGCTCCTGCCCCACATCATCCACCTCCTGCCCCACAATTGCCACCTCCTATCCCACATGTGCCAACTCCTGCCCCACAAGTGCCATTTCCTGCACCACATTTGCCACCTCCTGCCCCACAAGTGCCACCTCCATCCCCACAAGTGCCACCTCCCGCCCCACAAGTTTAACCTCCAGACACACAAGTGCCACGTCCCGCCCCACAAGTGCCATCTCCCGCCCCACAAGTGCCAAATCCTGACGCGCAACTTCCACGTCCTGCTCCACAATTGCCATCTCCTGCCCCACAAGTGCCACCTCCCGCCACAAAAGTGCCACCTCCCGCCCCTCTATAGCCACCTCCTGCCCCACAAGTTACACCTCTTGCCCCACAAGTTACACCTCTTGCCCCACAACGTCGACCCCCGCCCCACATGTGCCACCACCTGACCCACAAGTGCCAACTCCTGCCCCACAAGTGTTACCTCTCGCCCCACAGCTTCAACCTCCAGCCACACAAGTGCCAACTCCTGCCCAACAAGTGCCACCTCCCGCCCCACAAGTGCCACCTCCCGCCCCACTACTTCCACGTCACACCCCAAATCTTCTTACCTTCCACCCCACAAGTGCCACCTCCTGCCCCAAACCTTCAACCTACTGCCCCACAACTGCCACTTCCCACCCAGCAAATGCCACCCCCCGCCCCACAAGTGCCTCCTCCCGCCCCACAAGTGCCAACCCTTACCCCACAAGTGCCAACTCCTGCCCCACATCATCCACCAACTGCCCCACAAGTGCCACCTCCTGCACCACAAGTGCCACCTCCTGACCCACAACTTCCAGCTCCTGCCCCAATAGTGCCAGCTCCCGGCACACAATTGCCACCTCCTGCCCCACAACTTCCATCTCCCACTCCAAAGTGCCACCTACTGCACAACAAATACCATCTCCTGCCCAATAAGTGCCATCTCCTGCCCCACAGGTGCCACCTACTGTTCCACATCATCCACCTCCTTCCCCACATCATCCACCTCCTGTTCCACAAATGTCACCTCCTGACCCACAACTTCCACCTCCTGCCCCACAAGTGCCACCTTCTGCCCCACAAGTGCCTCCTCCTGCCACACAAGTGCCACCTCCTGCCCCACAAGTGCCACCTACTTCCCCACAAGTGCCACCTCCTGCCCCACATCATCCACCTCCTGCCCCACATCATCCACCTCCTGCCTCACAAATGCCTCCTCCTGACCCACAATTGCCACCACCCGCCCCACAACTTCCACCTCCCGCCTCACAAGTGCAACCTCCAGGCCCACAAGTGCCACCTCCAGATCCACAACAATTAACTCCTGCCCCACAAGTGCCACCTCCTGCCCTTCAAGAGCCACTTCTTGCCCCACAAGTAACATTTCCTGCCCCACAAGTGCCAACCCCTGCCCAACAAGTGCTATGACCCAGCCCACAAGTGCCAACTCCTGCCCCACTAGTGCCACCTCCTGTCCCACAAGTGCCACCACCCTCCCCACAACTTCAACCTCCTTCCCCAAAACATCCACCTCCCGCCCCACAGGTGTCATCATCTGCCCCACAACTGCCACATCCCGCCCCACAAGTGCCACCTCCTGCCCCACAAGTGCCACCTCCCGCCCCTCAAGTGCCACACACTGCCCCACAAGTGCCGCCCCCAGCCCCGCAACTGCCACCCCTTGCCCCACAATTTCCACCTCCCACCCCACAATTTTTACCTCCCGCCCCACATGTGCCATCTCCTGCCCCACAGGTGCCACCTACTGTTCCACATCATCCACCTCCTTCCCCACATCATCCACCTCCTGTTCCACAAATGTCACCTCCTGACCCACAACTTCCACATCCTGCCCCACAAGTGCCACCTCCTGCCCCACATAATCCACGTCCTGCTCCAAAATTCCCACCTCTTGCCCCACAAGTGCCACCTCCCACCCAACAAGTGCCACCTCCAGCCCCACCAGTTCCACCGCCCGCCCCACAAGTACCACCTCCTGACCCACAAGTGCCACTACGTGACCCACAATTGCCACCTCCCTTCTCACAATTGCAACTCTCGCCCAACAAGTGCCACCTCCTGCCCCACAATTGCCACCACCCCCCCAACAAGTGCCACCTCCCGCCCCACAAGTACCACATCCCACCCCACAAGTGCAACCTCCTGCCCCACAAGTGCCAACTCTCGCCCCACAAGTGCCAACTCCTGCCCCACAACATCCACCTCACGCTCCAAAAGTGCCACCTCCTGCCCCACAAGTGCTACTTCCTGCCTTACAAGTGCCACTTCCCGCTGCACAAGTGACACCTCCAGCCCCACAGCTGCCACAACCCGCCCCACAACTTCCACATCCCGCCTCACAACTGCAAGCTCCTGCCCCACAATTGCCACCTCCTACCACACAAGTGCCACCACCAGACCCACAAGTGCCAACTCCTGCCCCACTAATGCAACTACCTGCCCCACAAGTGCCAACTCGCGCCCCACAAGTGCCAACTTTTCCCCCACAAGTTCTACCTCCTGCCTTACAAGTGCCACCCCCTGCCTCACAGCTTCCACCTCCCGCCCCACAAATGCCACCTCCTGCCCTACAAGTGCCACCTCAGGCCCCACAAGTGCCCCCTCCCGCTCCACAAGTGCCACGTCCTGCCCCACAAGTGCCATCTCCCGGCCCACAAGGGCCAAATCCTGCCACGCAACTTCCACCTCCTGCCCCACATCATCCACCTCCCACCCCACAAGTGCCACCTCCTGTGGCACAAGTGCCAATTCCAGCCCTAAAAGTGCCAGCTCATGCTTCACAATTGCCAGCTCCTGCCCCACATCATCCACCTCCTGCCCCACAATTGCCACCTCCTATCCCACATGTGCCAACTCCTGCCCCACAAGTGCCATTTCCTGCACCACATTTGCCACCTCCTGCCCCACAAGTGCCACCTCCATCCCCACAAGTTTAACCTCCAGACACACAAGTGCCACGTCCCGCCCCACAAGTGCCATCTCCCGCCCCACAAGTGCCAAATCCTGACGCGCAACTTCCACGTCCTGCTCCACAATTGCCATCTCCTGCCCCACAAGTGCCACCTCCCGCCACAAAAGTGCCACCTCCCGCCCCTCTATAGCCACCTCCTGCCCCACAAGTTACACCTCTTGCCCCACAAGTTACACCTCTTGCCCCACAACGTCGACCCCCACCCCACATGTGCCACCACCTGACCCACAAGTGCCAACTCCTGCCCCACAAGTGTTACCTCTCGCCCCACAGCTTCAACCTCCAGCCACACAAGTGCCAACTCCTGCCCAACAAGTGCCACCTCCCGCCCCAAGTGCCACCTCCCGCCCCACTACTTCCACGTCACACCCCAAATCTTCTTACCTTCCACCCCACAAGTGCCACCTCCTGCCCCAAAACCTTCAACCTACTGCCCCACAACTGCCACTTCCCACCCAGCAAATGCCACCCCCCGCCCCACAAGTGCCTCCTCCCACCCCACAAGTGCCAACCCTTACCCCACAAGTGCCAACTCCTGCCCCACATCATCCACCAACTGCCCCACAAGTGCCACCTCCTGCACCACAAGTGCCACCTCCTGACCCACAACTTCCAGCTCCTGCCCCAATAGTGCCAGCTCCCGGCCCACAATTGCCACCTCCTGCCCCACAACTTCCATCTCCCACTCCAAAGTGCCACCTACTGCACAACAAATACCATCTCCTGCCCCATAAGTGCCATCTCCAGCCCCACAGGTGCCACCTACTGTTCCACATCATCCACCTCCTTCCCCACATCATCCACCTCCTGTTCCACAAATGTCACCTCCTGACCCACAACTTCCACCTCCTGCCCCACAAGTGCCACCTTCTGCCCCACAAGTGCCACCTCCTGCCACACAAGTGCCACCTCCTGCCCCACAAGTGCCACCTACTTCCCCACAAGTGCCACCTCCTGCCCCACATCATCCACCTCCTGCCCCACATCATCCACCTCCTGCCCCACATCATCCACCTCCTGCCTCACAAATGCCTCCTCCTGACCCACAATTGCCACCACCCGCCCCACAACTTCCACCTCCCGCCTCACAAGTGCAACCTCCAGGCCCACAAGTGCCACCTCCAGATCCACAACAATTAACTCCTGCCCCACAAGTGCCACCTCCTGCCCTTCAAGAGCCACTTCTTGCCCCACAAGTAACATTTCCTGCCCCACAAGTGCCAACCCCTGCCCAACAAGTGCTATGACCCAGCCCACAAGTGCCAACTCCTGCCCCACTAGTGCCACCTCCTGCCCCACAAGTGCCACCACCCTCCCCACAACTTCAACCTCCTTCCCCAAAACATCCACCTCCCGCCCCACAGGTGTCATCATCTGCCCCACAACTGCCACATCCCGCCCCACAAGTGCCACCTCCTGCCCCACAAGTGCCACCTCCCGCCCCTCAAGTGCCAGACACTGCCCCACAAGTGCCGCCCCCAGCCCCGCAACTGCCACCCCTTGCCCCACAATTTCCACCTCCCACCCCACAATTTTTACCTCCCGCCCCACAAGTGCCATCTCCTGCCCCACAGGTGCCACCTACTGTTCCACATCATCCACCTCCTTCCCCACATCATCCACCTCCTGTTCCACAAATGTCACCTCCTGACCCACAACTTCCACATCCTGCCCCACAAGTGCCACCTCCTGCCCCACATAATCCACGTCCTGCTCCAAAATTCCCACCTCTTGCCCCACAAGTGCCACCTCCCACCCAACAAGTGCCACCTCCAGCCCCACCAGTTCCACCGCCCGCCCCACAAGTACCACCTCCTGACCCACAAGTGCCACTACGTGACCCACAATTGCCACCTCCCGTCTCACAATTGCAACTCTCGCCCAACAAGTGCCACCTCCTGCCCCACAATTGCCACCACCCCCCCAACAAGTGCCACCTCCCGCCCCACAAGTACCACATCCCACCCCACAAGTGCAACCTCCTGCCCCACAAGTGCCAACTCTCGCCCCACAAGTGCCAACTCCTTCCCCACAACATCCACCTCACGCTCCAAAAGTGCCACCTCCTGCCCCACAAGTGCCAATTCCTGCCCCACAAGTGCCAGCTCATGCTCCACAAGTGCCAGCTCCTGCCCCTCATCATCCACCTCCTGCCCCACAAGTGCCACCTCCCTGCTCACGAGTGCCACATCCCGCCCCACATGTACCACCTCCTGCATCACAACTTCCACCTCCCGCCCCACATGTACCACCTCCTGCATCACAACTTCCACCTCCCGCCCCACATGTACCACCTCGTGCATCACAACTTCCACCTCCCGCCCCACAAGTTCCACCTCCTCCCCACAAGCGCCACCTCCCTCTCCACAAACTCCACCTCCCACGCACAAGTGCCACATCCTGCCCCACAAGTGTCACCTCCTGCCCCACATGTGCCACCTTCCGCCCCACAAGTGCCACCTCACACCCCAACAGTGTCAACTTCCGCCCCACAAGTGACACCTCACGCCCCACAACTTCCACATCCCGCCCCACAAGTGCCACCACCTGACCCACAAGTGCCAACTCCTGCCCCACTAATGCAACTACCTGCCCCACAAGTGCCAACTCGCGCCCCACAAGTGCCAACTTTTCCCCCACAAGTTCTACCTCCTGCCTTACAAGTGCCACCCCCTGCCTCACAGCTTCCACCTCCCGCCCCACAAATGCCACCTCCTGCCCTACAAGTGCCACCTCAGGCCCCACAAGCGCCCCCTCCCGCTCCACAAGTGCCACGTCCTGCCCCACAAGTGCCATCTCCCACCCCACATGGGCCAAATCCTGCCACGCAACTTCCACCTCCTGCCCCACATCATCCACCTCCCACCCCACAAGTGCCACCTCCTGTGGCACAAGTGCCAATTCCAGCCCTAAAAGTGCCAGCTCATGCTTCACAATTGCCAGCTCCTGCCCCACATCATCCACCTCCTGCCCCACAATTGCCACCTCCTATCCCACATGTGCCAACTCCTGCCCCACAAGTGCCATTTCCTGCACCACATTTGCCACCTCCTGCCCCACAAGTGCCACCTCCATCCCCACAAGTGCCACCTCCCGCCCCACAAGTTTAACCTCCAGACACACAAGTGCCACGTCCCGCCCCACAAGTGCCATCTCCCGCCCCACAAGTGCCAAATCCTGACGCGCAACTTCCACGTCCTGCTCCACAATTGCCATCTCCTGCCCCACAAGTGCCACCTCCCGCCACAAAAGTGCCACCTCCCGCCCCTCTATAGCCACCTCCTGCCCCACAAGTTACACCTCTTGCCCCACAAGTTACACCTCTTGCCCCACAACGTCGACCCCCGCCCCACATGTGCCACCACCTGACCCACAAGTGCCAACTCCTGCCCCACAAGTGTTACCTCTCGCCCCACAGCTTCAACCTCCAGCCACACAAGTGCCAACTCCTGCCCAACAAGTGCCACCTCCCGCCCCACAAGTGCCACCTCCCGCCCCACTACTTCCACGTCACACCCCAAATCTTCTTACCTTCCACCCCACAAGTGCCACCTCCTGCCCCAAACCTTCAACCTACTGCCCCACAACTGCCACTTCCCACCCAGCAAATGCCACCCCCCGCCCCACAAGTGCCTCCTCCCGCCCCACAAGTGCCAACCCTTACCCCACAAGTGCCAACTCCTGCCCCACATCATCCACCAACTGCCCCACAAGTGCCACCTCCTGCACCACAAGTGCCACCTCCTGACCCACAACTTCCAGCTCCTGCCCCAATAGTGCCAGCTCCCGGCCCACAATTGCCACCTCCTGCCCCACAACTTCCATCTCCCACTCCAAAGTGCCACCTACTGCACAACAAATACCATCTCCTGCCCAATAAGTGCCATCTCCTGCCCCACAGGTGCCACCTACTGTTCCACATCATCCACCTCCTTCCCCACATCATCCACCTCCTGTTCCACAAATGTCACCTCCTGACCCACAACTTCCACCTCCTGCCCCACAAGTGCCACCTTCTGCCCCACAAGTGCCACCTCCTGCCCCACAAGTGCCACCTACTTCCCCACAAGTGCCACCTCCTGCCCCACATCATCCACCTCCTGCCCCACATCATCCACCTCCTGCCCCACATCATCCACCTCCTGCCTCACAAATGCCTCCTCCTGACCCACAATTGCCACCACCCGCCCCACAACTTCCACCTCCCGCCTCACAAGTGCAACCTCCAGGCCCACAAGTGCCACCTCCAGATCCACAACAATTAACTCCTGCCCCACAAGTGCCACCTCCTGCCCTTCAAGAGCCACTTCTTGCCCCACAAGTAAAATTTCCTGCCCCACAAGTGCCAACCCCTGCCCAACAAGTGCTATGACCCAGCCCACAAGTGCCAACTCCTGCCCCACTAGTGCCACCTCCTGCCCCACAAGTGCCACCACCCTCCCCACAACTTCAACCTCCTTCCCCAAAACATCCACCTCCCGCCCCACAGGTGTCATCATCTGCCCCACAACTGCCACATCCCGCCCCACAAGTGCCACCTCCTGCCCCACAAGTGCCACCTCCCGCCCCTCAAGTGCCAGACACTGCCCCACAAGTGCCGCCCCCAGCCCCGCAACTGCCACCCCTTGCCCCACAATTTCCACCTCCCACCCCACAATTTTTACCTCCCGCCCCACAAGTGCCATCTCCTGCCCCACAGGTGCCACCTACTGTTCCACATCATCCACCTCCTTCCCCACATCATCCAACTCCTGTTCCACAAATGTCACCTCCTGACCCACAACTTCCACATCCTGCCCCACAAGTGCCACCTCCTGCCCCACATAATCCACGTCCTGCTCCAAAATTCCCACCTCTTGCCCCACAAGTGCCACCTCCCACCCAACAAGTGCCACCTCCAGCCCCACCAGTTCCACCGCCCGCCCCACAAGTACCACCTCCTGACCCACAAGTGCCACTACGTGACCCACAATTGCCACCTCCCTTCTCACAATTGCAACTCTCGCCCAACAAGTGCCACCTCCTGCCCCACAATTGCCACCACCCCCCCAACAAGTGCCACCTCCCGCCCCACAAGTACCACATCCCACCCCACAAGTGCAACCTCCTGCCCCACAAGTGCCAACTCTCGCCCCACAAGTGCCAACTCCTGCCCCACAACATCCACCTCACGCTCCAAAAGTGCCACCTCCTGCCCCACAAGTGCTACTTCCTGCCTTACAAGTGCCACTTCCCGCTGCACAAGTGACACCTCCAGCCCCACAGCTGCCACAACCCGCCCCACAACTTCCACATCCCGCCTCACAACTGCAAGCTCCTGCCCCACAATTGCCACCTCCTACCACACAAGTGCCACCACCAGACCCACAAGTGCCAACTCCTGCCCCACTAATGCAACTACCTGCCCCACAAGTGCCAACTCGCGCCCCACAAGTGCCAACTTTTCCCCCACAAGTTCTACCTCCTGCCTTACAAGTGCCACCCCCTGCCTCACAGCTTCCACCTCCCGCCCCACAAATGCCACCTCCTGCCCTACAAGTGCGACCTCAGGCCCCACAAGTGCCCCCTCCCGCTCCACAAGTGCCACGTCCTGCCCCACAAGTGCCATCTCCCGGCCCACAAGGGCCAAATCCTGCCACGCAACTTCCACCTCCTGCCCCACATCATCCACCTCCCACCCCACAAGTGCCACCTCCTGTGGCACAAGTGCCAATTCCAGCCCTAAAAGTGCCAGCTCATGCTTCACAATTGCCAGCTCCTGCCCCACATCATCCACCTCCTGCCCCACAATTGCCACCTCCTATCCCACATGTGCCAACTCCTGCCCCACAAGTGCCATTTCCTGCACCACATTTGCCACCTCCTGCCCCACAAGTGCCACCTCCATCCCCACAAGTTTAACCTCCAGACACACAAGTGCCACGTCCCGCCCCACAAGTGCCATCTCCCGCCCCACAAGTGCCAAATCCTGACGCGCAACTTCCACGTCCTGCTCCACAATTGCCATCTCCTGCCCCACAAGTGCCACCTCCCGCCACAAAAGTGCCACCTCCCGCCCCTCTATAGCCACCTCCTGCCCCACAAGTTACACCTCTTGCCCCACAAGTTACACCTCTTGCCCCACAACGTCGACCCCCACCCCACATGTGCCACCACCTGACCCACAAGTGCCAACTCCTGCCCCACAAGTGTTACCTCTCGCCCCACAGCTTCAACCTCCAGCCACACAAGTGCCAACTCCTGCCCAACAAGTGCCACCTCCCGCCCCACAAGTGCCACCTCCCGCCCCACTACTTCCACGTCACACCCCAAATCTTCTTACCTTCCACCCCACAAGTGCCACCTCCTGCCCCAAAACCTTCAACCTACTGCCCCACAACTGCCACTTCCCACCCAGCAAATGCCACCCCCCGCCCCACAAGTGCCTCCTCCCACCCCACAAGTGCCAACCCTTACCCCACAAGTGCCAACTCCTGCCCCACATCATCCACCAACTGCCCCACAAGTGCCACCTCCTGCACCACAAGTGCCACCTCCTGACCCACAACTTCCAGCTCCTGCCCCAATAGTGCCAGCTCCCGGCCCACAATTGCCACCTCCTGCCCCACAACTTCCATCTCCCACTCCAAAGTGCCACCTACTGCACAACAAATACCATCTCCTGCCCCATAAGTGCCATCTCCAGCCCCACAGGTGCCACCTACTGTTCCACATCATCCACCTCCTTCCCCACATCATCCACCTCCTGTTCCACAAATGTCACCTCCTGACCCACAACTTCCACCTCCTGCCCCACAAGTGCCACCTTCTGCCCCACAAGTGCCACCTCCTGCCACACAAGTGCCACCTCCTGCCCCACAAGTGCCACCTACTTCCCCACAAGTGCCACCTCCTGCCCCACATCATCCACCTCCTGCCCCACATCATCCACCTCCTGCCCCACATCATCCACCTCCTGCCTCACAAATGCCTCCTCCTGACCCACAATTGCCACCACCCGCCCCACAACTTCCACCTCCCGCCTCACAAGTGCAACCTCCAGGCCCACAAGTGCCACCTCCAGATCCACAACAATTAACTCCTGCCCCACAAGTGCCACCTCCTGCCCTTCAAGAGCCACTTCTTGCCCCACAAGTAAAATTTCCTGCCCCACAAGTGCCAACCCCTGCCCAACAAGTGCTATGACCCAGCCCACAAGTGCCAACTCCTGCCCCACTAGTGCCACCTCCTGCCCCACAAGTGCCACCACCCTCCCCACAACTTCAACCTCCTTCCCCAAAACATCCACCTCCCGCCCCACAGGTGTCATCATCTGCCCCACAACTGCCACATCCCGCCCCACAAGTGCCACCTCCTGCCCCACAAGTGCCACCTCCCGCCCCTCAAGTGCCAGACACTGCCCCACAAGTGCCGCCCCCAGCCCCGCAACTGCCACCCCTTGCCCCACAATTTCCACCTCCCACCCCACAATTTTTACCTCCCGCCCCACAAGTGCCATCTCCTGCCCCACAGGTGCCACCTACTGTTCCACATCATCCACCTCCTTCCCCACATCATCCACCTCCTGTTCCACAAATGTCACCTCCTGACCCACAACTTCCACATCCTGCCCCACAAGTGCCACCTCCTGCCCCACATAATCCACGTCCTGCTCCAAAATTCCCACCTCTTGCCCCACAAGTGCCACCTCCCACCCAACAAGTGCCACCTCCAGCCCCACCAGTTCCACCGCCCGCCCCACAAGTACCACCTCCTGACCCACAAGTGCCACTACGTGACCCACAATTGCCACCTCCCGTCTCACAATTGCAACTCTCGCCCAACAAGTGCCACCTCCTGCCCCACAATTGCCACCACCCCCCCAACAAGTGCCACCTCCCGCCCCACAAGTACCACATCCCACCCCACAAGTGCCAACTCCTGCCCCACAACATCCACCTCACGCTCCAAAAGTGCCACCTCCTGCCCCACAAGTGCTACTTCCTGCCTTACAAGTGCCACTTCCCGCTGCACAAGTGACACCTCCAGCCCCACAGCTGCCACAACCCGCCCCACAACTTCCACATCCCGCCTCACAACTGCAAGCTCCTGCCCCACAATTGCCACCTCCTACCACACAAGTGCCAACTCCTGCCCCACAAGTGCCACCTCATGTCCCTCAATTTTCACCTTATGCCCCAAAAGTGCCACCTCCCGCCCAACAAGTGCAACATCTCGCCCCACTAGTGCCACGTCCCGGCCCAAAATTGCTACCTCCTGCCCCACATCACCCACCTCCTGTTCCACAAATGTCACCTCCTGACCCACAACTTCCACCTCCTGCCCCACAAGTGCCACCTTCTGCCTCACAAGTGCCACCCCTTGCCCCACAAGTGCCACATCCCACCGCACAATTTCCACCTCTTGTTACACAAGTCCCACCTCCCGCCCTACAACAGCCTCCTCCTGCCCCACAAATGCCACCTCCTGCCCCACAAGTGCCACCTCCCACCCCACAAGTGCCACGTCCTTCCCAATTGCCACGTCCTGTCCCACAAGTGCCACCTCCTGCCGTACAAGTGCCACCCTCTGCCCCACAATTGCCACTTCTTGCCCCACAATTGCCAATTCTTGCCCCACAACTTCCACCTCCCACCCCATAACTTCCACCTCCCGTCCCACAGCTTCCACATCCTGCCCCACAAGTGCCCGATCCTGCCCCAGAAGTACCACCACCTGACCCACAAGTGCCAACTCCTGCCCCACAAGTGCCACCTCGCATCCCGCAAGTGCCACATCCCGCCCCACAAGTTCCACCTCCTGCCTTACAAGTGCCCATTCCTGCTTCACAAGTGCCAGCTCATGTTTCACAAATGCCAGCTCCTGCCCCACATCATCAACTTCCTGCCCCACAAGTGTCACCTCCAACCCCACAAAGACAGCCTCCTGCCCCACATCATCCACCTCCTGCCCCACAAGTGCCAATTCCTGCCCCACAAGTGCCAGCTCATGCCCCACAAGTGCCAGCTCCTGCCCCACAACACCCTCCTCCTGCCCCACAACAGCCTCCTCCTGCCCCACAAGTGCCACCTCGCATCCCGCAAGTGCCAAATCCCGCCAGTGCCACATCCCGCCCCACAAGTTCCACCTCCTGCCTTACAAGTGCCAATTCCTGCCCTACAAGTGCCAGCTCATTCCCCTGAAGTGCCACCTTCTGCCTCACAAGTGCCACCCCTTGCCCCACAAGTGCCACATCCCACCGCACAATTTCCACCTCTTGTTACACAAGTCCCACCTCCCGCCCAACAACAGCCTCCTCCTGCCCCACAAGTGCCACCTCCTGCCCCACAAGTGCCACCTCCTGCCCCACAAGTGCCACGTCCTTCCCAATTGCCACGTCCTGTCCCACAAGTACCACCTCCTGCCGTACAAGTGCCACCCTCTGCCCCACAATTGCCACTTCTTGCCCCACAATTGCAATTCTTGCCCCACAACTTCCACCTCCCACCCCATAACTTCCACCTCCCGTCCCACAGCTTCCACATCCTGCCCCACAAGTGCCCGATCCTGCCCCAGAAGTACCACCACCTGACCCACAAGTGCCAACTCCTGCCCCACAAGTGCCACCTCGCATCCCGCAAGTGCCACATCCCGCCCCACAAGTTCCACCTCCTGCTCCACAAGTTCCACCTCCTGTCCCATAAGTTCCCCCTTACGGCCCACAAGTGCCATCTCCTGCCCCAAAAGCTCAATTTCCTGCCCCATCAGTGCCACCTCCCGCACCACAAGTGCCACCTCCTGCCCCAAAGGTGCCAATTTCTGCCCCACAAGTGCCACTTCCCGCCTTACAAATTCCACCTCCCACCCCACAAGTTCCACCTCCTGCCCCAAAAGTGCCAATTCCTGCTTCACAAGTGCCAGCTCATGCTTCACAAATGCCAGCTCATGCCCCACATCATCAACTTCCTGCCCCACAAGTGCCAGCTCATGCCTCACAAGTGCCACCTCTTGCCCCACAGGTGCCACCTCCTGCCCCACATCATCCACCTCCTCCCCCAAAAGTGACAATACCTGTTCCACAAGTGCCACCTCCCGCCCCACAACTTCAACATCCCGCCACACAAGTGCCAACTCCTGGCAACGTGTGCCACATCCTGCCCCACAAGTGCCAGCTCCTGCCCCACATGTTCCACCTACCACCCCACAAATTCCACCTCATGCCCCACAAGTGCCAACTCCCAACCCACAAATGCCAAATCCTGCAATGCAACTTCCACCTCCTGCTCCACAAGTGCCACCTCCTGCCCCACATCGTCCACCTCCCACCCAACAAGTGCCACCACCTGCCCCACAAGTGCCAATTCCTGCCCGACATGTGCCAGCTCATGCTTCACAAGTGCCAGCTCCTGCACTACATCATCCACTTCCTGCTCACAAGTGCCACCTCCTGACCGACAAAGACATCCTCCTGCCCCATAAGTGCCAATTTCTGCCCCACAAGTGCCAGCTCATTCCCCTGAAGTGCCACATTTGTCCACACCACTGCCTCCTCCCCCCCAAATAATCCACCTCCTGCCCCACAAGTGTCACTGACTGACCAACTTCCTCCTCCTGACCCACAACTGCAATCTCCTGCCCCACAAGTGCCAGCTCCTGCCCCACAAGAGCCACTTCCTGCCCCACAAGTACCTCTTCCCTCCCAACAAGTTCCAATTTCCGCCCAACAAGTACCACCTCCTTCTGCACAAGTTCCACCTCCTGCCCTAAAAGCTCCATTTCCTGCCCCAGAAGTGCCACCTCCCGCCCCACAAGTGCCACCTCCTGCCCTACAACTTCCACCTCCTGCCCCACAAGTGCCACCTCCCGCCCTACAACTTCCAAACCCTGCCCCAAAACTTCCACCTCCTGCCCAACAATTTCCAACTCGTGCCCCACAATTGCCATCTCCTGCCACACAAATGCCACCTTCTGCCTCAAAATGCCACCTCGCATCCCACAAGTGCCACATCCCGCCCCACAAGTTCCACCTCCTGCCTTACAAGTGCCCATTCCTGCTTCAAAAGTGCCAGCTCATGTTTCACAAATGCCAGCTCCTGCCCCACAAGTGCCACCTCGCATCCCGCAAGTGCCACATCCCGCCCCACAAGTTCCACCTCCTGCCTTACAAGTGCCAATTCCTGCCCTAAAAGTGCCAGCTCATTCCCCTGAAGTGCCAGCTCCTGCCCCACAAGTGCCACAGTTTGCCACACCACTGCCACCTCCCCCCCCAAATAATCCACCTCCTGCCCCACAAGTGTCACTGACCGCCCAGCTTCCTCCTCCTGACACACAAGTGCAACCTCCTGCCCTACAAGTGCCAGCTCCTGCCCGACAAGAGCCACTTCCTGCCCCACAAGTGCCACCTCCTGCCTTACAAGTGCCCATTCCTGCTTCACAAGTGCCAGCTCATGCTTCACAAATGCCAGCTCCTGCCCCACATCATCAACTTCCTGCCCCACAAGTGTCACCTATAACCCCACAAAGACAGCCTCCTGCCCCACATCATCCACCTCCTGCCCCACAAGTGCCAGCTCCTGCCCCACAAGTGCCAGCTCCTGCCTCACAGGTGCCACCTCCTGCCCCACAAGTGCCACCTCCTGCCCCACAAGTGCCACCTCCTGCCAAACTACTGACACCACCTGCCCCACAAGTGCCACCTCCCACCAAACAACTGACACCTCCTGCCCCACAAGTGTCACCTCCTGCCCAACAAGTTCCACCTCTTGACCTACAAGTGCCACCTCCTGCCCCATAAGTTTCACCTCTCGCCCAACAAATGCCACCACCTCCCCCAAAAGCGCCACCTCCTGCCCTACAGGTGCCATTTCCTGCACCACAACATCCACCTCCCACGCACAAGTGCAACCTACTGCCCCACAACTTCCACCTCCTGCCCCACAAGTGCCAACACCTGCCCCACAAGTGCCACCTCCCGCCCCACAAGTGCCACCTGTCACCCTGCAAGTCCAGCTCCTCTCGCCCCACAAGTGCCAGCTCATGCTTCACAAGTGCCAGCTCCTGCCCCACATCATCAACTTCCTGCCCCACAAGTGCCAACTCCAACCCCACAAAGACAGCCTCCTGCCCCACATCATCCACCTCCTGCCCCACAAGTGCCAATTCCTGCCCCACAAGTGCCAGCTCATGCCCCACAAGTGCCACCTCCTGCCCCACAAGTGCCACCTCTTGCCCAACAGGTGCCACCTCCTGCCCCACAAATGCCAAATCCTGCCCTGCAACTTCCACCTCCTGCCCCACAACTTCCAGCTCCTGCCCCACATCATCCACCAACCGCCCCACAAGTGTCACCTCCTGCCCCACAACTTCCATCTCCCACTCCACAAGTGCCACCTACTGCACAACAAATACCATCTCCTGCCCCATAAGTGCCACCTCCTGCCCCACAACCGCTACCTCCTGCCTCATATCATTCACCTCCCACCCCACAATTTCCACCTCCTGCTCAACTAGTGCCACGTGCTGCCCCACAAGTTCCATTTCCCGCCCCACAAGTGCCACCTCCCGCCCCACAAGTGCCGCCTCCAGCCACACAAGTGCTAAATCGTGCCGCACAACTTCCACCTCCCGCCCCACAACTGCCACCTCCCGCCTTAAATTGCCACCTCCCGACCCACAAGTGCCTCCTCCTGTCCCACAGTTGTCACCTCCTGCTCCACAAGTTACACCTCACCCCCCACAAGTTCTACCACCCACCCCACAAGTGCCACCTGCAGCCCAAGAAGTGTCAAATCCTGCCACACAACTTCCACATCCAGCCCCACAAGTGCCACCTCCCGCCCCACAACTTCCACTTCCCGCCCGACAACAGCCTCTTCCTGCCCCACAAGTGCCACCTCCTGCCCCACAAGTGCCACCTCCTGCCCTTCAAGAGCCACTTCTTGCCCCACAAGTAACATTTCCTGCCCCACAAGTGCCAACCCCTGCCCAACAAGTGCTATGACCCAGCCCACAAGTGCCAACTCCTGCCCCACTAGTGCCACCTCCTGCCCCACAAGTGCCACCACCCTCCCCACAACTTCAACCTCCTTCCCCAAAACATCCACCTCCCGCCCCACAGGTGTCATCATCTGCCCCACAACTGCCACATCCCGCCCCACAAGTGCCACCTCCTGCCCCACAAGTGCCACCTCCAGCCCCTCAAGTGCCACACACTGCCCCACAAGTGCCGCCCCCAGCCCCGCAACTGCCACCCCTTGCCCCACAATTTCCACCTCCCACCCCACAATTTTTACCTCCCGCCCCACATGTGCCATCTCCTGCCCCACAGGTGCTACCTACTGTTCCACATCATCCACCTCCTTCCCCACATCATCCACCTCCTGTTCCACAAATGTCACCTCCTGACCCACAACTTCCACATCCTGCCCCACAAGAGCCACCTCTTGCCCCACATAATCCACGTCCTGCTCCAAAATTGCCACCTCCTGCCCCACAAGTGCCACCTCCCACCCAACAAGTGCCACCTCCAGCCCCACCAGTTCCACCGCCCGCCCCACAAGTACCACTTCCTGACCCAGAAGTGCCACTACGTGACCCACAATTGCCACCTCCCGTCTCAAAATTGCAATTCTCGCCCAACAAGTGCCACCTCCTGCCCCACAATTGCCACCACCCCCCCAACAAGTGCCACCTCCCACCCCACAAGTACCACATCCCACCCCACAAGTGCCAACTCTCGCCCCACAAGTGCCACCTCCTGCCCCACATCATCCACCTCCTGCCTCACAAATGCCTCCTCCTGACCCACAATTGCCACCTGCCGCCCCACAACTTCCACCTCCTGCCCCACAAGTGCCACCTTCTGCCCCACAAGTGCCACCCCTTGCCCCACAAGTGCCACATCCCACCGCACAATTTCCACCTCTTGTTACACAAGTCCCACCTCCCGCCCAACAACAGCCTCCTCCTGCCCCACAAGTGCCACCTCCTGCCCCACAAGTGCCACCTCCCACCCCACAAGTGCCACGTCCTTCCCAATTGCCACGTCCTGTCCCACAAGTACCACCTCCTGCCGTACAAGTGCCACCCTCTGCCCCACAATTGCCACTTCTTGCCCCACAATTGCAATTCTTGCCCCACAACTTCCACCTCCCACCCCATAACTTCCACCTCCCGTCCCACAGCTTCCACATCCTGCCCCACAAGTGCCCGATCCTGCCCCAGAAGTACCACCACCTGACCCACAAGTGCCAACTCCTGCCCCACAAGTGCCACCTCGCATCCCGCAAGTGCCACATCCCGCCCCACAAGTTCCACCTCCTGCTCCACAAGTTCCACCTCCTGCCCCATAAGTTCCCCCTTACGGCCCACAAGTGCCATCTCCTGCCCCAAAAGCTCAATTTCCTGCCCCATCAGTGCCACCTCCCGCACCACAAGTGCCACCTCCTGCCCCATAAGTGCCAATTTCTGCCCCACAAGTGCCACTTCCCGCCTTACAAATTCCACCTCCCACCCCACAAGTTCCACCTCCTGCCCCAAAAGTGCCAATTCCTGCTTCACAAGTGCCAGCTCATGCTTCACAAATGCCAGCTCATGCCCCACATCATCAACTTCCTGCCCCACAAGTGCCAGCTCATGCCCCACAAGTGCCACCTCTTGCCCCACAGGTGCCACCTCCTGCCCCACATCATCCACCTCCTCCCCCAAAAGTGACAATACCTGTTCCACAAGTGCCACCTCCCGCCCCACAACTTCAACATCCCGCCACACAAGTGCCAACTCCTGGCAACGTGTGCCACATCCTGCCCCACAAGTGCCAGCTCCTGCCCCACATGTTCCACCTACCACCCCACAAATTCCACCTCATGCCCCACAAGTGCCAACTCCCAACCCACAAATGCCAAATCCTGCAATGCAACTTCCACCTCCTGCTCCACAAGTGCCACCTCCTGCCCCACATCGTCCACCTCCCACCCAACAAGTGCCACCACCTGCCCCACAAGTGCCAATTCCTGCCCGACATGTGCCAGCTCATGCTTCACAAGTGCCAGCTCCTGCACTACATCATCCACTTCCTGCTCACAAGTGCCACCTCCTGACCGACAAAGACATCCTCCTGCCCCATAAGTGCCAATTTCTGCCCCACAAGTGCCAGCTCATTCCCCTGAAGTGCCACATTTGTCCACACCACTGCCTCCTCCCCCCCAAATAATCCACCTCCTGCCCCACAAGTGTCACTGACTGACCAACTTCCTCCTCCTGACCCACAACTGCAATCTCCTGCCCCACAAGTGCCAGCTCCTGCCCCACAAGAGCCACTTCCTGCCCCACAAGTACCTCTTCCCTCCCAACAAGTTCCAATTTCCGCCCAACAAGTACCACCTCCTTCTGCACAAGTTCCACCTCCTGCCCTAAAAGCTCCATTTCCTGCCCCAGAAGTGCCACCTCCCGCCCCACAAGTGCCACCTCCTGCCCTACAACTTCCACCTCCTGCCCCACAAGTGCCACCTCCCGCCCTACAACTTCCAAACCCTGCCCCAAAACTTCCACCTCCTGCCCAACAATTTCCAACTCGTGCCCCACAATTGCCATCTCCTGCCACACAAATGCCACCTTCTGCCTCAAAATGCCACCTCCTGCCCAACAAATCCAACCTCCCGCCCCACAAGTACAACCTCCTGCTCCACAAGTTCCACCTCCTGCCCCATAAGTTCCACCTTACGCCCCACAAGTGCCATCTCCTGCCCCAAAAGCTCAATTTCCTGCCCAGTGCATTCCTATGGGTACCTATGGGTTTCAATGTGGTCCCTATGTGCCTCTATGGGGTCTCTTATGGGTCTCAGCGAGGTCCCTATGTGTCTCTATGGGTCTCACTGTCCCCCACTGAAATCCATGGGGTCCCTATGTGTCCCAATGTCCCCCTATTGGTCCCAGTGTCAGCCTATGGGTCACAATGTGCCCCTATGTGTCCCAATGTCCCTCCTATGTGTTGCTAAGTGTCTCCATGGGGTCTCTTATGAGTATCTCTGGGCCAAAATATCTACCAATTGGTATCCATAGGTTACATTACGTCCCTATGTGCCTCTATGGGGTCTCTTAAGGGTTACAGCGGAGTCCCTATGTGTCTCTATGGGTCTCACTGTCCCCCACTATGTTCCATGGGATCCCTATGTGTCCCAATACACCCCTATGGGTCCCAGTGTCTCCCTATGGGTCACTATTTGTTCCTAAGTGCCGAATGTCCCCCCTATGTGTCCCAATGGCCCCCTTTGGGGTTTCTATGGGGACTCTTATTGGTATCTCTGGGCCCAAATGTCTTCCTATGGGTATCTATGGGTTTCAATGAGGTCCATATGTGCCTCTATGGGGTCTCTTATGGGTATCAGTGGAGCCCCTATGTGTCTCTACGGGTCTCACTGTTCCCCACTGTAATCCATGGGGTCACTCTGTGTCCCAATGTCCACACTATGGGTTGCTATGTACCTCTATGGGGTCTCTATGTGGTCTCATATGGGTATTTCTGGGCCCAAATGTCTTCCTATGGGTATCTATGGGTTTCAATGTGGTCCCTATGTGCCTCTATGGGTCTCACTGTCCCCCACCTTAATCCATGGGGTCTCTATGCGTCCCAATGTCCCCCTATGGGTCCCAGTGTCTCCCTATGGGTCACTTTGTGTCCCTATGTGTCCCAATGTCCCCCCTATGGGTTGCTATGTGCCTCTATGGGTTCTCTATGGGGCTCTATGGGGTGCCTATGGAGCTCTATGGGGTTCTATGGGGCGTTCTGAGGTTTCTATGGGGTGTCTATGGAACGCTATGGTGTGTCTATGTGGCAAAATGAGTTTCTATGGGTGGCTATGGGAGATCTATGGGGCACAATGGGTTACCTATGGGGCTCTATGGCGCGGCTATATATCCTTATGTGGTGTCTATGGGGCACTATGTTGTGCTATGGGGTGCTGTGAGGCACTATGGGGTGCTATGGGGCTCTATGGAGCAGTATAGGGTGTCTATGGGTCCCTATGGGGTGCAATGGGGCGTTGTGGGGCACAAGGGAGTGTCTATGAGGCTCCATGGGCTGCTATGGGGCACTATGGAGTAGCTATGGGATGATTTGGGGTCTCTTTGTGCCCCTATGGGGCGCTATGGGTCACTATGTGGTGTCTATGGGGCTCTATGGGGTGGCTATGCGGTGCTGTAGGGTGGCTATGGGTTGCTTTGGGGTATCCTTGGGTTCCTATGGGGCACTATGGGTGACTGTGGGGTGCTATGGTTTGCTATGGGGCTCTATGCGGAAGAATGGGGTCTCTATGGGCGCTATGAGGTCCCTATGGGGCTCTATGGGGAGTCTATGGGGTGTCTTTGGGGATCTATGGGTTGTCTGTGGGGCTCTATGGGGTCTGCATGGGGTCTGTATGGGGTTCAGTGGGTCTCTATGGGGTTCTATGGGGTGTCTACAGGCACTATGGGGCAATATGGGGTGTCTATGTGGTTCAATTGGGCACTATGGTGTGGCTGTAGGGCCTTATGTGGTGTCTATGGGGCACTGTGGGCTGCTATGGGGTGCTGTGGGGAACTATGGGGTGTCTATGGGGCTCTATGGAGCAGTATGCTGTGTCTATGGGTCCCTATGGGGTGCAATGGGGTGCTGTGGGGCACAATGGAGTGTCTATGAGGCTCCATGGGCTGCTATGGGGCACTATGGAGTAGCTATGGGGTGCTATGGGGTCTCTTTAGGCCCCTATGGGTCACTATGGGTCACTATGTGGTGTCTATGGGGCACTAAGGGGTGGCTATGCGGTGCTGTAGGGTGGCTATGGGGTGCTTTGGGGTATCCTTGGGTTCCTATGGGGCGCTATGGGTGACTATGGGGTGCTATGGTTTGCTATGGGGCTCTATGCGGAAAAATGGGTCTCTATGGGGCGCTATGAGGTCCCTATGGGGTCTATGGGGAGTCTATGGGGTGTCTTTGGGGATCTATGGGTTGTCTGTGGGGCTCTATGGGGTCTGCATGGGGTCTGTATGGGGTTCAGTGGGTCTCTATGGGGCTCTATGGGGTGTCTACAGGCACTATGGGGCGATATGGGGTGTCTATGTGGTTCAATTGGGCTCTATGGTGTGGCTGTAGGGCCTTATGTGGTGTCTATGGGGCACTGTGGGCTGCTATGGGGTGCTGTGGGGAACTATGGGGTGTCTATGGGGCTCTATGGAGCAGTATGCTGTGTCTATGGGTCCCTATGGGGTGCAATGGGGTGCTGTGGGGCACAATGGAGTGTCTATGAGGCTCCATGGGCTGCTATGGGGCACTATGGAGTAGCTATGGGGTGCTATGGGGTCTCTTTGGGCCCCTATGGGTCACTATGTGGTGTCTATGGGGCTCTATGGGGTATCTTTGTGTTCCTATGGGGCGCTATGGGTGACTATGGGGTCGCTATGGGTTTCTTTGAGGCACTATGGGTCTCAATGGGGTCTCTATGGGTCTCAATTTATCCTTATGGCTCCCAATGACTGTCTATGGGTCTCTATGTGTCCCTATGGGTCCCAGTGTCTCTCTATGTGTCCCTATGGGTCCCAGTGTCTCTCTATGGGTCCCAATGTCTTCCTCTGGATCTCTATGGGTCCCTATGGGTCCCAGTGTCTCTCTATGTCCCCCTGTCTAGGTGGTAACTATACAGATGGTAACAAAGATGGTAACAAATGTACAGAGGTTCTAAGCGAGAGAGAAACTCACCAGTGGTGATGCCTTCGCTGAGGAAGCTGGGGCGGTCTTCACTGCAGAGCGATGTCCAAGAGATGCTGCCTCACAGAATCACAGAATTCTCAAGGTTGGAAAAGGGCTGCCAGCTTTTGTAGGAGAATAGCATGGGAGACAGTTGTGAAGGCTTTGCTGAAGTCCAAGTAGAGCACATCAACAGCCTTTCTTTCCTTCATCCATCAGATGGGTCACAGGATCGTAGAAGGAGATCAGATTGGTCAAGCAGGAGCTGCCCTTCATGAACCCATGCTGGCTAGGTCTGATCTCCTGCTCATCCCACACCTGCCGCATCTGTCATCTCCCTCAAGACAATTCGTTCCATTCCCTTCCCTGGCACCGAGGTCAGGCTAACAGGCCTGTAGTTGCCCGGATCCTCCTGACAACCTTGCTTGGAAATGGGAGTCACGTTGGCAAGCCTCCAGTCTTCTGGGACCTCACCCGGTAACAGGGAGCTCGGAAAGATAATGGAAAGCGGCTCGAGTGAGGGTCAGCCCTTAAATGAGGTCTCAGAGGAGGTGGAGTCGAGCTCCAGCCCTCCCGGGAGCACAGCTCCATTACTCTCACCTGTGCTCCCGCAGCTGACCCCACACTTGCCTCAGCTGATTAATCAGAGGTTCAGGCTGTGATTACCAATCTCCCATACAGCCCCTATGGGTCCCAGTGTCTCTCTATGGGTCACTATGTGTTCCTAAGTGCCAAATGTCCCCCCTATGTGTCCCATTGGCCCCCTTTGGGGTTTCTATGGGGACTCTTATTGGTATCTCTGGGCCCAAATGTATTCCTATGGGTATCTATGGGTTTCAATGAGGTCCCTATGTGCCTCTATGGGGTCTCTTATGGGTATCAGTGGAGCCCCTATGTGTCTCTATGGGTCTCACTGTCCCCCACTGTAATCCATGGGATCCCTATGTGTCCCAATGTCCCCCTATGGGTCCCAGTGTCTCCCTATGAGTCACTATGTGTCCCTATGTGTCCTAATATCCCCCCTATGGGTAGCTATGTGCCTCTATGGGGTCTCTTATTTGTATCTATGGGCTTAAATGTCCTCCTATGGGTATCTATGGGTTTCACTGTGGTCCCTATGTGCCTCTATGGGATCTCTTATGGGTCTCAGCAGAGTCTCTATGTGTCTCTACGGGTATCACTGTCCCCCACTGTAATCCATGGTGTCCCTCTGTGTCCCAATGTCCCCCTATTTGTCCCAGTGTCAGCCTATGGGTCACAATGTGTCCCTATGTGTCCCAATGTCCCTCCTATGTGTTGCTAAGTGTCTCCATGGGGTCTCTTATGAGTATCTCTGGGCCAAAATATCTACCAATTGGTATCCATAGGTTACATTACGTCCCTATGTGCCTCTATGGGGTCTCTTAAGGGTTACAGCGGAGTCCCTATGTGTCTCTATGGGTATCACTGTCCCCCACTATGTTAGATGGGGTCCCTATGTGTCCCAATATACCCCTATGGGTCCCAGTGTCTCCCTATGGGTCACTATGTGTCCCTATGTGTCCCAATATCCCCCCTATGGGTAGCTATGTGCCTCTATGGGGTCTCTTATTCGTATCTATGGGCTTAAATGTTCACCTATGGGTATCTATGGGTTTCAGTGTGGTCCCTATGTGCCTCTATGGGGTCTCTTATGGGTCTCAGCAGAGTCTCTGTGTGTCTCTACGGGTATCACTGTCCCCCACTGTAATCCATGGTGTCCCTATGTGTCCCAATGTCACCTTATGGGTCCCAGTGTCTCCCTAAGGGTCACTATGTGTCCATATGTGTCCCAATGTCCCCCCTATGGGTTGCTATGTGCCTCTATGGGTTCTCTATGGGGCTCTATGGGGTGTCTACAGGCACTATGGGGCGATATGGGGTGTCAATGTGGTTCAATTGGGCTCTATGGTGTGGCTGTAGGGCCTTATGTGGTGTCTATGGGGCACTGTGGGCTGCTATGGGGTGCTGTGGGGAACTATGGGGTGTCTATGGGGCTCTATGGAGCAGTATGCTGTGTCTATGGGTCCCTATGGGGTGCAATGGGGTGCTGTGGGGCACAAGGGAGTGTCTATGAGGCTCCATGGGCTGCTATGGGGCACTATGGAGTAGCTATGGGGTGCTATGGGGTCTCTTTGGGCCCCTATGGGTCACTATGGGATGTCTATGGGGCTCCATGTGGTATCTTTGTGTTCCTATGGGGCGCTATGGGTGACTATGGGGTCGCTATGGGTTTCTTTGAGGAAGTGCCAACTCCTGCCCAACGTGTGATATCTCCTGCACCACAAGTTCCAAGTCTTGCCCCACAAGTTCCACCTACCATCCCACAAGTGCCACCTCCTGCCCCACAAGTGCCACCTCCCGACCCACAAGTGCCACCTCCTGCCGTGCAAGTGCCAGCTCCTGCCCCGAAAGTGCCAGCTCCTGCTCCACATGTGCCACCTCTCGCCCCACAAGTTCCAGCTCCCGCCCCATAAGTGCCACCTCCCTCTCCACAAATTCCACCTCCCGCCCACAAGTGCCACATCGCTCCCCACAAGTGCCACCTCCTGCCCCACTAGTGCCACCTCCCGCCCCACAAGTGCCAACTCCAGCCCCACAAGTGCAACCTCCCACCCCACAAGTACCAAATCCTGCCCCACAACTTCCACCACCTGCCCCAGAAGTGCCATCTCCTGCCCCACATGTGTCACCTCCTGCCCCACATCATCCACCTCCAAACCCATAAGTGCCACCTCCTGCACAACAAGTGCCATTTCCTGCCCCACAAGTGCCATTTCCCCCCCCCCCATGTACCAACCCCTGCCTTAAAAGTTTCACCTCCCACCCCACAAATTCCACCTCCCACCCCACAAGTTCCACCTCCTGCCCCAAAAGTGCCAATTCCTGCTTCACAAGTGCCAGCTCATGCTTCACAAATGCCAGCTCATGCCCCACAAGTGCCACCTCTTGCCCCACAGGTGCCACCTCCTGCCCCACATCATCCACCTCCTCCCCCAATAGTGACAATACCTGTTCCACAAGTGCCACCTCCCGCCCCACAACTTCAACATCCCGCCACACAAGTGCCAACTCCTGGCAACGTGTGCCACATCCTGCCCCACAAGTGCCAGCTCCTGCCCCACATGTTCCACCTACCACCCCACAAATTCCACCTCATGCCCCACAAGTGCCAACTCCCAACCCACAAATGCCAAATCCTGCAATGCAACTTCCACCTCCTGCTCCACAAGTGCCACCTCCTGCCCCACATTGTCCACCTCCCACCCAACAAGTGCCACCACCTGCCCCACAAGTGCCAATTCCTGCCCCACATGTGCCAGCTCATGCTTCACAAGTGCCAGCTCCTGCACTACGTCATCCACTTCCTGCACAAGTGCCACCTCCTGACCGACAAAGACATCCTCCTGCCCCATAAGTGCCAATTCCTGCCCCACAAGTGCCAGTTCATGCCCCACAAGTGCCACATTTGTCCACACCACTGCCTCCTCCCCCCCAAATAATCCACCTCCTGCCCCACAAGTGTCACTGACTGACCAACTTCCTCCTCCTGACCCACAACTGCAACCTCCTGCCCCACAAGTGCCAGCTCCTGCCCGACAAGAGCCACTTCCTGCCCCACAAGTACCTCTTCCCTCCCAACAAGTTCCAATTTCCACCCCACAAGTGCCACCTCCTGCCCCACAAGTGCAACCTCCTGCCCCACATCGTCCACCTCCCACCCAACAAGTGCCACCACCTGCCCCACAAGTGCCACATTTTGCCACACCACTGCCACCTCCCTCCCCAAATAATCCACCTCCTGCCCCACAAGAGCCACTTCCTACCCCACAAGTACCTCTTCCCTCCCAACAAGTTCCAATTTCCGCCCAACAAGTACCACCTCCTTCTGCACAAGTTCCACCTCCTGCCCTAAAAACTCCATTTCCTGCCCCAGAAGTGCCACCTCCCGCCCCACAAGTGCCACCTCCTGCCCTACAACTTCCACCTCCTGGCCCACAAGTGCCACCTCCCGCCCTACAACTTCCACCTCCTGGCCCACAAGTGCCACCTCCTGCCCTACAACTTCCACCTCCTGCCCTACAAGTGCCACCTCCTGCCCTACAACTTCCACCTCCTGGCCCACAAGTGCCACCTCCCGCCCTACAACTGCCAAACCCTGCCCCAAAACTTCCACCTCCTGCCCAACAATTTCCAACTCGTGCCCCACAATTGCCACCTCCTGCCACACAAATGCCACCTTCTGCCTCAAAATGCCACCTCCTGCCCAACAACTCCAACCTCCCGCCCCACAAGTACCACCTCCTGCTCCACAAGTTCCACCTCCTGCCCCATAAGTTCCACCTTACGCCCCACAAGTGCCATCTCCTGCCCCAAAAGCTCAATTTCCTGCCACATCAGTGCCACCTCCTGCCCCATAAGTGCCAATTTCTGCCCCACAAGTGCCACTTCCCGCCTTACAAATGCCACCTCCTGCCCCACAACTTTCACCTCCTGCCCCACAAGTGCAACCTCCCTGCCCACGAGTGACACAATCTGCCCATGTGCCACCTCCTGCCTCACAACTTCCACCTCCCGCTTCACAAGTGCCACCTCCTGTCTCACAAGTGCAACCTCCCGCCCCACAACTTCCACAACCTGCCCCACAAGTGCCACCTCCCGTCACTCAACTTCCAACTCCCGCCCCACAAGTGCCACCTCCCGCCCTACAACTTCCACCTCCCGCACCACAACTTCCACCTCCTGCCTCACAAGTTCCACATCCTGTCACTCAACTTCCAACTCCTGGCCCACAAGTGCGACCTCCTGCCCCACCATTACCACCTCCTGCCCCACAATTTCCACCTCCTGCCCCACAAGTGCCACAACCTGCTCCACAATTTCAACGTCCTGCCTTACAAGTGCCACATTCTGCCCCACAAGTGTAGGCTCCTGCTCCACAAGTGCCACCTCCCGAACCACAACCTCAACCTCTGGCCCCACAAGTCCCACCTCCCGCCCCACAAGTGCCACATCCCGCCCCACAAGTGCCACCACCCGCCCCACAAGTGCCACCTTCTGTTCCACAACTTCCACCTCCTGCCCCACAAGTGTTGCATTTTGCCCCACAACTTCCACCTCCCGACCCACAAGTGCCAACTCCTGCCCCGCAACTTCCATCTCCTGCTCCACAAGTGCCACCTCGAACCGCACAATTGCCACCTCCTTCCCCATATCAACCACCTCCCATCCAACAAGTGCCACCTCCTGCCCCACAAGTGCCAATTCCTGCCCCCCAAGTGCCAGTTCATGCTTCACAAGTGCCAGCTCCTTCCCCACATCATCCACCTCCTGCCCCACAAGTGCCACCTCCCGCCCAACAACTTCAACATCCCACCACACAAGTGCCAACTCCTGCCCGTGTGCCACATCCTGCCCCACAAGTGCCAACTCCTGCCGCACAACTGACAATTCCTGCCCCAAAACTGACAGCTCCTGCTTCACAACTGCCAATTCCTGCCCCACATGTGCCAGCTCATGCTTCACAAGTGCCAGCTCCTGCACCACATCATCCACTTCCTGCCAACAAGTGCCAATTCCTGCCCCACAAGTGCCAGTTCATGCCCCACAAGTGCCACCTCCTGCCCCACAAGTGACACCTCCTGCCCCACAACATCAATCTCCAGCCCCACAAGAGCCGCCTCCTGCCCGACAAGTTACACCTGCTACAAGTTCCACAAGTGCCACCTCCCTGCTCACGAGTGCCACATCCCGCCCCACATGTACCACCTCCTGCATCACAACTTCCACCTCCCGCCCCACATGTACCACCTCCTGCATCACAACTTCCACCTCCCGCCCCACATGTACCACCTCCTGCATCACAACTTCCACCTCCCGCCCCACATCTACCACCTCCTGCATCACAACTTCCACCTCCCGCCCCACATCTACCACCTCCTGCATCACAACTTCCACCTCCCGCCCCACATGTACCACCTCACGCCCCACAACTTCCGCATCCCGCCCAACAAGTGCCACCACCTGACCCACAACTGCCACCACCTGCCCCACTAATGCAACTACCTGCCCCACAAGTGCCAACTCGTGCCCCACAATTGCCAACTCCTGCCCCACAAGTTCTACCTCCTGCCTTACAAGTGCCACCCCCTGCCTCACAACTTCCACCTCCCGCCCCACAAATGCCACCTCCTGCCCTACAAGTGCCACCTTAGGCCCCACAAGTGCCCCCTCCCGCTCCACAAGTGCCACGTCCTGCCCCACAAGTGCCATCTCCCGCCCCACAAGGGCCAAATCCTGCCCCATATCATCCACCAACCGCCCCACAAGTGTCACCTCCTGCCCCACAACTTCCATCTCCCACTCCACAAGTGCCACCTACTGCACAACAAATACCATCTCCTGCCCCATAAGTGCCACCTCCTGCCCCACAACCGCTACCTCCTGCCTCATATCATTCACCTCCCGCCCCACAATTTCCACCTCCTGCTCAACTAGTGCCACGTGCTGCCCCACAAGTTCCATTTCCCGCCCCACAAGTGCCACCTCCCGCCCCACAAGTGCCGCCTCCAGCCACACAAGTGCTAAATCGTGCCGCACAACTTCCACCTCCCGCCCCACAACTGCCACCTCCCGCCTTAAAAGTGCCACCTCCCGACCCACAAGTGCCTTCTCCTGTCCAACAGTTGTCACCTCCCGCTCCACAAGTTACACCTCACCCCCCACAAGTTCTACCACCCACCACACAAGTGCCACCTGCAGCCCCAGAAGTGTCAAATCCTGCCACACAACTTCCACATCCAGCCCCACAAGTGCCACCTCCCACCCCACAACTTCCACTTCCCGCCCAACAACAGCCTCCTCCTGCCCCACAAGTGCCTCCTCCTGCCCCAGAAGTGCCACTTCCTGCCCCACAAGTACTACCTACTTCCCCACAAGTGCCTCCTCCTGCCCCACAAGTGCCACCTCCTGCCCCACATTATCCACCTCCTGCCTCACAAATGCCTCCTCCTGACCCACAATTGCCACCTGCTGCCCCACAACTTCCACCTCCCGCCCAACAAGTGCCATCCCTCGTCCCACAAGGACCACCTCCTGCCCCACAACTTCCACCTCCTGCCCCACAATTGCCACCTCCTGCCCCACAAGTGTCAACTCATGCTCCACAAATGCCACCTCCTGCTCCACAAGTTCCACCTCTTGCCCCACAAGTGCCAAATACTTCCCCACAACTTCCACCTTCTGCCCCACAAGTGCCAGCTCATGCTTCACAAGTGCCAGCTCCTGCCCCACATCATCCACCTTTTGCCCCACAAGTGCCACCTCTCGCCCAACAACTTCAACATCCCACCACACAAGTGCCAACTCCTGCCCGTGTGCCACATCCTGCCCCACAAGTGCCAACTCCTGCCGCACAACTGACAATTCCTGCCCCAAAAGTGACAGCTCATGCTTCACAATTGCCAGCTCCTGCCCCTCATCATCCACCTTCTGCCCCACAAGTGCCACCTCTCGCCCCACAAGTGCCACATCCCGCCCCACAAGTGCCACCTCCTGCCAAACTAGTGCAACCTCCTGCCCCACAAGTGCCTTATCTCGCCAGACAATTTACAGCTCCTGCCCCACAAGTGTTACATCCTGCACCACAACTTCAACCTCCTGCCCCACAAGTGCCACATTCTGCCCCACAAGTGTAGGCTCCTGCCCCACAACTGCCACTTCCTGCCCCACATGTGCCAGCTCATGCCCCACAAGTGCCATATCCTGCCCCACAAGAGCCACTTCCTTCACCACAGGTACCCCATCCTACCCCACAAGTTTCAATTCCTGCCATACAAGTGCCACCTCCTTCCCCACAGGTGCCACCTCCTGCCCCACAAGTGCCACCTCCCGCCCCACAACTGCCACCTCCCGCCTTAAATTGCCACCTCCCGACACACAAGTGCCTCCTCCTGTCCCACAGTTGTCACCTCCCGCTCCACAAGTTACACCTCACCCCCCACAAGTTCTACCACCCACCCCACAAGTGCCACCTGCAGCCCCAGAATTGTCAAATCCTGCCACACAACTTCCACATCCAGCCCCACAAGTGCCACCTCCTGCCACACAAGTGCCACTTCCCGCCAACAACAGCCTCCTCCTGCCCAACAAGTGCCTCCTCCTGCCCCACAAGTGCCTCCTCCTGCCCCACAAGTGCCACCTCCTGCCCCACAAGTACCTCCTCCTGCCCCACAAGTGATACCTCCAGCCCCACAACTGCAACCACCCGCCCCAGAACTTCCACCTCCCGCCTCACAAGTGCAACCTCCAGGCCCACAAGTGCCAGCTCCAGATCCACAAGAATTAACTCCTGCCCCACAAGTGCCACCTCCTGCCCTTCAAGAGCCACTTCTTGCCCCACAAGTAACATTTCCTGCCCCACAAGTGCCAACCCCTGCCCAACAAGTGCTATGACCCAGCCCACAAGTGCCAACTCCTGCCCCACTAGTGCCACCTCCCGCCCCACAAGTGCCACCACCCTCCCCACAACTTCAACCTCCTTCCCCAAAACATCCACCTCCCGCCCCACAGGTGTCATCCTCTGCCCCACAACTGCCACATCCCGCCCCACAAGTTCCACCTCCTGCCCCATAAGTTCCACCTTACGGCCCACAAGTGCCATCTCCTGCCCCAAAAGCTCAATTTCCTGCCCCATCAGTGCCACCTCCTGCCCCATAAGTGCCAATTTCTGCCCCACAAGTGCCACTTCCCGCCTTACAAATGCCACCTCCTGCCCCACAACTTTCACCTCCTGCCCCACAAGTGCAACCTCCCTGCCCACGAGTGACACAATCTGCCCATGTGCCACCTCCTGCCTCACAACTTCCACCTCCCGCTTCACAAGTGCCACCTCCTGTCTCACAAGTGCAACCTCCCGCCCCACAACTTCCACAACCTGCCCCACAAGTGCCACCTCCCGTCACTCAACTTCCAACTCCCGCCCCACAAGTGCCACCTCCCGCCCTACAACTTCCACCTCCCGCACCACAACTTCCACCTCCTGCCTCACAAGTTCCACATCCCGTCACTCAACTTCCAACTCCTGGCCCACAAGTGCGACCTCCTGCCCCACCATTACCACCTCCTGCCCCACAATTTCCACCTCCTGCCCCACAAGTGCCACAACCTGCTCCACAATTTCAACGTCCTGCCTTACAAGTGCCACATTCTGCCCCACAAGTGTAGGCTCCTGCTCCACAAGTGCCACCTCCCGAACCACAACCTCAACCTCTGGCCCCACAAGTCCCACCTCCCGCCCCACAAGTGCCACATCCCGCCCCACAAGTGCCACCACCCGCCCCACAAGTGCCACCTTCTGTTCCACAACTTCCACCTCCTGCCCACAAGTGTTGCATTTTGCCCCACAACTTCCACCTCCCGACCCACAAGTGCCAACTCCTGCCCCGCAACTTCCATCTCCTGCTCCACAAGTGCCACCTCGAACCGCACAATTGCCACCTCCTTCCCCATATCAACCACCTCCCATCCAACAAGTGCCACCTCCTGCCCCACAAGTGCCAATTCCTGCCCCACAAGTGCCAATTCCGGCCCCCCAAGTGCCAGTTCATGCTTCACAAGTGCCAGCTCCTTCCCCACATCATCCACCTCCTGCCCCACAAGTGCCACCTCCCGCCCAACAACTTCAACATCCCACCACACAAGTGCCAACTCCTGCCCGTGTGCCACATCCTGCCCCACAAGTGCCAACTCCTGCCGCACAACTGACAATTCCTGCCCCAAAACTGACAGCTCCTGCTTCACAACTGCCAATTCCTGCCCCACATGTGCCAGCTCATGCTTCACAAGTGCCAGCTCCTGCACCACATCATCCACTTCCTGCCCACAAGTGCCAATTCCTGCCCCACAAGTGCCAGTTCATGCCCCACAAGTGCCACATCCTGCCCCACAAGTGACACCTCCTGCCCCACAAGTGCCACCTCCTGACCCACAACATCAATCTCCAGCCCCACAAGAGCCGCCTCCTGCCCGACAAGTTACACCTGCTACAAGTTCCACAAGTGCCACCTCCCTGCTCACGAGTGCCACATCCCGCCCCACATGTACCACCTCCTGCATCACAACTTCCACCTCCCGCCCCACATGTACCACCTCCTGCATCACAACTTCCACCTCCCGCCCCACATGTACCACCTCCTGCATCACAACTTCCACCTCCTGCCCCACATGTACCACCTCCTGCATCACAACTTCCACCTCCCGCCCCACATGTACCACCTCCTGCATCACAACTTCCACCTCCCGCCCCACATGTACCACCTCCTGCATCACAACTTCCACCTCCCGCCCCACATGTACCACCTCCTGCTCCACAAGTTCCACCTCCTGCCCCATAAGTTCCACCTTACGCCCCACAAGTGCCATCTCCTGCCCCAAAAGCTCAATTTCCTGCCACATCAGTGCCACCTCCTGCCCCATAAGTGCCAATTTCTGCCCCACAAGTGCCACTTCCCGCCTTACAAATGCCACCTCCTGCCCCACAACTTTCACCTCCTGCCCCACAAGTGCAACCTCCCTGCCCACGAGTGACACAATCTGCCCATGTGCCACCTCCTGCCTCACAACTTCCACCTCCCGCTTCACAAGTGCCACCTCCTGTCTCACAAGTGCAACCTCCCGCCCCACAACTTCCACAACCTGCCCCACAAGTGCCACCTCCCGTCACTCAACTTCCAACTCCCGCCCCACAAGTGCCACCTCCCGCCCTACAACTTCCACCTCCCGCACCACAACTTCCACCTCCTGCCTCACAAGTTCCACATCCCGTCACTCAACTTCCAACTCCTGGCCCACAAGTGCGACCTCCTGCCCCACCATTACCACCTCCTGCCCCACAATTTCCACCTCCTGCCCCACAAGTGCCACAACCTGCTCCACAATTTCAACGTCCTGCCTTACAAGTGCCACATTCTGCCCCACAAGTGTAGGCTCCTGCTCCACAAGTGCCACCTCCCGAACCACAACCTCAACCTCTGGCCCCACAAGTCCCACCTCCCGCCCCACAAGTGCCACATCCCGCCCCACAAGTGCCACCACCCGCCCCACAAGTGCCACCTTCTGTTCCACAACTTCCACCTCCTGCCCACAAGTGTTGCATTTTGCCCCACAACTTCCACCTCCCGACCCACAAGTGCCAACTCCTGCCCCGCAACTTCCATCTCCTGCTCCACAAGTGCCACCTCGAACCGCACAATTGCCACCTCCTTCCCCATATCAACCACCTCCCATCCAACAAGTGCCACCTCCTGCCCCACAAGTGCCAATTCCTGCCCCACAAGTGCCAATTCCGGCCCCCCAAGTGCCAGTTCATGCTTCACAAGTGCCAGCTCCTTCCCCACATCATCCACCTCCTGCCCCACAAGTGCCACCTCCCGCCCAACAACTTCAACATCCCACCACACAAGTGCCAACTCCTGCCCATGTGCCACATCCTGCCCCACAAGTGCCAACTCCTGCCGCACAACTGACAATTCCTGCCCCAAAACTGACAGCTCCTGCTTCACAACTGCCAATTCCTGCCCCACATGTGCCAGCTCATGCTTCACAAGTGCCAGCTCCTGCACCACATCATCCACTTCCTGCCCACAAGTGCCAATTCCTGCCCCACAAGTGCCAGTTCATGCCCCACAAGTGACACCTCCTGCCCCACAAGTGCCACCTCCTGACCCACAACATCAATCTCCAGCCCCACAAGAGCCGCCTCCTGCCCGACAAGTTACACCTGCTACAAGTTCCACAAGTGCCACCTCCCTGCTCACGAGTGCCACATCCCGCCCCACATGTACCACCTCCTGCATCACAACTTCCACCTCCCGCCCCACATGTACCACCTCCTGCATCACAACTTCCACCTCCCGCCCCACATGTACCACCTCCTGCCCCACAAGTGCAACCTCCTGCCCCACATCGTCCACCTCCCACCCAACATGTGCCACCACCTGCCCCACAAGTGCCACATTTTGCCACACCACTGCCACCTCCCTCCCCAAATAATCCACCTCCTGCCCCACAAGAGCCACTTCCTGCCCCACAAGTACCTCTTCCCTCCCAACAAGTTCCAATTTCCGCCCAACAAGTACCACCTCCTTCTGCACAAGTTCCACCTCCTGCCCTAAAAGCTCCATTTCCTGCCCCAGAAGTGCCACCTCCCGCCCCACAAGTGCCACCTCCTGCCCTACAACTTCCACCTCCTGGCCCACAAGTGCCGCCTCCCGCCCTACAACTTCCACCTCCTGGCCCACAAGTGCCACCTCCTGCCCTACAACTTCCACCTCCTGCCCTACAAGTGCCACCTCCTGCCCTACAACTTCCACCTCCTGGCCCACAAGTGCCACCTCCCGCCCTACAACTGCCAAACCCTGCCCCAAAACTTCCACCTCCTGCCCAACAATTTCCAACTCGTGCCCCACAATTGCCACCTCCTGCCACACAAATGCCACCTTCTGCCTCAAAATGCCACCTCATGCCCAACAACTCCAACCTCCCGCCCCACAAGTACCACCTCCTGCTCCACAAGTTCCACCTCCTGCCCCATAAGTTCCACCTTACGCCCCACAAGTGCCATCTCCTGCCCCAAAAGCTCAATTTCCTGCCACATCAGTGCCACCTCCTGCCCCATAAGTGCCAATTTCTGCCCCACAAGTGCCACTTCCCGCCTTACAAATGCCACCTCCTGCCCCACAACTTTCACCTCCTGCCCCACAAGTGCAACCTCCCTGCCCACGAGTGACACAATCTGCCCATGTGCCACCTCCTGCCTCACAACTTCCACCTCCCGCTTCACAAGTGCCACCTCCTGTCTCACAAGTGCAACCTCCCGCCCCACAACTTCCACAACCTGCCCCACAAGTGCCACCTCCCGTCACTCAACTTCCAACTCCCGCCCCACAAGTGCCACCTCCCGCCCTACAACTTCCACCTCCCGCACCACAACTTCCACCTCCTGCCTCACAAGTTCCACATCCCGTCACTCAACTTCCAACTCCTGGCCCACAAGTGCGACCTCCTGCCCAACCATTACCACCTCCTGCCCCACAATTTCCACCTCCTGCCCCACAAGTGCCACAACCTGCTCCACAATTTCAACGTCCTGCCTTACAAGTGCCACATTCTGCCCCACAAGTGTAGGCTCCTGCTCCACAAGTGCCACCTCCCGAACCACAACCTCAACCTCTGGCCCCACAAGTCCCACCTCCCGCCCCACAAGTGCCACATCCCGCCCCACAAGTGCCACCACCCGCCCCACAAGTGCCACCTTCTGTTCCACAACTTCCACCTCCTGCCCACAAGTGTTGCATTTTGCCCCACAACTTCCACCTCCCGCCCCACATGTACCACCTCCTGCATCACAACTTCCACCTCCCGCCCCACATGTACCACCTCCTGCATCACAACTTCCACCTCCTGCCCCACATGTACCACCTCCTGCATCACAACTTCCACCTCCCGCCCCACATGTACCACCTCCTGCATCACAACTTCCACCTCCCGCCCCACATGTACCACCTCCTGCATCACAACTTCCACCTCCCGCCCCACATGTACCACCTCCTGCTCCACAAGTTCCACCTCCTGCCCCATAAGTTCCACCTTACGCCCCACAAGTGCCATCTCCTGCCCCAAAAGCTCAATTTCCTGCCACATCAGTGCCACCTCCTGCCCCATAAGTGCCAATTTCTGCCCCACAAGTGCCACTTCCCGCCTTACAAATGCCACCTCCTGCCCCACAACTTTCACCTCCTGCCCCACAAGTGCAACCTCCCTGCCCACGAGTGACACAATCTGCCCATGTGCCACCTCCTGCCTCACAACTTCCACCTCCCGCTTCACAAGTGCCACCTCCTGTCTCACAAGTGCAACCTCCCGCCCCACAACTTCCACAACCTGCCCCACAAGTGCCACCTCCCGTCACTCAACTTCCAACTCCCGCCCCACAAGTGCCACCTCCCGCCCTACAACTTCCACCTCCCGCACCACAACTTCCACCTCCTGCCTCACAAGTTCCACATCCCGTCACTCAACTTCCAACTCCTGGCCCACAAGTGCGACCTCCTGCCCCACCATTACCACCTCCTGCCCCACAATTTCCACCTCCTGCCCCACAAGTGCCACAACCTGCTCCACAATTTCAACGTCCTGCCTTACAAGTGCCACATTCTGCCCCACAAGTGTAGGCTCCTGCTCCACAAGTGCCACCTCCCGAACCACAACCTCAACCTCTGGCCCCACAAGTCCCACCTCCCGCCCCACAAGTGCCACATCCCGCCCCACAAGTGCCACCACCCGCCCCACAAGTGCCACCTTCTGTTCCACAACTTCCACCTCCTGCCCACAAGTGTTGCATTTTGCCCCACAACTTCCACCTCCCGACCCACAAGTGCCAACTCCTGCCCCGCAACTTCCATCTCCTGCTCCACAAGTGCCACCTCGAACCGCACAATTGCCACCTCCTTCCCCATATCAACCACCTCCCATCCAACAAGTGCCACCTCCTGCCCCACAAGTGCCAATTCCTGCCCCACAAGTGCCAATTCCGGCCCCCCAAGTGCCAGTTCATGCTTCACAAGTGCCAGCTCCTTCCCCACATCATCCACCTCCTGCCCCACAAGTGCCACCTCCCGCCCAACAACTTCAACATCCCACCACACAAGTGCCAACTCCTGCCCATGTGCCACATCCTGCCCCACAAGTGCCAACTCCTGCCGCACAACTGACAATTCCTGCCCCAAAACTGACAGCTCCTGCTTCACAACTGCCAATTCCTGCCCCACATGTGCCAGCTCATGCTTCACAAGTGCCAGCTCCTGCACCACATCATCCACTTCCTGCCCACAAGTGCCAATTCCTGCCCCACAAGTGCCAGTTCATGCCCCACAAGTGACACCTCCTGCCCCACAAGTGCCACCTCCTGACCCACAACATCAATCTCCAGCCCCACAAGAGCCGCCTCCTGCCCGACAAGTTACACCTGCTACAAGTTCCACAAGTGCCACCTCCCTGCTCACGAGTGCCACATCCCGCCCCACATGTACCACCTCCTGCATCACAACTTCCACCTCCCGCCCCACATGTACCACCTCCTGCATCACAACTTCCACCTCCCGCCCCACATGTACCACCTCCTGCATCACAACTTCCACCTCCTGCCCCACATGTACCACCTCCTGCATCACAACTTCCACATCCCGCCCCACATGTACCACCTCCTGCATCACAACTTCCACCTCCCGCCCCACATGTACCACCTCCTGCCCCACAAGTGCAACCTCCTGCCCCACATCGTCCACCTCCCACCCAACATGTGCCACCACCTGCCCCACAAGTGCCACATTTTGCCACACCACTGCCACCTCCCTCCCCAAATAATCCACCTCCTGCCCCACAAGAGCCACTTCCTGCCCCACAAGTACCTCTTCCCTCCCAACAAGTTCCAATTTCCGCCCAACAAGTACCACCTCCTTCTGCACAAGTTCCACCTCCTGCCCTAAAAGCTCCATTTCCTGCCCCAGAAGTGCCACCTCCCGCCCCACAAGTGCCACCTCCTGCCCTACAACTTCCACCTCCTGGCCCACAAGTGCCGCCTCCCGCCCTACAACTTCCACCTCCTGGCCCACAAGTGCCACCTCCTGCCCTACAACTTCCACCTCCTGCCCTACAAGTGCCACCTCCTGCCCTACAACTTCCACCTCCTGGCCCACAAGTGCCACCTCCCGCCCTACAACTGCCAAACCCTGCCCCAAAACTTCCACCTCCTGCCCAACAATTTCCAACTCGTGCCCCACAATTGCCACCTCCTGCCACACAAATGCCACCTTCTGCCTCAAAATGCCACCTCATGCCCAACAACTCCAACCTCCCGCCCCACAAGTACCACCTCCTGCTCCACAAGTTCCACCTCCTGCCCCATAAGTTCCACCTTACGCCCCACAAGTGCCATCTCCTGCCCCAAAAGCTCAATTTCCTGCCACATCAGTGCCACCTCCTGCCCCATAAGTGCCAATTTCTGCCCCACAAGTGCCACTTCCCGCCTTACAAATGCCACCTCCTGCCCCACAACTTTCACCTCCTGCCCCACAAGTGCAACCTCCCTGCCCACGAGTGACACAATCTGCCCATGTGCCACCTCCTGCCTCACAACTTCCACCTCCCGCTTCACAAGTGCCACCTCCTGTCTCACAAGTGCAACCTCCCGCCCCACAACTTCCACAACCTGCCCCACAAGTGCCACCTCCCGTCACTCAACTTCCAACTCCCGCCCCACAAGTGCCACCTCCCGCCCTACAACTTCCACCTCCCGCACCACAACTTCCACCTCCTGCCTCACAAGTTCCACATCCCGTGACTCAACTTCCAACTCCTGGCCCACAAGTGCGACCTCCTGCCCCACCATTACCACCTCCTGCCCCACAATTTCCACCTCCTGCCCCACAAGTGCCACAACCTGCTCCACAATTTCAACGTCCTGCCTTACAAGTGCCACATTCTGCCCCACAAGTGTAGGCTCCTGCTCCACAAGTGCCACCTCCCGAACCACAACCTCAACCTCTGGCCCCACAAGTCCCACCTCCCGCCCCACAAGTGCCACATCCCGCCCCACAAGTGCCACCACCCGCCCCACAAGTGCCACCTTCTGTTCCACAACTTCCACCTCCTGCCCACAAGTGTTGCATTTTGCCCCACAACTTCCACCTCCCGACCCACAAGTGCCAACTCCTGCCCCGCAACTTCCATCTCCTGCTCCACAAGTGCCACCTCGAACCGCACAATTGCCACCTCCTTCCCCATATCAACCACCTCCCATCCAACAAGTGCCACCTCCTGCCCCACAAGTGCCAATTCCTGCCCCACAAGTGCCAATTCCAGCCCCCCAAGTGCCAGTTCATGCTTCACAAGTGCCAGCTCCTTCCCCACATCATCCACCTCCTGCCCCACAAGTGCCAGTTCATGCCCCACAAGTGCCACCTCCCGCCCAACAACTTCAACATCCCACCACACAAGTGCCAACTCCTGCCCGTGTGCCACATCCTGCCCCACAAGTGCCAACTCCTGCCGCACAACTGACAATTCCTGCCCCAAAACTGACAGCACCTGCTTCACAACTGCCAATTCCTGCCCCACATGTGCCAGCTCATGCTTCACAAGTGCCAGCTCCTGCACCACATCATCCACTTCCTGCCCACAAGTGCCAATTCCTGCCCCACAAGTGCCAGTTCATGCCCCACAAGTGCCACATCCTGCCCCACAAGTGACACCTCCTGCCCCACAAGTGCCACCTCCTGACCCACAACATCAATCTCCAGCCCCACAAGAGCCGCCTCCTGCCCGACAAGTTACACCTGCTACAAGTTCCACAAGTGCCACCTCCCTGCTCACGAGTGCCACATCCCGCCCCACATGTACCACCTCCTGCATCACAACTTCCACCTCCCGCCCCACATGTACCACCTCCTGCATCACAACTTCCACCTCCCGCCCCACATGTACCACCTCCTGCATCACAACTTCCACCTCCTGCCCCACATGTACCACCTCCTGCATCACAACTTCCACCTCCCGCCCCACATGTACCACCTCCTGCATCAAAACTTCCACCTCCCGCCCCACATGAACCACCTCCTGCCCCACAAGTGCCTCCTCCTGCCCCACAAGTGCCACTTCCTGCTCCACAAGTGCTACCTACTTCCCCACAAGTGCCTCCTCCTGCCCCACAAGTGCCACCTCCTGCCCCACATCATCCACCTCCTGCCTCACAAATGCCTCCTCCTGACCCACAATTGCCACCTGCCGCCCCACAACTTCCACCTCCTGCCCAACAAGTGCCATCCCTCGTCCCACAAGGACCACCTCCTGCCCCACAAGGACCACCTCCTGCCCCACAACTTCCACCTCCTGCCCCACAAGTGTCAACTCATGCTCCACAAATGCCACCTCCTGCTCCACAAGTTCCACCTCTTGCCACACAAGTGCCACCTCCCGCCCCACAAGTGCAACCTCCTGCCCCACATCGTCCACCTCCCACCCAACATGTGCCACCACCTGCCCCACAAGTGCCACATTTTGCCACACCACTGCCACCTCCCTCCCCAAATAATCCACCTCCTGCCCCACAAGAGCCACTTCCTGCCCCACAAGTACCTCTTCCCTCCCAACAAGTTCCAATTTCCGCCCAACAAGTACCACCTCCTTCTGCACAAGTTCCACCTCCTGCCCTAAAAGCTCCATTTCCTGCCCCAGAAGTGCCACCTCCCGCCCCACAAGTGCCACCTCCTGCCCTACAACTTCCACCTCCTGGCCCACAAGTGCCACCTCCCGCCCTACAACTTCCACCTCCTGGCCCACAAGTGCCACCTCCCGCCCTACAACTTCCACCTCCTGCCCTACAAGTGCCACCTCCTGCCCTACAACTTCCACCTCCTGGCCCACAAGTGCCACCTCCCGCCCTACAACTGCCAAACCCTGCCCCAAAACTTCCACCTCCTGCCCAACAATTTCCAACTCGTGCCCCACAATTGCCACCTCCTGCCACACAAATGCCACCTTCTGCCTCAAAATGCCACCTCCTGCCCAACAACTCCAACCTCCCGCCCCACAAGTACCACCTCCTGCTCCACAAGTTCCACCTCCTGCCCCATAAGTTCCACCTTACGCCCCACAAGTGCCATCTCCTGCCCCAAAAGCTCAATTTCCTGCCACATCAGTGCCACCTCCTGCCCCATAGGTGCCAATTTCTGCCCCACAAGTGCCACTTCCCGCCTTACAAATGCCACCTCCTGCCCCACAACTTTCACCTCCTGCCCCACAAGTGCAACCTCCCTGCCCACGAGTGACACAATCTGCCCATGTGCCACCTCCTGCCTCACAACTTCCACCTCCCGCTTCACAAGTACCACCTCCTGTCTCACAAGTGCAACCTCCCGCCCCACAACTTCCACAACCTGCCCCACAAGTGCCACCTCCCGTCACTCAACTTCCAACTCCCGCCCCACAAGTGCCACCTCCCGCCCTACAACTTCCACCTCCCGCACCACAACTTCCACCTCCTGCCTCACAAGTTCCACATCCCGTCACTCAACTTCCAACTCCTGGCCCACAAGTGCGACCTCCTGCCCCACCATTACCACCTCCTGCCTCACAATTTCCACCTCCTGCCCCACAAGTGCCACAACCTGCTCCACAATTTCAACGTCCTGCCTTACAAGTGCCACATTCTGCCCCACAAGTGTAGGCTCCTGCTCCACAAGTGCCACCTCCCGAACCACAACCTCAACCTCTGGCCCCACAAGTCCCACCTCCCGCCCCACAAGTGCCACATCCCGCCCCACAAGTGCCACCACCCGCCCCACAAGTGCCACCTTCTGTTCCACAACTTCCACCTCCTGCCCACAAGTGTTGCATTTTGCCCCACAACTTCCACCTCCCGACCCACAAGTGCCAACTCCTGCCCCGCAACTTCCATCTCCTGCTCCACAAGTGCCACCTCGAACCGCACAATTGCCACCTCCTTCCCCATATCAACCACCTCCCATCCAACAAGTGCCACCTCCTGCCCCACAAGTGCCAATTCCTGCCCCACAAGTGCCAATTCCGGCCCCCCAAGTGCCAGTTCATGCTTCACAAGTGCCAGCTCCTTCCCCACATCATCCACCTCCTGCCCCACAAGTGCCACCTCCCGCCCAACAACTTCAACATCCCACCACACAAGTGCCAACTCCTGCCCGTGTGCCACATCCTGCCCCACAAGTGCCAACTCCTGCCGCACAACTGACAATTCCTGCCCCAAAACTGACAGCTCCTGCTTCACAACTGCCAATTCCTGCCCCACATGTGCCAGCTCATGCTTCACAAGTGCCAGCTCCTGCACCACATCACCCACTTCCTGCCCACAAGTGCCAATTCCTGCCCCACAAGTGCCAGTTCATGCCCCACAAGTGCCACATCCTGCCCCACAAGTGACACCTCCTGCCCCACAAGTGCCACCTCCTGACCCACAACATCAATCTCCAGCCCCACAAGAGCCGCCTCCTGCCCGACAAGTTACACCTGCTACAAGTTCCACAAGTGCCACCTCCCTGCTCACGAGTGCCACATCCCGCCCCACATGTACCACCTCCTGCATCACAACTTCCACCTCCCGCCCCACATGTACCACCTCCTGCATCACAACTTCCACCTCCCGCCCCACATGTACCACCTCCTGCATCACAACTTCCACCTCCTGCCCCACATGTACCACCTCCTGCATCACAACTTCCACATCCCGCCCCACATGTACCACCTCCTGCATCACAACTTCCACCTCCCGCCCCACATGTACCACCTCCTGCATCACAACTTCCACCTCCCGCCCCACATGTACCACCTCCTGCATCACAACTTCCACCACCTGACCCACATCTACCACCTCCTGCATCACAACTTCCACCTCCCGCCCCACATGTACCACCTCCTGCATCACAACTTCCACCTCCCGCCCAAAAATATCCACCTCCTCCCCACAAGTGCCACCTCCCGCCCCAGAAGCGCCACCTCCCTCTCCACAAACTCCACCTCCCACGCACAAGTGCCACATCCTGCCCCACAAGTGCCACCTCATGCCTCACAAGTGCCACCCCCCCACACAAGTGCCACCTCCCGCCCCACAAGTGCCACCTCATGCCCCACAAGTGCCACCTCCTCCCCACAAGCGCCACCTCCCTCTCCACAAACTCCACCTCCCACGCACAAGTGCCACCTCCTGCCTCACAACTTACACCTCCCGCCCCACAAATGCCACCTCCCGCCCAACAAGTGCCACCACCTGACCCACAACTGCCACCACCTGCCCCACTAATGCAACTACCTGCCCCACAAGTGCCAACTCGTGCCCCACAAGTGCCAACTCCTGCCCCACAAGTTCTACCTCCTGCCTTATAAGTGCCACCCCCTGCCTCACAACTTCCACCTCCCGCCCCACAAATGCCACCTCCTGCCCTACAAGTGCCACCTTAGGCCCCACAAGTGCCCCCTCCCGCTCCACAAGTGCCACGTCCTGCCCCACAAGTGCCATCTCCCGCCCCACAAGGGCCAAATCCTGCCCCATATCATCCACCAACCGCCCCACAAGTGTCACCTCCTGCCCCACAACTTCCATCTCCCACTCCACAAGTGCCACCTACTGCACAACAAATACCATCTCCTGCCCCATAAGTGCCACCTCCTGCCCCACAACCGCTACCTCCTGCCTCATATCATTCACCTCCCGCCCCACAATTTCCACCTCCTGCTCAACTAGTGCCACGTGCTGCCCCACAAGTTCCATTTCCCGCCCCACAAGTGCCACCTCCCGCCCCACAAGTGCCGCCTCCAGCCACACAAGTGCTAAATCGTGCCGCACAACTTCCACCTCCCGCCCCACAACTGCCACCTCCCGCCTTAAAAGTGCCACCTCCCGACCCACAAGTGCCTTCTCCTGTCCAACAGTTGTCACCTCCCGCTCCACAAGTTACACCTCACCCCCCACAAGTTCTACCACCCACCCCACAAGTGCCACCTGCAGCCCCAGAAGTGTCAAATCCTGCCACAAAACTTCCACATCCAGCCCCACAAGTGCCACCTCCCACCCCACAACTTCCACTTCCCGCCCAACAACAGCCTCCTCCTGCCCCACAAGTGCCTCCTCCTGCCCCACAAGTGCCACCTCCTGCCCCACATCATCCACCTCCTGCCTCACAAATGCCTCCTCCTGACCCACAATTGCCACCTGCCGCCCCACAACTTCCACCTCCTGCCCAACAAGTGCCATCCCTCGTCCCACAAGGACCACCTCCTGCCCCACAAGGACCACCTCCTGCCCCACAACTTCCACCTCCTGCCCCACAAGTGTCAACTCATGCTCCACAAATGCCACCTCCTGCTCCACAAGTTCCACCTCTTGCCACACAAGTGCCACCTCCCGCCCCACATGTACCACCTCCTGCCCCACAAGTGCAACCTCCTGCCCCACATCGTCCACCTCCCACCCAACATGTGCCACCACCTGCCCCACAAGTGCCACATTTTGCCACACCACTGCCACCTCCCTCCCCAAATAATCCACCTCCTGCCCCACAAGAGCCACTTCCTGCCCCACAAGTACCTCTTCCCTCCCAACAAGTTCCAATTTCCGCCCAACAAGTACCACCTCCTTCTGCACAAGTTCCACCTCCTGCCCTAAAAGCTCCATTTCCTGCCCCAGAAGTGCCACCTCCCGCCCCACAAGTGCCACCTCCTGCCCTACAACTTCCACCTCCTGGCCCACAAGTGCCACCTCCCGCCCTACAACTTCCACCTCCTGGCCCACAAGTGCCACCTCCCGCCCTACAACTTCCACCTCCTGCCCTACAAGTGCCACCTCCTGCCCTACAACTTCCACCTCCTGGCCCACAAGTGCCACCTCCCGCCCTACAACTGCCAAACCCTGCCCCAAAACTTCCACCTCCTGCCCAACAATTTCCAACTCGTGCCCCACAATTGCCACCTCCTGCCACACAAATGCCACCTTCTGCCTCAAAATGCCACCTCCTGCCCAACAACTCCAACCTCCCGCCCCACAAGTACCACCTCCTGCTCCACAAGTTCCACCTCCTGCCCCATAAGTTCCACCTTACGCCCCACAAGTGCCATCTCCTGCCCCAAAAGCTCAATTTCCTGCCACATCAGTGCCACCTCCTGCCCCATAAGTGCCAATTTCTGCCCCACAAGTGCCACTTCCCGCCTTACAAATGCCACCTCCTGCCCCACAACTTTCACCTCCTGCCCCACAAGTGCAACCTCCCTGCCCACGAGTGACACAATCTGCCCATGTGCCACCTCCTGCCTCACAACTTCCACCTCCCGCTTCACAAGTACCACCTCCTGTCTCACAAGTGCAACCTCCCGCCCCACAACTTCCACAACCTGCCCCACAAGTGCCACCTCCCGTCACTCAACTTCCAACTCCCGCCCCACAAGTGCCACCTCCCGCCCTACAACTTCCACCTCCCGCACCACAACTTCCACCTCCTGCCTCACAAGTTCCACATCCCGTCACTCAACTTCCAACTCCTGGCCCACAAGTGCGACCTCCTGCCCCACCATTACCACCTCCTGCCCCACAATTTCCACCTCCTGCCCCACAAGTGCCACAACCTGCTCCACAATTTCAACGTCCTGCCTTACAAGTGCCACATTCTGCCCCACAAGTGTAGGCTCCTGCTCCACAAGTGCCACCTCCCGAACCACAACCTCAACCTCTGGCCCCACAAGTCCCACCTCCCGCCCCACAAGTGCCACATCCCGCCCCACAAGTGCCACCACCCGCCCCACAAGTGCCACCTTCTGTTCCACAACTTCCACCTCCTGCCCACAAGTGTTGCATTTTGCCCCACAACTTCCACCTCCCGACCCACAAGTGCCAACTCCTGCCCCGCAACTTCCATCTCCTGCTCCACAAGTGCCACCTCGAACCGCACAATTGCCACCTCCTTCCCCATATCAACCACCTCCCATCCAACAAGTGCCACCTCCTGCCCCACAAGTGCCAATTCCTGCCCCACAAGTGCCAATTCCGGCCCCCCAAGTGCCAGTTCATGCTTCACAAGTGCCAGCTCCTTCCCCACATCATCCACCTCCTGCCCCACAAGTGCCACCTCCCGCCCAACAACTTCAACATCCCACCACACAAGTGCCAACTCCTGCCCGTGTGCCACATCCTGCCCCACAAGTGCCAACTCCTGCCGCACAACTGACAATTCCTGCCCCAAAACTGACAGCTCCTGCTTCACAACTGCCAATTCCTGCCCCACATGTGCCAGCTCATGCTTCACAAGTGCCAGCTCCTGCACCACATCACCCACTTCCTGCCCACAAGTGCCAATTCCTGCCCCACAAGTGCCAGTTCATGCCCCACAAGTGCCACATCCTGCCCCACAAGTGACACCTCCTGCCCCACAAGTGCCACCTCCTGACCCACAACATCAATCTCCAGCCCCACAAGAGCCGCCTCCTGCCCGACAAGTTACACCTGCTACAAGTTCCACAAGTGCCACCTCCCTGCTCACGAGTGCCACATCCCGCCCCACATGTACCACCTCCTGCATCACAACTTCCACCTCCCGCCCCACATGTACCACCTCCTGCATCACAACTTCCACCTCCCGCCCCACATGTACCACCTCCTGCATCACAACTTCCACCTCCTGCCCCACATGTACCACCTCCTGCATCACAACTTCCACATCCCGCCCCACATGTACCACCTCCTGCATCACAACTTCCACCTCCCGCCCCACATGTACCACCTCCTGCATCACAACTTCCACCTCCCGCCCCACATGTACCACCTCCTGCATCACAACTTCCACCACCTGACCCACATCTACCACCTCCTGCATCACAACTTCCACCTCCCGCCCCACATGTACCACCTCCTGCATCACAACTTCCACCTCCCGCCCAAAAAGATCCACCTCCTCCCCACAAGTGCCACCTCCCGCCCCAGAAGCGCCACCTCCCTCTCCACAAACTCCACCTCCCACGCACAAGTGCCACATCCTGCCCCACAAGTGCCACCTCATGCCTCACAAGTGCCACCCCCCCACACAAGTGCCACCTCCCGCCCCACAAGTGCCACCTCATGCCCCACAAGTGCCACCTCCTCCCCACAAGCGCCACCTCCCTCTCCACAAACTCCACCTCCCACGCACAAGTGCCACCTCCTGCCTCACAACTTACACCTCCCGCCCCACAAATGCCACCTCCCGCCCAACAAGTGCCACCACCTGACCCACAACTGCCACCACCTGCCCCACTAATGCAACTACCTGCCCCACAAGTGCCAACTCGTGCCCCACAAGTGCCAACTCCTGCCCCACAAGTTCTACCTCCTGCCTTATAAGTGCCACCCCCTGCCTCACAACTTCCACCTCCCGCCCCACAAATGCCACCTCCTGCCCTACAAGTGCCACCTTAGGCCCCACAAGTGCCCCCTCCCGCTCCACAAGTGCCACGTCCTGCCCCACAAGTGCCATCTCCCGCCCCACAAGGGCCAAATCCTGCCCCATATCATCCACCAACCGCCCCACAAGTGTCACCTCCTGCCCCACAACTTCCATCTCCCACTCCACAAGTGCCACCTACTGCACAACAAATACCATCTCCTGCCCCATAAGTGCCACCTCCTGCCCCACAACCGCTACCTCCTGCCTCATATCATTCACCTCCCGCCCCACAATTTCCACCTCCTGCTCAACTAGTGCCACGTGCTGCCCCACAAGTTCCATTTCCCGCCCCACAAGTGCCACCTCCCGCCCCACAAGTGCCGCCTCCAGCCACACAAGTGCTAAATCGTGCCGCACAACTTCCACCTCCCGCCCCACAACTGCCACCTCCCGCCTTAAAAGTGCCACCTCCCGACCCACAAGTGCCTTCTCCTGTCCAACAGTTGTCACCTCCCGCTCCACAAGTTACACCTCACCCCCCACAAGTTCTACCACCCACCCCACAAGTGCCACCTGCAGCCCCAGAAGTGTCAAATCCTGCCACAAAACTTCCACATCCAGCCCCACAAGTGCCACCTCCCACCCCACAACTTCCACTTCCCGCCCAACAACAGCCTCCTCCTGCCCCACAAGTGCCTCCTCCTGCCCCACAAGTGCCACCTCCTGCCCCACATCATCCACCTCCTGCCTCACAAATGCCTCCTCCTGACCCACAATTGCCACCTGCCGCCCCACAACTTCCACCTCCTGCCCAACAAGTGCCATCCCTCGTCCCACAAGGACCACCTCCTGCCCCACAAGGACCACCTCCTGCCCCACAACTTCCACCTCCTGCCCCACAAGTGTCAACTCATGCTCCACAAATGCCACCTCCTGCTCCACAAGTTCCACCTCTTGCCACACAAGTGCCACCTCCCGCCCCACATGTACCACCTCCTGCCCCACAAGTGCAACCTCCTGCCCCACATCGTCCACCTCCCACCCAACATGTGCCACCACCTGCCCCACAAGTGCCACATTTTGCCACACCACTGCCACCTCCCTCCCCAAATAATCCACCTCCTGCCCCACAAGAGCCACTTCCTGCCCCACAAGTACCTCTTCCCTCCCAACAAGTTCCAATTTCCGCCCAACAAGTACCACCTCCTTCTGCACAAGTTCCACCTCCTGCCCTAAAAGCTCCATTTCCTGCCCCAGAAGTGCCACCTCCCGCCCCACAAGTGCCACCTCCTGCCCTACAACTTCCACCTCCTGGCCCACAAGTGCCACCTCCCGCCCTACAACTTCCACCTCCTGGCCCACAAGTGCCACCTCCCGCCCTACAACTTCCACCTCCTGCCCTACAAGTGCCACCTCCTGCCCTACAACTTCCACCTCCTGGCCCACAAGTGCCACCTCCCGCCCTACAACTGCCAAACCCTGCCCCAAAACTTCCACCTCCTGCCCAACAATTTCCAACTCGTGCCCCACAATTGCCACCTCCTGCCACACAAATGCCACCTTCTGCCTCAAAATGCCACCTCCTGCCCAACAACTCCAACCTCCCGCCCCACAAGTACCACCTCCTGCTCCACAAGTTCCACCTCCTGCCCCATAAGTTCCACCTTACGCCCCACAAGTGCCATCTCCTGCCCCAAAAGCTCAATTTCCTGCCACATCAGTGCCACCTCCTGCCCCATAAGTGCCAATTTCTGCCCCACAAGTGCCACTTCCCGCCTTACAAATGCCACCTCCTGCCCCACAACTTTCACCTCCTGCCCCACAAGTGCAACCTCCCTGCCCACGAGTGACACAATCTGCCCATGTGCCACCTCCTGCCTCACAACTTCCACCTCCCGCTTCACAAGTACCACCTCCTGTCTCACAAGTGCAACCTCCCGCCCCACAACTTCCACAACCTGCCCCACAAGTGCCACCTCCCGTCACTCAACTTCCAACTCCCGCCCCACAAGTGCCACCTCCCGCCCTACAACTTCCACCTCCCGCACCACAACTTCCAACTCCTGCCTCACAAGTTCCACATCCCGTCACTCAACTTCCAACTCCTGGCCCACAAGTGCGACCTCCTGCCCCACCATTACCACCTCCTGCCTCACAATTTCCACCTCCTGCCCCACAAGTGCCACAACCTGCTCCACAATTTCAACGTCCTGCCTTACAAGTGCCACATTCTGCCCCACAAGTGTAGGCTCCTGCTCCACAAGTGCCACCTCCCGAACCACAACCTCAACCTCTGGCCCCACAAGTCCCACCTCCCGCCCCACAAGTGCCACATCCCGCCCCACAAGTGCCACCTTCTGTTCCACAACTTCCACCTCCTGCCCACAAGTGTTGCATTTTGCCCCACAACTTCCACCTCCCGACCCACAAGTGCCAACTCCTGCCCCGCAACTTCCATCTCCTGCTCCACAAGTGCCACCTCGAACCGCACAATTGCCACCTCCTTCCCCATATCAACCACCTCCCATCCAACAAGTGCCACCTCCTGCCCCACAAGTGCCAATTCCTGCCCCACAAGTGCCAATTCCGGCCCCCCAAGTGCCAGTTCATGCTTCACAAGTGCCAGCTCCTTCCCCACATCATCCACCTCCTGCCCCACAAGTGCCACCTCCCGCCCAACAACTTCAACATCCCACCACACAAGTGCCAACTCCTGCCCGTGTGCCACATCCTGCCCCACAAGTGCCAACTCCTGCCGCACAACTGACAATTCCTGCCCCAAAACTGACAGCTCCTGCTTCACAACTGCCAATTCCTGCCCCACATGTGCCAGCTCATGCTTCACAAGTGCCAGCTCCTGCACCACATCACCCACTTCCTGCCCACAAGTGCCAATTCCTGCCCCACAAGTGCCAGTTCATGCCCCACAAGTGCCACATCCTGCCCCACAAGTGACACCTCCTGCCCCACAAGTGCCACCTCCTGACCCACAACATCAATCTCCAGCCCCACAAGAGCCGCCTCCTGCCCGACAAGTTACACCTGCTACAAGTTCCACAAGTGCCACCTCCCTGCTCACGAGTGCCACATCCCGCCCCACATGTACCACCTCCTGCATCACAACTTCCACCTCCCGCCCCACATGTACCACCTCCTGCATCACAACTTCCACCTCCCGCCCCACATGTACCACCTCCTGCATCACAACTTCCACCTCCTGCCCCACATGTACCACCTCCTGCATCACAACTTCCACATCCCGCCCCACATGTACCACCTCCTGCATCACAACTTCCACCTCCCGCCCCACATGTACCACCTCCTGCATCACAACTTCCACCTCCCGCCCCAAAATTTCCACATCCTGCATCACAACTTCCACCACCTGACCCACATCTACCACCTCCTGCATCACAACTTCCACCTCCCGCCCCACATGTACCACCTCCTGCATCACAACTTCCACCTCCCGCCCAAAAATATCCACCTCCTCCCCACAAGTGCCACCTCCCGCCCCAGAAGCGCCACCTCCCTCTCCACAAACTCCACCTCCCACGCACAAGTGCCACCTCCTGCCTCACAACTTACACCTCCCGCCCCACAAATGCCACCTCCCGCCCAACAAGTGCCACCACCTGACCCACAACTGCCACCACCTGCCCCACTAATGCAACTACCTGCCCCACAAGTTCCAACTCGTGCCCCACAAGTGCCAACTCCTGCCCCACAAGTTCTACCTCCTGCCTTATAAGTGCCACCCCCTGCCTCACAACTTCCACCTCCCGCCCCACAAATGCCACCTCCTGCCCTACAAGTGCCACCTTAGGCCCCACAAGTGCCCCCTCCCGCTCCACAAGTGCCACGTCCTGCCCCACAAGTGCCATCTCCCGCCCCACAAGGGCCAAATCCTGCCCCATATCATCCACCAACCGCCCCACAAGTGTCACCTCCTGCCCCACAACTTCCATCTCCCACTCCACAAGTGCCACCTACTGCACAACAAATACCATCTCCTGCCCCATAAGTGCCACCTCCTGCCCCACAACCGCTACCTCCTGCCTCATATCATTCACCTCCCGCCCCACAATTTCCACCTCCTGCTCAACTAGTGCCACGTGCTGCCCCACAAGTTCCATTTCCCGCCCCACAAGTGCCACCTCCCGCCCCACAAGTGCCGCCTCCAGCCACACAAGTGCTAAATCGTGCCGCACAACTTCCACCTCCCGCCCCACAACTGCCACCTCCCGCCTTAAAAGTGCCACCTCCCGACCCACAAGTGCCTTCTCCTGTCCAACAGTTGTCACCTCCCGCTCCACAAGTTACACCTCACCCCCCACAAGTTCTACCACCCACCCCACAAGTGCCACCTGCAGCCCCAGAAGTGTCAAATCCTGCCACAAAACTTCCACATCCAGCCCCACAAGTGCCACCTCCCACCCCACAACTTCCACTTCCCGCCCAACAACAGCCTCCTCCTGCCCCACAAGTGCCTCCTCCTGCCCCACAAGTGCCACCTCCTGCCCCACATCATCCACCTCCTGCCTCACAAATGCCTCCTCCTGACCCACAATTGCCACCTGCCGCCCCACAACTTCCACCTCCTGCCCAACAAGTGCCATCCCTCGTCCCACAAGGACCACCTCCTGCCCCACAAGGACCACCTCCTGCCCCACAACTTCCACCTCCTGCCCCACAAGTGTCAACTCATGCTCCACAAATGCCACCTCCTGCTCCACAAGTTCCACCTCTTGCCACACAAGTGCCACCTCCCGCCCCACATGTACCACCTCCTGCCCCACAAGTGCAACCTCCTGCCCCACATCGTCCACCTCCCACCCAACATGTGCCACCACCTGCCCCACAAGTGCCACATTTTGCCACACCACTGCCACCTCCCTCCCCAAATAATCCACCTCCTGCCCCACAAGAGCCACTTCCTGCCCCACAAGTACCTCTTCCCTCCCAACAAGTTCCAATTTCCGCCCAACAAGTACCACCACCTTCTGCACAAGTTCCACCTCCTGCCCTAAAAGCTCCATTTCCTGCCCCAGAAGTGCCACCTCCCGCCCCACAAGTGCCACCTCCTGCCCTACAACTTCCACCTCCTGGCCCACAAGTGCCACCTCCCGCCCTACAACTTCCACCTCCTGGCCCACAAGTGCCACCTCCCGCCCTACAACTTCCACCTCCTGCCCTACAAGTGCCACCTCCTGCCCTACAACTTCCACCTCCTGGCCCACAAGTGCCACCTCCCGCCCTACAACTGCCAAACCCTGCCCCAAAACTTCCACCTCCTGCCCAACAATTTCCAACTCGTGCCCCACAATTGCCACCTCCTGCCACACAAATGCCACCTTCTGCCTCAAAATGCCACCTCCTGCCCAACAACTCCAACCTCCCGCCCCACAAGTACCACCTCCTGCTCCACAAGTTCCACCTCCTGCCCCATAAGTTCCACCTTACGCCCCACAAGTGCCATCTCCTGCCCCAAAAGCTCAATTTCCTGCCACATCAGTGCCACCTCCTGCCCCATAAGTGCCAATTTCTGCCCCACAAGTGCCACTTCCCGCCTTACAAATGCCACCTCCTGCCCCACAACTTTCACCTCCTGCCCCACAAGTGCAACCTCCCTGCCCACGAGTGACACAATCTGCCCATGTGCCACCTCCTGCCTCACAACTTCCACCTCCCGCTTCACAAGTGCCACCTCCTGTCTCACAAGTGCAACCTCCCGCCCCACAACTTCCACAACCTGCCCCACAAGTGCCACCTCCCGTCACTCAACTTCCAACTCCCGCCCCACAAGTGCCACCTCCCGCCCTACAACTTCCACCTCCCGCACCACAACTTCCACCTCCTGCCTCACAAGTTCCACATCCCGTCACTCAACTTCCAACTCCTGGCCCACAAGTGCGACCTCCTGCCCCACCATTACCACCTCCTGCCCCACAATTTCCACCTCCTGCCCCACAAGTGCCACAACCTGCTCCACAATTTCAACGTCCTGCCTTACAAGTGCCACATTCTGCCCCACAAGTGTAGGCTCCTGCTCCACAAGTGCCACCTCCCGAACCACAACCTCAACCTCTGGCCCCACAAGTCCCACCTCCCGCCCCACAAGTGCCACATCCCGCCCCACAAGTGCCACCACCCGCCCCACAAGTGCCACCTTCTGTTCCACAACTTCCACCTCCTGCCCACAAGTGTTGCATTTTGCCCCACAACTTCCACCTCCCGACCCACAAGTGCCAACTCCTGCCCCGCAACTTCCATCTCCTGCTCCACAAGTGCCACCTCGAACCGCACAATTGCCACCTCCTTCCCCATATCAACCACCTCCCATCCAACAAGTGCCACCTCCTGCCCCACAAGTGCCAATTCCTGCCCCACAAGTGCCAATTCCGGCCCCCCAAGTGCCAGTTCATGCTTCACAAGTGCCAGCTCCTTCCCCACATCATCCACCTCCTGCCCCACAAGTGCCACCTCCCGCCCAACAACTTCAACATCCCACCACACAAGTGCCAACTCCTGCCCGTGTGCCACATCCTGCCCCACAAGTGCCAACTCCTGCCGCACAACTGACAATTCCTACCCCAAAACTGACAGCTCCTGCTTCACAACTGCCAATTCCTGCCCCACATGTGCCAGCTCATGCTTCACAAGTGCCAGCTCCTGCACCACATCACCCACTTCCTGCCCACAAGTGCCAATTCCTGCCCCACAAGTGCCAGTTCATGCCCCACAAGTGCCACATCCTGCCCCACAAGTGACACCTCCTGCCCCACAAGTGCCACCTCCTGACCCACAACATCAATCTCCAGCCCCACAAGAGCCGCCTCCTGCCCGACAAGTTACACCTGCTACAAGTTCCACAAGTGCCACCTCCCTGCTCACGAGTGCCACATCCCGCCCCACATGTACCACCTCCTGCATCACAACTTCCACCTCCCGCCCCACATGTACCACCTCCTGCCCCACAACTTCCACCTCCTGCCCCACAATTGCCACCTCCTGCCCCACAAGTGTCAACTCATGCTCCACAAATGCCACCTCCTGCTCCACAAGTTCCACCTCTTGCCCCACAAGTGCCACCTCCCGCCCCACATGTACCACCTCCTGCCCCACAAGTGCAACCTCCTGCCCCACATCGTCCACCTCCCACCCAACATGTGCCACCACCTGCCCCACAAGTGCCACATTTTGCCACACCACTGCCACCTCCCTCCCCAAATAATCCACCTCCTGCCCCACAAGAGCCACTTCCTGCCCCACAAGTACCTCTTCCCTCCCAACAAGTTCCAATTTCCGCCCAACAAGTACCACCTCCTTCTGCACAAGTTCCACCTCCTGCCCTAAAAGCTCCATTTCCTGCCCCAGAAGTGCCACCTCCCGCCCCACAAGTGCCACCTCCTGCCCTACAACTTCCACCTCCTGGCCCACAAGTGCCACCTCCCACCCTACAACTTCCACCTCCTGGCCCACAAGTGCCACCTCCTGCCCTACAACTTCCACCTCCTGCCCTACAAGTGCCACCTCCTGCCCTACAACTTCCACCTCCTGGCCCACAAGTGCCACCTCCCGCCCTACAACTGCCAAACCCTGCCCCAAAACTTCCACCTCCTGCCCAACAATTTCCAACTCGTGCCCCACAATTGCCACCTCCTGCCACACAAATGCCACCTTCTGCCTCAAAATGCCACCTCATGCCCAACAACTCCAACCTCCCGCCCCACAAGTACCACCTCCTGCTCCACAAGTTCCACCTCCTGCCCCATAAGTTCCACCTTACGCCCCACAAGTGCCATCTCCTGCCCCAAAAGCTCAATTTCCTGCCACATCAGTGCCACCTCCTGCCCCATAAGTGCCAATTTCTGCCCCACAAGTGCCACTTCCCGCCTTACAAATGCCACCTCCTGCCCCACAACTTTCACCTCCTGCCCCACAAGTGCAACCTCCCTGCCCACGAGTGACACAATCTGCCCATGTGCCACCTCCTGCCTCACAACTTCCACCTCCCGCTTCACAAGTACCACCTCCTGTCTCACAAGTGCAACCTCCCGCCCCACAACTTCCACAACCTGCCCCACAAGTGCCACCTCCCGTCACTCAACTTCCAACTCCCGCCCCACAAGTGCCACCTCCCGCCCTACAACTTCCACCTCCCGCACCACAACTTCCACCTCCTGCCTCACAAGTTCCACATCCCGTCACTCAACTTCCAACTCCTGGCCCACAAGTGCGACCTCCTGCCCCACCATTACCACCTCCTGCCCCACAATTTCCACCTCCTGCCCCACAAGTGCCACAACCTGCTCCACAATTTCAACGTCCTGCCTTACAAGTGCCACATTCTGCCCCACAAGTGAAGGCTCATGCTCCACAAGTGCCACCTCCCGAACCACAACCTCAACCTCTGGCCCCACAAGTCCCACCTCCCGCCCCACAAGTGCCACATCCCGCCCCACAAGTGCCACCACCCGCCCCACAAGTGCCACCTTCTGTTCCACAACTTCCACCTCCTGCCCACAAGTGTTGCATTTTGCCCCACAACTTCCACCTCCCGACCCACAAGTGCCAACTCCTGCCCCGCAACTTCCATCTCCTGCTCCACAAGTGCCACCTCGAACCGCACAATTGCCACCTCCTTCCCCATATCAACCACCTCCCATCCAACAAGTGCCACCTCCTGCCCCACAAGTGCCAATTCCTGCCCCACAAGTGCCAATTCCGGCCCCCCAAGTGCCAGTTCATGCTTCACAAGTGCCAGCTCCTTCCCCACATCATCCAACTCCTGCCCCACAAGTGCCACCTCCCGCCCAACAACTTCAACATCCCACCACACAAGTGCCAACTCCTGCCCGTGTGCCACATCCTGCCCCACAAGTGCCAACTCCTGCCGCACAACTGACAATTCCTGCCCCAAAACTGACAGCTCCTGCTTCACAACTGCCAATTCCTGCCCCACATGTGCCAGCTCATGCTTCACAAGTGCCAGCTCCTGCACCACATCATCCACTTCCTGCCCACAAGTGCCAATTCCTGCCCCACAAGTGCCAGTTCATGCCCCACAAGTGCCACATCCTGCCCCACAAGTGACACCTCCAGCCCCACAAGTGCCACATCCTGCCCCACAAGTGACACCTCCTGCCCCACAAGTGCCACCTCCTGACCCACAACATCAATCTCCAGCCCCACAAGAGCCGCCTCCTGCCCGACAAGTTACACCTGCTACAAGTTCCACAAGTGCCACCTCCCTGCTCACGAGTGCCACATCCCGCCCCACATGTACCACCTCCTGCATCACAACTTCCACCTCCCGCCCCACATGTACCACCTCCTGCATCACAACTTCCACCTCCCGCCCCACATGTACCACCTCCTGCATCACAACTTCCACCTCCAGCCCCACATGTACCACCTCCTGCATCACAACTTCCACATCCCGCCCCACATGTACCACCTCCTGCATCACAACTTCCACCTCCCGCCCCACATGTACCACCTCCTGCCCCACAAGTGCAACCTCCTGCCCCACATCGTCCACCTCCCACCCAACATGTGCCACCACCTGCCCCACAAGTGCCACATTTTGCCACACCACTGCCACCTCCCTCCCCAAATAATCCACCTCCTGCCCCACAAGAGCCACTTCCTGCCCCACAAGTACCTCTTCCCTCCCAACAAGTTCCAATTTCCGCCCAACAAGTACCACCTCCTTCTGCACAAGTTCCACCTCCTGCCCTAAAAGCTCCATTTCCTGCCCCAGAAGTGCCACCTCCCGCCCCACAAGTGCCACCTCCTGCCCTACAACTTCCACCTCCTGGCCCACAAGTGCCACCTCCCGCCCTACAACTTCCACCTCCTGGCCCACAAGTGCCACCTCCTGCCCTACAACTTCCACCTCCTGCCCTACAAGTGCCACCTCCTGCCCTACAACTTCCACCTCCTGGCCCACAAGTGCCACCTCGAACCGCACAATTGCCACCTCCTTCCCCATATCAACCACCTCCCATCCAACAAGTGCCACCTCCTGCCACACAAGTGCCAATTCCGGCCCCCCAAGTGCCAGTTCATGCTTCACAAGTGCCAGCTCCTTCCCCACATCATCCACCTCCTGCCCCACAAGTGCCACCTCCCGCCCAACAACTTCAACATCCCACCACACAAGTGCCAACTCCTGCCCGTGTGCCACATCCTGCCCCACAAGTGCCAACTCCTGCTGCACAAGTGACAATTCCTGCCCCAAAAGTGACAGCTCCTGCTTCACAACTGCCAATTCCTGCCCCACATGTGCCAGCTCATGCTTCACAAGTGCCAGCTCCTGCACCACATCATCCACTTCCTGCCCACAAGTGACAATTCCTGCCCCACAAGTGCCAGTTCATGCCCCACAAGTGCCACATCCTGCCCCATAAGTGACACCTCCTGCCCCACAAGTGCCACCTCCTGACCCACAACATCAATCTCCAGCCCCACAAGAGCCGCCTCCTGCCCCACAAGTTACACCTGCTACAAGTTCCACAAGTGCCACCTCCCTGCTCACGAGTGCCACATCCCGCCCCACATGTACCACCTCCTGCATCACAACTTCCACCTCCCGCCCCACATGTACCACCTCCTGCATCACAACTTCCACCTCCCGCCCCACATGTACCACCTCCTGCATCACAACTTCCACCTCCTGCCCCACATGTACCACCTCCTGCATCACAACTTCCACATCCCGCCCCACATGTACCACCTCCTGCATCACAACTTCCACCTCCCGCCCTACATGTACCACCTCACGCCCCACAACTTCCGCATCCCGCCCCACAAGTGCCACCACCTGACCCACAAGTGCCACCTCCCGCCCCACAAGCGCCACCTCCCACGCACAAGTGCCACATCCTGCCCCACAAGTGCCACCTCATGCCTCACAAGTGCCACCCCCCCACACAAGTGCCACCTCCCGCCCCACAAGTGCCACCTCATGCCCCACAAGTGCCACCTCCTCCCCACAAGCGCCACCTCCCTCTCCACAAACTCCACCTCCCACGCACAAGTGCCACCTCCTGCCTCACAACTTACACCTCCCGCCCCACAAATGCCACCTCCCGCCCAACAAGTGCCACCACCTGACCCACAACTGCCACCACCTGCCCCACTAATGCAACTACCTGCCCCACAAGTGCCAACTCGTGCCCCACAATTGCCAACTCCTGCCCCACAAGTTCTACCTCCTGCCTTACAAGTGCCACCCCCTGCCTCACAACTTCCACCTCCCGCCCCACAAATGCCACCTCCTGCCCTACAAGTGCCACCTTAGGCCCCACAAGTGCCCCCTCCCGCTCCACAAGTGCCACGTCCTGCCCCACAAGTGCCATCTCCCGCCCCACAAGGGCCAAATCCTGCCCCATATCATCCACCAACCGCCCCACAAGTGTCACCTCCTGCCCCACAACTTCCATCTCCCACTCCACAAGTGCCACCTACTGCACAACAAATACCATCTCCTGCCCCATAAGTGCCACCTCCTGCCCCACAACCGCTACCTCCTGCCTCATATCATTCACCTCCCGCCCCACAATTTCCACCTCCTGCTCAACTAGTGCCACGTGCTGCCCCACAAGTTCCATTTCCCGCCCCACAAGTGCCACCTCCCGCCCCACAAGTGCCGCCTCCAGCCACACAAGTGCTAAATCGTGCCGCACAACTTCCACCTCCCGCCCCACTACTGCCACCTCCCGCCTTAAAAGTGCCACCTCCCGACCCACAAGTGCCTTCTCCTGTCCAACAGTTGTCACCTCCCGCTCCACAAGTTACACCTCACCCCTCACAAGTTCTACCACCCACCCCACAAGTGCCACCTGCAGCCCCAGAAGTGTCAAATCCTGCCACACAACTTCCACATCCAGCCCCACAAGTGCCACCTCCCACCCCACAACTTCCACTTCCCGCCCAACAACAGCCTCCTCCTGCCCCACAAGTGCCTCCTCCTGCCCCACAAGTGCCTCCTCCTGCCCCACAAGTGCCTCCTCCTGCCCCACAAGTGCTACCTACTTCCCCACAAGTGCCTCCTCCTGCCCCACATCATCCACCTCCTGCCTCACAAATGCCTCCTCCTGACCCACAATTGCCACCTGCTGCCCCACAACTTCCACCTCCCGCCCAACAAGTGCCATCCCTCGTCCCACAAGGACCACCTCCTGCCCCACAACTTCCACCTCCTGCCCCACAATTGCCACCTCCTGCCCCACAAGTGTCAACTCATGCTCCACAAATGCCACCTCCTGCTCCACAAGTTCCACCTCTTGCCCCACAAGTGCCAAATACTTCCCCACAACTTCCACCTTCTGCCCCACAAGTGCCAGCTCATGCTTCACAAGTGCCAGCTCCTGCCCCACATCATCCACCTTCTGCCCCACAAGTGCCACCTCTCGCCCAACAACTTCAACATCCCACCACACAAGTGCCAACTCCTGCCCGTGTGCCACATCCTGGCCCACAAGTGCCACCTCCCGCCCTACAACTTCCACCTCCTGGCCCACAAGTGCCACCTCCTGCCCTACAACTTCCACCTCCTGCCCTACAACTTCCACCTCCTGGCCCACAAGTGCCACCTCCCGCCCTACAACTGCCAAACCCTGCCCCAAAACTTCCACCTCCTGCCCAACAATTTCCAACTCGTGCCCCACAATTGCCACCTCCTGCCACACAAATGCCACCTTCTGCCTCAAAATGCCACCTCCTGCCCAACAACTCCAACCTCCCGCCCCACAAGTACCACCTCCTGCTCCACAAGTTCCACCTCCTGCCCCATAAGTTCCACCTTACGCCCCACAAGTGCCATCTCCTGCCCCAAAAGCTCAATTTCCTGCCACATCAGTGCCACCTCCTGCCCCATAAGTGCCAATTTCTGCCCCACAAGTGCCACTTCCCGCCTTACAAATGCCACCTCCTGCCCCACAACTTTCACCTCCTGCCCCACAAGTGCAACCTCCCTGCCCACGAGTGACACAATCTGCCCATGTGCCACCTCCTGCCTCACAACTTCCACCTCCCGCCCCACAAGTACCACCTCCTGTCTCACAAGTGCAACCTCCCGCCCCACAACTTCCACAACCTGCCCCACAAGTGCCACCTCCCGTCACTCAACTTCCAACTCCCGCCCCACAAGTGCCACCTCCCGCCCTACAACTTCCACCTCCCGCACCACAACTTCCACCTCCTGCCTCACAAGTTCCACATCCCGTCACTCAACTTCCAACTCCTGGCCCACAAGTGCGACCTCCTGCCCCACCATTACCACCTCCTGCCCCACAATTTCCACCTCCTGCCCCACAAGTGCCACAACCTGCTCCACAATTTCAACGTCCTGCCTTACAAGTGCCACATTCTGCCCCACAAGTGTAGGCTCCTGCTCCACAAGTGCCACCTCCCGAACCACAACCTCAACCTCTGGCCCCACAAGTCCCACCTCCCGCCCCACAAGTGCCACATCCTGCCCCACAAGTGCCACCACCCGCCCCACAAGTGCCACCTTCTGTTCCACAACTTCCACCTCCTGCCCCACAAGTGTTGCATTTTGCCCCACAACTTCCACCTCCCGACCCACAAGTGCCAACTCCGGCCCCGCAACTTCCATCTCCTGCTCCACAAGTGCCACCTCGAACCGCACAATTGCCACCTCCTTCTCCATATCAACCACCTCCCATCCAACAAGTGCCACCTCCTGCCCCACAAGTGCCAATTCCGGCCCCCCAAGTGCCAGTTCATGCTTCACAAGTGCCAGCTCCTTCCCCACATCATCCACCTCCTGCCCCACAAGTGCCACCTCCCGCCCAACAACTTCAACATCCCACCACACAAGTGCCAACTCCTGCCCGTGTGCCACATCCTGCCCCACAAGTGCCAACTCCTGCCGCACAACTGACAATTCCTGCCCCAAAAGTGACAGCTCCTGCTTCACAACTGCCAATTCCTGCCCCACATGTGCCAGCTCATGCTTCACAAGTGCCAGCTCCTGCACCACATCATCCACTTCCTGCCCACAAGTGCCAATTCCTGCCCCACAAGTGCCAGTTCATGCCCCACAAGTGCCACATCCTGCCCCACAAGTGACACCTCCTGCCCCACAAGTGCCACCTCCTGACCCACAACATCAATCTCCAGCCCCACAAGAGCCGCCTCCTGCCCGACAAGTTACACCTGCTACAAGTTCCACAAGTGCCACCTCCCTGCTCACGAGTGCCACATCCCGCCCCACATGTACCACCTCCTGCATCACAACTTCCACCTCCCGCCCCACATGTACCACCTCCTGCATCACAACTTCCACCTCCCGCCCCACATGTACCACCTCCTGCATCACAACTTCCACCTCCTGCCCCACATGTACCACCTCCTGCATCACAACTTCCACCTCCCGCCCCACATGTACCACCTCCTGCATCACAACTTCCACCTCCCGCCCCACATGTACCACCTCCTGCATCACAACTTCCACCTCCCGCCCCACATGTACCACCTCACGCCCCACAACTTCCGCATCCCGCCCCACAAGTGCCACCACCTGACCCACAAGTGCCACCTCCCGACCCACAAGCGCCACCTCCCACGCACAAGTGCCACATCCTGCCCCACAAGTGCCACCTCATGCCTCACAAGTGCCACCCCCCCACACAAGTGCCACCTCCCGCCCCACAAGTGCCACCTCATGCCCCACAAGTGCCACCTCCTCCCCACAAGCGCCACCTCCCTCTCCACAAACTCCACCTCCCACGCACAAGTGCCACCTCCTGCCTCACAACTTACACCTCCCGCCCCACAAATGCCACCTCCCGCCCAACAAGTGCCACCACCTGACCCACAACTGCCACCACCTGCCCCACTAATGCAACTACCTGCCCCACAAGTGCCAACTCCTGCCCCACAAGTTCTACCTCCTGCCTTACAAGTGCCACCCCCTGCCTCACAACTTCCACCTCCCGCCCCACAAATGCCACCTCCTGCCCTACAAGTGCCACCTTAGGCCCCACAAGTGCCCCCTCCCGCTCCACAAGTGCCACGTCCTGCCCCACAAGTGCCATCTCCCGCCCCACAAGGGCCAAATCCTGCCCCATATCATCCACCAACCGCCCCACAAGTGTCACCTCCTGCCCCACAACTTCCATCTCCCACTCCACAAGTGCCACCTACTGCACAACAAATACCATCTCCTGCCCCATAAGTGCCACCTCCTGCCCCACAACCGCTACCTCCTGCCTCATATCATTCACCTCCCGCCCCACAATTTCCACCTCCTGCTCAACTAGTGCCACGTGCTGCCCCACAAGTTCCATTTCCCGCCCCACAAGTGCCACCTCCCGCCCCACAAGTGCCGCCTCCAGCCACACAAGTGCTAAATCGTGCCGCACAACTTCCACCTCCCGCCCCACAACTGCCACCTCCCGCCTTAAAAGTGCCACCTCCCGACCCACAAGTGCCTTCTCCTGTCCAACAATTGTCACCTCCCGCTCCACAAGTTACACCTCAAGCCCCACAAGTTCTACCACCCACCCCACAAGTGCCACCTGCAGCCCCAGAAGTGTCAAATCCTGCCACACAACTTCCACATCCAGCCCCACAAGTGCCACCTCCCACCCCACAACTTCCACTTCCCGCCCAACAACAGCCTCCTCCTGCCCCACAAGTGCCTCCTCCTGCCCCACAAGTGCCTCCTCCTGCCCCACAAGTGCTACCTACTTCCCCACAAGTGCCTCCTCCTGCCCCACAAGTGCCACCTCCTGCCCCACATCATCCACCTCCTGCCTCACAAATGCCTCCTCCTGACCCACAATTGCCACCTGCTGCCCCACAACTTCCACCTCCCGCCCAACAAGTGCCATCCCTCGTCCCACAAGGACCACCTCCTGCCCCACAACTTCCACCTCCTGCCCCACAATTGCCACCTCCTGCCCCACAAGTGTCAACTCATGCTCCACAAATGCCACCTCCTGCTCCACAAGTTCCACCTCTTGCCCCACAAGTGCCAAATACTTCCCCACAACTTCCACCTTCTGCCCCACAAGTGCCAGCTCATGCTTCACAAGTGCCAGCTCCTGCCCCACATCATCCACCTTCTGCCCCACAAGTGCCACCTCTCGCCCAACAACTTCAACATCCCACCACACAAGTGCCAACTCCTGCCCGTGTGCCACATCCTGCCCCACAAGTGCCAACTCCTGCCGCACAACTGACAATTCCTGCCCCAAAAGTGACAGCTCATGCTTCACAATTGCCAGCTCCTGCCCCTCATCATCCACCTTCTGCCCCACAAGTGCCACCTCTCGCCCCACAAGTGCCACATCCCGCCCCACAAGTGCCACCTCCTGCCAAACTAGTGCAACCTCCTGCCCCACAAGTGCCTTATCTCGCCAGACAATTTACAGCTCCTGCCCCACAAGTGCTACATCCTGCACCACAACTTCAACCTCCTGCCCCACAAGTGCCACGTTCTGCCCCACAAGTGTAGGCTCCTGCCCCACAACTGCCACTTCCTGCCCCACATGTGCCAGCTCATGCCCCACAAGTGCCATATCCTGCCCCACAAGAGCCACTTCCTTCACCACAGGTACCCCATCCCACCCCACAAGTTTCAATTCCTGCCATACAAGTGCCACCTCCTTCCCCACAGGTGCCACCTCCTGCCCCACAAGTGCCACCTCCCGCACCACAACTGCCACCTCCCGCCTTAAATTGCCACCTCCCGACCCACAAGTGCCTCCTCCTGTCCCACAGTTGTCACCTCCCGCTCCACAAGTTACACCTCACCCCCCACAAGTTCTACCACCCACCCCACAAGTGCCACCTGCAGCCCCAGAATTGTCAAATCCTGCCACACAACTTCCACATCCAGCCCCACAAGTGCCACCTCCCACCCCACAAGTGCCACTTCCCGCAGACAACAGCCTCCTCCTGCCCCACAAGTGCCTCCTCCTGCCCCACAAGTGCCTCCTCCTGCCCCACAAGTGCCACCTCCTGCCCCACAAGTACCTCCTCCTGCCCCACAAGTGATACCTCCAGCCCCACAACTGCAACCACCCGCCCCAGAACTTCCACCTCCCGCCTCACAAGTGCAACCTCCAGGCCCACAAGTGCCACCTCCAGATCCACAAGAATTAACTCCTGCCCCACAAGTGCCACCGCCTGCCCTTCAAGAGCCACTTCTTGCCCCACAAGTAACATTTCCTGCCCCACAAGTGCCAATCCCTGCCCAACAAGTGCTATGACCCAGCCCACAAGTGCCAACTCCTGCCCCACTAGTGCCACCTCCCGCCCCACAAGTGCCACCACCCTCCCCACAACTTCAACCTCCTTCCCCAAAACATCCACCTCCCGCCCCACAGGTGTCATCATCTGCCCCACAACTGCCACATCCCGCCCCACAAGTGCCACCTCCTGCCCCACAAGTGCCACCTCCCGCCCCTCAAGTGCCACACACTGCCCCACAAGTGCCACCCCCAGCCCCGCAACTGCCACCCCTTGCCCCACAATTTCCACCTCCCGCCCCACAAGTGCCATCTCCTGCCCCACAGGTGCCACCTACTGTTCCACATCATCCACCTCCTTCCCCACATCATCCACCTCCTGCCCCACAAGTGCCACCTCCTGACCCACAACATCAATCTCCAGCCCCACAAGAGCCGCCTCCTGCCCGACAAGTTACACCTGCTACAAGTTCCACAAGTGCCACCTCCCTGCTCACGAGTGCCACATCCCGCCCCACATGTACCACCTCCTGCATCACAACTTCCACCTCCCGCCCCACATGTACCACCTCCTGCATCACAACTTCCACCTCCCGCCCCACATGTACCACCTCCTGCATCACAACTTCCACCTCCTGCCCCACATGTACCACCTCCTGCATCACAACTTCCACATCCCGCCCCACATGTACCACCTCCTGCATCACAACTTCCACCTCCTGCCCCACATGTACCACCTCCTGCATCACAACTTCCACATCCCGCCCCACATGTACCACCTCCTGCATCACAACTTCCACCTCCCGCCCCACATGTACCACCTCCTGCATCACAACTTCCACCACCTGACCCACATCTACCACCTCCTGCATCACAACTTCCACCTCCCGCCCCACATGTACCACCTCCTGCATCACAACTTCCACCTCCCGCCCAAAAAGATCCACCTCCTCCCCACAAGTGCCACCTCCCGCCCCAGAAGCGCCACCTCCCTCTCCACAAACTCCACCTCCCACGCACAAGTGCCACATCCTGCCCCACAAGTGCCACCTCATGCCTCACAAGTGCCACCCCCCCACACAAGTGCCACCTCCCGCCCCACAAGTGCCACCTCATGCCCCACAAGTGCCACCTCCTCCCCACAAGCGCCACCTCCCTCTCCACAAACTCCACCTCCCACGCACAAGTGCCATTTCCTGCCTCACAACTTACACCTCCCGCCCCACAAATGCCACCTCCCGCCCAACAAGTGCCACCACCTGACCCACAACTGCCACCACCTGCCCCACTAATGCAACTACCTGCCCCACAAGTGCCAACTCGTGCCCCACAAGTGCCAACTCCTGCCCCACAAGTTCTACCTCCTGCCTTACAAGTGGCACCCCCTGCCTCACAACTTCCACCTCCCGCCCCACAAATGCCACCTCCTGCCCTACAAGTGCCACCTTAGGCCCCACAAGTGCCCCCTCCCGCTCCACAAGTGCCACGTCCTGCCCCACAAGTGCCATCTCCCGCCCCACAAGGGCCAAATCCTGCCCCATATCATCCACCAACCGCCCCACAAGTGTCACCTCCTGCCCCACAACTTCCATCTCCCACTCCACAAGTGCCACCTACTGCACAACAAATACCATCTCCTGCCCCATAAGTGCCACCTCCTGCCCCACAACCGCTACCTCCTGCCTCATATCATTCACCTCCCGCCCCACAATTTCCACCTCCTGCTCAACTAGTGCCACGTGCTGCCCCACAAGTTCCATTTCCCGCCCCACAAGTGCTACCTCCCGCCCCACAAGTGCCGCCTCCAGCCACACAAGTGCTAAATCGTGCCGCACAACTTCCGCCTCCCGCCCCACAACTGCCACCTCCCGCCTTAAAAGTGCCACCTCCCGACCCACAAGTGCCTTCTCCTGTCCAACAGTTGTCACCTCCCGCTCCACAAGTTACACCTCACCCCCCACAAGTTCTACCACCCACCCCACAAGTGCCACCTGCAGCCCCAGAAGTGTCAAATCCTGCCACACAACTTCCACATCCAGCCCCACAAGTGCCACCTCCCACCCCACAACTTCCACTTCCCGCCCAACAACAGCCTCCTCCTGCCCCACAAGTGCCTCCTCCTGCCCCACAAGTGCCTCCTCCTGCCCCACAAGTGCCTCCTCCTGCCCCACAAGTGCCACTTCCTGCCCCACAAGTGCTACCTACTTCCCCACAAGTGCCTCCTCCTGCCCCACAAGTGCCACCTCCTGCCCCACATCATCCACCTCCTGCCTCACAAATGCCTCCTCCTGACCCACAATTGCCACCTGCCGCCCCACAACTTCCACCTCCCGCCCAACAAGTGCCATCCCTCGTCCCACAAGGACCACCTCCTGCCCCACAAGGACCACCTCCTGCCCCACAACTTCCACCTCCTTCCCCACAATTGCCACCTCCTGCCCCACAATTGTCAACTCATGCTCCACAAATGCCACCTCCTGCTCCACAAGTTCCACCTCTTGCCCCACAAGTGCCAAATACTTCCCCACAACTTCCACCTTCTGCCCCACAAGTGCCAGCTCATGCTTCAAAAGTGCCAGCTCCTGCCCCACATCATTGCACCTTCTGCCCCACAAGTGCCACCTCTCGCCCAACAACTTCAACATCCCACCACACAAGTGCCAACTCCTGCCCGTGTGCCACATCCTGCCCCACAAGTGCCAACTCCTGCCGCACAACTGACAATTCCTGCCCCAAAAGTGACAGCTCATGCTTCACAATTGCCAGCTCCTGCCCCTCATCATCCACCTTCTGCCCCACAAGTGCCACCTCTCGCCCCACAAGTGCCACATCCCGCCCCACAAGTGCCACCTCCTGCCAAACTAGTGCAACCTCCTGCCCCACAAGTGCCTTATCTCGCCAGACAATTTACAGCTCCTGCCCCACAAGTGCTACATCCTGCACCACAACTTCAACCTCCTGCCCCACAAGTGCCACGTTCTGCCCCACAAGTGTAGGCTCCTGCCCCACAACTGCCACTTCCTGCCCCACATGTGCCAGCTCATGCCCCACAAGTGCCATATCCTGCCCCACAAGAGCCACTTCCTTCACCACAGGTACCCCATCCCACCCCACAAGTTTCAATTCCTGCCATACAAGTGCCACCTCCTTCCCCACAGGTGCCACCTCCTGCCCCACAAGTGCCACCTCCCGCACCACAACTGCCACCTCCCGCCTTAAATTGCCACCTCCCGACCCACAAGTGCCTCCTCCTGTCCCACAGTTGTCACCTCCCGCTCCACAAGTTACACCTCACCCCCCACAAGTTCTACCACCCACCCCACAAGTGCCACCTGCAGCCCCAGAATTGTCAAATCCTGCCACACAACTTCCACATCCAGCCCCACAAGTGCCACCTCCCACCCCACAAGTGCCACTTCCCGCAGACAACAGCCTCCTCCTGCCCCACAAGTGCCTCCTCCTGCCCCACAAGTGCCTCCTCCTGCCCCACAAGTGCCACCTCCTGCCCCACAAGTACCTCCTCCTGCCCCACAAGTGATACCTCCAGCCCCACAACTGCAACCACCCGCCCCAGAACTTCCACCTCCCGCCTCACAAGTGCAACCTCCAGGCCCACAAGTGCCACCTCCAGATCCACAAGAATTAACTCCTGCCCCACAAGTGCCACCGCCTGCCCTTCAAGAGCCACTTCTTGCCCCACAAGTAACATTTCCTGCCCCACAAGTGCCAATCCCTGCCCAACAAGTGCTATGACCCAGCCCACAAGTGCCAACTCCTGCCCCACTAGTGCCACCTCCCGCCCCACAAGTGCCACCACCCTCCCCACAACTTCAACCTCCTTCCCCAAAACATCCACCTCCCGCCCCACAGGTGTCATCATCTGCCCCACAACTGCCACATCCCGCCCCACAAGTGCCACCTCCTGCCCCACAAGTGCCACCTCCCGCCCCTCAAGTGCCACACACTGCCCCACAAGTGCCACCCCCAGCCCCGCAACTGCCACCCCTTGCCCCACAATTTCCACCTCCCGCCCCACAAGTGCCATCTCCTGCCCCACAGGTGCCACCTACTGTTCCACATCATCCACCTCCTTCCCCACATCATCCACCTCCTGCCCCACAAGTGCCACCTCCTGACCCACAACATCAATCTCCAGCCCCACAAGAGCCGCCTCCTGCTTGACAAGTTACACCTGCTACAAGTTCCACAAGTGCCACCTCCCTGCTCACGAGTGCCACCTCCAGCCCCACATGTACCACCTCCTGCATCACAACTTCCACCTCCCGCCCCACATGTACCACCTCCTGCATCACAACTTCCACCTGCCGCCCCACAAATGCAACCTCCTGCCCTTCAAGTGCCACCTCCCGCCCCACAAGTGCCACCTCCCACGCACAAGTGCCATCTTCCGCCCCACAAGTGCCACCTCACACCCCAACAGTGTCAACTTCCGCCCCACAAGTGACACCTCACGCCCCACAACTTCCGCATCCCGCCCCACAAGTGCCACCTCCTGCCCCACAAGTGCAACCTCCTGCCCCACATCGTCCACCTCCCACCCAACATGTGCCACCACCTGCCCCACAAGTGCCACATTTTGCCACACCACTGCCACCTCCCTCCCCAAATAATCCACCTCCTGCCCCACAAGTGCCACTTCCTGCCCCACAAGTACCTCTTCCCTCCCAACAAGTTCCAATTTCCGCCCAACAAGTACCACCTCCTTCTGCACAAGTTCCACCTCCTGCCCTAAAAGCTCCATTTCCTGCCCCAGAAGTGCCACCTCCCGCCCCACAAGTGCCACCTCCTGCCCTACAACTTCCACCTCCTGGCCCACAAGTGCCACCTCCCGCCCTACAACTTCCACCTCCTGGCCCACAAGTGCCACCTCCTGCCCTACAACTTCCACCTCCTGCCCTACAAGTGCCACCTCCTGCCCTACAACTTCCACCTCCTGGCCCACAAGTGCCACCTCCCGCCCTACAACTGCCAAACCCTGCCCCAAAACTTCCACCTCCTGCCCAACAATTTCCAACTCGTGCCCCACAATTGCCACCTCCTGCCACACAAATGCCACCTTCTGCCTCAAAATGCCACCTCATGCCCAACAACTCCAACCTCCCGCCCCACAAGTACCACCTCCTGCTCCACAAGTTCCACCTCCTGCCCCATAAGTTCCACCTTACGCCCCACAAGTGCCATCTCCTGCCCCAAAAGCTCAATTTCCTGCCACATCAGTGCCACCTCCTGCCCCATAAGTGCCAATTTCTGCCCCACAAGTGCCACTTCCCGCCTTACAAATGCCACCTCCTGCCCCACAACTTTCACCTCCTGCCCCACAAGTGCAACCTCCCTGCCCACGAGTGACACAATCTGCCCATGTGCCACCTCCTGCCTCACAACTTCCACCACCCGCTTCACAAGTGCCACCTCCTGTCTCACAAGTGCAACCTCCCGCCCCACAACTTCCACAACCTGCCCCACAAGTGCCACCTCCCGTCACTCAACTTCCAACTCCCGCCCCACAAGTGCCACCTCCCGCCCTACAACTTCCACCTCCCGCACCACAACTTCCACCTCCTGCCTCACAAGTTCCACATCCTGTCACTCAACTTCCAACTCCTGGCCCACAAGTGCGACCTCCTGCCCCACCATTACCACCTCCTGCCCCACAATTTCCACCTCCTGCCCCACAAGTGCCACAACCTGCTCCACAATTTCAACGTCCTGCCTTACAAGTGCCACATTCGGCCCCACAAGTGTAGGCTCCTGCTCCACAAGTGCCACCTCCCGAACCACAACCTCAACCTCTGGCCCCACAAGTCCCACCTCCCGCCCCACAAGTGCCACATCCCGCCCCACAAGTTCCACCACCCGCCCCACAAGTGCCACCTTCTGTTCCACAACTTCCACCTCCTGCCCCACAAGTGTTGCATTTTGCCCCACAACTTCCACCTCCCGACCCACAAGTGCCAACTCCTGCCCCGCACCTTCCATCTCCTGCTCCACAAGTGCCACCTCGAACCGCACAATTGCCACCTCCTTCCCCATATCAACCACCTCCCATCCAACAAGTGCCACCTCCTGCCCCACAAGTGCCAATTCCTGCCCCACAAGTGCCAATTCCGGCCCCCCAAGTGCCAGTTCATGCTTCACAAGTGCCAGCTCCTTCCCCACATCATCCACCTCCTGCCCCACAAGTGCCACCTCCCGCCCAACAACTTCAACATCCCACCACACAAGTGCCAACTCCTGCTCGTGTGCCACATCCTGCCCCACAAGTGCCAACTCCTGCCGCACAACTGACAATTCCTGCCCCAAAACTGACAGCTCCTGCTTCACAACTGCCAATTCCTGCCCCACATGTGCCAGCTCATGCTTCACAAGTGCCAGCTCCTGCACCACATCATCCACTTCCTGCCCACAAGTGCCAATTCCTGCCCCACAAGTGCCAGTTCGTGCCCCACAAGTGCCACATCCTGCCCCACAAGTGACACCTCCTACCCCACAAGTGCCACCTCCTGACCCACAACATCAATCTCCAGCCCCACAAGAGCCGCCTCCTGCCCGACAAGTTACACATGCTACAAGTTCCACAAGTGCCACCTCCCTGCTCACGAGTGCCACATCCCGCCCCACATGTACCACCTCCTGCATCACAACTTCCACCTCCCGCCCCACATGTACCACCTCCTGCATCACAACTTCCACCTCCCGCCCCACATGTACCACCTCCTGCATCACAACTTCCACCTCCTGCCCCACATGTACCACCTCCTGCATCACAACTTCCACATCCCGCCCCACATGTACCACCTCCTGCATCACAACTTCCACCTCCCGCCCCACATGTACCACCTCCTGCCCCACAAGTGCAACCTCCTGCCCCACATCGTCCACCTCCCACCCAACATGTGCCACCACCTGCCCCACAAGTGCCACATTTTGCCACACCACTGCCACCTCCCTCCCCAAATAATCCACCTCCTGCCCCACAAGTGCCACTTCCTGCCCCACAAGTACCTCTTCCCTCCCAACAAGTTCCAATTTCCGCCCAACAAGTACCACCTCCTTCTGCACAAGTTCCACCTCCTGCCCTAAAAGCTCCATTTCCTGCCCCAGAAGTGCCACCTCCCGCCCCACAAGTGCCACCTCCTGCCCTACAACTTCCACCTCCTGGCCCACAAATGCCACCTCCCGCCCTACAACTTCCACCTCCTGGCCCACAAGTGCCACCTCCTGCCCTACAACTTCCACCTCCTGCCCTACAAGTGCCACCTCCTGCCCTACAACTTCCACCTCCTGGCCCACAAGTGCCACCTCCCGCCCTACAACTGCCAAACCCTGCCCCAAAACTTCCACCTCCTGCCCAACAATTTCCAACTCGTGCCCCACAATTGCCACCTCCTGCCACACAAATGCCACCTTCTGCCTCAAAATGCCACCTCATGCCCAACAACTCCAACCTCCCGCCCCACAAGTACCACCTCCTGCTCCACAAGTTCCACCTCCTGCCCCATAAGTTCCACCTTACGCCCCACAAGTGCCATCTCCTGCCCCAAAAGCTCAATTTCCTGCCACATCAGTGCCACCTCCTGCCCCATAAGTGCCAATTTCTGCCCCACAAGTGCCACTTCCCGCCTTACAAATGCCACCTCCTGCCCCACAACTTTCACCTCCTGCCCCACAAGTGCAACCTCCCTGCCCACGAGTGACACAATCTGCCCATGTGCCACCTCCTGCCTCACAACTTCCACCTCCCGCTTCACAAGTGCCACCTCCTGTCTCACAAGTGCAACCTCCCGCCCCACAACTTCCACAACCTGCCCCACAAGTGCCACCTCCCGTCACTCAACTTCCAACTACCGCCCCACAAGTGCCACCTCCTGCCCTACAACTTCCACCTCCCGCACCACAACTTCCACCTCCTGCCTCACAAGTTCCACATCCCGTCACTCAACTTCCAACTCCTGGCCCACAAGTGCGACCTCCTGCCCCACCATTACCACCTCCTGCCCCACAATTTCCACCTCCTGCCCCACAAGTGCCACAACCTGCTCCACAATTTCAACGTCCTGCCTTACAAGTGCCACATTCTGCCCCACAAGTGTAGGCTCCTGCTCCACAAGTGCCACCTCCCGAACCACAACCTCAACCTCTGGCCCCACAAGTCCCACCTCCCGCCCCACAAGTGCCACATCCCGCCCCACAAGTGCCACCTTCTGTTCCACAACTTCCACCTCCTGCCCACAAGTGTTGCATTTTGCCCCACAACTTCCACCTCCCGACCCACAAGTGCCAACTCCTGCCCCGCAACTTCCATCTCCTGCTCCACAAGTGCCACCTCGAACCGCACAATTGCCACCTCCTTCCCCATATCAACCACCTCCCATCCAACAAGTGCCACCTCCTGCCCCACAAGTGCCAATTCCTGCCCCACAAGTGCCAATTCCGGCCCCCCAAGTGCCAGTTCATGCTTCACAAGTGCCAGCTCCTTCCCCACATCATCCAACTCCTGCCCCACAAGTGCCACCTCCCGCCCAACAACTTCAACATCCCACCACACAAGTGCCAACTCCTGCCCGTGTGCCACATCCTGCCCCACAAGTGCCAACTCCTGCCGCACAACTGACAATTCCTGCCCCAAAACTGACAGCTCCTGCTTCACAACTGCCAATTCCTGCCCCACATGTGCCAGCTCATGCTTCACAAGTGCCAGCTCCTGCACCACATCATCCACTTCCTGCCCACAAGTGCCAATTCCTGCCCCACAAGTGCCAGTTCATGCCCCACAAGTGCCACATCCTGCCCCACAAGTGACACCTCCTGCCCCACAAGTGCCACCTCCTGACCCACAACATCAATCTCCAGCCCCACAAGAGCTGCCTCCTGCCCGACAAGTTACACCTGCTACAAGTTCCACAAGTGCCACCTCCCTGCTCACGAGTGCCACATCCCGCCCCACATGTACCACCTCCTGCATCACAACTTCCACCTCCCGCCCCACATGTACCACCTCCTGCATCACAACTTCCACCTCCCGCCCCACATGTACCACCTCCTGCATCACAACTTCCACCTCCTGCCCCACATGTACCACCTCCTGCATCACAACTTCCACATCCCGCCCCACATGTACCACCTCCTGCATCACAACTTCCACCTCCCGCCCCACATGTACCACCTCCTGCATCACAACTTCCACCTCCCGCCCCACATGTACCACCTCCTGCATCACAACTTCCACCACCTGACCCACATCTACCACCTCCTGCATCACAACTTCCACCTCCCGCCCCACATGTACCACCTCCTGCATCACAACTTCCACCTCCCGCCCAAAAAGATCCACCTCCTCCCCACAAGTGCCACCTCCCGCCCCAGAAGCGCCACCTCCCTCTCCACAAACTCCACCTCCCACGCACAAGTGCCACATCCTGCCCCACAAGTGCCACCTCATGCCTCACAAGTGCCACCCCCCCACACAAGTGCCACCTCCCGCCCCACAAGTGCCACCTCATGCCCCACAAGTGCCACCTCCTCTCCACAAGCGCCACCTCCCTCTCCACAAACTCCACCTCCCACGCACAAGTGCCATTTCCTGCCTCACAACTTACACCTCCCGCCCCACAAATGCCACCTCCCGCCCAACAAGTGCCACCACCTGACCCACAACTGCCACCACCTGCCCCACTAATGCAACTACCTGCCCCACAAGTGCCAACTCGTGCCCCACAAGTGCCAACTCCTGCCCCACAAGTTCTACCTCCTGCCTTACAAGTGCCACCCCCTGCCTCACAACTTCCACCTCCCGCCCCACAAATGCCAGCTCCTGCCCTACAAGTGCCACCTTAGGCCCCACAAGTGCCCCCTCCCGCTCCACAAGTGCCACGTCCTGCCCCACAAGTGCCATCTCCCGCCCCACAAGGGCCAAATCCTGCCCCATATCATCCACCAACCGCCCCACAAGTGTCACCTCCTGCCCCACAACTTCCATCTCCCACTCCACAAGTGCCACCTACTGCACAACAAATACCATCTCCTGCCCCATAAGTGCCACCTCCTGCCCCACAACCGCTACCTCCTGCCTCATATCATTCACCTCCCGCCCCACAATTTCCACCTCCTGCTCAACTAGTGCCACGTGCTGCCCCACAAGTTCCATTTCCCGCCCCACAAGTGCCACCTCCCGCCCCACAAGTGCCGCCTCCAGCCACACAAGTGCTAAATCGTGCCGCACAACTTCCACCTCCCGCCCCACAACTGCCACCTCCCGCCTTAAAAGTGCCACCTCCCGACCCACAAGTGCCTTCTCCTGTCCAACAGTTGTCACCTCCCGCTCCACAAGTTACACCTCACCCCCCACAAGTTCTACCACCCACCCCATAAGTGCCACCTGCAGCCCCAGAAGTGTCAAATCCTGCCACACAACTTCCACATCCAGCCCCACAAGTGCCACCTCCCACCCCACAACTTCCACTTCCCGCCCAACAACAGCCTCCTCCTGCCCCACAAGTGCCTCCTCCTGCCCCACAAGTGCCTCCTCCTGCCCCACAAGTGCCTCCTCCTGCCCCACAAGTGCCACTTCCTGCCCCACAAGTGCTACCTACTTCCCCACAAGTGCCTCCTCCTGCCCCACAAGTGCCACCTCCTGCCCCACATCATCCACCTCCTGCCTCACAAATGCCTCCTCCTGACCCACAATTGCCACCTGCCGCCCCACAACTTCCACCTCCTGCCCAACAAGTGCCATCCCTCGTCCCACAAGGACCACCTCCTGCCCCACAAGGACCACCTCCTGCCCCACAACTTCCACCTCCTGCCCCACAATTGCCACCTCCTGCCCCACAAGTGTCAACTCATGCTCCACAAATGCCACCTCCTGCTCCACAAGTTCCACCTCTTGCCCCACAAGTGCCACCTCCCGCCCCACATGTACCACCTCCTGCCCCACAAGTGCAACCTCCTGCCCCACATCGTCCACCTCCCACCCAACATGTGCCACCACCTGCCCCACAAGTGCCACATTTTGCCACACCACTGCCACCTCCCTCCCAAAATAATCCACCTCCTGCCCCACAAGAGCCACTTCCTGCCCCACAAGTACCTCTTCCCTCCCAACAAGTTCCAATTTCCGCCCAACAAGTACCACCTCCTTCTGCACAAGTTCCACCTCCTGCCCTAAAAGCTCCATTTCCTGCCCCAGAAGTGCCACCTCCCGCCCCACAAGTGCCACCTCCTGCCCTACAACTTCCACCTCCTGGCCCACAAGTGCCACCTCCCGCCCTACAACTTCCACCTCCTGGCCCACAAGTGCCACCTCCTGCCCTACAACTTCCACCTCCTGCCCTACAAGTGCCACCTCCTGCCCTACAACTTCCACCTCCTGGCCCACAAGTGCCACCTCCCGCCCTACAACTGCCAAACCCTGCCCCAAAACTTCCACCTCCTGCCCAACAATTTCCAACTCGTGCCCCACAATTGCCACCTCCTGCCACACAAATGCCACCTTCTGCCTCAAAATGCCACCTCATGCCCAACAACTCCAACCTCCCGCCCCACAAGTACCACCTCCTGCTCCACAAGTTCCACCTCCTGCCCCACAAGTGCCATCTCCTGCCCCAAAAGCTCAATTTCCTGCCACATCAGTGCCACCTCCTGCCCCATAAGTGCCAATTTCTGCCCCACAAGTGCCACTTCCCGCCTTACAAATGCCACCTCCTGCCCCACAACTTTCACCTCCTGCCCCACAAGTGCAACCTCCCTGCCCACGAGTGACACAATCTGCCCATGTGCCACCTCCTGCCTCACAACTTCCACCTCCCGCTTCACAAGTACCACCTCCTGTCTCACAAGTGCAACCTCCCGCCCCACAACTTCCACAACCTGCCCCACAAGTGCCACCTCCCGTCACTCAACTTCCAACTCCCGCCCCACAAGTGCCACCTCCCGCCCTACAACTTCCACCTCCCGCACCACAACTTCCACCTCCTGCCTCACAAGTTCCACATCCCGTCACTCAACTTCCAACTCCTGGCCCACAAGTGCGACCTCCTGCCCCACCATTACCACCTCCTGCCCCACAATTTCCACCTCCTGCCCCACAAGTGCCACAACCTGCTCCACAATTTCAACGTCCTGCCTTACAAGTGCCACATTCTGCCCCACAAGTGTAGGCTCCTGCTCCACAAGTGCCACCTCCCGAACCACAACCTCAACCTCTGGCCCCACAAGTCCCACCTCCCGCCCCACAAGTGCCACATCCCGCCCCACAAGTGCCACCACCCGCCCCACAAGTGCCACCTTCTGTTCCACAACTTCCACCTCCTGCCCACAAGTGTTGCATTTTGCCCCACAACTTCCACCTCCCGACCCACAAGTGCCAACTCCGGCCCCGCAACTTCCATCTCCTGCTCCACAAGTGCCACCTCGAACCGCACAATTGCCACCTCCTTCCCCATATCAACCACCTCCCATCCAACAAGTGCCACCTCCTGCCCCACAAGTGCCAATTCCTGCCCCACAAGTGCCAATTCCGGTCCCCCAAGTGCCAGTTCATGCTTCACAAGTGCCAGCTCCTTCCCCACATCATCCACCTCCTGCCCCACAAGTGCCACCTCCCGCCCAACAACTTCAACATCCCACCACACAAGTGCCAACTCCTGCCCGTGTGCCACATCCTGCCCCACAAGTGCCAACTCCTGCCGCACAACTGACAATTCCTGCCCCAAAACTGACAGCTCCTGCTTCACAACTGCCAATTCCTGCCCCACATGTGCCAGCTCATGCTTCACAAGTGCCAGCTCCTGCACCACATCATCCACTTCCTGCCCACAAGTGCCAATTCCTGCCCCACAAGTGCCAGTTCATGCCCCACAAGTGCCACATCCTGCCCCACAAGTGACACCTCCTGCCCCACAAGTGCCACCTCCTGACCCACAACATCAATCTCCAGCCCCACAAGAGCCGCCTCCTGCCCGACAAGTTACACCTGCTACAAGTTCCACAAGTGCCACCTCCCTGCTCACGAGTGCCACATCCCGCCCCACATGTACCACCTCCTGCATCACAACTTCCACCTCCCGCCCCACATGTACCACCTCCTGCATCACAACTTCCACCTCCCGCCCCACATGTACCACCTCCTGCATCACAACTTCCACCTCCTGCCCCACATGTACCACCTCCTGCATCACAACTTCCACATCCCGCCCCACATGTACCACCTCCTGCATCACAACTTCCACCTCCTGCCCCACATGTACCACCTCCTGCATCACAACTTCCACATCCCGCCCCACATGTACCACCTCCTGCATCACAACTTCCACCTCCCGCCCCACATGTACCACCTCCTGCATCACAACTTCCACCACCTGACCCACATCTACCACCTCCTGCATCACAACTTCCACCTCCCGCCCCACATGTACCACCTCCTGCATCACAACTTCCACCTCCCGCCCAAAAAGATCCACCTCCTCCCCACAAGTGCCACCTCCCGCCCCAGAAGCGCCACCTCCCTCTCCACAAACTCCACCTCCCACGCACAAGTGCCACATCCTGCCCCACAAGTGCCACCTAATGCCTCACAAGTTCCACCCCCCCACACAAGTGCCACCTCCCGCCCCACAAGTGCCACCTCATGCCCCACAAGTGCCACCTCCTCCCCACAAGCGCCACCTCCCTCTCCACAAACTCCACCTCCCACGCACAAGTGCCATTTCCTGCCTCACAACTTACACCTCCCGCCCCACAAATGCCACCTCCCGCCCAACAAGTGCCACCACCTGACCCACAACTGCCACCACCTGCCCCACTAATGCAACTACCTGCCCCACAAGTGCCAACTCGTGCCCCACAAGTGCCAACTCCTGCCCCACAAGTTCTACCTCCTGCCTTACAAGTGGCACCCCCTGCCTCACAACTTCCACCTCCCGCCCCACAAATGCCACCTCCTGCCCTACAAGTGCCACCTTAGGCCCCACAAGTGCCCCCTCCCGCTCCACAAGTGCCACGTCCTGCCCCACAAGTGCCATCTCCCGCCCCACAAGGGCCAAATCCTGCCCCATATCATCCACCAACCGCCCCACAAGTGTCACCTCCTGCCCCACAACTTCCATCTCCCACTCCACAAGTGCCACCTACTGCACAACAAATACCATCTCCTGCCCCATAAGTGCCACCTCCTGCCCCACAACCGCTACCTCCTGCCTCATATCATTCACCTCCCGCCCCACAATTTCCACCTCCTGCTCAACTAGTGCCACGTGCTGCCCCACAAGTTCCATTTCCCGCCCCACAAGTGCCACCTCCCGCCCCACAAGTGCCGCCTCCAGCCACACAAGTGCTAAATCGTGCCGCACAACTTCCGCCTCCCGCCCCACAACTGCCACCTCCCGCCTTAAAAGTGCCACCTCCCGACCCACAAGTGCCTTCTCCTGTCCAACAGTTGTCACCTCCCGCTCCACAAGTTACACCTCACCCCCCACAAGTTCTACCACCCACCCCACAAGTGCCACCTGCAGCCCCAGAAGTGTCAAATCCTGCCACACAACTTCCACATCCAGCCCCACAAGTGCCACCTCCCACCCCACAACTTCCACTTCCCGCCCAACAACAGCCTCCTCCTGCCCCACAAGTGCCTCCTCCTGCCCCACAAGTGCCTCCTCCTGCCCCACAAGTGCCTCCTCCTGCCCCACAAGTGCCACTTCCTGCCCCACAAGTGCTACCTACTTCCCCACAAGTGCCTCCTCCTGCCCCACAAGTGCCACCTCCTGCCCCACATCATCCACCTCCTGCCTCACAAATGCCTCCTCCTGACCCACAATTGCCACCTGCCGCCCCACAACTTCCACCTCCCGCCCAACAAGTGCCATCCCTCGTCCCACAAGGACCACCTCCTGCCCCACAAGGACCACCTCCTGCCCCACAACTTCCACCTCCTTCCCCACAATTGCCACCTCCTGCCCCACAATTGTCAACTCATGCTCCACAAATGCCACCTCCTGCTCCACAAGTTCCACCTCTTGCCCCACAAGTGCCAAATACTTCCCCACAACTTCCACCTTCTGCCCCACAAGTGCCAGCTCATGCTTCAAAAGTGCCAGCTCCTGCCCCACATCATTGCACCTTCTGCCCCACAAGTGCCACCTCTCGCCCAACAACTTCAACATCCCACCACACAAGTGCCAACTCCTGCCCGTGTGCCACATCCTGCCCCACAAGTGCCAACTCCTGCCGCACAACTGACAATTCCTGCCCCAAAAGTGACAGCTCATGCTTCACAATTGCCAGCTCCTGCCCCTCATCATCCACCTTCTGCCCCACAAGTGCCACCTCTCGCCCCACAAGTGCCACATCCCGCCCCACAAGTGCCACCTCCTGCCAAACTAGTGCAACCTCCTGCCCCACAAGTGCCTTATCTCGCCAGACAATTTACAGCTCCTGCCCCACAAGTGCTACATCCTGCACCACAACTTCAACCTCCTGCCCCACAAGTGCCACGTTCTGCCCCACAAGTGTAGGCTCCTGCCCCACAACTGCCACTTCCTGCCCCACATGTGCCAGCTCATGCCCCACAAGTGCCATATCCTGCCCCACAAGAGCCACTTCCTTCACCACAGGTACCCCATCCCACCCCACAAGTTTCAATTCCTGCCATACAAGTGCCACCTCCTTCCCCACAGGTGCCACCTCCTGCCCCACAAGTGCCACCTCCCGCCCCACAACTGCCACCTCCCGCCTTAAAAGTGCCACCTCCCGACCCACAAGTGCCTCCTCCTGTCCCACAGTTATCACCTCCCGCTCCACAAGTTACACCTCACCCCCCACAAGTTCTACCACCCACCCCACAAGTGCCACCTGCAGCCCCAGAAGTGTCAAATCCTGCCACACAACTTCCACATCCAGCCTCACAAGTGCCACCTCCCACCCCACAAGTGCCACTTCCCGCCAACAACAGCCTCCTCCTGCCCCACAAGTGCCTCCTCCTGCCCCACAAGTGCCTCCTCCTGCCACACAAGTGCCACTTCCTGCCCCACAAGTGCCACTTCCTGCCCCACAAGTGCTACCTACTTCCCCACAAGTGCCTCCTCCTGCCCCACAAGTGCAACCTCCAGGCCCACAAGTGCCACCTCCAGATCCACAACAATTAACTCCTGCCCCACAAGTGCCACCTCCTGCCCTTCAAGAGCCACTTCTTGCCCCACAAGTAACATTTCCTGCCCCACAAGTGCCAACCCCTGCCCAACAAGTGCTATGACCCAGCCCACAAGTGCCAACTCCTGCCCCACTAGTGCCACCTCCCGCCCCACAAGTGCCACCACCCTCCCCACAACTTCAACCTCCTTCCCCAAAACATCCACCTCCCGCCCCACAGGTGTCATCATCTGCCCCACAAATGCCACATCCCGCCCCACAAGTGCCACCTCCTGCCCCACAAGTGCCACCTCCCGCCCCTCAAGTGCCACACACTGCCCCACAAGTGCCGCCCCCAGCCCCGCAACCGCCACCCCTTGCCCCACAATTTCCACCTCCCACCCCACAATTTTTACCTCCCGCCCCACAAGTGCCATCTCCTGCCCCACAGGTGCCACCTACTGTTCCACATCATCCACCTCCTTCCCCACATCATCCACCTCCTGCCCCACAAGTGCCACCTCCTGACCCACAACATCAATCTCCAGCCCCACAAGAGCCGCCTCCTGCCCGACAAGTTACACCTGCTACAAGTTCCACAAGTGCCACCTCCCTGCTCACGAGTGCCACCTCCCGCCCCACATGTACCACCTCCTGCATCACAACTTCCACCTCCCGCCCCACATGTACCACCTCCTGCATCACAACTTCCACCTGCCGCCCCACAAATGCAACCTCCTGCCCTACAAGTGCCACCTCCCGCCCCACAAGTGCCACCTCCCACGCACAAGTGCCATCTTCCGCCCCACAAGTGCCACCTCACACCCCAACAGTGTCAACTTCCGCCCCACAAATGACACCTCACGCCCCACAACTTCCGCATCCCGCCCCACAAGTGCCACCACCTGACCCACAAGTGCCAACTCCTGCCCCACTAATGCAACTACCTGCCCCACAAGTGCCAACTCGCGCCCCACAAGTGCCAACTTTTCCCCCACAAGTTCTACCTCCTGCCTTACAAGTGCCACCCCCTGCCTCATAGCTTCCACCTCCTGCCCCACAAATGCCACCTCCTGCCCTACAAGTGCCACCTCAGGCCCCACAAGTGCCCCCTCCCGCTCCACAAGTGCCACGTCCTGCCCTACAAGTGCCATCTCCAGCCCCACAAGGGCCAAATCCTGCCACGCAACTTCCACCTCCTGCCCCACATCATCCACCTCCCACCCCACAAGTGCCACCTCCTGTGGCACAAGTGCCAATTCCAGCCCTATAAGTGCCAGCTCATGCTTCACAATTGCCAGCTCCTGCCCCACATCATCCACCTCCTGCCCCACAAGTGCCACATCCTATCCCACATATGCCAACTCCTGCCCCACAAGTGCCATTTCCTGCACCACATTTGCCACCTCCTGCCCCACAAGTGCCACCTCCTGCCCCACAAGTGCCACCTCCTGCCCCACATCATCCACCTCCTGCCTCACAAATGCCTCCTCCTGACCCACAATTGCCACCTGCCGCCCCACAACTTCCACCTCCCGCCCAACAAGTGCCATCTCTCGTCCCACAAGGACCACCTCCTGCCCCACAAGGACCACCTCCTGCCCCACAACTTCCACCTCCTGCCCCACAATTGCCACCTCCTGCCCCACAAATGCCACCTCCTGCCCCACAAATGCCACCTCCTGCTCCACAAGTTCCACCTCTTGCCCCACAAGTGCCAAATACTTCCCCACAACTTCCACCTTCTGCCCCACAAGTGCCAGCTCATGCTTCACAAGTGCCAGCTCCTGCCCCACATCATCCACCTTCTGCCCCACAAGTGCCACCTCTCGCCCAACAACTTCAACATCCCACCACACAAGTGCCAACTCCTGCCCGTGTGCCACATCCTGCCCCACAAGTGCCAACTCCTGCCGCACAACTGACAATTCCTGCCCCAAAAGTGACAGCTCATGCTTCACAATTGCCAGCTCCTGCCCCACATCATCCACCTTCTGCCCCACTAGTGCCACCTCTCGCCCCACAAGTGCCACATCCCGCCCCACAAGTGCCACCTCCTGCCAAACTAGTGCAACCTCCTGCCCCACAAGTGCCTTATCTCGCCAGACAATTTACAGCTCCTGCCCCACAAGTGCTACATCCTGCACCAAAACTTCAACCTCCTGCCCCACAAGTGCCACGTTCTGCCCCACAAGTGTAGGCTCCTGCCCCAAAAGTGCCAATTCCTGCCCCACATGTGCCAGCTCATGCTTCACAAGTGCCAGCTCCTGCACCACATCATCCACTTCCTGCCCACAAGTGCCAATTCCTGCCCCACAAGTGCCAGTTCATGCCCCACAAGTGCCAGCTCCTGCCCCACAAGTGCCACATCCTGCCCCACAAGAGCCACTTCCTTCACCACAGGTACCCCATCCCACCCCACAAGTTTCAATTCCTGCCATACAAGTGCCACCTCCTTCCCCACAGGTGCCACCTCCCGCCCTACAACTGCCACACACTGCCCCACAAGTGCCGCCCCCAGCCCCGCAACTGCCACCCCTTGCCCCACAATTTCCACCTCCCACCCCACAATTTTTACCTCCCGCCCCACAAGTGCCATCTCCTGCCCCACAGGTGCCACCTACTGTTCCACATCATCCACCTCCTTCCCCACATCATCCACCTCCTGCCCCACAAGTGCCACCTCCTGACCCACAACATCAATCTCCAGCCCCACAAGAGCCGCCTCCTGCCCGACAAGTTACACCTGCTACAAGTTCCACAAGTGCCACCTCCCTGCTCACGAGTGCCACATCCTGCCCCACATGTACCACCTCCTGCATCACAACTTCCACCTCCCGCCCCACATGTACCACCTCCTGCATCACAACTTCCACCTCCCGCCCCACATGTACCACCTCCTGCATCACAACTTCCACCTCCCGCCCCGCAAGTTCCACCTCCTCCCCACAAGTGCCAAATCCTGACGTGCAACTTCCACCTCCTGCTCCACAAGTGCCAAATCCTGACGTGCAACTTCCACCTCCTGCTCCACAATTGCCATCTCCTGCCCCACAAGTGCCACCTCCCGCCACACAAGTGCCACCTCCCGCCCCTCTATGGCCACCTCCTGCCCCACAAGTTACACCTCTTGCCCCACAAGTTACACCTCTTGCCCCACAACGTCGACCCCCGCCCCACATGTGCCACCACCTGACCCACAAGTGCCAACTCCTGCCCCACAAGTGCCATTTCCTGCACCACATTTGCCGCGTCCTTCCCCACAAGTGCCGGCTCCTGCCCCACAAGTAATACCTCTCGCCCCACAACCTCAACCTCCAGCCCCACATGTGCCACCTCCCACCCCACAACTTTGACTATCCGCCCAACAACAGCCTCCTCCTGCCCCACAAGTGCCTCCTCCTGCCACACAAGTGCCACCCCCGACCCACAAGTGCCAACTCCTGCCCCGCAACTTCCACCTCCTGCTCCACAAGTGCCACCTCGAACCGCACAATTGCCACCTCCTTCCCCATATCAACCACCTCCCATCCAACAAGTGCCACCTCCTGCCCCACATCATCCACTTCCTGCCCCACAAGTGTCACCTCCAACCCCACAGACAGCCTCCTGCCCCACATCATCCACCTCCTGCCCCACAAGTGCCAATTCCTGCCCCACAAGTACCAGCTCATGCCCCACAAGTGCCAGCTCCTGCCCCACAAGTGCCAACTCCTGCCGCACAACTGACAATTCCTGCCCCAGAAGTGCCACCACCCACCCCAGAAATGCCACCTCCTGCCCTGCAACTTCCACCTCCTGCTCCACAAGTGCCATCTCCTGCCCCACATCGTCCACCTCCCACCCAACAAGTGCCACCTCCTGCCCCACAAGTGCCAATTCCTGCCCCACAAATGCCAGTTCATGCCCCACAAGTGCCAGTTCATGCCCCACATCATCCACCTTCTCCCCCACAAGTGCCACCTCCTGCCCCACATCATCCAACCCCTGCCCTACAAGTGCCACCTCCTGCCCCACATCATCCACCCCCTGCACCACAAATGATAGCTCATTCCCCTGAAGTGCCAGCTCTTGCCCCACAAGTGCCAGCTCCTGCCCAACAAGAGCCACTTCCTGCCCCACAAGTACCTCTTCCCTCCCAACAAGTTCCAATTTCCGCCCCACAAGTGCCACCTCCTGCCCCAAGTGCAACCTCCTGCCCCACAAATGCCACCTTTCTCCCAACAAGTGCCACCTCCTGCCCCACAAGTGCAACCCCCTGCCCCACAAATGCCACCTTTCGCCCCACAAATGCCACCTCCCGCTCCACAACTTCCACCTCCTGCCCCACAAGTGCCACCTCCCGACCCACAAGTGCCACCTCACGCCCAACATCTACCACCTCCCACCCCACAAGTGCCACCTCCCGCCCTACAACTTCCATCTCCTGGCCCACAAGTGCCACCTCCTGCCTCAAAAGAGCCAACTCCCGCCCCGCAACTTCCACGTAACGCCCCATAAGTTCCACCTCCTGCCCCACAAGTGCCACCTCCCGACCCACAAGTGTCAACTCATGCTCCACAAATGCCACCTCCTGCCCCACAAGTTCCACCTCTTGCCCCACAAGTGCCAAATACTTCCCCACAACTTCCACCTTCTGCCCCACTAGTGCCAACTCCAATTCCACAAGTGCCACCTCCAGCCCTACAACTGCCACTTCCAGCCCCACAAGTGCCACCTCCCGCCCAAAAACTTCAACATCCCACCACACAAGTGCCAACTCCTGCCCGTGTGCCACATCCTGCCCCACAAGTGCCAACTCCTGCCGCACAACTGACAATTCCTGCCCCAAAAGTGACAGCTCATGCTTCACAATTGCCAGCTCCTGCCCCACATCATCCACCTTCTGCCCCACAAGTGCCACATCCCGCCCAACAATTGTGGCCACATGATAAACAAGTTCCACTTCCGCACCACAAGTGACACCTCCTGCCCAACAAGTGCCATTTCTTACCCCACAGGTTCCAAATCCTACCCCACTGGTGTCATTTCCTGCCCCACAAGTGCCATTTCCCCCCCCACATGTGCCAACTCCTGCCTTACAAGTTTAACCTACCACCCCAAAAGTTCCACCTCCTGCCCCAAAAGTGCCAATTCCTGCTTCACAAGTGCCAGCTCATGCTTCACAAATGCCAGCTCATGCCCCACATCATCAACTTCCTGCCCCACAAGTGCCAGCTCATGCCCCACAAGTGCCACCTCTTGCCCCACAGGTGCCACCTCCTGCCCCACATCATCCACCTCCCACTCAACAAGTGCCACCACCTGCCCCACAAGTGCCAATTCCTGCCCCACAAGTGCCAGCTCCTGCCCCACAAGTGCCACATTTGTCCACACCACTGCCACCTCCCCCCCCAAATAATCCACCACCTGCCCCACAAGTGTCACTGACTGACCAACTTCCTCCTCCTGCCCCACAAGTGCCAGCTCCTGCCCCACAATAGCCAATTCCTGCCCCACAAGTACCTCTTCCCTCCCAACAAGTTCCAATTTCCGCCCAACAAGTACCACCTCCTTCTGCACAAGTTCCACCTCCTGCCCTAAAAGCTCCATTTCCTGCCCCAAAAATGCCACCTCCTGCCCCACAAGTGCCACCTCCTGCTCTACAACTTCCACCTCCTGGCCCACAAGTGCCACCTCCCGCCCTACAACTGCCAAACCCTGCCCCAAAACTTCCACCTCCTGCCCAACAATTTCCAACTCGTGCCCCACAATTGCCACCTCCTGCCACACAAATGCCACCTTCTGCCTCAAAATGCCACCTCCTGCCCAACAACTCCAACCTCCCGCCCCACAAGTACCACCTCCTGCTCCACAAGTTCCACCTCCTGCCCCATAAGTTCCACCGTACGCCCCACAAGTGCCATCTCCTGCCCCAAAAGCTCAATTTCCTGCCCCATCAGTGCCACCTCCCGCACCACAAGTGCCACCTCCTGCCCCATAAGTGCCAATTTCTGCCCCACAAGTGCCACTTCCCGCCTTACAAATGCCACCTCCTGCCCCACAACTTTCACCTCCTGCCCCACAAGTGCAACCTCCCTGCCCACGAGTGACACAATCTGCCCAAGTGCCACCTCCTGCCTCACAACTTCCACCTCCCGCCCCACAAGTGCCACCTCCTGTCTCACAAGTGCAACCTCCCGCCCCACAACTTCCACAACCTGCCCCACAAGTGCCACCTCCCCTCACTCAACTTCCAACTCCTGCCCCACAAGTGCCACCTCCCGCCCTACAACTTCCACCTCCCGCACCACAACTTCCACCTCCTGCCTTACAAGTTCCACATCCCGCCCCACAACTTCCAACTCCTGGCCCACAAGTGCGACCTCCTGCCCCACCATTACCACCTCCTGCCCCACAAGTGCCACAACCTGCTCCACAATTTCAACGTCCTGCCTTACAAGTGCCACATTCTGCCCCACAAGTGTAGGCTCCTGCTCCACAAGTGCCACCTCCCGAACCACAACCTCAACCTCTGGCCCCACAAGTCCCACCTCCCGCCCCACAAGTGCCACATCCCGCCCCACAAGTGCCACCACCCGCCCCACAAGTGCCACCTTCTGTTCCACAACTTCCACCTCCTGCCCCACAAGTGTTGCATTTTGCCCCACAACTTCCACCTCCCGACCCACAAGTGCCAACTCCTGCCCCGCAACTTCCATCTCCTGCTCCACAAGTGCAACCTCGAACCGCACAATTGCCACCTCCTTCCCCATATCAACCACCTCCCATCCAACAAGTGCCACCTCCTGCCCCACAAGTGCCAATTCTTGCCCCACAAGTGCCAGCTCATGCTCCACAAGTGCCAGCTCCTGCCCCTCAACATCCACCTCCTGCCCCACAAGTGCCACCTCCAGACCCACAACATCAATCTCCAGCCCCACAAGAGCGGCCTCCTGCCTGACAAGTTACACCTGCTACAAGTTCCACAAGTGCCACCTCCCTGCTCACGAGTGCCACCTCCCGCCCCACATGTACCACCTCCTGCATCACAACTTCCACCTCCCGCCCCACATGTACCACCTCCTGCATCACAACTTCCACCTCCCGCCCCACATGTACCACCTCCTGCATCACAACTTCCACCTCCCGCCCCACATGTACCACCTCCTGCATCACAACTTCCACCTGCCGCCCCACAAATGCCACCTCCTGCCCTACAAGTGCCACTTCCCGCCCCACAAGTGCCACCTCCCACGCACAAGTGCCACCTTCCGCCCCACAAGTGCCACCTCACACCCCAACAGTGTCAACTTCCGCCCCACAAGTGACACCTCACGCCCCACAACTTCCGCATCCCGCCCCACAAATGCCCCACCTGACCCACAAGTGCCAACTCCTGCCCCACGAATGCAACTACCTGCCCCACAAGTGCCAACTCGCGCCCCACAAGTGCCAACTTTTCCCCCACAAGTTCTACCTCCTGCCTTACAAGTGCCACCCCCTGCCTCATAGCTTCCACCTCCTGCCCCACAAATGCCACCTCCTGCCCTACAAGTGCCACCTCAGGCCCCACAAGTGCCCCCTCCCGCTCCACAAGTGCCACGTCCTGCCCTACAAGTGCCATCTCCAGCCCCACAAGGGCCAAATCCTGCCACGCAACTTCCACCTCCTGCCCCACATCATCCACCTCCCACCCCACAAGTGCCACCTCCTGTGGCACAAGTGCCAATTCCAGCCCTATAAGTGCCAGCTCATGCTTCACAATTGCCAGCTCCTGCCCCACATCATCCACCTCCTGCCCCACAAGTGCCACATCCTATCCCACATATGCCAACTCCTGCCCCACAAGTGCCATTTCCTGCACCACATTTGCCACCTCCTGCCCCACAAGTGCCACCTCCTGCCCCACAAGTGCCACCTCCTGCCCCACATCATCCACCTCCTGCCTCACAAATGCCTCCTCCTGACCCACAATTGCCACCTGCCGCCCCACAACTTCCACCTCCCGCCCAACAAGTGCCATCTCTCGTCCCACAAGGACCACCTCCTGCCCCACAAGGACCACCTCCTGCCCCACAACTTCCACCTCCTGCCCCACAATTGCCACCTCCTGCCCCACAAATGCCACCTCCTGCCCCACAAATGCCACCTCCTGCTCCACAAGTTCCACCTCTTGCCCCACAAGTGCCAAATACTTCCCCACAACTTCCACCTTCTGCCCCACAAGTGCCAGCTCATGCTTCACAAGTGCCAGCTCCTGCCCCACATCATCCACCTTCTGCCCCACAAGTGCCACCTCTCGCCCAACAACTTCAACATCCCACCACACAAGTGCCAACTCCTGCCCGTGTGCCACATCCTGCCCCACAAGTGCCAACTCCTGCCGCACAACTGACAATTCCTGCCCCAAAAGTGACAGCTCATGCTTCACAATTGCCAGCTCCTGCCCCACATCATCCACCTTCTGCCCCACTAGTGCCACCTCTCACCCCACAAGTGCCACATCCCGCCCCACAAGTGCCACCTCCTGCCAAACTAGTGCAACCTCCTGCCCCACAAGTGCCTTATCTCGCCAGACAATTTACAGCTCCTGCCCCACAAGTGCTACATCCTGCACCACAACTTCAACCTCCTGCCCCACAAGTGCCACGTTCTGCCCCACAAGTGTAGGCTCCTGCCCCAAAAGTGCCAATTCCTGCCCCACATGTGCCAGCTCATGCTTCACAAGTGCCAGCTCCTGCACCACATCATCCACTTCCTGCCCACAAGTGCCAATTCCTGCCCCACAAGTGCCAGTTCATGCCCCACAAGTGCCAGCTCCTGCCCCACAAGTGCCACATCCTGCCCCACAAGAGCCACTTCCTTCACCACAGGTACCCCATCCCACCCCACAAGTTTCAATTCCTGCCATACAAGTGCCACCTCCTTCCCCACAGGTGCCACCTCCCGCCCTACAACTGCCACACACTGCCCCACAAGTGCCGCCCCCAGCCCCGCAACTGCCACCCCTTGCCCCACAATTTCCACCTCCCACCCCACAATTTTTACCTCCCGCCCCACAAGTGCCATCTCCTGCCCCACAGGTGCCACCTACTGTTCCACATCATCCACCTCCTTCCCCACATCATCCACCTCCTGCCCCACAAGTGCCACCTCCTGACCCACAACATCAATCTCCAGCCCCACAAGAGCCGCCTCCTGCCCGACAAGTTACACCTGCTACAAGTTCCACAAGTGCCACCTCCCTGCTCACGAGTGCCACATCCCGCCCCACATGTACCACCTCCTGCATCACAACTTCCACCTCCCGCCCCACATGTACCACCTCCTGCATCACAACTTCCACCTCCCGCCCCGCAAGTTCCACCTCCTCCCCACAAGTGCCAAATCCTGACGTGCAACTTCCACCTCCTGCTCCACAAGTGCCAAATCCTGACGTGCAACTTCCACCTCCTGCTCCACAATTGCCATCTCCTGCCCCACAAGTGCCACCTCCCGCCACACAAGTGCCACCTCCCGCCCCTCTATGGCCACCTCCTGCCCCACAAGTTACACCTCTTGCCCCACAAGTTACACCTCTTGCCCCACAACGTCGACCCCCGCCCCACATGTGCCACCACCTGACCCACAAGTGCCAACTCCTGCCCCACAAGTGCCATTTCCTGCACCACATTTGCCGCGTCCTTCCCCACAAGTGCCGGCTCCTGCCCCACAAGTAATACCTCTCGCCCCACAACCTCAACCTCCAGCCCCACATGTGCCACCTCCCACCCCACAACTTTGACTATCCGCCCAACAACAGCCTCCTCCTGCCCCACAAGTGCCTCCTCCTGCCCCACAAGTGCCACCTCCTGCCCCACAAGTGCCACCTGTCACCCTGCAAGTCCAGCTCCACTCGCCCCACAAGTGCCAGCTCATGCTTCACAAGTGCCAGCTCCTGCCCCACATCATCAACTTCCTGCCTCACAAGTGCCACCTCCAACCCCACAAAGACAGCCTCCTGCCCCACATCATCCACCTCCTGCCCCACAAGTGCCAATTCCTGCCCCACTATTGCCAGCTCCTGCCTCACAAGTGCCAGCTCCTGCCCCACAAGTGCCAGCTCCTGCCCCACAAGTGCCAGCTCCTGCCCTGCAACTTCCACCTCCTGCTCTACAAGGGCCATCTCCTGCCCCACATCGTCCACCTCCCACCCAACAAGTGCCAATTCCTGCCCCACAAGTGCCATTTCATGCCCCACAAGTGCCAGTTCATGCCCCACAATTGCCAGTTCATGCCCCACATCATCCACCCTCTGCCCCACAAGTGCCACCTCCTGCCCCACAACGACCACCTCCTACCCCACAAGTGCCAATTCCTGCCCTACAAGTGCCAGCTCATTCCCCTGAAGTGCCAGCTCCTGCCCCACAAGTGCCACATTTTGCCAAACCACTGCCACCTCCCCCCCAAAATAATCCACCTCCTGCCCCACAAGTGTCACTGACCGCCCAACTTCCTCCTCCTGACGCACAAGTGCAACCTCCTGCCCCACAAGTGCCAGCTCCTGCCCGACAAGAGCCACTTCCTGCCCCACAAGTACCTCTTCCCTCCCAACAAGTTCCAAATTCCGCCCCACAAGTGCCACCTCCTGCCCCACAAATGCCACCTTTCGCCCCACAAATGCCACCTCCCGCTCCACAAGTGCCACCTCCTGCCCCACAAGTGCCACCTCCCGCCCTACAACTTCCGTCTCCTGGCCCACAAGTGCCACCTCCTGCCTCAAAAGAGCCACCTCCCGCCCCACAACTTCCACGTAACGCCCCATAAGTTCCACCTCCCGCCCAACAAGTGCCACCTCTCGTCCCACAAGGACCACCTCCTGCCCCACAAGTGCCACCTCCTGCCCCACAAGTGTCAACTCATGCTCCACAAATGCCACCTTCTGCTCCACAAGTTCCACCTCTTGCCCCACAAGTGCCAAATACTTCCCCACAACTTCCACCTTCTGCCCCACTAGTGCCAACTCCAATTCCACAAGTGCCACCTCCAGCCCTACAACTGCCACTTCCAGCCCCACAAGTGCCACCTCCCGCCCAACAACTTCAACATCCCACAACACAAGTGCCAACTCCTGCCCGTGTGCCACATCCTGCCCCACAAGTGCCAACTCCTGCCGCACAACTGACAATTCCTGCCCCAAAAGTGACAGCTCATGCTTCACAATTGCCAGCTCCTGCCCCACATCATCCACCTTCTGCCCCACAAGTGCCACATCCCGCCCCACAAGTGCCACCTCCTGCCAAACTAGTGCAACCTCCTGCCCCACAAGTGCCATATCTCGCTAGACAATTTACAGCTCCTGCCCCACAAGTGCTACATCCTGCACCACAACTTCAACCTCCTGCCCAACAAGTGCCACGTTCTGCCCCACAAGTGTAGGCTCCTGCCCCACAACTGCCAATTCCTGCCCCACATGTGCCAGCTCATGCTTCACAAGTGCCAGCTCCTGCACCACATCATCCACTTCCTGCCCACATGTGCCAATTCCTGCCCCACAAGTGCCAGTTCATGCCCCACAAGTGCCAGCTCCTGCCCCACAAGTGCCAGTTCATGCCCCACAATAGCCACTTCCTTCACCACAGGTACCCCATCCCACCCCACAAGTTTCAATTCCTGCCATACAAGTGCCACCTCCTTCCCCACAGGTGCCACCTCCCGCCCCACAAGTGCCACCTCCTGCCCCACAAGTGCCACCTCCCACCAAACAACTGACACCTCCTGCCCAATAGTGCCACCTCCTGCCCCACAAGTGCCAATTCCTGCCCCACAAGTGCCAATTCCTGCCCCACATGTTCCAGCTCATGCTTCACAAGTGCCAGCTCCTGCACTACGTCATCCACTTCCTGCCCCACAAGTGCCACCTCCTGACCGACAAAGACATCCTCCTGCCCCATAAGTGCCAATTTCTGCCCCACAAGTGCCAGCTCATTCCCCTGAAGTGCCACATTTGTCCACACCACTGCCTCCTCCCCCCCAAATAATCTACCTCCTGCCCCACAAGTGTCACTGACTGACCAACTTCCTCCTCCTGCCCCACAAGAGCCACCTCCTGCCCCACAAGTACCTCTTCCCTCCCAACAAGTTCCAATTTCTGCCCCACAAGTGCCACCTCCTGCCCCACAAGTGCAACCTCCTGCCCCACAAGTGCAACCTCCTGCCCCACATCGTCCACCTCCCACCCAACAAGTGCCACCACCTGCCCCACAAGTGCCAATTCCTGCCCCACATGTTCCAGCTCATGCTTCACAAGTGCCAGCTCCTGCACTACGTCATCCACTTCCTGCCCCACAAGTGCCACCTCCTGACCGACAAAGACATCCTCCTGCCCCATAAGTGCCAATTTCTGCCCCACAAGTGCCAGCTCATTCCCCTGAAGTGCCACATTTGTCCACACCACTGCCTCCTCCCCCCCAAATAATCCACCTCCTGCCCCACAAGTGTCACTGACTGACCAACTTCCTCCTCCTGACCCACAAGTGCCAGCTCCTGCCCCACAAGAGCCACCTCCTGCCCCACAAGTACCTCTTCCCTCCCAACAAGTTCCAATTTCTGCCCCACAAGTGCCACCTCCTGCCCCACAAGTGCAACCTCCTGCCCCACAAGTGCAACCTCCTGCCCCACATCGTCCACCTCCCACCCAACAAGTGCCACCACCTGCCCCACAAGTGCCAATTCCTGCCCCACATGTTCCAGCTCATGCTTCACAAGTGCCAGCTCCTGCACTACGTCATCCACTTCCTGCCCCACAAGTGCCACCTCCTGACCGACAAAGACATCCTCCTGCCCCATAAGTGCCAATTTCTGCCCCACAAGTGCCAGCTCATTCCCCTGAAGTGCCACATTTGTCCACACCACTGCCTCCTCCCCCCCAAATAATCTACCTCCTGCCCCACAAGTGTCACTGACTGACCAACCTCCTCCTCCTGCCCCACAAGTGCCAGCTCCTGCCCCACAAGAGCCACTTCCTTCACCACTGGCACCCCATCCCACCCCACAAGTTTCAATTCCTGCCCCACAAGTGCCACCTCCTTCCCCACAAGTGCCACCTCCTGTCCCACATGTGCCACCTCCTGCCCCACAAGTGCCACCTCCTGCCCCACAAGTGCCACCTCCCGCCAAACATCTGACACCTCCTGCCCCACAAGAGCCACCTCCTGCCCAACTAGTTCCACCTCTTGACCTACAAGTGCCACCTCCTGCCCCATAAGTTTCACCTCTCGCCCAACAAATTCCACCACCTCCCACAAAATCGCCACCTCCTGCCCCACAAGTGCCATTTCCTGCCCCACAACATCCACCTCCCACGCACAAGTGCAACCTACCGCCCCACAACTTCCACCTCCTGCCCCACAAGCGCCAACACCTGCCCCACAAGTGCCAGCTCCTGCCCCACAAGTGCCAACACCTGCCCCACAAGTGCCACCTCCTGCCCCGCAAGTTCCACCTGTCACCCTGCAAGTCCAGCTCCTGCCCCACAAGTGCCAGCTCATGCTTCACAAGTGCCAGCTCCTGCCCCACAAAGACAGCCTCCTGCCCCACATCATCCACCTCCTGCCCCACAAAGACCACCTCCTGCCCCACATCATCCACCTCCTCCCGCAAAAGTGACAATACTTGTTCCACAAGTGCCACCTCGCGGCCCACAAATGCCAAATCCTGCCCTGCAACTTCCACCTCCTGCCCCACAAGTGCCAATTCCTGCCCCACAAGTTCCAGCTCATGCTTCACAAGTGCCAGCTCCTGCCCCACATCATCCACTTCCTGCTCACATGTGCCACCTCCTGTCCGACAAAGACCACCTCCTGCCCCACATCATCCACTCCCTGCCCCACAAGTGCCACCTCCTGCCCCACATCATCCACCCCTACCCCACAAGTGCCACCTCCTGCCCCACAACGACCACCCCCTGCACCACAAGTGCCAATTCCTGCCCTACAAGTGCCAGCTCATTCCCCTGAAGTGCCAGCTCCTGCCCCACAAGTGCCACAGTTTGACACACCACTGCCACCTCCCCCCCAAATAATCCACCTCCTGCCCCAGAAGTGTCACTGACCGCCCAACTTCATCCTCCTGACACACAACTGCAACCTCCTGCCCCACAAGAGCCAGCTCCTGCCCGACAAGTGCCACCTCCTGACCCAGAAGTGCCACCTCCTGCCCCACAAGTGCCAGCTCCTGCCCGACAAGAGCCACTTCCTGCCCCACAAGTACCTCTTCCCTCCCAACAAGTTCCAATTTCCGCCCCACAAGTGCCACCTCCTGCCCCACAAATGCCACCTTTCGCCCCACAAATGCCACCTCCCGCCCCACAACTTCCACCTCCTGCCCCACAAGTGCCACCTCCTGACCCACAAGTGCCACCTAACGCCCAACATCTACCAACTCCTGCCCCACAAGTGCCACCTCCCACCCTACAACTTCCACCTCCTGCCCCACAAGTGTCAACTCATGCTCCACAAATGCCACCTCCTGCTCCACAAGTTCCACCTCTTGCCCCACAAGTGCCAAATACTTCCCCACAACTTCCACCTTCTGCCCCACTAGTGCCAACTCCAATTCCACAAGTGCCACCTCCAGCCCTACAACTGCCACTTCCAGCCCCACAAGTGCCACCTCCCGCCCAACAACTTCAACATCCCACCACACAAGTGCCAACTCCTGCCCGTGTGCCACATCCTGCCCCACAAGTGCCAACTCCTGCCGTACAACTGACAATTCCTGCCCCAAAAGTGACAGCTCATGCTTCACAATTGCCAGCTCCTGCCCCACATCATCCACCTTCTGCCCCACAAGTGCCACCTCTCGCCCAACAAGTGCCACATCCCGCCCCACAAGTGCCACCTCCTTCCAAACTAGTGCAACCTCCTGCCCCACAAGTGCCATATCTCGCCAGACAATTTACAGCTCCTGCCCCACAAGTGCTACATCCTGCACCACAACTTCAACCTCCTGCCCAACAAGTGCCACGTTCTGCCCCACAAGTGTAGGCTCCTGCCCCACAAGTGCCAACTCCTGCCGCACAACTGACAATTCCTGCCCCAAAAGTGACAGCTCATGCTTCACAATTGCCACCTCCTGCCCCACAAGTGCCACCTTCTGCCCCACAAGTGCCACCTCCTGCCCCACAACTTTCACCTCCCGCCCCACAATTGCCACCTCCTGCCCCACAACTTCCACCTCCCGCCCCACAATTGTGGCCACATGACAAACAAGTTCCACTTCCGCCCCACAAGTGCCACCTCCTGCCCAATAAGTGCCATTTCTTACCCCACAGGTTCCAAATCCTACACCACTGGTGCCATTTCCTGCCCCACAAGTGCCATTTCCCCCCCCACATGTGCCAACTCCTGCCTTACAAGTTTCACCTACCACCCCACAAATTCCACCTCCCACCCACAAGTTCCACCTCCTGCCCCAAAAGTGCCAATTCCTGCTTCACAAGTGCCAGCTCATGCTTCACAAATGCCAGCTCATGCCCCACATCATCAACTTCCTGCCCCACAAGTGCCAGCTCATGCCCCACAAGTGCCACCTCTTGCCCCACAGGTGCCACCTCCTACCCCACAAAGACCAGCTCCTGCCCCACATCATCCACCTCCTCCCCCACAAGTGACAATACCTGTTCCACAAGTGCCACCTCCCGCCCCACAACTTCAACATCCCGCCACAAGAGTGCCGACTCCTGGCAACGTGTGCCACATCCTGCCCCACAAGTGCCAGCTCCTGCCCCACATTTTCCACCTACCACCCCACAAATTCCACCTCATGCCCCACAAGTGCCAACTCCCAACCCACAAATGCCAAATCCTGCAATGCAACTTCCACCTCCTGCTCCACAAGTGCCACCTCCTGCCCCACATCGTCCACCTCCCACCCAACAAGTGCCACCACCTGCCCCACAAGTGCCATTTCCTGCCCCACATGTGCCAGCTCATTCCCCTGAAGTGCCACATTTGTCCACACCACTGCCTCCTCCCCCCCAAATAATCCACCTCCTGCCCCACAAGTGTCACTTGTGACTTGTGACTGACCAACTTCCTCCTCCTGCCCCACAAGTGCCAGCTCATGCCCCACAAGTGCCAGCTTCTGCCCCACAAGAGCCACTTCCTGCCCCACAAGTACCTCTTCCCTCCCAACAAGTTCCAATTTCCGCCCAACAAGTACCACCTCCTGCCCTAAAAGCTCCATTTCCTGCCCCATCAGTGCCACCTCCCGCACCACAAGTGCCACCTCCTGCCCCATAAGTGCCAATTTCTGCCCCACAAGTGCCACTTCCCGCCTTACAAATTCCACCTCCCACCCCACAAGTTCCACCTCCTGCCCCAAAAGTGCCAATTCCTGCTTCACAAGTGCCAGCTCATGCTTCACAAATGCCAGCTCATGCCCCACATCATCAACTTCCTGCCCCACAAGTGCCACCTCTAACCCCACAAAGACAGCCTCCTGCCCCACATCATCCACCTCCTGCCCCACAAGTGCCAATTCCTGCCCCACAAGTGCCACCTCCTACCCCACAAAGACCACCTCCTGCCCCACATCATCCACCTCCTCCCCCACAAGTGACAATACCTGTTAGACAAGTGCAACCTCCAGCCCCACAACTTCAACATCCCGCCACACAAGTGCCGACTCCTGGCAACGTGTGCCACATCCTGCCCCACAAGTGTCAACTCCTGCCCCACATCGTCCACCACCCATCCAACAAGTGCCACATCCTGCCCCACAAGTGTCACCTACTGCCCACAAGTGCCACCTCGAACCGCACAATTGCCACCTCCTTCCCCATATCAATCACCTCCTGCCCACAAGTGCCACCTTCCGCCCCACAACTTCCACATCCCGCCCCACAAGTGCCCCACCTGACCCACAAGTGCCAACTCCTGCCCCACTAATGCAACTACCTGCCCCACAAGTGCCAACTCGCGCCCCACAAGTGCCAACTCCTGCCCCACAAGTTCTACCTCCTGCCTTACAAGTGCCACCCCCTGCCTCACAACTTCCACCTCCCGCCCCACAAATGCCACCTCCTGCCCTACAAGTGCCACCTCAGGCCCCACAAGTGCCCCCTCCCGCTCCACAAGTGCCACGTCCTGCCCCACAAGTGCCACCTCCCGCCCCTCTATGGCCACCTCCTGCCCCACAAGTTACACATCTTGCCCCACAACATCGACCCCCGCCCCACATGTGCCACCACCTGACCCACAAGTGCCAACTCCTGCCTTACAAGTGCCATTTCCTGCACCACATTTGTCGCGTCCTGCCCCACAAGTGCCGGCTCCTGCCCCACAAGTGCCAACTCCTGCCCCACAAGTGTTACCTCTCGCCCCACAGCTTCAACCTCCCGCCACACAAGTGCCACCTCCTGCCCCACAAGTGCCACCTCCCGCCCCACTACTTCCACGTCACACCCCAAATCTTCTTACCTTCCACCCCACAAGTGCCACCTCCTGCCCCAAACCTTCAACCTACTGCCCCACAACTGCCACTTCCCACCCAGCAATTGCCACACCCTGCCCCACAAGTGCCTCCTCCCACCCCACAAGTGCCAACCCTTACCCCACAAGTGCTAACTCCTGCCCCACATCATCCACCAACCGCCCCACAAGTGTCACCTCCTGCCCCACAACTTCCATCTCCCACTCCACAAGTGCCACCTACTGCACAACAAATACCATCTCCTGCCCCATAAGTGCCACCTCCTGCCCCACAACCGCTACCTCCTGCCTCATATCATTCACCTCCCGCCCCACAATTTCCACCTCCTGCTCAACTAGTGCCACGTGCTGCCCCACAAGTTCCATTTCCCGCCCCACAAGTGCCACCTCCCGCCCCACAAGAGCCGCCTCCAGCCACACAAGTGCTAAATCGTGCCGCACAACTTCCACCTCCCGCCCCACAACTGCCACCTCCCGCCTTAAAAGTGCCACCTCCCGACCCACAAGTGCCTCCTCCTGTCCCACAGTTGTCACCTCCCGCTCCACAAGTTACACCTCACCCCCCACAAGTTCTACCACCCACCCCACAAGTGCCACCTGCAGCCCCAGAAGTGTCAAATCCTGCCACACAACTTCCACATCCAGCCCCACAAGTGCCACCTCCCACCCCACAACTTCCACTTCCCGCGGAACAACGGCCTCCTCCTGCCCCACAAGTACCACCTCCTGCCCCACAAGTGCCACTTCCTGCCCCACAAGTGCCACCTCCTGCCCTTCAAGAGCCACTTCTTGCCCCACAAGTAACATTTCCTGCCCCACAAGTGCCAACCCCTGCACAACAAGTGCTATGACCCAGCCCACAAGTGCCAACTCTTGCCCCACTAGTGCCACCTCCCGCCCCACAAGTGCCACCACCCTCCCCACAACTTCAACCTCCTTCCCCAAAACATTCACCTCCCGCCCCACAGGTGTCATCATCTGCCCCACAACTGCCACATCCCGCCCCACAAGTGCCACCTCCTGCCCCACAAGTGCCACCTCCCGCCCCTCAAGTGCCACACACTGCCCCACAAGTGCCGCCCCCAGCCCCGCAACTGCCACCCCTTGCCCCACAAGTGCCACATCCCACCGCACAATTTCCACCTCTTGTTACACAAGTCCCACCTCCCGCCCAACAACAGCCACCTCCTGCCCCACAAGTGCCACCTCGCATCCCACAAGTGCCACCTCCCACCCCACAAGTACCACATCCCGCCCCACAAGTTCCACCCCCTGCACCACAAGTGCCAATTCCTGCCCTACAAGTGCCAGCTCATTCCCCTGAAGTGCCAGCTCCTGCCCCACAAGTTCCACATTTGTCCACACCACTGCCACCTCCCCGCCAAAATAATCCACCTCCTGCCCCACAAGTGTCACTGACCGCCCAACTTCCTCCTCCTGACACACAACTGCAACCTCCTGCCCCACAAGTGCCAGCTCCTGCCCGACAAGAGCCACTTCCTGCCCCACAAGTACCTCTTCCCTCCCAACAAGTTCCAATTTCCGCCCCACAAGTGCCACCTCCCGCTCCACAACTTCCACCTCCCACTCCACAACTTCCACCTCCTGCCCCAGTAGTGCCACCTCCCGACCCACAAGTGCCACCTCCCGCCCCACAAGAGCCACCTCCTGGCTCAAAAGAGCCACCTCCCGCCCCACAACTTCCACGTAACGCCCCATAATTTCCACCTCCTGCCCAACAAGTGCCACCTCTCGTCCCACAAGGACCACCTCCGGCCCCACAAGTGCCACCTCCTGCCCCACAAGTGCCACCTCCTGCCCAACAAGTGCCACCACCCTCCCCAAAATGCCAACTCCCGCCCCACAAGAGCCACGTCCAGCCCCACAACTTCCACCTCCTGCCCCAAAAGTATCAACTCCTGCCCCATAAGTTCCATATCCCGCCCCACAAGTGCCACTACCTGCCCCACTAGTGACATCTCCATTTCCACAGGTTCCACATTCCGCCCCACAATTTCCACCTCCTGTCTTACAAGTTCCACTTCCTGCCCCACAAGTGCCAGCTCAGGCTTCACAGGTGCCAGCTCCTGCACCACATCATCCACTTCCCGCCCCACAAGTGCCACCTCCTGCCCAACAATTGCCATTTCTTACCCCACAGGTTCCAACTCCTGCCCCACAGGTGCCATTTCCTGCCCCACAAGTGCCACCTCCTGTCCCACATGTGCCAACTCCTGCCCCACAATTGCCATTTCCTGCCCCACAACTTCCACCTCCCGCCCCAGAAGTGCCAGTTCCTGTCCCACAAGTGCCACCTACCACGCCACAAATTCCACCTCCTGCCCCACTAGTTCCACCTCCTGCCCCACAACAACCACCCCCTGCACCACAAGTGCCAATTCCCGCCCCACAAGTGCCACCTCCTGCCCAACAATTGCCATTTCTTACCCCACAGGTTCCAACTCCTGCCCCACAGGTGCCATTTCCTGCCCCACAAGTGCCACCTCCTGTCCCACATGTGCCAACTCCTGCCCCACAAGTGCCATTTCCTGCCCCACAACTTCCACCTCCCGCCCCAGAAGTGCCAGTTCCTGTCCCACAAGTGCCTCCTACCACGCCACAAATTCCACCTCCTGCCCCACAAGTGCCACCTCCTGCCCCACAACGACCACCCCCTGCACCACAAGTGCCAATTCCTGCCCTACAAGTGCCAGCTCATTCCCCTGAAGTGCCAGCTCCTGCCCGACAAGTGCCACATTTTGCCACACCACTGCCACCTCCCCCCCAAATAATCCACCTCCTGCCCCACAAGTGTCACTGACCGCCCAACTTCCTCCTCCTGACCCACAAGTGCAACCTCCTGCCCCACAACTTCAACATCCCGCCACACAAGTGCCGACTCCTGCCCAACGTGTGCCACATCCTGCCCCACAAGTGCCAACTCCTGCCCCACATCGTCCACCTCCCACCCAACAAGTGCCACCTCCTGCCCCACAAGTGCCAATTCCTGCCCCACATGTGCCAGCTCATGCCCCAAAAGTGCCAGGTCCTGTCCCACATCATCCACCTTCTGCCCCACAAGTGCCACCTCCTGCCCCACAACGACCACCTCCTGCCCCACATCATCCACCCCCTGCACCACAAGTGCCAATTCATGCCCTACAAGTGCCAGCTCACTCCCCTGAAGTGCCAGCTCCTGCCCCACAAGTGCCACCTCCTGTCCCACATGTGCTAACTCCTGCCCCACAAGTGCCATTTTCGGCCCCACAACTTCTACCTCACGGCCCACAAGAGCCAGTTCCAGCCCCACAAGTGCCACCTCCCGCCCCACAACTTCCACCTCCCGCCCCACAATTGCCACCTCCTGCCCCATAAGTGCCACCTCCCGGCCAACAATTGTGGCCACTTGACAAACAAGTTCCACTTCCGCCCCACAAGTGTCACCTCCTGCCCAACAAGTGCCATTTCTTACCCCACAGGTTCCAAATCCTACCCCACTGGTGCAATTTCCTGCCCCACAAGTGCCATTTCCCCCCCCACAAGTGCCACCTCCTGCCCCACATCATCCACCTCCTCCCCCACAAGTGACAATACCTGTTCCACAAGTGCTACCTCTCGCCCCACAACTTCAACATCCCGCCCCACAAGCGCTGACTCCTGGCAACGTGTGCCACATCCTGCCCCACAAGTGCCAGCTCCTGCCCAACAAGAGCCACTTCCTGCCCCACAAGTACCTCTTCCCTCCCAACAAGTTCCAATTTCCACCCCACAAGTGCCACCTCCTGCCCCACAAGTGCAACCTCCTGCCCCACATCGTCCACCTCCCACCCAACAAGTGCCACCACCTGCCCCACAAGTGCCACCACCTGCCCCACAAGTGCCACCACCTGCCCCACAAGTGCCACATTTGTCCACACCACTGCCACCTCCCCCCCCAAATAATCCACCTCCTGACCCACAAGTGTCACTGACTGACCAACTTCCTCTACCTGACCCACAAGTGCCATTTCCCCCCCCACATGTGCCAACTCCTGCCTTACAAGTTTCACCTACCACCCCACAAATTCCACCTCCCACCCCACAAGTTCCACCTGCTGCCCCAAAAGTGCCAATTCCTGCTTCACAAGTGCCAGCTCATGCTTCACAAATGCCAGCTCATGCCCCACATCATCAACTTCCTGCCCCACAAGTGCCACCTCTAACCCCACAAAGACAGCCTCCTGCACCACATCATCCACCTCCTGCCCCACAAGTGCCAATTCCTGCCCCACAAGTGCCAGCTCATGCCCCACAAGTGCCACCTCTTGCCCCACAGGTGCCACCTCCTACCCCACATCATCCACCTCCTCCCCCACAAGTGACAATACCTGTTCCACAAGTGCCACCTCCCGCCCCACAACTTCAACATCCCGCCACACAAGCGCTGACTCCTGGCAACGTGTGCCACATCCTGCCCCCAAGTGCCAGCTCCTGCCCCACATGTTCCACCTACCACCCCACAAATTCCACCTCATGCCCCACAAGTGCCAACTCCCAACCCACAAATGCCAAATCCTGCAATGCAACTTCCACCTCCTGCTCCACAAGTGCCACCTCCTGCCCCACATCGTCCACCTCCCACCCAACAAGTGCCTCCTCCTGCCCCACAAGTGCCACCTCCTGCCCCACAAGTGCCATTTCCCCCCCCACATGTGCCAACTCCTGCCTTACAAGTTTCACCTACCACCCCACAAATTCCACCTCCCACACACAAGTTCCACCTCCTGCCCCAAAAGTGCCAATTCCTGCTTCACAAGTGCCAGCTCATGCTTCACAAATGCCAGCTCATGCCCCACATCATCAACTTCCTGCCCCACAAGTGCCACCTCTAACCCCACAAAGACAGCCTCCTGCCCCACATCATCCACCTCCTGCCCCACAAGTGCCAATTCCTGCCCCACAAGTGCCAGCTCATGCCCCACAAGTGCCACCTCCTACCCCACATCATCCACCTCCTCCCCCACAAGTGACAATACCTGTTAGAAAAGTGCAGCCTCCAGCCCCACAACTTCAACATCCCGCCACACAAGTGCCGACTCCTGGCAACGTGTGCCACATCCTGCCCCACAAGTGTCAACTCCTGCCCCACATCGTCCACCTCCCATCCAACAAGTGCCACCTCCTGCCCCACAAGTGCCAATTCCTGCCCCACAAGTGCCAGCTCATGCTTCAGAAGTGCCAGTTCCTGCCCCTCATCATCCACCTCCTGCCCCACAAGTGCCACCTCCTGACCCACAACATCAATCTCCAGCCCCACAAGAGCCGCCTCCTGCCCAACAAGTTACACCTGCTACAAGTTCCACATGTACCACCTCCTGCATCACAACTTCCACCTCCCGCCCCACATGTACCACCTCCTGCATCACAACTTCCACCTCCCGCCCCACATGTACCACCTCCTGCATCACAACTTACACCTCCCGCCCCACATGTACCACCTCCTGCATCACAACTTCCACCTCCCGCCCCACATGTACCACCTCCTGCATCACAACTTCCACCTCCCGCCCCACATGTACCACCTCCTGCATCACAACTTCCACCTCCCGCCCCACATGTACCACCTCCTGCATCACAACTTCCACCTCCCGCCCCACAAGTTCCACCTCCTCCCCACAAGTGCCACCTCCCGCCCCACAAGTGCCACCGCCCCCCACAAGTGCCACCTCCCGCCCCACAAGTGCCACCTCCCGCCCCACAAGTGCCACCTCCAACGCACAAGTGCCACATCCTGCCCCACAAGTGCCACCTCCCACGCACAAGTGCCACTACCTGCCCCACAAGTGCCAACTCGTGCCCCACAAGTGCCAACTCCTGCCCCACAAGTGCCAACTCCTGCCCCACAAGTTCTATGTGCCTCTGTGGGGTCTCTTATGGGTATCTCTGGACCCAAATGTATTTCTATGGGTACCTATGGGTTTCAATGTGGTCCCTATGTGCCTCTATGGGGTCTCTTATGGGTCTCAGCAGTGTCCCTATGTGTCTCTATGGGTCTCACTGTCCCCCACTGTAATCCATGGTATCCCTATGTGTCCCAATGTCCCCCTATGGGTTGCTATGTGCCACTATGGGGTCTCTATGGGGTCTCATGGATATCTCTGGGCTCAAATGTCTTCTTATGGGTGACTATGGGTTTCAATGCAGTCCCTATGTGCCTCTATGGGGTCTCTTATGGGTCTCACCGAGGTCCCTATGTGTCTCTATGGGTCTCACTGTCCCTCACTGAAATCCATGGGGTCCCTATGTGTCCCAATGTCCCCCTATTTGTCCCAGTGTCAGCCTATGGGTCACAATGTGTCCCTATGTGTCCCAATGTCCCTCCTATGTGTTGCTAAGTGTCTCCATGGGGTCTCTTATGAGTATCTCTGGGCCAAAATATCTACCTATTGGTATCCATGGGTTACATTAGGTCCCTATGTGCCTCTATGGGGTTTCTTAAAAGTTACAGCGGAGTCCCTATGTGTTTCTATGGGTCTCACTGTCCCCCACTATGTTCCATGGGGTCCCTAGGTGTCCCAATATACCCCTATGGGTCCCAGTGTCTCCCAATGGGTCACTATGTGTTCCTAAGTGCCGAATGTCCCCCCTATGTGTCCCAATGGCTTCCTTTGGGGTTTCTATGGGGACTCTTATTGGTATCTCTGGGCCCAAATGTCTTCCTATGGGTATCTATGGGTTTCAATGAGGTCCCTATGTGCCTCTATGGGGTCTCTTATGGGTATCAGTGGAGCCCCTATGTTTGTCTACGGGTCTCACTGTTCCCCACTGTAATCCATGGGGTCCCTCTGTGTCCCAATGTCCACACTATGGGTTGCTATGTACCTCTATGGGGTCTCTATGTGGTCTCTTATTTGTATCTATGGGCTTAAATGTCCTCCTATGGGTATCTATGGGTTTCAATGTGGTCCCTATGTGCCTCTATGGGGTCTCTTATGGGTCTCAGCAGAGTCTCTATGTGTCTCTACGGGTATCACTGTCTTCCACTGTAATCCATGTTGTCCCTATGTGTCCCAATGTCACCCTATGGGTCACTATGTGTCCCTATGTGTCCCAATGTCCCCCCTATGGGTTGCTATGTGCCTCTATGGGTTCTCTATGGGGCTCTATGGGGTGCCTATGGAGCTCTATGAGGTTCTATGGGGCATTCTGAGGTTTCTATTGGGTGTCTATGGAACGCTATGGTGTGTCTATGTGGCAAAATGAGTTTCTATGGGTGGCTATGGGAGCTCTATGGGGCACAATGGGTTGCCTACGGGGCTCTATGGGATGTCTATGTGGCTCTATGGCGCGGCCATATGTCCTTATGTGGTGTCTATGTGGCACTATGTTGTGCTATGGGGTGCTGTGAGGCACTATGGGGTGCTATGAGGCTCTATGGAGCAGTATAGGGTGTCTATGGGTCCCTATGGGGTGCAATGGGGCGCTGTGGGGCACAAGGGAGTGTCTATGAGGCTCCATGGGCTGCTATGTTGCACTATGGAGTAGCTATGGGGTGCTATGGGGTCTCTTTGGGCCCCTATGAGTCACTATGGGGCTCTATGGGGTATCTTTGTGTTCCTATGGGGCGCTATGGGTGACTATGGGGTCGCTATGGGTTTCTTTGAGGCACTATGGGTCTCAATGGGGTCTCTATGGGTCTCAATTTATCCTTATGGCTCCCAATGACTGTCTATGGGTCTCTATGTGTCCCTATGGGTCCCAGTGTCTCTCTATGTGTCCCTATGGGTCCCAGTGTCTCTCTATGGGTCCCAATGTCTTCCTCTGGATCTCTATGGGTCCCTATGGGTCCCAGTGTCTCTCTATGTCCCCCTGTCTAGGTGGTAACTATACAGATGGTAACAAAGATGGTAACAAATGCACAGAGGTTCTAAGCGAGAGAGAAACTCACCAGTGGTGATGCCTTCGCTGAGGAAGCTGGGGCGGTCTTCACTGCAGAGCGATGTCCAAGAGATGCTGCCTCACAGAATCACAGAATTCTCAAGGTTGGAAAAGGGCTGCCAGCTTTTGTAGGAGAATAGCATGGGAGACAGTTGTGAAGGCTTTGCCGAAGTCCAAGTAGAGCACATCAACAGCCTTTCTTTCCTTCATCCATCAGATGGGTCACAGGATCGTAGAAGGAGATCAGATTGGTCAAGCAGGAGCTGCCCTTCACGAACCCATGCTGGCTAGGTCTGATCTCCTGCTCATCCCACACCTGCCGCATCTGTCATCTCCCTCAAGACAATTTGTTCCATTCCCTTCCCTGGCACCGAGGTCAGGCTAACAGGCCTGGAGTTGCCCGGATCCTCCTGACAACCTTGCTTGGAAATGGGAGTCACGTTGGCAAGCCTCCAGTCTTCTGGGACCTCACCCGGTAACAGGGAGCTCGGAAAGATAATGGAAAGCGGCTCGAGTGAGGGTCAGCCCTTAAATGAGGTCTCAGAGGAGGTGGAGTCGAGCTCCAGCCCTCCCGGGAGCACAGCTCCATTACTCTCACCTGTGCTCCCGCAGCTGACCCCACACTTGCCTCAGCTGATTAATCAGAGGTTCAGGCTGTGATTACCAATCTCCCATACAGCCCCTATGGGTCCCAATGTTTCCCTATGGGTCTCTAGCTGTCCCTATAGGTCTCTATGGGGTTATTATGCCTCTAAATGGGTCCCTATGTGTCTCTATGTCTCTCTATGGGGTCCCTATGTGTCCCAATGTCCCCCTATGGATCTCTATGTATCCATATGGGTCCCAGTGATTCCCTTTGGGTCACTAATGAGTCACTATGTGTCCCAACGTCTCCCCTATGTGTTGCTATGTGCCTCTGTGGGGTCTCTTATGGGTATCTCTGGACCAAAATGTATTCCTATGGGTACCTATGGGTTTCAATGTGGTCCCTATGTGCCTCTATGGGGTCTCTTATGGGTCTCAGCAGTGTCCCTATGTGTCTCTATGGGTCTCACTGTCCCCCACTATGTTCCATGGGGTCCCTATGTGTCCCAATATACCCCTATGTGTCCCAGTGTCTCCCTATGGATCACTATGTGTCCCTATGTTTCCCAATGTCCCCCCTATGGGTTACTATGTGCCACTATGGGGTCTCTATGGGGTCTCATGGAAATCTCTGGGCCCAAATGTCTTCCTATGGGTATCTATGTGTTTCAATGCAGTCCCTATGTGCCTCTATGGGGTCTCTTATGGGTCTCAGCAGAGTCTCTATGTGTCTCTACGGGTATCACTGTCATCCACTGTAATCCATGGTGTCCCTATGTGTCCAAATGTCACCCTATGGGTCCCAGTGTCTCCCTATGGGTCACTATGTGTCACTATGTGTCCCAATATCCCACCTATGTGTAGCTATGTGCCTCTATGGGGTCTCTACGATGCTCTATGGGGTGCCTATGGAGCTCTATGAGGTTCTATGGGGCGTTCTGAGGTTTCTATGGGGTGTCTATGGAACGCTATGGTGTGTCTATGTAGCAAAATGAGTTTCTATGGGTGGCTATGGGAGCTCTATGGGGCACAATGGGTTGCCTACGGGGCTCTATGGGATGTCTATGTGGCTCTATGGCGCGACTAAATGTCCTTATGTGGTTTCTATGTGGCACTATGTTGTGCTATGGGGTGCTGTGAGGCACTATGGGGTGCTATGGGGCTCTATGGAGCAGTATAGGGTGTCTATGGGTCCCTATGGGGTGCAATGGGGCGCTGTGGGGCACAAGGGAGTGTCTATGAGGCTCCATGGGCTGCTATGGGGCACTGTGGAGTAGCTATGGGATGATTTGGGGTCTCTTTGTGCCCCTATGGGGCGCTATGTGTCACTATGTGGTGTCTATGGGGCTCTATGGGGTGGCTATGCGGTGCTGTAGGGTGGCTATTGGGTGCTTTGGGGTATCCTTGGGTTCCTATGGGGCGCTATAGGTGACTATGGGGTGCTATGGTTTGCTATGGGGCTCTATGCGGAAGAATGGGGTCTCTATGGGGCGCTATGGGGTCCCTATGGGGCTCTATGGGGAGTCTGTGGGGTGTCTTTGGGGATCTATGGGTTGTCTGTGGGGCTCTATGAGGTCTGCATGGGGTCTGTATGGGGTTCAGTGGGTCTCTATGGGGCTCTATGGGGTGTCTACAGGCACTATGGGGCGATATGGGGTGTCTATTTGGTTCAATTGGGCTCCATGGTGTGGCTGTAGGGCCTTATGTGGTGTCTATGGGGCACTGTGGGCTGCTATGGGGTGCTGTGGGGAACTATGGGGTGTCTCTGGGGCTCTATGGAGCAGTATGCTGTGTCTATGGGTCCCTATGGGGTGCAATGGGGTGCTGTGGGGCACAATGGAGTGTCTATGAGGCTCCATGGGCTGCTCTGGGGCACTATGGAGTAGCTATGGGGTGCTATGGGGTCTCTTTGGGCCCCTATGGGTCACTATGGGGTGTCTATGGGGCTCTATGGGGTATCTTTGTGTTCCTAAGGGGCGCTATGGGTGACTATGGGGTCGCTATGGGTTTCTTTGAGGCACTATGGGTCTCAATAGGGTCTCTATGGGTCTCAATTTATCCTTATGGCTCCCAATGTCTGTCTATGGGTCTCTATGTGTCCCTATGGGTCCCAGTGTCTCTCTATGTGTCCCTATGGGTCCCAGTGTCTCTCTATGGGTCCCAATGTCTTCCTCTGGATCTCTATGGGTCCCTATGTGTCCCAGCGTCTCTCTATGTCCCCCTGTCTAGGTGGTAACTATACAGATGGTAACAAAGATGGTAACAAATGTACAGAGGTTCTAAGCGAGAGAGAAACTCACCAGTGGTGATGCCTTCGCTGAGGAAGCTGGGGCGGTCTTCACTGCAGAGCGATGTCCAAGAGATGCTGCCTCACAGAATCACAGAATTCTCAAGGTTGGAAAAGGGCTGCCAGCTTTTGTAGGAGAATAGCATGGGAGACAGTTGTGAAGGCTTTGCTGAAGTCCAAGTAGAGCACATCAACAGCCTTTCTTTCCTTCATCCATCAGATGGGTCACAGGATCGTAGAAGGAGATCAGATTGGTCAAGCAGGAGCTGCCCTTCACGAACCCATGCTGGCTAGGTCTGATCTCCTGCTCATCCCACACCTGCCGCATCTGTCATCTCCCTCAAGACAATTTGTTCCATTCCCTTCCCTGGCACCGAGGTCAGGCTAACAGGCCTGGAGTTGCCCGGATCCTCCTGACAACCTTGCTTGGAAATGGGAGTCACGTTGGCAAGCCTCCAGTCTTCTGGGACCTCACCCGGTAACAGGGAGCTCGGAAAGATAATGGAAAGCGGCTCGAGTGAGGGTCAGCCCTTAAATGAGGTCTCAGAGGAGGTGGAGTTGAGCTCCAGCCCTCCCGGGAGCACAGCTCCATTACTCTCACCTGTGCTCCCGCAGCTGACCCCACACTTGCCTCAGCTGATTAATCAGAGGTTCAGGCTGTGATTACCAATCTCCCACACAGCCCCTGTGGGTCCCAATGTTTCCCTATGGATCTCTGGGTGTCCCTATAGGACTCTATGGGGTTATTATGCCTCTAAATGGGTCCCTATATGTCTCTATGTCTCTCTATGGGGTCCCTATGTGTCCCAATGTCCCCCTATGGATCTCTATGTATCCATATGGGTCCCAGTGAATCCCTTTGGATCACTAATGAGTCACTATGTGTCCCAACGTCTCCCCTATGGGTTGCTATGTGCCTCTGTGGGGTCTCTTATGGGTATCTCTGGACCCAAATGTATTCCTATGGGTACCTATGGGTTTCAATGTGGTCCCTATGTGCCTCTATGGGTCTCAGCAGTGTCCCTATGTGTCTCTATGGGTCTCACTGTCCCCCACTGAAATCCATGGGATCCCTATGTGTCCCAATGTCCCCCTATGGGTCACTATGTGTCCCTATGAGTCACAATGTCCCCCCTATGTGTTGCCATGTGCCACTATGGGGTCTCTATAAGGTCTCATGGATATCTCTGGGCCCAAATGTCTTCCTATGGGTATCTATGGGTTTCAATGCAGTCCCTATGTGCTTTTATGGGGTCTCTTATGGGTCTCAGCAGTGTCCCTATGTGTCTCTATGGGTCTCACTGTCCCTCACTGAAATCCATGGGGTCCCTATGTGTCCCAATGTCCCCCTATTGGTCCCAGTGTCAGCCTATGGGTTACAAGGTGTCCCTATGTTTCCCAGTGTCCCTCTTATGTGTTGCTAAGTGTCTCCATGGGGTCTCTTATGAGTATCTCTGGGCCAAAATATCTACCTATTGGTATCCATAGGTTACATTAGGTCCCTATGTACCTCTATGGGGTCTCTTAAGGGTTACAGTGGAGTCCCTATGTGTCTCTATGGGTCTCACTGTTCCCCACTGTAATCCATGGGGTCCCTCTGTGTCCCAGTGTCCACACTATGGGTTGCTATGTACCACTATGGGGTCTCTATGTGGTCTCTTATGGGTATCTCTGGGCCGAAATGTCCTCATATGGGTATCTATGGGTTTCAATGTGGTCCCTATGTGCCTCTATGGGTCCCACTGTCCCCCACCATAATCCATGGGGTCTCTATGTGTCCCAATGTCCCCCTATGGGTCCCAGTGTCTACCTATGGGTCACTATGTGTCCCTATGTGTCCCAATATCCCCCCTATGGGTAGCTATGTGCCTCTATGGGGTCTCTTATTTGTATCTATGGGCTTAAATGTCCTCCTATGGGTATCTATGGGTTTCAATGTGGTCCCTATGTGCCTCTATGGGGTCTCTTATGGGTCTCAGCAGAGTCTCTATGTGGCTCTACGGGTATCACTGTCCCCCACTGTAATCCATGGTGTCCCTATGTGTCCCAATGTCACCCTATGGGTCCCAGTGTCTCCCAATGGGTCACTATCTGTCCCTATGTGTCCCAATGTCCCCCCTATGGGTTGCTATGTGCCTCTATGGGGTCTCTATGGGGCTCTATGTGGTGCCTATGGAGCTCTATGGGGTTCTACGGGGCGTACTGAGGTTTCTATGGGGTGTCTATGGAACGCTATGGTGTGTCTATGTGGCAAAATGAGTTTCTATGGGTGGCTATGGGAGCTCTATGGGGCACAATGGGTTGCCTACGGGGCTCTATGGGATGTCTATGGGGCTTTATGGCGCGGCTATATGTCCTTATGTGGTGTCTATGTGGCACTATGTTGTGCTATGGGGTGCTGTGAGGCACTATGGGGTGCTATGGGGCTCTATGGAGCAGTATAGGGTGTCTATGGGTCCCTATGGGGTGCAATGGGGCGCTGTGGGGCACAAGGGAGTGTCTATGAGGCTCCATGGGCTGCTATGGGGCACTGTAGAGTAGCTATGGGATGATTTGGGGTCTCTTTGTGCCCCTATGGGGCGCTATGGGTCACTATGTGGTGTCTATGGGGCTCTATGGGGTGGCTATGCGGTGCTGTAGGGTGGCTATTGGGTGCTTTGGGGTATCCTTGGGTTCCTATGGGGCGCTATGGGTGACTATGGGGTGCTATGGTTTGCTATGGGGCTCTATGCGGAAGAATGGGGTCTCTATGGGGCGCTATGAGGTCCCTATGGGGCTCTATGGGGAGTCTGTGGGGTGTCTTTGGGGATCTATGGGTTGTCTGTGGGGCTCTATGGGGTCTGCATGGGGTCTGTATGGGGTTCAGTGGGTCTCTATGGGGCTCTATGGGGTGTCTACAGGCACTATGGGGCGATATGGGGTGTCTATGTGGTTCAAATGGGCTCTATGGTGTGGCTGTAGGGCCTTATGTGGTGTCTATGGGGCACTGTGGGCTGCTATGGGGTGCTGTGGGGAACTATGGGGTGTCTCTGGGGCTCTATGGAGCAGTATGCTGTGTCTATGGGTCCCTATGGGGTGCAATGGGGTGCTGTGGGGCACAAGGGAGTGTCTATGTGGCTCCATGGGCTGCTATGGGGCACTATGGAGTAGCTATGGGGTGCTATGGGGTCTCTTTGGGCCCCTATGGGTCACTATGGGGTGTCTATTGGGCTCTATGGGGTATCTTTGTGTTCCTATGGGGCGCTATGGGTGACTATGGGGTCGCTATGGGTTTCTTTGAGGCACTATGGGTCTCAATGGGGTCTCTATGGGTCTCAATTTATCCTTATGGCTCCCAATGACTGTCTATGGGTCTCTATGTGTCCCTATGGGTCCCAGTGTCTCTCTATGTGTCCCTATGGGTCCCAGTGTCTCTCTATGGGTCCCAATGTCTTCCTCTGGATCTCTATGGGTCCCTATGGGTCCCAGTGTCTCTCTATGTCCCCCTGTCTAGGTGGTAACTATACAGATGGTAACAAAGATGGTAACAAATGTACAGAGGTTCTAAGCGAGAGAGAAACTCACCAGTGGTGATGCCTTCGCTGAGGAAGCTGGGGCGGTCTTCACTGCAGAGCGATGTCCAAGAGATGCTGCCTCACAGAATCACAGAATTCTCAAGGTTGGAAAAGGGCTGCCAGCTTTTGTAGGAGAATAGCATGGGAGACAGTTGTGAAGGCTTTGCTGAAGTCCAAGTAGAGCACATCAACAGCCTTTCTTTCTTTCCTTCATCCATCAGATGGGTCACAGGATCGTAGAAGGAGATCAGATTGGTCAAGCAGGAGCTGCCCTTCACGAACCCATGCTGGCTAGGTCTGATCTCCTGCTCATCCCACACCTGCCGCATCTGTCATCTCCCTCAAGACAATTTGTTCCATTCCCTTCCCTGGCACCGAGGTCAGGCTAACAGGCCTGGAGTTGCCCGGATCCTCCTGACAACCTTGCTTGGAAATGGGAGTCACGTTGGCAAGCCTCCAGTCTTCTGGGACCTCACCCGGTAACAGGGAGCTCGGAAAGATAATGGAAAGCGGCTCGAGTGAGGGTCAGCCCTTAAATGAGGTCTCAGAGGAGGTGGAGTCGAGCTCCAGCCCTCCCGGGAGCACAGCTCCATGACTCTCACCTGTGCTCCCGCAGCTGACCCCACACTTGCCTCAGCTGATTAATCAGAGGTTCAGGCTGTGATTACCAATCTCCCATACAGCCCCTATGGGTCCCAATGTTTCCCTATGGGTCTCTAGCTGTCCCTATAGGTCTCTATGGGGTTATTATGCCTCTAAATGGGTCGCTATGTGTCTCTATGTCTCTCTATGGGGTCCCTATGTGTCCCAATGTCCCCCTATGAATCTCTATGTATCCATATGGGTCCCAGTGACTCCCTTTGGGTCACTAATGAGTCACTATGTGTCCCAACGTCTCCCCTATGTGTTTCTATGTGCCTCTGTGGGGTCTCTTATGGGTATCTCTGGACCAAAATGTATTCCTATGGGTACCTATGGGTTTCAATGCAGTCCCTATGTGCCTTTATGGGGTCTCTTATGGGTCTCAGCAGTGTCCCTATGTGTCTCTATGGGTCTCACTGTCCCCCACTGTAATCCATGGGATCCCTATGTGTCCCAATGTCCCCCTATGGGTCCCAGTGTCTCCCTATGGGTCACTATCTGTCCCTATGTGTCCTAATATCCCCCCTATAGGTAGCTATGTGCCTCTATGGGGTCTCTTATTTGTATCTATGGGCTTAAATGTCCTCCTATGGGTATCTATGGGTTTCACTGTGGTCCCTATGTGCCTCTAGGGGGTCTCTTATGGGTCTCAGCAGAGTCTCTATGTGTCTCTACGGGTATCACTGTCCCCCACTGTAATCCATGGTGTCCCTATGTGTCCCAATGTCACCCTATGGGTCCCAGTGTCTCCCTATGGGTCACTATGTGTCCCTATGTGTCCCAATATCCCCCCTATGGGTTGCTATGTGCCACTATGGGGTCTCTATGGGGTCTCTATTGGGTCTCATAGATATCTCTGGGCCCAAATGTCTTCCTATGGGTATCTATGTGTTTCAATGCAGTCCCTATGTGCCTCTATGGGGTCTCTTATGGGTCTCAGCGAGGTCCCTATGTGTCTCTATGGGTCTCACTGTCCCTCACCGAAATACATGGGGTCCCTCTGTGTCCCAATGTCCCCCTATTTGTCCCAGTGTCAGCCTATGGGTCACAATGTGTCCCTATGTGTCCCAATGTCCCTCCTATGTGTTGCTAAGTGTCTCCATGGGGTCTCTTATGAGTATCTCTGGGCCAAAATATCTACCTATTGGTATCCATAGGTTACATTAGGTCCCTATGTGCCTCTATGGGGTCTCTTAAGGGTTACAGCGGAGTCCCTATGTGTCTCTATGGGTCTCACTGTCCCCCACTGTAATCCGTGGGATCCCTATGTGTCCCAATGTCCCCCTATGGGTCCCAGTGTCTCCCTATGGGTCACTATGTGTCCCTATGTGTCCCAATATCCCCCCTATGGGTAGCTATGTGCCTCTATGGGATCTCTTATTCGTATCTATGGGCTTAAATGTTCTCCTATGGGTATCTATGGGTTTCAGTGTGGTCCCTATGTGCCTCTATGGAGTCTCTTATGGGTCTCAGCAGAGTCTCTGTGTGTCTCTACAGGTATCACTGTCCCCCACTGTAATCCATGGTGTCCCTATGTGTCCCATTGTCACCCTATGGGTCACTATGTGTCCATATGTGTCCCAATGTCCCCCCTATGGGTTGCTATGTGCCTCTATGGGGTCTCTATGATGCTCTATGGGGTGCCTATGGAGCTCTATGGGGTTCTATGGGGCGTTCTGAGGTTTCTATGGGGTGTCTGTGGAACGCTATGGTGTGTCTATGTGGCAAAATGAGTTTCTATGGGTGGCTATGGGAGCTCTATGGGGCACAATGGGTTGCCTACGGGGCTCTATGGGATGTCTATGGGGCTCTATGGTGCGGCTATATGTCCTTATGTGGTGTCTATGTGGCACTATGTTGTGCTATGGGGTGCTGTGAGGCACTATGGGGTGCTATGGGGCTCTATGGAGCAGTATAGGGTGTCTATGGGTCCCTATGTGGTGCAATGGGGCGCTGTGGGGCACAAGGGAGTGTCTATGAGGCTCCATGGGCTGCTATGGGGCACTGTGGAGTAGCTATGGGATGATTTGGGGTCTCTTTGTGCCCCTATGGGGCGCTATGTGTCACTATGTGGTGTCTCTGGGGCTCTATGGGGTGGCTATGCGGTGCTGTAGGGTGGCTATTGGGTGCTTTGGGGTATCCTTGGGTTCCTATGGGGCGCTATGGGTGACTATGGGGTGCTATGGTTTGCTATGGGGCTCTATGCGGAAGAATGGGGTCTCTATGGGGCGCTATGGGGCTCTATGGGGAGTCTGTGGGGTGTCTTTGGGGATCTATGGGTTGTCTGTGGGGCTCTATGGGGTCTGCATGGGGTCTGTATGGGGTTCAGTGGGTCTCTATGGGGCTCTATGGGGTGTCTACAGGCACTATGGGGCGATATGGGGTGTCTATGTGGTTCAATTGGGCTCTATGGTGTGGCTGTAGGGTTTTATGTGGTGTCTATGGGGCAGTGTGGGCTTCTATGGGGTGCTGTGGGGAACTATGGGGTGTCTATGGGGCTCTATGGAGCAGTATGCTGTGTCTATGGGTCCCTATGGGGTGCAATGGGGTGCTGTGGGGCACAAGGGAGTGTCTATGAGGCTCCATGGGCTGCTCTGGGGCACTATGGAGTAGCTATGGGGTGCTATGGGTTCTCTTTGGGCCCCTATGGGTCACTATGGGGTGTCTATGGGGCTCCATGGGGTATCTTTGTGTTCCTATGGGGCACTATGTGTGACTATGGGGTCGCTATGGGTTTCTTTGAGGAAGTGCCAACTCCTGCCCAACGTGTGATATCTCCTGCACCACAAGTTCCAAGTCTTGCCCCACAAGTTCCACCTACCATCCCACAAGTGCCACCTCCTGCCCCACAAGTGCCACCTCCTGCCCCACAAGTGCCACCTCCCGACCCACAAGTGCCACCTCCTGCCGTGCAAGTGCCAGCTCCTGCCCCAAAAGTGCCAGCTCCTGCTCCACATGTGCCACCTCTCGCCCCACAAGTTCCAGCTCCCGCCCCATAAGTGCCACCTCCCTCTCCACAAATTCCACCTCCCGCCCACAAGTGCCACATCGCTCCCCACAAGTGCCACCTCCTGCCCCACTAGTGCCACCTCCCGCCCCACAAGTGCCAACTCCAGCCCCACAAGTGCAACCTCCCACCCCACAAGTACCAAATCCTGCCCCACAACTTCCACCTCCTGCCCCAGAAGTGCCATCTCCTGCCCCACATGTGTCACCTCCTGCCCCACATCATCCACCTCCAAACCCATAAGTGCCACCTCCTGCACAACAAGTGCCATTTCCTGCCCCACAAGTGCCATTTCCCCCCCCACATGTGCCAACTCCTGCCTTACAAGTTTCACCTCCCACCCCACAAATTCCACCTCCCACCCCACAAGTTCCACCTCCTGCCCCAAAAGTGCCAATTCCTGCTTCACAAGTGCCAGCTCATGCTTCACAAATGCCAGCTCATGCCCCACATCATCAACTTCCTGCCCCACAAGTGCCAGCTCATGCCCCACAAGTGCCACCTCTTGCCCCACAGGTGCCACCTCCTGCCCCACAACATCCACCTCCTCCCCCACAAGTGACAATACCTGTTCCACAAGTGCCACCTCCCGCCCCACAACTTCAACATCCCGCCACACAATTGCCGACTCCTGGCAACGTGTGCCACATCCTGCCCCACAAGTGCCAGCTCCTGCCCCACATGTTCCACCTACCACCCCACAAATTCCACCTCATGCCCCACAAGTGCCAACTCCCAACCCACAAATGCCAAATCCTGCAATGCAACTTCCACCTCCTGCTCCACAAGTGCCACCTCCTGCCCCACATCGTCCACCTCCCACCCAACAAGTGCCACCACCTGCCCCACAAGTGCCAATTCCTGCCCCACAAGTGCCAGCTCATGCTTCACAAGTGCCAGCTCCTGCACTATGTCATCCACTTCCTGCTCACAAGTGCCACCTCCTGACCGACAAAGACATCCTCCTGCCCCACAAGTGACAATTCCTGCCCCACAAGTGCCAGTTCATGCCCCACAAGTGCCACATTATTCCACACCACTGCCTCCTCCCCCCCAAAATAATCCACCTCCTGCCCCACAAGTGTCACTGACTGACCAACTTCCTCCTCCTGCCCCACAAGTGCCACCTCCTGACCCACAAGTGCCAGCTCCTGCCCTACAAGAGCCACTTCCTGCCCCACAAGTACCTCTTCCCTCCCAACAATTTCCAATTTCCGCCCAACAAGTACCACCTCCTTCTGCACAAGTTCCACCTCCCGCCCCACAAGTTCCACCTCCTGCCCTAAAAGCTCCATTTCCTGCCCCAGAAGTGCCACCTCCCGCCCCACAAGTTCCACCTCCCGCCCTACAACTGCCAAACCCTGCCCCAAAACTTCCACCTCCTGCCCAACAATTTCCAACTTGTGCCCCACAATTGCCACCTCCTGCCACACAAATGCCACCTCCTGCCTCAAAATGCCACCTCCTGCCCAACAACTCCAACCTCCCGCCCCACAAGTACAACCTCCTGCTCCACAAGTTCCACCTTACGCCCCACAAGTGCCACCTCCTGCCCAACAACTCCAACCTCCCGCCCGACAAGTACCACCTCCTGCTCCACAAGTGCCACCTCCTGCCCCATAAGTGCCAATTTCTGCCCCACAAGTGCCACTTCCCGCCTTACAAATGCCACCTCCTGCCCCACAACTTTCACCTCCTGCCCCACAAGTGCAACCTCCCTGCCCACGAGTGACACAATCTGCCCAAGTGCCACCTCCTGCCTCACAACTTCCACCTCCCGCCCCACAAGTGCCACCTCCTGTCTCACAAGTGCAACCTCCCGCCCCACAACTTCCACAACCTGCCCCACAAGTGCCACCTCCCGTCACTCAACTTCCAACTCCCGCCCCACAAGTGCCACCTCCCGCCCTACAACTTCCACCTCCCGCACCACAACTTCCACCTCCTGCCTCACAAGTTCCACATCCCGCCCCACAACTTCCAACTCCTGGCCCACAAGTTATAACTCCTGCCCCACAAGTGTTGCATTTTGCCCCACAAGTGCCAACTCCCGCCTCACAAGTGCCACCTCCCGACCCACAAGTGCCAACTCCTGCCCCGCAACTTCCACCTCCTGCCCCACAAGTGCCAATTCCTGCCCCACAAGTGCCAGCTCATGCTCCACAAGTACCAGCTCCTGCACCACATCATCCACCTCCTGCCCCACAAGTGCCACCTCCTGACCCACAACATCAATCTCCAGCCCCACAAGAGCCGCCTCCTGCACGACAAGTTACACCTGCTACAAGTTCCACAAGTGCCACCTCCCTGCTCACGAGTGCCACCTCCCGCCCCACATGTACCACCTCCTGCATCACAACTTCCACCTCCCGCCCCACATGTACCACCTCCTGCATCACAACTTCCACCTCCCGCCCCACATGTACCACCTCCTGCATCACAACTTCCACCTCCCGCCCCACAAATGCCACCTCCTGCCCTACAAGTGCCACCTCAGGCCCCACAAGTGCCCCCTCCCGCTCCACAAGTGCCACGTCCTGCCCCACAAGGGCCAAATCCTGCCACGCAACATCCACCTCCTGCCCCACAACATCCACCTCCCACCCCACAAGTGCCACCTCCTGTGGCACAAGTGCCAATTCCAGCCCTAAAAGTGCCAGCTCATGCTTCACAATTGCCAACTCCTGCTCCACATCATCCACCTCCTGCCCCACAAGTGCCACCTCCTATCCCACATGTGCCAACTCCTGCCCCACAAGTGCCATTTCATGCCCCACATTTGCCACCTCCCACCCCAGAAGTTTAACCTCCAGACACACAAGTGCCATCTCCCGCCCCACAAGTGCCAATTCCTGCCCCACAAGAGCCACTTCCTGCCCCACAAGTACCTCTTCCCTCCCAACAAGTTCCAATTTCCGCCCAACAAGTGCCACCACCTGCCCCACAAGTGCCAATTTCTGCCCCACAAGTGCCAGTTCATGTCCCACAAGTGCCACATTTGTGCACACCACTGCCACCTCCCCCCCAAAATAATCCACCTCCTGCCCCACAAGTGTCACTGACTGACCAACTTCCTCCTCCTGACCCACAAGTGCAACCTCCTGCCCCACAAGTGCCAGCTCCTGCCCCACAAGTACCTCTTCCCTCCCAAAAAGTTCCAATTTCCGCCCAACAAGTACCACCTCCTTCTGCACAAGTTCCACCTCCTGCCCTAAAAGCTCCATTTCCTGCCCCAGAAGTGCCACCTCCTGCCCCACAAGTGCCACCTCCTGCCCTACAACATCCACCTCCTGGCCCACAAGTGCCACCTCCTGCCCTACAACTGCCAAACCCTGCCCCAAAACTTCCACCTCCTGCCCAACAATTTCCAACTCATGCCCCACAATTGCCACCTCCTGCCACACAAATGCCACCTTCTGCCTCAAAATGCCACCTCCTGCCAACAACTCCTACCTCCCGCCCCACAAGTGCCACCTCCTGCTCCACAAGTTCCACCTCCTGCCACATAAGTTCCACCATACGCCCCACAAGTGCCATCTCCTGCCCCAAAAGCTCAATTTCCTGCCCCATCAGTGCCACCTCCCGCACCACAAGTGCCACCTCCTGCCCCATAAGTGCCAATTTCTGCCCCACAAGTGCCATTTCCCGCCTTACAAATGCCACCTCCTGCCCCACAACTTTCATTTCCTGCCCCACAAGTGCCACCTCCCGCCCCACTACTTCCACAACTTGCCCCACAAGTGCCACCTCCCGTCACTCAACTTCCAACTCCTGGCCCACAAGTGCCACCTCCTGCCCCACAATTTCCACCTCCTGCCCCACAAGTGCCACAACCTGCTCCACAATTTCAACGTCCTGCCTTACAAGTGCCACATTCTGCCCCACAAGTGTAGGCTCCTGCTCTACAAGTGCCACCTCCCGAACCACAACCTCAACCTCTGGCCCCACAAGTCCCACCTCCCGCCCAACAAGTTCCACATCCCACCCCACAAGTGCCACCACCCGCCCCACAAGTGCCACCTTCTGTTCCACAACTTCCACCTCCTGCCCCACAAGTTATAACTCCGGCCCCACAAGTGTTGCATTTTGCCCCACAAGTGCCACCTCCTGCCCCGCAACTTCCATCTCCTACTCCACAAGTGCCACCTCGAACCGCACAATTGCCACCTCCTTCCCCATATCAACCACCTCCCATCCAACAAGTGCCACCTCCTGCCCCACAAGTGCCAATTCCTGCCCCACAAGTGCCAGCTCATGCTACAAAAGTGCCAGCTCCTGCCCCTCATCATCCACCTCCTGCCCCCCAAGTGCCACCTCCTGACCCACAACATCAATCTCCAGCCCCACGAGCCGCCTCCAGCCCGACAAGTTACACCTGCTACAAGTTCCACAAGTGCCACCTCCCTGCTCACGAGTGCCACCTCCCGCCCCACATGTACCACCTCCTGCATCACAACTTCCACCTCCCGCCCCACATGTACCACCTCCTGCATCACAACTTCCACCTCCTGCATCACAACTTCCACCTCCCGCCCCACATGTACCACCTCCTGCATCACAACTTCCACCTCCCGCCCCACATGTACCACCTCCTGCATCACAACTTCCACCTCCCGCCCCACATGTACCACCTCCTGCATCACAACTTACACCTCCCGCCCCACAAGTTCCACCTCCTCCCCACAAGTGCCACCTCCCGCCCCACAAGCGGCACCTCCCTCTCCACAAACTCCACCTCCCACGCACAAGTGCCACATCCTGCCCCACAAGTGTCACCTCCTGCCTACAAGTGCCACCTTCCGCCCCACAAGTGCCACCTCATACCCCAACAGTGTCAACTTCCGCCCAACAAGTGCCACCTCACGCCCCACAACTTCCACATCCCGCCCCACAAATGCCACCTCCTGCCCTACAAGTGCCACCTCAGGCCCCACAAGTGCCCCGTCCTGCCCCACAAGTGCCATCTCCCGCCCCACAAGGGCCAAATCCTGCCACGCAACTTCCACCTCCTGCCCCACATCATCCACCTCCCACCCCACAAGTGCCACCTCTTGCCGCACAACTGCCAATTCCAGCCCTAAAAGTGCCAGCTCATGCTTCACAATTGCCAGCTCCTACCCCACATCATCCACCTCCTGCCCCACAAGTGCCACCTCCTATCCCACATATGCCAACTCCTGCCCCACAAGTGCCATTTCCTGAACCACATTTGCCACCTTCTGCCCCACAAGTGCCACCTCCTTCCCCACAAGTGCCACCCCCCACCGACAAGTTTAACATACAGACACACAAGTGCCATCTCCCGCCCCACAAGTGCCAAATCCTGACGTGCAACTTCCACCTCCTGCTCCACAATCGCCATCTCCTGCCCCACAAGTGCCACCTCCCGCCACACAAGTGCCACCTCCCGCCCCTCTATAGCCACCTCCTGCCCCACAAGTTACACCTCTTGCCCCACAAGTTACACCTCTTGCCCCACAACGTCGACCCCCGCCCCACATGTGCCACCACCTGACCCACAAGTGCCAACTCCTGCCCCACAAGTGCCATTTCCTGCACCACATTTGCCGCGTCCTGCCCCACAAGTGCCGGCTCCTGCCCCACAAGTGCTACCTCTCGCCCCAGAACCTCAACCTCCAGCCACACAAGTGCCACCTCCCGCCCCACAAGTGCCACCTCCCGCCCCACTACTTCCACGTCACACCCCAAATCTTCTTACCTTCCACACCACAAGTGCCACCTCCTGCCCCAAACCTTCAACCTACTGCCCCACAACTGCCACTTCCCACCCAGCAATTGCCACCCCCCGCCCCACAAGTGCCTCCTCCCACTCCACAAGTGCCAACCCTTACCCCACAAGTGCCAACTCCTGCCCCACATCATCCACCAACCGCCCCACAAGTGCCACCTCCTGCACCACAAGTGCCACCTCCCGACCCACAACTTCCAGCTCCTGCCCCAATAGTGCCAGCTCCCGGCCCACAATTGCCACCTCCTGCCCCACAACTTCCATCTCCCACTCCACAAGTGCCACCTACTGCACAACAAATACCACCTCCTGCCCCACAGGTGCCACCTACTGTTCCACATCATCCACCTCCTTCCCCACATCATCCACCTCCTGTTCCACAAATGTCACCTCCTGACCCACAATTTCCACATCCTGCCCCACAAGTGCCACCTCCTGCCCCACATAATCCACGTCCTGCTCCAAAATTGCCACCTCCTGCCCCACAAGTGCCACCTCCCACCCAATAAGTGCCACCTCCAGCCCCACCAGTTCCACCGCCCGCCCCACAAGTACCACCTCCTGCCCCACAAGTGCCACCTCCCACCCCACAAGTGCCACCTCCAGCCCCACCAGTTCCACCGCCCGCCCCACAAGTACCACCTCCTGACCCACAAGTGCCACTACGTGACCCACAATTGCCACCTCCCGTCTCACAATTGCAACTCTCGCCCAACAAGTGCCACCTCCTGCCCCACAATTGCCACCACCCCCCCAACAAGTGCCACCTCCCGCCCCACAATTACCACATCCCACCCCACAAGTGCAACCTCCTGCCCCACAAGTGCCAACTCTCGCCCCACAAGTGCCAACTCCTGCCCCACAACATCCACCTCACGCTCCAAAAGTGCCACCTCCTGCCCCACAAGTGCTACTTCCTGCCTTACAAGTGCCACTTCCCGCTGCACAAGTGACACCTCCAGCCCCACAGCTGCCACAACCCGCCCCACAACTTCCACATCCCGCCTCACAACTGCAAGCTCCTGCCCCACAATTGCCACCTCCTACCACACAAGTGCCAACTCCTGCCCCACAAGTGCCACCTCATGTCCCTCAATTTTCACCTTATGCCCCAAAAGTGCCACCTCCCGCCCAACAAGTGCAACATCTCGCCCCACTAGTGCCACGTCCCGGCCCAAAATTGCTACCTCCTGACCCACATCATCCACCTCCTGTTCCACAAATGTCACCTCCTGACCCACAACTTCCACCTCCTGCCCCACAAGTGCCACCTTCTGCCTCACAAGTGCCACCCCTTGCCCCACAAGTGCCACATCCCACCGCACAATTTCCACCTCTTGTTACACAAGTCCCACCTCCCGCCCAACAACAGCCTCCTCCTGCCCCACAAGTGCCACCTCCTGCCCCACAAGTGCCACCTCCCGCCCCACAAGTGCCACGTCCTTCCCAATTGCCACGTCCTGTCCCACAAGTGCCACCTCCTGCCGTACAAGTGCCACCCTCTGCCCCACAATTGCCACTTCTTGCCCCACAATTGCCAATTCTTGCCCCACAACTTCCACCTCCCACCCCATAACTTCCACCTCCCGTCCCACAGCTTCCACATCCTGCCCCACAAGTGCCCGATCCTGCCCCAGAAGTACCACCACCTGACCCACAAGTGCCAACTCCTGCCCCACAAGTGCCACATCCCGCCCCACAAGTTCCACCTCCTGCCTTACAAGTGCCCATTCCTGCTTCACAAGTGCCAGCTCATGTTTCACAAATGCCAGCTCCTGCCCCACATCATCAACTTCCTGCCCCACAAGTGTCACCTCCAACCCCACAAAGACAGCCTCCTGCCCCACATCATCCACCTCCTGCCCCACAAGTGCCAATTCCTGCCCCACAAGTGCCAGCTCCTGCCCCACAACAGCCTCCTCCTGCCCCACAAGTGCCACCTCGCATCCCACAAGTGCCACATCCCGCCCCACAAGTTCCACCTCCTGCCTTACAAGTGCCCATTCCTGCTTCAAAAGTGCCAGCTCATGTTTCACAAGTGCCAGCTCCTGCCCCACAAGTGCCACCTCGCATCCCGCAAGTGCCACATCCCGCCCCACAAGTGCTACCTTCTGCCTTACAAGTGCCAATTCCTGCCCTACAAGTGCCAGCTCATTCCCCCGAAAGTGCCAGCTCCTGCCCCACAAGTGCCACAGTTTGCCACACCACTGCCACCTCCCCCCCCAAATAATCCACCTCCTGCCCCACAAGTGTCACTGACCGCCCAGCTTCCTCCTCCTGACACACAAGTGCAACCTCCTGCCCTACAAGTGCCAGCTCCTGCCCGACAAGAGCCACTTCCTGCCCCACAAGTGCCACCTCCAACCCCACAAAGACAGCCTCCTGCCCCACATCATCCACCTCCTGCCCCACAAGTGCCAGCTCCTGCCCCACAAGTGCCAGCTCATGCCCCACAAGTGCCAGCTCCTGCCCCACAAGTGCCAGCCCTTGCCTCACAGGTGCCACCTCCTGCCCCACAAGTGCCAACTCCTGCCCCACAAGTGCCACCTCCCGACAAACAACTGACACCTCCTGCCCCACAAGTGTCACCTCCTGCCCAACAAGTTCCACCTCTTGACCTACAAGTGTCACCTCCTGCCCCATAAGTTTCACCTCTCGCCCAACAAATGCCACCACCTCCCCCAAAAGCGCCACCTCCTGCCCCACAGGTGCCATTTCCTGCCCCAAAACATCCACCTCCCACGCACAAGTGCAACCTACTGCCCCACAACTTCCACCTCCTGCCCCACAAGTGCCAACACCTGCCCCACAATTGCCACCTCCCGCCCCACAAGTGCCACCTGTCACCCTGCAAGTCCAGCTCCTGTCGCCCCACAAGTGCCAGCTCATGCTTCACAAGTGCCAGCTCCTGCCTCACATCATCAACGTCCTGCCCCACAAGTGCCACCTCCAACCCCACAAAGACAGCCTCCTGCCCCACATCATCCACCTCCTGCCCCACAAGTGCCAATTCCTGCCCCACAATTGCCAGCTCATGCCCCACAAGTGCCAGCACCTGCCCCACAAGTGCCACCTCTTGCCCAACAGGTGCCACCTCCTGCCCCACAAATGCCAAATCCTGCCCTGCAACTTCCACCTCCAGCCCCACAAGTGCCAACTCCTGCCCCACATCATCCACCAACCGCCCCACAAGTGTCACCTCCTGCCCCACAACTTCCATCTCCCACTCCACAAGTGCCACCTACTGCACAACAAATACCATCTCCTGCCTCATAAGTGCCACCTCCTGCCCCACAACCGCTACCTCCTGCCTCATATCATTCACCTCCCGCCCCACAATTTCCACCTCCTGCTCAACTAGTGCCACGTGCTGCCCCACAAGTTCCATTTCCCGCCCCACAAGTGCCACCTCCCGCCCCACAAGTGCCGCCTCCAGCCACACAAGTGCTAAATCGTGCCGCACAACTTCCACCTCCCGCCCCACAACTGCCACCTCCCGCCTTAAAAGTGCCACCTCCCGACCCACAAGTGCCTCCTCCTGTCCCACAGTTGTCACCTCCCGCTCCACAAGTTACACCTCACCCCCCACAAGTTCTACCACCCACCCCACAAGTGCCACCTGCAGCCCCAGAAGTGTCAAATCCTGCCACACAACTTCCACATCCAGCCCCATAAGTGCCACCTCCCGCCCCACAACTTCCACTTCCCGCCCAACAACAGCCTCCTCCTGCCCCACATGTGCCTCCTCCTGCCCCACAAGTGCCACCTCCTGCCCCACAAGTGCCACTTCCTGCCCCACAAGTGCTACCTACTTCCCCACAAGTGCCACCGCCTGCCCCACATCATCCACCTCCTGCCTCACAAATGCCTCCTCCTGACCCACAATTGCCACCTGCCGCCCCACAACTTCCACCTCACGCCCCGCAAGTTCCACCTCTCGCCCCACAAATCCAACTCCTGACCCACAAGTGCCACCTCCCGCACCACAAGTTCCACCTCCCGCCCCACAAGTGCCAGCTCCTGCCCCTCAAGTGTCACCTCTTCCCCACAAGTGCCACCTTCTGCTCCACAAGTGCCACTTCCTGCCGCACAAGTGATACCTCCAGCCCCACAACTGCCACCACCCGCCCCACAACTTCCACCTCCCGCCTCACAAGTGCAACCTCCAGGCCCACAAGTGCCACCTCCAGATCCACAAGAATTAACTCCTGCCCCACAAGTGCCACCTCCTGCCCTTCAAGAGCCACTTCTTGCCCCACAAGTAACATTTCCTGCCCCACAAGTACCAACCCCTGCCCAACAAGTGCTATGACCCAGCCCAAAAGTGCCAACTCCTGCCCCACTAGTGCCACCACCCTCCCCAAAATGCCAACTCCCGCCCCACAAGAGCCACGTCCAGCCCCACAACTTCCACCTCCTGCCCCAAAAGTGTCAACTCCTGCCCCATAAGTTCCATATCCCGCCCCACAAGTGCCACTACTTGCCCCACTAATGCCATCTCCATTTCCACAGGTGCCACCTCCCGCCCCACAACTTCCACGTAACGCCCTATAAGTTCCACCTCCTGCCCAACAAGTGCCACCTCTCGTCCCACAAGTTCCACCTCTTGCCCCACAAGTGCCACCTCTTGCCCCACAAGTGCCAAATACTTCCCCACAGCTTCCACCTTCTGCCGCACTAGTGCCAACTCCAATTCCACAAGTGCCACCTCCCACACCACAAGTGCCACCACCTGACCCACAAGTCCCAACTCCTGCCCCACAAGTGCCATTTCTTGCCCCACAAGTGCCACCTCCTGCCCCACAAGTGCCATTTCCTGCCCTACAACTTCTACCTCCTGCCCCACAACAGCCAGTTCCAGCCCCACAAAGGCCACCTCCCGCCCCACAACTTCAACAACCCGCCATACAAGTGCCAACTCCTGCCCAACGTGTGCCACATCCTGCCCCACAAGTTCCAAATCCTGCCCCACAAGTGCAACCTCCTGCCCCACAAGTGCCAAATCCTGCCACGCAACGTCCACATCCTGCTCCACAAGTGCCACCTCGAACCGCACAATTGCCACCTCCTTCCCCATATCAACCACCTCCCATCCAACAAGTGCCACCTCCTGCCACACAAGTGCCACATCATAACATTATGTGCAGTGTGGATCATTAGAAGCTTCATACTCCAGTTCCATGGAATAACAACGTTCCAAATACTCATCTCTCAGAAGAAAACTACATATCCCAGAGGACTTCGCGGCCAAAGGTAAGTCATGGGAGGAGGACATATGTATAATCTCCTCCCAGGCTGGAGCTCTCTTTTTTGGGCTGGGGACCCTGCAGGGCAGCTGCCCCCTGTCATTCGCAAAGGTAAATCTAGGTAACCTGTGACAGATTTTGGTGGAGATGGCGGGCATAAGCTGCTGCTTTTTAGCTTTTAGAACAAATCTCTCTTTGCTCTCAGAGAGCTTCGTTAGGGTTGTGATATCTTTTCATAGCTGCTCACTGAGAACGTGACCTTGAAAGTCCAGGCAAACTGTCAAAATTCAGGGGTAGCTGTAAACTCTGAGCATTGTTATCTTGCTTTTGTAAAGAAAACAAAGGGATTTCTTTCTCTCCCAGAGCACAGCTAGCTAGCTCTGACTTTTACAGTGCCTGCCAGCTACTGCCAGCTATGAGTCTGCTCTTTATTTTAGGAGCACTGCATAGGGGATTCAAAGCCATCATGTTCTTTGAAACTTACTGGCCCTTCTTAATTTATTGATTTCTTGTTATAGAATATATGCATTATACAACCAAGTAAGGGCCTGGTACTTCTACGCAATGTGGTATGATGTGAATTTTGACACTTGCATCCCAGATGAAATAGTTAATTTTACAATGACTAATTTCACAATTGCTAATTTCACAGCAGCTAGTTTTACAAACACCACGATGTTCAATCCGGTTTCCAGGCTGCCTTATCAGATTGCCGCACAGTTTTTGAAAACCGAGTTAGTGTTCATCCTTGTGTTCATACTCATGTTCATGTTATCAGTATCAATATATATGAATGTACTCCTCTCCATTCGTTCTATGCGGAAGTCCCCTCCAAAACCAGAAAATGCTGACTGGCAGGGAATATGGAAAGGTTTAGGAAAAATCTTAGAAGCGTGGGGACCCGCAGTGTCATGGGATTTCACTCTTGAACACCTGAGGGACCCTGAGAAATTGAGTATTTGAGTCAGAGATCTAAGGAGGTAAACCACACTTGGGGTTTGGCTTATGCTTACCGTGCTCTATATACTACTACCCTGGAGAGGGAGAGTTTCCGATCTGAGGTTCAAGCCTCAAAAAAAAAAAAAATCCCCAAGTCAACTCTGATCAGTCACAGGAGGCACCAGTAACAATATCAGTTGCCCCTGTGGAAGGAAGAAATGGAAACAGGTGTCCTTGTGTCTAGGATGAGAAGAAGGAGAAGCAGAGGAGGAGGCAGCAGAAGATCCAGGTAGGGGGTCTGGATTGGCACTGAGAAATGCAAAAAAAATAAAACAAAAAAAAACAAAAAAAAAAACTAAGAGGCATGAAGAAGAGAGTGATGAGGAGGAAATCTCTATTACCATTCATCAATCTCTGAAGATGGATGAATTCCAAGGCTCAAGAAAGGAGTTTACATGGCATCAAAATGAAGGTCTCTTGCCTGATTGATTTGCTTCTGGGACAACGGGGCCAACAGCCTGTCTCTAGCTGGTAATGAATCTCACCAACTAGGAAGCATTGCCAGAGACCCAGCTATCGACAGAGAGATTAGCAGATGTTTGGATGGAGCTGGCACCCTCTGGACTGTTAACAGCCGTGAGGGAAATGTAACCCTTCAAGGATGCTTTGAAGCCTCAGACTATTAAGTGGGATACCATCGAAAAAGGTATCCAGTACCTGAGGGAAATGACCGTGGTGGAAATGTTGTATGACCCTGATCCACAAGACCGTGATCCTGAGAGAGTGAGGACCAAGCCTAGCATGTGGCAGAAACTCACAAGTACAGCACCAGAAAGATATGCACACACACTGGCAACAACATTTGGAAGATCTGAGGAACAAGAGAGAAGACCCCGAGTTTTTGAACTGATTATGACACTTCAAAACTATGAAGAGCAGCTCCCCCCAGTACGCACCGCAGTTTCTGCCATCTCACGAGTAGAAGACTGATAGATGAAATGCACAAGAAACTATTTCCATCGACTAATTGTGATGGTCGAGTAGTAGTATCAGAAACGACTGATGAAGGTCAGTCTCCATACGGGTCACCAGGTCTAGTGAAGGACCTGATCAAAATATTCCAATCCTACTCTTCACCTGTATCATCAAAAGTTTCAGCTATTAGACACACGTGCTTTCCAGCTCAAGCAAGGAACAACAGTAAGATTGCACAGCGTGTTTCCATGTGGTGCTACCTACGGGACCACAGAGAAGACATGAGGAAGTGGCACGACCAGCCTACTCCTGTACTGCGAGCACGGGTGAGAGAACTACAAAACAGACCAACCACCAGTGGAGTTGCTCCATTCATCACAGGTAACCCATAGAGGGGCCCTGCCCTCAGTCTTGGCGGGGAGAGGGATAATAAGAGTTTATTGGACTGTGTGGATTAAATGGTCTGGCACAACAGAACCACAGAACCACTGCTGGATACCGGTGCAAAGTGCACTCTAATGCCCTCGAATCACAAAGGGACAGAATCAATCAAACAGAATCAATGGAGTGACTGGGGGCTCTCAAGAATTGACTGTGTTGGAGGCCGAAATAAGCCTCACTGGTAAAGACTGGCAAAAACATCCTATTGTGACTGGCCCAGTGGCTCCGTGTGTCCACAAGTGCCACCTCCCGCCCCACAAGTGCCAAATCCTGACCTTCAACTTCCACCTCCTGCTCCACAAGTGCCACCTCCTGCCCCACAATGACCACCTCCTGCCCCACATCATCCACCCCCTGCGCCACAAGTGCCAATTCCTGCCCTACAAGTGCCAGCTCATTCCCCTGAAGTGCCAGCTCCTACCCCACAAGTGTCACTGACCGCCCAACTTCCTCCTCCTGACACATAAGTGCAACCTCCTGCCCCACAAGTGCCACCTCCCGCCCTACAACTTCCACCTCCCGCTCCACAACTTCCACCTCCTGCCCCACAAGTGCCACCTCCCGCCCTACAACTTCCATCTCCTGGCTCACAAGTTCCACCTCCTGCCGCAAAAGAGCCACCTCCCGCCCCACAACTTCCACGTAACGTCCCGTAAGTTCCACCTCCTGCCCAACAAGTGCCACCTCTCGTCCCACAAGGACCACCTCCTGCCCCACAAGTGCCAACTCCTGCCCCACAAGTGCCACCTCCTGCCCAACAAGTGCCACCACCCTCCCCAAAATGCCAACTCCCGCCCCACAAGTGCCACGTCCAGCCCCACAACTTCCACCTCCTGCCCCAAAAGTGTCAACTCCTGCCCCATAAGTTCCATATCCCGCCCCACAAGTGCCACTACCTGCCCCACTAGTGCCATCTCCATTTCCATAGGTGCCACCTCCCGCCCCACAACTTCCACGTAACGCCCCATAAGTTCCACCTCCTGCCCAACAAGTGCCACCTCTCGTCCCACAAGGACCACCTCCTGCCCCACAAGTTCCACCTCTTGCCCCACAAGTGCCAAATACTTCCCCACAACTTCCACCTTCTGCCGCACTAGTGCCAACTCCAATTCCACAAGTGCCACCTCCCACACAAGTGCCACAACCTGACCCACAAGTCCCAACTCCTGCCCCACAAGTGCCATTTCCTGCCCTACAACTTCCACCTCCTGCCCCACAAGAGCCAGTTCCAGCCCCACAAATGCCACCTCCTGCCCCACAACTTCAACATCCCGCCATACAAGTGCCACCACCTGCCCAACGTGTGCCACATCCTGCCCCACAAGTGCCAAATCCTGCCCCGCAACTTTTACCTCCTGCTCCACAAGTGCCAACTCCTGCCCCACATCATCCACCTCCTGCCCCACAAGTGCCACCTCCAGCCCCACAAGTGCCACGTCCCTCCCCACAAGTGCCACCTCCTGCCCCACAAGTGCCACCTCCCGCCCCACAACTTCCACCCCCTCCCCTCAAGTTACATCTCCGGCCCCACAAGTGCCAACACCTGCCCCACAACTTTACATTCCGCCCCACAATTTCCACCTCCTGTCTTACAAGTTCCACTTCCTGCCCCACAAGTGCCAGCTCAGGCTTCACAAGTGCCAGCTCCTGCACCACATCATCCACTTCCCGCCCCACAAGTGCCACCTCCTGCCCAACAATTGCCATTTCTTACCCCACAGGTTCCAACTCCTGCCCCACAGGTGCCATTTCCTGCCCCACAAGTGCCACCTCCTGTCCCACATGTGCCAACTCCTGCCCCACAAGTGTCATTTCCTGCCCCACAACTTCCACCTCCCGCCCTAGAAGTGCCAGTTCCTGTCCCACAAGTGCCACCTACCACGCCACAAATTCCACCTCCTGCCCCACAAGTTCCACCTCCTGCCCCACAATGACCACCTCCTGCCCCACATCATCCACCTCCTGCCCCACAATGACCACCTCCTGCCCCACATCATCCACCTCCTGCCCCACAAGTGCCAATTCCTGCCCTACAAGTGCCAGCTCATTCCCCTGAAGTGCCAGCTCCTGCCCCACAAGTGCCACATTTTGCCACACCACTGCCACCTCCCCCCCCAAATAATCCACCTCCTGCCCCACAAGTGTCACTGACCGCCCAACTTCCTCCTCCTGACCACAAGTGCAACCTCCTGCCCCACAACTTCAACATCCCGCCACACAAGTGCCGACTCCTGCCCAACGTGTGCCACATCCTGCCCCACAAGTGCCAACTCCTGCCCCACATCGTCCACCTCCCACCCAACAAGTGCCACCTCCTGCCCCACAAGTGCCAATTCCTGCCCCACATGTGCCAGCTCATGCTTCACAAGTGCCAGCTCCTGCACTACGTCATCGACTTCCTGCCCCACAAGTGCCACCTCCTGACCGACAAAGACATCCTCCTGCCCCATAAGTGCCAATTTCTGCCCCACAAGTGCCAGTTCATGCCCCACAAGTGCCACATTTTGCCACACCACTGCCACCTCCCCCCCCAAATAATCCACCTCCTGCCCCACAAGTGTCACTGACTGACCAACTTCCTCCTCCTGACCCACAAGTGCAACCTCCTGCCCCACAAGTGCCAGCTCCTGCCCGACAAGAGCCACTTCCTGCCCCACAAGTACCTATTCCCTCCCAACAAATTCCAATTTCCACCCCACAAGTGCCACCTCCTGCCCCACAAGTGCAACCTCCTGCCCCACATCGTCCACCTCCCACCCAACAAGTGCCACCACCTGCCCCACAAGTGCCAATTCCTAACCCACAAGTGCCACATTTGTCCACACCACTGCCACCTCCCCCCCCAAATAATCCACCTCCTGACCCACAAGTGTCACTGACTGACCAACTTCCTCCTCCTGCCCCACAAGTGCCAGCTCCTGCCCGACAAGAGCCACTTCCTGCCCCACAAGTACCTCTTCCCTCCCAACAAGTTCCAATTTCCGCCCAACAAGTACCACCTCCTTCTGCACAAGTTCCACCTCCTGCCCTAAAAGCTCCATTTCCTGCCCCACAAGTGCCACCTCCCGCCCTACAACTTCCACCTCCTGGCCCACAAGTGCCACCTCCAGCCCTACAACTGCCAAACCCTGCCCTAAAACTTCCACCTCCTGCCCAACAATTTCCAACTCGTGCCCCACAATTGCCACCTCCTGCCACACAAATGCCACCTTCTGCCTCAAAATGCCACCTCCTGCCCAACAACTCCAACCTCCCGCCCCACAAGTACCACCTCCTGCTCCACAAGTTCCACCTCCTGCCCCATAAGTTCCACCTTACGCCCCACAAGTGCCATCTGCTGCCCGAAAAGCTCAATTTCCTGCCCCATAAGTGCCACCTCCCGCACCACAAGTGCCACCTCCTGCCCCATAAGTGCCAATTTCTGCCCCACAAGTGCCACTTCCCGCCTTACAAATTCCACCTCCCACCCCACAAGTTCCACCTCCTGCCCCAAAAGTGCCAATTCCTGCTTCACAAGTGCCAGCTCATGCTTCACAAATGCCAGCTCATGCCCCACATCAACAATTTCCTGCCCCACAAGTGCCACCTCTAACCCCACAAAGACAGCCTCCTGCCCCACATCATCCACCACCTGCCCCACAAGTGCCAATTCCTGCCCCACAAGTGCCAGCTCATGCCCCACAAGTGCCACCTCCTACCCCACAAAGACCACCTCCTGCCCCACATCATCCACCTCCTCCCCCACAAGTGGCAATACCTGTTGGACAAGTGCAACCTCCAGCCCCACAACTTCAACATCCCGCCACACAAGTGCCAACTCCTGGCAACGTGTGCCACATCCTGCCTCACAAGTGCAACCTCCTGCCCCACATCGTCCACCTCCCATCCAACAAGTGCTACCTCCTGCCCCACAAGTGCCAATTCCTGCCCCACATGTGCCAGCTCATGCTTCACAAGTGCCAGCTCCTGCACCACATCATCCACTTCCTGCCCACAAGTGCCAGTTTATGCCCCACAAGTGCCAGCTCCTGCCCCACAAGTGCCAGCTCCTGCCCCACAAGAGCCACTTCCTTCACCACAGGTACCCCATCCCACCCCACAAGTTTCAATTCCTGCAATACAAGTGCCACCTCCTTCCCCACAAGTGCCACCTCCTTCCCCACAAGTTCTACCTCCTGCCCCACAAGTGCCACCTCCTGCCCCACAAGTGCCACCTCCTGCCCCACAAGTGCCACCTCCTGCCCCACAAGTGCCACCTCCCGCCAAACAACTGACACCTCCTGCCCCACAAGAGCCACCTCCTGTCCAACTAGTTCCACCTCTTGACCTACAAGTGCCACCTCCTGCCCCATAAGTTTCACCTCTCGCCCAACAAAATCCACCACCTCCCCCAAAAGCGCCACCTCCTGCCCCACAGGTGCCATTTCCTGCCCCACAACATCCACCTCCCACGCACAAGTGCAACCTACCGCCCCACAACTTCCACCTCCTGCCCCACAAGTGCCCACACCTGCCCCACAAGTGCCAGCTCCTGCCCCACAAGTGCCAACACCTGCCCCACAAGTGCCACCTCCTTCCCCGCCAGTTCCACCTGTCACCCTGCAAGTCCCACTCCTGCCCCACAAGTGCCAGCTCATGCTTCACAAGTGCCAGCTCCTGCCCCACAAAGACAGCCTCCTGCCCCACATCATCAACCTCCTGCCCCACAAAGACCACCTCCTGCCCCACATCATCCACCTCCTCCCCCTCAAGTGACAATACTTGTTCCACAAGTGCCACCTCCCGCCCCACAAATGCCAAATCCTGCCCTGCAACTTCCACCTCCTGCCCCACAAGTGCCAATTCCTGCACCACAATTTCCAGCTCATGCTTCACAAGTGCCAGCTCCTGCACCACATCATCCACTTCCTGCTCACATGTGCCACCTCCTGTCTGACAAAGACCACCACCTGCCCCACATCATCCACCCCTGCCCCACAAGTGCCACCTCCTGCCCCACAACGACCACCCCCTGCACCACAAGTGCCAATTCCTGCCCTACAAGTGCCAGCTCATTCCCCTGAAATGCCAGCTCCTGCCCCACAAGTGCCACAGTTTGCCACACCACTGCCACCTCCCCCCCAAATAATCCACCTCCTGCCCCACAAGTGTCACTGACCGCCCAACATCATCCTCCTGACACACAACTGCAACCTCCTGCCCTACAAGTGCCACCTCCTGCCCCACAAGTGCCAGCTCCTGCCCGACAAGAGCCACTTCCTGCCCCACAAGTACCTCTTCCCTCCCAAGAAGTTCCAATTTCCGCCCTGCAAGTGCCACCTCCTGCCCCACAAGTGCAACCTCCTGCCCCACAAATGCCACCTCTCGTCCCACAAATGCCACCTCCCGCTCCACAACTTCCACCTCCTGCCCCACAAGTGCCACCTCCTGCCCCACAAGTGTCAACTCATGCTCCACAAATGCCACCTCCTGCCCCACAAGTTCCACCTCTTGCCCCACAAGTGCCAAATACTTCCCCACAACTTCCACCTTCTGCCCCACTAGTGCCAACTCCAATTCCACAAGTGCCACCTCCAGCCCTACAACTGCCACTTCCAGCCCCACAAGTGCCACCTCCCGCCCAACAACTTCAACATCCCACCACACAAGTGCCAACTCCTGCCCGTGTGCCACATCCTGCCCCACAAGTGCCAACTCCTGCCGCACAACTGACAATTCCTGCCCCAAAAGTGACAGCTCATGCTTCACAATTGCCAGCTCCTGCCCCACATCATCCACCTTCTGCCCCACAAGTGCCAGCTCCTGCCCCACATCATCCACCTCCCGCCCCACAATTGCCACCTCCTGCCCCACAGGTGCCACCTCCCGCCCAACAATTGTGGTCACATGACAAACAAGTTCCACTTCCGCCCCACAAGTGCCACCTCCTGCCCAACAAGTGCCATTTCTTACCCCACAGGTTCCAAATCCTACCCCACTGGTGCCATTTCCTGCCCCACAAGTGCCATTTCCCCCCCCACATGTGCCAACTCCTGCCTTACAAGTTTCACCTACCACGCCACAAATTCCACCTCCTGCCCCACAAGTTCCACCTCCTGCCCCAAAAGTGCCAATTCCTGCTTCACAAGTGCCAGCTCATGCTTCACAAATGCCAGCTCATGCCCCACATCATCAACTTCCTGCCCCACAAGTGCCAATTCCTGCCCCACAAGTGCCAGCTCCTGCCCCACAAGAGCCACTTCCTGCCCCACAAGTACCTCTTCCCTCCCAACAAGTTCCAATTTCCGCCCCACAAGTGCCACCGCCTGCCCCAAGTGCAACCTCCTGCCCCACAAATGCCACCTTTCGCCCCACAAATGCCACCTCCCGCTCCACAACTTCCACACACTGCCCCACAAGTGCCACCTCACGCCCAACATCTACCACCTCCCACCCCACAAGTGCCACCTCCCGCCCTACAACTTCCATCTCCTGGCCCACAAGTGCCACCTCCTGCCTCAAAAGAGCCACCTCCCGCCGTACAACTTCCACCTCCTGCCCCACAAGTGACACCTCCTGCCCAACAAGTGTAGGCTCCTGCCCCACAAGTGCCAATTCCTGCCCCACATGTGCCAGCTCATGCTTCACAAGTGCCACCTCCCGCCCCACTACTTCCACGTCGCACCCCAAATCTTCTTACCTTCCACCTTACAAGTGCCACCTCCTGCCCCAAACCTTCAACCTACTGCCACACAACTGCCACTTCCCACCCAGCAATTGCCACCCCCCGCCCCACAAGTGCCTCCTCCCACCCCACAAGTGCCAACCCTTACCGCCTTACAAGTGCCACCTCCTGCACCACAAGTGCCACCTCCCGACCCACAACTTCCAGCTCCCGCCCCAATAGTGCCAGCTCCCGGCCCACAATTGCCACCTCCTGCCCCACAACTTCCATCTCCCACTCCACAAGTGCCACCTACTGCACAACAAATACCATCTCCTGCCCCATAAGTGCCACCTCCTGCCCCACAACCGCTACCTCCTGCCTCATATCATTCACCTCCCGCCCCACAATTTCCAACTCCTGCTCAACTAGTGCCACGTGCTGCCCCACAAGTTCCATTTCCCGCCCCACAAGTGCCACCTCCCGCCCCTCAAGTGCCACACACTGCCCCACAAGTGCCGCCCCCAGCCCCGCAACTGCCACCCCTTGCCCCACAATTTCCACCTCCCACCCCACAATTTTTACCTCCCGCCCCACAAGTGCCATCTCCTGCCCCACAGGTGCCACCTACTGTTCCACATCATCCACCTCCTTCCCCACATCATCCACCTCCTGTTCCACAAATGTCACCTCCTGACCCACATCATCAACTTCCTGCCCCACAAGTGCCACCTCCTGCCCCACAAATGCAACCTCCTGCCCCACAAGTGCCACCTTTCGCCCCACAAATGCCACCTCCCGCTCCACAACTTCCACCTCCTGCCCCACAAGTGCCACCTCCCGACCCACAAGTGCCACCTCACGCCCAACATCTACCACCTCCCACCCCACAACTTCCATCTCCTGGCCCACAAGTGCCACTTCCTGCCTCAAAAGAGCCACCTCCCGCCTCACAACTTCCACGTAACGTCCCATAAGTTCCACCTCCTGCCCCACAAGTGCCAGCTGCTGCTCCACATCATCCAACTCCCGCCCCACAAGTGCCATGTCCAGCCCCACAACATCTGCCTCCTGCCCCAAAAGTGTCAACTCCTGCCCCATAAGTTCCATATCCCGCCCCACAAGTGCCACCTCCCACCCCACAAGTGCCACCTCCTGCCCCACAAGTTCCAACTCTCGTCTAACAAGTGCCACCTCCTGCCCAACATTTACCACCTCCCGCTCCACAAGTGCCACCTCCTGCCCAACAAGTGCCATTTCTTACCCCACATGTTCCAACTCCTGCCCCATAGGTGCCATTTCCTGCCCCACAAGTACCACCTCCTGTCCCACATTTACCAACTCCTGCCCCACAAGTGCCATTTCCTACCCCACATCTGTTGCATACCACCCCACAAATTCCACCTCCCGCCACACAAGTGCCACCTCCCGCTTCACAACTTCCACATCCTGCCCTACAAGTGCCACCTCCCACCATAAAATGCCACCTCCTGTCCCTCTATCACCACCTCCTGCCCCACAAGTTACACCCCCACCCCTCAGGTACCACCACCTGCCCCACAAGTACCACCTCCTGCAAACAAATGCCATTTCTTAAACCACAAGTCCAAACTCCTGCCCCACAAGTGCCACCTCCTGTCCCACATGTGCCACCTCCTGCCCCACAAGTGCCACCTCCCGACCGACAAATGCCACCTCCCGACCGACAAATGCCACCTCCTGCCCCACAAGAGCCACCTCCTGCCCAACAAGTTCCACCTCTTGACCTACAAGTGTCACCTCCTGTCCCATAAGTTTCACCTCTCGCCCAACAAATGCCACCACCTCCCCCAAAAGCGCCACCTCCTGCCCCACAGGTGCCATTTCCTGCCCCACAACATCCACCTCCCACGCACAAGTGCAACCTACTGCCCCACAAGTGCCACCTCCTGCCCCACAAGTGCCACCTCCTGCCCGACAAGAGCCACTTCCTGCCCCACAAGTACCTCTTCCCTCCCAACAAGTTCCAATTTCCGCCCTGCAAGTGCCACCTCCTGCCCCACAAGTGCAACCTCCTGCCCCACAAATGCCACCTTTCGCCCCACAAATGCCACCTCCCGCTCCACAACTTCCACCTCCCGACCCACAAGTGCCACCTCACGCCCAACATCTACCACCTCCCACCCCACAAGTGCCACCTCCCGCCCTACAACTTCCATCTCCTGGCCCACAAGTGCCACTACCTGCCTCAAAAGAGCCACCTCCCGCCCCACAACTTCCACATAACGCCCCATAAGTTCCACCTCCTGCCCAACAAGTGCCACCTCTCGTCCCACAAGGACCACCTCCTGCCCCACAAGTGCCACCTCCTGCCCCACAAGTGCCACCTCCCGCCCCACAAGTGTCAACTCATGCTCCACAAATGCCACCTCCTGCCCCACAAGTTCCACCTCTTGCCCCACAAGTGCCAAATACTTCCCCACAACTTTCACCTTCTGCCCCACTAGTGCCAACTCCAATTCCACAAGTGCCACCTCCAGCCCTACAACTGCCACTTCCAGCCCCACAAGTGCCACCTCCCGCCCAACAACTTCAACATCCCACCACACAAGTGCCAACTCCTGCCCGTGTGCCACATCCTGCCCCACAAGTGCCAACTCCTGCCGCACAACTGACAATTCCTGCCCCAAACGTGCCAGCTCATGCTTCACAATTGCCAGCTCCTGCCCCACATCATCCACCTTCTGCCCCACAAGTGCCACCTCTCGCCCCACAAGTGCCACATCCCGCCCAACAATTGTGGCCACATGACAAACAAGTTCCACTTCCGCCCCACAAGTGCCACCTCCTGCCCAACAAGTGCCATTTCTTACCCCACAGGTTCCAAATCCTACCCCACTGGTGCCATTTCCTGCCCCACAAGTGCCATTTCCCCCCCCACATGTGCCAACTCCTGCCTTACAAGTTTCACCTACCACCCCACAAATTCCACCTCCCACCCCACAAGTTCCACCTCCTGCCCCAAAAGTGCCAATTCCTGCCCCAAAAGTGACAGCTCATGCTTCACAATTGCCAGCTCCTGCCCCACATCATCCACCTTCTGCCCCACAAGTGCCACCTCACGTCCCACAAGTGCCATATCCCGCCCCACAAGTGCCACCTCCTTCCAAACTAGTGCAACCTCCTGCCCCACAAGTGCCATATCTCGCCAGACAATTTACAGCTCCTGCCCCACAAGTGCTACATCCTGCACCACAACTTCAACCTCCTGCCCCACAACTGCCAATTCCTGCCCCACATGTGCCAGCTCATGCTTCACAAGAGCCACTTCCTTCACCACAGGTACCCCATCCCACCCCACAAGTTTCAATTCCTACCACACAAGTGCCACCTCCTTCCTCACAAGTGCCACCTCCTTCCTCACAAGTGCCACCTCCTTCCCCACAAGTGCCACCTCCTGCCCCACAAGTGCCACCTCCTGCCCCACAAGTGCCATCTCCCGCCAAACAACTGACACCTCCTGCCCCACAAGAGCCACCTCCTGCCCAACTAGTTCCACCTCTTGACCTACAAGTGCCACCTCTCGCCCCACAAGTGCCACCTGCTGCCTCACAAGTGCCACCTCCCGCCAAACAACTGACACCTCCTGCCCCACAAGTGTCACCTCCTGCCCAACTAGTTCCACCTCTTGACCTACAAGTGCCACTTCCTGCCCCATAAATTTCACCTCTCGCCCAACAAATGCTACCACCTCCCCCAAAAGCGCCACCTCCTGCCCCACAGGTGCCACCTCCTGCCCCACAAGTGCCACATCCCGCCCCACAAGTGCCACCTCCTTCCAAACTAGTGCAACCTCCTGCCCCACAAGTGCCATATCTCGCCAGACAATTTACAGCTCCTGCCCCACAAGTGCTACATCCTGCACCACAACTTCAACCTCCTGCCCAACAAGTGCCACGTTCTGCCCCACAAGTGTAGGCTCCTGCCCCAAAAGTGCCAATTCCTGCCCCACATGTGCCAGCTCATGCTTCACAAGTGCCAGCTCCTGCACCACATCATCCACTTCCTGCCCCACAAGTGCCAGTTCATGCCCCACAAGTGCCAGCTCCTGCCCCACAAGTGCCAGCTCCTGCCCCACAAGAGCCACTTCATTCACCACAGGTACCCCATCCCACCCCACAAGTTTCAATTCCTGCCATACAAGTGCCACCTCCTGCCCAACAAGTGCCAGTTCATGCCCCATAAGTGCAAGGTCGTGTCCCACATCATCCATCTTCTGCCCCACAAGTGTCACCTCCTGCCCCACAACGACCACCTCCTGCCCCACATCATACACCCCCTGCCCCACAAGTGCCACCTCCTGCCCCACATCATCAACCCCTGCCCCACAAGTGCCACCTCCTGCCCCACAACGACCACCCCCTGCACCACAAGTGCCAATTCCTGCCCTACAAGTGCCAGCTCATTCCCCTGAAGTGCCAGCTCTTGCCCCACAAGTGCCACATTTTGCCTCACCACTGCCACCTCCCCCCCCAAATAATCCACCTCCTGCCCCACAAGTGTCACTGACCGCCCAACTTCCTCCTCCTGACACACAACTGCAACCTCCTGCCCCACAAGTGCCAGCTCCTGCCCGACAAGAGCCAGTTCCTGCCCCACAAGTACCTCTTCCCTCCCAACAAGTTCCAATTTCCACCCCACAAGTGCCACCTCCTGCCCCACAAGTGCAACCTCCTGCCACACAAGTGTCACCTTTCGCCCCACAAATGCCACCTCCCACTCCACAACTTCCACCTCCTGCCCCACAACTTCCACCTCCTGACGCACAAGTGCCACCTCACGCCCAACATCTACCACCTCCCACCCCACAAGTGCCACCTCCCGCCCTACAACTTCCATCTCCTGGCCCACAAGTGCCACCTCCTGCCGCAAAAGAGCCACCTCCCGCCCCACAACTTCCACGTAACGCCCCATAAGTTCCACCTCCTGCCCAACAAGTGCCACCTCTCGTCCCACAAGGACCACCTCCTGCCCCACAAGTGCCACCTCTCGTCCCACAAGTGCCACCTCCTGCCCAACAAGTGCCACCATCCTCCCCAAAATGCCAACTCCCACCCCACAAGTGCCACGTCCAGCCCCACAACTTCCACCTCCTGCCCCAAAAGTGTCAACTCCTGCTCCATAAGTTCCATATCCCGCCCCACAAGTGCCACTACCTGCCCCACTAGTGCCATCTCCATTTCCACAGGTGCCACCTCCCGCCCCACAACTTCCACGTAACGCCCCGTAAGTTCCACCTCCTGCCCAACAAGTGCCACCTCTCGTCCCACAAGGACCACCTCCTGCCCCACAAGTGCCACCTCTTGCCCCACAATTGTCAAATACTTCCCCACAACTTCCACCTTCTGCCCCACTAGTGCCAACTCCAATTCCACAAGTGCCACATCCCGCACCTCAAGTGCCACCACCTGACCCACAAGTGCCAACTCCTGCCCCACAAGTGCCATTTCTTGCCCCACAAGTGCCACCTCCTGCCCCACAAGTGCCACCTCCTGCCCCACAACTTCCACCTCCTGCCCCACAAGAGCCAGTTCCAGCCCCACAAATGCCACCTCCCGCCCCACAACTTCAACATCCCGCCACACAAGTGCCAACTCCTGCCCAACGTGTGCCACATCCTGCCCCACAAGTGCCAACTCCTGCCCCACATCATCCACCTCCTGCCCCACAAGTGACACCTCCAGCCCCACAAGTGCCAACTCCTGCCCCACAAGTGCCACATCCCTCCCCACCAGTGCCACCTCATGCACCACAAGTGCCACCTACCACGCCACAAATTCGACCTCCTGCCCCACAAGTTCCACCTCCCACCCCACAAGTGCCAAATCCTGCCACGCAACGTCCACATCCTGCTCCACAATTGCCACCTCCTGCCCCACATCATCCACCTCCCATCCAACAAGTGCCACCACCTGCCACACAACTGCCAATTACTGCCCCACAAGTGCCAGCTCATGCTTCACAAGTGCCAGCTCCAGCCTAACATCATCCACCTCCTGCCCCACAAGTGCGACATCCCGCCCCACAAGAGCCACTTCCTTCCCCACAAGTACCCCATCCCACACCACAAGTTCCAATTCCTGCCATACAAGTGCTTCCTCCTTCCCCACAAGTGCCACCTCCTGCTTCACAACTTCCACCTCCCGACCCACAAGTGCCACCTCCTGCCCCACAACTTCCACCTTGCGACCCACAAGTGCGAACTCCCGCCAAACAACTGACACCTCCTGCCTCACAAGTGCCAACTCCTGCCCAACAAGTGCCACCTCCCGCCCCATAAGTGCCACCTCCCTCTCCACAAATTCAGCCTCCCGCCCACAAGTGCCACATCGCTCCCCACAAGTGCCACCTCCCGCCCCACAAGTTCTAACTCCCGCCCCACAAGTGCCAACTCCCGCCCTACAAGTGCCAACTCCTGCCGCACAACTGCCAATTCCAGCCCCACAAGTGCCAGCTCATGCTTCACAAGTGCCAGCTCCTGCCCCTCATCATCCACCTCCTGCTCCACAAGTGCCACCTCCTGCCCAAAACCTGCCACCTCCCTCCCCACAATGCCACCTCCTGCCATATTAGTGCAGCCTCCTGCCCCACAAGTGCCAACTCCCGCCCCAAAAGTCCCACCTCCTTCCAAACAAGTGTTACCTCCCGCCCCAAAAGTGCCACTTCCTGCCTTTCTACCGCCACCTCCTGCCCCAGAAGTTCCACTTCCTGCACCACAACTTATACCTACAGCCCCACAATTTCCACCTCCTGTTTTACAAGTTCCACTTCCGCCCCACAAGTGCCACCTCCTGCCCAACAAGTGCCAGTTCATGCCCCACAAGTGCAAGGTCCTGTCCTTCAACTTCCACCTCCTGCCCCACAAGTGCCACCTCCTGCCCCACAACAACCACCTCCTGCCCCACAACGACCACCTCCTGCCCCACAAGTTCCAATTCCTGCCCTACAAGTGCCAGCTCATTCCTCTGAAGTGCCAGCTCCTGCCCCACAAGTGCAACCTCCTGCCCCACAAGTGCCACCTCCTGCCCCACAAGTGCCACCTCCTGCCCCACAAGTGCCACCTCCTGCCCCACAAGTGCCAGCCCATGCTTCACAAGTGCCAGCTCCTGCATTACGTCATCCACTTCCTGCCCCACAATTGCCACCTCCTGCCCCACAAGTGCCACCTCCTGCCCCACAAGTGCCACCTCCTGCCCCACATCATCCACCTCCCGCCCCACAATTGCCACCTCCTGCCCCACAATTGCCACCTCCCGCCCAACAATTGTGGCCACATGACAAACAAGTTCCACTTCCGCCCCACAAGTGCCACCTCCTGCCCAACAAGTGCCATTTCTTACCCCACAGGTTCCAAATCCTACCCCACTGGTGCCATTTCCTGCCCCACAAGTGCCATTTCCCCCCCCACATGTGCCAACTCCTGCCTTACAAGTTTCACCTACCACCCTACAAATTCCACCTCCCACCCCACAAGTTCCACCTCCTGCCCCAAAAGTGCCAATTCCTGCTTCACAAGTGCCAGCTCATGCTTCACAAATGCCAGCTCATGCCCCACATCATCAACTTCCTGCCCCACAAGTGCCAGCTCATGCCCCACAAGTGCAACCTCTTGCCCCACAGGTGCCACCTCCTGCCCCACATCATCCACCTCCTCCCCCACAAGTGACAATTCCTGTTCCACAAGTGCCACCTCCCGCTCCACAACTTCAACATCCCGCCACACAAGTGCCGACTCCTGGCAACGTGTGCCACATCCTGCCCCACAAGTGCCAGCTCACGCCCACATGTTCCACCTACCACCCCACAAATTCCACCTCATGCCCCACAAGTGCCAACTCCCAACCCACAAATGCCAAATCCTGCAATGCAACTTCCACCTCCTGCTCCACAAGTGCCACCTCCTGCCCCACATCGTCCACCACCCACCCAACAAGTGCCACCACCTGCCTCACAAGTGCCAATTCCTGCCCCACATGTGCCAGCTCATGCTTCACAAGTGCCAGCTCCTGCACTACGTCATCCACTTCCTGCCCCACAAGTGCCACCTCTAACCCCACAAAGACAGCCTCCTGCCCCACATAATCCACCTCCTGCCCCAAAAGTGACAATTCCTGCCCCACAAGTGCCAGCTCATGCCCCACAAGTGCCACCTCCTACCCCAGAAAGACCACCTCCTGCCCCACATCATCCACCTCTTCCCCCACAAGTGACAATACCTGTTCCACAAGTGCAACCTCCAGCCCCACAACTTCAACATCCCGCCACACAAGTGCCGACTCCTGGCAACGTGCGCCACATCCTGCCCCACAAGTGTCAACTCCTGCCCCACATCTTCCACCTCCCATCAAACAAGTGCCACCTCCTGCCCCACAAGTGCCAATTCCTGCCCCCCAAGTGCCAGCTCATGCTCCACAAGTGCCAGCTCCTGCCCCTCATCATCCACCTCCTGCCCCACAAGTGCCACCTTCTGACCCACAACATCAATCTCCAGCCCCACAAGAGCCGCCTCCTGCCCGACAAGTTACACCTGCTACAAGTTCCACAAGTGCCACCTCCCTGCTCACGAGTGCCACATCCCGCCCCACATGTACCACCTCCTGCATCACAACTTCCACCTCCCGCCCCACATGTACCACCACCTGCATCACAACTTACACCTCCCGCCCCACATGTACCACCTCCTGCATCACAACTTACACCTCCCGCCCCACATGTACCACCTCCTGCATCACAACTTCCACCTCCCGCCCCACATGTACCACCTCCTGCATCACAACTTCCACCTCCCGCCCCACATGTACCACCTCCTGCATCACAACTTACACCTCCCGCCCCACATGTACCACCTCCTGCATCACAACTTCCACCTCCCACCCCACATGTACCACCTCCTGCATCACAACTTCCACCTCCCGCCCCACATGTACCACCTCCTGCATCACAACTTCCACCTCCCGCCCCACATGTACCACCTCCTGCCTCACAACTTCCACCTCCCGCCCTACAAGAGCCACCTCAGGCCCCACAAGTGCCCCCTCCCGCTCCACAAGTGCCACGTCCTGCCCTACAAGTGCCACCTCCCGCCCCACAAGGGCCACCACCTGACCCACAAGTGCCAACTCCTGCCCCACAAGTGCCATTTCCTGCACCACATTTGTCGCGTCCTGCCCCACAAGTGCCGGCTCCTGCCCCACAAGTGCCAACTCCTGCCCCACAAGTGCCACCTCCCGCCCCACAAGTGCCACCTCCCGCCCCACAAGTGCCACCTCCCGCCCCACTACTTCCACGTCACACCCCAAGTCTTCTTACCTTCCACCCCACAAGTGCCACCTCCTGCCCCAAACCTTCAACCTACTGCCCCACAACAGCCACTTCCCACCCAGCAATTGCCACCCCCCGCCCCACAAGTGCCTCCTCCCACCCCACAAGTGCCAACCCTTACCCCACAAGTGCCAACTCCTGCCCCACATCATCCACCAACCGCCCCACAAGTGTCACCTCATGCCCCACAACTTCCATCTCCCACTCCACAAGTGCCACCTACTGCACAACAAATACCATCTCCTGCCCCATAAGTGCCACCTCCTGCCCCACAACCGCTACCTCCTGCCTCATATCATTCACCTCCCGCCCCACAATTTCCACCTCCTGCTCAACTAGTGCCACGTGCTGCCCCACAAGTTCCATTTCCCGCCCCACAAGTGCCACCTCCCGCCCCACAAGTGCCGCCTCCAGCCACACAAGTGCTAAATCGTGCCGCACAACTTCCACCTCCCGCCCCACAACTGCCACCTCCCGCCTTAAAAGTGCCACCTCCCGACCCACAAGTGCCTCCTCCTGTCCCACAGTTGTCACCTCCCGCTCCACAAGTTACACCTCACCCCCCACAAGTTCTACCACCCACCCCACAAGTGCCACCTGCAGCCCCAGAAGTGTCAAATCCTGCCACACAACTTCCACATCCAGCCCCACAAGTGCCACCTCCCACCCCACAACTTCCACTTCCCGCCCAACAACGGCCTCCTCCTGCCCCACAAGTGCCTCCTCCTGCCACACAAGTGACACCTCCTGCCCCACAAGTGCCACTTCCTGCCCCACAAGTGCCTCCTCCTGCCCCACAAGTGCTACCTACTTCCCCACAAGTGCCACCGCCTGCCCCACATCATCCACCTCCTGCCTCACAAATGCCTCCTCCTGACCCACAATTGCCACCTGCCGCCCCACAACTTCCACCTCACGCCCCACAAGTGCCACCTCCCGCCCCACAAGTGCCACAACCCGCCCCACAAATCCAACTCCTGACCCACAAGTGCCACCTCCCGCCCCACAAGTTCCACCTCCCGCACCACAAGTGCCACCTCCTGCCCCACAAGTGCCACCTCCCGACCCACATGTGCCAACTTCTGCCCCACAAGTGCCAGCTCCTGCCCCTCAAGTGTCACCTCTTCCCCACAAGTGCCACCTTCTGCTCCACAAGTGCCACTTCCTGCCGCACAAGTGATACCTCCAGCCCCACAACTGCCACCACCCGCCCCACAACTTCCACCTCCCGCCTCACAAGTGCAACCTCCAGGCCCACAAGTGCCACCTCCAGATCCACAAGAATTAACTCCTGCCCCACAAGTGCCACCTCCTGCCCTTCAAGAGCCACTTCTTGCCCCACAAGTAACATTTCCTGCCCCACAAGTGCCAACCCCTGCCCAACAAGTGCTATGACCCAGCCCACAAGTGCCAACTCCTGCCCCACTAGTGCCACCTCCTGCCCCACAAGTGCCACCACCCTCCCCACAACTTCAACCTCCTTCCCCAAAACATCCACCTCCCGCCCCACAGGTGTCATCATCTGCCCCACAACTGCCACATCCCGCCCCACAAGTGCCACCTCCTGCCCCACAAGTGCCACCTCCCGCCCCTCAAGTGCCACACACTGCCCCACAAGTGCCGCCCCCAGCCCCGCAACTGCCACCCCTTGCCCCACAATTTCCACCTCCCACCCCACAATTTTTACCTCCCGCCCCACAAGTGCCATCTCCTGCCCCACAGGTGCCACCTACTGCTCCACATCATCCACCTCCTGCCCCACATCATCCACCTACTGTTCCACAAGTGCCACCTCCTGCCCCACATCATCCACCTCCCGCCCCACAAGTGCCACCTCCTGCCCCACATAATCCACGTCCTGCTCCAAAATTGCCACCTCTTGCCCCACAATTGCCACCTCCAGCCCCACCAGTTCCACCGCCCGCCCCACAAGTACCACCTCCTGACCCACAAGTGCCACTACGTGACCCACAATTGCCACCTCCCGTCTCACAATTGCAACTCTCGCCCAACAAGTGCCACCTCCTGCCCCACAATTGCCACCACCCCCCCAACAAGTGCCACCTCCCGCCCCACAAGTACCACATCCCACCCCACAAGTGCAACCTCCTGCCCCACAAGTGCCAACTCTCGCCCCACAAGTGCCACCTCCTGCCCCACAAGTGCCACCTCACGCCAAACAAGTCCCACCTCCAGCCCCACAAGTACCACATCCCACCCCACAAGTGCTACCTCCTGCCGCACAAGTGCCAACTCTCGCCCCACAAGTGCCAACTCCTGCCCCACAACATTCACCTCACGCTCCAAAAGTGCCACCTCCTGCCCCACAAGTGCTACTTCCTGCCTTACAAGTGCCACTTCCCGCTGCACAAGTGACACCTCCAGCCCCACAGCTGCCACAACCCGCCCCACAACTTCCACATCCCGCCTCACAACTGCAAGCTCCTGCCCCACAATTGCCACCTCCTACCACACAAGTGCCAACTCCTGCCCCACAAGTGCCACCTCATGTCCCTCAATTTTCACCTTATGCCCCAAAAGTGCCACCTCCCGCCCAACAAGTGCAACATCTCGCCCCACTAGTGCCACGTCCCGGCCCAAAATTGCTACCTCCTGCCCCACATCATCCACCTCCTGTTCCACAAATGTTACCTCCTGACCCACAACTTCCACCTCCTGCCCCACAAGTGCCACCTTCTGCCTCACAAGTGCCACTCCTTGCCCCACAAGTGCCACATCCCACCGCACAATTTCCACCTCTTGTTACACAAGTCCCACCTCCCGCCCTACAACAGCCTCCTCCTGCCCCACAAGTGCCACCTCCTGCCCCACAAGTGCCACCTCCCGCCCCACAAGTGCCACGTCCTTCCCAATTGCCACGTCCTGTCCCACAAGTGCCACCTCCTGCCGTACAAGTGCCACCCTCTGCCCCACAATTGCCACTTCTTGCCCCACAATTGCCAATTCTTGCCCCACAACTTCCACCTCCCACCCCATAACTTCCACCTCCCGTCCCACAGCTTCCACATCCTGCCCCACAAGTGCCCGATCCAGCCCCAGAAGTACCACCACCTGACCCACAAGTGCCAACTCCTGCCCCACAAGTGCCACATCCCGCCCCACAAGTGCTACCTCCTGCCTTACAAGTGCCAATTCCTGCTTCACAAGTGCCAGCTCATGCTTCACAAATGCCAGCTCATGCCCCACATCATCAACTTCCTGCCCCACAAGTGCCACCTCCAACCCCACAAGGACAGCCTCCTGCCCCACATCATCCAACTCCTGCCCCAGAAGTGCCAATTCCTGCCCCACAAGTGCCAGCTCCTGCCACACAAGTGCCAGCTCCTGCCCCACAAAGACCACCTCCTGCCCCACATTTTCCACCTACCACCCCACAAGTGCCACCTCCCACCCCACAAATGCCACCTCCTGCCCTGCAACTTCCACCTCCTGCTCCACAAGGGCCATCTCCTGCCCCACATCGTCCACCTCCCACCCAACAAGTGCCAATTCCTGCCCCACAAGTGCCAGTTCATGCCCCACAAGTGCCAGTTCATGCCCCACAAGTGCCAGTTCATGCCCCACATCATCCACCTTCTGCCCCACAAGTGCCACCTCCTGCCCCACAACGACCACCTCCTGCCCCACAACGACCACCTCCTGCCCCACAACGACCACCTCCTGCCCCACAAGTGCCAATTCCTGCCCTACAAGTGCCAGCTCATTCCCCTGAAGTGCCAGCTCCTGCCCCACAAGTCCCACATTTTGCCACACCACTGCCACCTCCCCCCAAATAATCCACCTCCTGCCCCACAAGTGTCACTGACCGCCCAACTTCCTCCTCCTGACGCACAAGTGCAGCCTCCTGCCCCACAAGTGCTACCTCCTTCCCGACAAGAGCCACTTCCTGCCCCACAAGTACCTCTTCCCTCCCAACAAGTTCCAATTTCCGCCCCACAAGTGCCACCTCCTGCCCCACAAGTGCAATTTCCTGCCCCTCAAATGCCACCTTTCGCCCCACAAATGCCACCTCCCGCTCCACAACTTCCACCTCCTGCCCCACAAGTGCCACCTCCCGACCCACAAGTGCCACCTCACGCCCAACATCTATTACCTCCCACCCCACAAGTGCCACCTCCCGCCCTACAACTTCCATCTCCCGGCCCACAAGTGCCACCTCCTGCCTCAAAAGAGCCACCTCCCGCCCCACAACTTCCACGTAACGCCCCATAAGTTCCACCTCCTGCCCAACAAGTGCCACCTCTCGTCCCACAAGGACCACCTCCTGCCCCACAAGTGCCACCTCCTGCCCCACAAGTGCCACCTCCTGCCCCACAAGTGCCACCTCACGCCCCACAAGTGTCAACTCATGCTCCACAAATGCCACCTCCTGCCCCACAAGTGCCAAATACTTCCCCACAAGTGCCACCTTCTGCCCCACAAGTGCCACATCCCGCCCCACAAGTGCCACCTCCTGCCAAACTAGTGCAACCTCCTGCCCCACAAGTGCCTTATCTCGCCAGACAATTTACAGCTCCTGCCCCACAAGTGCTACATCCTGCACCACAACTTCAACCTCCTGCCCCACAAGTGCCACGTTCTGCCCCACAAGTGTAGGCTCCTGCCCCACAACTGCCAATTCCTGCCCCACATGTGCCAGCTCATGCTTCACAAGTGCCAGCTCCTGCACCACATCATCCACTTCCTGCCCACAAGTGCCAGTTCATGCCCCACAAGTGCCAGCTCCTGCCCCACAAGTGCCAGCTCCTTCACCACAGGTACCCCATCCCAACCCACAAGTTTCAATTAATACCATACAATTGACACCTCCTTCCCCACAAGTGCCACCTCCTGCCCCACAAGTACCAGTTCATGCCCCACAAGTGCCAGCTCCTGCGCCACAAGTGCCACATCCTGCCCCACAAGTGCCAGCTCCTTCACCACAGGTACCCCATCCCACCCCACAAGTTTCAATTCCTGCCATACAAGTGACACCTCCTTCCCCACAAGTGCCACCTCCTTCCCCACAAGTGCCACCTCCTGCCCTACAAGTGCCACCTCCCACCAAACAACTGACACCTCCTGCCCCACAAGTGTCACCTCCTGCCCAACAAGTTCCACCTCTTGACCTACAAGTGCCACCTCCTGCCCCATAAGTTTCACCTCTCGCCCAACAAATGCTACCACCTCCCCCAAAAGCGCCACCTCCTGCCCCACAGGTGCCATTTCCTGCCCCACAACATCCACCTCCCACGCACAAGTGTAACCTACCGCCCCACAACTTCCACCTCCTGCCCCACAAGTGCCAACACCTGCCCCACAAGTGCCAGCTCCTGCCCCACAAGCGCCACATCCTGCCCCACAAGTGCCACCTCCTGCCCCACAGGTACCCCATCCCACCTCACAAGTTTCAATTCCTGCCATACAAGTGCCACCTCCTTCCCCACAAGTGCCACCTCCTGCCCCACAAGTGCCACCTCTTGCCCCACAAGTGCCACCTCCTGCCCCACATCATCAACTTCCTGCCCCACAAGTGCCACCTCCAACCCCACAAATACAGCCTCCTGCCCCACATCATCTACCTCCTGCCCCACAAGTGCCAATTCCTGCCCCACAATTGCCACCTCATGCCCCACAAGTGCCACCTCATGCCCAACAGGTACCACCTCCTGCCCCAAAAATGCCAAATCCTGCCCTGCAACTTCCAACTCCTGCCCCACAAGTGCCAATTCCTGCCTCACAAGTGCCAGCTCATGCTTCACAAGTGCCACCTCCTGCCCCACATCATCCACCCCCTGCACCACAAGTGCCAATTCCTGCCCTACAAGTGCCAGCTCATTCCCCTGAAGTGCCAGCTCCTGCCCCACAAGTGCCACAGTTTGCCACACCACTGCCACCTTCCCCCCAAATAATCCACCTCCCACCCCACAAGTGTCACGTCCTGCCCCACAAGTACCTCTTCCCTCCCAACAAGTTCCAATTTCCGCCCCACAAGTGCCACCTCCTGCCACACAAGTGCAACCTCCTGCCCCACAAGTGCCACCTCCCACCCCAAAAGTGCCACCTCCTGCCCAACATCTACCACCTCCCACCCCACAAGTGCCACCTCCCAGCCTACAACTTCCATCTCCTGGCCCACAAGTGCCACTTCCTGCCTCAAAAGAGCCACCTCCTGCCCCACAACTTCCACGTAACGCCCCTTAAGTTCCACCTCCTTCCCCACAAGTGCCAGCTGCTGCTCCACATCATCCAACTCCCGCCCCACAAGTGCCATGTCCAGCCCCACAACTTCCGCCTCCTGCCCCAAAAGTGTCAACTCCTGCCCCATAAGTTCCATATCCCGCCCCACAAGTGCCACTACCTGCCCCACTAGTGCCATCTCCATTTCCACAAGTGCCACCTCCCGCCCCACAACTTCCACGTAACGCCCCATAAGTTCCACCTCCTGCCCAAAAAGTGCCACCTCTCGTCCCACAAGGACCACCTCCTGCCCCACAAGTGCCACCTCCTGCCCCACAAGTGCCACCTCCTGTCCCACATTTACCAACTCCTGCCCCACAAGTGCCACATCCCACCGCACAATTTCCACCTCATGCCCCACAAGTGCCAACTCCCAACCCACAAATGCCAAATCCTGCAATGCAACTTCCACCTCCTGCTCCACAAGTGCCACCTCCTGCCCCACATCGTCCACCTCCCACCCAACAAGTGCCACCACCTGCCCCACAAGTGCCAATTCCTAGCCCCACATGTGCCAGCTCATGCCCCACAAGTGCCACATTTGTCCACACCACTGCCTCCTCCCCCCCAAATAATCCACCTCCTGCCCCACAAGTGTCACTGACTGACCAACTTCCTCCTCCTGCCCCACAAGTGCCAGCTCCTGCCCCACAAGAGCCACTTCCTGCCCCACAAGAGCCACTTCCCTCCCAACAAGTTCCAATTTCCGCCCAACAAGTACCACCTCCTTCTGCACAAGTTCCACCTCCTGCCCTAAAAGCTCCATTTCCTGCCCCAGAAGTGCCACCTCCCGCCCCACAAGTGCCACCTCCTGCCCTACAACTTCCACCTCCTGGCCCACAAGTGCCACCTCCCGCCCTACAACTGCCAAACCCTGCCCCAAAACTTCCACCTCCTGCCCAACAATTTCCAACTCGTGCCCCACAATTGCCACCTCCTGCCACACAAATGCCACCTTCTGCCTCAAAATGCCACCTCCTGCCCAACAACTCCAACCTCCCGCCCCACAAGTACCACCTCCTGCTCCACAAGTTCCACCTCCTGCCCCATAAGTTCCACCTTACGCCCCACAAGAGCCATCTCCTGCCCCAAAAGCTCAATTTCCTGCCCCATCAGTGCCACCTCCCGCACCACAAGTGCCACCTCCTGCCCCATAAGTGCCAATTTCTGCCCCACAAGTGCCACTTCCCGCCTTACAAATGCCACCTCCTGCCCCACAACTTTCACCTCCTGCCCAACAAGTGCAACCTCCCTGCCCACGAGTGACACAATCTGCCCAAGTGCCACCTCCTGCCTCACAACTTCCACCTCCCGCCCCACAAGTGCCACCTCCTGTCTCACAAGTGCAACCTCCCGCCCCACAACTTCCACAACCTGCCCCACAAGTGCCACCTCCCGTCACTCAACTTCCAACTCCTGGCCCACAAGTGCGACCTCCTGCCCCACCATTACCACCTCCTGCCCCACAATTTCCACCTCCTGCCCCACAAGTGCCACAACCTGCTCCACAATTTCAACGTCCTGCCTTACAAGTGCCACATTCTGCCCCACAAGTGCCACATCCCGCCCCAAAAGTGCCACCTTCTGTTCCACAACTTCCACCTCCTGCCCCACAAGTTATAACTCCTGCCCCACAAGTGTTGCATTTTGCCCCACAAGTGCCACCTCCCGACCCACAAGTGCCAACTCCTGCCCCGCAACTTCCATCTCCTGCTCCACATGTACCACCTCCTGCATCACAACTTCCACCTCCCGCCCCACATGTACCACCTCCTGCATCACAACTTCCACCTCCCGCCCCACATGTACCACCTCCTGCATCACAACTTCCACCTCCCGCCCCACATGTACCACCTCCTGCATCACAACTTCCACCTCCCGCCCCACATGTACCACCTCCTGCATCACAACTTCCACCTCCCGCCCCACATGTACCACCTCCTGCATCACAACTTACACATCCCGCCCCACATGTACCATCTCCTGCATCACAACTTCCACCTCCCGCCCCAAGAATGCCACATCCTGCCGCACAAGTGCCACCCCCCGCCACAAGTGCCACCTCCCACGCACAAGTGCCACATCCTGCCCCACAAGTGCCACCTTCCACGCACAAGTGCCACTACCTGCCCCACAAGTGCCAACTCCTGCCCCACAAGTTCTATGTGCCTCTGTGGGGTCTCTTATGGGTATCTCTGGACCCAAATGTATTTCTATGGGTACCTATGGGTTTCAATGTGGTCCCTATGTGCCTCTATGGGGTCTCTTATGGGTCTCAGCAGTGTCCCTATGTGTCTCTATGGGTCTCACTGTCCCCCACTGTAATCCATGGGATCCCTATGTGTCCCAATGTCCCCCTATGGGTCACTATGTGTCCCTATGTGTCCCCCCTATGGGTTGCTATGTGCCACTATGGGTTCTCTATGGGGTCTCTATGGGGTCTCATGGATATCTCTGGGCTCAAATGTCTTCTTATGGGTATCTATGGGTTTCAATGCAGTCCCTATGTGCCTCTATGGGGTCTCTTATGGGTCTCAGCGAGGTCCCTATGTGTCTCTATGGGTCTCACTGTCCCCCACTGAAATCCATGTGGTCCCTATGTGTCCCAATGTCCCCCTATTGGTCCCAGTGTCAGCCTATGGGTCACAATGTGTCCCTATGTGTCCCAATGTCCCTCCTATGTGTTGCTAAGTGTCTCCATGGGGTCTCTTATGAGTATCTCTGGGCCAAAATATCTACCTATTGGTATCCATAGGTTACATTACGTCCCTATGTGCCTCTATGGGGTCTCTTAAGGGTTACAGCGGAGTCCCTATGTGTCTCTATGGGTCTCACTGTCCCCCACTATGTTCCATGGGGTCCCTAGGTGTCCCAATATACCCCTATGGGTCCCAGTGTCTCCCAATGGGTCACTATGTGTTCCTAAGTGCCGAATGTCCCGCCTATGTGTCCCAATGGCTTCCTTTGGGGTTTCTATGGGGACTCTTATTGGTATCTCTGGGCCCAAATGTCTTCCTATGGGTATCTATGGGTTTCAATGAGGTCCCTATGTGCCTCTATGGGGTCTCTTATGGGTATCAGTGGAGCCCCTATGTTTGTCTACGGGTCTCACTGTTCCCCACTGTAATCCATGGGGTCCCTCTGTGTCCCAATGTCCACACTATGGGTTGCTATGTACCTCTATGGGGGCTCTATGTGGTCTCTTATTTGTATCTATGGGCTTAAATGTCCTCCTATGGGTATCTATGGGTTTCAATGTGGTCCCTATGTGCCTCTATGGGGTCTCTTATGGGTCTCAGCAGAGTCTCTATGTGTCTCTACGGGTATCACTGTCTTCCACTGTAATCCATGTTGTCCCTATGTGTCCCAATGTCACCCTATGGGTCACTATGTGTCCCTATGTGTCCCAATGTCCCCCCTATGGGTTATTATGTGCCTCTATGGGTTCTCTATGGGGCTCTATGGGGTTCTATGGGGCGTTCTGAGGTTTCTATGGGGTGTCTATGGAACGCTATGGTGTGTCTATGTGGCAAAATGAGTTTCTATGGGTGGCTATGGGAGCTCTATGGGGCACAATGGGTTTCCTACGGGGCTCTATGGGATGTCTATGGGGCTCTATGGCGCGGCTATATGTCCTTATGTGGTGTCTATGTGGCACTTTGTTGTACTATGGGGTGCTGTGAGGCACTATGGGGTGCTATGAGGCTCTATGGAGCAGTATAGGGTGTCTATGGGTCCCTATGGGGTGCAATGGGGCGCTGTGGGGCACAAGGGACTGTCTATGAGGCTCCATGGGCTGCTATGTTGCACTATGGAGTAGCTATGGGGTGCTATGGGGTCTCTTTGGGCCCCTATGGGTCACTATGGGGTGTCTATGGGGCTCTATGGGGTATCTTTGTGTTCCTATGGGGCGCTATGGGTGACTATGGGGTCGCTATGGGTTTCTTTGAGGCACTATGGGTCTCAATGGGGTCTCTATGGGTCTCAATTTATCCTTATGGCTCCCAATGACTGTCTATGGGTCTCTATGTGTCCCTATGGGTCCCAGTGTCTCTCTATGGGTCCCAATGTCTTCTTCTGGATCTCTATGGGTCCCTATGGGTCCCAGTGTCTCTCTATGTCCCCCTGTCTAGGTGGTAACTATACAGATGGTAACAAAGATGGTAACAAATGTACAGAGGTTCTAAGCGAGAGAGAAACTCACCAGTGGTGATGCCTTCGCTGAGGAAGCTGGGGCGGTCTTCACTGCAGAGCGATGTCCAAGAGATGCTGCCTCACAGAATCACAGAATTCTCAAGGTTGGAAAAGGGCTGCCAGCTTTTGTAGGAGAATAGCATGGGAGACAGTTGTGAAGGCTTTGCTGAAGTCCAAGTAGAGCACATCAACAGCCTTTCTTTCTTTCCTTCATCCATCAGATGGGTCACAGGATCGTAGAAGGAGATCAGATTGGTCAAGCAGGAGCTGCCCTTCACGAACCCATGCTGGCTAGGTCTGATCTCCTGCTCATCCCACACCTGCCGCATCTGTCATCTCCCTCAAGACAATTCGTTCCATTCCCTTCCCTGGCACCGAGGTCAGGCTAACAGGCCTGGAGTTGCCCGGATCCTCCTGACAACCTTGCTTGGAAATGGGAGTCACGTTGGCAAGCCTCCAGTCTTCTGGGACCTCACCCGGTAACAGGGAGCTCGGAAAGATAATGGAAAGCGGCTCGAGTGAGGGTCAGCCCTTAAATGAGGTCTCAGAGGAGGTGGAGTCGAGCTCCAGCCCTCCCGGGAGCACAGCTCCATTACTCTCACCTGTGCTCCCACAGCTGACCCCACACTTGCCTCAGCTGATTAATCAGAGGTTCAGGCTGTGATTACCAATCTCCCATACAGCCCCTATGGGTCCCAGTGTCTCCCTATCGGTCTCTAGCTGTTCCTATAGGTCTCGATGGGGTTATAATGCCTCTAAATGGGTCCCTATGTGTCTCTATGTCTCTCTATGGGGTCCCTATGTGTCCCAACGTCCCCCTATGGATCTCTATGTATCCATATGGGTCCCAGTGACTCCCTTTGGGTCACTAATGAGTCACTATGTGTCCCAACGTCTCCCCTATGGGTTGCTATGTGCCTCTGTGGGGACTCTTATGGGTATCTCTGGACCCAAATGTATTCCTATGGGTACCTATGGGTTTCAATGTGGTCCCTATGTGCCTCTATGGGGTCTCTATGGGTCTCAGCAGTGTCCCTATGTGTCTCTATAGGTCTCACTGTCCCCCACTGTAATCCATGGGATCCCTATGTGTCCCAATGTCCCCCTATGGGTCCCAGTGTCTCCCTATGGGTCACTATGTGTCCCTATGTGTCCCAATATCCCCCCTATGGGTAGCTATGTGCCTCTATGGGGTCTCTTATTTGTATCTATGGGCTTAAATGTCCTCCTATGGGTATCTATGGGCTTCAATGTGGTCCCTATGTGCCTCTATGGGGTCTCTTATGGGTCTCAGCAGAGTCTCTATGTGTCTCTACGGGTATCACTGTCCCCCACTGTAATCCATGGTGTCCCTATGTGTCCCAGTGTCTCCCTATGGGTCACTATGTGTCCCTATGTTTCCCAATGTCCCCCCTATGGGTTGCTATGTTCCACTATGGGGTCTCTATGGGGTCTCATGGAAATCTCTGGGCCCAAATGTCTTCCTATGGGTATCTATGTGTTTCAATGCAGTCCCTATGTGCCTCTATGGGGTCTCTTATGGGTCTCAGCAAAGTCTCTATGTGTCTCTACGGGTATCACTGTCATCCACTTTAATCCATGGTGTCCCTATGTGTCCCAATGTCACCCTATGGGTCCCAGTGTCTCCCTATGGGTCACTATGTGTCCCTATGTGTCCCAATATCCCACCTATAGGTAGCTATGTGCCTCTATGTAGTCTCTTATTTGTATCTATGGGCTTAAATTTCCTCCTATGGGTATCAATGGGTTTCAATGTGGTCCCTATGTGCCTCTATGGGGTCTCTTATGGGTCTCAGCAGAGTATCTAAGTGTCTCTCCGGTTATCACTGTCCCCCACTGTAATCCATGGTGTCCCTATGTGTCCCAATGTCACCCTATGGGTCCCAGTGTCTCCCTATGGGTCACTACGTGTCCCTATGTGTCCCAATGTCCCCCCTATGGGTTGCTATGTGCCTCTATGGGTTCTCTATGGGGCTCTATGGGGTGCCTATGGAACTCTATGGGGTTCTATGGGGCGTTCTGAGGTTTCTATGGGGTGTCTATGGAACGCTATGGTGTGTCTATGTGGCAAAATGAGTTTCTATGGGTGGCTATGGGAGCTCTATGGGGCACAATGGGTTGCCTACGGGGCTCTATGGGATGTCTATGGGGCTCTATGGCGCGACTATATGTCCTTATGTGGTGTCTATGTGGCACTATGTTGTGCTATGGGGTGCTGTGAGGCACTATGGGGTGCTATGGGGCTCTATGGAGCAGTATAGGGTGTCTATGGGTCCCTATGTGGTGCAATGGGGCGCTGTGGGGCACAAGGGAGTGTCTATGAGGCTCCATGGGCTGCTATGGGGCACTGTGGAGTAGCTATGGGATGATTTGGGGTCTCTTTGTGCCCCTATGGGGCGCTATGGGTCACTATGTGGTGTCTATGGGGCTCTATGGGGTGGCTATGCGGTGCTGTAGGGTGGCTATTGGGTGCTTTGGGGTATCCTTGGGTTCCTATGGGGCACTATGGGTGACTATGGGGTGCTATGGTTTGCTATGGGGCTCTATGCAGAAGAATGGGGTCCCTATTGGGCTCTATGGGGAGTCTATGGGGTGTCTTTGGGGATCTTTGGGTTGTCTGTGGGGCTCTATGAGGTCTGCATGGGGTCTGTATGGGGTTCAGTGGGTCTCTATGGAGCTCTATGGGGTGTCTACAGGCACTATGGGGCGATATGGGGTGTCTATGTGGTTCAATTGGGCTCTATGGTGTGGCTGTAGGGCCTTATGTGGTGTCTATGGGGCACTGTGGGCTGCTATGGGGTGCTGTGGGGAACTATGGGGTGTCTATGGGGCTCTATGGAGCAGTATGCTGTGTCTATGGGTCCCAGTGTGGTGCTGTGGGGTGCAATGGAGTGTCTATGAGGCTCCATTAGCTGCTATGGGGCACTATGGAGTAGCTATGGGGTGCTATGGGGTCTCTTTGGGCCCCTATGGGTCACTATGGGGTGTCTATGGGGCTCTATGGGGTATCTTTGTGTTCCTATGGGGCGCTATGGGTGACTATGGGGTCGCTATGGGTTTCTTTGAGGCACTATGGGTCTCAATTTATCCTTATGGCTCCCAATGACTGTCTATGGGTCTCTATGTGTCCCTATGGGTCCCAGTGTCTCTCTATGGGTCCCAATGTCTTCCTCTGGATCTCTATGGGTCCCTATGGGTCCCAGTGTCTCTCTATGTCCCCCTGTCTAGGTGGTAACTATACAGATGGTAACAAAGATGGTAACAAATGTACAGAGGTTCTAAGCGAGAGAGAAACTCACCAGTGGTGATGCCTTCGCTGAGGAAGCTGGGGCGGTCTTCACTGCAGAGCGATGTCCAAGAGATGCTGCCTCACAGAATCACAGAATTCTCAAGGTTGGAAAAGGGCTGCCAGCTTTTGTAGGAGAATAGCATGGGAGACAGTTGTGAAGGCTTTGCTGAAGTCCAAGTAGAGCACATCAACAGCCTTTCTTTCTTTCCTTCATCCATCAGATGGGTCACAGGATCGTAGAAGGAGATCAGATTGGTCAAGCAGGAGCTGCCCTTCACGAACCCATGCTGGCTAGGTCTGATCTCCTGCTCATCCCACACCTGCCGCATCTGTCATCTCCCTCAAGACAATTCGTTCCATTCCCTTCCCTGGCACCGAGGTCAGGCTAACAGGCCTGGAGTTGCCCGGATCCTCCTGACAACCTTGCTTGGAAATGGGAGTCACGTTGGCAAGCCTCCAGTCTTCTGGGACCTCACCCGGTAACAGGGAGCTCGGAAAGATAATGGAAAGCGGCTCGAGTGAGGGTCAGCCCTTAAATGTGGTCTCAGAGGAGGTGGAGTCGAGCTCCAGCCCTCCCGGGAGCACAGCTCCATTACTCTCACCTGTGCTCCCGCAGCTGACCCCACACTTGCCTCAGCTGATTAATCAGAGGTTCAGGCTGTGAGTACCAATCTCCCATATAGCCCCTATGGGTCCCAGTGTTTCCCTATGGGTCTCTAGCTGTCCCTATAGGTCTCTATGGGGTTATTATGCCTCTAAATGCGTCCCTATGTGTCCCAATGTCCCCCTATGGATCTCTATGTATCCATATGAGTCCCAGTGACTCCCTTTGGGTCACTAATGAGTCACTATGTGTCCCAACGTCTCCCCTATGGGTTGCTATGTGCCTCTGTGGGGTCTCTTATGGCTATCTCTGGACCCAAATGTATTCCTATGGGTACCTATGGGTTTCAATGTGGTCCCTATGTGCCTCTATGGGGTCTCTATGGGTCTCAGCAGTGTCCCTATGTGTCTCTATGGGTCTCACTGTCCCCCACTGTAATCCATGGGATCCCTATGTGTCCCAATGTCCCCCTATGGGTCCCAGTGTCTCCCTATGGGTCACTATGTGTCCCTATGTGTCCTAATATCCCCCCTATGGGTAGCTATGTGCCTCTATGGGGTCTCTTATTTGTATCTATGGGCTTAAATGTCCTCCTATGGGTATCTATGGGTTTCACTGTGGTCCCTATGTGCCTCTATGGGGTCTCTTATGGGTCTCAGCAGAGTCTCTATGTGTCTCTACGGATATCACTGTCCCCCACTGTAATCCATGGTGTCCCTATGTGTCCCAATGTCACCCTATGGGTTGCTATGTGCCACTATGGGGTCTCTATGGGGTCTCATGGATATCTCTGGGCCCAAATGTCTTCCTATGGGTATCTATGGGTTTCAATGCAGTCCCTATGTGCCTCTATGGGTTCTCTTATGGGTCTCAGCGAGGTCCCTATGTGTCTCTATGGGTCTCACTGTCCCCCACTGAAATCCATGAGGTCCCTATGTGTCCCAATGTCCCCCTATTGGTCCCAGTGTCAGCCTATGGGTCACAATGTTTCCCTATGTGTCCCAATGTCCCTCCTATGTGTTGCTAAGTGTCTCCATGGGGTCTCTTATGAGTATCTCTGGGCCAAAATATCTACCTATTGGTATCCATAGGTTACATTAGGTCCCTATGTGCCTCTATGGGGTCTCTTAAGGGTTACAGCGGAGTCCCTATGTGTCTCTATGGGTCTCACTGTCCCCCACTATGTTCCATGGGGTCCCTATGTGTCCCAATGTCACCCTATGGGTCCCAGTGTCTCCCTATGGGTCACTATGTGTCCCTATGTGTCCCAATATCCCCCCTATGGGTAGCTATGTGCCTCTATGGAGTCTCTTATTCGTATCTATGGGCTTAAATGTCCTCCTATGGGTATCTATGGGTTTCAGTGTGGTCCCTATGTGCCTCTATGGGGTCTCTTATGGGTCTCAGCAGAGTCTCTGTGTGTCTCTACGGGTATCACTGTCCCCCACTGTAATCCATGGTGTCCCTATGCGTCCCAATGTCCCCCTATGGGTCTCAGTGTCTCCCTATGGGTCACTATGTGTCCATATGTGTCCCAATGTCCCCCCTATGGGTTTCTATGTGCCTCTATGGGTTCTCTATGGGGCTCTATGGGGTGCCTATGGAGCTCTATGGGGTTCTATGGGGCGTTCTGAGGTTTCCATGGGGTGTCTATGGAACGCTATGGTGTGTCTATGTGGCAAAATGAGTTTCTATGGGTGGCTATGGGAGCTCTATGGGGCACAATGGGTTGCCTACGGGGCTCTATGGGATGTCTATGGGGCTCTATGGTGCGGCTATATGTCCTTATGTGGTGTCTATGTTGCACTATGTTGTGCTATGGGGTGCTGTGAGGCACTATGGGGTGCTATGGGGCTCTATGGAGCAGTATAGGGTGTCTATGGGTCCCTATGGGGTGCAATGGGGCGCTGTGGGGCACAAGGGAGTGTCTATGAGGCTCCATGGGCTGCTATGGGGCACTATGGAGTAGCTATGGGATGATTTGGGGTCTCTTTGTGCCCCTATGGGGCGCTATGGGTCACTATGTGGCGTCTTTGGGGCTCTATGGGGTGGCTATGCGGTGCTGTAGGGTGGCTATGGGTTGCTTTGGGGTATCCTTGGGTTCCTATGGGGCACTATGGGTGACTATGGGGTGCTACGGTTTGCTATGGGGCTCTATGCGGAAGAATGGGGTCTCTATGGGGCGCTATGGGGCTCTATGGGGAGTCTACGGGGTGTCTTTTGGGATCTATGGGTTGTCTGTGGGGCTCTATGGGGTCTGCATGGGGTCTGTATGGGGTTCAGTGGGTCTCTATGGAGCTCTATGGGGTGTCTACAGGCACTATGGGGCGATATGGGGTGTCTATGTGGTTCAATTGGGCTCTATGGTGTGGCTGTAGGGTTTTATGTGGTGTCTATGGGGCACTGTGGGCTTCTATGGGGTGCTGTGGGGAACTATGGGGTGTCTATGGGGCTCTATGGAGCAGTATGCTGTGTCTATGGGTCCCTATGGGGTGCAATGGGGTGCTGTGGGGCACAATGGAGTGTCTATGAGGCTCCATGGGCTGCTATGGGGCACTATGGAGTAGCTATGGGGTGCTATGGGTTCTCTTTGGGCCCCTATGGGTCAATATGGGGTGTCTATGGGGCTCCATGGGATATCTATATGTTCCTATGGGGCACTATGTGTGACTATGGGGTCGCTATGGGTTTCTTTGAGGAAGTGCCAACTCCTGCCCAACGTGTGATATCTCCTGCACCACAAGTTCCAAGTCTTGCCCCACAAGTTCCACCTACCATCCCACAAGTGCCACCTCCTGCCCCACAAGTGCCACCTCCTGCCCCACAAGTGCCACCTCCCGACCCACAAGTGCCACCTCCTGCCGTGCAAGTGCCAGCTCCTGCCCCAAAAGTGCCAGCTCCTGCTCCACATGTGCCACCTCTCGCCCCACAAGTTCCAGCTCCCGCCCCATAAGTGCCACCTCCCTCTCCACAAATTCCACCTCCCGCCCACAAGTGCCACATCGCTCCCCACAAGTGCCACCTCCTGCCCCACTAGTGCCACCTCCCGCCCCACAAGTGCCAACTCCAGCCCCACAAGTGCAACCTCCCACCCCACAACTTCCACCTCCTGCCCCAGAAGTGCCATCTCCTGCCCCACATGTGTCACCTCCTGCCCCACATCATCCACCTCCAAACCCATAAGTGCCACCTCCTGCACAACAAGTGCCATTTCCTGCCCCACAAGTGCCATTTCCCCCCCCACATGTGCCAACTCCTGCCTTACAAGTTTCACCTACCACCCCACAAATTCCACCTCCCACCCCACAAGTTCCACCTCCTGCCCCAAAAGTGCCAATTCCTGCTTCACAAGTGCCAGCTCATGCTTCACAAATGCCAGCTCATGCCCCACATCATCAACTTCCTGCCCCACAAGTGCCAGCTCATGCCCCACAAGTGCCACCTCTTGCCCCACAGGTGCCACCTCCTGCCCCACATCATCCACCTCCTCCCCCAAAAGTGACAATACCTGTTCCACAAGTGCCGCCTCCCGCCCCACAACTTCAACATCCCGCCACACAAGTGCCAGCTCCTGCCCCACATGTTCCACCTACCATCCCACAAATTCCACCTCATGCCCCACAAGTGCCAACTCCCAACCCACAAATGCCAAATCCTGCAGTGCAACTTCCACCTCCTGCTCCACAAGTGCCACCTCCTGCCCCACATCGTCCACCTCCCACCCAACAAGTGCCAATTCCTGCCCCACAAGTGCCAATTCCTGCCCCACATGTGCCAGCTCATGCTTCACAAGTGCCAGCTCCTGCACCACATCATCCACTTCCTGCTCACAAGTGCCACCTCCTGACCGACAAAGACATCCTCCTGCCCCATAAGTGCCACCACCTTCCCCACAAGTGCCAATTCCTGCCCCACAAGTGCCACATTTGTCTACACCACTGCCACCTACCCCCCCAAATAATCCACCTCCTGCCCCTCAAGTGTCACTGACTGACCAACTTCCTCCTTCTGCCCCACAAGTGCCAGCTCCTGCCCCACAAGAGCCACTTCCTGCCCCACAAGTACCTCTTCCCTCCCAACAAGTTCCAATTTCCGCCCAACAAGTACCACCTCCTTCTGCACAAGTTCCACCTCCTGACCTAAAAGCTCCATTTCCTGCCCCGGAAGTGCCACCTCCCGCCCCACAAGTGCCACCTCCCGCCCTACAACTTCCACCTCCTGTCTCACAAGTGCAACCTCCTGCCCCACAACTTCCACAACCTGCCCCACAAGTGCCACCTCCCGTCAATCAACTTCCACATCCCGCCCCACAAGTACCACCTCCTGCATCACAACTTCCACCTCCCGCCCCACATGTACCACCTCCTGCATCACAACTTCACCTCCCGCCCCACATGTACCACCTCCTGCATCACAACTTCCACCTCCCGCCCCACATGTACCACCTCCTGCATCACAACTTCCACCTCCCGCCCCACATGTACCACCTCCTGCATCACAACTTCCACCTACCGCCCCACATGTACCACCTCCTGCATCACAACTTCCACCTCCCGCCCCACATGTACCACCTCCTGCATCACAACTTCCACCTCCCGCCCCAAGAATGCCACACCCTGCCCCACAAGTTCTACCTCCTGCCTTAAAAGTGCCACCCCCTGCCTCACAGCTTCCACCTCCCGCCCCACAAGTGCCACCTCCCACGCACAAGTGCAACATCCAGCCCCACAAGTGTCACCTCCTGCCCACAAGTGCCACCTACCACCCCACAACTTCCACATCCCGCCCCACAAGTGCCCCACCTGACCCACAAGTGCCAACTCCTGCCCCACAAGTTCTACCTCCTGCCTTACAAGTGCCACCCCGTGCCTCACAACTTCCACCTCCCGCCCCACAAATGCCACCTCCTGCCCTACAAGTGCCACCGCAGGCCCTACAAGTGCCCCCTCCCGCTCCACAAGTGCCACGTCCTGCCCCACAAGTGCCACCTCCCGCCCCTCTATGGCCACCTCCTGCCCCACAAGTTACACCTCTTGCCACACAACGTCGACCCCCGCCCCACATGTGCCACCACCTGACCCACAAGTGCCAACCCCTGCCCCACAAGTGCCATTTCCTGCACCACATTTGTCGCGTCCTGCCCCACAAGTGCCGGCTCCTGCCCCACAAGTGCCAACTCCTGCCCCACAAGTGCCACCTCCCGCCCCACAAGTGCCACCTCCCGCCCCACAAGTGCCACCTCCCGCCCCACTACTTCCACGTCACACCCCAAATCTTCTTACCTTCCACCCCACAAGTGCCACCTCCTGCCCCAAACCTTCAACCTACTGCCCCACAACTGCCACTTCCCACCCAGCAATTGTCACCCCCCGCCCTACAAGTGCCTCCTCCCACCCCACAAGTGCCAACCCTTACCCCACAAGTGCTAACTCCGGCCCCACATCATCCACCAACCGCCCCACAAGTGTCACCTCCTGCCCCACAACTTCCATCTCCCACTCCACAAGTGCCACCTACTGCACAACAAATACCATCTCCTGCCCCATAAGTGCCACCTCCTGCCCCACAACCGCTACCTCCTGCCTCATATCATTCACCTCCCGCCCCACAATTTCCACCTCCTGCTCAACTAGTGCCACGTGCTGCCCCACAAGTTCCATTTCCCGCCCCACAAGTGCCACCTCCCGCCCCACAAGTGCCGCCTCCAGCCACACAAGTGCTAAATCGTGCCGCACAACTTCCACCTCCCGCCCCACAACTGCCACCTCCCGCCTTAAAAGTGCCACCTCCCGACCCACAAGTGCCTCCTCCTGTCCCACAGTTGTCACCTCCCGCTCCACAAGTTACACCTCACCCCCCACAAGTTCTACCACCCACCCCACAAGTGCCACCTGCAGCCCCAGAAGTGTCAAATCCTGCCACACAACTTCCACATCCAGCCTCACAAGTGCCACCTCCCACCCCACAACCTCCACTTCCCGCCCAACAACGGCCTCCTCCTGCCCCACAAGTGCCTCCTCCTGCCCCACAAGTGCCACCTCCTGCCCCACAAGTGCCACTTCCTGCCACACAAGTGCCTCCTCCTGCCCCACAAGTGCCACCTCCTGCCACACAAGTGCCTCCTCCTGCCCCACAAGTGCCACCTCCTGCCACACAAGTGCCACCTCCTGCCACACAAGTGCCACCTCCTGCCACACAAGTGCCACCTCCTGCCACACAAGTGCTACCTACTTCCCCACAAGTGCCACCTCCTGCCCCACATCATCCACCTCCTGCCTCACAAATGCCTCCTCCTGACCCACAATTGCCACCTGCCGCCCCACAACTTCCACCTCACGCCCCAGAAGTGCCACCTCCCGCCCCACAAGTGCCACAACCCGCCCCACAAATCCAACTCCTGACCCACAAGTTCCACCTCCCGCCCCACAAGTTCCACCTCCCGCACCACAAGTGCCACCTCCCGACCCACATGTGCCAACTTCTGCCCCACAAGTGCCAGCTCCTGCCCCTCAAGTGTCACCTCTTCCCCACAAGTGCCACCTTCTGCTCCACAAGTGCCACTTCCTGCCGCACAAGTGATACCTCCAGCCCCACAACTGCCACCACCCGCCCCACAACTTCCACCTCCCGCCTCACAAGTGCAACTTCCAGGCCAACAAGTGCCACCTCCAGATCCACAACAATTAACTCCTGCCCCACAAGTGCCACCTCCTGCCCTTCAAGAGCCACTTCTTGCCCCACAAGTAACATTTCCTGCCCCACAAGTGCCAACCCCTGCCCAACAAGTGCTATGACCCAGCCCACAAGTGCCAACTCCTGCCCCACTAGTGCCACCTCCCGCCCCACAAGTGCCACCACCCTCCCCACAACTTCAACCTCCTTCCCCAAAACATCCACCTCCCGCCCCACAGGTGTCATCATCTGCCCCACAACTGCCACATCCCGCCCCACAAGTGCCACCTTCTGCCCCACAAGTGCCACCTCCCGCCCCTCAAGTGCCACACACTGCCCCACAAGTGCCACCCCCAGCCCCGCAACTGCCACCCCTTGCCCCACAATTTCCACCTCCCACCCCACAATTTTTACCTCCCGCCCCACAAGTGCCATCTCCTGCCCCACAGGTGCCACCTACTGTTCCACATCATCCACCTCCTTCCCCACATCATCCACCTCCTGTTCCACAAATGTCACCTCCTGACCCACAACTTCCACATCCTGCCCCACAAGTGCCACCTCCTGCCCCACATAATCCACGTCCTGCTCCAAAATTGCCACCTCCTGCCCCACAAGTGCCACCTCCTGCCCCACATAATCCACGTCCTGCTCCAAAATTGCCACCTCCTGCCCCACAAGTGCCACCTCCCGCCCCACTACTTCCATGTCACACCCCAAATCTTCTTACCTTCCACCCCACAAGTGCCACCTCCTGCCCCAAACCTTCAACCTACTGCCCCACAACTGCCACTTCCCACCCAGCAATTGTCACCCCCCGCCCCACAAGTGCCTCCTCCCACCCCACAAGTGCCAACCCTTACCCCACAAGTGCTAACTCCGGCCCCACATCATCCACCAACCGCCCCACAAGTGTCACCTCCTGCCCCACAACTTCCATCTCCCACTCCACAAGTGCCACCTACTGCACAACAAATACCATCTCCTGCCCCATAAGTGCCACCTCCTGCCCCACAACCGCTACCTCCTGCCTCATATCATTCACCTCCCGCCCCACAATTTCCACCTCCTGCTCAACTAGTGCCACGTGCTGCCCCACAAGTTCCATTTCCCGCCCCACAAGTGCCACCTCCCGCCCCACAAGTGCCGCCTCCAGCCACACAAGTGCTAAATCGTGCCGCACAACTTCCACCTCCCGCCCCACAACTGCCACCTCCCGCCTTAAAAGTGCCACCTCCCGACCCACAAGTGCCTCCTCCTGTCCCACAGTTGTCACCTCCCGCTCCACAAGTTACACCTCACCCCCCACAAGTTCTACCACCCACCCCACAAGTGCCACCTGCAGCCCCAGAAGTGTCAAATCCTGCCACACAACTTCCACATCCAGCCTCACAAGTGCCACCTCCCACCCCACAACCTCCACTTCCCGCCCAACAACGGCCTCCTCCTGCCCCACAAGTGCCTCCTCCTGCCCCACAAGTGCCACCTCCTGCCCCACAAGTGCCACCTCCTGCCCCACAAGTGCCTCCTCCTGCCCCACAAGTGCCACCTCCTGCCACACAAGTGCCTCCTCCTGCCCCACAAGTGCCACCTCCTGCCACACAAGTGCCACCTCCTGCCACACAAGTGCCACCTCCTGCCACACAAGTGCCACCTGCTGCCCCACATGTGCCACTTCCTGCCCCACAAGTGCTACCTACTTCCTACAAATGCCACCTCCTGCCCCACATCATCCACCTCCTGCCTCACAAATGCCTCCTCCTGACCCACAATTGCCACCTGCCGCCCCACAACTTCCACCTCACGCCCCAGAAGTGCCACCTCCCGCCCCACAAGTGCCACAACCCTCCCCACAAATCCAACTCCTGACCCACAAGTTCCACCTCCCGCCCCACAAGTTCCACCTCCCGCACCACATGTGCCACCTCCCGACCCACATGTGCCAACTTCTGCCCCACAAGTGCCAGCTCCTGCCCCTCAAGTGTCACCTCTTCCCCACAAGTGCCACCTTCTGCTCCACAAGTGCCACTTCCTGCCGCACAAGTGATACCTCCAGCCCCACAACTGCCACCACCCGCCCCACAACTTCCACCTCCCGCCTCACAAGTGCAACTTCCAGGCCAACAAGTGCCACCTCCAGATCCACAACAATTAACTCCTGCCCCACAAGTGCCACCTCCTGCCCTTCAAGAGCCACTTCTTGCCCCACAAGTAACATTTCCTGCCCCACAAGTGCCAACCCCTGCCCAACAAGTGCTATGACCCAGCCCACAAGTGCCAACTCCTGCCCCACTAGTGCCACCTCCCGCCCCACAAGTGCCACCACCCTCCCCACAACTTCAACCTCCTTCCCCAAAACATCCACCTCCCGCCCCACAGGTGTCATCATCTGCCCCACAACTGCCACATCCCGCCCCACAAGTGCCACCTTCTGCCCCACAAGTGCCACCTCCCGCCCCTCAAGTGCCACACACTGCCCCACAAGTGCCACCCCCAGCCCCGCAACTGCCACCCCTTGCCCCACAATTTCCACCTCCCACCCCACAATTTTTACCTCCCGCCCCACAAGTGCCATCTCCTGCCCCACAGGTGCCACCTACTGTTCCACATCATCCACCTCCTTCCCCACATCATCCACCTCCTGTTCCACAAATGTCACCTCCTGACCCACAACTTCCACATCCTGCCCCACAAGTGCCACCTCCTGCCCCACATAATCCACGTCCTGCTCCAAAATTGCCACCTCCTGCCCCACAAGTGCCACCTCCTGCCCCACATAATCCACGTCCTGCTCCAAAATTGCCACCTCCTGCCCCACAAGTGCCACCTCCCGCCCCACTACTTCCACGTCACACCCCAAATCTTCTTACCTTCCACCCCACAAGTGCCACCTCCTGCCCCAAACCTTCAACCTACTGCCCCACAACTGCCACTTCCCACCCAGCAATTGTCACCCCCCGCCCCACAAGTGCCTCCTCCCACCCCACAAGTGCCAACCCTTACCCCACAAGTGCTAACTCCGGCCCCACATCATCCACCAACCGCCCCACAAGTGTCACCTCCTGCCCCACAACTTCCATCTCCCACTCCACAAGTGCCACCTACTGCACAACAAATACCATCTCCTGCCCCATAAGTGCCACCTCCTGCCCCACAACCGCTACCTCCTGCCTCATATCATTCACCTCCCGCCCCACAATTTCCACCTCCTGCTCAACTAGTGCCACGTGCTGCCCCACAAGTTCCATTTCCCGCCCCACAAGTGCCACCTCCCGCCCTACAAGTGCCGCCTCCAGCCACACAAGTGCTAAATCGTGCCGCACAACTTCCACCTCCCGCCCCACAACTGCCACCTCCCGCCTTAAAAGTGCCACCTCCCGACCCACAAGTGCCTCCTCCTGTCCCACAGTTGTCACCTCCCGCTCCACAAGTTACACCTCACCCCCCACAAGTTCTACCACCCACCCCACAAGTGCCACCTGCAGCCCCAGAAGTGTCAAATCCTGCCACACAACTTCCACATCCAGCCTCACAAGTGCCACCTCCCACCCCACAACCTCCACTTCCCGCCCAACAACGGCCTCCTCCTGCCCCACAAGTGCCTCCTCCTGCCCCACAAGTGCCACCTCCTGCCCCACAAGTGCCACCTCCTGCCCCACAAGTGCCACCTCCTGCCCCACAAGTGCCTCCTCCTGCCCCACAAGTGCCACCTCCTGCCACACAAGTGCCTCCTCCTGCCCCACAAGTGCCACCTCCTGCCACACAAGTGCCACCTCCTGCCACACAAGTGCCACCTCCTGCCACACAAGTGCCACCTGCTGCCCCACATGTGCCACTTCCTGCCCCACAAGTGCTACCTACTTCCTCACAAGTGCCACCTCCTGCCCCACATCATCCACCTCCTGCCTCACAAATGCCTCCTCCTGACCCACAATTGCCACCTGCCGCCCCACAAGTGCCCCCTCCCGCTCCACAAGTGCCACCTCCCGCCCCACAAGTGCCACAACCCGCCCCACAAATCCAACTCCTGACCCACAAGTTCCACCTCCCGCCCCACAAGTTCCACCTCCCGCACCACAAGTGCCACCTCCCGACCCACATGTGCCAACTTCTGCCCCACAAGTGCCAGCTCCTGCCCCTCAAGTGTCACCTCTTCCCCACAAGTGCCACCTTCTGCTCCACAAGTGCCACTTCCTGCCGCACAAGTGATACCTCCAGCCCCACAACTGCCACCACCCGCCCCACAACTTCCACCTCCCGCCTCACAAGTGCAACTTCCAGGCCAACAAGTGCCACCTCCAGATCCACAACAATTAACTCCTGCCCCACAAGTGCCACCTCCTGCCCTTCAAGAGCCACTTCTTGCCCCACAAGTAACATTTCCTGCCCCACAAGTGCCAACCCCTGCCCAACAAGTGCTATGACCCAGCCCACAAGTGCCAACTCCTGCCCCACTAGTGCCACCTCCCGCCCCACAAGTGCCACCACCCTCCCCACAACTTCAACCTCCTTCCCCAAAACATCCACCTCCCGCCCCACAGGTGTCATCATCTGCCCCACAACTGCCACATCCCGCCCCACAAGTGCCACCTTCTGCCCCACAAGTGCCACCTCCCGCCCCTCAAGTGCCACACACTGCCCCACAAGTGCCACACACTGCCCCGCAACTGCCACCCCTTGCCCCACAATTTCCACCTCCCACCCCACAATTTTTACCTCCCGCCCCACAAGTGCCATCTCCTGCCCCACAGGTGCCACCTACTGTTCCACATCATCCACCTCCTTCCCCACATCATCCACCTCCTGTTCCACAAATGTCACCTCCTGACCCACAACTTCCACATCCTGCCCCACAAGTGCCACCTCCTGCCCCACATAATCCACGTCCTGCTCCAAAATTGCCACCTCCTGCCCCACAAGTGCCACCTCCTGCCCCACATAATCCACGTCCTGCTCCAAAATTGCCACCTCCTGCCCCACAAGTGCCACCTCCCGCCCCACTACTTCCACGTCACACCCCAAATCTTCTTACCTTCCACCCCACAAGTGCCACCTCCTGCCCCAAACCTTCAACCTACTGCCCCACAACTGCCACTTCCCACCCAGCAATTGTCACCCCCCGCCCCACAAGTGCCTCCTCCCACCCCACAAGTGCCAACCCTTACCCCACAAGTGCTAACTCCGGCCCCACATCATCCACCAACCGCCCCACAAGTGTCACCTCCTGCCCCACAACTTCCATCTCCCACTCCACAAGTGCCACCTACTGCACAACAAATACCATCTCCTGCCCCATAAGTGCCACCTCCTGCCCCACAACCGCTACCTCCTGCCTCATATCATTCACCTCCCGCCCCACAATTTCCACCTCCTGCTCAACTAGTGCCACGTGCTGCCCCACAAGTTCCATTTCCCGCCCCACAAGTGCCACCTCCCGCCCCACAAGTGCCGCCTCCAGCCACACAAGTGCTAAATCGTGCCGCACAACTTCCACCTCCCGCCCCACAACTGCCACCTCCCGCCTTAAAAGTGCCACCTCCCGACCCACAAGTGCCTCCTCCTGTCCCACAGTTGTCACCTCCCGCTCCACAAGTTACACCTCACCCCCCACAAGTTCTACCACCCACCCCACAAGTGCCACCTGCAGCCCCAGAAGTGTCAAATCCTGCCACACAACTTCCACATCCAGCCTCACAAGTGCCACCTCCCACCCCACAACCTCCACTTCCCGCCCAACAACGGCCTCCTCCTGCCCCACAAGTGCCTCCTCCTGCCCCACAAGTGCCACCTCCTGCCCCACAAGTGCCACCTCCTGCCACACAAGTGCCTCCTCCTGCCCCACAAGTGCCACCTCCTGCCACACAAGTGCCACCTCCTGCCACACAAGTGCCACCTGCTGCCCCACATGTGCCACTTCCTGCCCCACAAGTGCTACCTACTTCCTCACAAGTGCCACCTCCTGCCCCACATCATCCACCTCCTGCCTCACAAATGCCTCCTCCTGACCCACAATTGCCACCTGCCGCCCCACAACTTCCACCTCACGCCCCAGAAGTGCCACCTCCCGCCCCACAAGTGCCACAACCCGCCCCACAAATCCAACTCCTGACCCACAAGTTCCTCCTCCCGCCCCACAAGTTCCACCTCCCGCACCACAAGTGCCACCTCCCGACCCACATGTGCCAACTTCTGCCCCACAAGTGCCAGCTCCTGCCCCTCAAGTGTCACCTCTTCCCCACAAGTGCCACCTTCTGCTCCACAAGTGCCACTTCCTGCCGCACAAGTGATACCTCCAGCCCCACAACTGCCACCACCCGCCCCACAACTTCCACCTCCCGCCTCACAAGTGCAACTTCCAGGCCAACAAGTGCCACCTCCAGATCCACAACAATTAACTCCTGCCCCACAAGTGCCACCTCCTGCCCTTCAAGAGCCACTTCTTGCCCCACAAGTAACATTTCCTGCCCCACAAGTGCCAACCCCTGCCCAACAAGTGCTATGACCCAGCCCACAAGTGCCAACTCCTGCCCCACTAGTGCCACCTCCCGCCCCACAAGTGCCACCACCCTCCCCACAACTTCAACCTCCTTCCCCAAAACATCCACCTCCCGCCCCACAGGTGTCATCATCTGCCCCACAACTGCCACATCCCGCCCCACAAGTGCCACCTTCTGCCCCACAAGTGCCACCTCCCGCCCCTCAAGTGCCACACACTGCCCCACAAGTGCCACCCCCAGCCCCGCAACTGCCACCCCTTGCCCCACAATTTCCACCTCCCACCCCACAATTTTTACCTCCCGCCCCACAAGTGCCATCTCCTGCCCCACAGGTGCCACCTACTGTTCCACATCATCCACCTCCTTCCCCACATCATCCACCTCCTGTTCCACAAATGTCACCTCCTGACCCACAACTTCCACCTCCTGCCCCACAAGTGCCACCTCCTGCCCCACATAATCCACGTCCTGCTCCAAAATTGCCACATCCTGCCCCACAAGTGCCACCTCCCACCCCACAAGTGCCACCTCCAGCCCCACCAGTTCCACCGCCCGCCCCACAAGTACCACCTCCTGACCCACAATTGCCATCACCCCCCCAACAAGTGCCACCTCCCGCCCCACAAGTACCACATCCCACCCCACAAGTGCAACCTCCTGCCCCACAAGTGCCAACTCTCGCCCCACAAGTGCCAACTCCTGCCCCACAACATCCACCTCACGCTCCAAAAGTGCCACCTCCTGCCCCACAAGTGCTACTTCCTGCCTTACAAGTGCCACTTCCCGCTGCACAAGTGACACCTCCAGCCCCACAGCTGCCACAACCCGCCCCACAACTTCCACATCCCGCCTCACAACTGCAAGCTCCTGCCCCACAATTGCCACCTCCTACCACACAAGTGCCAACTCCTGCCCCACAAGTGCCACCTCATGTCCCTCAATTTTCACCTTATGCCCCAAAAGTGCCACCTCCCGCCCAACAAGTGCAACATCTCGCCCCACTAGTGCCACGTCCCGGCCCAAAATTGCTACCTCCTGCCCCACATCATCCACCTCCTGTTCCACAAATGTCACCTCCTGACCCACAACTTCCACCTCCTGCCCCACAAGTGCCACCTTCTGCCTCACAAGTGCCACCCCTTGCCCCACAAGTGCCACATCCCACCGCACAATTTCCACCTCTTGTTACACAAGTCCCACCTCCCGCCCAACAACAGCCTCCTCCTGCCCCACAAGTGCCACCTCCTGCCCCACAAGTGCCACCTCCCGCCCCACAAGTGCCACGTCCTTCCCAATTGCCACGTCCTGTCCCACAAGTGCCACCTCCTGCCGTACAAGTGCCACCCTCTGCCCCACAATTGCCACTTCTTGCCCCACAATTGCCAATTCTTGCCCCACAACTTCCACCTCCCACCCCATAACTTCCACCTCCCGTCCCACAGCTTCCACATCCTGCCCCACAAGTGCCCGATCCTGCCCCAGAAGTACCACCACCTGACCCACAAGTGCCAACTCCTGCCCCACAAGTGCCACATCCCGCCCCACAAGTGCTACCTCCTGCCTTACAAGTGCCCATTCCTGCTTCACAAGTGCCAGCTCATGCTTCACAAGTGCCAGCTCCTGCCCCACATAGTCAACTTCCTGCCCCACAAGTGTCACCTCCAACCCCACAAAGACAGCCTCCTGCCCCACATCATCCACCTCCTGCCCCACAAGTGCCAATTCCTGCCCCACAAGTGCCAGCTCATGCCCCACAAGTGCCAGCTCCTGCCCCAAAATGACCACCTCCTTCCCCACATCATCCAACTCCTGCCCCACATCATCCACCTCCTGCCCCACAAGTGCCAATTCCTGCCCTACAAGTGCCAGCTCATTCCCCTGAAGTGCCAGCTCCTGCCCCACAAGTGCCACTTTTTGCCACACCACAGCCACCTCCCCCCCCAAATAATCCACCTCCTGCCCTACAAGTGTCACTGACCGCAACTTCCTCCTCCTGACCCACAAGTGCAACCTCCTGCCCCACAACTTCAACATCCCGCCACACAAGTGCCGACTCCTGCCCAACGTGTGCCACATCCTGCCCCACAAGTGCCAACTCCTGCCCCACATCGTCCACCTCCCACCCAACAAGTGCCACCTCCTGCCCCACAAGTGCCAATTCCTGCCCCACATGTGCCAGCTCATGCTCCACAAGTGCCAGCTCCTGCCCATCATCATCCACCTTCTGCCCCACAAGTGCCACCTCCTGCCCCACAACGACCACCTCCTGCCCCACATCATCCACCCCCTGAACCACAAGTGCCAATTCATGCCCCACAAGTGCCAGCTCACTCCCCTGAAGTGCCAGCTCCTGCCCCACAAGTGCCACCTCCTGTCCCACATGTGCTAACTCCTGCCCCACAAGTGCCATTTTCTGCCCCACAACTTCTACCTCACGGCCCACAAGAGCCAGTTCCAGCCCCACAAATGCCACCTCCCGCCCCACAACTTCAACATCCCGCCACACAAGTGCCACCTCCTGCCCCACAAGTGCCAAATCCTGTTCTGCAACTTCCAACTCCTGCTCCACAAGTGCCACCTCCTGCCCCACATCATCTACCTCCCACCCCACAAGTGCCACCTCCTGCCCCACAAGTTACATCTCCCGCCCCACAAGTGCCACCTCCTGCCTCACAACTTCCAACTCCCACCACAACAATTTCCACCTCCTTTCTTACAAGTTCCACTTCCGCCCCACAAGTGCCACCTCCAGCCCCATAAGTGCCTAATCATGCCCCACAACATCCACCTGTGCCCTACAAATTTCCGGCTCCACATCATCCAACTCCAGCCCCACAAGCGCCACCTCCTGCCCCACATCATCCAACTCCTGCCCCACAATGACCACCTCCTGCCCCACAACGACCACCTCCTGCCCCACAAGTGCCAATTCCCGCCCTACAAGTGCCAGCTCATTCCCCTGAAGTGCCAGCTCCTGCCCCATAAGTGCCACATTTTGCCACACCACTGCCACCTCCCCCCCAAATAATCCACCTCCTGCCCCACAAGTGTCACTGACCGCCCAACTTCCTCCTCCTGACGCACAAGTGCAACCTCCTGCCCGACAAGAGCCACTTCCTGCCCCACAAGTACTTCTTCCCTCCCAACAAGTTCCAATTTCCGCCCCACAAGTGCCACCTCCTGCCCCACAAGTGCAGCCTCCTGCCCCACAAACGCCACCTTTCGCCCCACAAATGCCACCTCCCGCTCCACAACTTCCACCTCCTGCCCCACAAGTGCCACCTCCCGCCCTACAACTTCCATCTCCTGGTCCACAAGTGCCACCTCCTGCCTCAAAAGAGCCACCTCCCGCCCCACAACTTCCACGTAACGCCCCATAAGTTCCACCTCCCGCCCAACAAGTGCCACCTCTCGTCCCACAGCTTCCACATCCTGCCCCACAAGTGCCCGATCCTGCCCCAGAAGTACCACCACCTGACCCACAAGTGCCAACTCCTGCCCCACAAGTGCCACATCCCGCCCCACAAGTGCTACCTCCTGCCTTACAAGTGCCCATTCCTGCTTCACAAGTGCCAGCTCATGCTTCACAAGTGCCAGCTCCTGCCCCACATCATCAACTTCCTGCCCCACAAGTGTCACCGCCAACCCCACAAAGACAGCCTCCTGCCCCACATCATCCACCTCCTGCCCCACAAGTGCCAATTCCTGCCCCACAAGTGCCAGCTCCTGCCCCAAAATGACCACCTCCTGCCCCACATCATCCAACTCCTGCCCCACAATGACCACCTCCTGCCCCACATCATCCAACTCCTGCCCCACATCATCCACCTCCTGCCCCACAAGTGCCAATTCCTGCCCTACAAGTGCCAGCTCATTCCCCTGAAGTGCCTGCTCCTGCCCCACAAGTGCCACATTTTGCCACACCACTGCCACCTCCCCCCCCAAATAATCCACCTCCTGCCCCACAAGTGTCACTGACCGCAACTTCCTCCTCCTGACCCACAAGTGCAACCTCCTGCCCCACAACTTCAACATCCCGCCACACAAGTGCCGACTCCTGCCCAACGTGTGCCACATCCTGCCCCACAAGTGCCAACTCCTGCCCCACATCGTCCACCTCCCACCCAACAAGTGCCACCTCCTGCCCCACAAGTGCCAATTCCTGCCCCACAAGTGCCAGCTCATGCTCCACAAGTGCCAGCTCCTGCCCCTCATCATCCACCTTCTGCCCCACAAGTGCCACCTCCTGCCCCACAACGACCACCTCCTGCCCCACATCATCCACCCCCTGAACCACAAGTGCCAATTCATGCCCCACAAGTGCCAGCTCACTCCCCTGAAGTGCCAGCTCCTGCCCCACAAGTGCCACCTCCTGTCCCACATGTGCTAACTCCTGCCCCACAAGTGCCATTTTCTGCCCCACAACTTCTACCTCACGGCCCACAAGAGCCAGTTCCAGCCCCACAAATGCCACCTCCCGCCCCACAACTTCAACATCCCGCCACACAAGTGCCACCTCCTGCCCCACAAGTGCCAAATCCTGTTCTGCAACTTCCAACTCCTGCTCCACAAGTGCCACCTCCTGCCCCACATCATCTACCTCCCACCCCACAAGTGCCACCTCCTGCCCCACAAGTTACATCTCCCGCCCCACAAGTGCCACCTCCTGCCTCACAACTTCCAACTCCCACCACAACAATTTCCACCTCCTTTCTTACAAGTTCCACTTCCGCCCCACAAGTGCCACCTCCAGCCCCATAAGTGCCTAATCATGCCCCACAACATCCACCTGTGCCCTACAAATTTCCGGCTCCACATCATCCAACTCCAGCCCCACAAGCGCCACCTCCTGCCCCACATCATCCAACTCCTGCCCCACAATGACCACCTCCTGCCCCACAACGACCACCTCCTGCCCCACAAGTGCCAATTCCCGCCCTACAAGTGCCAGCTCATTCCCCTGAAGTGCCAGCTCCTGCCCCATAAGTGCCACATTTTGCCACACCACTGCCACCTCCCCCCCAAATAATCCACCTCCTGCCCCACAAGTGTCACTGACCGCCCAACTTCCTCCTCCTGACGCACAAGTGCAACCTCCTGCCCGACAAGAGCCACTTCCTGCCCCACAAGTACTTCTTCCCTCCCAACAAGTTCCAATTTCCGCCCCACAAGTGCCACCTCCTGCCCCACAAGTGCAGCCTCCTGCCCCACAAACGCCACCTTTCGCCCCACAAATGCCACCTCCCGCTCCACAACTTCCACCTCCTGCCCCACAAGTGCCACCTCCCGCCCTACAACTTCCATCTCCTGGTCCACAAGTGCCACCTCCTGCCTCAAAAGAGCCACCTCCCGCCCCACAACTTCCACGTAACGCCCCATAAGTTCCACCTCCCGCCCAACAAGTGCCACCTCTCGTCCCACAGCTTCCACATCCTGCCCCACAAGTGCCCGATCCTGCCCCAGAAGTACCACCACCTGACCCACAAGTGCCAACTCCTGCCCCACAAGTGCCACATCCCGCCCCACAAGTGCTACCTCCTGCCTTACAAGTGCCCATTCCTGCTTCACAAGTGCCAGCTCATGCTTCACAAGTGCCAGCTCCTGCCCCACATCATCAACTTCCTGCCCCACAAGTGTCACCGCAAACCCCACAAAGACAGCCTCCTGCCCCACATCATCCACCTCCTGCCCCACAAGTGCCAATTCCTGCCCCACAAGTGCCAGCTCCTGCCCCAAAATGACCACCTCTTGCCCCACATCATCCAACTCCTGCCCCACAATGACCACCTCCTGCCCCACATCATCCAACTCCTGCCCCACATCATCCACCTCCTGCCCCACAAGTGCCAATTCCTGCCCTACAAGTGCCAGCTCATTCCCCTGAAGTGCCAGCTCCTGCCCCACAAGTGCCACATTTTGCCACACCACTGCCACCTCCCCCCCCAAATAATCCACCTCCTGCCCCACAAGTGTCACTGACCGCAACTTCCTCCTCCTGACCCACAAGTGCAACCTCCTGCCCCACAACTTCAACATCCCGCCACACAAGTGCCGACTCCTGCCCAACGTGTGCCACATCCTGCCCCACAAGTGCCAACTCCTGCCCCACATCGTCCACCTCCCACCCAACAAGTGCCACCTCCTGCCCCACAAGTGCCAATTCCTGCCCCACAAGTGCCAGCTCATGCTCCACAAGTGCCAGCTCCTGCCCCTCATCATCCACCTTCTGCCCCACAAGTGCCACCTCCTGCCCCACAACGACCACCTCCTGCCCCACATCATCCACCCCCTGAACCACAAGTGCCAATTCATGCCCCACAAGTGCCAGCTCACTCCCCTGAAGTGCCAGCTCCTGCCCCACAAGTGCCACCTCCTGTCCCACATGTGCTAACTCCTGCCCCACAAGTGCCATTTTCTGCCCCACAACTTCTACCTCACGGCCCACAAGAGCCAGTTCCAGCCCCACAAATGCCACCTCCCGCCCCACAACTTCAACATCCCGCCACACAAGTGCCACCTCCTGCCCCACAAGTGCCAAATCCTGTTCTGCAACTTCCAACTCCTGCTCCACAAGTGCCACCTCCTGCCCCACAACATCTACCTCCCACCCCACAAGTGCCACCTCCTGCCCCACAAGTTACATCTCCCGCCCCACAAGTGCCACCTCCTGCCTCACAACTTCCAACTCCCACCACAACAATTTCCACCTCCTTTCTTACAAGTTCCACTTCCGCCCCACAAGTGCCACCTCCAGCCCCGTAAGTGCCTAATCATGCCCCACAACATCCACCTGTGCCCTACAAATTTCCGGCTCCACATCATCCAACTCCAGCCCCACAAGCGCCACCTCCTGCCGCACATCATCCATCTCCTGCCCCACAATGACCACCTCCTGCCCCACAACGACCACCTCCTGCCCCACAAGTGCCAATTCCCGCCCTACAAGTGCCAGCTCATTCCCCTGAAGTGCCAGCTCCTGCCCCATAAGTGCCACATTTTGCCACACCACTGCCACCTCCCCCCCAAATAATCCACCTCCTGCCCCACAAGTGTCACTGACCGCCCAACTTCCTCCTCCTGACGCACAAGTGCAACCTCCTGCCCCACAAGTGCCAGCTCCTGCCCGACAAGAGCCACTTCCTGCCCCACAAGTACTTCTTCCCTCCCAACAAGTTCCAATTTCCGCCCCACAAGTGCCACCTCCTGCCCCACAAGTGCAACCTCCTGCCCCACAAATGCCACCTTTCGCCCCACAAATGCCACCTCCCGCTCCACAACTTCCACCTCCTGCCCCACAAGTGCCACCTCCCGCCCTACAACTTCCATCTCCTGGTCCACAAGTGCCACCTCCTGCCTCAAAAGAGCCACCTCCCGCCCCACAACTTCCACGTAACGCCCCATAAGTTCCACCTCCCGCCCAACAAGTGCCACCTCTCTTCCCACAAGGACCAACTCCTGCCCCACAAGTGCCACCTCCTGCCCCACAAGTGTCAACTCATGCTCCACAAATGCCACCTTCTGCTCCACAAGTTCCACCTCTTGCCCCACAAGTGCCAAATACTTCCCCACAACTTCCACCTTCTGCCCCACTAGTGCCAACTCCAATTCCACAAGTGCCACCTCCAGCCCTACAACTGCCACTTCCAGCCCCACAAGTGCCACCTCCCGCCCAACAACTTCAACATCCCACCACACAAGTGCCAACTCCTGCCCGTGTGCCACATCCTGCCCCACAAGTGCCAACTCCTGCCGCACAACTGACAATTCCTGCCCCAAAAGTGACAGCTCATGCTTCACAATTGCCAGCTCCTGCCCCACATCATCCACCTTCTGCCCCACAAGTTCCACCTCTCGCCCCACAAGTGCCACATCCCGCCCCACAAGTGCCACCTCCTGCCAAACTAGTGCAACCTCCTGCCCCACAAGTGCCTTATCTCGCCAGACAATTTACAGCTCCTGCCCCACAAGTGCTACATCCTGCACCACAACTTCAACCTCCTGCCCCACAAGTGCCACGTTTTGCCCCACAAGTGTAGGCTCCTGCCCCACAACTGCCAATTCCTGCCCCACATGTGCCAGCTCATGCTTCACAAGTGCCAGCTCCTGCACCACATCATCCACTTCCTGCCCACAAGTGCCACATCCTGCCCCACAAGAGCCACCTCCAGCCCCACAAGTGCCACCTCCCGCCAAACAACTGACACCTCCTGCCCCACAAGTGCCACCTCCTGCCCTACAAGTGCCACCTTCTGTTCCACAATTTCCACTTCCTGCCCCTCAAGTTATAACTCCTGCCCCACAAGTGCCACCTCCCGACCCACAAGTGCCAATTCCTGCCCCACATCATTCACCTCCTGCCCCACAAGTGCCACCTCCCGACCCACAAGTGCCAACTCCTGCCCCGCAACTTCCATCTCCTGCTCCACAAGTGCCACCTCAAACCGCACAATTGCCACCTCCTTCCCCATATCAACCACCTCCCATCCAACAAGTGCCACCTCCTGCCCCACAAGTGCCAATTCCTGCCCAAGTGCCTGCTCATGCTTCACAAGTGCCAGCTCCTGCCCCTCATCATCCACCTCCTGCCCCACAAGTGCCACCTCCCTGCTCACGAGTGCCACATCCCGCCCCACATGTACCACCTCCTGCATCACAACTTCCACCTCCCACCCCACATGTACCACCTCCTGCATCACAACTTCCACCTCCCGCCCCACATGTACCACCTCCTGCATTACAACTTCCACATCCCGCCCCACATGTACCACCTCCTGCATCACAACTTCCACCTCCCGCCCCACAAGTTCCACCTCCTCCCCACAAGCGCCACCTCCCTCTCCACAGACTCCACCTCCCACACACAAGTGCCTCATCCTGCCCCACAAGTGTCACCTCCTGCCCCACAAGTGCCACCTCCTGCCCCACAAGTGCCACCTCACACCCCAACAGTGTCAACTTCCGCCCCACAAGTGACACCTCACGCCCCACAACTTCCACATCCCGCCCCACAAGTGCCACCACCTGACCCACAAGTGCCAACTCCTGCCCCACTAATGCAACTACCTGCCCCACAAGTGCCAACTCACGCCCCACAAGTGCCAACTCCTGCCCCACAAGTTCTACCTCCTGCCTTACAAGTGCCACCCCCTGCCTCACAGCTTCCACCTCCCGCCCCACAAATGCCACCTCCTGCCTACAAGTGCCACCTCAGGCCCCACAAGTGCCCCCTCCCGCTCCACAAGTGCCACGTCCTGCCCCACAAGTGCCATCTCCCGCCCCACATGGGCCAAATTCTGCCACGCAACTTCCACCTCCTGCCCCAAAACATCCACCTCCCACCCCACAAGTGCCTCCTCCTGTGGCACAATTGCCAATTCCAGCCCTAAATGTGCCAGCTCATGCTTCACAATTGCCAGCTCCTGCCCCACATCATCCACCAACTGCCCCACAAGTGCCACCTCCTGCACCACAAGTGCCACCTCCTGACCCACAACTTCCAGCTCCTGCCCCAATAGTGCCAGCTCCCGGCCCACAATTGCCACCTCCTGCCCCACAACTTCCATCTCCCACTCCAAATTGCCACCTACTGCACAACAAATACCATCTTCTGCCCCATAAGTGCCATCTCCTGCCCCACAGGTGCCACCTACTGTTCCACATCATCCACCTCCTGTTCCACAAATGTCATCTCCTGACCCACAACTTCCACCTCCTGCCCCACAAGTGCCACCTTCTGCCCCACAAGTGCCTCCTCCTGCCACACAAGTGCCACCTCCTGCCCCACAAGTGCCACCTACTTCCCCACAAGTGCCACCTCCTGCCCCACATCATCCACCTCCTGCCCCACATCATCCACCTCCTGCCCCACATCATCCACCTCCTGCCTCACAAATGCCTCCTCCTGACCCACAATTGCCACCTGCCGCCCCACAACTTCCACCTCACGCCCCACAAGTGCCACCTCCCGACCCACATGTGCCACAACCCGCCCCACAAATCCAACTCCTGCCCCACAAGTGCCACCTCCCGACCCACATGTGCCATCTTCTGCTCCACAAGTGCCACTTCCTGCCCCTCAAGTGTCACCTCTTCCCCACAAGTACCACCTCCTGACCCAGAAGTGCCACTACGTGACCCACAATTGCCACCTCCCGTCTCACAATTGCAACTCTCGCCCAACAAGTGCCACCTCCTGCCCCACAATTGCCACCACCCCCCCCAACAAGTGCCACCTCCCGCCCCACAAGTACCACATCCCACCCCACAAGTGCAACCTCCTGCCCCACAAGTGCCAACTCTCGCCCCACAAGTGCCAACTCCTGCCCCACAACATCCACCTCACGCTCCAAAAGTGCCACCTCCTGCCCCACAAGTGCTACTTCCTGCCTTACAAGTGCCACTTCCCGCTGCACAAGTGACACCTCCAGCCCCACAGCTGCCACAACCCGCCCCACAACTTCCACATCCCGCCTCACAACTGCAAGCTCCTGCCCCACAATTGCCACCTCCTACCACACAAGTGCCAACTCCTGCCCCACAAGTGCCACCTCATGTCCCTCAATTTTCACCTTATGCCCCAAAAGTGCCACCTCCCGCCCAACAAGTGCAACATCTCGCCCCACTAGTGCCACGTCCCGGCCCAAAATTGCTACCTCCTGCCCCACATCACCCACCTCCTGTTCCACAAATGTCACCTCCTGACCCACAACTTCCACCTCCTGCCCCACAAGTGCCACCTTCTGCCTCACAAGTGCCACCCCTTGCCCCACAAGTGCCACATCCCACCGCACAATTTCCACCTCTTGTTACACAAGTCCCACCTCCCGCCCAACAACAGCCTCCTCCTGCCCCACAAGTGCCACCTCCTGCCCCACAAGTGCCACCTCCCACCCCACAAGTGCCACGTCCTTCCCAATTGCCACGTCCTGTCCCACAAGTGCCACCTCCTGCCGTACAAGTGCCACCCTCTGCCCCACAATTGCCACTTCTTGCCCCACAATTGCCAATTCTTGCCCCACAACTTCCACCTCCCACCCCATAACTTCCACCTCCCGTCCCACAGCTTCCACATCCTGCCCCACAAGTGCCCGATCCTGCCCCAGAAGTACCACCACCTGACCCACAAGTGCCAACTCCTGCCCCACAAGTGCCACATCCCGCCCCACAAGTGCTACCTCCTGCCTTACAAGTGCCCATTCCTGCTTCACAAGTGCCAGCTCATGTTTCACAAATGCCAGCTCCTGCCCCACATCATCAACTTCCTGCCCCACAAGTGCCACCTCCAACCCCACAAAGACAGCCTCCTGCCCCACATCATCCACCTCCTGCCCCACAAGTGCCAATTCCTGCCCCACAAGTGCCAGCTCATGCCCCACAAGTGCCAGCTCTTGCCTCACAGGTGCCACCTCCTGCCCCACAAAGACCACCTCCTGCCCCACAAGTGCTACCTCCTGCCCCACATGTTCCACCTACCACCCCACAAATTCCAACTCCTGCCCCACAAGTGCCACCTCTCACCCCACAAATGCCACCTCCTGCCCTGCAACTTCCACCTCCTGCTCCACAAGTGCCATCTCCTGCCCCACATCGTCCACCTCCCACCCAACAAGTGCCACCACCTGCCCCACAAGTGCCAATTCCTGCCCCACAAATGCCAGTTCATGCCCCACAAGTTCCAGTTCATGCCCCACATCATCCACCTTCTGCCCCACAAGTGCCAATTCCTGCCCCACATCATCCAACCCCTGCCCCACAAGTGCCACCTCCTGCCCCAAAACGACCACCTCCTGCCCCACATCATCCACCCCCTGCACCACAATTACCAATTCCTGCCCTACAAGTGCCAGCTCATTCCCCTTGAAGTGCCAGTTCCTGCCCCACAAGTGCCACATTTTGCCACACCACTGCCACCTCCCCCCCAAAATAATCCACCTCCTGACCCACAAGTGTCACTGACCGCCCAGCTTCCTCCTCCTCACACACAAGTGCAACCTCCTGCCCCACAAGTGCCAGCTCCTGCCCAACAAGAGCCACTTCCTGCCCCACAAGTACCTCTTCCCTCCCAACAAGTTCCAATTTCCGCCCCACAAGTGCCACCTCCTGCCCCACAAGTGCAACCTCCTGCCCCACAAGTGCCACCTTTCGCCCCACAAATGCCACCTCCCGCTCCACAACTTCCACCTCCTGCCCCACAAGTGCCACCTCCCGCCCTACAACTTCCATCTCCTGGCCCACAAGTGCCACCTCCTGCCGCAAAAGAGCCACCTCCCGCCCCACAACTTCCACGTAACGCCCCATAAGTTCCACCTCCCGCCCAACAAGTGCCACCTCTCATCCCACAGCTTCCACATCCTGCCCCACAAGTGCCCGATCCTGCCCCAGAAGTACCACCACCTGACCCACAAGTGCCAACTCCTGCCCCACAAGTGCCACATCCCGCCCCACAAGTGCTACCTCCTGCCTTACAAGTGCCCATTCCTGCTTCACAAGTGCCAGCTCATGCTTCACAAGTGCCAGCTCCTGCCCCACATCATCAACTTCCTGCCCCACAAGTGTCACCTCCAACCCCACAAAAACAGCCTCCTGCCCCACATCATCCACCTCCTGCCCCACAAGTGCCAATTCCTGCCCCACAAGTGCCAGCTCATGCCCCACAAGTGCCAGCTCATGCCCCACAATGACCACCTCCTGCCCCACATCATCCACCTCCTGCCCCACAATGACCACCTCCTGCCCCACAATGACCACCTCCTGCCCCACAATGACCACCTCCTGCCCCACAAGTGCCAATTCCTGCCCTACAAGTGCCAGCTCATTCCCCTGAAGTGCCAGCTCCTGCCCCACAAGTTCCACATTTTGCCACACCACTGCCACCTCCCCCCCAAATAATCCACCTCCTGCTCCACAAGTGTCACTGACCGCAACTTCCTCCTCCTGACCCACAAGTGCAACCTCCTGCCCCACAACTTCAACATCCCGCCACACAAGTGCCGACTCCTGCCCAACGTGTGCCACATCCTGCCCCACAAGTGCCAACTCCTGCCCCACATCGTCCACCTCCCACCCAACAAGTGCCACCTCCTGCCCCACAAGTGCCAATTCCTGCCCCACATGTGCCAGCTCATGCCCCACAAGTGCCAGGTCCTGTCCCACACCATCCACCTTCTGCCCCACAAGTGCCACCTCCTGCCCCACAACGACCACCTCCTGCCCCACATCATCCACCCCCTGCACCACAAGTGCCAATTCATGCCCCACAAGTGCCAGCTCACTCCCCTGAAGTGCCAGCTCCTGCCCCACAAGTGCCACCTCCTGTCCCACATGTGCTAACTCCTGCCCCACAAGTGCCATTTTCTGCCCCACAACTTCTACCTCACGGCCCACAAGAGCCAGTTCCAGCCCCACAAATGCCACCTCCCGCCCCACAACTTCAACATCCCGCCACACAAGTGCCACCTCCTGCCCCACAAGTGCCAAATCCTGTTCTGCAACTTCCAACTCCTGCTCCACAAGTGCCACCTCCTGCCCCACATCATCTACCTCCCACCCCACAAGTGCCACCTCCTGCCCCTCAAGTTACATCTCCCGCCCCACAAGTGCCACCTCCTGCCTCACAACTTCCAACTCCCACTACAACAATTTCCACCTCCTGTCTTACAAGTTCCACTTCCGCCCCACAAGTGCCACCTCCAGCCCCATAAGTGCCTAATCATGCCCCACAACATCCACCTGTGCCCTACAAATTTCCGGCTCCACATCATCCAACTCCAGCCCCACAAGCGCCACCTCCTGCACAAAAAGATCCACCTCCCACCCCACAGGTGCCACCTCCCGCCCAACAACTTCCACCTTCCGCCCCACAATTGCCACCTCCTGCCCAACAAGTGCCATTTCTTACCCCACCGGTTCCAAATCTTACCCCATAGGTGCCATTTCCTGCCCCACAAGTGCCACCTCCTGCCCCACAACGACCACCTCCTGCCCCACAAGTGCCAATTCCTGCCCTACAAGTGCCAGCTCATTCCCCTGAAGTGCCAGCTCCTGCCCCACAAGTGCCACATTTTGCCACACCACTGCCACCTCCCCCCCAAATAATCCACCTCCTGCCCCACAAGTGTCACTGACCGCCCAGCTTCCTCCTCCTGACGCACAAGTGCAACCTCCTGCCCCACAAGTGCCAGCTCCTGCCCGACAAGAGCCACTTCCTGCCCCACAAGTACCTCTTCCCTCCCAACAAGTTCCAATTTCCGCCCCACAAGTGCCACCTCCTGCCCCACAAGTGCAACCTCCTGCCCCACAAATGCCACCTTTCGCCCCACAAATGCCACCTCCCGCTCCACAACTTCCACCTCCTGCCCCACAAGTGCCACCTCCCGCCCTACAACTTCCATCTCCTGGTCCACAAGTGCCACCTCCTGCCTCAAAAGAGCCACCTCCCGCCCCACAACTTCCACGTAACGCCCCATAAGTTCCACCTCCCACCCAACAAGTGCCACCTCCCGCTCCACAACTTCCACCTCCTGCCCCACAAGTGCCACCTCCCACCCCACAAGTGCCACCTCCCGCCCTACAACTTCCATCTCCTGGCCCACAAGTGCCACCTCCTGCCTCAAAAGAGCCACCTCCCGCCCCACAACTTCCATGTAACGCCCCATAAGTTCCACCTCCCGCCCAACAATTGCCACCTCTCGTCCCACAAGGACCACCTCCTGCCCCACAAGTGCCACCTCCTGCCCCACAAGTGCCACCTCCTGCCCCACAAGTGTCAACTCATGCTCCACAAATGCCACCTTCTGCTCCACAAGTTCCACCTCTTGCCCCACAAGTGCCAAATACTTCCCCACAACTTCCACCTTCTGCCCCACTAGTGCCAACTCCAATTCCACAAGTGCCACCTCCAGCCCTACAACTGCCACTTCCAGCCCCACAAGTGCCACCTCCCGCCCAACAACTTCAACATCCCACCACACAAGTGCCAACTCCTGCCCGTGTGCCACATCCTGCCCCACAAGTGCCAACTCCTGCCGCACAACTGACAATTCCTGCCCCAAAAGTGACAGCTCATGCTTCACAATTGCCAGCTCCTGCCCCACATCATCCACCTTCTGCCCCACAAGTGCCACCTCTCGCCCCACAAGTGCCACATCCCGCCCCACAAGTGCCACCTCCTGCCAAACTACTGCAACCTCCTGCCACACAAGTGCCTTATCTCGCCAGACAATTTACAGATCCTGCCCCACAAGTGCTACATCCTGCACCACAACTTCAACCTCCTGCCCCACAAGTGCCACGTTTTGCCCCACAAGTGTAGGCTCCTGCCCCACAACTGCCAATTCCTGCCCCACATGTGCCAGCTCATGCTTCACAAGTGCCAGCTCCTGCACCACATCATCCACTTCCTGCCCACAAGTGCCAATTCCTGCCCCACAAGTGCCAGTTCATGCCCCACAAGTGCCACATCCTGCCCCACAAGAGCCACCTCCAGCCCCACAAGTGCCACCTCCCGCCAAACAACTGACACCTCCTGCCCCACAAGTGCCACCTCCTGCCCTACAAGTGCCACCTTCTGTTCCACAATTTCCACTTCCTGCCCCACAAGTTATAACTCCTGCCCCACAAGTGTTGCATTTTGCCCCACAAGGTCCACCTCCCGCTCCACAAGTGCCACCTCCCGACCCACAAGTGCCAATTCCTGCCCCACATCATTCACCTCCTGCCCCACAAGTGCCACCTCCAGACCCACAAATGCCAACTCCTGCCCCGCAACTTCCATCTCCTGCTCCACAAGTGCCACCTCGAACCGCACAATTGCCACCTCCTTCCCCATATCAACCACCTCCCATCCAACAAGTGCCACCTCCTGCCCCACAAGTGCCAATTCCTGCCCCACAAGTGCCAGCACATGCTCCACAAGTGCCAGCTCCTGCCCCTCATCATCCACCTCCTGCCCCACAAGTGCCACCTCCCTGCTCACGAGTGCCACATCCCGCCCCACATGTACCACCTCCTGCATCACAACTTCCACCTCCCGCCCCACATGTACCACCTCCTGCATCACAACTTCCACCTCCCGCCCCACATGTACCACCTCCTGCATCACAACTTCCACCTCCCGCCCCACAAGTTCCACCTCATCCCCACAAGCGCCACCTCCCTCTCCACAAACTCCACCTCCCACGCACAAGTGCTACATCCTGCCCCACAAGTGTCAACTCCTGCCCCACATGTGCCACCTTCCGCCCCACAAGTGCCACCTCACACCCCAACAGTGTCAACTTCCGCCCCACAAGTGACACCTCACGCCCCACAACTTCCACATCCCGCCCCACAAGTGCCACCACCTGACCCACAAGTGCCAACTCCTGCCCCACTAATGCAACTACCTGCCCCACAAGTGCCAACTCGCGCCCCACAAGTGCCAACTTTTCCCCCACAAGTTCTACCTCCTGCCTTACAAGTGCCACCCCCTGCCTCACAGCTTCCACCTCCCGCCCCACAAATGCCACCTCCTGCCCTACAAGTGCCACCTCAGGCCCCACAAGCGCCCCCTCCCGCTCCACAAGTGCCACGTCCTGCCCCACAAGTGCCATCTCCCGCCCCACAAGGGCCAAATCCTGCCACGCAACTTCCACCTCCTGCCCCACATCATCCACCTCCCACCCCACAAGTGCCACCTCCTGTGGCACAAGTGCCAATTCCAGCCCTAAAAGTGCCAGCTCATGCTTCACAATTGCCAGCTCCTGCCCCACATCATCCACCTCCTGCCCCACAATTGCCACCTCCTATCCCACATGTGCCAACTCCTGCCCCACAAGTGCCATTTCCTGCACCACATTTGCCACCTCCTGCCCCACAAGTGCCACCTCCTTCCCCACAAGTGCCACCTCCCGCCCCACAAGTTTAACCTCCAGACACACAAGTGCCACGTCCCGCCCCACAAGTGCCAAATCCTGATGCGCAACTTCCACGTCCTGCTCCACAATTGCCATCTCCTGCCCCACAAGTGCCACCTCCCGCCACAAAAGTGCCACCTCCCGCCCCTCTATAGCCACCTCCTGCCCCACAAGTTACACCTCTTGCCCCACAAGTTACACCTCTTGCCCCACAACGTCGACCCCCACCCCACATGTGCCACCACCTGACCCACAAGTGCCAACTCCTGCCCCACAAGTGTTACCTCTCGCCCCACAGCTTCAACCTCCAGCCACACAAGTGCCAACTCCTGCCCAACAAGTGCCACCTCCCGCCCCACAAGTGCCACCTCCCGCCCCACTACTTCCACGTCACACCCCAAATCTTCTTACCTTCCACCCCACAAGTGCCACCTCCTGCCCCAAACCTTCAACCTACTGCCCCACAACTGCCACTTCCCACCCAGCAAATGCCACCCCCCGCCCCACAAGTGCCTCCTCCCACCCCACAAGTGCCAACCCTTACACCACAAGTGCCAACTCCTGCCCCACATCATCCACCAACTGCCCCACAAGTGCCACCTCCTGCACCACAAGTGCCACCTCCTGACCCACAACTTCCAGCTCCTGCCCCAATAGTGCCAGCTCCCGGCCCACAATTGCCACCTCCTGCCCCACAACTTCCATCTCCCACTCCAAAGTGCCACCTACTGCACAACAAATACCATCTCCTGCCCCATAAGTGCCATCTCCAGCCCCACAGGTGCCACCTACTGTTCCACATCATGCACCTCCTTCCCCACATCATCCACCTCCTGTTCCACAAATGTCACCTCCTGACCAACAACTTCCACTTCCTGCCCCACAAGTGCCACCTTCTGCCCCACAAGTGCCTCCTCCTGCCACACAAGTGCCACCACCTGCCCCACAAGTGCCACCTACTTCCCCACAAGTGCCACCTCCTGCCCCACATCATCCAGCTCCTGCCCCACATCATCCACCTCCTGCCCCACATCATCCACCTCCTGCCTCACAAATGCCTCCTCCTGACCCACAACTGCCACCACCCGCCCCACAACTTCGACCTCCCGCCTCACAAGTGCAACCTCCAGGCCCACAAGTGCCACCTCCAGATCCACAACAATTAACTCCTGCCCCACAAGTGCCACCTCCTGCCCTTCAAGAGCCACTTCTTGCCCCACAAGTAACATTTCCTGCCCCACAAGTGCCAACCCCTGCCCAACAAGTGCTATGACCCAGCCCACAAGTGCCAACTCCTGCCCCACTAGTGCCACCTCCTGCCCCACAAGTGCCACCACCCTCCCCACAACTTCAACCTCCTTCCCCAAAACATCCACCTCCCGCCCCACAGGTGTCATCATCTGCCCCACAACTGCCACATCCCGCCCCACAAGTGCCACCTCCTGCCCCACAAGTGCCACCTCCAGCCCCTCAAGTGCCACACACTGCCCCACAAGTGCCGCCCCCAGCCCCGCAACTGCCACCCCTTGCCCCACAATTTCCACCTCCCACCCCACAATTTTTACCTCCCGCCCCACATGTGCCATCTCCTGCCCCACAGGTGCTACCTACTGTTCCACATCATCCACCTCCTTCCCCACATCATCCACCTCCTGTTCCACAAATGTCACCTCCTGACCCACAACTTCCACATCCTGCCCCACAAGAGCCACCTCTTGCCCCACATAATCCACGTCCTGCTCCAAAATTGCCAACTCCTGCCCCACAAGTGCCACCTCCCACCCAACAAGTGCCACCTCCAGCCCCACCAGTTCCACCGCCCGCCCCACAAGTACCACTTCCTGACCCAGAAGTGCCACTACGTGACCCACAATTGCCACCTCCCGTCTCAAAATTGCAATTCTCGCCCAACAAGTGCCACCTCCTGCCCCACAATTGCCACCACCCCCCCAACAAGTGCCACCTCCCGCCCCACAAGTACCACATCCCACCCCACAAGTGCAAGCTCCTGCCCCACAAGTGCCAACTCTCGCCCCACAAGTACCACCTCCTGCCCCACATCATCCACCTCCTGCCTCACAAATGCCTCCTCCTGACCCACAATTGCCACCTGCCGTCCCACAACTTCCACCTCCTGCCCCACAAGTGCCACCTTCTGCCTCACAAGTGCCACCCCTTGCCTTACAAGTGCCACATCCCACCGCACAATTTCCACCTCTTGTTACACAAGTCCCACCTCCCGCCCAACAACAGCCTCCTCCTGCCCCACAAGTGCCACCTCCTGCCCCACAAGTGCCACCTCCCACCCCACAAGTGCCACGTCCTGCCGTACAAGTGCCACCCTCTGCCCCACAATTGCCACTTCTTGCCCCACAATTGCAATTCTTGCCCCACAACTTCCACCTCCCACCCCATAACTTCCACCTCCCGTCCCACAGCTTCCACATCCTGCCCCACAAGTGCCCGATCCTGCCCCAGAAGTACCACCACCTGACCCACAAGTGCCAACTCCTGCCCCACAAGTGCCACCTCGCATCCCGCAAGTGCCACATCCCGCCCCACAAGTTCCACCTCCTGCTCCACAAGTTCCACCTCCTGCCCCATAAGTTCCACCTTACGCCCCACAAGTGCCATCTCCTGCCCAAAAGCTCAATTTCCTGCCCCATCAGTGCCACCTCCCGCACCACAAGTGCCACCTCCTGCCCCATAAGTGCCAATTTCTGCCCCACAAGTGCCACTTCCCGCCTTACAAATTCCACCTCCCACCCCACAAGTTCCACCTCCTGCCCCAAAAGTGCCAATTCCTGCTTCACAAGTGCCAGCTCATGCTTCACAAATGCCAGCTCATGCCCCACATCATCAACTTCCTGCCCCACAAGTGCCAGCTCATGCCCCACAAGTGCCACCTCTTGCCCCACAGGTGCCACCTCCTGCCCCACATCATCCACCTCCTCCCCCAAAAGTGACAATACCTGTTCCACAAGTGCCACCTCCCGCCCCACAACTTCAACATCCCGCCACACAATTGCCGACTCCTGGCAACGTGTGCCACATCCTGCCCCACAAGTGCCAGCTCCTGCCCCACATGTTCCACCTACCACCCCACAAATTCCACCTCATGCCCCACAAGTGCCAACTCCCAACCCACAAATGCCAAATCCTGCAATGCAACTTCCACCTCCTGCTCCACAAGTGCCACCTCCTGCCCCACATCGTCCACCTCCCACCCAACAAGTGCCACCACCTGCCCCACAAGTGCCAATTCCTGCCCGACATGTGCCAGCTCATGCTTCACAAGTGCCAGCTCCTGCACTACATCATCCACTTCCTGCTCACAAGTGCCACCTCCTGACCGAAAAAGACATCCTCCTGCCCCATAAGTGCAAATTTCTGCCCCAAAAGTGCCAGCTCATTCCCCTGAAGTGCCACATTTGTCCACACCACTGCCTCCTCCCCCCCAAATAATCCACCTCCTGCCCCACAAGTGTCACTGACTGACCAACTTCCTCCTCCTGACCCACAACTGCAACCTCCTGCCCCACAAGTGCCAGCTCCTGCCCCACAAGAGCCACTTCCTGCCCCACAAGTACCTCTTCCCTCCCAACAAGTTCCAATTTCCGCCCAACAAGTACCACCTCCTTCTGCACAAATTCCACCTCCTGCCCTAAAAGCTCCATTTCCTCCCCAGAAGTGCCACCTCCCGCCCCACAAGTGCCACCTCCTGCCCTACAACTTCCACCTCCTGGCCCACAAGTGCCACCTCCCGCCCTACAACTGCCAAACCCTGCCCCAAAACTTCCACCTCCTGCCCAACAATTTCCAACTCGTGCCCCACAATTGCCACCTCCTGCCACACAAATGCCACCTTCTGCCTCAAAATGCCACCTCCTGCCCAACAAATCCAACCTCCCGCCCCACAAGTACCACCTCCTGCTCCACAAGTTCCACCTCCTGCCCCACAAGTGCCATCTCCTGCCCCAAAAGCTCAATTTCCTGCCCAATGCATTCCTATGGGTACCTATGGGTTTCAATGTGGTCCCTATGTGCCTCTATGGGGTCTCTTATGGGTCTCAGCGAGGTCCCTATGTGTCTCTATGGGTCTCACTGTCTCCCACTGAAATCCATGGGGTCCCTATGTGTCCCAATGTCCCCCTATTGGTCCCAGTGTCAGCCTATGGGTCACAATGTGCCCCTATGTGTCCCAATGTCCCTCCTATGTGTTGCTAAGTGTCTCCATGGGGTCTCTTATGAGTATCTCTGGGCCAAAATATCTACCTATTGGTATCCATAGGTTACATTACGTCCCTATGTGCCTCTATGGGGTCTCTTAAGGGTTACAGCGGAGTCCCTATGTGTCTCTATGGGTCTCACTGTCCCCCACTATGTTCCATGGGATCCCTATGAGTCCCAATATACCCCTATGGGTCCCAGTGTCTCCCTATGGGTCACTATTTCTTCCTAAGTGCCGAATGTCCCCCCTATGTGTCCCAATGGCCCCCTTTGGGGTTTCTATGGGGACTCTTATTGGTATCTCTGGGCCCAAATGTCTTCCTATGGGTATCTATGGGTTTCAATGAGGTCCATATGTGCCTCTATGGGGTCTCTTATGGGTATCAGTGGAGCCCCTATGTGTCTCTACGGGTCTCACTGTTCCCCACTGTAATCCATGGGGTCACTCTGTGTCCCAATGTCCACACTATGGGTTGCTATGTACCTCTATGGGGTCTCTATGTGGTCTCTTATGGGTATTTCTGGGCCCAAATGTCTTCCTATGGGTATCTATGGGTTTCAATGTGGTCCCTATGTGCCTCTATGGGTCTCACTGTCCCCCACCTTAATCCATGGGGTCTCTATGCGTCCCAATGTCCCCCTATGGGTCCCAGTGTCTCCCTATGGGTCACTTTGTGTCCCTATGTGTCCCAATGTCCCCCCTATGGGTTGCTATGTGCCTCTATGGGTTCTCTATGGGGCTCTATGGGGTGCCTATGGAGCTCTATGGGGTTCTATGGGGCGTTCTGAGGTTTCTATGGGGTGTCTATGGAACGCTATGGTGTGTCTATGTGGCAAAATGAGTTTCTATGGGTGGCTATGGGAGATCTATGGGGCACAATGGGTTACCTATGGGGCTCTATGGCGCGGCTATATATCCTTATGTGGTGTCTATGTGGCACTATGTTGTGCTATGGGGTGCTGTGAGGCACTATGGGGTGCTATGGGGCTCTATGGAGCAGTATAGGGTGTCTATGGGTCCCTATGGGGTGCAATGGGGCGTTGTGGGGCACAAGGGAGTGTCTATGAGGCTCCATGGGCTGCTATGGGGCACTATGGAGTAGCTATGGGGTGCTCTAGGGTCTCTTTGGGCCCCTATGGGTCACTATGGGTCACTATGTGGTGTCTATGGGGCTCTATGGGGTGGCTATGCGGTGCTGTAGGGTGGCTATGGGTTGCTTTGGGGTATCCTTGGGTTCCTATGGGGCACTATGGGTGACTGTGGGGTGCTATGGTTTGCTATGGGGCTCTATGCGGAAGAATGGGGTCTCTATGGGGCGCTATGAGGTCCCTATGGGGCTCTATGGGGAGTCTATGGGGTGTCTTTGGGGATCTATGGGTTGTCTGTGGGGCTCTATGGGGTCTGCATGGGGTCTGTATGGGGTTCAGTGGGTCTCTATGGGGCACTATGGGGTGTCTACAGGCACTATGGGGCGATATGGGGTGTCTATGTGGTTCAATTGGGCTCTATGGTGTGGCTGTAGGGCCTTATGTGGTGTCTATGGGGCACTGTGGGCTGCTATGGGGTGCTGTGGGGAACTATGGGGTGTCTATGGGGCTCTATGGAGCAGTATGCTGTGTCTATGGGTCCCTATGGGGTGCAATGGGGTGCTGTGGGGCACAATGGAGTGTCTATGAGGCTCCATGGGCTGCTATGGGGCACTATGGAGTAGCTATGGGGTGCTATGGGGTCTCTTTAGGCCCCTATGGGTCACTATGGGTCACTATGGGTCACTATGTGGTGTCTATGGGGCTCTATGGGATGGCTATGCGGTGCTGTAGGGTGGCTATGGGGTGCTTTGGGGTATCCTTGGGTTCCTATGGGGCGCTATGGGTGACTATGGGGTGCTATGGTTTGCTATGGGGCTCTATGCGGAAAAATGGGTCTCTATGGGGCGCTATGAGGTCCCTATGGGGCTCTATGGGGAGTCTATGGGGTGTCTTTGGGGATCTATGGGTTGTCTGTGGGGCTCTATGGGGTCTGCATGGGGTCTGTATGGGGTTCAGTGGGTCTCTATGGGGCTCTATGGGGTGTCTACAGGCACTATGGGGCGATATGGGGTGTCTATGTGGTTCAATTGGGCTCTATGGTGTGGCTGTAGGGCCTTATGTGGTGTCTATGGGGCACTGTGGGTTGCTATGGGGTGCTGTGGGGAACTATGGGGTGTCTATGGGGCTCTATGGAGCAGTATGCTGTGTCTATGGGTCCCTATGGGGTGCAATGGGGTGCTGTGGGGCACAATGGAGTGTCTATGAGGCTCCATGGGCTGCTATGGGGCACTATGGAGTAGCTATGGGGTGCTATGGGGTCTCTTTGGGCCCCTATGGGTCACTATGGGGTGTCTATGGGGCTCTATGGGGTATCTTTGTGTTCCTATGGGGCGCTATGGGTGACTATGGGGTCGCTATGGGTTTCTTTGAGGCACTATGGGTCTCAATTTATCCTTATGGCTCCCAATGACTGTCTATGGGTCTCTATGTGTCCCTATGGGTCCCAGTGTCTCTCTATGTGTCCCTGTGGGTCCCAGTGTCTCTCTATGGGTCCCAATGTCTTCCTCTGGATCTCTATGGGTCCCTATGGGTCCCAGTGTCTCTCTATGTCCCCCTGTCTAGGTGGTAACTATACAGATGGTAACAAAGATGGTAACAAATGTACAGAGGTTCTAAGCGAGAGAGAAACTCACCAGTGGTGATGCCTTCGCTGAGGAAGCTGGGGCGGTCTTCACTGCAGAGCGATGTCCAAGAGATGCTGCCTCACAGAATCACAGAATTCTCAAGGTTGGAAAAGGGCTGCCTGCTTTTGTAGGAGAATAGCATGGGAGACAGTTGTGAAGGCTTTGCTGAAGTCCAAGTAGAGCACATCAACAGCCTTTCTTTCCTTCATCCATCAGATGGGTCACAGGATCGTAGAAGGAGATCAGATTGGTCAAGCAGGAGCTGCCCTTCACGAACCCATGCTGGCTAGGTCTGATCTCCTGCTCATCCCACACCTGCCGCATCTGTCATCTCCCTCAAGACAATTCGTTCCATTCCCTTCCCTGGCACCGAGGTCAGGCTAACAGGCCTGGAGTTGCCCGGATCCTCCTGACAACCTTGCTTGGAAATGGGAGTCACGTTGGCAAGCCTCCAGTCTTCTGGGACCTCACCCGGTAACAGGGAGCTCGGAAAGATAATGGAAAGCGGCTCGAGTGAGGGTCAGCCCTTAAATGAGGTCTCAGAGGAGGTGGAGTCGAGCTCCAGCCCTCCCGGGAGCACAGCTCCATTACTCTCACCTGTGCTCCCGCAGCTGACCCCACACTTGCCTCAGCTGATTAATCAGAGGTTCAGGCTGTGATTACCAATCTCCCATACAGCCCCTATGGGTCCCAATGTATCCCTATGGGTCTCTAGCTGTCCCTATAGGTCTCTATGGGGTTATTATGCCTCTAAATGGGTCCCTATGTGTCTCTATGTTTCTCTATGGGGTCCCTATGTGTCCCAATGTCCCCCTATGCATCTCTTTGTATCCATATGGGTCCCAGTGACTCCCTTTGGGTCACTAATGAGTCACTATGTGTCCCAACGTCTCCCCTGTGGGTTGCTATGTGCCTCTGTGGGGTCTCTTATGGGTATCTCTGGACCCAAATGTATTCCTATGGGTACCTATGGGTTTCAATGTGGTCCCTATGTGCCTCTATGGTGTCTCGTATAGGTCTCAGCTGTTTCCCTATGTGTTTCTATGGGTCTCACTGTCCCCCACTGTAATCCATGGGATCCCTATGTGTCCCAATGTCCCCCTATGGGTCACTATGTGTCCCTATGTGTCCCAATGTCCCCCCTATGGGTTGCTATGTGCCACTATGGGGTCTCTATGGGGTCTCATGGATATCTCTGGGCCCAAATGTCTTCCTATGGGTATCTATGGGTTTCAATGCAGTCCCTATGTGACTCTATGGGGTCTCTTATGGGTCTCAGCGAGGTCTCTATGTGTCTCTATGGGTCTCACTGTCCCACACTGAAATCCATGACGTCCCTATGTGTCCCAATGTCCCCCTATTGGTCCCAGTGTCAGCCTATGGGTCACAATGTGTCCCTATGTGTCCCAATGTCCCTCCTATGTGTTGCTAAGTGTCTCCATGGGGTCTCTTATGAGTATCTCTGGGCCAAAATATCTACCTATTGGTATCCATAGGTTACATTACGTCCCTATGTGCCTCTATGGGGTCTTTTAAGGGTTACAGCAGAGTCCCTATGTGTCTCTATGGGTCTCACTGTCCCCCACTATGTTCCATGGGGTCCCTATGTGTCCCAATATACCCCTATAGGTCCCAGTGTCTCCCTATGGGTCACTATGTGTTCCTAAGTGCCGAATGTCCCCCCTATGTGTCCCAATGGCTTCCTTTGGGGTTTCTATGGGGACTCTTATTGGTATCTCTGGGCCCAAATGTCTTCCTATGGGTATCTATGGGTTTCAATGAGGTCCCTATGTGCCTCTATGGGGTCTCTTATGGGTATCAGTGGAGCCCCTATGTTTGTCTACGGGTCTCACTGTTCCCCACTGTAATCCATGGGGTCCCTCTGTGTCCCAATGTCCACACTATGGGCTGCTATGTACCTCTATGGGGTCTCTATATGGTCTCTTATGGGTATCTCTGGGCCCAAATGTCTTCCTATGGTTATCTATGGGTTTGAATGTGGTCCCTATGTGCCTCTATGGGTCTCACTGTCCCCCACCTTAATCCATGGGGTCTCTATGTGTCCCAATGACCCTGTATGGGTCCCAGTGTCTCCCTATGGGTCACTATGTGTCCCTATGTGTCCCAATATCCCCCCTATGGGTTGCTATGTGCCTCTATGGGGTCTCTTATTTGTATCTATGGGCTTAAATGTCCTCCTATGGGTATCTATGGGTTTCAATGTGGTCCCTATGTGCCTCTATGGGGTCTCTTATGGGTCTCAGCAGAGTCTCTATGTGTCTCTATGGGTATCACTGTCCCCCACTGTAATCCATGGTGTCCCTATGTGTCCCAATGTCACCCTATGGGTCCCAGTGTCTCCCTATGGGTCACTGTGTGTCCCTATGTGTCCCAATGTCCCCCCTATGGGTTGCTATGTGCCTCTATGGGTTCTCTATGGGGCTCTATGGGGTGCCTATGGAGCTCTATGGGGCGTTCTGAGGTTTCTATGGGGTGTCTATGGAACGCTATGGTGTGTCTATTTGCTAAATTAGTTTCTATGGGTGGCTATGGGAGCTCTATGGGGCACAATGGGTTGCCTACGGGGCTCTATGGGATGTCTGTGGGGCTCTATGGCGCGGCTATATGTCCTTATGTGATGTCTATGTGGCACTATGTTGTGCTATGGGGTGCTGTGAGGCACTATGGGGTGCTATGGGGCTCTATGCAGCAGTATAGGGTGTCTATGGGTCCCTATGGGGTGCAATGGGGCGCTGTGGGGCACAAGGGAGTGTCTATGAGGCTCCATGGGCTGCTATGGGGCACTATGGAGTAGCTATGGGATGATTTGGGGTCTCTTTGTGCCCCTATGGGGCGCTATGGGTCACTATGTGGCGTCTTTGGGGCTCTATGGGGTGGCTATGCGGTGCTGTAGGGTGGCTATGGGGTGCTTTGGGGTATCCTTGGGTTCCTATGGGGCGCTATGGGTGACTATGGGGTGCTATGGTTTGCTATGGGGCTCTATGCGGAAGAATGGGGTCTCTATGGGGCGCTATGAGGTCCCTATGGGGCTCTATGGGGAGTCTATGGGGTGTCTTTGGGGATCTATGGGTTGTCTGTGGGGCTCTATGGGGTCTGCATGGGGTCTGTATGGGGTTCAGTGGGTTTCTATGGGGCTCTATGGGGTGTCTACAGGCACTATGGGGCGATATGGGGTGTCTATGTGGTTCAATTGGGCTCTATGGTGTGGCTGTAGGGCCTTATGTGGTGTCTATGGGGCACTGTGGGCTGCTATGGGGTGCTGTGGGGAACTATGGGGTGTCTATGGGGCTCTATGGAGCAGTATGCTGTGTCTATGGGTCCCTATGGGGTGCAATGGGGTGCTGTGGGGCACAATGGAGTGTCTATGAGGCTCCATGGGCTGCTATGGGGCACTATGGAGTAGCTATGGGGTGCTATGGGGTCTCTTTGGGACCCTATGGGTCACTATGGGGTGTCTATGGGGCTCTATGGGGTATCTTTGTGTTCCTATGGGGCGCTATGGGTGACTATGGGGTCGCTATGGGTTTCTTTGAGGCACTATGGGTCTCAATGGGGTCTCTATGGGTCTCAATTTATCCTTATGGCTCCCAATGACTGTCTATGGGTCTCTATGGGTCCCTATGGGTCCCAGTGTCTCTCTATGTCCCCCTGTCTAGGTGGTAACTATACAGATGGTAACAAAGATGGTAACAAATGTACAGAGGTTCTAAGCGAGAGAGAAACTCACCAGTTGTGATGCCTTCGCTGAGGAAGCTGGGGCGGTCTTCACTGCAGAGCGATGTCCAAGAGATGCTGCCTCACAGAATCACAGAATTCTCAAGGTTGGAAAAGGGCTGCCAGCTTTTGTAGTTGAATAGCATGGGAGACAGTTGTGAAGGCTTTGCTGAAGTCCAAGTAGAGCACATCAACAGCCTTTCTTTCTTTCCTTCATCCATCAGATGGGTCACAGGATCGTAGAAGGAGATCAGATTGGTCAAGCAGGAGCTGCCCTTCACGAACCCATGCTGGCTAGGTCTGATCTCCTGCTCATCCCACACCTGCCGCATCTGTCATCTCCCTCAAGACAATTCGTTCCATTCCCTTCCCTGGCACCGAGGTCAGGCTAACAGGCCTGGAGTTGCCCGGATCCTCCTGACAACCTTGCTTGGAAATGGGAGTCACGTTGGCAAGCCTCCAGTCTTCTGGGACCTCACCGGGTAACAGGGAGCTCGGAAAGATAATGGAAAGCGGCTCGAGTGAGGGTCAGCCCTTAAATGAGGTCTCAGAGGAGGTGGAGTTGAGCTCCAGCCCTCCCGGGAGCACAGCTCCATTACTCTCACCTGTGCTCCCGCAGCTGACCCCACACTTGCCTCAGCTGATTAATCAGAGGTTCAGGCTGTGATTACCAATCTCCCATACAGCCCCTATGGGTCCCAGTGTCTCCCTATGGGTCACTATGTGTTCCTAAGTGCCGAATGTCCCCCCTATGTGTCCCATTGGCCCCCTTTGGGGTTTCTATGGGGACTCTTATTGGTATCTCTTGGCCCAAATGTATTCCTATGGGTATCTATGGGTTTCAATGAGGTCCCTATGTGCCTCTATGGGGTCTCTTATGGGTATCAGTGGAGCCCCTATGTGTCTCTATGGGTCTCACTGTCCCCCACTGTAATCCATGGGATCCCTATGTGTCCCAATGTCCCCCTATGGGTCCCAGTGTCTCCCTATGAGTCACTATGTGTCCCTATGTGTCCTAATATCCCCCCTATGGGTAGCTATGTGCCTCTATGGGGTCTCTTATTTGTATCTATGGGCTTAAATGTCCTCCTATGGGTATCTATGGGTTTCACTGTGGTCCCTATGTGCCTCTATGGGGTCTCTTATGGGTCTCAGCAGAGTCTCTATGTGTCTCTACGGGTATCACTGTCCCCCACTGTAATCCATGGTGTCCCTCTGTGTCCCAATGTCCCCCTATTTGTCCCAGTGTCAGCCTATGGGTCACAATGTGTCCCTATGTGTCCCAATGTCCCTCCTATGTGTTGCTAAGTGTCTCCATGGGGTCTCTTATGAGTATCTCTGGGCCAAAATATCTACCTATTGGTATCCATAGGTTACATTACGTCCCTATGTGCCTCTATGGGATCTCTTAAGGGTTACAGCGGAGTCCCTATGTGTCTCTATGGGTCTCACTGTCCCCCACTATGTTCCATGGGGTCCCTATGTGTCCCAATGTCACCTTATGGGTCCCAGTTTCTCCCTAAGGGTCACTATGTGTCCATATGTGTCCCAATGTCCCCCCTATGGGTTGCTATGTGCCTCTATGTGTTCTCTATGGGGCTCTATGGGGTGCCTATGGAGCTCTATGGGGCGTTCTGAGGTTTCTATGGGGTGTCTATGGAACGCTATGGTGTGTCTATGTGGCAAAATGAGTTTCTATGGGTGGCTATGGGAGCTCTATGGGGCACAATGGGTTGCCTACGGGGCTCTATGGGATGTCTATGGGGCTCTATGGTGCGGCTATATGTCCTTATGTGGTGTGTATGTGGCACTATGTTGTGCTATGGGGTGCTGTGAGGCACTATGGGGTGCTATGGGGCTCTATGGAGCAGTATAGGGTGTCTATGGGTCCCTATGTGGTGCAATGGGGCGCTGTGGGGCACAAGGGAGTGTCTATGAGGCTCCAACGGCTGCTATGGAGCACTGTGGAGTAGCTATGGGATGATTTGGGGTCTCTTTGTGCCCCTATGGGGCGCTATGGGTCACTATGTGGTGTCTATGGGGCTCTATGGGGTGGCTATGCGGTGCTGTAGGGTGGCTATGGGGTGCTTTGGGGTATCCTTGGGTTCCTATGGGGCGCTATGGGTGACTATGGGGTGCTATGGTTTGCTATGGGGCTCTATGCGGAAGAATGCGGTCTCTATGGGGCGCTATGGGGTCCCTATGGGGCTCTATGGGGAGTCTATGGGGTGTCTTTGGGGATCTATGGGTTGTCTGTGGGGCTCTATGGGGTCTGCATGGGGTCTGTATGGGGTTCAGTGGGTCTCTATGGGGCTCTGTGGGGTGTCTACAGGCACTATGGGGCGATATGGGGTGTCTATGTGGTTCAATTGGGCTCTATGGTGTGGCTGTATGGCCTTATGTGGTGTCTATGGGGCACTGTGGGCTGCTATGGGGTGCTGTGGGGAACTATGGGGTGTCTATGGGGCTCTATGGAGCAGTATGCTGTGTCTATGGGTCCCTATGGGGTGCAATGGGGTGCTGTGGGGCACAAGGGAGTGTCTATGAGGCTCCATGGGCTGCTATGGGGCACTATGGAGTAGCTATGGGGTGCTATCGGGTCTCTTTGGGCCCCTATGGGTCACTATGGGGTGTCTATGGGGCTCCATGTGGTATCTTTGTGTTCCTATGGGGCGCTATGGGTGACTATGGGGTCGCTATGGGTTTCTTTGAGGAAGTGCCAACTCCTGCCCAACGTGTGATATCTCCTGCACCACAAGTTCCAAGTCTTGCCCCACAAGTTCCACCTACCATCCCACAAGTGCCACCTCCTGCCCCACAAGTGCCACCTCCCGACCCACAAGTGCCACCTCCTGCCGTGCAAGTGCCAGCTCCTGCCCCGAAAGTGCCAGCTCCTGCTCCACATGTGCCACCTCTCGCCCCAAAAGTTCCAGCTCCCGCCCCATAAGTGCCACCTCCCTCTGCACAAATTCCACCTCCCGCCCACAAGTGCCACATCGCTCCCCACAAGTGCCACCTCCTGCCCCACTAGTGCCACCTCCCGCCCCACAAGTGCCAACTCCAGCCCCACAAGTGCAACCTCCCACCCCACAAGTACCAAATCCTGCCCCACAACTTCCACCACCTGCCCCAGAAGTGCCATCTCCTGCCCCACATGTGTCACCTCCTGCCCCACATCATCCACCTCCAAACCCATAAGTGCCACCTCCTGCACAACAAGTGCCACATTCTGCCCCACAAGTGTAGGCTCCTGCTCCACAAGTGCCACCTCCGGAACCACAACCTCAACCTCTGGCCCCACAAGTCCCACCTCCCGCCCCACAAGTGCCACATCCCGCCCCACAAGTGCCACCACCCGCCCCACAAGTGCCACCTTCTGTTCCACAACTTCCACCTCCTGCCCCACAAGTGTTGCATTTTGCCCCACAACTTCCACCTCCCGACCCACAAGTGCCAACTCCTGCCCCGCAACTTCCATCTCCTGCTCCACAAGTGCCACCTCGAACCGCACAATTGCCACCTCCTTCCCCATATCAACCACCTCCCATCCAACAAGTGCCACCTCCTGCCCCACAAGTGCCAATTCCTGCCCCACAAGTGCCAATTCCGGCCCCCCAAGTGCCAGTTCATGCTTCACAAGTGCCAGCTCCTTCCCCACATCATCCACCTCCTGCCCCACAAGTTCCACCTCCTGCCCAACAACTTCAACATCCCACCACACAAGTGCCAACTCCTGCCCGTGTGCCACATCCTGCCCCACAAGTGCCAACTCCTGCCACACAACTGACAATTCCTGCCCCAAAACTGACAGTTCCTGCTTCACAACTGCCAATTCCTGCCCCACATGTGCCAGCTCATGCTTCACAAGTGCCAGCTCCTGCACCACATCATCCACTTCCTGCCCACAAGTGCCAATTCCTGCCCCACAAGTGCCAGTTCATGCCCCACAAGTGCCACATCCTGCCCCACAAGTGACACCTCCTGCCCCACAAGTGCCACCTCCTGACCCACAACATCAATCTCCAGCCCCACAAGAGCCGCCTCCTGCCCGACAAGTTACACCTGCTACAAGTTCCACAAGTGCCACCTCCCTGCTCACGAGTGCCACATCCCGCCCCACATGTACCACCTCCTGCATCACAACTTCCACCTCCCGCCCCACATGTACCACCTCCTGCATCACAACTTCCACCTCCCGCCCCACATGTACCACCTCCTGCATCACAACTTCCACCTCCTGCCCCACATGTACCACCTCCTGCATCACAACTTCCACATCCCGCCCCACATGTACCACCTCCTGCATCACAACTTCCACCTCCCGCCCCACATGTACCACCTCCTGCATCACAACTTCCACCTCCCGCCCCACAATTTCCACCTCCTGCATCACAACTTCCACCTCCCGCCCCACATCTACCACCTCCTGCATCACAACTTCCACCTCCCGCCCCACATGTACCACCTCCTGCATCACAACTTCCACCTCCCGCCCAAAAAGATCCACCTCCTCCCCACAAGTGCCACCTCCCGCCCCAGAAGCGCCACCTCCCTCTCCACAAACTCCACCTCCCACGCACAAGTGCCACATCCTGCCCCACAAGTGCCACCTCATGCCTCACAAGTGCCACCCCCGCACACAAGTGCCACCTCCCGCCCCACAAGTGCCACCTCATGCCCCACAAGTGCCACCTCCTCCCCACAAGCGCCACCTCCCTCTCCACAAACTCCACCTCCCACGCACAAGTGCCACCTCCAGCATCACAACTTACACCTCCCGCCCCACAAATGCCACCTCCCGCCCAACAAGTGCCACCACCTGACCCACAACTGCCACCACCTGCCCCACTAATGCAACTACCTGCCCCACAAGTGCCAACTCGTGCCCCACAAGTGCCAACTCCTGCCCCACAAGTTCTACCTCCTGCCTTACAAGTGCCACCCCCTGCCTCACAACTTCCACCTCCCGCCCCACAAATGCCACCTCCTGCCCTACAAGTGCCACCTTAGGCCCCACAAGTGCCCCCTCCCGCTCCACAAGTGCCACGTCCTGCCCCACAAGTGCCATCTCCCGCCCCACAAGGGCCAAATCCTGCCCCATATCATCCACCAACCGCCCCACAAGTGTCACCTCCTGCCCCACAACTTCCATCTCCCACTCCACAAGTGCCACCTACTGCACAACAAATACCATCTCCTGCCCCATAAGTGCCACCTCCTGCCCCACAACCGCTACCTCCTGCCTCATATCATTCACCTCCCGCCCCACAATTTCCACCTCCTGCTCAACTAGTGCCACGTGCTGCCCCACAAGTTCCATTTCCCGCCCCACAAGTGCCACCTCCCGCCCCACAAGTGCCGCCTCCAGCCACACAAGTGCTAAATCGTGCCGCACAACTTCCACCTCCCGCCCCACAACTGCCACCTCCCGCCTTAAAAGTGCCACCTCCCGACCCACAAGTGCCTTCTCCTGTCCAACAGTTGTCACCTCCCGCTCCACAAGTTACACCTCACCCCCCACAAGTTCTACCACCCACCCCACAAGTGCCACCTGCAGCCCCAGAAGTGTCAAATCCTGCCACACAACTTCCACATCCAGCCCCACAAGTGCCACCTCCCACCCCACAACTTCCACTTCCCGCCCAACAACAGCCTCCTCCTGCCCCACAAGTGCCTCCTCCTGCCCCACAAGTGCCTCCTCCTGCCCCACAAGTGCCACTTCCTGCCCCACAAGTGCTACCTACTTCCCCACAAGTGCCTCCTCCTGCCCCACAAGTGCCACCTCCTGCCCCACATCATCCACCTCCTGCCTCACAAATGCCTCCTCCTGACCCACAATTGCCACCTGCCGCCCCACAACTTCCACCTCCTGCCCAACAAGTGCCATCCCTCGTCCCACAAGGACCACCTCCTGCCCCACAAGGACCACCTCCTGCCCCACAACTTCCACCTCCTGCCCCACAATTGCCACCTCCTGCCCCACAAGTGTCAACTCATGCTCCACAAATGCCACCTCCTGCTCCACAAGTTCCACCTCTTGCCCCACAAGTGCCAAATACTTCCCCACAACTTCCACCTTCTGCCCCACAAGTGCCAGCTCATGCTTCACAAGTGCCAGCTCCTGCCCCACATCATCCACCTTCTGCCCCACAAGTGCCACCTCTCGCCCAACAACTTCAACATCCCACCACACAAGTGCCAACTCCTGCCCGTGTGCCACATCCTGCCCCACAAGTGCCAACTCCTGCCGCACAACTGACAATTCCTGCCCCAAAAGTGACAGCTCATGCTTCACAATTGCCAGCTCCTGCCCCTCATCATCCACCTACTGCCCCACAAGTGCCACCTCTCGCCCCACAAGTGCCACATCCCGCCCCACAAGTGCCACCTCCTGCCAAACTAGTGCAACCTCCTGCCCCACAAGTGCCTTATCTCGCCAGACAATTTACAGCTCCTGCCCCACAAGTGCTACATCCTGCACCACAACTTCAACCTCCTGCCCCACAAGTGCCACGTTCTGCCCCACAAGTGTAGGCTCCTGCCCCACAACTGCCACTTCCTGCCCCACATGTGCCAGCTCATGCCCCACAAGTGCCATATCCTGCCCCACAAGAGCCACTTCCTTCACCACAGGTACCCCATCCCACCCCACAAGTTTCAATTCCTGCCATACAAGTGCCACCTCCTTCCCCACAGGTGCCACCTCCTGCCCCACAAGTGCCACCTCCCGCCCCACAACTGCCACCTCCCGCCTTAAAAGTGCCACCTCCCGACCCACAAGTGCCTCCTCCTGTCCCACAGTTGTCACCTCCCGCTCCACAAGTTACACCTCACCCCCCACAAGTTCTACCACCCACCCCACAAGTGCCACCTGCAGCCCCAGAAGTGTCAAATCCTGCCACACAACTTCCACATCCAGCCCCACAAGTGCCACCTCCCACCCCACAAGTGCCACTTCACGCCAACAACAGCCTCCTCCTGCCCCACAAGTGCCTCCTCCTGCCCCACAAGTGCCTCCTCCTGCCCCACAAGTGCCACTTCCTGCCCCACAAGTGCCACTTCCTGCCCCACAAGTGCCACTTCCTGCCCCACAAGTGCTACCTACTTCCCCACAAGTGCCTCATCCTGCCCCACAAGTGCAACCTCCAGGCCCACAAGTGCCACCTCACGATCCACAAGAATTAACTCCTGCCCCACAAGTGCCACCTCCTGCCCTTCAAGAGCCACTTCTTGCCCCACAAGTAACATTTCCTTCCCCACAAGTGCCAACCCCTGCCCAACAAGTGCTATGACCCAGCCCACAAGTGCCAACTCCTGCCCCACTAGTGCCACCTCCCGCCCCTCAAGTGCCACCACCCTCCCCACAACTTCAACCTCCTTCCCCAAAACATCCACCTCCCGCCCCACAGGTGTCATCATCTGCCCCACAACTGCCACATCCCGCCCCACAAGTGCCACATCCTGCCCCACAAGTGCCACCTCCCGCCCCTCAAGTGCCACACACTGCCCCACAAGTGCCGCCCCCAGCCCCGCAACTGCCACCCCTTGCCCCACAATTTCCACCTCCCACCCCACAATTTTTACCTCCCGCCCCACAAGTGCCATCTCCTGCCCCACAGGTGCCACCTACTGTTCCACATCATCCACCTCCTTCCCCACATCATCCACCTCCTGCCCCACAAGTGCCACCTCCTGACGCACAACATCAATCTCCAGCCCCACAAGAGCCGCCTCCTGCCCGACAAGTTACACCTGCTACAAGTTCCACAAGTGCCACCTCCCTGCTCACGAGTGCCACCTCCCGCCCCACATGTACCACCTCCTGCATCACAACTTCCACCTCCCGCCCCACATGTACCACCTCCTGCATCACAACTTCCACCTGCCGCCCCACAAATGCAACCTCCTGCCCTACAAGTGCCACCTCCCGCCCCACAAGTGCCACCTCCCACGCACAAGTGCCATCTTCCGCCCCACAAGTGCCACCTCACACCCCAACAGTGTCAACTTCCGCCCCACAAGTGACACCTCACGCCCCACAACTTCCGCATCCCGCCCCACAAGTGCCACCTCCTGCCCCACAAGTGCAACCTCCTGCCCCACATCGTCCACCTCCCACCCAACAAGTGCCACCACCTGCCCCACAAGTGCCACATTTTGCCACACCACTGCCACCTCCCTCCCCAAATAATCCACCTCCTGCCCCACAAGAGCCACTTCCTGCCCCACAAGTACCTCTTCCCTCCCAACAAGTTCCAATTTCCGCCCAACAAGTACCACCTCCTTCTGCACAAGTTCCACCTCCTGCCCTAAAAGCTCCATTTCCTGCCCCAGAAGTGCCACCTCCCGCCCCACAAGTGCCACCTCCTGCCCTACAACTTCCACCTCCTGGCCCACAAGTGCCACCTCCCGCCCTACAACTTCCACCTCCTGGCCCACAAGTGCCACCTCCTGCCCTACAACTTCCACCTCCTGCCCTACAAGTGCCACCTCCTGCCCTACAACTTCCACCTCCTGGCCCACAAGTGCCACCTCCCGCCCTACAACTGCCAAACCCTGCCCCAAAACTTCCACCTCCTGCCCAACAATTTCCAACTCGTGCCCCACAATTGCCACCTCCTGCCACACAAATGCCACCTTCTGCCTCAAAATGCCACCTCCTGCCCAACAACTCCAACCTCCCGCCCCACAAGTACCACCTCCTGCTCCACAAGTTCCACCTCCTGCCCCATAAGTTCCACCTTACGCCCCACAAGTGCCATCTCCTGCCCCAAAAGCTCAATTTCCTGCCACATCAGTGCCACCTCCTGCCCCATAAGTGCCAATTTCTGCCCCACAAGTGCCACTTCCCGCCTTACAAATGCCACCTCCTGCCCCACAACTTTCACCTCCTGCCCCACAAGTGCAACCTCCCTGCCCACGAGTGACACAATCTGCCCATGTGCCACCTCCTGCCTCACAACTTCCACCTCCCGCTTCACAAGTGCCACCTCCTGTCTCACAAGTGCAACCTCCCGCCCCACAACTTCCACAACCTGCCCCACAAGTGCCACCTCCCGTCACTCAACTTCCAACTCCCGCCCCACAAGTGCCACCTCCCGCCCTACAACTTCCACCTCCCGCACCACAACTTCCACCTCCTGCCTCACAAGTTCCACATCCCGTCACTCAACTTCCAACTCCTGGCCCACAAGTGCGACCTCCTGCCCCACCATTACCACCTCCTGCCCCACAATTTCCACCTCCTGCCCCACAAGTGCCACAACCTGCTCCACAATTTCAACGTCCTGCCTTACAAGTGCCACATTCTGCCCCACAAGTGTAGGCTCCTGCTCCACAAGTGCCACCTCCCGAACCACAACCTCAACCTCTGGCCCCACAAGTCCCACCTCCCGCCCCACAAGTGCCACATCCCGCCCCACAAGTGCCACCACCCGCCCCACAAGTGCCACCTTCTGTTCCACAACTTCCACCTCCTGCCCCACAAGTGTTGCATTTTGCCCCACAACTTCCACCTCCCGACCCACAAGTGCCAACTCCTGCCCCGCAACTTCCATCTCCTGCTCCACAAGTGCCACCTCGAACCGCACAATTGCCACCTCCTTCCCCATATCAACCACCTCCCATCCAACAAGTGCCACCTCCTGCCCCACAAGTGCCAATTCCTGCCCCACAAGTGCCAATTCCGGCCCCCCAAGTGCCAGTTCATGCTTCACAAGTGCCAGCTCCTTCCCCACATCATCCACCTCCTGCCCCACAAGTTCCACCTCCCGCCCAACAACTTCAACATCCCACCACACAAGTGCCAACTCCTGCCCGTGTGCCACATCCTGCCCCACAAGTGCCAACTCCTGCCGCACAACTGACAATTCCTGCCCCAAAACTGACAGCTCCTGCTTCACAACTGCCAATTCCTGCCCCACATGTGCCAGCTCATGCTTCACAAGTGCCAGCTCCTGCACCACATCATCCACTTCCTGCCCACAAGTGCCAATTCCTGCCCCACAAGTGCCAGTTCATGCCCCACAAGTGCCACATCCTGCCCCACAAGTGACACCTCCTGCCCCACAAGTGCCACCTCCTGACCCACAACATCAATCTCCAGCCCCACAAGAGCCGCCTCCTGCCCGACAAGTTACACCTGCTACAAGTTCCACAAGTGCCACCTCCCTGCTCACGAGTGCCACATCCCGCCCCACATGTACCATCTCCTGCATCACAACTTCCACCTCCCGCCCCACATGTACCACCTCCTGCATCACAACTTCCACCTCCCGCCCCACATGTACCACCTCCTGCATCACAACTTCCACCTCCTGCCCCACATGTACCACCTCCTGCATCACAACTTCCACATCCCGCCCCACATGTACCACCTCCTGCATCACAACTTCCACCTCCCGCCCCACATGTACCACCTCCTGCATCACAACTTCCACCTCCCGCCCCACAATTTCCACCTCCTGCATCACAACTTCCACCTCCCGCCCCACATCTACCACCTCCTGCATCACAACTTCCACCTCCCGCCCCACATGTACCACCTCCTGCATCACAACTTCCACCTCCCGCCCAAAAAGATCCACCTCCTCCCCACAAGTGCCACCTCCCGCCCCAGAAGCGCCACCTCCCTCTCCACAAACTCCACCTCCCACGCACAAGTGCCACATCCTGCCCCACAAGTGCCACCTCATGCCTCACAAGTGCCACCCCCGCACACAAGTGCCACCTCCCGCCCCACAAGTGCCACCTCATGCCCCACAAGTGCCACCTCCTCCCCACAAGCGCCACCTCCCTCTCCACAAACTCCACCTCCCACGCACAAGTGCCACCTCCAGCATCACAACTTACACCTCCCGCCCCACAAATGCCACCTCCCGCCCAACAAGTGCCACCACCTGACCCACAACTGCCACCACCTGCCCCACTAATGCAACTACCTGCCCCACAAGTGCCAACTCGTGCCCCACAAGTGCCAACTCCTGCCCCACAAGTTCTACCTCCTGCCTTACAAGTGCCACCCCCTGCCTCACAACTTCCACCTCCCGCCCCACAAATGCCACCTCCTGCCCTACAAGTGCCACCTTAGGCCCCACAAGTGCCCCCTCCCGCTCCACAAGTGCCACGTCCTGCCCCACAAGTGCCATCTCCCGCCCCACAAGGGCCAAATCCTGCCCCATATCATCCACCAACCGCCCCACAAGTGTCACCTCCTGCCCCACAACTTCCATCTCTCACTCCACAAGTGCCACCTACTGCACAACAAATACCATCTCCTGCCCCATAAGTGCCACCTCCTGCCCCACAACCGCTACCTCCTGCCTCATATCATTCACCTCCCGCCCCACAATTTCCACCTCCTGCTCAACTAGTGCCACGTGCTGCCCCACAAGTTCCATTTCCCGCCCCACAAGTGCCACCTCCCGCCCCACAAGTGCCGCCTCCAGCCACACAAGTGCTAAATCATGCCGCACAACTTCCACCTCCCGCCCCACAACTGCCACCTCCCGCCTTAAAAGTGCCACCTCCCGACCCACAAGTGCCTTCTCCTGTCCCACAGTTGTCACCTCCCGCTCCACAAGTTACACCTCACCCCCCACAAGTTCTACCACCCACCCCACAAGTGCCACCTGCAGCCCCAGAAGTGTCAAATCCTGCCACACAACTTCCACATCCAGCCCCACAAGTGCCACCTCCCACCCCACAACTTCCACTTCCCGCCCAACAACAGCCTCCTCCTGCCCCACAAGTGCCTCCTCCTGCCCCACAAGTGCCTCCTCCTGCCCCACAAGTGCCACTTCCTGCCCCACAAGTGCTACCTACTTCCCCACAAGTGCCTCCTCCTGCCCCACAAGTGCCACCTCCTGCCCCACATCATCCACCTCCTGCCTCACTAATGCCTCCTCCTGACCCACAATTGCCACCTGCCGCCCCACAACTTCCACCTCCTGCCCAACAAGTGCCATCCCTCGTCCCACAAGGACCACCTCCTGCCCCACAAGTGCCTCCTCCTGCCCCACAATTGCCACCTCCTGCCCCACAAGTGTCAGCTCATGCTCCACAAATGCCACCTCCTGCTCCACAAGTTCCACCTCTTGCCCCACAAGTGCCAAATACTTCCCCACAACTTCCACCTTCTGCCCCACAAGTGCCAGCTCATGCTTCACAAGTGCCAGCTCCTGCCCCACATCATCCACCTTCTGCCCCACAAGTGCCACCTCTCGCCCAACAACTTCAACATCCCACCACACAAGTGCCAACTCCTGCCCGTGTGCCACATCCTGCCCCACAAGTGCCAACTCCTGCCGCACAACTGACAATTCCTGCCCCAAAAGTGACAGCTCATGCTTCACAATTGCCAGCTCCTGCCCCTCATCATCCACCTTCTGCCCCACAAGTGCCACCTCTCGCCCCACAAGTGCCACATCCCGCCCCACAAGTGCCACCTCCTGCCAAACTAGTGCAACCTCCTGCCCCACAAGTGCCTTATCTCGCCAGACAATTTACAGCCCCTGCCCCACAAGTGCTACATCCTGCACCACAACTTCAACCTCCTGCCCCACAAGTGCCACGTTCTGCCCCACAAGTGTAGGCTCCTGCCCCACAACTGCCACTTCCTGCCCCACATGTGCCAGCTCATGCCCCACAGGTGCCACCTCCTGCCCCACAAGTGCCACCTCCCGCCCCACAACTGCCACCTCCCGCCTTAAAAGTGCCACCTCCGGACCCACAAGTGCCTCCTCCTGTCCCACAGTTGTCACCTCCCGCTCCACAAGTTACACCTCACCCCCCACAAGTTCTACCACCCACCCCACAAGTGCCACCTGCAGCCCCAGAAGTGTCAAATCCTGCCACACAACTTCCACATCCAGCCCCACAAGTGCCACCTCCCACCCCACAAGTGCCACTTCCCGCCAACAACAGCCTCCTCCTGCCCCACAAGTGCCTCCTCCTGCCCCACAAGTGCCTCCTCCTGCCCCACAAGTGCCTCCTCCTGCCCCACAAGTGCCACTTCCTGCCCCACAAGTGCCACTTCCTGCCCCACAAGTGCTACCTACTTCCCCACAAGTGCCTACTCCTGCCCCACAAGTGCCTCCTCCTGCCCCACAAGTGCAACCTCCAGGCCCACAAGTGCCACCTCACGATCCACAAGAATTAACTCCTGCCCCACAAGTGCCACCTCCTGCCCTTCAAGAGACACTTCTTGCCCCACAAGTAACATTTCCTGCCCTACAAGTGCCAACCCCTGCCCAACAAGTGCTATGACCCAGCCCACAAGTGCCAACTCCTGCCCCACTAGTGCCACCTCCCGCCCCACAAGTGCCACCACCCTCCCCACAACTTCAACCTCCTTCCCCAAAACATCCACCTCCCGCCCCACAGGTGTCATCATCTGCCCCACAACTGCCACATCCCGCCCCACAAGTGCCACCTCCTGCCCCACAAGTGCCACCTCCCGCCCCTCAAGTGCCACACACTGCCCCACAAGTGCCGCCCCCAGCCCTGCAACTGCCACCCCTTGCCCCACAATTTCCACCTCCCACCCCACAATTTTTACCTCCCGCCCCACAAGTGCCATCTCCTGCCCCACAGGTGCCACCTACTGTTCCACATCATCCACCTCCTTCCCCACATCATCCACCTCCTGCCCCACAAGTGCCACCTCCTGACCCACAACATCAATCTCCAGCCCCACAAGAGCCGCCTCCTGCCCGACAAGTTACACCTGCTACAAGTTCCACAAGTGCCACCTCCCTGCTCACGAGTGCCACCTCCCGCCCCACATGTACCACCTCCTGCATCACAACTTCCACCTCCCGCCCCACATGTACCACCTCCTGCATCACAACTTCCACCTGCCGCCCCACAAATGCAACCTCCTGCCCTACAAGTGCCACCTCCCGCCCCACAAGTGCCACCTCCCACGCACAACTGCCACCTTCCGCCCCACAAGTGCCACCTCACACCCCAACAGTGTCAACTTCCGCCCCACAAGTGACACCTCACGCCCCACAACTTCCGCATCCCGCCCCACAAGTGCCACCACCTGACCCACAAGTGCCAACTCCTGCCCCACTAATGCAACTACCTGCCCCACAAGTGCCAACTCGCGCCCCACAAGTGCCAACTTTTCCCCCACAAGTTCTACCTCCTGCCTTACAAGTACCACCCCCTGCCTCACAGCTTCCACCTCCCGCCCCACAAATGCCACCTCCTGCCCTACAAGTGCCACCTCAGGCCCCACAAGTGCCCCCTCCCGCTCCACAAGTGCCACGTCCTGCCCTACAAGTGCCATCTCCAGCCCCACAAGGGCCAAATCCTGCCACGCAACATCCACCTCCTGCCCCACATCATCCACCTCCCACCACACAAGTGCCACCTCCTGTGGCACAAGTGCCAATTCCAACCCTATAAGTGCCAGCTCATGCTTCACAATTGCCAGCTCCTGCCCCACATCATCCACCTCCTGCCCCACAAGTGCCACCTCCTATCCCACATATGCCAACTCCTGCCCCACAAGTGCCATTTCCTGCACAGCATTTGCCACCTCCTGCCCCACAAGTGCCACCTCCTGCCCCACAAGTGCCACCTCCTGCCCCACAAGTGCCACCTGTCACCTTGCAAGTCCAGCTCCTCTCGCCCCACAAGTGCCAGCTCATGCTTCACAAGTGCCAGCTCCTGCGCCACATCATCAACTTCCTGCCCCACAAGTGCCACCTCCAACCCCACAAAGACAGCCTCCTGCCCCACATCATCCACCTCCTGCCCCACAAGTGCCAATTCCTGCCCCACAATTGCCAGCTCATGCCCCACAAGTGACAGCACCTGCCCCACAAGTGCCACATTTGTCCACACCACTGCCACCTCCCCCCCAAATAATCCACCTCCTGCCCCACAAGTGTCACTGACCGCCCAACTTCCTCCTCCTGACGCACAAGTGCAACCTCCTGCCCCACAAGTGCAACCTCCTGCCCCACAAATGCCACCTTTCGCCCAACGAATGCCACCTCCCGCTCCACAACTTCCACCTCCTGCCCCACAAGTGCCACCTCCCGCCCTACAACTTCCATCTCCTGGCCCACAAGTGCCACCTCCTGCCTCAAAAGAGCCACCTCCCGCCCCACAACTTCCATGTAACGCCCCATAAGTTCCACCTCCCGCCCAACAATTGCCACCTCTCGTCCCACAAGGACCACCTCCTGCCCCACAAGTGCCACCTCCTGCCCCACAAGTGCCACCTCCTGCCCCACAAGTGTCAACTCATGCTCCACAAATGCCACCTTCTGCTCCACAAGTTCCACCTCTTGCCCCACAAGTGCCAAATACTTCCCCACAACTTCCACCTTCTGCCCCACTAGTGCCAACTCCAATTCCACAAGTGCCACCTCCAGCCCTACAACTGCCACTTCCAGCCCCACAAGTTCCACCTCTCGCCCCACAAGTGCCACATCCCGCCCCACAAGTGCCACCTCCTGCCAAACTAGTGCAACCTCCTGCCCCACAAGTGCCATATCTCGCTAGACAATTTACAGCTCCTGCCCCACAAGTGCTACATCCTGCACCACAACTTCAACCTCCTGCCCCACAAGTGCCACGTTCTGCCCCACAAGTGTAGGCTCCTGCCCCACAACTGCCAATTCCTGCCCCACATGTGCCAGCTCATGCTTCACAAGTGCCAGCTCCTGCACCGCATCATCCACTTCCTGCCCACATGTGCCAATTCTTGCCCCACAAGTGCCAGTTCATGCCCCACAAGTGCCAGCTCCTGCCCCACAAGTGCCACATCCAGCCCCACAAGTGCCACATCCTGCCCCACAAGAGCCACTTCCTTCACCACAGGTACCCCATCCCACCCCACAAGTTTCAATTCCTGCCATACAAGATCCACTTCCTTCCCCACAGGTGCCACATTTTGCCCCACAAGTGCCACCTCCTGCCCCACAAGTGCCACTTCCTGCCCCACAAGTGCCACCTCCTGCCCTACACGTGCCACCTCCCACCAAACAACTGACACCTCCTGCCCAATAGTGTCACCTCCTGCCCAACAAGTTCCACCTCTTGACCTACAAGTGCCACCTCCTGCCCCATAAGTTTCACCTCTCGCCCAACAAATGCCACCACCTCCCCCAAAAGCACCACCTCCTGCCCCACAGGTGCCATTTCCTGCCCCACAACATCCACCTCCCACGCACAAGTGCAACCTACTGCCCCACAACTTCCACCTCCTGCCCCACAAGTGCCAACACCTGCCCCACAAGTGCCACCTCCTGCCCCACAAGTGCCAACACCTGCCCCACAAGTGCCAACACCTGCCCCGCCAGTTCCACCTGTCACCCTGCAAGTCCAGCTCCTGCCCCACAAGTGCCAGCTCATGCTTCACAAGTGCCAGCTCCTGCCCCACATCATCAACTTCCTGCCCCACAAGTGCCACCTCCAACCCCACAAAGACAGCCTCCTGCCCCACATCATCCACCTCCTGCACCACAAGTGCCAATTCCTGCCCCACTATTGCCAGCTCATGCCCCACAGGTGCCAGCACCTGCCCCACAAGTGCCACCTCTTGCCCAACAGGTACCACCTCCTGCCCCACATCATCCACCTCCTCCCCCACAAGTGACAATACTTGTTCCACAAGTGCCACCTCCCGACCTACAAATGCCAAATCCTGCCCTGCAACTTCCACCTCCTGCTCCACAAGTGCCAATTCCTGCCCCACAAGTGCCAATTCCTGCCCCACAAGTGCCAGCTCATGCTTCACAAGTGCCAGCTCCTGCCCCACATCATCCACTTCCAGCCCCACAAGTGCCACCTCCCGCCCAACAACTTCAACATCCCACCACACAAGTGCCAACTCCTGCCCGTGTGCCACATCCTGCCCCACAAGTGCCAACTCCTGCCGCACAACTGACAATTCCTGCCCCAAAAGTGACAGCTCCTGCTTCAAAACTGCCAATTCCTGCCCCACATGTGCCAGCTCATGCTACACAAGTGCCAGCTCCTGCACCACATCATCCACTTCCTGCCCACAAGTGCCAATTCCTGCCCCACAAGTGCCAGTTCATGCCCCACAAGTGCCACCTCCTGCCCCACAAGTGCCACCTCCTGACCCACAACATCAATCTCCAGCCCCACGAGCCGCCTCCTGCCCGACAAGTTACACCTGCTACAAGTTCCACAAGTGCCACCTCCCTGCTCACGAGTGCCACATCCCGCCCCACATGTACCACCTCCTGCATCACAACTTCCACCTCCCGCCCCACATGTACCACCTCCTGCATCACAACTTCCACCTCCCGCCCCACATGTACCACCTCCTCCCCACAAGTGCCACCTCCTGCCCCACAAGCGCCACCTCCCTCTCCACAAACTCCACCTCCCACGCACAAGTGCCATTTCCTGCCTCACAACTTACACCTCCCGCCCCACAAATGCCACCTCCTGCCCAACAAGTGCCACCACCTGACCCACAACTGCCACCACCTGCCCCACTAATGCAACTACCTGCCCCACAAGTGCCAACTCGTGCCCCACAAGTGCCAACTCCTGCCCCACAAGTTCTACCTCCTGCCTTACAAGTGCCACCCCCTGCCTCACAACTTCCACCTCCCGCCCCACAAATGCCACCTCCTGCCCTACAAGTGCCACCTCAGGCTTCACAAGTGCCCCCTCCCGCTCCACAAGTGCCACGTCCTGCCCCACAAGTGCCATCTCCCGCCCCACAAGGGCCAAATCCTGCCCCACATCATCCACCAACCGCCCCACAAGTGTCACCTCCTGCCCCACAACTTCCATCTCCCACTCCACAAGTGCCACCTACTGCACAACAAATACCATCTCCTGCCCCATAAGTGCCACCTCCTGCCCCACAACCGCTACCTCCTGCCTCATATCATTCACCTCCCGCCCCACAATTTCCACCTCTTGCTCAACTAGAGCCACGTGCTGCCCCACAAGTTCCATTTCCCGCCCCACAAGTGCCACCTCCCGCCCCACAAGTGCCGCCTCCAGCCACACAAGTGCTAAATCGTGCCGCACAACTTCCACCTCCCGCCCCACAACTGCCACCTCCCGCCTTAAAAGTGCCACCTCCCGACCCACAAGTGCCTCCTCCTGTCCCACAGTTGTCACCTCCCGCTCCACAAGTTACACCTCACCCCCCACAAGTTCTACCACCCACCCCACAAGTGCCACCTGCAGCCCCAGAAGTGTCAAATCCTGCCACACAACTTCCACATCCAGCCCCATAAGTGCCACCTCCCGCCCCACAACTTCCACTTCCCGCCCAACAACAGCCTCCTCCTGCCCCACATGTGCCTCCTCCTGCCCCACAAGTGCCACCTCCTGCCCCACAAGTGCCACTTCCTGCCCCACAAGTGCTACCTACTTCCCCACAAGTGCCACCTCCTGCCGCACAAGGGCCACCTCCTGCCCCACAAGTGCCACTTCCTGCCCCACAAGTGCTACCTACTTCCCCACAAGTGCCACCGCCTGCCCCACATCATCCACCTCCTGCCTCACAAATGCCTCCTCCTGACCCACAATTGCCACCTGCCGCCCCACAACTTCCACCTCCCGCCCAACAAGTGCCATCCCTCGTCCCACAAGGACCACATCCTGCCCCACAAGGACCACCTCCTGCCCCACAACTTCCACCTCCTGCCCCACAATTGCCACCTCCTGCCCCACAATTGTCAACTCATGCTCCACAAATGCCACCTCCTGCTCCACAAGTTCCACCTCTTGCCCCACAAGTGCCAAATACTTCCCCACAACTTCCACCTTCTGCCCCACAAGTGCCAGCTCATGCTTCATAAGTGCCAGCTCCTGCCCCACATCATCCACCTTCTGCCCCACAAGTGCCACCTCTCGCCCAACAACTTCAACATCCCACCACACAAGTGCCAACTCCTGCCCGTGTGCCACATCCTGCCCTACAAGTGCCAACTCCTGCCGCACAACTGACAATTCCTGCCCCAAAAGTGACAGCTCATGCTTCACAATTGCCAGCTCCTGCCCCACATCATCCACCTTCTGCCCCACAAGTGCCACCTCTCGCCCCACAAGTGCCACATCCCGCCCCACAAGTGCCACCTCCTGCCAAACTAGTGCAACCTCCTGCCCCACAAGTGCCTTATCTCGCCAGACAATTTACAGCTCCTGCCCCACAAGTGCCAGCTCATGCTTCACAAGTGCCAGCTCCTGCCCCACATCATCAACTTCCTGCCCCACAAGTGCCACCTCCAACCCCACAAAGACAGCCTCCTGCCCCACATCATCCACCTCCTGCACCACAAGTGCCAATTCCTGCCCCACTATTGCCAGCTCATGCCCCACAAGTGCCAGCACCTGCCCCACAAGTGCCACCTCTTGCCCAACAGGTACCACCTCCTGCCCCACATCATCCACCTCCTCCCCCACAAGTGACAATACTTGTTCCACAAGTGCCATCTCCCGCCCCACAAATGCCAAATCCTGCCCTGCAACTTCCACCTCCTGCTCCACAAGTGTCAATTCCTGCCCCACAAGTGCCAATTCCTGCCCCACAAGTGCCAGCTCATGCTTCACAAGTGCCAGCTCCTGCCCCACATCATCCACTTCCAGCCCCACAAGTGCCACCTCCCGCCCAACAACTTCAACATCCCACCACACAAGTGCCAACTCCTGCCCGTGTGCCACATCCTGCCCCACAAGTGCCAACTCCTGCCGCACAACTGACAATTCCTGCCCCAAAAGTGACAGCTCCTGCTTCACAACTGCCAATTCCTGCCCCACATGTGCCAGCTCATGCTTCACAAGTGCCAGCTCCTGCACCACATCATCCACTTCCTGCCCACAAGTGCCAATTCCTGCCCCACAAGTGCCAGTTCATGCCCCACAAGTGCCACCTCCTGCCCCACAAGTGCCACCTCCTGACCCACAACATCAATCTCCAGCCCCACAAGAGCCGCCTCCTGCCCGACAAGTTACACCTGCTACAAGTTCCACAAGTGCCACCTCCCTGCTCACGAGTGCCACATCCCGCCCCACATGTACCACCTCCTGCATCACAACTTCCACCTCCCGCCCCACATGTACCACCTCCTGCATCACAACTTCCACCTCCCGCCCCACAAGTTCCACCTTCTCCCCACAAGTGCCACCTCTCGCCCCACAAGCGCCACCTCCCTCTCCACAAACTCCACCTCCCACGCACAAGTGCCATTTCCTGCCTCACAACTTACACCTCCCGCCCCACAAATGCCACCTCCCGCCTAACAAGTGCCACCACCTGACCCACAACTGCCACCACCTTCCCCACTAATGCAACTACCTGCCCCACAAGTGCCAACTCGTGCCCCACAAGTGCCAACTCCTGCCCCACAAGTTCTACCTCCTGCCTTACAAGTGCCACTCCCTGCCTCACAACTTCCACCTCCCGCCCCACAAATGCCACCTCCTGCCCTACAAGTGCCACCTCAGGCCCCACAAGTGCCCCCTCCCGCTCCACAAGTGCCACGTCCTGCCCCACAAGTGCCATCTCCCGCCCCACAAGGGCCAAATCCTGCCCCACATCATCCACCAACCGCCCCACAAGTGTCACCTCCTGCCCCACAACTTCCATCTCCCACTCCACAAGTGCCACCTACTGCACAACAAATACCATCTCCTGCCCCATAAGTGCCACCTCCTGCCCCACAACCGCTACCTCCTGCCTCATATCATTCACCTCCCGCCCCACAATTTCCACCTCCTGCTCAACTAGTGCCACGTGCTGCCCCACAAGTTCCATTTCCCGCCCCACAAGTGCCACCTCCCGCCCCACAAGTGCCGCCTCCAGCCACACAAGTGCTAAATCGTGCCGCACAACTTCCACCTCCCGCCCCACAACTGCCACCTCCCGCCTTAAAAGTGCCACCTCCCGACCCACAAGTGCCTCCTCCTGTCCCACAGTTGTCACCTCCCGCTCCACAAGTTACACCTCACCCCCCACAAGTTCTACCACCCACCCCACAAGTGCCACCTGCAGCCCCAGAAGTGTCAAATCCTGCCACACAACTTCCACATCCAGCCCCACAAGTGCCACCTCCCACCCCACAACTTCCACTTCCCGCCCAACAACAGCCTCCTCCTGCCCCACAAGTGCCACTTCCTGCCCCACAAGTGCTACCTACTTCCCCACAAGTGCCACCTCCTGCCGCACAAGGGCCACCTCCTGCCCCACAAGTGCCACTTCCTGCCCCACAAGTGCTACCTACTTCCCCACAAGTGCCACCGCCTGCCCCACATCATCCACCTCCTGCCTCACAAATGCCTCCTCCTGACCCACAATTGCCACCTGCCGCCCCACAACTTCCACCTCCCGCCCAACAAGTGCCATCCCTCGTCCCACAAGGACCACCTCCTGCCCCACAAGGACCACCTCCTGCCCCACAACTTCCACCTCCTGCCCCACAATTGCCACCTCCTGCCCCACAATTGTCAACTCATGCTCCACAAATGCCACCTCCTGCTCCACAAGTTCCACCTCTTGCCCCACAAGTGCCAAATACTTCCCCACAACTTCCACCTTCTGCCCCACAAGTGCCAGCTCATGCTTCACAAGTGCCAGCTCCTGCCCCACATCATCCACCTTCTGCCCCACAACTGCCACCTCTCGCCCAACAACTTCAACATCCCACCACACAAGTGCCAACTCCTGCCCGTGTGCCACATCCTGCCCCACAAGTGCCAACTCCTGCCGCACAACTGACAATTCCTGCCCCAAAAGTGACAGCTCATGCTTCACAATTGCCAGCTCCTGCCCCACATCATCCACCTTCTGCCCCACAAGTGCCACCTCTCGCCCCACAAGTGCCACATCCCGCCCCACAAGTGCCACCTCCTGCCAAACTAGTGCAACCTCCTGCCCCACAAGTGCCTTATCTCGCCAGACAATTTACAGCTCCTGCCCCACAAGTGCTACATCCTGCACCACAACTTCAACCTCCTGCCCCACAAGTGCCACGTTCTGCCCCACAAGTGTAGGCTCCTGCCCCAAAAGTGCCAATTCCTGCCCCACGTGTGCCAGCTCATGCTTCACAAGTGCCAGCTCCTGCACCACATCATCCACTTCCTGCCCACAAGTGCCAATTCCTGCCCCACAAGTGCCAGTTCATGCCCCACAAGTGCCAGCTCCTGCCCCACAAGTGCCACATCCTGCCCCACAAGAGCCACTTCCTTCACCACAGGTACCCCATCCCACCCCACAAGTTTCAATTCCTGCCATACAAGTGCCACCTCCTTCCCCACAGGTGCCACCTCCTGCCCCACAAGTGCCACCTCCCGCCCCACAACTGCCACCTCCCGCCTTAAAAGTGCCACCTCCCGACCCACAAGTGCCTCCTCCTGTCCCACAGTTGTCACCTCCCGCTCCACAAGTTACACCTCACCCCCCACAAGTTCTACCACCCACCCCACAAGTGCCACCTGCAGCCCCAGAAGTGTCAAATCCTGCCACACAACTTCCACATCCAGCCCCACAAGTGCCACCTCCCACCCCACAAGTGCCACTTCCCGCCAACAACAGCCTCCTCCTGCCCCACAAGTGCCTCCTCCTGCCCCACAAGTGCCACCTCCTGCCCCACAAGTACCTCCTCCTGCCCCACAAGTGATACCTCCAGCCCCACAACTGCAACCACCCGCCCCAGAACTTCCACCTCCCGCCTCACAAGTGCAACCTCCAGGCCCACAAGTGCCACCTCCAGATCCACAAGAATTAACTCCTGCCCCACTAGTGCCACCTCCCGCCCCACAAGTGCCACCACCCTCCCCACAACTTCAACCTCCTTCCCCAAAACATCCACCTCCCGCCCCACAGGTGTCGTCATCTGCTCCACAACTGCCACATCCCGCCCCACAAGTGCCACCTCCTGCCCCACAAGTGCCACCTCCCGCCCCTCAAGTGCCACACACTGCCCCACAAGTGCCGCCCCCAGCCCCGCAACTGCCACCCCTTGCCCCACAATTTCCACCTCCCACCCCACAATTTTTACCTCCCGCCCCACAAGTGCCATCTCCTGCCCCACAGGTGCCACCTACTGTTCCACATCATCCACCTCCTTCCCCACATCATCCACCTCCTGCCCCACAAGTGCCACCTCCTGACCCACAACATCAATCTCCAGCCCCACAAGAGCCGCCTCCTGCCCGACATGTTACACCTGCTACAAGTTCCACAAGTGCCACCTCCCTGCTCACGAGTGCCACATCCCGCCCCACATGTACCACCTCCTGCATCACAACTTCCACCTCCCGCCCCACATGTACCACCTCCTGCATCACAACTTCCACCTCCCGCCCCACATGTACCACCTCCTGCATCACAACTTCCACCTCCCGCCCCGCAAGTTCCACCTCCTCCCCACAAGTGCCAAATCCTGACGTGCAACTTCCACGTCCTGCTCCACAATTGCCATCTCCTGCCCCACAAGTGCCACCTCCCGCCACACAAGTGCCACCTCCCGCCCCTCTATAGCCACCTCCTGCCCCACAAGTTACACCTCTTGCCCCACAAGTTACACCTCTTGCCCCACAACTTCGACCCCCGCCCCACATGTGCCACCACCTGACCCACAAGTGCCAACTCCTGCCCCACAAGTGCCATTTCCTGCACCACATTTGCCGCGTCCTGCCCCACAAGTGCCGGCTCCTGCCCCACAAGGAATACCTCTCGCCCCACAACCTCAACCTCCAGCCCCACATGTGCCACCTCCCACCCCACAACTTTGACTTTCCGCCCAACAACAGCCTCCTCCTGCCCCACAAGTGCCTCCTCCTGCCCCACAAGTGCCTCCTCCTGCCACACAAGTGCCACCCCCGACCCACAAGTGCCAACTCCTGCCCCGCAACTTCCACCTCCTGCTCCACAAGTGCCACCTCGAACCGCACAATTGCCACCTCCTTCCCCATATCAACCACCTCCCATCCAACAAGTGCCACCTCCTGCCCCACAAGTGCCCATTCCTGCTTCACAAGTGCAAGCTCATGTTTCACAAATGCCAGCTCCTGCCCCACATCATCAACTTCCTGCCCCACAAGTGCCAATTCCTGCCCCACAAGTACCAGCTCATGCCCCACAAGTGCCAGCTCCTGCCCCACAAGTGCCAACTCCTGCCGCACAACTGACAATTCCTGCCCCAGAAGTGCCACCACCCACCCCAGAAATGCCACCTCCTGCCCTGCAACTTCCACCTCCTGCTCCACAAGTGCCATCTCCTGCCCCACATCGTCCACCTCCCACCCAACAAGTGCCACCTCCTGCCCCACAAGTGCCAATTCCTGCCCCACAAATGCCAGTTCATGCCCCACAAGTGCCAGTTCATGCCCCACATCATCCACCTTCTCCCCCACAAGTGCCACCTCCTGCCCCACATCATCCACCCCCTGCCCCACAAGTGCCACCTCCTGCCCCACATCATCCACCCCCTGCACCACAAATGATAGCTCATTCCCCTGAAGTGCCAGCTCTTGCCCCACAAGTGCCAGCTCCTGCCCAACAAGAGCCACTTCCTGCCCCACAAGTACCTCTTCCCTCCCAACAAGTTCCGATTTCCGCCCCACAAGTGCCACCTCCTGCCCCAAGTGCAACCTCCTGCCCCACAAATGCCACCTTTCTCCCAACAAGTGCCACCTCCTGCCCCACAAGTGCAACCTCCTGCCCCACAAATGCCACCTTTCGCCCCACAAATGCCACCTCCCGCTCCACAACTTCCACCTCCTGCCCCACAAGTGCCACCTCCCGACCCACAAGTGCCACCTCACACCCAACATCTACCACCTCCCACCCCACAAGTGCCACCTCCCGCCCTACAACTTCCATCTCCTGGCCCACAAATGCCACCTCCTGCCTCAAAAGAGCCAACTCCCGCCCCGCAACTTCCACGTAACGCCCCATAAGTTCCACCTCCTGCCCCACAAGTGCCACCTCCCGCCCCACAAGTGTCAACTCATGCTCCACAAATGCCACCTCCTGCCCCACAAGTTCCACCTCTTGCCCCACAAGTGCAAAATACTTCCCCACAACTTCCACCTTCTGCCCCACTAGTGCCCACTCCAATTCCACAAGTGCCACCTCCAGCCCTACAACTGCCACTTCCAGCCCCACAAGTGCCACCTCCCGCCCAACAACTTCAACATCCCACCACACAAGTGCCAACTCCTGCCCGTGTGCCACATCCTGCCCCACAAGTGCCAACTCCTGCCGCACAACTGACAATTCCTGCCCCAAAAGTGACAGCTCATGCTTCACAATTGCCAGCTCCTGCCCCACATCATCCACCTTCTGCCCCACAAGTGCCACCTCCTGCCCCACAAGTGCCACATCCCGCCCAACAATTGTGGCCACATGACAAACAAGTTCCACTTCCGCCCCACAAGTGACACTTCCTGCCCAACAAGTGCCATTTCTTACCCCACAGGTTCCAAATCCTACCCCACTGTTGCCATTTCCTGCCCCAGAAGTGCCATTTCCCCCCCCACATGTGTCAACTCCTGCCTTACAAGTTTAACCTACCACCCCAAAAGTTCCACCTCCCACCCCACAAGTTCCACCTCCTGCCCCAAAAGTGCCAATTCCTGCTTCACAAGTGCCAGCTCATGCTTCACAAATGCCAGCTCATGCCCCACATCATCAACTTCCTGCCCCACAAGTGCCAGCTCATGCGCCACAAGTGCCACCTCTTGCCCCACAGGTGCCACCTCCTGCCCCACATCGTCCACCTCCCACCCAACAAGTGCCACCACCTGCCCCACAAGTGCCAATTCCTGCCCCACAAGTGCCAGCTTCTGCCCCACAAGTGCCACATTTTGCCACACCACTGCCTCCTCCCCCCCAAATAATCCACCTCCTGCCCCACAAGTGTCACTGAATGACCAACTTCCTCCTCCTGACCCACAAGTGCAACCTCCTGCCCCACAAGCGCCAGCTCCTGCCTGACAAGAGCCACTTCCTGCCCCACAAGTACCTCTTCCCTCCCAACAAGTTCCAATTTCCACCCCACAAGTGCCACCTCCTGCCCCACAAGTGCAACCTCCTGCCCCACATCGTCCACCTCCCAACAAGTGCCACCACCTGCCCCACAAGTGCCAATTCCTGCCCCACATGTGCCACATTTGTCCACACCACTGCCACCTCCCCCCCCAAATAATCCACCTCCTGCCCCACAAGTGTCACTGACTGACCAACTTCCTCCTCCTGACCCACAAGTGCAACCTCCTGCCCCACAAGTGCCAGCTCCTGCCCCACAAGAGCCACTTCCTGCCCCACAAGAGCCACTTCCCTCCCAACAAGTTCCAATTTCCGCCCCACAAGTGCCACCTCCTGCCCCACATCATCCACCTCCCGCCCCACAATTGCCACCTCCCGCCCAACAATTGTGGCCACATGACAAACAAGTTCCACTTCCGCCTCACAAGTGCCACCTCCTGCCCAACAAGTGCCATTTCTTACCCCACAGGTTCCAAATCCTACCCCACTGGTGCCATTTCCTGCCCCACAAGTGCCATTTCACCCCCCACATATGCCAACTCCTGCCTTACAAGTTTCACCTACCACCCCACAAATTCCACCTCCCACCCCACAAGTTCCACCTCCTGCCCCAAAAGTGCCAATTCCTGCTTCACAAGTGCCAGCTCATGCTTCACAAATGCCAGCTCATGCCCCACATCATCAACTTCCTGCCCCACAAGTGCCACCTCTATCCCCACAAAGACAGCCTCCTGCCCCATATCATCCACCTCCTGCCCCACAAGTGCCAATTTCTGCCCCACAAGTGCCAGCTCATGCCCCACAACTTCCACCTCTTGCCCCACAGGTGCCAGCTCCTGCCCCACATCATCCACCTCCTCCCCCACAAGTGACAATATCTGTTCCACAAGTGCCACCTCCCGCCCCACAACTTCAACATCCCGCCACACAAGTGCCGACTCCTGGCAACGTGTGCCACATCCTGCCCCAAATGTGCCAGCTCCTGCCCCACATGTTCCACCTACCATCCCACAAATTCCACCTCATGCCCCACAAGTGCCAACTCCCAACCCACAAATGCCAAATCCTGCAATGCAACTTCCACCTCCTGCTCCACAAGTGCCACCTCCTGCCCCACATCATCCACCTCCCACCCAACAAGTGCCACCACCTGCCCCACAAGTGCCAATTCCTGCCCCAAAAGTGCCAGTTCATGCCCCACAAGTGCCACATTTGTCCACACCACTGCCACCTCCCCCCCAAAATAATCCACCTCCTGCCCCACAAGTGTCACTGACTGACCAACTTCCTCCTCCTGCCCCACAAGTGCCAGCTCCTGCTCCACAAGAGCCACTTCCTGCCCCACAAGTACCTCTTCCCTCCCAACAATTTCCAATTTCCGCCCAACAAGTACCACCTCCTTCTGCACAAGTTCCACCTCCTGCCCTAAAAGCTCCATTTCCTGCCCCAGAAGTGCCACCTCCCGCCCCACAAGTGCCACCTCCTGCTCTACAACTTCCACCTCCTGGCCCACAAGTGCCACCTCCCGCCCTACAACTGCCAAACCCTGCCCCAAAACTTCCACCTCCTGCCCAACAATTTCCAACTCGTGCCCCACAATTGCCACCTCCTGCCACACAAATGCCACCTTCTGCCTCAAAATGCCACCTCCTGCCCAACAACTCCAACCTCCCGCCCCACAAGTACCACCTCCTGCTCCACAAGTTCCACCTCCTGCCCCATAAGTTCCACCTTACGCCCCACAAGTGCCATCTCCTGCCCCAAAAGCTCAATTTCCTGCCCCATCAGTGCCACCTCCCGCACCACAAGTGCCACCTCCTGCCCCATAAGTGCCAATTTCTGCCCCACAAGTGCCACTTCCCGCCTTACAAATGCCACCTCCTGCCCCACAACTTTCACCTCCTGCCCCACAAGTGCAACCTCCCTGCCCACGAGTGACACAATCTGCCCAAGTGCCACCTCCTGCCTCACAACTTCCACCTCCCGCCCCACAAGTGCCACCTCCTGTCTCACAAGTGCAACCTCCCGCCCCAACACTTCCACAACCTGCCCCACAAGTGCCACCTCCCCTCACTCAACTTCCAACTCCTGCCCCACCATTACCACCTCCTGCCCCACAAGTGCCACAACCTGCTCCACAATTTCAACGTCCTGCCTTACAAGTGCCACATTCTGCCCCACAAGTGTAGGCTCCTGCTCCACAAGTGCCACCTCCCGAACCACAACCTCAACCTCTGGCCCCACAAGTCCCACCTCCCGCCCCACAAGTGCCACATCCCGCCCCACAAGTGCCACCAACCGCCCCACAAGTGCCACCTTCTGTTCCACAACTTCCACCTCCTGCCCCACAAGTGTTGCATTTTGCCCCACAACTTCCACCTCCCGACCCACAAGTGCCAACTCCTGCCCCGCAACTTCCATCTCCTGCTCCACAAGTGCCACCTCGAACCGCACAATTGCCACCTCCTTCCCCATATCAACCACCTCCCATCCAACAAGTGCCACCTCCTGCCCCACAAGTGCCAATTCTTGCCCCACAAGTGCCAGTTCATGCTCCACAAGTGCCAGCTCCTGCCCCTCATCATCCACCTCCTGCCCCACAAGTGCCACCTCCAGACCCACAACATCAATCTCCAGCCCCACAAGAGCGGCCTCCTGCCCGACAAGTTACACCTGCTACAAGTTCCACAAGTGCCACCTCCCTGCTCACGAGTGCCACATCCCGCCCCACATGTACCACCTCCTGCATCACAACTTCCACCTCCCGCCCCACATGTACCACCTCCTGCATCACAACTTCCACCTCCCGCCCCACATGTACCACCTCCTGCATCACAACTTCCACCTCCCGCCCCACATGTACCACCTCCTGCATCACAACTTCCACCTCCCGCCCCACATGTACCACCTCCTGCATCACAACTTCCACCTGCCGCCCCACAAATGCCACCTCCTGCCCTACAAGTGCCACCTCCCGCCCCACAAGTTCCACCTCCCACGCACAAGTGCCACCTTCCGCCCCACAAGTGCCACCTCACACCCCAACAGTGTCAACTTCCGCCCCACAAGTGACACCTCACGCCCCACAACTTCCGCATCCCGCCCCACAAATGCCCCACCTGACCCACAAGTGCCAACTCCTGCCCCACTAATGCAACTACCTGCCCCACAAGTGCCAACTCGCGCCCCACAAGTGCCAACTTTTCCCCCACAAGTTCTACCTCCTGCCTTACAAGTGCCACCCCCTGCCTCATAGCTTCCACCTCCCGCCCCACAAATGCCACCTCCTGCCCTACAAGTGCCACCTCAGGCCCCACAAGTGCCCCCTCCCGCTCCACAAGTGCCACGTCCTGCCCTACAAGTGCCATCTCCAGCCCCACAAGGGCCAAATCCTGCCACGCAACTTCCACCTCCTGCCCCACATCATCCACCTCCCACCCCACAAGTGCCACCTCCTGTGGCACAAGTGCCAATTCCAGCCCTAAATGTGCCAGCTCATGCTTCACAATTGCCAGCTCCTGCCCCACATCATCCACCTCCTGCCCCACAAGTGCCACCTCCTATCCCACATGTGCCAACTCCTGCCCCAAAAGTGCCATTTCCTGCACCACATTTCCCACCTCCTGCCCCACAAGTGCATCCTGCCCCACAAGTGCCACCTCCTGCCCCACAAGTGCCACCTGTCACCCTGCAAGTCCAGCTCCTCTCGCCCCACAAGTGCCAGCTCAAGCTTCACAAGTGCCAGCTCCTGCCCCACATCATCAACTTCCTGCCCCACAAGTGCCACCTCCAACCCCACAAAGACAGCCTCCTGCCCCACATCATCCACCTCCTGCCCCACAAGTGCCAATTCCTGCCCCACTATTGCCAGCTCCTGCCTCACAAGTGCCAGCTCCTGCCCCACAAGTGCCAGCTCCTGCCCTGCAACTTCCACCTCCTGCTCCACAAGGGCAATCTCCTGCCCCACATCGTCCACCTCCCACCCAACAAGTGCCAATTCCTGCCCCACAAGTGCCAGTTCATGCCCCACAAGTGCCAGTTCATGCCCCACATCATCCACCCTCTGCCCCACAAGTGCCACCTCCTGCCCCACAACGACCACCTCCTACCCCACAAGTGCCAATTCCTGCCCTACAAGTGCCAGCTCATTCCCCTGAAGTGCCAGCTCCTGCCCCACAAGTGCCACATTTTGCCACACCACTGCCACCTCCCCCCCAAAATAATCCACCTCCTGCCCCACAAGTGTCACTGACCGCCCAACTTCCTCCTCCTGACGCACAAGTGCAACCTCCTGCCCCACAAGTGCCAGCTCCTGCCCGACAAGAGCCACTTCCTGCCCCACAAGTACCTCTTCCCTCCCAACAAGTTCCAATTTCCGCCCCACAAGTGCCACCTCCTGCCCCACAAGTGCAACCTCCTGCCCCACAAATGCCACCTTTCGCCCCACAAATGCCACCTCCCGCTCCACAACTTCCACCTCCTGCCCCACAAGTGCCACCTCCCGCCCTACAACTTCCGTCTCCTGGCCCACAAGTGCCACCTCCTGCCTCAAAAGAGCCACCTCCCGCCCCACAACTTCCACGTAACACCCCATAAGTTCCACCTCCCGCCCAACAAGTGCCAACTCTCGTCCCACAAGGACCACCTCCTGACCCACAAGTGCCACCTCCTGCCCCACAAGTGTCAACTCATGCTCCACAAATGCCACCTTCTGCTCCACAAGTTCCACCTCTTGCCCCACAAGTGCCAAATACTTCCCCACAACTTCCACCTTCTGCCCCACTAGTGCCAACTCCAATTCCACAAGTGCCACCTCCAGCCCTACAACTGCCACTTCCAGCCCCACAAGTGCCACCTCCCGCCCAACAACTTCAACATCCCACCACACAAGTGCCAACTCCTGCCCGTGTGCCACATCCTGCCCCACAAGTGCCAACTCCTGCCGCACAACTGACAATTCCTGCCCCAAAAGTGACAGCTCATGCTTCACAATTGCCAGCTCCTGCCCCACATCATCCACCTTCTGCCCCACAAGTGCCACCTCTCGCCCCACAAGTGCCACATCCCGCCCCACAAGTGCCACCTTCTGCCAAACTAGTGCAACCTCCTGCCCCACAAGTGCCATATCTCGCTAGACAATTTACAGCTCCTGCCCCACAAGTGCTACATCCAGCACCACAACTTCAACCTCCTGCCCCACAAGTGCCACGTTCTGCCCCACAAGTGTAGGCTCCTGCCCCACAACTGCCAATTCCTGCCCCACATGTGCCAGCTCATGCTTCACAAGTGCCAGCTCCTGCACCACATCATCCACTTCCTGCCCACATGTGCCAATTCCTGCCCCACAAGTGCCAGTTCATGCCCCACAAGTGCCAGCTCCTGCCCCACAAGTGCCAGTTCATGCCCCACAAGTGCCACATCCTGCCCCAAAAGTGCCACCTCCTGCCCCACAAGTGCCACCTCCCACCAAACAACTGACACCTCCTGCCCAATAGTGTCACCTCCTGCCCAACAAGTTCCACCTCTTGACCTACAAGTGCCACCTCCTGCCCCATAAGTTTCACCTCTCGCCCAACAAATGCCACCACCTCCCCCAAAAGCACCACCTCCTGCCCCACAGGTGCCATTTCCTGCCCCACAACATCCACCTCCCACGCACAAGTGCAACCTACCGCCCCACAACTTCCACCTCCTGCCCCACAAGTGCCAACACCTGCCCCACAAGTGTCACCTCCTGCCCCATAAGTGCCACCTCCTGCCCCACAAGTGCCACCTCCTGCCCCGCCAGTTCCACCTGTCACCCTGCAAGTCCAGCTCCTGCCCCACAAGTGCCAGCTCATGCTTCACAAGTGCCAGCTCCTGCCCCACATCATCAACTTCCTGCCCCACAAGTGCCACCTCCAACCCCACAAAGACAGCCTCCTGCCCCACATCATCCACCTCCTGCACCACAAGTGCCAATTCCTGCCCCACAAGTGCCAGCTCATGCCCCACAAGTGCCAGCACCTGCCCCACAATTGCCACCTCTTGCCCAACAGGTACCACCTCCTGCCCCACATCATCCACCTCCTCCCCCACAAGTGACAATACTTGTTCCAGAAGTGCCACCTCCCGCCCCACAAATGCCAAATCCTGCCCTGCAACTTCCACCTCCTGCTCCACAAGTGTCAATTCCTGCCCCACAAGTGCCAATTCCTGCCCACAAGTGCCAGCTCATGCTTCACAAGTCCCAGCTCCTGCCCCACATCATCCACTTCCAGCCCCACAAGTGCCACCTCCCGCCCAACAACTTCAACATCCCACCACACAAGTGCCAACTCCTGCCCGTGTGCCACATCCTGCCCCACAAGTGCCAACTCCTGCCGCACAACTGACAATTCCTGCCCCAAAAGTGACAGCTCATGCTTCACAATTGCCAGCTCCTGCCCCACATCATCCACCTTCTGCCCCACAAGTGCCACATCCCGCCCCACAAGTGCCACATCCTGCACCACAACTTCAACCTCCTGCCCCACAAGTGCCACGTTCTGCCCCACAAGTGTAGGCTCCTGCCCCACAACTGCCAATTCCTGCCCCACATGTGCCAGCTCATGCTTCACAAGTGCCAGCTCCTGCACCACATCATCCACTTCCTGCCCACAAGTGCCAATTCCTGCCCCACAAGTGCCAGTTCATGCCCCACAAGTGCCAGCTCCTGCCCCACAAGTGCCACATCCTGCCCCACAAGAGCCACTTCCTTCACCACAGGTACCCCATCCCACCCCACATGTTTCAATTCCTGCCATACAAGTGCCACCTCCTTCCCCACAGGTGCCACCTCCTGCCCCACAAGTGCCACCTCCCGCCAAACAACTGACACCTCCTGCCCCACAAGTGTCACCTCCTGCCCAACAAGTTCCACCTCTTGACCTACAAGTGCCACCTCCTGCCCCATAAGTTTCACCTCTCGCCCAACAAATGCCACCACCTCCCCCAAAAGCGCCACCTCCTGCCCCACAGGTGCCATTTCCTGCCCCACAACATCCACCTCCCACGCACAAGTGCAACCTACCGCCCCACAACTTCCACCTCCTGCCCCACAAGTGCCAACACCTGCCCCAGAAGTGCCACCTCCTGCCGCACAACTGACAATTCCTGCCCCAAAAGTGACAGCTCCCGCCCCGCCAGTTCCACCTGTCACCCTGCAAGTCCAGCTCCTGCCCCACAAGTGCCAGCTCATGCTTCACAATTGCCAGCTCCTGCCCCACATCATCCACCTTCTGCTCCACAAGTGCCACCTCCCGCCCCACATCATCCACATCCCGCCCCACAAGTGCCACCTCCTGCCAAACTAGTGCAACCTCCTGCCCCACAAGTGCCATATCTCGCCAGACAATTTACAGCTCCTGCCCCACAAGTGCTACATCCTGCACCACAACTTCAACCTCCTGCCCAACAAGTGCCACGTTCTGCCCCACAAGTGTAGGCTCCTGCCCCACAAGTGCCAATTCCTGCCCCACATGTGCCAGCTCATGCTTCACAAGTGCCAGCTCCTGCACAACATCATCCACTTCCTGCCCACAAGTGCCAATTCCTGCCCCACAAGTGCCAGTTCATGCCCCACAAGTGCCAGCTCCTGCCCCACAAGTGCCACATCCTGCCCCACAAGAGCCACTTCCTTCACCACAGGTACCCCATCCCACCCCACAAGTTTCAATTCCTGCCATACAAGTGACACCTCCTTCCCCACAAGTGACACCTCCTTCCCCACAAGTGCCACCTCCTGCCCCACAAGTACCACCTCCTGCCCTACAAGTGCCACCTCCCACCAAACAACTGACACCTACTGCCCCACAAGAGCCATCTCCTGCCCAACAAGTTCCACCTCTTGACCTACAAGTGCCACCTCCTGCCCCAAAAGCGCCACCTCCTGCCCCACAGGTGCCATTTCCTGCCCCACAACATCCACCTCCCACGCACAAGTGCAACCTACCGCCCCACAACTTCCACCTCCTGCCCCACAAGTGCCAACACCTGCCCCACAAGTGACACCTCCTGCCCCGCCAGTTCCACCTGTCACCCTGCAAGTCCACCTCCTGCCCCACAAGTGCCAGCTCATGCCCCACAAGTGCCAGTTCATGCCCCACATCATCCACCTTCTGCCCCACAAGTGCCACCTCCTGCCCCACATCATCCACCTCCTGCCCCACAAGTGCCAATTCCTGCCCTACAAGTGCCAGCTCATTCCCCTGAAGTGCCAGCTCCTGCCCCACAAGTGCCACATTTTGCCACACCACTGCCACCTCCCCCCCAAATAATCCACCTCCTGCCCCACAAGTGTCACTGACTGACCAACTTCCTCCTCCTGCCCCACAAGTGCCAGCTCCTGCCCCACAAGTACCTCTTCCCTCCCAACAAGTTCCAATTTCCGCCCAACAAGTACCACCTCCTTCTGCACAAGTTCCACCTCCTGCCCTAAAAGCTCCATTTCCTGCCCCAGAAGTGCCACCTCCCATCCCACAAGTGCCACCTCCTGCCCTACAACTTCCACCTCCTCGCCCACAAGTGCCACCTCCCGCCCTACAACTGCCAAACCCTGCCCCAAAACTTCCACCTCCTGCCCAACAATTTCCAACTCGTGCCCCACAATTGCCACCTCCTGCCACACAAATGCCACCTTCTGCCTCAAAATGCCACCTCCTGCCCAACAACTCCAACCTCCCGCCCCACAAGTGCCACCTCCTGCTCCACAAGTTCCACCTCCTGCCCCATAAGTTCCACCTTACGCCCCACAAGTGCCATCTCCTGCCCCAAAAGCTCAATTTCCTGCCCCATCAGTGCCACCTCCCGCCCCACAAGTGCCACCTCCCGCCCTACAACTTCCACCTCCCGCACCACAACTTCCACCTCCTGCCTCACAAGTTCCACATTTTCCCGTCACTCAACTTCCAACTCCTGGCCCACAAGTGCGACCTCCTGCCCCACCATTACCACCTCCTGTCCCACAATTTCCACCTCCTGCCCCACAAGTGCCACAACCTGCTCCACAATTTCAACGTCCTGCCTTACAAGTGCCACATTCTGCCCCACAAGTGTAGGCTCCTGCTCCACAAGTGCCACCTCCCGAACCACAACCTCAACCTCTGGCCCCACAAGTCCCACCTCCCGCCCCACAAGTGCCACATCCCGCCCCACAAGTGCCACCACCCGCCCCACAAGTGCCACCTTCTGTTCCACAACTTCCACCTCCTGCCCCACAAGTTATAACTCCTGCCCTACAAGTGTTGCATTTTGCCCCACAAGTGCCACCTCCCGCCTCACAAGTGCCACCTCCCGACCCACAAGTGCCAACTCCTGCCCCACATCATCCACCTGCCGCCTCACAAGTGCCACCTCGAACCGCACAATTGCCACCTCCTTCCCCATATCAACCACCTCCCATCCAACAAGTGCCACCTCCTGCCCCACAAGTGCCACCTCCTGACCCACAACATCAATCTCCAGCCCCACAAGAGCCGCCTCCTGCCCGACAAGTTACACCTGCTACAAGTTCCACAAGTGCCACCTCCCTGCTCACGAGTGCCACATCCCGCCCCACATGTACCACCTCCTGCATCACAACTTCCACCTCCCGCCCCACATGTACCACCTCCTGCATCACAACTTCCACCTCCCGCCCCACATGTACCACCTCCTGCATCACAACTTCCACCTCCAGCCCCACATGTACCACCTCCTGCATCACAACTTCCACATCCCGCCCCACATGTACCACCTCCTGCATCACAACTTCCACCTCCCGCCCCACATGTACCACCTCCTGCATCACAACATCCACCTCCCGCTCCACAATTTCCACCTCCTGCATCACAACTTCCACCTCCCGCCCCACATGTACCACCTCCTGCATCACAACTTCCACCTCCCGCCCCACAAGTTCCACCTCCTCCCCACAAGCGCCACCTCCCTCTCCACAAACTCCACCTCCCATACACAAGTGCCTCATCCTGCCCCACAAGTGCCACCTCATGCCTCACAAGTGCCACCCCCCCCCCCCAAGTGCCACCTCCCGCCCCACAAGTGCCACCTCCCACGCACAAGTGCCACATCCTGCCCCACAAGTTCCACCTCCTCCCCACAAGCGCCACCTCCCTCTCCACAAACTCCACCTCCCACGCACAAGTGCCACATCCTGCCCCACAAGTGCCACATTCCGCCCCACAAGTGCCACCTCACACCCCAACAGTGTCAACTTCCGCCCCACAAGTGCCACCTCACGCACCACAACTTCCACCTCCCGCCCCACAAATGCCACCTCCTGCCCTACAAGTGCCACCTCAGGCCCCACAAGTGCCCCCTCCCGCTCCACAAGTGTCACGTCCTGCCCCACAAGTGCCATCTCCCGCCCCACAAGGGCCAAATCCTGCCACGCAACATCCACCTCCTGCCCCACATCATCCACCTCCCACCCCACAAGTGCCACCTCCTGTGGCACAAGTGCCAATTCCAGCCCTAAAAGTGCCAGCTCATGCTTCACAATTGCCAGCTCTTGCCCCACATCATCCACCTCCTGCCCCACAAGTGCCACCTCCTATCCCACATGTGCCAACTCCTGCCCCACAAGTGCCATTTCCTGCACCACATGTGCCACATCCTGCCCCACAAGTGCCACCTCCCACCCCACAAGTTTAATCTCCGGACACACAAGTGCCATCTCCCGCCCCACAAGTGCCAAATCCTGACGTGCAACTTCCACCTCCTGCTCCACAATTGCCATCTCCTGCCCCACAAGTGCCACCTCCCGCCACACAAGTGCCACCTCCCGCCCCTCTATAGCCACCTCCTGCCCCACAAGTTACACCTCTTGCCCCACAAGTTCCACCTCTTGCCCCACAACGTCGACCCCCGCCCCACATGTGCCACCACCTGACCCACAAGTGCCAACTCCTGCCCCACAAGTGCCATTTCCTGCACCACATTTGCCGCTTTCTGCCCCACAAGTGCCGGCTCCTGCCCCACAAGTGCTACCTCTCGCCCCACAACCTCAACCTCCAGCCACACAAGTGCCACCTCCTGCCCCACAAGTGCCAACTCTCGCCCCACAAGTGCCAAATCCTGCCCCACAACATCCACCTCACGCTCCAAAAGTGCCACCTCCTGCCCCACAAGTGCTACTTCCTGCCTTACAAGTGCCACTTCCCGCTGCACAAGTGACACCTCCAGCCCCACAGCTGCCACAACCCGCCCCACAACTTCCACATCCCGCCTCACAACTGCAAGCTCCTGCCCCACAATTGCCACCTCCTACCACACAAGTGCCAACTCCTGCCCCACAAGTGCCACCTCATGTCCCTCAATTTTCACCTTATGCCCCAAAAGTGCCACCTCCCGCCCAACAAGTGCAACATCTCGCCCCACTAGTGTCACGTCCCGGCCCAAAATTGCTGCCTCCTGCCCCACATCATCCACCTCCTGTTCCACAAATGTCACCTCCTGACCCACAACTTCCACCTCCTGCCCCACAAGTGCCACCTTCTGCCTCACAATTTCCACCTCTTGTTACACAAGTCCCACCTCCCGCCCAACAACAGCTTCCTCCTGCCCCACAAGTGCCACCTCCTGCCCCACAAGTGCCACCTCCCACCCCACAAGTGCCACGTCCTGTCCCACAAGTGCCACCTCCTGCCCACAATTGCCACCCTCTGCCCCACAATTGCCACTTCTTGCCCCACAATTGCCAATTCTTGCCCCACAACTTCCACCTCCCACCCCATAACTTCCACCTCCCGTCCCACAGCTTCCACATCCTGCCCCACAAGTGCCCGATCCTGCCCCACAAGTACCACCACCTGACCCACAAGTGCCAACTCCTGCCCCACAAGTGCCACCTCGCATCCCGCAAGTGCCACATCCCGCCCCACAAGTTCCACCTCCTGCCTTACAAGTGCCCATTCCTGCTTCACAAGTGCCAGCTCATGTTTCACAAATGCCAGCTCCTGCCCCACATCATCAACGTCCTGCCCCACAAGTGTCACCTCCAACCCCACAAAGACAGCCTCCTGCCCCACATCATCCAACTCCTGCCCCACAAGTGCCAATTCCTGCCCCACAAGTGCCACCTCCTGCCCCACTAGTGCCACCTCTCGCCCCACAAGTGCCAACTCCAGCCCCACAAGTGCCAACTCCTGCCCCACAAGTGCCAACTCCTGCCCCACAAATGCCAACTCCAGCCCCACAATTGCCAGCTCATGCTTCACAAGTGCCAGCTCCTGCCCCTCATCATCCACCTCCTGCCCCACAAGTGCCAGCTCCTGCCCGACAAGAGCCACTTCCTGCCCCACAAGTACCTCTTCCCTCCCAACAAGTTCCAATTTCCGCCCCACAAGTGCCACCTCCTGCCCCACAAATGCAACCTCCTGCCCCACAAGTGCCACCTTTCGCCCCACAAATGCCACCTCCCGCTCCACAACTTCCACCTCCTGCCCCACAAGTGCCACCTCACGACCCACAAGTGCCACCTCACGCCCAACATCTACCACCTCCCACACCACAACTTCCATCTCCTGGCCCACAAGTGCCATTTCCTGCCTCAAAAGAGTCACCTCCCGCCTCACAACTTCCACGTAACGTCCCATAAGTTCCACCTCCTGCCCCACAAGTGCCAGCTGCTGCTCCACATCATCCAACTCCCGCCCCACAAGTGCCATGTCCAGCCCCACAACATCTGCCTCCTGCCCCAAAAGTGTCAACTCCTGCCCCATACGTTCCATATCCCGCCCCACAAGTGCCACCTCCCACCCCACAAGTGCCACCTCCTGCCCCACAAGTTCCAACTCTCGTCTAACAAGTGCCACCTCCTGCCCAACATTTACCACCTCCCGCTCCACAAGTGCCACCTCCTGCCCAACAAGTGCCATTTCTTACCCCACATGTTCCAACTCCTGCCCCACAGGTGCCATTTCATACCCCACAAGTACCACCTCCTGTCCCACATTTACCAACTCCTGCCCCACAAGTGCCATTTCCAGCCCCACATCTGTTGCATACCACCCCACAAATTCCACCTCCCGCCACACAAGTGCCACCTCCCGCTTCACAACTTCCACATCCTGCCCTACAAGTGCCACCTCCCGCCATAAAATGCCACCTCCCGTCCCTCTATCACCACCTCCTGCCCCACAAGTTACACCCCCACCCCACAGGTACCACCACCTGCCCCACAAGTACCACCTCCTGCAAACAAATGCCATTTCTTAAACCACAGGTCCAAACTCCTGCCCCACAAGTGCCACCTCCTGTCCCACATGTGCCACCTCCTGCCCCACAAGTGCCACCTCCTGCCCCACAAGTGCCAACACCTGCCCCACAAGTGCCAACACCTGCCCCACAAGTGTCAACTTATGCTCCACAAGTTCCACCTCTTGCCCCACAAGTGCCAAATACTTCCCCACAACTTCCACCTTCTGCCCCACTAGAGCCAACTCCAATTCCACAAGTGCCACCTCCAGCCCTACAACTGCCACTTCCAGCCCCACAAGTGCCACCTCCCGCCCAACAACTTCAACATCCCACCACACAAGTGCCAACTCCTGCCCGTGTGCCACATCCTGCCCCACAAGTGCCAACTCCTGCCGCACAACTGACAATTCCTGCCCCAAACGTGCCAGCTCATGCTTCACAATTGCCAGCTCCTGCCCCACATCATCCACCTTCTGCCCCACAAGTGCCACCTCTCGCCCCACAAGTGCCACATCCCGCCCCACAAGTGCCACCTCTTGCCCCACAAGTGCCAAATACTTCCCCACAATTTCCACCTTCTGCCGCACTAGTGCCAACTCCAATTCCACAAGTGCCACATCCCACACCACAAGTGCCACCACCTGACCCACAAGTGCCAACTCCTGCCCCACAAGTGCCATTTCTTGCCCCACAAGTGCCACCTCCTGCCCCACAAGTGCCATTTCCTGCCCTACAACTTTCACCTCCTGCCCCACAAGAGCCACTTCCAGCCTCACAAATGCCTCCTCCCGCCCCACAACTTCAACATCTTGCCATACAAGTGCCAACTCCTGCCCAACGTGTGCCACTTCCTGCCCCACAAGTGCCAAATCCTGCCCCACAACTTTTACCTCCTGCCCCACATCATCCACCTCCCATCCAACAAGTGCCACCACCTGCCGCACAACTGCCAATTCCTGCCCCACAAGTGCCACCTCCTGCCCAACAAGTGCCACCTCCTGCCCCACAAGTGCCACCTCCTGCCCCACAAGTGCCACCTCCCGACCCACAAGTGCCACCTCCTGCCGTGCAATTGCCAGCTCCTGCCCCGAAAGTGCCAGCTCCTGCTCCACATGTGCCATTTCTCGCCCCACAAGTTCCAGCTCCCGCCCCATAAGTGCCACCTCCCTCTCCACAAATTCCAACTCCCGCCCACAAGTGCCACATCGCTCCCCACAAGTGCCACCTCCTGCCCCACTAGTGCCACCTCCCGCCCCACAAGTGCCAACTCCAGCCCCACAAGTGCCAACTCCTGCCCCACAAGTGCCAACTCCTGCCCCACAAGTGCCAACTCCAGCCCCACAATTGCCAGCTCATGCTTCACAAGTGCCAGCTCCTGCCCCTCATCATCCACCTCCTACCCCACAAGTGCCACCTCCTGCCCAAAACCTGCCACCTCCCTCCCCACAATGCCACCTACTGCCATATTAGTGCAGCCTCCTGCCCCACAAGTGCCAACTCCCGCCCCACAAGTGCCACCTCCTTCCAAACAAGTGCCACATCCCGCCCCAAAAGTGCCACTTCCTGCCCCTCTATCGCCACCTCCTGCCCCAGAAGTTCCACTTCCTGCACCACAAGTTACACCTACAGCCCCACAATTTCCACCTCCTGTTTTACAAGTTCCACTTCCGCCCCACAAGTGCCACCTCCTGCCCAACAAGTGCCAGTTCATGCCCCACAAGTGCAAGGTCCTGTCCTTCAAGTGCCACCTCCTGCCCCACAAGTGCCACCTCCTGCCCCACAACGACCACCTCCTGCCCCACATCATCCACCTCCTGCCCCACAATTGCCACCTCCTGCCCCACAAGTGCCACCTCCCGCCCAACAATTGTGGCCACATGACAAACAAGTTCCACTTCCGCTCCACAAGTGCCACCTCCTGCCCAACAAGTGCCATTTCTTACCCCACAGGTTCCAAATCCTACCCCACTGGTGCCATTTCCTGCCCCACAAGTGCCATTTCACCCCCCACATGTGCCAACTCCTGCCTTACAAGTTTCACCTACCACCCCACAAATTCCACCTCCCACCCCACAAGTTCCACCTCCTGCCCCAAAAGTGCCAATTCCTGCTTCACAAGTGCCAGCTCATGCTTCACAAATGCCAGCTCATGCCCCACATCATCAACTTCCTGCCCCACAAGAGCCACATCTAACCCCACAAAGACAGCCTCCTGCCCCACATCATCCACCTCCTGCCCCACAAGTGCCAATTCCTGCCCCACAAGTGCCACCTCCTGCCCCACAAGTGCAACCTCCTGCCCCACAAGAGCCACTTCCTGCCCCACAAGAGCCACTTCCCTCCCAACAAGTTCCAATTTCCGCCCAACAAGTACCACCTCCTTCTGCACAAGTTCTACCTCCTGCCCTAAAAGCTCCATTTCCTGCCCCAGAAGTGCCACCTCCCGCCCCACAAGTGCCACCTCCTGCCCTACAACTTCCACCTCCTGGCACACAATTGCCACCTCCCGCCCTACAACTGCCAATTTCTGCCCCAAAACTTCCACCTCCTGCCCAACAATTTCCAACTCGTGCCCCACAATTGCCACCTCCTGCCACACAAATGCCACCTTCTGCCTCAAAATGCCACCTCCTGCCCAACAACTCCAACCTCCCGCCCCACAAGTACCACCTCCTGCTCCACAAGTTCCACCTCCTGCCCCATAAGTTCCACCTTACGCCCCACAAGTGCCATCTCCTGCCCCAAAAGCTCAATTTCCTGCCCCATCAGTGCCACCTCCCGCCCCACAAGTGCCACCTCCCGCCCTACAACTTCCACCTCCCGCACCACAACTTCCACCTCCTGCCTCACAAGTTCCACATCCCGTCACTCAACTTCCAACTCCTGGCCCACAAGTGCGACCTCCTGCCCCACCATTACCACCTCCTGTCCCACAATTTCCACCTCCTGCCCCACAAGTGCCACAACCTGCTCCACAATTTCAACGTCCTGCCTTACAAGTGCCACATTCTGCCCCACAAGTGTAGGCTCCTGCTCCACAAGTGCCACCTCCCGAACCACAACCTCAACCTCTGGCCCCACAAGTCCCACCTCCCGCCCCACAAGTGCCACATCCCGCCCCACAAGTGCCATATTCTGTTCCACAACTTCCACCTCCTGCCCCACAAGTTATAACTCCTGCCCCACAAGTGTTGCATTTTGCCCCACAAGTGCCACCTCCCGCTCCACAAGTGCCACCTCCCGACCCACAAGTACCAATTCCTGCCCCACATCATTCACCTCCTGCCCCACAAGTGCCACCTCCCACCCCACAAGTGCCAACTCCTGCCCCGCAACTTCCATCTCCTGCTCCACAAGTGCCACCTCGAACCGCACAATTGCCACCTCCTTCCCCATATCAACCACCTCCCATCCAACAAGTGCCACCTCCTGCCCCACAAGTGCCAATTCCTGCCCCACAAGTGCCAGCTCATGCTTCACAATTGCCAGCTCCTGCCCCACATCATCCACCTCCTGCCCCACAAGTGCCACCTCCTATCCCACATGTGCCAACTCTTGCCCCACAAGTGCCATTTCCTGCACCACAAGTGCCACCTCCCGCCCCACAAGTGCCAAATCCTGACGTGCAACTTCCACCTGCTGCTCCACAATTGCCATCTCCTGCCCCACAAGTGCCACCTCCCGCCACACAAGTGCCACCTCCCGCCCCTCTATAGCCACCTCCTGCCCCACAAGTTACACCTCTTGCCCCACAAGTTCCACCTCTTGCCCCACAACGTCGACCCCCGCCCCACATGTGCCACCACCTGACCCACAAGTGCCAACTCCTGCCCCACAAGTGCCACCTCCCGCCCCACAAGTGCCACCTCCCGCCCCACTACTTCCACGTCACACCCCAAATCTTCTTACCTTCCACCCCACAAGTGCCATCTCCTGCCCCACAGGTGCCACCTACTGTTCCACAACATCCACCTCCTTCCCCACATCATCCACCTCCTGTTCCACAAATGTCACCTCCTGACCCACAACTTCCACCTCCTGCCCCACAAGTGCCACCTTCTGCCTCACAAGTGCCACCCCTTGCCCCACAAGTGCCACATCCCACCGCACAATTTCCACCTCTTGTTACACAAGTCCCACCTCCCGCCCAACAACAGCCTCCTCCTGCCCCACAAGTGCCACCTCCTGCCCCACAAGTGCCACCTCCCACCCCACAATTGCCACGTCCTTCCCAATTGCCACGTCCTGTCCCACAAGTGCCACCTCCTGCCGTACAAGTGCCACCCTCTGCCCCACAATTGCCACTTCTTGCCCCACAATTGCCAATTCTTGCCCCACAACTTCCACCTCCCACCCCATAACTTCCACCTCCCGTCCCACAGCTTCCACATCCTGCCCCACAAGTGCCCGATCCTGCCCCACAAGTACCACCACCTGACCCACAAGTGCCAACTCCTGCCCCACAAGTGCCACCTCGCATCCCGCAAGTGCCACATCCCGCCCCACAAGTTCCACCTCCTGCCTTACAAGTACCCATTCCTGCTTCACAAGTGCCAGCTCATGTTTCACAAATGCCAGCTCCTGCCCCACATCATCAACTTCCTGCCCCACAAGTGTCACCTCCAACCCCACAAAGACAGCCTCCTGCCCCACATCATCCACCTCTTGCCCCACAAGTGCCAGCTCCTGCCCCACAAGTGCCAGCTCCTGCCCCACAAGTGCCACCTCCTGCCCCACAAGTGCCAACTCCTGCCCCACATGTTCCACCTACCACCCCACAAATTCCAACTCCTGCCCCAAAGTGCCAGCTCCTGCCCGACAAGAGCCACTTCCTGCCCCACAAGTGCCACCTCCTGCCCCACAAGTGCCACCTCCCGACCGACAAATGCCACCTCCCGCCAAACAACTGACACCTCCTGCCCCACAAGTGTCACCTCCTGCCCAACAAGTTCCACCTCTTGACCTACAAGTGCCACCTCCTGCCCCATAAATTTCACCTCTCGCCCAACAAATGCCACCACCTCCCCCAAAAGCGCCACCTCCTGCCCCACAGGTGCCATTTCCTGCCCCACAACATCCACCTCCCACGCAAAGTGCAACCAACCGCCCCACAACTTCCACCTCCTGCCCCACAAGTGCCAACACCTGCCCCACAAGTGCCAACACCTGCCCCACAAGTGCCACCTCCTGCCCCACAAGTGTCAACTCATGCTCCACAAATGCCACCTCCTGCCCCACAAGTGCCAAATACTTCCCCACAACTTCCACCTTCTGCCCCACTAGTGCCAACTCCAATTCCACAAGTGCCACCTCCAGCCCTACAACTGCCACTTCCAACCCCACAAGTGCCACCTCCCGCCCAACAACTTCAACATCCCACCACACAAGTGCCAACTCCTGCCCGTGTGCCACATCCTGCCCCACAAGTGCCAACTCCTGCCGCACAACTGACAATTCCTGCCCCAAAAGTGACAGCTCATGCTTCACAATTGCCAGCTCCTGCCCCACATCATCCACCTTCTGCCCCACAAGTGCCACCTCTCGCCCCACAAGTGCCACATCCCGCCCCACAAGTGCCACCTCCTGCCAAACTAGTGCAACCTCCTGCCCCACAAGTGCCTTATCTCGCCAGACAATTTACAGCTCCTGCCCCACAAGTGCTACATCCTGCACCACAACTTCAACCTCCTGCCCAACAAGTGCCACGTTCTGCCCCACAAGTGTAGGCTCCTGCCCCACAAGTGCCAATTCCTGCCCCACATGTGCCAGCTCATGCTTCACAAGTGCCAGCTCCTGCACCACATCATCCACTTCCTGCCCACAAGTGCCAATTCCTGCCCCACAAGTGCCAGCTCCTGCCCCACAAGTGCCACATCCTGCCCCACAAGAGCCACTTCCTTCACCACAGGTACCCCATCCCACCCCACAAGTTTCAATTCCTGCCATACAAGTGCCACCTCCTTCCCCACAAGTGCCACCTCCTGCCCAACAAGTGCCAGTTCATGCCCCACAAGTGCAAGGTCGTGTCCCACATCATCCATCTTCTGCCCCACAAGTGCCACCTCCTGCCCCACAACGACCACCCCCTGCACCACAAGTGCCAATTCCTGCCCTACAAGTGCCAGCTCCTGCTTGAAAAGTGCCACATTTTGCCACAACACTGCCACCTCCCCCCCAAAATAATCCACCTCCTGCCCCACAAGTGTCACTGACCGCCCAACTTCCTCCTCCTGACACACAACTGCAACCTCCTGCCCCACAAGTGCCAGCTCCTGCCCGACAAGAGCCACTTCCTGCCCCACAAGTACCTCTTCCCTCCCAACAAGTTCCAGTTTCCGCCCCACAAGTGCCACCTCCTGCCCCACAAGTGCAACCTCCTGCCACACAAGTGTCACCTTTCGCCCCACAAATGCCACCTCCTGCTCCACAACTTCCACCTCCTGCCCCACAACTTCCACCTCCCGACCCACAAGTGCCACCTCACGCCCAACATCTACCACCTCCCACCCCACAAGTGCCACCTCCCACCCTACAACTTCCATCTCCTGGCCCACAAGTGCCACCTCCTGCCTCAAAAGAGCCACCTCCTGCCCCACAACTTCCACGTAACGCCCCATAAGTTCCACCTCCTGCCCCACAAGTGCCACCTCTCGTCCCACAAGTGCCACCTCCTGCCCAACAAGTGCCACCACCCTCCCCAAAATGCCAACTCCCGCCCCACAAGTGCCACGTCCAGCCCCACAACTTCCACCTCCTGCCCCAAAAGTGTCAACTCCTGCCCCATAAGTTCCATATCCCGCCCCACAAGTGCCACTACCTGCCCCACTAGTGCCATCTCCATTTCCACAGGTGCCACCTCCCGCCCCACAACTTCCACGTAACGCCCCGTAAGTTCCACCTCCTGCCCAACAAGTGCCACCTCTCGTCCCACAAGGACCACCTCCTGCCCCACAAGTTCCACCTCTTGCCCCACAAGTGCCAAATACTTCCCCACAACTTCCACCTTCTGCCGCACTAGTGCCAACTCCAATTCCACAAGTGCCACATCCCGCACCTCAAGTGCCACCACCTGACCCACAAGTGCCAACTCCTGCCCCACAAGTGCCATTTCTTGCCCCACAAGTGCCACCTCCTGCCCCACAAGAGCCATTTCCTGCCCTACAACTTCCACCTCCTGCCCCACAAGAGCCAGTTCCAGCCCCACAAATGCCACCTCCCGCCCCACAACTTCAACATCCCGCCATACAAGTGCCACCTCCAGCCCCACAAGTACCACATCCCTCCCCAAAAGTGCCACCTCCTGCCCCACAAGTGCCACCTCCCGCTCAACAATTGTGGCCACATGACAAACAAGTTCCACTTCCTGCCCCACAAGTTCCTCCTCCTGCCCAGCAAGTGCCATTTCTTACCCCAAAGGTTCCAACTCCTGCCCCACAGGTGCCATTTCCTGTTCCACAAGTGCCATTTCCTGTTTCACATGTGCCAACTCCTGCCCCACAAGTGCCATTTCCTACCCCACAACTTCCACCTCCCACCCTACAAGTGCCAATTCCTGCCCCACAAGTGCCAGCTCCAGCCCCACAAGTGCCAGCTCATGCTTCACAAGTGCCAGCTCCTGCCCCTCATCATCCACCTCCCGCCCCAAAAGTGCCACTTCCTGCCCCTCTATCGCCACCTCCTGCCCCAGAATTTCCACTTCCTGCACCACAAGTTACACCTTCAGCCCCACAATTTCCACCTCCTGTTTTACAAGTTCCACTTCCGCCCCACAAGTGCCACCTCCTGCCCAACAAGTGCCAGTTCATGCCCCACAAGTGCAAGGTCCTGTCCTTCAAGTGCCACCTCCTGCCCCACAAGTGCCACCTCCTGCCCCACAACGACCACCTCCTGCCCCACATCATCCACCTCCTTCCCCACAAGTTCCAATTCCTGCCCTACAAGTGCCAGCTCATTCCTCTGAAGTGCCAGCTCCTGCCCCACAAGTGCCACATTTTGCCACACCACTGCCACCTCCCTTCCCAAATAATCCACCTCCTGCCCCACAAGTGTCACTGACCGCCCAACTTCATCCTCCTGACCCACAAGTGCAACCTCCTGCCCCACAAGTGCCAGCTCCTGCCCGACAAGAACCACTTCCTGCCCCACAAGTACCTCTTCCCTCCCAACAAGTTCCAATTTCCGCCCCACAAGTGCCACCTCCTGCCCCACAACTTCCACCTCCCGCCCCACAATTGCCACCTCCTGCCCCACAAGTGCCACCTCCCGCCCAACAATTGTGGCCACATGACAAACAAGTTCCACTTCTGCCCCACAAGTGTCACCTCCTGCCCAACAAGTGCCAACTCCTGCCGCACAACTGACAATTCCTGCCCCAAAAGTGACAGCTCATGCTTCACAATTGCCAGCTCCTGCCCCACATCATCCACCTTCTGCCCCACAAGTGCCACCTCTCGCCCCACAAGTGCCACATCCCGCCCCACAAGTGCCACCTCCTGCCAAACTAGTGCAACCTCCTGCCCCACAAGTGCCTTATCTCGCCAGACAATTTACAGCTCCTGCCCCACAAGTGCTACATCCTGCACCACAACTTCAACCTCCTGCCCAACAAGTGCCACGTTCTGCCCCACAAGTGTAGGCTCCTGCCCCACAAGTGCCAATTCCTGCCCCACATGTGCCAGCTCATGCTTCACAAGTGCCAGCTCCTGCACCACATCATCCACTTCCTGCCCACAAGTGCCAATTCCTGCCCCACAAGTGCCAGCTCCTGCCCCACAAGTGCCACATCCTGCCCCACAAGAGCCACTTCCTTCACCACAGGTACCCCATCCCACCCCACAAGTTTCAATTCCTGCCATACAAGTGCCACCTCCTTCCCCACAAGTGCCACCTCCTGCCCAACAAGTGCCAGTTCATGCCCCACAAGTGCAAGGTCGTGTCCCACATCATCCATCTTCTGCCCCACAAGTGCCACCTCCTGCCCCACAACGACCACCCCCTGCACCACAAGTGCCAATTCCTGCCCTACAAGTGCCAGCTCCTGCTTGAAAAGTGCCACATTTTGCCACAACACTGCCACCTCCCCCCCAAAATAATCCACCTCCTGCCCCACAAGTGTCACTGACCGCCCAACTTCCTCCTCCTGACACACAACTGCAACCTCCTGCCCCACAAGTGCCAGCTCCTGCCCGACAAGAGCCACTTCCTGCCCCACAAGTACCTCTTCCCTCCCAACAAGTTCCAGTTTCCGCCCCACAAGTGCCACCTCCTGCCCCACAAGTGCAACCTCCTGCCACACAAGTGTCACCTTTCGCCCCACAAATGCCACCTCCTGCTCCACAACTTCCACCTCCTGCCCCACAACTTCCACCTCCCGACCCACAAGTGCCACCTCACGCCCAACATCTACCACCTCCCACCCCACAAGTGCCACCTCCCACCCTACAACTTCCATCTCCTGGCCCACAAGTGCCACCTCCTGCCTCAAAAGAGCCACCTCCTGCCCCACAACTTCCACGTAACGCCCCATAAGTTCCACCTCCTGCCCCACAAGTGCCACCTCTCGTCCCACAAGTGCCACCTCCTGCCCAACAAGTGCCACCACCCTCCCCAAAATGCCAACTCCCGCCCCACAAGTGCCACGTCCAGCCCCACAACTTCCACCTCCTGCCCCAAAAGTGTCAACTCCTGCCCCATAAGTTCCATATCCCGCCCCACAAGTGCCACTACCTGCCCCACTAGTGCCATCTCCATTTCCACAGGTGCCACCTCCCGCCCCACAACTTCCACGTAACGCCCCGTAAGTTCCACCTCCTGCCCAACAAGTGCCACCTCTCGTCCCACAAGGACCACCTCCTGCCCCACAAGTTCCACCTCTTGCCCCACAAGTGCCAAATACTTCCCCACAACTTCCACCTTCTGCCGCACTAGTGCCAACTCCAATTCCACAAGTGCCACATCCCGCACCTCAAGTGCCACCACCTGACCCACAAGTGCCAACTCCTGCCCCACAAGTGCCATTTCTTGCCCCACAAGTGCCACCTCCTGCCCCACAAGAGCCATTTCCTGCCCTACAACTTCCACCTCCTGCCCCACAAGAGCCAGTTCCAGCCCCACAAATGCCACCTCCCGCCCCACAACTTCAACATCCCGCCATACAAGTGCCACCTCCAGCCCCACAAGTACCACATCCCTCCCCAAAAGTGCCACCTCCTGCCCCACAAGTGCCACCTCCCGCTCAACAATTGTGGCCACATGACAAACAAGTTCCACTTCCTGCCCCACAAGTTCCTCCTCCTGCCCAGCAAGTGCCATTTCTTACCCCAAAGGTTCCAACTCCTGCCCCACAGGTGCCATTTCCTGTTCCACAAGTGCCATTTCCTGTTTCACATGTGCCAACTCCTGCCCCACAAGTGCCATTTCCTACCCCACAACTTCCACCTCCCACCCTACAAGTGCCAATTCCTGCCCCACAAGTGCCAGCTCCAGCCCCACAAGTGCCAGCTCATGCTTCACAAGTGCCAGCTCCTGCCCCTCATCATCCACCTCCCGCCCCAAAAGTGCCACTTCCTGCCCCTCTATCGCCACCTCCTGCCCCAGAATTTCCACTTCCTGCACCACAAGTTACACCTTCAGCCCCACAATTTCCACCTCCTGTTTTACAAGTTCCACTTCCGCCCCACAAGTGCCACCTCCTGCCCAACAAGTGCCAGTTCATGCCCCACAAGTGCAAGGTCCTGTCCTTCAAGTGCCACCTCCTGCCCCACAAGTGCCACCTCCTGCCCCACAACGACCACCTCCTGCCCCACATCATCCACCTCCTTCCCCACAAGTTCCAATTCCTGCCCTACAAGTGCCAGCTCATTCCTCTGAAGTGCCAGCTCCTGCCCCACAAGTGCCACATTTTGCCACACCACTGCCACCTCCCTTCCCAAATAATCCACCTCCTGCCCCACAAGTGTCACTGACCGCCCAACTTCATCCTCCTGACCCACAAGTGCAACCTCCTGCCCCACAAGTGCCAGCTCCTGCCCGACAAGAACCACTTCCTGCCCCACAAGTACCTCTTCCCTCCCAACAAGTTCCAATTTCCGCCCCACAAGTGCCACCTCCTGCCCCACAACTTCCACCTCCCGCCCCACAATTGCCACCTCCTGCCCCACAAGTGCCACCTCCCGCCCAACAATTGTGGCCACATGACAAACAAGTTCCACTTCTGCCCCACAAGTGTCACCTCCTGCCCAACAAGTGCCATTTCTTACCCCACAGGTTCCAAATCCTACCCCACTGTGCCATTTCCTGCCCCACAAGTGCCATTTCCCCCCCCACATGTGCCAACTCCTGCCTTACAAGTTTCACCTACCACCCCACAAATTCCACCTCCCACCCCACAAGTTCCACCTCCTGCCCCAAAAGTGCCAATTCCTGCTTCACAAGTGCCAGCTCATGCTTCACAAATGCCAGCTCATGCCCCACATCATCAACTTCCTGCCCCACAAGTGCCACATCTAACCCCACAAAGACAGCCTCCTGCCCCACATCATCCACCTCCTGCCCCACAAGTGCCAATTCCTGCCCCACAAGTGCCACCTCCTGCACCACAAGTGCCACCTCCTGCTCCACAAGTGCCACCTCCTGCCCCACATCGTCCACCTCCCACCCAAGAAGTGCCACCACCTGCCCCACAAGTGCCAATTCCTGCCCCACATGTGCCAGCTCATGCTTCACAAGTGCCAGCTCCTGCACTACGTCATCCACTTCCTGCTCACAAGTGCCACCTCCTGACCGACAAAGACATCCTCCTGCCCCATAAGTGCCAATTTCTGCCCCACAAGCGCCAGCTCATTCCCCTGAAGTGCCACATTTCTCCACACCACTGCCTCCTCCCCCCAAATAAACCACCTCCTGCCCCACAAGTGTCACTGACTGACCAACTTCCTCCTCCTGCCCCACAAGTGCCAGCTCCTGCCCCACAAGTGCCAGCTCCTGCCCGACAAGAGCCACTTCCTGCCCCACAAGTACCTCTTCCCTCCCAACAAGTTCCAATTTCCGCCCCACAAGTGCCACCTCCTGCCCCACAAGTGCAACCTCCTGCCCCACAAGTGCCACATTTCACCCCACAAATGCCACCTCCCGCTCCACAACTTCCACCTCCTGCCCCACAAGTGCCACCTCCCACCCCACAAGTGCCACCTCCTGCCCAACATCTACCACCTCCCACCCCAGAAGTGCCACCTCCCGCCCTACAACTTCCATGTCCTGGCCCACAAGTGCCACTTCCTGCCTCAAAAGAGCCACCTCCTGCCCCACAACTTCCACGTAACGCCCCATAAGTTCCACCTCCCGCCCAACAAGTGCCACCTCCTTCCCCACAAGTGCCAGCTGCTGCTCCACATCATCCAACTCCCGCCCCACAAGTGCCATGTCCAGCCCCACAACTTCCGCCTCCTGCCCCAAAAGTGTCAACTCCTGCCCCATAAGTTCCATATCCCGCCCCACAAGTGCCACTACCTGCCCCACTAGTGCCATCTCCATTTCCACAAGTGCCACCTCCCGCCCCACAAGTGCCACCTCCTGCCCAACAAGTTCCAACTCTCGTCTAACAAGTGCCACCTCCCGCCCAACATTTACCACCTCCCGCTCCACAAGTGTCACCTCCTGCCCAACAATTGCCATTTCTTACCCCACATGTTCCAACTCCTGCCCCACAGGTGCCATTTCCTGCCCCACAAGTACCACCTCCTGTCCCACATTTACCAACTCCTGCCCCACAAGTGCCATTTCCTGCCCCACATCTGTTGCATACCACCCCACAAATTCCACCTCCCGCCACACAAGTGCCACCTGCCGCTTCACAACTTCCACATCCTGCCCTACAAGTGCCACCTCCCGCCATAAAATGCTACCTCCCGTCCCTCTATCACCACCTCCTGCCCCACAAGTTACACCCCCACCCCACAGGTACCACCACCTGCCCCACAAGTACCACCTCCTGCAAACAAATGCCATTTCTTAAACCACACGTCCAAACTCCTGCCCCACAAGTGCCACCTCCTGTCCCACATGTGCCACCTCCTGCAAACAAATGCCGTTTCTTAAACCACAGGTCCAAACTCCTGCCCCACAGGTGCCATTTCCTGCCCCACAAGTGCCACCTCCCGCCCCACAAGTGCCACCACCTGCCCAACAAGTGCCATTTCTTACCCCACAGGTTCCAACTCCTGCCCCACAGGTGCCATTTCCTGCCCCATAAGTGCCACCTCCTGTGCCACATGTGCCAACTCCTGCCCCACAAGTGCCATTTCCTGCCCCACATTAGCCACCTACCACCCCACAAATTCAACCTCTTGCCCCACAAGTGCCAAACCCTGACCCGCAACATCCTCCTCCTGCTCCACAATTGCCACCTCCTGCCCCACATCATCCACCTCCCACCCAACATGTGCCAACTGCTGCCCCACATCATCCACCTCCTGCCCCACAAGTGCCAATTTCTGCCCCACAATTGCCAGTTCATGCCCTCAAGTGCCAGTTCATGCCCCACAAGTGCCACATTTTGCCACACAACTGCCACCTCCCGCTCCAAATCATCCACCTCCCGCCCCACAAGTGTCATTAACTGCCCAACTTCCTCCTCATGACCCACAAGTGCCACCTCCTGCCCCACAAGTGCCACCTCCTGCCCCACAAGTGCCACCTCCTGATTTACAAATGCCACCTCCCGACCCACAACTTCAACCTCCAGCCCCACAACTGCCACAACCAGCCCCACATCTTCCACATCCTGCTCCACAACTGCCACCTCCCACCCCACTATTACCAGCTCCCACCCCACAAGTGCCACATCCTGCCCCACATCATCCACCTCCCGGCCCACAAGTGCCACCTCCTGCCATACAAGTGCCACCTCCCGCTCCACAAGTGCCACCACCAGCCCCACAAGTGCCATCTCCTGCCCCACCAGTTCCACATCCCGCACTGCAATGCCAATTCCTGCCCCACATCTTCCACCTCCTGCCCCTCAAGTGCCACCTCCTGCCCCACAAGTGCCACCTCCCTCCACACAAGTGTCCCACCTCCTGCCACACAAGTGCCGCCTCCCACCCCACAAGTGCTATTTCCCGCCTTACAACTTCCACCTCCCGCCCCACAACTTCCACCTCCCGCCCCACAACTTCCACCTCCCGCCCCACACGTGCCTCCTCCTTCCCCCAACTTTTACCTCCCACCTCACAACTTCCACCTCCTGACCCACAAATGCCACCTCCTGTTCCACAACTGCCATTTCCTGCTCAAGAACTTCCACATCCTACCCCACAAGTGCCACCTCCTGCTTCACAAGTGCCACCCCCTGCCCCACAACTTCCATTTTCCTCCCCACAAGTGCCACCTTGACCTGCTGTCCATGCTCTTTGTAATACACCCCAGTATTCCATCGGCTTTTTTGGCTACAAGGGCACACTGCTGGCTCATGGTCAATCTGTCGTCCACCAGGACACCCAGGTTCCTCTCTTCAGAGCTCCTCTCCAGCAGCTCTTCCCCCAGCCTGTACTGGTGCATGCAATTACTGCTCCCTAGGTGCAAGACTCTACATTTGCTTTTGTTAAACCTCATCCGGTTTCTTACTGCCCAGCTCTCCAGCCTGTCCAGGTCTTGCTGAATGGCAGCACAGCCTTCAGGCGTGTCAGCCAGTCCTCCCAACTTCGTGTCATCACAAACTTGCTGAGGGTGGTCACTATCTCCTCATCAAGGTCGTTGATGAAGATATTGAACAAGACCGGACCCAGCACTGACCCCTGGGGGACGCCGCTAGTTACAGGCCTCCACCTGGATTCTGCACTGCCAACAACGTCTCTCTGTGCTCTGCCAGTCAGCCACTTCTCAACCCACCTCTCTGTCCACTCATCTATCCCACGCTTGCTCAGCTTGTTATAAGGATGTCCTGGGAGACAGTACCAGATGCCTTGCTGAAATCATGGTAAACTACATCCACCGCCCTATCCAAAACTATCTTGCAGGTTCTTAGTTCTTTACCACTGTTTCCTTTCCCACGCCTTACAACTACAAGCAGCTAGAACAATGTTCTCTGAAGATATCCAGGACAGAAGAGTCCCGGTAGATCAGTATCAAGCCCAGCTCACGGGAGGCCAATGCCCACTGTTTCCTGCCTGATAAACGCAGATCTCTGGCAGCATTCAATTGTCTTCCCTGTACAACCACCCAGCCCCCCTCGTCGTCATCAAAACCAGTATCATTTTAAAGTCAATGAATCTTGCCTGTAAAAGCACATTCATACAGAAATTCATTGGTTTGGGGGACTGAAATTGAGAACACATCTGTAGGCAAACACTCCCATCAACTTCCATATGTCTGAATGTGCAGCCCCTCCTCATGCAGTGACCCTCCTTCCACAATTGCAGACGGTTTCATTCCCCACAGCAACTTCACAGTGGCAGAAGGGACGGACACCTCCCTGTAACCAGAAGGAAACAACAAAGGAAAATAAAGGGACGCCCGCAACCTCTCCAGCCTGTCCCGGTCCCTCTGGTTGGCTTCCCTCCCCTACAATATATTGACTGCACTGCTCAGTTTGTATCGTCTGCAAACCTGCCATCATCTATGTTACTGACGAAGGAAGATGCTGAAGAGCAACGGTTTATATGGGTTAATACCTTGGGAGCCCCTCTCTTCAAGGAGCTAGTTCTGCAAGTCTGAGTCCCACAAAGGGTGGTCTCCATAGACGTTCAAATTCGTGCTGCACAACCCTACTTAATTTTCTGTATTCATTTCTGTATTGATCTCATGTGGATCAAAATAACACAGTCAGTATCTGCAACGAGTCTAGGCCGAGCAAAACTTTTGATGGAGGGAGCAAAGAGATCAAGACAAGATGATGTAGTGCAATGCAGTCAAAGCAGCTGGCCAAGCAAAAGCTATGTGCATGCATTTCCAAGCTGAGCACGCACCTGGAGCTGGGACTGTATCACTCATTGTCAGAAGAATTCCTGAGTACCCTCATAAAGAAAGCTATACACCAGTGTGACTGGAGTCCATTTACACCAATTAGACCTCTTTACATTTTAATAAGCACCATTTACTACTCCAAAGTTGCACTTCCCTTTGCCTTTCCATCTGAAGGGCTTTGAAAAAGTCTCTGAAATAGAAATTCTGTGATTGCTGTAATACACTTGGGTAGGTATCTGGACTTCCATCTTGAGACATCCAGCGCCTTTTACAGAAATAAAGAATACTCAAGGACTTACGCCACCAAATTCCAACTCAGTTTTACACCACTGGTTTTTGATCTGATAGGCAGGAGACAGCGAAAGGCAGCTGCTCAGCAATCCCAGGAAGACAGCTGGGCTCTAGGGAGACAAGAAGGGCAGTAAGGTGACAAACAAAGTGATTATAAGGTTTTATTTAACAGCTCTGTATGGGACGATTCAACTACTTCAAGCTCCAGCAAGCTGCTAGAGACTGATAAAGCAAGACACCTCAGCGACCTCAAAAGCTGACAGCCTTTCAAAAGATAAACTGAACATACCACCTCAAAAAGCATACAATCAATCCATAGAAATTAATCCAGCAAGCAGTCCTATGGTCAAATTGTGTGCTGCCAGTAAAGCCTTTTCATGAGCATTAAGAACATTTCTGGTTAGAGAGTTATCACAACATGGGCAGAAAATACCTAGGAGAATAGGAAAAAGAAAAAAGCAACCTACCCTTACCCTTACCCTACCCTTATCCAACTCCTCTCCCACATTTAGAATTGAAACAAGTTCAAATGCCATAAAAAATTGGGGGAATAAAACCATCTGGTATTTCCCAGGCAAACCACCAAGACCACAGAACCACAGAATAGCCCAAGTTGTAAAGGAACCACGAGGATTATCAAGTCCAACCCGATGCTCCAGGAAGGACAACCTAAACTCAAACGGCCTTTAAGCTGCAGCAGCTCAGGGCCAGGCCCACAGCCTCAGGGAGCATGTTCCACGACCGCTGGTATCAGACACAGCAAGCACAGGGAGCAGGCAGGTAGGCACAGCAAAGCAGCAAGCAAAGCCCAATTTCTCAGAGGGGGCCTGCTAACAGGAAGACCAGACACTGTCCTCCCAAAAAAACTCCACCATTTTGACAGCCAAAACAGAAACTACATTTTCGGTTCTCATGACTCTTCCCTGTGCTCCCAAATAAATAGTTTCGTGACATCCTCTATCACACTGCAACTGCTCAGAAGTAATAATCAAAATTATATCACTCATAAGAAACTCACTTTTGCATGGTGGTAACGAGAGTCCATTCCCATTGTGTCCCTCCGTGTTATGAACACTGCAATTGGCCTTCTGACAGCCTCCTGAATGAATCCACCAAAAGCAAGGAAGCACCCTGCCCTTACTCTGAAGAGAGAAAGAAAGCAAGGTTCATGGAAACAGGCACACAAGGCTCGCAACCAGACACGGTGCTCCAGGCTCCTGATCATGCCAGAGATAGGACTACCACAGTGCCAGAACATGATTTACCACTAAAGGAAACATCTGGGAGCACAATCACAACTTCAGCACAAGCTGTAACGGCTCAGCATATTTAGCTTCCGTATCATACAGCTGGAGAACGAGATACTCCCAAGCATCAGTCAGCAAGCACTCGGATGAGCCAGCCCTTTGGTTTTAATGATGACTGCCACCTTTGACACCTTACCAGAAGATACTTCCATTTATTAGCCTGGACTTCGTTTCTTCCATCAGCAGCTGCTCCTAAACTGCCCTTGATTCATACAGCGATACCATCGACTTCTAGCACGAGCTGACCTGCAAGACAGAGAAAACAAAGCAGGATGACAACAAACACAGACGTAGCATCCTTTAATTATCTTGAACAACAGCAACAACAAAAACAGGAGATAAGTGCTGCTGTGGATGCACCCCAGTTTATAAAGAAATGGAAAACCAGCCCGGCCTCAGCAGCCCAACCTCCCACCCCATACATTCCACCTTCCGCCCCACAAGTGCCACATCACACCCCAACAGTGTCAACTTCCGCCCCACAAGTGACACCTCACGCCCCACAACTTCCACATCCCGCCCCACAAGTGCCACCACCTGACCCACAAGTGCCAACTCCTGCCCCACTAATGCAACTACCTGCCCCACAAGTGCCAACTCGCGCCCCACAAGTGCCAACTCCTGCCCCACAAGTTCTACCTCCTGCCTTACAAGTGCCACCCCCTGCCTCACAACTTCCACCTCCCGCCCCACAAATGCCACCTCCTGCCCTACAAGTGCCACCTCAGGCCCCACAAGTGCCCCCTCCCGCTCCACAAGTGCCACGTCCTGCCCCACAAGTGCCATCTCCCGCCCCACAAGGGCCAAATCCTGCCACGCAACATCCACCTCCTGCCCCACATCATCCACCTCCCACCCCACAAGTGCCACCTCCCGTGGCACAAGTGCCAATTCCAGCCCTAAAAGTGCCAGCTCATTCTTCACAATTGCCAGCTCCTGCCCCACATCATCCACCTCCTGCCCCACAAGTGCCACCTCCTATCCCACATGTGCCAACTCCTGCCCCACAAGTGCCATTTGCTGCACCACATTTGCCACCTCCTGCCCCACAAGTGCCACCTCTTTCCCCACAAGTGCCACCTCCCACCCCACAAGTTTAACCTCCAGACACACAAGTGCCATCTCCCGCCCCACAAGTGCCACCTCCCGCCCCACAAGTTTAACCTCCAGACACACAAGTGCCACGTCCTGCCCCACAAGTGCCATCTCCCGCCCCACAAGTGCCAAATCCTGACGCGCAACTTCCACCTCCTGCTCCACAAGTGCCATTTCCTGCCTCACATCTGTTGCATACCACCCCACAAATTCCACCTCCCGCCACACAAGTGCCACCTCCCGCTTCACAACTTCCACATCCTGCCCTACAAGTGCCACCTCCCGCCATAAAATGCCACCTCCCGTCCCTCTATCACCACCTCCTGCCCCACAAGTTACACCCCCACCCCACAGATACCACCACCTGCCCCACAAGTACCACCTCCTGCAAACAAATGCCATTTCTTAAACCACAGGTCCAAACTCCTGCCCCACAACTGCCACCTCCTGTCTCACAAGTGCAACCTCCCGCCCCACAACTTCCACAACCTGCCCCACAAGTGCCACCTCCCGTCACTCAACTTCCAACTCCCGCCCCACAAGTGCCACCTCCCGCCCTACAACTTCCACCTCCCGCACCACAACTTCCACCTCCTGCCTCACAAGTTCCACATTCTCCCGCCCCACAACTTCCAACTCCTGGCCCACAAGTGCGACCTCCTGCCCCACCATTACAACCTCCTGCCCCACAATTTCCACCTCCTGCCCCACAAGTGCCACAACCTGCTCCACAATTTCGACGTCCTGCCTTACAAGTGCCACATTCTGCCCCACAAGTGTAGGCTCCTGCTCCACAAGTGCCACCTCCCGAACCACAACCTCAACCTCTGGCCCCACAAGTCCCACCTCCCGCCCCACAAGTGCCACATCCCGCCCCACAAGTGCCACCACCCGCCCCACAAGTGCCACCTTCTGTTCCACAACTTCCACCTCCTGCCCCACAAGTTATAACTCCTGCCCCACAAGTGTTGCATTTTGCCCCACAAGTGCCACCTCCCGCTCCACAAGTGCCACCTCCCGACCCACAAGTGCCAATTCCTGCCCCACATCATTCACCTCCTGCCCCACAAGTGCCACCTCCCACCCCACAAGTGCCAACTCCTACCCCGCAACTTCCACCTCCTGCTCCACAAGTGCCACCTCGAACCGCACAATTGCCACCTCCTTCCCCATATCAACCACCTCCCATCCAACAAGTGCCACCTCCTGCCCCACAAGTGCCAATTCCTGCCCCACAAGTGCCAGCTCATGCTTCACAAGTGCCAGCTCCTGCCCCTCATCATCCACCTCCTGCCCCACAAGTGCCAATTCCTGCCCCACAAGTGCCAGCTCATGCTTCACAAGTGCCAGCTCCTGCCCCTCATCATCCACCTCCTGCCCCACAAGTGCCATCTCCTGCCCGACAAGTTACACCTGCTACAAGTTCCACAAGTGCCACCTCCCTGCTCACGAGTGCCACATCCCGCCCCACATGTACCACCTCCTGCATCAAAACTTCCACCTCCCGCCCCACATGTACCACCTCCTGCATCACAACTTACACCTCCCGCCCCACATGTACCACCTCCTGCATCACAACTTCCACCTCCTGCCCCACATGTACCACATCCTGCATCACAACTTCCACCTGCCGCCCCACATGTACCAACTCCTGCATCACAACTTCCACCTCCCGCCCCACAAGTGCCACCTCCTGCCTCACAAGTGCCACCTTCCGCCCCACAAGTGCCACCTCATGCCCCACAACTTCCACATCCCGCCCCACAAGTGCCACCACCTGACCCACAAGTGCCACCACCTGACCCAGTAATGCAACTACCTGCCCCACAAGTGCCAACTCGTGCCCCACAACTGCCAACTCCTGCCCCACAAGTTCTACCTCCTGCCTTACAAGTGCCACCCCCTGCCTCACAACTTCCACCTCCCACCCCACAAATGCCACCTCCTGCCCTACAAGTGCCACGTCCTGCCCCACAAGTGCCATCTCCCGCCCCACAAGGGCCAAATCCTGCCACGCAACTTCCACCTCCTGCCCCACATCATCCACCTCCCACCCCACAAGTGCCACCTCCTATCCCACATGTGCCAACTCCTGCCCCACAAGTGCCATTTCCTGCACCACATTTGCCACCTCCTGCCCCACAAGTGCCACCTCCTTCCCCACAAGTGCCACCTCCCGCCCCACAAGTTTAACCTCCAGACACACAAGTGCCACGTCCTGCCCCACAAGTGCCATCTCCCGCCCCACAAGTGCCAAATCCTGACGTGCAACTTCCACCTCCTGCTCCACAAGTGCCATCTCCTGCCCCACAAGTGCCACCTCCCGCCACAAAAGTGCCACCTCCCGCCCCTCTATGGCCACCTCCTGCCCCACAAGTTACACCTCTTGCCCCACAAGTTACACCTCTTGCCCCACAACGTCGACCCCCGCCCCACATGTGCCAACACCTGACCCACAAGTGCCAACTCCTGCCCCACAAGTGCCATTTCCTGCACCACATTTGTCGCGTCCTGCCCCACAAGTGCCGGCTCCCGCCCCACAAGTGCCACCTCCCGTCCCACAAGTGCCACCTCCCGCCCCACTACTTCCACGTCACACCCCAAATCTTCTTACCTTCCACCCCACAAGTGCCACCTCCTGCCCCAAACCTTCAACCTACTGCCCCACAACTGCCACTTCCCACCCAGCAATTGCCACCCCCCGCCCCAATAGTGCCTCCTCCCACCCCACAAGTGCCAACCCTTACCCCACAAGTGCAAATCGTGCCCCACATCATCCACCAACCGCCCCACAAGTGCCACCTCCCACCCCACAACTTCCACTTCCCGCCCAACAACAGCCTCCTCCTGCCCCACAAGTGCCTCCTCCTGCCCCACAAGTGCCACCTCCTGCCGCACAAGTGCCACCTCCTGCCCCACATCATCCACCTCCTGCCTCACAAATGCCACATCCTGCCCCACATGTGCCAGCTCCTGCCCCACAAGTGCCACTTCTTGCCCCACAAGTAACATTTCCTGCCCCACAAGTGCCAACCTCTGCCCAACAAGTGCTATGACCCAGCCCACAAGTGCCAACTCCTGCCCCACTAGTGCCACCTCCCGCCCCACAAGTGCCACCACCCTCCCCACAACTTCAACCTCCTTCCCCAAAACATCCACCTCCCGCCCCACAGGTGTCATCATCTGCCCCACAACTGCCACATCCTGCCCCACAAGTGCCTCCTCCTGCCCCACAAGTGCCTCCTCCTGCCCCACAAGTGCCTCCTCCTGCCACACAAGTGCCACCTCCTGCCCCACAAGTGCCACTTCCTGCCCCACAAGTGCTACCTACTTCCCCACAAGTGCCACCTCCTGCCCCACATCATCCACCTCCTGCCTCACAAATGCCTCCTCCTGACCCACAATTGCCACCTGCCGCCCCACAACTTCCACCTCACGCCCCACAAGTGCCACCTCCCGCCCCACAAGTGCCACAACCCGCCCCACAAATCCAACTCCTGACCCACAAGTGCCACCTCCTGCCCCACAAGTGCCACCTCCCGACCCACATGTGCCAACTTCTGCCCCACAAGTGCCAGCTCCTGCCCCTCAAGTGTCACCTCTTCCCCACAAGTGCCACCTTCTGCTCCACAAGTGCCACTTCCTGCCGCACAAGTGATACCTCCAGCCCCACAACTGCCACCACCCGCCCCACAACTTCCACCTCCCGCCTCAGAAGTGCAACCTCCAGGCCCACAAGTGCCACCTCCAGATCCACAAGAATTAACTCCTGCCCCACAAGTGCCACCTCCTGCCCTTCAAGAGCCACTTCTTGCCCCACAAGTAACATTTCCTGCCCCACAAGTGCCAACCCCTGCCCAACAAGTGCTATGACCCAGCCCACAAGTGCCAACTCCTGCCCCACTAGTGCCACATCCCGCCCCACAAGTGCCACCTCCTGCCCCACAAGTGCCACCTCCCACCCCTCAAGTGCCACACACTGCCCCACAAGTGCCGCCCCCAGCCCCGCAACTGCCACCCCTTGCCCCACAATTTCCACCTCCCGCCCCACAATTTTTACCTCCCGCCCCACAAGTGCCATCTCCTGCCCCACAGGTGCCTCCTACTGTTCCACATCAACCACCTCCTTCCCCACATCATCCACCTCCTGTTCCACAAATGTCACCTCCTGACCCACAACTTCCACATCCTGCCCCACAAGTGCCACCTCCTGCCCCACATAATCCACGTCCTGCTCCAAAATTGCCACCTCCTGCCCCACAAGTGCCACCTCCCACCCCACAAGTGCCACCTCCAGCCCCACCAGTTCCACCGCTCGCCCCACAAGTACCACCTCCTGACCCACAATTGCCATCACCCCCCCAACAAGTGCCACCTCCCGCCCCACAAGTACCACATCCCACCCCACAAGTGCAACCTCCTGCCCCACAAGTGCCAACTCTCGCCCCACAAGTGCCAACTCCTGCCCCACAACATCCACCTCACGCTCTAAAAGTGCCACCTCCTGCCCCACAAGTGCTACTTCCTGCCTTACAAGTGCCACTTCCCGCTGCACAAGTGACACCTCCAGCCCCACAGCTGCCACAACCCGCCCCACAACTTCCACATCCCGCCTCACAACTGCAAGCTCCTGCCCCACAATTGCCACCTCCTACCACACAAGTGCCAACTCCTGCCCCACAAGTGCCACCTCATGTCCCTCAATTTTCACCTTATGCCCCAAAAGTGCCACCTCCCGCCCAACAAGTGCAACATCTCGCCCCACTAGTGCCACGTCCCGGCCCAAAATTGCTACCTCCTGCCCCACATCATCCACCTCCTGTTCCACAAATGTCACCTCCTGACCCACAACTTCCACCTCCTGCCCCACAAGTGCCACCTCCTGCCCCACAAGTGCCACCTCCCACCCCACAAGTGCCACGTCCTTCCCAATTGCCACGTCCTGTCCCACAAGTGCCACCTCCTGCCGTACAAGTGCCACCCTCTGCCCCACAATTGCCAATTCTTGCCCCACAATTGCCAATTCTTGCCCCACAACTTCCACCTCCCACCCCATAACTTCCACCTCCCGTCCCACAGCTTCCACATCCTGCCCCACAAGTCCCCGATGCTGCCCCAGAAGTACTCGCATCCCGCAAGTGCCACATCCCGCCCCACAAGTTCCACCTCCTGCCTTACAAGTGGCAATTCCTGCTTCACAAGTGCCAGCTCATGCTTCACAAATGCCAGCTCCAGCCCCACATCATCAACTTCCTGCCCCTCAAGTGCCACCTCCAACCCCACAAAGACAGCCTCCTGCCCCACATCATCCACCTCCTGCCCTGCAACTTCCACCTCCTGCCCCACAAGTGCCAACTCCTGCCCCACATCATCCACCAACCGCCCCACAAGTGTCACCTCCTGCCCCACAACTTCCATCTCCCACTCCACAAGTGCCACCTACTGCACAACGAATACCATCTCCTGCCCCACAAGTGCCAACTCCTGCCCCACATCATCCACCAATCGCCCCACAAGTGTCACCTCCTGCCCCACAACTTCCATCTCCCACTCCACAAGTGCCACCTACTGCACAACGAATACCATCTCCTGCCCCATAAGTGCCACCTCCTGCCCCACAACCGCTACCTCCTGCCTCATATCATTCACCTCCCGCCCCACAGTTTCCACCTCCTGCTCAACTAGTGCCACGTGCTGCCCCACAAGTTCCATTTCCCGCCCCACAAGTGCCACCTCCCGCCCCACAAGTGCCGCCTCCAGCCACACAAGTGCTAAATCGTGTCGCACAACTTCCACCTCCCGCCCCACAACTGCCACCTCCCGCCTTAAAAGTGCCACCTCCCGACCCACAAGTGCCTCCTCCTGCCCCACAAGTGCCTCCTCCTCCCCACAAGTGCCTCTTCCTGCCCCACAAGTGCCACTTCCTGCCCCACATCATCCACCTCCTGCCTCACAAATGCCTCCTCCTGACCCACAATTGCCACCTGCCGCCCCACAACTTCCACCTCACGCCCCACAAGTGCCACCTCCCGCCCCACAAGTGCCACAACCCGCCTCACAAATCCAACTCCTGACCCACAAGTTCCACCTCCCGCCCCACAAGTTCCACCTCCCGCACCACAAGTGCCACCTCCCGACCCACATGTGCCAACTTCTGCCCCACAAGTGCCAGCTCCTGCCCTTCAAGTGTCACCTCTTCCCCACAAGTGCCACCTTCTGCTCCACAAGTGCCACTTCCTGCCGCACAAGTGATACCTCCAGCCCCACAACTGCCACCACCCGCCCCACAACTTCCACCTCCCGCCTCACAAGTGCAACCTCCAGGCCCACAAGTGCCACCTCCTGTTCCACAAGAATTAACTCCTGCCCCACAAGTGCCACCTCCTGCCCTTCAAGAGCCACTTCTTGCCCCACAAGTAACATTTCCTGCCCCACAAGTGCCAACCCCTGCCCAACAAGTGCTATGACCCAGCCCACAAGTGCCAACTCCTGCCCCACTAGTGCCACCTCCCGCCCCACAAGTGCCACCACCCTCTCCACAACTTCAACCTCCTTCCCCAAAACATCCACCTCCCGCCCCACAGGTGTCATCATCTGCCCCACAACTGCCACATCCCGCCCCACAAGTGCCACCTCCTGCCCCACAAGTGCCACCTCCCGCCCCTCAAGTGCCACACACTGCCCCACAAGTGCCGCCCCCAGCCCCGCAACTGCCACCCCTTGCCCCACAATTTCCACCTCCCACCCCACAATTTTTACCTCCTGCCCCACAAGTGCCAATTCCTGCCCCACAAGTGCCAGCTCATGCCCCACAAGTGCCACCTCGCATCCCGCAAGTTCCACATCCCGCCCCACAAGTTCCACCTCCTGCCTTACAAGTGCCAATTCCTGCCCTACAAGTGCCAGCTCATTCCCCTGAAGTGCCAGCTCCTGCCCCACAAGTGCCACAGTTTGACACACCACTGCCACCTCCCCCCCAAAATAATCCACCTCCTGCCCCACAAGTGTCACTGACCGCCCAACTTCCTCCTCCTGACACACAAGTGCAACCTCCTGCCCTACAAGTGCCAGCTGCTGCCCGACAAGAGCCACTTCCTGCCCCACAAGTACCTCTTCCCTCCCAACAAGTTCCAATTTCCGCCCCACAAGTGCCACATCCTGCCCCACAAGTGCAACCTCCTGCCCCACAAATGCCATCTTTCGCCCCACAAGTGCCACCTCCCGCTCCACAATTTCCACCTCCTGCCCCAGTAGTGCCACCTCCCGACCCACAAGTGCCACCTCCCGCCCCACAAGAGCCACCTCCCGCCCTACATCTTCCATCTCCTGGCTCACAAGTTCCACTTCCTGCCTCAAAAGAGCCACCTCCCGCCCCACAACTTCCACGTAACGCCCCATAAGTTCCACCTCCTGCCCAACAAGTGCCACCTCTCGTCCCACAAGGACCACCTCCTGCCCCACAAGTGCCACCTCCTGCCCCACAAGTGCCACCTCCTGCCCAACAAGTGCCACCTCCTGCCCAACAAGTGCCACCTCTCGTCCCACAAGTGCCACCTCCTGCCCCACAAGTGCCACCTCCTGCCCAACAAGTGCCACCACCCTTCCCAAAATGCCAACTCCCGCCCCACAAGTGCCACCTCCCGCCCCACAACTTCCACCTCCTGCCCCAAAAGTGTCAACTCCTGCCCCATAAGTTCCATATCCCGCCCCACAAGTGCCACTACCTGCCCCACTAGTGCCATCTCCATTTCCACAGGTGCCACCTCCCGCCCCACAACTTCCACGTAACGCCCCATAAGTTCCACCTCCTGCCCAACAAGTGCCACCTCTCGTCCCACAAGGACCACCTCCTGCCCCACAAGTGCCACCTCTTGCCCCACAAGTGCCAAATACTTCCCCACAACTTCCACCTTCTGCCGCACTAGTGCCAACTCCAATTCCACAAGTGCCACCTCCCACACCACAAGTGCCACCACCTGACCCACAAGTGCCAACTCCTGACCCACAAGTGCCATTTCTTGCCCCACAAGTGCCACCTCCTGCCCCACAAGTGCCATTTCCTGCCCTACAACTTCCACCTCCTGCCCCAGAAGAGCCAGTTCCAGCCCCACAAATGCCACCTCCCGCCCCACAACTTCAACATCCCGCCATACACGTGCCAACTCCTGCCCAACGTGTGCCACATCCTGCCGCACAAGTGCCAAATCCTGCCCTGCAACTTTTACCTCCTGCTCCACAAGTGCCAACTCCTGCCCCACATCATCCACCTCCTGCCCCACAAGTGCCACCTCCAGCCCCACAAGTGCCAACTCCTGCCCCACAAGTGCCACATCCCTCCCCACAAGTGCCAGCTCCTGCCCCACAAGTGCCACCTACCACGCCACAAATTCGACCTCCTGCCCCACAAGTTCCACCTCCCACCCCACAAGTGCCAAATCCTGCCACGCAACGTCCACATCCTGCTCCACAAGTGCCACCTCCTGCCCCACATCATCCACCTCCCATCCAACAAGTGCCACCACCTGCCGCACAACTGCCAATTCCTGCCCCACAAGTGCCAGCTCATGCTTCACAAGTGCCAGCTCCTGCCCCTCATCATCCACCTCCTGCCCCACAAGTGCCACCTCCCGCCCAACAATTGTGGCCACATGAGAAACATGTGAAAAATCCCACCCCACAAGTGCCACTAAATGCCCAACAGGTGCCACCTCCCACCCCACAACTTCAGCCTCCGGCCACAGAAGTGCCAACTCCTGCCCAACGTGTGATATCTCCTGCACCACAAGTTCCAAGTCTTGCCCCACAAGTTCCACCTACCATCCCACAAGTTCCACCTACCATCCCACAAGTGCCACCTCCTGCCGTGCAAGTGCCAGCTCCTGCCCCGAAAGTGCCAGCTCCTGCCCCGAAAGTGCCACCTCTCGCCCCACAAGTTCCAGCTCCCGCCCCATAAGTGCCACCTCCCTCTCCACAAATTCCAACTCCCGCCCACAAGTGCCACATCGCTCCCCACAAGTGCCACCTCCTGCCCCACTAGTGCCACCTCTCGCCCCACAAGTGCCAACTCCAGCCCCACAAGTGCCAACTCCTGCCGCACAACTGCCAATTCCAGCCCCACAAGTGCCAGCTCATGCTTCACAAGTGCCAGCTCCTGCCCCTCATCATCCACCTCCTGCCCCACAAGTGCCACCTCCTGCCCAAAACCTGCCACCTCCCTCCCCACAATGCCACCTCCTGCCATATTAGTGCAGCCTCCTGCCCCACAAGTGCCAACTACCGCCCCAAAAGTGCCACTTCCTGCCCCTCTATCGCCACCTCCTGTTTTACAAGTTCCACTTCCGCCCCACAAGTGCCACCTCCTGCCCAACAAGTGCCAGTTCATGCCCCACAAGTGCAAGGTCCTGTCCTTCAACTTCCACCTCCTGCCCCACAAGTGCCACCTCCTGCCCCACAACGACCACCTCCTGCCCCACATCATCCACCTCCTTCCCCACAAGTTCCAATTCCTGCCCTACAAGTGCCAGCTCATTCCTCTGAAGTGCCAGCTCCTGCCCCACAAGTGCCACATTTTGCCACACCACTGCCACCTCCCTTCCCAAATAATCCACCTCCTGCCCCACAAGTGTCACTGACCGCCCAACTTCATCCTCCTGACCCACAAGTGCAACCTCCTGCCCCACAAGTGCCAGCTCCTGCCCGACAAGAGCCACTTCCTGCCCCACAAGTACCTCTTTCCTCCCAACAAGTTCCAATTTCCGCCCCACAAGTGCCACCTCCTGCCCCACAAGTGCCACCTCCTGCCCCACAACTTCCACCTCCCGCCCCACAAGTGCCACCTCCTGCCCCACAAGTGCCACCTCCTGCCCCACAAGTGCCACCTCCCGCCCAACAATTGTGGCCACATGACAAACAAGTTCCACTTCCGCTACACAAGTGCCACCTCCTGCCCAACAAGTGCCATTTCTTACCCCACAGGTTCCAAATCCTACCCCACTGGTGCCATTTCCTGCCCCACAAGTGCCATTTCCCCCCCCAAATAATCCAACTCCTGCCTTACAAGTTTCACCTCCCACCCCACAAATTCCACCTCCCACCCCACAAGTTCCACCTCCTGCCCCAAAAGTGCCAATTCCTGCTTCACAAGTGCCAGCTCATGCTTCACAAATGCCAGCTCATGCCCCACATCATCAACTTCCTGCCCCACAAGTGCCAGCTCATGCCCCACAAGTGCCACCTCTTGCCCCACAGGTGCCACCTCCTGCCCCACATCATCCACCTCCTCCCCCAAAAGTGACAATACCTGTTCCACAAGTGCCACCTCCCGCCCCACAACTTCAACATCCCGCCACACAAGTGCCGACTCCTGGCAACGTGTGCCACATCCTGCCCCACAAGTGCCAGCTCCTGCCCCACATGTTCCACCTACCACCCCACAAATTCCACCTCATGCCCCACAAGTGCCAACTCCCAACCCACAAATGCCAAATCCTGCAATGCAACTTCCACCTCCTGCTCCACAAGTGCCACCTCCTGCCCCACATCGTCCACCTCCCACCCAACAAGTGCCACCACCTGCCCCACAAGTGCCAATTCCTGCCCCACAAGTGCCACATTTGTCCACACCACTGCCTCCTCCCCCCCAAATAATCCACCTCCTGCCCCACAAGTGTCACTGACTGACCAACTTCCTCCTCCTGCCCCACAAGTGCAACCTCCTGCCCCACAAGTGCCAGCTCCTGCCTGACAAGAGCCACTTCCTGCCCCACAAGTACCTCTTCCCTCCCAACAAGTTCCAATTTCCACCCCACAAGTGCCACCTCCTGCCCCACAAGTGCAACCTCCTGCCCCACATCGTCCACCTCCCACCCAACAAGTGCCACCACCTGCCCCACAATTGCCAATTCCTGCCCCACAAGTGCCAGTTCATGCCCCACAAGTGCCACATTTGTCTACACCACTGCCACCTCCCCCCCCAAATAATCCACCTCCTGCCCCACAAGTGTCACTGACTGACCAACTTCCTCCTCCTGACCCACAAGTGCCAGCTCCTGCCTGACAAGAGCCACTTCCTGCCCCACAAGTACTTCTTCCCTCCCAACAAGTTCCAATTTCCGCCCCACAAGTGCCACCTCCTGCCCCAAATCATCTACCTCCCGCCCCACAATTGCCACCTCCCGCCCCACAAGTGCCACCTCCTGCCCCACAAGTGCAACCTCCTGCCCCACAAGTGCAACCTCCTGCCCCACATCGTCCACCTCCCACCCAACAAGTGCCACCACCTGCCCCACAATTGCCAATTCCTGCCCCACAAGTGCCAGTTCATGCCCCACAAGTGCCACATTTGTCCACACCACTGCCACCTCCCCCCCCAAATAATCCACCTCCTGCCCCACAAGTGTCACTGACTGACCAACTTCCTCCTCCTGACCCACAAGTGCCAGCTCCTGCCCCACAAGAGCCACTTCCTGCCCCACAAGTACCTCTTCCCTCCCAACAAGTTCCAATTTCCGCCCCACAAGTGCCACCTCCTGCCCCAAATCATCTACCTCCCGCCCCACAATTGCCACCTCCCGCCCCACAAGTGCCACCTCCTGCCCCACAAGTGCAACCTCCTGCCCCACAAGTGCAACCTCCTGCCCCACAAGTGCAACCTCCTGCCCCACATCGTCCACCTCCCACCCAACAAGTGCCACCACCTGCCCCACAAGTGCCAATTCCTGCCCCACATGTGCCAGCTCATGCTTCACAAGTGCCAGCTCCTGCACTACGTCATCCACTTTCTGCTCACAAGTGCCAGCTCCTGACCGACAAAGACATCCTCCTGCCCCATAAGTGCCAATTTCTGCCCCACAAGTGCCAGCTCATTCCCCTGAAGTGCCACATTTGTCCACACCACTGCCTCCTCCCCCCCAAATAATCCACCTCCTGCTCCACAAGTTTCACTGACTGACCAACTTCCTCCTGCCCCACAAGTGCCAGCTCCTGCCCCACAAGTACCACCTCCTTCTGCACAAGTTCCACCTCCTGCCCTAAAAGCTCCATTTCCTGCCCCAGAAGTGCCACTTCCCGCCCCACAAGTGCCACCTTCTGCCCTACAACTTCCACCTCCTGGCCCACAAGTGCCACCTCCCGCCCAACAATTTCCAACTCGTGCCCCACAATTGCCACCTCCTGCCACACAAATGCCACCTTCTGCCTCAAAATGCCACCTCCTGCCCAACAACTCCAACCTCCCGCCCCACATGTACCACCTCCTGCTCCACAAGTTCCACCTCCTGCTCCACAAGTTCCACCTCCTGCCCATAAGTGAGCGATTGTGGACAAATCGGTAGACGAAAAAGAGCGACTTTAGCAGGCTGCTTTCTTCCGTTGAGGGGGGTTTCTCTCTGTATCCCGGAAAAAAGCAATTTTGTGCTCAACTTCTTTTCTCGCTAAAAGCACAACTCCTTGAACTGTTTCGAGGTGTTACCTTTCAAATGGGGAAAGTTTTCGTTTCTTTCATTTTTTTCGGTACTACACTTTTAGTTTCTCTGTCAACAGAGGAAAGAAACGAATATCTCCTTCATACATATCTGACTATCTAGCTGAGTAGCTCTGGGATATACGCCGTCGGAGAGAAATCGACTTGATGTCCCCATCGCTCCTTTCTGGGCTGCAGGGACAAGCTTTTTCCTCTGAAGAAATAAGCCGGCTAAAGACGCACTCCCGAATGCAACGGAGATGTTGGAATCACGGTTCACAGCGACTGCCGCTTGTGAGAGAAAAGAGCGGTTGCGGACAAATCGGTAGACGAAAAAGAGCGACATTAGCAGGCTGCTTTCTTCCGTTGAGGGGGTTTTCTCTCTGTAGCCCGGAAAAAAGCAATTTTGTGCTCAACTTCTTTTCTCGCTGAAAGCAAAACTCCTTGAACTGTTTCGAGGTGTTGCCTTTCAAATGGGGAAAGATTTCGTTTCTTTCATTTTTTTCGGTACTACACTTTTAGTTTCTCTGTCGACAGAGGAACGAAACGAATATCTCGTTCTTACATATCTGACTAGCTAGCTGAGTAGCTCTGGGATATACGCCGTCGGATTGAAATCGACTTGATGTCCCCATCGCTCCTTTCTGGGCTGCAGGGATAAGCTTTTTCCTCTAAAGAATGAAACCGGCTAAAAACGCACTCCCGAATGCAACGGAGATGTTGGAATCACGGTTCCCAGCGACTGCCACTTGTGAGAGAAAAGAGCGGTTGCGGACTAATCGGTAGACGAAAAAGAGCGACTTTAGCAGGCTGTTTTCTTCCGTTGAGGGGGGTTTCTCTCTGTATCCCGGAAAAAAGCAATTTTGTGCTCAACTTCTTTTCTCGCTAAAAGCACAAGTCCTAGAACTCTTTCGAGGTGTTAACTTTCAAATGGGGAAAGTTTTCGTTTCTTTCATTTTTTTCGGTACTACACTTTTAGTTTCTCTGTCGACAGAGGAAAGAAACGAATATCTCGTTCTTACATATCTGACTAGCTAGCTGAGTAGCTCTGGGATGTACACCGTCGGAGAGAAATCGACTTGATGTCCCCATCGCTCCTTTCTGGGCTGCAGGGACAAGCTTTATCCTCTGAAGAAAGAAGCCGGCTAAAGACGCACTCCCGAATGCAACGGAGATGTTGGAATCACGGTTCCCAGCGTCTGCCGCTTGTGAGAGAAAAGAGCGGTTGCGGACAAATCGGTAGACGAAAAAGAGCGATATTAGCCGGCTGCTTTCTTCCGTTGAGGGGTGTTTCTCTCTGTAGCCCGGAAAAAAGCAATTTTGTGCTCAACTTCTTTTCTCGCTGAAAGCACAACTCCTTGAACTGTTTCGAGGTGTTGCCTTTCAAATGGGGAAAGATTTCGTTTCTTTCATTTTTTTCGGTACTACACTTTTAGTTTCTCTGTCGACAGAGGAAAGAAACGAATATCTCGTTCTTACATATCTGACTAGCTAGCTGAGTAGCTCTGGGATATACGCCGTCGGAGAGAAATCGACTTGATGTCCCCATCGCTCCCCAGCAGAGGAAAACCAAGAAAACCGGGATAGAGTAAAGGAAAACCAAGAAAAGCGGGGTTAGAGCAGAGGAAAACTAAGAAAAGAGGGGTTAGAGCGGTGGAATACCAAGAAAAGCGGGGTTAGAGAAGAGGAAAACCAAGAAAAGCGGGGCTAGAGCAGAGGAAAACCAAGAAAAGCGAAGTTAGAGCGGAGGAAAACCAAGAAAAGCGGGGTTAAAGTGGCGGAAAACCCAGAATAGCGGGGTTAGAGATGTTTTTCTGTTGGTAAAAAAATGAATTTTTTGCAAGATTCAAGAGTGATACCTAGGAGAGAACACATTTTTTTTTTTCTGGTGTAAGTCTTGATATTAGTGTGAAATACATGGGAAATTTGTCTGAAATGGATAATTCTTATGTTAATGTCATTATTTTGTAGGGGAAGACAGATATTCTGGAATCAATGAGTCATAATTTGTTACAAAGCATCATTTTAAAGAGAATGTGTCTTCTTTTCGAGATGAAACCCAATAATTTAGGGGAACATAGGGACCACATTGAAACCCATAGATACCCATAGGAAGACATTTGGGCACAGAGATACGCATAAGAGACCCTATAGAAACCCTATAGAGGCACATAGCATCCCATAGGCGGGACATTGGGAAACATAGAGACACACAGTGACCCATAGGTAGACACTGGGACCCACAGCGGAACAATGGGACACATAGGGACCCCATGGATTACAGTGGGGGACAGTGAGACCCATAGAGACACATAGGGACCTCGCTGAGACCCATAAGAGACCCCATAGAGGCACATAGGTAACACATTGAAACCCATAAATACCAATAAGAAGACATATGGGCCCAGAGATACCCATAAGAGACACCATAGAGTCCCCAAAGAGGCACATAGCAATCCATACGGGGGACACTGGGACAAATAGGGACACATACTGACTCATAGGGAGACACTGGGAACCATAGGGACAATGGGACAAATAGGGACCCCATGGATTACAAGGGGGACAGTGAGACCCATAGAGACACATAGGGACCTTGCTGAGACCCATAGATACCCATAGGAAGACATTTGGACCAAGAGATACCCATAAGATACCCCATAGAGACCCCATAGAGGCAAATAGCAACCCATAGGGGGGACATTGGGAAACATAGGGACACACAGTGGCCCATAGGGAGACACTGGGACCCATAGGGAGACATTGGCACACATAGGGACCACATGCATTACATTGGGGGACAGTGAGACCCCTAGAGACACACAGGGACCCAGTTGAGACCCATAAGAGACCCCATAGAGGCACATACGGACGACACTGAAACCCATAGATACACAGAGGGAGAATTTTCGGCCCAGAGATACGCATAAGAGACCCCATAGAGACCCTATAGAGGCACATAGCAACCCATAGGGGGGACATTGGGACACATAGGGACACATAGTGACCCATAGGGATACACTGGGACCCATAGGGGGACAATGGGACACATAGGGACCATATGGATTACAAGGGGGACAGTGAAACCCATAGAGACACATAGGGACCCCGCTGAGACCAATTAAAGACCTCATAGAGGCGCATAGGGACCACATTGAAACCCATAGATACCCATAGGAAAATATTTGGGCCCAGAGATACCCATAGGAGACCCTATAGAGACCCCATAGAGGCACATAGCCACCCATAGTGGGGACATTGGGAAACATAGGGACACATAGTGACTCATAGGGAGACACTGGGACCCATAGGCGGACAATGGGACACATAGGGACCCCACGGATTACAGTGGGGGACAGTGAGACCCATAGAGACACATAGGGACCCTGCTGAGACCCATAAGAGACCCCATAGAGGTACATATGGACCACATTGAAACCCATAGATACCCATAGGAGGACATTTAAGCCCATAGATACAAATAAGAGACCACATAGAGGCACATAGCTACCCATAGGGGGGATATTGGGACACATAGGGACACACAGTGACCCATAGGGAGACACTGGGACCCATAGGGGGACATTGGGACACATAGGGATCCCATGGATTACAGTGGGGGACAGTGAGACCCATAGAGACACATAGGGACCCCGCTGAGACCCATAAGAGACCCCATAGAGGCACATAGGTAACACATTGAAACCCATAAATACCAATAAGAAGACATATGGGCCCAGAGATACCCATAAGAGACCCCATAGAGTCTCCAAAGAGGCACGTAGCAATCCATACGGGGGACACTGGGACAAATAGAGACACATACTGACTCATAGGGAGACACTGGGAACCATAGGGACAATGGGACAAATAGGGACCCCATGGATTACAAGGGGGACAGTGAGACCCATAGAGACACATAGGGACCTTGCTGAGACCCATTAAAGACCTCATAGAGGCGCATAGGGACCACACTGAAACCCATAGATACCCATAGGAAGACATTTGGACCAAGAGATACCCATAAGATACCCCATAGAGACCCCATAGAGCCACATAGCAACCCACAGGGGGGACACTGGGACACATAGTGACCCATAGGGAGACACTGGGACCCATAGGGGGACATTGGGACACATAGGGACCCCATGGATTACAGTGGGGGACAGTGAGACCCATAGAGACACATAGGGACCCCGCTGAGACCCATAAGAGACCCCATAGAGGCACATACGGAGACACTGGGACCCATGGGGGGACATAGACATCCATAGGAGGACATTGGGACACATTGGGACCCCATAGAGTGACATAGAGACACATAGGGACACATTTAGAAGGTTTCTATGGGGTCTCTTATGCGTATCTCTGTGCCCAAATGTCTTCCTGTGGGTATCTAATGGGTTTCAATGTGGTCCCTATGTGCCTCTATGGGTTCTTTTATGGGTCTCAGCAGGGTCCCTCTGTGTCTCTATTGGTCTCACTGTCCCCCAGTGTAATGCATGGTGTCCATATATGTCCCAGTGTCCCCCTATGGGTCTCAGTGTCTCCCTATGGGTCACTATGTGTCCCTATATGTCCCAATGTCCCACCTATGAGTTTCTTGTGCCTCTATGTAGTCTTTATTGGGTCTCTTATGGGTATCTCTGGGCCCAAATGTCTTCCTATGGGTATCTATGGGTTTCAGTGCGGTTCCTATGTGTCTGTATGGGTCTCACTGTCCCCCACTGTAATCCATGGGGTCCCTATGTGTCCCAATGTCCACCTATTGGTCCCAGTGTCTCCCTATGGGTCACTATATGTCTCTATAGGTCCCAACGTCCCCCCTGTGGGTTGCTATGTGCCTCTATGGGTTCTCTATGGGGTCTCTTATGGGTATCTCTGGGCCCGAATATCTTCCTATTGGTCTCTATGTGTTTCTAAGTTGTCCTATGTGTCCCTATTGGTCTTAATGGCTCCTAATGTGTCCCTATGAGTTTATATGGGGTCTCTATAGGTCCCAATGTGTCTCTTTGTGTTCCTATGTGTCTATATGGAGTCTCTATGTGGTTTCTATGGGTCCCAACTTCTCTCAATGTGTCACTATGTGCCTCTATGGGGTCTCCATGGGTTTCTATGGGGTCTCTCTATGGGTCCCTATTGGTCCCAATGGGTCCCTATGAGTCTCTATGATGTCTCCCTTTGTCCCCATATGGGTCCCAGTGTCTTTCTATGGGTCTCTATGGTACTCACTGTGTCCCTATGATGTTTCAATGGGTGTCTATGGAATTTCTATGGGTCCCAGTGTTCCCCTATGGGGTCTCTATGTGGTCCATATGTCTGTCTATGGGTCTCTATGGGTCCCAGTGTCCCCCTATGTGTCCCAATGTCTCCCTATGGGTGTCTATGTGCATCTATGGGGTCTCTATGTTGTGTCTATGGGGTGCTATGGGTCTTTATGGGTCCCTATGGGTTTCTACGGGATGCTAAGGGTGTCTATGGTGCTCTATGGGGTAGTATGGGGTGTTGTGGACTGGCTATGGGGCACTGTAGGGTGCCTATGGGGCTCTATGGAGTAGTATAGGGTGTCTATGGGGCTCTATGAAATATGTATGGGGTTCAATCGGGCACTGTGTGTCGATGTGGGGCACTATGGGGCTCTATGTGATGTCTGTGGAGCACTATGGGGTGGCTATTGGGTGCCTATTGGGCTCTGTGGTGTTCTGTGGGTAGCTATTGGGCTCTATGGGGTGCCTATGGAGCTCTATGGGGTTCTATGGGGCATTCTGAGGTTTCTATGGGGTGTCTATGGGGCTCTAAGGGGCACTATGCATGGCTATGGGGTGTCTATGGGGCAAAATGAGTTTCTATGGGTGGCTATGGGATCTCTATGGGGCACAATGGGTTGCCTATGGGGCTCTATGGGATGTCTATGGGCACTATGGGGTCTCTACGGGGCGGCTATAGGTCCTTATGTGGTGTCTATGTGGCACTATGGAGTGCTATGGGGTGCTGTGAGGCACTATGGGGTGCTATGGGGCTCTATGGAGCAGTATAGGGTGTCTGTGGGACCTTATGGGGTGCAATGGGGTGCTGTGGGGCACAAGGGTGTGTCTATGAGGCTCCTTGGGCTGCTATGGGGCACTGTGGAGTAGCTATGGGATGATTTGGGGTCTCTTTGTGCCCCTATGTGGCGCTATGGGTCACTATGTGGTGTCTATGGGGCTCTATGGAGTGGCTATGGGGCGCTGTAGGGTGGCTATGCGGTGCTTTGAGGTATCCTTGGGTTCCTATGCGGCACTTTGGGGCTCTATGCGGAAGAATGGGGTCTCTACGAAGCACTATGAGGTGTCTATGGTGTGCTATGGGGTGTCTATTGTGTGCTATGTGGTGCCTATTGGGCTCTATGGTGTTCTGTGGGTGGCTATGGGTTCTCTATGGTTATCTATGGGGTGTCTATGGAGCGCTCTTGGGTCCCTATGAGGCTCTATGGGGAGTCTATGGGGTGTCTTTGGGGATCTACGGGTTGTCTGTCAGGCTCTATGGGGTCTGCATAGGGTCTGTATGGGGTTCAGTGGGTCTCTATGGGGCTCTATGGGGTGTCTACAGGCACTATGGGGCGATATGGGGTGTCTATGTGGTTCAATTGGGCTCTATGTTGTGGCTGTAGGGCCTTATGTGGTGTCTATGGGGCACTGTGGGCTGCTATGGGGTGCTGTGGGGAACTATGGGGTGTCTATGGGGCTCTATGGAGCAGTATGCTGTGTCTATGGGTCCCTATGGGGTGCAATGGGGTGCTGTGGGGCACAATGGAGTGTCTATGAGGCTCCATGGGCTGCTCTGGGGCACTATGGAGTAGCTATGGGGTGCTATGGGGTCTCTTTGGGCCCCTATGGGGCTCTATGGGGTATCTTTGTGTTCCTATGGGGCGCTATGGGTGACTATGGGGTTGCTATGGGTTCCTTTGGGGCATTATGGGCCACTATGGGTCTCAATTAATCCTTATGGCTCCCAATGACAGCCTATGGGTCTCTATGTGTCCCTATGGGTCCCAGTGTCTCTCAAAGGGTCCCGATGGGTCCCAGTGTCTCTCTATGGGTCCCAATGTCTTCCTCTGGATCTCTATGTGTCCCTATGGGTCCCAGTGTCTCTCTATGTCCCCCTGTCCAGGTAGTAACTATACAGATGGTAACAAAGATGTGGGGAACTATGGGGTGTCTATGGGGCTCTATGGAGCAGTATGTTGTGTCTATGGGTCCCTATGGGGTGCAATGGGGTGCCGTGGGGCTCCAAGGAGTTTCTAGGAGGCTCCATGGGCTGCTATGGGGCACGATGGAGTAGCTATGGGGTGCTATGGGGTCTCTTTGGGCCCCTATGGGTCACTATGGGGTGTCTATGGGGTGTCTATGGGGCCCCTATGGGGTATCTTTGTGTTCCTATGGAGCGCTATGGGTCACTATGGGGTCGCTATGGGTTTCTTTGGGGCACTATGAGGCACTATGGGTCTCAATGGGGTCTCCATGGGTCTCAATTTATCCTTATGGCTCCCAATGACTGTCTATGGGTCTCTATGTGTCCCTATGGGTCCCAGTGTCTCTCTAAGTGTCCCTATGGGTCCCAGTGTCTCTCTATGTGTCCCTAAGGGTCCCAGTGTCTCTCTATGGGTCCCAATGTCTTCCTCTGGATCTCTATGGGTCCCTATGGGTCCCAGTGTCTCTCTATGTCCCCCTGTCTAGGTGGTAACTATACAGATGGTAACAAAGATGGTAACAAATGTACAGAGGTTCTAAGCGAGAGAGAAACTCACCAGTGGTGATGCCTTCGCTGAGGAAGCTGGGGCGGTCTTCACTGCAGAGCGATGTCCAAGAGATGCTGCCTCACAGAATCACAGAATTCTCAAGGTTGGAAAAGGGCTGCCAGCTTTTGTAGGAGAATAGCATGGGAGACAGTTGTGAAGGCTTTGCTGAAGTCCAAGTAGAGCACATCAACAGCCTTTCTTTCCTTCATCCATCAGATGGGTCACAGGATCGTAGAAGGAGATCAGATTGGTCAAGCAGGAGCTGCCCTTCACGAACCCATGCTGGCTAGGTCTGATCTCCTGCTCATCCCACACCTGCCGCATCTGTCATCTCCCTCAAGAAAATTCGTTCCATTCCCTTCCCTGGCACCGAGGTCAGGCTAACAGGCCTGGAGTTGCCCAGATCCTCCTGACAACCTTGCTTGGAAATGGGAGTCACGTTGGCAAGCCTCCAGTCTTCTGGGACCTCACCCGGTAACAGGGAGCTCGGAAAGATAATGGAAAGCGGCTCGAGTGAGGGTCAGCCCTTAAATGAGGTCTCAGAGGAGGTGGAGTCGAGCTCCAGCCCTCCCGGGAGCACAGCTCCATTACTCTCACCTGTGCTCCCGCAGCTGACCCCACACTTGCCTCAGCTGATTAATCAGAGGTTCAGGCTGTGATTACCAATCTCCCATACAGCCCCTATGGGTCCCAATGTTTCCCTATGGGTCTCTAGATGTCCCTATAGGTCTCTATGGGGTTATTATGCCTCTAAATGGGTCCCTATGTGTCTCTATGTCTCTCTATGGGGTCCCTATGTGTCCCAATGTCCCCCTATGGGTCACTATGTGTCCCTATGTGTCCCAATGTCCCCCCTATGGGTTGCTATGTGCCACTATGGGGTCTCTATGTGGTCTCTCATGGATATCTCTGGGCCCAAATGTCTTCCTATGGGTATCTATGGGTTTCAATGCAGTCCCTATGTGCCTCTATGGAATCTCTTATTGGTCTCAGCGAGGTCCCTATGTGTCTCTATGGGTCTCACTGTTCCCCACTGTAATCCATGGGGTCCCTCTGTGTCCCAATGTCCACACTATGGGTTGCTATGTACCTCTATGGGGTCTCTATGTGGTCTCTTATGGGTATCTCTGGGCCCAAATGTCTTCCTATGGGTATCTATGGGTTTCAATGTGGTCCCTATGTGCCTCTATGGGTCTCACTGTCCCCCACCTTAATCCATGGGGTCTCTATGTGTCCCAATGTCCCCCTATGGGTCCCAGTGTCTCCCTATGGGTCACTATGTGTCCCTATATGTCCCAATATCCCCCCTATGGGTAGCTATGTGCCTCTATGGGGTCTCTTATTTGTATCTATGGGCTTAAATGTCCTCCTATGGGTATCTATGGGTTTCAGTGTGGTCCCTATGTGCCTCTATGTGGTCTCTTATGGGTCTCAGCAGAGTCTCTATGTGTCTCTACGGGTATCACTGTCCCCCACTGTAATCCATGGTGTCCCTATGTGTCCCAATGTCCCCCCTATGGGTTGCTATGTGCCTCTATGGGTTCTCTATGGGGCTCTATGGGGTGCCTATGGAGCTCTATGGGGTTCTATGGGGCGTTCTGAGGTTTCTATGGGGTGTCTATGGAACGCTATGGTGTGTCTATGTGGCAAAATGAGTTTCTATGGGTGGCTATGGGAGCTCTATGGGGCACAATGGGTTGCCTACGGGGCTCTATGGGGCTCTATGGCGCGGCTATATGTCCTTATGTGGTGTCTATGTGGCACTATGTTGTGCTATGAGGTGCTGTGAGGCACTATTGTGTGCTATGGGGCTCTATGGAGCAGTATAGGGTGTCTATGGGTCCCTATGGGATGCAATGGGGCGCTGTGGGGCACAAGGGAGTGTCTATGAGGCTCCATGGGCTGCTATGGGGCACTGTGGAGTAGCTATGGGATGATTTGGGGTCTCTTTGTGCCCCTATGGGGTGCTATGGGTCACTATGTGGTGTTTATGTAGCCGCCGACGCCGTGCCCCCCTTCTTACTCCCCCCCCCCCCCCCCCCGGAGACGCTCGGAGCCAGGTACACAGTGCCGGCGCAGCGGAGCAGCCACAAGAGCGGCACTTGGCCACTTCCGCGGAATGTCCGAGCCGAGCTGAGTCCGCCTGGAGAGGCTGGACCGTGTCGCCGCGGCTCAGATCGCCCGACTCCGCCGAGGAGCGTCCGAGCCGAGCGGAACCCGCCGGGAGCGGTTGGACCGTGCCGGCGCACTCGTGCCGCCGCGGCTCAGATCGCCGGACGCCGCCGAGGAACGTCCGTGCCGAGCGGAGCCCGCCGGGAGGGGCTGTGCAGTGCCGGCGCACTCGAGCCGCCGCGGCTGAGACCCCCCGGACACCACCGAGGAACGTCCGAACCGAACGGACCCCGCCGGGAGAGGCTGGACCTTGCCGGCGCACACGAGCCTCCGCCCTGGCCAGCGGTCGCTGCACGTCCGGCTCGAGTTGGCCGGCACGGTCTACCCGGCTCCGAGCGGACCAAAGCTCATGCGGCGGCGGCCATGGGTCGCTGAGCGGCGGCCGGCTCACGTCGGCACGGTCTACCCTGCTCCGCCGCGGAGGCTAGAGGTCACTGACGGACGGGCTGGCAGACGTGCAGCGACACCTACTGACCGCCGCCTAGCCCTCGCGCACGCACGGAGCAGGGTAGACCGTGCCGACCTAGTCGAGGCGCATAGGCATCGACCCCTAGCCGCCGCCGCCGAGCACCGCGGCCCGCTCGGAGCCGGGTAGACCGTGCCGACCTAGTCGAGCCGCATAGGCAGCGACCTCTAGCATCCGCCGCCGAGCACCACGGCACGCTCGGATCCGCGTAGACCGTGCCGACCTAGACGAGCCGCATAGGCAGCGACCCCTAGCCGCCGCCGCCGAGCCCCACGGCCCGCTCGGAGCCGGGTAGACCGTGCCGACCTAGTCGAGCCGCATAGGCAGCGACCTCTAGCAGCCGCCGCTGAGCACCCTAGCCCGCTCGGAGCCGGGTAGACCGTGCCGACCTAGTCGAGACGCATGGGAAGCGACGCCTAGCCGCCGACGCCGTTCCCCTCCCCCCCCTTCCCCCCACCCTCCGGAGACGCTCGGAGCCAGGTAGACAGTGCCAGCGCAGAGGAGCCGCCACGAGAGCGACACTTGGCCACTTCCGCGGAACGTCCGAGCCGAGCGGAGCCCGCCGGGAGAGGCTGGACCGTGCCGGCGCACTCGAGCCGCGATGGCCAGGGGTCGAGCCGTGTTGACCGTGCCGGAGCACCGGAGGCGCCACGAAGACGCCACTTGGCCGCAGCCGCGGAACGACCAGGGTGCACGTATGAGCCGGCCGCTGTTCGCCGGGTCGGTGCGCACCCGGGCTTCTCGGTTCGGCCTTGCTTGAAGCTGGCCGTCCCGCCACCGCCACCGCGGTTTTGCCCTTTTGTCTGCGTGTTTGTTTGTTCGTACGTTCGTTCGTACTTTGGTCCGTTCGATTGTTTGTCCGTGCCCCCACGCGCCCTCTCG